>NC_141912.1:50812045-53312045 GCF_057802395.1 Ceratotherium simum simum
TGTCAGAGGACTTCAGTTCACATGAGGAATTGCTTCAAGCTGACAACAAAAGGCAGTGCTAAGAAGACTCACAAATATTTTATTTTAAAATTCTTTTTTATCATTTATCTTGAAAGATGAAAGAAGTTCAAAAAAAAAAAGAAAAGAAACCGACCCAAACAAACACTGAACAAGAAACCACAATGTTTTTCTTTTCCCAAGGGTTGTTTTCTACAGAGAGAAGTGCTTCATGAGACCATAGGCACCTTTTGTGGTGTGATTCAGAGAAGAGTTGTAGCCTCGACTCTTGACCGCAAATCCCGGTGTTCTCCCCAGAGATGCCATTGGTACACATCTGACTATTTGTGGGGGAGTTATTAAGACTGTCTGGGGACTGAGAACTGGTGTACACTGCCCCAGCCCTGGAATGTGCAAGCGCTATTCTCTGACACTAAGGATCCTCACTGCCCTCTAGGGCACAAGATCCCAAATGTATTTGACCATGATCCACTTACTCCACTTGCCAGTTATTTTAGAGATGATGCGCTGGTAACAAAGTGTTCTTCTCCCAAAGTGTGTTCCATGTCATGAATAGAGGAGCCAAGCGAATAGCCAAGCAATGGCTGGTAGTCAGATGTTTTAACAGAAGGCTATATGGGGGAGTTCATAAACTCTAGTCATGTGTTAATTTGAGTTTTTGAAGAACAAATTTTAACAGCACTTAGTAGTTTACTTAATAGGTTACTAATAATTAGCCTTCAATTGTGTGTAAAAATTGAAACCTATGGATCTGAACCATCAGCAACAATTATTAAAGAATTCCAGTTTTAAAAATCAGATAATTTATCAGAAGAACCTTAGCAATCACCTAGAGGCCATAGATCACACTCAATAATATTAACCATGACAATATTAACATTGAATATGTACATTAGCATGGTTTGTATAACAAGATATGCTTAATGTGTCTATGTTTTATTTTAGTATAGTGTGTGTGTATTTCAAGACTACAGGCCTAACTAGGCAATATGTCTATAGCAGAAAAAAGCAATAGACACTCTAATTAACATGCTCTTATTTGCACTTCTGTTGTCAAAGCTAATCATTTGTTTAATTCAGGTAGATGTTCCCTCCATAAATGCACGATCCAGTTGGGAAAAACCAAAATCTTTAAAAGTACCCTGCACGGCCAGCCCAGTGGCATAGGGATTGAGTTCCCGTGCTCTGCTTTGGAGGCCCGGGGTTTGTGGGTTCGTATTCCAGGCCCGAACCTTTGCACTGCTAATCAAGCCACACTGAGGCAGCATCCCACATACAAAAAACAAAAAAATAGAGGAAGATGATCATGGATGTTAGCTCAGGGCCAATCTTCCTCAGCAAAAAAAAAAAAAAAAAAGGTATCCTGCAATATAGAGTATCCAAAGATAAGTCTAAAACATGCTATAGATATTTCCAAAGAAGTGATATTATAGCTAGGTAAATTAATATCTTTTAAAAAGAGTTTAGAAAAAGACCACAGGAGTTTTCAGAAACATATAAGAAAGAGGAGAGATTGGAAGAATCAGGGCAGTGTGGGGTCAGAGGAAAGACAGTGGAGAATTTCCTCATGAGATGCTTCTGCGAAGCTAACAACAATGAGAAAAGACCCCTCTGAGATTAAGCGATAAGGAGTAGGAATTCAGGGTGAGGGGTAGGGAGGGCAGAATCCGGATTGCTGGAGATTAAGGATAGAAGAGATAGTCAGACTGCAGACAACAGCATTCATTAGAAAAACTCGGCAATGTGGATGAGATGAGAAAAAGAATGACATTTTATTAAGCCTTTATTGATGCTGTCCCCCCACACTGAACTTGACTTTCTCTAAATCCTTTTGCACTCAATGAAGCAATACTTCATTATTTTAGAAAAGCCTTTCCAAGCTTGCTCCATCATAGATTCACTGGGCACTTATTAAAAATATAGATTCCCGGGCTACACCTCAATGGAGTGAATTGGAATCTCCAGCGACAGAACCCGGAAATGTGTATTTTTATAAGAGAAGGCCAGGTAACTCTCATGTTTGGGTAACACATGAAGTCATAGCATAAGGTTGCCTTTTCTGCTAATTATTTAATAATTTAGGTTTTGCTTACCCAACAATTATATATTCCTTGTGGGCATGGATCATGCCTTATATTTCTTTTGTATTCTATAGGACAATGATAATGTCATGTTAAAATCAAAGTACATGATAGAAGCATGTTGATTAGTTAAGTTTCATCTTTTAGAAACCTATATTATTCATTGTATCAGTCCATCCATAATGGAGGTTTTTGAGCTCAGTCATTGTTTTTTTATAAATTCAGTGTCATAAGAACTATGTTGCTCCCTGATGGCTTTACATATTCTATGTGAAAATTTTCATACAAGTTGTGTGGAGGAATTCTCAGAACGAACTAGAAGAGGAGCCCTTTCAAAGTCAGGAGCTGAAACTATTTTCCAATGAGTCAACCCTTGAATCTACTTCCAGGAGGAAAAAAGGCAAGTTTGGAAGTGTTTTTTTCCCTATATTTCCAGAGGCACGGACAATATTGACATCATGCACAATCATGCACAGCCCTCTTTCTTTGTTTTTGCTTGTTTGTTCAGGTAGAGTAAGGTATTATTATTATTAGCACTTTCTTACCCTGGAGAAAATTTACAATACTCTGTGATCTCTTCAATTTTCATTCACTCAACACATATTTGTTGAGCAACTATTATGTTCCAGGTGTATTTCTAGGGATACAGCGGGAATAAAAGAGACAACGTGCTTGTTCTTATAGAGCTCGCATTCTTCTGGGAGAGACAGACAGTAAATAAATAACCAAATTAGTATATATCAGCACACTGAAGGAACAAAAAGCACAGTAAGAAGGTAGGGTGATCATGCAGGGCTATTTTAGGTGAGGCAGTCAGGGAAGACCTCTGCAAGCAGATGACTGAGAGAGTGGAGTTTGGCAGCCATAGGGAATCCTGGGGGCAGAGCAAACTGGCAGAATCTTTAGAAGTACTAGTATCTTGGGCTGGGAGTGTGCTAGACCTGGAGAGGAGTGAGCAATGTGGAGATAGAAGGAGGATGAGGCCAGAAAGGCAATGGCGGGGGAAGGCGATAGTAAGGATTTGAAAATAACAGGTATCATTTATATGGCAGTTACTCTATTCCAAGTACTATTTGAAGAATTTTCTAGATATTAACTTATTTAATACTTGCAACAACTCTATGAGTGTGTGCTACTGTTATCCTGATTTTAATGATGTGACAGAGGTTCACACCTTGCTTAAGATTACATAGCTAAGTTTACACAGCCAGTAAATGTTATGGTTGCGATTTGAACCCACTGCTGCACTCTTAACTATTTTGCTGGCCTTCAAACAGATATTATTTTATTTATCCTCCCTTCTCCATCCCACACTTGTTTACAGAAAGGAAATAGACATAATATATGTAGAGGAATTAGACATCTAGATATTGTTTATGAAATCTCATCCTCCTTATCAACCCTCACTCTTACCAGGAAGGATTGGGAAGATCAAGGAAATTGGATTTTGTGGTGTGTCCTAAGATCCAGTTTCAGGCTATGGAAACGTTGTTTTCTTTCATTTTCCTTGTGCATTTCCCCACTAATTTTCTATTTGATTATTGATCTAGGGTCCATGACCTAGGTGCTCTGCAGACAGAATTTATTTATCGATTTAGCCTGAAAGACATAGTAACTTCAGCACATTATTTCTGAAAGGGGTTATTATAGTCAACCAGGCATGCGGGCTTCACCTACAGCCATTCCTTTGAACGCTTTTGGCAATGGTCCGTGCTCCTTGTCAGTCCGGTCCTGCCCATGCAGATGATAGTATTTAGAGAAGCATCTACAGACACAGCTGGAAGGAGCCTTTTATCCCATAAGGTTCTCACAGTTTATATTTTCAGAGAGAAAATGGAATTTACCGTGTGTGTGTGTGTGTGTGTATGTGTGTGTGTATGTTTCTTATTGATTTGAATGTTATTTAGAAAGAATCTCAAGTGTCTCATGTTTTTTCTTTGAAGATAACTAAAATCCACTCCCTGGAATGAAAGTATGGGGACATTATTAAAGGCAGGGGTTTGGAGCATATGGGTTGGAGGATATAGATGGTGACAAAGATCACACATTCTTCTATGACACGTGATACCAAAGAGGCAGAGGAAAAATTTGAAAGTGAAGGGTCAAAAAATTCTGAGAATAGAAAATAGAATAAGGGAGGAACATTTCTTTCTGCCTTAGTACTATGTGGCGGGAGAAGAAGTAGAATTGGAATTGAGAGATTTGGCTTCTAGGCCTAATATTTTTCCTAATCAACTGAATGACCTTAGACAAATCATTTAGGTGTGTGGGCTCACTATAGCTGTGACCATAGACAGGTTATTTCATCCCTCTGTGCCTTGGTTTCCTCATCTGTCAAATGGTGATAATAATAGTGTCTACTCCAGATACTATTATAATAGTATATTATAACACTAACAGTATAGGGTTGTTGTAAGGATTAATTAGTTAATACGTGTAAAGTCTTAGCATAGAGTCTGAAAAATAGTAAGCACTCAATAAATGCCAATTATTATTATTATCATTACTACTGATTTCTTAAAGCCTCATTTTCTCATATAGAGAGGTGGACTTCTAATCTTATAAATACATGGTTCTTGCACAATTTCTTCAAATTCTGAAGAACTCCTTCATCTGAAGCACCCACTCTTCTTCCTTGCTCCCAGCAACTGGTTAGGAAAATTATGAACTCTCATTGTCTATGGTCTAAAGCCCAAACTCTTTAACCAT
Organism: Ceratotherium simum simum; assembly: GCF_057802395.1. Classification (NCBI taxonomy): domain Eukaryota; kingdom Metazoa; phylum Chordata; class Mammalia; order Perissodactyla; family Rhinocerotidae; genus Ceratotherium; species Ceratotherium simum. The sequence goes on from NC_141912.1 coordinate 50,816,854, forward strand.
GCATTCAAAGCCTTTGGAAGCCGGGCCTACCTAAACTTTCCAACCTTATTTCCAATCACTTCTGTTCACACAGCCTACTCATTAGGACGATGGAGCCACCTACTCTTTCTTATATGGGCTGTGGGATACCTAATACTTTGACTTTACTTCTACTGTCTCTCCTGCCTTCTCCTCAACTCAGCATCACAAAATATTTTCTATCTATCATTCAAGGCTCAATACAAATACCAACTCTTTTTGCAAAACATTTTTGACTCTCCTACATGGAAGTAATCTCTTCCTTTTTTTTTTTTTTTTTTTTGAGGAAGATCAGCCCTGAGCTAACATCCATGCTAATCCTCCTCTTTTTGCTGAGGAAGACTGGCTGTGAGCTAACACCTATTGCCAATCCTCCTCCTCCTTTTTTTTTTCTCCCCAAAGCCCCAGTAGATAGTTGTGTGTCATAGTTGCACATCCTTCTAGTTGCTGTTTGTGGGACACAGCCTCAGCATGGCCGGAGAAGCCATGCGTCGGTGCCGCCCGGGATCCGAACCCAGGCCGCCAGTAGCGGAGCAGGTGCACTTAACCGCTAAGCCATGGGGCTGCCCCTAATCTCTTCCTTTTAAAACTTTCCCAGTACTTATTTGTGTCTCTTTTATGAAAACAGTTGTTTTCTACCTAATATTACAGTCAAGTTCACGTTATGATCTTCTGTGGTAGTTAAAGATGACCACAAATTCCTTGACATGGTGCTGGTGGGGGAGGGGGGTGTTCCCTTTCTTTGAAACCAGGTGGGCTCAGTGACTGCTTGACCCACAGAATATGTTGGAAGTGATCCATGATCCTGTGCCAATTCTTGGATTTGGACCTTAGGAGACTGGTAGCTTCTTATCTTTTGAACACTTGCTGTGGGGAAGCAAACCACCATGTAAGAAGTCCTTTTCTGTGGCCAAGATGCTGGAGAGAACACATAGGTGCTCCTGTTGACAGCCCTAGCTGAACCCTGCCTTCGAGCTATCCCTTCCAAAATTCCAGATATTTGAACACTCCAACCCATCCACCAGCAGAATACCACTGAGAGACCTCTGTTAAAACCATACAGAGCAAAGAATTGCCCATCTGGTACCTGTCTGATTTCCTCACCAACAAAATTGTGAGATATAAGAGAATGGTTGTTGTTTTAAGCCACTGTATTTTGAAGTGTTTTGTTATGCAGCTGTGACTAACCATAACAGTTTTCTCCTGGGCTCTGAGTTCTTTAATAGCCAAAACTCTGTCATATTAACTTCTTTATCTCTACAGTTACCACCACTAGGCCCAGGCACTTGTGCAGGGTTAGATTCTTTTTCAGAATTGTCCCTAGATTCTCAACTGTGTTTTTCTAAGACAGGGGTTTTCAAGCTTGGTTGCACACTAGAAACAGAGAGATTTTAAAATCCTGGAGTAGGGCTCAAGAAAATGTGACATATAGTTGTAGTTATTCCTCTATAAAATGGAAAAAGAGCAGAGTGAATTGAAAAAGCACATATTTCTTTAATCTATGTTTGAGAGATAAATGAGTAGATGGATTAAACACTTCAATTTGATCTCATGGAGGTATGGAGTTTTTCTTTTAAATTAGTAATAAGTGAAGAATCTCATTTTTCTCTCAGCTGGGGCTTCCTTCATTGCAGGAGGAGATGAGAATCTCCTCTGCATTTAAATCTAATAGATATAAATCCATCATCTGTAGATATTTACGGACTATCTGTTATGCATTTGACCCTATCCTGAGTGAAGATGGAGGCTAGAGAAAATATATAAGATACTGATCCTGTCCTCAAGCTGCTTATAATTATGTCATAAATTATATTGAGGACATACAACTAACTTAGAAGACTCCATAAAAGTGATACTTATTAGAATGTGTATTTATGCTAAATTGTGTGATGCAAAGTATTGAAGGAGTTCAGAGGAATGGAGATAAATGAAAGATAGAACAGTCAAAGAAGTAAATGATAGGTAGAATGTGGCCAAGAAAGGGAATGCCAGGCAAAGAGAAAAAACATGTTCAACTACAGAGACAAAATAAGCTTGGGATGTTTCTTTGTTTGAGGGCGGCAGAGACCAGCCTGGAGGGTGGGCATGCTGGGGAGAAGGGAGAAATGAAGACGAGCACGTTTCATGAGAGAAAACTATGAAACTGATCTCTTAAAATTCTTTAATTCTTTTCCAAAAATACAATTCTGTTTATGATTTGGAGTAGCACATAAACCATTTGATCCCCAGTTATTTAAGCAAAGTCAACACTTTGCACAGGCAAACTAGTCATATCTTAAAACAGTTTTTCAACTTCCTCTGCTCAATCATTAACCTGACCTTATGCCCCAAGGAGATGACTCTCTCATGCAGGCACCACCTCTGCCCGGGCCAGAGCAGGGGACAGATGCAGAAAGCAATTGTCCCATTTGGGCAGTTGATCATCAGTCATCAGTCCAGCCTCTAGCAGAATCTCTAACTGTAGTGTAAGGAAACAGCTTTCCTGAGGCTCTGGGATCTTGAACACCAGGACAATAACCAAGGAATCCAACATCAAGGACAGGGAAAGAATCTCTATTCCTGTGAAATCTCCCAGATGCTAAGGGGAGAACTGGGAATTCTGTTCATCTTTAAATGTATACATCTCAAACCCCACTTTTCTCTGGCTCTTTCTTTAATTAAAGAGCATTGAGTTTTATACATCAGTTGTCTCAACTGCTGTTAATCATTTCAATATGAGTCAATATCATACCTGTAAGTGTATTTGTGTATACTTGGGTGTGTTTATGTGTGTTAAATGCCCTGTGTTTGCTGAAGATAGAGCAAAATAGACAGGAGCTCTGCCCTTGTGGGGCTTACATTCCATCAGAGGAATAAGACGTTAAACAAGGAACTGTTTACTTATAAAATTGATAAGTTCTTTAGAGAAATATGGAGGATGAACAAGGTTTACCAAAATGAAGAGAATGCTCTGGTCACACAACCCAGGAATCCTAGTCCTTATGAGAGTTAATTTATAAATATAAATAAAAGGTGTTCTGATTTCATTCCTCAGTCTCATAAACATGTTTATGAAGTGGTCCTTGAAAGAGGGAAATGCTCACTGTGCAGGTGCAGTTGGAGGTAACAGTAATGTAAGGCCTCCTATAGGGCCTTTTGGGAAGTGGCCATGCTGCCTTCCCTGAGGACCAACCTCTTCATTGCAACCCATTAATGAGCCCTTTCTCTAAGTGTCTACACTTATTAAGGAGGAAACAGAGCTCATGGGCTTTCAACAAACTACTGCCAACAAGGGTTAAAACAGAAAAGTGTTTCTGGGCAAGTAAATTAATTTAAAAATTCAATTAACCAAAAGAGCAATTGGACTTTATACATCATAATGTTTTGGTTGACTTTGGCTGAATCACTTCAAGGTATTGGTCCTCTGAAGAATGTAAGTGATGACTGAATAATTCCAGCGTCAAGGAAAGATGAACTTTTTATCTTTTTATTAAAATTTAATAACTTTTTCTTACAAAAACCATAGTTCTTGTATAAAGAAGTTGGAGGGTTCTACAACTATGATTTTTTGCCTATGAAATTAATACTCTGTTGACATCAGGATATTTGCTAAAATAACCAGGAAGGATTCATCTTTCAAGGTCTAGTTTTGAACTTTGCCTATGAATATCATCACTAAAAACGTTAAAGTGTTGCCTCTTCCTTTATAGCAAAGTGTTAGCTCTTTCCATAGACAATACAGCCATTTGAGGAAAGGTTTCATTTGTTTGCTAAAGTATCATTTTAGCTGACCTAATGTAAAGGTTAGTTGAAAGACTTAACTTTACAAAACACATAGGCTTTTTAAGGTTTAGGGACAATTTATAGGTAGGAGACAACGCAAAACCTAACAGTAAATATTAAAGTTGGCCGCTGCCCTGAGGCACACCTCTTTTGACTTGGACCACATTAAACATAATTTAGAAACAAAATTAACTTTTGAACTGGTGTGTGTAATCTTTGGTCTCCCTCCTCTCCAATCCGTCCACTCATCCATACTGGACTCCATTTCTTTATGCACTAAAAAGGGCAACCTCTCCTTTCCTACTATATTAGTTTCTTGTGACTGCAATAACAAATGACCACAAACTTGGTGGATGAAAGCAACAGAAATCTATTCTCTCATAGTTCTAAGGTCCAGAAGTCTGAAACCAAGGTGTTAGCAGGTCCACACCCCTCTGAAGTCTCCCTCGCCTCTTCCAGCTCCTGGTGGCTGCTGGCATTCCTTGCCTTGAGGCTGCATCACTGCCTCTATCTTCACATTGCCTTTTCCTCTTCTGTGTCTTCTCCTCAGTTTGCCTGTCTACTCCCCTTGTCTCTCATAAGGATGCTTGTGATGGCATGTAGGACACACCCAAGATAATCCAGGATCATCCCCTCATCTCAAGATCCTTAACTTAATCGCCCCTGCAAAGACCTTTTTTCCAAATAAGTTGACATTCACAGGTTCCAGGGATTTAACGTGGACGTCTTTGGGGGGCCATTTTTCCACCTACCACACCACCACCAAGAATTGATGCTCTTTCATGTAGATAAGTCTTTATTTCCTACAAGAATGTAAACTTCTAGATGATAGGGAGTAATACATTTTTGAATCCTTCGTGGTGCCTTGTAGAGTACTAAGCACATAATGGGAAGTTAATTCTTACTAAACTGTAGTAAATATATGAAATTCATTAGATAACATATGGAAAAAATTGACTTTGGTGGAAAAAGAGTTGTGTATGACCACACGTCCAAGAAAAAGTTGCCAGAATTGACCATCTAGCCTACCGCATCACCACCATCATATATCAGAAATGATGGACAAGTGTGCTAAAATCCAGCTCTTCAAGCTGTGTTGTCCTCATTCCAGTCATATTGCCTCTCCTAGTTCCCCAGCCACTGCCCCTCACATTGGGAGTGAATCTTTTTTCCCACTCAAATATACCTTCTGCCCCGGGCTTGCCACTCCTATGTGCCCCCATCACTGAAACTTAACTAACCTGACTCTTAGCTGCTTAGATCTCTATTTGCTAATATAATAAAATAAGAACATCTCATTGATCCCACTACTCAATCTTGTTAATAAGAGCTTCCAAGTAACATATGCTTTTTAATTATGGCCAACTTGGAATAATAGTGTTCTAATGTTGAAGTGGGGGCTCAGAGGCTCAATGGCAGTGGGGTTCTTAAATGGCTTTCATAAAATTGCATGTCTAATAAAAGGCATAACTGGGGCATAGGTCTATTGATGCCAAATCCCATCCTTTTCCATTTTACTGCAACTACGTGTGACCCATCAGCAGCTCAGAAGGTGCCATTAATCTTGTCCTAGATCTGACTATATTTGTCCCTGTACTAGGAGATGGCCCCATTCCCAAATTTTGAGCCATTTAATTTTTTCCAACTCAAATCTATTTCCTTATTCCTCTAGTGAATTTTTAAAATTGAATTGGACATGACTCCATTTCCTTCCTTTGGCTTCTCAAGGATAGAGAGAAAGAAATGGAGTTGGCCTTCTGCCAGCGATGAGGACATTTATCACCACACCCTCTGCTTAATCTTAGAATTTAGAAGCATAAAAGGGAAATTTTCAAAAGTTCATTTTATGACATTTTCCTCTTTTCAGTCATATAACTTCGAAAATGCCCCAACCAATTTATTTATTAAAAAAAAAAAGTAGTAGAAAATTCCCTTCTGGACTTATTTTCCATGTGCTGAGTTGGAGCCTGGAGCACATTTTTACTGCTGGAAATAGGGGGTTATAATGAAAATGCTGACACAACCTCAACCATAGAGGTGCTAGCAGGCATGGATATAATAAATAATGTGGGAAATATTTTACACTTCAAGGCAATTACATGTTCAGCCATCTTTAGGATAGCTGGCCCATGAAGGGTAGGGATTAGGTTTCTGTGACAAGTGTAAAAGACCCATGACTCATGAATGCCGGGAGGTACGAATGAATTACAAGAGCTGAGTGAAAGCCACATAATCACCTATCGTAGGTAAAAAATATTCTGTTTATTTGCAGGGGAGAAGGATGGCAAAATCCAGCCAGGGCATTTCTGCCAGTTTGGGATCTGACCAACAAGGCTGGAGGTGCCAAATGTTGGGCAATGTTCTCTGTGAACTCAGCGGGCACTGCCACATGCATAAGGAAGCTGATTTTTATTCTTGACCTTTCCTTCATGTAAATATATTTTCAGTGGACAGTAAAGCGATGACTTATGTTCCCAGAAGGATGAGAGTGTCTGTGCGCCTACAGATAATAATGTGGCCAGGGGAGCACCGGAGATAGTGACAGAGCACACACTAACTCAGTTCTGCCCAGTCTGTGTGCTCGGCCGCATGCCCTGTCTTGTCTTTTGATTGCTACATTCATTCCTTCCTCTGTAGCTGAGGATAACGGCAGTGGCTGTTCAGATGCCTCTTCCCAGGGGCTATTCACCTGTAGGTACGGGAAGTTTGCTTTCATTTCTCTTCCTTCTTAGGTGCCTTACACAAATCTGGGGGTTATGAATCAGATTGTATGAGTTACAGATTTTCCTCTCCTGTGTCTGGGTTAGGTACTTCGTAACAGTCTCTGATTCCCCAAACAGCACTTAGCACAGTGTACTTCCACTGTTTGTTGACTGAATGCATCCTTCCTTTAGGCTGTAAGCTACCTGAGAATAGAAACTGCATCTGTCTTATTTGGGGTTGTACTCTCAAAGCCTAGAACAGTGCCTGGCACGTGGTGGATGCCTTGTAGATAAATTAATTAAATAAAGGAGTAAGTGGCCTTGTGGGTTAAGGCATCTCATATGTCCATTTATTTCACGAACAATATTGTGCCTGATACTATGTGCAGGCGTTGATTTAGTCATTTGGTTTAAGTGAATCACACTCCTTGCCCCAGAAGGGCTCCCATTTTAGTAGGGAGCTTAACTGAGTGAATAATCACAATACAGTCCGGCAAAGACTATGTAACAGTGGCATGGACCAGATAGAAAGTTGGCAAGAAGGAGGAGTGACCAGTTCAGCATATATCACTTATTAACTGTAGACACTTGCAATATTTGGCCTTGTATTGTTAGTTATCAGTTCATTTATGTATTCTATCCCCTGAACAATCATTAGCCATATCTTCTACGTCTTTATCACTTCTTCAATACCTAGCACAGAGCTTGTTACACAGAGGTAGTTACTGAATAGGACATTATGATGGGAGTAACCAGACCGGGAATGTGACTTAAGTCAAATTATTTAGGATTGAGTATCAGTCTTGCTGCATACTGGCTTGTGACCTTGAGTTTATTGTTAAACTTCTCTGAGCGTTAGTTTCCTAGTCCATAAAATGACGTCTATGCCACAGTTCTATTTTGAGAATTAAAGAAATAGCAATTAAATAAACTTTAGTGTTACTTTTTTGGCATCTAAATAAATATTTGTCAGTTTGTTGATGGTCGTGTGATAAATTACATGTTGAACTAAAAAATATAGGTGGTCACACATTGTGAAGGTGGGGATTTCCTCATAACGGCTTAGTGTTAGGGCATACAGCAGTGTGATGGGGCTTAGTTTAGGATACATTATGTAAGGGAATAAAATTTGTTTAGATTCCCTACTGGTAGGCTTATGTGGGTGAGTCTATTCAGATCACTGTGTCTCAATCAGTTCACCTGTAATTGTTCATCAAACCTCTGCACTCAACTTATAACTTGAAAATCCACTAAAAGGAGTAGAAGCACAGTAATAGTAGAAAGCAGTCACCACCATTCCTCGCTTTACTCCCTTCATTTGTTTCTTCACATGTGGGAAAGTATAGCTAACGTCAAGGCAAAGAAGAAAGATCTTATTTCATTGACCAAATTCTTAAAAATTTCTAGTAGGATGTTGGCTGCAGTTTCCACATCCTAATGGAAGAACAAATGGGAACTGTGCATTTCACGTGTGTGTGTGTGTGTGTGTGTGTGTGTGTGTGTGTGTGTAACTGACAGTAGCCAGAGCACATAGGGAAAAGAAGAAGGTCCTACAACCTGAACAACAACTGTTTTACTCTGCTTATCACCTTGAGTCCCACAGCTCTGGGACTTTTTCATTCTGGGCCATGCAGACTGAAGCTGGACTGATCCCTCATGAGAGCCATTTCGTGTTCAAGCTTGTTCACTCTGGAAAAGAATAAGAGAAAGCCTCAGGACCACAAATTTATATTTATTATATTTTAAATTTTAACGTGGATAAGTGTGGTATCCTAGTTAGACCATACTTTGATTAAATAATTGCCAAGTCATTGCTTTGACACACAGATTTCCTGAAATGTACTACTTTTGATAACAGAGAACCTAGTGAATTAAATAATTTTAAACCCTTTCTTCTGCTGCCTGAGCTATGAGTAGATACCTTTATAAATACTGTATTTAATTTTTGCTTAATAAAAATGTGAAAGTGAGCCACAGTATCTCAGAGAGGTTCTCTTTAAATATTTGCAAGTCTGTATTAAGTAACGTATTAAAGTACATGTATTATTGCATACATATACATTTTTCATTCCCAGACAAAGCCATGATTATTCAAGAGGTTTAGGATAACATGCACTAATTTATTATCACTGGTTATAAAGACTTTAGAAGGGTGCACTGAACATTATGTTAGCATTGATGTGTCAATCTTTTAGTTGAAGGATGGCACGTCTGAATCCCAGAACAGCCTTAATTAACAGAAAATAATTAGCATCATTTCCCCAGCAGAGAATATGAGGGTTTTTTTTTTTCAACAGAATCCATTGATTGATAATTAAGGAGGAGTTAGTTGTAATAAAACTCCCAGTATTGCAATTTCTAATTGGCCTTTCAGGACATTTTACAGTTACACTTACTTTGTTCCGGGCATTTTCTGCCTTTTGAAGAGTTTTAGTAAGAATCTTTTCTCTCCAAAGGTAAGGCTCTGCAGGTGATGAAGGAAAGGACGGGGGACACACAGGGTCACACTAGTGTCAGCTGGGCAGAGCGGCGGCTGGAGAGTTGTTCACTTTCTTTTAAGTTTTCGTGGGCACCATACTTTCCTCCTTCAGGGCTAAACTTGCTCGTGGGGCAAGTAGCATCTGCCTGAGGGTCTCTCTCTGCAGGAAGCATTCTGCAGTGTGGGACTCTTTCCTCCCTCTATATGATGCACGAAGCTCTGTTCATCTCCTCTTTAAGCACAAAAAGCTTTCCCTGAAGACCTGGGCTTGATAAAACCTCCCACCCCACCACCTCCACCACCTCCTTCTGTCCTAATTCCTAACTTTCTCAGTGTCTGCTCTTTTGTATGCAGGACTCAGAGAGAAAGAAATTTGATGTGCATATTGAGGAAAAACTGGAAAACATAGCAAACTAAGCAAGAAAATAAAAATACATTCTACTTAATATACTTTTATATAGCCACTATAATTTTGGAGTTTTTCCTCCTGGTCATTTTTTTCTACGCATTTTTCTACATAATGGAGTTCATGTAATTTTTTAATGAAACATTGGGTGCATTTCTAAAAATTTAGTTCTGTTATCCTCAATACCTGCAAAGCTACGCTAATATTTCGACTGAACTGAAGTAACTATTTGCTGTTCTGATCTGTTCTTCGATGACTCATTTGGTTGAGTGTCAGAATACTGCTTTCCTTTCAAACATTATTTTTATATTTGTTTGTCTTCATTTGCAATGTGAGAATGAAATTAGCCTTCTGTTTCTCACTAATATAGTGTGTAATTTGGAAAACTAAATTAAACAAATTAGAGAAATAATTTTTAGGAAGAAGAGGTATGCTATTAGTTTTATAACAATAATTAGTAAATATTTGTTGCTTGTTTAAACTAAAAAACAACCATGTGATGTAACACACAAAAAAAGTACAAGCCATGGATCATTTTATTGATTTTTAAAAAGATAATAATCCTCCTACAGGAAGCAGCTCAAAAGAAATAAAAAAGAAAAATTAAACTTTTTATAGTCTGTTTGCAGATCTGTCCATTCATAAAGCTTCCCATAGGTTACAACAGATATTCAATTTAAAGGAAACAAAGAAGACAATAGGAATTTTAAAAATCAGAAGAAAAATGCGTTAAACAGACAAGTGTAATAAATATAGTCTCAATATATTCGGTATCATTTGTATTGCTTTCTATAAATATTAAACTTACGGGAAATGTTAAGTGAAAATAAATTGGAAGATTTCTATATGATGTAATACATGAATACAATAGATGCTCAATATTTTTATACTGATTAGTTTTGTGAAAAAAATATAGTTCAACAAAATGTTGATTAGAATATATTTGAGACATAAAATATCACTAAAAAAATTTCAATATCTACTGACTTAAAAATGCACGTGCTTTACGTGAGTCACTTGCTAGTGTCAGTCCCTCTCATGTGAGTATTAAGCTCTTTTCTTCTTCCACATATGAACAAATAGTCGATTACATCTCTAGAAATATACAGAATGGAACAGGGGGACATGATTTGATTTGGAGCAGTATTTATTGGGGTGGTGTTAGCAGTTGTCCTCCAGGGCCATAGAGTTATCTCAGTAATGCTCCTTTACAATGCCAGCTTTGAGTTACACAGCTTCCTGCTGAATCTACAGTGAATTAATCACAAAAAGTGTCCCTATGTAATTGAATGAATTTACTGACCATCATTAACCATGAACAAATTGCATTTTCGAGAGGACGTCTATCCCCAGATACCAGAGCATCCTAGAGGCATTTCTGTTGACTCATATTTTTGGGGTCTCAGCTAACTTCCTATCTTAGTTATCTAGAGTTAAGAAAATTAAAACTTGAGTGTTGGCTTTGCCATTTAGATTAGAAAGAAGTAAATGATTAAAAAAGTAGGAAAAATAATTATAAAGTTCCTTTATTTTAACATCAGGATATATTAATATCTCATTTAAGGTGTTCTTAAAACATTACTTGTGCAATGTGTGAGTATACACACACACACATACAAGTGCATAACACATTACAAAACACTGTATAAACAACATTCCATGTTGTGAGTACAAGCCAACCCATTGAGAGTCGGCCTAGTTAAAACATACAACTCTCAGATCAAAACTGATGTTACCATATTGTGACCTCTTTCAGCCAGTGAGGGCTGGACCCTACCATCTTGAGTTCTGAATAATCTGCAACATGCATTGTTTTTTCTCCTGCAGGTTCCTCTCTTTTTGCCAGTTGTTTGAGTTATGTCAGATATTTTGGACCCTTAAGGGCTGACATAACTTTACATGTTGACAGTTCTTGACTTGCCATGTATTTGCTAGGGTTAGGTTCCACAGTATTAGAAAACTCAAAATCACAGTGGTTTAAACAAGACAGAATATAATTTTTTCTCGTGTGAAATTCTGGAGGTATGCCATCCAAGGCTGACACTGTGCTCTGTTTTACAAAGTCTTCAGGGACCTGGACTCTGTTCATTTCACCACTCTGTCATCCCTAGAGTGGGGTTTTCATCCTCCTGGCTCAAGATGGTGGTGTCCCCATTCTAGGCAGCAGGATGGGCAAAAGAATGAAGAACAGGAGGAAACAACTTACTTGTGAAAAGAAAGTTTACTCCCTGAGCTACCAAAGAGACCTCTGTTTATTTCCCATTAAGCAAAACTTAGTCCCATAGCCTCATCAAGCCTGCAAGGGAGACTGGGAAATGTAAATCTTTATTCTAGGAGGCCATGTCCCCAGATAAAGTCTAATATTATGGGGGAAAAGAGAGAATGGTAATTGGGGCAACCAAATGCTTGGTTGTCTTAGAAGAACCTTGTCTTAGATAGGATTCCTTCTGAACAGAGCTCAAGACAGGCATCCGTGAACATACGATTCGTATAGTGAGGGCACTCAGGAGAAACACGTGAGAGGTGAGATGACCAGGACAGGGAAGGGGAAGGAGCTACAGAAGAATGGGGTTTCACTTCAGCCTGATCACATGGGGAGTCCGGTAGCAAAAACTGATCACAAATCTGTCCCACCTAAGACAAGGAAAGGGGGCTTTAGGAATCCTATCGCAGATACTCAATGGCATGTATTACTGTTTATTTTTTCTCTCCCTCATTAATAACAATTGATTAGCTTCCATATTGGCGGTGCCCAAAAGGAGGGGAATCAGGAGGATTGGGAGAGTGGGGTGCGGGTGGGTGGGGTTTCTTTGTTCTTTAGAATTATAGTATATGATATCAGGAATTTGAGATCACTCAGTTATTTGATTATATAATTTAGACAAAAAATATCTATTTAGCATAGCATCCCCACACACTTACCTTAAGTATGAACAAATGAACAACCTGCTAGAAGAGTTCCAAAAACTGCTTCTGGCAAGAAGCTTCTGAAACAACGAATGATCCCTTGGGAAAAATAAACGTACTTGGATATGGGGAGTGTTTGGTATCTTTCCTTTTTTTTTCCCTTTCTACTTGTTTGTTTGCCTTATCTTTGGTGCCTACTTAAAAGGAAGAGCTCAAATGGATTATGACTGTTAGAATTTTTTTCCCCTCAAAACAAAGTAAAAGAATAGTACTCTTGTCCATAAGGCCATCAAAGACCAGTAGGAACATTTGGCGCAATCAATCTATTACAAACCAATTTTATAGCTATATAATGAGATCTAATTGCTGCTTTATTAGTCTGGCTAATATTAAAAGTGTCAGTAATTGCTTTGCATTTAAGTTGGTTTTCCAATTTAAATTGCATGTCCAATACATTACCATTAACGTACGTACTTCTTTTATTTAATAGATTTGTCCCTTTCTAGTCCACATTTATAGGATTTCCTCTTCCTAACTAGTTGAAATGGGGAAAGGAGAGAAATGAGGATACATGAGAATTTTATATAGTAAGCTTATATTTCTGGGCTGCTGTAATATATTTTTCATACTGCAACCTGAATGGGGTTCGGATGGCCTGAGATGTCCATCTGGCCATTGTCCCACCTGCATGCAAAAGAAAAACTGAGCAAATGAACTGTTTTATCATGGAGTACATAAAATGCTGTTGTTAACTGAAATAACTAGATTAGCCATTTCCAATTCCTTTCATTCAATCATTTAATTAATAAATAAAGGTCATATTTAATCAAGTAACTCAGTGATTGGCTATTGGAGGAAATCAAACAGATCAAAGGGGATCAAACAGATGATTTATACAGTTAATTTTAAACTGCTCTGGAAATACAGCCCATGCCCTGAGTACTAATCATCACATTCTGTGACCACATCCTCCAGAAAAAACCTCTTTATTTTCTAAAAACAGTGTATATTTAATTCTTTGTTAGTCCATACCACCTTGAGATAGACTAAATAAGCTTTCCGTGGAGTCAGCAGACACTTAGTGTTAATCGTGGGGAAAATTTTGTGTTCCGTGTGTCCTTTACTGAACTTGAATTTTCACATCAAGCACTGTGGGCAAAAAACCAAAAAGCAAACAAACAAGCAAAGGACTAGGAACAAAACTGGCTACTGCAGGCTGTAGCTGTGAGGCTTCTGTGCTGATCCGGTCCCCTTCCTTCTCCAACACAAGGTCAACTCCATCCCCTCAAGTATCTCTCTCTCCAGGATACTTTCCTCCAGTTCCATCATCCTCACTCGTCAAGCGTCCTGCATTCGCCTCCTAAAGTACTTCCCGCAGCTCCTTTTGCCTTCACGTTGAAGCCTAAGCACCCTTCGTAGCACATTCATTCAGCCATGTCATTTCCTTCTATTAATCCTTCAGTATCTGCCCATTTCTCTCTGGTTGAGACCAAATGCTCAACGTGGCTGACAAAGCCCGTGAACCTGGCCCAGACCCCTCACTCTGCAATCCAGCGCACTGCTATATCTCCCATTTGTGGAGTGCTCTTTCCCTCACCTCCTCAGGTGCTCTGTACATGCTAATTCCAGGAACTCTCCTTACCCTCTGTACTGGATTGAATGTCCTTCAAAAGTTCATGTCCACCCAAAACCTGTGAATGTGACTTTATCTGGAAATAGGATCTTTGAAGTTGTAATCAAGTAAAGATGAGGTCATAACTGATTAGGATGGGACCTAAATCCAGTGACCAGTGTCCTTACAAAAGAGGGAAATTTGGACACAGAGACACAGGGAGAATGCCATGAGATGATGGAAGCAGAGATTGGAGTTATTCTGCCACAAACCAAGGAACGCCAAGGATTGTGGGCAACTACCAGAAACTAGGAGACAGGTTTTGTTATGGATTAAATTGTCTTTCCCAATAGATGTAGCCGTAATCCCCAATGTGACTATATTGGAAATAGAGCCGTAAGGAAGTAACTAAGGTTAAATGAGATCCTTAGGGTGGGGACCTAATCTGATAAGACTAGTGTCTTTATAAGAAAGGGAAGAGACACCACAGAGCTCTCTCTCTGAACATTAACACAGAGAGGTCATGTAAGAACACAGCAAGAAGGTGGCTGTCTACAAGCCAGGGAGAGAGGTTTTCCCAGAAACCAACCCTGCTGGCAACTTGATCTTGGACTGCCAGCCTCCAGAACTGTAAGAAAATGAATTTCTGTTGTTACAGCCACCCAGTCTGTGGTATTTTGTTATGAAAGCCCCAGCAGACTCACACATGTATTGGAACAGGTCACCCTCTGAGCCTCTAAGAAGGACTCAATCATGATTTTGGACTTTTGGCCTCCAGAACTGTGAAAGAATAAATTTCTGTTGTTATAAGCCACCAAGTTTGTGGTAATTTTTTACAGCAGCCCTAGGAAGGTAATACACTCTCCAAACCTCCCCAGCTCTTTCCATCTGCCCCTCATCCCCTCTCCCTACTTAATGTCTCCACATCCTTCAGTTCTCTGCTCATTTCCTCAGAGAAGCCTTTTCAGATTCCCCACTTAAATCAGGTGTAGTCTTCATATAGTCAATGAAGCAAAATTACAGAGGGGAATGTATGTGTGTATGTACGTGTGTATTTATTTATGTTTATTTGGGAGGGTATTTGATTACTATATATCTCAACTTAGTAGGTTTTAAACTCCCAAGGGTAAGCAGCAACATTTCCTGTTTTCTTCACCATTTTAATCCCTAACCATTCAGTGAATGAGTTAAATAAATAAGTAAAAAAAAAAAAAAGAAAAGAATGGCTACAGATGATTTAAGAAGAACTAGAATGTATCAATAGTTAATTTCCCAGGTATAGTTGCTTAATTGTTATGTATCTTTGAGCAAGTCACTTCATCTCTCTAGGAATCCATTTTCTAACTTGTGAAATAAGGCAAGTGGACTAGATTATTTCTGAGGCCTGATACAACGCTAACATTCTATGAGACTGGGATTTCTTCTGTTGAAAATTCTTCCCGAGACACTGGTCACAAATACGTGGTCAGGCTCATGTGCCTGTGAAAAATAGGTCAGATTCAAGGCTGAATTTTACAGTCTATTGATGTACCATTTTTTGTGACTTGAATGTGATAGACATTCAAAAAATGAGTGTTTATATGTTATATTCCAAAAGCCCAGCACTGTGCCTGGTGATTTTAGGTACTCAATAATGTTTGTTGAAATAATTAATTAGGGCAGGGACTAAATTTATGTGTGCAATGGAGGGTTTTACATTGGAACAGCAGGGTATACTCAGATTGTAGCATCACTGTTCTCTCTTACCCCAAACAGTGGTGACTGAAACCAATAGAAGAGTTTAGGAGATCAATATTTTTCATTTTTTTCTTATTCTGGTCTTCTAAATGCCGTTATCATTGAAAAAAGCCACAGAAAAGAATCAAGGAAGGTTAAAACTTAAAACCAGACATCCAAAATAATTAGATTTATTCTATCTCAATTCCATCATCAGCTGGGTCCCTGGAGTCTGTCAATGCGGAGAATCTAGAAAGAAAATGAAGATTTTTAAAAAGTTACTTGGCTTCACGCAGGATTTTGAAAGCAGCCACTCTGGGGCTTTTTCTTCTCTTTTCTCCCTGCCTGGTCTGGTCCTGAATCTCCATCCAACATGCTGTGATGCTGGTAATATGTTAAATATCGTGCAGATCCTCAGCTCTGAGTGAGGCTTTATATCTTGCACGTGTTGGGTAGTAATTGGGGATTTGTATTTTCCACGGGGAAATTTATCTGAGTAGTGAGGTTTGTTTCTCTTTTATGAAAGGATTGCTTTTTTTTTTCCCCTGGATTGGCTTTTGTGATCTCAGATTGGGTTTTTTTAAGGGATGACCTGTACTACCCCAGTATGGTGATTATGATTTCTAATGCTGATTATTGATTGCCTTGGGCAAAGTTTGCCAGGGTCCCACCTTCTAGAAAGGAGCATCTCAGGGACCACTAAGAAAGTGGAGTGTTGGCTTTTATATACTCCCAAACTGAAAAAAATTTACCAGTCTCCTTTGTAATACTTATTAGAGAAAAAATTAAATACTTTTAATAATACATTATTTATTATTTAATATAATTACTTAATAAATATAATTATTTGCTTAATGGTCATCTTTCTTGCCAGAATTTAAGTTTCTTGAAAGGGTCAAGGTTTGTTAAGAATACCATATGTGTCCAGATACTTGGGGAAAGAAAGAATCCACATCCTCTTCTTGGTTCAAATTTAGGCCTTGTTACCTTGGCTATGGGAGGTTCTCAAAGGTCCTAGGCCACATTGCTCCCAAAAGTATAGCCAGAGGTAAATGCTCCTGTGCAGGTGGTTTATTTGAAAACTGATACCAGGAAAAATAGTGAAAAACAGGGGAAGAACGGAAGGGGGGAAGGAAGGAAAGCTTGTATAAGGATGCACTGTTGAGTTGACCATTGCTGTGGATATCTGGTGCTCATTGCCCTGGGGTTTTCGGAGAAGTAGTATAGAATGCATTTCACATTTGTCAGCCCAGGATCAAAAGGAAAAAGCAGTTATCACTTGCCATGCTCTGTTGGTGGACCGTTGCCCCAAGTTTAAGTGCCCTGTAGTTCAGAACTGCGTATGTGCAAATGCCAAGTGGGCTCCAACAGGTGGTGTCCCAGAAGGGCTGGGACAGGAGTGGGAGTCACATTGTTCTTGTTAGAGATAGGCACTGTCAGGGTGCATCTAGCAGAAAGTCGCACAGAACCATTGACTTGTTACGACTGGATGCAAAGGAGAGGTTGAGAGAATGTGAGGGAGTGCAAAAGACCTTGCTTGATGACAGTGTCACTCTTTTCATCTAGACAAGTGTCATGTCGACATAGAGGCTAGACCACAAGTACTAGACCTAGTACTTGTCCGCTGTTTTACTATATGAACTTGGATTAATAAAATTATATTTTCTTCAAATTGCTATTCTCTATTGAGACTTTTCTTCAATTCAGGATGACCTCACAACACATAATCTGCCCTTGATTAGGGCACATTAATGAAGTCTTATTATGTGATATGCCTCTGAGTTAACTAGTTCTCATGTCTGTGTGGTTCACACTGGGTTAGCTTGCTTCTACTCAACAAGAATAACCAAGAAAGGATTAATTCAATCCGGTATTCCAGCATGTTAGGACGGTCTTGTCCATCAACATGGGACCGGAATTTCTCAGTTCCATAACTTCAAAGTAGAAAGATGGTGCCCAGTGATGTGCTGATGAATATTTAACAACCAGCTCCCCAGGGGAAAAATAAAGCTGTGATTTGTAGTGTTGTCAATTTCCATAGTGTAAATACTTTCACCATGGCTGGTTCCAAGCAACCATTGTGATCATTTAATGAAAATCTGGGAAGACATGCACAACGTGCTCTTGAGAGCTAATACTAGTCTACTCCAGTGCTCCAATGAGGTGCCGTAGGTACACAGTTAATTAGAGCAGGAGGCTCTATAGCAAAGTGGTTAAGATCATAGAATTTAATACCTGAACACAGGTTTAAATTCTGACTATATTACTTCTGCAACTTGAGCAAATTTCCTATCTTCTCCATGGCTCGATTTTCCTTCTCTAAAATGGAATAATAAAAGTACCATCTTATGGAGCTGCTGTGCAGATTGAGACCACCCATGCGACGCGGTATCCATTTATCATGTGGTAGCTGGCACGTGGTAGGTGGGGGAGAGTACTCCAGGTGGTAGAAGAGGCAGAGCTGAGGCATAAATGAGTTGGGAAGTAACGAAGGGAGCTTAAATGAAATTTTGTACTTTAAAATAACAAAAGTAACTGAGAGTAGCTTGGGAATATCGCAACTCTGCTCTTCCATTCCGCTTGCACTGGGCATAACATAAAATCAAAAATTCTTTCTGTAAAATGCTCCTTATACGGAGAAGGGGAAAAAACTTTTACTCAATTTATAGGAATATTAGTAGTAGATAATATAATGTAATCAAACAAAAATGAAATTTTTTATGGGTCATCCTCTGGGGACCTGGATATTATTTTGTTCTGAGGAAATTTGTAAGGCTTTTATGGATGTGTCAGCAATATTTTTATCAAGAAAACAATAGAATAAAGAAAGCAAGAAAAAAAAAGCTTATTTAACATTAGCTTATTTATAATTTAGTTGCCACATTTGCATTTAAACAATGGACATACTAATTTTAATGTACATATTTAGCAGTACTTTTTTGTTTTTTGGTGAGGAAGATCAGGCCTGAGCTAACATCCCTTGCCAATCTTCCTCTTTTTGCTGAGGAAGATTAGCCCTGAGCTAACATCTGTGCCCATCTTCCTCTATTTTGTATATGGGATGCCACCACAGCATGGCTTGATGAGCGGTGCATGTGTCAGCACCCAGGATTCGAACCTGCGAACCCTGGGCTGCCGAAGCAGAACGCACAACCATAACCACTACACCACTGGGCCACCCCCATCAGTACTTTTATAAGAATCCTTAACGCAGGTAATATTTCCTTCTATTAAGAGCCTAGTACTTGTCAGCTGTTTTACTATAGGAATTTGGATTAATAAAATTATATTGTCTTCAATACGGCTTTCTTGATTGAGATTTTTCTTCAATTCAGAATGGCCCCACAACACATAATTTGCCCTTAATTAGGGCAAGTTAATGAGGTCTTATTATGTGATATGTCAAATGAATAGATGGTACATAGAGTGTATAGCCTTCTAACTGAGCAATTTTTCCCCAAAAATGATTTCGGCCCTAACCAGTCTCATTCTCTCTATTATACAAGCTTGGAACCTCAATTCAGTCTTTGATTTCTCCCTCATTCTCTGCAGTTAATCTCTATAACCAATTCAGTTGATATTAAATATTACTTGTCTCATCAGCTTGTTGTGAGTACTAAATAAAAAAGCACACATAAGGGTTTAGAACAGTGCCTGACACATTGTAAGCTATCTTGCTATCCTGGTCTATCTCTTTATCATCTATCCATCTGTCCATTCACCCATCCATCCATCTCCATTATTAAAGTAGGCATCATTATAATGCCTCTTGCATGTAGCTCTCTATTTGTGCTTTCACCAAATTTCAACCCTTTTCTTTTCAGTCTGGAGTACTGCATGAACCTTACAACTTGTATACCTGGCTACAATTCCTCTCTTCTCCAGGCTGAGAGTGAAAGATAAGAATTCAATGTTTTCCACACTCTAGCCCCAAACTGACATTTTGGCCCATCTCCCATGATGTGATTTGTCAAGTAATTCTCAAGATCATTACCTTCAGCTTTTGTGATTTTTTTTTTCTCTGTTTTAACATGATACTGTAAAAATAAGCTAGAGGAAATGTACAGATTAACCAGGGAGGGAAAAAAATAAAGACTGAAGAAATAATAAAGAACATGGCGTTTTTTTGTCCCCCATTCACTGGCTAAATAGTTGTGAAATATCTAGGGGAATCTAATATCTATGGGAAATGATTTCTTTTTTTTTTTTTAACTTTTTTTCTTTTTTGTGAGGAAGACTGGCCCTGAGCTAACATCTATTGCCAATCCTCCTCCTTTTTGTTTTCTCTTTTTCTCCCCAAAGCCCCAGTAGATGGTTGTATGTCATAGCTGCACATCCTCTAGTTGCTGCATGTGGGACGCCGCCTCAGCATGGCCAAACAAAGCGGTGCGTCGGTGGGCGCCCAGGATCTGAACCTGGGCTGCCAGTAGCAGAGCTCACGCACTTAACCGCTAAGCCATGCGGGTGGCCCCCGGAAACGATTTCTTTTGATTGATATTTTTTTTCAAGACAGAGGGCATGATACTCACTAAGGTAAGGAAAATAAACACATGCAATGACTGGATTAAGGGCCTGGAAGTCCAAATGCTGGGTTCCCTGGCCTCGTCTGCTCCAAATGCAAGGGTGGAGACTGAGAAAATGAGATACCATCCATTGAAAAGCACTTGTTTTTATCTGATAATCAAATGCAAACTTATTTAGTCCATTTACTTATCCAAAAGTGAAGATTAACAAAGATCCAAACACAATGCCTAATTAAAAAAAAATTATTGAGTGTTTCTTTAAGTCAATCTTCAGCTGGTAGCGTTGCATTCAAATATTTTGGAAGTCTTGTGGATTTCAGAATGGTACCATATAAGGAAGTGAGCCAAAATATCATTACCCTGTAATCAGTAAATAAACCATCTGATATTTTCCAACATAGCAAATTGTTTCAGTTTTTAAAAGACATGGGGGTAACTTACTCCTCCCAGTATACATGCTATATAGATTATTACATATCCTGGAAAAACGACATTAAACATGCCTAATTTTTGAGGCAGGCTGAGAAATGTAGTGAGTGCACTTAAATGCTTAGAAATTCTTAAGTTGAGTGAAAATACTGTTATGAAGGCACTAATGCCCAGCCAACGCATTAACAAAAATATGGTGAAACTGACAGTATTATTTAGATTCATGGGAATTTAGATAATGAAATGGAGTTTTAAGGTTTCTAAGGGAAAAAGGTATTTCTACTACTCGGTGTATGGGAGAGTGGTTTGTGTTTGGGAGCAGGCACTTGACATTTGGTTAGCCCCAGCTTCTGTTCCAGAGTAAAACCATATTGAATAAGTTGACCCTCTTTACCTTAAAGGTTAGTATTGCTTAACACATTGCAGATTTTTAACCTGGGGCCACAGCATGAGCTGGAAGAAGGATTTCAAAACCTGTGCCCAACAACACAATCAGCTCCATTATGTGACTTGTTTCATGTTACATCCATGCTTTATTGAGTCCTGCTTCTGACACATTTGTTTTAAAGGGATTTGTGTGTTCCCTCGCTGTTTCCTCCCTTGGAGGAGATAGATGTTTCCAGGAAATAGTTGTCGTTATTGTTGTTTCCCTACTCTCTAAAACATAGATCAATTTGGAGAAGTTTATTTTCTGAGCACCAACATAGTATTAACTTTGAATTGCTGAAGACCAATTAGAATTCAGAACTTTTAAAAACTCAGAGCCCTGCAGAGCGATTCCCTCTTAGGAAAGGATGACATGCTTTGGGAGAAAGATTGAACTGGTGTAATTGACAAAAAGTGTTTTGTTCATAAGTCTATGCAAATCAATTATAGCATTTTATTTAATTAGCTATTTATATACTTGTCTCTTCTATCTGACTACAAGCTCCTTGACAGCAGAATCCATTTATCATCCATCTCTGCATCCTCAGCACTCACCTGGCATGTAGTGGGTACTCAATAAATGTGTGAGTGGATAAAAGAAATTTAAGTGACTTGACCTTCCCCTTTGACCTCTGGGAAATACAGCAGCACACATCTTCATGGAAGATATCATTCCTGTTTAAAAACCTCCACTCCAGTGAGTTATAGCAAGAGGATTATCACTAAGCAAGGCTCCCTTCATAGTAACAGGTGATTCCCAAATCCTCAAGCACATGAAGAGGTGCAGGAGCTGAAGCCTACACTGCTGTAAGAACAGGTGTGTGACCTCCCAGAAAATGTGACCATTTTCCTGCCAAGAATATAAGCTAGGACC
Organism: Ceratotherium simum simum; assembly: GCF_057802395.1. Taxonomy (NCBI): domain Eukaryota; kingdom Metazoa; phylum Chordata; class Mammalia; order Perissodactyla; family Rhinocerotidae; genus Ceratotherium; species Ceratotherium simum. The sequence goes on from NC_141912.1 coordinate 50,838,708, forward strand.
AAAGTGAGGCACCCTTGGTATGCATCTAATGTAGGAGATGATCTGGGGCCACAAGGGTACCTGGAACTTACTTGAGAAGTAACTCTTCATTTATTCATTCATTGAACAAACACACATCGGGTAGTGGGCATTGTGCTAGGTATTGGAGAAGACACAAAGAAAAATAAGATGTGGCCCCTACCCTCAAGAGGTCCATGGTTCAGTGCAAAACGTTAATTCTTTGGTTTCACCAATGTTGTACAAATACATATTAATTAATGTTATTATTAACACAAGTTGGGCATGACACATGATGTGCAAGTTTGCATCAAGTCATAGAGCATTTGGTGTTTATTTACACTCTTTTGTTCAGTGCCTAAGATGCACTTGGCACCGTGTAAAAATGAAGAAGATGTGGTATTTGCATTCAAGGGCTCACAATGCAGTGGTATCAGCAGAGCAAAACACCCAAGGAAAGGTCTACAAAATACTGATGTGGAAAGTGGTTGGAACACAGAAAGGGTGTCAAGAGAAGTGGACATTAGAACTAGGTCTTTTGCAACACTGCATGCTGAGTACTTTGATTATTTCAGTGTAGTTCCTAACTAAGGGAAGAATTTAATTTTGTTCAGAAGAAGCATCACGTGGGCAGAGAAAAGTGTTCTGACTCTCCCAGTCACTGGTTGTATGATCTTGGATTAACTCCATCTCTGATTTTCCTTTAAACTATAGGAGCTCTTAGGCATTTTGGAATTCTAATGATAGGCCAATGGCCAGGTAGACATCATAAAATCACTCCAGCACCATACAGAACAGAATGCAATAAAATGCTAACGTGAGGCTCAGATCCTGGGGTGAAGCCCAGACTCAGAATCTCAGAGGATGTTCATGATGTCAGAAAGCCAAGTTGAACTTCAAGTCCATAAAGAACGTGTTAATTCAAGTGTATTACTCTCTACAATTTCCTGATGAGATGCTGGTCAGGGGAAAACATAGGTAATGTTAGGGTACCAAGTTTTACAATTTTAATTAGATATGAATCAGCATTTAGCGCTTTCTATTTAGAGGTTTTGGAAAGCACGGGAACACTGATGTCCATGAATTGTGTGGAGAATCATGTTTTCTACACACATGCTGTCTTATCTCTGTTATAGTCACAACCTGGTGGACTGTTAGCGTTACGCATGAACCTATAGGTAATAGATCAGCTGAGTAAAGCAAGTTAGCAGAGCCGAGCCTGTGGCATTTTTCCTTTCTGAGAATTGTCTTTACGCTCTTGTGTGCTCCATGTAGTTTTTAGTTTTGGGTTTTTTTTCCCCTCTTGCTTAGAGCAATAAAAGTTTGATGGATTATTTAGTGCAAAGGAAGTTTGAGCATTCTGACTAATCTCATTTCGTGTACCCCACACACCAAATAAAAAGGGTCCTGAACTGCATTGTTTGACTATCTAAAAGCTTATCAAGTTACTATCAATCACTGAAAAAAATATTTAATCTACTCTCAATCTTCCTACTTGATGCTTCTACCTTAAGCCTTTTCTACCCTTTCCTCAGAAAATAAGAAAAAACATTATAGTGGCTTTTTATTTTAGCAAGTATTTGAAAACGTCTCCCACATTTTCCTGGCCTAGCAATGCTCACCTCGCCTCGTAACTCTGGGACCAGGACCAACGAAGAACATTGAGGGCGGTTGGGGAGACTCTGCTCTCCGAAACTCAGGTTACTCACATTCCTTTTGTTGGTTGCCCCAAAATCGTGTCACAGATTGAGGTGAAGTTAACTGATTTCACTTTCCAGAATTATCTTTCTCTTCTTCATGAACACTAGATCAATATTTGGTCATTTCTAGTTTATGAATAGCATAATTTATGATAGAATTACGATACTATCCACAAATGTTTTTAGGCCTTTAAATGAAAATTATAGTGTTTTGACAGTATCTGTCACATAGGCTGTAAATTTTAGAGGGTGAGTGAAAAATGCCTACAGTTGGTAATCATGGGGCTCCGGGGGCCTTTGCTTTCCCTGATCCTGTGCCCTGGTTTTCTCCCTCCCCACCTCTTAATTCCCCATGTGCCCGACGAAAAGGACTCACCTTTCAAGTTTCCACTTAAGCTTCTCTTGATTTATCCCATAGATAAATTTCCCATTCCCCCATGTGTGTCCTATTATACTAACTGCATACTAACAGCAGAGAATTTTTTTTTTTAACTTTTTAAAAAATTTTATTTTTTTCCCCCAAAACCCCAGTAGATAGTTGTATGTCATAGTTGCACATCCTTCTAGTTGCTGTATGCGGGACACGGCCCCAGCATGGCGGGAGAAGTGGCGCGTCGGTGCGCGCCCGGGATCCGAACCCGGGCCGCCAGCAGCAGAGCGAGCGCACTCAACCTCCAAGCCATGGGGCCGGCCCACAGCACAGAATTTTTAACACCTTTTCTGTCACATTTGTTTTTGTGTCTAATGCCTCAGCCCAGCCCATCTAATTCTGTGGCTTGATGAGACCAGAAAACTGTTTTCCGAAGAAGACATGGAAACAGAAAGACAGAGACAGAGAAAAGTCTGTTTTCTCTACTCAGAGCTACAGTGTCTGACACTTAGGAGGCAATAAAGCTTATTGAACGAAATAAGTGGAATTCAGCCTCAACTCTCCTGCATCAAAGATCCAATAAGTATTATAATCTAGATGCTGCTCCTTCTTTCTTTTTGCCTGAGTAAATAGCAGTAACATAACTTTCTAAAGATGATAGAGAGATAAATGATACAATTTCCAAGGTATGACAATAAATTACTGAGGTTGCATTTTAAACTATGGCAGGATATTTGCCCAAATGAACATTATCTGCTTCCAAGCAGGCATCTTGGAAAGTTAAACATTTGACGTGAAGCTGTTGCCATTGCTCAAAATAAAAGTTTTGGAACGTCTTTGTAAAATTGTTTTTCTAGTTCTTTTTGGATATCCTCCACATGGCAAATCTTTATTTTTGGAGATTGAATTAGATTTCTGGAAAGAGTCATAAATTTTGGGGAGCCAAGGTTGGCTGAAGCAGTAAGTGCTTAAGCTGTGTAATGTCATTTTTGGCTATTTTGGAATACTATGCCTCAGGAGAATCATGCCTTATGTAATTGTAAATTGCCTCCATTGAGAGAATAATACAACAGCTGGCTTGCTTTCTCTCTTCTTCAGAATTCCATCTTGTGTGGTCTGCTGTGCATTGACCTATTTCTACAGAGTTAATAAACGATGGGTTTTCAAGTTATCTTCTTATGATTGAAATCTACACACACACACACACACACACACACACGCACACACACACACACACACCCTCTCTAGGTCTTATTCGTCTAAGTCTGCTCTTCATAATACCTAGCATGACATCTTCGGAAGATCCCTATTCTTATAAGTCATGAGGCTTGACTCTAGAACTAACCTTGTTATTTACTAGCTGTGAGGCTTTGGGAAAGTGACTGAGCCTCAGTTTACTTGTTTGTAAAATGTACATCATTGTACCAGGCCTACATTCTTCAAAGAATGGTTGGAAGATTGTATGAGAAAGCAAATGTGAAGGCACTGTGTACACTACAGAGTCCAGTAAAACCACAGGACAATGTAAAAGAGATCACTACCCTGATGTCTCTTCTCGCCACACCTTCTCCGTGAAGTCTTCCCTGACCCCTCCCTGCAATCACCTGATTCAGAGAAAACGCGAACTTTCTTCGTTTTTGTGCCCTCTTTATTACATATGTTATTCTGACATAGTATCTGTAACCCTTTATGGCACCAGTTATTTTTGTTTGTTTATTTTGCTTCTCTGCTCCCCTGACAAAGAGTTTGAGCTCCTTAAAGTTAAGGACCACACTACAATCTTGTAAGTATCCCCTGCTCATATCTTGGCACAGAGCAAGAGCTCAGTAAGTGAGTTTTGTTGATAGAGAATTAATTGTCTTGATCTCTCTGAAATAAAAATTTCAATTCCAAGGAAATATATCCATTCCAACTTTGCCATTATTCTTGGTGACTTTAGCACTTTATGGGAGAGATTCTAATTGTCCCCTGATGTACTTTCTCCCCTTCTTCTCTTTAGCAATAGAAACCTTTGAGGCACATGGCCAACCAACTACAGACTCTACTGAGGTGTGACCGTATTGCTAAGATATGGTCAATTAATTATGTGTGAGCAGAAGTGGTATGTTCAACTTCCTTTAGAGGAAGCAGCTTGCCCTTAACTCTCTCTTCCCCCTGGATATGATGACGACGAGCCAGCTCTGGCCATGTGGATGAGGGCTACCCCCGGGTGCTGGAACAATGAGCAGAGCCTCTGGATCTCTGAATGACCTCATGGAGCACAGCAACCTATTTCCTTGGTCTTCTTGCCTACATCTGGGCTGTTATGAGAGAGAGAGAAATAAACTTTTATCTTACGAAGCCACTGTGATTTGTAGTCTCTTTATTATAGCAGCTTAAATTATACTGTGATAAGTACCCTTAGGCCCTATAAGATCCATCTGTAGATTCCACCCCATTCCACACATTGGCCATCTGGTCTTTTGCCTCCTTGCTGCCATCAGTCTTTTCCTCACTGCACCTTAGATGCCCTTTGTCTCAGTCACTTAGTCAACACATTCTTGTTGACACTGATAACTGCATTGCTTCCAAGATCTTGTCATCAGCATCCTACTCTATAACTCCAGCAATTCTTTGACTACATTTAGACATCCAATCCATTGACATTGTTAATTTCTCCCTACAAATTTTGTTCTGATTCTTACTTTCTTACCTTGATAAAGATCCCGGGTTTATCTTTAAAATCACTCCCTTATGGAGCCAGCCCCGACAGCCTGGTGGTTAAAGCTCGGCACACTCCACTTCAGTGGCCCAGGTTCGGTTCCTAGGCATGGAACTACACCACTCATGTGTCAGCACCCATGCTGCGGTGGCAGCTCACGTAGAAGAACCAGAAGAACTTACAACTATACACAGCTATGTACTGGGGCTTTGGAGAGGAAAAAGAAAGGGAGAAAAACAAAAAGGAGGATATTGGCAACAGATGTTAATGGGGGCGAATCTTCCCCTGCAAAAAAAAAAGAAAAGAAAAAAAATCACTTTTCCCTAAAAAGCTTTAAAACAAAAAATCACTCCCTTATGAGTAGTTTCCGTGGCAAAGCTGAAATCCTGACGAAACCTAAACCCCACTTCCTGTACTTATGCAACTGGATGTTGCTGAAGAAAAGCACTAGGCCACAAGACCGAGCTTATGTTTTTCATACCGTTGTTTTTCTCTTCAGCTCTCCTACATGCTACACCACTATTCTTAGATGAAAACATTTCTTCAAAGTTCATTAAAAAAAAACAAGTCAACAGGTCCCACATCTTTCCACCTTAGAAAGTGCCATCTGCCCATGTCTGTACCCACATATTACCTCTCTATTACTGTGAATAAGCTGTTTCTACGTCCATCAAAGGCCGACTCCATTCCTGTGCTTAGCGCCTACCCCATCTCACATTCTTAGGGTCTTCCTTCTAGCAACCGTCATCAGTTTCTCCCTCTCTACTAAATCTTATTCATCAGCAAAGAAGCTTGCTGTTTTATCTCCAACTTAAAAAATTTCTTTGTTCACCTGCATCTCCCTCCAATTATCTCTCCTTTCTTTACTCCTCATTCACTACAAAACTTACTAAAAAAAATTGTCTGTAGTCACCATACCCACTTCCTTGCTTCATATTTCTTCTCAAGCCACTCAAATTAGGTTTCTTTCTCTTCATCTCCATTGAGGCTGGGTTAATCATAGTCACCCGTGGCATCCATGTTGCCAAATCAGATAGCCTCTTCTCTTTTTATTTTGCTCCCTCTCAACGACTTTCTAGGCTTTCTAATCAGTTAACATTCTCTCCTTTTGGATGCCCTTTGTTTTCTTTCATTCTCTGACTCTACCTTCCTGGTTTTATTTCTCCCTCATTGACTACTTCTTTTCCAACTCCTTTGCTGCCTTCTCCTCCTATACTTATATAAATATTAGAGTGTTCCAGCTTGTAACCATGGCCTTCATTTTTCCAAATTTTTCAGGAATTTTGTCTTTTCTTTCACTACTCTATCCTCAATGCCTAAGACAGTACTTGGCACATAGTAGGACTTCAATAAATATTTGTAAAATGAATACATACATTATCCGGATCCCTAGAAAAAGTGACAGTAAGTAATGAACCTCTCTCTTGCTCCAAATGTCTACTTTTGGAATGTCTCTGAACTTTTGTCTACTTAAGACTTTCCCATACATTGGAGTCTAATTATTGCTCCCTGGATAGGATGACTCAGCAATTGCCTTTATATGAGCTTATGCAGTTGTATATAGAATAAAATAAACTTAATGGAATAAACTGGCCCATGTATATATATATAGATGAAAACAATAGAGTGCTGAATAGTTACTACATGAATTTGATTCAATTAGACAACTGATACAAATAACTCAGTTTCTAAACTCGTTTCCCTAACCACACCTTTTATTTTTTTTTTGTAACTTGAATTATGCAAGCAACAATTCTAAATATGAGGTCCCTCTAAGAGAGCTGTAAACTCTAGCTTCCATTTTACCACATTGGGCTCCACCCTTTCCATCTCTACAAAATGGAGAATGCACTTTGTTTGCAGAGTGCTTTGAGGTCAGGAATGAAAGATCTGGTAAGTCCATGGCATTAGAAGTACAATGTATTTCAAGTGGCCTAAGCTGTTTGCACAAGAAAAGAACACGTTCTAATCCATTTAAGGGTGTTTGTAAGTAGTCAGGCCTCCAACCCTTAATCCACCTCATTATGCCTAGGTAGCGAAGCATAGAGGGTTTTAGGCACCTACAATTACTAGCTGATAAGGTACAATGACTACCAGAAGACAGGTTAGGCAAAGATAGTCTAATGAAAGCACTTCCAGCCTGTGATCACATGACACAGAGAGGGTTGGGCTGGGCTGGGCATATGCTGAGACAGCACATCTTTGTGTACAGCCTAGTCTGAATTTGCCTGAATTGTCCATAAGACCAAACCACCAGGCAGGGGTTGACAATCACCATCCTCACTGAGTGTCAGGCGTTGCCATGCCGCCCAGAACTCAGGCCATAAAATGTGTATTCCCAGTTGTTGATTACACACATAGTAAGCTAATTTTTCTCAGATTTATAGCTCTAAATAACTGCCCCAAATATTTTATGTGCAAGGCCTCTCTCCGATTTCTAGCATTCATCCTTATATGTTCTAACCAATTAAAAAATAAAGCACCACTGATAAAGTCCCGCCACAAAAGCTGTATTGTTTAGTGTCTGTTTGACAACTGAGCTAGGAGGGTGGCCAGCAACTCCACAGTGACAGCCCTACCTGGAGGCATCTGGAGTAGAGACAATGCAACGAAACAAACTCAGCTCTGCATGTCCATCAGTTTCCTGGACCTTCCATCTCCATATGCATGCTGGGAGCCTCCTTTATAAATTGCAAACCAGGTCGATAATCTTTATGAGAAGCAAGAAAAACTTCAGATGTAACTATTCTATTGTGGGCCAGTAATGTTATCTCCTTGCAAAGAAATCTATCAGGAACAACATGAGATTATTTACTGGTCATCTTGACCTTTTCCTTTGTGTTCCACTTTTGCAAAATAATTTGTTACAATCCAATCTGCACAAGATCAGTGTTAATCACTGGTTGCTTTTTTTGTGTGTGTGTGTGAGGAGGACCAGCCCTGAGCTAACATCCAATGCCAATCCTCCTCTTTCTTGCTGAGGAAGACTGGCCCTGGGTTAACATCCATGCCCATCTTCCTCCACTTTATATGGGACACCGCCACAGCATGGCTTGACAAGCGGTGCATCGGTGCGCACCCGGGATCCAAACCGGCGAACCCCGGGCCGCCACAGCAGAGCGTGTGCGCTTAACCGCCTGAGCCACCGGGCTGGCCCCAACATTTTTTTTTTTTTTAAGAAATATTTGAAGGTATTTATTAAAACTTTATTTGGCAGTCGTCAAGCATGGCCATCCAATATTTGTTAGCTAGTTGTTATATCTCATATATTTCATGGAATGCATTCAATATTTAACTTTCAGACTTTACTAAAGTTAGGATTAAATTTTCCCAACTAATTTTCCTTCTGTCTTGTTGTCTGAAGAAAGACTAAGTGAATTAGGAATGTGATGATGTATTGCAAATAGAAATTTATAAGACCTTGTGAATTGTTTTATTGATTTTGTATCTCTTATAATTCAACATTCTTGCTTCTGAAGTTTGAATTTTCTCCATATTTTTCAACTTTTAAGTGTTTTCTTATCAAATTGAGGACAGAAATAAGACTGTAGACAAATAAATATTGTTAATTATAGTGTGGTTTTCTATTGGTTACTGTGGGACTGAGAGTGCCACTTCTTGGGAGGTGAACAATCTTTAGTCTGAGTTACTCTTTGTCTTGTGTATATGAATGCAATGCAGTGCAGTTTAACATGATTCAGACTTTATTAAATCAAACTAACTTCCCTCTCTATACGTGCATATACTCACACACATAATAGGAATACTATTAATGATTTTGATGATACAAAAACTGCTCAGATGTGGTCACCAAGATGCTCAGGTCCTCAGGATTGAGGGTGTGGGGTTATTCCAGGTGACAGAGTGAGGAACACGCAAAGGTATTTATTTGTTTATTTAATTATTATTTTTGGAATCCTTTTAGCAAAGTCTCCATAATGGTAAAGCTGGGTTCAAAGGTTTTTCTGATCTTCTAAACCTCCTGGGATCTGGCTACCCACATAGGAGGGATTTTTCCGACTATCAGATCTTCCCATCTCAGTTCTTGGGCATCTCATCCTTGTGAGGTGAGTGTACTCTTATGATTGGGACTGTAGATGAGTGGTGAGATAGAGTACATTAGTATTCTAATTTCCCTTTAAGGGGCTCCTTTCTATCCCACCAAACTTCCCAGGGCTCTCATATACAACTACACTCTTCCATGGTTGTCGGGAGCCTCCCTAGAGAGGAAGCCAATCTGGACAGCGCCATTTGCTCCAGATTTTCTATTTCTTATTTCAAAATGTCTGCTTTATGTCCCATACCTTACCATTTCCCAAATTCATAATCTAATTCAAGCAGATGTTAAGAAGTTCTATGCTGTGATGCTCTTTATAATAATGTATATTTTAATATATTTATAATAGTGTATATTTTATAAAATAATGTATAGTTTAACAAGGATCTTAAGGAGGCAATGGTAGAAGATTCACGTAACATGGTAGACTGCTAAAAGAGACATATTGATCAGCCCAGCCTTATGGTAGCTCTTACAGCACACCATGTGGAATGGGACATGACAGTTGAGTAGTCAGCCTGGGAAAAGTCACATCTCTGTCCTGAATGAGTGCCATTTGTAGCGTACAATACTTACAGAGGCACAGATGGGGCAGCCACATTCTTGTGGTTAGTGGTAACTGCACACAATGAATGTTAACCAGGCTAGAGTTGTTACTGTACTCATAAGACTAATCAGTAAGACACAGAAGTTTGGCAAGAACTTGGAGTCAGATGGGTAATGGTGTTTGGTGGTAATCTGGGCAGTAAGTCATGAGGAGAGAGCACAGATGAGTGAGCGTCTTGAGTTTAGGTGAAGCTGGATAATCATGCAAGGACTGTGAGATGACTTGCTCTTCAGAACATGTGATGGGGAGGTTGGTGGGTCTGTTGATTCAGTCCAGTCCCGCTATAGAGTCACAGCACACTTTTAGGAATGGCCAGGGCATGGATCTTGGCACACAATTCCCATGATAATAATCAATTGGTGATTACTGCACTGCCCTTGGTCAGACTGAAACCTAATCCCTGAGAAGCCAATGTACATGCAAAAAAGAAAAAAATCCATCAATTTAATGGACAATACCAATGAGCTTCTTTTATGGACTAGACGTTTTACCACAGGGAGGTGGTAGTGGTGAAGTGCTAATGCTTGAATGAGCAAATAAATGAAAATGTCTGGAAATTTCTTATTAGCAAAGTTTTTGTTTTATATCTACAATGTGGAATGGTATTGTTATAGTATGCTATTACAGAGTTCTCTTGCAAGCTTATTTTTGTCTCCAATATTATTGCTATTTCAATTTACAGTGTATTAGAACAAGTGATTATATTATAAAAGAAAGATATACTTTTTAAGCTATTGTCCTACCCTTAATTATCCCTTAATTAGGTTGGAAACCACCATGATATTATTAGTAAATTAAAAAGACATTAAATGAATGTTTCAGGTTTCTGCATTTAAATAAATACACAAAATGTTTTGGACGAGGTTTTCGTATTGTCTTTTGTGCACAAAGTATATTTAGGGCACATCTCAGGTCATGTAGAAGAGTACTGGAAGTAAGTTCATGTTTATATTTCCTTATTGCTCACAGTCTCTTTGTAATGGTGATTTTTCCCTCCCCTGTATGTGTTATTTGAATGGCATTTTTACAGATGGTGGCAAAAGTCAATGGCACTCATTAGATCTGAATTGTATAGCTAAAATAAAAGTAAAGGATAAAGGAAAGATGTGATTGCTCCACCAAGTTTTTAAAACCATTAGAAAAATAATATTCTTATACTGAGGAAATTTTAAATAAACACAAATGTTTAATAAGATGGAAGTTAAACAGAAAGCATGGCACTTCTAAACCACAGAACGCTCCCCATACAAAGCTTATGAAAATAGAAAGAAGTTAAGATTGCATCATTTCTGTTTGAAAGTTTCCATATTAAAATTGAAAGTATCTCCAAAGCTTCCGAGTTTTTTTTCTAGGCTTAAAACTTAATTTACTGTTATTTCAAATATTTTAAAAATTATGTTATCACCACTTTGATTAATGTCACCTGTCCAAGAGAAATTATTTATTGTATTTGTAAATTGTTTTGAATCCTCTATAACTTTATAATGTTTTGTTAAAAATCTTTAAAAGCTCATAATTTTCTCTAAATTGAAAGGGGGGATATATGGAATAACTAAGGAGCTTACACTCTGATTAACATTTTCACCCACTTCAGGTAATGAAAAGAATGTTTTATGGCTGGTGAGTTAGAAACATTTTTGGAAGTTTTATTTAAGTTAAAAAGTAAACTATTGTATGTTTTTTTAGCCAATTTGAAAAATATCTGAAAATACACACATTTCTGGTGGTTGATGTGTAAATTGTAAATCTGCTATAAAAAATAGTTTGTTATCCAGAAATGTTAAAAATAGTCCTATTACTATGAACCAGAAAAAATTCCACTTTAAGATAAATATAACCTACAGCAATTTTTCTCAAACTTTAATGTGCATTCAAAACACTTGGGGATCTTGTTAAAGTTAAAATTCTAATTCAATAGGTCTGAGGTGGAGTCTGAAATTCTATAGTTCTCACTACCTCCTAGGTGATACCTATGATGCTGGTCTGTGGACCAACTTTGAGTAGCAAGGGCCAGAGCAGTGGTTCTCAAAGGGTATTTCCCAGGCCAGTGGCATTGGCCTCACTGGAGACTTACTAGAAATGGAAATGCTTGGGCCCCACCCCAGGCCTCCTGAATCAGAAATTCTGAGGTGGGGCCCAGAGCTTTGTATATTAATGAACTTTCCATGTGATCCTGATATATGTTAAAGTATATCAGGGTACGCATATAGGAATGCTCACAACAGCATTGTTCATAAAAGCTCAAACTGGAAAAAATCCAAACATCTATCACAATTGACTAAATAAATTATGATATATTTATATAGTGAAATACTACATGGCAATGAAAATAAACAATTTATCTACAACAATATGAATGAAATTTGTGGACAAATTGAGCATAGGAAGCAAACCATAAAAGAATACATGTATATTATTCCACCTATATAAAGTTCAAAAACAGTTAACCATATTTTTAGGGACACCTATATCAGTGGTAAAAGTATAAAGAAAGCAAGAAACTGGTAACCATAAACATCAGGATAAGGATCACCTTGAGCTAAAGTGAAGGGGATGTGATGGGGGACATGATGAGGGGACACACAGGGGATCCTGGAGGGCTGGCAGTGTGATATGTTTTCACCTGAGTGGTGGTTATATTGGTAGTTAAAGGAATAATTGCTTTGTAATTATTCATTCATTTTTAATTTATGTTTTATGAACTTCTAAAATTTGCAAAAATATAAGAAAATAATAAAGCACATTTGTACCAGATCTATTTTACAATGATGTTTTTCTTTGGTAATGACTGAAGGATTACTCTGATGGGAATTACTCTGCTGTCCATAAAAAGTTATTTCTAAAGCACACAGAAATTCAGTCTAATGTCTCAGGGTACAGCGTTGAGAAAGTTTGTTTATAGGTTGAACAAACTTATCTGTAACACTTTCCTCTATGATATATACTGTTTGATAGTGATTGATAACAATATTAGAGGTAGTTTTGTTTCTCTGTATGATTATATTCTAGATAAAAAACATGGAGTGGGGGCACAATGTGATAGACATAGGATATTTGCCTACACTGCTTTTCTTCTGTGGATGAGCTGTGTGCTCCTCTCCCGTGTGGTTCTGGCAGGACTGCCATTCAGTGTCATCCTGTCCTTGCCAAAGTGGTCATGTGATCCAGGCCCGGCCAATCAGAGGGCCCTATCTTTCTGTCCACTATGGTAAATCACAAAGGAGGACTAATCCTTGTGTTAGATGTGCTATAAGGATGCTGGAAATAGAGTTCTTCCTGTGTCAGGGATAATGATTTTGGGGCCCATGGAAGACAGGACATCTAATGGCCATTTTCTTTCCACTTGAAAAGAAGAAGCTTGAAAATGCAGTGCACAGCAAGAACACAGAGTTGAATGCTGTTGGAAAAAGAAGTGTGATATTTTTTTGAGCACCTGGATCAAGCCATGCTTCAATCCACTGGATGAGCCAATAAATTATTGTTGTTTTTTGTTTCACATTGTTGCTTGAGCTATTTTGAGTTCTGTTCCTAGTACTTACAATGGAAAGAGTTCTGGTTAATTTATAAACACAGTTTAAAATATTTCCAGCGTTCACAGCCTAAAATTGCTAAATTTCTTTGCGTGCTTTGGCCTTTTGAACAACTTTTTGGGATAATAAACTAACTCATAATTACTTGTGCTAACGAAGGTCATAAAATAGGAGGTCGTTACTTCATGGATAACTGACCCCACAAAGCTTTGCTGTGTATCTCCGGTAGCAAGGATTGCTTTCTCCATGCTAATAACGAATTGGAGAGAGATTAAAGCGAACAGAACTGCAGCAGAATGAAATGAGGTGATAAGGTTTGATAAGGTTGATAAGATTTCCTTATTCTGCTCTCATTCCATAAACTTTGAAGGTGTTAATTACTCAGTTTCACTCACTGAAAGGCTTATCCACGGCACAGGAAATGTAGACACCACAGCCAGAGGTGAAACCTGAGTGAGGCTACTAATGCTTGGTTTCAGGCACGTGGTGAGGAAAGCTTCACCAAGAAGGGCTGGAAAGCAGTGGCTGCACAACGAGTCACCTGGGGAACTTTATAAAACACAAATGCTTGGGTCTCACCTGTAAGAGATATGGATTTACTGGCCTGGGATTGGCCGAGGCATCAGGATTTTTAAAATCTCCTCAAGTGGTTCTATTGTGGAGCAAAATTTGAGAAGTGTTGCATAAAGGAACAGTTGAGCCTACAGAATTTTGTAGCAAAGTCTTAGTCTCAACTCATAGGTTTTGAAGGACTTGGACTAGTTAGTGTCAATGGAGAGAGTGGAGGCGGTATGTAGAGGAGCAGGCAGCCATACCTTCTGGGAAGATTTGGGGGTTATCCTTAGATTGCACCATGCCACAGTGGCCTTGGACTACTCGCAGTGCCTCACCTGAATACATGATCCTTGCAAGGTCCCCAGAATGCTTCTCAGCTAATCCCAGGGAATCACTCCTGGGCTATTCTCATTTACAGCTTGCTTCTGAAATCACTCTCCCTAGATTTCAACTGCCTTCCCTCAGAGCTTCTTGTTCCTCCCTACTCATTAGAACAACAATAACAACAAAAAGCAGAAATCAGAGAAAGCTACACAAGAAGGTTCTTAGCCAAATATTCACGGACCCCAGTGGGCAGAAATGATCACTTTGGAGTAAGCTTATCTGTAAAGATTTTTCAAAATATTGTCTTCCCATTCCTCCATATCCGATATCTATTGTTTCATACTCAGGTATGTTCCACAGGTAATTCTGATAAGCATATCTGGTATAACCATCCATTGATAACTTGGTGCCTGGATGGATTTCAAGAGTTCCACGTACCACACCCTCCCTGCAAATGAAAAGCAACAGTTAAAGCTTGTGCCTTTGCTTGTGTATAGAAATAGATCACTTAAAAATTATATTATCAAATAGGCCACTATTTTTCTATTTAAGAATCACTTCAATACACTAATAATATAAATCTTAGCAGAATGCATTTTTTTCACTTTTCTCATAAAAAAGATAAAACAGTTCTCCTAGGTGTTATCAAGAAGATTTTCTAACAAGACCTTCTAGGTAAATGAAACCTGAAATTTATTTATTTATTTTTTAAAGATGACTTCAGTTTAATCATTAAACATTAATTGATGCCAACCATTAGCCACACAATCTTCTATGATACTGAGAAGACAGGGCTGTCTTGGTCTTTAGGAAACATTCAGTACTGTAAGGAAACTGTACGTTTACTTCAATTTAGCAGTAATTCTCCCACTGTTTTATTAGAACTTAAGTTTTCTTAAATTATAAAAAAGCGTACATGTAAAATAATTTTCCACTTCCTCTACTCCCATTCTCTGGAGATGGCCAGTATGAATAGTGTGATATGTATCAGATGAGTACAAACACATACTGTGTGTGTGTGTAAAATTTTTAACTCATGCAGCCATGTAATTCCATTTGCTTTTCTCACTTAACAATATATTTTGGACATTTTTCCAGGTTACAAAAACGCTGTTGAAAGAGCATACAGTTACTTCCTGAAAGTGTCAGGATCTCTGTAAGGAGCGCCCTTTCTGTAAAATCAAAATGGAAACAGTCTTTGAATGAGCCATCTGCTTTCATCAAAGCAGGCCTTCTCTTCTGTGCGCTTCACCTGCACACGCTCCACATCCTCACCCTCCACCTTTCAATCACCCCAGGAGAGGACGGAGCCCTTGCTCACTCTGGGCAGTGTTTTCAGAAGACATTTGCGGGGCTCTGAGGCTGTGTCATGCATAAGTTTGCTTCAAATACAGATTTCATTCGAAAACCATTCTGTCAAGTGAGCTCGCCCTGCATGTTTCCCATTGTGAGCAAAGAAAAATAGATTTAGCGCTAAAATATACCATCTGTGTCAATATGTGTCAATATGTGACGGCCTAGATTTAAATCTGAGCACATTTGTTAGTTTTAATTCCAAGGCATCTAGTGCTGGAGTCATGGTTCTCTCTAGCCCTCAAAAGAAAGACCTTCTTGGGATTACCAAATCCCTTCTTAGAAGTCAGGTCAAAACATCTGCTAAAAAGACCTCTCTTGAGTAGAAGTTACCAGAGCTTCCTTGCTTGGTTTGCTCAGTGAGTCCTTTTACACCAAAAAACAGCGCTGGGTTAAAGGCCTTTGAGAAAATAGTTAAAAGGGAGCTCCTTTTATATCCCACACCACAAATCCTCTCTCTGTTGCCTTATGCTTTATATTATGCCATATCGCAACACAAACATTTAAGATTAGTTTTGTACCCCTTGCCACCCCCACACTGAAAAGTTTCTTCCTAGTTTGAGCCAGGATACCAGGAATGTGGAAAAGCCAGTGAAGTTTTAATTGGATTAAACTCTGTGTGTCCCTCCACCCCCAACCTCCTTACTGGCAAATTTCTTGACAGCTTAACTAACAAGATAATATGCAACAAAGAGATGTGGCATTCAGCAGGGCCTCCCGCCTTACCTGGGGGGAAGACACCTGGGCCGGCTGTGAGTCGCAACAGAATAACAGGTAACTGACAGCCACCCCCGCTCTGATACTGTCACCAACACCCAGGCTTTGTGCATTTTTGAGATGAAATTCAAACCTGAAATTTTAGCTGCTCAAAGTGATTGGATTCAGCAGGCGCCTCCTGAACTTGCAGTGGAAGCGCCAGAGGGGGAGCAAAGCCACTTCCCTGGTCTTTAATTCCCTTGGCCAAGAAAAATCAAAATCTGTCCATTTGGCACGTTGGAGAGGGAAAAAGGGCAATACAAATTTTCCTTAATAAAATAATGCAGGCTATTAAAGAGCAGTCTTACCCATGTCACTTGACGCCCTTCCCACAGGGCTGGCGGGCACGAGGCCAGGGTGTGGGGAAGTGCAGTTGGAGACATTAGTTACACCACCTTAGCTACGGTAGCAAAATAATATTTGATAAATGAAAATAAATCCAGGCAGACACAATTTCCAAATAGTTTTTAGAAGTACCTGTCACTTCTAGACTCTCTTCTTAAGCGTAACCCTTGGTGAGCGAATCCATTTTACCACTTCTTCCAGGCAGAAAATTTCAGTGTGCCCTTAAAGAACTCAGTGTTTCCAGGAGGGTGACAATCACATTTTCATGAGAATCAGGGACTCTGAAAACTCCTTTCAGGAAGTTCTTCCTTGAACCTGGGGTGGCTGGATGCCTGCACACTCATCTCAGAAGCCCCGGGAGGACTCTAGTGACCCCCAAGTATTGCTCCCACAAACAGATGAGTTAATATCTCAAATATCTTTCACAGGAAGACACCCATTTCACACCGTTATTAGAGCTAAGATTTAAATGCAAATGCCCCTGAGATGGGTAGCTGTGTTGCAAAATCCCCACTAAGGTGTAAAGGACTCCTATTTGATCCATCCTAAGGGCCGGTATTGACACTGGAGAGGGTAAAGAGGTGGGCACCACGAGGCAAGTTGTATCCTAGGGATCCAAAGACAAACTTTATGTCTTGACTGTGTTTTTCACTTACATGCAATAGATCTGATAATTTGGGGAAGGTTGAGACAAGAGATCCAGTAACCAAAAGTGGGGGGAGGGGGAGAAAACAAAGACACAAAAATAAAGTTAAAATGATCTGGGGAAAGGGGCGTCTAATTTGACGTAATTAGGAATAGCACAATCTTTCGACTTTTCCATATTTTTGGTTCACTGTCCCGAATGACACTGAAGCCAATTATGACGTATGTTCTGGGACACCAGATGGCATCAGAGTCAGAGTGGTAGAGGGGAAGATGTCAGGACACCTGAGTGTCAGGCCTGGTGTAGTAATTCTGTGACCTAAGGTTCGTCACTTAAAATGGGGTAAGGACAGACTACGTTACCGGCACTGTATTATGAACTTCCAAATATTCTCTGTCAGTCTGTCCATGGTGCTTCAGTTTCCTCCTAATACATGATTCTTATTGGGAGGACTGAATTCAATAATGTAAGAGAAGTAGTACACCTTTCTTTCTTTTTTTCTTTCTCTCTTCTTTTTCTGGTAAATTCTCTGGTGTAAACCTCTTTCCGTAGCTGTAACCTGTGGATAATGATAGTCCCTACTGTAGAGGGTTGTTGTGAAGATTACATGAGGTAATTCACGTCAATTGCTTAGGAAGGTGCATGGCACGTGGTAGACAGCCCTCAATAATCAATTTCATCAGGGCTAACATTGCAGCTATGTGATTATGTCTAAGCGCACTGAGTTCTAGTGGGCTGGGCATGAAAAGCCAGAGTTCTGCACTACCCCTCAGGTTCACCTTCATCTTTAAGCATAGGAATCTGGTCTTTCGATCACCTTCAACAACACGACACCGTATGAAAAGCAGCAACGAATGAGAAGCATCCCATTCCATTGAGGCAGCTGGTGACGTGGTCATCCTGACACAGGCGATGGACAGGAGGCAGTGGTCACCCTTTTCCTACCAAAAAACCACCCTCACTGTCGGCCTCTGGACTGGCCTGCCACCATCTTAAGAAAGCAAGCCTAGACAGCTCTGCCTTGGACTGCCAGAAGAGCCTATTGCCAACAACTATAAATCAGGAAAAAAAATCCAAACAGGAAATACCAAACAAACAAACAAAATGAAAACAACCCTCACCTCCCGAACAGTAAACCCGAAACAAGATTTGTTTTGCCCTAGCGCTGAAGTCTAGAAAGCCAGGCCTTAGTGGAAGGCAATGAAAGCGTAGTTCACTGTTATCTTACACAGCAGACTTCTTAAAAATAAAATATAAAATGCTGGGACTCTGATTGATGATAGTTAATATAAAGAAAGAAGAGGGGCCGCCCCGTGGCGTAGCGGTTAAGTGTGCGCCCCTTGCTGCTGGCGGCCCCGGTTCAGATCCCGGGCGCGCACTGATGCACCGCTTGTCAGGCCATGCTGTGGCGGCGTCCCATATAAAGTGCAGGAAGATGGGCACAGATGTTAGCCCAGGGCCAGTCTTCCTCAGCAAAAAGAGGAGGATTGGCACGGATGTTAACTTAGGGCTGATCTTCCTTACAAAAAAAAAAAGAAAGAAGAAAAAATGCTTACAGTAGGAATTATATACCTGAGTCTGTGAACCCATAGCAGGCACATGGGTGGAGTTCAGGTGGTCTCTGAAAACTCTGAAATGACAAGCAAAATTTAGTGGGTGTATACATGCACTTTTGTAAAAAGGGTTTATAACTTTTATCTGAGGTTCAAAGAGTCTTGAAAATTCAAAAGAGGATTAAGAACTCTGGATTAGAGAACAGTACACTTAGGTTTATAAATAAGGATTGTTATCTTTTTTTATCTTCATGTTGCACAAGAAAGTTCCAAAGGTACCGTATACAATGACTTGGCATCTTGGCAAGAGAGATGTTGATTCTGACTTTCTCGAGAGCCAACAGGAAGTGAGGGAGTGGGAGGTGCCCCAGGTCCAGGGTCTCTGGCCTCCACTGAGGAGTTCAGTTTGCTTTCCTTGTGTTGACTGAGCGTGGGAGCTTTCTGGCTCTGTCCTAGACTCTGGGCAAGTCATCCAGCAGAGGCCATAATTTTAAGCTGAAGGTGATCTGAGTTCTCAGGATCACTCCCACATCCATCAGATCCCTCTCTAATAGTTGCTGAGGAAGCTACTGGCTTCAAGTTTTCTTTTCAACTCATGTCTCACACTGCACCTTGTGACACTTTGTGTCTGTGTCCCTCCATTGGTCCCAAGGAGGTTGGGATAAGACTATGAATGGCTCACACAACACTTTCTCATCCTAGAAACCCACTAAGAGCAAGTGAGGAAGGACATATTTTAGACAAAATGGCTTATGTTGAAAGTAGCATGGATAATCTTCCTTAATATTAATATCTATCATTAGAGAAGGTTATGTTGATTGTCCCAAACTCTAAACAAGGCAGTATACAGACATTTTTCCATTTAATCCCTGTAACAACCCTATGAGATTGGTGTAATTATCAGTTTGCAGATAGGTGAATTAGGGCTCAGAGAAGTTAAGTACCTTGTCCAAGGAAAAACAGCTGGCAAATAACAGAGTTGAAATGCGTGTCACAGTCTGTATAACTTCAAAGCCACTTAACCACTATTCTGTGGTTATAAGTTATTTATGTTAGATTGTAAAGTATCCTACAGTTTTGCTTATCTCTAGTTGATTTTGAAGCAAGTACAACTGTTTAGTTTGAAAGGATCTTCCCTAAACAAAAGCTGCCTGCATGTTCCCTTCATTGAAGAAATGACCCCTCCTTCTGCACCTCTAACCTGTGAGTTACAGATCCATGTACTGAAAGGTAGGAAACATCAAGGAACGAAGTATGCTGTGTGGTACCCTGAAACACTGGCATGGAGGCTCTTTGCATCAGCTGGGATCACATTTAACAATTAATAGAATAGCTGAAAGACTGCATCTTAAATAAGTAAGGATTTTGATTTTCACACTTAGCAAGAAGTCTGTAGCTGGGCAATCCATGGTTGGTGTGAGAGCTCAAAAGCGCCATCGGAGGCCACCTCCTTCTATCTTCCTGTAGGGCTTCTGTCCTCCTGTTCATATAATGATGGCTGCACCTCCAGCCATTGTGTTTGTATTCCAGGGAAAAGGGGCAAAGAGCAAACAGAGCACAGAGAGCATGCCAGCCAGGCCTGTCGGCAGACCCAGTCTCATGGCCACTCTTTGCCTGGGGATAATGGAGAGTAGAGTATTGGCGCTGAGCACATCGCCATTCCAAAAAAAATGAAGCTGTTAGTGAGGAAGAAGGGGTGTATATTTGCTGAACAGACAACTATGGGAGCAGTGACACTTCGTAAAGGGAAGCAGCCTCAAGGCAGTTCAGTGAAGCTCCTGTTTTCTATAGCTGCAAGTCAGGGTTGTCACCTTAGCTACATCACCCCACGCCACAAACCCTGGAGTACAGCCTCACTGGGACCTGCATGTTGTATGGCCCCAGGTTTTGGGTGTGTGCTGTGCCAGACATGGACAAAGACCTCACTAAAGAAACTGGGCACAGTGCAATGCAACTGCGAAAGCACGGGCTTGAATTCAGAAGACCCAAATTCAAGTCCCTCATCTGCCTACTCCCAATATGGCCTTAGGCAAGTCATCAGCCTCAAGTTCTTCATGTGAAAGCGAGGATGATAATACTAAGACATCAGTTGCTGTGAGGTGTAACTAAGGTGATGTGTGTAAAAGAATCTTATGAAAAGTTGAGGATAAATATTACCTATGATTATTATGGTTTTCAGTTGAATAACACTCAGTTTAGCCACTTAACTTGTTTTGTAACAGAAGTCACTTCATTTTGATAAACTTACGTGTAAGCCCTTGCTCGGCACAAAACAACATGCTGTGCACTGATGCTATAGAAAGAGAAGTCTGTAGACTTGTAGTGAGCATTCTTGGGGGGCTCACACCTCACAGTGCTGGTCTTCCTTTCAGATATGCTTCTCCAGAACAATTCCTCTTTGGAACTCAGCAGTCAGGTCAGAAGCATCTACCTCAGGGGCCTCCCCTGGTCCTTCCACTCCATTGGCTTCCATGACACTGCACTTCCCCGGTTTGTCCTAATTGTTCTTCCTTTCTGCTTTTTGCTTTCTCTTTCCTGGACTCCTTTCCTTTCACCGGTGGCTGGAATGTACAGATTCCCAGACTTGGCTGGGTCTCAGCCATGACTCTTCTTAGTTGATACCCTCTACGGATTCATCTCAGTCACATTCATGGTTTCTTCTACTTCAGCATGCTCATGACTCGTTAATCTGTATGTGTGGTTCAGAACTGTGTCTCAAGTTTCAGAACTATATATCTGATGGCTTGCTGGATGTGTCTCCAACGGGTGTTCCAAACCACTGCAAAAGCAAAATGTTCAAAACAGAACTCTTCCTCATCATGTGGACTCTGGTCCTACCTCTATATTCTCTATTTCAGGTAGCCCTGCTATCTACCCAGTTGTATAAACTAAGAAACTACCAGTCAATCCTTGTCCCTTTGTGTTTTCTCTGCCACATACAATCACTTACTAAGTCTTACCTTAGCTCTACCATTTTTTTTTCTCTTCTACACCATAAGCACTACTTCCTACTTCACCCACAACGTCATTCCACTGATCACAGCTGCTGGAGAGAAACAGAACTAAAATGAAATTGACCAAGTCACTTAAAACCCTTTGACAGCACCCCATGGTGTCTCTCACTCACCATTTCCACTTCTTACTTTCCACTGCAGAAACGTTAAACTCGGGGCATCTGTGAGTGGCCTGGACACTCAGCTAGTATGGGACCTCTCTGTTTTGGCTTTTGTGCACTTGTATGTCATGAGATCCAGTGCCCCATCACTCCACATCATCTGCATTCCTCAGTCTAGGGCTCAATCTACTGGGCTGCACTCAATGTTCCATGTATATTTTTGTCAAATGGTTTCGATTGATTATTTTCATCTTAGTTAAAATATTATATAGGATGTTTAACACTTAAATGACTTCATTTAAGTCTAAGTTTGTGAAGACTGGGTCTTTTTGCACTCACATTTTGTAAACCCTGCATAACATTCCAAGGTAGAGCCAGGTAAGGATGTGACAATTAGAAGATTGATCAGAATTCCTGAGCGTTTACTTGGCCTTCAACTAGATTTTTTCTTCCACTGATGTAGCAGAATCCATTAATTTGGAAGGGCCTGAGCAGTTAAAATTAGTCACTCTCCAAGACTGTGGGTAGAAAAAATATGTCCTTTGATGTTAACCTTCCTAAAAGGCACAGATACCCTCACTACACATGTGGTGACATCACCCCTTTGTGATTGTGTAAATGGGCCAGATTAAGGAGATTAAGAAGGGAGTGGGTCAGAGGTAAAAGTGATTGAGCGGCACTGGAGGAGAGGCAGCAGATCTCTCCCATCCTCTAAAAACAGTCGTCACTCATGTCTTTACATGTATTTTAGGGCAGAAAAGCAGGTAGATTTCTGAATCACACCCTTTGCTCTGAGCTCTGAGTTCAATCTTTAGCTCTGACTCTAGCAAACTGAGGACAAAGCTCATAACCACATGGGGTCTTGTTTATTTTTCAGTCAAAGAAGGAGAACCATAATGTCCTTCTCACAAGATGACACAAAAAAGCCTTTATGAAGTGCCTTTGCAGATAGTGGGGGAGAAATGATACTACCTAAACTTAATGATTAAGTGCATGATGTTTTAAACCACTCTCCTCTGGGACTGACATGCTGTAGGACAGTTACAGATTTCATTTCAGGTTTTTAGATACCTATAGCAAAAGGGTATGCCTTCTATAGAGTATATAAGAGTGTCAGCTTTAAATATTATGTTTTCTAATTTTTAAGTACAGATGTACAATATGTACAGATATCCCATTCCTCACTAGAAATGTTCCTGCCCAGTTGTCTGTTTGTTACTGCAGCCGATATGGTATGTCAAAAAAGGCAAATCTATCCATAACATTTTCTGGTTTGAAACCTGTCAATATCTACAGGATGAGTTCCAAGCCTGATGTATGAAATCCTTTACCCTCTGGGCTCTGAGTATATCTTTCCACACTTACTTCTCCCTCCCACCCAATTTTCTCATCTATACCATGTACAAGTAACATACACATCCATGTACAAGGGCACACACACATAACCACATGCACATGGGCACACACCGCACACAAGGACACACTGTATGCATACACATATATACACCGACAAACATATATACATGGACAAACATATAAGATACACATGGACACGCATATAAGACACACAGACACATATACAAGGCCAGGCACACAAGTGTGCACACAGGCACACACGCACAAGGGTGTGCATGAACACAGGCACACACATGGGTACACAACACACAAACATGTGTACACATGGGCTGACCAGAAATGCACGCAGGCACACACAAGGACATGCATGTATGTACATATACACATACACATGGGCATGTATTCACACACATATGAGAACACACATGTGGGTGCACACACACATACACCATGGGGCTATGTAGAAGGACACACAAGGACAAGCACACACCCACATGCAGACATGGGCAGATATCCAAAGACACACACCCTACACTCCATCTCATGTAGATTAATCCTTGTTCCTTCCTGGGTCTCACTCCCAGCAAGGTGGTATAGTCTTTCATTCGATTCATAAACTAATCAGGCTTCTTGCTTTTCTCAAGAGCACGTTAATGTTCCTCTGATTTTAGCTGATTGCTCAAACAACCAACTCTTCCCCTCACCAACCACATAGAAGTCCTCATCACAGACATTTGTCCGGAAGCATCATTTGAACTCACCATTATTCGGAAATAGGCCTTTGTAGATGATCATCTATAACCGTTTGTAGCCTGTACATTCCCTTGGATCAGGGATGTACAAAAGAAATATAATGAAAGTCATAGATGTGAGGCACACATGTAATTTAAAATTTTCAAGTAGCCATATTGAAAAAAATAAAAAGAAACAAGTAAAATAAGCTTTAGTAATACATTTTATTTAATCTACTACAAATTATTATCATTTCAACATGTAATCATTATAAAGTTATTAACGAGATTTTTACTTTACTTTTTGTGTGTATGCAGGTCTATGAAATTTAATGTGTATTTTACATGTAGTGCATGACAATTTGGACAAACCACTTTTCAAGTGTTACACTGCATGTGGCTGTTGACTACCATATTGTACAGTGCAGCATAGACTTTGCAAAATCCTCTCTGGATCAAATCAGACAAGCAGGAAGCCAGGCACTGATGGCTAGGAAGCTTAGGGATAAATGCGTGGTTTGTCTCTAGCAGATCTCTGTGTGGAACTTAAGGCATGCCTTCTGTAAGTGTACCTAACACCGGGATTTACCTTGTTTTCCTCTTTTTATTTTCTCTCTGCCTAATTTTTAAGAGTTATTTTTCATATATTTTGCCTTACTGTATTAAATGCATTTTTATGAGCCATTTTAAGTCCTTTTATGTTTGTTGTTGGCCTTATAATGAGGTAAATTAAAAAGGAAGAAAGAAAAAGAAGATACCCATGCTCTTCTTTATCACTGCGACTCTCCCTGTTCTCGCTCAGGAAGGCCATTCCTGGACCTCTTCTCCCCTCCCCCAGGGCAGGAGCTCCTTGCCGTATGCACTCAAAGCCTTGCTGTACAGTCAGTTCTGCAAGAACACCACATATGTGCTCCTAAATATCACTGTGCTATGGAAGATCAAACAAGGAAAACCTTGGGACTTATGGGAAAAATGGGGTTAGGGACACATTCAAAACCTTGTTAAGTGACACATTAACACAAAAAAAGATAGAAAGCGAATGAAAACAGCAGCGCAGTTTTATACATGTAAAATGGTTAAGAAATACATAAATGCTACAATAAATATGATGCTTGACCTTGAAAAAGACCCAGAGGTTGCTTGTAGAAGTGGTTGTCTGAAGGGTTCAGCTTGTGAGTTATAGCAAAGTGATGGATGGGGATCTGGAATGTGAGGGAAAGTTGTGACAGTAGAGGATGATGTGTGTGGCTCAGAACCCAGTCGGTTAACTGAGGGAGTGGATGCATGTTTTGATGTGTGTGTGTGTGTTTTTGGATATTGCTACACTGCTCAGTTCATCCGAGTGCAGTTTTCTGCATTCACCTAGTGTTTCTTGCAGGTGAAATTGCACATAATCAGATGCAAAATTCACATTATGCTCAAATCATTCCCTAATATAACAATGGTTAGAAAAAATTCATATTTTTGAAAATAAGTGTTATAGCATAACTGACTGTAGTTATTTTTATTATCACCATATTTGCATCTATTTACTTTTGCTTTCACTGGGGTCCTCCGCTCTCTGGTCTAAACTGTGAATTCCTTGAAGGGAAGAATCACATCTCATCTTTGTATCATCTGTCCCTCCCTAGCCCAGTGCCTGACACACAGGGAGTACTCAATGTACCATTCAAATTTTGTTAATTTAAGTTGTAATTGACTGCCTCATACTAAATTTTGAATTCTTCAGGGGCAAATAACCACACACTTATGTACATCTTCAAGTTATTTTTCTCTTTGAAACTTAGGAAGTTCAGAATTGAGTGAGGAGTAGAAGCCTGTGCAGTGAGTACACTCTGTTGCCCGTACTCATTCATCCACCTCCCTCTGTCGTTCCCTTATTTCTGGGAGACTTAGCCCGTCCTAAGAAAATGTCAGTGGCTTAGTCAATGGGCTCAGTGTCTTCACAGAGCAGACTAAGGGGAGCCAAAGCGGGCTAAGGAAACAATGGTCAGCGTTGTTTTTCCAAGCCTTTCTCCAGTCCCTCCCCCAACATGGAAACCCTTCCAGGCTGCTTTCCAGATCAGGACCAAGCCCTCACCAGTCCTGTAGAAATGCTTTTGTTCGGGATCAAGGTAAGAAAACCAGTAAAAACAGCATTCTTTTCCCATTGGCTAGGCTGGAATCATCCTTCACCCTGGGCAAATGGGCAAGTGGAAATTCAAATAGAGCAATTAGAACATCAGGTCATTGAACCACACTGGAAACACCCAATGGAGTCGAAGGTTGTATCTACACATACAAATTGCATAGACAAGACAGTAAAAGAGATGAAAAAAAAAACAGCTGAATCCAGAAAAATTGCTTTATTTTGTTTGCATAATACTAAAGTGTTTCTCGCTTTTTAATTTATGGTTTTGGAGTCTTACAAAGCATCTGAATATCCATGTGTGTGTCATTGCCCTCTACTGGATAAATCGGGGAACATCGTTTCGCTCTTGACCATTTATTATAATAATATGAGGAACTTAAGGCATGCCTTCTGTGTGCTATATCAAATAATAGCTCACACTTGCCTAGCATTTGGTCTTTTTATCTTTCAAAATATTTTCACATGTAGCATTTTAATTTATCCTGATGATAATGCTTTGAAATAACTAAGCTATTTTCATTCCCATTTTACAGATGAAAAAACTGAGGCAGAGAAGTAAATTTATTCATTCAATATATATACTTTCAAGAAGCTATATGCAAAGAACTATGCTAGGCAATTCACAAAGATAAATAAGATGGTGTCTGCACCCTGGGAGCTTATGATGTATTGCAGGTAAGATATACAGTCAGATCTCCATATCCACAGATCCGCATCTGAGGATTCAACCAACCTCAGATGGAAAGGTCTATGATGGTTGCATCTGTACTGAACATGTACAGACTTTTTTTTCTTGTCATTATTCCCTAAACAACACAATATAACAACTATTTACCTAGCATTTACATTGTATTAGGTATTATAAGTAATCTAGAGATGACTTATAATATATAGGAGGATGTGCATAGGTTATATGCAAATATTACACCTTTTTATATAAGAGACTTGAGCATCCTTGGATTTTGGTATGGGGGGAGGGGTTCTGGGATCAATCCTCCGTGGATATCAAGAGATGACTGTAGACACAAATAATGAAAATAAAATTTGTGATATATGAATAAATGAAACTAAGATTTATTGATTGCCCACTCTGTGCCAGGTGCCCATATATGTAATTTTATTTTTTCCTCATAGTAACCTTTTTGGTATGTATTATGTGCCCTGTTTTACAAAGGACAAAATTGAGGTTGGGTGCTCATAAGTCATTTGTTGGATGCCCCCAGCAAAAAGTATGATGGGATGAGAGGAGAGAATTTGGAACTGGTGCAAATTGAGCAAGGCTTCATGAAGGTGGTGGTGTTTGATCTAGGGCTGGAAAGATGGGCAAAGAAGCAGATCCAGGGAAGCGCCGCGCACGATGTGAGCTGGGTGTGAGGCTCGCTGGGGGGCGACAGCTCCTGCTGAGATAGTGAGCTCAGGCTATGAGAAAGGAACTACTCCTGGTGCAGAATTCGTGTCCGAAGGAAGTCTGCCAGGAGCAGGTGGTAAAGCCAGGGCGGGTCCAGATCTGCTCCACTGTGCAGTGAGGACAGGGCCTGCACGCGAGGGTCCTGGCTCCGGCCCGCGTGTGAGCAGGAGGCGGAGGTGCCTGCCTGTGTGCGCAGTGAGGCTGCAGGTTCTGAGGCCCTGCTTCTGCTGCTTATGGATGTGTCACAGGTCAATGGGAGGCTGGTGTGGGAAGCGCCAGCAGGCTATGGCAAGGTGTGCTCCGGGGAGTCAGTAAGGAGTGTCACATAACAAGGGGAAATCGGAAAATCACTCACTTTCACATTAGAGGTTGCTGAACTGTGGTACCTCCTCTTTCCTTTAACAACCTTGACCAACAGCCTAAAAAGCATCACGTTAAAAAAAAAAATCAAACTGAAGATACTGTAGCAAATGAAACAGGGATCTCTTTGTCCCCTGAATGTGATGACAAGCTTCATTTAGTAGAGGACGTGGGTGATTTTTGCCTAGAGTTTTCCTTTTATGCCCGACTATTTCGCAAGCTGTCCAGAGTACATTCTTACCACCTTCCACGTAGTCTGTTGCTGGTGGATACCCAGAGAGCTCAGGGACAGAATAAATGACAGGGCTGCAGAGGGTCCTCAGAGCTTACAAGGCCGTGGCCCTGCTGCCGGAGGACTAAGGGGGATGGGGATGGGCACCAGAAAGAAATGAAGGAACAGAAAAACTCAGTCAGGTTACAGGAATGGGTCTAATCTTTTGTTTGATAAAATAAGCACTGGGCTGGAAATTTTATTCCTCTGAAACTTTTCTGGTGTGACTCCGTCAAGCCACTGAGAAAGTAAAGCAAGCAAGCAAGAAAGACAGGAAACAAAGGGGGAGAACGAGACCTAGAGAGAGAGAGAGAGAGATACACACATACATAGACAGAAGCAGAGGGAGATGAGCAGACACAGACATACAGACAAAAATGAACCTTGAGTGACCATATTACTATAACTTTTCCTCAAGAAAGGACCACTTCTGTTGACTCAGTCTTGACACTCAAATAACACACTGGACTAAGACAATACATTGAGGTGTTTATTCCATGCATATTTATTGAATGTCTATTGTACCTTTTCATTTATTTATTCATTAAGAATCTATTACATACCTTCTAGGTGCCAGGAACCGTGCTAGGAGTCGGGAATACAAAGGTAAATAAACAAGGCCTCTTCCCTTCATCTCGCCAGCTGCTGCATGTATCAGACTTTCGACAAATGTTGGATTGAGTTGCACGGGTGTTGCTTCATCTTCAGGAGGGCTGGGACCTGGGAGCACCAGTTCAGCCGCTTTACTGGAATTATGGAGACAACACACAACCGCAAGTCAGATGATGTTTTGTGACTCTTTATCCTTCTTGTTAGGATCTATCCAAAGCTTTGAGTTTGGGAGAAGGAAACCTGCCATTGTCGTAAAAGACATTAAGCCAGAAAAGTCCAGGTTCTTGCCTCTCTGCCTGAGCAATAACTTTTCTCACCTGCAAGTCACCGCCACCATTCCCTTCACTGCTCTGTCTTTATTACTAGCCAGACCCATACAGAGAATGCCACTCCAATGAGATGCCTTTCTTTTTCAGTTATTGAAATACCAAGCTTCCTCTCTCTGTCCTGCCTGATACGTGTTTGGAAGAGGTGAGGACTGAGCCAGATGTCCATGTTGAGGTGGGAGGGAGTTAACAGCTGCACTGCAGCCTCGTAGCGTCAGAAAAGGCAAACGGAAGTGTTTACCCTTTCAAGTAGAAAAATAAACTAATGTGGAGTCACAGTCCTTTCCTTTTGGTGCACTTTGCCAACAGTTTTGCCTTGTTTTCATATAAGAGGCTCTCATTCCTCATATCGTGCAAGACGTCTAAGCAAGGTAAGGTTCCAGGGCAGTCACAAAATGAGGTACTTTCCTGTGGTTTCAGCAATTTGTCAAAAAAATATAGATGGAGGAGAGTTGAAAATGGTATAGATCTAAAGCCAGGGCTTCCAGAATTTTTTTTGTTCTTTTAAAAATCCACTGAGGGTTTCTAGAATTTTTCATATCACCAAACTCTATACACAGTCTGACCTCAAAATTGTCTATTCCATTAGTGCTTCCCAGATTTTGGATTTCAAGCATCATTTAAAAGAAAAAAAATCAAAACAATACATGAGGAACTGACACAAAGTACCAATTCTGAGTTTATTTTTCTAGAAAAAGAGTTTTAAAAATAACAACAGCTACCATCCCCTGGCATCATTTCCTAAATGGGTGTTTAATATCACAAATGTGGAAAGAAACAACTTCATATGAACAGATAGTCGCTTCAATTTAATCAATTTAGATTTATGAAAAACTCGCAACATTGGATTTGTGTTTTCATTTTGCCAAAGAACCATCTACAGGTCATCACAGACCAGCTCTGGACCAGCTTGTGGTAACCCCTGGTCTGAATTACAAGTTCCAGTGATCTAGAAGGGGCAGTCTAGTATGAGGAAAAGTCCACACAGGCCTTCCTAGATAGAATCCTGAGTCTAGCTGCAGCTGAAATCTTGGATAAGTTACTCTGAACCTCAGGCTCCTCATCTGCAAAGTGGAGATGATGTTATTTGCCTTAGGAGCTATTATGCCTGTTCAATCAGTTAGTGGGCTGAAGCACCAAGCAGAAGGCCTTGTCACAGGCCTTCTGAGAAATAATAAGAGATTATTTCTCTTATCTCCCTCCCCTTCTTAATAGTAAGACCCAAACCTTACTCTTTTTTATCCTCTAGACACCTGGCAGAGGGCCTTGTATTTAGGAGGTACTCAATAAAAGTTCACTGAATTGAATTTGTATGAATATGACACATAATGTAGCATTTGTTACAAATCATGTTATTTAGTCATTGCTCTCTGTCTGGTCTCCCTTACAAATTCTATACACCTTTTGGGTTGAAGATGGTACTGTTTATTTTTCTACTATTACCCTGCTCCCACAGTACCCAGCACAGTGCAGATTACATCCTAAAAGCACTGTAAATACTTGATATCAGCCCCTGATTAAAGCAGACAGTCTGCCCCTTTCTCTGGGTGCACTGAAAATCCTTAAGTAGCGTGCATGTGTGTGTATGTGCGTGGCCACCCATTCTCATGGACCTTTTATTTCTCGAAATCTCAGTCCACCTTGAACTCAAGTGATAATTCTGAGTTTACAGACACTCAGCAAGGATGATCAGATTGCACTTTTGGAAAAATCTATTTCCAGTGTGATAGCTTATGTGCCAAGGGCAAGGGTTCTTTCTTTTGCTGCTTATAACTCAACAGGGACGGCAGGCAATGCACTGCTGACAGTTCCTCATTCTTTACAGGGGGAGCCATATTACCTTGTATAGGCAACTACATTTTACTTACTTAGTGGTGATCTGATTACCTTGATCTTAAGCATTTTAGCCTTGTGCCATCCATGCCCACAGAGAGTTTGGTAAAATGAGAAGGGCCTGTGGAAATACACATCTAATTTTATATTGCAGTTGTATTGGTAATTGCAACTTAACCAGCTTTCCTGCTAGTTCTGGAGGGAAGTGAAATTACATGCAATAATAAGATTTTTGGAGAAATGGATATGATACATAATATAAGAGCCTTCCTTGATGAAATAGCTAATACTAAGTACATATATGGAAGTCTAATAAATAAGTTTTTTATTAAGGATAATTTGTTCAATAGTCAATAACAAAATAACCAGGAAGGATCATCCAGGCAGAGTGTTTTATGTTTCTACTTCTTTCTGAATTAAAATGGTATCTTTCCCCTTAGTGTCTTTGGTGGAAGCGTTTGTGGAGACTGGGACAGGGAGGCAGGGGGGATGTTCAAAATACTTTTGTAGACCTTTTGAGACTTAGAGTCTTCATAGTGACTTGGATCCCATCATATTGGTACTAGGAAATTCTCAAGGAATGATTCCATGATATTGGTAAACTGAACAGGATTATTAAGATCGGTATTTTCTTTTTTATTATTTTGGATACCATAGTTTGACCAAGAGGTTTTGAACAAACAACGTGAATGATTTATAGCCCTGGCGTTGAATCATGTGAGCTCCACCAGGTTATTGCAAGTGTCCTCTGTGGCCCATGGGAAAAGTAACCAAGCTTTCTATCATCTACTTTATTGTTCTGTAATATTTACTGAGTATCTGTTGTGTACTAGGTACAGCTTGATTCAGGGTTATTAATCTCAGAGTCTTAGTTCTAGGGCCAATTCTTGCTCGGCATATGAGGAGATCAAAATGCAAGTGCAAAAGTAAAAAAACATATATAAATGGAAGCACCAAATTAAATCTGACTAATTCCTATTAACCCTTTACTCAGTTCTCAGTACTGGGACCAAAGGGCCTTTTAGAGGGAAGAAGACAGTTTTCCTTCATGAATTATGGACATGCTCTGAACCAGTCTAATTTGCTATTAGCAATTTGTTATGCAGCTCCCATCTTTGAATTTATCTATACCCTTCCTGCGCCTATTTTTACTTTTAGTTCATATAAATAATTGGCATAATAAATTCCACATGTTCCCTTATTTGCAGTTAAGAATTTCCTTTCAAATTTCAAGAATGCTCTTCTGAATTTGCTCTCAAGGGATGGGGGAAAAAGATGTCTCTAATCATTACTCCCTCTTAATTTCCATTACTTTCAAATTTTAGCTTTATAATTTTCAAAGTCTGCCTGGTATTGAAAACAACAATAACAACAATATTTTATAGAAACTTTACCTTAAAAGATAGCATTATCTAGATGTTCAATTCAGCCATCACTTATGGAGTTGATACTGGTGGCCAGGCAAGGAGATGCAAGGTAGAACAAAATATAGCTCCTGTCTTCCAAGAGCTCTCAGTCAAGCCAGAAAGAGTACACACTGATAAGTATAATGCAAATACAATTTAGTTATGTAAATT
Organism: Ceratotherium simum simum; assembly: GCF_057802395.1. Lineage (NCBI taxonomy): Eukaryota > Metazoa > Chordata > Mammalia > Perissodactyla > Rhinocerotidae > Ceratotherium > Ceratotherium simum. Next base: position 50,870,922 of record NC_141912.1, read on the forward strand.
GTTATGGATGGCAACACAGTTGGGGGAGAAATTGCTCCTGAGAGACAGGAATCTGGAAAAGCTGCATTATCGAGGAGAAACTTGAGTTTTAAAGGGAGAAGAGCCTTATCTAAAAGGTAACTAATGAAAAGCAATAACTACGGAGATTAAGAACATGGGGTTTGCAGTCAAAGAGAGCTGGGTTTGAGTCATTTATGCTGCTTCCTAGATGTGTAACATTGGGCAAATTGCTTTACCTTTAAAACCCAGGTTTCCTCTGAAATAAAATGAAGTTGATGATGCTGCCCCCATCCTTCCTCCCTATAGTGTTGTTGTGAGGTCCACCTGATACACTGTGTGTAAAGCCTTTAGCAGAGTGCCTGACACATTGTCAGCATTTCTGTGATGACTATCATCATCATCATTACCATCGTTATTATGATCATCCTGTCAGAGATTTAAGTTCTGGCTTCCTCCTAAATCTTCAGAGAAGCATCCAGTTGTCTCTTCCCCTTTCATGGTTCCAAATGAAGCCTGTCTAAAGCCTTGGCTCTGTGAATGGCCGTGATGAGTCTTGGAGGGAGGCTGGAAGTGCTGGGTCAAAGGAGACACTGAAAGACACAAAAGGGTGCCACAGAGCATGCTGCTTAAAGTGTAGGCCATGGATCCCATATCTAAATCACTTTTTTTTTTTTTTGAGGAAGATTGGTCCTGAGCTAACATCTCTTGCCCGTCTTCCTCTTTTTCTTTTTTCTCCCCAAAGCCCCAGTACATAGTTGTATATCCTATTTGTAGGTCCTTCTAGTTCTTCTATGTGGGATGCTGCTTCAGCATGGCTTGATGAGTGGTGTGTAGGTCTGCACCCAGGATCCAAACTGGCTAACCCTGGGACCCCAAAACAGAATGTGCAAACTTAACCACTACACCACTGGACCGGACCCTAAATCACTTTTTAAAATGCAGATTAATGGACCAGCCCCTTCTACCTACTTAACAAGAATCTCTGGGGATAAGACTCCAGAGTGTCTATTTTATAAGGTCTCTAGAGCTATCTGTATACACACTAGAGTATGGAAATCCCTGCCTATGCTGATGTAGCTCCAGTCTGCTCAGGACCCTCTGTTTACCAGAGGTTTCCCCAAAGCTCTGGAGTTCCTTTTCCCTCCAGCTCCTTACCATGTCTTCTGGCCAGACCTCATTTCTGATTTCATACAGTTTCTCTTGAGTACTTTCCCGTCCTCAACTACAGGTCAGTCTGAGTGAGATTTCAAATATTTACACAGTAGATGTTCTGCTTATGCATCTGGCTTAGTCCATATCTATTTCTACTCTCTCTGTTTCTCTCTCCCTCCCTCCCTTTCTCTCTCTCTTTCATAGGCTTACCTGAAGAAGGGAAGTAAATCATGGATATGGATATGGAAAGGCTGGCTAGATGCTGATTTTCATAGCCTTGTAAATCACCCTTTCTGTCTTATGGACCATTTATTGACTAAAGAATTAAAGATTATGTCTAATCCTTTTGTGTATTAAGCATTTCACAACTGTTTTTGTGGTTTCTTAGACTGAGAAGTATTAATCTTTCTAGGAGAATAAAATAAAAATGTGAAAAATAACTAGCTACAGGTACAAAATCAAAGGCACTGACTTTCAAGGCCTAGGGAGGGGAAGCCAAGAGATATAGTAAAAGAGATTTGAATTCAGACTTGAGAGACTGAAGGTCAAGTGGGACATCAACTCTAGTTAGCTATGGAAATGGATCGAATTCACTTTGCGTTTCAGGGCATCAGAGTGTGATGCTTATACTTCAGGAATTGGGCCAGATAGTGCCTAAGATTCTTTCCAGCTTTATCATTCTACATCCATATAAATTCATAGTTCCTCCCTAGAACATTCCGGGCTTTGAATATCATGGTATTGAGACTGATGGAAAAATTCCTAGTATGCATCTTGGAATTGATGTCTATGATTTTATATAGTGTTATAATACTTAATATGTATTATAATGAATAATAATTACTCTTTGTATTATATTTATGTATCACTTTATAGTTTTTATATTTTTAAATGTAATATTCATAATCCAACAACACTTCGAGACATGTTGTGCAGGAATTATATTTTCCAAACTAAAACACTGAAGCTAAGAAAGTTAGGTGATTCACCCCAAGCCACACTGCTAATACACGACAGAGATGGAACTTAATTCAGTGCTCTTTCCTCCAATCCACACAACTTCTCAGATTTAAATAAAGAAGATAACTTTTCTATGGGCATAAAGTCAGCTTAGCAACTGTGAAACCAAAACTTCACCCCAAGCATCACCTCAATGAACCGTGGTATCTAATGACGTTAAACAGAAGCTATGACAATCCATGGCTCTTAGGAAGATGGGCATATCAGTTCAGGCTGCTGGTTTGTAAGATAGAAATGAAAAGATCTAATATTTGTATATAACTTTATAGTCTTCTATACTATACTATAATGTCAAAAGACATTCCAGTGTATTACTGTATAGAGATATTTTAAAAGACAAATTAAATAAATTATTATAGATGGGAAATTGAAGTTTAGATAGATGTCATCAGATAGTCACAGGGTCAGATCAGATCCTAGTGTTTTGACTCCCAGACTCTAGTCCCACTCCATCTGACATGGTGACTCACTGTCCCAGTTTGCCTGAGTCTGATGGATTTCCCAGGGCACGAAACTTTCAGTGTTAAAACTGAAATTCGCAGGCAAACTGGGATAATTTGGCAACCCTACCACCACGTTGCCTGAGTTCTGACACATACTGTCATGATTCTGATTTTACCACCAGGCAATCAATAGTTAAGTCAATAGGTCTCTGGGATCACTAAGTGACCCATCTTGTTATCAAGATGAAACAGGAATAATAATGATAATTGTGTAACCAAGATCTTGATTATGATAGTAATCAAAACATTTGCCATAACAATGTCAATTACCATTAAATAGCATTTCCTTACTTACAGTATGGGAACCAAGCCAACAATATAATAAACCACCCACGATGGAGTGAGGGGATGTTGCCTTTGTTCTGGAAAAAGACCACATAAAATAAACTCTATAGAATTATTTATAAACTGATGTGATAATTTGTTTTTTTTTGTTAATTGTTGAGTCCTTTAAGTGCACTTCTGTTAATCCCAAAACAGAAAAGTGTCTTTCACCCAGAACAGGAATTGATTATAAAATGTAGTCATTTCAAGAAACGGTACTCTCTCCAGTTTTAAATAGAAAACAACTACACAGAATTCTTATTTCTGTGACTTTTTATGATGCTCTATACGGTTACCAAATGCTATAAAACTATCCTCAGACTGTGGATGTATTTTTCTTGTTGTAGTCTCCCAATTCTGATATCATTGGCGAATTTATTCCAGTACTGAGCTCTTTTTATCCCTGTCAGCTTTGATTAACTCAAATTAGTTCTCATTTCAATATTGACAGAGATGTTGTCTGACAGCAAGAGTGACCTCTGGTTTCTTCCCAAGGACATCTTATCTATAGACTGAATCGTAAACACTCTCCGAGTGGATGGCTGAGACGCTGATGGTGTTGCTATTTAAACTGAGGCAGAGAACACAAGGGAAAAGGCTTAAAATCATGGTGCATGCCCGACCACATCAGACAAAAGGAAGGACTTCCTGCTTTAGTGTTTGGGGTATCCTAGGATTTATTCCCAATTTAAATCAGGGAATCCTTTTAAGTGGAAACTTTGAAGGAAATGTGTAGAACTAGGTTGATTTGAGACTGGTTCTGACCCATATTGTAATGAATGATAAAGTTTGATTGGAAGGCAAGCAGCGAAGTGGGGATAAGTTGCTCACGGGAAGAGGAGAGTGGCCACATATGTAAAGGTTATGATGTCACAAATCAGTTTCTGTCTTGAATCTAGGCTCCTCAAGTTGAAAGGTATCGCTAACCCAGCTTCTTTCAGTCAGGCAGCTGAGTTTCTTAGCTTTTGTGTCTTTTAGATGAGATCATTTTTCTTCTGATTCCTTAAAACAGTACAACATTTAAGTGAAAAGAATGATAAGTATTAACTAAATGAATGTCTTCATTTTACAGATGAGGATACTTAGGCTCAGGAATGTCAAATGAGTTTGCCCAAACCCTCACAACTGGGAATTGGCAGAATAGCCCAGAATACAGGCTTCTTGCCTCCTTGTTCTGTGCTTGTTCTCTTCTTCTTTCTTATGGTCTCATTTGCTACATTGAAGAGAGATTTTTCTCCTTACAATTTAGTCTAAGCTTATACAAATAAATGTAGCAGGTTGACGAACTAAAAAGAAGATCTATCATCTGTTTCTACGTGTTTCCTGTTCTAGGTTGGAGTCCCCAGCAGTGCTCTATTTGATGGCTCTGTGTCTCTGGTTTGCCAAGTTCTTGATGCTTCTGCCAATCAATGTTCACATTGTTTCACTTGATCTTAGAGTGAAGAGACCATTTTGTTCTGCAGGGTCATCAGGGAATAAAATGTGTACGCTAAAATAAGAAGCAAATAAGGCTGTGAAGCAAATTGTGTGAACAGATACAAAGTGTGACTCTAACATAATAAAACTGATTTCTGAAAGGCATATAACAGAAGGTAGAGGTTTAAATGAATATTATCCTGTGTTTCCATTCTAATGAGGTTTGGCACAGTTTTGCAGCTCCACTTGAGAAAGTGTCCTCAGTTTAGTTTTTTTGAGGCACACGGGGCTATCAGTTTGAGAATTATAGTCATACTTACATTTTAACAAATGAAATTGCCAACTAAAAGAATCATCCATAATTTTGCAGATTTCTGCCTTGTTCATCTCTATCCCGTCACATGACGTGAACTTTTTTTTTTTGTCTAATTCAATTGAGTGTAGTGGACTAAGTTGACTCCAGACGACTCCTCACAGAGGGTACATTTGAAGATACTGAAAAGAATGCACACAGGCGCTGAAAACATTGGCAGAGAGGTATGATAAATGTATTTGGAATATAGAGACACATTATTGGAATGTGAGTATCAACTTTAGTGTGACGACTTTGGTGGGTAGTATTTTCTGATGCGAAGGTTTTGGTGTATTTGTTGAAACTTCACACTGTAGTTGCTATGCAAGATAATTTGCCAGTTGTTTGCATTTAAATGTGGCAGGTTTGTTAGAGTTAGAAAACCTGTTACCTTATCAATTCCCATCAGGCTCATTGAGACAATTCTAACAGTGACTACTAATTAAAGGTTTTGTGAGATCCTCTTCTTTTCAATTGTTTAAAAAAATTCAAGGAAAATTGGACTTCGATCTGCGATCAGGAGGCATAGGCTGTCTAGTTGGTCAACTATCTGTACTTTGGGATAGAATTATGTTCAATCACTTTGTCTGGGTTCAGAGAGTCTTAACGACTGGGATAGATGTATTTGATTAAAATAAAACTCAGACAAATGAGCTATTTCTTAATTAATAGTTTATTTGTTAGTTAGAAATCAGCCAACCTCTAGAGTTTAAGCACAGTGTTTTTTAAAGAGTGTGTGCAGACACTTGGGGAAGGCTAATTTTCTCTGTGCAGAGCTGTCCCATGCTTTGAGGACGTGTGACACCCCTGGCCACACACTCGAAACCAGAAGGACTCAGGCACAAGTGTGACCAACAAAAATGCTCCCCACATTTCCACATGCTCCTTGGGGGCGGGAGAAAAGGTATTGCGTGTAGTTGAATAATTCTGATCAGATAAAAGTAATCCAAATGGTGAAAAAATACAGTAGAACTTATTATTAGTTTTGTGGTCTAGTGCAAATCACTTATCCCTGGGCCTCAGTTTCTTCATTTGTATAATGAGAATAATAGTAAGGAACTTCATAAGATTATTGTTAATATAATTATAATTAATAAACGTAATAATACATATAAAGTTCCTATGAATCACCTCATGAATAATATGCAAGCAGTATATAATTAACTTCTATTGCTTCTTACTCTTCCTAATTTTAAAGTTTCCTTTCTGGGAAAGGCTAGACTTGATTGCTGGACAACAGGAACTGTTGTGGTGGTTGTGTCTAGACATGAAACAAAGTTAGTTTGGGGATGTAATTTCTTTTCCAGAAATGGAACACAGTGTCTAGAGTAGATTTGAGAATCTCAATTGGTTCCAACTTATGTGCATTGTTCACTTACCTGAACATTTAATTTTCACTTCAATAATCAATTTGCGTATTTTCCAGCAAATCAGTTTCCTATGAATAAGTTTTATCTACTGCACACCAGCTTGTGATCAGCGGTAACCGCCAAGGAGTAGATATAACTCTCAGATTTTTGTCATTTCAGACAATGGCTCTTCATGATAGAAAAAAAAAAAAACAATCAGACTGAGTGGGTTACCAGCCATTTTTCTGACAGTGGCTCTGGAGAACCAGCAGTCTTGTGTAGGCATCCTCTCAAATTCTCACCCATGTTTGTTACTTTGAAGCATCAAATGTGCCGGATTCTTTTCAATTCTATGTGTGTTTCTAAAGCACAGTACCATATACTGGAAATCCTGGAAGCATTTTTTTTTTCAAAGTTGTTTAGCTTGTTGTCACTTTTTAACCTGAGTTTCCAAAGTATATGTAATCCCAGTGTCTGAATTCTTCATTTTTCTTCAAATGCAATTCCATAAAAAAGCAAAATGGAATTCTACACCTCAAACAGCTTTCCACGTCTCCCTGGAAATGGAAAGCAACCCAGAATAGAGAATGTTCATTACAAGACTCGTTTCTAAGATTCAGTGAACTTTTATTGAAAATCAGCTAGTGTGAGGCCAAGACCAGGGAGACCAAAATGAGTAGTGTGGACAGCCTCATGATGTAGATTAAGAGTAATAGTAATGACAATGACCGCAATAATAATGTTTATTGATTCAAATGCTCCAGGAAGTGTTCTGAGCACATTAAAAGTATTAACTAATTTAACTCCCACAATAATTCTCTGAGGGAGTTACTATTATTGTATCTATTTTATGATGACAAATTTGAGGCCCAGGAAATTAAGCAACTCATTTGATGTCAGGTCATACAGCCAGTAATTGGTGGAGCCAGGATTTGAATCCAGGTGACCTAGCTCAAGACTTTAGCTCAGAGAAGGACATGACTCACTGTCTAGAGGACCAGAGGGGAAGACTTCACAGAGGAGCTGTCCTTGATGATATATCTCAAAGGATGAATGGGTGTTCTCCAGGCAGATAGGACAGGCAATGTTACGCTAGGCAGAGGGAATAGAATCTGAACAGGCTTTTAACACAAAGTATGCTATGGCACACTTAAAAAGGATCTTTTCAAGAAGCTTTCTACAGGGACTAATTTAACAGCCTGGGTGGAGTTTAAGGAAACCAACAAGGGGTGTGTGGTACCCCAGAGCTAGTAACATCGGGAAGTCATTACCATTCCAAAGCCTAGGGGGGCAAAAGTGTGAGGCTGAGGGAGTGACTATGCAGGACCACATGGAATAGCTGGATGTAAACAGAAGTAGGACAGGAGCCTTTGGTAGAGGGACACGGCCAACTCACAGCAACCTAGTGTGAGGGGAGCAGGAGCTACATCCCCAAATTCACTCTGTTCTCACCCTCTAAGCTCAAGCCTTTGCTGCCCATTGGCTGAAATCAGCTAGAAGCCCTAGGGCAAATGAATCCATGGATGCTGTCCATACAGGTCAGCCTCTATGAGTATAGAGCAGGGTGGGGGTCTGGAGGGGCAAATGGACAATCTCCAGAACACAAAACCAATACGTTAGAGAAGAGTTTTGGCATATTTTTGAATAGTTTTGGACAAACTTAACTTTTGAATAATTTCCAAAGGTCGAGTGTGCTGACTGACAGTAGAATCCTATCTCTTTCCCTAGAGAAAGGAGATCATAAAGCCATAGTTATATTTGATGGGAATCTGTTCCCAGATGTGTCTGAAACCTGACTCCACACAAATACAGTAGTAACTTAATACTAGCTCACATTGAGCAGATTCAAGGGTAACTTTTTTCAATTGCCCCTAACTTAATTAATATTTTCATAATTAGCCAGGAGACTTCCTGAGTGAAGATGAGATATTTGGATACTTTCAGCTATTAGTGAATTATCTGGGCACAGAAACAGCCCTATGTTTCTTTCAGGCAGAAAAATAAAATAAGTTACTTTCATCTGCTTCTAATTCAAAAGTAGACAGAGTGAATTTGATTCAGCATTTGAAAAAAAAAAATCACCTTTTGGCTGAGATCATGCATGGAAAAATTCAACCCCAAAGGACAGAATTTTGAAACATAATATGCAAGCAAAAAAGTGGGCTGGGTAAAAAGGAAGGAAGAATATTCTAGTTGAAATTTGTAAATAATATGAACTCACCTAATAATGTTCACTTTTGCAAATAATATAAGAAGAGGATTATAGTGCTACCACCAAGGAAGATGGCAGACCTACCCTTACGGAGAAGCTGAGTAGGGCTTGGGTAATTGAACTAATGAATAATAATTATAATAGCTAACATTTGTATTTGTCCAGACACTATAATAAGCACACATTTAATCCTCTGTCTATAAGGTAAGTTTTATTATTAGCCTCATTTTACATACAAAGAAACTAAGGTTTATAGAGATTAAATGACATTCCCAAGGCTCTATATCCTATAAATGACTTTGCTAAACCACAAACTCAGGTCTTTTTGCTTCTATAGGCCAGCATATTTGTGTTAAGAAAAGGGGAGTAAATATCAAGGTAACACTGCAATAGGCATACTGGTCTCCAATGATTTGAATTAATTGATTAGAATTTCTAGTGAAGTTGAAAAGATAGCTGATGACTTACCACCTTGTGGGTGGGTATAGTGTCTTTCTTCACTTTGTATCTGAACTCATTCCCTTTGCTGAGCATATCTCAGAACCACTGGTAGACTTCAGAGTTGTTAAGATACCAAAGCTAGGGCAAAGCTCGGCATATTTTTTATGAGATACATATAAGCAGCCATGCTTAGACCAAGGCTGACTTTGACCTCTGTTGTGTTGGAGAAAGGTGCCTAAGGAACTTTGTGCAGTAGTACCTATGCTTGTCCCGTAGGCTAAGAACATCAAAGGTTGGTAATATTCTCTGTTATATCTGTTCTTAAAAAATGGTGATCAATCAACTGATGCAAGAGAAAATATGTTTCAAACCTAGTAGATTGATTGGGATCAATCTTAGTAGTAGATTGGTATCAATTAACACAGGTAAAATACGTATTAAATCTATTAGATTTTCAAACTAAACAGTGTCTTGAGATTAGTGTATTTACATTTATTCATGTTGTCTAAAACTAGAAACCTCATATATCTGCTGTTTTGGGGTTAAGTAAATAAGTCTTGGGCATATGAAAGCCCTCCAAACATGAATAGCTATTGAATTATTGACTTCATGAGGTAAATGTCTCCACGCTCACCCAATCCATATTTTTTTGTGTGAGGAAGATTGGCTCTGACCTAACAGCCGTTGCCAACCCTCCTCTTTTTGCTGAGGAAGATCGGCCCTGGGCTAACATCCATGCCCATCTTCCTCCACTTTATATGGGACGCTGCCACAGCATGGCTCGACAAGCAGTGCATCGGTCTGTGCCCAGGATCCAAACTTGCGAACCCAGAGCCGCTGAAGCTGAGTGCCCAAACTTAACCGCTATACCACCAGGCCAGCCTCTCAATCCATATTTTTATGATAATTGAACTTGATCAGCTCCCCATTCAGTTTTTATATTTGTATATTTAAAAACACTCATTAATATAGAAAAGATTTATGTGTCAGTAAAGTGACATGTTCTGTCTGTCCCCTTGCTTCCCTTCTTTGCTCTGAGATATGTGTGAATTCTATTGGTGATGGCACGTAGAGGTAAGGCAGCACTCTGAGGCAGTGGGACTGTGGTACACCATTATTTACTCTGTTCACGTTAAAAGGACCTGGAGGGGCAAATGGACAATCTCCAAAAGATCTAACCTCACCAGCAATGTTGACAGAGAGGGAGGGAGCATCTTTTCTCTCCCGTTCTCAGCAAGTCATGTTCCTAGCATCTTCCTAGGTACATGCATTGAGGCAAAGCCCTCCCTGCCTGTCTGGGGAGTGTGAGACAATCTAGAATGCAAGGAAATCATTTGGCCCTGACATTGGCCCTGCTGGTCTGCATTGGTGCTGCCTTATCCTACTACCTGAATTCTCACCTTTGGGAATTTGCAAAAGCAGAGGCATTATCTCCAGAAGAACCCTCTCTAAAATGCACATTGTGTTACTTGGGGGGAAAGATCAGTCAGCGGTCTGTAAGTAAATATGAGCTGTTTTTCAGGCTGATGCATGGTGCCTCGTGCCCAGGAGCTTGAGAGCAGGGCAGAGTCTTTGCCTGGGGACCTGGAGCTGTCTTGATGGAGGCAAGGAGAAACCACAGAGGGAGCTGAGGTTGGGACAGGGCAAAGGCTTCAGACCACTGAACAAGGATAGTGGCTGAGAGGATGGGGTCTTGCCATTGTAGGGTTAGGAAATAGAAAGGGGATGGATTAGTGAAAGACCCAGGGCTGTGATCAGACACGGGGAGGTCCCCAAAGAACAGCTGACTCTTTTCTTATTTCTCAGTTTTATTTGACCAACCCTGTTTGCAAGGGCAGTATGGCCTCTATCATTTATGACTCCCAGTGTGTTTCTTCATTCAATGCTTTGTTTGCAGAAGGAGATTGAGGTTAAGACACAAAAACTCAAGTGCTATTTCTATTGCTAACTTTGGGACTTTGATTACTCTCTCTGCCTGAGCCTTTTAAAATTAAGTTTAACATCCGCCCTACCTCACTACCTCAATGTCAAAAAATGTGAAGTGTCTTTGAAAAGTATAAAATATTAGATCAGTGTAAGAAGAGGTATGATAAAAAAAATTCTTCTTTAAAAATCTCTTATTATTTACTTAGGACTATTTTATCACTATACATATATTCCTATTTTATAGAGATGCACATGTTATCTGTGTATATACATATGTGTGAATACAGACATATGCATACTCTTAGTCTCCTCTTTCCCCTCGTTTTATAAATCACTGTTGCCAATTGATAGGACAAAAAAAAACAGGAAAATATTTCATGAGAGGTTAAGTAACAGGATATAGAAAAATATAAAGATAATGTGTGAAAATAAACTAGAAAATGAAAGGATTTTTTAACAATAAGGAACTGAAACCTAAAGCACTTATAAGGTATTTACTTTTGAGATTTTAAAGCAGACAACTTAGGAAAGGTTCTTTTTTGCACTTAACATCCTATAATGAGTCTACATAGGAGATAATTTGACAATTTGTGGAATATCTTTTCTGTAGATTCTAGGCCCTGTTGTCAAGTCGGTAGAAAACTGCCTCACCAACAAAATATGAGTAAGCACTTCCATTTTCCCACTGTAATCTGTTCCTTACTGTAGGGTCGGTGTATTATCAATGGTGGAATCAATGGTTCCCTGAGATGTAATTAGAGGGGCAACGATTTAACCCAGCTCATCTTATTCTCAGCCCGTCGGCTCTCAGGGGGCCTGTACCTGTGTGTTTTGAGTGTTTTAGAGAAGTTCCCTCAGAAATGAGAGACTTGTAAACTATGATGTGTGCAAGGAGTCTTTCTTTTAAAAAGCTAAGGCAATTAAAAACTTGAGTATGATTTTTTTAAAAAGACTTATTTGAAATTAGAAATAGTTTACAATAAATTTGGTATCTGAAGTTATGAAGATAATAATATGCATCTAGAGATGAAACATTCCAGTAAGAAAACAAGTGTCTAGGGAATGATGAGACTGGTGGAGTTAGGAAGGATGAAGTTAAAGAAAAGTAGTAACTACACAATAGTGGAGACACTCCTGTAATGTGGAACCTAAGGCTGGGGGTATACTTATGTATACTTATATTGATAGAGCTCTCTGAAACAAAACCCTTTTGGGGACTGGAACCCTCAATTAAATAACATTATGACCTGGGTAATGGGATTGTTCCTTTAATCGGATAAGCTTATTGAGCTTAAATATAATGTGGACTAATGTAATTTGATTATGACACCATCTTTAAGATTGATTGGCTATGCATACTTATAGGTTAGCTGTGCGTACTTAAAGGATGGATGAATTACTCTTGTCTGGGCAGCTCTGCTCTTGAATGCCTGGCAACTCTTGATAGGTGTCAGCACTCCAGCCAGTTGGCTGAATACGTAGAGTGCATCTAATGTCAACAGGATCCTTACCCAGTCCATGTGCTAATACTACATGGCTGACACCTGCTGATGAGAACGTTGTTCCTCCCCTGTTGGAAAAGAAAAAAGTCCAATTCCTTGGGACACATAAAATTCCAGAGGAACTCTACATCCTTCTCTGTCATCTAAAGGTACACTTTCTTGCTCAGAAAGGCAAGTGACAGTAATTCCCAATTCCCTTCGGTGGTAGTGATTCCTCCCCATTCTTCCCTACTGGATCTTGGGAGCTGTAAGATGACATTAAAGCTGTGTGTTTCCTGCATTTACTTTGTCTAACTTTTGTACAGTCATTGTTATTCAGAAGAAAAACAATCTGCTTGTAAATCTGTCTTTGGACAAGAAAGTTAATGCAGACTCTGCTAAAGTATGTGTATCAATTTGTTACGCTGTAGAAATTGAACCATTGCTTTAGGAAACTAATGCTAGCATTCTGCCATGATATTGCTATTCAATGTTATTGGCTACCATATTGATCCTGTGGTAGGAAGTTTCACGGTATGTTGGAGCTGGCTTTTGGCATAAGAAGATTTAGGTTCCGCTATTTATTCCTTATTTATCTGGCAAGTCGTTTAACCTAACCCAGACCGTGGACTCGTCAGGGCTATGGGAATGAAAATAATACCTGTGTCATGAGTTCTCTTGAGAGTCTATGAGATACTAGTGAATTTGCTTTGTTAGCTCTGAAGGCCTACCAGCAGAAAAAGTCATTCTAAAATGTCGTCAGATGGTTATGTTGCACCCCTTAACAGTATAATGTCAATCCAGTTTTGCACATTAATGACGTTTTCATGCATCACAAAATAAAAATATTTGCAGCTTTGATCCTCCTGTTATTTATCTTCCGAGATTGCTTAGAACCATTCAGTTCTTTTAACTGTAATTTTAACAATGTTTTTTTTAAAGCAAACAAACATAAATACTGTGTTCCATGATCAAGCTATGAATGTATCTGATTGTTCCATCTCAACATGTCCCGCTGGCAGCACATAATGAGTACTCAGTAAATATGTTCTGAAGAAATTCTGGGAAGAGAACAACCAGAGCTTGTGGCCCTGACTCTCATTCCTTCCTATCTTCCTCTGCAGTATGAGACATCAATTAGAGGAGACAGGCTGGTAGATCCTGGAGGGGTCTTATATTTCAGTTCTAAGGAAAGAACAGGTCCAGGATTTGGTTCTACATGGGAAGCAGCCAGGGTACCAGTTGTAGAAAGGAGGTCTGGTTTGTCCCTGAGGACTGAAGTCCAGAATTCTGTATCTGCCAGAGCGGTCAACTGACATGATTCCCTTCAGCAAATGTTGCATAGACCAATTTCCTGGTATCCTGGGAAGGCTTGCCTGGTCCAGCTGACCCTGGAGGGCATGGGGAGGGGGCAGTTATGTGGGTGGGCTGACTTGTTCCCAGTCCCTGAGATTAGGAGAAGGTTACCACATGTTCCTAGGAGATTCAGGAGCAGAAAGCCTCAGCAGAGGGTGAACTACTTGCCAACTTGTTTTCTGATTGTGCATAAGGATGGAGACTACATTGTCTTTCCCCATTTTCTGATTTTTCCTTGTTCAGAAGACCTTCTAGTTTAACTGGGCTGCCCAAGACTTATATACCATAATAAGGCAAAAACAAGTTACAACTCACGGGCACTAGCAATCTGAGAGGGGAAGACCTATGTGATTGTCTGGAACAGGCAGCCCCCGTTGAAGTAAAGACAATGAAAATGTCAACTGAGATATTTCATGAAAAACAGTAGTGCTCTCAAGTGAGTAAAATTGGAGCACAAAAAAGGATTTCTGTTTTGAATTTAGGAAACATGGTCCATGACTTTAAAGTCCAATGGATGATTTGAAAAAGAAGATAGACCCTGTTGAAAACAGAAATGATGCGTGGAAGATCAACAGAAAAAACAGCTCACTCCACAAATAGACAAAGATATAGAAACAAAGAGAGGAAAGCGGGAGGCTGAGAGGGAAGGTTCAGGCCATGCAATCAGTAGGAGTTCCAGAGAGAACTCCTATTGGATACTTATGTAGATGAGAAAAGAAAAATTTCCCTGATCTCAGAAGGACTTGAATGAGCAGATTGACTGAGCTGACTTAGTCTCAGGCAGAATTAATAAAAGACATACATCCAGGATATTACTGAATCTAAGGATAAAAAGAATGTATAAGCTTCCGCCTAGAAAGAACAATTTACTTACAAAGAAGAAGGGATCAGACTAGTATCAGATTTCTTATCTATAGTTCTAGAAGCCCAAAGATCATGAAATAACAATGATTACTTAGAACAAAAGGAGAGAAATTCAAACAAGATGCCATTTATCTATGGAAAATTTCACAAAAATTATTTTAAATAATCAACAATTGATTCATAACAGCAACGCAAAAATGAAGAAAAAAGAAAATATTGGCAAGCAGCAAATGATGAATTACATGAGTTAATATAAATGGTTGAGAAATGTCAAAATAAATTTATAATATATTTGTTAAATAATGATTTTTGAAACAAAAGAGGCATTCTGTTAAGGGAAAAAATAAAACTAACAGTCTGGAACTAAAGTTTATTCTCAACAAAATCTAAGAGTTGAGAGTAAGGATGGGACATAGAAAAATGACTTTGGAAGTCATATTTCATCTTGATGAACTTCCGTGTGATGAGGAAGAGTTGGAGGGCTACCTCTCGTATTCAAATCTAATAGAAGAGGAATAAAGGTTTAATATAATAGAGAAGAGATAATAATAACTAGTCACATTAAAAAAGCATAGTAGAACTTCCAAATTATTAACAGGGACAAAGGGAACAAATAGAAACTTAAGCCAGAAAATATTAAGAAAGGGAAAAGAGGAAATGATAAACCACAATGCACATTAAATATAACATGGAAGGAGTAAAAGCACTCATCTATTTATTCCACTAAACGTTAATGGGATAAAATTCTCTTCCCCTGCATGGGATGCACGAAGGGTGGCCAAGTAATATTGATATTGATCTCCTAGCAGGAGACAAACAAGGACATAAATATTTCATTGAATAAATGAATTTATATGTACAATTTCCTAGGTTTGTCTTCCCAGATTAATCAATATGTCCACTAAGCCATATGATCCCTTTTGTGAGTGTAGCTAAATGTTTCTATTGCACACCATCTCAATAGCAGGGGATCATTGTGTCAGCCCTCTGCAGGGACTCTGCTCTCTGTGAACCAGTTCATGGCCAGGAGTGTGGGCTGTGGGACCTGGGGATCACACAAGGATTGTGCAGTCAGGCAGGCCTCCATCCCAATTCTGTCTCTGCTCTTCACTTGCTGTGTAGTTTTAGAAGACTGACTTCACCTTGTGAGACTCAGTTTCCTCACCTGGTGATGCAAATATTGACCTCGAACAGTGGTTGTAAGGATTACATTTGTTAATATATGTAGAATTCTTTGGAAATTCCTGGCACATAGCAGGCACTCAGTGAATATCAGCTATTTTATTTTTTTCTCTTTGTTTGTCTTCTAGACTCACCTAATACATCTTGCCAAACAAAATTCACAGAGTAGAGTAAGCCATGTCATTCAATCTTGACAGCAGAAAGGCTATGGAAAGACAGAGTATCACAGAGACTCCAGAAATCTTCCCACCCCTTAGGTTGCTTAGGTGATGCAAGGGAGAGCATGAAGTGCACCTGTCTAAACAATGAATTTCATGCCAAATTGAACGTGTCCAAAGGCAAAATTTCCAATTCAGCATTATCTATCCAAGCTTCCTTTTAATGTTCACCTGAATATTCTCTGTTTGGTAGTCACCTAAATTGCATTTTTAAGTATAGCTTTGACAATAATTTATATTTCATAGTTATGATATTCCCTAGATGCCAATACTTATAAAGATCATTGAATAATTAAAGTTTATTCTTCCTCCCTCTCTTTTTTGTTGTCTAAAAATTGTCATTTTGAATAAATCTTTAAAAACCTGTTTCAGAATTTCAGTTTAGTTTATTTCAACAAATACTTAGCACATGTGTATTTTGCATCGGACCTTAAGAAGAGGAGGATTTCAACTGAAACGTGCTCCCTGACCTTACAAAGCTCAGAGTATATGAGAACATAAGCAAGTAAATAAACAAATCAATTATAGGAGGTGTTAACATGCATAGAGAGAAACCCAGGGAGCTAAGAGAACATGAAAGAGAAGCCTTTAACTCAGACCTGGAGAGTTGGAGCGGGTGTTCTGGGAGCCTAGTCTTAAAGCAGGGTTCGATTTAGGAAGACAGGGTGAGTGAAATGGAATGGAGAGATCAGAGGGGTGAAGAATGGAGGCAAAGGCAAAGTAGGCACTGGCAGCAAAGGAATAGTGAAAGCACAGGCCAGGGGCTGTAGAGAGCTCTGTGGAGGGCCTGCGACTGTTGATAACAAAAGAATCCTTACTAGAACCTCGTGGCATTCACTATCCCAAGGGCTTGGGCTCCGCGGTTCCTTGCTTCCTTCTTAGCCAGAAGGGTCTGTGATTCTGATTCCATCTGACGAAGTTCCTGGTGATTTTGTTATTTGGGAACATGTTCCTTTGAAAAGAGAATATTAGAATCTCTGGGATGGGTAGAAGCATGTGTAGTTTTGAAAGCAGCATGTATGTTACTCTCCCCACTGAGAATCACTACAATAAACTGAGTTCTCAAGGATTCATCCCTCTCTAACTTCAAAATCAAAAGTCCCTGAATAGATACACATCCCCCAGTCGTACAGAGGTTATCTTCTTTTTAGGAGCCTGTAGACTCCTCCTTCATTCTCCTGCATCCATTTCTCTTGTCCACCTTCTAGTACCACTCTGGTACATATAATTTTCCCACTGGATTAAAAATCTTTGCTGTCCAGAGGTTACTTATCAACTTATGTAGGCTTATACTCTTGTTTTCATTTGCCACTTATTCTCTGGCCAAAATCCCTATAACTCCTGTGTCCTAGGAAAGCTCATCCATCGTCACAACAACAGATTTTAGGCTTTAGGATCAACTGCCAGGACCAAAAGGAGCAAAATAGCTATGAAAATAGAATACTCAATGTCTATAAAAAGTCTTTCCTCCTTATTTTGAGGTGTCAAAGCTGGTTTATTTAAGAGGGAAGTTTAAAAATTTGGAGGGAGGGGAGAAAATAGAAGTGGATTTCATTATACTGGTAATTTGATTGAAACTATATGTGCTTTTATGCAAAGATAATGTCATTTTTGTCCACAGAAAGTATTCATTAAAGTATGTGTGTGCACACATACACACTCGTACATACCCCAAAGCAAAAATCAAGTAACTCCTCTAATGTAAGGCAACGTTCAAAGTACAGAAGTGTCATGTGGGTTTTACAAACCATGCATGATTTTACAAAGGAAAAATTTTGGTCTTTTAAAAGTTAAAAATTATAATCTAAATATATATCTAAATCTAATTATGTAGCTCTTATAACATTCTTCTCTTTGTGGGAGGAACCCACAATTTCTCTCCCTCTTACACATTTCAGCAATTGTTCACATGCTCTCTGAATCATCAGAAGTTGTTATCAAATACATTTTTTCATAGGACTGGAGTCAATTTGATCATAGTTAGGGGAAAGAATTTTGTTGTTGTTTTGGCAGAGTCTGTCCCCCTGTTATTTCTTTCATCTCTTAGATGTGACCCTAGTTAAGTCTGCAAGGCCAATCCATTAATGTTCTCTCCTGCCAAGTCCTGGGAGCAGGGTTGGTAAATTCTTTTATTTTCCATTGGGTTGTGTTATTGTGAGTCAATAAAATGGGAGATTTGCTCCTTTATTCATTCTGGCTCTGGAAGAGGCAGGAGCACTGAAATTCCAATTCCAAAAGCCCACCTTTCTTCTTTTATGTATATGCCTCCACTTCTCTTGATTTCTTATCTCCCAGCATTCACATTTCCTTCCCTCTGAAAACCACATTGTTTACTTTATGAACAATGATCAGTCAGCAAAATCTTTAACTTGGTGGCAGACTAAGCTGCCCCTAAATGAGCAGGGCAGCTCCCCACAATCCTGAGAGGTGGAGGTGGCTATTTTAGGGCACACTTTTCATAGACCTTACAGGGGAGTATAACTTTATAGATTGGCATTAGACCTGTAAAGCAATGCCAATTCCCAAATGTTCGAAGAGAAGAACAAGGTGCATTGAATAAGCCTAGATGGTTACCACTTTGATTTTAAGCCTTCTTAAATTCAGAGCCTCAGCAGCTCCTTGTCACTTTGAGATTCATAGCAGTGGAGATGATGCTGATGGTGATGGTATTGATCAATGATAAAATAAGATTGTAGGGGAGAAATGCTCCTTATTAAAAGAAGGGGTGTTCTGGGAATTGGGGAAATTTTCAAAGGCCTCCAGATAAATAAATGAATGAATAAATAAATGAATAAGAAAAACTCCAGGTTGAAGGGCAATTCAGTCAAGCTATCCTAACATAGCCTGTATTTTTGTCTATTCAAATGTGTTTGCCCTGGAGCTGAACAGCCAGCTGTGTTCCGCTGGGTGATGTATGAAGCAGAAAGAACACTGTCTAATTTTTATATCCAGTTGAGCCTGAAGTACCTTGAAATGGGGAGGGAGGTAGCACATCTCACTCCCACTCAAGAATTATTATTCATGCAAGAATCACTCATCAGCTCTCCTGGTAGCCCCCTCCCTGCTTCCATTAACCCCTCAACCACTGGGTGGTAAACAGAAGGAGCTTGTGATCTAATTAAAATTAATTGGTTGCATGCCAATTAAGGAGGAACTTCTTGAGTTTTGTTTTATTTGGAAGGAGTGGCTGTGTTTTATTCATTTTATATTTCCCTTTTTGGCAGTAGTAAATACCCTTTAGCTCTCTTCTCGTACATTTCTTCCACTTTTAATTTATTTTGCAATAGTCACCTGTATTGGGGTTAAGTGCTTATGCTAATAAAGGAAGGTCACAGACTGCTTATTTAGTGATATCCTTAGGTAGAAATTCTCTTTGGAAGGCCTATCTACCTGAGCAATATAACTCAGTCAACACCCCTTGGTTTTTATGGGATTCTGAGAAGTTGTTGTTAAGATGTTTTATTTTCCCAATCACTCTGCACAACTCCTATATGGAACAATTAAGAAATGACCTCAGAAATGAAATCACGAGCACAAGGAATTGAACAAAGGACTCCTTGCCTTCGACAAAGACCAAAGAGAGACTAGGGCCCTGAATTATCTGGCTCATGTCTAGACAATTATTAATTATTTTAATATTACATTCACTTGACTGTGGAGTCCATTGAAATAATCTCTACAAGGTGTCTCTGTAGCATTTGCAGAGTTAAAAAGGAGACTGAGGCTGTATGTATATAGTGAAATAAATTAGAGTTTCAGCACAGTTTTTTCCGTGCACTTAGTCTGCTAAACCAATAAATAGAACTGCAGTATGCTTGATCCAATTGTGATGCAAGGTATTAAAGATTGCATAAAATACTTAATAGGTACTGAAAAAGTCTGTAAATTTCATAGCCATCTGTAGATAAGAACTTGTGCAAACTCAGATGTTAAAAGAAAAGTGACATATGGGTTTTAAAACAGCACTGCTGCTTTCCAGTTCAGCAGCCACCAGCAACACGGTGCCTGAGCCATGTCTCCCACTGTGTCAGGAGGTGAATAGCAAGAAGGAAGAGTACGCCACATCCCAGCTTTGTTAGTGATGTCACACGCCACTTACTGCTTCTGGGGAGTAGAAATGACAGATTCTTCAAGTAGAGTTGTGGTTCCAAATAAACTATGTTTGCTGCTTGAGGAAACAGAATGGTACTCTATTGGCTAAGAGCATGGATTCTGGAGCCAGATTGACTGGCTTCAAATCACAGCTCTATTCCTATGTGACCTTGGGCCAATAGCTTAAACTGTCTGTGCCCCACTGAAAGACAAAGACATTGTCTATAAAGTCATGATAGCAATGGCACCTGTCTCATACAGTTATCATGTGGATTAAATGAGTTTATGTTTGTAAGGAGCTTAAAACAGCTTCACACATAGTAATGCTATTTTTTAAACTTTTTATTTTGGAAGAGTGATGTTCTTTTAAGAGTGGGGTATATATTATTTTTGCTGTTGCTGTTGCTGACTTTAAATCAATGTCTTGTACTAAGGGACATGCCTTTAGCTCAAGTCTCATCTCATTTGTAAAGAAGTCTCTGGTTAATCCATCCCTCACTGATCTCCTCTATCTCTGAATGGAAAGGGAACAAAAGTACTCTCAACATGCTTGGAATTTCAAGTGTGTTATTATCTTTCTCTTTCACAATAAACATACAAAGTGGATATGATTAGTTCCATTTGACAGATGAACAAACTGAGGAAAACCAGCTTCACCTCTTCTCTTAGTCTTAGTCTGGGCATATATAAAGTGAAGAGAGTGATACTTCCTTCTCAGAGTATCCAAATAAAGTGACTCATAAACCATAAAATCATATGACTTTACAGTTCTGAGAAGGAAATATCACTGGTTATTTTTTCTTCTTCATTTTTTTTTTTTTGGTGAGGAAGATTGGTCCTGAGCTAACATCTGTTGCCAATCTTTCTCTTTTTGCTTGAGGAAGATTGTCTCTGAGCTAAAATCCATGCCCATCTTCCTCCATTTTATATGTGGGATGCCGCCACAACATGGCTTGATGAGTGGTGTGTAGGTTCCTTGTCTGGGATCCAAACCCGTGAACCCCAGGCCACTGAAGTGGAGTGCGTGAACTTAACTACTACACCACCGGGCTGGTCCCAAAATATCACTGTTTTATATGACAATTAGTCTAGCTTTTCGGAGTGTCTCTAATCAAATAAGCCAAAACAGTATTACTTGTGAAAGGTGCATATAATACATAGTTTAAGCCCTTTCCAGCCCCGGTCTGTCAGAGTAGGTCAGGGTGTAGTTAGCTGCCAAGGGCTGCCACGGCATTCCTCTGTGGCATCTCCCTCCCCCACAGAGGCAGCACTGCCTAGCGGCTTCTTTGCAGTGATCACAGAAGTAGCCCCAAAAGGACTTCTGCCCTCAGACAAAGAAGGTTGGAATGGGGTGGAGTGGTGTGGTAATCATGAGTTCAGTCCACCAAATAGTTCTAACCCTCTCTATCATGTGGTAGGGCTAGTACCTGCACCCTTGAGGTTAGGTGTGGCCAGGTGACTTGCTTTGGACTGTGAAAAGTGAAACATGTCACAACACACGAAGGTCACATAGATGAGCAAGAATAAAACTTGTTGTTTTAGGCCACTCAGTTTTAGATGTTTGTTATGACAGCATAACCTAACCTATCCTGACTAATACAAGTGGGAAATGAGTTCTTCAATGAGATGTACTTGAAAGTTCTGTAATATTAAAATAAAGTAACGACTTTTGGGATCTGCCATTTCAGGTTGGGGAAGTGGTTTGGGACAGGGAAAAATAGAAGAGAGAAGATAGGAAATAAAATGTTCTGTGACACTCAGCCAGGGTTGTAGTGACCACTCTACTTTGATATGAGGTGCCTGGTTCTTTGACAAGCATTTTTCTGTGATACACAGCTGCATGCTTTTCCTGTAGAAGCCACCTACTCTCTTGATTTTTCCTCTTTCTGTTAGCAGCACAGTAATTCATTTGGAAAAATAAAGGGCATGTGACAGGCGGTAAGGACACAACAATGAAAAACATTGATATCATTTCAGTCTGGTCACAGCAAAAGAATGACATACAATAGAATTGCTTCAAATCACTGTTGCCAAAAGGTCAACCTCAAGCAGTTGCAGAAGACTTAAGGGTGTCAAAAGAACCAAAGTTATTTAAGAGAGACCATTGGATGTCTGTTACCTCCCATTTTCTCCAATGTGTCAGACTTACCTAACACTTAAATACATAAATGAGCTTAAAAGAAAAAGGAGAAGAAAGGAAAAGGAGAAAGAGAGAGAGAGGAAAAACAAGGAAGGAAGGAAGGGAGGAAGGAAGAAAGGAAGGAAGGAAGGAAGGAAGGAGGGAAGGAGGCACAGAAGGAAGGAAGGAAGAAAAGAAAGAAATCCTCCCAGTGTCAGAAATGAAAGGAGACGTTAAAGCTAGAACACAAATCTCATGAAGCTAGAACACAAATCTCCTGAACTGATGCCCTCAATGCCAGGAGGGATATCAGATTGGATATGGGCTCTAAGGGCCAAGACGTTGGGCTTGAACGCCTGAATAAGGTCAAGAGATGTGGCTGTAGGCTTGTGTGAGGCAGAGAACTTGAACTTACATAAAGCCAGAACTCTTAAGTGATAGAACTAGAAAGAGTCTTCCCACTAGCACAGGGAAGTGACCTGGATGCATTTTTCTGCCCTGGGCTATGGGTAGACAAAAAGTCTCCTATGAGAAATTGAAAAACTAGGCTTGCCTGCACAAGCTGTGGGTGTGGGCTATAATTTTCTCTACGTGAATGTTTCAGGACTTTCCTCAAGGGTATAAATTAATGTAAAACTGATCCTGGACCAGTGAAATTCCTAGAGTGCCAGCAAGAAACAAATGCAAAATTCTCTGCAGCAAGTATTCCACAATTTCCAGCTCGCCAGGAGAAAAAAAAAACCTGGTAAAGTGAGCTCACAATAAAAATTATAAACCACATGACAAAATGATGGATCCTGAGACACTGAGATAGTGGAAAAATCCAAAAAAGACTTTAGATAAGAGTGTTTTAAATAATTAAAATAGCATGGAAGCCGTAGAGAAAAGAATCCATTATGAACTAGAATAAGCATATTTGAAAAATATCCAAATAGAACTTCTAGAAACAAAAAATTTAGTCATTGAAATTTTATAAAACCTAACATGATATGTCAAACATCTGGATTAGGCTTCAATAAAACATTAATGAACAGAAAGACATATCTAAGACAATTATTCAAAATGCAGCAAAAGATAGAACATCTGATGTAGAGGCTGAGACCTAAAATGAGAAGATTCAGAAGCAGAGAATAAAGGTAGCGGTGATCAGAGAATATTTAATCGAATCAATAATGACTGAAAATTTACTAAACTAGATGACAAAATGAACCTTCAGACTCAGGAAGCACAATGAGTATCAAACGTGATAAATAAAAAATAAATCCATACAAGAGTCATCTCGGGGAAACCACAAAACACCAAATATGAAGTGAAGAAGGGCCTACAAAGGAGCAACACTGATGTGGAAAGTGGATTTCTCATCAGCAAAAGGAGGACAAGAAGATTAGAAGAATATCTTACACAGAGCTGAGTGAAAAAAAATGCAATGGCATCTTAGAAATCCATTTAGACAAAGAGGAGGTTCCCATCCATAGAGAGTTGCTGAATGAGATATTTTAAAGTAGATAAGAAGGAAATTAAACACCAAAGGAGAGAGTGGGATGCAGAAAGCGACGGTAAAGGAACTGGTAAGCGGTGAGATAGATAGTGGTTTTGCCTGGGTGAGCTGGTGGACAGAAAGGGTGCTGGGTGCAGAGAGAATCTCCATCTCTCAGAGCAGAGTTTGAGCAGAGAGAGCAGAGGGAGCTCAGTTATCCCCAGGCAACATCTTTCATCAATTTTTGGGAGGGTTTTTAATTATGAAAGGTCAATTTTTAAGCCTTGATTTGCAATACACACCCGAATGTTCTTTTGCTAGAGGTCTCAATGCTCAGGCTCTTCATCTCCTTATTTCCCTTGGCATCGGCCCCATATGGGGAAAGGACACCATGTCACATTATCTGCTTTGGGTCTTGGACCAGTAAGACTTTGGATGACAAAGAAAACAGTCATTACAACGTGGTGCATCCCATCTTGGTTCCACCACTCCCTGCTAGTCTTAGTCACCAGTAACCTCTGGAACTCGGGTTCTTGGCATTTCAGCTGTTTGCTTTGGACCAAACACTTGCCCACACCAGGCTCCTGACATGGCTAACTCTCATCCTACCCCACCCCCGCCCTTCTCCAGCCCTCATCACCTCAAATCCACAAATCTAATCTTGGTCCCTTCCCATTTGTTGCGTTTCTACGCCCGAGTGGTCAGTGGTCACTAACACTCTAAAAGACCCAATTATAGCATCTGACACTCTTTATATATCCATTTCTCTGCATCCATCCATCACAAGTTCTCTCCTCCTTCCTGTTGGTTTAGGGCAGCAGTTCGAATAGTTATGGTTCATCAGAATCCCATGGAGGGACTGTTAAAATAGATTGCTATGCCACATCCCAGAGTCCCTGATTCAGTAAATCTGGGGTGGGGCCTGAGAATTTGCATTTTAACAAGTTCCAAGGTAATGCTGATGCTGCTTGTCTGGGGGGTCACAGTTTGACACCCGCTGGAATCCCTACTCTATGAAGAAAACCACCTTTTCTCTGCTATCTTCCTGCATCCTGCTTGTTTATGCTCCCTCAACATTTTTATTCACACCACTACTGTCGTATCATGTTATATCATATTAGATTTAAATTGTATTATGTGGGAGTTATTTGCCAATATGTTTATCCAGGTAAAAGTCCTTTATCTAGGTGTAATCCAGGTATCTTAAGAGCACGAATCATCTCTTTTAATTTTTGTTCAAATAATTTGTACCCTAATATTTAGCCACTGGGGATATAGGCATGGGAAGAGGTCTGGATTGCTGTCCCTAAAGTAGACCAGGGGGCTGAAAGGATTAAGATCGGGATCTTGGCAACAAGCCTTTACTTTTCCGCAGCTTTCCGCAAGGTTGCCATCCACATTCATGGGTAGCTAACTCTGCAGGCTTACCATACGTTTGACACTATCCTAGATCTTCTAAACATTTGTTGTGTCCTTATGAGAACTATATGAGGAAGAAGACACAGAGAGGACAAGGCAGCTGCCTAAAGCTATCACAGATGGTAAGTCACTTAATTGGAACTCAAAGCTTGGTCAGAAAAATTCAACACCTGTGCTCTGGGCCACAGTGCTGTCCTGTCTCACCTCATTTTTATTTCATAAAACTGTGTTGGGAAGGGCCACCACACGACTTATTGGCTACATGGGACATTCTTGGGGAGATGAGGTCTTGTCAGGGTTAGGGGGCAGGGGTGAGGGATTGAGATGAATACTGGATTACTACGTTCCACTTTACCTAGGAGAGTGCACCACTAGTGACCCTAAGGATATGATGGGACAAATCACAGGCATTATCCATTAATCTCTTGGTGAGGAAAAATGTATGGGCTTCTCAGAAGATGATGTTTCTCTATCATACTGCATAATTTTGGTAGCTAGTATACCCAGGAAATGAGTGGTTTCTACAATTGATAATGAAGAAATGTTAATGCACTTTAATCACCCTGAGTAGTTTTCTTTGGTAAAAACATCTGCATTGGTATCAGTTCCAAAGGAATCCCCATGATGCATCTCTCTTGACCTGTTTTGATCGCTGATAATAAAACACTATGAGGTCCAACTCTAGTCACCAAGGCGTATATTTGCTAAATGATTTCTGGTAGAATCAGGGAATTATTTTTGACTTTAAGCACAGTAACTTCCTTTTCCCTGGGAAAAGCTGTGTGGCTTTCTTTTCTGTTTCCTTTCATTTCTTTTCTTTTTCTCTCTCTCTCTCCTTCCCTTCCTCTGTCCCTCCTCTCTTCCCCCCTCCCTCCTTCTTTTCTCTCTCCCTCCCTCCTTCCTTCCTTCATCTTTTCTCTTTATTTCCTGTTGTTATTAGCTTTCACCTGCATTTTCTTTTTTTTTTTTTTTCCAGCGGAGGACCTCCTTGAGTTTCTTTTGCATTCATTCAGGCTCACTTAATCTCCTGTCAAAGGCCAGGGGAGAGTTGCCCAATCGAATAGCATTGATACAAACCATGTGTTTGAGAAATTGAGCTCTCTCTCACTGGTTAGAGAGAATTAGGTAAGGCTAGTCTTCATATTAACAGTTAAACAGTTTAAGGCACAGCAAGAGTCTTGCCTCTCAGGTTGTTGACGATTGGCATTTCTTTGAGGTAGTGGTTCTAAAACCTAGTTGCTTAATAGATCATAACAGGCACTTAAAAAAATCTTGATGCTAAATGCTTGCCCTTGCCCCAAGATTCAGATTCAATTAGTCTAGACTGAGACCTGGGAATCACTAGTATTTAAAAAAAAACAAATTAAAACAAACAAAAAACAATAAAAAAAATACTCTAGGTGATTACAACTACTTTAAGTTATTGGTCCCTAGGCATTATTTTCTTCTCATCCAACACACATATGATAAATATATGCTGACTTGAGCACCAATGAGTTGCTATGGAAGCTAGGAAATGGTCTGTATCAGAATTGCTTAGACCAGTGGTTCTCAAAGTGTGGTCCCTGGACCAACAGTATGAGCATTGTCTGGGAACTTGTTAGAAATGCACATTTTTGGGCCTGATTCCAGAACTCTGGGGATGGAGCCCAGCAATCCATATGTTAACAACCTCTCCAGGGGATTCTGATACCCACTCAAGTTTGAGAACCATTGTGTTGGCGTCTTATTACTCTGTGTGTTTCAAACTCGACATCGTGTCTGAGCCTATTAGAAATGCAGAAGGTCAGGCCTTGCTTCAGACTCGCCAAATGAGAACCAACATTTTAACAAGACCCCTGGTCATTTTTATGCATAGTGAAGTTTGAGAAGCACTGTGTAGATGAGAAATATTTGTATTTTAAAAAATTCCACTGATCCCTTATCATGATGTATTCATGAAGGTAACACTGGCTGTTGTGACACATAAATTCAGAAATCTGTGGCTTAATACAATGCAAATTTATTTCTTATTCAGCTTAATAGTCTAACCAGAGGTAGAGGGGAGCTGTGTTCTACACAGTCAGGGCCTGGTGGTGAGAGACTGCTTCTTTCAAACTGGGCCTCCAAAGTCACCGTGAATGCGTCAGCATCCAGTGGAAAAGGCAGGGCGAGCAGGCAGTGGAGGACCCCCCGGGAGGTGTTCTTGGTCCTGGCCTAGAAGTGATATATATCATTTCCTCTCTCTTTCCATTGGTCAGCACTGGGCCACATAGTTCTGCTTAGATGCAAGGGAGGGCTGTGAAATATAATCTCAGGCTGGGCAGCTGCTACCTAGCCACAGCTCTCTTCCCCGCAAGGGAGGCATGAATCTTGAGCAACTATTGACCAGCCTTTGCCGCCTTCTGAAATTGACCACATAGGAAGAAGAGAGGTAGGGCTGATCTCTCTGACCCAGAACCACTCTGGAGGGTGAAAATTTGTCTCTTAAACAATTACTTGCTCACATTTTACTATGGATTGCAGACACCCTCTCATGGTTTTTAAATTTTAAGTCTTCTCAGATATCCGATTGAGAAGCTAGCTATTATAGAGATTCAGATGCAATGAAAATATAGGTAGGGAGCATTTAGCGTAGAGGAAAACGCAAAGAAAAGAGGAGGTCTGGTTGGCCAATTAATATTAATTAGTATTTGTGTTTACAAAGCACATTCACATTTATTATATTTTAGATGCAGCAACCTTATTAACTTGGTGTTATAAGTTACAACTAACATCAGATAGTTGTGAGAGACAGACTTGAAGATATCCTCCATCATCCCTGACTCTTGGTGTTCACACTCATATAAACCCCTTTTCTTGGGTGTGGGTGAGACTTGTGACTTACTTCTAACTAGTAGAATATGGCAAAGGTGACGAGACGTCACTCCCATGGTTATATTATGTTACCTAGACTCTGTCTTGCTGGCAGACTTGCTGGAGAGTCTCTGGCTTTGAAGATACAAGCTGCCATGCATCCCACAGGCCCAAAGAAATGGGTTCAGCCAACAACCTCAGGGAGCTTGGAAGTGGATCCCTCTCCATGTGAGCCTCTAATGAGAACCCAGCCCTGGCTGACACCTTGACTGCAGCCTGACAAGCCTAAGCAGAGGATATGGCCCCATGCCTGAATATATCTTAGTTTCCTGAACCACAGAAACTGTGAAATAAAAAATGTGTATTTTTTAAGATTCTGAGTTTGTGATTTTCAACTTTCAACTGCTCTGGGCTGTATTTTTAGGTACTTCGGGCACATGTAGCTTCTGTATGGCCCAATTAGCTCTGATCTGATAATTGTTTCATCACTGATCTCACATATGTATAATTCAGTTTTCTGTGTCCAGTTAAAGACACAAAATGATAGCTACTGGATTTCCCAGTTGCCACACATCTAATAACCCAGGCATCTGATATTTCGTTAACAGGGAAAAAGGATGATATGGAAATTACTGGTAGTGTCTTCTAGTAGTACATTCTGACTCCTTGATGCCGTGGTCCAAGTCATTTCTCCTCCTTTGTCAGAAATGCTCTCCCATTTATAGAAGCTAGTGTAGCAGCTGCATCTTTGTGTTTATAAAATTCCATGACATATTAGGGGTCATTGCTTGCATGTTCTATTATTATTTTAATGTTTTTACAGGGTCATTTTGACTAAATAACTGAAGTATAAGGGCTTTGGCCACATCTCCTGCAACCTTCCCTACATAAGAAGTTCCTTACTGGCTATCCAACAGGAGGCCATGAAGAAACCATGAGGAAGGGCAGGACATGGAGGGCAGGGGGAGGAAAAATTAGGAAGGAGGGTTTTGGGCTCCAGCTGGGACTAGAGGAAGAGGGGCACAACTCTGACTCCAGGCTTCCTTCTTCCATCCCACTCTGGATATTTTGCCACAACCGGGACGAGCATAAAGAGAGAGATGAACAAAATATGTTATGCTCTTTTGAGATAGAAGGTAGATTCTTCTATTTTTTACCGCCAATCAGCTCTAAGCTGAAGCCAGTACTGATACTGTACATATTTTTTTTAAAGTCTACAAACATTTAGACTTTTTAAAAAAGTCTATTTGCTTTGGTAAAAGTTTCCATTCTAGGATTCTCATAAAGCGTCTCTACACCAGCATACTAACAGGTAAATTTGTTTTTGCATATAGAAATCAAAAAGTAAATTTCATTCTGTTTTAGGTACTGTAGATTTAATTAATGGGATACTATCTGGGCCAAGTATAGCACTGAGATTAAGACCAGGGATCTTGTGCTGGATGTGTTCATTCATTCATTATTTCATTAATCCAACTGGTATTTATCAAGCACTTGCTTTGTGCCACCTGCTGCCAACATGGCTTAGACCAGAGGTTGGCAAACTACATCCCACAGGCCAAACTCAGTCTTCTGCCTGCTTTTATCTACAAAGTTTTATGGGATGACAGTCATGCTCATTCGTTTACATGTGGCCTGTGGCTGCTTTTGCATAGAGACCATATGGGCCACAAAGCCAAAAATATTTGCTAGCTGGGCCTCTACAGAAAAAGTTTGTGACCCTTGGCTTAGAGGATCAGAGATAATGTGCCTGGCTTAGTTTCCTGATCTGAATAATGAGGACATAAATGTCGATCTTGTCCAACTTATAATATTCTCCTGTGTATAGAAGAGTGGCATTTTAAAATCTGAAGTAACAATAGCTATCATTTATGAAGAGCTCATTATGAGTCAACTGTTTGGCTAAGTCCTTTACATGGATCATCTCATCAAATCCTCAGCAAGGTAGCTGCTATCCAAGGTTCCATGTGACAAATGAGAAAACTGGGGCATCAAGCGCTTAGTTGACATGGCTAGAGTGACACCGCTGGTGAGCCCAAAGCCTGGCTTCCCAGCTCAGGAAGATCCGTTCTCAGTTCGCTTATCAGTATGGTGAGGATTAAG
Organism: Ceratotherium simum simum; assembly: GCF_057802395.1. Taxonomy (NCBI): domain Eukaryota; kingdom Metazoa; phylum Chordata; class Mammalia; order Perissodactyla; family Rhinocerotidae; genus Ceratotherium; species Ceratotherium simum. The sequence continues at coordinate 50,900,763 of NC_141912.1, forward strand.
TTTCTCTCTCAGCAGGGTTGGAGAGGGACTGAATGCGAAAGCCAGTGTGAAGACCTGGCTCAGCACAGAGCAGTGATGCAATAATACTAGGTTGTTTTAGAATAATCGTCTTTCAGGATTACATCACCAGAGCTACCCAGCAAATGTACTTAAATGTATTTGAACCATTATTCACTTTAGGTGCATTGATTCTTTATGAGTGCATAGGTCCAGTGATAATAAAAGGAGTCTTAGAAATTATATGTAAATGGTGTAAACTCATGTACTATTACTGTAGTGTCTGAATGTCATAAATTCAGTTCCATTACTCACACTGTCCTGCAAGTCTAACAAAGTATTGAAAGCTACACACTTTCTGTAGAATGCTCAATATCAGATGCTCCATTTTACATGTTATACACATCTTGGAATGGCATATGCTGTGAGAGATATTTGGGGGAGGGAAGGGTGCAGGTAGGGAAGTAACCACCCTAAACGATGATGATGAATCACTCTCTGTTTAAATGCTGTTCCGTTAATTCAAGTGACATTTTGACAATAGCATGCTGTCAGTCCAATGGTTTGACCTATACAACAACCTCTAATTATTACTAATTAAATAATTAATTATTCATAGACGCGCGTTCCATTAGCATAGCAGAGATGTGTTGGAATATGAGTTATATGCGGTTTATGAATCTTCAGAAAATAGATTCTTTAATAAATTAATAAAGGGGCTCTGGGGTTTCATTAAAAGGTGGCTGGAGGGTGTGCTTGCCTGTTTCCAAGGAGACCACAGGTGGTTCGTTGCTTTTTTTTTTAAGTTAAACTTGTTTGGGCTAGATGATTTTTTTTTTTTTCACCCTTTTCTTACCGCTCTGTCCTCGGGCAGAGAACGGAACATTTTAATGAAACCCCTGTTGTCTTCATATCACTTTGATCCCCTTGTGTTCTCTCCAGTCTGCACATTGGCCAGTCGGATGAAGGGTTTCACATGTTCCCCCCCAGTATTGAAAACTGTGGTATGCCCTCCATGAATAAACAACATTGTGGTGGAGACCCAGTGGAGAGAAAGCAGAGCAAACAAAGGGATGAAGGAAAATGCATAAATTCAAATGACACGGGCCTCATTTACCCACTTAATTACCCTGACTCCTGACTCTGTTAGCCACTGTGATTATTTTTCCAGTTAAGCCTGATTTAAAGAACTTAGAGAAAAATAGTCTCATCCATTTTTTCCCCCTCGACAATCTCTTTGCCACATGGAGTTCCACTTCTTCGTTATCTTCCCGTAATAATGATCATGGTAATATTAATATCTCCCAGCCCTGCTCACTAAATAGTGATAAAAATAGTAATATTAATGTTTTCTAACATCCATTTTTGATGCTCTGAGGCGCATTATAAATTCTGTCTTTGTTTAAGCAGTGGGGAACCCACGAAATATCATTACAGTTACCATTAGAACTCAAGGGCACACTCAGGAATCTGAAACCTAAGTGGGGCTATGTCAGCAAGCATTCCAGGGCCATGATGGAACAAAGAAATGAATAAAATAGAATTTTTTATACTTTCAACACTTGACCTATTTTGGAAGAGATGACTTTTTTTTTTGAAATATATAAACCTGCTGATTATTCTCACAAAAGATAGAGAAACTTGTTTTTCTGAAACCAACCATAATCAGCCCTTCAACATCACTAGGGCCTATCCACTTTTTTCTCCCACTCTCTTTCTCCTTCCTCTACAAACAGGAGGGGAAGTGGATCCCTACCCAGCAACAGTGGTCCACTCTCTATGGTTCAGGAGCCAGCCACTCTTTACCTAGGCGATTTTTAATCCAGGTGAGGGATGGCAGAAAGACAGAAGAGGAAACCCCCTCCCAGGACTGAGCTGATGAAGGCCAAAGAGGAAATGCAGCCTACACTGTCATTACTAATGGGCCTGCTAAGTGGAAACAAAGCTTTCTCTGGAAACTCATAAAAGAAAATACCCTTTAGCAGTGGGATTAATTTTCTGACCTTTCCTTTTACCTTCACCCTCTCCACAGGAAGAGCCAGCTTGGAGCTTTAGCCTGGCTCAACCTCCCTGCTTATGGCTGTCAGTCACTGGCAGACGAGATGCGTCTGCACATGCGGGGTGTGATGTTATCGGACCCTGGCCTTCGTCCAACACCTTGAGGCTTTCCCCTTCTCCTTTTCCAGCTCCTGGGTTTGATGGGTTTCTATTTGTTTTATTAATTAATTAATTTATTTATTAATTTATTTGTTTATTTATTTCTCACTTTTTAAATTCTCTTTCTTCTCTTCCCAGATCCTCAGATTCTCTCTTCTCTTCTGCTCCCTCACGTCCTTCACTCTTCCTGCACTTTTCTGCCTGGTTATTTTCTCGAAGCTGTCTGCTCAGTGGGCAGTTGTATTTGGCTTTTTTTTTAAAAATTCAGCAACATATGTAGATGGCACCATTATAAGTATCTGGACTGGAACCTACAATCAAGGGAGGTAAAATAATATCAAGCCATTAAAGTTAATTACTAACACAAACGGATGTTTACTAATACTTATTATAAGAATACGAATCATTTTAGGAAAATATTATCAACCCCATAGGCATCCAGGGCTCCACCTCTATTTCTAAAAAATGAAGCCAGGGAAGATTAAAGCCTTAATTAAACACACACTTTATTTCTGTATTTAGTTTTCACAAAAAACATCCTTTTAATATAAAACTGACATTCTGGCATCACTCATATGCCCAGAAGAGTCAGATAATCAACAACAGTTTATAATAACATTGTACCAGAATAATTAATAATGTCTGAAGTATAGTGAAAAGAAATGTGCGTTCCCCGATAACACGAGGAGATATTCATTTCCATGTATGATATTTGGAAGGTTTGAAGCTTTGAAAATTAGAGACAGAAATTAAGTATTTGAGGGCTTGTCATAACTGAGCGCACTCTATATATTTTGGTTTCCTATTTTTTTCATAAGTCTTGTTCTTCCTTCTTTTTTCCTGTTTCACTAAATGAGATTTGTTCCTCAAATTTGCTAGCTTTCAAAAGCACACATATCTTATAGCAAATCCAAGCCATGTTAACATCAAGACAAAGATGCCAGTGTTGGGCTGGCCTGGTGGCTTAGCGGTTAAGTGCGTGTGCTCCGCTACTGGCGGCCCGGGTTCGGATCCCGGGCGCGCACCGACGCACCGCTTCTCCGATCATGCTGAGGCCGCGTCCCACATACAGCAACTAGAAGGATGTGCAGCTATGACGTATAACCATCTACTGGGGCTTTGGGGAAAAAAAAGGAGGAGGGTTGGCAATAGATGTTAGCTCAGGGCCGGTCTTCCTCAGCAAAAAGAGGAGGATTAGCATGGATGTTAGCTCAAGGCTGATCTTCCTCACCAAAAAAAAAAAAAAAAAAAATGCCAGTGTTCTATGTTATAATCTATGATTATTTAATTCTTATATATAGATAATTGTCTATTAGCTCCAGCTTCGTAAAAAGAAGGGACTAGATGATCTCTTGAAATTCTTCCCAGGCTTCCAAGTCCGTCATTAAGTTACCAGCCTCATGGTAATGTCTGTGCAAGCCCGCAGAATTACTGCTTTTCTATAAAATCAAAGCTAAAAGTTAGTAACTTTAGTTTGTTTATACAAAGGGTTGAAAACATGAAGTAAGCTTTTAGAAACATTGTCTTTGCTTATCTAAGTTACTAATATCAATTAGAATTCATCATTACGGTATTCCCATCCATTGATCCAGCCATTAAAACTTTACCAAGTGCTGTGAGAAAGTCAGCATTCTGAATCTATTTGCCGACTTAGAAAATGATAACAGAAACTTAGAAATGAAATGGTTTAGAACGCTCAATTGGGGAGCACATTTGAAACCCATGAAGGATGTTAAGATTGGCTTTTAAATTTAGTCAACATGGTGTCGTCTCCAGAGAAGTCAAAATATAATGACATATACTTGAAATTTATATAATGTTATAAACCAATGTTACCTCAATAAAAACTAATTGAATTAAAAATAAATAGATAGAAGTCTGACAAATGAAAAAAAAGGAAAGATTCGTCTTGCTGCTCTCAAGGTTGCCTATTCCGCATATGCCGTTTTCTGACTCCCATAGAGTTGCAGGCGGAGGGTTGATGGCAAGCAGAGCTCCACTGTTCAGATTTCCCCTCCTGCAAGGGTATGAAAGGGGCTGAATCTTCTACCCACCTCCACTCCTTCCCCCAGCCCTCCCCACTGCCTTTTCCTCACCTCTTTCCCACAGATACACACGGTTTTTGCTCTGCAAGAGTGAGACAGTCTGGAGGGCAAGATCTGTGTCTTATTCTATTTCTATAATGTCCACATATAACATATTGTTGAGCACGTAATAATATATATTTGTTGTTGAACAAATGGGTCAAATCAAGCCTATTGAACAGTGCAGCTCAGGTACGTGTAGGTGCAAGCAAGGTGATTTCATAGGCAGCTAAGAAGATAGTACCCTTGCCAAGGACAGATCCAGCTAAATTTTAAATCAAACGCATTTTCTTTCTGACCCCAAAGTCCTGATTTTTGTTTTCTATTCTTCTTTATGATTACTCCCTCACCTCCTTCCAGCTTCTTGGTTTTCCGTTTTCATAAATTTGGAATCTCTCCTACCATCACTCTGCGTCTCTCTCTGTCATGACCAGACTCCAATTTCCCTAAGATGACCTGACTTTTCATTCCATGCAATCGTGCGTGTTCTAGATTGCATTCCTCCAGGAGCCTACTCCAAGGCATTTACGTCTCTGGAAAAGATATTTACTATTTTGGTAATGAATCCTGATAATAGTGCACATTTTCATATGACATTAATAATAATAGTACATACATTCATTGACCTCTCTCTATGGTGCTAGTAACTGATAAGGGTTAATGCACCATCTTTCTCACAGGCATTTGCCTTTTAATAGGAAATATTACTTTCATGAAATTAATTGTATAATAGAGGTGTTGCATCCATGGGGGGAAATATTTTTTGGACAGAGGAGCTTCCAGTGTCTCTCAAATTTTGCCACCTATTGGTCTTCTCCTGGCCCCTACATTAGTGACACTTGGTATTTTTCAGGTACCTGTATGGTCAGATCATCATTCCCTGAGTGAGTAGAAAATCTTTGGATTCGATTACAAAGAGGATTTTTATTGTCTTATAGGTTTCCTATTGCTATCATGAGAATTATCACAGACTTAGTAGCTTAAAATAACACAAATTTATTATCTTACAGTTCTGTAGGTCAGAAGTTCAACATGGTTGTCACTGGGCTTAAATCAAAGTGTCAGCAGGGCTACATTCCTTTCTGGAAACTCTAGGGGACAGTCCATTCCCTTGCATATTCCAGCGTCTAGAGGCCATTCACATTCCTTGGTTCATGGCCCCCTTCCTCCATTTTCAAAGCCAGCAATGTTGCATGTCTATGACCTTTCTTCCATAGTCAAATCTGTCTCTGAACACAGCCAGAAAAGAGTCTCTGCTCTTTAAGGACTCATGTGATTATGTTGGACCAATCCAGATAATCCCCAAAATCTCCTCCTCTCAACGTCTGTACCCTTAATCACAGCTGCAGAGTCCCTTTTGCCATGTAAGGTAACATGTTCACAGGTTCTGGGGATTAGGGCCTACACACCTTTGGGAGCCATAGTTCTGCCTACTACACTTATTATACCGATAAAATATTTCAGAAGGAGAATATTCTCTAAAAAAGACAGAATATCAGAAGCATGGATACTATATCTTTATATGGATATGATCCATATTATATGGATATAGATACTATATCATTAGGGTTGAGCGAGAAACAGATGGCACGCACAAGCTGTATGATGGAGGATAATTTAACGTAAACTGTAACTACACTAGTAGACTATAATGTAGTGGTAGGTAATGTAACTAGACTACAAAGGTGACAGGAGGGGTAGAGATACCACAGGGATAGTGTAGCCCCTCACGGCTAAGTGAGAGCAGGGGAGTCATTACCCTCAGTTGAATGGGCAAGGGGAGTATGCAGTTACCAGAACCTGGATAGAGGGCTGCCTAACAGACTTTGTAGCTTCTGGTATACACAGGTAATCAACTTGGGATGACTCAGTAGGAGGAGAATTTGGGGAACAAATACCCAAACACCACCCTCCTCCTGTCCTCCTTCAATCTCTTGCCAGTGCTATCCCAATCCACACCCCACCCCCCCAACCCCTGTTGGGTGAATCTAACCAGCAGAAGCCAACAAGGGAGCCCACTGATGTGGTTCTTGGGCAGGTAGGATGGATAGGAGTGGAAAGTGGATTTGGAATGGCAAATGGAAGATATCTAGTGCAAATGGTAGACAAAGCATCAAGTTGGAACATCTAGGCAGAACTGGAGATGATGATGATATCTAGAGGCAAAAACAAAGATTTATACATGAACAGGTAAGAAAAGCTTTATGGGCACTTATTCTAACACCAATGACCGCCAATGACCATGCTCACTTAAAGCCCCTATGTCCAGGTTCAGAGGGGAGGCACAGGTCCTTAAGAACCTAAAGTCATACCAGACAGTAGTGGAGCTTAGTGAATACAGAGCTGAAATCTGTGTAAGCCTCATGGTGTCAATAGATGGGAAATCACTCTGCTTGAATACTTCACGCACACTATTTCCCTGGCCAGGTGCAACCTTTTCCCTAGATTCAATCATGTACTGAGTTGAATGGGGCAATAGATGGGCATTAACATTTATTGAGCGCCTTCTATGAGTTTGGCACTTTGCATATATTACTACAAAATGCTCACATAAACATGGAGGCAGGTATTATTATTCCCATTTTACTGATGAAGAAATGGAGGCTCAGTGATATGCAATCATCTACTCATGTGTTCATTCAGTCAAGGACTGTTTATTGAGTGCCTAAGTGCCAGGTACTACATGAAGTATTCGGATGTAAAGTTAAATACGGCACGATCTCTGTTTTTGTTCTCTATTAAGCAGAAAGAAACCTTTTAATGGATCATTTCTATAAAACACAGAACACGAGGAGAAAATATGTTCTTGAAAGCCCACCTAGACTCTTCCTTCCTCTGGGCTCACCACCTCACTACATAGAGCACCAGGTCCTGTCCCTGTGTGCAGTTCTTCCGGTCCCCTCCACCACTGGCAGCAGGAGGGTTTTCCACAGGCAAACATTTCCGTGTTAACCAGGAGAGCTCTAGGTAACTCAGAGTCAGAATCCAGACAGACAGTAACACATCTGACAGAGGATGGATTGGGTATCTCCGTTTTGTTTATATCCTCTCTCCAGCTGAAGGGAAAGGCAGGATAGGCGCAATGTTATTCTGTGGACTATTTCACTCGAGTCTAATTTTAAAGAATGCTTTGAATGGAGAGAAACAGAAATTTTACGGCTCAGATCTTTTCCATCCTACGGTTGTGACTGTTTCTAATGGATCATACACTTTGCATCCTCTCAACACACACACACACACACACACACACACACACACACGCACCCCTACACAGCCTGAGTCTAGGTTCAGGCTTCTAATCCTTCTCAGCCCAGCATTACAGGCAGCCACTTCCAATGGGTCAAAGTAGTCCTTGAAGTGCATTTAGACTAAAGCAGAGTAACGGAACAGCTGGGACTACACAGGTCAGTGCCGGACTTTAAAATAGTAACAATGTGCTTGTAGGGGTGGGATCTCAGGCTCTTAGTAAAATAACAAAGAACCTGTTGATACCTTTTGCTGTATCCCTTTCCTGTGGGCCCATCTTTACCTATTTGATTGCCTCGCAGCCTGTATGTGGATGATCTAAAGGTCTGACATCTTTAAAGCTTTGATCATTCCAGCTTAATGATTAATCTGGCTTCAGCAGCTCTTAATAACATCTTTTTCCTCAAGGTCCTTGCTATTGTCACCTCTAGGCAAGGCAACTCTTGAGAACCAGGGCCAGTGGAGGACGAAATACATCTAATAAGCCCTCCCTAAGTTTCTGGGAAGTAAAATCTCTACTCAGTGAAAGCTAAAAGCCAACACAAAAGGATGAATCTTGGCATGGATATATCTTACACTTTGGCTAAACTACAACTAGACTCAGTCAAAGACTTCTTTAGCCTTGGCTATCTGCTAAGAAATCCCATTTTCTAAGTGTTACCAGATGAAGCCTGGGAGGGCAATTAATTGCCAACCTCAGGGCTAAATGCATGGAAGAGAATTACTGGTCCACTGCTGGATGGTCTAATATCTGAGTCCTACTTAGCATCGTCTTATAAACAGGAGTTAGTTTCTTTATATGATAATGATAATGTAGCGACCAGTACACCAAGATAAGGAAGTGGATGTTCCACATGGTGTCTGTCAACTGAAAGAATTTCTGAGCAGATAAGGGGCCAGACTATAGAACTGGAGCCCCCAAGAGGGCTTCTGGGTCTGTTCCACCTCCAGTACATTTCAATGAATTTTTATCTCTAATTTCTCTAAGTCTTGCTCTTTCTCTGTGTCTTTGGGCGCTTCTAATGCTAGCCTTAGCTGGATATAAGAAATTGAATTATGTGCAAATATGAAAATGCAAATGAAAGTCATGGATATTTCTAGCCCCTTTGCCTCTGGCTCAGACCTACAAATGGGAAAAGATGGGGATGTAAGCAAACTGGCTAGAATGTTCTAGTTTCCAATAGTGCTTTGGTCACGTTAGTGCTGATGAATCAGTAGGTACCGTATTACCTCATTCATGTAACTGCTGCCTTTCTTCTCAAGTATTTCTAGACTTGTTGAATCTCATTTAAAACATACCCTGAAAATCTGATTCAAATGCTAAAATTTGCAAACCCATCACTGCACATTTGAGGAGAGAGATTAGACTAAATAAACACCACAGCAAGCCCTCTCCGGCTACTTTGTCTTCATGGGACATCTTTTAATCCTGAAAAAATATGTTATAGATATACTTCTCTTTCTACTATATAATATAAAACACATGAATATAATATACAAAACATACAACGTGAATGTATAAAGCACTTATACCCATAAACGTGTACATATTAAGGCACACAACGTGTATACATATTTAAAATCTATGTCACATGTCCATATAGCACATGTGTGCACATACACACTTGTGATACAAATGCATGTACACATGCGAAATCTATATAATGTGTGCATGGCATATAACGTGTATGCATGTGACATGTGTATATTTTTGCATTATGAGGCACATAATATAAATAATATTTTACTATACATGTGTAACATATATACCTATATAGCTCATATATCTATAACATATAACATGTACTTATACTATATGTTTTATATATATGACATTTTTATATATATGTAAATATACAATATATAAAATATAAGACATATTTCAGAACATGTATATGTAACACACGTACATAGCAATTTACAAATATTTGTATAATATATGTATTATATAAATACGCTCCTCTTGCTATTCTAAATTGAAAATTCATGAATATAAAAATATGACTTCACATGTAATTTAAAATTTAATAAAATGCCCTTTCATAAAAGAGAAATAGAAAGAAAGCAATTGATAATAAAATAATATGTATTTCAATTAGGAAAATCTGGGGCATGACTATACTAGAAGTCATGATGGTGAGTTAGATTTTTTTTTTACCTACGTGAAATGACTAACTCTGGATTAAGAGCTGTAAAAAGATCAGAAGCCATTCCAGTCAAGCTAAACAGGAAAATGAAAGAACAGAGGTGGAAGCAAATACTAGACTAAAAACTAGCATTAGGCTACCTAATAACAGACTAGATTTATTAGCACATTATGAGAGGAAGAGGGAAATAACCCAAGTGAGTAAGGACAACATGTCAGCACACTACCTTTGCATATACGAATGTCCAGTGGGATATAAAAAAAGTCATGAGGGATGTAGGACAACTCTTTATTGTGTCAGACCGTCCACACTTGGCAGGACATTAACACCCATGGATTTCACCCACTAAATTCCAGTAGCACATCCAATCATTGGGACGACCAAAATTACTTCAGCAAATTTCCAAAGCACACTCAGAGACCCGGCCTTTCTCATTGAGAGCCACTGCTATAGAGAATGGACTAAATATTGCTTTTATCTGGATTGTCTTTCTCTAATTAATGAATTTGGATAAGCAATAGTGTACTATTTAAAACTTCTTCCTTTGAGATTCACAATTCTTTTCTGTTCCCATTTAAAGCAATTTTACAGGTTTCCATATGTCAAGTGTTCTTTAGCTTTCATTTCATACGTGTAATAATGTAGACGGGTCTGAAACATTGGTACATTTGGTCCACTCAGGGTAGACTGAAAATCTATGAGCGATACAACACGTTAGCCCTACATCCGTAAGACCGCTTAAGCAATGAGGATACCACCACGGTGGTATATATAGATCTTCTCTCACAGAAAGCAGCCTCAATAATAAACATCCTGGTTGTATTCAATCTCATTACTAATGAGGTTCACCATGGCCTGGTGAACATTTGTATATAAGAAAATTACATTACAATATATGAAAGGATAACTTTCAAGGGGAAGAAGTCACCAAAGCATAATCCGTAATCTCAGGGATGTCAGGAAGGAACAGTCTTTTAGCTTTGCTTGGTGATTTGGGGATGAAAGTCAGAGAATAATGGTGTATGATTCAAAGACCTCTTCTTAGTATTCATTTGCTCTTTCTCGGGGTCGTTGACAAGATGTTACCAAAACTTCTAAAAATGGGGCTTGGGATGACCATCCTAATTCAATGTATAACTCTGGCTAAACAACAGAAAGAGTGAATAAAGATTTCATGGCGTGTACTTCTGTATCCAACCTGGGTGATAAGCTGAATTCAAATGCTTCAAGGTCATAGAGAAGATGCAGGTGTGATTTGCATTTTGTTCAGAGCAAAACCATTAGCATTCACAGTGTCATACATCAAATGGAGAAAACTCGTGATCAGAACCTTCGAGTGTCTTCTCTGCTCGTGGATTATCTTATGTGACAATGTACTGGGAGATGCTGGTCCTCTATTTGACAAGGACTCTTTAATAATAACAACAAGCATTTTATTGAGCACTTACGATGTGCCAGGCACTCTTCTAAGTACTTCACCTATACTAACTCATTTAACCTTCACAACAATATTCTGTGGTGCTTTCTATTATTATTTCCAAGTTATAAATGAGAAACAGAGATACAGAGAGGTTGAGTAACTTGCCCAAGTTTACACATTAATGAAGGATAGGGCTAATTTGAATCCATGTAGTCTCATTCCAGTCTTCTCTTTTAACCAATATGCCCTGCTGTCTCCTTAACTCTTTCTTTCCTCTCCTTGAAACGTATCAGCTATATTTTAAGAATTAAAGAGAAAAATTTGGTGATTGGCCAATCTGGGATTGATGCCTGATTGTGAAAAGATGAGAACTGTCAAGAATCCCTAAAAAGCCTTGAAACTTTCTCAATAGCCTTAAATTTTTTTTTTAACCTCAGCTGATTGCCTATCTTGTGAAATGTCTACCTTACATAATGGCAGAGAAACTCATTCTAATGCTGCCCAGGAAAACTAAGACTGGTTGGAGTAAATATCTTTGTGTTAAAGGCTACAGAAAACGTTCTTGTGGTCATCAGATCTGCTCTTCTGTTTGCGTCAAGCATCATCCTACCTGTTTTTCTGGCTCCCAAAGATATTAGAAACCACAAGCACAGTTCTTTATATCTATGTTCCCTTTTTATGCCCCCTGCCCTTTTCTATGTAGCCAGCATTAACTATGGGGAGAGTTCACAAGAGACTTTGCAAATGGTCAGGCAAGTTTGACACACTGGGCTTTTCCTCACTCAACCCAGCTGCTCCTCGCCTCCTCCTCTTGCTTCCCTCCTGATGGAACACACCACACCCCTCATCTTTTTGATTGTGTGTGCTTTTCCCTTTCATTACTGGTAAAGACAGTAATGAATGAACCTCTTGTGTGAAAGGAGAGACAATGGTCCTCATTTGATGGGATTATTTACAATAGGAAAAATAGCTTTAAAAAGAGAAAGCGGGAGAGACAGTTATAGCAAGAGGCCTGACTGTGAAGCCATTCTTTCATGGGGAGTCTGGCACACTCCGCACCTTTTCCTGGCCATCTGCCAAGCTCTCCTCCACTTGAGGGTGGCGCTTGAGTTTTGTTAGTTTCCCTGTGATGCCCCAGGAGCCCGGCTCTGGGGTGTGACTCATTTCCGCAGGGAGAGCGCTCCGGTACATTAACAGCTCTGTCTTCTTTGATCAAATGACAGCAGGGCATCCGTTCCCATGGCCAGTGTTTTCAGATGATGAGTCTTTTCCTGGGCACACCCGCCTGGAGAGCAGAACACTTTCTGTAGAGGAGGCAGCTGAGGTTGGCTCCGTAGGCAGAGTATGTGCTAGACTCGTGAAGAAGGGGCAGCTTGAGTCCAGGGCCTGCCCTTGCCCAGGCTGGGCTCTTGTGAGTATTGGAAAACCCTGGTCCCTCGGGGCTAGTGGATTAGGAAAAGTTGCCTCTTCTCAGTGGATACAGCTCTCCAGCTACACACAGTGGTCTACATTCTGCACAATACAGAATGATACGTGCAGCTTGAGTAAGCCATGACACCTCTATTAGCCATTTGAGTTTCAGCCAGTGTTAGCAGTAACGTGGTGCACGGGCTGGGGGCAAGGGATCCACACGCAACTGCATTGGGAGTTTGTTAACTCTGCAGGTCTGTTATTTTAGGCAGGAAGTTTAAGTACTTCATGTCTTGATTTCCTTATCTGTGAAATGGTTATGCAATAATAACATCTAATCAGAGGTCACTTGAGGATTAAGTGAGAAAATTCATAGAAATCAAGTAAAACAGTGCCCAGTACAAAGAAAGCTCTCACTAAACGTTGGCTGTTACTATTTATAACTAGCAGAGTGCTCAGGTACCCTAGACCAAAGGGAAAGTAGCTAATGTGGCCTCTAGGATTGCAACTTCACCCTTCTGAATGTTTTTCTTTAATCCCAAGAATTCTACCCATTATTGCGTAAAAATTACAATGATAATAATGACTGGCTTTTATTGTGTATTTATCATATTTCATGCCCTGTGTTAAATACTTTGCATATATAATATCATTTAAGTATCCCAATGTCTTTCTAATAGAGATTTTTCTTTTAACCTAAGTTTTCAGATGAAGAGGTTCATGCGCAGAGAGGCTAAGCAACTTGTCTGAGGTCTAAAAGCTAGCAAGTAATTCAGGTGGCATTTGAGAAAACCCCTTATCTAGGACCCCACCGCTGAAATATGCTTCAATCTGCATAAATTTGTTGCCCCAATCTTTTTTTCTTCCCTCTTTCTATGTCCTAAAAATGCGTATCATTTCCTGTCCCTGCTGATTCCTTTCTGGAAGCTGAGATCATAACATTACAAACATTTAAGAGGTTGTACAAATAGGTTGGTGCAGCTGCTTTGTTTACAAGTGAAATGGAAGTGGTAAACTCATAAATAAAAACATCCTGTCCACAATGGTATAAGTTAAAGCTAAAGTATAATGTATTGCCCCTCCCAGGGGCGAGTTCAGTGGAGATCAAAGGAATCAATTACATCCTCCCAAATGCTGACGAGGCTGGTGAAGATGGGGTGGGCTCTAGGGGTCCTCCCAGTGTCCTCAAAAGCAAAAGCATTATCAGCCACAACGAGTTTTGTCTGTTTTCAATCTTTTTGTGTACTGGCTAGTTTTTCAGGTCATACGCTATTATTATTATTTTTAATGTAGATGGTTTTGCTAATGGACTAATTTTTTCTCCTTCCTTTCCTGGACTATTGTCTCATTTGTCTCCTCATTTTATTTATTCAATTTTCTTCAGATTGCACCGTTTGTTACTTGGCCTCGGGGAGCACTGGCTATTAAAACTACACTCATAACTGTAATTGACTTAAAATGATTTAAGAACAGCACAGCTGCCAAGAAATACAGGGCCTCCAAGTAGGTGCTGTGGCAGGAAGGAGGCATCAAACAAAGCAAGGTGCCTAAGGCGCTGAACCCCCAAATTCCGCAGAATGTTACCGAAGAGATGTTCTCAACGGGAAGCCCATGCGGGCCCCATTAGAATGCAACTATGCTCCTACTTCAGTACACATTACAGTAAAAGTGTTAAGTTTCTGGAACAAATCACTGGGGACGAGGGGTGCCATGAGGTGTAATTATTCACTGTATAAAATTTTCTCCATTGAACAGGGCTCCAGCATATTCAAAAGTTGATTACAAGAACCATTCATAGTGTTCAAGCAGGCATCTTTATCATAGCGTGAGATGCATCGATACTTATCCACACCTCTGACCAACCCTATTCTAACACCAGATCAACAAATAGTTTAAACAAACAAAAAGAAAAGAAAGTGACGGTGGTGGGATGGCGTCTATTTCAGAAAAGTAGCTTATACTTAGGCACTTGAGAAGCAGGGGAGAAGACAATAGCCTTTCAAATGATATTGATGGGGAGTGTCATGGCCTCAGTTTCCTCTTCTACAAACATGGGCACACTAATACCTGTGCAGCTAGCTGTGTGACTGGAAAGAGATGATGCACGAGAAAGCACTTTGACAGTCACAACACGTGATATAGTTATGAGGAATTATGTGGCAACACTTTGGGGAAAGCCCAAATTATGTTTTAGTGTCAGCTCCCAGAAAGCAGAATCCAAGGGAATCATCAGAGCACACAAGTAATTCTAGCCATGAGCTGATGGCAGCTGCTTACTCGGCCTTAAGATCAGGCCGGGGAAAAGTATAGACATACAACATATTGGAAATTTGAAAGATTATTAAGCCCAACTCCCTTATTTTACAGTAGAAAAACCTGATATCCAGAGAAAAGTAGTTACTTGCTGAAGGTCACCATCTAATTATAGGGAGAAGCAATACGAGAACCCATGTCTCGCAATGATTCACCGTGCAGTTTTCCCCGGCAATATCACCCTCACTGCTTAGAAGTCATGTGGAGATCCCACTCCCCAGCACTACTCCTAATTCCATTTTAGTCAAAATTCATTACCTGACTTCCTTTGGAGGGAGTTGCACATTCATGTGCAGTGTCACGTGAATGGGATAGTAATTATTTTATTCAAAATACTGGCTCAGTTGCATATTAGGCTAGTAAATAACAGGTAACTAATCAAAAGTTATCATGTGCTTCTTACTAGATAACTGATATCATAGAAAAACAAAACCTTGGGATTTAGGTTTTAGTCCTGACTGCTACTGTTTTCTAGTTTTAACCTTGTGGAAAAGACTCACATTCTCCTTCTGAACACCCTGTGGTACCTAGAGCATACCTCTATTGGATCATACATTATCTCCATCAGGACAGCAGCTGGGAGTTATCAAGTATTATATCTCTAGTAATCAGCAAAGTGCCTGAGTATCTAGCAGGTGCTAAAAAACGTTTGAGGAATAAAAGATAAAAACGAAGGAATGGACAGACTTGGGAGCTAAGGCCTATTGGTCTGGGATTGAAATGGGATATAAGTCTTGGGAAGGTCATGGTGAGTCAGACAGAGGTCTGGATCAGACTAAATTACTGGCTCAGCTGGGCTGAGGCTGCGGGATCTATCAAACATGGCAAAATGATCAGATGGATGGGGGAGGCACCATCAGGCATGATCAAGTACAGACACTGGGAAAAGTCCTTTCCTGGAGGATGGATACAAGAGATTTCATCAACTATTTCCCCTAATTTTAGTTTGTGTGAAATTTTCCATAATAAAAATTTTAAAAAGAGGTTTTGTCTTGTTTCTGAGCAACTAGGCTTACAAAAAGAAGTTAGAGCTGGAACAGCAAAACATACTGAATCTGAGGGTTGGGGCCGGGCTGTGGCAGCACCAGGGAGAGCTCCCGACAGTTGTTGGTGCTGCTTTAGAAGCTGGTTGTGGAGACATGCTGATGTTTGGAGGAGCCATGGAGGTCTCCTCTGTTGACTCTTGTACCTATGAACAAAGTCTTCCTTGGTGTTAGGAGGCTCAGGCTTATTAGGGTAGGTCCTGCTCCTTCACTCCAGTGCTTTTGTCTCACCCTCCATCCATACCATCAGCTATGACAGCCACAGAGCCTCTTGATAGTCTGGGAGCTCAAGGTTGGAAGTTGGTTTTTCCTGAGTTGGATGAGGAATTTTGCTTCTTCATGCAGGATCTTCTTCATTAGGCTCTTCCCCCACCAGGGCCCTTCCTAGAGTCTTGAGAACTGAGCTCTTGATTAGAGCCTTGATAGCAACTGACTGCTGCTAAATCACTTTAGGAAGGCAATTCTGCCTCTCTGGTCTCCATCTCATCATTTAAAAAATACCATACCTGAACCTGATCAGAAATTCGGAAGGCATGTCTCTGAAGAGCTAATCAATCTTACTATTCTTTGTTGCTGAGCACAAATTTTATTTGAAAATTCTTCTCAATGCAGTGTGACAATTGGTAATATTTGGCATCACTATCACATAATTTATGAGTTTCTCTTAAATGAGCATGGTAAAACACTTAGTGCCCAAGTTCTGGCATTGTGTATTTTTCAGGTTGGGTCACAAAATCAGGTGACTGAAATGAGATAATCTTTTCAACATAACTTAGTCCTGAGCTGATTATATCTTGGTTTCCTTCGTCCAAAATTGAATCCATGCCATACAGTCTCTCAAAATTATCTGTCCATTCATATGTTCATTAAATGAATATGGAATAACTCCACTGAGCATTGTACCTTCCCATTTGCTAGATACATAAAAGGCTGAATTAGACCAACACCTTGCCCTTTGGGAGCTTACAGTTTAGTAGAGGAAATATAAGGAAGTTATATGAATACTTATAATATGAGGTAGGATGTGATAAGTGAAAAAACTGAGGCACAGGTGAAATGTTTTGAAGTTTAGGAAAAGAAATATTTTGCATGAGAGTCGAGTATGAAAAAAAATTAGACATAAATAAATCTATTAGAAGGTCTTTTTGTCTGGTTGACCTAAGAACCAGCTTTCACAAATGACGACCAAGTGTCTACCATTAGTCAAGGAGAGTGATTTGATGGTCTACACCAAGCCTGGATATGTACTACTGACTTTCCTCCTGTTTCCCAGAAGCTCAAAGGGACAGAGCTGTGTGAATGACCTGTTGTAGAAGGTTACTTGCTACAGCTTGAATTTTATGGGAGTTGGCATTAGATTACAGAGAAAGCCATACAGCTGAGAAGCAGTGAAATGTGGTACATTTGTCTTGGCCTCTAATAGACATGCGCTGATGGAAGTGGTGGGTATTTGGAGAGGGGAGTGGGTATTTGTGCTCTCTCTGGAAGTGAAAGGATTAGTGCCAGATTCAGTCCGATACTTCTGTAGTACACGCTAAAACCTCTATCATTGTGGTATTTAAGAAACTTGACATGAGCCTCATCCTTTCAATGAAGACACATACATGCAAAGAAATGAGATATATTTCTTAATCAGTCACTTCCACTTCATAAGAAATCTTCGACCAGAAGGCACAACCATTGATATTCCAAGCAACCACAAAGTCATGATTTCTACTATTATTTTGTATTTCCATTAACTTAATTCATCCACCATGCCCCACCACTAATTGACCCAAATCTCTCAGACTTTGCAGAAAAAGTTGTTCTACAATTATTGATCAATCCACATTGTAAAATACCTGGTAATCCTCACAAGTGTTATAGGCATTGTGCCAGAGCTAAATCTGTTATTTGACTTAACACTGTCTTTCCCACTTGGAAAGTTTCAATTACAAGAGTGTTTCAAAGCGGCCCTAGAATAGTGTTATTAACACAGTGATGAATAGCTATGCTCAATTGAAAGTTGCTTAAGTGCAATTTCAACTTGCTCTCTATATGCAGTGAATGAAGTAAGACTTAACTAGCTTGCTAGCAGACTGCTTCTGTTTTCATTTTCTTTAAAAAAGTGGAAAAGCACCATGTTAGCAATACTTTTGACAGTATTTTATATATATACTTAATTTCTCAAAATGTGGTCTTTATTTGTTTCCTTTAAAGTAAAAACTTTTTTTGTCAATAACTTAGCTCCATATACTGGAGATGGATGTCACATCCAATTTCTATATACCTATAAAAGACACCCCCCCAAAACACACATGCAAAAGATATAATTTCATAAATGTAGATGTAAACTAAATAGATATGAAAAAGGAAGAATTTACAATGATAAAAATACATGGGTAGAAAGTCTCTTTTGTCAGAGCTGGCATAGAATTCTATAGAGTGCACCTGGTGCCTACTTTCTGCACCTGCATCCCACAGACTAAGAAGGAAAAATGCAAATGAATAAGAGGAGGAGTAATGGGTGTGGCAGAAAAAGAGTATAAAAAATGCCTAATTTCATGCCTGCCCTCTAAATAACTCTAGTTTCAATTTCTTTTCTTAACATATTAGACAATGATGACATTTTTGGAAAAGCACATATAATTGAGCCTGAACTAATAAAATTAGTGTGTATAAAAGGAAGATGCCAGTGTGTTCTTAGCCTTTTGACATTATCTACCACTATCCCAATTCCCTACTGTTTTCTGCTCTTCACTTTGCTGCAATTTAATTTTATCCAATTCAATAAATACTTACTGAGTGTGTTGTGTGCCAGGCATGGGACTTGGCAATAAGAGTCTAGAAATTAACAAGATGACATCCATGCCTCCAAAAAAAAAACTCATATCTGGATGAGAGGACAGCGCTTACCTCACTGCACTGTAGTTAATAACACAAGACCTAATCCAGACAGGGTTGGCAAATGGGAAGTGGGGATGGTGGTTAGCATAAGTCTTTCCAGATGAGCAGATATATGAAATAAGTATTCAGGAATGGAAGGCACTTAGCTGGAGAAACAGAGGAGGAAACAGCGTTCGCAAAGGCACGAAGTAGGGAGCGAATCCAGGCTTCGAAGGGAAGCGTAAGTAGTCCAGTGAGGCTATCAGGTAGATTTTAAGGCAACAGACACCAAATAATGAACAGAGAGCGGAATATGGGACCGAAAAAATGAATAGAAAAAAATAATTTTGTAAGATAGCAAATGCTACCTTGCATATTTTCTCTCTTTAACCCCTCTATCCTTAGTTTTCAAAACACCATCTTGGATTGGAAGAAGAGAAGGGCAGAAAAATATTTTACTTTGTTATTGTTTTGTTTCAAGTAGCATAACAGAAAAAAAGAAGCTGCAGGCTACTAGAGAGGCCCCTGCCAAGTGCGGCAGCAATAGAAGTCTACATGACTGACAGGTTAGAGGTGTAAAGGTAGGTTATGGAATATGACTCTCTTCCTTCTAGATTATTTCTCACGTGGATAGTCATAGGTAACATTGAAAGTTGAATAAATTACACATAAGGCTTACATAATTTTTAAGGATATTTAGGTCATTTCTAATTATAACCAGTTAAAAAGAAAACTTGGGCATGGTCCACCTTCATTCATCTATTCACAATTATGTACCGTGTATTGCTATGTGCCAGACCTAGTTCTAGAGATACGGCAGTAAGACAGGTAAGGTCCCTGCTCCAATGGGGCTTATAGTCTTCTGGGGAGATACTGATATCTAAAGCTAAACAAATAGATGAATAAGGTAGTTTCAGATAATGATGACATCATGATGAGTGAGTGGAGCAGAGTAGGTGATCAATTAACGAAGGTGGTCAAGGAACGTCCTTTCTGAAGAGATGTTTGTGCAGAAACTTGAATGAAGTGAAGGAACAAGATGTATAAAGATCTGGGGGGGAAGCTTTCCAGGAAACGGCAGTAGAAAGTGACAAGGCTGTAATGTGGGAATGAGCTTGGATTGTTGGAAGAAAAACAAAAATGTCAGCATGGCTAGAGCAAAGTGAGCAAGGAAAAGAGTAGAAGGAAATGAGGTCAGAGAAGTTATAATGGAGCAAACCACACAGGACGTTGCAGGCCATGGTAAGAAGCGTGAATTTTATTCTCGGTATAATGGAAGCATTGGTTAGTTTTAAGTGGAGGGGTGACATGATCTCATTTTTATGTTCCCTTTGTGATCACTATTTGTGGTCACATCAAGGTGCATAGAATTTACACCCATCATGAAGGATCTACAGACTGTATTTAGCATGTTCAAGACAGAAACTATGCCTCTGTGAGAATCTCCAAAGATGACTACTATCAATTCCTTTCCTCTCTCTATTAGCTCCATGTCAAGAGATAGAGCCCTATTTTCCCTCCCCTTGAATTTAGGCTGTACTTAGTGACTTGCTTGACTATTACAGTGTAGCAGAAGTGATCATATGGAACTTTAGACGCTGGGTCATTAGGTTTCTTAGTTTTCAACTAGGTCTCTTGGAATGCTTCTTCTTTGAATACTCCTTCTAAAATCCCAGCCACCACACAGTGTGAAACCTAAGCTACATGGAGGGGTCACGTGTAGGGCACCACAGTTGACAGCTCCAGCTGAGCTCCCAGACAACAGTTAACCTCAACTACCAGCCAAGAGAGAGCCATCCTGGATGTCCAGTCCAGTCAAGACTTGAGAGGACTGTAGTCCCAGCCAACACCAGACTGCAATTTCCTGAGAATCCCCGGGAAGAATCTCCCAGATGAGTGCGAGTCACAGAACTGTGGGAGAGAACAAATTGTTGTTTTAAGCCACTGAGTTCGGGGTGGTTTACAAAGCAGCAGTAGTTGCCAGCCTCTTTTGCTAAAAAGTTCGCTGTCTATTCCAATCATTCTCCTGCTGCCAAATCTGGTACATCCAGGTATCACTGGTCCTGTTTTATTCCTTTGCTTTTTCCTGAGTTTCAGAGAGTTTGGGGTTTTTTTCCCCAAAATAGAAGCAGGTGCAGTTGCCTCACATACACTTGGCTCAAATTCAAGAATAAGCCAGCCGTACAGTTCTGGATGTTCCAGAGCTGAGCTCAATGATCTCTCATAAAAGCCATGAAGATTGCCTGATCAAGCATTATCCTCTACAGCTCTCTCTGGCTTCCCCTCTCTTTCTTTTTGCAGTTTTAGGCATCTTCATTTCAGTATTTTATTGTTATTATTTATCAGGCAAATGAGGTTCATCTTATCAGCAGGCAGTCAGTGACTGCTATCTTAGATCACCCTGATTCCGTAGAAATGCACGTTATATCCAGGTTAGTTAGATGTTCATGACTATAAAACATAGGAAAGTTCATTAATTAGTTGATCATCATAGAGTGACAACTCTTCCTCTTTACATGCCAAGATGACCCAAGTCTGAATATATCTCATTTGCTATGCACATATTAGTTTTGGCAATAGTGTATCCTTAACATTAGTACATTACTTACTGCTTAAATGTCTGATAACAAAAACTTTGGTTCTTTAATCTTATTCTGAATGAACAAGTCAATGAGTTTATAGATAAGCATGGCTCTGAATGTAGCTCTTTCCACATCCATAAACATGAATAAAAGCAGTATTATGTAGAACAGAACAAAAATAAAATAAAACCCCTGACTTCATATTAAAATATTTTTAGAGAAAGGGAAAAAAATAGAGCGGATATCCTGTGGAACCTTCATGCCCATCAGTTCTGGGAGCTAAAAGGCTGAAACCAATCTCAAACTATGGAAAACATTTTGACTTGGAGTTGCAATGACTTAGTTTAAGTAAGCAATTAGCACCAGTAGTCTGTTGGCTCAGCAACCAATATGGAAGTAAGTCCTAATAAATTAGTTTCTATGATCTTTCTAATCTTATACAAAGTAACTCTTCGTTGTCTAACTAGGGTTTTTACGAAGGCTCTAAATAGCTATCAATTAACTTTCTATTTCCTGTTATAAAATGTGAACATTGCGATAGTCTTGAGTCACCCATGGACTCAAGGGGAAAAACATCACTTTGGTCATGTGACCTCTACATGGGGCATAAATGTAGTCTTTATATATTACTAATCATAACTACAATGGGACTAATCATGTTCTGACACCAAGTTAAACTGAGGAATTGGAAGAGGTCTTTTTATTTTGGGTCTTTGGAAATCTAGATACAACCCAGCAATTACCCAGAGGAAGTCGTCTTGCGAGGGCTTGGTTTTGGCAGAACCCAGTCTGCAGAAGTGGGCTTCTGTGCTTGGTAACCTTATCGTGTTGTTTCATATGTTGCTCTTGGAAAATATTGAAATTTCTCTTGAGTTCTTTTTTTTTCTAATTATGAAAAACAGCTGAAATTAATGAATGTTGTAAATTTAAATAACATCATACCATTAGTCATAAATATCTCAATAGTAGAGAAGCATATTACCATTAACATTTAAAATGATCAACAATCTGCTCAAGCTACATTTTTCTACTGGACAAATTTATCAATTTGAGGTTGGCTCCTATCGTTGTGACTTGTCAATCCATTTCATTTGGCTGCAAGATACGCCAACATATTTTGTTTTGAATAACAGCTACTTTTTACAAAGTGATCTATTTCGGAAGGAGGTGGCCAGAGGGAGGAGTGAGGAAATAAAGTTAACCTCATTACAATATTTATTTTCTTGTTAATAATTTATATAGGATGTTTTGAAATGTCTTTTTTTTTTGTAAATGTAAAGAAAATGTAAGCATTTCCTTTATCAGGACAAAGCAAATGAAGATACTAATCGATTTCAAATGAAATTATTTGGGTTAATTCTCATTTTTTGATATTTGAAGGAATAATATTCCTATTCACACATAAATGGTGCAAATATGATATCTGTTAAGACTATTTTGATCAAATCATCTAAGTTTTATGAAGAAGCCTGAACAGTAAGAGCCCTCATAGGAAACACAGAGACTAATGTTTCCCTGAGGCTTTGAGCTATGTGAGTTGCTCTGCCTGCAATTCCCTTCCTCCATTTGACATCTTCTGGAAGAACTTCCTTACTCTTCTGTCAGTATCTGCTCAGAAGTAACTTTCTCTGCGAAGCACTCCCTGATAACACTGAGGTTTCTACTACTCACCTCCCAGAGTCCCTGCAACACATCTCTAATATTATGCCCATCTGATATTATTTACATTTCTTTCTCCAATGCCATCTCCTTCTCTGACCAAAAAAGAAGAAGAAGAAAAAAAGACTATGGCTTCCCCAATGTGGAGATCATATCTTATTCTTCATTATAATCCATGGATTTAGTGCCTAGTACCTGGCATGTGTAGACAATAATACTGGCAGGTGAAAAGCTAGAGGGCTGTCCCTAAATGGACACTATTTCAGAATAAGCAGAGTTTTCTTTGAACTATTACAGTTATGCCTGGAAAATACTGCAGTTTCTTACCTTTCAAACCAATAATTGATTTGGTTTTCTGATCTGTAGTGGTTAACCTTAGTCTACAAGATCGAGAGGTTTGAGGCCCTATGAGAAGCATGCGAGTTTCCTAAAAGGATAAGAATCATTCCTCCCTAAAGTTGAAGGAACAGAAGAGTTCCAATGAGATAAATAGTAATTCTAGTTCTTTGATTACAGACGCATGTAAACCATGCATGTTTAAAATAAGGAATGGTGTAAGTAAGGTGTTCTTTAACTAGTGTGTTGTAGGTGAGCTGAAATACTTGTTAAAAAGCATTTTTTTTAAAAAAAGGATGTTTCTATGTATGTCTGTGTGATTTGTTTTTCTTTCCTCCACTTAGAATATAACATCATCAGGACAAACACCTGGCCTTTTACTTGCCTATTAGCTCCATCGCACTGTATTCAGTGCTCTGTCCTCATGGTACCACCAGGCGTTGCGTGAATATTTCTGGTTTTTAATAACTGCGGATACCGACAGGGCACATAAAAGCAAGTCCTTGGCAGTCAACACATATTGGTGCCCACATCTTGGTCAAACGCTCCTGCATCAGTCAACTCCCAGGGCTGTTGATCCAACATCAATCCACTGGCATCCATCTATCACTCTCCTGCTTAATGGCTCCCAGTGACTCCAGCCACCTCTAGGAATGAGTCTAAACCCTGAACTGGACTGAGAGGCTCGTCGTGAGCTGGCTCCTGTCTCCCTTTTCATCCTCGTCTATATCATCTGCCTCAGATATGTGACTCTCTAGCTGATGGGACTTCTTGGAGTTTCCCTAATGCTATAATAGGCTCTTTCACAGTTTCTTATACGTGTCACCTCTTGCCTAGAATGCCTTCACAACTTTGACTTTCTGGTTAATGCCTACTCAGTCTTCAGTGCTCAACTCAGTTATCACCTCTAATGGGAAGCCTAGAGTGACAAAGCCGACTAGCCTGATGTGTTTAATTTCTCTATTTTCATAAGCTTATTAGACTGTCATAAAAAAAAAGCTAACATTAGCTAACCTCAAGTATATTAACTCATTTAATCATTTTAACATTTGATCATTGAACCACCCTATATTTGAATATCAATTTCCCATTTACAACTGAGAGAACCAAGGCTCTGAGAGGGGAGGTAACTTGCCCAAATTCACCCAACTAGTAACTGGAAGAGTTAGGATTCAAACTGATATATCCTGTCTCTAGCTCCATGCTCTTACCCTTTCCACCATAACTAAACGGTCTTATACTCATGTGCCTTCTCCTCTAGATTAGGAGTTCCTTGAACACAGGAGCCACGTCTTAGTTTTATCTGGATTCTACTTTCCTAGCAAACTTCCTTGTCTACAGTAGATGCTCAATTAACATGTGATTGAATAAGTCCTTACTAAGATCACACGTCTTTGCCTTGACAAGGTTTGCAAGAGCAGTAAAAGCCACAAAAAGACCTATCTGAACCATCCAACCAGAACCCATTAAGACCTCACAGTTAGGGCCGGCCCGGTGGCTTAGCGGTTAAGTGCGCGTGCTCTGCTACTGGCGGCCTGGGTTCGGATCCTGGGAACGCACGGACACACCGCTTCTCCGGCCATCCTGAGGCTGCGTCCCACATACAGCAACTAGAAGGATGTGCAGCTATGACATACAACTATCTACTGGGGCTTTGGGGAAAAAAAAAAAAAGGAGAGGGATTGGCAATAGATGTTAGCTTAGAGCTGGTCTTCCTCAGCAAAAACAGGAGGATTAGCATGGATGTTAGCTCAGGGCTGTTTTTCCTCACAAAAAATAAACAAATAAATAAATAAAACTGTAAAAAAAAAAACAAAGACCTCACAGTTATAGCCTGTAGGGGAGACATAGAGACTT
Organism: Ceratotherium simum simum; assembly: GCF_057802395.1. Classification (NCBI taxonomy): domain Eukaryota; kingdom Metazoa; phylum Chordata; class Mammalia; order Perissodactyla; family Rhinocerotidae; genus Ceratotherium; species Ceratotherium simum. The sequence goes on from NC_141912.1 coordinate 50,925,879, forward strand.
TCAATTTCTACATTAAGCTAGAAATTAGTAAAATGCAACAGTGATTTATTTGCAGTTTACTTCTAGAGACAGAGATGTGAGTTAGGGATGATTTGTTCTTTCGGTCTCCTGTAGCTATTTCTGGGTTTCGTTGTGGCAAGTTTCACCTCAGGTGGTGTGGGACAGTGATGGGCCCAGTGATCAAAGTGCCAGTGGTGCTTCGTGCTCAGAGGCCTCTGACTCTCTCTCCTTCTTGTCAATGTTCCCAGACAGCACAGCCCAGCTCAGCTGTAGAACAATTGGATCCTCTGACCTTTCAGCGTGTGCCCAATCCTGAAGGTGTCTTTTTAGTTGTTCCAGGACCCCACCAATTTCAACCTTATCCAAGCACATACTCTAAGCTTTTGGGTCAAATAGACCTGGGTTTATATTGCAGCTTTACTATTTACCATAAATGACTTTGGACAATATACTTGGCCTCTCCAAGCCATACTTTCTTTATCTCTAAAATGGGATTAATGAGTATCTACTTAATAGGGTCATTACGAGGATTAAATGACAAAATGTGTATCCAACATTACTGGATAAGGTCACATATCTAATTAAGCTGGGTCTAGGAAACAAATTCAGGTCATCTAATCCCAGAGCCTGAACTCATAGCCCTTAGCTCCTCAACAACACATTCTACTTGCTCAGACACATTCCTTCTTCAACTCTCCTACCTCTTCCATCTCTATCCTTTCACTGCTGAAATTCATAGAAATATAGTCTATCCTCATTGCTTTCCGTTGCGAACCATTTTTTCATCCCACAATCCAATGGACTCTGCCTTCCGTCACCACCACACCACAGTAATTACTCTCTAGGTGGTGAACAATGGCTGCTGACTGTGTTGATCAGTAACTACTAATATGCAACATTCAAACTCTGTTTGAGTTTATTTCTTGCTCACAGTGCTGAATAGTTTTGGGTTAGCAGGTTCACACATTCATTTAGAAACCTAATCTGACCAGGGCTTTCTTTCATAACTTGGGTCTTCCACTTGGGCTCATCTTCGTTTGGTCAGCCAAGACAAAAGAACATGGAAGAGTGCCAGGGAATGGTTCTATGGAGCAAGCCCCAGAGTGGCACGCATCACCTCCACTTCACATTCCACTGTTAGAACATGTAGACTAATTGTGAGGCCAGATAGGAGAGGAGAATATGGACTTTCCTGAGTAGCTAGAAACTCTTTGCCACACTTACTGAAGAAAGTCAAAACTATTCATAACTTTAAATTTCTCTAATATTAGGTCAGTGCACATTTCCAACCCTTTCTTGAACCGTTTCTGTACTTTCCTGCCACACTGTCTCTATCAGACTGCTCATTCTATCTGAATGCTCCAAAATACTTTCTTTCACACCAAAACACTTAAGGCAAAGCACAATATCACCTCTTTCACTAAGTTTTCTTTCTCCTTTCCTCTGAGGAGGAGGACAAAGGTAGACAGCAAACTTTTCTACTTTAGATCATCTAAGATCAAATCATAAAAGGTTAGCGCAGAAAGAGGCCCAACAATGCTTAGCCCAAAGTTTTCTTTGTGCGGGAGAAGAAGGTAAAATCTAGAGAGATAAAGGGATTGCTCAGGGCCAAACCATGACTAGAAACTACAATCTATTAGATTCTATTCCTGTCTATTCAACACCTCATGTTATCTTCTCTTGGTGTAGGACTAGCCCTATGGGCAAGTTTTATTCATCAATATTTTTCAGAATTTCTCCAATTAACCCAAAGTGTGTATTAAAAACAATAAAATTTTAGGGTTTGTAAAAATAATGCCAATAAAATCTTCCTTGTATAGACTGACAGATTAAAAATATTTTTCCTAGTTCTGCTTCATGATCCTGTAAGTTTTGAAAATCACTTAGATTTTCCTAGTGATTGCTCAAATTTCAGTGAGAATGAATATATATATATATCTCTTAATTCTTGGCAATTAAGTCTAGTGATAATTGTTTTTGTGCATTAGTCATAATCACTTTTTAAGCAGCAAAGCCTATTACTGTTACAGAGTGAGTTTCAGATGCCCTGCAGATTTGAGTAATTTTGGGTAACGCAGCTGTGTGTGGTAAAAAGATTTTACAACGCCTATAAAATGTTGCCTCCTGACATGTTCAGCAGTGAATCTGTGGCACCATATAGCAATTTCGGTGCTTTTCGTTAAATGCCAGATACCGTTTACATTGTGCAGTTTTTAAACAAGAGCCATCCTCCAGGGTCAGGAGGATCTGCAAGTTGTAAGGCATTTGGAAGTCCTGGAATGGGTGGGAGGGTCTTACAGATATTTTTCTGGAAACAAACGCGAAACAAACAAACAAAAAACATTGCACATGAGGGAACTGCATTTGCTTTACTTTGGCCTTCGCTGCATTTAGAAGTATTAGCGCTTCTTCCTAAATGTTTCTTCTCACAAAAGATCAGACGATCTGACTTGCAGTAAATTGTTTGCCCGAAAATAGTTTCCCAGGAAAACAGAACAAGATGAGAATAAGAAAACCATGGTGGATTGTGTAATACTTTTTTTTTTATAATAATAGTAGCTATAGTTTATTGATCCATACAACATACCCGGCATTCCTCTCAACTCCTTATATATATTATCTCCTTTTTTCTTTGTATGTCTTTTTTTTTTTCAATTATTTTATTGAGGTCATAATGGTTTATAACATTGTGTAATTTCAAGTGTACATTATCATTTATCAGTTTCTGTATAGACTGCATCATGCTCACCGCCAATAGTCTAATTTTTATCCGTCGCCATACACTTATGCCCCTTTACTCCTTTCACCCACCCTCCACCCCCTTCCCCTCTGGTAACCGTTAATCTGTTCTCTTTACCCATGTGTTTATCTATCTTCCACATATGAGTGAAATCATGTGGTGTTTGTCTTTCTCTGTCTGGCTTATTTCACTTAACATCATACCCTCAAGGTCCATCCACGTTGTTGCAAATGGGACTATTTTGTCTTTTTTATGACTGAGCAGTATTCCATTGTGTGTAATACTTCTTTTTGTTATTTGGAATCATCTCTCTTGGCTTCAACTACCTTTTTTGTTACTGTTATTGCAGGTGAAAAAAAAAAACCAGATATAATTATTAAATCGGTCATTTATTCAACCAACAATTTACACATATTTCTTTAGCCCCAGTATATGCCAGGCAAAGGGACAGAAGCACAAGATAAAGATGGCTCTGAGAAATAGGAAGAATTTTAAAAAATGGTTTCTGCCTTCTAAGAGATAACAATGTTGTAACTTGAAGCTCTGGTTTCTCGCCCAAAGTCGAGGCCCAATTGAACATTTTGACTTGGATGTTCTATCATCTCCTTAAGCTCAACCTGTTCAGATCTAAGTTCATCATTTTTGTCTGAACCAGCTTTTATCCTGGACTAAAGGAAATTACTGTATCTTATAACAGCAAAGCACCACACAAGTGCTTTGCTTTTCATTAGAATTATTCTCTACAGTGGTAATTATCTAAGACACAAAAAATAAGATGTTGGTCTCGATAAGCTAATCCAATTAATGCATCAAAAATGCTTCTTTTTTTAAATAGAGATTTTCCATGATTTCTCCTCAACACAATGTACAGTGTGTATTTCTAGGTAAACTGAAAAATATAGATGTGAACTAGAACCAGGTGACAGCTATATATTTTTGCAATACTTAAACAATTAGTTGGCCTATTTCTTTTTTTTCCTTAATCATCTCTTTATTTTTTATTTTTTTATTGAGGTCACATTGGTTTACAACATTATATAAATTTCAGGTGTACATCATTATATTTCAACTTCTGTATAGACCACATCCTGTTCACTACCAAAAGTCTAGTTGCCATCGTCACTGTAAAAATAAGATTTTGGATTCATCATCTTTCTGGGTCCCAAGTTCTCTCAAATAGCACAGCCTAAGCCCATGCTTTCTGGAGACTGTACTCGTCTTTCATGTCTGCTGCCTCCACTCTGTCTCCCCTTCTAGTCCACTCATTGCTCTTTACCAGGCACTCCCTGTTTCTCATGCACTGTGGGGTCATCACAATAGGTCACAGACTCTTGGAATTCGGCGCCTGTACCTTAAGCCTTGTTTTTCAGCTGTGATGGTGACTGAGCATAAGTTTGCATCTGAAAAAGGAGTTCAAACCCAGGTCCTGACGCCAACAAACTATGCAACCCAGTGAAATCAAAACAACTTTCCAACCTCAGTTTCCTCCTCTGTAACGTCAATAAGAGAATAAGGCCCAACTCACAGAGTTGAAAAGAAAGTAGAGTATACTTGAAAGTCATTCATAAATGTAGACTCCACACAAATGTAAATTATTAGTATTATTCTCCACAGTTCCTGGTTCAACACAATAAATATCAGTAGACTGTTTATTGATATCAAGTGAGTCTCCTAAATGTCTAAGACCCTGGAACATTCGGTACCAACGGTTCGCTCTTACATTTTGAGGATAAACCATGGAAACCAGTCCTTTTGTTTTCTGAACAGTGTGTTCAATGGACAGAAACACAAGATCCACACCATCCTTAATCCCCCTGCAGCTCTCTCCATGGGTTTCCTGGAGTTCTGCTTCATATCCCACAGTCACAATGCTGAGTGAGGGCCTGTCTCAGAGCTCAGTTAGGTTGCAGGACATATCAGAGAGAGCATTGAACTTTATTCCTTTTTTCATGCATTTGGCCAAAATTTACTGAAGATACATGGAGGTGTATGCAGGCGTACATCTCTGTGCAGTATAGTGATAGATGCTGGAGATGCACAGATAACTTAAACACGTGATCCCTGTCCTCAAGAAGTATCCAGTCTGGTGAGGGAGGCGTGCGGGCCAATATTTGAAATACAGTATGACCTGCCTGGACCCCAGAAGCCCATTTATATTATATGCTGTGTGTCCATGTGCATGTCATTTTACTTCTCTGATCCTAAATTTCCTTAACTGTTAAATGTGGTTACTTCACAGAGCTATTTTGAAAGTTAAGTATGTGGATGTGTCTCTGACACACGGTAGATAATAAATGCTCAATTCTCTTCCTTCCTATTTATTCCATGCAAGTTAGGCCATAACTACACAAACAGATGAATATCCCACTTTGGAGGAAGAGTGTGGCCAACAGTTGTGGGCACCATGCTAAGGAAGGGCACAGTTTTATACTTGGTCCATGAGGTCCCCAGAGAGACAATAGCTGCCTTTTATTGACTGAATCTCGAGTGTTAGGCGTTTTACATGCCTTATCTCTTGTCCTTATGACAACCTCAACATGCAAATAGTACCCACATTTTCTCATGACAAAATAGAGACTTTGAGAGCTTAAGCATGGCTGTTAAGAGAGTGGGCTGTGGAGGCCCACTGCTTGAGTAGAAATAACAGCTGTGCTCTCACTTGCTTTGGGACTGGCCTTGGGCAAGTTTTCTATTTTCCCTTAGTCTTGCTTTGTTCATCTGTAAAATGGAAATGATAGTTCCTTCTTCCATGTGAGGATATGCTTCCCTTTATTTGTTGACTTATTGTTGCTGAACAGTGGCACTGTTCTAGAAACTACCAGACAGACAAGACCTCTGCTCTCCTGAACTTTATGTTTGTGATGAAGGTAGACAATAAATGCATAAATACATTTAAAAGGGTTTTAGAGAGGGAAAAGTGATATGAAGGGAAAAAAAAAGAAAAATTACTAGGATGCAGAAATCTTCTCTAAAGAGGTGACAAAGGTGACATTCGAGCCGCGAAGTTAGCAACTCAAACATCCCAGGAAAGAGTTTCTAGGCCTGCGTTGAGGATTGATAAAATAATATATGCAAAGCACTGATTATTATTACTTTGATTAAATAACCATAAGCAGAGTTTAGAATGAAATCCTAGTCTCCCTGGTTCTGAACTCTGTGTTCTTTCCCTTACCACGGAGCAGTGCACAGTTAGCCACCAGCTTCCAGAATTTGTATTTCTCCCCATTTGGCTCTGATTCTAAAGCAGAGGTGAAGACCTCTGGCAAAAGCCATGAGGAAGAGTGAAGTGGGAGGCAGGTCCTGCAGGAAGTTCCACTAGAACCTCTACTTCCTCTACACACTGGGCTCTGTTGGTAGCATAAGCTGCCTGCCATGGAGGAGAGCAAAGTGATGGGGCAAGGGTATAAGACCTCAGCAGGAATTCAGTTGGTTACCCTTTCCAATCATATTATTCGTGTTGCATTTGTAGAGACAAGAGAGAGACAACATTAAACTTCATAGAATGACAGATCCTTACATAAAGATGCTTTTTAAGATTGATGATGACGACAATGATAATGATGATGATGATGATGGAGGTGTTTGCTATGGCATCTAGGTGGAGAAATATTCTTATTTTTGACAAGAAGTTGCCCTGAGTTTCTCGTAACACATGGGAGGCGTATAGGTGACCTGTAACTATTTGGCCCACTCCCAAGCCCAGCCTGGTCCACAGGTGCAAATAATTTAACTTTAGCCACTGTGGCTCAACTAATATATTTTTTCTCTTAAAGACAAGTCAATAAACTGTGATTTCTATTGTGAATGTTGAGCAATCTTCATGACTGGAGAGTTCTTCAAGCCTCATCTAACTGACTGATATTAAAACCTAAGCTCATGCATTTTTTTTCCCAAATTCTGAAAGTTTGTAAAAAAATTTCCCAGCCAAACTGTTTACATTCGTTGCAAGTAATTTTTATTTAATCTTTTTAAGAAGTAGGCTAGTCTTGTAATATAGGGATTTCGTTTTACAGATAATTAAAAGGGAAAAGCCTCCTTCTGCCCAAATGATCTATGTAAACCAATAAAAGTCACTTAGGGGCCTAGACAATTATCTGGATAATTATCTCAACCCTTTTTACTCTGCTATTATGGGCTCATAGTAGATGCTCAGTGGTAACTTGTTGATTGATTTGCTTTCAACTGTGAAGACTTGACCCAATAATTCTTTTTTCTTTTATATTCGAATGAGAGTCTCCCTTTTCTTTTAACTGAGGGATATTTGACAATTAAAAGTTTTATATATTTAAGATGGACAATTTGGTGATGTGATATACGTATATATTGTGAAATAATCACCACAATCAAGCTAATTAATATATACATCACCTTAGAGAGTTACTGTTTATGTGCGTTCCCGAGATGTGAGAACACTTGACATCTACCCTCTTAGCAAATTTCAAGTATAGTTAAAAAAGTATTGTTAACTATAGTTGCATTGCTGTACATTAGATTTCCAGAACTTAATCATTTTGCATAACTGAAACTTTGTATCCCTTGACCAACATTTCCCCATTTCCCCCTCTCCCCAAACTCTGCTTCTATGAGTTTGACTTTTTAGATTCCACATGTAAGTGAGATCATCAGTATTTATCTTTCTATATCTGGCTTATTTCACTTAGCATGATGCCCTCCAGGTTCATCCATGTTGTTGCAAATGACAAGATTTCTTTCTATTTCAAGGCCGAATACTATTCCATTATATATATATATTCCATATGTGTGTATATATATATTTAGAGAGAGAGAAAGACAGAGACAGAGAGAGAGAGAGACTCAATAATTCTGAGCACTCAAAAATATGTATTTATTTACTGTTATTTATGTTAAAATCATAAAACCCTATAGAGTAAAAATTGCTTTAGTCATTAAAAAAAAATGAAATAAGGCAGCATTTACCCAGCCCAAAATGATGTGAAAAGATACCATACTTACTTTGGTAACAATTTGCATTGTCCCATAGGTCAATGAATCAAAACTTCTTTCATTATCTACTTCCAAACCACACTTGATACTATTACCATTCTCTGGTTGGTACATTTAATTTTTTGCATTTTTCCCCCATTGAAAAATATAGAGAGCAGGGAGTTTTTGTCTTTTGCTTATATGCTAGAGTCAGTAACCTGAAAATTCATGATGATTTGTACAGCTTTGTTTTTTAAGGATGTGAAGAAGAGGTGATATCTATTTTGAATGAAATTAGAGGTGTAAAGATATGTGCTCTCTGTCCAGATTTCTAGTAGTACATAGGATGAATCCAATGGAGTGTCCATTTTGGAACTTAGACTTAAACTCACTTATGAGATGGTGGCAATTACTGTGAAAAGTTATATTTAGTTTCCAAAACAACCTTAATAGAAATAATCATATCTTATTTTTCAATGTGATTTTTGAAGCATCATTTGCATACAATAGAGGGCGTAGATTTTAAGTGCTCAACTTGATGAGTATTGACAATTGATATATAACATTTTCATTAGCCTCGCAAGTTCCCTCTTCCCTTCTCCAGCCAATTTTTAACTTTTCAGGGGCAACCATATTTTAATTTCTATTACCACAGGTCATTTTGCCTGTTCCTGGACTTCATATAAATGGAATCCTACATCCTACTTCTGAACTTAAAATTTATAAAGCATTCTTACTTGCATTATTCCCTTAGATCCTTATAGCCACAGAGGGAAGTAAAGGTACCAAGATACAAATTTTTACAGATGGGAACACCAAAGCTCAGCGAGTTTTCATGACTGGCTTAAAGTCACACAGTGGAAGGCCTCAGAGGCAGAATTGAAGCTGGATGTTCTGATTCCAGGTTTGGGACTCTTTTTGTTGAATTCTAGTGGATGCTGGAAAGACATTTGGACTCATTATCATCATAGCAACAACAGCAATAATAAAAGTAAATACCTGGGTCTGAATACCCACTTTGCTATGGCTTAGGTGTGTGATTTTCTGTAAGTTATTTGATTCATTTCAGACTCAATTACTTCATCTATAAAGTAAGCATAATAATATCCTCATTCCTGGACTTGACACTCCTGTTGGTGCTCCAAGACTTTTATTTCTTTATGATTTCTGTCGGAGGCCCTGTAAAGCCTCCAACAGGCAGAGTCAGAAGCTCACTGTCGGGCTATTACACACACGATTAAAATCTTTCTGATCATGTTGTGTTTTCATTTTTTCCCCTGCAAAATCATGAGCCCCTTGAAAATGGGATCCAGTTCTTGCTCACTGCTGTTTCTCAACTGCTTAGCACACTGTCTGGCCCAGAAGTGATGTGCACTCTAAGTTCACTGAGCCTGTAACAAGTAGCCAGAAATAAGGGCGGGTTGGCAAAGCTCCTCGGGGAAAGGACTGGCCTCTGCCTTTTTTGTCACTACTCGGATTTGCTTGAGTGGGTCGTACCAGATGGAAACTGTCTGTGGCTCATGTGAATAGCACTACACCTTTCAGGGGAAAATTTCTGGGCTCAATATCTAATAAGAAAGCATGAAAAATATGATGAGATTATTTTCACGGTCACACTAAAAATGTTGAATCACGCCATAAATTCCAAGTCATTGAATTATAATGCAAATCAGTTTAGGAGTAGAGGGTCCACCTACTTGTTGGAGTTAGAAGCCTGTAGGGCCTGGGGAAAGACCACTTTGCCAATGCTACACTTCCTCACCTTGCTACTTACTAATTCCGCAGCACTGCCTTTTGCCAGCTACCTATTGTTAACTGCAGTGCCCTGGTGGTATTAAGGGAAACAATAACGTCTGCTAATGCTGTCAACACCTTGGCAATATCTGCCTTTCTTCAATTACTTTTGTTTACAAATTACTCCTAATTTTGTTCTTAAAAGCTAGTTAAGAACAAATGCTGCTAGGATTGATGGGAAGCTAACTGCATGATTAAGTAATTACGTTTTTAAAGCTTGCCTTACACTAGGACTAATGATATGTCACCCAGTAGCAGAAACCTCGGATAATGAATGAGAAATGTTTATATGTACTTAGTTGCTTTTAAATCTCCCTTCACGCTAGAGCTGGTGCTGTGCATGGGGTACTGGGACGAAGAAAAGTAGCGACAGCTCGGCCTCCGCAGCCTTTGTGCAGAACCGCAAACTCCCACCAAGGGCCGTTTTCTGCCTGGACACTTTATTTTTTGCAGGGCTGCTGGTTTAGAGGGTTCTCTGATGAAAATGCTACATTGTTTTGTTGAATAAAGAGTTGAATGAATTTAACTACAAGGTGATTATATTTTCACCGCAGGGATCAGATTTAGAGCTGATCTTTGGAGTATATAGAATAGAATTAGCTAGGGCTGAAGGGGCTCTGCCACCCCTCCTCCTACTGGGGACTTTCACCCTGTGAGTGTTGGCGAGGTGGGTGTTGAGGACACAAGGGTGCCCCCACATTTACACCTGGGGATTGATTCTTAGGTCATTCTTAGGGACGCATGGCCTCTAGACTCCAGACAAGCATCAGCTCTCTTCTTCAGGGCTGCAATCCTGGAGAGAGAGGCAGAACTCATTTTGTAGTGAAGGTAATGTTTCCTCAACTAGAAAATAGGCTCTCCAATTGCCCAGCAGTTTTCTTTTCTAGGTAAAGACAGTGAGAATATAATTTTATACATGTATGTGTGTATAAAATAACTATGTTCTATCTATTTTATATATACTTTTTTTGTATATGCTTTTATAAGTAATTTATATTTATGTATTATTTAATATATATTTATATATAGTAGTATATATCACATGCATATGAAAGCATAGCACAATAAATATTCAATATGTTGCTATAATTATATGTATAAATCTGTTACTGTAATGCGTGTGTATATATTACACATAAACACGTAGATATATAATAGCTATATATTTATGCTATACCCACCTAGACACATATGTGCATATTATGTACTTATACACACATTCTCAAAAAATAAATAATTCAACAATAATGTTAGAAAATGCATGAGTTAATGAGTGTGCTCTAGTGTGATGTCATTATCCATTGGCTTACACTGAATGTGAGAATCAGTTCTGTGTTTAAATCTAGTCTCACATTGGTCATTACATGGCTTTCTTAATGTCACTCTCAGACTCCTTTACTGTAAAATGTGGACTATAAATACCAACCTTGAGGAGTTACTGTGAGGAGTAAATGAGATTATATAAGGAATTCATCCAACTGTCTTGCACATAGTGGGTACTCAATAGATGTTAATTTCGTTTCCTAAGAACCGCAATTTCTTTTACTCAAACATTGACTAATAGTGACCGCCGAAAGAAGCAACAGACTACACAATTTTCTCTACTTGTGAAATTCAAACTAGTTATCTCTTACCGCCAAGTAATGATGACTGTAATAAACTGTGGAGATTTCCGTTTCAATAATTGGATGATTTCAGCTGACTCTGGAAATGTAAATGGACCCTAATTAACGAATGCCTTAATTGTTCTTCCTTTTTCTTCTTTATAGACACATTATTTCCCGCCTGGGGGTCAATACATTCACTGTACATACGTCCAGATATGACTACACATATGCATATACACTTTCAAGGTACCGGCTTTAATGGAGAAGAACGAAGGATATGCATTAATTAGGACTACAAAAATCTTTTCAAGGACTCCATTTGCATCAGAATAAAGTCTATCTTTCTTAGTCTGGCATTCAAGGCCTTCTGAATCTGACTTCAACTATGTTTCAAGAGAGATTCCATTTTCCCAGAGAAACTAGCTCTTTCTTTTCTGAATTTCCAGAGGGCTCATTCTTTGTAAAATGTTGTTTGACATTTTATGGCTTTATTTAAAATTTTTTGCTATCTCACTTCTCAGGGCAAGGAAACCAGCTATTGAATTTAGCTGATGAAGAATTTTCTTATAATTTAAAAATAGGTTATGTTTTCAGCATAAATATTACTGGCTTATGAGAGAAAAATTTAAACAGATAGCACAGTATAAAAAATTTAAAATGACCTTTGATTCCACTACAGAGAGAGAACCCTTGATAACACCACAAGAGATAGTGGTTAAGCTCCATCCAAGATTTTTCCATGTTTCCAAACAAAATCGATCAGGCTCAAATCATTTATATACATATTCTATGTAGATTTTTTAAAATTTAGGATCATGTTATGTATATATATTTTATATTTTACATTATCATTAATATTTTATGGATGCTTTTACAATTTTATGAAATATTATTTGGAAACATTTTTAATAACTATAAAATAATCTTACAGGCAAGAGTATGGTAGTTAATTTATCCCATCTGTCTATTTATTTGTGTTTATTTAAGTTATTGCACTTTTATTCCTTTAACCAATAATGATGAGCTAAATCTCTTTATACTCAAATCTTTGTCTTTAACTCTGATTTTACTCTAAGGATCAATTTCTCTGAGTTGAACCTAAAGTTTTAAGAGTCTGATATAGACAACCAAGTTGTTTTCCAAAATACTCCTATGCATTTATATCACCTCCAACACTACTGAGTACCCCTCTCACTACCACTTCAAAATTTTGGAGGGTCTTGTTTTTAAAACCTTTTTGGTGGCATAACTCATCATAAATTTCATTTTTCTCTGTTCACTATTAATATAGAATATTTTCAAATTGTGAACTTTTCCAGTCAGGAGGAGAAATCCGGGTTTAGCCTAAATTCATTTCTTTAAAATTAGCTTTCTTTTTATTTGTCAATTATACATCAATAAAGCCGGATAAATAAATAAATTTTAAAAAATTAACTTTCTTTTCCTCCTTGTCTGGTATTTGGATATTTGTTTCTTTATTTTAGAAAAGTCAAAGTTTTCCTAAAATATATATGTTTTCTTGAACATGGTCAGTGATTTCGTTTGCATATTCTAAATCTGGGGAGGATGATTATTATTCAAAGATATTTAAAAAGTAGTCTGTGATCTCCTTTTGCTAGATGTCTTAGAGTGCTCCCACTATCCTTCCTTCCTCCTCCCCATCTAATTCTGGTGCACGTTTCAGGATGCTGGATATGAGTATTCATGACTTTTCACTCCTGGCCACTGCACATCAGATGTCAGAGTCTCTCAAAAAGGGGCCACAACAGAGGTCCTGGTGGGGTTGAAAACAGAGGACTCAAGGAGGGAGGTGACAGCCCTGAGTGTCTGAATCAGTGGGATCAACTGCAGGCTAAGTTATTGATGGTTCAGCCCAATTCTTTGGTATAAGAGAATTTGCGCGTGGGGGCAAGTATGGAGGGAAGTGATTGTGGGCTTGTTTAATCTTTTACCATTTCTCACCTGTTTAGCTGAGTTACTTTGTTTTACAGGTTTTGGCATGAGTTGGTGACTCAGATTTTCCAATTCATCCTACCCATGCTATAGTTGAGGGTAATTCTTCCACAAAATTGGTATAATGAAAAATTTGTGACATTACCTATTTCTGTTTTCATGGGTGATGAAAATGAATCAGGTACATAATTCTAATTGCCATCATGCCCTGGGTATATTTTAAGAAAATAATTTTTATATTTGAAAAAACTTTTATATTTGGAGAATAACATCTCAATGTCAATCATATTTCTTAATCCAAATTGTTGGTCCCCACAACCAAGAAATGAAATGAGCATTCTTCTTGGTATAAATGGCCTATTTCACTATTTGTTTTTTTTTTTTTTGGGTAAGGAAGATCAGCCCTGAGCTAACATCCATGCCAATCCTCCTCTTTTTTTTTTTTTTTTTTTTTGCTGAGGAAGACTGGCCCTGGGCTAACATCCATGCCCATCTTCCTCTACTTTATATGGGATGCCGCCACAGCATGGCCTGACAGGCAGTGCATCGGTGCGTGCCCAGGATCCGAACCTGGGCCGCCAACAGCAGAGCACGCACACTTAACCACTATGTCATGGGGCCGGCCTCTCACTATTTTTTCTTTTTCTTAATTAAAAAGTACAAAGCCGATATTTTGGTTTGTTGATGTTTAATAGATTGGTAAAAAATAATTTTTGAGTTGTAATTTTGCTTTCAATTCCTAACACGTTAACACCTAATTCCATTCGTATCCCAGTAGCAATTGCTATTGGGCAAGTTACTTAAAGTGGAAAGTTACTTGTGGAGTCAGTTATAGAGATTCACGTTGAAGCCCCTTAACCCACCTCCACCCTGGACATACATGTTTTCTCTCCTAGCCTGTAAGGCCACATAGAGGAAGATGTAAGTATTAGTTTTCATATTCATATTGCACAGTAGTCAGAGCTACTCAAAGGTAGTTCCTACATTGTGGAATTCCGTGGGGCACGTAAAACAATGAAAACTCTATCTGTCTATCTATTATCTATCTATCTGTCTATCTACCTATCTACCATCTACCAATCTATCATCTACCAATTTATTAATCTGTCTACCTTCTATCATATCTATCTAATTTACCTATCTGTATTTCTAAACTGTTTTCCCATGTCTGCATTATTTAGAGATATTAGAGATAATGTTTGAAATGTAAATAATTTCGGACAAGATATAGGTTGACAAAGTTTTGCTAAGGAAATGACATCTCTTGGATCCTTTTGAGGAGACAAGTTTTGACGTGGTGACTTAATCTCAAATGAGAGGCCAAGGTGGAGGAAGAGGAAGAGATCAACTCACTTTGGTCCTTCTCATAATCTTGATCCACTCACCCTCACTATTCTCCATGCCTGAGTTAGGGTATGTAGATGCCCAAAATGCATGGAAACTACTAGCTCAGCTAATGTGAAAATTATAAGTGCCTGCCTTTCTAACATCTGTGGGTCTGCATCAGCTCCACACAAAAAGGGCAACACATTTGTATTAGTGAACAGATAGCTCCAGTGTACCTTTTCCTCTCAGATCCTCAAAGTTCAAATTGGGCTGGGGTCAAGGTAACATTTGTTTATTTGGGGTTCACAATCAATATTAACTCCTACCTCAAAGAAAGGGCATTGGAGGGGAAGGGGATACAACGTGTGTCCCCAGAACCAAGGGACTTGCTGGATGAGTCAAGCAAATTCTTTTATCCATGCTTAGCTTCAGGTTCCAAGATTTAAAAATATAATAATAAGGTAATATCATAGGAAGGGGCTTGAGCTCCTTGGGCAATATAGATTCATGATGTTATTATGGTGAAAATTATACCCATTTTCCAGGGCGTTTGTTTTCCCTTTTCCATCTTCTAATGCAGTGGTTCTCAACCACTGCTGCATATCAGAATGACCTTGGGGAGTTTTTAAAGCATGCCAATGCCAGTGTCCCACTCTGGGCCAATTAAATCAGAACCTCCCAAGACCAGGCCGTGAATGCTCAAGTGATTCTAATGTGAAGGCAGGGTTGAGAATCACTGTTCTAATGGCACAAAATGCCAGCTGTTTCATAGCTCAGATTAAATTGGGGTGGGGATGTTTGGGGAGGGAGTGGTTTTCCCAGTACATAACTCCCAGCTAGCTCTGGCTCTTAGGACAAAGAACATCTTTAAACTGAGATCAAGTAAAGTTAATGCGAGTCCCCTGTCATTTCTCTGACCATTATAAGTGACATATCTGTGCTTGGTGTTTCAATCTCAAACATGTCACTGATTTCATGTCATCACTCCATTCCATGTTGCTGAGATCACTTCTGTCAGCTCCCGTTCATCTGGAAGTGTCAGGCCTACACTTAGCACCTGAGGCCCTGCCTGTGCTTCTGACAAGCTCTGTCACACAGAGGCTGTCACCAGGCCCAGCACACCAGTCACCAGGTTTCAGTCCACTGCCACCCAGACCATGGTCAATTGATTGCTAAGATTTCAACTTATCAGCCACACCATCCAACACTAGAACTGAAAATAAATGGCAAAGCAAATCACTTAGGGGAATGAGAGACTGTTGGACTTTTGGCCAAGTCACCCAGAGGTGATGGATAAGCCTTTCTTGACTCTGCCAAATTCCCTCCAAGGCATAAAGCATGCAAACACAAGGGCTGATGGGGAATCTTCAAGGTAGTCTTGCAGAAATGTTCAGAAAAGCACTTGGTTGTTTACTTTCCCAGGTGGGTAGTAAAATTGGAACTTAGGAAAGAGTCCAAGGGTTGGAAGAGAAGCCATGCCTAGAGGCATGTACACTGGCATCCTTTCTCAACCCTATTTCCCTCCATTGGAGGTGGGAGGAGTGGAAGGTGTATAAGAAGGTAAGCAATGACTGTGCATTATTTTTCTACTTAATCATCTATGTTCATAATGCCCTTGGGAGGTGATATAAAGTGGAAATTAGGATGATAGTATGGATACTTACAGATTATAAGGGTACCATTTAATGTCCTGAACTGTCTGGAAATTATCTCATCTTGCATGAAATTACTTAGGGAAGATTGGAACTCATTTTCAAAAAGATGCCAAGTGCTGTGCCTCACAGCATGCCGTCCAAAATCACCTATCCCACCAGCCTAGAGAACGATAGAAGCAGATGACCCACTCAAGATTGCCCCTCAGTGAATCACTCAAAAATAAGATTATCCTTTCCATCAAATCCCAGAACTGAATAATACTCTGTTATTAATGAAGCAAGGGTTGATATCCACCAAGTTTTACAAAAGCTGTCCCACAACGAGAGGGACAGTGATGCTTTATAATATCTGAAATATTAGAGAATAAAAATTTTAAGTTGAGTTTTTCAGTTTAATATTGTCGGAGCTGCTGATTCAATAGGCAAATCCCATGAAGTCCACAGACTCTCCAGTGACATAGTAATACATGTGTACTTCTGAGAGAATATCTCAAGTTCATGTGGATTATCCATTCATCTGCCTAACTCTTGGCAAATTTATTAGGAAAATAAAAGACACAAAGGCAGTACATTAATAAACCAAAATGCGCTTGGAATGGAAAGTTGGAAATTTCATCATACTTTTCCTTACTAATTTCCATATGGAAAAGCTTCTCTAAAATGACCATGAAAGTCAATGGGAATATGTGAACCTATATATAAGATATTCATGTACTCATTTATTTTTCAGAAAAAACACACCTTGAATGTCATAATTTCTATAGGAATGTGTTAACCATCTCAAAGAGGTTAACCTAATAAAAGCCTGGATTCAAAGAGTAGGTGCATAACAAATACTTACTAGCTGCTAAGGAAGTAGATTTTCAAAGAATGGATCGATGTCTTGTTACTTAGCTTAATGATCACATACATTAAAATTCCCACTCTCCTAATGCTCGCTGTTTTCTCAAAGAGGCAACAACTTGGGATGGCATCATAGAATCTGCAAATTTCAATACACTGTGCACAAAAAATTGACTTAAATGACTACTCTTATTGTGACACACACAAATTCTATTTCCTTCTTTTTAAGGACATATTAAATGGAAATTTAAAATATCCATAATAATAGAAAGCTGGAAATTTAAAGGCTGATTATTTAAACTTTATGACCATCAAGGCCCCCAACACACTTAGAGCGTATGCACCTGACATAACAGAGTTTCTCTTCACGGAGAGAGCTGACAACTCTTGGTGTCCTTTACATTCTCTGGGCAGACAAACTCCTTACCTGTCACACAATGTTCAGAGACATTTACATGTTTAACCAAGGGCCAAGGAGCTCCAAGAGCAAATATTCCTTGAGTCTTATCCACCATCGGCATTTAAATGTATGCACATCAGCCCATCTAACTTGGGAGGGAGGGCTTGATTGAAGCCAGAGCGCAGTTGGGTAATAAAGAAATAAGAGAAAAAATATCCACTCTTTTACAGCATGTGTCTGCAAGGTGGGTTAGACTCAGTAGCAGAGCCAGAGAGTGGAGACAGACAGTAACTCAGGATATATACAATAAGGAACTACTTCTGACCCTCCCTTATCCAGCCCCTTCCCTAGGAAATATGTACCCTGCTAAAACTGTGCAGTAGAACAGATGAGAGAACTGATTCGTAGGGGACCTAGCACTTCTGCTGTGGGTGTCCCTTCTGAAAGAGCTGAGAACTAGAAGAAGGTATTTTTTCCCTTTCGACCAAAGAAACGATGAGCGTTGAAGACCTGGAGGCACCCAAAAGATGGTGAGGAATTTCCTGTAGTGACCAGAGAAATTAAGAGAACAAGTGAGAGAAAAGAACAATGTGGGCAAGCAGATTATGGAGCCTCAGAGTCCTAGTTTGGGCCCATCCCATTGGGTGAGCAGAAAAAGTGGGCTTTCAGCCTCAGAAGTCCCTAGCAAGATGGCTTCAATGAAGGCTTGCAACAGAACTGCAGTGGAGCCCTGATGCCGTATGAGGTCTCTCTTCTCTCCCGCTGCCTGCCTCTTTAACTGCCTAGGGATTGAGGACAGGTGATGTTGGGGGAAACTGCCGAGATTTTGTCACGTGGTGGATGGAAATGTTGATCAGCACACCAGTGAACAAACCGTGAAAGTGACCTTCCCTTGGAATTTAGGGGGTGGGGCCTGGACAACATTTGGCTTGTGTTGTTGGCATGGGGACCTTCTTTCTACAGGTCTAACAAAAACACCTGCCATGTTTGATTAGCAGCTTCTTTTCCAGTGTCTCTAGAATATATGTAAAAATTCCTTGAGTAAATAATATGCAAGTGTTTTGTCCCCAGATTAGACTCCCTAGACTGTGAAGTGCAGATACCATGCCTTTTGGGTCACTGTGTCCTCAGTCACCGGCATGGCACCATGCACAGGAGGGTACTCAATAAATGTTTGTTGAAAGAATGAATAAATGAATAGATTGAATGAATGAATAAGTAGTCTATCAGCTTTATGTAGATTTAAGATCCCTAGAGTTACAAATGAAAGTATACAATGCTTAGCACACAACTTGCATGATATTATTCACCATGTGCAGTTCAGATCAAGGAGTGCATTGGATTAATTTCATAATTGCACACGTGGGCCGCCTCGCGGCTTAGCGGTTAAGTGTGCGCTTTGCTACTGGCGGCCCGGGTTTGGATCCCGGCACACACCTACGCACCGCTTCTCCGGCCATGCAGAGGCCGCGTCCCACATACAGCAACTGGAAGGATGTATGACATACAACTATCTGCTGGGGCTTTGGGAAAAAAAAAAAGGAGGAGGATTGGCAATAGATGTTAGCTCAGAGCCAGTCTTCCTCAGCAAAAAGAGGAGGATTAGCACAGATGTTAGCTCAGGGCTGATCTTCCTCACAAATAAATAAATAAATAAATAAATAATAAATAAATAAAAATTGCACACGTGTTTATGAATGGCTTTTTCAGTAGTCACAGAGAATTTGTCCTGAATGCTTTATTAAGGGGCGTTCCTTGTCACCAGCCAGTGCTATTGCATGTAAATATATGCAGGATGCATATGTTACCTGGAATTATCAGTGGCTCATTAGGAGCAAGCAAATGATGTAAAACCAGAAATCCTTCAATCACCTTCCTTCAAGATTCCAAATCCAGTACAAGATGTTTTAAAAACTGTTTCTACCCTTCAGGCACATTTGTACAGAAATAAAAGCACTTAGTGTCTATTGCCAGTTTTGTTGTACATTCTTAATAGTGAGAGTTGCTCACACTGTAGGCTCTCAACTGAGAGGAACTTGTGCACACAACACACATCAGTGGGTAAAAAGATGACTTTATCCTAAGGGGCGTGGGATGAAGGATGTAGCAGGTTTGTAGTTGTTGGCCTCACTCTTTTCTAGATGTTCATTTCACTGTATGTCCTGGGTCATATATTCATTTGAGAACTGTAGAGAGAGGCTAAGTGGTTTAGAGCTGTGCTGTCCAATATGGTAGCCACTAACCACAGGAGACTACTGAGTGCTTGAAATGTGGCTAATCTGAACTGAGATGTGTTTCAGGCATAAAACACACGCTGAATTTTGAAGACTTAGTTTGAAAAGAAAAAAAAATGTAAAATGGGGATTACACGCTAAAATGATAATATTTGTGGCTAAACAAAATATATTATTAAAATTAAGTTCACCTGTTTCTTCTTACATTTTTTAATGACTTTAAGAAAATTTAAAATTACATATGTAGCTTGCATTTGTGACTCATACCATGTCTACATTGTGCTGGTTTAGAAGGGCCACAAGATCAGGAAATATGAATTTTAGTTATTGAATTATTTATTTAGTCAAAGAATATTTATTGAACTTCTGTTATATGCCAGACATTGGGCAAGATGTGGATTTAGTGGTAAGAAAACAGACCAGTGATATGTGGCTCACATTTGGCCTCTGGTGCCTCAAGGTCTGCTCTCTCTCTCTCTCAGCTGCTACTATAGAAAATTCTACTCCTTGCCATCTTTGGTCTGCATCCAGGTGTCTGGTGCTCATCTCTTACTCTAGCCAGTGGTGAAATAATGTCATTTTCTGGTATCCAACTCTGTCTTGAGGGGTCAGGAAAGGGATCCATAAAGGTACTTTAGATACACAGTTTTGGTTTTTACTTCTAAGTTCGATCTTCATGGAGTCTGGAGTCTAATAGTGAAATATAGACAAATAATCACATACCTTAAAAATATGAGTACAAACTGTGTTAAGATGCCCACAGGCATCAGAGTGGATCTGAAGGCAAATTCTAAGGGATAAATATGGGTGGACCAGGTACATGGTAGTTGGCGGTGGGGAAAAATGGGAGTAGAGAAGAAAAACTCTGGGTAGAGGAAAGAATATATTCAAAGGCTTGAGTTGAGAGGGAGCACACAAACTTCAAAGAATGGAAAGGAGGCCACTAGGGATAGAATACAGAGAGTGACAGAGGAGGGATTCCTGAAGGTGGTGGACCAGACAATTAAGGGTCTTCTAGGCCCTTGCTACTGAAGGCGTCACCTACAGACCCCCAGCATCACCTCATCAGGGAGTTTGTGATCAGTGCAGAATCTCAGGCCCAGCCTGACATACTGAATCAGAATTGCATTTTGAAAAGATCTCCTAGTGATTTGTATACACATTAAAATTTGAAAGACATTGATCTAAAATTAATTAAAGATTTTTACTCAATGCTTAGAGCAAAGGGAAGTCATTGCAGGATTTTTGCAGATTGGTGAAGTGATCAAATTTATATATTTTTAAAAGTTGTCCTGGGTGTGGTGTGGGCAGAGGGTGGGCAGAGTAGAACTACCAAGACCAGGTAGGATGTTGGTGCAATAAGGCAAGAGACAACAGTAGCGTGGACAAGAATGGAAATGGTCTACACAGAGAGAACTGAATGGAGAGAAGTTAAATGGCAACATTACTGGGCCTCCTTGGTGGTAAACAGATACCATGGGGGAGAGAGATGCCCAGGATGAGTGCCGGACTTCCAGCTCCATGAATGGGGACATTCTTCGCTAACGAGGAAGTACGGGAGGAGGATCAGATGTGGGGCTGTTTGTTTGGTGTTGGGCTTTGGGTATGTTGAGTCTGGAGTGTTTTTGAGACATTCAAGTGGAAATGTGAAGAAGAGGATCACCCTCTTCTATATACCACACACACACACACACACACACACACACACACACACGTCCTCTCTCTCTCTCTGTCTCTGTGTATTTCAGCCTTCATTTCCTTCTTTAGAGTTGGCCTGATCCCACTCAACTCAAGTGTTGGAATGTACTCTTCCCTCTGCTTGGAAATGTTTCTTTTTTATCTCCATTCCTCCCCATTCCTACAACTCCTATTCACCTGGATTACTTGTATGTGTGTGTATGCATGTGTGGAGACAAGTTCTGAGTTGGCAATATATATTTGACTTTTGGGGGAAAGGAAGAAATCACCCAGGGAGAGATGGCTGAGGTTGCAATCTGAGTCCTGACTCTCCTGTGGACTGAGCACAAGAATTTCTAAAAGTTTACTCATATGAAAAAAAAAAAAGAAAAAGGATAATAAAAAGTATCTCACAATGCTATGATGGGAGTAAAAATAGATGTATATAAAAATAGTTTGAGAAATAGGAAGTATATTAAATTGTGCTAATATCGTGAAACATTTTGTCCAGGTAGAGTATAAAAAGATGTAAGATCAAGTTGCTTATTATAGAATCTCAGTTTTCTCATTTATTGAAAGTAGGAGTTAGAGAAAATTAGCTCTAAGATTCCTGCCAGCTCAGTCTAGGTCTAAGTACGAAATATTTTCGCAACTCTACCAAAGCACAAGTTTTTCCACTACCTTTGATTCTATGGTATAGGAATTAGATTCCTTATCCTTGTGTAGAGATGTTCAATATCTTATATTTTTTTCTCCTCTTTAGTTGAAGTACAGATTCAGGAAATGGAATGACAATACTGCATGCGCTGTTTAAAAGGAAATTATCAAACATTTATTAAGTGTCTGCTGTGTGCCAAGAATTGTGAGAGGCAAAGAAAAGGCATACTTATAATTTAATTAGAGAAATAAAGCATTAATGTATAAAATGATGCTACTAGAATAAAATAAAAATAAATATAAAAATACAGAAATGTCCCGGGGCAAAACGTGATTTATTGCCCTGGTACTGGGAGTAGAGCTTTACGGCATGGTACACATGATAAGAGCATTGAAGTCAGAAAAAAGGGGGGCATCATGGTCGACCGGAATAGTCTGGTTGAAAAAGGTAAGATTTTCGCATGATGAGAAGATGTGGGGAGGGTGTCTTCTTTGAAGGGGATTGTATGTACCAGCCCAGAAATGAGAATGTATATGCACATTTGCAGGGTGTGAGAACAGAAGTCTGTAGGGAAATAGTGAGGAATCAGGCTGAAAATAAACATTGCATATAAAATAAGAAGATGCATTAATACCAGGGTAACAAGTTTGAACTAAGAGATATAAGGTGATTCCCTGTATTTGGAAAAAATAATACCTCAAACTCCACAAGGTCTAAACTACAAAACCCAAGCAAAAATGTAGATTTAAAAAAATGATTCAAGCTATTCTTTGCATTTACAGTGTCTACTTTCTCTTTTTCAATTGGGCATAGCAAATAATATTCTTCATATATGTTAAATTAGGAATGTGAGGATATTGGTATACTCAGAATACAGATCACTATCTAAATGGGAGGACAACGTATTATAGGACCCAGATGTCTTCCAATTGTTTGGACTATTGCCCGCAATCACCAGGTGTAAGAGGAGAGAGACATGGTATGATGGGAAGTGTGGTATATATCAGCTCTATCGTGGTTCTGTAAACTTGCTTTTATGGAAAGAAAGCCCTGGAGAACAAGGCATGGGTTTCCTTTTAATGGGAAAATCTCTCGATATGAAAGAGCAACCTGACCTCTGACATAGACCTCATATTTCTACAGCATGATGTGCCATATCCTTGCATGATACCACGGTCTGTAAAATAGCCTCTTTCTGTACAGATGAACATAAGTTGGCAGAAACCATTGTAGAGTCAGTGTTCCATTTCTCCATATCTACCCCACCATCCTCTATCACCACCAGCCCTCATAATCATAGAAGCCTATGACTAGAAGAAACCTACAACAAAATTTTCCTGTATTCAATTTCCCTGCAGCAAACTTCACTTACAAAAGTAACTGACTATTCTTTTTATTTTGTGAGGGAGATCAGCCTTGACCTAACATCCATGCTAATCCTCCTCTTTTTGCTGAGGAAGACCGGCTCTGAGCTAACATCTATTGCCAATCCTCCTCCTTTTTTCTCCCCAAAGCCCAGTAGATAGTTGTACGTCATAGTTGCACATCCTTCTAGTTGCTGTATGTGGGACGCGGCCTCAGCATGGCTGGAGAAGCGGTGCGTCGGTGCACGCCCGGGATCCGAACCCGGGCCGCCAGTAGCGGAGCGCGCGCTCTTTAACCGCTAAGCCACGGGGCCGGCCCCTGACTATTCTTAAAAACAAATAAAAAATCACTGTCTGAAGAAGACCATATGATAATTTATTTCCAGTGATGTATTATACTTGCAGACTGGAAGATTCTGGCAGTGCTTAGACTAAGATTCTTCTAAGGTCTTTTACTTTTTACTTTCTTCCACAGTTTGATATTACCTTCCAGCATAGGAGTAAAGCCACTGTGTTGTCTCTCATTTACAATTCACTCTGGGAATCATAAAGACCAATTCAATTCGATACATATATATAGGTTCTGGGACCAAGAGGAAACCCTAAAAAGTATCCTTTCCCTCCAGGGATTTGCAATCTGGTTGGAGAGGCAAGACGTTCATACTCTAATTGATATTTGGAAGTCCCCGGCTGTCTATCTTTCAGGCCAGAGGGAGAGCCTTAAGCCACGTGGTCTGCAGAAGATGAATGGCTGGCTGGAATGGTTAAGGAAAACTTCAGGGAAGAGAAGTGCCTTGAAGAGTAAAGAGTAGAATCCGAATAGGCCAAGAAGAGCAAAGAAAGTGATAATGTGAATGAATGTCAGAAGACGGCACTGTAGCGACTGCTGATATAGTCCTGAAACTAACGGGCCTTTATCAGAGCATTTCCATCCACCTGAAAGCAAATCAACTCTCCTGTCTGCTTTGCTAAAGCTACCCAGTCTGCCTCCTTATGCTAAACTCTTTTTCCAGTTACAGCAAGGTCCATTTAGGATGAAGATGAGAATGCACGTGTTTCCCCTCAGAGTGAGACGAGATAACCAAGAGAGACCAAAGCCAAAGAGGAGGTTTCCACCTTGACCGCCTTGATCTACTGCCAGACCCTCACCGCAATCCTACATTCCCTCTGGGGAACACCAATGAGTCCTAAGGTTTCTGAGATCTTACAGTCTCTCCGTTTTCTCCAAGTATTTGATCTCTAACCTGTATGTGACTATATCAATTTTAAAGGGGAGAAAACGAAAATCAAAACCAAAAAAAAAAAAAAAACAAACAGTTCTTTTAAAAGCCTGTGGTTCGGCTTGATGCAAAAGTGAATGCTTTTCTCTCGCTGGGCTGCTGCTCTTCATTCTTTCCCTCTCTTCTGCAATAAGTGCCCACTGTAAACGACAAAGCACAGGCAAGAGCGTGCATGTGCATGTACACCCGCACACACACACACACACACACGCACACCAAAATTCGGATTCTGCCCTTTCCAATTACAAATCACGACCTGTGGTAAAATTATTGAAAAACAGATGAGCTTTTCATTCCAGCAATAGCCTTAAAACAAGCAGCAGTTCCAACTGCCAGGGTGATGTATAGACACCACGGAGGGCAGATGAGGGATTAATTAGGTCTGTCCTTGCACATTGCCAGGGGAGCACTTCTGTAGAGGTGATTGAAAACTAGAAAGAGTGGCATTAGTCTTCATTGTTGGTTAAAGGCAACAAAAATAAAGATGCAATTGAGTTGACAAAGCTTGAAGGTATGTGGCTGAATCATTTGGAGGTGTCAAAACGATCAAACCATAATTAATTAGCTAAAGTGCTCTATTTAATCCTTCAACTTTAATGAAGAATTCTGCATCCAAGAACAAATAGCAAAGGAGGTACCATAGGTTTCTGATATTTGTTAGGTTTGGAGGGTGGTAGTTAGTGGGGGAGAACTGAAGTTTTTCTCGGGCTGTAATGCTCAACACTGCTTTTAATCTGATTGTCATTTCCCTTTCTCTTGGAGAACAGTGGTGGTGTTCTCTGCATTTCTATGAGGGGAGCAATTATAGGCATCTAACTCTCCCTGCAGTCTGTGAAGTCTTTTTAAGGAGGCTTGGAAGACTGACTGTGTAGGTCTGGCTTTTGACCACTTGCAGATTCCTTGTACAATTTTCTAACAAATAGTGGGTCCATTTTCGAGCTTTCGGAATGTAGCTTTGGAACATAAAATCATAAATAATTCCTAATTATAATCAGGAAACATGAATTGAATGCCTACTATGTGTAGGGTACTGCTTCCTTACCTCTAAAAATATTTGCACCTGGGACAAGCACGTGATGTAAAATATTGCCTATAAAGATGATGATTTCATTTTTTTCCCTGTTGTCTGTAAATTTTTGGCCTACATTATTATTTTATAAAGTGGTTTCTGAGCCCCAAGGGAGCAGGAAGCAGGTTTGTGTTGTTCTCTTTGTATGGGGCCTAACTTGAGCCCCTAACGGTTCCCTGATGAGGCTCATGATTCAAGCAGCTCTAACTGAAGACAGAACTGAAATGTATTAATATTTAGCATTTTAACGAATTGGCTATAAATTAGCAGATTGCCTCTCTACCATTATGTAGAATTTTTATTTATTAGCTATAATTTAGTCCTGGTTACTACTTTTAAATTTGTATAGTGTTTTCTTTTCTTTATTACAAATTATTACTGAAAAGACAGGAAAAGCATCAACCTTTTATGAAATAAAAGAAATAGAATTGAGGACAAGATAATCCTCAAAAAATTCAAAAATTCAAAACTCAAAAAAGCCATTCTTTTCAGCTTTTCAGCCTGCCAAATTATTAAAATATGCAGAAAACCCCTTAGAATGGGGATTGCCTGAAGTATCATCTAATACAGATTTCAGGTAAAAATAGTGTTCTTTCTCTTTTTAAGGATCTATATTAAAATCATTGTTTTAGTAACTTTTAAAATATAAATCACTATTAAAAAGAAGGGAATTAAACCACGTTGGTAATTATGCCCAGGACAAGTATTAACTCAAACATTATTAGTTAATTAAATAGTTTAGATATTTATTCTCTATAAATATCTTTCTTGCCCAGAGTAATAACACAAAGTAGTATCATCAGAAAGTGTCCATTCTTTTCTCCCTCTCTGAATAAGAAAATATGGAAGGCATGTATTTTGTATTTAAATGTTGGAAATTTTCTCTTGGAGAAGAGATATTGCCAGAGAAATGTAGAGATTCTGTCCTTACTGTCGAAGAAAAAAATACTTCTAATTGAGAATGTTTCCAAAGAGAAATCACTGGGAGGTTAAATAAACAGCAATCTTCCCATTTTTCAATTCTCCTTCCCCATCCCACACATTAGCCTTTCTTCGGTCCCTAAGGTTTTTGAAGCATGTGATCTGTCTGTCAAAAAATTATCTATTTACTTGTTTCTTTAATGTTTGCACTTGGACTGTTCAGATCCATGTAATAATTATCTATCTTCAGTATTAAGTCCCTTAGGGACTGGGATGGTGTTCATAAAAAATGTCAACTGGTAAATGTTACAAAGCAAGCAAAAGTTATAACTGAGATGTGAATGCAGAGCAATGTTTTGTGATCATTCCACATACCATGGACCCTCTTCACTGGTTTCCTTTGCTTTTGAGACAAAAACAAGCCTGGGGCAGCAAGGAACCTCAAGCAGTTAATGGTGATCATGGTGGTGAAGTCTCCTTAAACGCATAATACAATTAATGTATCACCACACACTCTAACAAGGTTGACAGATAATAATGGCAAGAATGCATACCTCAGAACATCACCCAACTTACCTTCATTCCACACCTATGATCTACCGAAATAATGTACTAGACACTGAGCCGCTATTTAAACAAATAATTATTGTTGTTAATAACATCTTACACTTAAATGCCACTTTATTTTTTCAGAGTGCTTTCATAGACCATCACATTTGATCCTCAAAGCAACTCTGTAAGATAATTGATATTATTCTGTTTTACAGATCACTCAAAAACAACCCACACAGTTTCTCTAGCTGTAACAGCTAGGGACACGCCACTCATCTTCTATCTCTCTCTATTGAAAGGAAGTTTGCGAGTAAACATCTTGCCTCGTTTAAATCCCAAGTGCAACTTCATTTTATAGTTCTTGTTAAAACTATCACTAGAGGTGAAAGGTATTTCATGAATTCTTGAGGTGTTTACAATGTATGTTTTCCTGCTTTTTTATTTTGAAAAAGATGAGTCTGGGTATGATGATAACTTGTACGTGGCTGAAAATACCAATAGAGTCTTCTCTTCTCTGTACAGAGAGAGCTCCAACCATCCTTTGGGGACCCCTTTGCAGGCTCAACATGGCTGCCTTTGCTTCAAAGAAGGAGCTTGTGCTATTCTTTATTAGTGAGCAACAAAATGCACATGCTACTACCGGTAGTATTTGGAGTGGGAAGGAGGTTGGGAAATGGTTATTTCTAGATTCCCTATGGGGAGCAAGGAAAAGACATTGGAGAGGAATGGCTGATCAGTGAGCTCCAAATCCCAGAGAAGCTCGTACAGAAGGAAAGTCTTACTGTGGAACCAGTGGGTTGCCCTTCAGTTGATGCTGAAATGACGAACACATCTCATTTTCTTGCAAGGAGTAGATTACTGGCAAATGAGAAGAAGAGAGGGACACTTACAAGGATCTTTCAAGAAATAGGTAGAAAATATTTTAATTTAGCCCATCTTTCTTGTCTCCTCCATCCTCTCTTCCTACCTTCCTATTTCTACATGCCTTTTCCCAGACCACCTGCACTGGCAAAGTGGGGGAGTCTAAAGGCATGAATTGCCCAATATATTATGCCTCTGGCTCATCTGAGTCTGGTTCTTAAGAAAAACATAAGGTGGTAAGGATACCTGTGAGTGTCCTCTTTCAGTGCCTAGCATATAAACAGAAAAAAAAATGTCAGTAACATATTTCTGTAGCTGACATGTAACAACACACACCTGAAGAGGCTTGGGCAAACTGCCAAAGTATCTGACAAAGTTACCTGGCAATCAAGGATCTTTGCAAGACATCCGTTACATTTATATCCTCACATATGGTCCAGAACAGTGCCTGCATTTGCAAAGTGTAGAGTGCCAGGCAGCTCTCGAGTCCAGTTAAACCAGTTTCATACACTTGCTCAGGTGGTGTGGCTGGGCCATTTATCTTGTTTTTTCCCCTGAGTTATGGAGGCTGTTGTGCAATAATTTTCTTTGCATATCTGCAGCACTTTTCTGTTATTATCTTGACATATTCACTCATAATAAACTTTAAGTGCCAGTCAATCTTAAGAGAACACTGAATCTATTTATTGTCTCAGAGTTCTGAAAGCACACGGCTTTGGTTGTGAGGCAGACATCTTTTATGCCTCTCTCTGATTTCCTCCTCCAGGCTGCAGCTCTGTTACACTATGTCTCCGAGTTACTACTTCCTGTTGCCGTCATGTTCCTTTGTGGCTGGATTTCTGCTACACACATTTTTTTCTGGATTTTTCTTGGAAATTGCTATATGATTTTTTTAAATTCTTTAAATCAACAACTGAGCTGTATGTTGTTGCTGTGTGTTCCATCTGGAAGACATAAGATCAATAGACACAGAATCTCAAAAACTGTCAAATAAAAACAAACGCCAATTCTCCAGTTCCTGTTTCCAAATCCCAAGGTACCGCTAAAGCCCAACATATATATCTGCAGCTCAACACAGGGCTTGAGGAGACCAGAGAGACAAGCAATGGTTACAGATAACTTGAAAGTTGGGTAGATGCAACACAAAATGCAGCTTCTTTGCTCTCCGGGAAATGTCCACTACTTATCTTCCATTGGTGTCATCTTCCCAGATGGCTTGAAGATGGGGGTGGAGCCTCTGGATCAGTGGTCTCAATTGGGCTGATTCTTCCACTCCAGGGGATATTGGACAATGTCTGGAGACATTTTGGTTGTTACAACTGAGAATATCCTATTGGTATCTGGTGGGTAGAGACCAAGGATTTTGCTGAACATTCTAAGATGCAGAGAACAGCCTCTACAACAAATAATTATCCTTCTCAGTGTGAGTAGTGCTGAGGTTGAGAAATCCTGGTCTAGATCTCGAGGTATGAAAATAAGAATTGAAGTAGTCAACAGAGAACTTCATTCATCTTCCGTAAGATTTTCTCTTTTATCCATGGAATGTCATTTGACAAGTCATTGCAGTTAGCAATTTGTGTGTATATACCTGGGGGAAATATGAGAAGATGGGCTGGAGGTAGACAAACGAGCTGAGTCCAGAGAGGAGCTGAGCATGAGTCGTGAAGTCATCTCCAATCATCTGCTCAAAGTTGATTTTTTTCCCCAGGAGTCTCTTTAAAAAAAATCCAGTTTTGAAAATACTTTCAGTTTCTTTGTCGTAGTTAAGGGTTTTCTCAAGCATATTCAAAGCAATTTGTTTTGCCCTGACAGTCTTTGCTATAGTCCATGTAGTTCACTTTTTCTGATTATATAGATTTGAAAAAACGATACGTTCAAATTTCAGGATCTCTGGAATGAGTGAATGAGCAATACCAACCCTATAATGGTTCTGGGGCGGGGGTGGGGGGTGGAGGTGAAAGAGGTAATTATTGATAAAATGTCTACCATTTATTGGGTATGTACTATGCACCAGGCACTATGCTAGGTACTTCTTCATCTTCTTCAATCCACACTATACTTTGAGGTAGATATTATCTCCCTCTGTTGTGAGGAACCTGGGGCTCAAGAAGGGCAAGTCCCCAGCTGAAGGACATACAGCTGGGAGGAGCAGAGACAGATTTCAGAGCTTGCTTTGGTGACTCCCAAGTCTGGGTGTGTCTCATGTCAAAGACTCAGATGTGCCTTTGCTGGGGCACGGAGAGGAGGCAACACTTGCCCAATCAGGGAGCAAAGAGCTGTTGCATACAAGAGCCTTGAGCTCTCAGTATAAGAATCACAGACTCACAGAGTGAGTAGGGGCTTCAGAGATTTTTTTTCTAAACGCTTTATATTACAGATGAGGAAATAAGGTCCAGAGAGGAAATGTGATGAATATTATGCTCCATTCCCAGATCCTTTGTCTTTCTTTTTGTGCCACCAATGAGAGCGTGAAAGTGTGTAAACAAGTCAATGGGGAGATAGCGTCTCTCCCTGTCCACGCTGGAGCGGGAACACTCAGCCGGCTCCATTTGCTGGCATCCCTGCTTTGCATTTCAGGGAAAGGGAGCCTTTTTTCTAGAATTCCCTTGCTCTCTGCTTAGACAAAGCCTGGTTTATTTACCTGTAGGACATAATACAAAGCAGTCAGTTTTGTATGAGGAGCACATACTTTGCAGACTTGGTTTTTTTCCTTCTTTCTTCTCAACTTGGCTGGTTAAAACTCAATAAGTGCTAAATCATAATACCAATGGTTTAGGATTAATTGTGATGTTTATTTTGGTACATTTGCCTCAGGATCTGATGTGTGTTTTCACAAACCTAACAAATAATTTTACCTAGAATACCAGACACTGTTCAGCCCCCATTAGCCACGGTTGGATTTGAACCAGTGACCTAGAGGTGAGAGGCCACTCATCACATTACCGATGCCCCAGGCCACGGAGTTCACTCGCTGGCTGTTTCTTTAATGCAATTGCCAACAGCAAGATCAGCAGTGGGAATTCTCCCCAGTACATAGATCCTAAGGTCTCAGAAATTCAGCATTTGAGAGCTCTTCTTTCTGCCTTAGAGTTTGGACCTATTAACTAGCAACATTGCTAGAGAAACTGCAGAGGGATAAAGGATGGTGTACATTCAGCACTGTCCTCCCAGAGAAGAAGTAGGCTATCAGGTTATAACCATCTGATTTCCTGTCAGGCTGGTTGATGGTTTAAGTCACCAATGTCCATGTTAAAGGAAATATTCAAGAGCATTAATGATTTGCCAGTACCAAGAGATGTGATGAACAATTTAAAAATACTTCCCCTCAATGGGAGAAAATGTATTTCTATTAAGGGACCAGAATCGTGCTACGCTTGTTGGAATTTTTGCTTGTGCACAAGAATTTAGCTCGAGGTCTACGTCTGTCACTAAAATTGACAACAGCCTATGGCTCTGCACAATTGAAACGTAGATCTTAAATTTCACATCATTATCCAAATAAAATATATCTGCCAAGGGGGACTGGTATTACACAGTTAGAGAACTGTGATACCAATTGTCTGATTAACATATTGAGAGGAATAGAAGAATTTCTCACCTATTTTCCAGAGGGAGGCTGGCTGGGGAGCGCCCGTGAAATGGACTAATTGATCAAGCTCCCTGAACTGGGTACAGAGATGCCCAGCAACGTGTCTGGCTGGTGGAGGCAAGGTTTTCCTGTGGTGTATAATATATGTAATGCAAGAAGAAGGGATGGGGCACAAACTAGACATTCCTTAATCCTATCTTCTAAAAGGAAAAGATGGGAAATCATTGGCCCCTCATCACCTGGTCCCTTGCTGTTGGGCCTCAGATTTACTCAGCAGTACTCAGATGGAAGATGCACACCTGAACTTTCTCTTCTCAAAGCCTTTCCATAAGCCAAAACCCTGATAGCTCTGACTTTGGAGTATTCATGAAAAGTGCCACAGCTGTGGAATACTAAAAATGCATCTCTAATTTAACAAAGAAAAAAAATTGGAGGGAGTTGTTTACTCTAAAAGACACATTAGCAGTCATTAGCACATGTGTTGTCTCTCCTTTTTGCTCTGTGTTAAGTCACGTGTTTTCTGGCTTAGTGCTCGATTCTAAACTCCGATGGGTGGGTTAACACCCAAGGGCCACATTGTTGTAACTCATAGGTTTAGACCACAGCAAGTTAGAGAATCTCAGATGTATTTAGTTTCTCAAGCTGGAAGTAACCATAGTGATCAATATTGGTGCAGATTTTTTATTGTTCCAGATGAAAAAACTGGGATCCAGGCATTGAAATGACTTATCATCTAATGAGCTAATGGTATTTACAATGAGCTTTAAGATCTAAACACTGGCAAATAACTGTTATAATTATCTCCATGGTATCCGAGATTCATTCTGCCTTAGTTTAGCCTTGCAGAGGGCTTTCAGAAGTATCATCCCGTGATAATTTTCGTCAGCTTACAATCCCTTCTTGTAATTACTGGTGTATTTATGGCATTTCATTCAAAATAGTCCAATGTCATTCTTACAATGGTGGTTAAACTATGTCTTACTCCTCACTCACTTTTTCACCAGTGCAATATGGTTTAGATCTTGATCTTCTGCATGGTGGTGTGTTCAGACATGGTTTAAAATTGTAAGGCTAAAAATTCCAATCTGGCTTTTTTGTTAAGTAACTGTGAGACCAGAGGCAACTCATTCTATCTCCCTCTGCTTCTGCTTCTTGATGGGAAGTGGAATTTTTCACATACTTCCTGAGCTGTGCTGAGCAGAAATGAGTAAACACTCCTTCTACCATGACTTTAAAGAAAAAGGCAAACAGGGGTAAAGAATAGTATCTATTTTGAGTCTCAATTTCCTAATCTGAAAAAAATGAAAAGAACAATACCATCATCTTAGGTTAATTTTCAGGATTAGATAAGAAATATATAAAGCAAAAGCACTTGGCACACAGACTGACACCTAGAGATAAGTATCCTTCCTACCTTAGCAATCACTTCTGCTTTTTCTGGATTTTAACATAAAGCATTATAAATACCTTTACGTAAGACACTTTTCATAGTCTGTCTTGTATGGCAGTTAGAGGTTAATCCCTTGAAATCCTAACCAGATTGTAAATTCTTGGGGAATGTAGAATCTCATCTCATATACATTTGTTTCCTTACAGAATCAAGCCCGATGCCTTACTCCTATACGTGTTCAGTACAGTCTTTTTTTACTTACTTATGAGTAGAAAGGTAGATTCAGGCTTATGGAATAATAGTCCCTCCGGGTAGTAATATTACAGGCAAAGAATTAACTGAATGGTTCTACTTCAGATTACATTAACCACAAGACTGTGTCAACTTTCCTTGGTATTAGTATCAAAACCTGATGAGGTATTTTTCTCCATGCCATACCTCATAGGCCATGGAGTACTCAAGGGGCCATTATGGCCCATGGGCAGGCTGCCATCTGTTTTTATAAATAAAGTTTTATTGGAACACAACCACATCCATTTGTTTACATATTGTCTAGCTTCTTTTGCACTACAATGGCAGAGTTGAGTAGTTCAGACAGACATTGCATGGCCCAGAAAGCCTCAAATATTGTCTATCTGGTCCTTTGCTGAAAAATTTTGCTGACCTCTGGTACAGACTAGACTAGACTGGATAGACTATACTATACTGAACTAGAGTTTCTTGCTGCCAATGAGGAGAAGAATATAACAAAACAAAAGAGAAGTAATACTTTAGCTTTTTATTTTCTTGTGGCTCATTCAAGTGAGTTAAGATTAATGTTTATCAATTTGTCCTTTAAAGGTGACTATAAAATAAAATCCATATGTACATACATATATTGAAATTTGTTGTTAGAGATTCTAGTTTTTCTTTAAAACCAGCAAAGTTATAAAGTAAATGTACGAGCATATTATGATTTCTTGGAATTTAAAAATCCCCTTAAGAATGTGTTTATATATACATGTCCTTTCCACCAACTATTCCACAATTATATTATACCGCCATATCTACAGCATGTGGTGAAATCAGATAGAACTGAAAGGTTGAATTGCTGTCACTTGTCAGGATTCCATAAGACAGTCTTGGATTCCAGGAGCCATGTCCCAATTCCTGCCATTCACAGGGCTAGGTGGAAGGAGTTTGTTAAATTGGTCCAATAAATTAATTCTGTACACAAACACAGGCTTTATTTACTCTGAAAGCTCACTGAGTGTCATTTTTGTTGTTGCTATAACCTTGGGAATTGTGTATCTCCCTGGAGAAATGTTGGAAGGGTGGGACCTACAAAGAGTTAAGAGAAAACAGAGACAGTGAGAAACGAGAGAGAACTCCATTCCCTTGGGCATTCTATTTACTTTGCTTTAAAAAAAAATTTCCCCTGATCTTTACTGAGATTCATCAGTACTTTTTGAAATCATAAAGTATGTTACCCTATTTGGGACCCAAAGAATTTTACAGTTCATACAACTTCCCTGTGGGTCTTAAATTTAGTCTGATCAGTATTCATAATTCCTCTGAAGAACAAACAAAAACACAGTCCCACTGGGAAGACAGGGGCTCTCAAGCATGAATTAGACTCCTTTTGTTCTTTTACTCTTTCCATTCTTGAATCCATAACCTAGCTCTGTCAAAGCAAAATTACCAGAAAGTGATATGAAACAATAAACCATCAGCCATTTGAAACTTCCCTATGAAAAGGAAAGCAGTAGGATTGTGAACAATATCAAATTATTTTCCAGAGATCCTTAAAAATATATTTTTTAAAGACATGCCATCAGGACGAAAGAGAGACAAAGAGTGAGACTGAGCAAGAAAAGCAAGCCAACAGATAAAGGATTTGAAGTAGTTATAGATTTACCAATTGGATATTAATTTTGGCAACACTGCCCTAGTATCATGTAGATTTCCTTTGAAGGTTACTAAAAGACAGAGAGAGAAAGAGAGAGAGAGAGCTGACTGACCATGTACAAAGAGCAAAGAGTTTGGCAACACACTAGTTTGCCCTGCCAACAAATTAATTGAAAGATGGAAGGAAGAGGATTCCAGAAAGACTAATTCCTTTTCCTTGATTGTGTCTGAACAGGAGTCATTTTCCTAGATCATTTACCTAGAATTGGAGACTGTAAGACAGCTTGCATCATCCTCTGTGCCTTCCCCATCCCTCACCACCCACCACCAGCTGGGTGAGAGACTGAGTTGAGTAAGCCTGGAATGACTCAGGAATTCATTTTAGTCCATCATCTTTCTTTCAGAATCCTTAGGTTACTGCTTGATTTTCTAAGACATCTTGGGGAAATTACCTGTCCTTTCTTAATTGACTAGTTTATGATTTTAATGAGTTGGAATTGCTCAAGGATTTCGTTTTAATTTTTACAGTCTTCCACCACAGATGCTGTATGTCTCCTTCCTCTCTTATCTGACGTGGAACCAGATGCCTTGCGAGAAATATCTGTAGTACTTTCAAAGGGGGAGAAAGATGATTCTAGCTGGGATCCTCATATTCCTCACAGTATAGACTAAATATTCCAAACTGGTACAGAAACACAATTAGAATGCTAGGATTTAAAGAAAACCTTGACTTCATATAATTCAACTTATCAACCCAGTTTCTATCATAGCTTTGTTCACACATTATAGGAAGTCAAGTTAACTTCTGTCAACATTAAGTACTGAGAGTGCACCTTGGCATGAAGCAAAGTGCACTGGATGGGGATTCAGATGCTCTGGGATCAAATCCTAACTCTGCCACTTAAAGTTACAGGATGGTGGGCATCACTTGAATTGTCTGAGCCTAAATTTCCTAATCTATAAATGGAGATAACAATCCCTTTTCTATCTACTGCATAAGATTTTCACATAGATAGCATGAAGAAATTAATGGAAAGGCAGCTTGTAAACTCTAGGTGAGGTGGTATATGAAATCAAGGGCTTATTCCATTCCATCTTA
Source organism: Ceratotherium simum simum (assembly GCF_057802395.1). Lineage (NCBI taxonomy): Eukaryota > Metazoa > Chordata > Mammalia > Perissodactyla > Rhinocerotidae > Ceratotherium > Ceratotherium simum. The sequence continues at coordinate 50,961,722 of NC_141912.1, forward strand.
TAAAGTGGCATGGCATATTGAACAAGGAAGTGGGGAAAGTGAGTCATGGTTATAAGTGGTGCTGTGACTTTCACATAGGATACTATCTGTAAACACAGGCTGCTTTCTTTTTCAGACAGAAACTAAGTCTTTTGTGCTGTTTACTTGGAAATGGGTGTGGGAGGGAAAGAGAGTCAGGAGGATTATAAAATTAAGTTCCTTAAGGCCTTGTCTGATCATTCCAACCTTGGTGTGCCAAAAAATTCTGTTTTATTTTGCACCCTTCAGGAAAATAATTAAATCCTTCTCAATCTTATCTCAGAAGAATTTATCTTATCTCATACTTGACTTATTTTAAAGATATTTAAATGTAGGGTTTATATTCTGCAATAGCTTCCACGGTGTATAAAATTGCAATATCTCTCACATAGGAGAGAGATTATGAATATAGTCAATGACACAGTCATATAAATCTAAGCTGAAGTCAGAGATTATGGCACTCTTTCCACAAAACTTCTCTTTAGAAAAATTTCCTAGAAATTGCAATTGACTTTACACACAACCAATAAAAATATAAAAATTACGAAGGCTGGTGATCAAATTGAAAGAAGACATTGAAGAGCTGGCAAGAACAGAGACATAAAATATATATTCACTGAGACACATTGTCCTGTTAACTAAATGTACCTTTTGTGATCAGTAAGATTGGGCCTCTGAGTCCTCTATTTATCCCAAAATAAATGCTGGATAAGAGAACCACTCTGTTTTATTCATAGCCCTGATCCATGCCACAAACATTTAAATGAACTAGGAACGTTACAGGGCTCTGACTAGTCTGGCTTGATAATGAAGCTACCATCAAATGTTGGACTTTGAGGCAACTGTGAAGTTGCCCCCACCATAGCAACAGGAAGCCTGCTTCCCACGAAAATGTTGGGGGGGAAAGCAGGTAGAATTTTGGATATGTGATAAAACTACCAACACATTTGAAATCAGGTAGGTAAATTTACAGTTTCACTTGTTCTGGAAAATTTTTAGTCAATTCAGAACACTAAAACAAAGAAAACCACAAATACTTTGGGACAGTTAAACTAACAATGACATTTCAATGGCAACATCTTCTGAAGAGAGACACCACTGCCACATCCACATCATCTGGGCCTCTATAACATCTTGAGTCTGTCTCCATCCGTCTAATTTCACTCTGCTGCTTGTTTTAAGATACAATTTAGAAACCCATGAATCTAGTGGGAAGAATGTCTAGCTAAAAAAGGTAAGTACCGAGTATTTCTTAAGTGAGGTTCAGGTCAAGTGCTCATAAAATTAAACTTATATGGACTCTTCCTCATCTCCAGTCAACTGGCAGAGTGGCAGTAACCTGATTGGAATGGTTTGTCCCAATTGAGTTTGATTTTGAATTTGAATGCTGATAAGCCATAAGGACTGTTAAAGACCCTTAAATTAACAAATGAGTCCAAATATTTTTAAGCATGTAGAAATTCACAAAGAAGCCCAGAAAGCTCTGAGTAATGTTAGCTGAGAATTCTGTTAGCCCTTGCATCTCTTAATTTTGTGAAGCTGGCTTCAAGATCTATATGCTATTACAGTAATGCAATGGCCAATGAGGTCTAATCTCTAGAAAAATCAAGCATATACAAGAAGGCATGGAGTTAAGTCAAGAATGGGCATAGTTATTTTCCTGAAAAGAACACAACACACTCAAGAAATAAGAATGCAGTGTAGTATGGTATTAATTCATGCTGTATTGGGAAGCAACAAGTGTTAAGCTTACTACCATATACTGAGCCCTACTCGTGCTCTTTTATGGGGATTTTACATTCATTAAGTTGCATTACCCTGAGAAGTAGGGATTTTTACTCCCATTTTAAAGATGAAGAAACAGAAGCTTAGAGGGTTTATCCAGCTTGTGGATGGTTAAGTTAGAGCTCCAAATAAAGAATAAAATGATCAAGGGTTCAATGACAATTTAATAGGAATCAGCTTTCCTGAGAACAAAATTGAAATTCCTTCACATCTTATTTGACATTTATTTCATTTCAGTTTTTCACATTTCACTCCTTTATTCACTCAAGTGTTCTGATTGCCAGCTCTGTCTCTCACTGTGCTAGAAGGAGAAGATCAAGAAGAAAATATTACAGTTTTTGCTCCCCAAGAACTTAGTTTGGTGGGAAGTCAAACATATGAACTATTGGTAGTATACAAAAGAACTCTGCTTATCCTCTGAAATCATAAGCCAAATTCTCCCGTATACCAAGAAAATAACGTAAATTGAGTAACTACTCGGGGCATATAAAGAACATTTCTCCTTTCTCTGTCCAGAGTTCAGGGTACAGCTTGACCATCAAGTACCTAGAACTTGAAAGAGCAGATAGTAATGAACAGGAGAGGGAATTTCTTCATCTTTTCTGGCAAGTGATATGTCTAAAACTGATACAACAGACAGATCCTTGAGCCCAGCTCCCAGTGGTAGTCAGTTAACTTTATATAGATAGCATCAGAGAGGATTGTCCTAGATGGATAAAGATGCATGTGCTTAGCTTTATCAAAAAAATTCTATGCTCATCAAAGGTAGAAATAATGGAGGAAACAAGTTATTTTCCACATCTTAGATATTGGGCATCTCCAGTCTTTAGGAACATTTTGGTGGTGATCTCTGACATGCATACATCAAACCTGAAAGTTAATTTTCATTTCCTATATTGTTTGATGCGGGGAGAAAAACTTTTGGAGAGGAGAATAGATGTTGGCTTTACCACAACAACTTGGTTAACTTTAAGCTCTGTAAAGGTAGAACTATGCTGTTTTTATTCACAGCTCCATCCTCAAAATGTAGCACAGTCCTAGCCCCATGCAAACCATATAATATCCACTGGTTACATGAAGAAGCAATTTAATCTAATGTGATGGTACTATCCCAATTTGTCCTAGTAAAAACAACCCATTAATTTTTATTTTTAACTGCAGAAATCCTTTTAGGCAGATGGGAAACCGATCATGTTTACAGATGAAACTATAAAAGTAAAGTATCGTTAATAACTCAATTGGGGGGCCAGCCCCATGGCTTAGCGGTTAAGTGCGCGCTCCGCTACTGTCAGCCCGGGTTCGGATCCCGGCGAGCACTGACGCACCACTTGTCTGGCCAAGGTGAGGCGGCGTCCCACATGCAGCAGCCAGCAGGATGTGCAGCTACGACATACGGCTGTCTGCTGGGGCTTTGGGGAGAAAAGGGGAAAGAAGGGAGGAGGATGGGCAATGGATGTTGGCTCAGGGCCGGTCTTCCTCAGCAAGGGGAGGAGGATTGGCATGGATGTCATCTTGGGGCTGATTTTCCTCACCAAAAAAAAAAAAAAAAAAAACTCAATTGGTTCTGAAATCAACTCCCCATGAAACTCTTCCATTTCCACACATAACATAAATATTTATCATAATCCAATATGAAACAAACCCCTTAACATTTTCTCATTTCTGTGGAGAAGTGAACCCAGACTTATTTTGGGTATTAATTAAAAGTGAGGTGTCACCTTGGTTTATGTCAAAATCATGGCACCAGAAAATAGCTGTAACATTGTCCTTCAAAGACTAATGCCACTAGGATTATTGTTTATTTTGATTAGAATGGATTTGTTATTAGAAACAATATTTTCTCTCATACCGATTATATGCAACCACTCCCATTTGACAGACAAAATACGTTGCTGTCAGGAAGACCCATGAGTTCTTATTTTCCTGTCTTTTTGTCTCATGATCATAATAAAAATTTTATTTCGTTGTCCACTTTCACTATTGTATGTTTACTGGCACTATTTTCTGGTTGTTATTGTTGACATTTTCTTTCTCCAATTTGGGCTGCTACAGTCCCTTGAAAACTTTTTTCAACCAATTTCAGATTAAACTGGCTTCCTTCTTTCAAATAGAACTCCCATGTCAACCCTAACAATCAACAAAAGACACCCAAAAGCTTGCTGTTACTCACCGAAACCTAATAGTTTGCTTGTGCTAACTGCCAATGCTCTTAAAAATACACAACACACCCATCGCCATAAACCCACAGCAGCATTTTCACTAATGGAGGAAATCCTGGAACACTGAACTATCTTGAAAGCAAATGGTAATTAAACACTTTTCCTAACACTGGGAAGCTGGGGTGGAGAAGGAAAGAAAGCTAGGGATTGGAATCCATTATGTGGCTGAGGCTTCTGTCTGGTCGATTTAAGCAGATTGAAGCCGAGGCAGTGGCACATAACCGCCTCAGGTGAGGGAGCGCAGTGTTCCTGTGGGGTTATCAAACCGGCCAGGCCTTGAAGGCAGAGCAAAGCCCTTCCACTGGGAAGTTCTTCCTAAGTGCTTGCATGGCATCCATGGGATTATCCCACCCCACTCACACATCATCTGGCTTTAAACTTCAGGCCCTCTGGCAAAGAAGAGACGAAACATTCTCTTTGAGCCCTCCTCCCTCTTATCCCATGGTTCTGCCTTCCCCATCCCGTTTCCTAGCAGCCGCTGGCTGAGTCCTGCCCTTCTCTGCCAAGCACCAGGCTGGATTAGCTGCAAGCCAATAGCTGGGGGTGAGGATTAAGAGGCCAGCATGCACTTTAATACAAGCTGCCTATAATTAATGGCATTATTAATAGCTTGACTGAAAAATTCATTAAAAAATCCATTAAAAATAAATACCCTTTTACAAAAGGCATTGCCTTGGGTAAGAAAAACAGAAAAAAAGATAAAGGAAAATTGATTGGTAGCTTTCAGTTCACAGAAAGACAGACCATAGTTCAAACTGATTAAAATTGAACATTTTAGATTAAGCACCCTTGCCAAAATATTCTCTGTAGTTACCCAATATGAAAATATTATGATGGGTCACATATTTAAATTTTTATGTATCAAGGGTTGGGACATAAGACATACAGGTAACTGCTTGAAATAACTCTTCAAGCGAACATTCTTGACCTTCAGAAATAGTAGAACGTCCCCTGAAATGCTGGTTAACTGTATCTGATTAACTCAGAGCCTCAAATGCAACGGATTTGTTGAGAGGTGGATTATTCCCCACAATCTCATGACGTGTTGAGCAACCTCTCGTCTGTGCTAGCACAGACAGATCCTTTTTTCTTTTCCCTTCTTCTCTCTCTCTCTCTTTTTTTCCTGTATTCATTCCACAGCTCTCCTCCTCCATATATCTGTCTCTGTAACTTGGGATCGATCTTATTGAGTTTTGCCTCAGCCCAAGTAAACAGTGTCGATGGTGATTGGAATGTCTGTGGTTCAGATGTTTGCTCAGAGAAAAGTGGAGAAGGAAAGAGAAAGTGCTGTTGGGTGTGCAGCCTCTCCCTGACTTCTTCTCTATGAAGATTTGTTTGTGTTGATACTAAATCCGATCTTCTGGGTCAGTTTTGCTCTGGGTCTAATCTGCTCGTTGGTGTGAGATGAACATTGTCTTCCAGAGGTACAGGCGACCATGTCCTCTCAGAAAAAGACTCCATTCATGAGCGTATTTGCTTGAAGAAAGCTTTTATTCACTTCACCTGTTATGTTGTGCCTATAGAGCACAAAGCCAAGTGGAGATTAGGCAATTATCTGGTTAATAGGATCAACATAGACAAGAAGTTCATTCAATAGGCATTTCTGACTGCACACCACGCACAGCTCAGCCCTGGATGCGACGAGAGGCACAGGGTAAGGAGGAAACATTGGGCTGCTTAGTTCCTAACGTGATAAAGGAAATGAAACCTAAACACAGCCAACAACTGACACGCAATTTACAAGCAAGGGCAGAACTGTATGGGATTCTATGCATTACAGTCAGGAATATAACAAGTTAAAAGTTCCAGGAAGTGGTTAAGCCAGGGTAAAAGTTTCTTGGAAAAGGCAAGTTAATGTCTATATATGTTCAGAGATCTCCAATTCACCACTTTTAAACTGAATATTTTCAAACAATGTATAGTCTTTTTACCTTTTAAAATGTGTTAAATCCTCTTTGCTGCTATTACACTAAGTTCCCACGATTTTTGCTGAAGATTATATTTAATTCCTAGAAATATTGAGAAACTTGTTTTTATCTCGATTCACCAAGTTACCCACAGATGTTATGTAAAAATTCTGGCATTGTTTCAGCTCTCACTTTTCTCTACTTAATCACTGCTTGGTGCTTGCAGAGGTCTTCAAAGTTATCAGTGCTGTGTAATATACACTCGCTAAGCAGTGAGCTCCCCAGTAGAAAGATACTGATAAAAAATGCCCTCGATCTGTCAATCGCCACTTTTGTTGCTAATTGGCATCGTGCTGAGTACTACCCAAGTAGGAAGTGTTGGGCTGCCCAGCATTCTCATTTTCCTCCATTCTCTTTCCATAACTTAGAATCATGGTGAATCATCCTTAAAGTGCAACATTTACAATTTTGTGAGTTTCTGAAACTTAAAAATAAGTGCTCTGGGTTGGAGCTCTCTTGCCTACTACTCCCGGGCATGCAATCCTCAACTGATAGTTTTTTCACTTCTCTGTTAATATGAAAACCTACACCACTGTTGAAATATTCAAAATTATGTCAGTTGGCTATTTTGTTCATGTTTACCAAACATATATAACTAAATGTATTTCTGAAATGTCTACCGATGGAATCAAACAGCTGTTTTGGCACACGCTGGAGAAAGACTGCATCTGGGTAATATAAACAGAAGGATAAGAAGGGAAGTGCGGGCCCGAGGTGAGAGAGGTCCCGCAGGAATGAAGCAAGATGAAGGGGAAAGGCGCTTGGGGAATTATGTCACCGTCTATCCCTGTCACTTAGCACCCGGCAGGACCTGCATCAGGTAGATTTGGGGTGAGAGGACACATTGGTTTTGAAAAGGAAGGTTTTGGCAGTTAGGCAAACAAGGTCTAACAAAGACTGACGAAGTCATTAGTTCTATTTTTTCCCCCAAATATTGTGATTCCAGATGTCTGAATCTGCTAAGAAGTTTACCAACTTTCAAGCATTTGGTGATCACTTTCTGTGAAAGAGGAATCAAATGATTGCAGACGTAAGACGGAAGGAATGTACCCGAGATGTGGAGAAGAAGTAGCAAGGATTAGGAAATGAAAAAATTTCAATGACACAATCATCAACTCTTCTCATCTCAACTAAGGTAAAAAAAAAAAAAACCTGGCATGGGGGATTTAGACAGTTCTCAGTTCAGATTCTGGATGATTCACTCATTCATTCAGCATTCATTACAGCAGTGTAAAGTCTTTGAGGGTGGAGTGTAAGGTGATGATAATGATGATGATTTTCCCAAAGTTATACAACCCTAAGGCCATTGGATGCTAGCAAATACACTCATAACTTTAAGCTGCATCTGATAACCAAATGGAAGCCAATCATGAGGGTATGTTATGAATCCAACTAAGTCCTGAGAATCAATGTTTTGAGTCTTGTGTTCCTGGGCATTGCCATCATTCTAATAAACTGTTTTCTGAATTTAGTATGATAAATTGAATGGGTTTAGGGGTTGTTAATTCTAAAACCTACTCAGTTTCAGTAAAAAATAACTGCCAAAGCATTTCATGCCCAAAATGTTAATTCTAATACTCTCCTATGTGACATACTCTCCTGAAAGAATGCAGGGAAATAACTCAAACCTCTTCTCAGAAAAGTATAATGGAATGCAAAATAAGTGAGAGTGCATTCCTGTTGGGAAATTTTTTGAAAATTCTTTGTGACATAAAATTTTTAGAAAATCTTTGTAAAAAAAAAAAACCTACATGCAAGCAGGGACTCTGCCATGCTGATCGTTATATTCACAGTGGTTAGAACAGTGCCTGGAAGAAAGTGCCTGATCAACAGATCTTTACTGAATACATAAATAAACCCTGCAGTGTAGTAGGACACGATGGTTGATAAACAATGCTTTATGGCCTATCAGAGTGCCTGGCTAATAAAAAGCATTCAATTTCTTGATAAAATGAATAAATGAGTGCTTGTTTCAGGCAAGATATATGATCTTATGTGGCTTATGAATCACCAAATATAAATTCTGTATTAAATAAGGAGATTTGGAGGATGACACCACCAGTCTGACATGGCAGTGGAATTATTGGAATATAAAATGGCTCTTGGGATTGCACCATTCTGTTAGAATGCATCTGATGCTCAGACAGTTACTCAGATTTTTCCATGTTTATCATCTCCTTCAAGGTTAGAGCTGGCAGCGAGGTGGGGGAGGTATCTTCATGGGAAAGTACCATAAAGTTACAATTTTCTCATAAACGGCTATATGGGCAGGGTAGAGTATTGCCTACCTTGTGTGATGTTAGGGATCTTGGTTAAGCCTCTCTGCCCCTAACTATATTCCCCTATGTTAATTCCTGGAATTCACAGTAACAGTTTCGATCTTCTTTCATACTCTTAAATATCATGTATACAATTTTCATTCTCTGTACATAGATGTTATCAGTCATTTATCCTTTAGTATGAATTAATATCTAATGCTTAAATGAAAGTTTTTGGAATTGGAAACAGAAAAAAGGTTAGAGAGAGAGAGAAAGCATATGGACACAGGGGACCTGAGAGGAACATCATTGAAAGGAGGAAAAGTGCAGGATGGAGATGTAAAAAGACAGAACTTTGAAACCTAACATTTTTCTTCCAGTAGAGAGAAAGCAAAAGCCACTTTGGTGCACTGAAGAAACTAAAGTGACTCTTCAAACTGTAGACATTCTTCAGCCTGTGACTTTGGTTTCTCTTTTTAGCACTCTGAATGAGTCCAAGTGAATATCTCATCACTTCTTCAGTTGCCCATGCTGCAAATTTCAGAGTGCCCTCTGGGCACAGGGACCTGGGCCTTTCACAATAATTCAGCTCAAGGAGACCAGGCTAGGGGAAAGATGGGGAAGGCTCTACTTGAAGCTGGGGGTGATTTCCCCTCCTGGATGCGTCACCTCCAGGATAGAATTCCAAAGGGACTGTTTATAACAAGTCAGTGTGCAGTTCTTTTTCTTGCTGGGTTCCATCATCTTAGGCCAGAGCTTCATGCCGGGCCTGGGTATCAGCAGCACAGTCACATGCACGCAGGCACTCTCTGGCGCCGAGTAGGCTTGGAGTAACTAAAGCTGCACTGGGAACCCAAAGAGTTAACACAAGAGAGAGAACTCCTGGAACCCTCATAGGTCTTGGATTTAATGGAGAATATCATCCAAAGACAGAAAAAAACAAATTAACAATAAAATGGCAGTATGTGGGAGCTACCAAATAAACACAGCAAATGCTAAGTGTGGTGAGGGGTGGTGAATGAGAGTGAAGCTGGGTAGTTTGGGTTCCAAAACTGTTTTCTTGATGGATGCATTTAAATGGATGCAAAAAAAACACTCCTTTCTGAGAATTGGGAAAATATCGCATATTCCCAAGGAGAACACATATTTTTTCCCATTCTAGTCAAACTTTATTTCTAGAAACTCTCAAGGAGCTATCTATATGCTTCTATCAGTTCTGAATTTGGTTGTTTATGATTTTGCTTAAAATCAGTAGGCCAAAACTAGGACTAGGATGTGGAAACATCTCTGTACAGAATTCTGTTGCAACAGATGTGACAGGTGATCATATAGAGGTGTGAGAATGTGACTAGTGGACTGGAAGGTTAGTCAACCATGTCTTGATGTGAAGCTGGGGATGAAGAAGGATGGAAGACATTTTTAGGGGTCTGCAGAGCCTGATTTTTCAGTCGTTGGGAAGGCATCTACATAAGATACCTTTGTGAATGAAAATAATTCAGTTCACATGTAAAGAAAGTGAGCTTTTAATTTTTGACTAATTAGGAGAATCAAGACATGTATTTATCAGGGACTCCCAGAAGATGAACGAAAGACATGTTCCCAGTGACTTGGCAGGAGCTTTTAAGGAAGCAAGAAAGAGCTCCATCTCAACATAAACATGCTGAGACAAGGAGAGGAGGCCAAGAATGTTGACTTTCAAGTGAAACTCAGCCAGAAAACTTCAGAAATATGAAGTAAATCAACACTGGCTTGAAAGAAGCTGATCTGAAGAGAGCAAATGCTTTCTAATTAATTCAAAACTGGTCTTGAAGTTGCTTTTGGAGAACATAGAGGACTATCTCTTCTTGAAGTGTGAACTCGCCAGCTGGTGGTCCTAAGAAGATGGTCCTAAGGCACAGGATGTCAAGAGTGGCTTGCAGAGTGAACAATTTTGCTGCAATTTTTTAGGCAGCATACCACTCGGCTCCCAGCCTCCCTCTCTGTAATCAACTCCACTCCTCTCTGCACTTGCCAAACAGACACATCAGTTCTGACGGCATGTGCCCTGCTCTGTATGCAAGAGATATCCAAGAGTATTAACTAAGTTTGCAAGAGGAATTAGGATCTGTAATAAATGCTTTAGCAAAGAGGCTTTTGGGAATAAAAATGTGTCTTCAGGCAAAATTCTCATAAACTAGACATCATCTTTGATTTACAGTTTATAGTGTTTTTTCACTGTATCCAATATCCCCAGCTTGAGGGCTCCTGCTCCATGTGGCATGATTGACTGCCCAAGGTGGGAGGGTGGTTCTTTGCACTGAAGTCAAGTCAGTGGAATAAGAAATTGAGGAAAACCCAAAATAAGCAGAACTTTAGACTTTTTTGCTGTTTTTTTTTTTTATATTTTTAGTAGTTAAAAAAAGATCTTTGTCTACTACACCATTTGCCAAACAGGAAGCTATTGCAAACACTTGACTGTTGTTTTAGAAAAGGTGATTCCTTGCTACCTCTTTTGATATTAGGCACAAGATGAAGACCATAACTGGGAAGGTGTGCTACCACATGCTATACTGGGGACATCAGAGATTCATTTACACAGAGATTTCAAACATGGAAAAGAGACCCTTTGAATACAGTTGGAAGATGGATCTTTCAGCTCCCTCAACTCTCCATGAGATTTTAAGAGTAAATAAAAAAGAGGAGGAAATAAGACATAATTAAACAAACTTGATTTAGCACCAATCCTGCTCAAGGCACTGTGCTAGGCACTTTGGCAGTGAAATCAGGCAATATAATGGCATCGGGTGGAAAAAACAGACTAATATCCTATAAATCTACAAGGACAGATAACAATCATTAATTAATAAACACATGCAAAGGACAAGAAAGGAATCATGTTTTACAGAAAATTTTACCTGTTTTTGAGCCACATTATATTCATCATACAAGACCATCAGAAGGATTACCTTAAAGACACAAGAATACTCTTCTACAGAGCCATATAAAATGGACATATAAATAGTTGGAATACATATTTAGAGCAATCACTTTGGCAAATGAGTGCGTGGGTACACATGATTTATGAGTTCCTTACTTCTCATTTGTTCAGAGACAAATAGATGGTAAAAAGCATCTCTGAACATATTTTACACTGATTCTTTTAATGTTATTGCTATTAAGCAATTTATAAGCTAATATACAGTTTACGAGTAGGTTCCAAAATAATGATCTCCTGTCCCTCTTTTTCACACTTCAAAAGTTATTTACAGTTGGCTAGAAGCCATGGGAAAGCACGAGATTATTTCCACACCATGTTCTTGTGTATGGACGTTATAAGCAATAAGTGGGGGGGGGGGGGGGGAGAAAAGGTAGAGAATGTGCTGAAAAAGTAGTATTCTGCGAAGTTAAAGGTTTTTCCAAGAAACCAGTCAATGGTAGGAGAAGATATCAGGCAATACTTGGGAACTTGGAGACATATGCTCCAATAGCTTGAGTTAATGCAGATGGGCAGAACAAAATAGTTCCATAAGGGAATTGAATAAGCCAACCACCCCCAGACCAAAGGCTGAAAACATTTTTATGGTAGCTTTGCACCATGTTTCGAAAGGACTTACGTGACTTTAGCATGTATATTGGTTCCAGATTATCAGCTCTGTTTCCGGATTTGAGTTTTGTCATCTCTGAAAAATGTTCATGAATTCCTGGGAAAATCCCTGCTCTCACGAAATCTAGGTTTTCCGTAAAGTGGATATACCAGTACCCTGATCAAAACTTAATTTCTGTTTGTTCAGAGGATACTTCCTGGATAGCAGCTATTTTTGATTTTCTTTTTCTAACTGCTTTGAAACTACCAAGTATGAGACACTGTGAATAGTCACTTTCAGCATTTACTATTTTGACAACTTTGTATGTTTTTACTTCTCTCAACTACATCATGTCTTTTGTCTCAACCAATGGGTCATAAAATATTTTCTATTTTAATGAAAAGCTTGATAATATCGAGAAGAAACTAACATATTCTGTGGCTAATCTGAGTGAATTAAATGTCATTCAACACAAAATTTAACATCGTGATTTCAAAAATGTAGAGGGTTAAAATTAATCAAAGTAAGTAACAAAATCTAGGGGGAAAAAGGGAAGAAATATCCTTACTTTTTATTTTTCACATCCGACAATAATGACTCAAATGGATGTCATTGAAATTTTACCCACGGATTCATTCTGCTATGCAATTGGGGAGAAATAAGAGATATGCAAGAAATAAGAGATGTCAGGTAAAAAAGATAATGTCTAGCAGGGTAGGTAAGTTGCAGAGGGGGCCCTTTGGTGTGTGTTTGGGCTTAGAGCACATGAAACTTTTGGAAACAAATGCACGTATTTATCAAGAGAGAGTGATCTCCACGCAATTTATTTTCAAATCATTTTCTAACTCCGTTGTTCTTATGGGGGTTAAAAAGAAGAACAAGAAAGGCTTGTTAGATCGTGTGGCTGTGTCAAACTCCTCTGCTGTCATGCATGTAGTCTCCTTTTCAGCAGAATCTATGGAAGGAGCCTTCCCTTCCTGCAGCGTATGGATAGCGCTACACAAACAGACAATGAAGACACGGCTGTGTGCCTATGGAGATCAGTTTCTCTTTGTTTCTTCTTGTAAGATACATCTGCTTTATGATACAACCAGAAGAATAAGTGTAGAAGGGTGACAAGGGTTATAGATAATAAAATAAAGAGGATATGTAGAAATTAGAAAAATAGGCAAGGCTTCTGCTTTTGTGTCTGAATTTGGGCGACCCCTGGTCTCTTACAACCCTTCTTTCTCCCCCACCCCTCACCAATGTCCTCTGAATACCACCACAATTTAGCAAATGAAGAAACAGGCACACTTGGAAGATGATGTTTTTCCCCTTCTTGAAAAAAAAAAAAGAACAGAACTAGTCAAGCTCAGGACTTTTCAAGAACCCACGGAACTTGCTTCTCTTGGAGTACCACTTGGGTCCTGAAATAAAGACAGACAGAGTCAAGGGTACAATTCTGGACTTTCCAAGCTGGCTTTTGGCCTACTGTGCAGCAGCTGATTCTGCAAACTTGGCGTCCGTAAGGGAGGTGCCCGCCCTGTTTGCATTGTGTGGGTGTGTTAATCTACCACCCATGTCAAATTGCCTCAGCACGAAGTGTGTTTGAAAGGTTCGGCTTGTGAGGTGGCTGAGGATTTGGGGGAAGGGTAGAAAAAGCTTGGCTTTTCTTATCTCATTCAAATTGGTTTGTCCATCTCTGCTACCATGTGTCTCACCAACATCAAGATGGGTGATCTCCTGGGGGACTTTTAGTACATTCCCCTCTGTCCGTGGAGGATTATATCCTACAATCTGTCCCCCAGCGCTTTATACACACCCATTTAAAATAGCTCCAGTAACAGGATCTTTAATTGACTCCAGGGATGGTGGGGGCTTCTCAGTATGATTGTCGTTTTGGTTCAAAGGAGAAGAATGAAGTGGATTCTGTGCCTTGTGTCCGAGTAACAATATGTGAAAAGATTCATTTAGTCCTTAATCCTCATGGAAGATCTGAAAGGAGCTGATCGTTTAACAGCCACACAGTGTTCTGCTTTCGAGCTGTTTTTCTTATTTATGTCTTGGTTGTTAAAGCTCTAACCATTCTCTTTATTGTTAAGTGAAGAAACAAAAAGAAAGAAAGACAAATTGGTATTAGCAATTCACAAAGCAATGACTCCACTCTTAAAAATGAAATCTACTAGAGTCTCACAGGAGGAAAAAGTTTGGTTTGGAATATTTTGTGAGTCATTAGAGAACAGATCCTCCTGCATGACAACTGGTTTCTTGTGGAGAAATATGGAACAATAAAACTGGGCAAAGGAAAACATCAGCTTTGGGTAAACTGATACAAATAAAGTGAGTTTGACTTTACCTGAGTCTAGTCCAGCCACATTGCCTCACCTGGGCACAAATAGTTTTGAAACAGGTATAGGATTGCATTAGTCTAGTTATTTATAGCAAAAATCTTGGGCAGTTTGGAATTTCCATAATTAAATGTTGTGGGGAGGACACAGAAAGTTTTTTCTCAAGTCTCACTTTTCCACCACGTCTCCAGTAGTAAATCAAACTAAGAACATTCTATTACAAAGTTAGGGAAGTGGGAAGTAAAGAGATTATGGAGGCTGGTTAATATCGGCGAAACAATTAATGTTTCCTTTTATTCTTCACAAACAGCACTTGTGTGTCTCCATCTGTTCTTGCCAGGTTGTACTGCTGTTTACGTCACCTGGTAAGCTATCAGAGAACAAGCTAAAAAAAGCTTCCCAAATTTCCAAGGATGGGGAAATGTAGGGCTTGAATGAAAGTAGGCTAATAGATATAATATTTCCTAATTTTCTCTGGTGTGGTGAGTGGCTCACCCATGCATACAACGTGACCCCAAAGTTTAGTGTACCTGTGACACAGGTCGAGAAACTCAGTTTGGCTTGCATATGGATTTTTCCTGCTATATTGGATCATTATTCCAGATACGTGCATAAGGATACATCCTGATACAGAGCAGTCCAGGAAGATAAATATATGAATAAATCAAAGCAAATAGAAGTGGCATATTTTGTTAAATATCACAAGGTCCAATGTGACAGAGGCCATGTCCAACGCATACACATCAATAGCACCTGAATTACTAAGAGAACAAGAGATGGCATCTAATAGCTACTAAAATCTCGATTTAGAATTTTTCTTTTCTTTTTTCCCACTTCATTTTTTATATTTTTGAGAGAATCAAAAAACTTGGGATTCAGTGTAGTGAGATCAAATTTCAAAGGAAATTGGACATATAAGAAGAAAATATTTACATATAAATGTAGCCCTTAAAACCAAAGGAAATAACCTGAAAATAAATCCTCAGTTGAAGAAATTCTAAGTTATTATTGAAGTAAATTCTGGAGAAGCAATTTTGAAAGGAGTCAGTGCCAAGCTATAACACCATGGGGATCTAAAGCTTGGCTGCATAATTAAAGGTCTAGCCAAGAGAACAGAAGACCACGGACTCCTCATGGTCTTTAGTGACCAACTAAATGGCCACTTAATTCTTTTCCACAGAAAAATTCTGTGATTTGATTACTATTATAAGATCACCACTGCATCTTTTACTAGTAGTAAGTGCTATTATCACAGAATATAATACAAAGGGAAAATAATTCAGTTGTGGTATCTTGCCTACCTTATCTCATGAATCACCTAAATTGGTGTTCCAGGGTCCATGGCAGGCCAGAGCAGTGTGTAGTAAGTGGACAGCCTTTATTGTAGGCACCTAAGGGAGTCTCTTGGCACTGAAACATCTTCTTCAAGAGTGTTGGGTACCCCAGGTTCATGATCCCTTTCTGGGATAATTCTTTAAGATAAAAGTATTGCTGAAAATCACTGCTCTCCTTTCCCTAGTGCTCTATGAGGGAGTTGTTCTTTTTTTTTTTCCAAGTTAGACAATAATAGAATGAAATTATTGATTTTATAGGAATCCGTTCTAAAATTGGTAGAGATCAACAGATGAAGGAGAAGAGTGGGATGAGCAAGTCTCATAATGTAGAGTGCAAAATTTTCTCTACGCCACTATTTTTGCCTTAGGGGTTCTGCTGTCTCCTTGAATTGTCACCCAGGATTTGGGCAGAGTCTCCCCAAAGGACTTTTCTGATATTTGATTTACCTAAAATATTTTTATATATGTAACCCATTTTTGTTGAGCAATGAATAAAAGATTTCCTTTATGGCAACTCCCCAACTGTACAAATTACTTTGACAAACAGGTCACCCTTATCTTTCCTATAAGAGCTGCCATAAACAAACCCTAAACACAAGTCTAAATGAGTTTTCTAAAGCAATATCCTTTGGGATTCAGTTCTCTGTCTATGCTTGTTGATGGTGTTCCATCCAATACGCTCCAAGCACGTTAAGTATATGATACAATTTCCAGAAATCCGGAGCTTCATAGATATTTAGAATGAAATTTTAGAAAATGCAACACTTTTTTTTTGTTCTTCAAAATAGAGTAACAGTGACTTTGGTCCAGCTTGACCTTACTGTGAAATCTGAAGTCCCTAATCATGTACCTCTCCAAAGTCCATCATCAGATCCTAAGAGTTGACTAAGAATTTTGTAATTTCTTTAAAGTCAGAGCTCTGTCTTAGCTTTATTTATAATCTTACATGGCCCCTTTTACCATGCTTTGCACATAGTATGCTTTTAATATATTTACTGATTTGAGAATTTACTACCAAAAAGTAGCATAATAATAATAATACAGTATAGAGGTAGAAAAAATTATTCATAGTTCTGAGTAAAGCAATCCCATTTTTCTTTGGGTTAGTTAATGTCATTCAGTGAAACAGATGAAAGGAACTAGTTCAAGTATTAGCAGGAAAATAAATGATTAGTTTTCATTATCTTTTGAAGATACACAAAGATCTGTCAGTATAATGCTATAACTAACAGACAGCTACATGCCAGCAAGGTACCTTCAACACAGCCAAAGGAGTGAAGCATAGAATATTCACCACAGGCAGCCATAGCAAAAATGCCCTTCAGAGATGTACAGCTTGGCCCACGTTCCCACTCACTATGCTACTAGTTCTAGACCTTGACTCAACATAGCCCGTTTTTCTTTTGATTTGATGGCTGTGAACTGGCAGTCACAGAAGGACATTGTACCACTGCCAACCTAAGATACCGCATACTGATTAATATAGCAATAACAAACAGTGTGGTCATTTAAGTAAAGACATCAGGAAAATCGCCTGCTTTTTACTTTTTTAATCACAAAGACAAAACCAATCGACTGACCAAAAAAGAACAGTTCGCGTTTCAGTAATGCCAAGAAGGTTCAGAGTGAGAGCTGGAAAATTTCTCGATGTTTGCCCATTGTGTTAAATTCTGTAAATGGTGATTCTCTTCATTACAGGATTGATGAAGATTATCACAGAAGTCCTTGGATCTCCTGGATGGGAATGCTCAACTGTTGAAAGCTGTTGAGATATTCACCATCCCTCTTTCAGATCTAGAATTAGTGCCAGTCACGGAAGTCAGCTCAGATCTCGGGTTGAAAGTTTCATTTTTAGTATAACACAATTGTCTCTTGCCAAGAGCAGGATTTATTTTAGTCTTAGTCAAACTTCATATATAAACGTTTAGGTCTTGCTAGAACCAATAAACCTTTATATCCTTTGAAAAACTGTGATGGATTATATGCCTGGAGAGTGTGCACTTCTCTGAAGGATAATTAAAAGCTTGTTCTTTTCCCATGTGCATCAAAAAAACAAACCTAGATGTGGATCCCTAACAATCAAGATATGAATTATCAAGACTTGAAGCATATTTTATAAGCGTTAGTCTTGAATAACAAAAATGAATTAACAAAATAAATAACAAAACACAAAAACACAAATATCAATAATCACCATTTAAGTATCTTAATTGTTATATGAGTAAACTAGATTCAATTTATCAAATATTTTAATCCTCAAAACAACCCTGCAATATATGTATTATTATCTCCATTTTCAGATATAACATGTTAAGTAATTTGTCCAAGGATTCAAATTAATTCTTTCGGACTCCCAATGCTAGTTTTTATTTTGTTTTTTTATACCACACAACTTGTAGTAGAGACTAGCCATAGTCCTGGAGTACAAGCAGGGACATGGCAATCAGATATTTGTGTTCCCCTCAATTCATGTTGAGTGAGTGTGGTAGGCAAGACAATGGCCCTTCAGAGATGCCCATGTCCTAATCCCCTGAACCTCTGACTGTTAGGTTACAGAGTTATGGTGAATTAAGTTTGCAGACGGAATTAAACTTGCTAATCACCTGACCTTAAAATAGAAAGATTTTTCTGAATTATTTGATTGGGCTCAATGAAATCATAAGGTTCCTTAAAAGTGGAAAAGGAAGATATGATTACAGAAGAATGGTCTGAGAGATAGAATATGGCTGGCTGTGAAGATAGAGGAAGCGGGTAATGAGTTAAGGAATGTGGGTGGCCTTTAGAAAGCTGGAAAAGGCAAGGAACTGGATTCTTCCCTAGAGCTCCCAGAAAATGAATACACCCTACCAACCTCTTGATTTTGGCCCAGTGAGACCCATTTTAGACTTGTGACCTCCAGAGCTAGAAGCTAATAAATTTGTATTGTTTAAGCCACTAAAGTTGTGGTAATTTGTTACAGCAGTCACAGAAAACCAATACAGCTGGTGTATACAACACCCCTCCTTCATCCGTCTCTGTTGATTTTGTACCCAACCCACAGCTTTATCTTCCAATATGGCCTCCCACTAGCTTCCGCACCTGGACCTTGAAGTTGGTAGAACATTGAAGACCATGTCTCTTGAATTACCCCAATAGGCAACACAGAGGACCCTATCTTGGCAATCCTAGGGCCCGCTCTTCCTTCAGGCTCTAGTTCCAGGGGTCTAATGTTGAATAAAGGAACACTAATAGCAAGACTGATAAGCATGTAATGCCACATCATTCTAAATAATGTATTGTGACTCAAGGCAAAATAAAAATTAAATTACATGCTTTGAAAACTTCATAGTTTATTTAAGGCTGGAAAGGATTTCTTAGATAATCTGGTCTAATGGTCTCGTTTCAAACCCTTATCTTTCAGAGACAATAAGTTACTTGACAAAGATCTCACATCTAGTTGGTGGCAGGGCCAGATCTACAACAAATTCTCCTGATTCTGAGTGTGAAGTATTTTTCTGGCCTTCATTTAACGTGAGTTTGCTCTTATGGATAAAGTCTTAGAAGACCTGGTGGAATAAATTGCTTGTTTTCCCCAGAACTCTGAGGATAGCCTGATTTCCTTAATCCTGAAATTCCAGCCCAGTACTTATTCTCTTAAACTACTACCATTAACTTGATTTTCCTCCTGCCTCCTCCCTCACTCCCCATCGTATGTAAACTCTGATTTACATCTGAACAGGAAACACACTCAAAATATATCCCTCAAGTGTTTACCCAATAGTGCTCCAGGCAATACCAATAATGAAGAGCTAAACAATCATATATTATATTTTTTGTTCATTATGAATGTTTACTTTATGACAGATCCTAATCCACCCTCAAATGGTTAGCAAATTCACTGGAACTCTTTACCGGAAAGATTTTGTTTTCAAATAATTCATCTTTGTCCCAGGCCCACAAAAGAAAGCCTAAGCCTTCTTTTGGCCTTTAACTATGACCTCTGATGGAAACTACAGGGGTCTGTGCTTAAAAAATGGGAAGAAATGTCCCTCTTTTTAAGTGATCAATATCTTCAACCAAATTGGCACTTCAACCATCACCTTCATCAATCAAGCACATTAAAAACTCCTTCCTCCAGTGGCGTATTTATTTGAATTAAGCTCACAATTCTTAGCTCTGAACTGGCTCCTCTTTTGTCTTATCTTATTTTTCTACTCCCTACCTTGACTTCACTTACTGAATTTCTACTAGTCCCTTGACTTCACTGTAGCAATTCACGCCTTAATGCCTTGGCTCTTACTGATTATTTTCTCCTGAAATATATCCAGCTACCTATTTATTTATTGCAGAGTGCATTTTCTGAACACCCATGTGCATAAAGGAGGCGAGGTGTTGGAGAGATCATGAGTAAAGCACGAAATCCATGAATTCATAGAATGTAGCATATAGTCAAATAAAACAGTAGTTACAAAAGCACATGCAATAGGTCTAACAATAGAGTAAGTATAGATCTGCTCTTGGGAGGAAAGAAAAGCCTGCCTTTGTGGAGGCGGTCTGTTTGAGGGTGAAAGGATGGCTTTTATCATCACCATATAGCCTGGGAGTGACTAGCATATAATACATACTCAACAGGTGTTGATAGAATTAATGAGAACAGTCTGTGATGAAATGCCTCCTGAGACACAGGGTTACCGTGATTCCTTTACTTGCAGATGACTGCATCATAAACATTTATTGTCTGTCTGGATAGAGTTAGTCAGAGTGGTAGAAATTACTTGGATACTTCCGGTTTGTAAATTAAAAAGGTTTTGAGTTATTCCCCCCATTGAATTATCGGTATTGCCTGTTCAGACTGAGTAAATTCAATCACTCCAAGGGTGAATAAAAATTGTGGGGTTAGACATAACGGATTTTGAATCCTGGCTTTGCCATTTATGCCTATGTAATATTTGGCATATTACTTAAAGTCTATAAGACTTCATTTTAAATAAAAGCTTCCCTTTTCAAGATTTTAGATAGTCTGTCTAAGGTGAGATATCACTCCTTCTTTTTCTTCTTATTCTTAGCTCATAACATAGTACCTGTAAGATAGTAGTTGATCAATAAAAATTTGATAAATCAATTCCAAAAGCAATTGTTTTTATGCTGAGAAGGGTCTGTCTGATAGAGTGTTTATGTGCATGAACTCTCCAGTCAGACTGCCTGGGTTCAAATCCTGCCTCAAACATTTAATGACTGATTTTGGCCAAGTTACTTAAACTCTCCATGTCTCGGTTCTTTATTTGTGAAATGAGGATAAAAACAGAAACCTATCTTGAAGTTATCCCCCTCCATTATTGTGGGAGTTAAGGAGTTAATAGATGTCATGCTCTTAAAACAGGGCCTGGCCAAGGCGAGAAGTCAGGAATATCATCCTGTCTTCAGTAGTTCTAGGTGCCAGACAGTGTTCTAGTATCACTACTTCACTTAAGACCCAGAGTGTGTGCTTCCTGTAGCTCACACCCATATTTTCTTGTGTTAAGTTGGAATCCTATCTGAGTGTGGGCTTTATTGAGAATAATTTAGGCTGGGTATCTGAAACCAAGGATTAGATGCGGGAATATTTTTTGGAAAAATTATGCAGACAGTGGCCCTTCAGTCTTCCGAAAAGGAGTTTCATAATGGCAAAGGCCACCGAGAAGCTGCAATAACGTCTTTGTCTAAAAAGATTGCCCTGACCTGGCTGAACATTTGTACATTATCAATTTTTTCAAGATCAACTCAAATGTTACCTCTTTCCCAAAGCCTTAGCTGAGGGCCCCATGAGGAAATTATGAGTTCCTTCTCAGTGCCTTCTGTATTATTCATATTCTTCTGCCTTGAACTGCAGTTATGTGTATGCTTTTGTGATCTCACGTACTAAAATAGAAGCTTCTTGAAGCATGAATCCATGTCTTACTAATTTTTCCATTCCCAAATCTCCTCCTGGTAGCAACCTTGAGTGGAAAGCATGAAGAACAATGGAAAATGGAACAAACTGGACATTTCTCCTGCCCTTTAAATTTTAGGCTTTCTTGAAGGGATGTCAGAGAAGAATAGCACATAGTATTTGGTGGGAGAGGCAACTCTGTATGAAAAATTGCTCTCCTTAATTTAAGGAAATTATCGAGGGTGATTTTTAAAGTAGGACATGGGGATATTTTCAAAATAACTTCTGTGAGATTTCTTTAAAAGGTGAAACAAAAGGAAAAGCTAAGGAACCTTGCTGCAGGGATTCTGGGAATAGCGCTGACGGCCTCAAAACTCTGGGAAGCAGTTTCAAGTCATCCTTTTCCAACTCTGCAGCACGCTTCCGCAGCGGCTGGGGCTTTATAGTCCAATACACACGAGCCACCTCTCAACTTCCCGACCAATGACAGGGATCAATGGTTCGTTTAAATGCAGCCAGTAGATAATTGGCCATTTGGGTCAGAATCCCCAGCCTTGTTTCAGAGATAGAGACACCTGCCTGTAAAGGGAGGGTTCTCTTCTCTTTGGAGGCTCAGATAGGTTATATCAACACTGATAACGGCACTGGGGAACAAAGTTCCAGTCTGGAGGCCAGGAGATCTGAGCTCTGTCCTTGACCTAGCAGAGAGTCTGACACAGACTGAAGGGACAAATGCCACCGGCTAGCTCTGGACAAGCCATTTAACTTCTCTGGGCCTCCCTTCTCTCTGAATGAGAAATGAGGGGGTTGGACTACATTCGTTTTCATCTGGATGACTTTTGATGGTGCCAGAGTGAAAGCTTATGCCCCTTCATAATATCCATGTGAAAGACAGAGAGAAGATACTGTAACTCCCTTACTGTCTACCATTAAATACATGTATGTGTGTGTGCAAGCACACACACACATACACACACTTGCCCTGGCATCATTTGTACAAGGAATCTTTAAAAAAAAAATCCCAGTTCACTAAATCTTCCTCTAGTAGTCTGATTGTATACTGCATCTCCCCAGGTAGTAGTCTGAACGTATACTGTGTCCCCACTAAAGTGGCCCCTAAAGGTTGATACTGATCACGTTATCACAGCCAGTTGCAAATATCAATCTCGAGATAGCCCAGAGATTTCTAAGCCCTGTGAACGCCTACTTAATAAAGCAATAGTTTTTAGAACAAACATCCAGTAAATTAGAATATCCGTCTATGTCTTTAATAGCATTTGAGCTGTGGAGTCCCTATGATCCACCCTTAGGTTAAGAAATATTTGGTGAGGCCCTACCTATCTCTAGAATTCAAATCCCAGGTTTTTCCCCTAGAGCACTTATGTCTTTACCAGCTAGAAAACTGGTGAGATCATAGGCTATTCTTATTGGTAATTTATTGAGTAGAGAAAGCTGATTAAAAAGCAAAGAAAGAGGAGTTCATCTCACTCACACATGCACACACAAATGCAAGCGGCTCCCTGGCCCACTTTGCAGCCTCTACTGCGCGGGCCCCTGTACGCATTAGCATTGAACAGGGCAAATGGCCTATTTTCAATCAGCTGGAGTCAGCTGCCTCCCACGTGCCGCTGCCGTGTTGGCTCCTCATTGTCCTTCAGGCCTCCAGCAGCAGGAGGTAGGGGACATGTGGAGCCACTCTCACCCTCTGGCCCCAAATCCAGGCCCTTTCATCACAACACAGACAGACACTTTCCAAGAACTTGAATGGGGATCCACAACCGCCCTCTGATTGCTCATTAATCTGCCTGTTCAGACAGTCCTCAGCCTTTTGGCTGGCCTGGCCTACCCCCCAGGAGCATAATATTCAGTGGAATCAGTTCTTGTGAGCAGTAAGTACAATTCAGGAGGGCAGGGCTGTCTAATAGTATCTGAGAGTTAGATAGATCGGACCTCGCTAAACGGAAGCTCCTATCTGGATCTGGGCTATGTGAAATGTCACGAAGTAGTAACTTTGGAAGGAGTGGACGTGTATCCTTTGGCAGGCTGCCACGAGCAAAGCTCTGCCAGGTGCCTGGTGATGATAAAGAGAAGGCGGCATTTCACAGCTCACCCTTGTCTTCAAGAAGCTGCCGTTAAAGAGACTCCACAGCGTTAGTTTTTGCCTTAAAGAAGCTGTCCTTCTACTTGGGAAGATGAAACATGACCACACGAAGAGCAAGTAAAGTATGAATCTTGACTGAACGTTTAACACCGTAAGAGGAGGGAAGGTGCATTTGCAAGCTGAAAGCCTCATGAAAATTTTGAATGATGCAGTGGGATTTTATTTGAGCCTTAAAGGATTGGCAAGGTTTACACAAATAGAGTGCAGAGAGGGCCGATGGTCTGACTAGCAAGGCAGGAAAGTAAGGAAACACAGGGAGTGGTAATTGGGTAGCAACCATGCTGAGGTGACTGGGCCGAGGGTTGTGGTGAGTTGGTGGCAAATCTGGGAAGCTGAGTGGGAGGGGGAGAGATTCAAGAGACTTTTATTTTCTTCTGTGACTGCTGTTGGATAAAGAGTCATTTGCCAGCTATCTGCTATTTCTATGATGAGATAGGAACACTTCCCTCTAGTCTCTCATGAGGATGTTGTGTGGGTAACGGAGATGTTGTTTGTAAAGCACTTAGAAATAGGCTGCCCATTCGGAATAAGAAAGATGTTGCCTCATTATTTCAAACTGAGCCTTCTCTGTTTAATGAAACAGCTTCTCACCTAAGCTGCTCCCTGGATATTCACCAGGCAGTTTAGGAAGCAGCATGAAATTTCTCTAGGCCTTAGGCTACCATTTAGCACACTGAAGCAGCAACTTCAGGAATGGTCCCCCAGCGGCCTGAGCAGGTCCTGTTCTCTAGGAGGTGTCCATTTGGCTCCCAGGGAAAGGGCTGTGTCAACAGTTACAATCAGCATGCACAATATGTGAGTTGCTGAACAGAGCACAATGCTTAACACAGCCTTTTATGTTTCACGGAAGAGACAGTGAGCATGTGAATGGGGGCACATTGCTGGGAATCCAGAGATCTCAGTGCTGGGGTCCCCCTGGCACAGGGAACCCTCACGACGTGGAGTCAATGTGCCAAAT
Organism: Ceratotherium simum simum; assembly: GCF_057802395.1. Classification (NCBI taxonomy): domain Eukaryota; kingdom Metazoa; phylum Chordata; class Mammalia; order Perissodactyla; family Rhinocerotidae; genus Ceratotherium; species Ceratotherium simum. The sequence goes on from NC_141912.1 coordinate 50,986,202, forward strand.
TCTTCTTCCTTCGGCCACCAAACATGGACTTCAATTTTGACTCCTCCTAGTGCCACATTGCCGGTGTGAAGACTCATGCTTCAAGAAAAGGAGGTGCAGATGTTATTTTTGAGACGACTGCACATATCTACACTGTCTGTCTTGCTATATGTTGAGTGTGAGGCCATAGGCTCATCTGAGCATTGAAACCAAAGCAACCCAATCATACACATTTGCCTTTATCTTTTAAAAAGAAACACATCTTAAAATGTGTTTTATAAGGTCATTTCCTCCACATTATCATCCCATCTTATTCCAAGAAGCATCACAGTTTTAAAGGTTTTAATGGGAATAAAAGCTCAGTTTTCAGTAGACCTGGGCAGCCATTTTCGTTCTTGTCTCCTGGATGTGTGTGTATTGCTTCAGCAGCTTTCCTGTAAGTCTACATATCGGTGCCTGCACACAGAGTAACAGTCTCTCTTCTTTACCTTTAGGTCTGGGAAATGTGAGTTTACAGAGGGAGTTCTCCATAGGAACAACTGAAAGAATGAAGTATCTGTACAGAGCTGCAGAGAACATTTCAAATAGGCATTAGGCAACTGCAAGGTAATGGAGCCCAATTTCTCCACCAGTGGTCCTGGAAGGGCAGGCACACATCATGCTGGCCTCCGGGCAGAAGCATCCCTGCCTCTTCCCTGCCTCCTGGACTCTGGGGGACAATAGCACTCATTCCAAGGTGCCCCAGGAGATTCAGTGGGCTGATGCTGAGAACCCCACCCCCAACACACGCACAGATTTTAGAATGTGTAAATCTTGGTTCAGGTTATTGGGAAGAAGACGAGGGGTGAAGGATGGAAAGAATTATATTATACAAGCTTCACAATGATGAGATTCCCTCAACTGCCTCCATCTCAAGTCTGGACCAACAAAGAGAACTATAGGGTCCCAGAATTCACAGATGGAACAGTCATTTAGAGATCTTCTTTATTGGCCTTCTTTCCTCTCCCATCTCTTTTCCCCCACCAACCCACAACACCAGAAAGAGAAACACTCAACTAATAAGCCTTTTTTGTTAAATTTTCAGACAGAGAGAAGGCCTCGTTGTTGATACCATCAGTGCATTCAGAGGTGAGGACTAGCAGGTACGTCAAACAAGGTTGAGAGGTCGGGTTGCATTTACCACAATCTCAGCTTCCACCGAACGGCCCCTGTGTTTTCCCTCAACAATGTTTTGCCAAATGAAGAGATTCTTTTACTAAGCCACAGTACCACTTGGCCTGACGCTCGAGCTTCTGAAATCAGGCTGGAGTCAGACTGAAGGCATCTCTTCTGTGGGTTACTTCATCTGGGTTCTTGAAGAGAAACTTCTGGAAGTCACTATTAGTTTCTCACAATTCCCATATAGACTTAACCTGCTCTGAGGTATTTTGAAATCTCATGACGTTTTCTTGGGCAGTGCTTTTGAAATAGCAGTGGCAACCCATTGATGGGTCCTGAGTAGCAGTAAAATAGAGAGAGAGAGAGAGAGAGAGAGAGAAAGGAGGAGGAAGAGAAGAAGAAAAGCACAGTACAGAAAAGATATCAAAATATATTACATGTAAAGAGGGTGAGTATTGTTTAATGAAACTTGTTTTAGTTCTATAGACATACACACACACACGTGAAGATGTGTGTGTGTGGGGTGTACTGGGTCATTCTTTAAAAATCAGTTTATTACTGAAAAGTCTCACTCAAAAATGTTTGAAAGACACAGCTCTGGGGTAAATAAAATGTTCCCAGGGAATCATGACATAAAAACAGGCCCCCAGGTGAGTGACATGCTCCTATGGGACCTCAGGGTACAATTTTGTACTCTCTTTGACTTTACTCAACAAATGGTACCCTGATGCCCCCTAAACTTAATGACCGAACTATTTAATCACATGTACTTTACTCACACTGACTCATGACAAAATCAAGTGTTCTCGCTTCTACTAAGATTCTACAAATGGGAACAAAACCAATCCACATTTAATAATTTTGCTTTCTGAGGAGGTTGATATTCCTTGTGATTATAGTATTTGCACCAGCGAGAGCATCCGCTCTGGGCAAAGCATCTTCATATGCGCCAGGTCACTTCGTTTCAGTTCTGTCTATGGCAGGGGCTGCAGCGCGAGCCTGAATGCATAAGTTCGGATGTGCCCGGGCATGCTGGATTGCAGGGCTAACCACCAGATGTTTATTTACATGAAAGGTTGGGAAAATATCTGGAAAAGAACACAGTCCTAGTAAAGAGGGAGTTTGTCAAGACAAACTTGACTGAAGAACAAAGCGTTAGTCATCTGAGTACAACATTATCATCCTTCAGCCTTGCCTTTTGGCAAAAATAGCAACTGAGTCATATTTGAATCCTATAAAGCCACAGTGGTTATGGGAGGAAGCAGGAAGAATAACAGCGAGCAAAAAGCGTTAATTTAACTCAAACTCTATGCAAAGCAGCAGTGCCCTGGCATCCTTTTAGCAAAGCATGCCGTAGAGAGGATATAAGAGGCATATTCCCCAACATCCCCCCAGGTGCTCATGTAGTTTTGGCACCATGAGCATTCCCGTGCTTAAGCAGCAACACCAAGTAGGAATCTGTGGTATCCAGAGGAAGACAACAGTGCATAGTGGCCAAGGTGGTGCCTAGAAGAAGAGGCAGTGGTACCCGGCAGGAGCTGTGGATGATCGATGATTGCATGTTCAAGAGCATGTTTGAAACATCCTCTGAAAACTCCCAAGTTGACTTTAAAACTGGAACTTTGAAATGTTCTGGTGTTCTACATGGAATGGTGAGAGAAATATTGGTTACTCATCTTTCATATATAAGTATTAAATGGCAAAAAACACATCATAAATCAAATGTTTCCTTCAAGTGTCCTTTGGAGAATACAACCTATCAGAGTTTAGCTACTTGTTTTTCTAAGTTACTAATAAGGGCTACACAGCATGTACAAAGAGATGCTCTGCATAATTGGAAGCTGGGTACAGACACATAGATCAGAGAATCTGGGTCACAGAGGAGAAAATGCTGCGGACTTCCTGGACGTGCACAAGGAAGATACATTGCTCCAGGCAAGCTCTGATAAGAAGTTACCAAGGAAAGAAATATGAATTGATCATTTCCAGATTCATTAGTTTACAGCTGACTCCAAAGGTGCAGAGAGGTATCAGACCATTTGAAAATTAAAATGATCAAATGTTAGTTTTTTAAGCTCTGGCTGCAAGGAATTTCAACAATGTGAGATATCAAAAGGAGATATCTAGTTCGCTTGCTAGAGTGTTCTCTATTTATCTACAAACAAGGTAATATCTTGATATTAAATAATGTAACATTTTCAGTCATTTTTTCCTAGTTTTGCTTTTGTGTCACTTCCCCATTTTAAATAAGAGCTACTTTAATCTCATTGGGGGGGCCCAAAATGCTGTATTGTTTTTATTTTTTTACATCTTTTTGTATTTTATGATCTTGTGACCCGAGATTATCAACCAGTACGACAGTTTGGACAAACAGTACCAGGATATTAAGCTCATTCCCCGGTGTTACACTCTAGTTTTTGATACATTCTTCACATGTAAAATAACAGCTACCAAACAGAGATGTACGTTAAAATAAGCCTTCTCTTCAGATTTTTCAGGTTGGAGAATGGCATTTTGTAGACTGAAGAGGAGAATCGATCTTCTGGTTTACACACACAATGAATGCAGCCAACATTTAAAAAGCATGCAGACTAGCATCTTAAATATTAAATCCATCCCTGTTCAACCCCCATTATTGAGTGCCTACCATATGCAAGGCACTGTGCTGACGGTAATACAGGCAAGTCTGGGTCAATATAGTTGTGTTCTGGGGCACTTGTGATTAGTAGAGACCAAGTGAAACATATCAACTGTTATTGTACGGCAAATTACGAGAAATTATGCAAAAACTTTACAAGGACTTGATATATAGGTAAGAGAAGGATCAAGATGGTGCAGAATTACAAAAAGTAAAAGAAGAGTCAATAAAGAAGCCTGTGACCAAAGGAATTATATGCTTCAGAGAATTTAAAGTGAAGGAAAACAAGGAAAGATTTTTTTTTTTTTTGAGTGATACTCCATCCCCCTTCTACAGATGAGGAAACTGAGACATAAGAGTTTAAATAACTTGCTTAGGTTCATATTTCCAGAGAATGGCAGATCTGGAATTCAAACATGTCTATTTGCCTATAAAGTGTGGACCTTTAAGTAACATTGAGGATCATGCTGAAGTTAACCAGCCAAAACTGCAGAAAACCAAGTCAGTATTTTTTTTTTTAACTTTCTTCAATAACTCTTGGTAGCCTGGAAGCTAGAGCAAAGGAAGGAGTTAGGGGATTTACCCAGGATTGGGAAATTGCTTAAGTTCAGAAACTGAGAAATCTAGTGGTGGAATTGGTTTAAATGGCTGATCCTAGGCTGGAAAATGGAAGAACAGCAAGAAAGGGTGAGATAACAAAAAGGAGAGAATGTGTGCTGTGGTTAGACCTTTCCATAGGAGTGAAGAATGAGTGTAATAGGAGTGAAGAGTGGAACAGATATATTCAGAGAGAGCTATTTCAGAGTTTAAGAGCAGCTTGGTGCAGCAGTTGAAAAGTGATGACGTCTAACACACAGACATTCACAGGCATCTGCTGAAACAGAGTAGACATGAGGTCACTGAATTGAAAAACTGAAGTCAAGGCAATAGAAGTGATGTGATAAACATCTACATGAGCCATTTAGGGATGTACATTAGACAGTACTCTTGCACTCAACAAGCCAGGGAGTCTCTTATTTTTGCTTGGAGCGGGCATTAGGGTAGGTGTGGGAAGCAATTTGGACATGTGGACCTTTCCTTTTTCTAGTTTCAGCCTATGTATCCTACTACAGAATTGGGAGGATTGGAAAGAATAACAGCACCCATATTTATATTGTTCTTCATCGTTCAACTCTGAGTGTCCTACTCTACCATTTTAGCTCACATGATTACTTTATATTTTCCGTGAATATAAAGGAGAAACTCAGACACAAAGAAATTCAGTCACAGAGAAGCTGCATCCCTTTATAAGAACTGCAAAGCCCAGTTTTAAACTTGAACCCATACCTCTTTGCTTCTGGACCTACCATTAGAGAAAAATTCTTAGAAATATATTCTAACCCAGACAAAAAAATATTGAGCACTTCCTCTGTACTAACTACTGTGCTAAGTACTTCACATGGTATGATAGACAGCTTGCAACGATGTCCACCTCCTGGTATTAAGGCCCATGTTTAATTCTCTCCTGCTTGAGAATGGACTGGCTCTAGCGATCCACTTCTAATGGATACAATAGGGCAAAAGTGATGGGATGGCATTTCTGAGATTTAGTTAAAGAAGATTGTGACTTCTGTCTTGCTTGCACTCTCTCCCTGGCCTCTTTCTTGCTCTCTCTGATGAAGTGAGCTGCTATGTTGTGGACAGCCCTCTGGAGAGACCTACATGGCAACAGCCATGTGAGTGAGTTTAGGAGTAGATCCTTCCCCAGTTAAGCCTTGAGATAACTACCACCTTAGCCAACACTATTATAGACTTGCTGGAGATTGTGAGTGAGGGAACATAGCTAAGCCATGCCTGGTTTCCTGACCCACAGAAACTGTGATATAATAAATGTTATTTTTAAGACACTAAGTTTTGGGGGAAGGGATAATTTGCTACACGGACATAGATAACTAATACACGTGGAGTATTCTGGTTAATCTTCATGATAACACTATGTAGTAGGTACTACTTCATAGGTGAGAAAACTGAGGTGTACAGGTATTAAATGATTGCCTAGGATTACATAGTGAGTAAGGGGTAGAGCTGAGATATTAACCAAAAATATGACTTTGCTCTCTAACACAAGGCTGTGTGTAACATAACTAGGAGTAGGTAGCATGGTTATAAAATGTACATTTGTAGCAAAGTCGTTTCCTGATTTTATGTTATTGTGTGGTCAGTCATGACTCCGGTGACCCAACAGGATTGAAATAATTCATCTTAAGACAAACTATCATAGTGCAAAGTTTTATGGTCCCCAAAAGTCTTCATCTCCATTAAATGCATTTTGGGGGCTAAACTGCAATTTCCTTAAAAGCCCAGAGGGTGTGGTAACCTTTTATCTCAAAAAGTGGTGGGAAATATGTCACCTGATCATCCAATGACCTCTGGTGGATGAATCTAATTGACAATAAATGCAGCTCACTGCAAAATGTTTTCTAGAGTTTTATCCCATATTTAATCTTTTTAACCCCGAAAACTCAGCCCAAAATCTTGATTCCTTTTTTGGTAACTCTTGAGATTCTTCTGTATGGTTTAATTTTATATATACCCAGAACAAAAGAGACTTAAATTCTCTGTGTGTTCAGACAAAGGTAGATGTGCTGGAATCTACTTCTTTTTACCAACCTCTGCACTGAAGTACTTTCCTAAAAGCACCATTTCCTAAAAGCTACTGGCATGGAAAATTGTGGTTGTTATATTTCCAGAAAACAATTTTTTTTTTTTTTTTGGTGAGGAAGATTAGCCCTGAGCTAACATCTATCAACAATCCTCCTCTTTTTGCTGAGGAAGATTGGCCCTGTGCTAACATCCATGCCCATCTTCCTCCACTTCACATGGGACGCCGCCACAGCATGGCTTGGCAAGCGGTGCGTCGGTGCACACCCGGGATCTGAACCTGCAAACCCCGGGCCGCTGCAGCGGAGCACGCGCACTTAACTGCTACGCTGCAGGGCCGGCTTCTGTTTTGTTTTGTTTTTTAAGTGAATTTAAGAAAATAAAATAAACCTCAGTTTACTGTGAGCAGCAGCTCCTTGGATGCTGGTGTCTGATGACCATAACATTAAGGTTTCTTCAGTAGATGTTAAATGTTGATGGCAAATATGGACTGTATGCGTGAGTGTGTGTGTATATGTGTTGTGTGTTTGTGAGGGTATACGTGTAAGTGTGGTGTGTGAGTTGTGTGTTTGTGAAGGTATAGGTGTGAGTGTGGTGTGTGTGTCCATGTGTGTATATGTGTGTGTATTAACACTCAGGCCCCTGTGCAGACCTATGGCTATAACTTAACTATCTTTGTCATCTCTGCTTTTGACTGTCACCTTCTCTTATTCTTTAAACGTCTTCCCATAACCCCCATTAAATTATAACAAAAAATTAAAGCTGTAAAGTAGATAGACCATTCTCCCACAAACTCCTTTTTACAAAAAATAAATGATGCTCAGAAAGGACAAGCTAGGGCTGGGTTGGGGACCAAAAGTAGTAACTGTCCTTTATTGAGCCAAGTGTTGTTCTAAGAGCTTAACCTGTGTGAATTCACATACTCTTTAAGACAATGTTACCAGGAGGCACTATTATCCCCATTTTGTAGATGAAGAAACTAAGGAACGGAAGAGTTAAGTAACTTGTGAAAAGTCACACATGGTCTAATGGATGGAGCCAGGATTGAAGGTCAGGGTCTGAATGTATGAATACTAATCCCACGCTCGTGACCTCTCCATTCAGAAGCCATGCTACAATGGTTTCTTTCACTTATCAACCCCCTTTATGTAAATCTACACAGATCTGTGTTCGTTAACCCCAGATATTGACTGTGTGTGTTTAATCTTATAGAGGATTCTGAAAAACTGGCACCTACTTCTTTTCTAACCCAATGGCTGTATTTTATGGGTTCACAACAGCATATTACAGATATAAGAGCTTTTGTATAATACTAGCTAAAATGTCATTCTTATTAACCCTAATCCACAGAGTATAAGCATAGCTTATGTGTTTCTTCCAAAGACATATCCAGCTTTACCTACATACATAAAGCACAATCTACAGAGTCTAAAATTATGCTGTGAATGCCTTTGTAGAGTAATAAACAAAATCATATGTGGTGTAACTCTCCATTTTGAAATCTCCATATATCACTTTGCAAAAGTCTGAGAAAAGTAAACATTATTTAGAGAAAAAATATGATGTCAGTATGAGGAAACGTAACTTCATTCTATCAGCATACAATATGCAGATATCATTAACTCCTTTATTTGTGTTCCCAAAACTAACCTTTCCTCACATCACCCAGAGTCATCCATATCTAGGCTAAGATGTCCTAAAGGCAAATATCTGTTATTCGACCTTACAGTATATAATAGTTTGTGTACTGGCATCTCGCAACGCAACTTGCTATGTCACAGAATTAAGTATGAGACAATTAGGTTTTTCCTAAAAATTATTTGATGAAGGAGGGAAAAAGGATGCACGTTATCCCAGAGGCCAGAGGAACATGTGATAACACTACTTCACTTTTGGTTAAGAGTCTGTGCAGGGACACTGTGAGTAACTCCTGTTAATCATATTACTATTAATAAAATTGATCCTAGTTCTCTGATTAAAGATGGAAGACCAGAATTCGCAGTCTCTGTGAGTCAACGTGTGAGTGGAGAAAAGAGGTAACCCTCTAAGTTAGGAGTTGGTAAATGTTTTCTGTAATGGGCCAGATAGTAAATATTTTAGTATCTGCAGGCCAGATGGTCTCTGCTGCAACTACTCAACTCTGCCATTGTAGTGCAAAAACAGCCATAGACAATCCAAGGTGAATGAGTGTGGTTGTGTTCCAACAGAACTTTCTTTACAAACATAAGTGATAGGCCCTCTTGGGCTAGTTTGCTGACCTTGCCTTAAGGTATATGTTCTCTATTCGTTTCAACATGGATTTAATAAGTTCCTAAATTTTACAAGGCACTATATGGAATATAAGAAAGAAATATAAGACAACTTTACCACATTCAACATATATTTTTTTAATTTTCTGCCGTCTCCACAAACCATGGTTGCTATCTCCTTGCTTAGCTGCCTTTTTTTTTTTGATGAGGAACAGGCTAACGCTTGTTGCCAATCTTCCTCTTTTTGCTTGAGGAAGAGTGACCCTGAGCTAACATCTGTATCAATCTTCTCCCATTTTGTATGTGGGACACCACCACAGCATGGCTTGATGAGCAGTGTGTGGGTCCTCACCTGGGATCCAAACCCGGGAACCCTGGGCCGCTGAAGCAGAGTGCACAAACTTAACCACTATGCCACTGGGCTGGCCCCCCACATTCAATAATTTAAAAATTTTGGAGGGGGATGTCTTTGGCGAAGAATCAGGCAAGAAGCAACTGTAAGATCATATGCAAAACAAAAAAATTATTTATGCTTTTCTTAAATAGACTGTCATAAGATCACAGACCTAAAAAATGGTTGGGCACCTCAAGTGAGTTAATCCTCCAGTCATTTAGCCATTTATCAAATACTGTGAAATGCTTGCATGCCAGACATTCTGGAAGGTTTAGGGAGACATGGATGAAAACCTCACAGTGTAGCAGATCATAGACATGCCAACAATCAAAGCACCCCATGATAAATTGTGAAGGCATTATGTAGTCCAGTCTCTGCCTTTCTATAGACTCATTATTTCTATTATTATTCCCATTTTGCAGTTGAGGGACGTGCGGTTCAGAGACTTTTCCAAAGTCACCTATTTAAGGAAGTTACTCTAGATTCTTCAAGAGTAAGTCAATTCTCTTTCCCCCATACTGCCTCTCTGGAGTGTTATCTTCTTAGCCCCGCTCTGACCTGCTCTCATCTGTGCTGTCATCATTCAGACCTGCAAAATCGGAGTAATGACACTTAGTCTTTACCTACGTGCATTTTGAAACTGGAAGGTGTTTGTTCTGGAGATGCTGACCCCTTTACTATACATGTTTTGTTTTGTTTTGTTGGCTGGGCTTTTTAAATTGTGAAATTATTTACTACTCGATGGGCATCAGAATCTCCAAACTGTCCTCCTGATCAAGCCCACAGATCTGTTTCCTCACTTCTAACACCACATAACGAGATGAATATTGAATTGCCAATATTCATAATGTCCCTGGATTGGCTGGAGAAAGAGTGACTTGAACTCTATAAAAAAATTACCCTTCATATATGTTTGCTTCACACATTTACTTTGATTTTAAGCCTGTGGTTTAAGAAAAACTATATCTTCACACTTCTGATTTGCACCTTATTCATTTTTAGTACCCCTGGGTGACACTTTAGTGCCATAAAAGAAAAAGAAATAAGTTGGAGTCAGGCATAAAAGATGCACCACATAAATAACAATCAGCCCACTTTCTGGGTTCGAAGACTAAATCCCCTCCCCATTCCTTCCTCCTGGAACCTGAGCAGTGGCCAGTTTGTAAGCTGCTTGGTGGCCCTCGTAGTCACGATACAAACGAAAAGACAATCTGGCTAATTTTACCTACCTATTGAAGGAAATGTGTTTATTTTTTGGTTGGAAAGGTAGGAAAAGATGCTACGAAGTTCTAAAAACCCTCTTCCAACCTCTGATCTATAGTTGCCCGTCAGGGAGAGGGAGCAGAAAGAAAGGATTGCCACCAGTCTACCATAAACAGGGAGAAAACCCAATAGCTCTGATTTCCAGCTGTGAAACTCACTCCCACAAAGGCCTTGGGAAAAGACCTTACCTCTGCCTGAGGTCCCAACCCCACTGTTTTTTTGGTTCTTCGTCTTATTCTGAGCGTGTGAGGGTCAACAAATATCGGGAAACACTTCGAAGAGTATGGATGCGGAAAAGAGCAAGGTAATTCAAAATGCAGCTCACAGTATTTCAAAGCCTTACACTGACCCCCTTCTCTTATAGTGCGGCACATGTGGTAAAATGTAAAAATGAAGGAAATTTATAAAAACCTGTCCTCATGTTTGTATAATCGAAAATGCTAAATTCATACTGGATGACTAGACAACAGAAGCATTTAGAGTGGTTTTCACTTTTGGTTATTCTTAGTACATATCGTTTGTTGTAATAAAGGGCAGACAAAGCTGAATAGAATCAGATGGTGATTTAATTCCAATCTTTAAGTAGAAATAAGGGTTGGAGTGAAGAGAAATTTTGTTTTTGCTTTTTTTTCTTGTTTCAGTTTCTGAAACTCCTGTAATTATGTGCAATTACCTATTATGTCGGAAATTGGTTCTCAAAGATGTAGAACCTACTTTGTGTTCTTATAAAAAAAACTGTACAAAATATGCAATTTAAGAAGGGAACGGTTTGAGTGTGGAGAAAAATGAGGCTACAGCTGTAGGATTTTGTTATGCTTTTAGTACCAAATCACAAAACCCATTAAATTATTTATCCTACAGGCAGGCGTTGTACTACAAACGTTGAATACAATTGCAGATTCCAGGAAAAGAAATGTGTGCATTTTAATTGCCTCTGATTTAAACAACCCCTAATTTCATTAGCCTTAATTTTTTTTTTTTCAAGAAATAAAAGAGTTCATTTTTGGTACTAGAACACAAATGACACTAATATTTTTTTCTTTCCTTAAAGAAGCAGGCTATTGAGGATCAAGCTATATAGGAGCACATGTCCATATATACATTCAAGGAAGCTGCATATGCATGCATAACACGTTCTCCTATAGACACAATCTGCAATATGCCCCCGAAGAATTCACAGTACACCTAGCATGTTCTTTGCTCCTCATCCATGCATATAGATTGGTTTACTATATTTCACCCCATTGTTTCTCCTGCTTCTGTGTTACAAGTGAAGATATCCTCTAGGAGTACTGCTAAAACAGCAGATTATTGTTTCCAGATGAAGAAAACATAAATTTATCAAAGGTTGTATAGGATGGGGGGAAGCTCTCTCAAGTTATACTTTTGGGTTCATTTGAAAAATCTTGGCTTTGCCATCGTCTTTAATTAAAACTCTTCTGCCTTAAGATTTATTGGTGCAGCAGTGAACGCGTTTTCAAAATGTTTCTTTACAGCAGCTATTGGAAATCTCTAACTCTGCCTCAGGCAAGATGCCACGGCTGCTGTACTTTTTGGGGTCTATTCTCCCCATGATAAATGAACTTAACTTCAAAGATAAGTTACAACAACTCTCGGAGGGGAAACCCTTATTACTGTTAATATACGTTACTCTCTATCACTGTATTTCAAATAGTGTTGCATGGAAAAGAAACCATACAAGACTGTTTACATCTTCCTTTGTCAATAGAGTCAGGGCATGCATATGTAGAATTTAATTGAAATATTGGATAATTATTTCTCCCTCCCATAGCTATTTTCTTTATGTGTGAGGAAACAGTACGTTGAATAATATACAATCTAATGGCACCACCTATACATATGTGTGAGCAAAACTCAAAGTCAAGATGATAACAGTATTACGTACGGTCTGATTCAATCAGTCTTATGCAGCCTTGACCCAACTCAGAGACCCCTTGAAGTTAGTTTTTTTTTATTTCACTCAATTGCTACACGATCTCTAAAAAATATGTGGTTTTAATGTGATTTTCACTATTTCAGATTTAATGGTATATTTCTTACTTTCAGAACCCTTCTTATTTCTAGAAATCTATCCTCTAGCCCTATCTTCAAAAGTATGCTTCTTGAAGTTGTTTACAATCGAGAATCTAAAAGAAAAAGTAAAACTTGTAGTTTTTGTCATTTGAATTTACCAGTTAGTAAATTTCCCACTCCCCCGTCATTCCACTATGTTCCTCAGCTGAGAGTGTATTTGTTCCCCCCGGCTAATGAATTTTTACTCCTCTTCCTGGGTTGTTAGCAGAGCAACATATAGATGGATACGTGTGTGCAGATTGGAGCCTGGCCCTTTCTCCTTGGAAAGGGTTAAAGTCAAAAGGGGGCTTGTTGAAACTGGGGAGTCGGTAGGGTGGGGGTATGAGGGAAGGCAAAAGGAAAAATAAAAGGTTAGTGTTTTCTGTCCATTAAAGGGAGTATTCTGTTCTGAAACCAAATTGGTCATGCATTCCAGAAGCGTTTCCTGGTAGAGCGGAGTCTGACCGGAGCACCTGCCTCACTATTGTGCTGGATGTGGGCTGCTCTCCTCTGGCCCTTCCCTTTACACGAGGCGGAATCTGTCACTTATTACAGACAGATTGCTTGTGGGCCCAGAACGGCTGTGCGCCACTGAGGGGATGGGGAAGCACCAACACCGCCTGCACCTCCACCCAAGCCATCCTGTACACAGAGCTTTGTTTTCTCTCTCTGAGCCCTTAAAAAGTAGTGATGTGAATTCCTAATGACATCATGTTGAAGTCCACCAAACAAATGAAACCATCTGAACCCAGGATGCAGATGGGTTAATACTAAGAAAATACAAAGAAAGGGTGGGAGCTAGGGGTTCAACGTTTCAGGAGCCTGGAAGAAGAGGGGGTGCTGGAGCCAGCCTGCTGCAGGTGGAGACTATTAGCTCGGTTACACTGTAGGTGAATAATTGGACTTGCTCTGTGGATCCTGGGAGGAATTCCCCGGTGTCCCAGCTGTGTTTTTCTGTACCACACAGTGTACCTCTGCAGATTTATGCCCGGGACAACCTCAGCACTGGGAAGGACACCTTATCCAGAAATGATGTCATAGGCTTACTACTGCATGCTTCAACTGGTTATTTTTTTTTAAAGACATGTTGCTTAAGAGGCACACACATTGCGATCAATTTTTTTTAAGGCATGCTTTAAGGGATTAGTCGGTTCCTCTTTCATCTAGTCATTTTGGTTTTTTCTTCATTCAAGAAATGAGTAATGAACAAAAGAAAAAGAAACAATTTTTTTTTCTTGCATTCTTTTTAATGGGTGTACATCGAAGGGAACTTGATGTGATAAAATCCAGTTGTGAAGGATTCACATTGCCCTGTGGCTATCTGTTCAGATTAATGAAAGGTGGCCTTTGTAACCAGATCTTCCAACCCTAGGGTCACCCTCTCTGGCCCTCTAGAACTGTCCTGCTGAACATTAGACAGAAAGACAGACCTTAACTGTGTTGGACTTTGACGTCTTTGCTGATGTCTCTGAACAGATGTTAATTATAAGAAAAATGATTGTAGAAATGTATATGGTATAGAAGATATTTATTAAAATTCAATATTTTTTAATCTTATTTTTTAGTCAAAAGGTTTGGTTAGGAAGAGCACAAGGCAAAGACTTACAAAGAGCACCCCTACCCCCTTGTGGCACAATGGTACTTGTAAAATGGAAATTTCATCCTTTTTTAGAACTATTGAGACTTTTGAACTCAGAAGCACCTGCATTAGACCTGGAAGCACTGCCAGTTCTATGGATGATCAGAACACGTCAGACAGATGGCTGCTCAGCTGTCAGGGAGAAGGAAAAGGGTCTGAGGGATTTTGCTTTTGGACTATTTTGGTTTTTATTTTGGTTCCAGGTTGTAGCACATTGAAATGTACGTGGCTTATTTAATCATCAGGCATCCTGGCTAACGATAAAGGCCTCATCATTTGTTTAGTTAATCTTAAATATTTGTTATGCTACTCAAAGTAAGTGAAAACATCATAGTTTATAAAAAGCTCTTACGGTCATTAAGTAATTTGATGCTCTTAATCACTCTAGAGGGTAGTTTGTGGCTGTTCTCTCCTTGAAGATGAGGAGGCTGGAGCTCAGAGATATTAAGAGCCTTGCCTAAGTTGACATCATGCTCACCAGAACTATCATAAGGTAGCACACCTGGGTCAAGGAGGGAGCCAGGACTTGAACCCAGGTCTTCAAAAACTAAGGCTGGGACTCTGTGGCATGTCACCCTGTATCTCATAATTCAAAATTTTCTCATTCATTTATAGCCTAAACTACACAATTTAACACACTGAGCTCTTGTATATGGTCCCTCTCATCTCCCTCATCTCTAAGGACTTCATCTACTTCTCTGTCCAATCTCCTGCTCATCCTTGAAAACTCTGATGAAATGTCACCTCCTCCAGGAAGCCTTTTCTGATTTCTTTAAGCAGTCATTCATTTTTCCTTCTGTACTCTTTCTGCATTCCTCCATTTTAGCAGTTAACCACATTGTATTGGCATTATCATTTTACTCTTCTACATCTCCCTCTAGACTGTGGTTCCCTCAGAGACAAGTCTTGTCTCATTCATGCCTATGTTTCAACATTTAGTGTGGAGCCAGGCACATACTATCTGTCAGGATATGTTTGGGTCTCCATGTGATAAGCTGAGTCACCCTTTCTCACAAGTAAGCCCGTTGTCAGTAATTTTGGTGTCTGGGAACTCTAAAAGGGCCTTTTTGTGAATAAGTTTTGGGATTTTTTCTCAGACCCTACCTGGTTTCCCCTTGCTTTCCTATCCTTAATGTAGCAGTTACCCAGGATGCCTCTGGCTTCTATTCATTCATTCATTCATGTATTAATTCAGCAAATATTGAGCACTTTCTCCAGGATAGGTGCTATGCTAGGTGCTGGGAATACAGAGGTAGAAAGATAAAAGAAAGAAATAGCTTCTGACCTCGAGAAACTCAAAGGATAATGAGAAAGACAGCAAGCAAATAAACATTGTGATGGAGGTAAGCTGGGAACAAGTTTCTATGAAAGGCAATTCTAAGGGACAGGTGATAGGTGGAAGGATAAAGCTATAAAGTTTCCTGGAAGATATCATACCTGAGTAGTACTTGATGCATGAATAGGCATCAACTGGACAGAGAATAGGGGTAGAGCAAGGGGAGATGTGGGAACAGTTCTGTAATCAGAAGAATTAACATGGGAAAATACATAGAGATTCTGAGAAAATACAACACATTCAAGGTATGGCAAGAAGGTCAGTATGACAGTTATGGTATTAAGGAGGAAGATGGTGAATGATGAAGCTAGTAAAAGTGGAAGAGAACCTACTGTGAAATACTTGGTGAGTCATGCAAAAAAAATTCTGGAGATATGAAAGCAAAGGAGCCATTGAAGGATATTAAGGAGGTGAGTATTGTGATCACATTTGCTTTTTTCAGAAAATTCACTTTGATAGAAGCATGAAGAGCGCCAGAAAGGGTCAGACTTGGAGGAAGAGACATTGGTGGGAAAGGATAAAATTGAAGGCAAGAAAACAATTGGGATATTACACCAACTTGGGTAACAATCCAGGTAATAATTGATGAGGGAAAGAACTAAGAGCATAGGAGCTCTGAACATATTTGTAAGATCTTATTTTATATAGGAGGCATAAAACTTCCTCTAAATGAGGAGAAAAAAATGCTCCTGAAAAAAAATCCTAGCATAAGAAATAAGTTTAGAGGGATAAGAGAGGAAACAACACAATATCCACCACTCAGAATAAGTCTGCAAACCAAAGTTCAAAACATGAAAAATCAAGTACTAATAAGTGGAAAAATTAAACCCAGATAAATGCATTTGATACGGCATTCTGACAAAGGCTTCAAAATACATAATTCTGGGCTTTTCAAAGAGATAAATGAAAGTAAAACTTCCATTGAGAAAAAAAAAAAACAAGAAATGAACCAGACATAGGTAGAAATTAAATAAAAAACAGATATAAAAAGAGACCAATTGGAAATCTTACAAATGAAAAATACCATCACTGAAATAAAAAATAAAATTCAATAAATAAAATGAACTCTGGATTGGAATAGTTAAAGGAAAGGTAACTATACAGAAGTATTACACAGAACCCAGCACCAAGAGATAAGGAGATAAAAAAATGAAATAGCAGTTACTGCTTACTGAGGAAAGATTGAACAGCTCCAACAAGTATCTAATAAGACTTCCCATAGAAGAAAATGCTGAGAATGGCAGAGAAGTAACAAATACCACAGAATATTCTGAAATTAAAGATAAATCAAAATTAAAAGTTTATTCCAACTATCAAGTAAGATAAATAAGTAGGATAAAGTAGGATAAGTAGGATAAACAATAGTAAACTACATCTAGGCATATTATAGTGAAAGTGTTGTTCATCAAAGACAAGAAAAACTCAAAAGCTGTCAGAAGAAAAAATATATTGCTTTAAAATAAATAAAAATTAGGTTGACTAAAGACTTCCTATGAGTAATTATAAACACAAAAGCCAATGAAATAATACCTGCAAAGCTCTGAGGGAAAATAATTACCAACCCAGTATTCTATATCCAGGTATATTATCATGTAAGCTTGAGGACAGAAAACAAAATTTTTTAAACAAACAAAACTAGGAGAGTTTACCCAAAACTCACTGAAACCACCATTAAATGATGTTCTTAAACAAGAAGAAAAGTGAATTCAGGTGGAAGGCAAGGGATAATAAAAATAACAGCTGATAATTACTGAGTATTGACTCCCTACCGAGCACAGTTCTGAGTGACTACATTATTAATTCAATTAATCCTTATAAAAATCTAGTAAGATAGGTACTATTATTATTCCCATTTTATAATCGAGAAAACTGATTTACAAGAAAGATATGCAGCTTTCCCACAGCTAGGAACTGCAAACCTAGGTTCTGACTGGTTTGCAGCAGACTGGCTCTGAGAGAAACAAGCTTAACTACTACACACACTGCCCCAACAGAAGACAAAGATGAGCAGAGAAATTGATGGGGCATAGTACTAAATGTAATTATTAGAAAAATAACCATTTTTTATGCTTGTGAAAATGCCAGTAGGAGGCAAATCAGGAGGCGACTGACTGAAGACAAGTCTTGCTGTATAGGGCAGTAGTAGGAGGGAGATACAGAACAGAAGCACTGACTTCAGCATTTAGATGCTGAGAGACCGATTCACAATAGGGCGAATGGTTGGGGTAGAGGAGGGAATGTGGATGGAGCAAGGTGTCAGAGGCAGCAGGAGGAGCTGAGACACAGGCATAGGAAAGCTTCCTTGAGTATTCCTCCACTCTTTGATCTCTCCTCTTCAGATTCCTATCCTTTAGGATCTTAATCACCCACATAGCAGGTAATTATAGGCTCTTGTTTTTATTTCCATACATACTGTCATCTTGTTAGCCCCAAGTCAACTGTAAGCTTCTTGAGGTAAGGAATTACATTTTATAGCTATTACATCCCCCTCGAGTGTCTAGCACATTTCAGGGAAAAAAAAGTAAATCATTACCCTTGAATGATTGATTAATCAATTATGAAGCTGCCATCCATTTGACAGGAATTACATTCCATTACATGAACTATCTGTATGTTGGATATATCAAGTTAAGGAGAGAAAAATTTTAAAAATTATTTATATTTTAATAGACCCTATATTTTTCAAGAAACTTAAATGGTTTAATTAATTAAAACAGTTGAAACCTTGGAAACACTTGTGTTGGATCCATAGAACTAATCACTATTAACTCTTTGGGATTAACGTGTTTATTTCCTCTGATAAGTGTCTCCATGTGCTGTAAAAATGTATAGTAGAGCTTACTTAAGACATAAGACTGTCTGGTTCTTGGACATTTTCCCACCCCCGAGCAGCTTCCACTGACCTGATACAAACCTAAACCTGCAGATCCTAGAAACGATCCTGTGGATTTTAAGGATTCTCTTTTTAAAGAGAGAGTAGGCACTTCTCTCAGCTGAATCTCTTACAGAATATTTTGAGGTTCTTATTCTTCATTCTACATTCAATTAGCAGTCTTCTAACATATAGTCAGTCCCAAAATATTCAGTTGAGTTTGAGGTCAAGAGAATCTGCTCTGGAGGCTTCAATAGAAATGTCTTGGTTCTTCTCTCTCTTTAAGTTATTAGAGAGATTACCCTTGAAGGGGATCTAGTTAAATCTCTAAGGTTTCCTTGACGCTTCTGGGTAACGTGATCCCGAATGATTGATTTTTTTTTCTTGTCTTTTTTCTGTAATGTTCCAACAACTTGCTGCGCCACAGGGTGTTTATCGGTTCTTCAGACTGGCTTAGAGTTACTCATCTCACAGGAGCCCTGCCGACCATTTCTGGTCCCATTGTCAGCAGGTCTTAAGCAGTGGCTAGGAAACTGCTTCTCTAGCTTCCTCCAAACTCCTCTGTTGGATCTCTAATCTGACATACCAAATAAGCTCAGGTGAAGAGTCAGGGGCCAAAAGGAAGGACCGATAGTGTTTCTCAGAACTAAAAAGCGTATTTATGCAACACACTAGCACCCACCGAGAATGCCTTGCAGCTTCCACCAGCACTTCCTGAGAGCCACTGGCATGGCTAGCGAACTTCCTGCAGGATCCACTAGCACTTCCTCAGACCTATTGGTGTGCACCTCACAGGACCTCAGGCTCTTGAAAATGATCAGCTACACCCCTCTAGATGCCCCAGGGACTCCACTGACACACCCTTGGGCTCTTCAGGCGTTTTGTTTTTCCAGAATGTCATTGTGCTTAATCAACTATCCTGCTCACTATGCCAGTTTGTCAGGAGCTCAGTTTAGCTGGAGAGAGCTGAGCTGCCAGGTGTCAGAGTAGCGGATTAATACAAAAAGCCAAATGAAAATAATGGTGAAGGCTTTAATCACTTTCTACGATATCATGAGCAAGAGGCTAAACCAGAGAAAGTGCCAACTCGTCTTACTCTGTTTGCAGCCATCAAATGGCACCGGGAGCCTCAAACAAAGGCCTCCTGTAGTTTTATGGACCTGGGACAGAATGAAGGAATGCAGATATGCCTAAGAGCTTGGCCAGCCTCGGGAGCCTGAGATCTTGACTGCAACTCCCTACAGGCTGCAGTACATTGGCTATGCACCAAGTCTATTGTGGGGAGGATGGCTTGCCCCATGAGGTCTGCCAGGTAAAGCCTTTGTAATTGCCTTTGGTCAGGCCTGAAATATCACACGTAAGTTTTTAGCCAGGAGCTGGACTCCTCACCTTGCACACTTTTCTTGCGGGAACCCGTCTCTTCTCCATGTGGCCTGGGTGAATTTGTCAATCACCATCCATCATCCCCTTTCTCCAACCTCTACTCCCACAATTGGCCAATGCTGGACTAATTATAATACTTTATTTCCCAGGATGCAGTGACTGGTCTGAAGGATGGGAAGGGAATCCAAGCTCAGCAAATGGGAGTCCTTGCCCAGAAATTTCAAAAATTTGTATAGGAGAGAGTAGTTAACTCTTCTTCTCGGGTTATGAGTTCCTGCTGTTGCCAGATAGCCATCATTCCAGCCAGTGCAGAGTGCTTGCCTGAGAACAAAGCCAACACACAGTAAGAAGACAAGCCAAAGGATGGAGAGATGCTAAAGCTCTGGTTAGAAAAGGCCTTGAATTTCTCAGTTATACCAACTCATAAACGCCTTTCATTTTTTGTTTAAGGAGAGTGAAGTGAGTTTCTGTCACTTGAAACTAACTAGTCTTGGCTAATACAATGTGATCCAAAAGGGAATTACCACATAGAATGAGGCATTCTTTCGAAGTGTACAAATAACCAACATATCAGTGACAGGGTTGACTTGAAGTATTTTATTTCAGTAAGTCACAGGACTATTATATATTAGCTTAGATTAAACCATGAAGATGTGAGGATTATATGGATATTATGATCTAGATTATGAATCCTTTGAATGAAAAGTTACTTGCAGATATAAGTTTTCCACCTGATGAATTTTGCTGGATTATCCAAGTATAAGTATTTTGAAAACTCGTCTATTATTTCTTGTATAATTTTTGAGCAAATCTTTAACTGATCCTTCCATCTTTCTAAGGATAGCCTTTTAAATTAAAGATTACCTTTATTAGACCTAAAATGTATGGTAAACTATACAGAAAATGAAGAATATCACATGTGATCTTGATAAAGTTGATATCCACCACCTATGAAACAGTGGGCTATATATTTTTCTGACTTAGGTAATGAAATGACATTTATTAACAAGGGGAGTCCCAGGGGCATTCACAGGAACCCTTGTGAGTCAGGACACTGACTTGAGCTAAAGAGTCCACCTTTTCCAGGGACTGTTGAGGACACCAGAGTTTTATGGGCCCATCTCTTTCTCCTGCTTTCTGACTCAGCTGTTCATTAAAAGCAGTTTCCATCTGGCACAAGGTAATTTGGGGGTCCGTTCTTATGAGGATGATGCTATTCCTTCTGGTCCAGTAAAAGGGTGCCTCTTCCTGGAACTCTGTGGCTGTAAACATAGTAACTATATTTGCTAAACACCTACTTGGGAATCTGTTCTGACAAGTGTAATGATCAGACAAGGAGTTTGGAAACTGTACCTGAAATCAGTGCTTGTAGAACTACTAACATTTCTATGGTTTACTGATATTTATTTAATGTACTGTTCGTCAAATTTATTTGAGTCCTGAATTGTTTTTCCATAACACAGGTTACTATTGCATGGAACTAGTGGAGAGTGGGAAAGAACACACTTGGGTATATGTGATAATAGATCATCTCTACAAGCTACCTGCCCCTGATGCTTTATCCTATTTAGTTGTCACAGCAATCATGTGAGGTTCATACTTTCCTCACAGTGATTTTACAACTAAAGAAATTGAGGCACGAGGAGTTTTAGCACAATGCAAGGTCACACAGCTGGTACACGGCGTGCTTGGCTGCAGACCCAGGAAGTCTGACTCTACAGCTCATATTCTTAATTACTATACTATATGACCTCTATTTAATATTTCATGACCGCTGGTTGTGCAGTTGAAAACTCACCATGATGACCCATATATACAAGCTTGGATGTAAATCACTGTACAGTTTTGGAAATTTTTATGGGCTGACACCCTGCTACAGAGCTCTTCGGCCAGGCCGTCGCTAACTTATGGGGTGACTCCAGATATCATTAGGTGAGTATCCTGCTCTGTAAAATGGCCACAGATAGAAGCGGTCCCTCACAGGGAGGATAATGACATAGTGAATCAGGTTAGCTTGCCTCTTAAGCTCTTCCATGAGAATAAACCAGGTGCTTGTGGAGCTGAATGATTTTTAGTCGATTAGGGCAATTTGGGGTATTATCACTCCTATGCCCTAAATTTTCACCTAGCAGGCCAAAAGCCCCACACCTGCCAATCCCAGGTAACATCCTGAGCCTCTTGCCCTCCTGCCATCCCGTGGTTTATTGTGGTGAGATAACAGTTCCAGCAAGAGAGTTCACTCCTAATAAGGTTATGGGGTTTTTTGTAACTTCTTAAAAGTTAAAAACAGTCTAACAGTAAGGCAAGCTCATGTTATGAACCGCTGGTTTTACTGTGTCTTTTAATATTGCAACACGTTTTATGCTTTATTCATCCACTCATTCACAAAATATGTACTGAGAGTACACCATATGCATGGAACTATGACAGCTAACGTGAGATACTGAGACCTTTGATTTATGGGAATTCTCAGGGAGGGAAAACCTAATGATCTGTTCTTTTGCAGAAGTTACTCAACACTCAGTATACATTTTAGCTTGTTTTTAATGGGAAGCAAGGGAACTGACAGATATAGAAAAACTACCATGGGTTAGGCATGGTGATAGGTCCTCTCTGTGTAGCTGAGCCTCACTTCAGTATTATGAAATTGATATTATTTTTCCATTCTTACTTCTTATTTACAAATAAGGAGATGAAAGCTCAAGAAATTAAGATGCCAGGTCCAAGGTCACACAGCTAAGAAAGGGTGAGCAGGCTCCAGAAGCTAGAGTCTCCTCTTCATTCTCATAGTTCTGAGGATAGATTGTTTGTAATAATGGTCAGGAAGAACCACTGAGGAAGTAATAACTTTGAACCCTAATCCACAAAACTCGGGATCATTAGAGAGAACCTTTAAGAGAACAGGCTGTGGAGCAGTCATGTTTTAACTCCTTCCATAAAAGTGTATTTGTTAGGAGTTAGCATTATGTAATGTCTGAATTCTTTTCTCAGTCAGAATTCAAAAGATGGGGGTTTGCCTGAAAGATAGATAATGGTGTTAGAGAGAAATGGGAAACAATAGGAGGAGAGAGTCATGATTAAATTTAGGAAAACAATTGGATGTTTAAACCTAGAAGTGACTTTGGGGGTTCACTCACTGAATCTCATTGAATGTAACACATATTCTCCAGGACATGCCAGCCCAGGGATAAAAATGGAGCTATAGTAATTTTATCTCTCTGGTTACCACTTGCATATGATATAGGGAAACCACCAGCTCCACTGTTTCTGGAAGGTATATAGATATCTCACCCTAGTATCAGAAGTCCTCTTCAAAGACTTTCAGCCTCCAGTGATTCCAAGGGGTCCACCTCCATGAAGCCCCTTGAAGTTGCCTTCCCACAGCTATCCTTGCCCACCCCAAACCCAGGATACCTCCTGACACTCCATCCCAGGCGAAGCTGCAAGAACAACTGATTACCCAAGGCTAGAGGGGAGAGTCGGACACTTAACTCCTGAAGCCACAATCCCTAGGAGTTGACAGACTTCTAAGAAATGTATCTAGTTGTGCCCAAGATTGCACAGTGAGCTTCTTTACTTTGTCTTTGACAAACAGCATGTGTTTAGGAGAAAGCTAAGGGCCATGGAGAATACCAGTATTAGAGTAGACATCAGAACTCTAAAAGTCAATGTTTACTAGACATTAACTCCTCAAAGACAGGACACATGTCCTATCCATCTTTGCACATCCAAGACCCAGCACTGTTCACAGCACCTGTTCTAATACGTGTTGGGCAGAATTGAACTTTGCCCAAGACACTTTCTCTGAAGCCAGCATTGCTTGTCAGTCATCAACATTGTATGCTTTATTTCCATTAATATCCCTCTTGTTGATTTTCATAGTGACAAGTGGGATCTCCTTTACGTCGTTGGCAAACAACTTTCCAAACACATGCTAGTGTTTCCTGCAGCATCTGGAACTTAGGGTATCCTCTTGGAACATTTAACTTATGGCACCAAGAGGCACTGGTGACAATTGAGAGGGAGGAAAAGAAGGGAAAGGCATGTACAATCCCCCAAATTCTTCATCTCAAGACCCACCAAGTCAGGTGAGGATAAAAATGGGGAGGAGACATGGCATATTCCACGTAATAATTTTGTCAGAGCTCTAAGAGAAAAGATCATCTAAGAATCCAAAAGCCAACAACTCTGGCAAAAGATTTTGAATTATCAGGCCCATGGACACAACACCTTCTATAGGACGACATTTCATCTCTTTCTTCTTTATAGTCAATAACTGGTGATAAATAAGTGGAAGAATACAAGTCTTGACATTTAAACACAAGGGCCAGACTCTCCCAGCTTTCCCTCTACATCTAGGAAAACTGACTCACTGGAGTAGATCAGCTGCAATTGTGTGTATATATGATATAGGGTGGCTGCAAACAGCCCCGCGTGTTCTACCCTGGACAACTACAGGAGGCAACATTTTATTCCAATGTTTGCTATTGTTCTCCTGGGACTCTAGGTTCTTTTCACAGCACTGGGCAGCTAGGAATCCCCAATATTACATTAGTTAAAATCGTAACTGAGCTCCCTGTTTTTAAACTAGCCTGGTTAATACTTGACAGGTGGTGGTGTTTGAAGGCTGCCTTCTGAGAGTGAGTTTACAAGAGCACCCCAGGCACCCTCTGCAGAAGTATTTGTGCTCAATTCACAATCACTTTATATTATTTTTTTTTCTTTAGAGTCCGGTGTAGTTTACATCTGTTTGCCCCATGAGTCCACTCGTAAAACAAGAGTAGAATTAACAGTTTGTGAGGATTCTTAGGGACTTTATATGTTTGTGAAAATGAAACTAATTCAGCCTAACTCCAATATAACTGCTGCTGCACACAGCGCACAGCGGCCTGCAACCCAGTGGGTCCCGCTAACGGTTGTTGAGTGACTGATAAACAAGTTCCAGGCTTCTAATTGGCCATGGCCTCCCTGGCTGCTCTGATGATATAATGGCTTGGGTGGAAGATTCAGCCTGTATCACTCAGAAACAAGCAAAATGAAACTAAACAAAAAAGACTTTTTTGTATGGATAAAACAGATCTAATGCTTGAGCCTCCATCAGCTCCTGAGCCTCTTTCCTTCCTGGGCAGCCCTGGGCCGGAGGCTGAGGACCTTAGATGATGCACTTAGACCCGGTGAGGATGCCTTAATAATGGGAGCCCAGGGGAAGGACCTGGAGCCACCTAGGGAGTCAAGAGGGGGCAAATTCAGTTCAGTACAAGGGAGAGCACTTGAACTCAACAAAACATTTATCAAGCAACTTCGGGCCAGGCTAGACACTGGAAATGCAGAGATAAAAAGCACACTCCTTATATTTCAGAAGCTCCCAGTGCAGTGATGTAATAGATGCATGCATAATTATGATGCTGTGCGCCAAGTGCTATCGGAGAGGTTACCAACAGGGAACCGCCTTGGAGGGTCATCACCAAATATGCTGCGGGGTGGGGAGGGGATTCAGGGAAGCTTTCCTGAGCTGAGATTTGAAGAAGAAATAGAAAGAATCCTGGTAAAGATGCCAGGGAGCCCCTAGCAGGAGGGCAAGAGGGTGAGCAGAGGGGAAGGCCAGGAGGATGAGAATGGCTTTGTATCAACTAGCGCTCATTGTATTGTGTACTTGCTGCATACATTATATTGTAAAGGGCCTTTGCAAACTGCTCGGCCTCTCCGCAGTATTTGGAACAGCCTGTCTCACTCTCCTTGAAACTCTCTCTTCTCTTGACCTCTACAGCACCCCTCTTTGCAGGTCTACCCCCTCTGTGAGATTCGCCGTCTTGTCTGCTTTGTGGACTGCTGCTTCTCCATGCCCTGCTCAGGGTTAGGGTGTCCCCACGTATCTGTTCAAGCCCTCTCCTCTGTCTTCATCTCCTCCCTAGGTGATCTCATGCAGAGCCCTACCCTTTAAAGCTATCTTTAGGTTGATGAATTCTAAGTCTATGTTTCCAGCTGACCCCTCTCCTGAATTCCACGTTCATATGCCCTGCTATGGACTTCACATCTCTACTCAGACCTCAGGCTTAACATGGCTAAGACAGAATTGTTTATTGCATTTCACTCTCCAATCTGTGCTTCTCCAAGTCTTGCCATATCAATAAATAGAACCACTAACCACTTAGTTGCTTAGATTAAAAAATCTAGGAGTCATCTTGATTTCCCTCTTTCCCTTATATTCCACATCCAAACCCAAAACAATTTCTCTTGCCTTACCTCCTGAATAAATCTTCATTTTAGTTGCTTCTTACCATCTCAACGTCTAAAGCTCTAGTTGAAGAACCACTGTCTCTTCTTTGAACCACTGCAATTGTTTCTAACATGTTTCATTCTTGATCCTTAGGATCTTTTCTCATATTGTATTCGTCGTTTCAAAGCAAAATCTAATAAAATTTATTCTTTCTTAAACTACTCAATGGCCTAACATTGCAGTGACAATAAAATCCAAACTTCTTTTCACAGCCTACAAGCCCCTTCCTACCTCTCTGCCTCGTTGCCTTTACTCTCCTCGCGGTTTCTAACATCCCAAACCCTCTGACCTTCCTTCTGTCCTTTAATCACACCAAGCCCTTTTCAGTTCAGGGCCTCCACATTCACTGTTCCTCTGCTTAATATGCCCTTCCCCAAGACCCCGGGATACTGCCTCTCCACCTTCAGCTTTCAGCTCAAATACCCCCTCCCCAGAGAGCTTTTCTCTGACCATCTGAGGCTCAGTGGTCACCATCAAACCCACTCTCCCCTCTATCTGTGGCCCTTTTCTATTTTCCTTATAAATTGTATTGCTCTCTGAAATTATCTTGTTGGTTTATTTGTCTACTCATTTATTGTCTCTCTCCCCATTGCAGGGAGAACAGGGACCTTGGTTTGCTCACCCCTGAATCCCTAGTGCCTAGGACAGAGCATGACACAAAGCAAGGGCCTGATAAATATTTGCAGATTACCTAGTGAATGCCTGAACCAAAGGCAATTGGTTGTGAGAGAGGTCCACAGTGAGAGGTGTGAGAGAGAGAGACCCCAGTGAGAGGTCTGCCTGGCCAGGATCATTGTCACTCTATTGTGAGGGGCTAGACCTATCAATCACATTGGCTCATTCTGAACTGGAGACACGAGAGTGAGGCAGTCAGTAGCATCAGGGGAGGTAGAGGCAGAGACAGAAGCAATGAGTCACCGTACTGGTGGCCCATTAGAGTGGAAGGGAATGGAAATGGGCTGCCAAGGAGGCAGCAGAATGACCAGATTGCCAAAGTGCTGCAGAGCCTGGAATGTCATTTGGTTTGCTGGGAGCCCCTCCCTGCAGCTTCTGAGATGGTTTCCTGCTCTTCTTTACTTCCTCATTAACCGAGTTAGCCTGAATGGATCTCTGTTCCTTACACCTTGCAAGAGCCTAACTAACAGAAGTAAGTCTTTATTATATCTTTACTTCAACTAAAAGGATGCTAGGACCCAGAGGGAGTAAGCGACTTGCCCAAGATTGCAGAGCTGGCCATTGTTGAGTCAGAGCTTGAAATTTTCTATTATACTTGTTGCCTAATTTCAGCTTCACAACTATCTTAGGAGGTGAGGAGGAAATGGACTACCTTGAGAGAGAATCTCTTATCCCTCAGATAATTCACCTGGAAGCTGATGGCTACCTATAGGGAATGCCATAGGAAAGTCCAAGTTTTGGATTCATAGGAACTAGACTAAATTGTCTTCTCAGATAGATTCAAACCCTGAGAACCCATGATGCCATAATAGAGGACAGAGAAAGCATGGGTGTGATTTGAGGTGTCTACTCTCCCAGTGGGTTTTCTTCTTTTCCATCATCCTGCAGGAGATCATTCATTTGGAGATCTTGGTCTAGTGATTCCTCTTCAGGAATTTTGTTCACCAAAACATTTCCCTCATTAAACTTCTCTTCAGGTCTCAAGTCCACAGGTTTCTTCATCATCTGGATTTTCTGTTGTCATTCTCCTGGTCAATGAAGTTTTGAACTTCTGGCCCATGATACCTTTAGTGACTAAGAGAAACTACAGTGCCTGGAACTTGCCTTCGCCATTAACAGTGAAATAGTCCTTTGGAAAGGTTACGGCAGCTCCAGCACCAGTAGGGTCCCTCCCCGGGAGGTAATTCTGTGTTTTCATAGTGCAGTGACCCAGCACAGGAGAAAGTGATTTGTACCTTCACAAAGGCCACTCCCAGCCTAGAGTTCAACCCACCATCTTAAATCTGCTGTTATAGGATCACAGACCTTCCTCAGAAAGAGTAAACCATGTCTGACCCAATTTAGCCCTAACATTGGTCAAAGATCCACATAGTGAGAAAGAATATCCCTTTCATCATACTAAGCTATAAAATCCAGAGTGCAGAAAGTCAAAAGATTTGTTCCCAGATAGTTTTATTTTCTGTTAGTTATTGAGAGTCATACGCAAAATATTTGGGACTCTCAATGCCATATTTCAAAGTAGTCACCTCCAGCTATGGAAGATCATATTCTAGGCATACTTCTGCCTTCTGCTATTTGGGACGATCAACGGTCCCCAGAGAGTGGCATCCCACCAAATGTGGCAAAGTATCTGGAGAGTTTCCCTTTGTAAGCCTTTGAACATGTTAGACATATACTTCTGGGAAATTTCCACAAGCAATCACATGTTAACCTGTGGAAGACCCACGTATGTCCTATCCTCAGGTAGGCCAACCACTAGGTAGGAGAAATCAGAGTGACGGGCCTGGATACTCTCTATTTCTCCTGAGACCTAAACAAGAAGAAGTGGGCTAACCAGGTCACAGCAAAAATGCAGGCTGCGCTTTCAAATCAGCTTCCTTATGGAGGGTGTTATACCTCACAGGGCTACAGAAGAACTTTTTATATATAAGTTAGACTATCCATGAAACTATTTTGAAGCCATAGCATCTGAACCTGAAAGAAACCAGTCCAGTCTTAAAGAAGTCAGGCAGTAGAACAATATAAATGTTAATTTAAAAAAAATGTGACGTGGGCCTCAGTGCACTAGAATTGTACTTCAAGTTAGTGGTACTATTAGATGCACCAGACTCTGTTGTTGGTAAGCATGTTTATTGTCTCAAAAGCTTTTTGAACTAGGTTATAAAGCGAATGAGTATTGGTCTAGCTGGAAAGTTTGGGGTGCTATCTTGCCCAAGTGGATGGACTTAGAATATCTGTCTCCCTGATATTCTTTCCAGGCCTATATGAAGCCATAAAATTCAAAATGAAAGCAAAATAAAAATATCAAATTGCACACATTCCATTAACATATATTAATCAAGTGCCTCCAAGATATCAGCCAAAAAAGGAGCCAAATGTGCCGTGTCCACCCTAACATTCCTGTCCCAACCCCTCAGCTCGTTACAAACAAGGAAAAAGGTCTCCCAAATGAGCACGGAGTGGAGACCATGAGTGCTGTGCAGTAGTCATTCAGTGAAAACCAAATTAACGCTAATTATCTTCTGGCTTGCTGTGGTGCAGCCAGTGTAACTTCACAAGAGAAAATGGCATCCGTGGCACTAGGTGGCATCATTCTGACACATTTACAGACCATTAGCCAGTGCTAATATCATTTCAAAGGGCTTGTGTCAAAGTGGGGAGGGCACCCTAGGAGCGCCGCTCGGCCCTGTGTTATCTGTGAGTGAAAACTCTGGGCTCCCAATGGAGAGGAAGGGTTTGCACTACGGTTGGGTGTCCACTCCTAACTTACCTAGCTCTCTCAAGGTAGGTCACTCAGGACAGGTTGTGTCCTGACGCATATAAGAAAACTTCTAGAAATTTCTTTGGGGAGTGGATAGGTGAGAGAGGTCTTGTTAAGAAATGCCCTTGCCTCATTAACTCATACCAAGATCTAAGCTCTTCCTCAGTGGCTGAAACTAGTGGCTACTGAAGTGATCCAGACACTGCCTGGGTAAAAGAAGTAGTTTGTTTTTATAATTGGAGTTTCAGAATTAGGCTCCTTAGCCCAGCAGGCTTCTATCAGAGGGAGGTGGGAGGGTTGACCCTGTGAACTAAAGAAGATGCTAAACTGGTGGGGAATTCAAAAAAACATTCATGGAATTCAGAGAACGAGAGCAGGAAAATTTGCCACTGAAAGTGTGGTCTGTGCATGAGCGTCCCTGGGGAGTTCATGAGAAATGCAGACTCTCAGGCCCCATCCCAGCTCTTCTAAGTCGGAATCGGCATTTTAATAAGATCCCCAAGTGATTTCTGTGCACATTGACATTTGAAAAGTACCGGTCTGTCAATACGCCTGACTGCAAGAATGCTTTTTAAGAGAAGGGGACAATTTTGTTATTATTATTAATTTCTACACTCAAAGCTCTTTCCTGGACTCAGGGCCAGCCCTCTGCCAAATTTCTTCTCACTTCCGCCTTATCTCCTGTTTCACCACTCTCTCCCTCTACCTCCTTCTGTATGCCCAGCTCATGCATTCTGCCCTCTGGCCATCTGAATCCTGCCAGGAGAATGCCCACTCTGCAGTTAAAGCAGGTGAAGTGGGGCAAGCACTCAACTTAAATCATAAGAACTGAATCCAAGTCTTGGTTCTGCAGAATCCTGAAAGTAAGTCTTTTCACTTCTCTCATAACACCCATTTTCCTGGATGCAGAGATGAAATGCAATAGTGTATGTAAAAGAACTTTATGAGCTATAAAGCATTAAAGATATGCCTAAGGTCTGGGTCCCCAAGGGGCTATTTTTGAACACATGCTATTCATAATGGGGGCAGTACTGTGTAAAGGTTAAGAGCATGGGCTCAGAGCAGATTGCTGGGATTCAAATCCTAGAGCTGCCGCTTCCTGGGTTGACCATATTTGACTCAATTTCCTCATTTGTAATAGGACCTACTTACTACCATGACAGGGCTGTCATGAGGAGTGAAAAAATTAATGTACATGGCATGCCTAAACATGCCTTATAAATGTCAGCTGTGATTACTACTTGTCCATAAATGTTCATAATACCCATAAATAGCAGCTATGATTACTGCTAAATGCGGGTAACTTTACCTCTGGGAACTTTATTTACATCATCTGTAAGGGAAATACAGAGACATGGGATAAATGATCAGGGAACAAACTCAGAAGCATTTGAGAGTGGGGAGAACAGTGGTAGAGAGGGACATACAGACAGACAGACAGACAGAGATCCAGAGAGCAAAGACATAGAATAAGAGACAGGCTTAGCAAGAAACAGCCCTGGCAAGATAAAGGAGTAGACTATATTATTCAAAAAAAATAAGCATTTTGGGGGATATCACTGCAAGGAAATGATTATTTGTCACAGATCAGAGCCAACATAGACTACAGACTAAGTCAGGTGCTGACCACCTGCAGGGACAGAATTGACATGTTTGAGCATGGAGGCTAATTCTACACATCAGATGAATAAGCCATCACACCATGCCATGCCCTTAAATAAACAAACCCATGGTAATAAGCACACAGTTTTATGCAACACAATAAAATTATGGAAATGCATTGAAATGCACTTACCTTAGATCTCCAGAAAGATCTCTATATGCCTGCATTTAGTGACATCGCTCTTCTCTCTGGAGGTTTTTGCTTTCAGTCACTAAGCCAGAGCTGTGACCTTAACAGTTCCCGTCCTGGCCACACAAGAGACCACGAGGATTCTGTAAAATCCTGCAGTGGCCCTTTTCCTGCAGCCCTAGGAATGCCCATTCCAGCCATCGCTCCAGGTCCATTTCCCATTCTGGCCATCTTCACAGCTGCTCACATCTGCTCTTAATCATGGTCCTCTTTCCTAGGATCTTCTGTCTAGTCTCCTTTGAGACATTGAGAGAGTGTTTGATGTCTCCCTGGGTTGTGATTTTCCAGATAGCTGACCGCCTTTGCTTTCTCCCGCTCTTTGCTACGTGCACTTGTGTCTCAGCATAGTCCAGCACCAGGACTTCTGCTTTGGGGGCTTAGACAGCCTCCTCCAAATTCCTAGTTCATTTGCCCTGTGCTCCTGGCCATCAGGTTGAAGACTGCAGTCTTGAAAGATGGTAGAATCCCGCTACTTCATAAATGTCTCAATGTCCTCATTCTTTCCTGTGTTGAGCACAGCACTCCATCTATTCTACTCACCATTGGTCTGCCTTGGTGTCTGAAATTCCACTGTCATGTACCATTTCTTAATGCTAATGCCTCTCAAAGGAATATCAGTAATTAAACCATTAATGAACATAAGAGGGAGGTTAGTGAAAGGGGACCCAATACCTTAAAGTGTTTAAGATTTGACCGTATGAAACAACATTGTACAGTGTGAGGAAGTCCTTGTTGAAACAAATGTCACCTTGTCATGCAAGAAGGTAAGTGGGCATCCTGTCATGACTCAATCCTCAGGAGGCTGCATTTTGCAATAAATGGGGCGTAACGAGAGGGGATTCTGAGAAAGCTCCATCCTGTCTGTTATGCTCAGATGTTAATTATACCAGCAAGATTATCTCCAGAGTTCTCTAAAATAATTATACATACGAAAGTCCATGGATTTGCGTTTGAAGTATTAGAATCTTTCTTGAGTCCATGGAAGTCCACAGCTCCATTGAGAAGTCAGTTATCAGCCTTGCCCACTGAAATCAGGGTGCTGGGTCAAGTGGTATTAGAAACATGGGCCTCAGCAAGGCATAATTTAGTAACATTTGCAGACACTTTTCCCCCAGAAGTTCTGGGAGACAATTTTGGATCTGCTGGTCCAACATGTGCAGTAATGTGTCCAGAGGGAGCCTAAAGCAGTCAGCTGATAAAAATGATTGGGATAAATGATTATTTTTCTTCCTTCCATTCATGAAAATCCTTTCTCTGAGTGGACTCAGTGTATTTAGAGTACAGATTCATGAGCAAGAAGAATGAAACAGAGGATGAAACTCTGATGAGTAGCCTCTCCTTAGGTTTTTAAACAATCTCCAATATCCGTCGATTGCAAGCACGTTCACACATACATCTCAAGGTATCAATGTGTTTTTTATTTCATTCAGGTGCGTGCCCTCCCTGTCTCTCTGCTACTTGCCTCTCTATGTCTGACTCGCTTGAATTATTTAACGTTTTTCCCCAGTTAATCTAAATTAGAGTTGTTTTTTTTAAGGGAGGATGGGAAGAAACTAAAAATAGTCACTGAAGCCAGGATATATTACACCAACTGCTTTTGCCTCTGGTGGTTACTGGAGTTTCCTTTGTTGTCTTGTTTGATTGTTTCATTTATATGGCAGGTTAGACAGCAACAGACTTCTGTTATTGCCTTTTCTCAGTGGTGGATTTTTTAGGCTCAGATCCCCCTGAGGCAGCCACTCCCCATCCGCAGCTGGTGACAAGAGGTGCTGTTGCTCTCAATACTTACACCTACTGGAGAAAGATCAACAGAGATGCTATTAAGTGGCATAGGGTGTCTCCATTTTTAACTGTTTAGGCTTTTGTTGAGAAACACAGAGAGAGAGAGAGACTAAAAAACTCTGCGAGAGAGATCATTGAACAAGTTGCGTCTTCTAGATCGATTCTTGATGTACTACTTTTGCAGCTGCTTGATTGCATTTTTCTCTGTTCTTATCTTCCCACCACCAGCTTCCATCCTCTCTTTTAAGGATATGCTGATTTTTGCCGCTGTTTTTCAATAATCAGAAATATTTTTTTAATCAAATGGCAATATAAACATATTAAACTAGGGAAGACATTTGTAGGGGGCAGGATTTTTGCAGTAGACTGAGAGTATGAGGATCAGAAGTTCAGTCCTCGGGGCTATTTTTTAAAGTTCTCCCAGGAAACTTCGGGTCATTAGTTACTTTCTAACTTTCCATTACTCTTTTAGTTAATGCAGCCACAGAGCGTCATCCTTGGCATAAAACTGGGAATGAGGAGATTTATGGAAGGAAAAGAAGTGAAACTTAGTGAAATTAAACAGATTAGAAGGCTCTGGTAATACTTCAGGCAGTAAATGAGCACTGCAAATTGAGAATGGACCCCAAAGAAATCTTGGTCATTAGGAGAGGGTTTCTGCCCTCCAATCTTGTCTCCTTCAGGCACATCGATCGCTGCCTTTTTATTTCCTTTTAGTCCGTAGAGCAGAAAGCCAGGGTAAAGAGCCTCCCATATTCACTGTTAAGTATCTGTTTGTTTTTTGTTAAGGGCACTAAAAGCAAGGTGAAGAAATGTAAGGTTAAGGAACCTCACCTAGTCTACAGAGCAATTTAAGACCAAGACGACCTCGAGCACCTCCCACGTGTACAGCATTGATGCATATACCATCATGCCCCAAAGGAAACTTTTAAAAAATTCTTAAAAGGAGGGAGACTCTGGAGCCAGGTACCTGAATTTAAAACCATAAGATAAAGGATGGCAAAGGTCTTAAGGAGATTACAAGAGAAAGGCAGGAGACTCTTGTAATAACAATGCAAGTCACAAGGCAATTAAGAGCCACATTAATTCCTAAAGAAGATCAAGGAGGCTGGGGTAGTCAGAGATGGCCTGGGTGGAGTAATAATATCATTGGGAATTGAAAAATGAGTAGGATTTAGATACAGATTATAGATGGAAAGCATTTTAGAATGTCTCCCTCCTTCGAAAACCACAAACTATGAGCTAAACTTGGCTTCATCTTTCAGAAAATGCCCTAAATCCTGGCTGTTTTGTCTTTTGAATAAACCTGATAGGCTCCAATGAGTATTCTGAATTCACCCTCTGAGCCAACAGAGTGAAAATGGCAATGTCATACCGTGTAACACCGGCATGAGAAAGGCCTTCAACATTCTGTAACTTCAACCTCATTTCTATTCTTGATTAGTCTGTCATGGGTTTTGTAACATTTTAAAATGGTGAATCCATTTCACAGAAACATAATAATGAGAACGCCCTGGGAAATTTATAAGTCATTTCATCAGTATTGCAGGGTCCAGAATAAAGAAATTTTAAAAATAAAATATTTTTCATTTAAGGACAGTACATAATTCAAAATTATCTGATAAAGTACATTCCAATGTAACACTTAATAATATTTATGACATATAAAAGTAAATTTTTCCCATTTAATAAACCTGTACTGTTTAATTTACTGTTTAATTATGTAAGAAAAAGCATTATTTGTGTACAAATAAATTTTTCTTAACATATGTTGAATTTGGTTTGGAGGGGCATCTTTACTAAAATACAGATTGAAAATTAACGATGTTTTAAAGCACCAAAATTTTTTAAAAATACTATTATAGCCTCTTGGAATTTTTGCGCTTTACATTAAAGTAACTATTATTTTTAAAACATTTTTTCTTTTCTGTTTCTAAAGGACAAGATAACAGAGAAGGTTTTGGGCTGCTCCTTGCATTGTGTCTCTGTAAATAATAGATCTTAGAGAAGGGTGGTCTTTATTCCCAACAAATGAACAGCCAAATTGGCCATCCTAAGTGCTACATTTCCAGTATTTGTTTTGAAGGACTGGAGATACACTCACATAAGAATTCTGATCAGATGAGCGCACCGTGCGGGTTCTGGGGAACCTTTGCAGAGAGCTAGCACAGTGTGACGTTAAGAGGGGGACCCTGGAGCCATGCACCTGAATCTAAACCTACCTTCCCCACTTTCTAGCTGTGTGACCTTGAGCAAGCAACTTAACCTCTATCTCGGTGCCTCAGTTTCCTTCTCTGTAAAATTGGGATAATAGTAGTGCCATGAGATTGTTAGGAGGATTGAATGAATTAGTATTCTTAAAGCAATTAGAATAATATCTAGTATGTAGTACATACTATATAGTTATTAAATAATCATGTATATTCTCCTCACTAACTTGTATTATAATTGAAACACCACCATTTTTTTATGCCTATGACTTGGATAAATTATATCCTGATGTCTCAAAGTAAAAGTGATTTTAAAATGTGTAATTGTTAAAACTACAATGGGTTTTTTTCTCTTGGATGGCCAACCCCTGGTGGTTAGACCACATGTATGCTCACAGATTCTAACAGCCAGCATGCAAATTGTGTCCTTATTTGCATATGTTCAAGCTCCTCCTTCTTTATGGGAAAACATTTAGATAATTATTTTTTAATTGAAATTGAAACTGACATCATTGCCACCTTTTAAAACAGGAATTTCCTGGAACATCTTTACAAACCCCATGATTCAGCAAAGCAGACCAACAATATCTCTAGATCTGAAGGCAGCTCATAGACTCTTTGGAAAGCCTGATTTGATTTGGACTCAATATAGGGAAAAAGTTTCCATTCCTTTCAAGCTTACACCCTCTCAAAGAGGGCTGTTTTGTACAGCTGTGCAGGCTGTATACTGCACATATCCAGGGCACTTGAGCTGTGAGTGCTGCCACCAGAATTGGCAGCTGGGCAGCCCTGAACACACTAGTCCCTGTGTAATCCCTTGGGCAGTTAGGGACCCCATCCCTCTGTCACATGGCAATCCTTCAAATACTTGAATAAGGTACAGCTTCTGCCCTCAAAGTCCATATGTTGCATGCCCCAGTTTGTTGAATCTCCCTTATATTCTGCCTAAGACTCAACAACATACTTGGTTGATGAGGTCTGAATTGTATTTAGCTTTCTTGATTGCCTCAGCCTACTGCCAAGCTTAGTGAGTGTCCAAACGCACTTATTCCATGCTTAGCCACATCTGTCTCTGCCCAGACTTTGGCAGTTTGACTTGTAAAGCTTACGCTTGCTTCTGCTGAATTTTATCTTCTAAGATTTAGTCTATCAAGCCCGAGTTATCAACATTTTAAAAATATTCAGTGTATTCACTGTCATTCCAAATGATATGGAGTTTTGAGCCATCAATTAAAAATATTGGACAACGCCGAGACCAAGATGGAGCCATGCCACCCAGCACTATTCCTCCCCAGAGACCAGTGCCCTGTGGCTTCTGCTGTGTGCACTGACTGTTTTCACATCTATAGTCAGTGGTCCTCAATCTTGTCCACAAGGCTCTCAGGAGAGCCTCTTTCAAATGTTTTCCAAAAATCTCACTTCTATGTCTATTATATTTCCCTAATTCTTAGTCTAAGGATTCTATCAAAGGAAGAAATGAAGACTGAAGGAATTGCTTGTTCTGGGTGACCCCAGTTGGTTCTTAACAATCACCTCTACATTTACCAGGGATTCTTAAGCCAGCCCTTTAATAAAAA
Organism: Ceratotherium simum simum; assembly: GCF_057802395.1. Taxonomy (NCBI): domain Eukaryota; kingdom Metazoa; phylum Chordata; class Mammalia; order Perissodactyla; family Rhinocerotidae; genus Ceratotherium; species Ceratotherium simum. The sequence goes on from NC_141912.1 coordinate 51,022,960, forward strand.
GTTTTGATTATTTTGGGAAGAGAATTACTAGAATTACTAAGGCCCTTAGTAGGTTGTTTGCAAAATCTTTCCTTATCCTCTTAAAAATCACCCTGGCAACTCCAGGTCATCAGTTCTTCCGGCATCCCTCTTGCTCTCCAAGATTCCTCCAAGATTGAGAATTATAGTTCAGCCATCTCAATTGCAAATCTTCTCTGCAGAGATAAAGGCCAGGGTAGAACTCTCCAAAACTGACAGGAAACATCCCTTGCTTCAGACAGGATCATTCTAATTAATAATAATCACAAAAATATGGTGCTTTGCATTTTATCCAGGGACACCTGAACAGCCTAATGCTTTATGAACATTGCTTAATTAAGCCTTATGACAATCCCATGAGGGGAACTGGGAAACTGCAAGATTGGCTTAATCTCTGTGTAGGTGAGGAGACCTGTCAGGAGGAGCAGGGCAATAGTGCAGGAGGAGACAGGCTGGCAGGTTAAGTAGAGAAGGGGGATTGATGACAGATATGCATCAAAACCTTTCTAACCAGCCACCAGCCTTGCACCTGCAGGAAATTCTCATATCTGAATCCTTCTGGAATGTTCATGTGGAGTTTTATACTTGTCACTCCAAAATAATAGCAACGTTCTATGTGATTCAATGTTCTAGATGTTAGAAAATGCTGATTAAACAATGTTTGTATTTGCTCTCTCTCTCACTGCCCTCTCCCCCATCTGGGCCACCTCTCTGGGGCTCAAGTTTGTCAGCCACAAGACTGACTGAGGCACAATCAAGTAAAGCAAATGACCACATTCATTGTCAACACCAAGCCCAGATCCTATTCCATCATATCCCAGGGGTGGGAGCCTCAAGGTTTGGCCCGGAGAAAGCTATTCCAGAGTCATCAAGGGCAGTTCTGTTCTTGCCCAAAAGGTGCGTATGTGTGTACAGGTGCACAGCCCGGGGCACTGGCTGGTGTCTGCTCTGCTCTGGGAAGCCAGACTCTTTACAGGACTTTTCTAATCACCTAAAACAAAAACAGAATAAACAGTTCAACCTCTTCTTGATGAAACGCCCTTGAGAAATAAAGTCTATGTCGTACTGAATAATGGAGAAAAAATAATACAAAACTTACTATACTTGACTTAAGTATAACATGTAGGAACTATTTTTTTAATTGTGGGGACTTTTGAAATAAAACTTTTACTTCCCTGAGAAGTATTTACTAAGCTAAATTTTCTCAATTTAGCAGCCAACTACAAAATCAAGATGTGTTGAGTGGAATTCAAATAAGTTTGATGGAATGCTCTTTCCCAACTGGGTTTTGTCTTCCTTCATGCTGCACCACCACCTCTCACTCACATACCTGAGAAGCAAAGCAGAGAAGCAAATACCTGGTTACTGAGATAAGCATCAACAACTGGTTATTTAGGTTACTCGGTGCTCTCTCTTGAAAACCAATCTGAGGTGTCATCACCTACAGTTAGTGGAAAATTGTTGTAATGTTCATTTTCAACTTTCCATCAGGGAATGAAGCCAATACAGCAGCCATCATTCAGTTCAGTATACTTAGAATTGCTCACACCTATTTCTCTGTTATGAACTTCTCTTAAATATATTCAAACATGGAGAGAGAAAATGTGCACACATTTAAATACATTCTCTTCCATCCATTCACTACCAACACCAATTGCTTCAGAGATGAGGAAATGAAATGCTATTTTTGGAGAAAAGACTGATGTTTTATATGAACTGTCCAGAAAATGACCCAGCCTGCCACCCATTCTGACCTCAAGGCATTCGAGTGCTGCTTTGTGCCAATGCTTACTTCTATTCAAAGTTCATACTCTCAGATTAAACGGACCTCAATCAGCCAAAAGAAAAGTCTCCACCGGAGTAAATGCTAATGCCGCTCTCTCTGTTTACCTTGCACCGGAGAAAGATTGAACTTGGGCTTTTCAAAACTGGCTGCCCAATTATATTTTTAAAAAGATGTTTTGCTGACATCTAGAGGCATTTGGGTAATAACGCTTATTAATAATGATTCTTCACACTTATAGGGTGTCTCAAGTTGCATGATCCCCCAGCTCTTTACACACATTAATTAATTACGCATCTCAGCACCCCTGTGAGGTAGAGTAGGTGAGCATTATTATGTGCAAAGGATTTATTGATTTTTCAAAGCAATATATAGCTGAGACACAGAGGGGAAAGCCATAGGAGCATGAATTACGGAAGAAAAAAAAAAGAAAGACAGTGAATGTAAAAGAAAACAAATAAAACTAAGAATTATCCCCACTGTGCTACTTAGAAAGGAATGATTACTTCACAATTTCCAAGCGCCTGAACATTAGCTAATTTGGTTGTTAGCAATTTATGCAAAGGAACATAGGAAATTGGAGAGAGAGAGTCATCAATAAAATGTCCAAGTCTTCCCCTTCGGTCCATTCACTATGCTCCCTGCTATGGATGTTCCTCCGCCCGGGGGGTTCCCAGGAGTCATCAAGGGACTGTGACAGTAGGACAGCCCTTCCATGTGTGATGGAGGCATTTTGTTTATGGCGGGGGTGGGGACATGGGATGACATGTGTAGAAAAGGAGGGGAGGAGAAACTACAACCAAGTTTCCATGCAAAACTATTCTTGGAGGCTGTGGAATTTAAACTATTCCACCGAGTACAGCTGTCTACATTGACCATCTTTTGGAATTCTTCTAATCTTGCTTTCTGGTAGTGGCTCATTGCTATCTTTCTGAAGTGGTAACTATTCTAGGCTCTTATTTTAGGCATGATTCTTATTTATTTTCATGGAGCTAAAACTTCTGGGGCTGACTATTCATTTCTAAGCTGAAAGGTAATATTCTACGTAAAAAAAGAAGTGTCATAAAATCACTAGCTTGCAGACACCGAGACATGACAGAAGACTTGAGAAATGCTTTATTGTCTTCAGATAAGTTATTGTGATGCTTTGTTTTGGTGAGGATAACAATAAGTTATCCTTCAAAATAAATTATTTTGCTCAAAACTCTTATACTCATTGGATTTGAAAAAAACATCACAACAAAGTAAAATGCACATGAGTGAGTATAAATGGCTCGGGGATTTAGGGGTGCTTATCTTCTGGAGTTGACACAGAAATTAAAAATTACCACTCCACCTCCTTACCCGCTGTTACTCTTCCCCTACATTTCCGGGTGCATCAGAACCCATGTCTGTCACCATAAACAGTGCCACCTTTGTTGTATCTTCATGGAAAATTAAACCCTAGACCTAGGCTCAAAATTAGAGAAAGAGGAAATGCTGAGAAGAGTATTAGGAGAGCTGATGGTTAGGAGGGCTGACTGCCAGGCACGCTTCTTGGTGGGCTCCCTTCTTCTGCTCTCTATTAATGATTTTTTTTTCCAATTCATATTGCCATACTGACAAAAATTCTACTAACTCTAAATTTTTTTAGCATAAACTATATTCCTTTTTTTAGACTTCATACATGACAAGTTTATCAGTCATTCGCTCATTTGAATGAAGTCATTGGATCAATTTTCCTCTCGACTTGTAGCTCACTAGATGTCCTGGAGACAGTGGACTCTTGTTTGAGGTGGAGGGGAGATGAGTCACGAGGAATTGTGGCTCACTTTGGGGAGAGGCAGGCAGCGTGTTACATGGTACTGGACTTCAGACCCCTGGAGACTGGGGAAGAGGGATACTGGTTAGAGGGAAAGAGGTGTGTCTATTGGAAGGCACAGGGCAGGTACCTGATAAACCATCACTCTACACGTTGCCTGGGTCTGTCCCAATGACTCTGAACAATAGAAGAAACCCCTTCCTCTTCCTCTCCCTTCTCTTCCTCCTCCCTCCTGCCGTGTGCTTGGCCTGCTGTTCGCAGACATCACATCTTTGCTATAACCCAGCTATGTTCTGGGTTAAGGAGGCTTGGGAGCTCACCTGGGAACCCAAACACCGTCAACAATCTTGTTTCTCAGGGACAATGTCTTTAGAGTCCTGAATTATGGGATAAAAAGACATTTTTGAAAACCATTCCCTTCAAAACTGGTGACTGCTTCATCATCAAACAAGTAGGGATAAGAGAGCTAAAGAATCCCTTTTCATCTGAATGGCACTAGGTTTCTTTTAGTTTCAGTAAACCGAACCTTGTTCGGTTCACGAATATTGCAAGTTATACAATCCATGATTTAAGAGGAGAATTTACTCTCAGACTTTCTGTGTGCTATCTTTTCCTACAAACAGATAGGCAGCCACTTGCTTAAGAGAGCAACAATTTATACAGGTGAATATTAACAAATATGTATTTCTCTCTTTTTCCCGGTTAATGCCTCCTGGGTGAGGAGCAAGATGGATAGTTAAAACACTGTCGTGCACTAGTCATACGTGCCCTTCTGCAAAGCAGCTAGCGATAGGAAAGAACACATGTAGTCCGAAAAACCAAGAGATTTGCAAAGAAAGACTTTTATTTTTAGGACTTGCAGCCTTCTAGGGTCTTTTTGGGTATTCTTTAGTTTTCATTTTTTGCATTCTTTTAAACAAAATTTTATTTCCATAAAACATTAGGAATTAGTGGAATCGGTGGAGGAGGTTTAAAAGGACTTTTTGCTGCTTGACTTCGTCTGCAGTTCTGGGGTGAAGTAGGGAGGGAGTCAGGAGATACAGAGTGGAACTGTGTTGTCGGTCATACTTGGGCCTCAGTGTTGACGGCAGGGAGCAGGATGATTCTCCCTCATTATCGCTGCCTCTCACCGCACTTAGGACCCTCACTTTGTTTTCACAGTCGTAGCAGCAACCAGTTGGTTCACTCATCTGACTGTGAGTATGTGCTGGTCTCCGGTTCAAAAGACTAGACGACACTCTTTTTTTTTTTTTTTTTTAATTTTTTGTTTATTGCAGTAACATTGGTTTATAACATGGTAAAAGTTTCAGGTGTACATCATTGTACTTCTATTTCTGTTTAGATTACATCATGTTCACCACCAAAATACTAATTACAACCCATCACCACACACATGTACCGAATTATCCCTTTCACCCTCCTCCCTCCCCCCATCCCCTCTGGTAACCACCAATCCAATCTCTGTCCCTATGTGTTTGTTTATTGTTGTTATTATCTACTACTTAATGAAGGAAATCATATGGTGTTTGACCTTCTCCTTCTGACTTATTTCACTTTGCATTATACCCTCAATGTCCATCCATGTTGTCACAAATGGCTGGATTTCATCATTTCTTATGGCTGAGTAGTATTCCATTGTGTATATATACCACAGCTTCTTTATCCATTCGTCCCTTGATGGGCACTTAGGTTGCTTCCAAGTCTTGGCTATTGTGAATAACGCTGCAATGAACACAGGGGTGCACGTACCTTTGCAAATTGGTGTTTACAAGTTCTTTGGATAAATACCCAACAGTGGAATAGCTGGATCATATGGTAGTTCTATCGTTGATTTTTTGAGGAATCTCCATACTGTTTTCCATAGTGGCTGGACCAGTTTGCACTCCCACCAGCAGTGTATGAGAGTTCCCTTCTCTCCACATCCTCTCCAACACATGTTGTTTCCTGTCTTGTTAATTATAGCCATTCTGACGGGCGTGAGGTGATATCTCATAACATATGTGTCTCTTCTTTGTCCAAACGCTCCACTTCACATAGAGTAAAAGCCAAAATTGTTACCATGGCTGACATGGCTTAGTTGGCTGTCACTCTTACCCCTCTGACCTCAGCTCCTATGCTCTCCCAGTCATCCACCCCCTCAGGCTTCCTTGCTGTTCCTTAAGCACATCAGAAAACTCCTGCCTCAGGGCCTTTGTACTTGCCATTTCTTTTGTCTTCCATTTCCCTAGATATCTACATAGCTCTCTCTCACTTCCTTCAGATCTTGACTTTAGTGTCAACCTCCGAGGGAGGTTTTCCTTGGCTTTCATCTAATTTTTCAACACTCCTCTCCCTTTCCAAACCTGCGTGCTTCCCGTCCCCTAACTTTGCTTTATTTTTCTTCTTGGCATTCTTATAAACATGATATTGTTTATATTCCATGTCTTTTTCTTGTTTTTCCTTGGCATCCCTCAGGTAGAATAAAACCATATAAGGTCAGGAATTATTGCTTTGTTCGCTGCTGTATCCTCAGGACCTAGAACAATATTCTGCACTTAGTAGGTGCTCAACAGACATGCGTTAAATGAATCTTGGCGAAAGTCCTGGGGATCGAAGGCAGAAATTGTCTGTAGAAATCTGATGCGTAAATGTGGGAGCACCAGGCAGTAATTTTAAGCATGCAGAGAAATTAACTTTCTTTAAAGTGGCCAGTTGAACAAATTGAAATCACAGACCAAATTATGCCATCAAGCCTTTAACGAAACCACCACAAACTCATTCAAGGCCGCTCAGATAATTTCAAAAGCAATGTGGCAGAGTGTGTCTATTTCAGAGTGATAAATGCATGTTCAACAGCTAACGCTTCTTTTGGAAATCTTGTGTAGCTTCAGTGAGGCTAATTTATAAACCTTAACTACTGTAGCTAATTTAACTCGCTAATTTTAGACATTGTGTTGAATTAAAATCTGCGTTTTATTGTGTATCATTTTGTCGACTGCCAACATTAATATGCCTTTTGTAATGTGGAACTACAAATGTTTTAAGTACATATTTATGCTTTAAGAAGCATTTGGGTTAACTAGATTTCTTTTTCTTTTGTACATTTTAGGGGCTGTCCTGTCAGATCACGTATCCACCAGGAAAGTTCCACATGCTTAAGCCTGCATGGAACCAGTCAGGAAGGAGACTAGACCTGATGGCCCAGTAGGAATTCAGTCATCTCTTCCTTTCATTTCTCTGTCCTTATTGGAATAGCGAGAAAATGTGGTTTGGGGAAGGATGCTGAAAATATTGCAGTTGGTGTCTACATGTGACTCCTCAGACTAATAAGATGAGGGCATTAAAGGCGCTGTGTTGCCAAAAAAAAAAAAAAGATGCCATTGGCGAATGGACTCAAGCCAATGCAACTTAGCTGTTGTGTAAGCATTTTTGAAGAGCTAATATGTATTATAATCCCTTTCTCTACTCCTATTTCTCTACTCTCTACTGTCCTAAAATCCTACCTATGTTAATAAAATGTTTCAGAATTTCCACCTGTGTTCAATGTATGTTCATTCTTTCTTCCTTGCAAGCTTCTCAAATTCAGGTTGGATCTTTGTCTATGATTCTTGCCTCCTTCCACTACCCCTGGATACATCGTCCCTTCCCATCTTGACGCCTTCGGCTGCATAAGTGCTCCATAGAGCTATGTATATAGAAAAAAATCTCAATAAATCATTGTTTACAAAAACAGAAAAAAGTGTTATATTTATGTACGTGCACACCTCCTCTTGGCCTCTGTATAGAGACGTAGATATAGTCACACCACTACAAGATTACCAACCCCCAGAGAGGAGGGTAACTGTTATTTTTTAGGCCGCTTCTACAACTATTAAACCACCTACTTCTTGAGGGAAGGGCCGTATATTTTCACAATTTGTATCCCCCAATTTGTGAGACTGCATGTGTGCATTTACGCTTATTAGTAGTAAGGGCTTGTGTTATACCATCCACAGACAGAAAAGACTCTTAGAATGAACGTCAGAAAAGAGTGGCCCTGTTCTTTGCAGGGAAGTGTAGTTCTCATTTTTAAAAACACAAGAAGGATGAAGAGTTACATTCCCTTTCTCTCTTTTCTTAAGCATACTTGGCATTTCCTTTGAGTTAATACCTATATAGTACTTTTAAGGAATTGGTCCAAGTTTTAACAAAAGTAATGAATATATAAAAGAAAAAATAAATAAAAGATATGGTTCACAATGGACTTTGCTGGAAGACAGCAAGGGGTCATGGAAAGAGCACTGCATTTCATAAGAGAGGCATGAGTTTAAATCTGAGGTCCACCACTCACAAACTGTGTGTCATCTTCAGTAAGCGAGCACTCACTGACTTTGAAATGGGGCAACCATAATCATTTTATAGAGGAGGAAACAAAGGTTCAGAGAGTTTACTAAAGAAAAATATGTAAATAGAGTGCTTAACAAACAGTAGAGGCCTCACAATGTTAACTCCCTGAAAACAATAAAAACCTGGGCTGTGTTGATGAAGCCTCTGCTATATTCCCAGCACTGTGAGGAGTGCTTTATCAGTGTTGTCTCATTTAATCCTCACACCAGTCTCACACGCCTTTTGGCAGGTGGAGAAACCAAGGCTCAGGAGGCTAACACACACGTGTGAGCACTATGCTCTTCCCTGGGAAAGGCCACAGCAGCCGAGCATTTGCCGGGCTCTGTCGCAGTGCCAACATTGAGATTTACAGTTCCTGATTTTTTAATCCCAGTACAAATCCAAACCCTTAAGTTCCCTTTACACTACAAAGGGCAATTGCACATTGAGTCATCTTTTTAGATATTTCAAAATAAATTCCATATTTTCCTGAGCTATCAAAACTAAATGAGGTGCATCTTGTTTTGGAGAATCTGGATCACAGGTAGTTGCTTACATTTGCAAGTTCATTTTCTACAGTCAAGGACATTTTCAATGAACTTTGTCTTTCTTTAAATAGTAAAGGAGTAAGATACCTGGCCTTAGAGAATTGAACCACTTATCTTCTTATGTTAGGCTAAGACTGTCTGAGAGACCCCTATGCCCTCTCAATAATGACTTTTGGTGTCCCTGTCCAAATAAAATCTTGTTCTAGGGGCTGGCCTGGTGGAGTAGTGGTTAAGTTTGCATGCTCTGCTTTCGCGGCCTAGGGGTCGCGGTTTGGATCCCAGGTGAGGACCTACACATCGCTTATCAAGCCATGCTGTGGCAGGCATCCCACATATAAAGTAGAGGAAGATGGGCACAGATGTTAGCCCAGGGCCAATCTTCCTTAGCAAAAAGAAGAGAATTGGCAACAGATGTTAGGTCAGGGCTAATCTTCCTCACACACAAAAAAATCTTCCTCTGATTCTCTGTAGTGATTCTGACATTCCTATATCCCCAAATCATAACGTGGAAAAGAGGATTGAAATAAATGATCAGTGCTGTTGGAGGAATTCATGGTCTCTTCCTTGTCAGGACTGGGGCATTGAGAATGACACTAGAAGATCGTGGAGACTTAGGGATTAGAAGCCCTACAAGTCCGTAAGGATGGAATTGGCCTCAAATGTCTCAGAGCTCCACACAGAGTCAAGGTTCCAGTGTAAGTGTTTACCATCAGGAGACTGAAGAGATGGGAATAAATGGTGGTATAGTGACCGAGGGGCGCTGGTCAGTATGGAATAGGAAAGGGGCAAATTCTATCTCAGTTCCATATAAAATGGCTTTTTTCTGATAAGCATCACGTTAGAATCAACATGCTTCTCATTGGAACAAAGGGAGATAATAATGGTTATGATGATTTTTATAGCAGCTAACAGTTGTTTAGTGTTTTATAGTTGACATAGTATTTATCCAATTATTATCACTTTTGAGCTTCACAAGAGCCCTGGGAGATAGCAGTGATCATCAGATGAAGAGATAGAAAGCTCAAAGTTAAGTGAACCCATCAAGTCAGTGCTGCTGGTAGGCACTATGCAAACATCACCTCCAACCATCATGACAATGTTGAGCAGTTGGATTTATTGTCCCAGTTTTACTGATGAGGAGAGAGCAGTTAATTAAACTCACAGAAAATGGAATTAGTAAATGGTGGAAATGCAATCTGAGCTCTGCCACTGCCTGGCTCCAAGGCCATTGCATCATGACATGCTGCCTTCCCTGGGCCTTTCCTTTCCCTCTTTATGGTCTATTTAGCTTCTGTGCACCCTAAGCCAATGCCAACAGAGATTTGTAAGGATCATAAGTGGGAACAGGTAATTTAAGGTCCTTAGATGGATATCAAATTGGGTTCCTAAAAGGTGGAAAAACATGAAAGAATCAGCAGCAGCTCCTGAGCAATTTCTCATGAACAATAGAGTGGAATCTGCCTGAAACACGATAAATATCTATAAAATTAAAAGGCATGGAGCAAAAGATATACATCTCTTATAAAAAATGTCAGCAAGACCAGAAAGGAATGTACGTCAGAAAAGCTTAGGACTCACAGCCTCAGGTGACTGCTACACTATTCTATGCTTTGTGATTTCCTCCTACCCAAATGTAAAATTCAGGCTTTTTGTCGAATCTGAACAACAGGTGTTTACTGAGATGCTACTGTGTGCAAGGTGTATGGAAATTAAAGTATGACCATTAGGAAAAAACCACCATGTTTTCCAGGTCCCCTTGAATCTCATCAATGATCTCAAATCACTTGAAAGCATATTTTGTTCCATTTTTCTTAGGGTTTCTAATTTTTTTTAATGAAGAAATTTAATGAAAATCAGCACAAGCTTGTTAAGACCCTTCTCCCACGAAATGGAGTGGAGCGTAGATATCTAACTACCTATGCCTCCACGTATCTGTCTATGTAATTATGTCTATCTATGTATCTATGTATCCGTCTAGCTATACACACACATATATATGTAAACGTATGCATAATTAAGACTCATTAAAAATGATAATGGCCTCCATAAAAGTCTTTGTTTTGCAGAGAGTTGGGGAAGCATCCTTACAAGAAAAAGTTTAATTTAATTGTATCAGAAAAAAGATAGGCTGCATATATACAAATAATTCTGCAGTCCCCTTTCTCATCCTACTGTGTGCTAGGCCTCACACAACTCTCCCTTTTCTTTCTTCTGTTCTTCCTCTCCCATGTCTCCTGTCTCTTCCTCTACCTCTTTTTTGCCTTTATTAGGGAGTCTATGTCCTTTCCCCAGAAGCAAGCCTCCAGGCGCTACCCCATGTTCTAATAAAGCAGCCCTTTTGTCATGGCGGTAATGATTACCTCTTTTGCAGCTGCCCCTGGTGGGTTGCATTTTGTAACACAATTTGGCCTCTTTGGACTCTGGTTAGTCCTATTTAACGTATGGCAGGGGTTCCCTGTTTGATCTCTAATTGATATAATTGACTGGGAATAATTGAGAAGGCTTTATAGATGTTTATTGATAGCTAATTTTCCTTCATCCATTGTTTAATTCGATAAGAGCATAACCTAATTTATTGTCACTCCAGTAGGGATCCATTACCCTTTTGATAAATGCTTCTGGGGCCAACTTGTCAGTAACTGATTTCAAAGAGCTGTTTAGCCTACAGAGTCCATCATTAGTTAATGGCAGTTTAGAAAGCTAATGATGTTATAAATTACAATCAATAAGAACATGGAAATTACAGTTGTTGAGCAAGATAAGACTATATTATTAAACCAACACTAAAGCACACCTTTGCTTACTGTATACATGGAAGGTTTGTGAATCCATTTAGGGATCTTTATGATTAACCCAGAAAGCCATAGCTCAGGAGGGAAATTGTGGGAATTGCGGTACTCATACTTAAAAGCACATTTCAGAAGAACAGAGGACATGCTATGTTTCTGATAATGAATGGAATCTGAGGACCAACACACAAGCAAAAACATGTACCCAGCTCTCCGTTTTCTCATGCCTTTAATCTGATACTATCGCACTTTCTCACAAATCATGACTTAGCAAGAGTAACACTTTTTAATTTATCAACACAGATGCTTAATCAACTAACCCCTGGAATTTCCAGATAAAGTCATCTAATTTATTAAAATTGTCTTGTTGGGCAGCAGCAACTTTCTACTTTTGAGAAAATGTCACTGTAGTACTTTATGTAGTTACAGAATAATATATATATTTACGTGTGTGTGTGTTCACACACACATTTAATTTCTTTTCTAAATAACACCATTGACCAATCTTCTAGAACTTTTGGTGCTCAAGGTTGCATAGCATAGCTGTCTTTCTTAGTGGAGCCAGAATTGATTCAGGACATCACATTGTGTCTCTATCCTTACTGGCCTGGTGGCCAGATGTTCCTTACCAAGTTCTCAATGGTTGAGACTGGTCAGTTTTCTTACTGACTTAGAACCCAATATTGGCTAAGATTTTTTATTTTCATCCTTTTGTTCTCCTTTGTTCCTAGTAGTCACTTATCTCCCTCAACTTCTCATCTGAGTAATAGAGAAATAAATGCTGGTTCTTGCAGTTGTGCATTCCACTTTTGCCATCTATAGACTTTAGATTTCCAATCATTCTCCTCTGAGGAAAAAAATATTTGTTTTTCATCACGCTTCTCTTGTTCTCAAGTAATAAGGCAGTGGGCATAGTAACCCCAAGACAAGGATTGAGTCATCAGCAGAATCTATCTTTTCAGACAAATGCTTTACTTTTCCAATTCTTTTTTTAAAGCCTTAGTTGTACAACATAAAGTTAGAAAAATTAGTAAGGAACTATAGGTGGATAAGAGTCGGTTCAAAATGGAATTGTCAGATTATAAAAAATTAAAATACACATTCTGAAAAAATGATTCTCAGTAATAAGATAAGATAAAGGATGAAAACATGTCTTCTAATAAGAAATTTGTTACCAGAAGAATTAAAGCAGAATAAAATACCACAATTGGGAGTATGTCATACTTTGTAATTCTTTATTTCCCAAGAATCTATAAAACTTGGATGCACAGGTTTACCGCAGCTGCTGATTTCCGCCCTTTGAATCCTTCTTATAACTCATTGAAATAGATGGAGGACGTATGTACTAAATATAGGAAGGAGCTTCCACTTTTCTTAGGTGAGCTGTTTTTGTTTCTATATGGTGATTCTTATTTTTCATTATGCAGTAATTCCTTTGTGAATTACAACATACAATTTTGAAAGAAATCAAATTGATTCTTCATTGATATGAATGGAAGCATGATATTTAAATGGAATGATACCAATGTTTCAATGATTCAAGTTAATACTTTCCAATGGGAGAGGGGAATGGGAAGTTAACTATTTAATAGGTACAGGATTTCAGATTTTGAGAATGAAAAAGTTCCCAAAATAGTGTTGATGGTTGCACAATATGAATGTACTTAATGCCACTGAACTGTACATTTAAAAATGGTTAAAATGGTAAATTTTATCTTATGTGCATTTTGCATCAATATGAAAGTAATACTTTCTAAAGCAATGTTTGCCTTTTACATTAATATAATAGTTTTGATATATTAACATTCAATGATTAGAAATTTAACGTGGGCAGAAAATTTATGAAAAAAAATCCTGTTACTTGGAGAAGGCTTAAAATTCAGGTGGTTATATCTGTGTCCATTCACCTATTCCATCAATCTTGGGTACTTCAGAGAACTTAGCAAGTATCTTGATTCTTCCTTTCATTTTTGGTTCTGAAGTAGAAAAGAGAAGTTAAGGCAGGGCTAAGAGATTCTTGGTGCAGATAGAATGATGTCAATTCAATCAATAGTTTCCAGCAGAAATTTCCAGAAGGAGGACCCAAACTTCAGGACTGCATTCATTCATCTGTTCATTCATTTAATAACAAATTATGGAGTAGTTATCCCGGGCATAGTCCTAGAGCAGGCGCCGTGGATAACAAAAACATATTTTACCTGAGGAGATCAGATTCTGATTGAAGAGAGAAAACACCAAGTACAAGTGTGAAAAAAAATGAGTTAATGATATAAATGGCAATGTAGGTTTGTCCCAAGCAGAACATGATTATTTGTCAGATGAGCTACAAACCTAGAGCAATGAGAGGTTATTTGGTGCTCAGATCAGAGACAGCTTTGTAAAGAAGGCAGTGTACACGGTGAGTGTCAACATGTGAGTGAATTTCGAGATGAGAAGAGGAACAGCGAAGGGAGGAGCACGAACTAAGGTAAGGAGATGAGAATGGATGCAGGATGTCCAGTGGGCAGCAAAGTCACCTCTCTAGCCAGGGTGGACCTCAGGGAGATGCATAGGCAGACCACAGGAATTGTCCACATCTCAGATGATTAGCTCATGAGAACAAATAGGGTCAACTAGAATAGAAAGGAAGGGACTCTCAACATCACTACATAAGAATCAGGATCAAATGGAGTGGGAGGGTAAAATGGGAGGGGGTAAAGGAAGGAGATAGTGCTACAATACTTACTGTAGTGACAACGACAATACTGTAGTGACAGTTGAAGGCCTTTTGTTAATAAGGAGAATATATTATTATATATGTTTATATATAAGCATATATTTCATGTATAAGCATATATATAACTTCTTATACCTAGTGCTGTGCTAAGAAAACTGAAATGGAAAAAATTATTGGCTCCAAAATACAAGATCGACATCTAACAGAGGGGTATATATAAAAAATTTAATGAACAATATTGCTCAGGATTTGAAACATCTTTCTTATTGTTTCCATTCACTAAAAATGTAAGCTCTGCAAGGGTCAGAGTTTTTATCTGTCTTGTTCACCGCAGTGTCCTCAGCACATAGAAGAATATCTAACACATAGTAGATGATCAATTGACCATAGTGGTTAAATGATTTGTCTTGTAACAATGCTGACTTAAAGCAATCTTCTACACTATCTCTGTTTCTACAGCACTGTATAATTTAATTTTTCATTGTTTATCTGATATTTATTTAACACTTGGTATATGCTCAATGAGGATACAAGGGTGAGAAAATCTGAAACAGTTCGTGCTCCAATGGAGAATATAGTCTAATTAGGAATAGAGATATTAAGGAAACAATCAAGCAAATAAAATATAATGGCAAGCTGTGGTAAGAAATCTGCAAGAAAAGCACAAGGTTCTGTGGGTGAATCATGAGATGTGAGCCATCCCAGAAACTAAAAGAATCTGAATTACCTTAAATCCTGAAAGGTGAGATTTATTTACATTTGTCTTTTGGCGTAACATTTAGCTTAGGGTCCTGTAAACAGTAATTGATCAATGGATATTTATGGAATGGAGTTATTTTCAAGTTGAAAGTTCAAATATTTCACTTATTAATGAAAATAGCCAATTAGCCAGAATACCCTATTACCTAATAATTCCAGATAAACAAGTACTTACTCTCACTTATTTTTTCTGAAAAAAAGAGAAATAAATTAGGTGCACAATTCCTCTCCTTACATAACTTTGCATGGTGTAAAGTTAAACTCATATCAAGGAGTATGGAAGCTCCTGTTTATGTTGGTTTATTCCTTAATGCATCAAGTCAATTGAATTAATGTGATTTTTATGGAAGGAATGAGGGAATTCTATTCAATGATCACGTGTGAAGTGGGTGTAATGTGTAAGGTCTACCATTTCCATGGCTTGGATTTTCACTGAAGCACCGTATCAAAAAAACTCTTTTTAACACATTTTTGCTGTACAAAGCATGAATATACTATTGTGCATATTTTATGCTTCCCTAAGGCTTGAAATCAAGCCATATCTCACAGAATCTCCGTTTGGGGGCAGAAGGAGGAGCATTGGGAGGGGGAAGCGTTCCCGCCAAGCACTTGTCTCCCTTCCTCTCCAGTTCTCTTAGCATCTCCACTCCTTCATGGGTGGCATCAAAGTCATTTTCATAGAAACCATTTGTAACCTTGCAAAAATGGATTGTGATATTGGGTTGGGGATAAACAGCAGAGCAGATGAAATTTTAAAAAATAAATGAAATATTTTACATCCAGATATGGGCCATTAACAATAAGCAAGGGCAGCTCTGTGCAAGTCCCAAGGAGAGAGCGGATCCAAGGAGACTACGCATCCGTCTTCTGTGAGCCATTGGCTGCCCTTCCGATATGTTCTTTTTGCTAGTCTGAAGACACAGCAGAGGGGTGAGCAAGTCGAGGAAGCTGCTTGCAGATTGATTTCCTTGCTTCGGTAGCTACTTGACATGGCAAAGTTTGGCTCCATTCTGTTTTCAAATTGAAAATTTATACGGAAATGAGAAAAACCACCACAACCAACAATGAATTAATAATAGCCGCCAACTAGCTGCGAGAGCCATTATATTCACAACGCTGCCCGATGCTGTTCTCGCAGCCTGCGAAAGAGAATTCGTCCTTAAGCTACTTATTTTCAAACTACATGTGAAGACAACAAATTATATGGCATGTTTATCCAATAAGGCATAGCAAGGAAACCAAAGAATCAGATGGGAGGGAGTGAAAAGAAATAGAAATTTAACAGCTAGCCAGCCTGAAACAAAGCAGGCAGGATTACGAGACACATGTACAATTCTCCACGGTCCCTAAAGTCTCTAGCGAAAAGGTAGAAATGAACTAATTTATTAGTAAAATCACATCAGGGGCAGTAATTTCATGTTAGTGAATTTACATGTAATAACATTAGGCTCCCCACCTCCATTTCACCAGTGTGGCCCTATCCGATGATGAATGAGGTGCCTAAAGAAAGATGATAGTTTGATTGTTTTCACGGCAAACAGATCAGCATTTTAATTTCTTGCCTCTGTGTTTATTGCTTATTTGGCCCCTTGCACGGCTTGTAAAAACTTGGCTAAATGGAAATGAATAAATGTAATTACTGCGGGTGACAGTGGTAATCTGTGTGGGTTTTTCATATTGGCTTTGCCAGCGTTAATCTAATCACCGGAGAATATGTGTCACCGCACAAATGCACTGACAGAAAGCAGAGTCCTCAGTCAGTGCCAAATAGACGCAGGCTGGGGAGCAGAGATGCAGACAGCTGCTTCTGCACCCACTGCTTGTTTCCCTTCTGCTTCTGGAGCTGAAGCTCCTGAAGCATCCCGAAAGGTGAATGTGTTTGTACGAAATGATTCATCCTTTGGTGGAACCCAAAAGGAGGCTCACAGGTGACCCCGAAGCCAAAACAAATGGTAACCAGTGTTTCCCCCAGTGCGGGGATAAGCGGTCCCAGGGCATAGGGACTGAATTTTTCCATTTCTCCCCAGTACTAAATGGCTGGGAGGGCTGGTTAATAAGTGGCTTCACCTTTCAGGGTTTTGTTTTCCATCCATAAGAGGGAGATGGGACAAGTCAGATTGTTTGATGTTTGCATTGCAGGAGGAGCAGCAGGGGGTGAACCAGGCAATCAGTGTGGAGTGGGAAGGATGAAATGAGGTAATGTATGTTAAAGGGTCTTGCGAACTACAAAGCAAAGCTAAATGGAGCAGAAGAAAGTCCTCTGAAATAGACTTTATCATATATAAGATTTATTTTATCAAAGCAGCAGGGAAGCAAAGGATTATTCAGTAAATGGTAGTTGAATGGCTGGTTAGCATTTTGGAAAGAAAAATAAATCAAGACTTGTAACTCCGAATATTGGTCAGAAGTAATTCTAGATGGATAAAATAATTAAATATGAAAATAAAATGTCAGGAAAACCAGATGAGGAATTTAATATTCACTGGATTTGGAGGATTTGAGAAGACTCTCTACACTGAAAAACAGTAAAAGAACTCATAAAGGAAGAATAAACAAATTTGATGACATTAAAGTTATAAACTTCTGCAGTCAAATTAAGGTAGTCCCAAATGGGAAAGCAAATAATGTTTTCAGCCAATAAGGCAAGGGCCAATAATTATGTTATATGAAAAGCTCCCAAATATTTATTTAAGAAAAATAAGACCCCATAGATAATTGACAGAAAGGAAATAGATGAGAAGTGTCCAAAGAGAAATACAATTAACAAGTGTGAGGGGAAAAAAATGTTCAAACTTGCCAAGAATCCACGAAAAGCAAATTCGAACAAATTAGTACAAATGGATAATGCCTAGTGCTTCAAAGGTGTGGACAGGCTGAGAATTTCCAAACTGCTAATGGCAGTTGAAGTTAGTATAAACTTTTTGGAAATGAAGAAACGTAAAAGTCGTCTACGGGGCCGGCCCGGTGGCGTAGTGGTTAGGTTCACACGCTCCACTTCGGTGGCCTGGGGTTCACAGGTTCGGGTCCCGGGCACAGACCTGTGCACCGCTTATCAAGCCGTGCTGTGGCGGCGTCTCACATGTTAAATAGAGGAAGATGGGCACGGATGTCAGCCCAGAGTCAATCTTCCTCAGCAAAAAGAGGAAGATTGGCAACAGATGTCAGCTCAGGGCTGATCTCCTCACGCACACACAAACAAAAGTTGTCTAGTTTTTACCTAGTAATTCCATTTCTGGGAATACAATTTAAATAATATTTTAAAAGAAGGAAGTGACTATATTTCTAAAAATATGAATAATAGTGAAAACGTAGGAATAATTACATGGTGCAGCTTATTGCTCCACATTTAATAATTAAGCAAATCAGCTACTCTTCTTGCACAAATAAACTCTTTTGTGAGTAAAAATTATGAAGGCTTTAACAATGTGAAATTGTTTGATAGACAACTAAGTGAAAACAAATTCCTCAAAGTTGTGCTTTCCCAGAAGCTCCCATTAGACTTCTCGAATCTCATAGGCCAGTACTGGGTCACATGCTCATTTCTAAACCAATCATTGGCAAGAAAAAGGGGATAACCATGATTGACTTAGAACAACCATTTTGGACAGTGGATATCAGGCAATACTAAAGAGTGTAAAGGAATGAGGACCAACAAATGATACTCTTAGGGGAGAAATAGATACTAGACATGTGGGGTAAGGGAAAGGGATATGGTATATAAGAAGGTAAATAGAAATTACATATATTTAGAAAATTGAAGAATTAAGAGAATAACTCTATTTTCTTAAGTGAGATACCAAAAATAATCTTTGTCCCAAATGAAAGAAAGAAAGAAGTAAAAAAGAAAGGAAGATGGAAGGAAGGAAGGAAGGAGGGAGGGAAGGAAGGAAGGAAAAAGAAAGACAGAAAGAGAGAGAGGGTGGGAAGCAGAAAGAGGATGAGAAGGAGGCAGGGAGAAAGGAGAGAAAAGATGAAAGAAAATGAGATGAAGAAAGAAAGGAATGAGAATAAAAAAAGAGAGAAAGTCACTTCTACAGAGCATCAATCTTAGGAAAGGAAATCCTGGTATCTAACCCCTTCTATGTAAAACAAAGACTTTTATCACCATACTTTCAACCTATAGATGGTATCAGGGATATAAGGGCTCAGGCAATCTGCTAGGAAGGTGGCTGCAAAGCTTAGAACTTTCCTGTGAAGCCTAAAAAGTATGACAAAACCAAAGTGAGGCCCTCTCCAAGGAAGGCAATACAAAGTCTAATCTGACACAAAGTATAGTAGGTGGACCTCCACTCTTTTAAGATGCAATGTGAACTCAGCAGTGATAAGAGACAGGAAACCAGGAAGGTGTAGCAGTCAGCCAGACCTCTCAACAAAGAGCATCATCACTCTAGAGACTTAAACTTAAAAAAAAAAAAAAAAACTCAAGGAACATCAAGTCAAAGCAGCTAACCTCCAGAGATGGGACATCAGTGACCTGGGCAAGTATGTGGTTCGTAAAATGCCTCTTGTGGCAGCGTATTTGCAGAGGGGATGATAATCTGTTTCAAATCCTTCCACTAGCCCATATCTCTGGAGTGCACTGTGATAAGTTTAAATAGGAAAGCACTACACGTGTGGCAATCACTGGGAGAAAGAGTCTGGGTCCTGGAATAGACATAAAAGCCTTCTCCACTGGCTTCCGGGAGGCTGTGGAGCCATCTTTCTTGGAAGGGAGTTTACATCTATTTTTACAGAGCATCCACACAATTCTTTCCAGATCAGAGAAATATATTCACTGAACCTTTCCGAAATTGGATTTTCTGGTTCTTGAAGTCAGTGATTTGGATTCTCGTCTTGTCTGAGAATCACGGAGATGGTTTGCCTCCATTGACACCCAGGAGGCTGGAACCAGTGATGCCGGGCAGAAATTTCAGAGCTCCTGCTTCACGTCACCAGCCTGCCAACTTCACTGCCAGTGAAACGAAATCAGGTGGATTCATTGCCTCTAGTTTTGGATGTGAGTACAAACACAGTACTCTCACTTGACAAAAAATAAAGATGGGGAAAAGTTTCTTTATGTTTCAGGAAATTATTACATTTTGGTGAAGTGCTTAGAGGTATAATATGAGCTGGATAATTTCCACAGCATTTGATGTAGCGAACGTTGTGGGGCTTTTCCATGACACATAATCAGTATTAAGCCAACATTTATAAAACAAAAAATGAAACCAAGTTTCTCACCAAGAAAATTGGTTTCCGTTCAACAAGATGTCCTACGGCATCCTTATAATTTTTAGGTTTCAGTTTTCAGTACTCACTTTTACCACAAGGGATGACATTTAGAAAATAAAGAATCCTAGGTGTCCCCTAAAAAGAAGTGTACCAAAATATTTGGAGAGTATTTGACCCCAAGTAAATCAATATTTAATTATCACCATTGGTTTGAACCTTCTTCTTGCCCACTTTCTATGATAAAAGACCCCCAATATTGCTCTTCTATTTTTCTCTTTTGAATAACTTTACAGATCAACCTTCTTCCTAATATTGTACTTAGTGTAAGAACATTGATTTCGGTGCATCCAAGGAGAACTACATAAATTAGTGAGACAAATATTGTTTAAATTTAAGACATTGTGTAAGGGGGCCGGCCCGCTGGCGCCAGAGGTTAAATGCGGGCAGTCCACTGCGGCGGCCCGGGGTTTGCCGGTTCAGATCTCGGGCGTGCACCGACGCACCACTTGGCAAGCCACGCTGTGGCAGCATCCCATATAAAGTGGAGGAAGATGGGCATGGATGTTAGACCAGGGCCAGTCTTCCTCAGCAAAAGAAAAAAAAAGACATTGTGTAAAATAAATAGCAGTATAAGACCTTTAATAGCGTATAATCGAACAGAGGAAATAAAACATACACTAACATGTTACTTGTAAAAGTAACAAATATATAAAATATTAAGTTGCAACTTCTCAAAATATGGTCTACACATGCTCTGTACCAAATACATTTAGTATGCTTGTTGAAATGCATATGCCTAGGTCCCATCCCAGATTTGCTGAGTCAGAAATTCATGGGAATATGGCCTAGAAAGCTGCATTTGACAGGCACCTCAAGGTTTGTGAATTTTTGCATTACATGAAACTACCAGAAAATATGAAAGACTAGAATTCTCTAAGCAAGCAGTGGAAAGGAGAGATTATATCTAGTTGAGATGATCAGGAAGGGTGACTGAGGACATGAGTTGGTTTTGAATAATGAGCAGTACTTTGGCAGTGGTGGGAAGACAATGAAAAGATAAGGATGTAGCATTAAAAAATGCTGATGGGAAAAGAAAGCCAACTGGTTTGGCTAATATTGAGAAGTATTTGGAAAAGAAGCCGGAAAGATAATTTAAAGAGCTCTTGAATGCCTAGCCAAGATCCCTAGACCTTTTCCAATTCTTAAAAAATGAGTAATAAGTATTACTCATTTAGTTATAAATATTTAGTTATAAATAATGCAATTACACTAATAAAGTATTGGCTAGTTTTGAGGTTACACACCTCTCTGAGTTCTTGGGATGGAGATGGCCTTACAGAGCACCTACAATCTTAAAAACAGATCCCAAAGGTGAAAAATCCCTCAAAATCACCTTTCCTAAGTACTGTGCCAGCCCCAGAGAAACCAGGAGTTTTGTGAGAATTACAAAAATAATTTCTCCTGCTCCTACAATTGCCACAGTGTCCAACTGATTCTTTGTTTTCTATTTATAATTCAAGGAAGCTGATAAATGTTCCGAGTCCTTCTTGCTCAAACGCATTTTCTCTCTTTCACGAGTGAAAACAAAGAGTGGGAAAGCCTGTTCTGACCCCTAAAGCAAAAAGTCTTAGTTCACTGCTTCATGACGGAGAGAAACAAGCTGAAAAGTTGACTGCAGGACAACATGGCCCCGTGTATTCATTCCCTACTCTGCGTGTGCAATAACACGTGGATTCCTACAGCTGCCTTGATCTGCCGAGGCCAAACTCCGCCTGAGCAGCGACCCCTTTGCTTCCGGTGCCCCAGTGGTGGCAGCAGGGGAGTTAGAGTACATTTAATTCACAATTACCTGTCAGGCAGAGGGATGGCACCGGCAGATCCAGGTGAAAGTACACCATGCTGTTTGAGAGATCTGGTCCCTGTGAATTCTGTGAAGGCTTTCTCTGCGGGGGGGAAAGCAAGATCTAAGTAAATGAAGGAGGAAAAGAGAAAGAACATGACTGCAAGAGACTGAAAGAACAGAACAGAATGCAATATTTAAGCCTGGAGAATGCTCTGTGTTCTAAACTAATAGGACCATAATTAAAAATTGACCTTGCATAGTTAAGTTCCAATAAGGTTTATGATCCTGTGGGAAAAATATGTATGAGGGAGTGGGGCTTAGCTTACATCTTTAAGAATATTTCTGTACAACTTTTTTCTCCTATCAACATGAAGCATGAGAACACAGAAGAAGTCAAAGGGGCCTGTTATAAAACTAGAGGCCAAAAATTCAAGTTTAAAGAAAGAGGTAAAATGAAGCAAAGAATGAGAACGGGCAGTAACTGAAGGTACTAAAGAAGTCGGACTTGGTAAGAATGAGGGTGGGTGGGAAGGAAGTGGGAGAGTCAGGAGATTCTTAGTCACTGGTGAAACACACCTGAGGGAGATACAAAAAACGCAGATGAAGAAACAGCTTCTCATGCCAATTTCCCTGCACCAGAAGGTATGGGGACCTTCATGGCAACATCGTTGCCTTCTGCATCTCCCACTGTAGATCCAGTCTCACCTTCTGCTGCTCTTTCTTCTCTCATATACGCTTAAGACCTGAGACAGATTTGCAAAACTTCGGAATGTAATTCGCATCCGCAGTACTGGAAATGGTGAGAGCAATTACTCTCCCAGGAAAAGTTCTGCACAGTTGTTTTTCATGCTCTGGAGAGTGTTCACCATCATACTCTATACATTTTTTTTTATTGATATACATTTAACACATGGCATTGTCTAAACTGAAGTTGTACAACCTGTTAATTTGATACATTTATATAGTGTAATATGAATGCATTGTTAGCACCTCTATCACATTACATAATTATCAATTCTTGTTAGTGGTTGGACATCATCATACCTTTTATTGAAACACGTTGCCCACAAATACGGGACATGTTAAGAATAATCCTGTCCCCAGATTTTTTCCTGAACTTCTTTCCACTACTTTGTTGACCTACACATTTAAAGTGAACCTGGGTCTTCTTTTCCGCTCCAAGTAGACCACGTCTTCTTGAATTAAAAGACAAGACAAACTCTTGAGCTTGCTCCCATGTTCCCTGTGTGACATCATGTAGGTGAGAGACTTGCAATAGTAAGTCATTATATCCTGAATCTGAAAATACTAGAATCATTATTATATTATGTATATATTATGAAAGTCAAGTAAAACGATTATAAAAACAATAGGTAATTTTTTTTAGATCTTACTATGAGCCAGGTACTGTTATAGGTGCTTTTCATGTGTTAACACATTTAATGTTCAAAATGAAGCTAGGAGGTAGATGTGATAATTATCCTCATTTTACAGATGTGAAGATTGAATCATAAAGCAGTTAAGTGGTTTGCCCTAAGATTTCACAACTAGAAAGACGTGAAGCAATAATTCTAACCCCTGAGTTCATAGTCCTTAAATCCTAATAACTTCAAATGCATTTTTTTCAACAAAAAATCATAAGTGGGATATATTTGCTTACACACCGCAAACTCACAGGCAACAAATACACAGCACTTTGATTTAAGCACAATGACATTGTGTGTCCAAGTGAAAGGGTCACAGAAAGCAAACCCAATGTATATAATCACGAGGGACATAATAATAAAGAGTCTGGAGAAGCTGAGTGCTAAAGCAGTGACAATGGGACTAAAAAGAACTACCAAAAAGGGTCAAAGATCACGTTATTTTCAGCAGCTCTGATCTGGATGGATGCTGTGGGTGTTCATTGTGTAGGCAAACATTGGAATGGAGGACACACTCCCAAAATTCCTGGAATTGGAAAATTGGAAGGGAATCCACTTTATAAAGAAGAACGCAAGTTAGCAGTGGTTTTCCTGCCTGAAATGCCTAGGAAAGGTGTATTGAGAAAGGCTGCCTGTGGGGTTCTATAGAACTAGAACTGAGGCTGGAGTGTCTTTTGAGGCTTTCTATTCCTTAGGGCCCATCACTTCCTGCCCATTCCCACTGCCCAGCTATTGGTTACTTTGCTGTCAAGCATGAGAAGGTGCAAGAAATGACCCTGGGAATAAACTTTTGCATTGGTATTCCATGTCCATTGGCAATTGTCTCAAGTCTGCCTCCCTAAGGTTTCAATTACGGAAGACAGTGTTAACTTTTCATAGGCTTCAATTTAACATCTGCTCCTGCCAGGTTTATTTCATCTGGCCTGGGAGAAATAGCGTAAGTAACACTTCCCCTCGCTCCTGCTCTGCCTGATGAAATGGGATATAAAACCCAGAAGGGTGGCAAAGAGGGAAACATGTTGGAGTTCTTCTACCTTTGCTGGATTAGGTCTTCACAGATCAAGGAGAGTATTAACAAAGACTTCATTAGGTGGCAGAGAGAGGATATCAGATGCACTTTTTTTTCCTCTGATGGATTGAGAATATGAGTTAAATGTCATTATGTAACTATCATTAGTCCTCCAGTTTACAACTGTACTATACAGGTTACATGAAGGAGGCTTGAAACAAGAAATAAAAATAGTAACTAGAAATAATAATAGATGCAAATAAATATGGTATGAAAATGCAGAAACTATATAGTATTTCACTAATCCATACTCCTATTTCTAATAAATGTAATAGGAAGTTTTAATGTGTATCCTTGCACGATGACAGACTCATGGATGTCAGACAGAGGAGCATAGAAGGGACTCTTGCTGATTTTGCTGTCTAGACTAGGGCTTACATTGATTAGTTTATATAAAAATAATGAAAGAAGAATTGGCCAATAAAAACAGAATTAGTTAAAGAAAAGCTTCTGGACCCAAATGCAAGTCAAATGCCTGCAGCTCTGGGAAAAGACAGGTTTATTGGTTATTTGATTTTTTTGTTGCCTGCCGATAAGTAATAGAAGATAGTTTGGACACATTCTTTGACTCTAAACCATCAAGATTTCCCCCAAATATTATTTCTAAAACTATATTTGTTGGGACAACACAAAGTTTCCAGGATAGCTGGTTCCTTTTCCTAGTGTATGGTGGGAAGAACAGGAAGTAAAAGTGGAAATGGTAAATTAAGACAGAACAGCTGACATTCTCTAGAAAGTTTACTAGTTGGATCCTTTGAAAAATCTTCTTTTAAAACGTGAGGAACATAAAAATTTTAGGTTAAGGAAGAGCTTAATATTTTAAGGAAATGACCATGTTCCTCTATGTCTGTACTCATTCTGTACAATAAAAAAGTTAAACCAGAAAAATCACACTCTTGTGAAATTCAAGTATACTGCCTCTTAAAGAAAGGCTATGATTTAATTAAATAATTAATTAAATAAGTAATTAAATGAGACACTGACAAACAAGTTGTTACATAGGTTACAATAAAACTATAAACATGACTCCAATGAGTTAATTCACTATAGCTGTTTAAATATATCAGTAAGAGTTCCTATATGTTACTACATATAAGAATTTGGTGCTAAGTAGGGATATTGTTCCCACAAAATGAAAAGAGAATACTTTGTGAAGGGTTGCATTGGTGAAACGTACTCTGGGTAAAAAACAAAATTCTGATACCTAGTATTAGTAGTATGATCAGCCCAATAAATATCGCCCATGGAATGGGAGAGAATCTAATAAACTCAATATTATTTTAAGGTAGATAATAAATATATAAAATTACGACAAGTTGAAAGCTGGTTACCTTCTCTATAATCAAGAGATCATAAACCATGCATTGATTTTTATCACACACAAAATAGAAAATGTCACATAGTGATTACATTTCTCTAGATCAGTAACAGTTGGAAAAATTAATTAAAAATGATATCATTTGTAATGGTATTACAAAAAGAACATGTCTAGGAACAAATCTATAAAAATATATGTGAGATTTTTAGGGACAATATTATAAGCTTTATTTAAAAACATTTTTAAAACTAAATAAATGGAGACACATACTGTGTTGGTGAATACAAAGCCTCAATACCATGAGGTCAAATTTTCCCAAATTGATGTACAAATTCAATAACATTTCAGTGAAAATGTTAGAGGTTTTCTTAAAAAAATTAAAATAGATTAGATGATTCTAAAACTTAAACGGAAGAGCAAAGCATCAAAAAAAAAAACCACCAAACATTCCTGAAGAAGAATAAAAAGAACTAATGTATGGTGTGAGGGGTACATGACATGCACTAACAGTTAGAGACTACTTATTCTAAAGCTATTGTAGTATTGGATAGCTAATACAGGGACCAAGGGAATAGAATTTGAGCCACGAAACAAGCTCATGCACTTATGGGATCTTGCCATATGACAAAGCTCGCGTTGCATATCAGTGGGTAAGGGATGGGATATTTAAAACAAGGTGTGGGGAAGAAAACAATTATTCATTGGGAAAAAATTAAATTAAATCCCTAGCTCACATTTATCACAAAAATCAATTCCAGATGGATTAAAGACATTTAGTCTCATTAAATTTAAGATTTACTGTTTAACAAAAGATACCATGAAGGCAACAAAATACTTGGGATACATATAAGAAAAGGATTAGTATACAGAATATATAAAGAATTCCTATAAATCATAAGAAAAAATGGATAATATCCAGGAGCAGACATTTCACTTATAAGGAAATACAATTGAACAATAAACACAAAGAAAGGTCAATCTCATTAGTTGTAAATAAAGTGCAAATTAAAGCCCAAAGGCACTAGCATTTCATATCCTTTAAATTAGAAAAAAAATAAAAAAGCATAGGAATGCCTTAGCAAAGATTAATGCAATAAAAATTCTCATCTTCTGCTGGTGACATTAATTAATCAAGTTGAATAAATATACTTTCTGACACCTAGCAACTGTACTTCTAGGTGTATACCCAGAAAAGCATAGAGTGAATGTTTATGGCAACATTATTTGTGATAGCAAAAAACTGTAAACAATCCAAATAATGGTTAATGTAAAATGAGTAAGTTCGTTGTGGTATATTTATTCACAAAAAGTAATATCAATAAAAATCTTATTCATAAAATGATATATTAATGAAAATGATTGACGTCAATTACAAGTTTCAACATGGAGAAGTCACAAAAATATGATGTTGTGAGAAAATAATAAGTCACAGAAAAATATAGACCATATAATGCTGTTTATATAAAGATCAAAGCAGAAAGAACCAAATAATAGATTATCAAAGAATACATATAAATATAGTAAAAAACGTAAATTACAAAAATGTAAATGATTAACCCCAAATCAGTATTGTCATTACCTGGGGAAGGTCCACGCGTGGTTAGGGAGGAGAAGGTGGTTGTGGTGGGACACATAGCAGCCTGGCAACATTTTATTTCTTAAGCTGAGTGGTGGGTATATAGTGTTTATATTATTATTATTTCTTAAACTGACATAAAAGTTAATGATAATTTATTTATTTTATACTTTAAAAAACTTGTTCGCTTGTAGTAGACTTTTAAACTGAGTCCAAGATACATCCACTGCTGGGGCTAAGGTAAGTTTAGGAATTTCTGGAAAACCAATTTATAGGACATGTGGAGGAGATCCTTGAGAGACAATGCAACTTAAAAAAGGGAGCCAGGTGTCTTACCTGTATTACTGGAAAAAATGAGAAAACACAGCGAGTACGTCCTTAATGTGACAGAGGGCTGGAGCTCCTGTTGGAGTAGCAGAGTAACAGGATATTTTAGGATATCCCCATATATCTCATCTAATCCTTGTGCGAACTCTTTAAAGTAGGTATAATTTTCTCTATTTTGGCAAAATGGGCTTGTCATGAGTTCTGCAAGGAGATGGACTCAATGATGTAATTTATCTTACTGTCATACCTGAGTCAAATGATCTGAGTTCTAATCTAGGGCGTCTAGTACTCTTTCCCTTAGTCTAGAGTTTCTCAACTTCTATGCCATTGACATTTTGGACTGCATATTTCTTTGTTGTGGGATCTATCCTGTGAGCTGTAGGATGTTTAGCTGCCTCTCTGGCCTCAACCCACTAGATACCAGGAGCACCCTGTCCCCCCACCTCTGACTTGTAACAGCCAAAAATGTCTCCAGGCATTGCCATGTCCCTTGGGTGGCAAAAACCCCCTCACCCCCTTGCCCCCGGTTGGGAATCACTGGCCTACACCATACTTCAAATGAAACCATGATTTTAAATTTGTATGCTAGCATTCTTGTACATTCTTATAATAGTGAGTATTCTGAAAGCAGTTTGTCTTATTAAGCTCTGTGCCTCTAGAGCTCACATCAAAATTACGTGTAGCAGGTGCTTATTAATATTGAAAGTCTACATAAATGTGCATAGAGACACATCTGAAGAGATATATGTACAATTATAGATATGAAAAGAAATACCAAATCACATTATTTTTCAATGCCGAAGTAGGGAGAGAGTCCTTTTTCCTTTTTAATTTCCATCTCAAAAATTTTAGATCAAATAAATCCAAATCAGTTGAAATAACTCCAGACAATATGAAGGCAAAACTAAGGAAATAAAAGTGGTGGCTGATGCATACATTTAATAAATTATTAACTTTATCGTTTCTTGGTTATTTGGTTTATTATGGCAGTAATCATTTTCATAACAATCTGGAGGTGTTTTCATGTCTCTATCTATGGCACCCCATTAACTGATTCAAGGTGTCTTGTAATTTGTTAAATTGAAAATTGGAAAATGTACCTCCATCATGTTCCATGGAAGGGGGTAATCAGGGAAATTTATCTGGAAATTGAGAATATAGTCTTTCATTTATTTTTTAAAAATTAGCACCTATTTAATACCAGGCACTATACTAGATATAGGTAGAAATGTGATGAAGACATCTGAAGATTAATTCAATGCTGTTTATGAAACAGTGCTCAATCTATGGGAAGGAAAAATAGCAGAGTGATTTGGCTGTTTTTTTATGGAGCAAAAAGCTGCCTTCTTGGGGAATTACAATAGCATACATGTGTTTTGAAGCCTAGAGGAAAAGAGACTTTGAAATCTGTTCATGATCTCCTTATACACTGTGCTTAATTAAGACTTCAGAGTTGTCATTAAAAACAGAGGAAATATTACTCTTTTACCTAGTCTCCGCATCAGACCAATTTTCATCCCACCGAAAGGAGAAGAAAACAAGCATACTGACAATACTTTAATGCAGTGATTTCTCTTCATTTGACATATCTTCAATTTGCTTTATGTATATTTCTACTTTATTAGTGTATACGCATACATGCATACAAACACACATACAGAGTTTTCTGCAGCAGTCAGAAAGACAAGCTAAGCCTCTTATCTAAGCTTTTAAAAATAATAATTACGTTTTTTTCCAGCATAAACTTGAACCAATGTACCCATCTTATTCATGAATGTGTGACTGTGTGGATGAATATTTGCAAAGAGAGAGGCATTATCTGCTTGACAAATTGGTGGCTTGTTATATAACCTCATCATTACCAACATGAATACATTCCTTCCCTCTTAAAAATCTCAACACTCAAAAAGTAAGTTAGGTTCCCCACATTCCCAATCTTCTAAAAATTGAAGACCTAGTTGTAATGTTAAAAATTATTGTGGATTCTTAACTGACAGTAATTATATTTGAAGTGTATCTATTGATTGGGAAAACATAATTTTAAAAACTACAGTTCTATGAATGAAGTAATAAGTTAAATAAATTTACATTTTTTAATCATAGTGTCTACATATATTTGAAAAACAGTAACTATATGTGAGACATTATTTAGTTCACAGAAAATGCCTGGCATGCAAAAGGCATTCTCAAATACTCTGCAATTGCTCAGATATCAGTAAACATAAAATGGGAAATACTGAAAGAAATAGAGGACATAAGGAATTTTTCTCCCGGATCTTGGGAAAACAAAGCCAATGAGAGACAGAACCAGCAGGGTCTTTAGAGAATTTCAGGGTGTTAATTTCCTTGTCCATAAACTAGGGACAATATTTGTCTTCAATGTAAGAAAGTTTGATAAGACAGATATTGACTAATTATAGATAAACAGATTTTTTAAGTGAAAAGGGAAATTATTGTGTGATAAAGGAAGTCTTATTCTTCTGAATTATTTTAGCCTATGCCACTCCTTTTATGCTTTAATAGAAATCCATGTAAAGTACTATTTTTCAGGAGTATATGACATCTCCCTCAATGAGATTATCAATTTCTGGAGGAGTTTTAAGTATCTCCACACAGCCTCTTTATTCTCAATCCTCCTAGCACATACTATTTGTAACCTAGATATCAGCCAGCATCTTCTTGCCCTTTGAGATCTAGGTAGATCTGGTTCAAACCTTATTTCTTTGCCCCGTAGAAGTCCAAAAACCTCAGAACGAGTTCTGTGACTTATTAGGGAATTTCATTATGTTTCTTGCATTTTTAGCTTGTGTGTGTGTGTGTGTGTGTGTGTCTGTGTACACACGTGCACTCACATGTTTGCTTGCTAGTCTGCACTAGAGCCACTTCTCCAGTTTTTACAAAATAATTCATTCACAAAACTTACTCATGAATATTAAGATCTTTCTCGACTTATGATAGAGCTGCATCCCAATAAACCGTCAAGTTGAAAATCTTGTAAGTCGAAAATGCATTTAATACATCTAACCTATGGAACATCATAGCCTAGCCTAGCCTAGCCTATCTTAAACATACTCAGAACACTTACATTAGCCTACAGTTGGGCAAAACTTTCTAACATAAAGCCTATTTTATAATAAAGTGTTGAATATCTCATGTAATTTATTGACTACTGTACTGAAAGTGAAAAACTGAATGGTTGTCTGGGTACAGAGTGGTTGTTAAGTGTATGGGTTGTTTACCCTCCTGGGTGGATGGCTGACTGGGAGCTGCGGCTCGCTGCCATCGCCCAGCATCACGGGAGAGGATCTTACTGCATATCACTAGCCTGGGAAAAGAACAAATGCAAAATTCAAAGTACAGTTATTACTGAATAGGTTTCGCTTTCACACCATCATAAAGTAAAAAAAATTGTAAGCTGAACCATCATAAGTGGAGGACCATCTATAATAGGTTTTTACAAGAGGTACAGGTGTGGAGAGGGAAGAAAGTAGGGGTTATATGGTAACCATAAATGACTATAAATGGAATATTAGGCATCACTGTTTTTATAATGTCCTTTGGTCCCCCCATTATTAGGGAGTTTTCACTGGGCTTTCACTGGGCTTTCACTGTCACCTTCCCAGCTTTTTTCCATTTGCAAATTCCTCTTCCTCCTTTTCTCTCTGTTCTTGTAGAGGACCCTATTGGTTGCCTACCCCACATTGTTTCCCTGTTTTTCCTACAAACAGAACCCCATTTTGATTAGGTATCTACCCCTCCCTCAGTAAACATGTTTTAAGGAAAGCAGACCACAGCCAGCACAGACATTCCCCTGAACCGGGCTGCTGGTCCCGTGTGAGTCATGTGGCTGCGGAAGAGCCAATCGAGTTGAAGGGAAGGATGTATGAAGGAGAGGATTCTCTCTCTCGCTTGTCAGAAACAAGCTCTGATGATCACCGGCAGCTAGATTGCCACCATGAAGAAGAAGACGCTGTGAGTCCCAGAGCAAAGAGGCAGAAAGAACCTGCCTTAATCCTCCCAGGCCCCTGGACCACCTCTGCATTTCTGGGAATATAACATATTGCTGTTCAAGTCTATTTGAATCAGGTTCTTGTTACTAAGAAGTGGATGTATCCTGATAGATTACAGTTCTCTTCTCAATTCCCCTTCCTCTCAGGAACACAACAACTTTCTTTCCTTTTTCGAGTCCATAGAGAACATTTCAGCGACCATCCCTTGTTTAGTCCCCCGTGAATTTTCCTAAGCTTGATGTCTCATACTCTACTCTAAGTAGATTATCAAGATAGTTTTCCGAACAAATATAGTTCCCATTCTAAGAATTCTGGCAACAGTTGTTAAGAAAATTACTATTTCCTCATTATACATCCATTAACCGTTATTTCTTAGGTCTGCCATGGAGCTGAACCAGTTCTTAGTTTTCTGCCCCCAGTGAAAACACCACTACCCACCCTCACCCCCCACCTGTCAGACAGAAGAGAAAAGGCCCTCTATTTACTCCCAGCTGCTAAGGAGGAAATCGCCTGGAAATACATCCCTCTCCGCTTGACTGTCTTACCCCCGCAGCTGCAGAGAGAAGACACCCAGTGGCCCCATTTGATGCAGCCAGAGGGGGTTACCCACTGCAATGGATGCTGGGCCTTGCTGCCCAGATCCCCGTTCTGGATTGAAGGACCTGTTGCCCACCTGCAGGAAGTACAAACTGACATGCAGCCCTCTGTGTTCTTCTCTTTCTAGCAATTGCGCTCCACTGAAGAGAGCTGCCTGACACAAAGAGGGCAGCCTGGATCCGAGGACAGGTTAACACAGAAGAACAAAGGGCCAGTCCTCTTATCTCAACTTGTCAACTCTGCAGGGCCATCTCAGCCTCAGAGCTCCAGGTGAGTTCCCTGAGCCTGCTGGTGTGATTGTGCCTGCACCACAGCCCAGCTTCTCTCCCCACTCCTGCTTCCTTGCCTCCTCCCACAGGTGTTCACCCCATGAGCACTCTCTAATAAACCTCCTGTTGACAGATCTCCATCGTTGCCAGGGAACGTGACTAGCAATGGTACCAAGAGTCTGAGGAAGCAGATGCTGACATGGGATTCTGGAGCTGGCTCACCTGCCAGCCAGTGGGCATGAGTTCCCCATCACTGGTGGAAGGTAGAGCACGGATAACTTGGCACAAGGCAGCAGTGCAATTGTTAAAACTTCCACCTGAGGTGAATTGCAGTGGTATAATGGTGGAAGGAAATATGCTAGTGGGTGTAATGTATTAGGTGTTTGAGAAATACAGAGAAAACAGTAATTAGAGGCACAATGAAATTTAGTATGTTTTGCTGGAGATATTTGATTCTTTGGAAAACAAATAATGGAAGGCTGAGAGTGATTAATCAGACATGAAAGGCCAGCTGTGAAAGCCAGAAAACCCACTTGGCAACATGTAAAGATATGTCTACCTCATAAAGTTGAAAAGCACAGCAAACTGAGGACCAGCTCAGGATTTAATCATAAGAGTAGCAGAACTCCAGAATCCTGAGCTGGTCTGCTATGCCAAGGTCAGGGCCCTGATTAGGAAGGAGTGGGATCTTGAGATGAACAATAGAGATATGTAGCATTATGCGCTGAAAATCACGAATCCCTAAATTCCCCTAAACCAAGATTTCTCAACTTCTGCACTGTTGGCATTTGGGTCCAGATAGTTCTTTGTTTGGGGTTAGAGGGTGCTGTTCTGTGCATTGTAGGCTGTTTACAAGCATCCCTGGCCTCTCTCCACTACATGCCAGTAGCTGGTAGCCCCTCTCTCTGTTTGTGACAATCAAAAATGTCTGTAGATGTTGTGGATTGTCCCCTAGGGGGAAAAACCTCCCCAGGTTGGGAACCGGTGCTGTAAACCCTCTGTACTGGCAGGACTGGCCTTATCCTCCCTGTTAGAGACTAGCACTCCACCTTTGCTTGAAGATAGCACAGAGATCTCCAATTTTCAAATCAAGAAGTGCCCCACTCAGAATGTACTCTCACCTCCCTTCATGACCCCTAAACCAATGGTTAAGTTTAAGTCATATTCTAACTCAGCTGGGGAAATGTTGGGCCTGCTAAGGGCAGTAAAGGACTATACTGCAAAGAAGCTAGAGGACCTAGCCATCATGTACCAGCAGAACCCTAGGGAGCTCATGTAACACTGGATCCCAAGAATGCTGGATTAAAGCTGGCAGAACATGAAGTTGGATAAGGAAGAGTTTATTGATATGGGAGCACTCTCCCACAAAAGAGGATGTAATATCCTGGCAAGGACCCCAGGAAATGGTGCCAACATGTTGCTAGAATGACTTATGGAAGCTTCATCCAAAGTGAAGTATAAATGCCATAATTTCCATGGCTTATGGTGGACCAAGCAATCAAAATCTCTGAGAAGTGAGCATGCTATAGTGCACTTACTATGTAAGGCTACAAAATTTCCTAGATGATCATGATCCCACAGGAGGATCCAGGGGGATGCTTCATTTGTCAAAATAATAGAAAATATGCCGATGAGATGGGCACCAGCATCACTGAGGGCCTGACAGTAGGAGATGGGAGATGTTACTCTAGAACCGGACTCAGTGATAGTAATGGGGGTGACCGGCTCCAGCAGTAATATAGGCCAGGTGGTGACACAATTATCACAATGAGACTTGGATCACCTGGATATCCCACAGACATCATATGAGTCACTTCACTGATGGCATCATGCTGGTTGGACTGTATGAGAAGGAAGTGGCACATGTAGTAGTACACATGTACTCCGTGGGGTGGGAGATAAAGCCTGAGTATCCACAGGCCAGCTGCACCAGTGAAACGTTTAAGCATGCAGCAGTTTGGAACATGCAGGAACATCTCATCTAAAGCAAAGCACAAATTATTGTATTTCAAAACTCCCACCATGAAACATGAAGCAGAATGCCTGGTAGGCCTCATTGGGTTTTGGAGGCAGCATATTCCACACCTGACAACTCCTCTCCAGCTTATACACTGGTGACATGATTTGAGCTGGGCACTGAGCAGGAATAGCTCTGCAAGTGGCCCTGTTGCTTGGGCCACATAACCCAGCAGGCCGTATGATCTTGGAGATAAATATGGTAGGAAAGATGCCATGTAAGTTTATAACAAGCCTTCATGGAATCACAATATGGACCCCTAGTGTTCTGAAACAGGGCAATACTACCTACGTTGAAGAACTATACACCTTTCAAAAATCATCTCCTAGTGTGCTACTGGAGCCTGGTTAGGAAGGAGCACAGGACCTGTGGAATACCTGGTGACCATACATCCAGAATTGCCCATCATGAGCTGGGATCTGTCAAAACCTCTAAGTCATATGGTTGTCCAGGCCCAGTGGCAATCCATAATAATGTCATAATAATAATAGGATCAAACACAAGCAGAACCAAAGGGTGCAAGTGAGCTGCACGAGCAGGCAGCCCAGACTCTCCTGTTATCTATCACTGTTACATTGCACCTTTCCCTCAGCTCATACCTCTGGCTGCATGGAGTGTATTCCCTTATGATGAGCTGACAGAGGAGAGAAAAAGCCAAGCTTGGTTCTTGGATTAGTTGGCTTGGTATGTGGATGCAAACTGAAAATGGACTGCTCTACACTGCTGCCCCAGGGGTGGCCTTAATAGACAGTGGTGAGGGAAAATCCTCCTAACGGATGGTCCGCCTGGCCATCCACTATTCTGTGGACTCTAAGGGAGCAGGAGCCAGCCTTAGTGGTCTAGTGGTTAGGGTTCGGCACTCTCACTATCAGAGCCTGGGTTCGTTTCCGGTCAGGGAACCACACCACCCATCTGTCGGTTGTCATAGTGGGGCAGCTGCGTGTTGCTGGGATGCTGAAAGCTATGCCAGTGGTATTTCAAATACCAGCAGGGTCACCCATGGTGGACAGATTTCAGCAGACCTTCTGGACTAAGAGACACTAGGAAGAATGACCTGGCCATCCATTTCCAAAAAAATTGTCCCTGAAAACTCAATTAATAGCGGTGAAGCATTGTCTAATATAGCGCCAGAGGTAAGAGGATGGCGTGGAAAGATCAGACAGGGTTCTGCTCTGTGGTACACAGGGGCACTAGGAGTCAGAATCCACTCCATGGCACTAACAGCATGGGGGCAGGGACCTTGTCTACCTGCCTCACCACTGTATTCTAAGTACATAGAAGTTTACTCACAGAGAAAGAAGTACTCAATAAATATTTGTTGAATGAATGTGTCTATTCAATAATATCGATTGAGCACATACTCTGACCCAGGAACATAACAAATATTTGGTGGCTTCTTAATTAAGACTCCTTGCCATTGTGCCTGGCACAACAGGTTGCCAATCTAGAAACTAGGAAATGTGAAGAACCAGTAAAACAAAGCAATGGGTAGTTCTTGAGTCTTTACCTGAAGAGATAATTCATGCATGAATAGCCAAGATTGGGGAGGATGCAACATTACAGTATCCAGTTACAGAAATATGGGGGAAAAGAGTATTACCTGACACTATCTTACATTCATATTTTTATAATTCTAAAAATTACAAAACATTTCATTTATTTTGAGCTAGATGCGTGTACTGCCCTTATACTTCTTTTAGAAGGAAAATTACTTTTCCCAGTCATTATTCCAGTACAACCACTTGTATAACCCAAGAATTTATAGATTTCTCCTGAAATGAATTGAATTTAGTTCAATGAACATGCAGAAAAGACAATGCAACAAAACATGTAACTTAAATCAGGTAATAGTCTGGAGACTGGTAGAATCCAATCAGATTGGTTTATTTGTGGCAAATGTTGTGATAGTTCGTACCCCGCCCATAGATTGTAATATGGATAATGTGCACATATATGTACAGCCTCGCCCTTGCAAAACTTCTGTTCAGAATTCCGTATGTACAAATAATACTATGACCGGGCAATCACCCTGCTTGGTATTTACTCGAATGAATTGAAAACTTATGTCCACACAAAAACCTGCACAAAAATGGTTATAGTAGCTTCATTCATAATTGCCAAAACTTAGAAGCAACCAAGACATCCTTCAGTAAGTGAATGGATAAATAAACAGTGGTAAATCCAGACAATGGACTATTATCAGCACTAAAAAAAAATGTGCTATCAAGCTATGAAAAGACATGAAGGAATCTTAGATGAATAGGGACCTTAAACGAATATTACTGAGTGAAGGAAGTTAATCTAAAAAGGCTACATACTGTATGATTCCAGCTATATAACCTCCTTGGAAAAGGCAAAACTATGGAGACAGTAAAAAGATTAGTAACGCCAAGGCTTAGGGGATTGGGAGAGATGAATAAGTGGAGTACAGAGGGTTTTTAGGTCAGTGAAACTATTTTGTATGATACCATAATGGTAGACACATGTCATTATAAATTTGCCAAAATCCATACAATGTATAACACCAAGAATGAGCCCTAATATAAACTATGGACTTTGATTATAATGATATGTGAGTGTGGGTTCCTCTGTTGGAACAAATGTACTACTCTGATGCAGGATGTTAATAATGGGGAAGGCTGTGCATGTGTGGGGCCAGGGAGTATATGGGAATGCTCTGTGCTGTCAACTCAATTTTGCTGGGAACCTAAAACTGCCCTAAAATATAGCATCTATTAAAATAAGAAGAGGAAGAAGACTTAGCTGGTAGACTACTCTTTCTCATTTATCAATAGGACCACTTTATTAATAAGACTTTTTTAAAAAAGCATAAAACAACTAGATCTTGACTCAGGAAAAAAAAATTAATTTGCTCTATGGACACTTTGGGTTCAAGGGCAGGATGTTACCTAGGCCTAATAAGGTACTGGGGCAGAAAACAAGAAAACTACCCGGAATGTAGGCAGGCAATCTCTTTCTGCAACTAGATAACTGTGTGACATTGTTCAAGCTAATGAGATGTAAGCAGAAGTAGAAGTCAGGGGGTGGTGACCTCAGGAAGCTGTTAACGAAAAAACTCTAATGGCATGGACCTTTTTCCTTTCTGCCTAGAATATATCACCATGCCTGGAGATGGAGTAACTATCTTGTGGCTAAGAGGATGAGATCCACATGCTAAGGATGGTGGAGCAGAAAACTAGAAGAATTATGGGTACCTTACCAGCCCAAGACTGCCTATCTCTGCACCTCCTATTATGTGGAAAAATAAAAAAAGCAAACCACAATAGTTGAGTTTCTGTTTTATGCAGCCAACAGAGTCCCTAATTGATACAACATCTACTGGATCTTTCTTTCTTGGTAGATGGACGTTCTCTGTTGCTGTAGTCACTGGAGAAAGATGGCTACCAACGTATTTGCAGTTTAGATTATCTCAGTTGATGCTAACAGTCCAGACTGAACTAGAATCTCTCAGACTCAAGGTGAGCTTCATTAGAGAAAGAATATGATTAGCCTGGCTGTTCCAAGCAATTATATGCAGGGGCAGGATACCTATACCAGTATAGCTGCCAGGGCCCTGTCTCCGAGGGATTTCTGAGGAAAGGGTTGATCACGAACAAAGACAGCCCAACCGTGTGAATTGTTAGCACTTTATTTAGACACAGTGAATTCAACCACAGTACCTGACTCTCCTAATCACTTCTATTATTCATGTACAGATACAACTGTGCCTGATGATTTAAGTTCTTCTTAGCAGGGAGCATTTGTGGGTGAAAAGAACTTTTTTGGAAATTGAGTTGAGATCAGATATGCATATAGCAGGGTCCTTGGTTTGGCATCCATTTTTCAGAATGTCTGTGTGCACATGTGTGTGTTTTGATTTATACATAATCAAGGAGCTAAATTCAGTCAGGATACAGTCATGCATTGCTTAACAATGGAGGTATGGTCTGAGAAATGTGTTGTTAGGTGATTCCGTTGTTGTATGAACATTATCAAGTGTACTTCCAGAAAGCTAGATGGTATAGCCTATTACAACCCAGTTATATGGTACTAATTTTATGGGGCCACCATCGTATATGAGGTGCATCATTGATCAAAATGTCATTGTGTGGCACATGACTGTACTGTCTATACTATCTACCCTTCAGATGTGTGCCACCTGTATGCAAGAATTTGAAGATACTAGCAACATAATACATGGTTTGGTACTTATAATTTACCTAGGGAGGCAGGTTATAGACACAAAAGTAATTAATAATGTAAAGTTCTAGTTTCTCAACCCCAAATATGTGATTTAGATCATAGTTGTTATAAGAGATCAGAGGCAGAAGAGAAGATGGCTCCTTGTCATTAAAATTTGTTTGAAAAATGATAAACCAAGTTTTATCCCAAGTTTACGTATATGTTATAGACAAAAGAAAACTAAATGTGAATTTTCTCCATTCAACTGCAGAGTTAGTGTCTCATAGAAATCTTCTAAACACTTACAGATGTAAAAAGGAGTCACTCAGCATGCTGTCTTTTGCAACATACAGTGAAAGGGCACCCGGTACTCTGCAACTGTTTGATACCACTGTAGTACCTGAGCATAGACCAGGCAACCTAAACTTGCTATATGTCTATGAATATGTTAAATGAAATAACATCACATATCAGATGCACTTCACAATATCAGGGGCTCCTGGATTTATTCTGTGAGATGTACTTTCTATCACTGATGTTCACAGAAACATTATAGTGGTGGCTACTCAACATTTCATTTTTATATATTTTAAAGACTTTTTTTAGAATCCAAAGACAATGATCCCAGTATCATCTTTCTTTAATCAAAATTTTGATAGAAATTCTTTAGGAATCATTGTCTAAAATTTAGAATATCCTTCAAAATATTATATCCCCTGTTAATCATATTTTATTCACACATTCAGTGAATATTTATTGAGTGCCTAATAAATACCAGGCACAATCCTAGGCACTAGGAATGTGGTAGGAAATAAGAAAAATGAGGGTCCCTTACTCTAGCAATTTACAAATTAACGGAGAAGATTGACCTTAAGTAAAAATTCCAAATATAAGAAATGCTCTGAAAGAGAATGTACACAAACTATGATAGAGCGACCTAAAGCTAGTCATGTGGGAGGAGGACAGTAGTAAACATTTACACTCTTTCCCCATAACCCACATTTGAAGTGCTACATTATCAACCTTTGAAGCTATCTCTGGTCAGGGTAAGATCAGAAAATGCTAAGTTCCAAGAGCATTTTCACTTTTTGGAATGGTAACTTGAGCCTTTGCCAACATCACACCAAAAATAAATAAATAAGCAAGAGAACCCATCTATATGCAGCTGTATCGAAAATTGTATTCCATATGTGACAACATATTATTAAAACAGCAAAATCATAGCTTCCATCTGCCTGTTGAGATGCACAGCGTCACTCTTTTCCGTATAATGTTAGACTTTATTGCATTTGTCGGCAGCATATTCCATCTTAATATTTGATAAATAGATATAGGAGGAATTGTTTCGAGTGACAATCCTGTACTGCTTCAGCTGTTCACCTTCTTTCTGAAGCAAATTCTCTATCCTCAAACTAATATCCCCCCAAAAGAAAAATCAATTTAAAATGACTGTGAAAATGTGTTTATTTTTCTACCCTCAGGATTAAAAAGCTGAGAAATGATTAATAATAATTTGTCTGGAAAGATAATGCAGGCATTTTAGGGGGAGTCATGATTTTGCATCTTTAATTTTCATCAGTTCTAACATTTTATCATTAAAACTGCATGAATATATATAAAGAGAGATAAAAGAAAATGAGAGAGGTGGTAATACCTCATATCTCTTAGGCGGTATTTCCTCTGTTTCAGATTTCTACGTTGTCTGACCCCATTTCAGTCAATTTTCCATAGCCTGCCTGTCTCATATCCGCTGAGGGAACACACTAGTGCTGTGTTTATGCTAATTTTATGCTCTCTGAGTTGTGTCTGTTATTCAAAGCAGTTGAAGCAGTTATTGCCAGTAATCTTATTTCTGTGGGAGCCCCAGGGCAGACGAGGCCTCAAAATCAGGCCTGCAGACCGAGGCGAAGCCATCACAGCCTGCTGGTAAATGGCAGTTCTTTCCCTCCGAATCTGATATCAGTTACTTCGCAAACACAGTAATAAAATGAAACAAATCAGATTTTCAAGTAAATAAACCAGACTTCAGTGGGAAGCAACAATGGTCAGGGCAACAGGAGTTTAATAAGTGATACATAGGGGAAATGCAAAAGCACTCTGGCCTGTTCCTCCAGCCTCTTCATTTTAAAGCAGACCCCCAACCTCCTGAATGCTGAAAAAAGAAGGTGGTTTTAACCCAACAGCAAGAAAAGGGGAGGAGAGTCAAGCAAAACAAGCAGTAAGTCGATGTTGACTTTTTTCTTATCTAAAATCAAGCAACAATACTGGAAATTGTATTATTTGCTATTGAAGAGTGGCTAGGGATGTATAAACAAAAGATTTACAAAGACAAATGGACTTGTCTGCTCTCCTCACACATAAAAACTAACAGCCTTTAAAAAACTCAACAAAATGGAAACGAAGTTAACCAGTGTAGTTTCCTGATGAAGGGACATTTGTTTTCCAGTAACACAGTGGTAACATGGGGGCTTTGACACAGTAAGAGTGGTGACCAAGGTCTTTTTGCCAGATCAAAGAATCATGGACTCAGGAGATAATTCATTTTTGGCAATTTCTTGTTTTCCAAAATGTTCTTAACTCCCTTCATTCTAAGCTACCTCACCACTCTGTCCCCCTTCATTGTTATCACTCGTTTTTGTAAACAATTAAAATGGCTGATCAACAATAAACAGTAAAATGAGGAATGTCTAAAACTAAGTGGTATGACAGAATTCTTCTAGAAACCAATGGTATATATCTTTGACGAATTTGGATCCAGTGTTATGTTGATAA
Source organism: Ceratotherium simum simum (assembly GCF_057802395.1). Taxonomy (NCBI): domain Eukaryota; kingdom Metazoa; phylum Chordata; class Mammalia; order Perissodactyla; family Rhinocerotidae; genus Ceratotherium; species Ceratotherium simum. The sequence goes on from NC_141912.1 coordinate 51,064,333, forward strand.
ACTTACATTTGTTTTATTTTTCTTTAATCTGCAACAACTTGCCCCAGTCCTGCCCAACAGCCAACTCATTCATTCATTCATTTATTCATTCATTCATTTGGCAAACATTTACTATCTGCCTACTTTATACCAGGCATTGTGATAGGAATAAGGAATATAAACTCAGATTCCAGCGGGGAAGGAAATATACAGTATTGTAACACTGCTCATTCACCTAACTGCATGAACGAGGCATGTGGAAGACACTCTGGGGACACACAGAAGCACTGGTGGTTGGAGATGGGCTTTTTGAGAAGATGACCTCTGAGTTGAATTTTGTTAGAAGAGTAGAAATTTACAAGTTAGGAAAGAAAGAAGAAAGTATTTTCTAGGTAGAGGACTGAATGAATTTTGTTGGAGAATATCAGAGAGACCCAGTATGAATGGGGCACGGTTCAAGGAAACGACGAGGAGAAAAAAGTCTAGGAAACTAGATTTATGAAAGTTGGTATGTTAGTTATAAAGTTCCTACTGCCAGTGCACTTATGGGCTTTACACAGGGCGGTGACATTTTCAGATTTGGTTTTATAAAGATCACTTTTCCAAGCAGTATGAAAGACAGAAAAGAAAGACTTTGGTTGGAAACAGAAAGGCTATTGGTAAACAAAAAGGGAAGGCTAAAAACACAATGGAATCAGAGGAAAGAGGTAAAGGAAGGGAGGGATTGATGAGATATTTATGAAGATGTCTAGTTCCACATGCCATATTGAGCACAGGATTTTATCTCTACTTCTTCCAGAAAGACCATTAAAATGACAGTAAAGGAAGAAAATATCTAAGCCTCCACCGAAACAAAGATAACAGGAAAGGAGATGACAACAGATGAAAAATGTCAAGAAAATCTTGAAATGGGAAAGTAGATGTATGTATATAACTGAATTAGCAGAGCAAAGAAAGCTAAAACCTGACTTCTGTGGGGAAGCCAGCTGGTTTGATACCTGCTACAGAACCCTGAAAGATCTAGGAGTTGGAGTCACAAGAATCTCTGAAAGATAAACTGTGGTATGTGGTTGAAAATGAGGAGGATTGGTTGATAGTATGTAAAGGAATAGTTAGACCCTTAGATTCTTTTCCCCACCCCAACAGAATACAGAGAGTTTACTCTCCAGAGAGGTTGAATCAGAGCAAATTTGGTTCAGGCATACAAGTGGATGCAATAAAAAGTTGCATCCTAGAGGCTGATAATTTCTTAGCGTACTTTCCCTGTTCAGCTCTCAGAACAATAGCATCTGTGCTTATAAATCACAAGCAAAAATCAGTAGTACTTCTTTTTAGAGAAACTGTCACCATTCGAAATGAAAAAAAACCTACAGACACTACTAACGTGTTAGGGTCTTCAATACAATAGTCAAATCCCAGGCTGATCAACCTACAGTGAGCCCCACTGAGCTCACCCATGCGCACAGGGCTGCCATTTTTCAGTGCTTCATTTTAAATATAAATTTACAAAGACTACCAGAATTTTAAGCTAGACCTCCAACATACCAAAACAAACTAAAAATGAAAAATAGAAATAGAAGGAGAGAGAACTGAAGAAAAGTGTGTCGGTGTGTGTGTGGATGTGTGTATGAGTGTGTGTATAGAGAGAGACATTAATCTCCTAGGAGAACTAAGAAAGAAAGTTAGTACCTTCATGTCTTCATGAGACATGAACAGGATACTATCAATAAGAAATATTCTAAGAATAAGAAAGGTCTCAGAAATTAAAAATATGAGAGCAGAATTAATTTAAAAAATAATACAAAGTTTAAAGGGTATAATAGAGGAATAGCCTCAGAAAGTAGAAATAAGACAAAAAGAGGGATTTAAAAAAAGAAGAATAAAGTAAAATTGGAGAATTTATATTGGACATCAAATATCTAAAAAAAAAAAAAGAGAGAAAAAAAAAAAAAGAAGGAAAGAAATTACCAAAGAAGTAATTCATGAAAATTTGTCAGATCTGAAATTCATGAGCTTCCAGATTGAAAGGGTCTGTTGAGCGTTTAGTGTAACAAATGGGAAAAAAAGATTCACACTGATACATTTCAGAGTAACATTGATGAAGTGATTTTAAAAACTTCCTGAAAAAACAAGTGAGAATAGAATAGCCTCAACTTCTAAACTTTAACAATGAAAGCTAGAAGGCAGTTCAACAGCTTCAAAATTCTGAGATAAGGTGATTTCCAATCTAGAATTCAATTCCTACTCAAATTATAAACTAAATGTGAATGTAGAATAAACATATTTTCTGATACATGAGATGTCAGAAAACTGACCTCTCCATGCAGCCTCAGAAAGTCGTTAGAGAATGTGCTCCAACAAAACAAAGGATTAAACCAAGAAAGTGGAAGAGGTAAGGTCCAGGAAATAGAAGATCAAACACAAGGGAGGAAATGTGTATCATTGTTCCAGGATAATAGTGTAGATATGGCCCAAGGACTATAACTGTGCTGGTCTCTAGAATAATTCAGATTGGAAGAAGGGGACAAGGCTTCAGAAAGAGTGGTGCCAAAATATGTGGAAATGAAAGATATCTGATTGTTTGAATTTAGTGATGGTATTTTACAGTTTTATTGGAAAGTTTAGGGCTAGTTTAGTGACAGGACCATAGAAAACCAAACAAAGAAAACAGACAATTATTAATTTTTAGATAAGTGGTAATAGCACAACAAATATTTACTGCAAATTATAATAATAATAACCATGTCAGAGTGTTAGTTTGAAGACAGGAAGTAATACAACAATACTAATAATTAAGTTCCATTTAAGTGCTTATAATGTGCCAAGCCCTCTGCTGCATGCCTAATTTAGAATAGTTCATTTAATCCTCAAAGTAACTCTGTGAAATGGATACTATTACTGGCTTCATTTTATAAATAAGACAACTAAGGTAAAATGCCTTATCTAGATTTTTCCTTGGAAAAATTTACAAAGCCTTCAATCATTTTTTTTTGCAAAAATTACCCTCTTTGTGGGTACATGCTACAAAATTCAAATGTGAAGGATGTTGAATCATACTATTAAATAATTTTATTAGAAAAATTATACCAAAATACAAATAATTAATAACTTTAAGAATTAGTATGCTACTGCAATTGTAACATATTTTATAATTTATAAGATAAACACGTTTTCATAAAATAATAACTGTATTGTTAACTTAGTCCTAAATCAAATTTACTTCTGTACTCAGATTTATTATGCCACATTGGATAGATTTCATAATATGATTTTTAAAAAATACATGTATTTCAGAGTCTTAGTAATATTGCTTCTTTAGAGGACCTTAGAAGTGGATATGGGCTAGGCTTCAAGATATACAGTGCTCAAGACTCAACTCTGGCTCCCACGCCCAAGCAATGTGAAATGAAAAATATAGTTAATATTTATTGAGTGCTCAATAATGCTCAGTATTATGTCAAGTATGATACATTTATTACCTTAGTAAATGGTGGGCTTGAAGGCAGTAAATGAAGGCTTCAGAGATTATGCATTATTTGTTTGAAGGTGAGTTAGTTCTTATAAAAGAGTTTGTATGTGAATGGTGAACTTTTAATAAAAGTTGTTAACCATCACAAAGTCCTCATTTTTGAAACAGAAGTAACAGATCATCTTAATTGAACTCTGAAAATAAGCACGGGCTCATGTGATATTGGTCTAAAAGATTTAAAAATAGGTATTTTATAAATTAAATACTGTGTTGAAATGAAATCCACTCCTTTGTCTTTTAAAATGTACTTTATTTTATAATTTAAATTATCATATAATAAAATTAACTTTTTTGTGCAGTTCTATGAATTTTAACACATGAATGTATTTGTGAAAACACCATCACAATCAGGACACAGAACAGTTCCATCACCCCAAAAAACTTCCTTTTGTTCTATCTTCATAGTTGCGTCCTCTCCCAGCCCAATCTCTGGCAACTACTGATCTGTTCTCCATCACTATTGTTTCACCGTTTTGAGAATGTCATATAAACGGAATCAGGCAGCACGTGACCTTTTGAGACTGGCTTCTTTCATTCTGCATAATGACCTTGAGTTCCCTCCATATTGCACGTGTTAACAGTTGGTTCCTTTTTATTCCTGAGCAATATTCTCTTGTATGGATGTACCACAGTTTGTTTATTCATTGATTGAAGGACATATAGATTTTTGTCCAATTTGGGCAATTATGAACAGAGATGCTATGAACATTCATATATAGATTTTTGTGTGAACCTAAGTTTTCATTTCTTTAGGGTAAATATCCTGGAGGGGAAGTTTTGGATCATACAGTAAATGTATGTTTATTTTTATAAGAAACTGCCAAACCATTTCTATAGTGGATTAACTATTTTTTATTCCCAGTGGAAATGTATCAGATTTTCATTTCCTCTACATCCTTACCAGCACTTGGTATTGTTAGTATTTTTTATTTTAGCTATCTGAGTGGACGTACAGTGGTTTTAATTAGCATTTCACTAATGGCTAATGATGTTGAACATCTTCTCATGTGCTTATTTACCATTCCTTTGTTCTTTTTTTTTAGAAGTGTCTAATCAAGCCCTTTGTCCATTTTTGAATTAGATTGTTTTACTGTTGTGGAGAGCTCTCTGTTGTATTCTGAATACAAGTCCTTTGCTGGATATGTGACCGCAAATATTTTTTGTCAATCTATAGCATGTCTTTTAATTATGTTAATAGAGTCACAGAGCAACTTTTTAGAATTTTGATGTAATTCATTTATCAGTATTTTCTTTTATGGATTGTGCTTTTAATGTCATGTCTAAGAAATTTTTCTCTAACCTAGGTAATGAAGATTTTATCTTAAGTTTTCTTCTAGAAATATTATACTTTTACATTTCATTTCAAGCATCTACGATCTACTTTGAGTTACATTTTGTATAAGGTATAAGTTTTAGGTCAAAGTTTACTTTTTTAAAACCCACTTATGCCAACAGGATTTGTTGAAAATTCTATTATTTCTTGATTGACTTGTCTTTTCATGTTTCACAAAAGCAAATGACTGTATTTTTATGGACGTATTTCTGGATTCTCTAAATTGTTCCATTGATTTTATGTCCATGCTTTTGACAATACAGTCAGCCTTACATATCTGCAAATGAGAAACCAGCAGATGCAAAGGACCAACTGCATTCATTGTACTACACCATTTTATATAAGGGACTTCAGCATCCAGGGATTTTGGTATCCATAGGAGTTCCTGGAAACAATGCCTGGCAGATACCGAGGGATGAAAGTAGCATACTATCTTGATTACTATAGCTTTATAACACAGTGGTGTGATTTCTTTAACTTTATTCTTTTTTCAAAACTGTTTTAGTGATTCTATTTCTTTTGCCCTTCCATATAAATTTTAAAATCCTCTTGTCTGTATCTACACAAAATCCTTCTGAAAACTTTGATTGATACTGTGATAAATCTATAGATTAATTTGGGGAGAATTGACACTATTATGATGAGTCTTCCAAGCCAGGAATATCTTATGTCCCTCCATTTAGTTAGGCCACTTGTTTTTTTCTTTCATTGACATTTTGTAGTTTTTGGCATACAACGTTTGTACATGGCATGTTAAAATTATACCTAAATATTTAATTTTCTAGGAGTTATTGTAAATGTTTGTTGAGGAGGTCATTGAGAGGACGTGACCAATGGTTGACCCCAGAACTGGACCCCGGCAATTGGAGGCTCCTGACCCCCTCCCCTGTCTTTGGAATGTACGTTCTGCTCACCATCAGAGCCGTTTTCAAGGGTGTAGCCTTGAGAGAGCAACATGTTGTTGAGCTCATTGGATAGTATCCATGAATGAACCCAGGTAAGGCCTGTATGTAAACTTCTAAGATTCTGGCGGACAGGTATAGAGATCTACTCATCGTGCAGCCACCCGAGACAAGACTTGTATATAAGTTCCCTTGTTTATTAAACCTGCCATCTACCAATCTGGAGTAGTCTGCCTCTTTCTTCTGTCTCTCCTTGCCCTCCTGTATGGGGGCCAGTTTCAGATTTCACCTGGGAAACTGCCAAAACTTGCTGTTTCCAACCAACAATATTATAGTTTTCGTTAAATTTTGTTTTCAAACTGTACATTGCTAGTATGTAGAAATATGATTGATTTTTGTGTGCTAACTTTGTATCCTATGACTTTGTTAAACTCATTTATTAATTCTAGAAATTTTTTTTGAAATTGCCTTGGGTTTTACAACATACGCAATCATGTTTATGTGTATAGAGACAGTTTTATTTCTTCCTTTCCAGTCTGTATGCCTTTTACTTCTTTTTCTTGCCTTATTTCATTGACTAAGAGTAGCATAGAAGTTTTAAGAGTAGAGATCCTTGCCTTGTTCCTGATATTTGGGGGTAAATCACTCAGTCTTTCACTATTAAGTAAAATGTTTCCTGGAGGTTTTTGGTAGATACTCTTCGTCAGGTTGAGGAAGTTTCCTTATAGTTCTAGTTTGAAACTAGTTTTTATCATGAATAGATACCGTAGTTTGTCAAATGCTTTTTCTGTATCAAAGAATATGATCACATGGTTTCTCTTACTTATATTGTTAATATGGTGAATTATATTGATTTGTTTTTGAATGGTTTTGAACCAGCCTTGTATTCCCAGAACAAACTCAACTTGCTCATGGTGTATTATTTTCTTTACATTTTGCTGGATTTGATTTGCTGATATTTTATTGAGGATTTCTGTATCTACATGCATGAGGGCTATTGATCTATACTTTTCTTTTCTTGTAATGACCTTATCTGGTTTTGGTATCACAGTGATGCAGGTCTCATAAAATGAGTTGGGAAGTGTTCCCTCCTCTTCTATTTTCTGGAAAGTGTTTTCTAGAGTTGTTATTGTTTCTCCTTTAAATGTTTGGTAGAATTGCCGGTAAAACTATTCGGGCTTGGAGGATTCTTATTCAGGAGATTTTATTGAACAAATTCAATTTTATTAATTATTATTGGACTATTCAGATGATCTATTTCATCTTGGGTAAGTTTCAGTAGTGTGGATTTGGAGAAATGTGTCCATTAGACTGTGTTTTTGGGGGAACTGGTCCAATGAGCATTGAGTTGTTTGTAGTATTCTCTTACTAACCTTTGTAATATAATATGACACAATAAATACAATACAGTGCAACACAATGGAGTCTGTAGTGACATCCCCTCTTTCGTTCATTATAATGGTATTTTGTGTCTTATCTCCTTTTTCTTTGCCGGTCTTGATAGAGATTTATCAATTTTATTTTTCTTTACAATGAATCAATTTTTGCTTTCATTGATTTTTCTCTATTTTTTTCAATTTTCAATTTTATTGCCTTCTGTTATCTTCTTTGTTATTTCCTTCCTTCTACTTCATTTGGGTTTATTCTTTTCTTCTTTTTCCAATTTCCTAAAATAAAAGTTTAGATTACTGAGTTGAGACCTTTTCTTATTCTATTGTAGGCATTTAATTCTATAAATTTCCTTCTAAGCACTGCTTTAGCTGTATGTCAGAAATTTTATTAAGTTTTATATTCAATTTCACTCACTTCAAAATATTTTATAATTTCCTTTGAGACTTCCCTTTTTGCCCCATGGATTATTTAGAAGTATGCTGTTTAATGCCCAAGTGTTTGGAGATTTTCTTGTTATCTTTGTATTTTTTATTTCTAAGTTAATTCCATTATGATGAGAGATCATGCTTTGTTTGATTTCAGTTCTTCCGGGTTTGTTAAGATTAGTTTTATGACCCATCTTGGTGAATATTCCATGTATACTTGAAAAATAATGTGTATTCAGCTATTGTTGGATTCAATGTTCTACAAATGTCAGTTAGATCCAGTTAGTTGATGGTATTGTTCAGTTCCGTATTCTGTCTAATTTTCTATCTACAAGTTCTATCTACTACTGAAAAAAGAATGTTGATGTCTCCAAATATAATGATGGATTTATCTATTTCCCCTCTCAGTTTTGTCAGTTTTTGCTTTGTCTATTTTAAGGCTCTGTTGTTAGGTACATAAACATGTAGGATTGTTATGTTTTTTTGATGAATTAACCCTTTAACAATATGTAATGACTCTCTTTTCCCCGGGTAATTTTCTTTGCTCTAAAATCCAGTTTGTCTGATATTAAGATAGTCATTCCAGCTTTCTTTTGATTAGTGTTTGCATTGTATATCTTTTCACACCCTTTTTTTTCTTTACAATGCTTGTATCATTATATTTGAAGTAAGTTTGCTCTAGACAGCATATAACTTTGTCACGCTCTCTTCAATTTCTTAAAAAATGTTTTTTCTCTGTTGTTTAGATTAGATAATTCCTATTGATCTACTTCGAGTTCACTGACTCCTCTGCCATCTCCATTCTGCTATGGAGCCCTTTGAATAAATTTTACTTTGGTTATTATACTTTTCAGTTCTAAAATTTCTCTTCGGTTGTTCTTTTTTATCCCTATTTCTTTGCTGATCCTTACAATTGTAATATTTAATTCAAGTGTTTGCAATTGCTCATTTGTATATTTTATAAAGTTGTTTCTGTCAGATAATTCTAACATCTGTATTACCTCGTTGTTGGTGTCTGTTGATTACATTTTCCCACGCACATTGTGATTGGTTCTTTGTAGGCCTAGTAATTATTTTTTTGTGAAAACTGGACATTTTAAATATTATGTTATGAGACTCTGAGTGTTGTATAAACCAGAGGGAAAATGTTGATGTTTTAATTTTAGTAGCAATTGACCTTTTTAGGTTTAGACCACACATTCAATCTTCCTGCCATAGGCTGTGGTTCCAATGTCTCTTCTGTTATCAAAGCTTTTCAGCGCTATTCAGATGAGTCCTGTGTGTGTGCCAGTCTTGGACATGGGCAAAGGTCTACTTTTTAGCCCAATTCTCAAAGTCTTTTTTATGCTAATAAGGATCAGATATAGCATGTACAAGTTGCAGGTGAGCCCTTGAGTTCATGAAGAACTTTATGGGGTTACTTTTATAAGCTCTTCCCTATTTCCCATATCACAGTACTTTCCAGTTCTCTGGGTCTCCCTTTCCAGTTCTCTGGCCATAAACTGCCCACTTCCATGATTGCACCATGTCTGGTGCCAATCTTCAGGAGGACACACAGAGAGAAACCACACAAGATGACCATCATTTATTGAATGATTAGGGAAATAATAATAATGTTATAGGGTCTATTAAATAAAGCCCTCTTGTCTCAATTTCTCCCAAGGCATTAATATGATAGATATAAGAACCTATTGAATGTGAGGCATTTACCCACATGCAGAATTTACAAATGAAAAGTATCATATCCAATTTCATGACTCTTGGGCTTCTATACCAGAAAACCCTTGATCTCAAGAAAATGAAAGGCTAAGGAGAGACATGTGAGTTGTTTTCTTTAGAGAAAGCTATTCTCATTTCATGAGGCCAAATTTAGGGAGGGACAGGGCTGCTAACTGTGAAAGTGGCTTTTAGGGGACCACTTGGAAAGCCTGAAATATATATCCTTCAGGATAACATGGAGGATTGGAGCCTGATTTGTGCCTAGGAGAGTTGTAGTGGCCTATGTCAACATTACAATTCACTTGCATTTGCAAAGTTTGACAATGTATGCATTAGTATTTCCTGTGCACCAGATGTTGGCCACATGGGAGAAAGAACCAGCTTAGAGCTTTTTCAGTTCTATTCTTCCAAGAGTGAATACATTTTAACAAAGAGAGTCTGTGTAGCATGAAATTATGAAAAACTAGGCACTGAAGAGGGAGCAGGGAGTCACAGGGAAGACATTACCCATGAAAATAGAAATGTAGGGTAGAGGAGGTTTCCCAAAGCAGAAGGCTCTGAAGATCCATAGACCGTCCCCTTGTTAGGAACTATGAAGGGTCTGAGATTTTACAAGCTCATGAGTTCACTTTCCACAGTTTCATGGATGCTGGCAGAAGATGCAATACTCCTGGGTCAGACACCAAGGACTTTATTATTCACATCAGTAACAACACCCAGAACATCAGCATTTTCTTGCACTGGTTCCCGAAGCCCCAGTTTCCACAGAAAATTGTAAAAAAATGGTCAACTACAAAGTGACAACTACATGAGCAGTGGGTTGCATTACAGAAGAGGAACCCTGAGCTCATAGAATCTAAATCTTTTATACTGGACAGTAAACACGCCTATTGTTTTCTCTGGAGGGAGATACTATTTCTGTCTTCCAAGTCTGTTCACTGTACAAGCACCCTTGAAAAGATACTCTAGAACAAAGGCAGTCAGTGCCTCTGTTCATGAGATGTTCAAAAATGGAAGACACCAACCAAGAATTGTCTTCTAACACCATAAAAAATCAGCTATAAAAATCTACATAAAAGAGTGGCCCATGGACAGTAGAAGTCAACATCCAGTAGTACCTGTTATCTGGCCAATAGGTACTTTCCTGTCTTTCTTTAAGTATCACTTTGATCATAGCAGCTCTTAAAAGCAAGAAGGGTTAAGCAGAGTAAGAAAGAGGAAGCCAACCACACAAGGCAAACTGTCCACCAATACAGTCTAGCTGGAGGTAGGGAAGACTCTCACTTTTTAATGAAGTTCAAGGGTAGACTGGTATCTTGAACGGGACGCTTTTATTTTTTGAATAAAGGCTCTGTTTTATCATAAAGTGAACACAAAACTATCTAATACTTGTGGAAGGACAGAAAAATCATCTGGTCTGCTGAATTTTTGTCTAGTGGCAGGGGAAAGGTTTTCTCCAGCCCATAAAGTTTAAAAGGGTGGTAAAAGATGAATATGAGTTACCTTTTGATTATCACCACCTTCCATATTGTTCCATTTATTGGTTACAAGAATAATAATAATGACTACCATTTATTGGTTACAAGAATAATAATAATGACTACCATTTATTGAATGTTACCACCCTTCAGGCATGTTCTTGTTCCTTTACATAGGTGAAGAAATTTATAACCATCCACACGGTAGTAGCTGCTATTATGCCCATTTAACAGAAGAGAATAGTAAGGCATAGAGAAATTAAGCAACTCACCCGAGGATGCAGAGCTAGTAAGTGGTGAAGATTCACCACCCCAACTACTGATTCCAGAGCCTCCTTTTCTGACCAGTAAGGTGGTTGGTAGAACCTGCCTGTGTTAAGCTAAGCATGTGTGTAAAGAACCGACTGAAGAAGATGGGGAGGGAGCAAAGCTGCTTTATGGTTGAATCCATATAAAATTTAAGGAACACTCTAATGATTTTTGAAAGCCATCACTAAAACTATGCGAGTGGATAGGTAGAAGGCTCACTAATCACGGATTTTTAAATTGTCATTTTGCTTCGTTGTGGAATGTAATGATTTAATCTATTTAGATTTTATTTTTTATCTCTAAGACAGGGGTATTAGAGGGAAATTCTTAAGTTCCTTACAATTCTCTAAACCCATTAGTCTTGTGTTGTGAATCTGGGAAGGCAAATCAAAACACCTGTGACCTCAAAACTTTGTACACAAAGGGAGAGAAATATACTTAGATAAATACAACAGAAATAGAGAAAGTATGCAGCTATGTAAATGGATGGTATATATGTATTATGTTGTAGAATGAGGAAGTTGGCACAGTTTCAGGAAAGAATAAAATATACTTTAGTTGAGATATGATCTTGTCCCAAATGGACATCATTTTGGAAATACATTTGGGTAATAAAATTCATGACATTTTCCTCCAGAAATAAATTTTGGATCATGTGCGAGTTGAGCACACAAATCAAAAAGACGAGAGTGAGAGTTTAAGAGGCCGGAGGTTCTGCAGCCTTGAGGAAGCCACAAGAACACCCGGGCCTGTCTACAGTGGAACAAACGGATCATCATCATGCCATAGACTTCAGAGGAGCTAGTCTCGAGAATGATTTGAGTTCCCTTTAACCAAAGCATTGGTGTCTTGGGAGGTTCATGGTCTTAAAGTCAAGAGATCCAAATTTATTCAAAACTCAGAACTAGCACTAATGTCTCAGTCAGGCAAATCACTTTACATTTCTGAGCTTCAATATTCTCAGGAGCAGAAATTAATAACAATGTTGTCAATAATTATAGTAATAAAATACCTCAAATTGTATAACATAGGATTAATAATAGGCACTCTTTCTATTAAATGAGTTTAATTCCCACAGTGGATCAGCTTAGGTATTGTGATTTACAAAGCTTTTAAAAGTCATTATTATAATTATTTCTCTTTACAGAATATAAAATGATACAGTACCTTTTAAAAAGGTACTTTTTTAAAGCTTTATATTGAATCAAAATGCTTGTATTCAAAAGAAAGTATAAACTATCTGGTGTCCCGGGACTGGGAAGGCAGAAAAGTGAATATCAGGCAACATAATCATTATAATTTTGTTTCTAAGATGTACGGCCTTTAGTTAACTCTACTACGTTGCTTATCTGAAAAATGGGAATCAAACTATTTTGTTACTATATTTTCCTCATTGGAAAATATTTTTATCACTACAAGTTATAATTGTTATTTTTACAATTATTAATACAAAGCATTTTTTTTGAAGAAAACTATATACTTGTCAATTTTCCTTTAACTTGCATAATTCATTTCAAGAAACTTAATAAGTTTTCAGTATTCATATAAACATTTAGAAAGAGTAACAAGAAAGAAATTCACAGGGGCAATCTAATTATCACCAGCAGCTGTAACCTGTTGCTTTCAAGGCTGGGACTACCATAGAGGCTGCTCTAACCAAATGTTCAAGCATTTAAAAAGCTTCTTTTATCTTTCCTTGTGATTCAAAAGCAAATTACAGAGTAAAAGCCCTATGTAGGATACAAATGTGTTTTCTACCACATAGAAAAAAGTCTTCTTAACCCATCTCCAGTTAACTTTGACACTTTCAAATTACGAGGCTGCTCACCTCTCAAAAGTAATATCATCTCCTAGAGATAAAGATGTTAAGTATTGTGTACCTCATGGTTTTCTTTTCTCTGTTCTATTATCTATCACTTTTAAGAAGGCATCATTACGGGTTGTCTTACCGTACCATGATTGGAATAAATTGGCGTGGCATTTCATGAGAGAATGATCTCCTTCTAACCAAATAGGATCAGTAAAAGAATTCAGATTTGGGCTGATTATATGTTTTAGTTAAAAATCATAATTTATTTTATTTGAAAATCATAATTTAAAATAGCAAGTTGTCACAATTCATTTAGAGGTTTGATTTATACACACATATACAGTTTGCACTGTGCTTCTGATAACAGTTATTTCGTGAAGTGAGAGATTCTTCTGTTGAAGGAGAAATCAAGTTCTATTTCATTCTCTGGTTGCAATAGCTTGTGTCTGTCCCCCTAAGTACATCCCTTTAAGTAAGCTTACTTATGGCATATGAGTGGTAAATGAGCAAAGCTTCTTACAAAAGATTCTATTTATTATGAAGGATGCTCCACTCTCTTTAATGAAAGAATTGTCTTCATTCATACAAAGAGAATGGGGTGAAAGCAGAAAGAGGGTAGAAAGTGAGATGTAAGGCGAAAAAGGTATAAGAGATAGAAATAATTCAGACTTCCACAGATTCTTCTCTTATGAACAACTCAAACAACATGTGAAAACCATAAGAAATCTTGTCTTCCTTTGTTTTATTGAAATGAATTGTGATGTCTTTTTCTGGTAGTCATTAGTCACTTGCCTAACATAAGTCTTAATGATCTGATTTATAGAATTGGAGAATTGATGTTGTTCCTCTCTGGTTCCCTATAATTGTGCCAAAGGTCTGATAATAAAAGTGTTTTGTAGAGTGACTTTTTCCGTTCCCTCCCTCTTTCCTTACAATAAACTTGATTGCCCTTCCTAACCATAATAAAGCAGAAAAACATATATTATTGGATTTATTTTTTAAAAAAGAAACCCCAAATGTTATGTGTTCAAACGTTTCTCCCCTCACGTAGAGGCTTGGGAAGAATTTAGTGGTAAATAAACCCTGCCTCAAACCAGGCAAGATAAAACATAAATCATTGCATTAAAACCTCTAACAAGTCTATCTGCTTTTTGAAATGACTGGGAGATGAAAGTGAGGAGTCTCATTTAAGAACGCCCAGCGGATCAGTTCTGCATTTACATAGCTGTTATCAAAAGCAATTCATTTGGAGATCAAATAGACTGACAGATAGGAAAAGCAGGGGGGATCACCACTGCCTTCAGGCAGCCCAAAGCCAGGATTGCTCCCCAGCACCGCCACAAATATTGAGTCTAGTCAACGCTCATGTTTATTACCCCCTACATCCTCTGCAAGCTGCACATTAATGCACACTTCTTCCATCCATTCCCAGCAAGGCCACTGTAGGGACAAGAATAATAAGAATAATGTTTCCCGACTGGATGTGGTGGAAAAACCCCTCTGTTGTACTTTGGTGAGCAGACCACAGTCATCCTAATTTTGGACAAGGATGACAATGATGGAGAGGAACAAAAGCAGGAAATGAGCAGCCTACCAAGGGGCCTTAGGTTCCATGACCTCTTCATAGTTGGCATGTTCCCCATGACTTTTCCAGAATGGGCATTATGCTCAGTCCTCTCCAGCTGATTCTCCCACAGTGGGGCAAGAGGGAAGCATGTCAGTAGAAAAGGAATTTGCACAGGTGGGCATTTCCAAGGCTAGCATGGGGGAGATCTGTGTAACAGGGCAGAGGCTGAGGTCTCTAGTCCTCTTTTAAATAGAACTTCTGGATTTTTATCTGATTGAAAGATAACGTTAACTGATGAAAATCTGAATAAAACAAAAACAAAGAAGAAAATGAAAAATGCAAATAGAACTATCTTTCAGAGATAACGCCTGTTAACACATACACACGCATATATAAATATGGGCATAAATACGCACACACAAATTTATGTGAGATCAGGCTCTATTTGCATCCCATATGTTTGACTTAATATTAAAGGATAAGGATTTCTTACACAATTATTCTTTGAAAATATAGGTTTTTTTTTTTTTTGTGAGGAAGATCGGCCCTGAGCTAACATCTGTCAATCCTCCTCTTTTTGCTGAGGAAGACTGGCCCTGGGCTAACATCCATGCCCATCTTCCTCCACTTTATATGCGAGGCGCCACAGCAAGGCATGATAAGCCGTGCGTCAGTGCGTGCCTGGGATGCGAACCGGGGAATCCCGGGCCGCCGCAGAGGAGCACCGGCACTTAACCATTTGTGCCACCAGGCCAGCCCCTGAAAATATAATTTTTAATGAATCAAAATATTTTAATTATATGAGTGTACCAATCTTGATTTAATTATTTCTCTTTTGTCAATAAGTTAGGGAATTTGTTGTTGTTTTGGTATATGAGTGCAGTGTGTGTTTTGTCTGGATATTTTACAATAAATTATTTAAGTAAGATTTTTATTTTTGAATCACTTGTAGAAATATATATACATTTTAAAGTCTTTTGATAATGTTCAAATTGACCTCTGTCAAGTTTATACCAACTGATAGCCACACCAATAACGCATGGGAATGCTTATTAGGCTGTATTTTTGCCAGCATGAAGGGTTCTCCCATATACAAAGTATTATAATTTCTTAAAATATTTACCAATTGGATAAATGAAATGTGGCATCACCTTGTTTTAATTTGATCACATTGAAATGAACATTTTTATATGTTTATTTCTGTTTGTATTTTTTCTATTGTAAATAGTGTGCTTACCAGTTTAGTTGGGAGGTTGGCCATGGTCATGTTTTCCTAAACAATTTTAAGAGGCTTTTAATTAAGTATATTAATCTTTGTTTTACTTGTTACAAATATTTTTATCCAGTGACCAAGCTTCAAGGTAGCATTAAATTAAAAATTGAAAAGTGATGTGATAATGAAATAAATACATTATTGACTTTAAGCCATGGTATTTCTTCCAACGGTTTATGAAGCACCATGTGATTATACAATCCTTAGGTTTTAAAACAGTATTACACATGGTAGATGCATAAAGAACTTGTTTTTAACTTGCAGTGTTCAAGAGCAGAATAAAGGAGAAAAAATATTACTGTAAGCTCCTTCCTAAACTCATTTTACACTTAAAAGTCCAACCATTTTGGCATACAATATTTGGGAAAAATGAATATAAAGCTAGCTAATGCCGTTAAAGTGAACCCAGAATAATTTTCCTTCTGTAGAACTTAAGGTGTCAATCAATCAACAAACATTTACTGAGCATCTACTCTCCTCATTGCCTAGAAGAATCATAAATATTTAGAAATATTTATTTACAAATATGTTAAAAGCACAGGTCTTGCCTTAAGCCTGATTTGGGAAAACAATTTTTTCCTATACTCGTGTATTGAACATTCACATTGACTCTGTTACCAAGTCACTGTATTAGGAGCGTGGTGGAGAACTCAATGACACAGGAGACGCGGCCCCTGCTGTCACTATGTTTACAACCTGGTTGGGAACACAGGCATTCTCTAAAATGCCTGCAGCCGCTAATGGCGTAGGCATAGGCTTGTGTTTTAACGAGGCAGCACAGACAATCTCAGGCAAGGTGAAAGCTTCCTGGGGCATGAGAAACTAGAGGTAGGTCTTGTCAGGACCCCAAGATTGTATAGGACATGAATTGTGGAAGGAAAGGAAGGGAAAATTACACAGAAAAAGACAAACATTCTCTCTTGTATTTCTTGAGCTTCAAAACATACCACTTTTGTCTAGAGATCCAATAGGCCCAATGACTTATATCTTTATGCCTGTGGCACCTTTCCTTAAGCTCCTGTACCTCCATCCCAGCAGCACTGAGAGGGAGCCCTAGAGAGGAGTAGATAGAAGGGCTCCACTCTATGAGGTGTCCATTCTCCCTACAACAGGGAGCATCAAGTATATGACGGTGGTGGGTACCACAGTGGTAGATTCCATCCTCAGCTCCCAAATTGTACACTCAGCTGCACACAGGGGTAGGGTTTGTCACTGCTATAACTTTTCCTTCCTAGAGAGGCAATCTCACCCATAAACCTAAATAGCCAGAGAATGTTATTTGTGGTAGACTGAATAAAGGCCACTCAAACGATAGCCACATCCTAATACGTGGAACCTGTGAACGTTACCTTATATAACAAAAGTAACCTGCAGATGTGATTAGGTTAAGAATATGGAAATGAGATTATCCAGCATTATGCAAGTGGCCCCTAAATATAACCAGAGGGGACCTTAGAGAGGCAAGGGATCAGAAAAGCAGTAGGAGATGTGAATCAGGAAGCTGGAGCGAAGTAGACATTGGAGATATACTTTGAAGATGGAGGAAGGTTCACAAGCCAAGGAACACAGGCAGCCACCAGAAGCTGGAAAAGGCAAGGAAACATCGTCCCTTAGAAACTCCAGAAGGAACCAACCTTGACTGCAGTTTGATTTTAGCCCAACAAACCTTATTTCACACTTCTTGCCTCCAAAACTTTAAGGGAAAAAATTCGTGCTGTTTTAAGGCACAAAGTTTGTGGTAATAGCAGCAAAAGGGCACTAATACATTGTCAAAGGTTCCTCTCCTAAAATAGCCTTCTCCTGTAACTGATATTCCACCTTTAGATCTATTTTTATGGGCCCTGGCTTGAGAAATCTGTTAAAATGAAAATACCCCTAGGAGGTGTGATATATTTAACATTACAACATTAGTGTGAATTATTCTAAGAAACTATCTAGAAATTTTGGAAGAAATAGGTCACTGGGTAGGTAAGCTTGATGGGAAGGTTAGAGAAAGGATAGCTCCAGAGCCCTGGGATGAGCTGGTCTGAGCACAGAAGATCTGGAAACTAAGATTGGAGGAAATAAAATAGGACAAAGGTCAGGGCAAACCCCAAAGACATGTGTTAATAATTCCACAGTTTTGCCTTGAGTTAGCCCTGCTTTCATGCCCTTTACACATATAATTTGTACCCATTTCTGAAGCAAAGCACTCTAATTAATTAGCACACAAAAATACTGAAAAGAAAGAATAATTAAGAAATCAAATATATTTAATTAAGCAACCAAAGATTGTCAATTCCAAATACAATAATTCAAGTTAAATTTCACATTACCATATAAACTCGTTTATTGTGTACAAGGGAGCGTGGCATTATTTATTAATTCTAAATATAACATCTTCTCTCCTAGGGGCCAGACCTCTGCTAGGTGAGAAATGTTATAGCTGTTTTGGGAAATGAATGCACTGTTTAGCCCAACACTTGATTTACATTTTGAGATCTTAAATGCAGAAATGCATCTAAGCTGGCGTCTAGAGGCATTTGTTTATGCAGTATTGGTTGTGTTCTTCTAGCACACTCTGAAGTATCTGAAAAGCAAAACTTAAGTTCCTTTGTATTGACTATTTATAGCTGTATCAGGAAGAATTTTTTTAAGCTTAATCACAATTCAAGGAAAGGAGAGGATAAGAATGTCATTTTCTCAGATATCAATAGCAATGCTTGACTTGTGCCCACAAGTATTTTGGAAGCCTGAACTCTATCTGCCAAGTTTGACCAAATCTTGATCACTTGCAGATACAGCTGTAAGTTCATTTAGCTCAAGACTATTGCCCAAAAATAAAGTCTATAACACTAATAATTTATTAGAGTATAAGGAATTACTATTTTATATTATTTATACTGGTAATGTATTAGGGTAACCAATTCATCCTGGTTTGCCCAGGGATTTCTGGGGTTTCCTGGTTTTGACACTGACAGTCCCATATCAGGGGACAACTCCCCAGTCTCAGGTGAATCAGGACGAGTGGTCCAAATACAAATATATTCCTGATGAAATGTCATTTCAGAAATGGTTTTACCCACTAAAGATGAGCAAATTTTAAAAAGTAGATTAAATAAATTACCTTATTTTTTTTAACATAAAGCAGTATTTACAGTTTTCATTTAAATGTATTAAGTGGAATATGGATAAATAGAGTGTACATTTAAGTGATAGTGGTATTTTCAATGTTCATCATTGGCTCAAATTTTAATTTGTTTTATTTTTATTTCAATGTGCAATCAAAACGTGCTGTTTTCATTTTTAAGTTAGTCACACTTTTAAGGCCCCAAATCAAGATTTTCTCTACACACAGTCAGACACCACCTGTCAAAACCCCAGACAAGCCAGTAATTGTCCACATATTCACACCTAGAATGAAGCATCTATATTTCTAACGCTATTTCAAGGCAGTGTATCAGATTTAAGATCTTTATTATCTCTGAGACAGGACAGCATATAGATAAATGTCCTGATGGTCCAAGCTTTCAAAGAATGTCATCATTTATTCTGTGGATATGCATCCCTGCACAGCCACCAGACAGGACCATGCATGACACAGCTAAATACAATTCCGTTTTCCCAATCCCCTTCTCCTTCCCCTTTGCCCCGAATCTTCCCTCTTTTCTTCTCTGCTCCCTCCTTCAAATGTTCATTTTGAAGATATACTTTTCACTGGGATTAAAACATGGTTTGCATTTAATATTTTCATTTACCAAACAGAAAAATATTTTACTAGAAGGGAATAGTATTAAGGAGAAATGATTTTCCGTATGCCCCGAGGCCTGGCATAGACAGGATTTGATTTGCAGTGTTCGGCTGGAATCTGGATTGATACGCAGAGATGAGAGGGGGTGTTTAATAAAATTTACATTTCATTTTCTCACTTGACACCAGTCTCCTGTCACTCATGGAACTGATGGGAATGCCACAAATAACTTTTGTCAGAATCTAGTTGGAGAAACAGACTGGGAAATGAGAAGACAGAGGGAGAGAGGGAAAAAGAATAATCTGGTTTGTTTTCATCTTGTGGTTCCAGTGATGAGAACAAATCCACCTTGGCTGGAGGACCTGAGAGCTGGCCACCTCTACACCAGAAGGAGCGAGTGTGCCAGGAGAAACCTGGGGAAGACGCCTGACATGATCCAGCTGCCCACAGTGGGCAGTTGCGCTGTGGCAGGGGAATCTATCTATTGAATGAGGAGTTCAAGCTTCTGGGGGATTGGAAGTGATTCACATCAGCTGAAAAAGTGACCAGGAGACATCCAAGAGATGGAAGCAAAGACAAGAGGAGAGGACTGAGCTCCCATTTTTTTCAGTGAAACCACAGTGTTTGTATTAGTTTTCTACTGCTCTGTAACAAATTACCACAAATTTAGTAGCTTCAAACAATATCTATGATTTAATATTATTCAGTCATAAAAAAGAAGGAAATGCTACCATTTGCGACAACATGGATGGACCTGGAGAACATTATCTAAGTGAAATAAGCCAGACGTAGAAAGGCAAATAATGTATGATCTCACTTATGTGTGGAATCTAAAATAGCCATACTCATAGACACAGAGAGTTGAATGGTGATTCCCAGAGGCTGGGAGGAGAGGGAAATGGGGAGGTGATGGTCTAAGGGTACAAAGTTTCAGTTATGCCAGATACGTTCTGAAGATCTGCTATACAGCACAGTGCCTATAGCTAACAGTATAGTCTTGTATACTTAAGCTTTTCTAAGAGGGGAGATTTTATGTTAAGTGTTCTTATCACAAACAATAATAGTAATAATAATATTAATAATAATAATGAGGTAGAAGGAAACTTTGAGAGGTGAGAGATATGTGCATGGCCTCAATGGCGGTGATGGTTTCACAGGTGTATACTTATCCCCAAACTCATGGAGTTGTAGATATTAAATGTGTACAGCTTTTTACATGTCAATTACACATCAATAAAATGGTTAAAGACAAACCAAAAAAACACCCACTTATTAGCTCTTAATTCTGTAGGTTAAAAGACTGGGAAGGCTCAACTGAATTTTCTTCTGAGAGTTTCACCCGGCCAAAATCAAGGTATTAGTCAGTCTGGGCTTTTATCTGCAGGCTCTAGGAAAGAATCAGCTTTCAAGTTCATTCAGATTGTTGGCAGAATTCATTTCCTTGTGGTTATAGGACTGCAGTCCCTGCTTCTATACTGACTGTTATCTGGGGGGCACTCTTAGCTCCTAGAGGCTACTTGGATCCCTTGCCAGGTGGCCTGCTCCATTTTTCAAGCAGCAGTGGCTCATAGAATCCCTCCCATGTTTGGAACATCTCTGACATCCTCTTCTGCCCCCAGCCAGAGAAAATTATCTTCTTTTAAAGGGTTCTTGTGATTAGGTTAGGTCTACCCAAATAATTTCCCTATCTTAAGGCCAACTGATTAGTAAGCCTAATCACTACTGCAGTATCTCTCTTGCCACTTAATCATGGATTTGACACCAGGTGGCTGAGATAGTGGAGGTCATCTTAAAACTCTGCCTACCGTGTTGTCCTATGTGTGATCCATGGGTGCCAGCCCAGGGGAGACAGAATGCCATGTTGCCAAGGTTAGCTGGTGACTGAGAAGCCCAGAGATCCAGAAGGCTAGGAAGCAGGGCATTTGATGGGATCCTCTTTAGGGTGGCATCTGAGAATCAGGAGGGCATATAGAGTTGCTATGAATCCCAGATAGAATCCCGTTCGGGGCTTTTTTTGTTAAATCTCAGAAAGAATAAGGGTTATTTGGCACGGGCACTAAGGTCTTATTAAGCAGGTGAGGGCCTACTGAGCCAGAAGACATTTGAGTTACATATTCATGAATGTATTAATCTGTGTCCTTCATAAGAACAAAATGAGACATAGAACTTACAGTTACATTCTATTGATCACAAAAATGGTATCAACACCAGTTTGGCATGTTTCTCAGCACTATCTAACTCAAAGTGGTTCTTTTTTCACTTGACTTGATTTGTCAAGCAAAGGAGGACTCCAGAGAAACAGCCTCTGCAAGCCCTGGCAGAGGGCTTAGGGCTGTTTTGCAGAAAATTCAGTCTTGAGCACTCAATCAATGGTCTAGAAGGGGTGAACATGGTGTGTGTGTAGGCACATCCTCTTGGCTTCATCAACTCCCTGCCTATGTGGAGGAGTGGATCTAGGGGTGGGAGGAGGTCACAGCGGAGCCCTCTAGAGCACAGAGCCTAGGGAAATTCTTCTTAACCGAGTCTAAAGGCAGTATTGGCCTAGGGGTACCATATATCTTTGATTCAAGCGTTTTTTGGGCATATGAAGAAATAAGAGAATTTAGAGGACGTTTACTCTGTGATCTTCCATTATATGAATTAGACTAGGGAAGTAGCATTTAACCCTGCCTTAAACATCACAACAGAGTGATGCTGAAATAATTGTAATATTTACTGACAATTTTTTCCAAGCAACTAGAATTTTTTTCCTAATACCTAATCTCTTCATATATGGTGGGCATCATTCCATCTGGCCCAATCCAAGTTAAAATCACTTCTACCATTTTTTAAATATAATTTCACATGTTTAAAATGGGTATTAATTATTAATTTAGCCTTTTATTTCCTGTATTCAACAGTATTAACTCATTTCACTGAAGACACCATGATCTGGGGATGAGTAACTATTCTAGTCAAATTTATATATTTCCCCCTGCTTGAGATGTCCTCTTTATTTAATTTATTTTAATCCTATCTGTTCTCCTAAGTCTCACTTATGTTTTCTTTCCTTATGAAGCCTTTCTTCCTTTATTACAAATATTATTATCCTCTCTTTGCAGTGACTATTACCTAACATATAAAAACATGTATCTATAGAGATCATTTTCAAAGCATTTAAAATAATGTGCAAAAAAGACCTCATGGTCTTCCATTCGTTCCTAGACAGGAACAAAAGCCAGACTGGTTTCTGACATCTCCTCCAAAACGTTGAAGTCAGAAAATACTGGAATGATGCTTCCAGAGTTTTGCAAAGTAAAGGTTGTGATTCAAATATTTTATATTCAGCCAAGTTGTTTTTAATGTATGAAAATCATTTTCTATGACAAAGGGGCGCAGAAAAGATACATCCCACTTACCCATATATTAGCTCTCAGTTCTGTAGGTTAAAAGGCTGGGAAGGCTCAACTGGATTTTCTTCTTAGGGTCTCATATGATTTTAGATTAGAAACCAAGGTTTGAGCCTTCACTCTATGCTTACCGAGAAGGTGTGTCCAGTGACAAAAGAGAGACTTGAGGAGAAATGGCATCACCAAAGCCAAGAGAGAAGAGTGGTTTAAGAAAGAAGGGAAAGTCTGGGTTAGATGCTCTTGAGGTGTCATGTAAGATAAAGATTCGTTCTTTAGAATTGGCAATACGGAAGTCACTGGCGATGGCCACAAGAGCAGTCTCTGTTCTGTGGAGGGGCCAGAAAGCATATTGGGGGGCCTGGTAGAGTTCATGAAAAGGGAGGAAGTAATGAAATTGTGAACAAAGTCTTTCAAACAATTTGCTGGAATGGTAGGAGAAAATTTGGAAAGAGAGCTAACGGGACCTATAGAATCAAAGAATATTTTCCTTTTGTTTTATTTATTTATTCATTCATTTTTTGTGAGGAAGATCAGCCCTGAGCTAACATCCATGCCAATCCTCCTCTTTTTGCTGAGGAAGACTGGCCCTGAGCTAACACCTGTGCCCATCTTCCTCCACTTTTTTTTTTTTTATGTGGGACTCTGCCACAATATGGCCTGACAAGTGGTACGTCGGTGTGCTCCCGGGATCCGAACCCGGGCTTCCAGCAGCGGAGCGTGCACATTTAACTGCTATGCCGTGGGGCCAGCCCCGTTTTTGTTTTATCTTTGTTTGTTTATTTTTTAATTTTTATATCGTGGTAACATTGGTTTATGACATTATATAAATTTCAGGTGTACATCATTATATTTCGATTTCTGTGTAGACTGCATCATGTTCACCACCCAAAATCTAATTGCCATCCTTCACCGTACACACGTGCTCTTTGACCCCTTTCATTCTCCCCCCACCTCCTTCCCCTCTGGTAACCACCAACCTATTGTCTGTGTCTATGTGTTTGTTTGTTATTGCTTTTTTTGTCTTCCACATATGAGTGAAATCATATGGTATTTGACTTTCTCTGTCTGCCTTATTTCACTCAGTATAATGCCCTCAAGGTCCACCCATGTTGTTGCAAATGGCAAGATTTCGTTGTTGTTTTTTTTTTTTTGTGGCTGAGTAGTATTTCATTGTATATATATACCACATCTTCTTTCTCCATTCTTCCATTGATGGGCACTTAGATTATTTCCAAGTCTTGACTATTGTGAATAATGCTGTAATGAACATAAGGATGCATATATCTTTTTGAATTAGTGTTTTCATGTTCTTTGAATAAATACCCAGCAGTGGAATAGCTGGATCATATGGTATTTCTATTCTTAATTTTTTGAGGAATCTTCACACTGTTTTCCATAGTGGCTGCACCAGATTACATTCCCACCAGCAGTGTGTGAGAGTTCCCTTTTCTCCACATCCTCTCCAATACTAATTATTGGGGAAATGCAAATCAAAATGACAATGAAACATTACTTCATGCCTGTCAGAATGGCTATTATTTTGTTCTGGTTTTAAATGAGAGCTACTTAACTATGTTGGATAGTCATGGGAATAATCCAGTAAATGGGAAGAGATCGATGATGTTGGAAAGAGAGGTGATAATTGGGGCAGTGACATCCTTGGGAATAGAATAAAGATATGTGGAAAAAAATTCTAATGAGAAAATTTGGTATAACTAGACTTATAGCCCAAATTTACAGCACTACTAGAGTTGTCTAAATAGCAGATAAGCATGCAATTTGGGATTTTTTATGTATCCCAAAATTTAAGAAAATTTTGGAACACCTTATTTCTCAGGCCACACCCATTATTTGCAAATTAAAGCTCACAGCCTGTTGACTTAAGGATCTATCACAAAAGTCTGAGCCTCCGGCACCTGCCTAATAAGTGTGCTGCGAGAGCTGCTACCAATAATCAGCGCTTTGTGTTCAGGGTTATAATACTACTTGGTATGGGTTTAGGATAAGTTTTTATGGAGCTAGGCTGGAAGAAGTACACATGTGGCACTAATCTGGGGGGAGAGGGATGCTATCCCGTGAGAACTTCTCAGTGCTATGGGTATCGTGTTGAATCCACTCTTGACTTAGGGTGAACATCTCCTTCCCCAGTGTTTCCTCCATATCAGTGATGGAAAGGCAGCTCTTTTAAGTTTGAATCTTATTGAGAGTTGCTGAGTCCATAGCCATACATAAGTTTTCCTTATAGGCCTTTCATACAGATGGGACCCTAGGTGACATGACCTGCATGACATTCCACAGATACTGTGGTCAGAAAGCAGATTTGGTCACACTCTAACCACTGTCCTCCATGGAACATTCCTCTCCACACTTGGAGACTTTCTGTACTTTTATATCTCCTTGGCCTCTCCTTCTGGTCCATTCATCTTCTACTCTCTACCCTCTTTTCCTTCTCCTGTATATCTATCTTAGTCTTCCTTCAAGGACTAAGAGCATTTCCTATAAGCATTTCCTATCCCTGGATGAGATCTAAAGAGATTGCTAACCTCTAGTCAATGCTAGCTTGGAGAAAATATTTTTTAAAATTTGTTTTGGTAGTAATTTGTCTTTACACAAATATTGAAATACAAAAAGATATAAAATTTGAAGTGCAAATCTACCCATATTCTTTACTCCATTCCCTAAAGGTAACTATTGTTTTCAAAAATGTATTGGCTATCTCTCCATAATTTTTCTATACACAAAGTATAGGTAAAAGCATACTATATACATTGTTTTGTAATTTGCTTTTCTTTTTTTTTAGCCTAATAATATATTCTGAGTAATTTTCTACATCAGTCATTCTATTGGATGGATGTACCATTAAATTGAGAAAATTTTTGGAAAGAAGCAGATATAGTACAAACAAATTTCCAACTTTGCCTTGGACCATTGTAAGCATTTGGCAATTGACAGTTTCTTCATCTATGAAGTGGAGACACAAGTGGGCATTTCTCACATTTTTCAAAAGGAAATTATTTCTCTTTTCCCTTTTTAAAGCTACTAATTTTGAAATAAAATATATGGTGAGAATAATATATGAATCATCATTTTGAGATTAAAATAAGCAATGATATAGAAACAATCAATTCCTCATATCCCAATAAATTCTAGAAAGTCCTACAAACTCATTAAACAAAGCTGTCTCAAAACAGACAAGATTCATGGGCAGAATCTACTCTTTTCATGAATTGTTCCCAGAAAAGAGAACCCCAGTCATTTTTGAGATCTAAAAATAATAAATGCTAGAAGGATATTTGTAAACATCCAAATCTCTGTATTCTACCACTTAAGCCTCATTTAACTTTATAAAAATGTTTTATTTCTTTTTAAAAATTACATTCTGGAAATGTGATTTGTCTATCAAGTATATCTATAATTAGTCACCACGCTATAGTGTGGGTTGAAATCAACTATTCTACACTCAGCAGAGTAATTCCTTCTGCTTACAGCTCTTTCAGAATTGGCATTGAATACATTATAAATTCTGGAAACAAAATATGGAGTAAATGCATGAATTTTAAATGACAGAATTAATTAAAATCCTTACTGTTATTGACATGTACGATTTTATAGAAGCTTGGTTGAATAATATTTGCATGTGATTTACATTCAATTTCCCTATACTCATTTTTGCATAGAGTTTGCATATATTTCAATGTATGGTAATTTCATACATTTGGAGTTAGACTGCTGGACGGAAGGGATTCATTCAACTAAATAATCCTTGAAAGGCCTGGGCCCTGAGCGAGCTTGTGAGACCTCTTGGTACTCAGTAGCCTTACTGGGCAATAATATGGGCAAGTCTGTGGCAGGACACAACCCTGGTCAGATTGGCTCAGTCTGTCACTCTGAGAGAAACAGGAAGTTCTGTTAAAGTCTGGTACCTTCCCTGAACACAATCCTAAAAACTCAAGAGATGGTGGAAACTACCTTAGCTTCCTTCATTCTTCTCTCTCAATTTTAACATCCATAAATACTTACAAATATTTTTGAACTCTCTAGAATTTAGTTTGTTCTATATCTTAGGGGAAAGGAGTCCACCGTATATAGAGAATCAGAAATGGGAGGCAAGAAGAGATTCTTTAAAATAACACAGGAGCAAGACATTTTGCAATTATTTATTTGAATAAAGGGTAAGGTTTATTACTGCTGGGAAATATTTACCGGGTTACCATGTTCTTAGTCTGAATAAGTTCAGGGTTGGCCTATAGCAGTGCTGTATTTAATCGGCTCACCTCCAGACATGAATGAACCAAGAGCTACTCTCTTGGCTTCCAGTATGTACCCAATTCTTCCATTTTTTGATGAAGAAACAGAGGACTGGCTTAACTACAAGTTGGGGGATTCTGGCTAGACTCTGAAATTCCATGCCACATGCTAAAGCCCAGCAAGTTATTCTGGATGTCTGGCTGCTTTTCAGGCCCAAAGAGTCCTTCTGGCCTCAGGTATCCCAGGCTTTCCTGGGGGTAGAATTAATAGGTTAAATATGGTTGTTCCAAAACAGAGGGATAGGATCAAACTTTTCTTCTAGACATATCAGTCTTTTGGCACATGGAGGATGGATAAAAAGATAGTGAAGATTGGGAGAAGAATAAAGAACTAACATCTGGTAGCTGACTGTTTGGGAAGGGTGAGATAGAACATGGAGTCATGGTTGAGTTCTAGACTTCTGGTCTGACTACAGGGATGTTGTGCGTTGTTCTGGGGAAAGCATGAGGAGGAACAGATTTTAATGCTGTGTTAACCTCGTAGTGGCTGTGAGATAACCTTGTTGAAGTTCTCAGTGGGCAGCTAAATATATGGCATAGAGCTCAGGAAAGCAATCTGGGCTGGCATTTGAGTAGTGAAAGAAATACCCAGAGTGAAAGGGAGAATATGTAGACGAACCCTCAGCAGACAGAGCTAAGACTGCTACCATTTCATAATCCTCAAAAGCCTTAACTTCCGAAATGTTTTTGTACGAAAAGATTATAGCTCTTTGAGGACCCAATGTATGCACTAAAGTAAAGATTGCAAACACAAGTGACTTCACAGACCAGGAAGCTTATACAAAAATGAGATAAAGGACAGATTATAGCAGTAACTGTTTGAACTAGAGAAGGTATATTCTGCTGAAGCCATTCAAGAAATTTTTTGTTATCCTTTTAAACACTGATACTACCCAAACAAAATACAACTATAAAGAGGCTTTACTGTGCAGGCAGCCAGCTTGTAACTCCTGAGTAAACTTATAAAGGCCAGATTACCCTTAAATGCCCTCCTTAAACACAGATGGCCTGGAGTGGAATCTCTTGGAGAGCATCAACCTTAAGATCTACTCGTATCTCTCTCAGAATCCCGCATGGTGTCACAGAGAAGGCTGCTTACCACCTCACAAGGCAGCTTTAAGGTTTGAGATGTCCACAAGACACGTAAAGAATGGACAAAGAGGCTGAGAAAGTTCCTACCAACTCATGGTAAACAGTGAGACATACTCTCCCATTGACGCCCTGCAGATGATGACTTTCTGCCAGTACCTCCTATGGGGCTGAACCCAGAACATCATTATTTAAAATTCTGTAATGAAAGAGTGTGTTTCCTTCCTCTGTTCTAATTAAAACATAGGACAGCTTCTTAATCTTTCAGGAAAATCCTCGTTTTTATTTAGGGAAAAGCAGAGAGCAAGTTCTTTCCGGAAATTCTCCTCACCTCTGCTACCTTTACTTTATTCTCTTGGAGCACAAGGCCTTCTGGATCCAGAATGAAGGACACAGTTAGGCTGCTTAAAGTATCCTTTAGTGTGAACACAGATGAGCCCTGTGCAAATGCATGAATTAGGTGAAATTGCCTTTCGCATCCTTACTCAGTTTGTCAACACCAGTTGATTCTCTGCTCTGGTCTCCATTTGAACCCCTAGTACAGCCTAGAGAGGCTGCACACGATATAATAGTCTCTTTCCCCTTCACTGGGCAGCTCTTTGCATTATCTTTTCCAAAAAGCAGTTCTCTGACAAACGAGTTAGTTCATAATCAATCTACTTGGCCACTTGTTTATCTCTAGTCTCCCAACACAGTTTCCTTCCAGTTGTAAATTTGACCCAGTTACTAACAGAAAGAACTATCGAAAAGTATAATTTTGGTTCATGGACAATTTCCTTCCCCAAACTTGTTGGTTTTGTATCTTTGTCCTTAACTAAATCTCTGCAAAGCCCATGAGAATATCAATTTTCATGAGTCGATACTCATGAGGTGAAAACTTGATATGTTTGTTCTACTGTGGGCTCCCAACAATGATTGAATTTAAGCCATGAAGTAAAATCAGCTTATAAAAAACCACGAAGTTGCCTTGTGGTTGGAAGGTAAGCTCTGACAGATCACGGAGCGGGTCTTCTCCTGTCCTTCAAATGTTCCTAGAGGATAAAGAAATGTTTTGCTGTAACACTGCAGAAATAACTGTAGCCAACCAGACTTTTTCATGATCCCTTCCATTAGAGGATCCCAAAGCACTATGGGTGGTCATCCCAGAGGAAGCTTAATAACAACCCCTACTGGTATAAATCAGTATTACACCATTATTAAGATGGTGAAATCAGGAAGATAACTGGCTTAAGTTAAAAACAAGCAAAAATTTAACAAATATTTGGGAACCTATTATTTGACTGGCATTAGGACCAGGATCTATAGTAAATACAAAAGATATATCAGAGACTGTTTCAATCTACAAGCATTTATATGACTATCTTCCATTTTAAAATTGAAAAAAGAGAATTGAGTCCATATTCTTCCTTCTTCGTCTTCAAACAGGTCAGGCCTCATCTCCCCTGCTCATTTTCCAGAAGTATTTTGAACATTCTGACTTTCAGGCCAAATGCCCTCACCGCTCCTCGATCACAGCTGTTCCTGAATAGTTTCTGGAAGTACTGAATGAAGGGAGAATGCCTCAGTGGCACCACAGGAGGCTTTCTTCTCTTGGGAAAGCCCCAATCTGCCACTTTCCTTGTCCAACTGACTCTGCCCCTGCACTTGCTGCCTCTCTCGTCTGATGTCTGGGTAGAGGAGCAGCAGCTGATCTTGGCCTGCTAGCTGGTAGCTGAGCAACTGCTCTCGGGCCTCCTTCCAGTTCCCGGTCTCCTGAACATACACCTGTTGAGCAGCAGAGCCTGGAGCACAGGTGTGTCCATGGGACGTAACTCTGGTAATAGTGGGAGCAGGCACAGCAGCCTCTTCTTGGCTGCCATGCTCCTCTCCAACGGCACGGCGGCTAACCTTCCTTCTGGACACTCCGTTTAGTGACTGGTGGGGCAGCTGGTTCAGCTGGCCCAGCATGACCTTCATCCTCATATCTGTGAGAGAAAAGAGGTAGGACAAAAAACAGATTTAGTTCTCATTCAGTTGATTACACATTTTCCATATTTAGCATTCCTGAAAAGATATTTCCAAATAATTAAAGATTGAGTTATATCAGCTTATCGTTTCCAAATATCTTTGGAAATATATTTTTTCTAAAAAAACCCACTTTATCCCAAGCCCAATTTATACTTAATACTAATTATCTAACAAAAATTTGATAATATTGTTTCCCAGAAAAGCACTTTTATGATGTTGATAAGTCAACAAGGATTTTTCATCACAAGCATGACAGCTAAAATATGAAAACTGGACCAGTCAGGCCTTACAAGTGGGTTAACTCACGCTTGTATTAAGAAACATGAGCTCTAAAAACTCTAAAAAAAGTATTATCTAATACTTTGGCTTTTATGCCAAATTCACAATTTGAATATCTTTGATTTTATAAAAACATAAACATATGTCGAGATATGAGTGTGTATATGTAATTACCTCATTTCCCACCTCTAAGAATTATCTTAAAACACACCCTAGGCCTGAAATATTTTTTCCATCCTCTCTCTCCAAACTCTCTGCCTTCTTTTATTCATCTCCCCAAATATTTCACTTCCTTCAGAAGTATTTCATAACTCATTTTCATAAAACATTGTATATTGAAGGATGTATCATCAATCTATTTTTATAAACAATAAGGTATTATAGTTCAATTTTTTAAATAAATCTATTAAATTATAGTTTTTTTAAAACAAATTAAAGGAAATTCAAGATTATTCTATGTTCATGACACCTTTATTCACTTGCATTCCAATATGTGTTCTTTGAAGAGAGAAAGGTTAATAGTATTTTAAAGTAACACTTGTACAGCACTTATAGTAATCATCATGTTGGGCACTAAGTTACATATATATAATTTAATCCTTAAACAACCCTCTGAAGTAAGTCCTATTATTATCTCCCTTTTAGAGGGGAGGCCATTGAGGTACAGAGAGATTAAGTAACTTCCAAGACTACATACAAAGCAGTGACAGATCTTACTTACTTTACAGAACTCAAGATTTTTGGCTCCAGAGTTTGGACTCTAAGCACCATCCAATACTGTGTAAAGTTAAAGATAGCAATGGAGAGTTAAGAAGAATGTTCGGTTGGATACATGCACGAGAGTACAGCATGCATGCCTGTGAATGTCATCTTGCATGTGCCTTACAGTGAAGAAAAGGTTGAGAACTATCCTTAACTCCTGGGAGATAGGTGACAATACTGTCATCAACATTTCCCTTTCCTGCTTTTTTCACGTCACCACCAAATTCATTAGCCACTCTTTTATATACAATATTAACGCTAATTTATTAACTTTTGTATTATGCTCCTCTCTCAGTTTACTGAGATCTGTCTTGCTTTGAGTTAGGATACAGTAATCATGTCTATATCACACTATATATAAGAGATAGTAGTGGGGCAAACATTCCCAATTTCCTACCTCAATTTAATCTAACAATAAATGAGAACTGAGGTGAGGAAGAGAGAAAGTAATAACAACATAAATTTATGTAATACATTTTGGATTTGGAACAGTAAAATGAGATAAAGTAATCACGCTGTTTATGTTGTTTCCATGACACATCAATTAACATTCTGCCAAACTCATGCTATTCATATCTTCTCTCTCCTTTTCCATGGTTCTTTTGCCTAGCATGAATCTCCCATGGCCACCTAACTATGGGATAATTCTCTTGCTTAGAGCTATGAGAACTTTTAGGTTATCCTAGTTTCTCTTTGGGATCTTCAAACCCTTCCAGAACTGTTCCTTGACAGCTCAAACTACATTGATTTATGTCTCAACACTTGTTGACTGGAGTTTCTCACTTGACTTGTACAACTGCTTCTATTATTGGTCACCTTTCCTTGTATGAAAGTCTTGTCTTTCTTGCGAGGCTTTGAGTGCCTTCAAGGAAGAAACTCTTTGTGCCATCAACCTTGTCCTCCTATTATGCCCAGTTCTATGCCAAGTACTGAGGTTGGTGTCATCTCCATAATTACTGCTCCCACCAGGAAGAAAAGACATAGTTTATCAAGATCAGCAAATAACCAAAGAACAAGAATAATAAATTGTCAGGTAGAAGCAAACTTAAAAAAGGAAAAAACGATTTGAATTTTTTATCCCTTGGGAAAACCAATACTACTTCATACAAGAGGAATCAAACACTACAAGTCACCTATCTTCAATCCATTGAAGACATTGTTATCCTGTTTTCAAGAGACCGTCACTGGAAATCTGTTCCTCCTTGTTCTTCACGTCTGCATCTATTCATAAAAGGCTAACACAAGCGTAGCTTTCCTTTGCAGGCCCAAAAACATTAAAAACCTCCCGTGAATTATTTACATGGTAGCTCCAATCAGCAACACACCTGACAGACTCCCCAGCCAAAATGAAAGTGCACTGTGTAAAGGTGCCCAGGGAGGCTGGCCGCGTCCCACTGTGAGGTTATAGACAGAACTAAGTCAGCACACTTTATATGTCAGCGCCAACATCAGAAAGAATCAGATCTTTTGATCTTAGACCTCCACATGAAGCTTAGATCTCAGACAAATTAGATAAAAAATGAATTTATAGCAGATATGTGTCCTAAGGCATTCCGCTGAATGTTTGGGTTGTAGGGAAGGAAGAACAAAACATATGAATTGGCTTGCCTTCTCTCCACCTCCACCTTGTTGGTGAGTCCCCATTAAAATGGAAAGATAGGATTTCAAATTGCCCTTCCATGCCTCTTCGAGTCCCACTGGTGGGTTTGATCAAGTTTTAGGAAGAATGGGATAAAATATGGGCACATACGTCCCTTCTCTATGAAAAAGAGGCAGTGGTTTTGGGGCCTTCCAGGTTCACCAGTCAGCTATAACTTTTCCAGCTATCCTTAACTTCTTTTGGCTTCCAAAACTTCCTAAGACAACAAATATATGCTGTGCCTGTGATTTATAAAATTGGTGTGGGTACTGGTCACTGGCTTCTTTTGCAATAGGAATATTAACAATGAATCTCCCCTTCCCTCCAACCCCACCCTCACTGTTCATATTTTCTTAGCCAGGTCTCCAAGTGTTACATTCAAAGTTGGGTGACCTGGATTCAGGACAGATGACTCAACATAATCCCCTGGACCTCAGAGCCTAAACAGAGTCTGCAGCAGAAAGAGGGGTGGCTGATCAGCCAACATAAAAATGTGTTTCACCTTGGCTGTCAATATGGGCAACAGTCCTGCCCGCATACTGAAGAAGGTAAATGCAATAAGTAATAAATACTATTACCTATGTCCTTTCTAGATTATTTGTTCCTTTAAGTGAAAAGGTATCATTTATTTGTCATAATGAATGCTTGACAAATCAGGAAGGTATACAAATTTTAAAAAGATAAAGATAAAACACCTTTCATCCCACATTATATCATAAGTGATCTCCATTTCATTATTTTTGTAATACGCTAGCAATGGATATGTTTTAGTAAACCTAATTTAACTCATTAATCCATCTGGAGTTTACTTTGGTGTATTTTTTGAAGGGTGAATCTGTTGATAAATGTTCTAAATAGTCAAATCCACTAGCCCCATTTATAGACTACTGCTCTGTTTTCCTTTATTTTTATTATCTGCTTTATAATATATTACATTTCTATATCTAATATCTATATCTATATCTAATTGAAGTTATTTCCACTAATGTGCCCATATATTCTTGTGTCAGTATTGAATTGTCTTAAAAATAGTAACATAAATATTATCTCCCTGGTTGAGCTACCCATTCTCACTATCATAAAATCAATTTCTTGTAAAAAATTGCCTTTGTATCATTGATCTATATTTTCTGATAAACTTTAGAATCCTCTTATACTGTCTACTCTGTATAAAAATTTTTGAACTGCATTTAACCAAAGTTACTTTAAGAAAAATTGAGATCTTTGCAATATTAGTCAATCTAATTAGAAACATATTGTAATTCCTTATGTATTCAAGTCTTCTCTTTAAACTACTCGTAAAATATAGTTTATTTTTTTCATAAGTTCAACATATCTCTTGTTAAGATTTTTTTACAAGACAGAATATTCTTCGGTCACTATTGTATATTTCAGTATGTTTCCTGACTGTATACCATTGACTTTTATACAACATTATTTTGCATAGGTTGATATTATGTTTGAATAAATTACTTAAGTCATTTATAAATTATAGCAGTTAGTGGTGGAATCTTTTAAGTTATCCTTAAACAATTATATCATCTGCAAGCCTTCATGTATTTTCTCCAACATTGTCCTCTTAATTTTGTTTTCTATCTGTCTACGTTTCTTAGCATTCCAAAATATATATTACGAAATTGTGGTATAAAATTATGGTTATGTATTTTGTCCTCATTTGAGTATTAATTCTTCTAATATGCCATTGTTATATGGGATATTGGATCTTGGTTGCAAATAGTGTTGGAATTCTCCATCTTAGTTAGCAGGCAGGCTCTTATTCCTGGTTATGTTTTGAAGTTTTCTTAAGAAATAGTGCTAGATTTTATTGATGTTTTTAAATCAGGAGATGTTCATATCTCTTTTATTTTATCACATGGACATGCTATTTATTAATATATTAATATAATTAATATAATATATTTCCAAATATAGTTTTACTCTCCTGGGAACTTGGGTCAATTTCTAGTCCTGAGCTCTTTTGCTCTTCTCTGCTTCCAGACACCTTGAGGCCATCCCTCTCCTCCCCAATCCCTGTCATTCTCATAGATTTGTACTTATAAAACATAAAATGGTGGAAGATGAAAACCAAAGACATCACAGAGGTGGAATTGACAAACCTTGGCAGGGGCACAGGGGTAATATGAGAACTAGGAGTTAAAGATAACTCTGAGTAGTCTAGCCTGGAAGACTTGGGGCTAGCAACCAGATTAGGGGAATAAGGAAACAGTTGAGAAGGAATGATACAAAATTGAGCTTTGACAAAGCAAAGCAGGACTGCCTTCCTGGAATTTCCATGAACCTGAGTTTGTACAAACTAGACAGCCAAGGCCTTAGCAAAAGGAATTTGAAACAGTGTGACATGATTTAGGAGCTAGAGGGACTAAACTTGTAACTTAGGATAATGATATTCTTTCTCTCCTTTAGTATCCTCTCCTATCTGTAAATCCTTCAAATATATATTGTTTGTTGTGATTGCTTTACACCTAATTGTTTATTGCCAGGAATTGTTCTTTCATTTTCCCCCAAATATTATTCTTGTGTTCCAACCATATTGGTAACTCATAAAGGACAAGGGACAAGATGTCACTTCCTTTGTAACTATACAGAGAGGAACTTATAAAGTACTAAGTAAATATCAAGAGATAAATACATAATTATTTAATAGGGAGATAAATAATTACATTTGTTAAGTCATTCCAGCAGTGTCTCAACTAAATGTTACAAAGATGAACTGCCAGAGTTTCTCGACATTGGCATTATTGACCTCTTGAGCCAGATAATCTTTGTTGTGGGGTGGTCTTGTACATTGTAAAGTGTTTATGGCATCCCTAATCTCTTCTCACTGGATGCCAGTAGTTTCCCTCACCCCCAAGCTATGACAACAAAAATGTCTCCAGATATTGCCAATGTCCTCTGGAGGTAGAGTGACCCACTGTCACCATTTGTCTGGGACTGAGGGAGTCCCTGGGACACAAGTCTTTGATTTTTAATACTGGGAAAGTTCTGGAAAAACCAGAATGAATTGGCCACACTACGTGGGGGGCAAAATTGCCCCTGGTTGAGGACCACTGGCCTGTGGGACAGAGAGCCATCTATACATAAAAAATTCCCAAAACCCTAAGTGTTACTATGGAGGCACATATTCAGTATTCTTGGAACCCAAAGAGAACAATACTCATTTTCCTTGAGGTAAGAGGGATTGGGGAAGACTTTATGAAAAGAAAGGCATTTCAGTTGGTGCTTAAAAGCTTGAGGAGAAGATAAGCAATGTAATAGGAAGAAATTTTGCAAGCAAATGGGTGGGAAGGTATTAGACAAGTCTCAGGATGAGTGAGCTCTTATGGTGAGTGTGAGCAGGGGGCAGGAAGGTGACAGTCAAGACTAGAAAGAGAGGATGGAGTCAGGTCTTGAAGGGCTTTGAGTCTTAAATACCAAGAAGAAAAGCCAATGATAAATAACATGTACGCAGCACATGCACTATGCCAGGAATTGTTCTGTGATCTTTGTGATATTAACTCAATCTGTACAACAACCCCAAGTGTGCTGCAGTATTATCACAGCATTTGTCCTGATGAGGAAACTAAAGGGCACAAAGAAGATAGCTGACTTGCTTGAGGCCACAAAGCAAGGCAATGGGGGTGGGGCGGAGGGCGGGGGTCAGGATCAAACTCAGACTGTCTGACTCCTGGGTTTCACACTCTTAGCTGTCACATTGTCCTGCTTCTCCAACCAACGATGGGAATTCATTAAATCTTCTGGGTAGCAGAGTGACAAGAGCAGATATGAATTTAAAAAGCTGGCTCAGAGAAGTCAAGATGGCGGTGTAAGCAGACTCTGAACTCACCTCCTCCCACAGATACAGCCAATTTACAACTACTCATGGAAAAATTACCCCTGAGACAGAACTGAAAACTGGATAAGAGGAACTCCTGCAACAAACAACAATCCTAACTGAGGTGGAAGAGGCAGAAACTCCCTTCTGGAGAGAAAAAACACCGCCTTCACAAGCCGCAGTGCCTCATGGCCGCCGGGGAGCAGCCCACAGGTCAGCAGCCCTCCCTGGAGGAGGGGGGCCCTGAGCGGGGGAGCGCCCCCACTGTGGGCGTTTTGTGGACCCAGCACAATCGAGATGAGTGGCATAACATCTGACTTTGCCTGCTACTAAAACACCGGGGAGTAACCCCAGAAAAGCTGGTTCACAAAGAAATCAAAACTGGCTCATAAAGGGCCCCCACGCAAACTCACCCATTTCAGAAAGCAACCTAAAATCACCAGAAGGAAAGGTGTACAGTGCTTTGGTGAAAAGAGACTCCCCTGATAGGCTCTGAGTACATCTCAGTGAGGGGTGAGACCTCTCCAGGGACTGGGACATTGGCAGCAGCCATTGTTGTGGCCTGGTGTGGGCGTGCTGACACAGACGCCATTGGAGTTCTCCCTGGGGCCTGCTAGCCGAGAGTCTGCCCCACCCACTAGAGCACGGATTTAATCCAGCTCAGCCAGGGCAGGCTGCCCACCCTAGGGACTGGCCCAACTCAACAACAAGCCCTCAGGCAACTTGTGGGCCTGCATAGATTGGTGAGTGGATTCTCTGCAGCCTGGTGACTGAGCCCACTTCAGTGGGGCAGGGCGTGCCCAAGGAGCAGGTGCAGAGTGTGGGGTGGTGGTGGAGTGTGTGGGACTCCCACCGTGGAGAGACTGGGTCCACTTCAGGAGGTCGGGGTATGCACACAGGGCAGGACTGTGTTGACTGTGTGTGTGGACCTGTGGGTGGCGGGGCTTGTCAGCTGCAGAAGATTTGTGCTTCTCAAAGACCCACATAGGGGGTTTGCCCCACATTCCAAAGCCCGAAACAATTGGGTGCTCCCGTGCCTGAGGCCAGCCCCACCCAGTTGCAATCCTCAGAGAGCTGACAAGAGACCTAAAGGCTGGAGGCTTATAGCAATCTGGAGGCCTACTCACTTAAAAGAAATACTGGTATTAGAACTTGAAGCCAACTGTGCTGGGGCTCCCCAAACCCAATAAAGAGACTGAAGGGCCCACAAAAACTACAAGCAGCTGAGCATTACAACAGCTGGCGAGGAGCATAACGCAGCCTCCCTGGGCACCTACAGGGAGAGCAAACATGCCACAACAGAAGGACATACATAGCTCACATAGGGGTCACTCCTGGAACATGAGAACTGAGGGAAGCACGCTGCAGGCCTCCTAAGGCATCACTTATATAAGGTCACCTATCCAAGAGCAGAAGACGCAGCTGACCTACCTAATACATAGACACGAGCACAGGGACAGAAGCAAAATGAGGAGGCAAAGGAATACATTCCAAGTAAGGGAACAGGACAAAACCCCAGAAAAGGAAGTAAGTGAAACAGAAATGAGCAACCTACCCGACAGAGAGTTCAAACAAAGAGTGTTAAGGATGCTAACTGATCTGGGGAGATGAATAGATGAACTCAGTGAGAATATCAACAAAGAAATGGAAGATATAAAAAAGAACCAATCAGAAATGAACAATACAATACTGGAAATGAAAAATTCACTAGAGGGACTCAAAAGCAGAGTAGAGGATACAGAAGAACGGATCTGTGAGCTGGACAAAAGACTAGAAGAAATCACCCAAGCTGAACAGGTGAAAGAAAAAAGAATTAAAAAGAGTGAGAACCGTCTAAGGGATCTCTGGGACAACATAAAGTGCACTAACTTCAGTGTTATAGGTGTCCCAGAAGGAGAAGAGCAAGACAAAGGGGCAGAGAATCTAGTTGAAGAAATAATAGATGAAAACTTCCCTAACCTAAGGAAGGAAACAGGCATCCAGGTACAAGAAGCACAGAGAGCACCAAACAAGATAAACCCAAAGAGGCCCACACCAAGACACATTATAATCAAAATGTCCAGAATTAAAGATAAAGAGAGAATCCTAAAAGCCGCAAGAGAAAGAAAAGTTACATAAAAAGGAAACCCCATAAGGCTATCAGCTGACTTCTCAGTAGAAACCTTACAGGCTAGAAGAGAGTGGCATGATATATTTAAAGTGCTAAAGGAAAAAACTTACAACCAAGAATACTTTACCCGGCAAGGTAACCATTCAAAATGGAAGGAGAGGTAAAAAGTTTCCCAGACAAGCAAAAATTAAAGGAGTTTGTCACCAAGAAACCAGTACTACAAGAAATGTTAAAGGGACTGATTTAAGCGGAAAAGAGAAGACCACAAATAGGAAAAATTATCTATTTCCATGATAAGAGAGTAATGGATACAAATGCACAAAAAAGAGGTTAGATATGATATCAAAAACATAAAATAAAGGAGGAAGGGAGTTAAAGAGTAGAGCTTCCAGATGGAGGTCAAACTAAAGAGACCATCAATTCTGTATAGAAAAAGAAAGGAACAGAGAAGGACTACTAAAACACTGAGAAAAAAAAAATTAAAAAATGGCAGTAAGTACATACTTATCAATAGCTACTTTAAACGTCAATGGACTAAATGCTCCAATTAAAAGGCATAGGTTGGCTGATTGGATAAAAAAACAAGACCCATATATATGCTGCATACAAGAGACACACTTCAGACCTAAAGACACACAAACTGAAAGTGAAGGGATGGAAAAAGATACTACATGCAAATGGCAGTGAAAAGAAAGCTGGGGTAGCAATACTCATATCAGACAAAATCGACTTTAAAACTAAAACTGTAAAAATAGACAAAGAAGGGCATTACATAAGGATCAAGGGAACAATCCAACAAAAGGAGATATCACTTGTAAATATCTACACACCCAACGAAGGAGCACCTAAATATATAAAGCAATTATTAACAGACATAAAAAGAGAAATAGACAGTAACACAATAATAATAGGGGACTTTAACACTCCACTTATACCAATGGATAGATCATCCAAACAGAAGATTAATAAGGAAACATTGGCCTTAAATGACACACTAGAACAGATGGACCTAGTAGACATGTACAGAACATTCCATCCAAAAGCCAAAGAACACACTTTCTTTTCAAATGCACATGGAACATTCTCCAGGACTGATCACATATTAAGCCACAAAACAAAATAAATTTAAGAAGATTGAAATAATACAAAGCATCTTTTCTGACCACAAAGGTATGAAACTAGAAATCAACTATAGGAAGAAAATCAGAAAAGCCACAAATTCGTGGAGATTAAACAAAATGCTACTGAACAACGATTGGGTCAATGAAGAAATCAAAGGAGAAATAAAAAAATATCTGGAGACAAATGAAAATGAAAATACGACATGCCAAAATTTATGGGATACAGCAAAAGCGGTTCTAAGCAGGAAGTGTATATATATATATATATATATATATATGTACAAGAAAAATCTCAAATAAACAATCTAACAATGTACCTAACAAGTGCATTCTAAGAAGGAACTGGAAAAAGAAGAACAAACAAAGCCCAAAATCAGTAGAAGAAGGGAAATAATAAAAATCAGAGCATAAATAAATGAAATATAGACTAAAAAAACAATAGAAAAAATTAATAAAATCAAGAGCTGCTTCTTTGAAAAGATAAACAAATTGATAAACCTTTAGCTAGACTCACCAAGAAAAAAAGAGAGAAGGCTCAAATAAGTAAAATCAGAAATGAAAGAGGAGAAATTACAACAGACACCTCAGAAATACAAAAGATTATAAGAGAATATTATGAAAAGCTATATGTCAACAAATTCGACAATCTGGAAGAAATGGATAAATTCTTAGAATCATACGACCTTCCAAAACTGGATCAAGAAGAAATAGAGAATTTGAATAGACCATTCACCAGTAAGGAGATCGAAACAGTAATCACAAACCTCCCCAAAAATAAAAGTCCAGGACCAGATGGCTTCCCTAGTGAATTCTACCAAACATTCAAAGAAGACTTAATACCTATCCTTCTCAAACTCTTCCAAAAAATTGAGAAGGGGGGGAAGCTCCCTAACTCATTCTACGAAGCCGACATTACCCTAATACCAAAACCAGACAAGGACAACACAAAAAAAGAAAATTACAGGCGAATATCACTGATGAACATCAATGCAAAAATCCTCAACAAAATACTAGCAAATCACATACAACAATACATTAAAAAGATTATACACCATGATCAAGTGGGATTTATTCCAGGTATGCAGGGATGGTTCAACATTCGCAAATCAATCAACGTGATACACCACATCAATAAAGTGAAGAATAAAAATCACATGATCATCTCAATAGACGCAGAGAAAGCATTTGACAAGATACAGCATCCATTTATGATAAAAACTTTGAATAAAATGGGTATAGAAGGAAAGTACCTCAATATTAAAGGCCGTATATGACAAACCCACAGCTAATATCATCCTCAATGGTGAAAAACTGAAAGCTATCCCTCTAAGAACAGGAACCAGACAAGGATGCCCACTCGCACCACTCCTATTTAACATAATCCTGGAAGTCCTAGCCAGAGCAATCAGGAAAGAAAAAGAAATAAAAGGGATCCAAATTGGAAAGGAAGAAGTGAAACTGTCACTATTTGTAGATGACATGATTTTATATATAGAAAACCCTAAAGAATCCATCAAAAAACTTTTACAAGTAATAAATGAATATGGTAAAGTCTCAGGATACAAAATCAACATACAAAAATCAGTTGCATTTCTATACACTAACAACGAAGTAGCAGAAAGAGAAATTAAGAATACAATCCCATTTACAATTGCAACAAAAAGAATAAAATACCTAGGAATAAACTTAACCAAAGACGTGAAAGATCTGTACACCGAAAACTATAAAACATTG
The DNA here is from genome assembly GCF_057802395.1 of Ceratotherium simum simum. Taxonomy (NCBI): domain Eukaryota; kingdom Metazoa; phylum Chordata; class Mammalia; order Perissodactyla; family Rhinocerotidae; genus Ceratotherium; species Ceratotherium simum. The sequence goes on from NC_141912.1 coordinate 51,106,048, forward strand.
CTGAAAGAAATTGAAGAAGACACAAAGAAATGGAAAGATATTCCGGGCTCTTGGATTGGAAGAATTAACATAGTTAAGATGTCCGTACTTCCTAAAGCAATCTATAGATTCAATGCAATCCCTATCAAAGTTCCAACAACATTTTTCACAGAAATAGAACAAAGAATCCTAAAATTTATATGGAACAACAAAAAACCCCACATAGCTAAAGGAATCCTGAGAAAAAAGAACAAAGCTGGAGGTATCACACTCCCTGATTTCAAAATATGCTACAAAGCTATAGTAACCAAAACAGCATGGTACTTGCAGAAAAACAGACACACAGATCAATGGAATAGAATTGAAAGCCCAGAAATAAACCCACACATCTATGGACAGCTAATCTTTGACAAAGGAGTCAAGAACAGACAATGGAGAAAAGAAAGTCTCTTCAACAAATGGTGTTGGGAAAACTGGACAGCCACATGCAAAAAAATGAAAGTAGACCATTACCTTACGCCTTTCACAAAAATTAACTCCAAATGGATTAAAGACTTGAATGTAAGACCTGAAACTATGAAACTTCTAGAAGAAAACATAGGCAGTACACTCTTCGACATCGGTCTTAGCAACATATTTTCAAGTACCATGTCTGACCAGGCAAGAGAAACAATAGAAAAAATAAACAAATGGGACTACATCAAACTAAAAAACTTCTGCACAGCAAAAGAAACCATCAACAAAACAAAAAGACAACCTAACAATTGGGAGAAGATATTTGCAAACCATACATCTGATAAGGGGTTAATCTCCAAAATACATAAAGAACTCATGCATCTCAACAACAAAAACTAACCCAATTAAAAAATGGGCAAAAGACCTGAACAGACATTTCTCCAAAGAAGATATACAGATGGCCAACAGGCACATGAAAAGATGTTCAAAATCATTAACTATCAGGGAAATGCAAATCAAAACTACAATGAGATATCACCTCACGCCCGTCAGAATGGCTATAATTATCAAGACAGGAAACAACATGTGTTGGAGAGGATGTGGAGAGAAGGGAACTCTCATACACTGCTGGTGGGAGTGCAGACTGGTGCAGCAACTATGGAAAACAGTATGGAGATTCCTGAAAAAATTAAGGATGAAACTACCTTACGATCCAGCTATTCCACTGCTGGGTATTCATCCAAAGGACTTGAAAACACCAATGCATAAAGATACATGCACCCCTGTGTTCATGGCAGCATTATTCACAATAGCCAAGACTTGGAAGCAACCTAAGTGCCCATCAAGGGACGAATGGATAAAGAAGATGTGGTATACATACACAATGGAATACTACTTAGCCATAAGAAACGATGAAATCCTGCCATTTGTGACAACATGGATGGACATTGAGGGTATCATGCAAAGTGAAATAAGTCAGAGGGAGAAGGTCAAATACCATATGATCTCCCTCATTCAGTAGTAAATAATAACAACAACAAACAAACACATAGAGACAGAGATTGGATTGGTGGTTACCAGAGGGGAAGGGGGAGGGAGGAGGGCAAAAGGGATAATTCGGCACATGTGTGTGGTGATGGGTTGTAATTAGTATTTGGGTGGTGAACATGATGTAATCTACACAGAAATAGGAGTATAATGATGTACACCTGAAATTTATAGAATGTTATAAACCAATGTTACCCCAATAAACAAAAAAATTAAAAAAAATAAAAGCTGGCTCAGAGGGCTCTATATCCATAAACCCTCATAACAGTCAAATACAAGGGACATATGCTTTCCTCCCTTCTTCCCCCATCACAACTCTCTACCACCCCTATTGCATCCACACAATTTTTAGTAAAAGCTTTAACATGGTGAATTTGCAGTCTGAATCTACTGGACAGTGAAAATGCGCAATTCCATCGCTAAACAACATAGTGGTGTGGTGGTGCTTAGTGAATGCAAAGTGCTCGTGAGGGAGACAGCCAATCACTTTATCAGCAAATGCCAAAAGTTTAAAAACACAGAAGGACAGGGAAATTAAGGTGCCATGGAAACAATAAAATAAAACCAAATTTATTTAAAGCTACCAATAATTAGGTGTTTTTAGCTGGTAATAATTTCCAAAGAAAAGCAGGAGATGGCTCATTACTTGCCTTGGAAACAATGCTCTTAAGATTTGGACAAAACTTAGAAGATAAGGAAAGAAATTCGCTATAATCCCCAGGGGAGGATTCGGATAACACACCTTTCTATTTTTAACTTGGATGTCCTAATAAAATGGCCTCTGATACTCCCATCTCTTCCATGTAAACTCTTCCACAGGAGCCCTGTCTCTTGTCTCATTGCTGATAATTTATTAATAAGCCACCACATAAAAAATGCTCCTTAATAAAACAGGCATTGTGGACTGCTTAATGTAGTTAATTTAAGCAGGGCAACTAAGATTCATGTGGATGGCCATATGAGATTAGGGGAGAGATTAGCATCACTGAACAATCACTGAAGAATGCAGCTGAATATTCTGTTCTTCACAGAGCTGGGTTCAGATGAACATTTTCAAACACCTATCCTGAATTTGCTGCAATATTGCAGACAAGAGGCTTCTAGAAGGCAAAATTAAAGTAGTCTTAGATGGAATCTAGAAAGAGTTCCTGTTCCCTTATCTCTGTCTCCATTCTTCACACCTTCACCCACCTACACCCCCTACCACATTTTGATGCAGGTCCAGGGGCTGAAGTATGGCTGGCTAATTTGTTGGGAATTTTTTTTAAAAAAACTTCATTTCCTCCATGGGAAAAAATACAAACAGTCACACAAAGTGATACACACACACACACACACACACACACACACACTTGCCAGAGTTCATTACACTAGTTAGAGGCAGAACAACATTGGACTGCTATTTTTTGATTAAATACGCACTCAGAACCAGTAAGATTTATAGTCCTTTTCAAGCAGAAAATATCACAATAATTGGTTATTACCCAGAAAAAACAGAAATATTCTGCTCTTTAGAGTGGATGTTGCAAAATGTTTCAGACCCACGGAAATTATATGAATATTTTTCATACACCACATCCATACTTGGCAAATCCAGCTCATGCTCTGCCTACTGCTTTCCTATTTTCTGTGTCCTTAGAAGGACAAGGACAAAGCATTGGTCTGAGGCAAATACTTATCTTTTGTCTGCTTGGCCTTAATTCTAATTACAATTTAACATTAACAAGCAAAATCATCTGGTATAATGCACAACGTAAGCAAATAATACATTTTGCTAAAAGTATGGCTAAACAACAAATCAGAGCTTAACAAAGCTGACTCATTTCTGGGGGGTTCTATATTCAATCTAATTTGCATAGTTGGTATTCAGCAACTACATTCTTTTCTTTCCCAAATTCAATAATGTTGCCAACTGGCAGCTATGCAACAGCTAAAGATTATATGCCTAATACTCTGGTTTTCCCTTTCTCTATGTAATGAATTCAAATGTTAAACCAATAATCTTCTACTAAGAAGAAAATATATAAATGTCAACTTGAATAATTGGTTGGTAGTTGAGTGAATCAGCTGGACTTGTGTTTTCCTATGCTGCGGTATAATTTCCTTGAGAAGAAGTAACGAAGACTAAAGAAGGGGCTATAAACTAAATTAATTCAGAAACTGGAAGCCAAGGGGAGGCTCAGGCTAGAGTTCATCCACAATGAGACTCTCTTGTAGGAATCATCCCCATGGTCCAAGCTTACCTTCTCCTATCACGGTGTCTTCTTTTCCAGTCTCTACTTGTGATCCTTGGTGCTTGGATGAGACGTGACTCTTATTCTTTTGAGCATTACTCTGGGATTCAGAAATCTCTTCACTTTTTATTTCTGTTTTAATGAAAAAAAGAAGTGTTTTTTGTTTTTTAAGAATAAAATTGCATTTTTATTTGTAAATGGGCCCTAAGTGTTAACATGTTTCCCCTTTACTCTTCCACAAAATGATTGTGATATACACGCAATAGAATGCATATAATATATTCAGAACTTGAAGAATAACAAAAGAAAATCCCATATACTGACCACCAAATTTAAAGCATAAAACTGTACTGTCCAATATGGTAGCCACCATATAGGGCTATCGAACACTTGTAACGTGACTAGTTCGAATTGAGATGTGCTATAAGTATAAAATACACACCTGATTTTGGAAAAATTAAAATATCTAATATTGTAGTCTAATGTTTTTATATTCATTACATGTCAAAATAAATTTTGGTGTATTAGGTCAAGTGGCTACTAGAAAATTACGTGATGTGCCTCACGTTTGTGGTTCATGTTATATTTCAGTGAAACAGAGCTGGTATAGAATGTTACTGATATTTTTTTTTTTAATATTTTATTTTGAAATAATTACAGATACGCAGGAAGCTGCAAAGAAATGTACAAGGAGGACTCATGCACTTTCACCCAGCTTCCTCCACTGTTAATAACTTGTATAACTATAATATGATATCAAAACCAAGAGATTGATGTTGGTACAATCCACAGAGCTCATGCAGATGTGTGCTTTTGATGGAAGACTTTATATCTTCAGTCTACTGTTGACTGAAGAGATGCTTTACCTTCTATTCACTTATTTATTAAATACGTTAATCAAAAATATATTTACATTCTCACACCAGGCACTTTTCTAGGCAGTGTAAAGACGATGAGTAAGAAAGACCTGGTCCCCGCCCTCAGAGAGCTTTTATTCCAGTTTGGATGGCAGAGGATAAACAAATAAATTTGTAATATAATGGCAGATAATGCTATGCCATGACATATGATGATTTTCTCAAGGAAAACACTTTCGTGAATGAGGTTTGAGCTGAACTAGTTGATTTTTTCGTGGAACACCATTTTACGTTAAAAGTCCTTGAAACAATGATTGAAAGATAAATTATGGTTATCATACTTGGATATTTGGCAGATTTTTTTAAATTGAATGAAGTAAGCCTTCTTTGAATGAACTTCAAAGAAACAACTGACAGTACTTGTTGCCAATGATAAAATCCAAGCTTTCATGGGAAAACTTAGAATTTTGGAAAACTTGTATTAACTATTATGAGCTTCACAGATTTCTAATTCGGGAAGATCCATGTTGATATTAACAAATGTTATTTTTTAAATTGTAGAATGAAATACATCAACATTGAGAAGATATGAATAACTCAGTGAAACAATATTTTCCAAATGGCCAAAGTGTAAGTTTTCAAAATCATTCATGGATAAAAGCTCGATTCAAGGTATAGAATAAACTAGTGGATTTTCATATAACAGAATACGAAAAGTACATTGAGATGTATCTTTAAGTAACTACCTCTTGTCCAGTTTGGGTGCACTAACAAAGAGGAATATCCACAACTGTCTGTAAAGGCTATTAAAATACTCTTCCCTTTTCTACTATGTATCTGTGTGAGGCTGGATTTTCTTCACATACTTCAGTCACAACAATACATTGCAACACATAGAATGTAGAAGCTGTTAGGAAAATCCAGCTGACTTCTCTTAAGGCAGACATTAAAGAGGTTTGGAAAATGACATTCTTTTCACGATATATTTTTTGAAAACATATTTTTTAAGTAAAAAATATGTTAATTATGTTAGCACATAATACATGTATTATTGTTATTTTAAAATTAACTAATAAGTAAATTTTACATTTTCTCTTTTAACTTCTAGTTTGGAAATACTGATAGATACAACAAACATTGGCAGAAGCTCTTCGGGGTTTTCAATAATTATTGAAAGTGTAGCGAGGTCCTGAGAAGAAAATTTGTGAACTGAGACATAAACCATATAGCTGCATCAGAGAATCATCTTCTGTGAAGAAGATGAGGAACAATATATTTTTCTGATTCAAAAGGAATGAATACTAATTTTAGAAGTTTGAAAAATACAGAAAGATATAATACGAATTACTCATACAGAACTGACCACTGTAAATTTTTTCATAAAGTTCCTTCTGATTTCTTTACAATTTTAGTTTTTTGTGTTTTCTTTTTTTTAAAGAAAGTTAGGAGTCTGTGTGCAGTCAGGAAAATGTGGGAATTTAATACAGAGAAATGTGTTCACAGATATTGAAAGGTTTAAAGAGCAAAAAGAGGACACTGAGGGAACTGATATAGCAGTAACTGCAGGAAGAAGCTTCCTCTTGAGGTGGGGGAACAAAAGGGAAGAGATGGGGTGAGCAGAGCTTACTGGGAGGTCCCTCCATGCTAGTGGGCTTAGCTACAAAATGGAGGGTGAGAATTAAATCACCTACTTCACAGAATCACATGAGATTAAAAATTATGGAAAGTCTTTGCTTTTAAACCAGAAAGCACTATACACACACACACACACAGATAAAACTTCAGATTTTAAAACAAAATCCTGTGGTTCAACCAATCACAGACAACACCCAGGACGAGATCCCATTCATCTTGAGAAAGACAAGGAAGCCTAGAGTTTCCTTGTAGTTTGTCCAGTGAAATCACCAGGACAGGCATAGAGGTAGAGATATCAGGCTGAAGCTGGGTTCAAAATAAAGCGTGCATCTAGTGGGGCTGCCTGTCCCCAGCATCTCTCAGAAATCTAAGCTTCTAGTAGTGGCATCATGCTTCTTCCTCTTTCCTTCCTTTATTTTGACTTTCTTTCTTGGCCTCTCCTCATTTTCCCTCTTTTATACTCACTCTTGCTGATCACTTTGGTCTTTTTAGTATCCCCTAGTATCTCAAAGTGTTTCTTTCACTCATTTGACAGTCTGGGGAGTGTGGTGTGGGTGTAGTAAGGAATTTGCCAGAGCCTGATCTGCTCCTCTCTCCTCCACTCAAAGAATAGAGTGGAAAGACCGAAAGAAGCCTCTTTCACAGAATATTTTCTCCTCAGTGATTCTAGCCAAAAAAAAAAAAGATACTTCTGGGAAAATATTCAAGGATATACTTAATTTCTACACTCCTAGAGAAAAAAATACCAAGCACTCTCTTCTGGAAGAAAAGAGGACATTTCTCCCTGATTCTTGAACTCACTTCTTGGAGGGTCACCTGGGCAGTGGAGCACAGTGTTTCAGAGAGTGGGATCTGAAGCCGAGCTGCCCAGTTTCTTCTTGGTTGTGAGACCTTGGGCAAGTTACTTAGCCTTTCTATGTCTCATACTCCACCTCCGTAACACAGACATAGTATTTAGTACCTACTTCATAGGGTTGTTGTGAGGAGGAAATAAATTTATGTATCTAAAGTACTTAGAACCTGGTCCATAGTGACTATTCAATGAATATGAGCTTTCATTATGATTGCTATTATTATTTAAGATTAGGCAATCCTTGTCTCTTCTGTATGAATTGAACAATTTGGCTCCATGTGGTTTAGTATGTTGCAGAGGTTCACAAACATTTATCTTTGGGGGAAGAAAAAGAATCATTAATGTATTGTACATGATGGCATTTTTTCCCAATATTTTCATTCCAAAAAAATATATATACATACTTCTGCTTTTGCTTTTCTTAAACCAACAGCACACCAGACAGCACAGAGCCAACCATGAGACCACTGAGCACGTGGAAGCAGCCAGGATGATTGTCGACCTCTCTGACATAGTCACAGGTAAGATGGCAAAGGGCCTGGACCGAGCCGTGAAATTGGCCCCTGTGAAAAAAAGAAAGTCTCAATAATAACATATTACTAAGATACTATTATAATGAAAATATTGTGGAAAAGGTATGCCTACAGCAGTACCTGGCACTTAGTAGGTTCAATAAATATTTATTAAATTAAATGATTAAACAAACCAACCAATAATAAATCCAAGATTTGGATTTCTGAAGAACTACAAGAATGCAATTCCAACATTAACATACAATTGTTCTTTGCAATTTTGTCCATTACTGATGGGGAATTCTTCCAATTCTCCCCTTTTATTCTCAGACTTACCTTTTTATTCTCAGACTTACCTTCTCCACCAATGCAAAATTTCAGTTTCACCCTATGTTCCTCTGATTAGAACAAAAATGCTCTTAGCTCCAAAATGTCTGCAACTACTTGCTCTGACTTATCTATGCTATTTAAAATATGGCATGTAACACACCAAACAGGGGCTCAGGGACTCCTACTACAGAGCCAAGAGAATTTCTAACGTCCATGAGAATTTCGTTATCTAGAAAACTGGGAGCAAAGCAGTGGCTGATAGACAGAGCCATCCTAGCTATGGAAGACGGGGCAAAATGGGCGACTTCCTTTTCAGAGAGCATCTTTCTAAGAATTCATCTCAAACTCCTCCCCCCTCCTTTTTTTTTTGTGAGGAAGATCAGCCCTGAACTAACATCACTGCCAATCCTCCTCTTTTTGCTGAGGAAGACTGGCCTCGGGCTAACATGCATGCCTATCTTCCTCCACTTTATATGGGACACCGCCACAGCATGGCCTGACAAGCGGTGCATCGGTGTGCGCCCAGGATGCGAACCAGGGCTGCCAGCAGCGGAGCGAGCGCACTTAACTGCTTGCCATGGGGCCAGCCCCACAAACTCTTCCTCTTTTAGTAGACTAAAATTTGGTTCTCACTCCATTGTTATTTTTGAAACAAAGCATAAAAGAATCTAAAAAAACACTTGCCTAGACACACAAAAATCTGTACATAAATGTTTATAGCACTTCTATTCATAATCACCCAAACCTGGAAACAACCCAAAGGTTCTTCAACAGGGGAAGGAATAAACCAACTGTGGTTTATCCATACAAAGGAATACTACTCGGCCAAAAAGAAAAAGAAGGAAAGAAGGAAAGAAGGAAGGGAGGGAGGGAAAGAAAGAGAGAAAGGAAGAGAGAGAGAGAAAAGGAAAGAAGGAAAGGTGGGAGTGAGGGAGGGAAAGAAGGAAAGAAGAAAGAAAGGAAGAAACTCTTAATCTATAATGACTGAGGTGAACATCAAAGGCATTATGCTTAGTGAGAGAAGCCCATCTCTAAAGGGTACATACATAATGTATGATCCCATTTAAATGACCTTCTACAAAAGACAAAACTATACAGATGGAGAACAGATCAGAGTTATTAGTGGTAGTGGCAGAGGAGAATGTGAGGACAGAGGAATAACATAAGGGAGATTTTTTTGGAAAAGTTCTGTGTCCTGACTCTGGTGGTGATTACATGAATCCATACATGTATTTGAATTCATAAAAAGAGATACCATTAAAGATCAATTTTACCGTATATTATTTTTTAATAAATTTTTTTTTAATTTACCCATAATTTTGGAGATGATAAATATGTTCATTATCCAAATTGTGAGGATGCTTTCATGGAAGTGTACATTCATATGAACTTATCAAATGGCATGCTTTAGACATGTGTAGTTTATCATATGTCAATTATACTTCAATACAAAAACTAAAAATTAAAAAAATACTTCCCTATGAATTTTAGTTAGTTATAGCCAGCATTTTTGAGTAGCTCATTCAAAACAAACAAATGCCAAACTCTGTTTTCATCTGAATACCTCAGGCAAAAACAGAGTTTTTATTTTCTCTACTGGAGGAAACACCATGTTTTTCTTTACTGTGCTTTCTTTGGGCTGAACCTGACAATTTGATTGGAAGTCACAGTCAGGTCTTCAGTCTCTTGACTCCTGGCTGACTCAGTCCCAAATCTCCCATAATAAGATTAGCTAGAATGGTTCTCCTGTGTATACATCTTATACTTGAGCCACGTTTGGCTTGTTTGTTATCAATGAGTTGCTTTTTATGGGCATCTTAATAAGCTAAATCTAGCCCAGAGATGGGGGAATGGGTTTTACTAGGGATTCACAGAAGTAAAAATAAAATTCTTCAATCTTTTATCCATTTTCCAATAATTGCTCAGTGATTGCTTACTATATTAAGTGGATAAGTTACTGTTCTCATGCTTCAGATATTTACAAGCCAGTAAATGAAATAAGATACACATACAAATGTTGGTGATACAAATCAGAATGTGACACACCACCTGAATAATGCAAATCAATTGCGTTGGAAGGTTATTTTCCATTCATATGATCAGTAAAAGCGTTCGAGAAGAGGGAATATCTAAGCAGGGCTTTGAAGGTCGAGCAAATAAAGACTGAAAGGAGAAAAGAATAGCTGATGTTTAGGAAATTAATGCTGGGAAATACTTGGAATTGATTGAAAGCATTTTGAGACAAATTTTGGTGGGCATTAGATGTTAGCCAAAAGGCCCTTGACTATATTCTGAAGGCAATAAAGTGTCATAGAAGGGAAAATTCTGAGCTGAGAAGTGGCATGTGCCATGTGAGATATAGAAGATCAGGCCACAGAAGTGTTTAGAACACAAATAATGACAGAGAGGCTGAAGTCAGGGAGGGCAGTTTACAAGCCTGGAGCAGTAATCTGGGTCTAAAAAAGAGACGACCAGCTTTCAAATAGTTTTAACAGCAGAACACTTGTTAAAAATGTAATCTTAGACATAATCTCAATATACTCACGTACTCATAAACAATATGAATATTATTTATTTGTGCTTATGATGTGCCAGGTTTTTCTATACCCTGAGGATATAACGCTGAACTAAGTAGAAGTCTTCTTGTCCCTTTGGGAACTTAGGTTCTAATGGGAGACAGAGCACAGAGGCAACAGACAAACAAGCAGATACACAGATACTCTGATGCCAGGTAGTGCTAAGTTCCATGAAGGAGACTAAAGAGAGGCTGGAAGACAGAGAATAACTGGAGGTGGGAGCAGCGTTGGGGATGGTGTTGTAGACTGACTGATCCAGACAAGGCCTCTCAGAGGTGACATTTGAGAAGAAACCTGAGTGAACTAATGACTGAACCATGTGAATTTCCGCAGGAAGAGTATTCCAAGTGTAGAAATGGCAACTACAATAGAGCTTCTCTGGATTAGGTGGCAGGAGCATGCCTGGCTCCCTCAATCTCTTCCCAGCCCAGCAGCCCCTGAGAAGCCCCTAAGCATGTCGTGGGGCCCAGAAATGGTTGGAGAAACCAGAGCCTAGACCCCAATAATGATAGTGAATGTGGAAAGGCTGCATGGGCAGCAGTAGTACAAACTTATAGAAACCCTTCCCTCTTGACAGTGTCTCAGGAAGTTCAGAAATGGATAAATGGGTTGGATTAGTGAACATATCAGAAAGACTTATGAGGATTCCATACCCACTTGGTCAGACCTATTTAACTTCCCGGTTCCTCAATTCTTTATTTCTAAAACAGCATAGCAATTATAGTCAACAATGCTGTATTATAAATTTAAAAGTTGTTAGGAGACTAGACCTTAATTGTCCTCACCACAAAATGGAAATGATAATTATGTGACGTGATCGAGGTGTTAGTTAATGCTACAGGGGCAATCATATTGTGTCAAATCAACATGTTGCACACCTCAGACTTAACAATGTTATGTCAATTATATCTCGAGAAATAAATATATGTAAAGAATCTATATACATAAAGGAAATGAAATATCTTTATAAGTCTGTGATTTATCTATGGAGCTGAAGAAATGTATGTCTTTGTATACAGTGATTAATGAAAAATTGATTAAAGTGACATATATTTCCATAAAAAGATAAAGATATGGAAAACATTAGAAACTTTGGAAAGACAGATTGCCAATTTCCATGATCTAAAAGCAGGAATCACATCTGCCAATATCTGCCATTTTTGGGCATTAATAAATTCTGTCCTTTTTCTTCATTTTTAAGAAAAATAAATAAATAATATAGACAAAAAAATAATGAAATAAAATAGGAATAATGATGTATTCCTCTCTCTAAGATAGCTGTTCCTCACTCTAAGGGAGAAGAGTGAAAATACTGAAAATGATTGCAAGTTCTCTGCTTGATTTGTGGATGAATGAAATAGTAACAGTATGAACCAATGCTGGTCACATCATTATTTTGAAGCCTGCTAGAAATAAGAAATTTCATTGATCGGCATATCAATGTGTGAATGAGGGCTGCTTTCCCAAATGATTCTGGCACTAGAAACTGATATACCTGGAAACAAGGAGTTACTCTCGGGACCTGTACTGTTAAGAACATAATATCAATGAGTCACAGAAGTGCAGGCTTTTAGTGTTTTCTTTTTATCTTCCATCTATTCTCTTCCAATTTAAACTTTTGTAAATCTCATTCTGGTAGAGCCTCACCTCATAGACCTGGTCTTGAAAATTATGAAGAAAAATTTAAGGAAAAATCTTAAAGAAAAAACTTTTAAATGATTCCTCAGTTAGTCTACTTGACAAGTTATAGGTGGAACCTAAAAGAAAGTCATAGCCTAGCAAATGTGAAACCAAGGCCAGCTCAAAAGCACAAGTGTTACTGAGAAGTTTCTGTCTGCATTGCATTTTACATTTGGTTTTATAACTTATTCCTTAAGGTAACATTGATGAAGTATTTAGTTAGTCCTAGTTAACCACTGAGGAAATTAAAGGGCAAAAGTCTTTTAAATATCCAACAAGTCTGGGACAAAGTATCCAGCTCTGCAGACTCTTTAAAATGTTACTCTTTAAAATATGCCCCTGGGAATCCCATGGTCAATGACACTGACTGAACATGTTTCTCCATGAACCTCAACTTACATGAAGACACCTTCATAAGTGTTAAGAGGATATCTGCCCTACAAAATAATGATAATATTACCCGACCTCAGAAGATATTCCCTTGGTGAAGAAAAATGTTCCAAAACTTGGAATTAAGGGAAAAAAATGATTACAGATCACTCTGGAGCATTTTCAAACAGGCTTATCCAAGTTTTATCAAATTCTCTGGAACATACTTTTGTTTGACTTAAAATTTAACATTAATTAGGGGCCAGTCTTGTTAATTTGCAGAAGATTGGTAAGCTGCAAATGATTTTTGTCCAGTAAAGATGCAAATGATGTTTGTAGACATGTAACCTCAAAGGTTACCGTTTTATTGCCCTGTATCCAATTTGGCAAACTTATTTCAGCTGTTCTTTCCTGGCTATATAATCTATATTTCTCAAATGTTTTTAAACCAGCTTTGCGATCCTGCTGGTTCTTTTATTAATGAGTTAAGTAACTTGTTGACAAGTGCTCATTATATATTCATGACAGCCATATTTTTAACTTTTTAAAAGTATACTAAGACAGTGTGAATTTAAGTTTCATGAGGAAGGACTCATATCAGGCCTCAATTAAATATTTGTTGTTGGGCTTCAGATACCTCACATCAAAACATTTGATTTCCTTTGCTGTTTCCAATAACTAAGAGATTTAAATCCTGTAAAGATTATTTTAAGGTATTTTATAAAACTTTGCATTATCACACTTGTGCATTAACTGCTTCCCAAAGTTGCATGTCTTTTAAATATCAAACTAACTTTCCTGACAAAATTAATAATTGATTATAAATATCTACTTTTCAGGTCAAATATGATGTTTAGTATTTTTAAATCCTTTTAGGTACTCTCTTAGATAAGGAATATTTTCCTAGAAAATCACAGTAATGCATACAATATTTAAATTACTTTTTTCAAGTAGATAACTGTGTCTCTATCAGAATTCAATCCTTTAAAAAGAGGATGTCGGGGGGGGCGGCCGGGTGGCGTAATGGTTAAGTTTGCGTGCTCCACTTCGGCAGCCCGGAGATCGCAGGTTCAGATCCAGGGCATGGACCTATGCATGGCTTGTCAAGCCATGCTGTGGCGGTGTCCCATATAAAGTAGAGGAAGATGGGCAAGGATGTTAGCCCAGGGCCAGTCTTCCCTCAGCAAAATGAGGAGGATTGGCAACAGATGTTAACTCAGGGCTCATCTTCCTCACAAAAAAAAAAAAAAAAAAAAAAGAGGATGTCAGAGCCAGCCTGGTGGCGTAGTGGTTAAGTTCACGTGTTTAGCTTTGGCAGCCCAGGGTTTGCAGGTTTGGATCCCCAGCACGGACCTACCCACCGCTCATCAAGCCATGCTGTGGTGGTGTCCCACATACAAAATAGGGGAAAGATTGGCATGAACGTTAGCTCAGCAACAGTTTTCCTCAAGCAAAAAGAGGAAGATTGGCAACAGACATTAGCTCAGGGCCAATCTTCCTCACCAAAAACAAAAAAAAATAGGATATCAAAATTTGCACTCTCACTACTCCTCTGTAGGAGGAGATTGTCTCTACTCTTTGTAAAAGTGGGAAGTGGTATTTTGCATAGGCTCATCTGGCTTGGAGTTTAATTAACGTGTGATCCACCACAAACTTGTTCAATAGTATTACCCTCTAATAAAGCAAAAATTATCAAACGTATTTCAGAAGAGAGATATTTTTAATGTTTTGTCAAGAAGAACTGGATCATATAAGCAATTTAGACACACCTTATACCCGGATTTCTAAAGCACCAGATATTGAATGAGTGTAGTCACCACTTCCGGGGTGGGGAAACAGTGAATGAGGTGGGCAGGACCGAAAGAGAAGATTTCATAAGACTCAATATCCCATGACTCTATTATAAATTAAAATTTTCCAATTAATAGCCAACCACATGTTATCAAAATAAAAAAAGTAGAATATTCAAAGTAAATTTTAATAATTAGAGGAAAATGTACATTTGGGTTCTTGCTTACCAGGATTCTCCAGAGCCTTAATTTCTATGTGGTCTTGCTTCTCATATCTTAATGATATAACCAAGTGAATTTTTTTTCTGAACAATGATGACTTCTTATTCATGATAGGAGCTATTCCGATTACAAAGGGGAAGGGGCTATTTTTTTTTCAAGAAGCAGATAATAAAAACACACTGTGCCGAAATTACCTGGAGGGGAAATGACAGTAAAAATAAAGTGCCAATTTGACCCAGAGATCAAAACTGCCAAGTTGGAGAAGCTCACATAACCATCTTGAGTTTCTGCCTGAGTACACCCTACAACAAGCACAGAAACAGAAAGTAGATGTTAGTTACCTACTCAAGAGCATTTCTTCAAGTCTTCTCTGTGGATAGGCAATTGGACAACAAAGGAAAAATTTTTTTTTAATTAAAGGGGTTACTAAATCCATCAGGCTTTCCTTAAAAAAGTCTTGGAACCAAATAATTCAGGATAGAATAATAATAATAACAGCTAACAAATGTTAAAAGCTTACTATGCCAGACAGTGTGCTTTATATATATCATTGTAAATAAACTACACCACAACCCTATAATATACGCTATTATCTATATACTAGAGATTAGGAAATAGGCTCATGAAAGTTCGTATTACTTGGTGCTGGGCTTAAAACCCAAATATACTTGATTTCAATTCTTTTTTTTTTTTTTTTTTTTATTGCAGTAACATTGGTTTATAACATTGCAAAAATTTCAGGTGTACATCATTGTACTTCTATTTCTGCATGGACTACATATGTTCACCACCAAAATACTAATTACAACCCATCACCACACACATGTACCGAATTATCCCTTTCACCCTCCACCCTCCCCCCTTCCCCTCTGGTAACCACCAATCCAATCTCTGTCCCTATGTGTTTGTTTATTGTTGTTATTATCTACTACTTAATGAAGGAAATCATACGGTATTTGGCCTTCTCCCTCTGACTTATTTCACTTTGCATTATACCCTCAATGTCCATCCATGTTGTCACAAATGGCTGGATTTCGTCGTTTCTTATGGCTGAGTAGTATTCCATTGTGTATATATACCACAGCTTCTTTATCCATTCGTCCCTTGATGGGCACTTAGGTTGCTTCCAAGTCTTGGCTATTGTGAATAAGGCTGCAATGAACACAGGGGTGCATGTACCTTTGCAAATTGGTGTTTTCAAGTTCTTTGGATAAATACCCAACAGTGGAATAGCTGGATCATATGGTAGTTCTATCGTTGATTTTGAGGAATCTCCATACTGTTTTCCATAGTGGCTGCACCAGTTTGCACTCCCACCAGCAGTGTATGAGAGTTCCCTTCTCTCCACATCCTCTCCAACACATGTTGTTTCCTGTCTTGTTAATTATAGCCATTCTGACAGGCGTGAGGTGATATCTCATTGTAGTTTTGATTTGCATTTCCCTGATAGTTAGTGATTTTGAACATCTTTTTCATGTGTCTGTTGGCCATCTGTATATCTTCTTTGGAGAAATGTCTGTTCAGGTCTTTTGCCCATTTTTTAATTGGGTTGGTAGTTTGTTGTTGAGATGCATGAGTTCTTTATATATTTTGGAGATTAAGCCCTTATCAGATGTATGGTTTGCAAATATCTTCTCCCAATTGTTAGGTTGTCTTTTCGTTTTGTTGATGGTTTCCTTTGCTGTGCAGAAGCTTTTTAGTTTGATGTAGTCCCATTTGTTTATTTTTTCTATTGTTTCTCTTGCCCGGTCAGATGTGGTGTTTGAAAAGATGTTGCTAAGACCGATGTCGAAGAGCGTACTGCCTATGTTTTCTTCTAGAACTTTCACAGTTTCAGGTCTTACATTCAAGTCTTTAATCCATTTGGAGTTAATTTTTGTGTATGGTGTAAGGTAAGGATCTACTTTCATTTTTTTGCATATGGCTATCCAGTTTTCCCAACACCATTTGTTGAAGAGACTTTCTTTTCCCCATTGTATGTTCTTGGCTCCTTTGTCAAAGATTAGCTGTCCATAGATGTGTGGGTTTATTTCTGGGCTTTCGATTCTATTCCATTGATCTGTGTGTCTGTTTTTGTGCCAGTACCATGCTGTTTTGGTTACTATAGCTTTGTAGTATATTTTGATATCAGGGAGTGTGATACCTCCAGCTTTGTTCTTTTTTCTCAGGATTCCTTTAGCTATTCGGGGTCTTTTGTTGTTCCATATGAATTTTAGGATTCTTTGTTCTATTTCTGTGAAAAACGTTGTTGGAACTTTGATAGGGATTGCATTGAATCTATAGATGGCTTTAGGAAGTATGGACATCTTAACTATGTTAATTCTTCCAATCCAAGAGCACGGAATATCTTTCCATTTCTTTGTGTCTTCTTCAATTTCTTTCAGAAATGTTTTATAGTTTTCGGTGTACAGATCTTTCACCTCTTTGGTTAAATTTATTCCTAGGTATTTAATTCTTTTTGTTGCAATTGTAAATGGGATTGTATTCTTAATTTCTCTTTCTGCTACTTCGTTGTTAGTGTACAGAAATGCAACTGATTTTTGTATGTTGATTTTGTATCCTGCAACTTTACCATATTCGTTTATTACTTCTAAAAGTTTTCTGGTGGATTCTTTAGGGTTTTCTATATATAAAATCATGTCATCTGCAAATAGTGACAGTTTCACTTCTTCCTTTCCAATTTGGATCCCTTTTATTTCTTTCTCTTGCCTGATTGCTCTGGCTAGGACTTCCAATACTATGTTAAATAGGAGTGGTGACAGTGGGCATCCTTGTCTGGTTCCTGTTCTTAGAGGGATAGCTTTCAGTTTTTCACCATTGAGGATGATATTAGCTGTGGGTTTCTCATATATGGTCTTTATTATGTTGAGATACTTTCCTTCTATCCCCATTTTATTCAGAGTTTTTATCATAAATGGATGCTGTATCTTGTCAAATGCTTTCTCTGCATCTATTGAGATGATCATGTGATTTTTGTTCTTCATTTTATTAATGTGGTGTATTACGTTGATTGATTTGCGAATGTTGAACCATCCCTGCATACCTGGAATAAATCCCACTTGATCATGGTGTATAATCTTTTTAACGTATTGTTGTATGCGATTTGCTAGTATTTTGTTGAGGATTTTCGCATCGATGTTCATCAGTGATATTGGCCTGTAATTTTCTTTTTTGTGTTGTCCTTGTCTGGTTTTGGTATCAGGGTAATGTCAGCTTCTGTAGAATGAGTTAGGGAGCTTCCCCCTCCTCAAGTTTTTGGAAGAGTTTGAGAAGGATAGGTATTAAGTCTTCTTTGAATGTTTGGGAGAATTCACCAGGGAAGCCGTCTGGTCCTGGACTTTTATTTTTGGGGAGGTTTTTGATTACTGTTTCGATCTCCTTACTGGTGATTGGTCTATTCAAATTCTCCACTTCTTCTTGATCCAGTTTTGGAAGGTTGTATGATTCTAAGAATTTATCCATTTCTTCCAGATTGTCGAATTGGTTGGCATATAGTTTTTCATAGTATTCTCTTATAATCTTTTGTATTTCTGAGGTGTCTGTTGTAACCTCTCCTCTTTCATTTCTGATTTTACTTATTTGTGCCTTCTTTCTTTTTTTCTTGGTGAGTCTAGCTAAAGGTTTGTCTATTTTGTTGATCTTTTCAAAGAACCAGCTCTTGGTTTTATTAATTTTTTCTATTGTTTTTTTAGTCTCTATTTCATTTATTTCTGCTCTGATTTTTATTATTTCCCTTCTTCTACTGATTTTGGGCTTTGTTTGTTCTTCTTTTTCCAGTTCCTTTAGGTGCATTTTTAGATTGTTTATTTGAGATTTTTCTTGTTTGTTGAGATAGGCCTGTATCGCTATAAACTTCCCTCTTAGAACCGCTTTTGCTGTATCCCATAAATTCTGGCATGTCGTATTTTCATTTTCATTTGTCTCCAGGTATTTTTTGATTTCTTCTTTGATTTCTTCGTTAACCCAGTCGTTGTTCAGTAGCATTTTGTTTAATCTCCATGTATTTGTGGCTTTTCTGATTTTCTTCCTATAGTTGATTTCTAGTTTCATACCGTTGTGGTCAGAAAAGATGCTTGGTATTATTTCAATCTTCTTAAATTTATGGAGACTTGTTTTGTGGCCTAATATGTGATCAATCCTGGAGAATGTTCCATGTGCATTTGAAAAGAACGTGTATTCTTCGGTTTTTGGATGGAATGCTCTGTATATATCTACTAGGTCCATCTGTTCTAAGGTGTCGTTTAAGGCCAATGTTTCCTTATTGATCTTCTGTTTGGATGATCTATCTGTTGGTGTAAGTGGAGTGTTAAAGTCCCTACTATTATTGTGATACTGTCTATTTCTGTTTTTATGTCTGTTAATAATTGCTTTATATATTTAGGTGCACCTACATTGGGTGCGTAGATATTTACAAGTGTTATATCCTCTTGTTGGATTGTTCCCTTGATCATTATGTAATGCCCTTCTTTGTCTCTTTTTACAGTTTTTGTTTTAAAGTCTATTTTGTCTGATATGAGTACTGCTACCCCAGCTTTCTTTTCATTGCCATTTGCGTGGAGTATCTTTTTCCATCCCTTCACTTTCAGTTTGTGAGTGTCTTTAGGTCTGAAGTGTGTCTCCTGTATGCAGCATATATATGGGTCTTGTTTTTTTATCCAGTCAGCCACCCTATGCCTTTTAATTGGGGCATTTAGTCCATTGACGTTTAAAGTAGCTATTGATAAGTATGTACTTACTGCCATTTTTTAACTTTTTTATTTTTTTTTCCTCAGTGTTTAAGTAGTCCTTCTCTGTTCCTTACTTCTTCTATACAGAATTGATGGTCACTTTAGTTTGACCTCTGTCTGAAAGCTGTACTCTTTAACTACCCTCCTCCCTCCTTTTATGTTTCTGATATCATATCTAACCTCTTTTTTGTGCATTTGTATCGATTACATTCTTATCATGGAAATAGATAATTTTTCCTATTTGTGGTCTTCTCTTTTCCCCTTAAATCAGTCCCTTTAACATTTCTTGTAACACTGGTTTCTTGGTGACAAACTCCTTTAATTTTTGCTTATCTGGGAAAATTTTGATCTCTCCTTCCATTTTGAACGATAACCTTGCCGGGTAGAGTATTCTTGGCTGTAAGTTTTTTCCTTTTAGCACTTTAAATATATCGTGCCATTCTCTTCTAGTCTGTAAGGTTTCTGCTGAGAAGTCAGCCGATAGCCTTATGGGGTTTCCTTTGTATGTAACTTGACATTCTCTTGCGGCTTTTAGGATTCTCTCTTTATCTTTAATTCTGGACATTTTGATTATGATGTGTCTTGGTGTGGGCCTCTTTGGGTTTATCTTGTTTGGGGCTCTCTGTGCCTCCTGTACCTGGATGTCTGTTTCCTTCCTTAGGTTAGGGAAGTTTTCATCTATTATTTCTTGAAATAGATTCTCTGCCCCCTTGTCTCGCTCTTCTCCTTCCGGGACACCTATAACACGGATGTTAGTGCGCTTGATGTTGTCCCAGAGGTCCCTTAGACTGTCCTCACTCTTTTTAATTCTTTTCTCTTTTACCTGTTCACCTTGGGTAATTTCTTCTAGTCTTTCTTCCAGCTCACTGATCCGTTCTTCTGTATCCTCTACTCTGCTTTTGAGTCCCTCTAATGAGTTTTTCATTTCCAGTATTGTATTCTTCATTTCTGATTGGTTCTTTTTATATCTTCCATTTCTTTGTTGACATTCTCACTGAGTTCATCTATTCTTCTCCCCAGATCAGTGAGCATCCTTAACACTCTTAGTTTGAACTCTCTGTCAGGTAGGTTGCTCATTTCTGTTTCACTTAGTTCCTTTTCTGGGGTTTTGTCCTGTTCCCTTACTTGGAATGTATTCTTTTGCCTCCTCATTTTGCCTCTTTCCCTGTGCTTGTGTCTACGTATTAGGTAGGTCAGCTACGTCTCCTGCTCTTGGATAGGTGACCTTATGTAAGTGATGCCTTAGGAGGCTTCCAGTGTGCTTCCCTCAGTTCTCAATGTTCCAGGGGTGGCCCCTATGTGGGCTACGTGTGTCCTTCTATTGTGGCCTGTTAGCTCTCCCTATAGGCGCCCAGGGAGGCTGAGTTATGCTCCTGGCCAGCTGTTGTAATGCTCAGCTGCTTGTAGTTGTTGTGGGCCCTTCAGTCTCTTTATCAGGTGTGGGGAGCCCCAGCACAGTTGGCTGTAAGTTCTAATACCACATTTGTGTTGCAGTATCTCTTTTAAGTGAGTAGGCCCCCAGTGTGGCAGGTTGTTAGGCTCAGGGCCTTAGAATTGCTGTAAACCTCTAGCCTATTAGGTCTCTTGTCAGCTCTCTGAGGATTGCAGCTGGGTGGGGCTGGCCTCAGGCACAGGAGCACCCAATTGTTTCAGGCTTTGGAAGGTGGGGCAAACCTCCTATGTGGGTCTTTGAGAAGCACAAGTCTTCTGCAGCTGACAAGCCCTGCCGCCCAGAGGTCCACACACACAGTCAACACAGTCCTGCCCCGTGTGAGCGTCCCGACCTCCCCAAGTGGACCCAGTCTCTCCACGGCGGGAGCCCCACACACTCCGCCACCACCCCACACTCTCCACCCGCTCCTTGTGCACACCCTGCCCCGCTCAAGTCAGCTCAGTTGCCAGGCTGCAGAAAATCCAGTCACCAATCTATGCAGGCCCACACGTTGCCTGAGGGCTTGTTGTTAGGTGGGGCCAGTCTCTAGGGTGGGCTGCCTGCCTTGGCTGAGCTGGATTAAATCGGTGCTCTAGCGGGTGGAGCAGACCCTGGGCTAGCAGGTCTCAGGGAAAACTCCAATGGCGTCTGTCTCAGCACGCTCACACCAGGCCACAACAATGGCCGCCGCCAATGTCCCAGTCCCTGGAGAGGTCTCACCCCTCACCGAGATGCAGTCAGGGCCTATTAGGTGAGTCTTTTGTCACCAAAGCAGTGTGCACCTTTCTTTCTGGTGATTTTAGGATGCTTTCTGGAACGGGTGAGTTTGTGCGCTGGCCCTTTAAGAGCCAGTTTTAGTTTCTTTGTGAACCGGGTTTTCTGGGGGTGCTCCCCAATGCTTTAGTAGCAGGCAAGGTCAGATATTATGCCACTGGTGTCGATTGTGCTGGGTCCACAAAATGCCCACAGCTGGGGCGCTCCCCTGCTCAGGGCCCCGCGCCTCCAGGGAGGCTGCGTACCTGTGAGCTGCTCCCGGCGGCCGTGACGCTGGCGGCTTGTGAAGGCAGCATTTTTCCTCTCCGGAAGGGAGTCTCTGCCTCTTCCACCCCAGTTAGGATTGTCCGTTGTTGCAGGAGTTCCTCTCATCCAGTTTTCAGTTCTGTCTCAGGGGTAATTTTTCCACGAGTAGTTGTAAATTGGCTGTGTCCACGGGAGGAGGTGAGTTCAGAGTCTGCCTACGCCACCATCTTGACTCCGCCCTGATTTCAATTCTTAACCACTACTGTATATGGACTATTTTCTTATTAAATGTCTCTCAAGAAAGAAAGTCTATTAGCTTTCCAGGTGGTCACTTCCTAGGCTTTGCCTCTCTTCTATTCAAGGTATCTGTAATTTATCGGATAGCAGAATTAAGCTGCTAGACAAGGACCACAGCAATGCATCAAATCATGACGGATAAAGGCTACCCTGATTTAGCAACTTGGATTGCCTGGGCTATGGTTTCCCCACATAAAATGCAAAACAAAAAGTTTACGTCTTCCAACAGTAGGCTATCCATTTATAAAGTGAAAGAAGGAACTTAACTCAGGATCACATTCACAATGCCATTAATTAGTCTTCTGACTCCACTATCCTCAAATTACTTTGCCAATTAACAGCTGCTACATTTCACTCTGGAAATGTCACCATGATTGGTTTGATGGACACTGAGAAAGCAGAGTGGTCTTAAAGTTTATAAATTGGTTTGAGATCTTTAAGGCTGAAAGGTATCATAAAGATACAATATGCTTAGTGTTAACATTTTTCAATTCAATTGCTCCATCCTTTTTGTGAAAATATTGTCTTTCCTCATGAATTTTGCAGAGCTAACTAAAACTTCCTTTTTCAGAAACATCTTTTCCTTCATCTCTTCAGAGTCCCAAAATAAATAAAATGCCCAGAAAAATGGAAATAAATAAGCCAAGACTCAAATAAATGATAGGCGCCCAAGATAAATGCAGTTTATACTCTTTAAAACCTATATGCATCAAAATTATGGTCAATAAACTCTTGCAAACAATGAACCGCAGAGTACAGATGTTCAACATGAAATCGTTGGCTGCAGTTTTCCTTTGACAAACGTCCTTATTGTTCTCATCTTTGGAGGAATACAAAGCAGCATTTAATCGAAATGTGTCCGTGGAGCACAGTGAGCCTGCCTCGTAGAACAGCCGCCAAACTGCCTAATGGAAAGTACTTTAGCTCCAAATGAGTTTGCTTTTGTGTTAAATACCAGCTTGCCTCGGAGATCTCTACAAAGATTCCCATATATATCTATGATATTCTCAGATTTGAAGCATATGTGCCCCAAAGCTGAGGCGGTTGCTGCCGAGTACAGTACATTACTCCAGGGTTCATCATATCCCTGGAATGGCAAGTGTAAAATATACAAATGCCATTGACAGGCTCCCTGATCAAGCTGGAATAAACAATGGGATGAGATTGGGGTGTTGGGTTTGAAGCAAGATTGAAATTGATGACATGACTACCAGGGACTGCTACCTGAATGTGTTTCTGCAGGGCGTATGGCTTCTAAAATACCTTTTCAGCCCAAATTCTCCCCACAACTATCCCTCTCACCCCTAGCCACACACTAGCAAACTGTTAGATCATTAATGTTGAGACTTTATTTTTTCAAATATTAAGAACATATTTTTGTCTACAACTAAGATCTATAATTAAATACCAAAGGAACTGAAGGACCCTTTAGTAATAATCTTTGAGTATCTATTACTATAATCTATTAACTTTTTGTTAATAGATTATAACATCTTTTTTACTGAGGAGGATCTACTGAGACAAAAGAACATGAACTTAAATTGCAGAATGAATGATTTACACTAGACATATAGATATGGTTTTGTTGTAGCTATTTTTTTCTCCAGAAAATACTTAGAATAAGTTAGGTAATTCATCCCAAATGGTTTTGGTTCCATTCTTTCTGAAGTTAAGGAGAAGTACTTCATGTTGGTTTCAAGACACACTTTCAGTCTCATGAAATAGGGTGTTTTGGTGATGTGGACATTCTCAAAACAGAAAACTATACAAAATTTTCCCCCTATTTTATTTTATTTTCTTTTAATTTTTTGTTTATTGTAGTAACATTGGTTTATAACATTGTATAAATTTCAGGTGTACATCATTATACTTCTATTTCTGCATAGATTACATCATGTTCACCACCCATATACTAATTACAACCCATCACCACACACATGTGCCGAATTATCCCTTTCACCCTCCTCTCTCCCCCCCTTCCCCCTATTTTAGGGTAAAAAAAAAAAATGTGTGCATAGGAGACCACCTCAGCCCATTCCTGATACTTTCCTACTGAATCTCCCAAGCAGGACAATGGTGACAAAACTGATCATACAAAATAGATTATACCAAATCAAACGTGTCAATTATTCATTAGTAAGGAACCTGCCCTTCAACATGTCACCAACAAGTCTCAAAGGGTGCTTTATTACCATGACAGCAGTAACTCTGCATAAATAGCCAATAC
Organism: Ceratotherium simum simum; assembly: GCF_057802395.1. Lineage (NCBI taxonomy): Eukaryota > Metazoa > Chordata > Mammalia > Perissodactyla > Rhinocerotidae > Ceratotherium > Ceratotherium simum. The sequence continues at coordinate 51,130,291 of NC_141912.1, forward strand.
TTATAACCATATTTCTAGAAAGAGGAGTTGGCAAAAGTTAACCAGATTCCTTGCTTCTTCCCCCATTAGGATATGCAAAAATCCTGGTGATGATAGATGATTGTACCTAAGACATAACTGTTATTCCTCTTTTTTTGTTTCTTTTACCAATACTAAAATATACATTATAATCTTTATTTAATATGCATATTTTGAAAACATTTGTTATTTTCAAACAGCAACTGAGCTAATATTTAGAAAGTCTTTCTAATCTAAAACAGCAACACAATGTTTAGTTCAGAGATTTATTTTGATCCTAGCTCTTGGTTAGAATTATTCGAAACTTCTGAATTCGTGCAGACAAGGTAAATCCATTGGTTGGATTCTTCTAGATTGTCCTGTACAGGTTTTTGAGGAGGGCTGTCTGGGTTATAGGTTTTGGAGTGGAAGTGGATGCTTTCCTTTCTGAGAATATTTTTCATGACCTACCTTAAAAATCATTTTTAATCAGTTTGAATTCTTGGGACACTTTAGTAATTTTCCCATCAAAACTAGTTAGAGGGATTAAAGGGATTTAACAGGTCCACTTTTTCAGACATTATAATCTTTGGCCTGCTACTGGAATAGAGGAGATGATTTCAGAATGCCCCAGTGGACCATCCTGTTCTTGATTATATCAGGTTGATACAAAAGAAATTTCTCTTCACTTCAGAGTAAACCCCAGAGTTGAACATGATTGTCCATGATTGGGACTCCCTCAAATGAGAGGGAAGTACACAATCCCATCCATAACCAGAGGGAGAATCTCTGGGTGCTCTGATGACTATGAGGCTGCTTGTTCTGAGAGGACAGCCCTGTGCATTGAGCATTGAGGATCTCAGGCAAGATCTGCATGTTGAGAGATGCCCCCCTGGGCTGCACACATAGAGGAGGCCCCTAGAAGGAACAATGATTAATAATTTGTGGGGTGGGCTAGAGGGGAGCAGATAAGAGAACAGAAAGTCCTTTTGACTCTCTGAAACACAAATTGTAACGGTCATAAACCAGACACCGATCATTCCTGTTGTCTCCAAACTTTCGTCACACGTACGGAAAGACCTCTGTCTTAACGTGGCCCCAGCAGCCAGTGCTTCCTTACCTTTTCCCGTTTCTCCTCATCAAAACTCTTGCCTTTCGCTCTTTCTCCAGTCTTCCCCCTTTCGGTAAATAACACCAATATCCACCCAGTATATCGAGGTCAAAACCTAAAAGTCATCCTTAAGTCCTGTTTCCTTTACTCCCAGCAGATCCTGTTGATATTACTGCTAAAAGAGACTCTGGATCCACATACTTTGGTCTCCACCATAGTCTCTTGCCTGGCCTTCTGCGATCACTTCCCAACTGGCTTCCTAGATTTACTCTTGCCGTCCTCTAATCCACCCTCCACAGAACAGGGGAGTCTTCTAAACATGTAAGTCAGACCTCCTCACGGCCTGCTTGCAACCCTCCAATGGCTTCGCCTGTCGTGAGCGCCAAGTCCAAACTCCCTCTGTTGTCTGACTCCAGCCCACCTCTCTGACTTCACCTCCTCCCTTTAACTCCCTCAGTCGCTAGACTCCTTTGCCTTCTTTCTGCTTCTCAAACACATTCTCCTTAAAATATTTTCTGTGGATCACATTGTGTACTGTTTTAAAACATAACAACATAATGATTGAACCAATTCATAAGAAAATAACCTGCACTTTTTAAGCTCTAAAACAAAGACAAGACAGACCAGTGGCAGTGGCAGGACTGACCCTTGGGGATTCTGAGTTCCTAACCTGTGACAGCCCACTAGGGGACCTTCTCATATCTTTGAGTTGGTTGTATTCCAAGAGTTTTTTGTCAGAACTTAGAACTCAGGAACCATTTTTCCTATAAAAACCATGCATATCTGCTTGTTTCTTTCTAGGCCAGGCCCCCAAATGCACTTTCTGGGCCTCTCTGAAGAATATGTAATCAAACTTTCTTCGGCCAAGGCTAAGAATCTGCACTTTAAGTAATACCCATTTAGATTTTCATATACACAGGCTCCAGGGAAATTAAATGAAGCTAGCAGTGGTACTGGCATTGAGCAGGAAGGTAAGAGAGGGCAAAGAAAGATGGAGAGGGGACAATGAACTCTGAGGGCCTGCTCTGGGCTAGGTGCTTCACATTTGCCATTGCATTTATTCTTTATAACATTAAGAATGAGTGTTTCTGCTTCCCTACAGAAGCCACATTCTACCTGTGAATTGCTCCCTGGGCCAGTCCATGACGCTGTACCAGAGAACCTGTTGTCTTAGGGGGCCTGAGTAGTCCATAGCAAAGCTGGGATTTGAGACCCAGCTGAAGATTCCATGCCCTTTTCCTTACACCATATTGAGGATACGGGGATGACGAAAATGTTCCTTCATCATGCAAGGGAAGGGAGAGGAGGAGGTGGTTCCTTAGGTATTTACTGCCAGCCCAATCTTCCTTTTCGCAGAGACTGGCATTGTAGACTGGGATGAAGGAGATTTCTTTCAAATTACTGAAGATATTGAGTGTTACCAACCTTGCTGTGAATTCCTAATGGTTGCAAACATCTTCTGTGCAGATGCAGTGCTAACAGGTCTCTGAATGTCACAGATACCTACCTTTCAGCACTGAGTCTGATGTCCCTTCCAGGGAAACAGAAATGGCCCAAGGCTCTGAGGGGGCGCCCAAGGACTCCACTCTCTGATTCTGGAGATAGGAAAAAAGAAAGAAAAAGATGGATTCAGAAGAGAATTTTGTGAAGTTATCTAAAAAAGAATTCAGACAAAATCTTTCATAAAGCACATATTAGGTAGAAATAATAAGCAAAGGAAGGAAATTGATAAATAAATATTTTTTCTCTTGTTAAGAATAATCAAAATTAGCTTAATGAGAGAAGAGAAGAGAGATTACTGCATGAAAATTTAGGGCAGGGCAGTGAAAAGGAGAAAGGAAAGCTAAGTTATAGAAGAGGAGAGCGGCATTATGTGCTGAAGGTTAATAAGGAACGAAAGGTCAGGAGAAGAAAGCAGGGGAGAGTCAAGGAGTGCCAGACTAGATCGAAAGTGACAGGTTTCCTAGTGTGAACCTCAGTCCCACGGCCTTCTGCCCTCTGCAAACATGTCAGGGGATGCATTTTAAAAATAAAGAGTGGAAAGCTGATTTAACTATCACATTGCACTTTTTTTTTTTTCTCATGACTTTAGTAAATACAGAAAACATAAAATAGAAGTGGAGGACATGGACACTGAAATTAGAACTAAGCACTGAAGCCTCTTGTTGATGATTTACTTAACCACATATAAGAGAAATCATTTAAAATAACATAAGACTATAATGCAGATGTGATGGCATAAATGCCTTCATTAGCATATGAAATTACTCCTTCAGATATAGATATACTTCTTTGAGAAGGCTAGATTTCCGAGAAGATATGAGACCTACTTGAAGAATTCGCTTGGGGAGGAAAGGTATCAGAATTATATTTTTACCCTTAATCAAATTCTGGACTTTCATAGCAAGTGGAAGGAAAGTAGGCTGTGAAGGAAAATGAAGAGAGTAGTAACAAGTTCTAAGCGCAGCAAATGTCACGCAGTGGGCACTCTGTAAATATGCATCATGATGATGAAATGGAAAACATATGCTGAATACAAAATGCCACCTGGCTCTAAAGAAAGATTATTACCTGTGAACAAGTTACCTGCTTATCTAGAAAAACCAGTTGTGGTTGTACTACAAGTTCTTTTCCCACTTCTCCATCTGAAGGCTCAACTAGGACTGCAAGAGCATAGGGCCGAGTATATATCAAGTTCCCAGTTTTAAAGCTGCTTGTATTTCTGGCACATGTTAAAAAAAAATAGAATACATCCATGAGATTACAAATATCACTGCAGTAGCTATTTTCCATAATACATTATTACCAGTGAAAATATTCACATTTGCCTTTGTTTCTAGAAACTTAGTAATATACTGTACGGCAAACATGACCTTATAACCAAAGCATAATTATATGTTTATTTTATATGTTTGCTTATCCAAAGTAAAGGATAGACTGGGTGTATGTGTATGTGTGGGGGGAGCGGGGGGGGCGGCAGGGGGGGAGAAGCACAAATTATGAATCTAGGTTTTTATCACAGTTTATTAACATCAGCCCCAAAGCTTCAGAGAGGGAACTTAGCAGACTGAAATACTTAGAAGGTGGGATATGTTCAGTAGTATGCTCGTAAATCAGCTCTCCCCCAATAGGCCCTGATTTGTAGCGTTTTCCAGTTTCCGGAGTATACGTACTCTCACTATGGCTGATTCAGTGGTACCGAGATGACATCACTGAAAAGAATTGGGAAGACATGCCAGAGGGCCAGCTCCTGCACACCACTGTTTTATATGGAAAAGCTCATGGAAACCTCACAACAACCCTTTCATAGTTATATTCTCCACAGTGTGCTTGCACTAACTAGGTTCAATAACCGTGGGATTAATTGATTAATTTATTTTAACTGAATGAAGCCCATAGGGAGAATAATACTTATAAATATATGCTGAGCTCTTACTGTGTACCAGGTACTATTCTAAGCTTCCCACATATAAACCCATTGTATCTTTAAAATGACACTATGATGTAGGTACCCTTATTTACACATGAAGAAACTGAGGTCCAAAAAGGCTGAAGTCACTTGCTAAAGGTCTTACACATAGTAAGTGTGTGGCCAGGGTCTCCAGCAGTTAACCAATGGGCTATATTGTTTTTCACCTCTTTCGAGCACATTGATTGCTGATGTGACTTAGCAGTAAAATGCAATAAATAAAAAATAATAATAAAATGGTTATATAATTCACAATACCTTAAAAGGTCTTTTTCCCAGAGCTTTGGTATTTTTGATAACCAAAGATATCTTCATTAAAAGAACATTATAGATTATATATCTATTGTCCCATTAAGCTTATTGTGTATTACACACCATAACATGCAATTGATTTTTAGCAATTAAATAGAGATATATAGACATCATTTATCACATATATCACCCTAATATAGAGCATCCCTTGGTGATTTATACTCAAAAACAGCCTAGGTCGGGTCTAACAAGGCTTTTATTTTTTAAAAAAAGTATCTTATCCTGCCCTCAATTAAATGCCTGTGAGTCAACTATTTTATTCCCCCACCTTTTACTTATTTTTTTTTTTCTGTGAGGAGAAAAGGATAAAATATTTATCTAAAGTGGAGAGTGAATGTCAGGTAATGGTGACAATTAGTCCTAAAATGAGGCAATAGCGGAAGAGCAAATACACTAGATAACCAACTATGAAGTTTCTCTAGGAAGCAATTTCCCTCTCCCCTGAGAATCCTGGGAAATGGGGACAGAGTGGGAACATGTGGCTCTAACAACCCCCTTTGGTCATCTACCAGCTAAGGCCCTGACCTCTCTGCTAGAATCACTTACTGGGAATTCAACATACACTAGCCTAATCATCATTTATTAGTTTCCTTAGCCTGACTTTTTTTTTTTAAATGGAACAATTTAAATCAGATTTTTAAAATCCATGCTATTAATTCTATCCTTCTATGGGTCCTAGGTTACTGGAAAATTCTAACATTGTTACCAGATCCTATTTCTCCCCTAACCTCTTTCTGAAGTGCTTTCTGATACAGGACAGCATGCAGGCTAGCAGTGTGGGTTAAAGGAACCGAAAGACTCCATCAAAGATCCTGACATAAGTACATTGATGTCTAGAGATGAAGGGATGGGAACCGACTGCCTGAACCCCCGCTGAAAGGCCCGTCCCTGACACACTTTAAAGTTTATTGTGAGCAAACATCTCTTATTAAATGTAAACAGCATGGCACTGGAGGTCAGAGACTTGCTGCTAGAGCGTATCCCAAGGTAATACCACTTTAAGCTCCACATAAACTCTTAAGCAGTTTCTATCCTAAAACCTGACCGTAGGTGGTACAGTTTTTTACGATATGTTATAATAGTGCAATAAATCTGTTAGCTTAAAATCGAATCTCCGTGGCCTTTTAGAGAAATCATCATTAAATGCAGGGTCCTGTTAATGATGCCATCGAAGTGAAATTGTTTAATCTGCTAAGGGGGTGAAAGGTCACCAAATGAATTTTTTATAATACATCAACTTGACACGCAATAGGGAAAACTGTAATAGATAAAGGCAAAGGAAAAGGGCACTGTCTTCTTCTGATAGGTCAATAGCAGCCAAGAGAGTCACTCATCCACTTTCCTTTCACGATGGGGCTCCTTTTGCATTTAATATGGACACCCAATTAATACCTCAGCACCACAGACAACCTCATTTTAGGTGACTTATAGCAATTTCTCCCCCTTCCCTGAAATGAAAGTGATCACAATACATCATAGCATTGTGCGAATTAACGTTAATTGATTCAAGTTACCAAGCAATGATGGGCCACTTATATAATCTAGGCGTTATTGGGTGCTAGAAGGGATGGAGGGAAGATTAGATTCCAGTGTCCGTTGCTGTGACGACGGGAGTCACCTGACGCCTTGTTAGACAGTTGTAAGGTTCTATTGCTGGCCCCAGTGGGGTCGTCAGTAAACTAGAGAGATGTCCAAACATCATTATATGCTGCTCCGATATTAAAGCAAAGGGATTAGCAACTTATTGCAAGCAACCTGGATTTGTCATTGTGCTGTCGTTATCCAATTTCCAAGCGCTAATGTGACTGTAGCCTGCAGGCAGAAGGACCTACAGCCAAACTTTAAAAAATAGGGGAGGAAAGTTCCCTCCAATCCTCCCAGTTTTCACCACTATTTAACAGCTTCCAATACCCAGTCAGGTATGTGAAAGAATTTTTTTTTTCCTTCAATGCTTAAGTGCAGGCTAAAAGAGAAAGATGAAGGGCATATAGAAATATCCCAGTTTAGAAATCACCACTATTCACTTCAAGTCTTGCTTGTCAATCTGCCAGAGCCGAAATGCTTACTCTGGGGAGGTGGGGATTATTTCCATTTGCATGGCAAACCCAGCAAACAAATAAACAAATAAACAAATAAATCCTATTGGTGAAAGCTGGCTGTGGGCAAGACCTCTGGTGGGGTGAGGGTGTGGGTTAGACATACTTCCTCACTTCCTCTTTAACATTCATTTCCTGAAAGCTACTGAGTCAGGTTCCTGTAAAAGAGCCCCATGTTTTGATTAAATGTTTCAGGGTGTCCTGCGCATTTTCAATCATGCTTGCTTTAAATAGGCTAGATAGGGGAGAGTCTACGAGTGCCATTAGAGGACTTGAATTCCAAGGGAGTTTGCCAGATTCTATACCCTGGAAGAAGAAAGTAGTTCTCTAGTCAATTCAGTTTCACATATGTTAACCCTCCTACCATATACAAACATTGTTCAAGGCACTGTCAGGTACACAAAGATAAATAGAACACCACGACCTCTGTCCTTCAGGAACATTCTTCCATATAGTTTGTAAGACAAGAATGACTTTCCTGGCTATCTCTTAGTTGACAAACACCATTTTACTTATATTTCATAGTTCTTATGCTCCCTATTAAACCTAGCCAGATGTCCTTAGTGGTTGTCAACTTCTAAGAGGGAAGAAATGTCTTATGACCTGGTGGTTTCCTTCTGGTACAATAGCATAGTGATTCCAATCCTGGCACATAGTAAGCACCTGATACATGTTACTATAGTAACACTATGAAAAATTAGTACCCACCATGCTCTTCCTCTGTTCTTAGGTCACTAAATGCCTCTGGAAAGCCACCACCTATCTTGGCCTGGCCAACATCAAGTTCTGGTACACTTCTCAATTGGTGTGCTGACTGCCATGCTCTAATACTTATCATTAAACTCCTGTGATTCTATAGAATTATTCATTTCAAAGTGAGATTTGAGTAACCCTAGGTATAGGTTGCAGTGTGCCAGGAGTATATAAAGACATGGAATAAACATGGCACGTCTTCCAACAAGGTCAATTCAGGGTCAAAACCTAAGTACTGTAGTTGGTAAATCACTTAAAATAATGTGTTATAAATCTAGCATGAATATCTTATCTGGGATAATGGAAACTCTGAATACATTTTTGAAGATCATATACAAAATATTCAAAATTTCCTGTTTGTATTGGGGTGCTATAGTAGTCATAGTCTGACCAGGAAAACAGGAATCACTCAAGATCTTTCTGACGGAAGGGATTCAATACACGATATTGGTTGCACAGGTGTATCTGAATAGCAGAGAAGCCAAACAGGTTACATTTCACTATTTGCAACAAATATGTAATTATCATTTATTATGCATGACACTGTGCTAAGGTACTCTTGGGAATATAATAGTAAGTTGAAGCCTTGACCACCTAATAAATATTATAAAGATAAAAATATATTTAAGTTAATTTTATGAAAAACTAGATTAATGGTTAAGCAGGTTCCTATTGAATTAATGATTTCTTTGTAATAGACATAGAATAAGCATATTTAATATAACATATTCTTATTAAATAGTTGCATAAATATTTGTTTTGCCTATCTATTAATTTTAAAACCTATAGATTTTCATATGAGCCATACAAGTTTTTGGACATAATAACTATTCAATTAATGTTTGGGAAATCAAAAACATTGAAATGTAAGCTTTCATGAGTCTGTATTATATTTACCTACAACTTCACCATCTGCACACATAAATCTTAAATTACTTGATTTTAAGGTGGTGTGGTTCAATTTTGGAATTAGAACTACATGTGCATGTGGGTGGGGAACTGTTGGATGCAGATATATCAGCAGCCGCAATGGATTACAGTTAACATCTTGTTTATAAGGAACAGCAGAAAAAATATAAACTGCAGAAGTAGAATCCAAGATTTAGTGTTCTGGGGCCATTTAGTATGAGAACAATAGTCCCTAAGGGCATCACTGCAGAAACAGTGCTATGAAATAAATGATAGTTTTAATGATGACCATGAATCATCAATAAAAATGTGAATGGTCTATGTTATTCCCCATTTGATAAGGCTGGATAATGGTTTTTCTTTTTTTTTAAGTTTAAGAGATGAAAGCTTTTAAAAACTGTAGTGATAAAAGGAATAATTTTTAATTAAATGGAAAGTTTGCTTATGCAGAGCATCTCATTTTCCCACAAAGCCACAAATATGAGATACCATTATGACAATTTTGCCATCCACCTAACTCAACAAAATAATGAATTTGTCTTATAGCGAAAAGAAGAAATGGTGCAGAAACATTCTTTAACGGCAAAGCTATGGTTTTGCCATGAGGAGGAAAGAGACAAGCGGGCAGTATAGGAATCTCTTTCAGGATGAACATCCTGCCAGTCTTGGGAAGACCATCCCCCCATGTTGACAGAAAGATTCTGTCCTCGATACTCCAAACAGCCATTTCCTAGAAAGCAGCTGCCCAGGGGGCATGGAGAGGCTGCACAAAAGAAGATTCTAAATGAGACTGAGTGCCAATAGACTTGTCTCACCAATTGTCTTTCCTAGTTTTCTTCTCTATTCCAAGTTAGGGTGCTCCTTACACAGAGCAAGGGAACTTAAAAAGCTACTAATATAATGGATACGCACACAGAGGTATGCACCCCCACGGCGTCATGCTCACTCTCACTATAACCGTTTTCAAGGCCCAAGGTCCATGGCAATGTCAAAAACAAAGACCTTTCTGTGAGAGAGCATATTAGTTTTCTGTTGCTGCATAACAAATTACCACACACTTAGTGGCTTAAAATAATGCGAATTTATTATCTCTAGGTTGTAGATGAAGAATCCAGAGAGGCTGGGCTGGGTTCACTGCTTATATGAAGGCTCTCAGGAGGAATCCACTTCCAAACTCATTCCGATTGTTGTAGAATTCACGTCCTTGTGGCTATAGAATTGAGGTCCCTGTTTCCTTGCTGGCTGCCAGCCAAGGTCCACTCTTTACTCAGAGTCAACCCATTTTTTTTCTCATGCAGCCCCTTCTGTCTTAAAAGCAGTGACACTTCAAGTCCTTCTCACACTTTGAATCTCTCTGCCTTCCTCTTCTGCCTTCTTTTGCCACAGCAGTAGAAAGCTCTCCTCTTTTAAGGGCTCATATGTTTGATGGGGCCCATCTAGATAATCCTGGATATTTTCTCTAGCTTAAGGTCAACTATGCCACATTAACATAGTATATTCATGAAGTGCTATATGATCATATTCATAGGTTCCCAGGATTAGGGTAGCACATCTTTGGGAGGCCATTTTAGAAATTCTGCCAACCACAAATAACTTTGGCATTTCAATAGCTAAACTTCCATAAAAGATACAGATATATTTAATTTTACAATATGACAAAAAATATTGTTTGGAGTTAGGGTTTTTTTTGTTTCGTTTTGTTTTGTTTTAATGAAGCAGGAGAAAGGGAGGAGGAAGAAGAGAAAGGAGAGAAAGAAATTCAAGAGAGCAAAAATTAAGTGTGTACTGAAAGGAAGGGAAGTAACATAAAATGTGTCTTGCTAGGATTCCAGATAAAAGACAGAATACAGAAATAAGACCCCCGTGGGAAACCCCCAGTTTAAAAAGGGCAAATTGAACAAATGTATATCTCTGTTCCCTCTACTCCACTGAAATTACTTAAAAGAATAAAAATGGTGTCAATCGACAAGGATAAAGAAGGCAGGAGAGGAGAGGACAACTGACACCAGAGCTCAATGAAGCTTTGGAAGATGGAAAACAGGTTCATAGAACTGACTTAGCCAAGCAGAGGAACCTTAAATCCAGAGGCCTCTAGAGGAGGATAAAGACTCGGGTGAGGCCAATTGACTGTGCATTATTTAATTAAAAATTAGACAGCACTCCATTTCAAAGCAGAATTTGGTAGCTTTTTGAAAGCAGGTGAAAAATAAATTGTCCAATATGGCCTCAATTTATTGAAATGCACGCAATCCCATTAAATTCACAAGGGTGAACTTCTCAGGAACATCCTTGATACTTTTCATGGAAAGGCCTGCGTCTCTAGACTAATTTCTACTTTCTCAAGGTCAATTCATTAGCTTGTCAATGGCTCTCCAGTGAGTTCAATGGAAGTCCCAACTGACACTGATCAAAGCTGAAGGAAACAAGGCTGGCCTTGGGGCCTGCGCAGGGCTTCAGGGTTGTTTACCCTACTGAGTAATTCTTAGGACCATGGGAAACATTGCTAACTCTCGTTCAATCCCTTAGGACGTGGCATTTCTCCTTCTGCAGAGATTTATTCAGATATATTTAACAATCAGCCTTTCCTTATCTTCAGAAGATTTGCTTTTTGCCTTTTGTCTAGAAAAATCTCTCTTAAAATATTAGAGAAACAGAGAGAGATGGGGGACTATAACACACCCCAACAGAAAATTGACGGTATAATATACATGCTCAGCAGTTTCTCATTAAATCAGAAATATCTGAGTAAAAAGTGAAAATATGATGGCTATAATGGATGGTGGACAATAAAGGTGATCTTTTCTCTGAAGCTGTCTCACTTCCTCACGATAGAATGACATCTCACACATATGTCTGTGTACATAAAGTTGTGCTGGGTCCACTCTCTTTGCTGGATTTCCTCTGCTGCACCTCCATTGCTTCTACTCTTTGACTTTTCTCTCCTTCTAGTTAGAGGCTAAATATTCACTGAGTCTTTTTTATATATAATATCAAAATCAGTCATTTTGGAATGATGACCTACTAGGAAAGCTCAGTACTTTAAAACCTAAATGAAATTTATCAGTGGACTGGCCCTTTTTCTCCCTAGTCACCAGGACATAGAATATACTTATAAGAACCCAATGGGATCTAAATAAAATTGGAATGAAGGAAAGAAAATACACTTACACATAAGCTAAGATACATTAGTATAATTTTCTTCAGATTTCTGATTCTTGTATTCTCATGCATAATATCATAATGATACTGGCTCAAGACAAGGTTGACATAAGGGAAGCCATATTGTAGAAAAGAAACCCTGTTGTAACCTTGAATGACCTCTGACTAACTAGCTCAGCTGGATCTGCATCCTCCAGGAGACCTAACTGCTCTGTAGATTTTACAACCCCTGCTTTTGCGTGTACCTCCCAGCTGCAATAAGATGATAACTTTGTTCTTTTGAGGAATGTGATGACCCCCAAACAAAAAGTCTATGCTGATAGCCATCACCAATGCAAACCAAAAGAGCTAGTGTGGCACTCCCAGTCTGTAACACCAGAGGGTCAACATTCTTAACCCCTCCCCTGTAACCCACCAGCCTATATAACTGCTGTAAGATTTTGTGCCCCCTTAAGATGGTTCTTTTGGACATTAGTCGGCCATCCTCTCTCTTGCTAGCAAGCTGTAATAAAATGCCCTTTCTCTGCTACTATCTTGCCTCTTGAGGATTGGCTTTTGTCTCATGGCGAGCAGATCGTGCCCTTTGTGTGGTAACAATAATAACGTCAATAAGAGGGCCGGCCCCCTGGCTTAGTGGTTAAGTGCACACACTCTGCTACTGGCAGCCTGGGTTCGGATCCCGGGCGCGCACTGACGCACCACTTCTCCGGCCATGTCGAGGCCGCGTCCCACATACAGCAACTAGAAGGATGTGCAACTATGATGTACAACTATCTACTGGGGCTTTGCAGAAAAAAAAAGGAGGAGGATTGGCAATAGATGTTAGCTCAGGGCTGATCTTCCTCACCAAAAAATGAAAAAAAAAATAACATCCATAACATGGTGAACTTTTGGTGGTTGGTAAAAATATTCAAGATTTAATAGATTGGGAGAAATCATGCAACTAAGGGTACTTGTTAATTCTAAGCAAACAATTCCCAAAGCCCTTCAAATCAACCAGAAAACCCCCAAAAAAACTTCTTGAGCTTTCTTTTTATATCCTCCATAGGTATTAATGTACTGTAGGGAAGAGAAACACCTATCTTCATCGTAAAGACAGGTAAAACATGATACAAAAACAGTAGCTAAGTTTTCATTTGGATACATTTCTCTATGTATAAAAAGGCAATCAATGTATTAGTTGAATATATGCCTCAAGATGTAAATGTATCTCTCTTTGGTTTTGCTTTTCATTTTATAGTGAATCCCACATCAACTGGATATGGTTGTACACAAGTAACTAATACTCATTAAATATTAATTTGCTTATTTATTAGCACTACCATAAATAAGATGGAAAAGCAGTAATAGAATAATCTAAAGGAATATCAATGCTTTAAAATTTTAGCTGGCTATATAGCTCAGAATTTAAATAATTTTGCCAATTCCAGAGACCCAATATCAACTCCAAATGTGCATGGATTTGAGCTTATTTTTCCAGTGGTGGTGACAAATTTACAGGTAATATCCGTGTTTGCACATCTTGAGCCCTCTATAACCAAACAGCATGCATTTGTGACATGATTAGTTTTATATATGTTTGCTAAGCATTATGACAAGATCAAATTGTCTCTCAGTCTGGGGTATTTGGGTTTTTTGATTCCTTTGCATCTGTTAAAAAGTGGAGCCTGGGACTCGAGCAGTCTTGACCTCGTGACAGATGTCTTAGATGAACTTGGGCTGGTCAACTCATATCTTGGCTAACACAATCTATAAAATTGAGAGTAATTTAAACTTGTCTTTCCTTCTTGTGTACTTCACATACTTCTTCATTTACTAAGCACAGGGAAATATTCAGGTAAATTTACCTCTGAATTGTGTATTGAATAGAAACCTGGTGGAGGACTTCAAAATGCCAGCTTGTAGAGTCAGAATAACATAGCCCAAAGGATATCACAAATCACACACAGGTCTGTGCCATAAACAGAGCTGGCAGCAGTGATGCTCCTGCCTCACACAATTTGACAAAGGTATCCTTTCAGGGTTTTATAATCCTAGGTTAAATAAAACCCAATCAGGGTCACTGCTTTAGCCTAGTAAACTCTTGGTCATCCTTCCAAAATTTTCGTAAATGTAAGTCCCTTCCCCACTCCCTACAGGCAGGATTATTATCATCCCCCTCAGTACTCAACTTTTAGCTCATAGCTCTATGTAATTGTGATAGGTAGTGTTTTTGTCCCTCAAGGCAAAGATCATATCTCTTTCACCTTACAAACCCAGAATTTAGCCCACTGCTTAAATTCATTTCTTAAAGAAATGAATGAACAAATGAATTGAAAACAAGCTGCTTTAGAAAAATCTCTTCCTACCTGCTTTTCACCTTAAGGTACCAAAATATAACGTCCTTAACCACCCAGGAAATAGAATAATTATGAAGAATATAGATTTAATAAAGAATTTTAAAATTGAGAATTTGTCTATAAATGGCTTTTTAAGTTTTTTCTTATCTTAAGAAGCAGACAGGTCATGTGATTCAGTGTAAGTAGATTGACATTTGCAATATGCACCCAAGAAATCAGCCCTCATTTGGATATTATTATAATTAGTACTTACCCATAGCCAACGAGTCCCTTTAATTGAGTCACCAACAACCCCCCAATAGTTATATTCAGAACATTCTCTAGTACTCCAGTCTGTTGAGCAATGATAACCTGGTGAGCCAAATTCTGTAATTTGTTACTTGATAAGGATGGAATCAGTCCAGTGCTCCTTACTGATGGCAGATCCCCAATTTCAATGACCATCACTTTTGGGATAGGTTCCATAGTGGTTGGCGGTGGGACCCTATAAGAGCTTGTTTCCATCATGAGAGGTCTACGTTGACCAACTCTATACTGACTGGCACAAGTCACCGTTGGGCAATTGCGCTTTCTCTTTGCTCTACTGTCAGCAATGGCCTTTAAGGTTGCTTCATTGCCAGGCATCTCATGAATAAGTCTGATTTGGTTTTGGTCAACCTGTAAGAAGTCAATTAGTTTTTCAAGGATCATGATTTCCCAGCCTTCTTCTAGGATTGAAAACATCACAGTGAGGGCCAAATGAATGGAAACACCTGAGCGTATTTCAATGGGCTCCTGTCCTTGGAGGACAACATACAAGAGGTTATCCATGATGCTGAAATAGTTGGAACCAATAGCCTCATCCAGCAATGAGGAAGTTGATTGAACCAGAGTGGGAGGAATGAAACTTTCTCCTACGAAAACATGGGGGCTCTGGAGTTCATGGTAGAATACACCTAAGAGAAGCTTGGAGGTACTTTTGTTTCCCAATAGAAAAAAACGCAAAACTTGAGGAGTCTGATCCACAAAGCAGACCTTGGTGATTTCCCTGGTGGGTACAATGGAATAGAAAGTAGATACAGCCCCGGAAGTAGAGCAAGGAGTGTTGGCATTTATACCGCTAAAGGTGTCAACAAAACCACTAGTCACAGATACAACTGGATATAACTTCCTCATTGCCCAAGTGGCATCAACGGTGTCAAGAATTAAGATCACTTGGTCAGTCTGTTTGCAGATGTAGCCTTGTATCAGGGATCGGTACTTGCATTTCTGTTCTTCTCTAAATGTGCCTACAAAATAAAGGAAAATAAACAAGTGACATATGAACCACAACTTTTCAAAGATGATTTGCAACCCATCGCTCTCATCACATTTATAACTTCCTGAAACATTTATCAACATTTAAGTGTGCTAGACACTGAGAATGCAAGAAGTCTTGGGCAAAATATGGAAAGATACATTAAATAATAGCCATTTAATATAATTTAAATGTATATGTTACATGATATATGCTATTTAAAGTTAATGGATGTAATAGCTAAGTGTAAAAAGTATTGAATGAGTAAAATAATTAGGAAAAAAGAATAATCACTAAGGCCTCCATAATGGAAAAAGGATAGGAGAGAAGGCAGTAATAATATTTGAGTTAATGGAAAAGGAGGTAGATTGAGAGGCTGGAACAGAGAATTTATGGAGGTATATTAAAATTGAAGAGGTATATTGTGACTAGATTATGAAAGAAATGTCAGACTATATAATTGTCTCACACTTTCCTTTTCTCTAAACATGAAGAGGAAAGAACTACAAGAAGAGGAAAATAAGAAAGTAACAACTTGAGGAGTGTTGACTTTAAATAGAGCCCAAGCTGAGGATGATTGGAGCTGACAAAAACACTTAAAGAAACAGCATTATCCATTATTTCCACCGTTCCTAATCCTCCAGTCTATGAACCTAGAGTAACACTTGTTCTGAATCCACAGGTATAGTTTATCTCCCAACAAATAAAGAATTCTGTTGATTTAAAATTGATATTCACAGAGCCAGCCCTGACGGCCTAGTGGCTAAAGTTCAGCACACTCTACTTCAGTGGCCAGGGTTCGGTTCCTGGGCACGGAATCACACCACTCATCTGTCAGTAGCCATGCTGTGGCAGCAGCTCACATAGAAGAACCAGAAGAACTTACAACTATACACAACTATGTACTGGGGCTTTGAGGGGGAAAATGAAGAAAAAAAAAAGGAGGAAGATTGGCAACACATCTCAGCTTAGGGTGAATCTTCTCCTGCAAAAACAAACAAAAAGTTTAAAAAAATAATAAAAAAAATAAAATTGATAGTCACAAAATTGGATTGTTTTCTAGATACTTTAATTTGCCTTAGTACAAGTTCATTAAAGTAGCCTAAGGATTGGAAAAAAAATCAAACTATTACGAATGTAGGACGTACTACATTTGAGCACGATCTAGCCTCCTCCTTCATCCGCCTTTCCATATGATATGATTAGAAAACGTGTGCCAAAGTTGCCTATGATATCAATAAATTTCATTACCAAAATGTTGCTTCAGGAGAAGGGCACATGTTTTACTTGTGGCTCAACAATAATAGTGAGAACAACTATGGCAAAATTACAAGGGAAATTGTGAAATGTTTCAAACTGAATGATAATGAAATTTTAGCATTATCAAAATTTGTGGGATTCAGTGAAAACAGTGCTTTGAAGAAAATGTACAATGTTAAATGCTTATATTACAAAAGAAGAATTATCTAAAAGCAATGCCTTCTGGTACTATCTTACAATTTAGAAAAAGAGCAAAGCAAATCTAAAGTAAGTAGAAGAAAGGGAATACTAAATATAACAGCAGAAATCAATAAACTATAAAACAAACAAAAAACCAGAGAAAGTGAACAAAGCTAAAATTTGAGTCTTGTAAAATATCAACAAATTGATTAACCCTTCACTAGTCTGATCAAGATAAAAAGATGGAAAGCACAAATCACCAATTTCAGGAATGAAAGAAGGATTATTACTACAGATTCTACAGACAAAGGTTAAGAGACAACTACAAACTTTATGCCCACAAATTCAGCAACTTAGATGAAATAGACAAATTCCTTGAAAACCAGCACAAGATAAAAACAGAAAATTTGAATTATTTTATGTCTCTTAAAGAAATTGAATTCACTAAATTGAATACTAAATTATTAATTTAAATAGAGATTTAATTATCTAATATAAAAGAATGGCCACTTTTACATAGTGCTCTTTCTCCCTATGGTCATATAATACAGAAATGCTATTGTTAAATCAAGAATTGTCTTCGAAAGCATGGAAGCAGTGTGAAGGGAATTAATTGCATGATCTTAATAGCCATGGAAATTGTGCTTTGAGACCCTGATGCACCAGCTTCGACTACAGGTATACCCTTTTCAAATGAGATAGTGAGGTGGCCTTCCCTCACGGAAAACCCTTGAATCACACTGGTTCCCCTTTTCTAGACTCTACAGCTCACTCTCCTTCTTTTCACACATGTTTTTTCAGTCATGTTGATGCCATTGATTAATCATTCACATTCCATCCAGTTTTATAATCTCTGACTTTGTTCTTCCTTCTTCTCATCTAGGAGACATGACGTCTTTTAGAGTCGCCTCTATGTATTGCTAAATTCTTGGAACTGTCCCTAAATTAAATAATCATTCTCTTAGTTGATATGATTCTCAATCATTCTCCGCTATTAACTAACTATGTGTACTTTGATAAATTACATAAACTTAGTAGGCTGTCCTGAAGCAGTTATTTCTCAAGACAGGGACTATATCTCATATTTAAATTACCACAGAGTTACCTATCTCAAACACAGTAGATGCTCCTTACTGTCTATTAGTTGATTAACATGTAATGTCCTTTTCAAAACTCCTATTCATCAAATACTTTTTATCTATTCTTCCCAAGTGTCTAGTTATAAGATTATTATTCTATAGCTTGAATACATTTTAAACCAACTCATTACAACAATAATAACAGAATATACTACAAAAATTTATTGTGAGAATTTCCTCCTGAATTGATGCTAATAAATGATAACTCAATACTATTTGAGTGAAACCATAAGACTGAAATTATGGCTAATTATATTTATATGAATTTTCTTCTGTTCTTGGATCACAATAATTGATTTGTCCACAAAAAGATTCTGTTGTGAAAAGCATTTTTGTCTTGACTAATTCAATTCACTAAATAAACACACATGTAGGAATGTGAGTTTTTCTTTCTTTACTTCTATTCCTGATGGCAGGTGCCTTCCAAGGCTAAAAATGACAAAAATGGACCATTTATAATGTGATTCAAATACTCTTTTGGAGTAATAAGGAATAGGAGCTATACTAGTAGAACGCATACCTTCAAAGTGGTCCAGTGATAGAGTTCTTTTCATTTATTTATTTATTTTCATACATTCCTCCCAGAAGCTAGTCTACCAAGAAGGCTGGACCCCCAAACCATCTTTGCCCTCAGGACTCTATTCCCTTATTCAGCAGTGAGATTGGACGGAGCAGAGTATGACTGACTACGCGTCTTGGAGGCAGGATCTTGAGAGGGAGAATAGAAAAAGGGAGGAGAGAAGGCTTTCAATCAGGAAGACAGAGAGAAGATTTGAATGTGAGAGTTTGCGAGGGCACAATCTACTAAATATACGTGTTGCAGAGCATAGGTACACCCTGAAGAGTCTAGGACTCAGGCCCAGGGCCCCTGAGCAAACTCAGGAATAAAGGGATAGAGTATGAAGAGTCACTGTCAAATCTTCATAACCTGTTGGAATTCTGTATGAGTTGACTATAAACCCTAGAAACTGAGGCTAGGAATTCAATAAACATTTATTGGAATTCCTTGTGTGACTAACCTGCTAACAGTAAGAAGATTTGGTTACTAACTATATCACCTCTCTCTTCAGTGATAAGGAGTTAGTTGTCTTTTTATTATTATTAAGTACTGTGATATGATTAGGGATTCAACGCCAGGCACATACGGCTACTCAAATATATGTCAATTATTTGTTTGTATAAACTTAGACAGTTATCTTCCTGATTTCAGAGCAACTAGTGCAATGCCAATTACCTACATTGTTTCTATTCCTCATTTATTCCTTTTTTATGTTTTGAAGCTCTGTGTATGAATATCCTACCATGAAAAGGACACATGCTTCTGATATCTGAGACATTTGGTTGGTGACCTACCACTATGACCTTCATGAAGTCAATAATTAGTGTCTTCTAATTTTTTGTGTGTGTGTGTGAGGAAGACCAGCCCTGAGCTAACATCCGATGCCAATACTCCTCTTTTTTTTTTTTTACTGAGGAAGACTGGCCCTGGGCTAACATTCGTGTCCATCTTCCTCTACTTTATATGGGACGCCGCCACAGCATGGCTTAACAAGCGGTGCATTGGTGTGCACCCAGGATCCGAACCAGCAAACCCCGGGCCGCCACAGCAGAGCACGCGCACTTAACCGCTTGCGCCACTGGGCCGGCCCCAGTATCTTCTAATTTAAGCAAAAAGAGTTTCATGAAACATTGGTTATTATAAAATATTCTCCCCATGGCTTCCTTCCCATACTCCCATAAAATGAAGGACACGCCCATCTGATCCAATATAAGTATAAAGAATATTTAAATTACTTCTTTGGTTCAGCTCTTCTTGACAAAATATAAAACAAACAGGACACTTTCTCTCTAAAACCATATACTCTTTACAATTTTTGCTATCCTAGGAATAACACTGTGAAAAAACATCTGTAATAAATAATATATTAATTATATTTTAATGCTATCCAGACTTATGAAAGATACAGTGTTTCTCTAGTGCCTTGTGTCTCAGAAGTCAGAGCTGAAGTTTCTTTGACAATAGTTTGAGGGTGATGACTGGGATGTGACTGTCTCAACCTCCTTGTAAAGGAGATAAATCTGCATACAAGTAGCATTTGCCTACTAGGAAAAAGATGATTTACATAGTAGATACATTGTTATAGTTAACTAGAAAATTCTTCTTTTATAGAGGAAGACAAAAACCAAAAACAAAATAATTCTACTCAACAATTATATAGTCATCTCTGGTAGAACAAGCTTACTTCTAGCAGGAATTTCTACCTTAGAGTTTTAACAATGAGGATTCTATACAAAGGAAATGCCCTATGTGAGCTGAAAAGTAGGTTCTTTTAAAATAATTAATACTTAATTTTATTGAAGTAAATCAGTCTGGCATTCAAGACGAGATTGTGAAAAGCAGCTAATGCGTAACTATGATAATTCAGAGCTTCATAAAATGCACTAGATAAAAAAGTCACGTTGTATTTAGACACAAGCTGAAATTCTGCAGATAAGATGGAACCTATAAAAAGGGAGAGATTAATTAATTAATTAGAGGAAGTGGATGATGACAGAGTAAACTCCTTGCGGGGCTAAGGGAGAATAGAGTCCAGGGCCCTTTGAAAGTGGGTGGGATTTGATAAGTCGAAAGACCCCATCTCTCATGGAGTAGGAAGGAGGACAGAATGTTTATGCAGGTAGAGGTGGGTGGAAGATTGAAGGCAGTCTTATCTGCTGGGATATGTGAGGCAAAACAAGGTCATCAACTGAAAGGTAAGAGTGAGGGTGTGTGTTGGAGGCTAGGATGAAGGGAGAGATGGATGGAATGGTCGTAGACTGAGAAAATGGTGTGAAGCCATTTTGTGCAAAAGGGGTGAACCCAGTCTTTCTGAATTTTAGTGCTTATACAATATTGGGGAACCATTCTATAAAAGTAGATACAAAATTATGAATTCAAAATTAGGAATAAGAGTGAGTGAATATTAGATAAAAATGAAAAAAATCACAACACAATTATAAACACAATTACAAACCTCATAAATACCATAAACATGATAAAATCTAGGGAAAAGTCACCTTATTAATTAATTACCCAACACACTTCTGTATTACTTTTTTATATTTTTTTGTTGCACACTTTTGTGTTGCTTCTTTAGATGACAACAATGTTGTAATATTTTCTATAGAGGGGACAGAAAGATAACTCATCTTTCCTTTAGCCTGGATGATTGACATTTGTTTTCTATCCTGGGAGTTTAGAAGAGTTGCTTTCAGCTTCACAGCTCATGATTAGTAATGTATAAATACTTAGAATTGTCAAACATGGGAAATTTCCTAGAAAGTTTTTCTCAGGTATGAGCTGCAATATTTGAATAAATTTCCACAGAGTAACTTTTATGGCACTGTCACTTGAAACCTTACTTCTCCAACTTTCGCTCTCTTCTCATGCCTTAAGATATAGTCATATCACAGTGTGACCTACAGTCTGGCTCCTGTGTGTCACAGCATGAGCAAGTTGACATAGATGGCTAGCAAGAACTTTACAAAGAAGTGATTGTGAGCCACAAAAACCACACCCTCTTAAACCCACATCAAATGTACATCCAACTCAACTTCCCCTTAGCTAGATCCTAAACGTGTGTGGCTACTCCATTGTCGCCCAACCCCACAGTACTTATGACGAAGAAGAATATAGAGTGGAAAGAGAGTGTTATCTTACCTTTTAGTAAAAATATCTCAATTTTGCAAATTTTACAAAAACATAGGGCTATGAAAACATATTGCTAGGATTCCTTTCAGAGTCTTGCAAGTGGCCCATGTAAGCGAAGACCCTGAAATCTAAACCTCATCACCTTCACAGTAAATCAGCTTGTGTTGTGAAGAGTAGATGAACAAATGCCTTGGATATACCTAGTAAGATGGCATGGACAAATAGGATGCCTGTGTTCATTGAAGGTTGGATATCTTTCTGTGATTGAGAAGAAGAGACAGAGGGTCACAGGTATTAAAGATATTTGCAAAGAACTAATTATAACGAAGCATAGCACAGCTCAGCTGCATAAGGAGGGAAACAAAGTGGGGGTGTACTTATGTAGTCAAAAAATGGCATGTGGCAATGGATTTAATTAATGTGACAAGGAAAGGGTTCTTGAACAAGTGAGCTGCAAAGACATGAGCCATGATTTTAGAGTAGGATGCTTGAGTTCATGATTTTGAAAGTTGCTGGTGGTGACAATTTCAACGCTATGACTATGTCAATAAGTGGTAAAGTAGAAGGTGAAAAAAGCATACTTGAAAAAAAAATAACAACAGCTACAACTAACATTTATTGAGGACTTTCTCTGTGCCAGATATTCTCCTAGAGAAGCCTTGAAGATGAGTTGCGCAGTAACAGTAACTCTGACCCATAATCCGCAGTTACCAGGCCAAGAAGCCAGCCTATTATCTGCAGCAACCAGTCTAGGAAGTCAAATTTCTATCTGTAGCAACCGGTCCAGGATGATCAAACAATAAGCCCTGAAATAATCAGCCCCAAACAGCCAGTACTTGATTGATAACTGCCAGCCTCCCTAGTTTCCTTCCCCATTCCAAGTTAGGACCAACCAGAGAGAGCCAAATATATGCCTCTAACCAATCACATAGGATGCCCCATTTCTAGTTAGCCTGCCTCCTGCTTCCCTGTGCCAACAGCCTCCAACTAGGATACCCTGAAGTCTTCCCTTTGTTCCACCTTAAAGCTTTCCCACTCTCTGTGGGCCTTTGAGTGTCTGCCAAACACAAGTGATGGTGGCTAAATCCCTTGATATAACAAGTTCAGAATAAACAACGTTTGCTTGTTCTCATTTGGGTGGTCTTTGTTTATTTCCACATCAGTTAAGTTTTCAGATGAGTTATTCACCTGGATAAGAGTCATGGTAGAGTGACAGCTTTAGAAGACAGCTAGGTTCCAGTTGAGGTAAAAGGGTTAAAGAATGCTCTATGAACATAGAGAGGAGTTTGCTGAGTCCAACTTCAGAGTTCCACACAGCACCAGGAGCGAGATTTGGAGGAAGGCAGTAAGAGGTTGGATGATCCCATGAATAAATCAGGAAAGAGATGTATATTCTGGAGATAGTAGATAGTGTGTGGTGGACTTGTAGTAGTGACTGAGGCAAGCAGGGATGTTATGCAAAACACCACTGTAACAGTGTGTGGAAATAAGAGACTATCAGAGGGGTCCTGAGGGTTTCACAGTTTTCGTCAATGTGGGACTCTGGGTTACTGCTTAAACAGGTCTTGGGTGGCCAGATGGTGGTCATCCCATGGTTATTTCAACTAATACATAATGGTTGCTTAGGAGAGCTTCAGGTACAGAAATATTTGACAGGAAGTCCATATGCTAAAGGGATTGGTGCCTGGAAGGGGGACAGAATGGGATAAGGGTTAGAACGGCAAAGAGGAAGACTTGATCTCACTACAAAGATGTTTTCAAGCCATAAGGTTGGTGGTCCTTCCTGCCTCTCTTCCTCTCTCCCTCCCTTCCTTCCTTCCTTTCCTTCTTCCTTCCCTAATCTCCTGCACCTAAAACTTCCTAACGGCAAGTTAATTATGGCAAGTTTAATTATCTTTAGTTCATAGATAGAAAAATTGACTCACAGCATTTTTGACTCACATAATCACTTATTAATGAGGAAAAGGAGGAAGAGAAAAGTGTACTTCTAAATGTCCACCTATGCCTCTGGCAAAATGGAATGTAATCAAATAGCTTCATTTTAGGATTGTATTTAGATGTAGGGTCAGCTGTGATGATGAACACCTGTGAGAGAGGTGCTGCAATAATCAGGAGTTCTCCCTACACAATCTATTGATGGGAACTCATGGAAAGCTTTTTGGTTATTTGTCAAATCACATATTTGATGAGAAACCCCTTGCTTTTTATTTTTTATTTATTTTTTTGGTGAGGAAGATTGGCCCTGAGCTAACATCTGCTGCTAATCTTTCTCTTTTTGCTTGAGGAATATTGTCCCTGAGCTAACATCTGTGCCAAGCTTCCTCTAGTTTGTATATGGGATGCCACCACAGAGTGGCTTGATGAGTGGTGCATAGGTCTGTGCCTGGGATCCGAACCAGTAAACACCAGACTGCTGATGTGGAATGTAAACTTACCACTACACCACCGGGCCAGCCCCCATTTGCTTTTTTCTATTACCATTTGGCCTTTTTAATATTTTAGCATACAATCCCAGAAGTACATACAGATAGCCACAAATTTAACGAAGGCAATAGCCTAAAGATTATCAGCAAGCAACATTAACTATTCAGTTTTATAGCCAAACTTGCAATCCTAGTGTTCATAAATAAGAAATTTTATTTTCTTTCTCTAGAACTTACCAATGACTAAGAGACAGGGTGGTTTATCAGTACCTTACCATCTATTTTCCTATTTCATCTTCAGAGTTAATCAATTCTAGTATTTTAATTTTGATGTGAGGCAAAAATAAAGCACATGTAAGCAATGCATTGGGGTTCCAGAGCTTCTAAATGGATGTAGTTCTTAATTGTGGGAGCAAATACACATTAACTACTTAAGACAGAGCTGTGCACACAGCCAGACAGATGTCATTGTCACTCTCCTGGCCGCAGCTGGCAGAAGCCACAGTGACGGTCTGGCTTCCCTTCTAAACAGCGCTCAATCTTTTCTTCCTCTGAATTCCTTTCCCTCCTGCTTCTCTCAGTTGGAGAAGGTTTTGTTTTGAGTAATGATTATCTTTCTCACTTGTTTTTGACTTTTCTTTTCCCACTTCTCCAAATGGCCTTATCTGCCAGTCACAATTTTTGTGGTCTGCAATTCTGATCACTTTTAAATGAAACCCATGCTGGCTTTGGTAATCATAATGTCATTTACAATTTACCACTAAACACGTTTATTCAGTTAGTAGCCCAGTGGAGAAAGAGAACTCCATGTGAACTCACCGTGAAAGGGCTAATCTGATTATTTCCTCATGAATATCCAGGCAGGGGTGCTTGTAAGAGGGGCTGAGAGAAGAGGGAAAAAAAAAAAAAAAAAAAAAACCAGGGTCTGGGCACAGCTGACTTTCATAATAAATGTGAATAGATAAGTGACACAGCCTGTCAGGGGCAGCCGCCCAGTCACCCTAGGGCATTCTTCTCAAAAAGGCAAGAGTGGACAGGACTTAATAAATGCAGAGTGACCAGTGAGTATTGGCTTGGCATCTGCTATTGCATTCAAGATGGAGAAGAGCAGTGATAAAGTCCAGAAGCTCTTCTCTAAGTGGGGAAATTAGATTAAGCAGGTTGTATTTGTGTGTGCACATGAGCACTTGCTCTGTGTATACGTCAACATCCCAAAATACCCTAGACATCCAATGTGCCGTGTCCACGTTTTCCTAGATTGGAAACCAAAGACCTAAAAACCAAGAAAGGAGGCAAGTTAGGTATATCTGGTGGAGGAGGAGAAGGAGGAGAAGGTGTCTGTGTGTGTGTGTGTGTGTGTGTGTGTGTGTGTGTGTACTCAGGTTGCTTCCAGGCTTCTAACAAATATTAACTTTGTGTCAATATTTGTCCTTCCTGTCGTGAAATGAGGATTTTCCACCTCATTTCACGTTTGAAAAAGAAAATATGCCAAAGGGGTCGTCTTTGCTAGGAAAAAAACTAAAAGAAAAGAAAAAAAAAAGAAACAACTCCTATCCTTTATTTAGAAAAATGGATCAGAAGGAAAGAAAAAAAGTATTTTTAAAATAAATGTTTTGACTCAAAGGCACATAGAATCCTTCCATCTTCCCTTTCTCAAGAAAAGAGAAAAATTTATATGTTTAAAATTGAATGAAATACATCAACATTAATGATTTTTTTCCTCGAGGTTAACACCACCATTTCCCTCCATAATTTTTTTAGCCATTTTGTGATAGATTTCACAATTCAAAGTACAGGAGATTTTGAAAAAAACAAAATATATAATCATTCTCTTTTTTTCAAGAAATGAAAAGAAATCATTTACAATTCTTCTCTGTCAAACAAGATTTACACCTTATTATTTCTAATTTAACAAATATAAATGGCCACAGATCAAACAAAGTGAAGACAGCTTGAATTTATCCCCATTTATATATGTTGACATAGACCTTCAGGCTATGAGGAGTGAAACTCCAAAATCTCAAAGATGTGTTCCTAAATACACTAAGGGAGTAACTGAAATCTTGGAAAAAAATATTAAAGAAAAGATATTTTTGCAGATGCGAAATAATAGAGAACTTTCTACTTCTTTAAAATGGAGAATTCTAGCTAAAAATTATTTTTTAAAACTTTAAAAAAACGGGCATGTTATATTTGTAAGGTGAAGGTAAATTGAGAGTGCTGTTCTTATGCACAATAGATTCAATATAGATGACAGAAACACAACCTTGCTATTTTGAAGTCTAGAATTAGAGGTCTTTAAAGTCTACTGAGTGACCACAGTCTGGTAGTTCTAGTCGTTATAATAGAGATCAAGTACATATGTTTGCACATATACCCGTACACACAGATAGTTAGTATTATAAGACAATGTAATTTGAGAAACTTAAAGTTCATTAAATTGAAAATTTTAATGTATTCAAAGTTCAGGTCCCAGAAGTTCAAAATTAAGGCATTTCTTAATTTCTCAGGTTGGCTTTCGTAATTTATTAGCCAGAGGCACTCAGGAGCATAATCTCTTCTGGTATCATTCTTAGTGAGGAAGACAGCCCTCTAACAGCTGGTGATTGGTGTGGGGAAGTGGCTTCCAATGCTTAGAAGTCAAGAGAGGGTAGAAAAGAGATGTCCAACCGTGAAGATGGCTCTACAGGAATGAAGATACTGCCCAGGGACTGGGAGCTGCTAGATGAGGAATACACGCGTGCGTGGGCATAGTGGACTGATGGGCTTTAGGAGCTACAGATTACAGGATCTGTCACAATTTTATGAGCTATCGCACGAAAATTCTTGAACTTTCATTTATTTTCCGTGGGAATATATTTCCAAACTAATCTGAGAAAAATGGAAAACCACATAAAACAAACCATTATATGAGTAAGGATGCCTGGAAGGCTTCTGTGAAAGGCCTTTCTGTCTTGGCTAAGTTCTCTTCATGAGTATTTGAAAATATTTGTTCCCTTTTTATAAAAGTGTTATTTGGAGGGGAAAAAAATGATCAGGAGAGGAAAGTAAGTGAGGAAATGACAATAAAGATGAGGGAGGAGGGTCAGATATGTATCATACAGACCCTTCTTCTGAATCAACCATTTTTCCCTTTTTAAATTTAAAAAACCTTATTTTTATTGCTGAAAGTCCATTCAAACAAATTCTAGAAGACTATTTTGTGTTCTTTTACTATGCTGACATGTCATCACCTATACTTTGCTTGAAATAAATGGCTTAGAAAATGTCTTTGTACTTTTGTTATTTTGTTGTATTATGATTGGACCTACCAACATCAATGGGTATGGTCTCAATTATGACTTTTATTCTCTGAATACTGCATTGAAAACAGCCAAAGCAAATGCAAGTCCAGGAAGTACAGCTTAGCGGATGAGAGATCAAGATTTTGAGTCAGAGAGATTTGCATTGCGTCCTAGCTCTGCCATTTTCTAGCTGCAAAACCACCAGCAAATCACTTCTCTCTCTGACTCAGTTAACTCATTTGTAAAAGGGATTGAGAATAGGACCCAATCCATAGGCTGATGGACACGATTAAATGAGATGATACAGTCGTGAACAAACACATGCTAATAAATATAAGCTGTTAACATTCGCCTTAATCACCAAAGGAGTATTTTTTTAAAGTACTTCTCACTCTCGTTTTGCCTTTTTTGGCACAATCATCATCTCAAACAAATAACATTTGCCTCATAGTCTGAAATAGCACCTGTAAGTGTTGCAAGCATTCATAATAAACAATGTTGAAAGGGACAAGTTACAGGTGAAGAAAATGCTACAATGTGGACACAAGAATCTATGTTTTTAGAAAATATGGGCAAGAAAGAAATCCACACACACATACGTATGTGCACATGCACGCACACAAGTGTCCATAAGCAGGACACCTGTTTTTTTCCACTAATCAAAAAGTAAATAAAAATCTGCAAAATTCAAAATGCTTTCTTCTTTTCATCTAATCTTAACTTTCCCATCACTTCTTTTGTAATACTCTCCACCCCCACTCCACTCTTTCTCTCCACCCTCCTATTTCTTTTTGGCTAGCAAACCTTGCCTGCCAGCTGTGAACAAACTGATGTGCATGGGTAAGATTAAAGGTAGGGGCAGCCAACAGCATTCTTTACAATACAATTTGGACGCACTCTTTCCCCAGAATGATAAACTCGTCACCTCTCCGGCCCTCAGTTTGAAGCTGCAGCAGTAATTCTGTTGGATGCCAAAACTAAAATGAATGTGACTGTGCCATGCCCAGCTCCGAGCTGCGGCTGTAATGAGATTTGAATGGGAAGCCCCGGACACAATAAATCTGCGCCATATGTGACCATTTCCTGTGTCAGTTCCTTTCTCATAACCAGTGGAGATTTTTTTTTCCCTCTCATGACCCCACACCATGACTCTGAAATCTTTCATGGCTGCTTATCGGCCTCAGGCTTTTTACAGCAGTTGTATAAATAAATGAATTTGACAGCAAACATCATAACAGTTAGCCGTAATGTGTGTTTGCCACAAGTGCCTATACAACTCACTGGAGAAATGGCAGAGGAAACAGCTTGTTTTGTTACCTAAACAAAAGTAGTTTCGTTTGATAAGTGGTGAAAGAATTAGTCAAATAAACTTGAAATCCACTAGGACTATTTTTGCTGACTCTCCCCGCCAGTGAAATGTTCCCAGCAGCTCAATGCCCATGACTCACAAGAGATAAATTTCCCCCTTTTATTCTGAGATAAAGATCTGGGCTGAGAATAGAAAATCTTTGACTAATATTTTACATTAATCTTCTTTGCAAGGCCAGAGTGTCATGGATGGGAACTCAGGTACAGCAAAGTGTTTGCAAGGAAGTTTGTGGCAGACAAGCCAAGGAGGACAGTCAGGGGGGAAGGAGAAGAGGTGGAGAGAATGACCCAATGCACTGATGATCTGTGGAAAGCAAACTGGAGCCTATGAGTGCTTCCTTTTCTTTCACATTTTCCTTTATTCCAGAAAGAAAAATCTCTACACCAGACAATTGCTGAAAGAAAGGGAGTTAGCATTTTCCCTGGATCTCCTTAGTCCCGGTACAATGAAGTTGCCTATATCTGGTGAATTTGTGGTCAATTTAGATAAGTACAAAAAGAGCATGGATTTCCCTCAATTCTATGAATTGGCTGTTTATAACGTTTTAAATTTTTCTGCTCCTTCACTAGAATCTCAATGCCATTCCCATTGTCCCACCTGTGAAAGATGTAATAGCACAGTGGTTCTTCTTATGGACTCTGGTTATTTATATGGACGCTGGTGAAAACTGTCTAGGTTCAAATCCTGGCTCTGCTGCTTACTCTCTTGTGATCTTAGGCAAGTAACTTAATTTCACTGTGCTTCTGTTTCCTCCTTTGCAAAGTGGGAAAAAAAAAATGAGAAGTTATCAAACTCAAATAAATGTATTTTAAAAGGCTCAGAATAGCGCCTGGGACATAATAAGTGTTGTTGTTATTATTATTATTATGCCAAACAAAGAAATTGGGTAGTAGTCTCTTTAGAAACACTAGCACTCTTCTCTATGATGGCTTGATATTGGCAGCTAATCAGGGAAGTGAAATTAAAATTTTTTGAGGAAAAAACATAATAGCACCTTCATTTAAGCCAATTACAATTAATTTCAAGGTATAGTACAGCCCTACTTTAAATAAAAATATCATCTGAACCCTGAAAATATTCTTTTAGATGTAGGTTATTTTCACTTTCTTTCTTTCTTTCTTTTTTTTTTTTTTTTTGCTGAGGAAGATTCGCCCTGAGCTAACGTCTGTGCCAATCTTCCTCTATTTTGTACGTGAGCTGCCGCCACAGCATGGCCACTGATGAGTGGTGTAGGTCCACGCCCGGGAACCAAACCCAGGCCACTGAAGCAGAGTGTGCCAAACCTAACCACTAGGCAATGAAGGCTGGCCCTATTTTCACTCTTTTTAAAGTGGTACTCTCTGTCATGGTCAAGTAATCATTGCCTCTAGAATCTTCTCATATTCAACAGAAATATCACTGATTAGGAGAATGAAAGCAGTTAATACCAACCAATGGATCTGAGTTCAGGTATATGTTCTGCTCTCTGTTTTTATCTTTTTAAAATTTAATTATTAAAATGGTTCACTAAAGTGTTTTGTTTGTGTGATAATATGCAAGAAAGTACCTTAAAATTTTAGAAGGTAAGGATTATAATCAATATGCACAGATATCTCAATTTATAGAGAGCCAACTATCTACACAATAGATTCCTAGTGTCTCTGTTTTAACTGACAAATCCACTTAAATATACATTTATCTATATTTAATAAAACTATTTCTGTGGAGAAAAGTCAGAAATATTAATGAATTGAACTGTGTAAAAATAAATGGACTATTTAAGTTTTGTTCTTAGAGCAACACCAGTAAAATTTGAAAGAGGTGTGTCAACTGAAGGTAAGGAACCATTTGACTTCATAAAACAATGATGAACCAGGAGGAGGCAAAATGGAGCCGGTTGTGATTTGGGGAGAGGGCAAGTTTGCTAGAAAACCATGTATGTAAAGTGACATCACCCTGTGGTAAAACAGGGTTAGGTGAGACTCCATGTATAGTGAAATGAACTGAAAACCCTATCTTATCATTGCTCCGTGTGTACAGGCTACACTGCTACCTCTAGGAAACTTCTCAGAAATTGTCCCCCAGGCAAATTCACCATTGAGGAAAGTCATCTGACAAAATGCCTCCCTTGCTACTTCCAAATCCATTCCCAAGATCTGCTTCTAGGATGCATATCCTGACTCACCTTCGGATTCCCGAAGGTGAAGGTTACATGCAATGAATAACTCCAGCTAATTTTGCGCAACGTGGTCACCAAGGCTGAACAAGCACAGAGCTTAGCAGTGTCCTCTTTGATTGACTGGCCACTTCTATTGACTCTTAAATAGCAAATGAACACTGCCACCTTGGAAAGTCTGTTTTTCTGAGTTAAAGAGAAAACTGAGGGGGTAGAGAAACTCTAAAAGACCAGTAGGCTAAATCAAGCATTGTGGAGCTGTGAAAATAACCGCTCAGCTATTTCTTCATTATTTTCCAGGTAAGTGTGTGAACACATAAAAGGCTAGGCTTACCTCGGGAAGTGACAGGCTTGTACTTCCCTATCTTCTCATGGTTGAGTAGAATCATTAGTTAGTCATTATCCATTGAGCAGAGGTAACAAGTGACCCTTTTGGGCAATACAATTTAATTGAAAGAGTTGGCAACCTACAGGCCATAAGCTACTTCCAATGCACTGGCTATTGTTGTAAATAAAGTTTTATTGGAACACAACCTATATTCATTTGTTTATATCTTGTAAACTATCACAAACTCTGCTTTTGCGCTATAATAACAGAGTAGAGTAACTGCGACAGAAAATGTTGAAATATTTAGTATCCGGCCCTTTTCAGAAAATGTTTGCCAAGCCTTGCTTTAAGAGTTCTAATTTTGTCTCTGAGAGAGTGACCAGCAAAATACAAGATGGAGGCTGATCTCTCAGCCAGGGTCCCTGCCAACCGGAGATAGACAAGAAGTGTAAGAAAGAAATAAACTTTTCTAGTTTTAAGCTATTGAAATTTCCAGGTTGCTTGTTATGGCATCATAACCTAGCCTACCCTGGTGGATACAGCATCTTTGCTATTCTCAGATGTATCTTTTTCTCTGAATGTATATAATATATCCTGCTTTAAGGAAGGGAACAGAGAGCATAAAAGGACTCTTTTTCTTCTTCCTGAGGAGACATAGGATGAGGACATGAAGTGTTTGAGATCTCAGTCAACATTTGGACAGAAACTTTTCCTTTCTAAACAAAAATTTTCTTTATATAATTTATCCCACTGTTTGCTTCCTCTAATACCTGAGAATCAATTTTCTCTGTTAAAGCTGTTTGAAAAACTATTCCCGTGAATGTCTGCAAATCTGCCTTCCTTGCTACTGTGATATAAACATGAAATTTCTTCAATACACTGTGCACAGAAGGTTGTTGAAGTAATTAGGGGAAAAGCTTTCCATAAGCCCAGAATTGGCATGCAGAAGTCTTTCAGAATGAGTTCTTGCAGTTGAGCTTTGTAAGTTTTAATAAGGATGAAAAATGCATACAGCTGGCTCATACTTGCTCATTTCGCTCTGTTCAGATCATCTCCTTTAGAGGAAAAAGAAATAGGTCCATTTTTTGGAAGAAAACAACATGGTCCCTTTCCACCTCACAGAAGGGTAAGTTGAGTGGCAGCCTGCCGCTGCTGCTGCTCCTTGAAAGCAGGAAGTGATGGAGAACATAATGAAAGCATCATGTTCATGGTGTTAGCCATTGAAGGGAGAGACAGGGAATCTTGCCAAGAGAAGTACTGTGATGTGATGGATGGAGACATTAGTTGGAAGACGTCAATTTCAATTTATTTTCTTCCTACTCTTGTTGACCTTTGACAACAGACAGACTACCATGCACCTCAGTTTCCTTGTCATGCATACAAAGCAATATACATGGATATTTATCTACAGGGAGATTCCTTAAAAGTTAATTGCACTAATGTCTGGGAAACATGGCAGGGGAAAGTGGGTTGAATGAGGAGACAGCCACCCAAGCAATCTGCTCACTGAGGGCGATAAATATGAGCCGGGGGGAGAGTGGATGCGAATCATGATCAGATTAATCAGATACTGTTCAGTCATTTGAACAAATATTTTGTTAGAATTCTTACAAATAAGATATTGGGCCAGTGGCACCCAGGTAAGCTACTTCCAAGTCATCTTTTAAATTCAATGGCTCCAGTTGAAAACCAGTACAACACAATTTATCAAGTTGAAGGGGTTTTAAATTTTGGAATTTAATTTTGAACAACAAGACATAGCTAGAATACTGAGGTGTACAACTGGCACCAAACATTCAGACAAAATGACTTATTTATAGCAAACACTTGATACAAACTAGGAGGCAAAGTAGTGGCTGGAGCTCTAAGAACAGGTACTGCAACAGATGTCTAAAGATGCCAGCAAACACTATAGAAAACAGAAAATAATAACTGATTAAGCAAAATTTTAGTTATACTCAACCATATGTAAGATTTAAAAATTATAAGCAGTTGTGTATGGTCTGCATATAGGATATTTCAAGATGATCTCTTTGGTTTGGATGAAATCTGGTGTAGAATCAAGAAATCAACAGTCATCCGAGACATTATCTTATCATCTCGAATGTTTATAAATTCTGAGGGAAGAGTGGTTGATGGGGAGGGAAAACAGGAGAAAAAAATCTCATTTTCTAGTTCCTTCATTGAAAAGTTCTGACATTTTAAGCATTGATTTAATGCTATTTATTAAGAATTTATCATTATCCTGATAGTTTTCTAGATTTGGGGAACATGATATTTAAAAATAAAGAGAGATACAGTGCTTGCCTTCATGGAACTTAGAGCCAAGTTTCTAGTAACAAATGTCTTCTCTTTTATAGACAGTGAGCTCATGAGCACTTTGAGTACAGATATCAACCTTACTCATTTTGGCACGTCTATCTCCTCTCCCATACACTGGCATCGGTGCCTGATACACACAGTCAGAGGGAAGTACCATGTGTACACTGAGAGTCATTCATGTTATTCTACTCAATCATCATGACAAACTGAGAGGTATGTTTTTATTGCTTCCATTTTCCAAATAAGGAAACTGAACTTAAAGCTGGACCTGAAGGGCTCCAAAATGGCAAAGCGAGACTTTAGAAGCAGCCTAGATCCCTGAGTCACCACCAAGAGCACAGCTGCCAGGGAAACCACTCAATCTTCTCCAGGTTTAGATATAAGTGAAAAAAAGTTTTCCTTTTGTCAAACAATTGAGATTTAGGGGTTATCTGTTAACTGGAGCTAGTTACTTGCCTCACACAATATCCACGTTTTACAAAAGTAGATGAAGTAAATTTAAAAAGTGAATAAGTACACAGAAGCAAAGAACAAACAAGGCTAAGGTCCCAGTTGATTTAGAAGCAATATTAAGAGGAAAGGCCAGGGCCGGCCCGCTGGTGCAGAGGTTAAGTTCGTGTGCTCTGCTTCAGCAGCCCAGGGTTTGCAGGTTTGGATCCCAGGTGCGCACCTACGCACTGCTTATCAAGCCATGCTGTGGCGGGTGTCGCACATATAAAGTAGAGGAAGATGGGCACAGATGTTAGCCCAGGGCCAACCTTCCTCAGCAAAAAGAGGAGGATTGGCAACAGATGTTAGCTCAGGGCTAATCTTCCTCACACAAAAAAAAAAAAAAAAAAGGAAAGGCCAAATGCCCAGCCTTTCTGACCTAGACCACATCTACCATTTAGGAGCCTCCATTTAAAGAGAGTATTGTTGCTCTCATTGTGTTCTTGGAAGTTCACTGAGACCTGACTACAGATGAGTTCTGCCCCCCTAGGTGATCTCCACTTGGTGGCCAGCTCAAAACTAATTTGGGAGCCAATGACAGCTAAGGATTCAGAGCTTCACTAAACACTGGAATACAAGAGCTCAAGCAGCATACTGCACGCCAAGAAAGAAAGTCAGAAGCTACAAGCAGCTGGTTTGACCTTTGAAAAAATTTGGCGAAAGGGCAAGAGCATATTTATAATTCCTCAGGGATAGCTCATGTGCTTTCCATTGGACCTGCTCTGTGTCAAAGGCCAATTTCCATCCATTATGATACCCTAAGTTAGTTATACGAATATTATGTTTAGAGAAATTCACACACAGGGTCAAAAGCAAAATTAGACCATATCCATCATTGGAGAGTTTATCATTCTACCAATTACAAAATTCTTTTTGCTTGGATTCAAGGCTGATTTCCGTTGAAATACAGGATTTTCCAGATAAAACTAGCCACTAGTCTTTCAAGAATGGCTTTCCAGGTTAATAGGAGCTGCCTCCTGGGAAAAATATCACACCCCATAATGCATCTGGCCAATTCTTTGGTGCCATTCAAATTGTTAGGGGTAAGAGTGGAAGAATTCCTTCCTGTCCTCTGAGACGATCATTTCATGCCCCAAAGCTTCAACCTCATTATTCTTATCTTAGGGCATAATTACAATGTTATTATTGGTCATAAAATTAACCAGATTTTCCTCTCTTTCTTTTCCTCTTCAGCATTTGACTTCCTGACCTTCCACAACAGAAAAGTCTATGGACTGATTATACGCTAAGTGTAGAAGTATTTCCTTTTATTTGTTTTAAATTTTCCCACTGTTCATTTCATTGAGAGAATACTTGTTCTCATATTATGAAACAGGGTAAAGAAAAAATAAAAGAGAAGAATAATTTTTACTACTTCTATGAAATGTGAAAATTGTTACTCTTGTCTTCCAATGCTTCTACAACTGTTCACTTTTGTTATCTCACCATCCAGAGGTCCTACTCTGCATTTACATCAACCTGTAAGTACACGGTTCACCTTATAATCCAAGATCCTTTGCTCATTGCTCCCCTGTACTCTGTGCAAACTTCCTCTCACTATTGTCCAAAGCAATGTCTTTGTTCTAGCTAACCCAAATTGGCAAAAATGTTTCACTTCAAGGGCTGGTTTCCATCCGTGGCAGTGGCTGCCTAAATATTATCTTAGGAAGGATTATGGGGCCATGTAAGGACTCAGTAGGAAAAGTGTTGTGATAGATTAGCAATCTATTGGGGTGAGGGATGATATATACAATGGAGCCTCAACAAAACTTGCTGTCAGGACGAACACCGCTACACCTGCTGTGACAACACCTTGCTCAATAGCACTTAAGTGAGCTTTCCATGTTCCCATAACCAGAATCCCCCCCATATTCCATTATCCAGAATTCTATCCAAATTCCATTCCACCAATCGGCATCTGATAATTTTTAAGCTTCTAAGAAGATTTTTCTCACACTTTTTCTGTGCTGATCGCTGGCTGGCAAAATTCATTCTATAACTTACTCTAAAGTTGAAAATCATAATCACTGGCTGACAAGAATCATTATACAATTTACTCTAAAACTGAAAGTATTGTCCCAGATGGATGGCAGCTTTGGTTGACAACCCCTAAATCTTACCTAGCCTGAATTTAGAAAGGCTCTAGAGATTCAGGGTGAAAAGTCTTTTGAATCATTGATTCATGCTTTCTTTGTAAAGAAGGATGACTGCCCTTCTACTTTATATGTTAAGAGAATTAGACTTGGTGATCTTTAAAACACGCTAAAAGCTGGACTTTGCAAAGAACCAGGGTGCTTTACCTCAGACCTAATCTTCCGCTACTTGTCCTCTCAGTCACCCTGCTCAGACCACTCATCCCATTTGGGGCCTCTGCCAAGGCAGATCTCTCTACTCTTCTCCCACACATTCATGTGGCTCATTTCCACACTTTTTTCTACTTTGCTCACATATTTCCTCTGCCATGAGGACCACCTTGATCAGCCTATCCACACGTGCACTCTGTTGCTTCTTATAATGCTCGACATTTTTAATTTTTGCTCATAGCACTTATGGCTTTCCAACATAGCCGATAATTTACTTATTTTTTACGAGTATTACTTAGTATCTCTCTCCTTTAGAAGGTGAGCTCTATGAAGGCAGGAATCTCTGTCTAATTTTTACACTTATGCACTCCAACTAACTAGAAGAGTACCAGAAACACAGTAGACCCTCAGTAAATATGTGTTAAGTTGAATAAACTTAACACATCAATTTCTTTCCATTATTAACTCTAGAGTTTTTCTGGTTCACTCATATTCAGACTGAATGCTCACGTTCTGTTCATTTGCAGCTAAATTTCCTTTACATATGGAATGTGTATATATTTGAAATCTATAAGGAAATCTTTCTAAAAATGCTTCCAAGAAGGACTGGGTCTCAGGGTTACCATACGTCTTTCAGGCATCAGATATGAACTTACACTTTCTCAGATACTCCATTTTCCCTTGTTTTTCACAAAAGTTGGTGTTCTTGACCTCCTGAAATCCTAATACCACAAAGGAAGATGTAAGATATCTCATTGCAAAAAGTGAATGAGAAGGAGAGGGGCAAAGAGGAGCAGAGAAGAAATAGATGATCTTATTTCCAGTAGTTCTCCTGCCACAGAGAAGAATGAATTAAACATGAGGCAAGAAGGTCACGGAGTTAGGTGTACGAATTTCATCAGATTGCCTGAACTGCAACAAGATTTCAACAAAAATTGGCAGGTAAAGGGACAAAAAGAAAACTTTACATTTGTATCGTACCTTTTAATATCCAAGTAATTATAACTCCTGCTATTATATATTAATAATAGATCTTTTTATGTAACAGATATATTGTATGCATTATATATAGATACATCTATATATATATATATTACATATATTATAATTATAATATTAATATATCTTATATACAGATATATAATATTGGATATTATATCTAGATATCTATATAACAACATATACTATATAAAAACATACAACACACATCTTAACAACATGAAAGATAATCTTTGTTTATATTTTACAGATGATGAAACTGACAAGAGAGGTTAAATAACCACAGACACTCATCTATTCAGTGGCAGAGTCAGCACCTGAAACCCTATTTTATGTGATTTGTCACCATTTTACCTGCCATCATTTGCCATTCGTGACAACTATGAAAGGCAGGTATGGGAGGTGGTATTTCCATTTGCCTGATGAAAAAACCAAGTTTCAGATAGTTTAGTACTTTCCCAAAGATAGAGTGAATTGATCAAAAATACTATTCTCCTGACTTCTTAGTCCAATATTCTTCCCATATCATGTTGCCCTTTGTGTTGGCTACAAAACTAATATTTCTCAAATAATGGGTGGACTTATTAATGAATAAATCAATCAAGGCTTGACTCTATAATCTCTAATGTGGCCCTGAAATTATTTTCATGTTTTCAAACCATGTGGATTAATACTCAAAACTTTTTTGATTAGAACATAGAGGGTGACTAAACTATCAGACTGAATTCTACAAATAGTATTGCCTTGAGGTCCATCCACTTGAATTAACCAAAAAGTACCACTAATTAGCTAGACTAAGCAAGGGCTGGTGCTAGGCAATGTGACCTTCTTATGTCACATGTCACCTGGATTACATTTTCTCTCTGATATACAAGTCATTGGTCACAGCAGGCTGTCAGGATTTGACACCATGGATTTATTTGATGAAGTGTGCAGGAAGAGATAGGTTTGTTAATTTCTAAGCACAATCTTGAGTCATTTTATAACAGTGTTTCCACCTTCACTGAGCGCATCAGTACTTCAGTGTTTCAAGTAAGTAACAGGGCTGTTATAAACACAGCCCCCATTGGGGATAAGGGGATGTGGGGTCTACTGGCAGTTTTGCTAAAATTCACTGTTCTTAACAAGTTGCCTTAGCTCTCAGAACTTCAAACTTTCCATCTTAAAACTGAGATTAGACTAAATAAGTTACCGTTGAGATCCCTTTCAACATTCACCTTGAAAAGGATTTTATCACTTAGAGATCACCATGCTAGTACCCACTCTGATGGCTATACCCCGGGCCTTTTCATTTCTCAGGATCCCTCCATCTCTGACATCTTAAAAAGAAAACACGTCTCTCCAACCAAACCTCTTGCTTTTGTTTTGAAATCTCTTTGTATTTATACTCCTGCTGCACCTATTCCTTTACCTCATTGAGACGTTAGTCTTGGTTCATAAACCCTCTGCTGACTTCCTTCCATTTCTTATCTAATGGCTACTTACTTCCTCATCACTTCCTCAACCCTCTCATCAGTTTCCTCAGTCCTCCCAATCTCTCGTCCCTCATTCTTCTCCCATGTCCATACATAAAATCTCCATCCTTGACTAAGCCATGAATCCACTTCCACCACTAATGCTCCTGGGAAGTTTAAGAATTCTGTATAAAACATAATTGGAAAGAATAAAACCACACATAACTGAGAACTGTGTCATTTGGTGCTATTACAAATACTTTATCTCCAACCTCAACTGAGCCTCCAGTGTTACTCAACTCATCTTCCCCTCACCTCCAGTTAAGTTCTTTTTTGTTCAAGGCTTTAGCTCTCCCAATCCTTTCACTCCCTTACCAAGTCACTGACTTTACAAATAAATTTGGGAACACAGGGAATTATCTCTCCCACTTTTCCCACTAACATTTTCAAATATTCACTCTTCCTTATCTCCTTCTCATCTGACTCAAAGAAGTGGATATCTTTCCTCTTTCCCAAGCTGACTTCTACACGAGTGACATCATCCCTTCTCCTCCTCCTTGAATGTCACAAAATTAGCCTCATCAATTATTGCCCGTTTCTTGGATCTTCAAACTTCTTCCCAGCAGCCAGAAGCATGTTTAAGTTTCCCATATGATAAACACCACTTTTCTTTCCATTTACTCTCGAGTTCCTTGAAAAGATAGGTTTTCTTTTTATTTTGTTTTATGTCATTTATTATTTAATTTCTCATCTTTGAGACAGGTCCCCATCCACTGAAATCTACTTTTTGCTCCAATCAGTCTACCAATACCATTGTTAGTGATGTTATTAGAAACCTAAGCTTCTGTTCCAGTTCTAAGATTCAGTCATTTTTTCCCTGATTTAATTATATTTGACTTAATTATAGCATTTGTTTTTGCTGTTCTTTAAATGCTCTCTTCTCTTTATTCCTAGGACATCATTATCTCCTTATTCCTCTCTTATCTCTGTTTTTCCTCAATTGTTGTTGTTGTTTGGGGGCCCTCCCTCATCCAATCCTTTAAGGGAAGGTGTTCTTCAGGGTTCAGTTCTTTGCCTTCTTTTTATAACACATATGCCCCCAGACAAGCTGACACACATACATGCAAAAACAGACACACACACACACACGCACACACACAAGAGACAGAGAGACAGAGACAGAGAGTGAGAGAAAGAGAATGATTCATGTGCCAATGGACCCCACACTCATCATCTCTCCTACCTGACAGAATTGTGGGATCAACTACCCTCTCTTTCAAGCCATCTTGCACACACCCCAAACATACCCACTTCCCTGCAGCCCCTCCATGCCTCAGTATGAACTATGTGCTCATCACCTACTACTTAAGAATGATGAGATTTAAGAGACCCAGAAAGTCAATAGCTTACTTACCCCTTATCATGTATGCAGGTTTATAGGGAGGGGTCCTATAGACATTTCTAATATTTAAGCACTGACCGTGTGCCTCAGACTGTGTGGAGTGGTTTTATAAGGACTGTAGCAAGTCTAATTATCACAGTCAACTTTAAAAGTCTATGCTTTTCTTTTTTATTTGCTGAGGAAGATTAGCTCTGAGCTAACATCTGTGCCAATCTTCCTCCACTTTATATGTGGTTTGCTGCCACAACATGACTGATGAGTAGAGTAGGTCCGTGCCCGGGATCCAAACGTGTGAACCCAGGCCGCTGAAGTGGAGCGCACTGAACTTAACCACTACGCCACAGGGCAGGCCCCAAAAGTCTATGCTATTTTTATCTCCATCTAAAGATGTGGAGACTGACTAAAGAGAAGTTTAGAAATTTGCTGAACAAATAAGTGACAGAGACAGGAATCCCACCCAGCCCATCTGGTAGCAGAGATGTTCAGTGTGTGATTCAGCCCCCAGGAGACACATGTGCAGCTTCATTTAAGGCCCTGGAAGACTGTGGTATAGCCATTACCTCTTTTGTTAATTAAAACAATAACAACAATAATAATAAAAACAGCAGACTGTGTATTGAGTGCTTACTATGTGATAAACACTGCTTCAAGGGCTTTATAAGCATGAACTCTTTTAATCCTCATAATACCTCCATGGCATAGGTACTATGATTACTTCCATTTTACAGATGAGGGAAATGAGGCAAAGAGGGTTTCAACATGTTTTCCATTTTTAAATAGCTCGAGGAAAGTGAACACCAGGCAGTCTCTTCCAAATCCCATGTCCTTCACCTCTGTAGTATATTCTCTTGCTCTTTTAGCACCTTGTTGTGTTTCTTAAAGTGACATTGAACACTGGTTCCTATGCGTCCCTTCTCCCACCAGCACCACCACCACACCACCTGGCTTTGTCCCAATAATTAATAGCCCTGTTGTTATGATGCTTATTTTTTTCTTTTCTCCCCCTCTCTGTTTTGGCTTGTTAGTTTATAACAATGTCTGCAAATGTTTTCTTTCTCAGTTCCCCCCAAATCCTACCACAATCTGTTTTACTCTGGATAATCTAATGTTACTGATCTTTTTCGCAAGCCACACACTCTCACTACCATCAAAAAAAAGAACCATTTGATACCATTACCAATCTCTCCATATAGTCTTTTAAGTTTAGGGTGACCATATAACTTGTTGTTTAAACCAAAAAACTTTTGAGAGTGGGTGTATTACAATTACGTTAGGACAGCAAGTATGAACTTGGGTTGTCATGGGTGAACAAAGAGGTGTGGTCCCATCACTTCTGACCCCCAGAAGACAATGCAGCTGCACAATCACAGTGTTGACTGGAGAGACTTCCTAGCTAACAGCTTCCCCACTGGCAATGACATCATGGCTTCTTCCAATAGCACTGACTACAGAAGAATTGGAATTCTGCTGGAACCTTCGAATAACAACAAGCACAAAGAAAACAATCTTGCCCAAATTTTAAAACAGAAAATGAAGAATAAAAAAAATAAGTTTTAAGGTTCTAAGTCTATTATAACCAATGGCAAGCAGACAGAACCGAATAAAAATGGACTTAAAAGTACTTAGTAATATTTCTTTAAATCAGCAGGGTTTAAAGAACAGAGACCTCACTTCTTAAAGTCTTTCCAATAAAATCCTCAGTTTAATCTCATTGAAAACACTCGTTTTTTGTTAAACAAACATTATCTAATGAACAAAGGATTTTCACAAAATCCTTTCATATCTTGTTATTCTCAAGTATAAATTAAAGCTTTTAACTTGCCTTATAATACAATCTCAGTCTCAACCCTCTAACTTT
This sequence comes from Ceratotherium simum simum, assembly GCF_057802395.1. Classification (NCBI taxonomy): domain Eukaryota; kingdom Metazoa; phylum Chordata; class Mammalia; order Perissodactyla; family Rhinocerotidae; genus Ceratotherium; species Ceratotherium simum. The sequence goes on from NC_141912.1 coordinate 51,172,368, forward strand.
TCTCCATAGCATTTAATACTGTTATTTCTGAAACATAAAGAAAAACCAACTTGCCAAAAAAAAAAAGGAAGAGAATATAAAATGAAATCCTGAAGTTCATAATCTGTTAAATTGGTGGTGATTGAGAAATAACTTTTACCTATTCAACCTATTTTTAGGGTTCATTTCTATAGTTCAGCTTGAAATAATGTTGCATTTACCTGAGTCTCAGAAATGAATATTTGAGAACATTTTTTTCATAGGTTGTGAAATCAATAACTGATGGCTATTTAATATCATTGGTTTAAAATACTAACGATATGGGTATGTGTGAATATCTCTGGGAATTACATTAATTATAAATTTCTAGGTTTTGTAGAGGCTATAACGTATATAAAATTCTATTATATAACAGTGAATTCTAGAATGGAAATCTTAATCCCTTCTCTTCCCTGCCCTCCTGTCTTATACATGTTGTACATCTGGATGTGAAGAGCAGAAGAAAAATGGCAAAAACCCAAAGAGAAATTTCAAAGTAGGAAAAGTTTGCCTTTGATGGCTTTTTTGGTTCCTGGAAAAACAACCTCTCCCACTTTTGGACTCCCAAAACTATCCTCTGTTCCTACAGAAGAAGAAAGAATCTGCTATCCTCATTTGAATTTTGATGAAAACTTGTTCTAATAAGCTAGCCCTTCCAGTTTGTATTCACAAGTTTGAACTTTTCAACTCGCAAGTGGATTTAAAAGTCTCTCTTCATGTAAAGGAATTATAAGCACCAAGTTTTAAGCAGTGCTGTGATTTTTAGAAAGGGGTCTTCCTTAGTCTGCAAACCCACAGCACTCTGAAGACTGGTCCGAGCCAGTTCTGCTTTAAGCATTTGGCAGTGAAGGACAGACGCTAAGTTAGCCAAGAACCGTTGCTGGTCTGCAGCCCATAGATGCTTTACTGATCCCCAAGAAAGGGGCAAATGCGGCTGAAGGTTTTAGAAGGACTAGTTCTCAGGAGCCGTAAGATTCATGAAAGGCAACATGAGCACCACCCAACTGAGCAAAAATCTGTCCAAATGTCCAGGACAGGGAGGTACCCGATCCTGTCTGTCCCCCTTGCACTCTTCCCTGAACAACCCACTATATAGATAATCATCTCCTGGTCCAGATACCCTATTATTCAGTATCTCATTATGAAGAGTTTATTTTCAAGATCCAGAATGCAGAGAGAGAAAAATTAACAGGATTTTCTACTCCAAAATCCTTCAAGTTTAAAGGTCAAACAGCTAAAAAGAGGATTAGCAAACTAAAAGATTAGAGATGAAAGAGAGAACTGCAGCCCTGGAGAACTGTCAGTGGGAGCAAGAGAACCCCAGCCAGTGGGACATGAGCTCCAGAAAGTGTGTGCCATTGGTAGGGGGAGACGAGGAAAAACTGATGACTGATCCTTGAAAACTAACTATAACAGAGAAGAGAACAATGCTTAGTCTCACAGGTTAAAAAATGATGCTAGTAATAGTCCTCTTAATGAGCTGCTTTGCATGTGTGCCTAATCAAACATGCTGGGAAATAATTGTAATGCATATCATGAAATTTGTGTTAGATTAACATTGCTAGGTGACGGGTTGTAATTAGTATTTTGGTGGTGAATATGATGTAATCTATGCAGAAATAGAAGTATAATGATGTACACCTGAAATTTTTACAATGTTATAAACCAATGTTACTGCAATAAACAAAAAATTAAAAAAAAAAAAGATTAACATTGCTTTGCAATTGCTTGATTACAATAATAAATACTCTCCCTCTACGCCCTGAGTCTGATTTGAGAAGGCCCTTATGAAAATCCCATCACTACATATTCTGCACCTACCAGGTTAAAGGCACGGTGCTCAATGCTCAAAACACATTCACTTTATAGAGTGGAGGCTGCTCAACCTTGGCACTACTGACATGTTAGACTGGATGATTCTCTGTCATAGGAGCTGTCCTGTGTATTTTAGGATGTTTAGCAGCATCCCTGGCCTCTACCTACTAAATACCAGTAAGTACACCCCTCAGCCCCCAGTTACGACAAATAAAAACGTCTCCAGATATTGCCATATGTAACCCTGAGGGGCAAAGCCATGGCAGTTGAGAAACCACTGCTATGGAAGGATTCTCTACACATACTGTTCTCAGGTAACTTACTGCTCATGTGTCATAGTTGCCTTCTTACCATAAAAACCTCAGCTAGAACTATGCTTATAAACAACAACAAATATTCTCATTGAATAGGATACCTAAACTCCAACTCCTGGGTGTTTGTAAAAGAGTTTGTCTCTCACCTGGCATTCATTAAAAAAAAAATCTTCATTAAGAAGCTGTAAATGCTAAATAAGTTGCTGTTGGCGCTAAAACAATGCCTATACATTTAGCATCGACCTGGGAGATAGGAAGGCAGAAAAAGGTCACATTATATTAGCCAATTAAACTGTTCCATTCTTAAGGAATCAAAGCAATGTATTAGAAAGAAAATGGTTAAAAGCAATTGCCTAAGGAGTTATCAGTTATCAACTATTTGGGAATAATTGGCTCTGAGACCATAGCACATAAAGTACTGACAGCCATATTACAAAGGTCTTTGTTGCTTTTTCTCCTATGAAATCTAGGACTTCTAGAAGTATAAGACCCATTCAATTACATGGGACTTTTATTTAGTCATTCTTGCAGCCTCGTAATAGAGTAGAAAACCAAATCTTGGAGAAATAGGTCAAGTGTATCACCAACATTCCTTACCGTTTGGTATCTAGCTAGTATCGTCAAAATGGTCAAAATAAAATTAGATTTTAAAAATACAAAAGAACTTAGTTGCACTGTATTCTTTATCTTCAGCCCAGGTTTCTCATCTACATCTCATCAATAAGAATCAACACTATGTGAAACAACGGTCAAATGCTTTATAAGGAAGATTTAAACGTCCCTCAAAAGCATCAGATAATTACCTAAGCCAGAAGCAAGACGTTAGACTAGCGGACTAATGATCTGATCTAGGATGGTAATTCCCATGGTTCCTAAGGAGCACAAACATCAATCATGTAATAAATATGTGGTTTCCATTGGACTCCAGACTGGGTGAAAAAAAAATCTCAGCAGTGAGAAAATTGCCCAAGTTTTCCTGGCATATCAATATGCGTGTCCCTTAAAGCAAGGCTATTTCTAACATTACACATTGCTAATCTTTCTTTCAAGTGCTGTTATATTAATTAATGCCAGAATAAGCACCAGAGGGGGAAATCTACATAACTGGACAATAAAGTGATGGGTCCCAGTAAGATCCCACAACTCTGCTTTTGGAATAATTATAGGCAAGTTTCCTTTTTTGATCATACTATTTTATTTCTTTTTTAAAAAAAATTATACTATAGCTGACTTTTCTACCTCTCCATCGCTCAGATATAGCTATGAGCTTTCAAATCCCACGATCGCCAGTTCTGATGTGCCTGAGAAGATACCACCCAACTGTATGTAAGTCTCAGTTGGTTAAACAATTATCTAAATCTTATAGACTGAGGGATTTTTTTATTTTTTTAATTATCAGATGGAAATTTTTTTCTTTTGGTGTACAGTTCTATGAAGTTCAATAGTGTATGGATTTGAGTAACCACCTCCACAATGAAGATATAAAACAATTCCCTCACACCCCAAAACTCCTTGTGCTACCCCATTATAGGAATGTTCTCACCACACTCATTCCTCTGGTAACCACTGATCTTTTCGCTGTCTTTACAGTTGTTCCTTTTCCAGAATATCACTTAGTTGGAATCATACAGTTTGTAACCATTTCATACTGGCTTCTCTCACTCCTGCATGTTTTTGAGAATCATCCAATTTTCATGTATCAATATCAATATGTATTAATAGTTTGTTCCTTCTCACTTCTGAGTAGTATTCTACTGTATGGATATATCACAGCTTGTTTATCCATACCCCTGGTGAAGGACATTTGAGTTGTTTCCAGCTTTTGACCATGACAAGTAAAGCTGAACACTCATCTACAGGTTTTAGTGTGAACATAAGTTTTCATTTCTCTAGGATAATTAACCAGGAGAAGGATTACTGGGGCAAATGTTAAGTATATGTATAACTTTATAGGAAACTGCCAAACTATTTCCGAGAATATCTGTACAATTCTACACTTCTACCAGCAATGTATGAGAGTTCCATTTGCTCCATGTCCTTGCCAGCATTTGGTCCTATGGGCTGACAGTTTTAATCTAAGAATGCTAGAAGGACTTTATTAAAAAATATCTTTATCAACTGTTATAAGATAGGATATGCTTAATATAAAGCAGCTAGCATCCCAGTTGGGAAATAGTATTATTTTATTTTCCAATAAGGTGTTTTGTAGAAAGTACTTTGATCTCAAACATTTGAAATCATAATAAAATGTTTTATTCAATACTATAAGATCCTCTAAAATTGCGTTATGTAATTTGTTAGGGGAGCCGTAATGGCCCTGAACTAAGTGTTTAATTCTTTTTGTATCTATGGTAACTATAAAAATGTTCTCCATGCTTTTTGGGCTGGTACAAGGAAGGACCAGAACCAAAGTGATTAATTCAACAAATATTTAGTGAGAGCTATTAGGCTGGGAATAATTGTGAATAGGACAGCTTTGGCTTCTGTCTTCATGAGGCATACATATATATGGAAAAACAGCAATCATCAATTGCATGAATAATTATTCATCTAAATATGTGCATAGAATATATTATCTGGGAATATTTTAGGAGACAACCTTAGTTTGATAAATGTCACGTACTCACTCATAGAATGTATAAATAGAAATCATGAACTGTGCTTTAATTCTGATTTCATAGTAAATAATGAAATTACCAAATGTTTCTGAGAAATTAGTACAAATTAGAAACTAATCAAAATATAATATGCAAATTGTGAATAAAACCCTCCAATTCCAAGATTCTGGAAAAAGCAGATCCAGAATGCAAACAGGAAAAAAAAACTGTGCACGGTATTTTAAAATATCAAAACTCTTCTGATAAATGGAGAGAGCGTTTGACTGTCATTGACAGCTATAACTCTGTTCCCCTCTCTGGCTGAGGTACGTCTCCAGGCTCCATCTCCTTCCCCTATTCTTTCTTTGCATGCTCTCTCTCATCCAAATTCACAGTTTTTCATCTCATTATTAAGGATCATTCCGCGGGTCTTATTTTCTGTTTCCTCTAGATTGCCGGCTCTGGATCATATCTGCAGCTTCCCAGTGGAAGACAACAGCCCACGAGGAACTGGATTTGTCCCCATCGCAGACTCGTAATTCACTGCACCTCAGCCCCTCGGCTGGGTCATCCAGAGAGGGAATCAGACATTAACAGCTCATGAGTGATTCACTAAGGAATGGATAACACGCCAGAACCATCCTTTCCACATGCACTTAACATTGCTCCCTTTGGTAAAATGCAGTCCATTACCTGAAAGCCGTGTGAAATTTGCGGGGAATTGAAAACCTCGTGCTTATACAAAAGGCTGAGTCATTTTCTAAGAGTTAGGCAAGTAACTCAGAGAGTTCAACTGCTGACAAGATTCTTCAGAAATGAAGCTGACTGAACATAATCAGTTCACCCTAATTGATTGCATACAGTTTTATTACATAACTGATGGTTTTAAACCCTGGCCAATTAGTTCATCAAACAGAGGTTAAATTCTTGACTGATTTATTCAAGCTAAATTTAGGCAGGATTTACAATACAACCTGCCTTATCCAGGCAGCCTAAAATGTACTCTCTTTAACAAGTGAAATTAGTAAGGACTTCCCCATAATGAAAACAGAAAACGACAGAGAAATTTCACTAAAATGTGGATCTGAACTAACCAAGATGTTAACTCTGGTTATCTTACCAGGTGCAATTCCTTTACTACGTAGTTACCTAATTTTGAGATCGTTTAAAATATTTTTATGGTTGGAGTTGGTAATGCTGGATTTGAAATGACTAAATTAGAATCATGCAAAATCAGCTTATTTGGCCTGATGTGTTAATTCAGAGAAATCTCTTAGGCTGTCTGAACTATCACCTCCAGTCCTTCACAGATTTCATCAACTTCTGCCGTTTGGCAGAGACTTAAATCTCTCTGAAGTTTCCAGCATTGATTTCTGAGCATATCCTTCACAGTGCAGCCAAGTCATTTAAAATAATTCTCATCATAAATATTTGTGTTTACATTGCACTATTGGGATTCCATAAATTAAAATTTTAATGGGATAAGGAAAGTCTTATCCTTAAACTGAGCAGCTAGAGAAATAAATCAATTAAACACTTTTTACTAAGCACTCCTTAGGCATTCAGCCCTAAGTCAAGACAAATGAGGTACAAAAGAAGGGTCGGACAGATAGAGTTGAGACACAGAACTCATGATTTCAGTGTCCAGGCCAGTGCTAAAATGTCTCATTAAGGAAATTTTTACAAACTAATTGTTTCTTCAACTTATATGAAGTATTTTATAGAGCAGAAGTCAGCAAACTTTTTCTGTAAGGAACCAGATAGTAAGTATTTTAGACTTTGCAGGCAGAGGCAAAATCAAGGATATTATGTACATACCTACATAATAAGAGAGAAATAAACTTCCACGATTTCTTATTGATGAAATTCAAAACGTTTATCAGATTTACCGTATCTCATACAACGTAATTAGCAGAAGTAATTGCTATATATTTTATCTTCTAAGACCTCAATAAAGAATAGAGAATTTGAATGTACCAAATTTTCTTGGGGACTCGTAATTATTAGAAATCCATTTTTTGCTTGGAGTTGCCTCCAATTAAATAGGTATCAATCGAGTATTTACTATAATTCTGAAATTTGTGCTGGGTGATAAGGACACAAAGAGAAATGGCCCTCTGCCTTCAAAGCACTAAAATTCAAGGGGAGACTGACAAATAGACAAAGTACAATAACGGTATGTAATGAGTACTGCAATAAAAGTGTGTATATAGTGCTACATAAACGTTTGTATAAAGTGCTACAGAAACACAGAAGGAGGACTTATGAAAATACTGTTGAAAGTTCTTCTAAAAATGTACATTTCTCTTCTTGCAGTCTTAGTAATAAGGACATGGATCTTCAAAATATTTAATTGATTGAGAATCCCTGTGTTGCCTCTGAATAACTATTCTGACCAATTTTCATCGTAAGCTTTACAGAGCTGGGTGTTCCAGGTCATTTGCCTGAATCAGAAGGGACAATAAGGATATAGTCAAGAAGTATTTGATTTGTGTGTTTTTACTGCATTTATCACAATAAATTTTCTTTTTTCCTGACAATTAAGATTCTGATAATTTGAGGCCTCTAGTTAATGGAGAATTTTCCCTAGCAGTCTCAAGAATTACAAGAAGGATTGACAAAAACAAATAAACAAACAAGCAAAAACCCAGATTAGTCAATACAAATCCAAACCAGGAGAAAGAGAAGGGAAAACTTTAGTATTATTCTTTTTTATCTTTCAAACTAGTGTACTATACAATAAGTAACAAACTAACAAAGCCACACACTTATTTTATAAATTCAGAAGGAAACCAAAGTCTCACGTCTCCTTTCTCCCAAGGAGGCTTGTGGGTGCACAGTGACCCAAAATGGGGCAACATGTCTGTTTGATGAAGTATTGAAGAGTCTTATAACCTTTGCCTCTTCAGATGTCAATAAGATGACGACTTTAGCATCCCCCTGTACTATACCAGAAGCATGCAGATAGCCCACATTTGGTTTTAATTCCTGGAAAGCTTATCCCACAATAAACATAAATACAAGGATCTAGAAGTCAAGGTGCTCTGCTGTTTGTGAGGAATGCAGGCTATTCATATCTCTGCTCTAGCGATCCTAGTTTGGAGGGTGCCTGGCACATTTCTGAAAAGTTACTTCTACCTCAGAGTTGTGATGGCTATGCCAATACCGATGGGAGGCAGTGGTAACTAGATGAGAAACGATACGTCCTCTACCTTTCTTTATCCTTCTCAATATTCACTTCAGTCAAACACCTGTAGAAAGGGAGTTTACTCTGCAATCTAGCAAGGAGTCTATTTTCTAGCAAGGAGTCTATTTTCTATATAAGTAGATAAGACATAGACCCTCATGAAAGTAAGAGAACGATCCAAAGAACACACTGTCCAAAGGTACAGAGACTTCAAGCAATGTAAAGTGTTTAGTTGTACTGTAAAGGGATGTGGTGTCTGAAGAGGAGGCCAGATGTGATGGAGGTTAGATCACAAAGCACATCAGACCTTATGCTAGCGAACGGAGATTTTATTTTGTAAAATAAATGGAAACCAGTTAACAGTTTTATGCTGACACTTACGTGATCAGATTTGCATTTTAGAAAGAGCACTTCTTCCTTGTGTAGACTGTAGAGTTACAGAGGTTTAGAGCTGTAAAAGGGAGAACAGTATTTACTGCTACAGCTCAGGTAAAGGCTCATGCTAAGGCAGTAGTGAGAAAATGGAAAAGAAGATGATTTAACAGCTGGTAAGAAGATGGACTAGGTAAGCCGTTGTGACTGTAAGCAGGAGGGGGCTGAGAGGACAAAGCCACCAAGGTGACTACTAACTTGGGAAACTGGATGGATAGAGGTGGAGGGCTGAAGACAAGGCATTCTAAAACAGGTAGAATGAAGATGGCTAGGTAGATAGGTCATTGGATATTCAGATCTGGAAGTGGGGTATGAGTCTAGAATAGAGGTCGAGATTTGGGACCTGGGAGTTGCAGGCCAAGGTATTGATAAAACCAGGAAGGGGGAAAAAGAGCAAAAGGAGAATATGGTTGATGGCAGAACTTTAGGGATCACTAACATTGGAGGTATGGGTAGAAGAGGACTCAGATGGAGAACACGAGGAGGAGGCAATGGCTGGCATAGCGGTGGCTCCAAAATTTCTATTTGGAAAGGACTCAGACCAGCAATCAGGTCAGGGGGGGCTTGAACATTCATTTGCATAGCACTTGATACAAGAATTGAGAAAACTCCATTGTCCATATCAAAGAATGGGGGGTGCTGTCGGACATTACATTCCCACCCCAGCCCCACCTTTCAATCACTGTACTACCGAGATCTTGGAGACCCAGGGGAGCACATTGCCTGGAAACTAAAGAAAGTAAGAATTTTAAGAATCAGGGAGCAGACTCAGAGTCAAATTCCCCAAAGATCATATAGATAAGAAGAAAATATTCAGTCAATTTTGCAATAGCTGATGTTGCCAGTGCAATTTCAGTGAAGTAACGGGGGAAGAAGCCACAATGTAGTGCAGAGAGACTGAATGCGAAGCAAGGAAGAGTCAGTGAGGGTAGACTTCTCTTGAAAGGAGTTTGACTGTGAAGAGATGAAGAGGGATATGGCAGTAGTCTCAGGGGGATGCAGGGTCAAAGGGCCTGAGAGTAGTTTGAAGACACAAGTGGAGACCCGTCTCCACAAATTGATGGCTGCCCTTCTCCAGAAAATGTCTCTCCCATTGGGCCCCATTTCCATCTAAAAGTCCACCATGAAAGATTCATTTAGTTGGGCCTTATAGGCTTTCTACTGGCAGCAAGTTTCTATTAAAGAACAAATACCCAAGTAATAACTGGAAATGAGGCCAGGGTAGACGCTTGAAGTAGAAAGGGGAAGTGAGAAGGACAATACCAAAGAAAATTTTGCGTGCCTCAAGTTTTCGCCCAAGCTGGCTCTCAATTCAATCACTAGTAATAACAGAAAATTACACGTGCTCCAGTGGGCAGAGAACACTGATTAACCACTGGTGCTGGTTAGCTGAAGTTATCCTTCATGCTCGACATGCAGAGAGACATCATACATAGATTATCAATTTCTAAGAATAACAATTCAACTTAATAAACTTAATACTAATTTGGATCAAAATTAAATCTATTAGGTGATATAGATAGCACTTAAAAATGTCAAATGCCCCAGGTCAAACTTATGGGGATCAATTGTAATTTTCCTGAAGTACAATTATAGAAGTGAAGAAAGGATGTGGGGAAACCTAAGTCTGACAGTGCCTCCCCCCAAAAAGCCACATTAGCATATTGATTATTTTGAGCTGAAGACAGTTGAGAAGTAGCAGATACAATAAAAGCTCTCTGCACTCCCCCATAAAAGCAGGACATACATTTGTAAAGTTGTTTCCCCTCTCCTCTCTACCAAGAAGGACTGAAGTTAACCATCAGACTCTAGACCCTGATCAGCCCAGAGATGGTACAGAGGAATCTATATAACAAACTTTACGATGTAACCCTTATCTATTATTAGTTTCTCCTTATATTTATCTTCCCCAGATTTGCCACTCCTAGATGCTCAGAGTATCTTTCTTTCTTTCTTTTTTTTTGGTGAGGAAGATTGGCCCTGAGCTAACATCCATTGCCAATCTTCCTCTTTTGTTTGAGGAAGATGTCCCTGAGCTAACATCTGTGCCAATCTTCCTCTATTTTGTATGCAGGATGCTGCCGCAGCATGGCTTCATAAGTGGTGTGTAGGTCCACACCCAGGATCCAAACCCATGAACCCCGGGCTGCCAAAGTGGAGCACACAAACTTAACCACTACGCCACCAGGCTGGCCCCCAGAGTATCTTTCTTTTGTCTTGTCACTTCTCCACACAATTATTGTTCTTTGCTAAGATGCTGTATAAGCTCAGGTTCTAACCACACTTTTTAGTTACTCATCACTGAGTACTCCCATGTGTATGCACGATGTACACATTAATAAACCTCTGTTTGTTTTTCTCTGATTAATCTGTCTTTTGTTGGCCTAAATTCCAGAATCCCAGCCAATGAATCCAAGATGAGTAGAATTTTTCTTCGCTTACACATTCTTCTCTTGATATTTCTTCAACAACTGAAACAACTCACTGGTGTTTGTGTCTAATTCCCTTCCCCATCCCAAATTCTCTTTTCTCTGATCACAGATCCACAGGAACAATATTGTTCTCTCATATATTGAAGGCAGGCTGTTCACAAGTCCCCATACGTGTCCCTATGTGCATAGGAGCAACTGGAGAAAACACTTGCAACCTGTCTAAGAGGTACTGCAGCCCCAAGAAGGACCTTCCTGTCTACTTCCATTGAATGTCCTTGCCCATCCCTGTTAAAGACAACTTCATAAACCATCTCTAATTCTCACCGCACTCCAGGATTGGTCTATGGTAGAAAATTAGCAGCATGACTAGTAAGTGGGAGGAGAAAGAGGAAGAGGAGGAGCAAGTGGAGGAGAGGGAGCCAGTGGACTAGGAGGAGGAGTCATTAAACACCAGAAACCATTTCCTATCTATTCAATCACCGATTCTCCTCTTTAGTCCCCAAACTCTGTCCCATTTCATCACCAATCCACGCACACCTTTTCTCTACAGTCCCATCCCAGGCCAAACTCTTAAAATGAAATGCCTAGGAAAGTGTGAATCTGATTCTCCTCTGAAATGAAAATGAATTTTACTTCAATTCGTTGAAAGCCAAAGAAGTACTGTTAGCTCTTGCATGTGATGTTGCTTTTCCCTAAAGCGGTAGTTGACCCCAGGACCCTGGTTTGTGGGTCTGAACTGTGGCTGAGTTGCTGTAAGTGGAATCCTCAAAATTGTTGCAAACAGAGGATTCATATACTAACCAAAAATTGTGTAGACTGTAAAAATAGTATTTTGACACATAGATTCCCACCTTTTTAAAAATTTACATAGCTGTATGGTGATTACTAAAACATGTTCCTTTAAAAAAATTGCTGAATATATAGTAGCTTTATGTCAACATGTATTTTTCCAATATTGATAAATAATTAAGAAATGATCACTACTGTGACAGTCTGCTAAGTTTTTTGACATTAAAAGTGGGGAGTATCCCAATTTAAAAGATTGGGAGCCACTCTAAGGAAGAATGTTGAACTGAAAATGGCATCTGAAAAGAAATCGACCAACATCTTCACTTATCTTTTCTGCTTTCTTTTGTCTCATTTGAGATCCTCCTATTCCTGTGGAAGGCCAGCTCTAGCCCAAAGGGTGCCTTTCTACAAGTGAGAGCAAGGAACTCCAGTATGACGCAGCCCAGCACCAGGAAGTATGTCTTAGTGAGCAGACAGGCTGGGGAGCAGCCGTGATTGGTCTCACTGGCAACTGTGCATTCTTCCATCTCTGCTCTGAATACTATATCCTCCTGGTTTCTCAAGTAGCCTTGTTCCTGTACCTTTTACTCTACGTCAACTGACTTCTCCTCATGAGCATTAGGACATGTTCAAGATCTCCCCATCCTAGCAAATCCTTTCCCAATTCCCACATCCAGCTTTACCTACCACCCTGTTTCCTTCTATTTCCTCCAGTCTTCTACACCTGCTGGACTTCTTGATAAAATGTCTTACTTTCACCAGCTCTATGTACCCTCACTCACTCCTCAACCCATTGTTGTCTCACTTCCAGCCCTACCACTTCTCTGAAACTGCTTATATCAAGATCACCAATGAAGTCTGTGTTACTAGATCCAATAATTTCTTCTTAAGAGTTATTTCGTTTTCCCTAGTTGCAGCATTTGATACTGTTATCATCCCACCCATCTTAAAATGCTTTCATACCTTGAATTTAGTGGCTATAATTTCCCGATTTTCCTCCTACATGTCTCTCTACTGCTTCTCGTATGCTTTGTGATATTCTCCTTGCCTAGCCATTCCTTCCACATTGGGAGGCTCTTCTCATTCTATACACATAATTTCATTCAGTCTCTTGGCCTTAGTTCCCATCTATATGATGTTCCGAAAATCTTTGAACTCTCATGTGATCTACAGAGCTGTACATCTAACTCCCTATGGGACAACACCACTTGGATGTCTAGCATATATTTCATATTCAGCATGTCTGAAACTGAATTCTTCTTCTTCTCCAAATTTGTTCCTCCTCCAGGGTTCTCCCTCAGTCAATGGCACCACCAGCCATTCAGTTGTTTAAGGAAGAACCTGGAAGTCATCTTTGCCTCCTTTCTCTTCATCATCCTCCATACCCAATCAATCAACAAGTCTAGCCAATTTCTCCTCACAAAATCTCACTTGAACCCACACATTTCTCATGTCATCATCCTGGTCTATGCTGCATCATTCTCTCCTTTGGACTTGGCCACCATACTGGATTCCCCACTTCCTCTCTTGCCCCATCCAATCTATTCTCTACAGAGCAGTCAGAATAATCTTCTAACCATGCAGATCTGATCATGATACTCCTTCATTAAAAATCCTTTATGAATGTGTCTTGACCCTCAGGATCAAGTCCAAAATCCTTAACATGGCTTATAAAACATCCTGGGAACAGATCTCTCACGTCTCAATGTCATCTTGGGCCATTCTCAGCCAGGTTGGACTTTTTTTCATTCTTTAAAGATACAATACAGCCTCTGTACTTTTACACACATTATCCCTCCATCTCATATCCTCTTTCCTACAACTCTTTACCTGGCTAACTCACTCATCTTTCAAATCTCAGGTTGAGTATCACCTGCTCCAAAAGCTTTCCCTAGTTCAAGGGTTGACAAACTATGACCTATGGGCCAAATTTGCCCATGGCCTGTTTTGGTACAGCCTCGAGTTAAGAATAGTTTTAAATTTTTTAACGGATTTTAAAAGAAGAAAAATAAAAGGAGAAAGAGACAGATAAAGAGGAGGAAGAGAAGAAACAGAAAACATACAGGGCCATTAAAGCCCAAAATAGTGAAAACCTAGGATATTTACTATCTGGACCTTTACAGAAAAGTTTGTTTACCCTTGCCTTCGACCATCAGCTTAGGGCCCCCTGCTGTGTGCTCCCTGATACCCTGGACTTCCTTAGTCATCACACTCAAGCTTTCTTACAATTAGCTATTTAATGTCTCCTTTTCACACTAGACTCTAAGCTCTGCAAAGTCAGGTATCATTTCCATCTTTATCACACTATATCCCTGGTATACAGTACATGGTAGAATCTTAGTAAACATTTGTTGAATGAATTACAGTGGAAGGAAAATAAACAACAGCTACCATATTGCTGTGTCCACAGATAGGCCATGGAAGTACTTCTAGGGGCATATGACTCAGACAACCATATATCCCAGTGCTCTCAGGACAAGGATGATTTATGCTTGTCATCCCAGCAAAATTATTAACAGTTTCCCCTTTTCCTCTCGAAAGTGTCCTACTTTGGAGGAGCTGGGAGACTTAAAAAAAGTTCATAGGTCCCACTGCCTGAGACAACAGAAGCTTCCTAAGGCCACTGGAGCACAAACCACAGTGGCCTTTGTATCGAAAGGCAGAACTCTTCCTATGGGGACGAGAATCCTTGCAACACATAGTGTTCAGAAACCAGAAAAATATTAGAAAAATACTGCATTTATGGAACATCATGATTAAAATAGACTTGTTCACTGACTTGGAAATTTGCCTATTATTTTTAACATAGTCATTGTATGAAAAAACAACCCAAAATTTGTAAATAACCAACTTTTGGAAATCAATCTATCTTGAGTTTGGAACAGCCAGTATAACAAAGTTAATGAATACACTGTGACAAGCTTTTTTTTTTGTCCATGACATATACAGGTGAGTCACTCTTTTCTCTTTTGGCATGACTGGGAAATCAGATATTCTAGCTAATCAATATCCAGGCATGATAAAATAAGTTATTTGGAGATATAAAATTTAAGCATTGAAATTAACTTCAGCAATTGTCTGATTCAACACCCTTATTTTATAGATATGAATATGGGGGACAAGAGAGCACATGTTCCTGCAGTGTATAAGGCTCCTGTGGAATCAGTGACAGGCCTGTTTAAATTTTTTCCCATAAATTTAAATAAAATTAAACACAGTTAATAATAAAACATCACATTTATATTTTATCTCTTTTTGTAATGATCTGGAATCCCTTTGGAATCTCCATGCCTGAGATTTCATCTTAAAGAACAGAAGTCTAGATTTCACTTTATGTGTACTGTCATGTCTCACTTAACGATGGGGATACATTCTGAGAAATGTGTCACTGGGTGATTTTGTCATTGTGCGAACATCATAGAGTGTACTTCCACAAACCTAGATGTCATAGCCCACTACAGACCTAGGCTATACGGTACTAATCTTATGAGACCACCGTCGTATATACAGTCCATCATTGACCGAAATGTCAATGCATGGCTATTCATGAATGTTACCTATCCAAAGAAAGGTACGAATCCTACATCTCTTTTAAATTTCCTCTTCACTTCTTCTCTAAATAGTGTTTTGCCACCATTGGTTTGAGCTGCAGGCCAAACTCATCAAATTTATATCTATTATTAATACTACTACTAATAAAGATAGTATTTATTAAATATGTACAATATGCTAGGCACTAAGCTTCTGTGATTTATTTATCCATTAAAACAACCAGATGAGAAAAGTGTCATTAATTTAAAAATGAGAAAACTGGGGCTAGGAGCAAATAACTTGCCCAGGATACAGAGCTGGTGATTCATCCAGATGGGGCCTCAGCTCATATCTTTGAGTTGACTATGAACCACCGCCCTATAATAACCAGTTCCTTAGGAGGCTGTTGGATACTGCTGCGTGCCACTTCAAGCCCTCTCAGTCCAGCCCCATTTTTTATTTCAGCCACTAATGCGGCTCCCAGTTCCAACCAGGAGAAAGCTGACTTCTGCCCCTGGGCCTAATGCTATGGCAGGAGATGAACCACTTAGTATGCATACATGTGCAATCAGGAAGCATTGGAGTTGAGGCTACCTTTGACCAATTGGAGACATGAGCCTATGGCTTCTCTTTTTGCCCATGGGCAGTAGTGAGATACATTTCATATGGGTCCTCAGAAGGCCGCACAAGATCAAGCATCTCCTGTAGGCATCTTAAGTTGCTTCCCTCCTTTGTTTCATTACTGCTGCCCCTACTCCTGCTCCCTGGGATCACCTCCCAAGTAAATAACCTATGTGCAAACTTTATCTCAGGCTCTGCTTTCAGTGGCATCCAGGACAAGAAGAGGCCGTTTCCCCCACCATCTGAAACCATCTTGTCTCTATTCCTGAGCTTTATAGTGCTAATATGCAAGAGCTAACATACTTTATCTGAAGAGGAAATCCCCTGTCTCTGACAGACCTGACTTCTTCATTTCCTGTGAATAGCAGAGCTATCTCCATCGGTAGGGTCTCAGGACCGCATTGAGAATATTTGTCTACCTCTGCTGAAAGCCCTTCTGATTAGTCAGGCTCCTTGAGCTGGAAACATAAGGATTTATAATGAAAAAGAATCACACAGTAAAAACAGAAAGAATGAAAAGAAAACAAACCAATAAAGAACCTATCCTATCATAACATTTGAGATTCTGGTATTTGCTAGCTTTGGAGGGAGTTCAAGATAAATGAAAGAAATGTGTATTTTATTAAATGCTAATATTTAGAAGATGTGGGGGGAAAAAGGAAAGATAAATGCTTCCAATCATATTTGCAAATATGAGTCGTCTTCTAGCCCCTTCAAAACTGTTAGATGTCTGCCTTGCATTTGAGCTACCTACTCAGTTTTGGAAGTAACGCCGGGGACCAACCAGAAAATTGTACGTGGAGTAGCAAAGTTGCACGTGCATCCAGCCAACAGAGATGGGCACCACACTGTGCTCTCAGCCCGGGCTGTAATACAATAATGAGCCCTTTGGAGCCAAGTTGCAGCTGCCCATCCGATTTCCTGCACAGGAAGAGCCTATTGCTTCTGACCCCACATAGATCTGCCTGTAATAAACTCTATCCTTCCCTTGCAACATCTGCTATTGTTAACATGATCTCTGTTTGTCTTGAAGTATAAATAGGCCCCAAATTTCGAGAGTTCAGAATACACTGAACCGTAACAGCATAGCGTCTTCCTTTTCTTCTTGGTAAGAGCCTTATCCCTCCCTTGGGTTTTGGAACTCATTTTAAGAACAACAATGAAATAAAGTGGAGAGGAAGAAGATTTGAGAGGATCAGGAGTACTCAAAGGGGTCAGAAATGAAGAGTTTTCCTGCTTTTGTTTTTCCTATGTTTGCAGTAACACATGTTATGACTGTCCATTGAGCCATTTTCTGTATTCTATTTTCTCCACACTAAAGTTAAGAGTTTGAGTCAAGAGAAGAAACTAATTTTATTATTAATTAGCACCCAAAGTATTTTGCAGTGTTCAAATTTACCAACTTTTTATTTTGCTTGAACAAGACACTTTCTTGTTCCTTATAACTAATGTGCTTGTTTTCAAGATGAGAAAACAGGGGAGCATTGGTCCTTTCCTCTGATGTAGAGTATTGGTAAAGAGCAGACACTGAAGGCCGACAGCCTAGATTCCCAGCTTAGACCTGCCATTAGGTGAATTGACTCCACTCCTCTGAATCGCAGTTTACTCATCCATAAAATGGATGAAATGAGTAATTATTTCACAGTACTGTTAAAGTAGTAAGTGAAATAATGCATGTGAAATGCTTGATAAGTGTGTTTAATAAATATTAGATGATCCTGATTTTCCAGTAGGTCTGATTTTATCTTCCAGTCCAGTTATCTGAACTACCTCAGAGAGAGAGGAATCAGTTCCATATGTGTCTCCAGCTGAGGGGTTAAAACAGACAAAATGCTTAGAAGAATTGCCTAGCATGCTGTAAGCACTTGATAAATGTTAGCTGTTCATCACCATCATCATTAATGTATCATTAATAATTTATAATTATCCTTATTATTGTAATAAGTTCACTGAAAGAGCTGGACTCAGCAGGTGTAAGAAAGGAAATTTAGTCTTTCTTACCATTTCTCATTTAAACTCATGCTGTCAAATGATTTTTCTCAGATCCTGGATGAACCCTAGGTAGATGACATAGCTTTTCTGATTACTTTCACATATGAAAAGTTCTAGTCCAATCCAATGCAATCTAAAATCCTTTTGAAAACTGCTTTCTTCCCTCAGCTTGGGTCTGCCTCAGGCTGAGAAATCTGTGATGGGAAAAAATATGGCTGGCTTTGCACCATTTCCCCATCTGATTCCTCTTCCTCCACTCACTAAGAAGCCTCTGGTTCTCCAGAGCTGAGCTTGGGCCCTGGAGTTGAGAGAGGCAAGAGCAATATAGGACAGAAGAGATCTTCCTTGACTAAGAACATTCATAATCTGGCATTGATGTCCTCTGAGTATTGCAGATGTCTAACACTGCCTTTGAGTCAGGCCCTCCCGTGGGTTCCAGAGAGATTTACACTAAGGATCTGCAGTTGCCTGTCTGGCATGGGTGATGCTTGTTCCTGCTAGCTGCTTAAGATGTATCTGGTAGCCCCTGCTGTCTAGTGTCTACCCCTCAATTGAGGCCACCTCACACCTCTCGGGTGGGTCTATAATAAAATGATGTATGATACACTCCCCTAACAGGCCCATACCTGGTCCACTGTTGGCCAGGCATCTTTGCTCAGCAGGTCTCTTACCTGTAGACTCTTCTTCACATGTCAGACAACGGTCTCTGTCTGAAAACTTCTCCTTGTGGTGCCTTAAAAACCAACTCATTTGGAGAGAGATATGAGGGCAAGCACTATGCTCTGCCCCTCTGTGAGAAGAGATGGAGAATTCATAGCACACTGAAAATTATCTACAATATGATGCTCAGAACAGTCCTCTTCCACCTCCCAATGAATTCTCCTCTTCTCGTACATACTTTGGGGGTACTTGAAGGGCTAGAAAGGCAGAGACTGCATTAGGTTTTAGCCACGTCCCTGGCAAGATCAACATAGATTGTCATAGTTTGCACTATCCAGCACAGTAGCCACTCAGCACATGTGGCTATGTAAGTTTAAATTTTAATTAATTACAATAAAATAAAATAAAATTCAGTTTCTCAGTCTCACTAGTCACATTTCAAGTGTTCAATACCCACATGTGGCTAGTGGCTACCATACTGGATAACACAGACAGAAAATTTCCATCATTGCAGAAAGTTCCACGGACAGAGCTGGAACTCTGGAAACTCATTTTAGAAGGTGAAGGTTTTGTCATCTATTATTTTGTTCTCAAGCCTTGGAGCCTCTCCTGAAGCTACAGTACAAGAGAAAATTTCACATTTCTCAGTTTTTTCTTTTTTTCATATAATCAGTAAGTAGATATATTTTGACATCTGGATTCTGGACTAGGGATGTGTCAAAGCAAATGAATATAAGATCATTTTTCACAATGCTAAAATCTTAGATAAAATGGAAATTATTAGAGTTTTTATGCTCAAGCCTCAAGTCAAAAAAACATCTACTCAACCAGAATAAGCCTCTCCACCATTTCTGCCCCCATGATGAGACACAGAAGCGCATTCATCAAAACTATTATCCTTTATATTTACGGTATTTTATAGTTTATGAGCCACATGAATTATCACATTTTTTTCTAAATGCAATTCTAAAAAGTAGGCAGGACAGGTATTATTGTACCCATTTTACAGACAAGGAAATAGGCTAAGGGAGTATAAATGACCTGCCCAACGTCACAGAGCCAATAACTGGGAAAGCCAAGTATACTCAAGCTCCTTCCACTTCATTATGCTTTTTTCTGAAAGGCAGGAAAAATTACAAAACCAATTCTTACTAACACATAGAGAACGTGGGAATTCAGAACTGAATCCCTTTGAAAGACCTCCACGATTTTGACTGATTACTCATGTATGTGCTTCCAGATACCTAGTATGCCTAGAATTAAGGGCTGTTCTATTAGCAGGATGTTGAGAAGCAGCTGGTCTGATGAGGAACATGAAAGACAAACAGCAGAGGTATTCCATTTCCCTCAATAAAATTGGGAGCTGGATTTTGTTTTCCTTGAGCACATTCCCACTTGGCCTGTTTGCATCTTCTTGTCGTTTACTCAACAATACTGATAGAGTCAATGCCAACCCCTTGGGAGGGCATAAGGAGAAATGTATCACCCAACATGGAGAGACATTTGAACACAGATCAGGGCAATAAATGTAACTGATACTGGTCCTACTCCTCTACAGGGTAGAAGTTTGTTTATTCATTTTTTGTAACCAGACTTAATAAAGAACAGAAAGCATCAAGAAATACATAGGAATGAGAAACACCAAATTCAAGATAGTTGTCTCTGGGAGGGGGCAGGGAAGTGGATTCAATTGGAATCAGGGAAGTGGCTCGAAAGGGCTTCAGTTGTCTTTGTAAGTTTGTAATGTTTTACTTCTAAAGATGGATGGTGGGTACATGGGTGTTCATTATGCTAGTCTTTATACCATTGAATGATAAAATTCCTCAAAATCAATTTTTAATAATAAAAAAGGAAAGTTACTAAAGGCTTATTTGCTGGAACACAGATTATTTTTATAGGCCCCTTCATCTTAAATCATTTGTTGAAACACAATTTTACTCACAATTGTTTAAAATATTTTTATGTAACAAGGCCAACAGAAGGCTGAGAGCTAGAATGTTCTCTGAATAAAGCTGGCTTTGCCCACATGGGCTGACAAAATGAGGTGTAGAATTACAATGACTTTTTTTCTTTTTTCTTTGGTGAGGAAGATTGGCCCTGAGCTAACACCTGTTGCCAATCTTCCTCTTTTTGGTTGAGGATGAGTAGCCCTGAGCTAACATCTGTGCCCATCTTCCTCTATTTTGTATGTGGGATGCCTGCCACAGCACAGCTTGATGAGTGGTGTAGGTCTGAGCCTGGGATCCGAACCTGAGAGCCCCAGGCCGCCAAAGTGGAGCATGCCGAACTCAACCACTGCGCCACCAGGCCAGCCCCTGAAATGACTTTCTGTTCATTTGGCTTGACCATGTCCTCCATATGAGTCACTAGTACACTCCTGAATCCAGGTGGAGGAGCTAAGGGAAGATGAATCAATTACTTGTGAACATTCCAAAAGCATCATCAACTTCAGAAGCTTACAGAAGTGTAAGTATACATAAATACACAAATATAATACAATGGTTCAGGTTTATCGATAGGCAGATAGGCACAAGGGAAGGATGCCCATTCCCATCGCAGGGTCAGGAAAAACTTCATAAATTACCTCTTCAGATGGGTCTCAAGAGCTGAGTATAGTACACGGTACAGCTCCTGTCTGGCTGCCCATCAAGTCTTCGCCATTCTCCCTTCTCCAGGTTATGGACCCTGACCTCTGGCCACAAGAGTGGGTCCATAACCGAGTTCTGGCCAATCATATTCCCCCATTTCTTTGGACCCAGTGATTGGTCTTGAAAGAGGCATAAAGACCAAATAAGAATTATCAGTATTTCCCTAGGCCTGATATACAGACATTGGGAGGAAAAAAATCTCTTTTTCAGCTAGGATTACTAAACTGGGATTAGTGAGGCAATATTCTCTTCCAGACAGAAAAGGTCTTTGCCTTTCGGAGGGAATGGGGCCAAGAGTCACGAGAGCAGAGTCAATCAGAAAGAACAAAGAGAGGGGGCTGACAGCATTGAATCCTTGGTCCCGATTCCTGGTAGTCCTCAAGGCCCAGGTTCTTCTAACTCTTTCTTCAGTTCTCTTAGGGATTGCAATATCCTCCCCAAAGCATAAGCCAAATAGTTATGTGTTGCTTAAGGTTCTCAGGGCAATGATTCACTTACTTGCCTTGATTAATATTTTGAGTAAATAATCACCTGATAGGTAGAGTGGGGAAGTGGATTCTGAGAAGAGGGTGGAAGGGACACAGGCACGAAAGCATGAGGCAGCATTAGAGAAGAAAGTAGCCTAGGTTCAAGGGCACTGGGTCTGTTATGAAATAAAGCCAATGCTGTAGGCAAAGTTCAGGTCAAGAAGACTTTCATTTGCTTTGACCCTCACCACAAGTACCTCATGCGTATCTCATTTTCAAAGGTCAAAATACCTCAGCAAGGTATTCCAGTATAGAAACCTTTGGTTAAATGAAACCTGGCTAAGTAGTTCCTCGCTACTGGCGAAAAATTTCTGCTTCATCTCAAAGCATTAACATTTTAATAGTGACCTGCTCAAGGCAAAAAATTCTTCACTATACTCAATGATCAATCTTTCCTCTTGGAACTTAAGGCTTGAGGGCTGCTGGGTTGAGTAGAAGTTGTAGGAGGGAGAGGAACCACTTCCCAAGGTCCTTCAAATCATGCCATGTGGACCACTGTTGACTTGGCCTACACGCAAATCCCCCTCTCTCTAACTGTGCTCTTGCACTGTGTACGCCTCACTGCACTCATCCAATGACATGGGGCATTCTCCTGCATTCCGATAACCATTAGCACCCTTATTCTATGACACTTACTTCATTTGAAGAATGAAAATGGGGGAAAAAGTTGTCTTTATGCAATTGAATCACAAAATATCGTCACTCACGTTCACAGCCTATAAATGTGGGTCTAGTCACTGTTGCTTAGGAGGCAAAATTTCTAAAGGATACATAGAAATCTTAAAAACTCCTTTTCAGATTATCTATTTGAAGTTTAAGCAATAAGAGTATTACTGGCGGGACTTGAAGTTGAGCACAGAGAGATTATGCTATGTCAGAATCATTAAATAACATCTATTATCTGCCATCTGATCTATAGATGAATAGAGATGGTCTCAATGCAAGTGACTTATGATATTTCCAGCTTCTTTCACATAAAATGAGAAAGAGTATAAATGGAGATATAATCAATTAAAAAGGCATGGAAACAGCATTTCAAGTTGATAATGCAGTTCAGCAAGAGGATGTATGTAAGCACACTGCGTCAAGACTAAGGGAAATTCAAATGCAACGCTCGTGTGTTTGGGGGTTATTTCTTATTTATGTTGTGGAAAATTATCGTCTAAGGACTTGTAATAGGGCATGGAGGTTATACTTTTTTGTGCTTAAGCTGTTCAGATATTTCAATGCTGTATTTAATTCAATCTATAGCCTACACCGGCTTGTGAACACTCTACTTGGCTAAAGTGACCAGCTCTTAATAGATTGATGTTGCTGCTTCATAGAAATATGCAAGAAATGGCCAATTTTAACTGCATCTATGAATACAGATTTCACTTGAATGCCACTCAGATACTAAAGCTTCTGAGATGGGTGATGCTGACTAATAGACAACGTGTCCATTTAGGAGTTAGATTATGTTTTAGGCAATTTTTTTACAGGTAAAAAAAGAAATAACTTAGAGCAGGGTTTCTCACCCTTAACATTATTGACATTTTACGCTGAATAATTCTTTGTCGTGGGGGACTGTGCTGTGCATTGTAGGACCACAGGCTATCATTGAGATCTAACCATCATTGAGAACCACAGGCTTGGAGGATTGTTGTGAGAATCAAAAGAGATAATATTTGTTACTATCCTTATAAAGTACAAATTACTTTACAAATATATCTCCTTATATGATAGTAGAACTAATTTTCCAATCTTTTAATTGGACTAATTATACTATACAATAAATAGCATTACTCTCTTGCAGCAAAAACTTAGTTATGTTCTTGGCAAAATTCATAAACATAGCAAGGGCTAGCAGCTCTTCCAGAGCAGGCTCATTTTTTATTCAGATTTGTATCCCCAGTGTCTATTGCAGTTCCTGACTCATGTCATATCTCCGTAAATCTTTTGTGAATAAAAAAGAAAATCTTAAAAGAGATCTTGCTATGTATACTTTTAAGAATTCTTTAACTTTAGTCAGTCTCAATGAATTACATGTATTTGGCATTTTAAAAGTTAGGAAAGTTTTCAAATGTACATCCATGGAGTCAGGGCAAGGGTGGGGGTGTTACCCAAAGAACAGAACATTCTTAATCAATTCTACTATCAGTCAAATTTTTGTATCTTCTATTAAATATTTTCCAAGTTATCAGAAAATTAGCAAATCTCCACTGCTACAAGAGTAATCCATGTCACTGTCCTTTCTCACCTGGATCACTGCAGTAGAACTGCTAATTCATCTCTGTCTTATCTATTCTTGCAAACCTCCATTTATTCCTCTAGAGTTTTACCAATGCAAAGTAAATTACATTAGTCTCCATTGCAACTCAAATAAAATCTCGTGTTCCTAAAATGTCCCACAAGGCTCCTCAGGATCTGGCTCTTGTCCACTTGTCCAACCTCATCACAGGCTACTTATTTGCATGCTCACCATTATTCAGTCCCTCTGCCCTTCCTTCCTCCAGCGCTCTCTCCTCCTGCCTTGAAGTTTCCACACAAACTGCTCTCTCTGCCTGGAAGGCTTTCCCCTGCTCACATTACCTGGCCAACTCCTACTCAATTTTGGTCTCAGTTTAAATATCTTTTCCAAGAGCAGCCTTCATTGACCCCACCACCACCACTGTTCTAAATCATGATGCACTTATGGCACTCTTACTTTCCTCTTTATAGCATTTATCATATATATAATTATATATTTGTCTATTTATTTACATTTATTTGTCTCTCATTGTTTACTTTCCCTAATAAGACAAGGGAGCAGGAATTATGTCATGTATACCCACCTTTTATCACAATACCTAGCACACAGTAGCTGTGCAATAAATATCTGCTGAGTAAATGGAGGAATGAATGCACGAATCTGCACATCTTAACACTGACTTTCTGAAGGAAAACCTCTGGCAGCAAAGGTAGCATTTCAGGCTAGAAAGGAGAAGGCAGCACGGGTAGGGGAAGTATTGCGGGGTCAGCAAGGCCCTGCAAGAACCAATCCCTGAAGTCACATTTTGTCTGTACCTACTTTCTCCGTCGATGCACAGGACGGGCCCAGCTTCTCCTCTCACTGGATGACACCCGACCCCATCTTTGTCACAGACTGTTTTCCTTAAAGCACCTCAGAACCCAGCAAGTAAGCATACAGTGACAGCATTTGCTCCCAGGGTGGGTAGTCCTACCTTTGTGCCCTCTCATCTCTGTGACAAATATTAGGCATTGCTTATCTGCTTGCACACTTTCAAACAAAGGCCCACCTCAATGCCATGCATTCCCCAAGTTCTGGCTTCAGTTTATTTTTTTTTCTCTTTTCTTTAGCAATCTTATTTGCCCTATTGTTTCACCTACCACCTAATTTCAGATAATTTTCGATTTTATCTCTAGCTGCAATTTATCTCCCAGTCTCTAATCCCAGAGATTCCAGCCACTAGCTGGATATCTGAATAGCTCCTCTCCCACGTAGTGGGCACCCCAAACTCCCTAAAGGCAAAGCTCAAGCAATCGTCCTCTCTGCTATTGGAACCTCCATTCCCCCAGATATGCTGCCTATGGACGAGAGAGTCACTGCTGATTTCCTCTCATCAGTCCCCAACAGTCAGGAGTAGGCAAGTCCTTTCTATGTCCTCTCTTTTGTCTTTCTTTGATCTGTATCATCCTCTCCATTCTGATTGCCATCAGTCTCCTCCAGATCCTCAATGCATTTCCTTTAATCTAAACAATTGAATGAGTATCCTAACCAGTCTTTCCATTTGGTCTATGCTCCAACCCAATCTTCACCCTGCTTCCTGCAGCCTGAGTAATATTTCTAAAGTACAGCTTCCTACAGGCCCCTCCTCTATTCTGAAATCTTCAAAGTCCCCTCAACAGCTACTGAAGTAAATAGAAGTACTTTTGTCTGGCATTCAAGGCTCTCCCAAAATGTTGTCCTACTCTCCCTTTCCTCTAAATGTGTTTCCCATACGACAGCCAAATGAAAATACCCCACACCTTGTGATACCTTGTCCTTTATTCTTGCCTCAAAATGGGAAATTCCTTCTTCCCTCTGTCAAAATCCCACCCATCCAGTCCGCTCAGAGTACTATTCATGTATTTGTAGGTGCTTATCTTATATTGCTTCATGTTATAGTCAGGTACTTGGATTATCACACTAAATTGCTATCTCTTTGAGGGTCAAAGATGGATCTCACTTATATATAACTTCCCAGACAGCCTATACACAGGACGGGCGGGTCATGGGCATTAAGAAAAAAGCATGGGCACTGAATTCAGACAACCTTGGACATAAATCCTGGATTTACCACTTGACATATCATCTTAAACAGAGTCCCTAGACTCTGTAAGCCTCAGTTTCATAATATTTAGAATGATGAAAATGAGGCTTATTTTCCAAGTTATTGTAAAGATGTGATATATAAAGCACCTAACAATGTCTGGCACGTAAGAGGCACCCACAAATGGAAGCTACTGTAACAGTAGTAACTATTACTACTTTGTAAGAAAGAGTCAATATATATTGGTTAAACTAAACCAAAACTAGCATAATAAATCTGTTCCGCCGTCCAGGAGGGTATAATCAAATTGAGGAAAGAAGTCACCACCACGTGCTAACATAATCAACCATTCTAAGCAAGATGTAACATGGATGATGACATCATCAGTAAGTTCCAAGGGCGTCTAAGGAGGAAGAGGTCACTCATTCCGGGAGTGGAGAGGGCATCCCCTTGACGGACACATAGATCCTCAGTAAACTCTTGAGAAATGGAATAGCCACAGAAATAGGCCTATGCTGAACAGTAAAGGGTTACTCTCGATTGTTTTTTCTTTAAAAAAAAAAATGAAGTATGTCTTAAATGAGCCATTAATCTTTTATTTACTTCACTAATTACTAATTTCTTTTTTAATTAACTCTTTATTAAAAGGCATTCTAATACAGGGGGAAATATACTGGCTTGAAAAGGGACTGAGAGTCTGGTCTGATAGGCTGTATGATTACAAAGGAGTCATTTTGCTCCTAGACCCTCCATGATATCAGCTGCAAATAGTAAAATGCCAGAAAGAGTGAGGCGATGAACCCCGTTTTACAACAGATTCAGGAGTGAGTTCATAAAGTAGGTCTAAATGCCCTTTCTCCTTGTGATGAACAGAGAATATCCTTGTACAACCGCCCACAGCATCCATTTCCCATCGTGCACGGCCCTGTCTGGAGAGGGGAATACGGGGCATTTACCAGTCTTTCTAATTACCAGGTGCTAACGGAGACCAGTGCCAGAGTTTATACCTACAAAACGATTGATTATTCAAGAATAATTCAGGTTCAAGTGGAAAAATTTGGAGAGAAGTGGGAAATCAATTGTTGACAATTTCAAATGGTGGTGATAAACCTACTTCCAAAACTGGAAATGAAAATAAAAAAGGATATTTAAAAAAATTGATGATGAGATGTTATTTTGGCTCTGTTGTGAATGTGTGTGGGATCAAGAGTGATTTGGGTGATTCAGGATATTTTCTTTCCCCTTTCTCTTTCATCCCTCTCAAGAGGAGAAAAGGAAAAGAAAATACCCTACGTCACCAAATCTGGACTTTCCAGATTCCAATCTTGGAATCTTGGAATCACTGAATATGTTATTCTGAATAATGGCCCCAAGATGGCCATGTCATAATCATCAGACCTGTGAATGTTGCTTATATGGCAAAAGGGACTTTGCAGATGTGATTAAGGATCTTGAGATAGGGAGAGTACCCTGTATTATCCATCTGGGCTCTAAATACAACCTCAAGTGTCCTCATAAGAAGGAAGCTGAGAAAGGGTTGGCTACAGAAGAGGAGAAGGCAGTGTGACCATGGAGGCAGAAATTAGAGTGATACAGTGACCACGCAAACAGCAAGAGGCAAAATGGATAGCAAAACATTCCAGTCATTCAGTGAAGGAAATTAAGTCAAGCCCCAGCTATGAGGTTGTAGGGAGAAAAGGGTCAGAGAGAAGAAATGCTATAGAAGCACCTTCCATGTCATGTGGCTCAGCGTTTCTTGGTTGGGGTGTTTAGCTATGAAGAAGTTAGAGTAGGTCCAAGGAGAAGGGGAAGTGGTTCACAACTAGTCAGACTTCTGGAAAACAGAGGGGCTTTGTGTGATTGGTGTGTGTTCCTGCTGTGGGAAGGACCCTTCCCCAGGCTGGTGAACGTGCTTCACCCGTTCACATGGTTGGCTTCCCCGCAGTGGTTACTCAGCAACCATTGTGGCAGGATGCGTGCCTACCCATCTGGAATAGGCATCTGGATCTTTTTTAAACAAGACTAAACAATCGCTCCTTGTTTTTAAAAACTTTTCTGTTTCTGTAGCTATTTTCATGTCCAAGGCAAATGAAGAGCCATGTGGAGGCTCAGCAATTGAAACCTTGCCTCTGTTTTGGAAGAAATGTAACTCAACGTGTCCTTCAAAGGAATTTCCTATCAGATACTCCATTATGTCCATATTCCATTTGAAGAAAGGGAGGGAAAGAGGAAGAAAAGGAGAAATACAAAGAAAAAGACAAAAAATAAAACAGGAGCATGGGGACAAGAAAGTCCGAGAAAGACCATCGGGTGCTTGTGCGTGACTCTCTTTCATATGGAATTAATGGTGGTTTAATGGGGTATGAAAGGATGTTTTACTGGAAACAATGAGGAACAATTGTCTAGCTCACGTTTCATTTCACAGGTCATTATTGCATTAAGAAGTAAATCGACCAAGTCCGGTAAATAACAGTCTGTGTATCGCCGAGAGCTTCAAACCAACAATTTTAGCCATCGCCAACTAATATCTCTGTCATTTTAACCCTTGCAGGGTAGTGCTAGGGGGCTAAACAATTATAGTCTTCACCCAACTCTAGCAGGTGAGCATAATTCATTGCCTCTCTAGTCCCTTCTTTTGCAAACCCCAGGAGACCATATTTTAGCATTGTTGTTTTGTTGATGAGCCAGCCTGAGCCCACTGCAGCTCTGGTGGCCTTGAAAAACAACCCCCATTTTAGTGAGTGCTGGAGGCATCTTTAAACATACTGCTTCCTCTGCAGAATTAATTGCTGCAAAATGCAGTGCTCCCTCATCTAAGCTTTTGCAAGCTCCTACTCAGCTATTTGGGTGGGCCATAGATGTATCTGAGAGAGCCAGGGAAAATGAGCTGCTTTCCTTTATTACAGAAGTTCACATTTGTGTCACCAAGCATCATCAGGCACTGGACATTCAGGAGTTTCTAATGCCTAAACTCTGGTTCCCTTAACTTAGGGGCAATTGGTGGATGAAGCAAATGCTGGCTGTATTTAGAAGTGATAGCATAGCAAACAAATATAGCAAAAATAGTTTATCTTAAATGGTCATATTTAAAATACATGTAATAAAATACATATTTCAATGCATATCAAAATAAAATATTTTATTGCTTCAATTTATAACAAAAATGAGACAAAAATCAGGTTAAGAATCATAATGTTACATAATCACATCAACTAAACCAGGTTATACCGATAAGTTTTCCATCGAAACCTGACGTTCATCCTGCAGAGCTGATGTGAAATCCTCCACATTTCTACGATAGCTCTGAAACAAGATAAACTAAGTCTTACTTCTTTCCTGAGAGAGAGGAAATCTTTCAGTGACAGCATCAGTATTCCAACTTAATAGTTCCTATTTCTTCTTCTTTGACCTTCCACGACTAAAACTAAAGCCTTACAAAGAACTATGGTAGGCTAAATAATAACCTCCCAAAGATGTTTATGCCCTAATCCTGAACATGTGAATAAGGCAAAAGGACTTTGCCAATGTGATTAAGGTTATGGATCTCAAAGTGGGGAAATTATCTGAGTAGGCCCAATCTAACCCTACAAACCCTTAAAAGCAAGGAACTTTCTCTGGCTGGAATCAGAGAGACGCAGCCAAAGAGAAGCAGGAGAGATTCAAAGCACGAGAGAGAGACACAATCCATCACCACTGGCTTTGAAGGTGAAGGGAACCACAAGTCAGGCAATGTCTCCAGCCTACAACAAGCAAGAAAATGGGGAGACCTCAGTCCTACAATCACGTGGAACCTAATTCGGCCAAGAACCTGCATGAGATTAGGAGTGGATTCGTTCCTACAGACTCCAGAAAGGAATGCAGTCCTGCCAACATCTTAATTTTGGCCTTGGAAGACTCGAAGCAGAGAAACCAGCCAACTCTACCAGACTTCTGACCTGCAGAACTGTGAGATAATACACAAGTGCTATTTTAAGCCACTAAATTTGTAATAATTTGTTAGAGCAACAATAGAAAACTAGTACAAGAACCAGTTAAGATATGATGGTCAAATGTTCAAGCCATCACCCCAGCCAGAGCCATGATAAATGATGGCAGTGTTGGCAATGAAATAGTGGTCACTAGTATTTACTTAGTGCTTATCCTGAGCCAGGCATGGGGCTAAGTATTTTATATGCATTGTGTCTTTTGTAACTCTAGGATCTGCTCCTTTGCCTCTAAAGTGTTCAAGCAGAAAGAGAATTATGGCCTAGATGTGGAGATTGGCTGGTTTCCACATGGGCACTGCTCAAGGAAAGTTGCATCCTACCAACATCACCCAAAAGGGAAGAGATTATTATCCACAGCCACACAGAAAAATCAGCTTCAACTCCCTTTCTCCATGGCAATTACTTTCAGACACTTATATTCAATTTTTATTAATATTTCTCCTGTGAGGGAGTTAAGCAAATTGGAATTGGGTCCTACAGGGAGTCCCTAATTCCATAGTAGAAAGATTGGCTTCCAGGTCTAGGAAAATTTCTTTTCTTCTGTGTCTCTTTTCTTGACATGCTTTACATAATAACCAACTCATTTTACAGGATTCCCATTTGTTATATAAATGAGTTTTACTATCATTATTCTTATTAAAATAAGTAATACATATACATGATTTAAAAAAATGGCAACTTCACCGTTGTTCCCTCTGAGCAGCAGTACTGAAGATCAGGATAGCAGAGCGTAACAGGCAAGGAGTCTTCTCCTTTTCACTATATATGTTTTACTGTTGTGTTTATTCATTCAACAAAAAGTTTTAGGATAATTTCTTAAAAGTGGAGATGCTGAGTCACAGGTATAGGTCTTTAGATGGTTGCCAGATGCCACAAGGCTACATCAAGTGACGTTCGAGAACAAGGTTGGAGAACTGTTTTCCTACACTGCGAACACTGAGATTATCATACTTTTATCATTTTTTATCATCACACTTCATTATAATTTGCAATATAATTGCTAAAATAATAGTATGAATAGTAATTATAGCGGCAGTGGTCATCACTCTTTTAGTAGTAGTGATGGACACTTTTGTTGAGCTTATGTAAGGGATTTAATCCTTACAGTAATCATCTGAGTATACAACATTAACGTTTCCACTTCCTAAAGGAAGAAACCGAGGCTGAGAGGATAAGAAATGCACTTAGAGGTGCACATCTAGTAAGTGGACACAATCCAGGTAGCTTGACTCAGTGTAAAAGCTCTTAACCTGTGCTTTGATTATGAGAGAAATTGAGCTTTTTGTATGTTTATTGGCATTTGTATTTATTTCTCTGTAAAAGCCATTTTGGAATCCTTTGAATATTTTTTGAGTTGGTTTGCTCCTTCTTGTTCTTAAATATTAGTAAGATTTTTTTTGTATATTAAGGCAATTAGCCCTTTTCTTTGTGAGTTGTAAATTTTTTCCTAGTTTTTCAGTTTAGTTTTTAATAATCTCTGCAGAACTTTTTAATTCTTATACAATCAAATTTATCAAATATTTACATATGTGTCCTAGATTTTTATTCATGCTCAGAAAGATCTCCATAACTCTAAGAGTATATATAACCTCAGAAATATTTTCTGGTAATTCTATAAATTCATTTTTTTCATCTTTAATCCATATAGAATTTACTTTTATAAAGAAAAATATATGAACTCCTAAATTTTTTTCCCTAAGTGATTAGTCAAATGCCTCAACATCATTAATTGAATAATTCCTATTTTCCCATGATTTAAAGATTTTCTTTATTTTATTTTTTTCCCCCAAAGCCCCAGTAGATAGTTGTATGTCATAGCTGCACATCCTTCTAGTTGCTGTATGTGGGACTCGGCCTCAGGATGGACGGAGAAGTGGTGCCTCGATGCGCACCCGGGATCCGAACCCGGGCCACCAGCATTGCAGCGCACACACTTAACCACCAAGCCACAGGGCCGGCCCCCTATTTTCCCATGATTTAAATGTCATCTTTGTTATAAACTAAATACTCAAATGCCTTTGGATCTATTTCTGACCTTTAAAAATTTTTGTTCCATCCATATACCTATTTCTAGGATATTTTTAATGATTACATTCAAACTGTCACAAAATAGTATTAGTTTTTCACATCTAGTGAGTGTGCAAAATATATGGAGAAAAAACTGAAAACTAGATCAAAGAATCTTTCAGCTCCATAATATTGAAATGAAAAAGTCTGAATCATGAACTTGTTTGGTACCCATTGGTAAGGCACAAGTGTTTTATTTATTGATAGGATATACTATTTATTGGTATTTCCTTCCGTTGAAATACACACACACGCACACATATACAAACAACATAAAATAATCAGACAAATAGACAAACATCTATCTGCCTTTAGGCATCAAATAAGCTAAAGTTTGAGCTTCTACCTTCTAAATCTTTAAATACTATTGTACCAAAAGAATGAAAGCAGCAGTGCAGGATTCCTCCTTTATCAAAAATTAAAGAATAGGAACACAGTTTACTATTCAATGAAGTCCTGGAAACAATCCAGGGGGTAGGGAGCTGGAGAAAGAAAGAAAGAAAGAAAAGAAAAGAAAATGCAAAAAAGAAGGAGAAAGGAGAGAGCCGGCATATTATCATGGCAAAAAGTCAAGTCATCATCTAGTTACAGGTATTCAAAAATAGCCCCTCTCATGGAACATTGATATCACTGTTTCTCATGCAACAAAGCGTAGAAATGTGAATAGACTTCTCAATGAAAAGTCATTACCTTGAGTAGTAAAATTCCTGGTCTCAGAAACCCTTGATGCTTTGCTTGGAGGGCTGGGTATTTAAACAGTAGCTCCTCCGAATGGCAGATAATGCAGAGCTAGGCAAGCTTCTTTCTTTTACCGACTGAGTTATATGCCCAGAACAAATTAGGTGGCCCCTAGAATGGTTTCTAATTCTGGGGTTAGTTTCTAATCCTAGAAACCCAAGACGCATCTGATAACCTATACAAATGACTTATAAAAATGGAATTTAACAAAGATGAATAGAGTCTAGCACATAGGTTAAAAAAATCATTTCTCCGTAATATTTGTTCCTCCAGAACAAGGGGAGAAAGATATCCATACGGTAACCATAGCTACATGTAGCTATTTAGCCCTTGGAATATGACGAGTGCAACTGAGGAACTAAATTTTAAATTGTATATAATTTTAATTTATTATAATTTAAAGAGAAAAACAGATTAGTTATTGGAAAATGTTTCGGTATATTGGAAACAATTTGTATAGACGAATCTACCTTTTCAATTGTAAAGTTTATGAAATCTAAGTACAAATCAAATATTTCTGATGAAAATGTAGTTTCTGAATTGAGATATCCTGTAACTGTAAAATACAAACAAAATTTCAGACATAGCATAAAAAAATGCAAAATATCTCAATAATTTTATATTGATTAATCTTGATAATATTTTGAATATATTGGATTAAATAAAATACACTATTAAATTTAATTTCATCTGTTTCTTTTAACTTTTTTAACCTGTCCACTAGAAAATTTACATTATACTTGTGACTTGCATTATTATTTCTATTGGACAATCCTGTTCTGGATAGGTAATGTTCTGGTTTCCACATTTTGGAAAAATCATTGACAAATTAAAGAATGTCAAAAATAATCCAACGTATGTATGTCAACTATACTTCAATTAAAAAACAAAGAAATGTATCAACAAGTATCAAGAATTATAAAAATGTTTATATCAATGGATCCAGTAATTTTACTTCTGGCAACATAAATTCTAAGGAAATAATCACTAAGAAGAGGAAAAACCTATATGTGCAAAACTATTTTTACGGCATTCTCAAGAATAGGAAATAATGTTCCATAATAGAGGAATGGTTAAGTAAATTATGATGCTACCATTTACCGGGTGGAAGGATGATGTGGCTGCCACAAAGAATGATGATTGTGGGGACTATGTAGCTTCCTTTTTAAAAAAAAAAAATGATACTTTTGTGCACCAAAGGACACAAGCAACAGGGCGAAAAAGCAACCTATGGAATGGGAGAAAATATTTGTAAATCATATATCCGATAAAGGATTAATATCCAGAATATATCAAGAACTCCTACAGCTCAACAACAACAGCAGAAAAACAAATAATTTGATTAAAAAATAGGCAAAGGACTTGAATAGACATTTCTCCAAAGATAATATACACATGGCCAACAGACATATGAAAAGATGCTCAACATCGCTAATCATTAGAGAAATGCAAATCGAAACCACAAGGAGATATCACCTCACACACATCAGGATAGCTACCATTAAAAAAAAAAAAAAGAAAAAAACCCAAAGCAGACAATAACAAGTGTTGGTGAGGATGTGGAGAAATTGGAACCCTTGAGCACTGTTGTCAAGAAAATAGTGCAGCTGCTATGGAAAACATATGGAGTTTCCTCAAAAACTTAAAAATAGAACTATCATATGATCCAGCAATCTTGTTTCTGGGTATATATCCAAAAGAACTGAAAGCAGGATTTTGAAGAGACATTTGCACGCCCATATTCTTTGCAGTATTATTCTCAATAGCCAAGACGTAGAAACAACCGCAATGTTCATCAATGGATGGATAAAGAAAATGTGGTATATTTATATACAATGAAATATTACTCAGCTTTGAAAAGGAAGAAAATCCTGACACATGCTACAACATGGAAGAATCGTGAGGACACTATATTAAGTGAAATAAGCCAGTCACAAAAAGACAAATACTGTACGATTCTACTTATATGAGGTATCTAAAGTAGTCAAATTCATAGAAACAGAAAGTAAAATGGTGGTTGCCAGAGGCTGGGGGAAGGGAGGGAAGAAGAGTTGTTTAATGGGTGTAGAGCTTCAGTTTTGCAAGATGACAAACTTCTGGAGATCTGTTGCACAGCAACGTGAATATGCTTATCACTACTGAACTGTACGCTTAAAAATGGTTAAGATGATAAATTTTATGCTATGTGTTGTATACCACAATCTAATTTTTTTAAAGACTCAATAAATATGAAGTGAGTGCTAAAAAAATAAAGCCAGTCTAGAAAGTGAAGATCTAAAAAACAATCTGTTACATATTGACTAACAGAAGGAATTTAGAATTTCTATGCTTGAAAGAGGCATGTTGGGTTATTATAAGATCACTATTTGACTGTCTTTGAATATGTAAAAGGCTGTAATATGGAAAGAATTAGACTTATACTCTGTCACACCAGAAGGCAAACTAGGTCACTGGGTAGAAATCATAGAAAGAAGATTCTAACAATCAAAATTATTCAAAATGTATTAGGCAGTCTTGTAAAGGAGTACACTACCACTTCCTGGGAAAGTTAAAGGTAGAGGTCATCTATGCAATGAATGGGAAGTGGAATATATTGACCTTCCAGGACCCATCCAAATTGAAGATGCTGTAATTTTCTTTCTTTCCAACTGGCATGTATGCCTGCAAACTAATGGATTAATATGAGGCAACATTTCCAATAATGCATTCTGAAGTACACTCATTCCAAGGGACACTAATGTGCAATATGAACAAGTATTCTCTAGTTAAAAAGTTGGAGAAATACTGGATAACATAAATTTAAACAGCATTTTTTAATTTAATTGCAGAACTTATCGGAAATTTTAATTTTTTAATGCCCATGATGACTCTCCAAAATGAAAATAGTCAAAGTTTTCAAAATTTATTTGTCTGTGGACCACATTTTCCACAATCTCCAGAGATTAGTGAGTGGGGAACATTCTTTGAAAATGCTAAAACAAATTATAAATTAAGCATATCCATAAAATTTACTTTGTGGAACAGTTGACTGGCAAACTAAATTTGAATTCTTGACTTGTTCACTCATTTATTCACCCCTTTATTCATTTATTCCCCCATTTGGCAAACATTTACAGAGCATATATTATGATCTAGGGATTAAACTAAAACTTCTAAGATGCTTGCCTTCAAGGTACTCACAGTCTGGTGAGAAGGCAGGCTTGTGACGGCAGTAGAGCATGAGATGTGTTATGATGGAATTGAGTGATAGATAAAGCAAGGGCATGAAGAGGCAGAGACCCAACTGCATGTGGAAGCCAAGGAACATTCCACTGGGCAGCTGCTACCCTGCACCACAGAGGACAGCCCTGTGTCTGCTACTTCTAATCACAACTCTTTTACTTGCCTCTTTCATATATGCCCTTTAAAGCTTTATCCAATGGCCTAGGCTCATGGCAAATTCCGTGTCCTTCCTAGAACCTTTGTCTGTATCCCCAACTATACGTGATCTCTCCAGTGTACTTTGTGCCAATTTTATACCAACTACTTTTCTCCATCTCATAGCCCAGACCTCCTGCCCCATGCATGAGGGCAGGAATGGTGCCTTATCTAACTTGATGTGCCTTCTAGGAGACCCCAAGAGTACATAGTGCTTTGCTCTCACTGGGCACTCCATAAACATTTATCTAAGTTGGAAAAAAAAAAAACCAACGCATTGAGGGAAAAGGGGAAGCTACAGAAAAATTACCATAATAAATTTTTGATCTCATGACCAAAGTTTCTACTCCATACTACTCTATTGTCATCACATAGCCTCCAGTAATTAACACTGGTAAAATGCTTTTCTTGGATGTGACAGAGTCTATTTAGTTTGTACACGGAAAATGGCTACATATATAATATATTATATATAATATATATATGAAGAAGAGGAACTTAAGTGAAGTTTTTTGTGGTTGTTATTACATTGCCTTTTAAAAATGTTACAGTAATTGACACTTATTTTTCAAGATCTATTTGCTACCATGTGAAGTGGAAATATGTGAATTATTGTGTAATTATATCTCTGTACAGCACCCCACCAGATTATTCAGACCACATGATGATAATTATCTAGAAGTGGTTACGAACCCAAACTTTGGAGTCAGACAAATATAGATTTAAATCTTGGTTCTGCACATTCTAGTTGTGGGACCATGAAAAATTAGTTAACTTCTCTAAACTCCTATTTCTTCAAATGCTGAAAGTGGATAACAATCCCTACATGTTAAGGTTGTTGAAAGGATAAATGGGAATTTCTATAAACCACTTAGCATAATGCCTGGCACATGGAATATGTTAGATAAATGGTAACTATTATTATTGCTAGTTGGAGTGGATAATTGCTGGAATAATTGCACAGTCTCAGTTCGCTTTGTTCTGTGTAGACAGAGCTTTGTGTGTGAGAAAATCTGATAGATCTAAGACAGCTAACATCGGAGAATATAGAGAAAGAAGGAAGAAAACTTAGAAGGAGCATTCCCAGTACAGTATAGCAGGGTGTTAAAAACATAGGTTCAGTCCTGAATCTTCTATTAATTAGTTGTGTGACTTGGGCAAGTTACCTAATGTCTCTATATCAGTTTCCACATCTATAAGATGGAGGAATAAGAATATTTATCTCATAGGGGAGATCCTGTTGATGGCATTAAATGAGATAATTCATCTGAAGGTCTTAGCACAGAGTCAGAAACATGGCAGATACTCAACAAGTATTAGATGTTAATGGAAGATTTGAGGAACAAGACAATCACTGGAATAAAATATCTAGATTGAAGAAAGAAAAAGGAAATTGCTCCACTGGATCATATGCCTTTTCACATCATCCTGTATGAATCACACATGAAAATCATTCCAATTCACAGTATGGACTATTTCAAAATGCAATCAAATACTGTTATGCCATTCACTGTGTGGAGACAGGGCCAGTCACGGGGGAGGGAGAGAAAAGGTGAGGGAAAGGTGCTCTCCAGCTCTTACACAGTATCACTGGAAGCTTTATCCTCCTCTGCTTGGGATAGAAATCCCTGCAGCCACATAGCCCAAAGAGTCTAATATTTTCTGAGACTCCACTGTGCCTTTATATTTTAATACCCTGACATCTGGAATCCTAAAAGTCTAATGTTTAACCATAAATATCTGCTGAGATTAAAGAGCTATATACCAAGTTTCAATCTTTGGGGCCTATAATTGCTTGGGAAAAGAGAATGGTATTTCCCCCTCTAGCTAGAAGAAAAAGACCTCTGCCAGCAGAGATACTGGCAGACAAATTTTCTAACAACCGTTTCCTCTCTCCATTCTCTCCTCTCATTTTCTCCCTCCCTCTCCCTTCTCCCATTTTATAATACCATCTTGCTGTCATTCCCAGGACAAATGGGAAGAAAGAGAAGCCTAGAAAGCTTAAAGAAAAGACACATTTCAAGATTTAGCAGCAAAGTGTTGAGAAAATGCTAGCCCCTCTTTGTCTGTTAGGCAGCTGAGCCCCGTCTCCACATTACTACAGCATTCCCATTATTCAGTTAGAGATCACTTCATCACTCCATGGCTGACAGTCAAATGCCAGCTTTATTTGCTTTTTTATCAACCTAATCTTTTATTTTTGATTTGAGGCCAGTCACTGTTAAGGTCTCCACAACGGTTTATAACTTTCTTTCTCAAGAAGCGTCCAAGAAGTAACACAATTTGAAAAATGTTTCTCACCCTTTCATGGTAAAGAATGGGAAACTCGCACCCACCCTGAAGGTGGATTTGGTCAGAAGTCCTGCTCAGACCACAGCCCTTTGCTGGAAATGATGTCAAGGCAAGTGTGGGAAAAGCTTATCACGAGTTTAGGTTTTTAATACGAGTCAATGTAGAATTTAAAAAATAAACTTATCATTGAACCCATTTTTATCCAGTGATGTATTATGAAAGAGACATTTTGAGGTCATTCATCTCACTTCAGTACTAAGAAAAGTAATCTATATTTAAAAAGGTTTAATGTATTCTTATTATTCAAAGACTTAATTTAGAATGTAAATACTCATGTATCTTTTTAGTTGATGTTCTTTTCCTTTTCAGAATATATCCAGTGTGTATATAAGCAAGAATGTTTATGTCTGTTGGTATTTGGCACAGAGAGCTAATTCTTGATTTTTCAAGATAAATTGAAACTGCCCACTTTTCAAATTAAAAATATTAATTGTTGTCTTAACATCCTGTGTATTGAGTTCAAAGGGAGCATATAAGTCAATAGTAGTGATTCTCAAACCTTAGCAGAGCAGAATCACTTAAGGAGGTTTTGTGTGTGTGTGTGTGTGTGCACGTGTGCACAGGTGTGTGCTTTTAAACACAAAGGCCTGGGCCTCACACGCATCTATTGACTCAAAATCCCCCCAACATGCAAGTGAATGTTTAATGTTCTAGATGATTCCAGTGATAAGCCAGCTTTGGGAGCCACTGTTCTATGCACATCAAATTTACCTACTAAACTGAAGAAATTTGGCAGGAGAACAAAGGTTTCTGTTTTGTTTTGTTTGTTTCAAAATTTCCAGTCTGCTGAGGACCAATTCTTGTAAAAACACAATATAAATTATCAGATAAATTACACATATATGATAAAAGCCCCAAGTTTTATTTATTAGATTCAACAGATATAAAATTACTTTGTCAAACTGCTATGTTTCTAAATGATAAATTTCTGTCATTATCTCATTGTAGACTGGTGCAAGAGTTCCTGGGCCATATCAGGTCAGCAGAGCATTCAGGGAGTAGCGCATCTCTATAGCCTACTGTCTTCAGCTTCCTAAGTGCAATGCCTGCTCCCAGTCTTGCTCCCATCCATGTTCCATACGCTCCACAGCAGCTTGTGTGATCTTTCCAGGGAGTGAATAAAATCCTATCACCACCTTTCTTAAAACCCTCCCACACCATCTTATTAAATTACTCTGGCCTATAAAGGAGCTGGCTCCTGGCTGCCTCCAACTACTCGCCTCTCATCAACTACATACCAGTTGCACTGGTCTCCTTTCCACCCATTCCTGAGACACGTTGAGGCCGTTCTTGTCTCAGAGACTGCTCTGGCTGGTCCCTCTCCCTGGAAGGCTCCTCCCTCTGCTCAGAGCAGTGACTCCTTGCTCAGGTCTCATTGGAAAGGTAACTCTATTTCAAATAACAACTTCTTTACATACACACACACAAACCCCCCCGCACACACATACCCCTCAAACTACCTCTCTAGCCCAAAACTCTCTTTTGTCTTCATAGCTCTCATCACTAGTGACATATTTTTATTTATTCATTTATATACATATATACATATCGTTTATATATATACACATATATACAACCCTTCTGAGAAAGGTTTTTCCTGGCCACAGGAAAGAGCAAGATATATATGTGCTCATATG
The DNA here is from genome assembly GCF_057802395.1 of Ceratotherium simum simum. Lineage (NCBI taxonomy): Eukaryota > Metazoa > Chordata > Mammalia > Perissodactyla > Rhinocerotidae > Ceratotherium > Ceratotherium simum. Next base: position 51,212,420 of record NC_141912.1, read on the forward strand.
CACATATATGTGTATATATATCTGAATGTATACCTCCACTGGAATATAAATTTGATGAAAACAGGAATGTTGTCTTGTTCACAACTATAGTCCCCATCCTTCAAAAGGCACGGGTAGACAGCAAGTGGCCAAAATGCATTTGCTGAATGAATGAAGATGCCAACTTCAGCACTTAGCATGCAAACAGTGCTCAAGGAATGCTGGCTTCCATTTTACCTCCCTTCTACTTTCTTCATCATGGCTGAGAAATTGCAAAATGTTATTGAAACTAAAGCTCTGATTCCTTTCAGTCCTCTCCCAACAACACCAGTCAGTACTCCACATGTATGAACTGGTCTAGAGGTTAGCCATCCATTTGTAGTCTGAGACAGACAGGAAATGAGTAAGAAGCCTGAGTGGAAAGCTTGAGTATCTATCTAGTCCCCTCTAAATGTGATATTAATTTGAAGACTTGTTATTCTAAATGATTTTGGATTTTTGGATTATCAGATACCTCCATAATCAAAAGAAATCCTTTCCAGAAAAAAACGCAAATGGTTCTTAGAGGATCTCCTGCTCGGATTAGCTGCCTTGCATTCTATTGCCATGCATGTTTCAAAGTTGGCTGCAAATGCAAACTTAAAGATAAGTACAAAACAAAATTAACAGCTCACTTTTCCCCTGGCTACGCACCCTGCCTTATACAGGTAGCAAAACCCACTGGTACAGTATTCCTCACAGCTGCTCCACATGGATAATTTTTGCCTGGACCTATGGATATCTGTCTGAGTGGGTAATTTCACATGTGAACTTATACGTGCAAACAAAAATTGTATTTTTCAAATTAAAAATAAACCTCATAGGTAATGGACTCCAAACTGTTAATAAAATAGAGAAAGAACCTAAGGGTGTGTCAAACTCAATGCCATTTGGAATACATATGAGAGTTGGTTCCAGTGTCTCCATTTCCATCTTTGCTGCACTGCCCTCTCTGTTTTACAAAAGATCATAGATTCTCGTCTCAAAGAGAGAAAATACAAAATAGACATTAATTCTCTTAAGATTAAATTTGTGCTTTTCTCATCCACAAGATTGTGGACAGGAATTGGCAAATAATATAGAAGAAAATGCTTTAAAAAATAAGAGAGACTTGGAATAGGGAAGGAGGGATCTATTCATATTTTGGAAGTCAAAGGAAATAAGTACAATCCTGTTACACCCAGAAGGCACCATTTACTATATGTTGTCTCCTCCACTGCAAAAGGACAAAGATTGTATTTTTAGTGCAGTAAACAGCAGATTCTACTGGGGGAATCCTTGAAGTTGGCACCAATCTCATTTAAAATGTTATAAAGCTTTAAAACATCAGGAGTTTAAGGCAGTCAGTCATATTCACCTTCCTATATACATTCAGCCACTCACATACACGCTCATGCTTGTCCACACAGTGATGGTACATGGTATATAATATTATAATACCTGCTGGAGTTTGACCATTGAATCACATTTCACAACCAAGACAGAGAGTGGTGAAAAATAAAACATAAAGCATTACAACCAGCAGCAAGAACATGTTTGTGCCTACACAGCATATTTACACCATGTGGCAACCACCTAAGAGTTCATCAAAAGAACACTATGATTCACACATGGAGTATTTGATGGACATTTTAGAGCTCCTGTTTGTAACAGACATTTTCAATGCCACACCCATACGTTTTTGGCAATCACCTTCGCACATCAAAGACTGCTACTATAAAAACCTACGAGGCCCTTCTGAGAAAGGATTTTCCTGGCCACAGGAAAGAGCACAACTGGCCTGTGTTCATGGACAGCCTAAGGGCTGGAGAGTGAATGACCCAGAAGCAGCCCTCAGTCAATGATGAGTAGGGATCTGAAGTATAAATACCTTAGCTTTTTCATGGCTTAGCTGGGATAATTTTGCGTCATGTCCCCATGGTCTCCTGGAGTTCCCTACCAGATCTGAACTCCAGCTGACCACAGTGGTAACCAGTTTGATAACATACCCTTTACTGGCTTCACTCCTTTCCCTGTCTTACCTCCCCACTTCTCTCCTTTCCTGAGTTCATGCCCCACATAAAATACCTGGATTCTAAGCCTTGTATCAGAGCCTGCTTCTGGGGCAACCCAAACAAAGACACTATCTTCAATCCTTATTCTTTTTTGAAATGTAATTTTCATTCAGTACTCTGGAACACATATCCCTTGTTACTGATTCCACAGAAATGTGATCCTCATCAAAAAGCACAAGTTTAGAAAAGCCTCACAATTATTCATGTACTTATTTTAAAGTATGAGGATGTTTTCTTGATAGCGTAGACACCTGTAACAGTGGGGGTGATTCTTAAAACAGAATTCTTACTGTTCCTTAAAAACCATTCTTACTACAGAAAGCTATTGGAGTAGATCTAGTGGTAAATGGGACAGTAGCTGCCTATCATTTTTTTTCCTTTTACTATTCTGCACATATTTTCTCAATATATACACTTCCCTGAATTTCATTCGTCTGTGCAAAAATATATTTGCTCATTATAATCAACAGATATAACCAACATATCAAAATGAATATTTACTCAGTATGTTCCATGTACTCAGCACTGACTTTTTAAAACTGTAAAATAAGCTGTAGTCCCCACAGCTTGTCGCTCTATTGCAAAGATAAGCCTTCAACCTATGAAAAAATTTAAGAGAAATACGAAAAAGTGTTGAAGCATGAAATTGTATGATAATTAAAAGACTTATGTAGAAACTCCTCTAAATGCCAAGTGCTATAAAGTAGCAATAGTTCAAATGGAAGAAAGGTGGAAACAAATAAAAAGATACCTAGAAACATCTTGGGTCCGGGATTCCATATCATAGATAAATCCTTAAACCAATGACCTGAAGGCCTCAATTTCTTCTGCGTGTTCTCAAATGGTTTGGGGCAAACGCCATTCATACTCTCTTTGGCTATCAATAATTCATTCACTTGATCAGAACATCAACTGATATTTGTTGAGCATCCCTCAACTATACAGCAATGAACAGGACAAAATTCTTGCCCTCATCAAGTTTGCATTTTCTAAAAGGGCAGATAATAAATTAACAAGTAAACAAGTACATTTATAATAGAATTCCAAGTAATGGAATTCTGACAAAAAGTAAAGCAGGCATAGCAAGGCTAGAGAATAATGGAGGAATAATTATTTTAGATAGGGTGGTAAGGGACGGCTTTTTTGAAAAGTTATTATTTGGACAGAAGAAGCCAGCTCTGAAAAGAAGTGAAAACAGGATATTTCAGGCAGAGGAAATAGCCAATGCAAAGGCCCTGAGGTAGAGATAAGCTTATCATGTTAATGGAAAAATAAGACCATGATGAGTAAGTAAAAAGAATGTCACAGAAGACAGAGTGAGAGAGGTAGACAGGAACCAGACACTATAAGGCTTGTAGTTTGGATTTCATTCTGAGGGGGTTGGAAAGCCATTGGAAAGTTGAAAAGATCACTCCGGCTATTGCGTGAAAAATACATTACAGAGCACAGGAGTGGAAGAAGAAATTTTGATCACAACCCCCCAGAGACAATTAGAAGATGGAGAAAAGGAAGGCAAACTGCATGCCATCTACTCTACCTTCATCTCTAGAGTGAGAGCCTTTAAGTCCTGAAGGAAGAGAAAGGTAGACTCAGAGGCCAGAGGAGCTAGTTCCATGCCAGACATTGTGAAATGCCGAGCACTAAGAGAGCTGCTTCAGGCCCAGGTGACGACTAGTGACGGGACTGTCCTTCTCACCTGCGCACAGAGCTGGGTGTTGGGAATCCATACCTTTGACACAGGCAGTCTCATGGAAGGCACAACAGTGATGTCGTGCCATCTCTTAATCACTCAACGTTCCTTGATACAGGCGAGTTGAGCAGCATGTTAGCACAGGCTCCAACTCTATAACTCAGTTCCTCTCCAGGATATTTTGTTCCCACTAGACAACACAAGCAAACCAGCTCCTTCACACACACGCCCTCTCTACTGCAGGCATCGCGTTCAGATATAACCAACCTGTGTTGAAGAAGGATCCAGTCCACTCGGCCTCGATTTTGGGAAATACAGAAACTGGTGGAGGTAGAGCCAGGGCTCTCCCATCCAGATCCTTAAAGAGATATTTTCTTGGACTTTCACAGTCTGATTCAGGGCAGACCAGTATTCCTAAATCTTTCCTGTGAAGATAGATAGGAAGTACCTCTCTCATTTTGTGATAAGCAGCAAAAAGAAAACATATGCTGTTGGTAGTGCTGACCTTACAAAAAATAAATTCAACAGGATTTAATTATTAATAATGTGTTATATGAACATGAAATAAAACTTTACAGAAAATGTTATTTCCCAGTTATATGGTCAAGAAGGAAGACATTCTTATTAACTAAATATTCTGGATATCTGGATATATAATCTTTACTTAGATTGCTCATTTTCTAAGAAGGAAGATACAATAAAATGCTCCTAACTCTAATATCTATTGAACATAATGTAATCATTTCTTTATGGAATTTTGAGGCCTTGAAGTACTTTAAGATTATCATCATAAATATCAATTATATTTGTCCTATATACAAACAAGGTAAAAATAGATATTCTCATTCAACAAAGATCTATTGAAAACCTACTCCTTACAGGTTGGGAAATACAACAGTGATAAACATAGACACGGTTCCTAGACTTTCAGAATTTGAGTCAGGCGGGGTATATAAACAAGTTATAGGCAATTATTACATTGAATTATAGAGAATTTATTTGATTTCCCCCAGTGTAATACTTTTAGGTACCATTAGTAATAACATCAAATATTTATTGCATTCCAACCACATGTCAGGTATTAATAGTACAAAGAATCAGATACTAATTTCGTTTAACTTCACAACTATTTCATCCCGTAGGTAAGACGTGAACATAAGGAAAATCAAACAGTAGAGGAAAAATGACCAAATAACACAAATTGCATACCTAATAATGTTTAGGCACCAAAAGTGGCTCAGGGATGGGCATCTAAAAGAGATTGGTGTTGGGTCAAACACATAAATTTTCTAATTAGGGTGATTTTTCTTGATTCTTTTTTTCCAAGTAAAGGAGTTTTCTCAATGGGAAAGAAAACGTAACTGATTATCCTTGCTCCTGACTTTCCCATTCCTTTTTATGGCAAAAAAAAAAAAATTCTCTATATAGTTTTCAGATCTTTGAATAAAACTCTAGTTCTTGAACTAGAGTAGTTTTTAGACATATGATCTGATCTGAGCGCCAATATCTGTCTAAGCCACATCATTCAGTTCAGGGATTCCTGACGGCTGACATAGTCTCCTTCTACCCACTGGTCTCTGCACAAGGGCTTCCAAGCTTCCTTCTGAAGACTAGTGACACCACACTCCATGGAAGATTCAAGAATTAGGGTCAATTTTTTTCCAGTGATTGAAAACATCCCAAAAAAGTATCTCTAATAAAGACAAAACAATAAAACAATATCAATAGAACTTGCACTCCATCACTTCCACCCCTTTTATTACCAAGAGAAAGTCATGTGGCTGAGCCCAGATTCAGAGAGAACTGACCTCTGCCTCTTTAGAGAGAGAGACTACAATGATCATATATCAAAGGGTCATTCAATCAATCTTTCCAGAAGGACTTATTTCTATTTCCATTGATGATTTCCTTCTTTTTTAAAACATATTTAAGGATTTGAAGAATTGACAAATATTTCATAAATATGGATTATTATAAATACTAAAGCTGGTACCTGGTTTGTAAAGCAGGAAAGTAGAACTTGTTTTTATCTTTGATCTTTAGCATCCTGGTCCTCTCTGCTGTTATTGGATGCATGATTCCTGTGTTCTCTGCATTGGGCAGAATGCAGACATCTAGGTCATCGCTATAGCAACTCTTCACAAAACCAGAAAACGTGACACCTGAAAATTTTTTTTAAGATTTCATAACATTAGATCATGTAAACTGTCAACCACAAATATAGACTACACAACTAAATATTCTTGTACTAATCTATGTCCAAGAATTAATTTAAGCTATCCAGGGTATTTCCAGGAGTTTACATAAAATTGACTTAAAATATCTGTAATTCTTCAAGACACTGCATGCAAAAGAGCAGAGTATTCCAACACATTAAAGTCTTAATAGCAATACTTTTCATCAAAGGTTTGATTAAAATCCAATGAGGAGTGAGTACAATAGTACAAAAGAGCTCTGATAGAAGATTAACTGCATCGGTTGTGATGTAACTTTGATTTTAAGCCTGGCTGTTCCGCCAACTACTAAACAAATTCAGTGAGGCAGAATTTCTGCATCTCAGTTTCCTCCTTTGTGTAATAGGAAAAATAACTCCTACCTGAAAGAATTGTCATATAATCAAATTAAATAATTGCCGTGAAAACTCTTCAACATGTATAAAGCAGTGACTTTTTAAAGGAATCATTCAGTGTTATTATAAACCACCATTGTGGTTATCAATACCAACAGGTGGTCAATTGGACAGTAAGCACTAGACTATGCCATACACTTTCGTTGATGTAATTTCAGAATACTATTAAAAATTCTATACACAGACGTATGAAACTACGTTGTTTCGATAAGCCCAAACATCCTACCTTGAAGTTTCATGATTCCTGAAACTGAATGGCCATTCCTCACTTTGTGCCATGGTTCCTGAGGCCAGCGATTTTGTTCTGAGGTGAATACAGGCCACAGAATACCAACTCGACCCCCTTTTGGGTTGGAGGGAGCTCGATCTGTTGATGTCGAGTTGGCAGAGGAAGGCTTAATTCTGTCCTGAATGCAGTCAAAAGAGGAGCTAGTGGCCACAATGACTGAATTCTTAAGCACAATCTGTACATTACTGATGGAACTCTGTGGAACAGAAGACACATATACTACCGCTAAAAGACCAACAGCATTGTCTACCAGAGTGATGTTCTCCATCTCCACACTGTTCTCCACATGTAGCATGGCACCATAGTCAAAGTTCTTGAAAGCCAAAAAGCCAGAGATACCAGTACAGTTGTCAAGTCCACTTTCCTTATAGAGATGAAGGCCATGAAGGCTTGAGTGGGCCACATTGGCAGACCAAAGAGCTTCAGGAGAGGAACACCTGTGGCCTCGGATGTGAAAGCCAAGTCTCTCTGATCCTGCCACAACGTTGCCACGGAGGTTGATGTCTTTTGCCTGGTTCACTTTGATTCCTGCCACCCAAACAGTGGACTGTGCTGACTGTGTCATCAGAACCACAAGGTTATTAGAGAGAGAATAGCCCTGACCCACCAAATCAATGCCATGACCAGCAGTGCCAAACACTATACTGTCATTTAAAATGACCCCATGACTGGCAACTGCATGAATGCCCCCACCGCAGCTTTGGTGCAGAGTGGAAGATACAATCCAGGATCCTGCTGACACATTAATGAGTTCAATGGATGAATAAAATGGCGACCCAAAGTTCTGAATTTCCACATTTGAAAGTTGAAGGACACCTGCAAACAAAATACATATTGTCAGGGATTTCCTTCTTCTCCACAAAAGGCAGAAGGATGGTCCATTTATGAGCATCAGGATATGCAGATTTTTCATTAAAATGTAATAGTTTATTCTCAGCACCAGCACAATATTTCAAGCCAGTGAATCTCACTAACAAAATATGACTCTTTACAAATATCACATCAATGCCTGAAAAGGTTTCATGTGCAGTCTGAAGAGTCTGGTGATAGGATGGGGAGAGAGGAAAGGAGAGATCGAGAAAAGAGATGGGCTTTAAGGATGAGCACAGCTAGCTTAAAGATTCCGTGCATTTTTCTGCAGGATTGTGTCAAGGAACTGGATAAGACTGAAGGGAATACGGAATCCTGGCCACTCACCTCAAAGTCATGTCTTTCTCTCTGTGTCTCAGTGACCCCATGTGAAAAGGTCATAGCCATCCCCACAAAGACATCGCATGAAGGAATATAATGGCTAACTCTATAAAATATTTCAAGCATTTCTTAAGCTATAATATAAGTGTAAAATTTACTTCCACTCAATTTATGGCCAGAAACATGATATTCAATAATTCTTGTTGATTAAGACATGATAGAGGCAACAACATATTTTTAAAATCATTTTAAAGACCCTATAAATCTATTCCGTATTTTTATCCTAGCCACACTAAATTCTCTGTTTCATTTTTGCAACAATATTTTCTACATCTTTTACACAGGGAGAGGATAGTGAATTATTTAGTCTTATAGGGAATTTTATTTGGACTGTTTTAAGTGGATATTGTTAACACAAAGTATAAAATACGTCCACTAGATTGATTTAAAAATATGATGGGGGGTCGGCCCGGTGGCGCAGCAGTTAAGTGTGCGCACTCCACTGCGGCGGCCCGGGGTTCGCAGGTTCGGATCCCGGGCGCGCACCGACACACCGCTTGTCAAGCCATGCTGTGGCAGCATCCCATATAAAGTAGAGGAGGATGGGCACGGATGTTAGCCCAGGGCCAGTCTTCCTCAACAAAAAAGGGGAGGATTGGCAGATGTTAGCTCAGGGCTAGTCCTTCTCACACACACACACAAAAATATGATGAGCACTAATATGTCAGTGTGTGTACTCTTGGTAAGACAGATAGTAACGTGATTATAGGAGAAAATGAGGTTATTTTATAACTATAACACCTAGCTCTCCTACAGCACTCATTATGTACCAGGCACTGTTCTGTTTTGTATATATATATATGTAAATTTCCTGCCATCAGACATAGCACACTACTGGGGAAGAGTCATAGAAATTCAGGAAAGAGATAAAATTTAAGTGGTCACTAAATTATCTATAATTTCAAAGCACAGGAAATTTCACTATTTATATATATATCACATCAACTCTTTTAATTTTCACAAAAATCCTATGAGGTAAGTACAATTGTTACCTCCTATTACAGATAAGAAAACTGAAGCAGAGAAGGGTTAAGTAATATACTAGGACTTGGAGCTAGGCATATAGATACAGAGACTATACTATTAGCCCTCACGCAGGCACACGGGAGAGAGAGGGACACACGGTGGAATAAAAGGAGCAGCTTCGCACTCGGCATCAGGTGACTGGACTATAGCCACGTGCCAATAATTAGTCACATGTCCTTAGCCAGGTAGGTCACAACTTTATCCCTCACTTCTTTCCTTTTTTCTTTCTTTCTTTTTTTATTTTTTGAAAAAAGTGCCGCCAAAGGTAAACTATACAGGTAAACTATAAAGTTATTTCTGTCTTTAAAATTGGGGGGAGCTATAATGTTTTAGTAATAATATTTAAAGCTCAAAGGTAGTCCAGCCTAAACTCTCCACCTTCCCCACTCCCTTTTCAAGATGAGAAAGTAGAACCCTTGCAAATCAGCAGCCGTGAAGACCCAAGCCCTTGTGAGAAGGACAGATGAAGTAAAAGACCATGTCTTTCTTTGTGGCCAGACAGACAGCAGGATTCCAATATGCCTAAATTTCTCAAATGACTCTGATTGAGAAGACACTGGCAGATAGTGTGGCAATTGTCATAGGATGATAAAACATCAAAAGCTCTTTGTCTGGTGATATCACTTTTGACATAATTTAAAGTGTCCCTCACCCATAGCGCATAACTGAAAAGGCCATCAAAACTGCCTCCCTAGAACTTTGGCACAGAGGACACTAAATGCTAGTGTGAGTCCACACATAAATAGCTTATTTTGCAGGATGGAAGGCGGTTCTAGAATCCCAGTCAAGGCACTGCATCAGTATTATTTTAATTAATATTTTTTTTATGTCATACTTGCACAGTTATAATTCATAGTTTTAAATTATACAAGATCTTTTTACTTGCGTGCATATTAAACAATGACTGAAAACTAATCAATAGTAAATACTTAAAATGTCTTGAGCCTTTAAATAGAGCATTAAGCCATGATTTTGTTCATAACTATTTTCCTATTTTTCCTTTTGAAAATCACAATTCTGAGTACAACTTGCTGGATTCACTGGTCAGAAGGAGAATGGCAGAGGTCTCTGATTTAAAAGTAGGAATTATAAGTCCTAGCCTCCTTTTCTGCCCTATGACCCTTCAACACCCATAGCTGGCACCCTTGACCTGTACCTGCAGATTCCAGGTCATCCATATTCCTACCTCTGGAGTATGTTACAGAAAAATGCAAGGGTTCTTAATACAGTGTGGGAAACTGGATTGGATTCTGGAACAGAAAAAGGACATTAGTGGAAAAACTGGTGGAATCTTATTAGTGTCTTGAGTTCAATTAATAGTTATGCACCAATGCTAATTTTTTGGTTTTGACAAATGTACCAGACTTATGTCAGACATTAACAGTTGGGGAAACCAGGTGAAAGATACACAGGAACTCTCCCTACTATCTTTGCAACTTTTCTATAAATCTAAAACGATTACAAAATGAAAAGTTTATTTAACAATGGCTTCAGAATCAGGCTTGAATTTGAATGTTACCTCTGCCACTTTCTAGCTGGATGACTTTTCTTACTCTTTGTTTATTTTATTCATTTACATTTATGGAGCACCTAATACACAGCAGTTACCACATAGGAAAACAGGGATGAGATCCAACCTTACCCTCAAGGAGTTCACATGCTCATTATAGAGTTTTACAAACAAGCAGGCAATTTTATTACAGACTCTGTTTCCTCATCTATAAAAATGTCTCTTTCATAGAGATATTAGGATTAAATGAGATAAAATAGGCATGAAAACCAGCATAGTTCCTGGTCCACAAGAAGCATACAATATAGGTTCCTTTCCTTTCCCCAGGGGATGATTTAAGAAAATTTAAGGATCAGCAACATCAGAGGTTCAAGACCAAGTCAGTCTTGCTGCTGGTTCTGCTCTGGTTTGGAGCCCAGTGGTAACAAATGGTAATGTCCCATTCCTCTGACCACGCTCCAGCTTGGCCTGCACCTCAGTTAAAAGGGGCCCTGTCTTGCTCTCCCTCCTGATTCTTCACCTTCATATACTGCAGGACAGTCTCATTTCTACAAGACCAGAACTCAGCCTTTGTCTCAGTCTCCTAGAGCAGGATTTCTCAACCTCAACACTATTGACATTTTGGACCAGATGACCCTTTCTTGTGGGAGGCTGTCCTGTGCATTGTAGGATGTTTAGCATCTACCCACTAGAGGCCAGAAGCTTCCCCAAGTTGTGACAAGCAGAAACGTCTCCAGGCATTGCCAAATGTCCTTAGGAGGGGAGGGAGGGACAAAATCACTTCTGTTGAGAACTGATGGAGTTAGAGCTTATGGAGAGAGAGCCTGTTCTATGGACCAGAAATCCTGAACCTTTTATTTAACGTCCAAACACTGGCCTTTACCATACTGGTGAAACAGATGTGCCAACAAAAAGTGTTCCATGCTCAACATATTTAGGAAGTGATTAGATCCTTTATTCCAGGCCTTCTCAGACCCTTTATCGTATTCATTTACACAATGACTTTCTAAGATGGAGCTACAGTGATAGCCTATCCCCAATTTTTTTGACTAGGAAGCAACTTGGAAATAATATTTAAGGAACACAAGTTTAAGAAATAAGGTACAAATCAGATAATTTTGCAGCATTCCATAAGAGCTAAAGCTTGAAAGAAACGAGAGAGATTGAACTGATCCTTAAAGTAGTCTAGAATATGGAAATCATTTTTATTTAAATTTATACTATTAATTTATGGCACGAGCTGAGGCCTGCCATCAGATATAGCACACTACTGGGAAAGAGTAATAGAAATTCAGGAAAGAGATAAAATTCAAGTGGTCATTAAATCATCTATAATTTCAAAGCAGAGGAAATTGCACATCTGCTGAAGATGTTTTCTTTGAGGTAAAAATGTACATATGTGTTGATTGCTAGTATATTATTTTAAGATCACACTGATAATTAAGCACAGATTCGAACTGAAAATTCGTAGCTTCTCAGAGCACAAAGGAGCCATCTGATTTGAACATTTTGTTTTATAAGTGAAAATTCTCACAGTTGAAACTTCTGAGTGTCCCAGATGACTGGGCTCCAATTGGTAATGCTTAGTAACTTAAAATTTTATTTACCTGAAAATTCTTCTCTGCTGGATTTCCTGAAGTACCCCACAAGTAGTCTCCCCTTACATGATATATCAGGCTGGATTCGTATATTTCGGGTCAAAAGTCCAACCTCAGCAGCCAAAGGAATGTATCGGCCATCCTCCATGACATGGACACTTCCTGAGGCAACAGGAGTTGGGGAAGAAAAAACTTTAAAAATCTATTTTGGAAACCACCAGCTGGAGACCCAGCAAACCTGAGAAATGAAAACACTCCTCTCCCCTTGGAAGTCCTACCAACACTGAGGTCTGCTTTTCCTCGGGCATTCTCCGCAAATGTCAGCTGAGAAATGAAAAGCCCGTTCACTTGTCTCTCTTTGGGATCTTTGAGCAAGAATTCATTTCTCCTCAATAACTGTGGGTATTGGGACAGGCTACTGGTGCAGGGATGTCAGGGCAGACCTGTCCAATTAGTGGGGTCCCCAAGCTCCTTCCTTAAATTCATCGGCATGAGACCACCATTCGGTGGTACATTGTCCAGGACCTCGCTCACGAGAGGGAGGAATCCCAGATCAACTGAGGCAGTGACAGAACAAAACCTGCAATGTCTGAATAAAGGGATAAAGACCAGTAGCAGCGTCCTCTCCTGGTGGGTGTCAAGCTCACTGCTGCCTGAAGGAGCCACCTCAGCTGTGGGAACCGAAGCACCTCACTGGTTTGTTTCACTGCCCTCCCATTTGCATTTCACCTTGCATCTTATTGGCAAGGATTGCTGAACATTTCTCTTTTCTCAGACATTTTTTAAAAAAGAAATCATCCTTGGAACTCTGACTTAGAAATAGCTCCAGATATAGTCCTGTTGAAAATACGTATTTCCCTCTCACGTGTCAGAAACAAAAAGATATTCCCTGATTCCTCTATTTCCATGTTTTATTACTTATTAGCTCTATTTCCCAGGTAAAAATCTATTTATTAGACTGAACCAGGAAACTTATGGTTATTTATTATTTATATGCAATATATTTTAACTGTGTATAGTGTATGAAAATACTCAATACTTTTTTGTGGGGGAAAGATACTTGGCTTTTTTTTTTTTTTGGTAGTAGTAGTAATCCATACAGGAAACGAACTTCATGTCAGAAAGGACACATTCCTAAGTATGGAAAAAGTCATTATTTACAATAACTACCACATTCTAAGTGATTGCACGATTCAATGTGCCAGGAAATGAACTGGAAACAGCTCCCACGAGGTTTATTCTGGCTTAGCCATGAAAATGTCCAGTGACCTTGAACAAGATTCTTAACCATTCTGCTTGCTTCCAGACTTGCCATTATAAATAAAAAGCAAAAAATCCCCATGCATCTAAGTATACTTTTAAAATTAGGCAATAAAATTAATGAAGGAATAGAGATAAAGCCTTCTAGGATGAGTCTAGGGCAGCAGTAAGGTATTAGCCATCCCCTCTTAATGGCGATTGGATCCAAGGTCCCCAGGCAGGTTGCTGAACACTTTCTTTCAGACTCATTCACTTTCCTTAACCAACAAACCAAAGTCTTACCAATGTGCCGGTGTTTGAGCCGTTCATGGAGACTAACATGGTGGCCCTTGACTTCTTTCACGGTGAGGACCTCTGTTTCGTGAGGCTCATAAGAAGAGGAGCTGAGGACAATTTTGTCATGGGGTTGCCAATCCACTTTGTCCTCTACTATAATTCTGTAACAGCATAAAGATGGCATCAAGTACACTGGCAACGTAACACAGATCACCCACTAACTCCAGAGAGAAGAGGAAATCCACTCAACCAACAATCCCATCAGGGAGGCTGAAGAAGAAATGCCAAGTCAAGACAGAGATAAAGGCTTTTGAGAAAAGTTTAATGTTAATGGAGTCAACCTTCTGGCTTATCTGTATACAATACAGGGATAGCAAAGATATTCTGTGGCCAAGGACAAAGAAGGACAAGACAAAGGAACAAAAAAGAGTCAAAGTTCCAGAGTTTAGTATACACCATCTACACATGGTTTCCTAAATGGAAATCTTCATGCTTGATTGGGAAACAGTTTGAATAATAAAGGTATTTCAGAAGGGATCTTTTCTCAACTTTTCTAAAGATCTATAATACCATTTTCAGACAATTTATCATCATGCTTTAAGGCTCATACTTTCATGGTCAGACAGACACAGTGCAAATCCTCGAGTTGTACTTACTAGCTGTATGACCTTGAGAAGTCACATAACTTCTCTGTTTTATATCTTCATCTGAAAAGTGACAATATTTATTAACATGCCACTGTTATTGTGGGGACTAAAGGCATACATTCCTTCAGTGCTCTATGTTCCAAGCATTGTGCTTTCATCATAATATGAAATAATGAGGGGTTTGTTCATTCTTTCTTTTTTTTTTTTTTTTTTTTTTTTTTTAATTTTTGTTTATTGCAGTAACATTGGTTTATAACATTGTAAAAATTTCAGGTGTACATCATTGTACTTCTATTTCTGCATGGACTACATCATGTTCACCACCAAAATACTAATTACAACCCATCACCACACACATGTACCGAATTATCCCTTTCACCCTCCTCCCTCCCCCCTTCCCCTCTGGTAACCACCAATCCAATCTCTGTCCCTATGTGTTTGTTTATTGTTGTTATTATCTACTACTTAATGAAGGAAATCATACGGTATTTGGCCTTCTCCCTCTGACTTATTTCACTTTGCATTATACCCTCAATGTCCATCCATGTTGTCACAAATGGCTGGATTTCGTCGTTTCTTATGGCTGAGTAGTATTCCATTGTGTATATATACCACAGCTTCTTTATCCATTCGTCCCTTGATGGGCACTTAGGCTGCTTCCAAGTCTTGGCTATCGTGAATAAGGCTGCAATGAACACAGGGGTGCATGTACCTTTGCAAATTGGTGTTTTCAAGTTCTTTGGATAAATACCCAACAGTGGAATAGCTGGATCATATGGTAGTTCTATCGTTGATTTTTGAGGAATCTCCATACTGTTTTCCATAGTGGCTGCACCAGTTTGCACTCCCACCAGCAGTGTATGAGAGTTCCCTTCTCTCCACATCCTCTCCAACACATGTTGTTTCCTGTCTTGTTAATTATAGCCATTCTGACGGGCGTGAGGTGATATCTCATTGTAGTTTTGATTTGCATTTCCCTGATAGTTAGTGATTTTGAACATCTTTTCATGTGTCTGTTGGCCATCTGTATATCTTCTTTGGAGAAATGTCTGTTCAGGTCTTTTGCCCATTTTTTAATTGGGTTGGTAGTTTTTTTGTTGTTGAGATGCATGAGTTCTTTATATATTTTGGAGATTAAGCCCTTATCAGATGTATGGTTTGCAAATATCTTCTCCCAATTGTTAGGTTGTCTTTTCGTTTTCTTGATGGTTTCCTTTGCTGTGCAGAAGCTTTTTAGTTTGATGTAGTCCCATTTGTTTATTTTTTCTATTGTTTCTCTTGCCCGGTCAGATGTGGTGTTTAAAAAGATGTTGCTAAGACTGATGTGGAAGAGCGTACTGCCTATGTTTTCTTCTAGAAGTTTCACAGTTTCAGGTCTTACATTCAAGTCTTTAATCCATTTGGAGTTAATTTTTGTGTATGGTGTAAGGTAAGGGTCTACTTTCATTTTTTTGCATATGGCTATCCAGTTTTCCCAACACCATTTGTTGAAGAGACTTTCTTTTCCCCATTGTATGTTCTTGGCTCCTTTGTCAAAGATTAGCTGTCCATAGATGTGTGGGTTTATTTCTGGGCTTTCGATTCTATTCCATTGATCTGTGGGTCTGTTTTTGTGCCAGTACCATGCTGTTTTGGTTACTATAGCTTTGTAGTATATTTTGAAATCAGGGAGTGTGATACCTCCAGCTTTGTTCTTTTTTCTCAGGAGTCCTTGAGCTATTCGGCGGCTTTTGTTGTTCCATATAAATTTTAGGATTCTTTGTTCTATTTCTGTGAAAAATGTTGTTGGAACTTTGATAGGGATTGCATTGAATCTATAGATGGCTTTAGGAAGTATGGACATCTTAACTATGTTAATTCTTCCAATCCAAGAGCACGGAATATCTTTCCATTTCTTTGTGTCTTCTTCAATTTCTTTCAGCAATGTTTTATAGTTTTCGGTGTACAGATCTTTCACCTCTTTGGTTAAGTTTATTCCTAGGTATTTTATTCTTTTTGTTGCAATTGTAAATGGGATGGTATTCTTAATTTCTCTTTCTGCTACTTCGTTGTTAGTGTACAGAAATGCAACTGATTTTTGTATGTTGATTTTGTATCCTGCAACTTTACCATACTCGGTTATTACTTCTAAAAGTTTTCTGGTGGATTCTTTAGGGTTTTCTATATATAAAATCATGTCATCTGCAAATAGTGACAGTTTCACTTCTTCCTTTCCAATTTGGATCCCTTTTATTTCTTTCTCTTGCCTGATTGCTCTGGCTAGGACTTCCAATACTATGTTAAATAGGAGTGGTGAGAGTGGGCATCCTTGTCTGGTTCCTGTTCTTAGAGGGATAGCTTTCAGTTTTTCACCATTGAGGATGATATTAGCTGTGGGTTTCTCATATATGGTCTTTATTATGTTGAGGTACTTTCCTTCTATACCCATTTTATTCAGAGTTTTTATCATAAATGGATGCTGGATCTTGTCAAATGCTTTCTCTGCATCTATTGAGATGATCATGTGATTTTTATTCTTCATTTTATTAATGTGGTGTATTACGTTGATTGATTTGCGAATGTTAAACCATCCCTGCATACCTGGAATAAATCCCACTTGATCATGGTGTATAATCTTTTTACGGTATTGTTGTATGCGATTTGCTAGTATTTTGTTGAGGATTTTCGCATCGATGTTCATCAGTGATATTGGCCTGTAGTTTTCTTTTTTTGTGTTGTCCTTGTCTGGTTTTGGTATCAGGGTAATGTCAGCTTCGTAGAATGAGTTAGGGAGCTTTCCCCCCCTCCTCAATTTTTGGAAGAGTTTGAGAAGGATAGGTATTAAGTCTTCTTTGAATGTTTGGTAGAATTCACCAGGGAAGCCGTCTGGTCCTGGACTTTTATTTTTGGGGAGGTTTTTGATTACTGTTTCGATCTCCTTACTGGTGATTGGTCTATTCAAATTCTCTACTTCTTCTTGATCCAGTTTTGGAAGGTTGTATGATTCTAAGAATTTATCCATTTCTTCCAGATTGTCGAATTGGTTGGCATATAGTTTTTCATAGTATTCTCTTATAATCTTTTGTATTTCTGAGGTGTCTGTTGTAACCTCTCCTCTTTCATTTCTGATTTTACTTATTTGTGCCTTCTCTCTTTTTTTCTTGCTGAGTCTAGCTAAAGGTTTGTCTATTTTGTTGATCTTTTCAAAGAACCAGCTCTTGGTTTTATTAATTTTTTCTATTGTTTTTTTGGCCTCTATTTCATTTATTTCTGCTCTGATTTTTATTATTTCCCTTCTTCTACTGATTTTGGGCTTTGTTTGTTCTTCTTTTTCCAGTTCCTTTAGGTGCATTGTTAGATTGTTTATTTGAGATTTTTCTTGTTTGTTGAGATAGGCCTGTATTGCTATAAACTTCCCTCTTAGAACCGCTTTTGCTGTATCCCATAAATTCTGCTATGTCGTATTTTCATTTTCATTTGTCTCCAGGTATTTTTTGATTTCTTCTTTGATTTCTTCGTTAACCCAATCGTTGTTCAGTAGCATTTTGTTTAATCTCCATGTATTTGTGGCTTTTCTGATTTTCTTCCTATAGTTGATTTCTAGTTTCATACCGTTGTGGTCAGAAAAGATGCTTGGT
This sequence comes from Ceratotherium simum simum, assembly GCF_057802395.1. Taxonomy (NCBI): domain Eukaryota; kingdom Metazoa; phylum Chordata; class Mammalia; order Perissodactyla; family Rhinocerotidae; genus Ceratotherium; species Ceratotherium simum. The sequence goes on from NC_141912.1 coordinate 51,230,285, forward strand.
ATTATTTCAATCTTCTTAAATTTATGGAGACTTGTTTTGTGGCCTAATATGTGATCAATCCTGGAGAATGTTCCATGTGCATTTGAAAAGAACGTGTATTCTTCGGTTTTTGGATGGAATGCTCTGTATATATCTGCTAGGTCCATCTGTTCTAGTGTGTCGTTTAAGGCCAATGTTTCCTTATTGATCTTCTGTTTGGATGATCTATCCGTTGGTGTAAGTGGAGTGTTAAAGTCCCCTACTATTATTGTGTTACTGTCTATTTCTGTTTTTATGTCTGTTAATAATTGCTTTATATATTTAGGTGCACCTACATTGGGTGCGTAGATATTTACAAGTGTTATATCCTCTTGTTGGATTGTTCCCTTGATCATTATGTAATGCCCTTCTTTGTCTCGTTTTACAGTTTTTGTTTTAAAGTCTATTTTGTCTGATATGAGTACTGCTACCCCAGCTTTCTTTTCATTGCCATTTGCGTGGAGTATCTTTTTCCATCCCTTCACTTTCAGTTTGTGAGTGTCTTTAGGTCTGAAGTGTGTCTCTTGTATGCAGCATATATATGGGTCTTGTTTTTATCCAGTCAGCCACCCTATCCCTTTTAATTGGAGCTTTTAGTCCATTGACGTTTAAAGTAGCTATTGAAGTATGTACTTACTGCCATTTTTTAACTTTTTTTTTTCCCTCAGTGTTTTAGTAGTCCTTCTCTATTCCTTACTTCTTCTATACAGAATTGATGGTCACTTTAGTTTGACCTCTGTCTGAAAGCTGTACTCTTTAACTACCCTCCTCCCTCCTTTTATGTTTTTGATATCATATCCAACTTCTTTTTTGTGCATTTGTATCCATTACGTTCTAATCGTGGAAATAGATAATTTTTCCTATTTGTGGTCTTCTCTTTTCCCCTTAAATCAGTCCCTTTAACATTTCTTGTAACACTGGTTTCTTGGTGACAAACTCCTTTAATTTTTGCTTATCTGGGAAAATTTTGATCTCTCCTTCCATTTTGAACGATAATCTTGCTGGGTAGAGTATTCTGGGCTGTAAGTTTTCCTTTTAGCACTTTAAATATATCGTGCCATTCTCTTCTAGCCTGTAAGGTTTCTGCTGAGAAGTCAGCTGATAGCCTTATGGGGTTTCCTTTGTATGTAACTTGACATTCTCTTGCGGCTTTTAGGATTCTCTCTTTATCTTTAATTCTGGACATTTTGATTATGATGTGTCTTGGTGTGGGCCTCTTTGGGTTTATCTTGTTTGGGGCTCTCTGTGCCTCCTGTACCTGGATGTCTGTTTCCTTCCTTAGGTTAGGGAAGTTTTCATCTATTATTTCTTGAAATAGATTCTCTGCCCCCTTGTCTCGCTCTTCTCCTTCCGGGACACCTATAACACGGATGTTAGTGCGCTTGACGTTGTCCCAGAGGTCCCTTAGACTGTCCTCACTCTTTTTAATTCTTTTCTCTTTTACCTGTTCACCTTGGGTAATTTCTTCTAGTCTTTCTTCTAGCTCACAGATCCGTTCTTCTGTATCCTCTACTCTGCTTTTGAGTCCCTCTAATGAATTTTTCATTTCCAGTATTGTATTCTTCATTTCTGATTGGTTCTTTTTTATATCTTCCATTTCTTTGTTGACATTCTCACTGAGTTCATCTATTCTTCTCCCCAGATCAGTGAGCATCCTTAACACTCTTAGTTTGAACTCTCTGTCGGGTAGGTTGCTCATTTCTGTTTCACTTAGTTCCTTTTCTGGGGTTTTGTCCTGTTCCCTTACTTGGAATGTATTCTTTTGCCTCCTCATTTTGCCTCTTTCCCTGTGCTTGTGTCTATGTATTAGGTAGGTCAGCTACGTCTCCTGCTCTTGGATAGGTGACCTTATGTAAGTGATGGCTTTGGAGGCTTCCAGTGTGCTTCCCTCAGTTCTCAGTGTTCCAGGGGTGGCCCCTATGTGGGCTACGTGTGTCCTTCTATTGTGGCCTGTTAGCTCTCCCTATAGGCGCCCAGGGAGGCTGAGTTATGCTCCTGGCCAGCTGTTGTAATGCTCAGCTGTTTGTAGTTGTTGTGGGCCCTTCAGTCTCTTTATCAGGTGTGGGGAGCCCCAGCACAGTTGGCTGCAAGTTCTAATACCACATCTGTGTTGCAGTATTTCTTTTAAGTGAGTAGGCCCCCAGTGTGGCAGGTTGTTAGGCTCAGGGCCTTAGAATTGCTGTAAACCTCTAGCCTATTAGGTCTCTTGTCAGCTCTCTGAGGATTGCAGCTGGGTGGGGCTGCCCTTAGGCACAGGAGCACCCAATTGTTTCAGGCTTTGGAAGGTGGGGCAAACCTCCTATGTGGCTCTTTGAGAAGCACAAGTCTTCTGCAGCTGACAAGCCCTGTTGCCCACAGGTCCACACACACAGTCAACACAGTCCTGCCTCGTGTGAGCGCCCCGACCTCCCCAAGCGGACCCAGTCTCTCCACGGCGGGAGCCCCACACACTCCGCCACCACCCCACACTCTCCACCCGCTCCTTGTGCACACCCTGCCCAGCTCAAGTCAGCTCAGTTGCCAGGCTGCAGAGAATCCAGTCACCAATCTATGCAGGCCCACTAGTTGCCTGAGGGCTTGTTGTTGGGTGGGGCCAGTCTCTAGGGTGGGCTGCCTGCCCTGGCTGAGCTGGATTAAATCGGTGCTCTAGCGGGTGGAGCAGACCCTGGGCTAGCAGGTCTCAGGGAGAACTCCAATGGCGTCTGTGTCAGCACGCTCACACCAGGCCACAACAATGGCCGCCGCCAATGTCCCAGTCCCTGGAGAGGTCTCACCCCTCACCAAGATGCACTCAGGGCCTGTTAGGTGAGTCTCTTGTCACCGAAGCACTGTGCACCTTTCTTTCCGGTGATTTTAGGATGCTTTCTGGAACAGGTGAGTTTGTGCGTGGGCCCTTTAAGAGCCAGTTTTAGTTTCTTTGTGAACCAGCTTTTCCGGGGGTGCTCCCCAATGCTTTAGTAGCAGGCACAGTCAGATATTATGCCGCTGGTCTCGATTGTGCTGGGTCCACAAAATGCCCACAGCGGGGGCGCTCCCCGGCTCAGGGCCCCGCGCCTCCAGGGAGGCTGCGTACCTGTGCGCTGTTCCCGGGCGGCCGTGAAGCTGGCGGCTTGTGCAGGCGGCGTTTTTCCTCTCCGGAAGGGAGTCTCTGCCTCTCCTACCTCAGTTAGGATTGTCCGTTGTTGCAGGAGTTCCTCTTATCCAGTTTTCAGTTCTGTCTCAGGGGTAATTTTTCCACGAGTAGTTGTAAATTGGCTGTGTCCACGGGAGGAGGTGAGTTCCGAGTCTGCCTACGCCGCCATCTTGACTCTTCCTCCTGTTCATTCTTTCTTTAACTCACATTGAAAATAATTTTTGTTCAGTCTTTCACTGCCGCCTAGCTTCTCCTCATGAATATATCTGCTTTATTCTCCATTCACAGTCATTACCAACATCAATGGCATAAGTTTATTTTAATTACCTGCCTCTTTTGCTAATGTCCAAATTTTAACAAGCTTTGACAATAGACTCTTCTCTCCCAGTAAATGTTGACAGAGCAACTGGCATGCACCAGACACTATAGTAGGTGCTAGAGACATAATGGTGAATAAAACACATGTCATTTGCATTAAAACAATGACAGCTTAGATTTTTGACTAGTAGACGTCCTTAAAGAGTCTACTGTGTGGGTGGGGAATTCACAGATGTTTACTATAGAATATTAACACCAAAAAAAAGAAACAAACAAATTAAAGGGCCAATGGTATGGATCTGTTATGAACCAAAGATTGCGATGAATTCAAATCTGTGCACCAGAGGTTAGAGAGAGAGAGAAAGAGAGAGATATTCAGAGAGAGAGAAAAAGACTATTGTCAATTGATGCAATTTTAATGAAAGAGTTGAGTCTTACCTTTGTTCTTGATTTGCTATGACATCCTAGAAAACTCACAGGTACAGAATATTAAAGCAACTACCCATTTCTGTTCCACTATAAATTTGACATAATAGATAATATTGCCTCGTAACTGAATTTGTACTTGTCTCTTCTGTGGCTATTCAACTTTTGATATTGTTAGTTAATATTTAATCAAAACATGACTACCTAGCTATGTAAACCCCATAGTGCCTACCAATGTTCTAGGCAAAGAAAAAAAAGAATTATTGAAATTAATAGTTCAAACTTTATATTAAAAACATAAATGAGGGCCTGGCCCTGTGGCCGAGTGGTTAGAGTTCCACGTGCTCCTCTTCAGCGGCCTGGGTTTGTGGGTTCAGATCCTGGGCACAGACCTACCCACCTCACCAGCCATGCTGTGGCAATATCCCACATACAAAATAAAGGAAGATTGGCACAGATGTTAGCTCAGGGCTGATCTTGCTCAAGCAAAAAAAAAAAAAAAAAAAAGAGGTGGATTGGCAGCAGATGTTAGCTCAGGGTGAGTCTTCCTCAGCAAAAAAAAACTTAAGCTGCCCTTTTCCATTAAGGCTTCCAAAACCTTACATGTTCATCACCACTTATTTCTCCTCTATACTCCTGAAGCCTTGGGATTCTATACCTCATAAGGACCGTACACAGATAGCAAGGGAACACGGCATCTTCCACTTCTATGTCCACATAGCAACAGTAGTAACTTCAGAAAAAATCATGGTCCCAGGATCAATAACCTAGATGGTTCTGCTAGTCAAGTATCAGTTTTCCTTAAATTCCAAAATCCACACTTCCCACTCACAGTCTTCCACCATTACAATTACCCTTCAACCATTTCAAGAAATCCTAACTTAAGGACTGCTTGAATCCCAGCTGTATTCCCTGTGTCTGATTAATACTAATAAGAGTCCTATGGCTACAGGGGTGAGGAGAGACCCTTGTTGTTCCGAGCAAAACACACCTAAAACAATAAATAAACAAAAAAATTAGAAGAGCTGCTTGCAACATAACTGGACCTAAATGGAAACCATATGAGAAGAGACAGGAAACTATGAATAATCACTGCAGAAGTCTCATGAAAGATAACTTTTAAAACAACATAAACAAAATATCAGCACAGTTTCCTTTGTTTTGGCATGAACATTTTATCTAGTTTAGAGAAAATATAATACTTTTGGTCAAAAGAATATAATTGCAAAGAACAAAAAAAATGCTTTCAAATTTGATTTAAAAAGTTTTTACAACCATGTATAAGACATTTATATATAAACACCTACGACTTAAATGCATTTGTTAACTAAACGTTGGGGAGGTCTTAATGATAATAACTGCATTTGACCACAGGTTCAGAGTGTCCAGATTCCAAAATGTTTTCCCCACAGGAATAAGATGGCCATAGATTTCTGAAGTCTACTAACATGGAAGCTATTTTTTGAAATTTCAGTTTAAATTTATTTTTTTGTTAGCGCCATTGAAATGTTCTGAGGACCCTCAGACTGCATTGGGCTATGCGAGGTATTGATGAAACTGAATCCTACAATGATGTTGGTAGTGATGACAACAAGAATAGCTGTCATAGAAGTCAATTATTTGTCTACCTTGCCTCCTTTCTCCTTTGTGCCAGGAAATCCACCACGTTTCTTCTGAGAACGGCTCTCCTCAGCCACCATACTAAGTAAGTGACCCCAGCAAGAGCTGTAGACCATAAGCCCACAAACCCTCTACCAAAGTGTGGGCAAGGGATCCAATCTGCCTTTGTTTGTCAAAATCCTTCCCCCAGACTTGATTGTTTTTCAGCTTTATTGTTTTGTCAGTGTTTTGTCAAATTGGTCAGCTTGAATCGACAAATAAAATTGTAAGATGTTTAAGGTGTACACTGTGATGATTTGATAGACATATACATTGGGAAAGGATTCCTCCCATCAAGTTAATTAACACATCCATCACCTCACATATTTGCTCTTTTTGTTTTTAGTGTTATCATCTGACATTATCGTCACCTGGACTTTTGAATTGAAACTAAGGGGAGAGAGTAATTTCCTCTCTGGTGGTAAAACTGGGAAAAGTCCAACAGCGCTGGGGTCGCTTGCACCCTACAAAGTGGGAAAACCCTCTTCAGTAGAAACAAATGAGGTTGAGATAGAGAAATAGGGGAGGTGGGGGAGGGCCTGGCACAATCTCTCTAATGGATTAAGAAAGGTTACTTTTACTTTCAACTAAAAAAATCCTGATTATCACAATAACTACCGTGTCTTGGGGCTTACTTTGTGCCAGAAACTGGCACTTTACATACATTAACTCACTGAATCCTTATAATTACTCTATTAGCTAGGCATTATTATTCTCACATTATATAAAAAGAAACTGGGGCTCGGAGGGGATAATTTACCCAAAACTATACATTCAGTTAATTGTACAATTAGAACTATTTTACTCCACCTGCCCTCAAATTTAAAGCTCTTTTTCATCATAGAATACTATTTCCATCTTGCCTTCCCAACTCATATGCCATTTTCCAGTATGGAGACAACAGCCAATCTGAGATTAGGACCTGCTAGTTCAGTGGACCAGAAGGAATAATCTTCTTTTAGAGGCTACATATGTGATCCAGATTCCTGCCAATAAATGAATAAGGCCACTGACTCTATATTCTAATACTTGAACTAAATTTTTATAGTATAATAATGAGATTTGAGCAATAAGCAAAATAAATTATAGTCATTTTTGAAATTAAAGATTCTCCTTTATTAGACAATATGCCATTGAGCCAAGAGGCTCCATAAGCTCTGATTTCTAGAAAAGACATATTAATTCAACGTAGAAAGCATTTATTAGAAGTCTTCTCTATGTTCTGCTGTGTACTAGATGCTAAGTAATATACCAAATCAATGAAAAACGATATTTTCCCCCTCCTGTAGAAGCCACTTGGAAGAACAGGACACATACTTTAAGCAGCTTAGTACCAGTCACTAGGAAGCATATTGATATTAAAATTACAAATTAGAAAATAACATACCATATTGGTTCAGAGGGTGGGAAAGTCAGTATGTGCTAGAGGGGAGATTGAAAGCCTTGGGGGAGAAACAATGGAATGTTTAAGGATAAGTTTGTTATCAGTGCTACCGAGTGTATTCTGACTCCTAGCAACTCTGTGTACTGCAGGGTGGAACCCTGCCTGGTCTTTTCGCGCCAACCTCTCAACTTCCAGCACTATATCAGATAACGTTCTGCTGCTACTCATAATTTTTTGTAGTTTTTTGTTTTTGTTTTTTGGTGAGGAAGATTGGCCCCAAGCTAACATCTGTTGCTAATCTTCCTCTTTTTGCTTGAGGAAGATTGTCACTGAGCTAACATTTGTGCCAATCTTCCCCTGCTTTACATGTGGGATGCTGCCACAGCATGGCTTGATGAGTGGTGTGTAGGTCTGCACCCGGGATCTGAACCCACAAACCCTGGGCTGCTGAAGCGTAGCATGCAAACTTAACCACGACGCTACCAGGCCAGTCCCATTTCATAGGGTTTTTACGGCCAGTTTTTTTGGAAGTGGGTGGCCAGCTCCTTCTTCCTAGTCTGTCTCAGTCTGGAAGCTCTGCTGAAACCTGTCCACCATTGGTGACCCTGCTGGTATTTGAAATCCCAGTGGCATAGCTTTCTTACAGCATCACAACAACACACAGCCGCCACAGTACGACAACCTATAGACAGGTGGTGACCAGGAATGGACCCAGGCTGCTACAGGAGAGCACCGAATCTTAACCAGTAGACCACTAGGACTCAGATAAGTAGGATAAGTAGGAAATGTAAAGGTAAAGAGGAGATGCATGGGTATTGACCCCTTATTTCATTTACCAAGTATTTGGGGAGCCAGAACAAAAGTTGTTACAGAGAGCCATGTGTGAAGAGCTGAAGTGAGAACGTAGCAGAAAGAAGAGGAATGAGAAATATTCCAAACAAGTAGACGCAAAGAACAGCATCACTAATTTGATATAGGAGATAACAGAATAGATATAATTAATGATGACCTTAGAAATAAAGGTCTGGGTCCCGGTGAAAAGGTTGAGGTAACAAATGACTTGTTCTTCAATTTAGAGCATTTCCTTGTAAATAACAGAGTAAGTTAATAAATTGCTTGAGAAACACAGAAAATAACAGGATGAAGAGACTGGATAACGCTTTATACAAGGTCTTTCTTTAAAAAAGTAAATGACGTAAGGAATAAGAAAAAAATAAAAACCCTTGAGGAAGGTTCCCCATAAACCTACTCTTCTCCCAGTTTCCCTCTCATGGGTAAATTATAACACTTTTGGTTGCTTAGGTCAAAAGTTTTACAGTGATCTTTGACCCTTCTTTCTCTTTTACCCAATCTATCAGCAAATCATGTGGCCTCTGTCTTCAAAGTGTATGTAACCACTTCTTTCCTCCTCCATCGCTGCCACACTGACCTAAGCCACCAGCACGTGTCACCCGAAAGATGGCAATGTTATTGCAACGTCTTAATGGTTAGTCTCTCTGCTTCCACTTCTGTCCCCACTAACAGTCAGTTCTCCACAAAGCATAAATCAGATTAAAACATAAATTGGACCCTCTCCTGCCCCGTTTGAAATCTTCCAATGACCAGGATAAAATCTAAAACCTTTATCATAGGATTGATTGATAAAATAACCATTTAATTTCAAAGAACACATAATCACCCTTGAAAGACTCACAGTAAAATATACACTTAATAGTTGTAATGGGTGAAAAAACAAATTTATTTAAATCTAAGCATAACTTCTTTTGACTTATCTGAAATCCAAAAAAGCCAAGATTTTTGTTCATCTTCCTAAAAGTCAACTGAGGCAAGCAACAATAAAGAGTAATTAAATTGAGAGATAATTTTATATAATAAGAACATAGAATAAAAGAAGACAATTTTTTAAAAATATTTTGCTAAGCTTACTTTGGTTGGTAGTGTAAGAAATGATTCTAAGTTTATAAAGTTAACACGAAATTTTCCTCTGAAGACTTCACCCTAACATTCTTCCTAAAATAAATCAATTATATACAAATAAGTTCAGATCTCTAATTCTGTTGGTGAAAGTTCATAAAGGGGTCCCCATAACAATATATTAGAAAGACTAATTAAACTGACAACATAAGGAAGACTATAGATCAATGTTTAAAGAAATGGTTTGAATAAGGTCTGTAGTTCAGTTAACACTATCCTAATATCCACTTGCTGGATTTGGTATTCCATGGTTATGTAAGGTATCATCAAGGAGTGAAGGGTGTACGGAACCTCTGTACTATTTTTGCAACTTCTTCCAAGTCAAATTATTTTACAAATTTTTAAAAGGTTAAAAAAAGAAAGGCTATTCATAAAATGAATACACTATGATAATTACACATCATTCATATGTGGTACGATTCATTGAGGTACTCCTCCCCAGAACTGATACTAAGACATTTTGTTTTTAATATTTGTAAAACATAGAACACAAGAAATGGAATCAGACAAACCACAAAAATCCAGCTTTAGGAACTTCTAGCTTTATGAACTTGGAAAATTTACATAACTTCACTAGCCTCTGTTTTCATATCTATAAAATGCAGATAATAATACCTAATTTATAGCATTGAGAGATTTAAATGAGATAATGTATGTAAATGCTTGATACAGGCCTGACATATAGTAAGCCTTCACGATAAGAACTCAATAAATCGTAGCTAGTTAATTACTATGGATGGTTTTAATTAATAAAATTGAGTTTCTTTCAAAATAGCCTGTAGCTCAGACTCTGAATGAGGTTTTTAACACATTCTTATAAGAAAAATCCATTCATATGGCTCCTGCCAAATTCCAACCTGCTAACTTCATAATAATTAAAGTTTCTTATTGGTCCCTGTTTGAAAGGCCTCCTTCACAAATCCTTTTCGGTATCAGAAAGGCACTTCAAACTCAATGTTACCAAATCTGGACTCATAATCTTTAACCTAAAACTTAATCCTCTTCTAGTGGTTGGCACCACCATATGTCTACACAAACCAGACACCAAGAAAGCACCTCACATCCAACACGTCACACAGATTTTATCTCCTATCTCTAAATCTGCCCACTTCTCTCCATTGCCACTTTAGTTCCCAACTACAAGTTACACCATCTCTTGCTTGGACCTCCTACAAGATGTCCCTAGATCCATTTTGACCCCTCCCGATGCGTGCATGTACCTAGAATGATTTTTTTAGATACAAAAATGTGATTCTATGTGCTGCCTTTCTCCCACATGATCCCCTTAGAAACCTAAACAGCTGCTCAACGCTCTTAGGGTAAAAACTAAGGTTTTTGATATTAACAATGAATATGGCCCTGACCACTAACTACTCCCTGGAACTCTGTCATGCTTGGTCCCTGCTCTCCAGGTCAGCCACCCTGGCATCTTTTCAAGTTCCTTGTGTTCTCCATTCTTCCTCCCACCATAGAGTCACCTCTCAGCCCTCTGCTTCTCAATCACCTGTGCTGACTCCTCTTCTACCAACTTCTAAAAAGTTAGACTGGCCCCTATCTCATTCCCAGGCTCCAATTTTCTCCTCTACCTGTTGTGTCTTCTTGATCAGGGACATCATCCACTTCCAGGATGACTCCTTGTCATTTTCTCTCTGAGTCTTAAGTTATGTATCTAATTGTCTTCTTGATACCTCCACTGGGTGTCTCCAACTTACCACGTCCCTGCCACCCTCTACTCTGACAAACCTTTTCTTCTCCCAGTCTTCCCATCTCAGTGTACATTTCCATTATCCACCAATCAAAAAACCTGAAGCACTCCCCTCACCTCAACATCCAATTCATGGGCATGTCCAGACAGCACCATCTTCTCTCCATCTCCACTGCCTCCTCCATAGTCCTAGCCACCATGATTTTTGGCCTCAACTGGCCTCCTAACTGATACCTCACTTCTGCTCTTGTCTCCACAATCCATCTTCTATATAGCAGCCAGAGTGGTTTTCAAAACAATAATCAGATTCCATCAGTTCCTCTGTGTAAAACCTTTCGGTGATTGTCCCTTTGACGTCTTATACTTAAAGAAGGTCCCACGCGACTTGGCATCTGTAACATCATACAACTTTGCCCTCTGCTCACTCTGGTCCAGCTATCGTGACCTCCTTCCTGTCCCCTGCCCCCCAAAGGCCACCTCAAGGACAATGCTGGATGACCCTCCTTCATTGAGCACTCTTGCCCATTCTCATCAAATAGCTGGATCCTTCTTACCGTTCAGATCTCAGCTTAAATTTCCCTTCTCCAGAGAGATCTTTCCTGTCCATTCAATTTAAAGGGAACCCCTCACACCCTCCAGCTATTTTTGATTGTACCTCCTTGTTTATTTCCTTACTAGCACATTTTATAATCTGCAACTGCGTTGTTTATATTTCGGTATTTGCTTATTATCTGTGTCTTTCCACTAAGATGGAAACTCCCAGAGGACAGCAGTCTCTTCAAATGTGCCTCTACATCTCCAGTGCTTACAACCACACCTGGTACATAGTAAGTACTCCTCAGATATGTGTTGAATGATTGAATGCTGTTTGCTCTGGCTACAGTGCTCTTCCCACACATACCCTGCCCTCACTTTGTTTAATTAAAGCGCACTCATCTTTCAGTTTCCACCTCTGAAATCATTCTTCAGGGAAGCCTGCTCTCACCTCCGTTACTGCCTCCAGTTCCCATATACATATGTTTTCAGAATCCTATATAGCCCTTCTTCATAGCATTTACCACATACGTAATGTTACATTTACTTTATATTTACTTGACTAACGTCTGTGGGCAGAGACCATGTCGCTTTTTACTTGCTATTGTATCTCTAGGCCGTAGCTCAATGTTTGACATAGGGTAAGGACTCACAAAAATCACATTAAACAAATAAATAATGATGTTAAAATAACTACAAAAGTAATAACTACTCAATGAAGAAAATCTGTACGTAGAGAAAAGCACACCAAAGCAGTAGCTACTAACCGGGATCCTTGTTCTGTTGGATGTTCCTCCAGACACTTCTCTATCCACATATGTGCATACATAAATATTATTTTATTTTATTTTGTTTACAAAACTAGGCTAATCTATAATATTCTTTCCTGCCTGAATGTCTACATCTCCTCCCTTTTGTCAACTTGGGATTCACTCTTTTTCACCTTTGCCGATTTAAAATTTTAAAGTGGTATAAATTATTGTTTTAATTAACATTTATTTTAATTCTAGTAAGGAAGAACATTTTTCCATATGTTTTAGTCAGATGTATGTCTTCTTTTGTGGCTCACGTATTCAAACTCTTTAGCGTTTATTCTTCTGGTGTGTTCATATTTTTTTCTTTTTATTCCTAAGCATTCTTTACATATAAAAAATACTAGCCCTCCATCTGTACTATTATATATTGCAAATATTTTCTAGTTTATCATTTGCCTTTATATTTTGTAATTGACATGCTGAAATACTGATTTTTTTATGCTGTGAAATCTATTATTTCTTACTGTTATAGTTGTTGTATTTCTTGTTACAATCAGACATGTCTTCCCTAGTTAAATATTACGTCATATTTACTTAAATTTTCTTCAAATAATTTTATGGTTTTGCTTTGTTACATTTAACTTTTTTAATCCATCTATAATTTATTTTAGAGTAAAGCATAAAGTGAGAATCTAATCCTATATTTTTCCAAAGCATTGATCAATTATTCCAGAACAAGTTTTCAACCAAATTGAAATGCTAATTTATTCAAATTATAAGTAATAATACATACCTGGGTCTATTGCTAGCATTCTGTTCTGTTTTGGTGCCAATAACAATAAAGTAATTATTCACATTAAAGGTATATATATTTTTTAAGTAACTGGTAATATTTGGCTATCTTCAAGTGTTTATTGTCTCAAAAGATTTAGAATTAATGAGTCAGATTCCAAATGCACATATTTGGCTTGTGGTTAAAGTTGCATTAGGTTTAACATCTTTAAAATACTGAGCCACTCCATTTATGTTATGCATCATCATTTATTCTAATCTCCTTTTATGCCTCCTACTAGAGTTTTATAGTTTTGCTTTTATAGCTCCTGTCATTTTTCTTAAGTTTATTTCTAGATATTTTAAGTTAAAATTTTAAATAAGATTTTACGTTATAATTTAAAACTTTATTGCTCAATATTAAAAAGCTATTGACTTGTGTATTTATTGAATGCAACTGACAGTTTTTTCAGATGATTCTCTAGTTTTCTAGGACAAAATGTATATAATCCACAAAAAAATTGATAGTTTGGATTCCTTTCAATAGTTACAACTAACACATTTTTTCTTGACTCAGTACATCAGCTAAAACTTTGAAAACAATATTTAATGATTGTTGTAATACACAGTAATTTTTAATGTCACTTTGTCCTTAAAATAGAAAGTTGCTTGTTTGAAAGGGATTTTTTTTTTAATTATTTATTTTGTATTATTATTTAAAGCAGTGATTCTCAACCAAGGGCTGAACTACCTTGTTAAGTAACCTTGATTTAAAGGAAGTATCCTGTGGTCTTAATTTGCTGTTTATTCCAAGAATGGAAGCTGAATTTTATTAAATGTATTTCTGTTTTGCACCAAATTGATCATGTTCTTAATCTTTATATCTATTGTTTAGATAAACTAGATTAATGGATTATTTCATTTCAAACCACGCTTTTTACTTGAATAAGTCACACAATCATGGTTTTTTTTCTTCTAACAAATTACTGGATTTTGTTTGTTGCTGTTTTATTTAGGATTTTTGCATTTTATTTACACTTGGCTGTTGCCTCTGTTTTCTTTTGTTGAGTTATCTCTAGCAGCTGTTTTAAAAATTATTTTATGCTTGCTTTCTAAAATTAATTGGAAAGCTTCACATATTTTCCTAAGCTATGGAATAGATTATACAGCATTCAAGTATCTGATATTTGAATGATTGAAAGAACATGCCATAAATTTATCTGAGCCAAATGTATTCTTGGGGATAAATCTTTGATAACTTCATGTCTTTCATTATTATTGGGTCTTCCAGTTTTATTCTTCTTTAGCCAATTATGATAATTTATATTCCTATATATAATTTATTTTTTTAATTTCAAAATGTCACTATATAGATATACACATTTTTATATTACAATTTTAATCTTTTCAGTATCTGTTATATTTGAATTCTCATTTCTGATTTTACATATTGTTTTCTTTGTATGATTAAAGATAATAGAGATTAAACCAGTATCTCTAAAAAAAGAATTCAAGTCTACCAATTTTCTACTTTCTAATTCACCAGTTTCTGCCTTTATCATGCACCAATTGGTTTCATTAGACTTATTGATCATTTTGGTTCTGCTTTCTCAAATTGACAGCTTAGTTTGCATATTTTTGTACTTTCTTCTTCAATGATGAAAGCATTTAATGCGATGGCCTGTTTGGCCATGTCTCATGCAATACTCTCATTATTGTTATTTCCCAAGTATTTTATTGATAAAGTTTTGATCTCCTCTTTGACATAAAAGTTATTTAGGAGACAGTTTATTTTTTCTTTTCTTTAATCTTTCAAGAGACTAAGATTGTTGGTTAGGATGTTGTTTTAATCTCTACATTTATTTTATTGTGATCATATTCTATATCATTTCTGTTTATTAAAATTTATTAAGGTTTTAATCATATATATTCTGGGGTGAAGATATATATATATATACATATATATATATATATATACACACATATATATATATATACACACACACACACAAATTAAATTGCCTTTATTATATTTTTCATGTTTTCTTTATCATTTTTAATCTAATTTGCAAAAACCGAAAGAGTTAAGTAAATGTCTTTCATTACTATTTTTGTTTCTGTTAATTTCCCCATATATTTCTTAGAGATTTACTTTATATATTTTTATATTATTTTATCTGGTGTAAAACTTTCCTGACTATTGGCATCTTACTAAAGATTGAAGTCTTTATTACTATAAAATGTATTTATTGGACCGATTTTATACATTTATTGTGTTACTTACCTTTCTTGTGAATAATTTGGAGGCTCTTGCTTTCATTTTGTTGATATTTCAATTATTTGTTTTATCTAATGCTTAATTAAAAATTTTTTCTGAATTGGTTTTAAGTTTTCCTCTGGTAAAAAAGTTAGATTACATTTTATTATCGAATTTTTTTTCCATATAGTGTCATTTTTAACAAGCATATTTTCTTGTTATAAATCGCAGACTTATTCTTACTTTCCTACTTCTACTGTCTTTTTACAAGTTTTTTGTTATTTTTGTTCTCTTACTATTTCATTTTCTTCTTTTTTTATATTTTACTATTTATTTTATGGTTTCTTTCATTCATCTTTTTCTCTGGTGATTTGGAAAGTATATATCCTATTTTAAATTCTGATAGAATTAACTCATATTTGCATATTTACTTCCTATGGCACTCTTACGTCCCATCTCCAGTTTCCTATGGCTATAGTCCCAGATTTTAAACCCAGATTTTTATGTGAGAATTATGGACTATGACGATTAGTTTATGTGTCAACTTGGCTAGGATACAGTTCCTGGTTATTCAATCAAAAACTAAGGTAGGTGCTGCTGAGAAGGTATTTTGTAAATGTGATTAACATCTACAATCAGTTGACTTTAAGTAAAGATTACCCTCAATAATGTGGGTGGGACTCATCAATCAGCCGGAAGGCCTTAAAAGCAAAATTGAGGTTTCCCCAAGGAAGAAATTCTGTATCAAGACTGAAACATTAGATCCTGCTCAAGACTTTGCAGCCTGCCAGCCTGCCCTACAGATTTTGAACTTACCAACCCCTATAAGCATGTAAGCCAATTCCTTGAAATATATCTCTTCATATATACTACATATATTAATACATACTATTTATATAATATATGATATATATATATATATATATATACCAGTATGATATATACATATGCATATGTATACACAACCTACTGGTTATATATTTTTTATATACATAGAACTCTGTCTAATATATTAACTTTACAAATTTTACATAATTTCGTTTACAAGAACAATTAGAATTTGTCTTATTTTAATAACCATATTTACAGTATTATATTTAACTTATTTCAGTGCTTACTTTTAATATATATGCTTTATGTGCCTTTATATTATTCCTGAATTTATTCTTATTCTCCCATTTTAGATTCAGTTTAATCTCTATTAGAACATTTTTTTGCTTTTTTTTTTAGTTTTACAATGCAAAAGATATCTTTTGTTTGCTTTCACATGTGAATGGCATCATAGCAGGGTGTCCAATTCTTTGGTCATAATCTTTTTTTTCCTCTAAAGGTTTATAGATTTTGCACCACTATCTTCCTACATTCAATGGTGTAGAAAATTCTAAGGCTAGCAAGTTTTATGCGCCTTCTTGTTTTTCTCTTGCTTTTTTCACTGCTTTTCTTGTTGTGAGGAAATGCAGCAATCATTATTCTTTTTTTTTTTTTTTTGTGAGGAAGAGTAGCCATAAACTAACATCCGATGCCAATCTCCCTATTTTTGCTGAGGAAGACTGGCCCTGGGTTAACATCTGTGCCCATTTTCCTCTATTTTATATGGGACACCGCCACAGCATGGCTTGACAAGCAGTGCATCAGTCTGCACCCAGGATCCGAACCTGTGAACCCCCCGGCCGCTGACGTGGAGTGCGCGAACTTAACCACTACACCACTGGGCCAGACCCTAGCAATCACTATTTTTGATATTACTCTGTTCAAATTAAATGTAATTACTCCTTGGTTTGCTATATGTATTTCAAGTATAGTTTTCATGATTCTTTCTGTTGTGGTTATGCTGGGCTCTTATTAAAAACAGCAATTACCTATATGTACTTTCTATATTCTGTTCTCTATTTCTAATACTTTCTCTTTTACTATTTTTATCTTCCAATCTTGTCTTCTGCATTCAGGTAGATTCTATCAGTTTGTTCTTCATATTGCCTATTCACTTTGAGACAGTGGTGATTTCATTCTTTACTGCCTCCAATGTATTATGAACTGTTATCGTGTCTTAAATTCCATAAGATTCTTCATATGCTTCGTCTCTTTCCTATCTTATTTCTGTCTATCTCTTAACCAGCTACCATTTCAACTCAGACTATTGTGGTCTCACCTCATACTTCATCAATCTCATAGAATTCATATTTTAGGATTTATTTACAGCAGTAAACATGTATTATCTAAAATTTACTCCTTAAATAAATGATATTCCACCCCTGCCTCTCACTTGTTTTGTTCTCCTTCTATTAAGTTACAGAGCTTTCTAAAATCCCTTATTTTTCCATTTGTTCATCCTTGAATTATGACTATTAATCTAAAATTTAATTTCATAACACAATAAAACCTCAAGGAGAAGGAAACAAAACAAAAAAGTACATCCCTCATTTACTCTCATTCCTTACCTCTCATTGCCTGATGCGATGTCAGCCCCAAGATGTGTCCAGGATTTCTTAGGATAAGCACTGTGAAGCTGAACTTTCCCATAAACCCCTGAAAATAAAAGGAACAATGGTGGGATAGGAAAATCCTTTGGAGGAATTAAGGCTACATACATAGAACTTATTATAGAGGTTATTGTGCAAAATATGTGGTAAAGAAACTATATATGAAGATGTCTACCTTATCAGAAAAAGAATATTTAAGTACTCAATTTTCAGCAGGTCAAATGTATCTCATATGAGTCTGAAACCTATTCTCTCAAAAGCTATAGAGAAATGATGCTACCCCACATCTAGTAATCCAAAAGCTGGGAAATAGACGACTCTGATGGCTAACTAGTTCTATTTCCACCATTAAGTAACTCCAAACCATTTGCAATTCTGTCGAAGGTTAACTGGTTTTGATGTTTTATGTTATACAATAGATTTTCCAAGGCAAGGGTAATTTTATTTCCTGAGGAAAGTGATTTGGTGCTATTAGCTTTGTTTTCAGTGGTTGGACCTCATATTTTGTTGTATTACAGATATCAAAGGATAGCTCTTTAGCTCCTTTGTTTCAAAATATAATTTATTTCAGACTCATAAATTAAAGTCTTACCAGGGACATGCTTGATGCAGTCCAGTTTTATTCCTTCAGGTCTTTCCTCTTACATGTTTTACTGCCATTTAAAATTCCTCATATTGCAGTAGTCCAAAAATGTTTTGAGCAGGAACCCAAATAGTAACAAAATGAGGATTATGCACTCCTAATGCTTGTATATTTATTTATTTTTAGATAAGATAAATATACATGTATATGAATATATTCGTATATGTTTGAATAGAAGTTCTAGTATTTTCTTCCTGCATCCAAATGGATTGTCTGCATACCCAAGATTGATACACTCCATTCTGCTGCAAATCACTAATCTTGAAATCTAAAGATTTCACAATTTTTAGCAGAAAAGTGTACAAGTAAAAGAAGCAAACATCAGTAAGGCACAAATAACATGCCTTGGATTTTCACACATTGTGAATCCAAACAGCCTCATTTAATTATAACCTAACCAACTGTTTACATCAACATCCATATGTTTTTCCATATTCTAATTCAGAAAAAAGTCAGAAGATAATAAAACTAAAATCAGGATTAATGGAAATGTAAAAAATACTCTCACTTTCAGGACATGCCCTGGAATCAATCTTTTATAATAATAGTCATATATATATATAAGTTTCATAAGATATCAGCATCATCACCATAAACAAATTCCATCTTTTTCACTATTGACTAAGTAAGCTAGGCAGGGGAGAAACATGAAGTAATTTAGAGAAATTTCCAACAACAAAGATTTTAACAAAAACCAATTTATTTCCTTAAATTTGAATTATCCAGAAAATTTAATTGACCAGAAAAGCAGATTTCTTGATCATTCCCAATCATCAAAGGTTTACTGTAAAATGACACCATCCCTTAGTTCTTTCAAGGAGATTATAATACTTAGATTAAAATCTGTCATTTACTTATGCTACTACAAAATTTTAAGCATATAATGAAACAAATATTTTATCTCTTATTCAATTTTGTATCAGAAACAATTTCAAAAGCACTAGTTTGGTCATATGGCTGGAGTCAGTGTTCAAGATAGGCATCCTTGTATACCCCTAACACAAAATTTAATCCAATGTGGCCCTCCAAGGAACAGAGTAGACACCACAGGAAAAAAGAGACAGAATGTTCCTGTTATGATCCATCAAGTTTGTCAACTTGAAAAAATTTAAAAATTCTTGAACTTCATATTCTTAAAAAGATAAAGCAAATATCATGAATGAAAAGTGCTTTGGAAACAATAAAGCACTATCAAAGTATCATATGGCAATGGTTATACAATATGGAACTAGGTTACCAAACTTCAGACCACCCTAACATGATTGTTTCCATTTTACTGAGTCACTGGGATCTTATAAAATTAGTAACGCCACACAGAGAAAGTGAGAAAATACCAGAAATCTGATAAACAGCTTCTTATACCTATCCTTTAAAACTGAGTTATTGTGTGGCTCTTACATCATGGTTGTACAAGGCCAGGCTCAGGTTCTGTGCTCTTATGTAGACCAAGTTTACAATAAGATTTGGTATTACAAATGCAAAAACTCTCAACAGCGAATGTTTCTTAGTAATCTATAGATCTATCAGTTTAAAAATTTTATCAATAACCACATAGTATTTATAACTGATAACATAGACTCTTAGTCCAGACTTTGGTGTCTGATCAATTCAGATATAAATCTAAGTTCTGACCCTATAAAGCTGTATGGCCTTCTGCCTATTGCTTATCTCTGAGTCTTAGTTTTTACATCTGTAAAATGGACCCTGCTTATAGGAGAGATGATAAGTGAAATGATAAACATAAATTATCTAGTGCCTGGAATTTAGTAGATGTTCTTCAAATGGTACTTCTCTATCAGGCACACAAACACACACACACACACACACACACACACAGACACACATTTCCTTTTTAATACAAGCTATATTTTACTCTTACCAATTGTTCCTGGATCAATACGAATTCCACTGAAACGGTCACAGAAGACTCCCTCTGAGGCTCTAAGGAGAATCAGAAGCGTTTGTTCTTTTTCTAAGGGATTTTCTAAAGTACCTGTTTACAAAGAAAAGCATATCATTTAAAAATTAATTTGAAATTAAAAGAGAGAGAGAGAGAGAAATTGTCATTTAATTGCAGGAATGTAAATTAGATGCTATGAAGTAAACTCTATACAAAAGAGACAATGGTCACATAGATGAAACAGAAATAGTGGGAAAAAACGAGATGCAGTAAACCTCTCTGAGGGAGATTGGATTACTATTCAGCAAATACTTACTCTTCATTCTGCATTAGGACGGAGTATACTTTTCTGACCTACTGATAGTTAGCCTGCTCATATGACTCATTTGGCCAATGAAATTTGGGTATAAGTGATAGTAATGCCAGTTCTGAGTTAATGCTTTAAGTTGCTTGGCAGTTTTCACCAGATCGCTTACAATGATGTCCTCTGCCATAAAAGGAGAATGCTTTAAATAACCTCTACTGCCTGAATGAAGAGCAGATCTGAATTGAACACACAAGTCGGAAGCAATTCCAACTGAGTCTAGCATAAATATCTGTTGTTGTAAGCCACTGAAATTTGGGGATTGTTACACACCGTTATTACAGCAAAACCTGGCTGAGAACATTGTCTGGATCACTGGCTGGATCCCCAAATTTCTTTACATGCATTTTGCATTTAATTCTCACAAAAATCCTGAGAAGTAAGTATGATTCTTATTTCAATTTTAAACATTCATACATAATGAGACTTAGAGGTTGAGGGACTTGTCCAAATTTATCCAGCTAGTAAATAACAGACTCTGAATTTGAACAATGGTCTGTTTATGCTAAGTGTTTTATTGAACAAGTAACAGGTTATTTTCTAAGCCTAAATTCTTTCAGCAGCATAAGAACCCAATCCATTCAGGCTATGATACTCATACAGCAGTTGGGAATTACTGGTGACCCTATTCTGTTGATGTCAACAGCAGTTTGGTCACTTTTACAGTATGAGAATTGTTTGGGGAATTTGCTGAAACAGTGCTGGTGAGTATGGACCTAATGAAGGTTATTTTCTTCAGAAAATATATCTTAGAGTCCAGAAAATATTACAAAGACTCAGTTTTTCAAGAAGCGACTGGTGAAAAGATAGTCTCCAAACTCTATACTGAATCAAACAAGTTCACACAAAAGAATCTGCTATCAAATGAGACTTTCCAGTTTAGAAATTCCTGAAAACATAACCAAACATGAAGTTGCCGAATACAGTATGAAGTAGATGGTAAACTTAAAGTTGCCTGGTTGTTAATTTAGTTAAGTGACCCTTCAGGGGGCATAAATCATGCTCCCCGGTTGGCACACCATATACACCTGCTTAGCCAAAAGGCTCCAGGTGAGTTTGCAGCTTGCTGCATACCTGTTTTCATAGGCCAGGCTTCACAGCCATTAGTCTAGAAGGGACTGCTGAAAGTAAGACTCAGAGAGGTAAGCAAATCTGCCTAGTCACACAGTAGGAAGGCAAGGATTAGATCCTACAGCCTGTGTTCCCAGCAAGACACTGAGGTATGCTGCTGCTCCGTGTAGGTAATGCTAACCCTCAGCTGAGCGACTCACGTCTCCTCTTAGCCAAAACCAAGATATGCTAGAGCAGAAAAAAGAGACGCAGGGGAAGGGGAGAATGTTAAGAAAATGTGTGTGGTGTTGTTCTTATCTTGCGGTCAGAAGTCTGTCCAGTAAGCTGTTTTCCAACTGTGATTTCATTTATTTCACGGAGGGTAGTTTAGATTCTTGAGGAAAAAAATGGCCTAGCACTAAACAGAAAAAAGTAGGACAGTTTTTGCCCTAGAGAAATGTATGCAAAGTCCCGCAAACAGAGTTCAGTGTTCCTCTACAATCAGAGATTAAATCAATTATGCAACCCAAAACAGCGGCACGTGTGGAGCTTTCGCCGAAAGTCTGGGCGAAATTAGTCAGCCTGCCGTGATCTTGCGGTATCTGAAATGACCCGAGTTTGGATTCTTTCCTGAGAGGTGGGGGAAGGGAAAGATGGAGGATTAGAGACTGAGTAGAAAGCAGGCAAGAGTGACCTAAGAGAAGGAAATATATGCTATTTTAACACTAAAGTGTGCATCTCGAATTCGTAAAAGCTGGTGAATGGAAAGCCCTAGAGGCTGGCTCCCCGTTTTATTCTCCAAGCTAGCAATCGAGAAAGGGGAGGTGCTCTACCAGATTGGGCTTTGTCCCTAAACGAGAGTAGCCACCTCAGAGAGGGCTCTCAGGATAATGCAGTTCCTCTCTGGTTTTCCTTCTTGAAGCTGCATCGAGCTGCTCTCAGCTGTCACCAAAGACGTTTTCAACCTGGATGAATTTCGATACTCATAATGGAGGGAAAATCCTTGTCATTGTGCTGCCAAGACATGCCAGGTGTTTTTGCATACGTGATTTCATTCAATTCTCACGACTCTATGATGGATATTGTTGAGGTTCTCATGGGGAAACTGAGACAGAGAGAGGTTAACCAACCTGTCGGCAATTACACGGCTAATAAGTGGTAAAGCTGGGTTGAGTACTTAATAAGTCATGTAATTAGTGACTTAATAAGTATCGTCCTAGGACACGTGGACATAGAGGAATAGGAAAGAAGCAAAGGGAAGTCACTATTAGGCAATGCAGGGGAAACAGAGTATGTTCCAGATGCTCAAGTCACCCGGGGAGGTGGAAGAAAATAAGTTCTGGTATATGAAAGATAACCATTACAATGATTTCAGGAATATGGTATAAATGGAGTCTACGAACTTCAAAGGTAAGAAGAAAGGAAAAGGACCTTATGTTATTTTATTAACTAAACGTCTTTGATGGAATCAAGTATAAACCTCATTTACACTTCAGCCCACTCTCTCAACATGACTCCCCACACCCCGTAGCTGAGCCAACCCATGCTGAATTACTCACCATTCCCTCCACTCCCTCTCCTCTATCCACATGAGATTCCTCAGGCTTTTATATCCCTCACCTTCATCCTAATTCCTAATCGTCCTTCAAAACTTGGCTCCACTGTCCCATTTATTTCTAAAAGCCTTCTATGATCTTGAATAAGATATCCCCTTTTGTGTATAAAATGCCCGTGCCCCTTGCTGCAGTAATTCTCCTTCAAGGAACTTGTTTTTAAGAAACAGTATGGAATACGAACAACGATTAATGCCAGAAGTTCTTCACTGTGGTGTTATCTACTTATAACAGCAAATATTTGAAAATGCTTCAGAATAGCAAATAATTGGAAACGCCTTTGCCCACTTAGAATCCCTTCCTTTTCCCCCAGTTTCCTTGACCTGCTCAGTAGCTGAACCTCACCAGTCCCCAGACAAGCCCAAACCCAGCTCAGACGCCACCTCTTCTGGGATCCTTCCCTGTCAATCAAGTCTGGGTTAAGTGGTCCCCTACAGGCTATGACAGCATACCATGTTTTACTTCAATACTTCTAAAACGGTTCTGTGCCTCTTACCCGGCTGCCTCCTCCTCTCAACAGTGGGCTAATTGTTGTTAGCCTCTCAATTATCAACAATTGACATCATATTAAAATAAAAGTTAATATATAATTTATTCATTCACATACTTGCAAAACGTATACAAATCCTTAAAACTTCATAAATAAGGTTGAGTTAATTCACTTCTATGAGCCTCGGTTTCCACAACGATAAAATAGCATGCTAATAGCGTCCATTTTTTGTGTGGGTTAAATGATTTAGCACATGTTAATGACACATGGCACAGTGTCCACATTTAATATAGGCTTTTAAAAATGTTGGCTCGGTAGTAATAATAGTAAAAAATAGTACTAGTAACAATGGAGAAATGAAACATTTCAAAATTAACATTTAAATTTGGAAATTAAGAAAAAGAAGGCAAGCTCTTTCTAGCAAGTAATGTCCTATTACTAAAGCACTAGAAACTAGACATTTCAAAGGTAAAAATATTAGATGATCACTTATTTGAATACGCAGTCCAAGGAACTGCAGGGAATACAATTAAATTCCTCTCAAACAAAGAGTTTTCTAACCAAGAAAACAAATTATTCATTCATTCACTTATTCACCTGTTTGTTCAAAATTATTTAGTTTTTCCGTGCAAAAATAATCAATTAATTAATATTTAATAATTATTTTATTATATAATTAATTATTTAATAATTTTAGAATAATAAATAAATTTCTAAGGAATTTTATGTTTCCGTGATAGAAGTTCGAGTCCAAAATATAGTTTGAGAAATACTGATTTAGAAAATCTTTAAGGAAAGATGATTACTGTAAATACATTTAGTAGAGACTAACTAAAAGCCCAACAAGACAGAAGAATCATTTCTTGTATCAGTGTTTTGCTTAAAAATACATACATATGTTTAAGGATAATGTGATGTTTATCTGTTAGGAAATCAACATTCATCAGAAAATAAACAGATATTTCTGTGCTTAGTCTCATTTTGAAATATGTGTTATTTAACTGTTGGCTGCCAAGGGCTTATAGAAATGGAGTTCAGTATTCCCTGAGCCTGCAAAGAACAAAGCTTTTACGTTTTTGCCCTTATAGTTAAATGAGTACAATATTTAAAAGTCACATCCCTTTGATGTCACCTTTTTATTTTATCAGCTAACTAGTAGTTTGATCAGGGAACTGTCAGTGTAAATAGAAACTGGCTTGTTGACTGATGATCCATATCAGCTAATTTATAAACCATTTATTTGGCAGATATCTATGTGCACTTATATTTACACATTATATGTGTCGTTATTTGTACTATTTTCTAACCATAGTTAACCTAGAAAGAGGATATATGTGTGTGTGTATATATATATATTATTTTTTTACTTAATATATTATTTTTAAACAAACACCATCACAAGATTCTCTCTGGCTACTCAATGAGTCTGACTACTGGGTATTGTGGCTTTAGGCTGGAGGATATGTTTTAATCTACACTTTTCTCTGGTTTGTCTCCTTCTTATTACTTAATCATCCAATGAGCCTTACAGAACTGTCAGTTTGGAAGGCAATAAACTGTGTATGGATTTTTCTTCTTCTTTAGGATTGAGAAAGTCCCAATCATGGAAGCAATGAAAGAAACTTCCATACAGCTAGTACTTCATTTCCTGACAATCAAAGTCATGTGCTAATGATGACCTTAGGCTCCTGGCTACAAATGTGAGACAGGGTTGACAAATACTCATCACTAGCTCTGCAAAACAATATGTGACAAGTTTTAGGATAAAAACCCAGTTCCTAGCATAATTACTGAGTGACTAGGCAGTGCATCATGTGACCTGGTTGTGACAGGCCAAAGGAACAATGAACTGCTGAGTCCTCAGGGACATTGATGTGTCGGGCATGTCGTTGCTTACTTAGGGATCAAGGATGGTTCTATTAAGTTTTAAGGACACAAATTTATTGTTACTAGTTATCCCTCTCTGAAATCTTCCTACAAACTACACAAGAGAATTTTCCATTTGTGATTTTAAAAGTATAAGATTATAACACTCCCCGTTGAGTTGAACATTTGGATCGATAGCATGTTAACATCTCTGATATCTAAGATAACAAGGAACACGTATTAAAACAAGAATGTGTCTCATCTAAGAAGGAACACTGAGGAAAGCTGTTCAGACAGCCATTCATGGGCATAGAAATCCAAACATTCAAAACAATCAGTAACCAATGTTTATTGAACAGGCTTTGAGTCAGGTATTTTAATAGCTTTCTTTGCTTAGACAATCTAAAGATTGAAAACATTTTGGATTTGTACAAGATCACCAACTTTTTCAATGTTTTTTATCCTTATTTTGTCCCTCTCATACAGGAGGAAAAACACTGTAGTCATTTATACACTAACAGAATAATTCCTTCCTCACAGATGTTGACATTTAAGTATAGGGAGACTGAATAACATGTTACAAGAAAAAGATAGTGAGCTGAAAGACAGTCTTAGAGGCTTCCATTCACCTATGTATACACTGATCAGTCACACAGCACATTATCAGAAGCCTATTTTGCCTTAGGTACTAGGGTTACACAATGTTCTAAAGAAGCCTATCATCTAATATAGAGAAGACATTCATGAAAACATACCATTTCATAATAATAGAATGAATGCAATAATGATGATATGAATGAATGGAATGGACCAGAAGAAAAGATACACTGAAACCTACTGAACAAAGACAGGAAAAGCTCATAGTAAATGTAGTCCTTGGCAAAGACTTGAAGGTGTCTATTTAAGGTGACTAAAATAGCCTCTAATCCTCGTCCTGCTCTTTACCAGCTATGAGGCCTTGGAACACATCAATAATCTCTCTGGATCTCAGTTCCCTTATCCATACAATGAGACAGATGATTCACACAATCTCTGAGGTCTATGATTTCACAGTTATAAATCTACTATTGGAGAATTTTCCAGAAATTGTATAAAGAGTTGCTAAACTAGAATTATAATTCAGGTCTCTAGAATTTCCATATTTATGAAAGTTCTAAATGAATTTCTGTCTTGTTAAAGCCATACTCATGAGGTTATCAAAAAGTAAAAATTTCCAGCACAATTTGGACTCATTTGTGTTCTTTAATGCTTTAGAAAGCAACACTGCATAGCTTAAAATCTAGCCTACATCATGAAACTTATGTCTGTTGTTCGCCACACTCATGCCATACTCTCTACCTAGTCTGGCTGCCTTTCTGCCTCACAACTATGTAAAGCCCATTCCCGCCTCTGCCTCGAACTGTTGCACTAGCTCTTCCTTCTGTCTGACACCCTGTTGTCCAAATCTTTGCAAGTCTAGCTCTTTCTTGTCTCTATAGTCTGAGGTCACGTTGATCTTCAGGAAGGTTTCTGCTAACTACCTAATCTATGGTGCTGAGATCCAACCTGGACCTCTCTTCAGCTCACTCTCTATTAAGCTTCCTTCAGAGCATGTATCATCATCTAAAATTATCTTCCCCATTTATTTTACTATTTCATTGCCTGTTTCCCCCAACAAAAGAATGCAAGCAGGAATCTTATCTGTCTTGCCCCCTGCTGAACACTCAAGTCCCAGGAAGAATGCTCAGCACTGAGTTGGCATTCAGTGAAAGAGAAAGCCAGGGAAGGAAGGAGAAAAGGGACAGAGATAGAGATACACCTATAAACGAAACTTTGGAAAATCGCTATATCAGAAGACTTATTTTCACCTTAATATCTACTTATTTGCTACATTTTATCATCCAAAATAAAGTTGATGAAAGCATATAAAGATCTGACGACATCATGCAATATGGACAATTGTTCTTTTTCAAACATGAGATTTAATACATTCAATTGTCCTTAAGATTATATTAAAGCCAAAAAATGAAGTTGTTAAAGAACAGATAAGTGGTGTTCAATTTATTAAAAATTACTGTGCCTCATCAAGAAATGTTGAATTTTTTCTTTGTTCCACATGCAAAGCAACATTTATGTCAAAGCTATCTTTGATGGCCATTATATAAAAAACAAAAAGCCAGGATAAGATGGCCAATTTCCTTTCTTACTTTCTTTGTTCTCCCTGCTGTATCTCACACTACTGACCACTCCCTCTTTCTTGTAAATTCCCTCCTTTATTTCAAGATATCATTTTCTTGTCATTTCATTTTCTTTCTTCCTATACAGCTGTTTCTTTTCCATTCTCCTTGCTGAGCTCAGCTTCTTCTACCACCCTTAAAAGACTGGTTCTCCCCAAAATTTCAGCTCCGGTCATTTATTCTTCTCTGCATCACACTTTTGAGTTCACATTTGGGCTGATGAATCACAAATGTATATATTTAGTGCAGACTTCTCTCGCACTTTTTCATAAATCCACTTGCCCTCTACATGTTCCCATGTACACAGTCCATTGAAATCTAAACTTTAGTTGTATGAGTCTACATATTCAACAAATCACTGTAAGGGCTTACGATGTGCCTGACACTGTTCAAGCACTTTAATAAGTATTAACTCATTTAATTTTCATAAAACTCTATGAAATAAACACTATTATTATTCCCATTTTCGAGGTAAGGAAACAGAGATAGCAGAGATAACTCATGTAATTTACCCAGAATCACTCAACTAACAAGTGATAGAAAGGAGATTCCATCCCAGCACCACCATCAACCCAGATCTCCCAACCTGAAATGGAAGATGTATCCTAAACAACTCTTTCTCAGCTCACATCAAAATTGCCACTAGGTTCCAGTGATTTTTTTTTTTTTTACCTCTTTAGTATTTCTCTAATTCATTCTTCCTCTTTAACTCTAGTGTCTTAGTTCAGTCCTTTATAGTTTCTTTGCTGAAACACCTCAGCAGCCTTCTCACTTTTCACTGTTCACCTCCCAATACATCCCCAACATTGGCAAGAGTCATTGTTCTAAGACCAAATCTAATCATGTCACTTCCCTGCTTAAAACTACCCAGTGATTACCCACTGCCTTCATGATAAAATCCAAATTCCTTAGCATAATATATAAGGCCAAGAATCTTCATGTGCCACTGCCATTCCATACAAATCCGGCAATGCAGACATACACATTTCCTACAATTTCTGGAAGGTGTAATGCTTGTCCACCAATATGTGCCTTTTCAGATCTCTTCTTTTACCTTTAAGCCCCTCTAGGTTGGAAGAGGCGACTCTTCCCTTATGTTCTTACTTGTTTGTCTCCACTATTTTATTGAGACATCTCTTGAAAGCTAAGTTCATGACTTCTATTTCTGTCCATCCAAATTTTCCCATGGTACTCGGCACATGTAGGCATCAGCAAACAAACGATAAAAGGACACACAAGTGAAATACTTTAAGCTTATCTCAAGTGTGTTATCAGACTAATGAGACAACCACTAAACAAAGAATGAAACTGAGTTTGGCATTTGTGATGCAGCTGTAGCCCTGTTAGCAAAGCTTTGATCTTAAACTTCCCCTTCTAACTCTAGCATTATAATTCTACTCTACTAAAAGTCAATTGATACCTTTTGCCAGCACCAGTTGCCTTAAAAGCAGGACCACCAAGAAATATAATTCCACAATGTTGGAACTTGGATCAAATGGCATCATATAGCAGAACTCTGGCAGTGCTCTGTGCCAATGTCCACATCTATTAAGTTTGTTTACTAACTAGTCTTATTATCTATTTCATGTTGGGATTTCTTTAGGGTGTGGTAAAATTTGACAGATGGGTTGAAAGTCTTCCTTCAGGCATAATACACATAGAATTAGGCAGATGGGTTCCAATAATCAACCTTTAAGCCTGGAACACATGGACAGAGCAGGAAGAAAAAGAATACACCATTGTTTGGTAATAGGTAAAAATACAGTTGAGAATGGACAAATTTAAAAATGAGATTTAAAATGTACAAATCAAAACCAGAAAGTGGCACAGTGTCACTTCCCTTCAAAGGTACAAATTTTCAGGCAACAAGTTTTTATTATAGCAATAACCTCAGAAACCTAAAAATAACTTACGGAAAAAGACCAATCCTAGCAATAGAAAATGTCAACCTGAAATAAGTTTTCTAGTAACAAGAATAAGGCTCAGTTTTATTTAATATTTCTATCAGTTAACTGGATGAGGATTTTATAGGATATTAAATAAATGGACAAATGATATTAATCTTGGAGGAAAATATCAGAATCCAAAAGGATTTCTCCAGTGTGTAAAGATGGATTGAAATAATAAAATGAAGAGATAAGTAAAAAAGTATTGCACTTATATCCCCCTAAAACCCAAGAGAAAACTAAATAATCTCTATACAAGTGTACAATGTAGAAAGATGTGTTTGAGGCAGCACATATAAAAAGAGTAAGAATTAGAGTTGACAATATAGTTGGCAGGACCGACAGCATGATATGGCTGGACAAAGAGGTCTGTTTGATCTTTGGCTGTATTAACAGAAGAATCCTATGTGTTACGATAGCTGGAAGCTGACTATGCTGGATAGCTTCCACTGACACCTCCATTTCCAAACTCTGCCCTTCCCTACGCTGCTCAGTGCCCTGGGATGCTGCTGACCTGCATGCGCTACATCAGTGAGGTCTCTTTTACTTAGAGTTCCAGTTGGGTTTGGCCAAATGGTAGCACGAGCAGGAGACAAGAGAGGAAAGAAAGTGAAATCAGGGTCTTCATTCCCATAGGTCCCTCCTGGTACTGAGTGAGTCCCAGCCATACAAGAGGTCATGCCGCTGCCTGGCAACCAAATCCACACATCACATCCCCCTCATTTCTGATTCCAGGAATGACTTCCTTTTCTTGCTTCTTTGGGGCAAGGGGTGGTAAGCACGCTCTGCTGTTACTAGCCTTGGGGTATGCCCCATGCCATTTGGATTTTTGCAAATGGTTCTTTCATTAAAATCTCAAGTTGTCCAATTCAGTATGATGTTTATTTTTTCCAGGCACCCTGACAGATAAACTAACATTTATTAAACACCCACTATTTTCCCAGTGATAGTAGTAGCTGTTATGTTTAGTGGTTTCCACAGCCCTCTGAGGAAGGTTGTGCTGTTGCCATACATTTTACAGATGAAGAAATGGAGGTGCCCAGAGGCTCACTTGCTTAAAGTCAAACAGCAATAGGTGACCAAGCTAGATCTGATCTCAAGCACCTGACTTAGAGCCCGTTATGGTGACTGCTATACTCATTTCACTCTGTTGAGAATAAGTCAGGGCCCACCTGGGAATAGTTCTTTATCCCTGGCTTCATACTTTCAGAGAAATTAAACAAAACAGAGATGCATTTAGAGGCAATGCCGGGAAAAGTGAGGGGATCACATAAGTCTGAGAAATGTGGAGGGAATGCAAATTTGTAAAAACCTTTCCGGAAAGCAATTTGACAATATGTATCAATGACCTTAAAACATGCACTTATCCTTAGGCCCATTAATTCCACTTTGAAAAATCTATTGTAAGGAAATAATCGGGGATATAAATAATGATTTAAGTGCTAAGATGTTCACTGCAGAGTAAGATACGAGGACAAAATCTGAAATAACCCAGATGTTCAACAATAGAAAAATGATTAAATGAATTATTATATACGTAGGCATGTATACATACACACACACACATACTCATATATATTATGGAATATTAAAGCTATCAAAATTGTGTCTTTGAAATATAGTGAATCGGGGAAATTCTCACATTGTTAACATAAGATCCAAAAGATTATCAAACTGTACACCCTACATGTTAAAGTCTGGGTGTGTATGTGTGCATGTACGTGTAGGAAAAAAATGATGTTAAGACAAGATACAAAATATTAACTGTGGTTATCTTTACATTTGGGAATATGAATGTACAACTTTCTATTTGTTCTTCTGTATTTCCCAGTTTTATACAATAGTTTGAAAAATAAAACTTATTGTAGAACATGAATAACTATGATTAAAATGATACAACTATAACTATATAATCATAACAATAACTATGATTAAACTAGTTATGACTTAACTATGGTTAACATAATAGGAACTGCATAGCCTAAGAAAGAGAAGATTCAAGAAAATGCAAATGAGGGGCTATCACGGGGAGGGAGTTTGACACTCATCCTGTGTGGATCAAATAGAAGAACCTGAACCAACAAAAATTGGAAGAAGACAGACTTTTACTTAATAGAAGGAAAAGAATTCTAATGAGATTTTTAAAAGTGGGAACAGATTGTCTCAAATTTTCTGTCACTAGAAGTACTCAAGGAGAGGCTAGACCAGAATTTTTCAGGAATTTTCCTACAGCAATTTAAACCTTGGACAGGTAGTTAGGCCTAGAATTCTCTCCCACCAGAGATTCTAAAATATGAATGCTACTGAACAACAATATCTAAATGTTTCCTTACCATCAGAGATTTATTTCTTTGGGGTGAGGTATTATCATTTCTGGGAATTCTCTTTTAATCTACTTTTTGGGGGCAAAATGGAATGCCTTACTAAGTTCAAAAGTAGTTCGTTTGGCGGCAGGGAATACACGTCTTTTCATCCTTCTACACTTACTGCCTACAACAGTTCCAAGTACACAGTCCACCTGTCACAACTTACGCTTTTTACTGAAGTAAGACAATGTACCAGGCTCATTAATACACTACCCCAGATCCACTCCATCCTGCCTGTCCCTCCGCCTCAGCAACACGCCTCTCTTCCCAGCTGGAAGAGCCTCATCTCCAGGCACCCTTGAGCCTGTGGCCCCTCCACTAGCTGCCCAGGGAGCCACGAAACATAACAAAGACACAGGAGTTAAGTGGTTTGGGGTGGACCAGATGAATTGCTTGCCTTCTCCCCAGCATTCTCTCCTTATTGTCCCAAGATGCGGTGGTTCTTTAAGGCTTCTCTCAAGGCATTTCACATAGCCAAGCAGACAGCCACGTTTCCTTGAGAAGCTGTGGCTACCTTGTGTTTGCTTTCCCTCCCTTTCTCCTTCACTTCTCTTTCCCTTTACTCACTGCACTGTGATCATTTGCCCCAGTAAAGCAAGAACACATAAGCTCTGCTCTCAGGACTGTTTTCCCAAGGGTCTGCACTAAGATAGCAATTGACATTTTATTGTAGTTTAGTTGATGGAAGGATAACAAACCATTCTACGAGATCTTCTTGAAAGAGTGAGCCACACGTAAGTTCTCATCCAAAAAACTAGAGGGGGAATTGATCTCAGCCTGGAGGAGACAAAAGGAAGCCTGAAACGAGCAGCACCATGAAGACCCTTCAGCCAGAAACATGGCCTGATGACTGTGGGTAGACACAGAGAATGACCAACAAAAGCCACCTCCGTCTGTATCTAAATCTTACCGAGGACAAGCTTTACTAGTAAACTCACCCTCTGCCTTAGCCCTCCCCAAACTCCATTAAGCAACCTGCTGGATGATACAGTCATTTCCCAAGGCCGTTCTCACAGAGCTTAATTCCCACTGTGCTCCCAATCCTCGTGCCCTTTACTCACCAACTTTCAGCTCCCCGCCTGCAATGACCATGCACGCCACACTCAGAATGTTGCTTCTGTCCACAGGGAATTCTAAAGTCCCCATCACATAGAGGCCTTTGAGGAATGGAAGATCTGTATCCACCAGGACAGTCCTGTCTGCAGAAGAAAAAGAAACTGCTCAGACATGTAACCAAAACAAGAATGCCGTCTCTCTTCCAGTGATTTACGCTGGGTTTCTCCACGCAATTCAGGTGTGGCCTACGTTGCTACCTATGCCAGGACAGGTGCAGTAACTGGAAAAGCAAATAGCTGGCCAAAGGCTAGGACTTAATAAAGAAGCGTGGGAAAAAAAGTAGGCATGACTAACAAATTCTGCCACTGTTTAGCACACTAAGAGTTATTCCCCAAATTGCTTTTGCCCCAAATAGCGGCCCCAAGGCTACTTTAGTGCAAACGTACAGATGAGCTCCCTATTTTTTGTCCCTGTCTCTTCACTTTGGCTCTAGTTTCAGAGAGAGAGAGAGAGAACCATAGATATGACCTTGGCCTCTGAAGTCAGACAATTGGGATGTGAATCCCAGCTCCGCTACTTACCAGCTGTGTGGACCAACAACTTTACCTCTCTGTGCCTCAGTTATCTAATCTGTGAAATGGGAATAATAAAAATACCGGCTTCATTCACAGGGTTTTTGTGAGGGATAAATGAGTTAATAGATCTAAAGTGCTTATACAGTACTGGTAAGCCATTCTCAATCCCCAATTCTCATCATGCAAAGCAAAGTATCTCAATAAACCCTGGATATTGTCATTATTTGTACTGTGTGTCCATTAGTTTGGCATGCTTGTAGAGCTCATCGGACAACTTAAAACCACTATTCTTCATCTCCTCTTTCATAAAGGTAGATTCCATACAACTTCAGAAGAAAGAATCATAGATTTTGTCTGCAAGTAACAATAGAGTAATACTTGAATAAAAATTCTCATTTAAAACAGTAAATATTTTATGTATGCTCAAGTATCAAGTGCTACTGTCTGAAGCTTAGTAGTAATTCAATACAAATTAAAGATATCAAATAAATGTTTCCGCTTAAATTTCAATACCATAATCACTGGCACATATAAAGATTTTTAAGGAATTTTATGAACATAATCTCAGGTCTTATTCTAGGAAACAATACCCTCTGCTGTTCTCAAGGACCTGCCCCTAACATTAACTTCTAATGAGTTGTCTTTTCTAGTCCCTGCCTACTTCCCTAGCTATAAGACCGCCACACCTTCCTGTGGCAGAGACTATAGAGTTGTAAACCAAACGTTTCCCTTTTCCTCCTGGCTTCATTCTCAGACTACCTTTTCCAGCCTGCTTTGTAGTTAGATGAAGTCATGTGACTGAGTTGTAGCCACTGAAGTGTAGGCAGAATTGAAGTGTGACATCTCTAGGCCTGGTCCATAAATTCTGGCGCTCCCTCCTTCCCCTTGTCTCTCAGTTGGACAGTAGAACAGTGGTTCTTAAGGTATGCTCGTGGTCCAACAACATCAGCACCACTCACTCACCCATCAGAATCAAGCCAAATTCTAGCTCTGCTAGTAAGCCATCCCCAGTTCCCCCATTGGATCCACCACACCCCCTGTGGAAATCTCTCTCTTTCACTCTCCAATGATACCTTGTACATTCTTATTACAGAGCCCTAAAACACATTTTTGTAATTATATACCTAATTACTATATGTAAGGAGGCAACTGTCACTGGGCTGGTCCTCAGTGTAATTATGTCTTTCTCTTCCACTGTTACTCCCATACGGGAAGAGACTATCCGTTTTTAAAAATCCCTAGTGCTTATTGTGGCATCAAAGATAAAGATGTTAAATAAATGTCGTCCAGATCTGTTGAGTTTAGTTCCCTAGACACCTTAAATTCAAAAGTTTATTAGTGACTGATACAAAATGAATAATCAGGCTAAACAAACAAAAATAAATACATATTTCAATTTAATCTCTGGTACTTTTAAAACATCCAAACAAAATAATAAAATATCTAGAGAATGTTCTAGATTTAACTGACATTTTATGGGTTCATGAATTTAATATTACTTCAAAAGCAAAATAGAAATTGTTTCAAGCCAACAAATTAAAAAACAAAAGTGTTATACAAATGGCATTTATCTGTTCCAACC
Source organism: Ceratotherium simum simum (assembly GCF_057802395.1). Classification (NCBI taxonomy): domain Eukaryota; kingdom Metazoa; phylum Chordata; class Mammalia; order Perissodactyla; family Rhinocerotidae; genus Ceratotherium; species Ceratotherium simum. The sequence continues at coordinate 51,265,366 of NC_141912.1, forward strand.
TATGACCCATTCTCCCAGTGCTTGGCTGTTGTGGCTGATTGTACAAAACAATTAAATTGCTTCAATCAGTGTTTTCTCCCATCCACAGAGTACTCACACATACACAAAAGCATGATATTAGGCCTTTTTTTTTAACATACTTCTCAGTTAAAATATGACAATTACGTGGAATTTAAAATTTTCACTTTGCTCTTTATCACATACCCCCTTAAAAGAAATTTTTTCTTTTAATTGCCCTGCCCACTCCAAAATACCAGCAAATTTCCCACAAATCACAGATAGCCTAACTATTATAAGCTCCATGAGAACAGAGACCACGACTGCCACTCTCATTTTTACTTGCTCAGCACCTAGAACAATACCTAGCATATGATAAGTGCTCAAAAATAACATCAAATTATGAGTGCAAACACATACACACACACACCACACATGTAAAATCCAATAGCTATCAGAGGAAAAGTATAGGATGAAGACAAGAGTAGAAACACTGCTCTTATTTCTTTCAGTGCCACCTTTCACTTTGAAATTTCTGGAATCCATCTATTCGCCTTTTCTTCTTTCCTCCTTTTCTTCCCCATGATGTGTCAAATCTCGTTGGGTGGTGGGAATTCAAAGATGAGTGAGACATGTTTCCCAGCATCAGACAAAGACAGATAAACAAATGAACACAACGTGATATACTTGAAATGATAATATACTTTTTCACTCCTCTGATTGACTGGATTGTCTTATTTTTTATTATAAAGAGGTGGATCTCATCTTCAATCCTAGCTACCATGAAATGGAAAGTCTATCAATGTGCCTATTATAACAAAATTCTGCTAAGATAAAATAAACATATGTCCTATAAAGATTTTTATAAAGGAATTCTCCTTGTATCACAATAACAGAGATTACAGTTATGATTGCAAATGACACAGGCAAAAGAATTCATCCTAAGGTAGTCCCTGGAGCAGATCAGCTGTAGGTCCAAACTGACCAACCATCAGCTATAATGATAGCTTGTCAAAGATTTCTCTCTGTTCCAAGTATAGAAAGTTAGGATCAATATGCCACATTCTCTAGAAGTAGCATCCCTTCCATGAAATTACTCAAGACATTTCAGAAAAATCACTCAGAAACAGTTACTTATATAACCCACTTAAAAACACAAATGATAAACCACCTCTAATTTAACTGTGGCCCGATGCTTTTCACCTTGCCTTGACTTGGCCAAGGCTATTCCATCCTACTCTGTCAGTGACCAATCTATCCTACTTAAGAGAATGAGTACTGGCATATGGAGGGAACCATCTGGAATTTCTGTTGCTCGATAGGAGGCTGATGGGGGAACAGATCTGGAAAGAGACTCCAAAAAGAATTAATGAGTACCAGATGTAATTAAAGACTGCTTTTCTCCCCAAAGGAGCTCAGGACCAGCCATGGGGTGGTGCCTTTTGGTTCCGAATTACACCCTCTTTCCACTTGTTCATCCATCAAGCACTAAACATCCCACCATCTTTATTCTAGTATCTCTTGCTAAGCAGTGTTTTGTTTTGTTTTGTTTCCCTGAAAGGGTTGTATTTTGACAATTAGAAGGATAAAGCTTTAGAAATAATATCTGGAAAGTTAACGCTAAGGAGTAACCATCTGAATTTCCCCATGTATCAAATGCAACAATAAAAATAACAACAACAAAGAGGCTTTAGTCTTCTATAAATGCATTAGCTACCCTTAAGACCAGAAAGCCTGAGCCACAGCAAAAGGCAAATGTCTCTGACAGAGGGCTAGGGCTTCTTTTGTATCAGGAATAATCTGACTACCATAGTTACAAAGCATTCCATATAATTTTAACACTTGATTTAAACTCAATTTTTTTTCCAGCAAAGTCCAGGAATCAAGGTCACTATTGTGTAGCATTCCAAGGGCCTGACACTTGCCTAAATCCTGTAGAAATGAGATCAAGGGCGAAGGGCACAGATCCTGGGAATAATGACGGGGTCACATGAACAGGCATAATTCAGAGCAGGCAGACCCACTGCTTGTATGGTATTCACTGTATCAGGCCCCATAACTTAGGTGGTGAAGACAGTTTCCACTACAACCCTGCTATTGTCAGGAGCACAGTCGACACCAACTTTGGACATAGCTCAGACTTCTGAGGGAGAGGGATGGCATGCAAGGGCAGAGCAGAACATACAAGGACTATTTGTAGGCTTGTTATTTTCTTGTACCTTCCATAATTAATGGGTTGGTTTCTACATCCAATCTTGGCCCCAATACTTTCTCATAAATATGTTAACCAATGGAAAAGTAGGTTTTAATGCCATTTGAATCATTATTAAATGATGCAATCTTCCTTTTTAAAAAGAGAATATTTTTAGTTCTGAAGTGACTACTTTAAATATACATATTTACACAATGATTGGTGATGTTTTCTTTCCTTTGTAGTCTCATTTAACTTTTGGTGAATCTAATGATTTATCCAAATATTCTATCTATCACAATTTATGAGGATGGCTGATAGATCCAAAAAAAGTACTCCTAAAATAGAATGCAACTTCTTATACATAAATAGTTCATAGGAATGAAAGGTTAACATGATTGAAAATTAGTGTCAAGTAGGCTAATTTACAGAGATGATGGTATTCGTTTGCCAAGAATTCATTCTCTTGTAGAAAACGCAGAACAAAGAAGTGCTGAAGATAAGGATGTCTTCTTTCTAGAACTAAATTCCTCTCAAAGAGCTGCTAACTTTACAGTCTGCCTTTTTAATCAAATCCACACAGGTGGTTTCTTTATTCTACCCTGCCTATCTTTTTTTTCAAACTGGTCTTAAAAATAGGCAGAAGAGGCAGTTTGCAAAGTGCCCAGAGGCGCATGATTCAAGACTGCAAGCCGGCTTCCTTACACCTTGAAGAAAAACCATCTGCCTGCCTGGTGTGGGGGAGGACAGCTCTCCACATTCTCACCTCATGAGAAGAGTCCAGTTTAAATTTTGGATAATAAATTCTCATCCACTCTCCCCACACACTCTCTTTGTGTCTTTCTCAATCACGTATAGACACGCGTGATTCCCATAGTAGAATCAACATTTTAAATTATGATATTTTAATTGATCAATAAAATGTTTAACATAACAGTGTTTATCTCTTCCTCTACTCTATGCCATCTGCTCTTCAAAAATATTTTGAATCCATTTAATAGGGATGTCTTTAAGTAAAATTACCAACTGTATCAGATCAATCCTGTGAACGCCAAATTCTGAAAGTAAAATACCAGAAGGTGCTGTTGTGTTCATAAAAATAGAAAAGAATCTGTGCCTTCTCTCATTCCAGGCTTTCTTTGTTTTGTTATTTTTTAATCTTGAGATGGTCTTATGCTGCTGTTCTCTCCATAAAACCTCAAAGAATTCAGAGTGGCCAACTTGGTGTTGCCTTTTTTTTTTAAACAACTTTGATATAAAAAATGTTGATGTATAATTGACATACAAAAAGCTGTACATATTTAATTATACTACTTAATGAGTTTGGAGACAAGTATACACCCGTCTAACTATCACCACGATCTATGCCATAAACCTATCCGTCCTCTCAAAAAGTTTCCTCCCACCCTTTTAATTTATTTATTATTATTAATTTTGTGATAAGAACACTTAGCATAAGATCCACCCCTTTAGCAAAATTTTAAGTACTATATAATACATTATTGTTTATTATAGGCACTCTGCTGTACAGCAGGTCTCTAGAATTTATTCACCTTGCATAACTGAAACTTTGAACCCCTTGACTAATACCTGCCCATTTTCCCCCTCCTCTCAGTCCCTGGCAACCCCAAAAATTAAAAAATGGGCAGAGGAATTGAATAGACATTTCCCCAAAGAAGAGATACAAATGGCCAACAGCTATATGAAAATGTGCTCAGTATTATTAATCATCAGGGAACTGCAAATCAGAATCACGATGAGCTATCCGCTCATATCTGTTAGGGCATCTATTATCAAAAAAAAAACAAAAGATAAGTGTTGGAGGAGAAAGGAACCCTGGTACACTGTTGGTGGGAATGTAAATTGGTGCAGCCACTGTGGAAATCAGTATGGAGGTTCCTCAAAATATTAAAAATAGAACTAAATATGATCCAGCAATCCCATTTCTGGGTATATACCCAAATGAAATGAAAAGAGGATCTCAGAGAGATATCTGCATTCTCATGTTCATTGGTATTGCCATTTGAAACAGGTCCAGGGTGCTCTGCTTGCTCAGATGGCTCACATCTCAAAAAACCCCTAGACTTTGCAATCCCCAGAAGACCTCAAAATGAAGAGTATGCATTTATTTTTTCCTCAAGCTTTCAATTGTTTATTTTAACAGGGAAAAAAAAAAACACCCATTAAACTCCTTAAAGATAAGATGCTTGTATTCTATTTGTTTTAAAAATTTGTATTCATTATTTCATAAATGCATAATTGATGCTTCAGAGAGCTTAGAATATAGTATCTGACTAATAAATATTGAGTAAATAACCTCTATTCTACATTTTAATATGTTGTATCAAAATTTGTAATTTCTGAGAAAACTAGTCTATATTTTATGCTCCTAAATTCATAAAGTACTTATTTTATATAAATACAAAAATTACTTCTGTACAGGTTTTTATTGTTCTCATTTCCATATTTTCCATGATGATATTTTTTAGAAATTCCCAAAGCCTTTAAAAGTTTTTTTGTAAATTCCAATAAATTACACTTATTCAATGCAAAGAGTTCTTATTGGGATTTCCAAAATAAGTTCCTTTCCTCTTGAATTAAACACTGTCCCAGAGACCATGAGGGTTCCTAGAACTTTTATTCACAATTCTAAGTATTTCAGCAATAATATCCAGATTTTATAACCTCTGCTGAAAGTCCCAATACTCTAAAATAACTTCACACTATCTGGCAAAGACATTGAAATCCCCATCCTTAGTGTTAAACCCTCTTGTTAATCTAGGGTATCTAGAAGTCCTCAAGAGAAGAATGATATATAAGGAAAAGCATTACCACTGACCGATAAATGGATTCCTTCATCCATTCATTCACATAGCAAATATTCTGGAGTGCCTTGTCAGATACTGATATATGCCAGAGAAAGAAGTACAAATTTAAAAGGCTCCCACTCCACATAGAGAAGTAAATATTTTTATGAGATTGATCAGGTGAGTTTTGGGGGGAAGGAAGAAGTAGACTGAATCCTTTTTAGTATTGGCTTCTGATGCCAACCAAAATAATCATGGCAATGTTTCAACGTAAGGAAGACTGTATCTGTTTCTCCCTTCATTCTAGTGCCCATCCATCCTAGAGAACCCAGTGCCCTCATTTGTTTGTAACTCCCTAATGGCCAGAATCCCACTGATGCCCCCAACTACCTACACTCCACATATAATCAGAGTCTGAATAGTTCTACAGTTCTTGCCATTTCTTAACTGTGCCCCCATTGTCCCCAGGATCCAGTCACTGATACTTGACTAATAAAGAATTAGCGTAGGACAAACACACTGGCCAATTCATCTATTACTGTTTTCCCAAGACATAATCTGGGGCCATGGAATGCTCACCAGATTTGAATTCAGACAGAACTAAGTTTGAATCCCAAATAAACCATTCTTTGGGAAAATTACTTATCTTCTCGGTATTTCTGTTCCTCAAGAGAAAAACAAGAGAAATAACATTTCATGGTGGTGATAATAAAGATTAGGTGAAACACCACATATAAAATTATTCCAGTGCCTGGCACATAACAGATATAATAGTACTAGCTATCACTTGTTTTGTGTATCCAGCATACATACAATATACATATGTGTGTATATATATATATATATATTTTTTTTTTGCTGAGGAAGATTTGCCCTGAGCCAACATCTGTGCCAATTTTGTATGTGGGTCACCACCACAGTATGGTTGACAAGTGGTGTAGGTCCACGCCCGGGATCCAAACCCACAAATCCAGGCTGCCGAAATGGAGCACACTAAACCCAACCACCAGGCCATGGGGCCAGCCCTCCAGCATATATTTTTGACTGTTCACTCTCTACCTATCACTCTGCTGTTTATGAGCCAAAGAGACAAAGTCCTTGCTCTCATGAAACTTAAAATCTTGTGGAGAAAATAGACATTTAAACATAATCACACAGAAAAACTACATAGGCACTAACTGTGCTAAGTGGTAAGAAGGAAAATGCATACTGTTATGGGGATAGATGCTCTAGAGAGAGTAGTATACAGGGAAAAGTGGGAGTGGTCAAGAGCTCCATGCATTCAAAAGACTGAAAAGCAGCATGAGTGCCTGGACTGCAGAATCTGGAAAAGACGGTGAGAGGTGGGGCTGGAAAGGTAGGAAGGAAGCAGATCAGAACAGGACTTTGGAGGCCACATACAAAATTGGAGACTTTATCCAAAGAATGACATTAAGCCAGTAAAGCGTTTTAAGCAGGGAATTACATAACAGATCACTCTGGCTGCAGTCGGGGAGAATGGAGCAGATGAGGGCAAGACTAGTAGGAGAAAAAGTAGGAGACATTCTATGGTTCACCCAGGAGGTGATAATGCATCGATGAGAGTGGTGAGAGGAGAGATGAAGAAAAGCACACAGACTTGAGAAATACTTATGAATAGTATATACAAGATTGGTTAAAGTGTCAAGAACAATTCTGAGCAATCGGTGATGGGAGATGATGCCATGTCCAGGAGGAGGAAACGCTGGAGGAGGGGCAAGTGGGCCACTGGAAACAGCAGACGTGTGGGAGAGAGGACGGGAATAGACGATTCTTCCTGGGTTGCTTCAGTTTGAGATACCTGTAAGTCATCCCAGCAGAGATTTCAAGTTGACAGTTGGACATATAGGTCTGATACTTGGAAAAAGAAAAACATTTTCCTGACTTCAAATACTGTCTATAGGTTGAAGACTATCAAATTTATGTTCTCAGAAATCACCAAGGGAGCAAAGACACAATGAGGAGAGAAGAATCAGTGTATAAAAGTCGACAAGGGCTCAGGGGAATTTTTTTAATCATATGGACATACAAAAAGATGTGTGTGTGCTGTGAGGAAGTATCCTATAGGAGGGAAAGGCTGCAAACAGAGAAAGAAATGAGACAGCTGAGGTACCTGAAAAGCAAGACCCACATAGGATGCAGAGAACACCAGGTGAGACTGACTTTTGAGAGAAGGTCAACACTTTCTCTATTACATCAGGAGAAAAGAAGATAGGGGGACGTGCAATCTACGCGCACTCATCTCCTTTCAAGAGGAAACTGAGGACCCGTACGAAATGTAAACACTGAAATATCCTGCAAAGCTTGTGAACTTGGGGCACAGTTTCAGGTCGCCTCTAAAGCATGTAAACATTAGACTCCACCCACCAATAACCAATCAGAGATGATCTCTATTACAAAACTTATGTGTGAAATAAATCTATGTATCTGGGCATTTGGCTTTGTGTCTCCCTAAGAAACTGTATTACTTTAACTACATCTGAAGGAGATTCTTTAAGAAGTAATTGATGAGAGTTAATATATAAGGATGAGGGACTGCCGTACAGACACACGGAGTAGTTAATGTTATTAATGCATGTGTGTCTGTGCATCCATATATCGAACTAAACAAGTATTTTACATATGGGGTCTTTTTAGCCATCTCTTCATTCTCAAGTAGAGACTGGTTACTTACTCCATCATGGATGAACCTTGAAAACATTATGCAAGTGAAAGAAGCCATTGTGTGATTTCATTTATATGAATAGGCAAATCTATAGAGACAGAAAGTAAATTAGTGGTTGCTTGGGGCTGGGAGGGATGGAGGGATTAGAGAGTTACGGCTAAGGGGTGTGGGGTTTCTTTGGTGGGGGGTAATGAAAATGTTCTAAAATTGATTGCAGTGATGATTGCACAACTCTACGAATATACTAAAAGCCATTGAATTGTGCACTTTAAATGGATGAATTGTATGGAATGTGAATTATACCTCAATAAAGCTCTTAAAAAATGAAGAAGTACTTAATGTACTAATAAAGAACAATCTTCCAATTAGTCGGCCCTCTGTATTTGCGGATGTGGAACCCGCGAATACAGAGGGCCTACTAAGGTACTTGAGCATCCGCAGATTTTAGTATCAGAGGGCATCCTGAAACCAATCCCTCATGGGTACTGAGGGAGGATTATATCTTTTAAAGCAAGGTGCAACACAGTTTGCAATATGTTATCATTTTCATAAAGGAAGTGGTTAAGGAAAAATATATCTATGTATGTATAATTAAAAAAAAATGTATATGTAGCACAGAATATCTGTGGAAGGATACCCAAGGAACTGGTAACATTGTTGTTTCCAGCAAATGAAAGGAGGTGGCTGGAAGACAGGAGTGAAAGGAGAATGTTCAATGATTATTTTCTTGTGCCTGTTGAATTTTGAAGAGTGTGAATGCGTTAATTATTTTTAAATTGTTTTACCTGTAATTGAAATTAAAAACAGAGACTGGTTATACTTTTTATTTGCAACAGGAAAAAGTATAGGCGTGTGTGTGTTTGACAAAGAGAGAGAGATTGAGAGATTCTTTTCCAATTGCAGAGAATCATGAGAGAGAGAGAATGAATAATCAATAATTAATTCAATAATTCCAGAAACTAAGAATATTCAAACACACAAAATAAAGCAAATAGAAGAATCTAACTTAAGCGTATTTCCAGAGACATTTTAGAAACTATATCCATGAAAACAATTAGATGTATTTTTTTAATTATCAAAAAAAATTTTATTCATTAGATTGAGCAAATAGCAAAATGGATAGCGATAGAAGTGTGAACTGGAAAATCAAGCTCATAGATTCTCCCAGGAAAAAAAAAAGAGTAGGGGCCGGACCCATGGCTTAGCGGTTAAGTGCACGCACTCTGCTACTGGCAGCCGGGGTTCGGATCCTGGGCGTGCACCAACGCACCGCTTCTCAGGCCATACTGAGGTCGCGTCCCACATACAGCAACTAGAAGGATGTGCAACTATGACATACAACTATCTACTGGGGATTTGGGGTAAAAAAAAAAAAAGTAGGAGGATTGGCAATAGATGTTAGCTCAGAGCTGGTCTTCCTCGGCAAAAAGAGGAGAATTAGCATGGATGTTAGCTCAGGGCTGATCTCCCTCACACACAAAAAATAAATTAAAAAAAAAAAGAAAGAAAAAAAGAGTAAAAAGATATGAAAATATGAAAAAAAGTTTATAAATCTTAGTAATATGCCCTAAAATGCTAATATCCATTTACTTGAGAGTTTCAAAGAAGAAAACACAAAATATCAGAGAGAAAATTATCAAAGAAGTAATTCATCAGAGTTGAAGAAAGATATATCCTGCAAGTAAAAGGGTCCAGTAATTAAGAGAAAATCCTTAAAGTTTTCCAAAGATTAAAACAAATTACCTACAAAAAATAAAAATAAAATGGATTTCAGACCTGTGTTCTCAAAAACAATAGATGAAATTGTCAAAGTTTTTCAGTTGCTCTATGAATGAATTACTAGATGTATGTTAGCAAACCAAATGCAAATCCAGGAAAGATGTGGTATGCAAAAAGTGGTATGCAGAAAGTCAATTAAAACTTACAGATAAGCGTAAACAACTATAAATGTATAATGTTAAAAACATGTAATAATTTCAACTAAATTCTCATTTGTGAAGTGTGGATGATAACTGTACATATCTAATAGGGTTATTATGAGTTTGAAAATGTTAATGCGTAAAGTATATGTATCGCAAACAGCAAGTGCTCAATAACTATTAACTTGCATAATCTCTTTAATTTGTGCTAATCTGGTGGCCAAAAAAGGATATCTAACTTTTTTAAATTAACATTTTCCTGATTAGTAGTGAAATTGAGACTTATTTCATGTTTATTGGCCATTTTATTCATTCCTCTGTGAATTTCATTTTTCTCTTACATCATATGTGTTTTTCTTCATTAAGAAAAAAATGTATAGGAGCTCTTTATATATTGTAGATAACATCATGTACTGTCATGTACTGTGTATTTCAAATATTTTGTCCTTATGGCTTCAGTTTTAGCTTTGCTTAGAATTTCATTGATGACTGAGAGGTTTTTAATTTTTACTTAACCAAAATTTTTCCATCTTTTCTTTTATGACTTCTAGATCTTCTGTTTCGTTCAGGAAGGCCTTTCACAGAATATATAAAAGAATACAAAAAATACTCTCCCATATTTCCTTTCAATTAATTTATATTTAATAGGGAGCTTTTTAATTTATCTGGCATGGTGTCACTTGATAATACAACAGGAATTTTTTAACATATGGGTAGACAACTTTTCCAACATTATTTATTGGAATTGAAATGCCATACTAACCACCAGGTAAATTCTCATATATCCATGGGTCTGTTTTTGGACTCTGTTTTGTTTCATTCATTTGCATCTCTCTGTTTTTCTAGTTCTAGGACCACACTGTACCACTTTGATTGGTGAGATTTATCTAGAGCAAGCCTCCCCAAATTAACCTCCTCTTGAAAAAAATTCTTGCCTATCAATCATTGTCTATTTGCTTTTTCCTAAAAATGTTAGAATCAGCTTCTCATGTTCTTTTTTTTTTTTTTTTTAATCTAGCTGCAATTTTAACTGGGGTTACTTGAATTTATAGATTCATGTTGTGGAGAATTTTTGCAATATTGTGTCTTCTTGTACTGGTGTGTCATTCCACTTATTCACCAAAGTTTTGAGAGTTTTGGTTTTTTTCATAGGATGTATGAATGCTTTGTTAAGTTTATATGTAGGTATTTTTTCTATCAAAAGTAGAGTCTTTTGTTTGTTACGTTTTCTAATTGGTGATTGTTAGTATATAGGAATGCTATTGCTCATTGTATGTTGGTATTGTTTCCAGCCATTTTACTGACCTTTCTTGTTTAATAGTATTTCACTTGTTTCTTGTATTTTTCTAGTAAAAAACAATGCAAATTTACCAATAATTGTTTTCCTCCTTCTTTCTAATGGTTATGCCCTTTATTATATTTTTTTCTTGTTTTATTGCATTGTCTGTCATCTCCAGTAATAAGAATGATGGTAGGCATTCATGTTTTGTTCCTGACTCTAACAGAATGCAATGAGACTTTCATGGTTATTTATGATGGTTCCTGTGGATTTCATATAAATATTTTATATCAAGTTAAGGAAAATTCCTTCTATTTTTAGCCTAATAATTTTTGTTGTTGTTGAGTAGGCATTAAAATTGATCAAATGTTTTCTCTTTTATATACTGGGAAGCCTTTTGGAAAAATCCTCTTGTTACACCTGCAGAATCCTCTTCATGCCACCTTGTAAACATTTTTCCTTCAGGTGTGAAGTAGATACGTTTGACACACTGTGATTATTAGCATTTGCCCCTAAGCAATACATAAAAATACCTCTGTGCCCCATTCAAGAGGGAGACTGCTTTTTTCCCCCACACCAAAAAAAAAAAAAAAAAAAAAATGCAGGACATGGAATGCCTTCAAAAATCTTGTTCAAAATATCTGCTTAGATTTTATGTTTATTTGCTTTAGATGCTTCCATGAAATAACTTGGAGAAATTTCTCCCTCAAATATGATGAGAGATCTTTGACTGGATACCATTATAAACCCATAATTTCTGTTTTAAGTTTATCTGCTCCTTACTTGGCCCTTCCTATTCCATCCTTCTTTCTGCCCCACTGCCCTAGAATAGTTTTCTCTGCTCACACAAACTTAGCTCCCTAAAATAGACAACACTTCCATCATTCACCCCCATGACTCTGTGGTCTCTGCAGCCTTGGACAGTCTAGGTACTCAAGAGGCCATCCTCAGGTAGAGAGACAGAGTAGTGTAGGTGGAGACTGGCGCTGTATTTGATAAGAAGAGAGAGAGAGTTAAATTTTTTTAAGCCATTCTCTGGCTCTTCACATATTGAACAGTGTGCTTTATTATTATAAAAGCAAATCAAAGTGCAGTCTTGGGGAGAAAAGAAGAGTTCTGATTTTGCCTTAATGAATTATGTTCATAGATTTTTTTCCTGAAGTAGAACCATCCTTGCATTCTGAGGATTAAACCCTATTTAATCATAATTTATGATTCTTCTAAAGTGCAAGTACATTTGATTTTCTAAGACTTCTCATCAATGTCAATTAGATTAGCCTCTAATTTTCTTTCTTTGTGCTTCATCTAATTTTAGAATCAATTCTATAACCTTGAGTATGAATTAGGAAGCTGTCAACCTTTTTCTGGGATCTAAAAGAGTTTACAATATGGTGATTATGTGTTCCTTGAAGGTATTGTTTGCATTTTTTAAGAAGCACTCTGGGTGATTTCAGATGTAGTTAGGCTATGGACTCCACTTTGGAAATCAACTGGCCTGAGAAATTCTCCCACTTGTACAATAAGGTATAAATATTTTTGCTGTTGCATTGTTCATAAAAGTGAAAAATTGAGGAAAAAACTTTAAGTGTTCATCAGTAAGATAGTAGTTCAATGAATCATACTACATTCCTACCCTGGAATACTATGCAGTCATTTAAAAGGCTGCAGTAGATTTCTCCTTACTGATATGATAGTATCGCCAAGATATATTGTTACAAAGTGAATTCCTCTAAACTTCTTATGACAGATATAGTAAAGTGCTCAATTAATATTTTGAAAAGCTATACATCATATAAATAAATACACACATTAAAAAGAAAGCATAATTCCAATTGAGAATAGCAGTTATCCAAGGGAGGGCAAGAAGAAAGGGTTAAAGGGTTCTTTGATATTTTGCTTTGTATGTCTTTATATTATTTTGGACAAGACACATTTCATGTATTATTTAAACTTTTTTTTTTTTTTGGTGAGGAAGATTAGCTCTGGGCTAACATCTGCTGCCAATTCCCCTCTTTTTTGCTGAGGAAGATTAGCCCTGGGCTAACATCCATGCCCATCTCCCTCCATTTTATGTGGGACGCCTTTCACAGCATGGCTTGATGAGCAGTGCATAGATCCACGCCCAGGATCCGAACCTCTGAACCCTGGGCCACCAAAGCGGAGCACATTAACTTAATTACTACGCCACCAGGTTGACCCCTATTTAAACTTTTTTTAAAAAAATAAAATTATAGAAGCCTAATACTAATTGTAAGGATATCCAATAGTCATAGGGAATTGGATGTATGAGGCAAGGAAAGTATTGTTCCTTCATTTGGGTACAAAGCAACATGAAGGAAAGTACAGATGGGCAGCAGGAATGAGACAGATCTGGATTCAAATCCTGGTTCAGTCTTTACTGGCTGGTGTCCTGGGAACATTACTCTAAGCCAGGGTTTCTCAAAAGTGTGGTCTACAGTAGATACCCTACTTCAGTACCAATTGCAGAGTTGGTTCAAACTGCAGATCTCTAGTATTTTAAAACCATCTCATTTGGTTCTTATGCATAGTAAAGTTTGAGAACTTCTGCTCTCAAACTTGGATTCCTTGTGTGTAAAATATGGTGCCAATGTCACAGCACCTTTATGAAGCTTCAGTGAGATAAAATAAATACTAACACAAAGCCTGGCACATAAAAAACTGAACTCACATCATTATCTTATACTAATGGACATATTACCAGTTGTACTACTAGTAACACTATACTGTAATTACTGTGACTATTTTTAAATGAAGGATCTAAATATCCTCAATGTGCCACATCTTTCTATTGCCTTATATTTACATAATTTATTTCTTTTCTTGGCTCAAAAAATTAAATCTGAATACCTCTGCTATTTCCCACATCATTTTTTTGCTGATAATATTTTATGGCCTTCTGATTTTAACCAGACTCTCTGACCATTAGTAATCTGAGATCTTGAAAAGGCCAGGTCAGGGCCGGCCCCGTGGCTTAGCGGTTAAGTGCGCGCGCTCCGCTGCTGGTGGCCCTGGTTCGGATCCCGGGCGCGCACCGACACACCGCTTCTCCGGCCATGCTGAGGCTGAGTCCCACATACAGCAACTAGAAGGATGTGCAGCTATGACATACAGCTGTCTACTGGGGCTTTGGGGGAAAAATAAATAAATAAATAAATAAAATTTAAAAAAAAAAAAGAAAGAAAAGGCCAGGTCAGCAATTGGCACTGAATTTCTGGCATGGTCCTTGTTAATGTGATGTGATTTGGGTCTGCCTATGGTGGGAGATGGTGGAATTAGAATGGGAAAAGAGAAGATACTAAAACAGTAGAGTTTATAAAAATTGTGGTTAAAGTTTTCCTCTCTGAGTGAGGCTTAAAACAAGCATGGTGTGCCAAAAACTATGTTATCAATAAAATCTATTTTCTGAGTACCTGCCAGTCTCCCCCTCCTCTTTGTTACCTGGAAACCTTGGCACGAAGCTACATGCCCCTTTGGTCCTAGTTCTCCTTTGCTCTTAGGGGGAAGAAAAGTCCACATTTCTCACACAGCTTTGGGGAAGAGACTCATAACCATACTTAATGTATAAAAGCTGTAATTTCCATGCAAACTGCTGCTTTCCCAGAAAAATGTAAAAGCCCTCTTTAGCAGTTTAAAATCCTTTAACTGTTTCCTTCCCTTTCCACTTGAACTACAGAGCCAGCTTGCTCTGGTTAAATTCTCTTAAGTGGCACTTCCAGATGAATAAGATAATTTAAGAAGTGTTAGAAGCCTTTTTAATTCAATCAGATTCACAAGATATCATTCAATACACACCAGGTACACACTAGGATACAATACACACTAGGACCTGCAAGACTTACTGCACCTCTCGATTCCCTCTGTGACAAATGATTCCCTCACCAGCACTATGATTTAGGCCTTAACTCTTTGCCAAACAGCAAACCGTGGGCCCTTTTGTAGTCGCCAATGTCATGGCTCTAAGCAGGCACTGAGGTGCTCTCATTTACACTCTTCTTTTTATAGCTTCACCAAAAAGGAAAACAAACAAAAACAGGTGCATCCACATGATGCAAATGAGAAAAGGTAACCTCTGAAACGATTTCACAGCAAACAGAAGACCTCAAGCTGCTCTCTAGCTAAAACCACAGGAGGTGTGTCAACCGCCTAGATGCTACACCACGGGAGGCCTGCAGGCGGGGAGGCAGTAAATCCCCAGAGAGCTCTAAACTCCTGATTGGCAAGCCACACCAGGCCCATCAGGTCCTCAGGTGCTCATCCACGGGAGGCCCGTTAAGTGCTCAGGTGAAAGGTGCAGGGAGGAGGGAGGAGGCAAGCTGTGTGGAGGAGTAGCTTGAATGAAAGGCCACCAGCTCACCAGGGGAGAAAGGAAATGAGAGGCACCTACTGGGAATACTAGAGTTCAGAGAACACCTTTAAGGAAAAGAATGAACCCACTGTTGCACAGAGAATCTTCTTACCTGTGGGAAGTACAACTCACAAAGAGTAAGTTTCTGGCCCAAGAAACCTAAATAAATGCTGTTGTTGGATGATGCTCACGTCAGGTTCTGCAGCAGACCACCCGGGCTCCCGAACACGATCAGCACCTCCTAGTCAGTGGCTAGGAGTCACCTCCTAGCCTCCACCTCCAGTGGAGTCACCACCCTCCACCCATCCCTTGTCTGCCAAGATTCTCAGTGTGACAGTGACGCCTCTCTCTTCAGCTTCCAAAATCTCTAGAAATACTTTCGCAGGGACTGATTGGGAGTCCCTGCATCTTGCTCTTTCATTTGCTCACTCCAGCGTTCGTGGAGTATCTTCCACTGCCAAATCCTGTGTTTCCCACTGGAGATAAACAAAGTCAAATAAGGTATGGTCTCTGCCCTCAAGGCGACATAAAAGTAAATATAATTATGGAATAAGGGTATATGAGAGAAATACGCCCAAGGTGTTTTGGGAACACAGAGAAACGAGAATTAAATCAAATGGGATTCAGGGACAATTTGTGGAAGAGGTGACACTAAGTTGAGTGTTAAAGGACAAAAAGG
This sequence comes from Ceratotherium simum simum, assembly GCF_057802395.1. Lineage (NCBI taxonomy): Eukaryota > Metazoa > Chordata > Mammalia > Perissodactyla > Rhinocerotidae > Ceratotherium > Ceratotherium simum. Next base: position 51,281,287 of record NC_141912.1, read on the forward strand.
AGTGAGTGGAAGAGAGTGTTAGGGTGGGGAAGGAGAGGAGAATGGGGAAGGAGAGGTAGGGAAGTCACAGGCTGGAGACAAGCAAGTGCAAATGACGGGGAAGGAGGAATAGTTGGTCCATCCAAGTACAGTGAGTAGATGGGTGGGACAGGCAGCGAGGCAGGCAGGGAAGTGGAGGACAGGGAGGCCAGATCACGAAGGACTCTGGAGTCCAAACAGATGAGTTTGAGCTTTACTCTGAAAGCTTTGGGAAGCCCCTGAAATATTACACAACATTGACACGCAAGACCAAGGCCTTAGGAAAACTAAAACTTGCTGCTTTTGACGATTAGGTTTCTCAGGTTACCATTAAAGTTAGCCTACTTTCAAAATAAAATAGGTACCTGAAGTCAAATTTCTAATTTTATATGTCACTTAATTTTAAAAGCATATAAAGTCATATACACACAGAATGATGTGTACCGTTTATAGCACATATTTTACTAGCAAGTACTTTTAAAGGGGTTAGTAAACACTAATATGGTATTAAAATTCAAATAAATGCCAAATATTCCTTCTCTAGGTGAGTAAAATTTTAATCATATATTCTCAATATTACATATCACAATACTAATACACATATCACACATCACAATACTAATGCAATTTATATTATCTATATAATAAAACATAGACAAAGAGAAAACTTTTAAAGGATGGGATAAAAAATAAATAAAACTAAAGGTTCTAATATTTTCTATCTGCTCTTCAATGTGTTATCTTTCATATCCGATTTTGGAAGCCACTGCATTAGACAGCTAGCAAATGACTAGATCCCCCTTCCCTACCCTCTCACGTACATGCATGTAGATAGATTTCAATATGCCGTTCATTAAAGCAAATCAACTAAATGAAGATAAACAGAGACAAGGAGATGGTGATGGTGATGACATAACACGCCCGGGTGCAGGTAATAGCTGTGTAGCTGATAAGAGATTGAGACAATAGATTAGGACTTGCTGACAATTGACACCCTTCCCTCAGCTCCCTGAGATGATTATGAGGGTTAAAGATAAGACAAATTATGAAGCAAGCTCTTGATCTCCTTTATACTAGAAGAAAAGCAAGCTGGGAGAAGTCAGAGGAGTAGAGGCAAGATATTTCCCCCGAGGAGTGAGAGGGAGTCATGGGGCTTCCTAGATTGCCTCTGCTCTCTCATATTATCAGAACTCTGGGATCTCAGAGACATATTGGTATTTCTAGGGGCTAATTCTCCAGTTGTCCCTCAGGAGGATGTAGGAGTCAGGAACCACTCTACTTCAGAAGCATGTATCTGTATTTCCTTGCCAGAGTAGCATTGCTAAGCTGAAGTCCTATTTATAACATATGTGCCAGCATAGGATCCTGCCCACTTCCCTTTTCCACAGGGTTTTAGTGAGAAAAACTGCCATTGTCGTGAGGATTGGAATTATTAAAAACCTGAACCTGTGGGAGGAAACTCTGCTCTAGCCACTCATTCCCCTAGATCTCTCCAGAAGAAAGCACTTCCACATACTACCACCTGCCCTATGATGGTCTGAGGAGCGAGGAAAGGGGCCTGGTTTGTCAGTGTCAACACTCTGTTTCAGAACTACAGCCATGTCTCCAGAGCAATCACCCCAAGGCGTTCTGCCTCACTATGCCAACAACAATCATTCTTGCTGATCCACCACAGGTCCAGCAATTATGTCATCAATATGAATGGAAGAGAGGGGCTGAGATTTTATCACATTCCATCCGATTCACCATCCATTCATTCACTCACTCACCCACTCACTCATTTAACAAATATGCAGAGAGCATCTCCTCTGTCCTGGAGGTATACTGGACACTGGGAACGCAAAGATGAGAAGTTCCCATCGGTACCAATAACATGCTGACAGCAGAGTGATGCCTGCCATCTGCACTGCTGAGCAAGCCCAGCCAGTCCTGGCACACTGCAGGAAGCTCACCACCTTTATGCAAACCCTCTGCGTGGGCTTTGTAGACACCAGCCCTCCACATGCTACTGCTGCCTGAGAAATGCAGTCAGAGGGGTTACTCCGTTATCGTTAAACCAGACAAAAATCTAGCACAATGTAGGTAAGAGCAATGTTTCTTATCCAGACACTAAATTGCCATCAGGTGATGTTATCATGTAAATAAAGAGAGGCAAACAGATGGCTTCAGATGGGATCAGGGCTTGACGAGCATCAGTGATGTTACAAACGAAGAAAAGGGACGACGAGCCATGAGATACAGAGCAGGCTCTGGAGCGCACACAGCCTGACAAACAGCATCCTGGTCTGCACAATACATCCATGACAAAAGGCAGTCGCATCCCACTCACAGTTTTTTGTTAATCAAGTGCTGTTAATTTCCAAATATGGGGCTATACCTCTAAAACACATATTCCTACCTTTCTCTTTACAGTGGGGTTATCTGTTCATGTCACCAGGACCCTTTATATCACAGCCTTTGGAAGGCTCCATTTTGACCCTCCCACGTGTTTAAATACGGATAGCATAACGAACTAGAGAGACTCAAGGAATCCGGAGGCTGAGATTTGAGTCTGTGCTGTGTTTCTGACCTCTGAGCTCTTTATCAGGCATCCCCCTTTTGGACCTGTTTTCCTCAGCTGTACAATGAGAGACAACTGTGACAGACACCACTAGTTACCTCCCAGTATTTTTTATCTCCTTCCTTAGTAACAAGAACTCCAATTTTTAGCTAAATACATTGTCACCTAGCCAAAAGACTACATTTCCCAGCCTCCTTTCCAGTTAGATATAGACATTTGGTTAAGTTTGGCCAATAAGATGGAAGAGGAGGAAACACGTCCTGCTGCCTAGAAGGTGCCTGCAACGGCTGGAGCTCCAGCAGACATACTGGAGCACAGAGTGGCTTTGGGAATGGACACAACCCGCAGTGGAGCAAGAAGATAAATGGAGTCCAAGTCTGACACCGTGGAAGAGACTTCTTCTATGTAAGAGAGAGATAAACTGCTAATTTTCAGGTCTTCGTTATTCACAGAAGACATAATGTTACCTAATACAACTGGGTATCCAACCTCATGGAGTGGTTGCACGTGTTAGATTAAGTGTGAGAGTACTTCGTACTCAGAGCATTTCCCTAAAACCCTGGCAACATGAGCTGCTCTCTGAATAAAAGAGTTACACGGTTCAATATCCTTGAGAAACAGCACATACTATATTCCTCTCCAAAAATTACGCAATCTGTATTATCATATAAAAGCCTTTGAAAAGACCGGATTCAAAGAAATTTATTTATCTGGTAACCTCAAATTTCCCAAACTCATTTGACTTTGCTTTCTTTCTCCCATGTGATGCTTATAAAGAGACAGTTTCATAGGAAATAATTTGAGAAATTCCGGGTAAATTTATTACTAGTAGTAGTTAATATCTAAATGTTGTTTTTAGCCTTACAATATGTTTTACCTAATTGGATTCACTTCCATTCCAGTCCAGGCCCTCATGGTATATGCTGTCATAACTCTCTAAATGTTTGCTACAGCACAGTTGTTAATTTTATTAGTTTATAATTCTATGTGTGATTACATCTCTGTCTCTCTTACTAGGCAGGAAGTTCCAGGTGGGTACTGGAACTGTTTTGCTCACCATTTTATCCTCAACATGAGGCAAAGTGTCTGGCACATAATAAATCGTGTGCCCAGTAAACAGTTGCTCAATATATGCGTGATGTCTGAACTCTGCTATAACAGCAGGCACATTGTGCAAAGGGCAGTGATCGAATAAGTGTAAACCAATTTTGTAAAAGAAGAGACAATGCTCTCTTTGAGGAGGAGTCTTAATCTCTTTTCGCTCTCTTGGATATCATGTCAGCCAATTAACTCCTCCAGGGCCCATGAGGGATCCTAATGAACTGAACGTTGGAATGCCCATTCTAAGGGAACATTGTTTAATACACATTAGAAATCTTGAGTAATATTGACCTAAAGATAAAATAGGATATTTTTAATGTGTTTTAAAATAAAGGGAAAAAACCTCAGAGTTGTCCGTAAGACCCCATTACTGGGCTCAACTGGCCTGGATGTACAAGATAGATCATGTATGTGGCTGGAAATTGATGTTGGCCACTAGCTAGAGCTTATCTGGGGGTGCCAATCAGTTGAAGAATGTGGCCTTTCCATGTAATTTGGGATTCCCATAGCCCGAGGGCTGTGTTCCAAAAGTGAGCATCCCAATAGCAAGTAAGATATCCAGCCAAAGGTCTTCTCATGCAAGGGTTCTTGTGACCTAGTCTTAGAAGTCCCAGAACTTTGCTTCTACTACATCCTATAGGTCAAGTGACTCAATAAGGACATCCCAGATTCAAAGAGAGGGGAGCGAGCCCCCCACTTCTCCAGGGGAGGAAAAGCAAACATTTACAGGGAGGAGAGGAATTTATGGAGCACTTTTTGAAGAATATCTACAATGACAACATTTAAATTATGACAGTAATTAGAATCAGCCCTAGATATTGTTATTTAATGCTCTAATAAACAAGTATATATATTGTTATATCACAAATTTGATTTTCAGTATTTTGATAGCTGTATCAATATAACTGATTTCTTTTATAATCCTATTTTATTTTATGTATTAAAAATATTATTCTGAGAATTGATCTAGGCTTCAACAGACTGACAAAGGGACCTAGAGCACACAAAAAGTTAAGAACTCCTAGGTTGTGTAAAAGTGTGGTGACCCAAGGGTCAACAGAGAGCCACCTATGCTATTCTTGCCCCTGCTGGCTGGGATGCACCTCTAATGGCCTCGTCACTGGGCAAACTTCTTATCTGCAAAGCTCTGCATAGGAAGAGATTCCAAAAACTTTCTCAAAAAAGTATAATCAACTCAAGGAATGCCAACTATACCTAAACAAATAATTGGGAAATCATGAATTATTTAATTCCACATTCCAAGAATATCTGCATGGAAAACAGCCCATAAAGTAAAGAGAAAAAGAAGTAATTCAATTAGAGCAAGTGAAAAAAGCCCTGCTCACCATTAAGGGCCCCATGGGCAGCTATTCCTTACTTGGCTTGTACTTCCTCAACCCCAATCAGGGGGGTAAAATACATATGCAATCACTCAGGTCCCCTTCTCCTGTAAGAAATGCCTGTGTCTCCTCAAAGAATATTAATTCCATGAGACAAATTTCTTGGGGGAATAAAACTAGGTAAAATATAAGTTCACGCGTTAAAGTCAAGGAAAAATTTCATTAATTCTCAGCCAATATGTTGCAGTGCAAATCACGAAATATGGTATTGGTAAGAACTTTTAAGGTGATTTCTTAGTAGGGTGACCAAGTTGTGCTGGTTTGCCTTGGACTTTCCATGTTTTGTCACCGAAAGTCCTGTGTCCCAGGAAACCTCTCAGTTCTGGGTAAACCAGAGTAGTTGGTCACTCTACTTGCTAATGACTTTAAAGAGATTCGTTCCTAATATCAATATCCTAAAATAAATACCAAAATCTCTGGATGCTGCTTTCATGATTCCGAAGTTGAGAGGACTTAACCAATGTACTCTGATGGACTCCTGCTGCCTGTTCCAAATATGACCTTCAATTCTTACCTCCAGAACCGAACTTATTGTAACAATTGTATACAATCCTCTAAGTACCAAAATATCCCCTGGGTCTCTTACATACTTCATACCTGCCAATATCCCCCTGCCTATATTATGATCTGAAAACCCTGGAGAAGTATGTCCCCTTCTAGAAAATTGCTGTGATACTAATATTAATGCACTATGACAATGAGTGTGTTTCTCAGGTGAGTGAGGACAGAAAAGGGTTTGAAAAACCCTTCAATTAGAGTAAAACTCTAATTAGTTCCAGCAAGTTAGCAAGCCATAAAGAGCATCAGGGTCTACATGACTTCGGGTCCCAAGAGAAGGTTCTAAGCAAGTTCTAATTAGCCCAGAAACAAACACCATGATTGAGTCAAACAGATTGAAAAATTGAGATTAGAGAAAGGGTATCAACCTACTTTTATATATATTTTTATGTCACATCGTTTGTCACTTATAGGAAATACAAATCTCTACTATTTTATTTGAAATTTAATTTTTATGGGGAAAACATATACAATTGTAAAAATACTTTTGAAGAAAAAATTCCAACCCCTGGCACTCTGTCCCAGGCCGTGGTCAGTAGTTAGGGCACTCTTGCTATTCATGTGGAGGAAGCCACTGAATCATGGTCATTGCACCTAGAAGGAACTGCCTAGCCTCTAAACGTGTCTTCCAAATGTAAACCCATTTATGGACAGAAATCTAAAGCATAACAAATAAAGCAACAGGATTCCTTCTTATAGATGTCAGGAGGCAATTTGCAGCACTGGGTTAAAGCAACGAGACTGAAATTCTACCCTTACCCTTGGTACAAAATGTCATATAAGTTTCAGCAATAAAATTAATGCACATCATAGTATTTTACAGTTTATGAAACACTTGCATTATCTCACCTCACTTTAGTTGGGTTAGATAGCCACTAAATTTCCTACCAGCTCAACGATTCTATGTGTCCATATTTTTATATATTTATTAATATTTACTTAATACAAATAAATCCATGTAAAAACACTCAAAATGAAACAAATTGCTAGATAACCATTCGATTCATCAAAGGACTCCATATTGCAAAGGATTTTGCACTTAAATTGCTTTAAATAGTAAGTTTCTATAGTATATTCTTAAGTAATTGGATATATAAAAAGTCAATTTACATTCAATATTTCAAAACTATTTTGGGGAGATCTGTGGAAATACCTGCTCCATGGAGCCTGAGATCCTGATTTTTCCTTTTCGTGGGAAGGACATGGCCTTGATACTCTTTACCATTAAGCAAGGTTCCCTAAGGTATATGTTCCCCTTGAAGAAACTGCCTAAAAGGAAGGAGAATTATACAGTATCTAAAGATCCTTTGATCTTTGGTTTCAGATTTTCTTTTATTTCTTAATTTTTATCTGATAATAATACTGATTAAAGTTTCCATGTGAAAAGTGCCTCTTTAAAAATCATAGTCGTCTGTTTTCCACTATAGTATCTTGAAGAATAGCTTTCCCATTCATGTTCTAAATAAGGTAAAAGATAATTTTGACTGTTGTCCCTGTGGACTTTTAATTTCTGCCATAGAAGAAACAAAATGCTCAAAATATTTGTGGTCCATTCCTCCCCTCACGTCACCACACCCCTCTCTCCCAAAAAGAGGCTCTGCTCATGCATGTAGAAATTTGGCCACAGGTTGAAGCCCAAACACTGTAGTCTGTCTCCATCACAGAGTGAGCAATCCCAGATCAGGGGCCCAATTTGGAGGGCAGAAGAATCCCACTTTCAATCAGTGAAGAAGCAATGCCATAACACCGAGCATTATAGGTAGTAAAGACTAAAGAAACTAAAATCCTTTGACCAGTCTGTCTCCTGGTGTTCTTCAATTTCTGACTCATGTAAGCCAACAGAATCTAAATAAAATCTTCCCAGAGAGGGAAGACAGCACAAATTTACCAGACCCTAAAACACTCAAACCTTTTGAATTAAGTCAGGTACATCTGCTCTTAATTACATACATGCATACACGTTCGCACACATAAACACATACACAGTGGAGATTAAAGACAGCTGCAAATTCTTTGCTATCCCTCCCATTGAGAAGTGGAGCCTAATTCTCTTTCCTTGAATCTAAGCTGGTTTTAGTACCTTGCTTGACCACAACAATGTTGTGGTCATGATATTCCAAGGCTGCTAAGGCTGGCTTGGAAGACATGCAGCTTCCATCTAGGTCTCTTGGACTCACTCTTGGGGAACTCCATCTTAGGCTGTTCTGTCTTGGAATCCAGCTGCCATGCCATAAGAAAGCCCAAGACACTCCACAGAGAAACCCTTGTGGAGAGAAACTGAGGCCTCTTAATTGACTGCCATGAGTGAGCTCCCAGCAAATAACCAGCATCAACTACTAGCTATGTGCGTGAGCCATCTTAGTCCACGCAGGCAAGTTGAGCCTTTAGATGACTGCAGCCCAGCCAACATCTGACTGCAATGCAAGGAAGCCCCAACAAGGATACCCTAGCCTAGCCCTTCCTCACAAAATTGTGAGCAAACTAAAATGTGTGTTTTAAGCTATTAAGTTTCTAAGTGGTCTGCTAAGTAGTGATAGATTTCCAGAACATGTACGCTCCAGCAGCACCATTCTGAGGCCATGCATCATACAAAGAAGTCCACTAACTCAAGCCTACATTTCTTCCCCTGCCCACTTGCTAGTAATCCAGAATGAATGGGGGATGGTTTGTGCGACTTTTCTGTCTCATCCAAATGGGAGAAGACCAGAATTTTGAAAACTTCTCAAGCTGCAGAGACAACACTACTATTTCTAATATTTAGTTTCTAATTGATGTTACAGACCTAAATATCTGCATTACATATATCTTGCCCTAAATTAGTTATAATCTCAGGTAAGAAAATGGTAAATTAAGCTAATAATGCTATATTTACCACATTTTTAGAAATTCTCCTCTCCAAAAATTACTTCTCGATTTATGATCATGTTTATCTCATATCATCAACCTTAATGCCTTGTGACTTAAAAGGAAATGTGTTAAATATTTCCATCTTTAAGCATCACATGGCTTTGATGAACCTCTCTACCATTTAAATTACCCAAGTACTGAAAATCAGGGCAAACAGAAGAACTATTATAAAAGAAAAACAGTACTTTCCCATTTATCTCTTCAAATAAGAACAGTTCAAAGTAATACAGAAAATGGAACACAGTGAATTCTACCGTGCACACACACACACACACACACACACACACACAACATGCTGGAGGCTATATGATATCATATCTGTACTCTTCAAAACAGAATCGTATCATTTGGAATTATAACACATTTTCCTTTCATTAAGCTTGCCCTGTGTGAAAAGTGTGTCATCCTGTCATGGCTGTAACTGCCTCAGAGAAAGCACTGGAAGCATCTTACATAAATCCTCTCAGGTCAGTTCGGGACAAAATATGGAGTACAAGTTAGTAGAATCATTTTGCCCATTGACCAGCTCTCCTTGTGAAGGTTTGAGATTTGCATAGTATCTTAGACAGAACTTGTTCCCACTCTGTAAGAAGTCTAGACCATCTTAGACCAATTCTTTAACATATAGATCAATTCTCCCAATATTTAGAAGGCAAAGACAATTGGATATACTTGTTTGTGTGAAGCAAAGTTATCATAAATGAAACTACAAGAGCAAATTCTTCATGATTACCTCAGCTTACTCCACATAATACCACTGAGAAGAATTTAAAATCTTTCAAAATCCAATGTCTATAAAGACAGAACACCTCAAAGGAATATGGTACCGTACTTAAGATAGTGATATCTTTTATTAGTACAGTAAAGTCCTATTTTTATGGAATAGGATGGGTCTGAGGTCATTCCATAAAATTGATTTCCCAGAAAATGGAAATAGGCAATTTACCCTAAGAATTTTATTGAAAAATTATGCTATTCTATTTGAATAATGATGGGAATGTTCTACACATTTCCTTTATTAATGAATTAAAATACACAAAACACCATAAAATTATATTAGAGGTTCAAAAGTATCACTTAAATCTTCTTTACCAGTCACTTTCATTTTGTAAAATCAGCAGTTCCATTAAAATCGTATTATGTAAAAATGGGTTTTTACTGTAATAATAGTTATTACCTATTTAGCTCCCAAGGATGTTGTGAAAATTAAATAATAAGCCATTGGAAAGCAAATACAAAGTGTCACTAATACCAGAGGCCAAGAGGGGCAGCCAGATGGAAAAATGAAGGAAAAGAACACCTAATACATTAAAAATCACAGCTTTCATCTATAATTCCATTACTGCCAATACTCTATGTAGTAGTCATGTGGGTTGATGCTATCTCATTTAATCTTCTCAATATTATGATATATTAATTATGACTCTTATAGATGAAGGTCAGAAACATTTAAAACTTGTCCAACGTCACACAGTTGGTAAATGTCAGAATCCAAATGCAAACCCAGGTTTATCCTAGTCAACAGCTCGTCTTACATCTACTGAAGCATCACTACCTCCCCAATATGCCCTTGTGTCTCATAATCGCCCCTCCGATTCTTCCCCCATCTTTGAAGGTCCACTTCAAATGCCTCTTCCTCCATGAAACCATCTCTCTTCTGCTCGCCTGAGACACTTTGATTCTAAACACTGATGTTGTTGATTACAATTATTTGTTGTATTATTACATATTATGTGTTTTATTAACCCAGCTAAATCACTAGATGTTTGAGGTCATGGCTATATCTGACTTGCTTTTGGAACCCCAGATCAGGAGCACATGGTACAGTGCCTTGAACACACTGAGTGTTCAGTAAATGTTGGTTAACTTGGAAAGGAGTTGATTTGCAATTACATCTGCTACCAGATACAAAGCAAATGCTTTTGCCAATGTCTCATTATATCAGATACCTCTTTGGGAAGTTCCTCTAGTTTTTCCATGTGTATGTATCTAATGGGGATGTGGTAAGATTAAATTCCTCAGGTAGAGTATCTGACATGTGCTAGATACTCAATAAATAGTAGCGTTTTCTTCATTTTAATTCCTAGTGAAGGGAACAATTTGAACGGCAAGCAGAGAAGTATAAATTCATTATAATACATAGTCTGATGTGGATCAATCAGAGCAGGCAGGGATGGTGAGTTTTAAAAAATGATATGATAAAGAGTTCAGCCTCTGGAATCAAACTGATTTCTTGCCCCAGCCTCTTTACTTACTAGTTGCGTGAAACTTGGGCAACCCCACTGTGTCCCAGATTCCTTATCTACGAAAAGGAGAGTAACAACAGAATCCACTCATAAAGTAGTTGTGAGAATTAATTAAGAAAATCCATATAGAACATATAGCACAGTGCATGACACACACCAAGTACTCAAATTGTGGTTGCTGCTATCATCATCATTATCATCATTATCAAAATCTTAATTTTTAGGAATCTGTTCAAAGGAGAAAACTTTATTTTTTCACAGATCTGTAAAATTTTATAGTTGTATTGTGTCAAACCTGTCAAACCCCAAAATTTATTTCTGGAATTAAACTATGGATGGCAGCACGGAGGTTGTACACTTCATTCAAGCCATACTTATTGAGTGTCTATTTCGTGCCAGATGTGGGTATACAGATGTACTTGATTCAAAAGAGGCTGGAAATGAAAGAAACCAGGAGAGCCAGAAAAAGGTCAAGAATGCAAAACCACAAGTAGAAAGAGGAGGTAAATTCAACTCAAAGGTCCATCAGAGGTCAAAATATCAGGATTTGCCGAAAATCCGTAGGGATTAGACTAAATGGAACAATGGATTAAATGCTGGCCACTACAGGATAATTTACTGGCGTTAAAAGAGGGCTTATTAGAGAAGAGAAGAGAGGCAACAAGAAGAGAGTAAAGACTTCATTTATTATATATTGCATGTCTGTTTTCATTCACTTATCTGTCCATTTGAAAACTAGAAATAATGAACAATAACTGTGTGTTTTAAAAATCTTAACTTCTGTGGTTCTGGCAATAATACTGAAGGACCGACTGGGAGATACTTTATACACCCAATGCCTGTACCACTCCCCCACACATACACACTTTTTTCTAAAGCACTGTTTTGTGCTATTTAAAAGCAAAAGGAAAATTCAGGCCCATCTTATAAGCTGACCGTAAACAAAGGAATGAAGGGGGATGGAGAATGCCAGGGGCTCCCGGCAGTGGGGCACACAGTGGATACAGTCAACTGCAATGCCAAGAAAGACAGCTAAGATTACCCCTCACTCAGCATAAAAGTCCCAAGGGATACTAAAAGCTTGGCAACCTTCAAAAGCTTCTCTTGCTTCCTGCATGGAGTGGCGGAAACAGCTTGCTTGGTGGGAAAACCATAGCCCAGGGCCAATCCGCTGGCTAGATTCATCAAAGAGATGGCTGAGACAGAACAGATTTTTCCCTTCTGTATAGGAATGACTCATGAGCTTGTTTATTCGAAAAGTTACATCCTCCATTGAGAGAGGTGGATGATAGGGGAGTCGGATGATAATAATAGCTGAAGTTCGTATTGGGCAGCCCGCTCCCTTGTGCCTCTCGTCTCTCTATGCACAGTTAGTTACACAGGCACACCCCAAAGTCCCGAAGGTCGTCAGTATTTTTTGATCACTCTGCCTTCATTTTTCATCATAAATAAAACAAACAACACAACTACTCTCTTTTCATTTACTCTTTGTCCTTTTAGAAAGGGAATGTATTTGATTGGTCAAGAATATGGACTTGGAGTCAGACCGCTGGGTTAAAATCCTGACTCTTCTGAATTGCAAACTGTGTGACCCTGGGCAAGTTACTTAACTGCCCTGGGCCTCTGTTTCTCCGTCAGTAAAAATAGGGATAATAATATTACTTATATCACAGAGTTATTGTGAGGATTAAATTAGTTAATAGAGAGAGAATAATTCCCACCATGTTGTTAGTTGTCAACAAATGTTTGATATTATTATTATTATTACTTCACAGATGACTAAATGTTCTTCTTCCAATACAGATCTTCTTTTATTCAGTATTACCTTAATAAGTTCAAATTAAACCATAAATAGAATTAGGTTTTTAGGGAAAATATATTTGTTCTGTGAAAAATATTTTCTTCTCAGGCTAGAGAGATTTTCTGGGAGTTTCAAGGACTCTCTCTTAAAAAAGAAGAATTTTATATGTATGGATGTGTGTTTCTGTTTATTTGAGGAATCATCCTTCTTCTATATATATGTACAGGAAGAGAGTTCTAAATAGATGGATGGATGGATAGATGATAGATTAGACAGCTAGTTATATAATACATATGTACACACATAGATTTTTTTCTATTTTATTTATCTGTTCCTTTTCCAGCATCTTTGAAAAATCATGGCAACAGTAGAGTTTATTCATCATTTTCCTCAGTCCTATATATAAAAGATTCACAAAGGCAAAAGATAAGGAGGTATTTGCATATTGCTTCCTTCCATACACCCTGTATCTTTCATACATAAGGATACTAAAATTTTCTGTACATCTGTTCTCTGACACATAAGAAAAATTATCCAGTTAGTGGATTATTCTAACTCCTTCTGGCATGGTGACTACTGATTCCACCTTTAATGAAGGCAGGCTGAGCTATTTTTTTCTGGATTTCACTGGATTATGAAATTCCTCTCCTGAATTAGCCCAAAAAAGAAAGTTGTAAACATACAAGCCTACTTATTTCCATATTCTTTACTGTGTTGTATAATACTTTTAAATGACGGGTAATGCCCAATTAGGTTGGCCTGGTTCAGTCTGTCTGCGATTATTTAACTCATGGATTGTTTTACTCACTGGGTAGAATCAGGACGTCATCCCCAGGGCCTGGAGTGGTATGGTTGTGTCCTCCCCAGCCCTCTCCAACTCCTGCCCATGCTTCAGGAAAGGACCATTTTAACGCTGACTCAGGTACAGAGGTAGAAGCTAGAAAACAAAAGGAATATAGCAAGAATAAGTATGGAAATCTGATTCACTATGATAACTTGCAAATTCTATCATTATTTTAGGATGCTGGTGAGATTTTCACCTCCCAAAGTAGTTGCCTTTCGATATTTTATAATCTTCCAAAAAGACATTTCTCAGGTATAAAGCAAGTAAGTATTCAATTCTTCGATTACCTCCACTTCTAGGAAAAATATATTCTACTCTTGTTATTAAACATTTGTGTTTTGCTTTATTATAAGTATTACATATGCTTATCATGGAACATTTGGAAAATACCAATACAGAAAGAAAAAGAAAAAATAATAATTGCCTACAATCTCACCAGCTAGAGATAACTGCCATTAACTTTTTATTTGTATTTCCTTACAGAAGTTCCCAGCGTTTTTATATAATTGAGATTATATCATATATGCAATTTTATATCCAGCTCTTATTTTACTTAGCTTAGCAGTTTTTAATATGCATTTTCTAATGTTATTAAAACTCCTTGTAAACATAATTTTAATGGCTACATAATATTCTATTATATAAAAAGTCCATAATTTATGTAATCCCTAATATTTGGTATTAAGTCTCTTTCTACTTTCTTTTTAAATGATAAATAATGCAGTGTTAAATATCTCTAAGCAAATCTGCCAATAATACTAATTTCTTCTTAAAATAAAATCTTAGCAATGGAATTCCTGAGTCAAAGGGAATGATCTTCTCACAGCTCTTAATGCATATTAAAGTCAGCCTAACAATATGGACTCGTTTCATTGCATTGAAACATACAGTTTGTATGTTTCCACTGGTTTTTATTGATTTGGCCACTGATGATCAAATGGCATTTTCTTTTCAACCATCCCACCACTGACCTCTTCATCAGGGAATTGAAACATAAATCTAATAATTTCCAATGGAGACTGCCCAGTATCACATCATGTACAACACCATGTTGAACTGTACCCACATGTTCTTTTCTGGAATGTGATCCCTAGTCAGAGTTAGAAAGGCAGAGAAATTGTCTCAAAAGAGGATGAAAAAAATTCACAGATGACTAAATATTCTTCTTCCAGTACAGATCTTTTATTCAGTTTATCTTAAGAAGTTCAAATTAAACCTTAAATGGAATTAAGTCTTTTAGGGGAAAAATATTTTTATTCTATGAAAAATATTTTCTTCTCAGCCTAGGGAGATTTCCTGGGAGTGTCAAGAACTCACATGATGGGGGAATCTCACATGATGAGGGGGGCGGAGATCTCATCTATTACTTGTTAATTTCACAAGCATAAATAATGATTCCCTTCTCTATCAGAATTGTCCTAAAAAACAGAGATACAAAAAAGGAATAAAATGTCACACTTGCCCCCAAGGAGCTAACAGTGTTGTGTAAGTTGTGTAAGTAAATATTGGGAGGATAGAGCTCTGGAGGGAGTTCTCTTTAACGGCACTCAGCCAGGGGAGAACGTGGGACCTTGTCAGGGGAGGCTTCCTGGAGAGGGAGCATCTGGGCTGCATTTTAAAGGTTTAGGAGCTACAAAGAGAAATAGGGGTGGGGAGTGGCGGCAAAGGTATGTGCTGAGAGTCTGCACTCCAGACAGAGGGATGAGCAAGAACAATGGCAAGAAATAAGAGACCAAGTGGAGGAACTATAAGCAATTTGGTGTTGCTGAGCCACAGAGCTGGAAGGGGGCAAGTGACGAGGCTGGAGAAATAATCAGAGGTCAGAGTGTAAAGGGTAACAAAGATGGGGGAGCCAAGGATGACCTTTGAGTTACCAGCATGGGTGGTGAAGGGCAGAGATGTCCTTTAAGACATACACTGATGAATTCAGTTTGGGCTATATAGAGCTTGGGGTGTCCTTGAGGCCTCCAGGTGGAGCTATACAGCAAGGAGGGCAAGGATATAAATCTGAAGGGTGGGAGAGAGCTCTAAGTCAAAGAGATGGAGTTTGGCTTATCTGCCAAAAGATCATATCTGAAACTCTGAGGATGGTTGTGATAGTTCCAGGGGATTACAATGCGAGAAAAGAAAATGCCTGAGGTCAGAATCATGGGTAACACCCGGTTATTTTGTCTATTCAAACCTGACTCCCCAGTAGTCATGGTCTAATTAGAGCCCCAGGATAACGTAAAAATACATAGATTGTGGTCAAGTAGAAATCCTAGGCAATTTATACCTCACACCATGGAAATTAGGCATTGTCTTAGAACAAGCCTCAATCAGAAAGAGGCTTTATAAATATTTTATAAACACCAATACCATAATACCTTTCTAAGTTTTCTCCCAATTGTCTTCCTTTCCAATACTATACTCTAACTAGTCAGGTGAGGATGGGATTGCCACTAACTAGCACCACAAAGGCCAGAGAAAGATGCTCTGATGCCTTATTTCCAGTAATATTTCAAACAGGTAATGACCAGGTTCTTTAAAACTTCATGCCAAGCCTCAAAAACCTTTATTTACTTTAATTTCATATCACAGGTGTTAGAAACAAATGTTCTTCACTTTTGTCATCTTCACCCTTGTTTATAGGTAAGCTGAAACTGTCTTTAATTGAAAAAACTAAATCTTAAAGTAGCTATTCTAAGGGATGTTATTATGAATGAATTTGATCATTCTATACCATCCTGCCTTAAGATAAGAACACTTAATGGAGAAGGAAACAGTTTCAGCCTCCTGCAGTTATCAGATTTCTATGCAGTTAATATCAGGCTTCTATATGACTATTATTAATATAGAAAGGTGGGGAAAGAAAAGCCTAGAAGAGTGAAAGAAGAAGCAGTCAAAGATATGTAAGGAGAACCAGGGGAGAGGAGCGTCTTGGAAGCCTAAGAAATAGAGCATGTCCAGAGGGCAGAAGTGATCTTGTTAATAGCAGAGTTCCGATAAGAGAGGGAATAAGAAGTGGCTATTGAATTCGGCAACCAGAGCATGGCTGATCAAGATGAGAGCAGTCCCAGTGGAGTAGTTGAGGTGGAAGCCACTACGCATTGCAGTGGACTGAGGAATGCGCTGGAAGTGAGGAAGGGAAGACATTAAGTCAGATCATCCAAAAAGATCATCGAGGAATGGACAGCTTTAAGATTTGAGACCCTCAGCCTTTGATCTATCTTCCGAATCTTTAGATAAATTGGACTTATCTTAAAACCGAACTTTACAAATTTTGATCAGGAACAAGATTTGCGATGAAGCCTCACCCTGCTTTCCTCTACAAATTTGTCACTCAACAACAGCCACAATTTGAAGTGGTCTCCAACTTGATTTCTGAGCCAAATGTCGCCCTCTCCACCTTGGTCCTTCATCCACCCTAGCTTTTTTTTTTTTTTTTTGGTGAGGAAGATCAGTCCTAAGTTAACATCTATGTCAATCTTCCTCTTTTTTTGCTGAGGAAGACTGGCCCTGGGCTAACATCCGTACCCATCTTCCTCCACTTTATATGGGACATTGCCACAGCATGGCCTGGCGAGCGGTGCCTCAGTACGCGCCTGGGATCCAAACCCAGGCCGCCAGCAGCAGAGTGTGTGCACTTAACTGCTACGCCATGGGCTGGCCCCACCCTAGCTTTTTATGGCTCTGCAAGAGGAGCCTAGTCTTTGAGAAGTTTTCAGGAGCAATATCAACTAGAGGAAGAGTCAATATCCATGAATTTTGTTTTGTTTGTTTTGTTTTAATTGAGAGGCACTGAACAGAAGGAGCCAGTAAAGAAGGAGAGGTTAACTACACAAGACAGAGTCATTCACTGATGGGACAAAGTTAAGAAGATGCTGAAAGGGATGGGTTGACTTTAAACAGGAGAAGCGCTGACAGATTCTCAGAGACCAGGGGAAAGGAAATAAAGTTAGGTCTGTGGGGAAAGGGTTGGCAAATATAGGAAGAGAATATCTGATCATTTGCATGTCCTCATATGACTCTGGACGGTATTTCCAATCAGCCCCCACTGAAGAGACAACATGGTTGAGGTAAAAGCTGTTCAGAAATACTTTTATCTTTCTCCAAAGGGGGTTGCGTCCCCCATCCTCCCTTCTCCCATCTTTTATAAAGCAATGTGGACATTGAGAGGAAACCAAAACAGCCAATGTTGGAGGAATGTAAATGACCTGCATCGGGGTATTCAGAAACTTGGGTACCATCTTGACCCAAATTAGCATAAATCCTCACCCTGAACCAACTAAGCATCCATACAACAACTTACATCACCACCACCTCTTCTGTCTCTCCCCAACATTGGCCCATATGTACCCAAATTTCTGCTGTTTCTGGAATTTCCTGTCCATAATGCCCCCACAGTGACAAGCATACTCTTGTACACAGAATAAGCCCTCAATTAACTGAGTGAACTAAGAGGCTCTCTGCAGCAGAACACCCTAAATGTTCCATCTGCATTACATACTCATATGGAATTTCTGAATGGGTTAACATATAGATAGAACTGCATGAATCATTCCAGTCTCATTTTGTCAAAGAATTTTTGATACTGTAATAATTTTACTGCTTTTCCTAGAGCTCTTCATTAAGCAAAATACATACTCATATTTAAATTTTGACATTGGCACATACACCACACAACATGGTAATTGGGCAATGTTTTAGAAGCATATTAATATTTGAAATTTCTTCCTGATGAATGATAATGTACTAATTCTGTAACTCTTGTGTTTTAGTATAGTTTTCTGTCCCAAACTATATAGGTTAGGAAAACTGACTACATATGTTAGATTTTAACCTAACTCATAAATTAATATATGCCAAAAAAGGCAATGTAAACACCTTAGAGTTTACATGGTATAGCAGAAAGAACACTGGACTGAGTTGGGAAACCTGGGTTCTCATCCAGGCTCCGCTGACTAGTAATGTGACTAAGTCAACTGTTTAATGTCTAGGCTTCTATGTCCTTATTTGTAAAATGAGGTAATTGGATAGGATAGCCTGTGAGGCTCCTTCCCTTATTAAAATTCTACAGCTCTACGAAGCATCAGCTTTCTATTTATTCAGCATGTTGTAATTGACAGGCCAAGTGAAGCATCTCCCAGTTAAACAGACCCCTGCTGAAAAGCCCTGGATACTGGCCACCCACAGTGTCCTTCCAAAGAGTTCTTAATACAAAAGTCTTCATACTGAGTACTGAGTGGCATGCCACCCTGACTACAGCTGGTTGAACCAGGAATGGCCACCGACAGACGATCCAGTGTCCTCTGAGGGGGCCTGGCATGAGAGCTCCCCCAAAAGGTATGTTCTCTACAAAATGGGGACTGACCCAACCGAGTTTCTTCTTGAGGAATCTGAACACAGAACTTTCAGAAAGGAGAGAATAGTGAGATACTTTTCCTTGGTAACAGTTATTTTAAAGGAAATTTATCTATTGCTTATTTAGCTAGTCATTTGATTGACATTTCCAGGTGACCATAAGACCCCATGAAGTCAAAGACGACTGCTCATCATTGTATCCTCCTGCACCTCGCACTAGAGGCACTCAATAAACAATGCATTTTCAGCCACTTAAAGGAAAAGAGGGGAAAAGGACAGGGAACATAAAAAACAAAATGCTATGGCACCTCAGAAACAGTTATGAGAACAAAGAATTACATTCTTTCTAGTCCAGTAAGCATGGAGTAATGAGTTCTATCAGAACTTCTCATTTATAGTTTTAGTCCCGTACCTTTGCATCATTTATTTATCAATTTAAGTGGAGGAATTCGATCATTTTCTGATTAGCATGGGCCCTACTCTGACATAATACAAAAATGCCACTGGATATCAAAGGAAAATTCAGCCTTTGAAAAGATTTATCCCTGCTGCAAATGCGTAGTTAAATTGACTCAGGATAAACAAAAACAAACCATGAAATACATTAGAAGGTGCTTATGAGTCATTTAGTCTTTGAGAATTTGGCTTTTATAAGTTAGAAAGATTTCACAGAACCATCTGACTTTTAGGAAGGGTTTGTTTATCCTGATTTTCTGAAATTACCGGGAACAATTAAAGTTTTGAGATACCCTGAATTCTTCCTTCCATTTGTTAGGGGCCTAATGGCCCATCTGCAGACCTGGACTCCTGTGTGCACATATGATCCATAATTTATGAAATGTGCTTATTTACATGTTTTAATTCTTACTTTTCAATGTTTTGAAATGTACCCTCCTTATATCTGTCTTTGACATGCAGACACATATTTTAGCCGTAAGGGTGACACGATAGAGAGTGGGTAGGCATACAAGCATCAGGGCTGATATCTGCCTATTTATAAACAATATGATGGGAGGAATTGTAGAACCATTATTGGAGGACATACTGCTGTACTAGACACTTCTATTTGGTGGGTTAATACTCACCTGAAATAGTTGGGGGCACACCTTCCTTCACATGGAGAATCACTCGAACTTGGCCTTCACCTGAAACTTAATATGGAAAGCCACAACTTGAATGTAATGCAAAAATCATCTTAATACGAAAGATATTCATATGTGAGAAAGGTGCCTTTATGTTAAATTCTCCACAACCAAACTAAATTTTCAAAATAAAAAAATAAAGTCCTTGTTAGTTTAACGATTGATTTCCAATATTTGATTTTGATTGCTTTTATTTGATTAAACTTAATTGCAGTAAGGTCTCCAAGAAAGTTGGCACATAAATAACTAGGTGAAAAAATCCTTGAGCCATGTGTTCTTTGGAGGCCAATGTTGGTCAGCAGGGCACACCGCATATCCTATTTCCTCTCCATCATTTTGAAGGCTCAGCTTTTAGAATTCATGTGCTTTTCACCACTAGAATTCAGATCACCCATGAAATGTATTTGCTTTACCTTCATCCCAACAAATTGTCCTTTTAATGAAGGCTTTTCCCTCCTTTCTCCTCCCATCTTCCAAACCAACTGAGCACATTTAAAAGGCCTGGGGTTCATTAATTTTAAGTGTTCAATAAATTAGTGGAAATAATCAAAAGGCCTGATTCTTTCTGATAATGACAATTTGATGTCAGTATAAACCAGTAGATTAAGCTGGGAACATATGCTCCTTTGCCAAGAGAGGCTGCTATAATTAAATAGTGAATTCAGCTACAAGGTGCTCTCACGCCTGATTAATTAGTAATCAGGTGCACGAACTCTGCTTTTCAGTAACACCTTGTCTCTTATTGGTTAATTACCTTTCTGCCTTCTCAGATGTCATGCAAGCCAGCGCCTCCATCACTGGAGGATCCAATGCTTGCTGAAGGATGCAACCTTGAGGCCTTGGTCAAAACTATGCTCTCCTTTTGCCTTTCCCTGGAACCCTGAGCCCTTTCCTCCATCACAGGATGGAATAGACCGAGGATCATTCTTTCTAATTACAAAGCATAAGCTACAGAAGATTACATAGAAAATAATCCCCAAAGGGATCCATGATGAGCCCTCTTCTATTCTTCTATTCTTATTTTGATCATTATTCTCATTAAAAAAAATTTCCCATTACAAAATGCATGAGTCTATGGCTTTCTCCTTACACTCTATACATTTTGAGATCAGGTACAGTGGCCAACGTGTTCTTTGTCTGTTCTACTTTATCATCACTTCCAAGACTCTGCTTATATTGTTTCCTTATCATATTTTGCCCCCTTTTCTAACTTAAATAATAATAATAATAAAGCCACTAGCCCAGCATCTCATCTCTTTTTTTCTCTAATGTCTAATTCATCCACTTCCGCTCACACCAATCTATGCATTTTCTAAAGTTGAAAAGCACTTCTAACACCACACTGTGATATTTATCCCAAGCTTGCTCTCAATTTAGCAAATATTTATAGAGCATCAACTGTGGTGAATTTAGGAATGCATCAATCATTAGCTGTGTCTCTAAATCTTTGAGAGAGGGATTTTTCTCATGCACCTTAAGACATAGACATTGCTGGACATATAGATACTTCATCTTCTGGACCAATCTAGAAATCCTGTCTATAGTGCTCCCTACTCCAGATACCCAGTACTTAACTGACAATTTCAACAAATTGAACAAATGGAAGCAGGAAATACCTCTCTTAAAGGAACCAAAAGACAAAATGGTAAATGATTCTCAATCAAAAAGAAAAGCAAAAGAGAATATGAACAGGATGACACCTGAAAACATACAAAAGGTAACAATAGAACACCCTCCTACAAGAAAAAGGAACTGAATACTGTCATAGAATCAGACTCTAAGAAAGGGTAACTAGAAAAAAATTCCAGAACCATTTGGAAAGGGAAATCAGTTCATTGAAAGACGTTATAAATGTCATCCTTGTTAATAGTTTCCAGGCAGTTGTAGATTTCAGTACCTCTGTGTCCTCTTTCTTAAGACACAGCACTGAGGGAAGGAAAGTGAAAAAGGAAAGTTACACATAAAAAAGTCTTTTTCAAAGCCACTGTAGTCATTTTATAATGATTTATTCAACCAAAATAAGTACAATTTATATTTTTAAGAGGAATGGTTGGGAGGAGTAAAGAATGGAAACATGATTTTCTTTTCCCAGTAGATAGATGAGGAAATTTGAAATGGAGGGAAAACAATCAATGTATTCAAAACCCCTCGGGTGAAAAGGATACCATAAGTATCACGCATTGCAGTTATCATCGTGATGATTCACCCTAACACTGAACAGGCTGACCCTCGACATATCTGACTCCCATTACAGGCTGTTCTACTCGTCCTCTCATTCACTAAATCACTTGCCCAGGCGCTGTTCTTGGTAAACCAAGGCTTCCTGGCTCAGCGTGCTGTCGTGTCTGTAGCTCTGCGTTGATGGTTTCTAACTGAGTGACCACTGATTTTGTTCAGCCTCTATGTGTGCACAAACGGTTCCCACCTCCTGAGGAAACTCTTCCCCAAAACAGACATTGAAACTAAAATATACCTGGAAAAGCTATCACTCACTTTATTAAAGCAAGTGTGTGAATACCATTCAATCTGAGACGCAGTTTCAGCATCAGAGCAAATGAAGAAAAGTTACCTAAAGTAGGAAAGACTAGAAAAGTCTGATTCCTATACCACCACTTGTACATGCCCCTCTGTGGGCTGGTTCTGAGCCTGTGAGCATGGTGCAGAGGACTGTTTCTTCCCAAATATCATTTCTACGTCGTGAGAGTGGTAGGGAAGAATGTGGGGGCTGGAGTTCCACAGCCTGGATTTGAATCCTGGGTCTTCCAGCTCCTAGATGGGGGTAACTAACAAGTTATTTACCATTTCTGGACTTCATTCACTTCATCTGAAAATGGGAATAACCTACTATCTACCTCATAGGGTTACTGGGAAGAAAAGATAATTCATGTAATATGCTTAGCACAGTGCCTGGCATGTAATAACAGTAAATGTAGCTATTATCAATACTGTTATTATGGCATGCTCATTATTCTGGGATCTAGTTAAGAAAACCCAAGAAATATGCTTTTATTCTTTTTACTCTTTTTACAGCTGCACCTAATCATGAGGAGACACAGTATTCAAAGCTGTAAGCAACTTAACCAGATCTGCTAAGTGCGTTGACGCTACAAAAGACAGTGTAGATGTTCAGTGTCATTTCCAATTTGGATAAATACAAAGAGAGATGAAAATCATTTGAGAATAAAAGTATTGACTCAGGAAGAGTTTAAAAGCCTTATACAAGCTGTGACATTGTACATATGTGTTCTCAGTGCTTATGATTTCTGATTTTGTATTTGTAATATGAGAATGGCTAATCTACTTTGTTTATAAATGAAGACTCACTGCATTTGATCCTTCCCAGATTGTAAGAATATCTGATTGGTCCTCAAAAAGAAAAGAAGTCTTTGGGTCAATCATTGCCAAATTATTCTGACAAGTGCTATATGATCTAAGCTTGCTATAAACACAGACATCTAATAGGAAGAGAGAAATGTGCTAAGAAAATGGCTCCTGGTAAGAGGAATGAGAGTTACTCGGCTAGATATGATGCTCATGCCTGCCAGAGTAAGGCGTTGTGCCTGGCATTAGGCAAGAAAAAAATTAATTAATTCTCTCCCTGAAGAGGTCCCAATCTCTCTTGGAATTTTGGAGGGGGAAACAAGTACCTATCCATGTAAAAGGAAAAAACACATGGCATCTTAGCAGGCTGTAGACTCCCTTCCTATTTTATTCTTCATTCATATTCCCATTCCCACTCTGCCATTGAGGTCTATGCACATATTAGGTCCTCTCATTCAGTCCATGTTTATCTAGTGGGAGTCAGCCATTGACAACACACAGAGAGAACGTGAAACAGCAATTGCAATCTGTGTCAGAAAATTTCATCCAGTCTCATCCTGACTCATGCATTCTCCTTCTGTCTGCCTTGGACCCAGACTCCAGCTGTCTTCACGAGCCAGCTGTTGGATTTGATCCTCTCTCTGCATTTTCACCTTAGCTTGCCCCATCCTCTACCCTCACCTCTTCTCCCGGATCTGCCTCACACACCTGCACACTCCTGCTCTACTTCCCCCTACCTGTTCGGTGAACTTAACCTCACTCCCCAGAAATTGACCTCTTTCACTAAGCCACAGAGAAGGCTTTCTTGTCAGTTGGTCCTTGGGCAGCTAAAGCTTGATTCGCACGACCACACTCCTCTCTGATTCCAGCCTCACATAGACAGCCACAGAGTCACCTTGGCCCTCGTAACACAGGATCTTTGCACGACCTTCACAGAAACACTATATGAAAATCCTGTGATCCCCTTTGAGTCTTCTATTCTCCCCAGTAACATTCATTCATGGAAGAGTGTGATTCTTTTAAGTGTAAAATAACTTGATCAAGATGCCGGCAGATAGATACATCAGCATTAACCACAGTCCTGAGAGTTAGCTCAATTAAACCTTCTGAATTAACTCAGAGAACAATTGTTGTTCTGACTCAGAGAGATGTTTGCCACACTTGCATGGTGCACTTGTGATTCCCTGGGCCCTGAACAGATCTAGAGAACTAGGACCTCCAGGGAGGGGCCTGGGAACAAGCATTCCAACTGTTTGCCCATGGGGCATGTTTAGAAAGCACTTATTCAAGGAATTTTACAATTTGTCTCCTATCATACTCTTGAAAATGTGCTTTGTTCTCAGAAGCACGTGTCCTTAGCAAGTAAGGAGAGAGACCAGATAAAAAAGAGACCCTTGTGTCCACACTTCTTTTCATCAGTTACACCCAAAACTTGCAGACCACATTATATGCCCAAAATGTAAAACGTGAGGTGATGATTTTAGTGGCATAAAAAGTTTTATTTTAGTAGCTATAAATGTTAATGTATTTTAGAAAAAGCAACCAAGTCATTAAACCCATGATTTTATGGGTATTACTGCTTAAGACGAGGTTAGGTTTTAAAAATAAGACAGTGTGGGAATTTATTAAGAAAAATCTTAGGTAAATAATAGTGCAAGAGGCATAAGGATGTGACAAATTGTGAAGGTGGTACACAAGTATCTAAAGTTTAGAAAGCACAGAGTTAATAAGTGCAGGTTTTTCCTACAAATAGAAGAATTGGTTTAGAAGGGCAAGGACATAAGCTTAGATTTTTAAAAAACACTAGTATACTAGAAAAAGCACTGAACCAAGAGTCAGAAAAGCCGAGTTCGAATGCTGGTTATACCACTTACGCCCTGCATGAATTCAGGCTGGGCACCAGCATTGCTAAGAATCAGCTCCTTAACCTGAGTGATTCCTAGAAAAACTATTTGATTCTAACATCTAAGTTTTCCTTCTTTTCTTCTTTTTTTCCTTTCTTCCTTCCTTCTTTCTTTTTCTCCCTTTCCTCTTACCTTTTCCTTTTGGAGAAGTTTCTTGCAATCAAGAGGCAAAATCTCTTTCACATTCCCAGCTCCTGTTCCATTCTCTATATTTTTACCGTAAAAGTTAGTGCATTTCCCTGAAGTCAGTCCTCTATATTACTGGTGAAAATCCTTGGGGATCTTTGTGGAATGAGTTTTCTACAAGAATGTAAATTAATTTATTAACTAGAATGCCATAGATTGCCTTAGAGGGCCTCAGCATGGGAATGGTTGCCGAGCTCCAAAGGATTATGATTCTGCTCTGCTTATAAAATCCTCCCAAAGAGCCCTAGGGAGCCAGTTGAGTCCTCTCTCCTCCTTAGATCCTCACAGGATTCCTTCTCAAGGAGTTGCATGGGGTCTTCTGAACAAGCTGAAAAACAGAAGGGTCTTGGCAGCAGCCTGCTCCATCCAGCATCCTCAGCGCTTTGAGAAAGAGAAACCTAGGCAGTAGCCATGAGCTCTTAGCCACAAACTAGGAAAGGAAAACATTCCTTATTTTCAGAATCTCCCTAGTTAACAGCATCTTTCCCAAGCTGTCTGCATGATGTGACTTGAGTTCTTTAGGGCAACTGGTACAGACAATAAAGTCCATCTGTCTTTCTATCTACAGCCCTCTTGCCCTCACGGACAACAGCCCTGGCTTCTTGCCAAATAGCCTGCCTTTATCTTGGAGGGGGACATTTGGAGACAAGCATTGGCCAGCCTGGCTAGACATGTCCTTTCTCAGTCAGATCAGAAGGAGGTGATACGCAGGAGCCTCTGAGCCTAGCAGGCGGACTTGCTCAGCTGCCGCCTCGCACAATATCCCAGCTCGGCTGCCTCTCCACTGCGCGAGCGGGGGCTGTGTGAACTCGGGAGGGCAACTGTGAATGGCTCAGCATCTGATATGAATTTATCACTGGCTGCTGGTTGGGTGGGGGATAAAACAAGGGGAAGGGGCTGTGAGTGTTTAATGCACCCTGCCACAACCCAACAGTTTGCCCTAAAGAGCCTTTTACCAATATAAAAGGACAGGGTCAAAAGTAAGTTGACCCCTGACAGAATGTACAATTATTAGAAGAGGGCTGTGCACGAGCAGCTGCTGGAACCCCACTGGTTCCGCGTTGGGCTTCCAAGAGTCAGAATATGAATAATCAACTCAAGATTGTTTCTCCACCCCTCTTAACCCCCACCACCTCCCCCCAACCTTGTCCTCCTGTTTTGGGCAAGTCCTATTATATTTCTACAGGAAGAAGCGTAGCCCTCCCCAGCAGCTGCAATAATTGTGTTCTCATTGTGAGGAAGACCTCCTCCTGGCCGCCCCCCTACAAGTGGCCATTGTGAGTGGAGAGTCAGTGATTACACGCTCCGCCTGATGCTTTCGGGGACCCAGCTGCCTAAGTGCTGACACACGAGCGTGTGGAAAGCCAGGGAGGGGGCTGGTGGAGGTGGAGGCAAGAGGTGGGAGGATCCCGTGTCTGTGAGATGGGACTCTGACATACCAGACCTTTTGCATAAGTCAAGCCCAGAACAAATGAGGCTTTATCAGGCCCCAGTGATGAGGGGTCTCATCTCCCTTTGAAGTGGAGCTGAGCATGGGGCCTAGCAGCTTTTCCTCCTTTGGACCAAGCAAACATCCTTCTTTTGATATGCTACATGCTCATTATCTCTGCCCCATTTAATGATTTTTGATTGAAGGGTGGCGGCTGGGATGCCAAGAAGATCGTTAAAGTGGCTCCATCCAGCCAAGCCTGCAAGAAAGGCTTTCCTTGTGCTTGGGCCTAAATTTGGAATTTCTTAACAGTGTGCGCTTGTTCTTAGAGGCAGATAAGGGCTGAGCGTGAAATTCTTAATTAAGCAATAAATAGAGAGTGGGGTGTCAGCAGATGTAGCCAGTAGCCATGGCAACGGGAATCACATGGGCAAGAGAGCTGAGACTAGATGGAGGCCTCAGGCCTGGGCCTGACTGACAGCTGAAGAATCCTACAAAGCTTGTAAACCAGATTAATTAGCTGACTAATTATTTCATAGCGTTAATGTAACTAAAAAATAAAAATAGTTGTCCATGAACTGAAACATCCCTGGAAGAAACAGCAGGGAAAGAGGCAGTGGGAAATCGGCTGTGTAAGGCAGAGGCCAGGGCGGCTGGTGAATCAAATCGCATAAACGGCAAAATCGGCTGGGGATTCGCCTCCGACTTTGAGAATATAGACAAACACTGTTCTATAGTCATACCCATTCTCAAGCATGGCATAGAAGTTATAGTTTGGAACTGCCATTTGTGATAGTTTATCGCATCTAATATTGCCCCTCCTGGTCCCAACACAATACAGCATGCGTACACTTTCCTTGTGGTCTGTTTCGTAAGTGGCTCCTTGGGCCAAATTCTCAAGGGCTTTAGAAAGACAACCCGAACCAATCTCCTTAAAAGATATTTTTGAATGACTGAGGTGATCTTATTCTGTGGATAACAATTGCTTAAGTGGTATTAAATTTCAGTCATCGGAACATATCACATATGTCCTAATATCACGGATCTCAGTTATCTTACAGAATCTGGTCAAGGAAAATACAACGAGACCTTGTCAGAAAGGTTATGATGTGTATCCTGATTTCAAGGCACGTGAGATTGTTAATCTTCTGGGAAAAAAAGAAAAATTCTAGAGAAATAATCTACTGAGAAAATTTGTAGTAAGCTACCATGGCATGCTAATCACACTTGAAGACATTTGGGTGTTCTGTACCACAGTTCCAAGAGATAAGTAAGTATTCTTAGCCTCCTTGCATAGATGGAGCCACTGAGGCATGGAGAATTTATAATTCCATGCCCTGAGTGAAAGAGTCAGCCAGCCGCTGATTAAAACCCTGAGCCCTAAGCTCTGGCCACCAGCTTTCCAAAGAACCTGAATTCCATAAAGACGTCTGCTGAACAAAGACAGAACTCACCTTGGTGGAGAAGAGAAATGCAAGGTCAGACCCACTATACGTGCAGGATTCTTTTCTGTCACTGGGGCTTGGTGAGAAGTTTTCTCCCACAGCCCTGCCCAACATCCCCACCCTGTGGGTCAGGGATCAAGGATTACTTAGTGGGCAGCACACTCTAGTGGAGAGAGCCATAGCCGGGAGCTAGAATGCCTGGGTTCTGGTCTTTTCCATGCTCAGTTGGGTCTAAGATTAGTCAGGTATCTTAAATCACACACAAAGTAGCCAAACGGAGGAAATGAAGATAATTGCGATTTTTTTTAAACTTCCTCTCCTGGAGGATGTGGTAAGGTTGCAAACAAAAATACAAAAGATGGTCCACTTAGAAGTGGTCAACAAATGGGTGAAACACAGCCAACTGCAGGTAAAGCAGCGCTCTGAATGGGACGCCAGCCAGGAAAAGGAGCAGGACCCCCCACACCCCCGAAAGCCTGACAGGAAACTCAAACTCCATGGACCTGAGGAGATCAAGAAGTTTCTCTACAATAAAATAAAACTTATCTACAGTACACAACTCTCCCCATGTTTTTTCATTGCAGGAATATGTCCACATAGACTGTGAGATCGTGACTTATGTTCTCATTTTAGATTAAATGCATTTTATGTAAATTATCTCAGTCACAGACATATAAAGTCACATGGTCCAAAAAAACAATTAAGTGAAAGTAACAAACTAATCAACACGTAAAGTGCATGGCAGAACTGGAACTCTATTGCTTGGGGTCTTGTTGGGGTACCAACTGCAATTTCCTCACTGCCACTATGGCATCAGTATTCCTAGAGATGATGTAAATTTGAGACAGAGGATATCCAAAATCATAGCCAAATCCACAGGATCCAATTGAGCTGTGTGGACCACCACCACAGAGGAGCAGTGCGAGCCTCAGTTCCCCCTGAATCCTCATATCCTCTCTGTGTCAGCCCAGAAACGGGAACAGAAGTGGCTCTAGCCACCTACCTACCCCATTCACTCAGAGGACAGAGGAGGCACAAATGACCTCGAAGCCATTACCTAGGAATCCTCCTAAGGGACAAGGGTTTCTAAGTTTATTAAACATCCAACCAATCCTCTGCTACTTCCTGTTCCCTTTCCGACTCATATTAATTGAAGGTGGAAACACTAGGGTATTCTGGTACAGAGAATTTTTTTTTAATTAATAAAGGCTATCTAACTAAAAAATGTTTTATACTGAAGTATTCATCTACATCCTGCATATGCACATATTTACACACAGATGTACACCTACATATAAATATATGTTTACACAGATGTGCGTTTATACCATGTGTGTATATATAGTAAAATAATACTACTTGCTATTAATTCAATAAATAACGCTATCAAAGGGGAAGAAAATCTGTAGCTGTATGACTTGATTTTTTTTTCCTTATATCGCAAATCTTCCTTTATGATGCTCGGCTTATGTGACTCTTCAAATTAGTTTGTAGTTCATGAACAGAATCTGACCAATGGACAAGACAGGCTCTTCAGAAGCATGCTAAGTAATAGAATGAGAGCAATTTGAAATTAAAATTTTCTTCCAGAATATTTATCAAGTGAACAGTCATAGTTAAAGTTAACGGCACTGATTTGCTCCTACTTAATGTCTGCATTTGGCTCTAGCAGTAAAACACTCTCAGGATCTCTGTCCATCCTGAGTTTTTATAGTTTTAGGTTACATTTACGGTTGGATGAAATCAGAAATAAAATTTGAATAGCACAATTCAGTGCAAATAAAATATACAACAATCCATTTGGAAAAGACTTAAAAAACACCAGAGAATCACCATACTCTCCTTTCTGGTGCTTTTAAAATTTACTAGTCCCAGGAGCAAGTGCAGATCAGACTCAGTTGACAAGTGAGAGGGACAGGGGTGCAGGACAATTGCCTAGCTCTCTAAACCCTCAGGGCCCAGTCTGGCTTCTGGCAGGGGCTGGCACTTGCCATGCTGATGAGGTCCCCTGAATTTGACCAATTAATAACAAAATGTCATTCTAGTGACCCATTTGGCCAGATTCTCCTTACAGAGCACAACTGAGCTGAGGTTGGTATAAGAGGACACCGTGGGCTCAGAGTGACCAATGCTGACACGGTGTGGAAAAGGAATATGAGACGAGCACCAGGAAGTCAAAAGAAAGGTATGGTTCTGACCCACACATTGGGCTCCTGTGAAACCCGCACAGTAAGCAGGTAAGGAAGTCCTTTTGCCCTCTGTTACTCTGCAATCACAGTACAGTCCCTGGTCTTACGAAATGAGGCTCCTGGATCCTTCATCTTGATGCTGCATTCTGACACAACTCAGAGATAGCCCATCCCCAGTCCTCAGATCAGCCCTCTGTGCCACCTCATCTTCCTGGCCTCAGCTTCCCTTCCAAGGCTTGCCTTCTCGTTTTCCACATTAACTTCACTCTTCATCCCTCCTCTCTCCGTACCTGTCACCTCGTCTTCCCTGCTGTTCCTTGTATCTGTGGCCATACCCAGCCGTCTTGTCTTGACCTGTGATCTTTCTACAAATACAGCACTGCCTTAAAGTGAATTAAAAATATTAATAACAACATGTGTTAAGCACTGTCTGTGAGTTAGGCACTCTGCTAAGAAGTTACACATGTTATCCTTTATTTAATTGCCTATCCTTTGAAGTAAATCCTGTTATTATCCCATTTTACAGATGAGGAGTCTTAGAGTGAAAGGGTACCTGACCACTGTCCCATAGCCAGTGAGTGTGGAGCTGGGATTTAAACCCAGGCAGTCTGATTTCACTGGACCATAACACACAGCTGGCCCCTTCTGTTCCGCATCACTTCATAGCACTGAAGTCTCGAATTCAAGAGTGAATAGTGGTTTCTGATCATGCGCCCTCAACACGCTCATCCAATTACACTTACCCAGATAGGTGAGTTGCCTCAACTGGTTATCGAAGAACCAGTCACAGCCTTGGTCCTGACCAGGTGATGGAAGAGATGGAAGGGACTGCCCCACTTGACTCCCACACTTTATGAAGACGTCAGGGTAAGGCCACACGCCTGTGTGCATCAGCAGGAGATAATTCCCAGGAGCAAAGTTGTCAAATGTTGCTGAGTACTTGAAGTGAGAGAAAAGCACAAGAGTGCTCATTTAGGAAGGAAGGCTCCCCCCCAAAATGAGCTACAAAGAAGGCAGATGGAATAGTTTAGAAATAGGGCAGTTCACACCTAGACTACTTTTCTTATGGGAAATGGGCTTAAATAAGTCCACTCCATAATAAATTCATAACTAGAGCTACAAAATCATAGAATGTGAGTTCTATGAAAGATGCCGTAAGTTTCTTTGTTTTAAACGACCTGAATTAACAGGAGAAAACCAAGACCCAGACAAGTGAATCAACTTGTCCCAGGTCAAACAGCTGGAAAAGACAGAGCCAGGTCTAGAATTCCTTTCCCATTCCCATAACTTAAGGAGGCAGGCAATGATGGGGGCCATCCATTTATGACAGTAACAGCTAACACTGTTGGAGCATTTGCTATGTGCTCACATCAAGGCATTCGATCCTTGAGAGACCCCTGGTGATTGATGCTATTACTGCCCCCATTTCACAGATGAGGAAACTGAGGCAGGAGAGGTCCAGTAACTCACCCCACATCACAAAGCAGGAGAGTGCTGAGCCAGGAGAGAAACCCAGGGTGTCCTCCTCCAGAATCGCCATTCTACTGCCTCCCCTTATGAAAATTTCCCAGAATGTTCTCATGGGAACCCCAAGGGAAGGAAGGAGAGGTGTACATCCTTTATGAGAGCCATAGTGAGAGAATCAAAAAGGATTCTGCTTTGAGTTCCTCAGAGCTATGGCACACCTAAAGCAGCTTCTAGCTCTCTAAGACCTGTTCTCGTGACCTTCAGGGAGAATGTATATGATGAGATAGGAAGAAAGAAATGTATTAAAAGGAAGAAAAGAAGCTTGAGGGAATCCATTAGATTGAGGTTTGTTTTTTTTTTTTTTTTTTTCAGAAAATGCACCCACTTTCCACATGGTTAGTCCTGTCTTCCTTCCCCCTAACCATTTGACTCCTTCACCCTTGCAAATGAGTCTAGACCCTCATTTGCAAGTTAATCCTTGACCACAAGGTGGCAGTATGCAATGTAAAAATGCCTTGCTAAGGCATTTTCTCTGGCTACAAACACTTGCCTGAGGTTAGTTGGTTCTTAACCCATAATATAAAAATACAATTCTACAGAATGCTTAGAACTATTTTTCATCGTGTTAATAAAGTTAAATTTTCAGGCAGAACCATTCTGCGTTCAAGGTGAGATTTAAACAGATTCTAAAATTTTCAAGTTAAAAAACAATCTCATATTCAGTTTACATTCATCTAGCCAAATGCTGCTGCAGTTTTCTCTCTCAGCACCAGAAGAGGCTCACATTTACAAACTATTATTTCACAGAAGGAACGATAAGAACTCCTGGGAAATGTGACACACCAATGAATGAATGAATGAATGAATGAATGCCTGGGTTACCTGCAGAGATCTGTTGATCCAAGGGGTCTCAAACCGCAGTGAGTATGTCTCTTGATCCAAGAGCAGAGCCATCCAGCCATGATGGTTAGACAATGTGTCCCACACATAATTGACAGTGGTTGTCTTATTTCTGCTGTCAGTCACAGTTAAATCATAAGAAACATCCGGAGCATTAGCTCTAGGGTGATTTAAAAAGAAAAAAATGGTTTTAAGTCACTTGTCCAGTCTGGATCTAAGGCACTTCTCTTCCATTGGTTATAGTTCATCTTCTGTTCTCCCCTTCTCTGTCTCAGGTCCTTTTGGTCCATGAGTCTATTGAGGTTTTCAAAAGAGCCCAGTGAGAAGATGGCACTGGATGGTCTGTGCATTACACTGGCCGGGGGGTTGAAGTAATGCTCCAATCTAAAGCCACTAATAAATGCCATCTTAATGAGTTCATATAAGCCAGGATTAAATACCACTATTTTCAAAAAGAAATGTCTATGGCCAGAATTTTGCCATAGACTAGGTTTATCAGCAGCAGAAAACACATTATATTGGTAATTAGATAGATATTCCTATGGGAAACAATGACTGAGACCCAGAACCTGATGTGCCTCTACTCTCAGAAGCCCACCTCCAGCCACCCAGCAGGAATGGTTCAGTAGCCTTCCCTAGAATGATGAGTAACCTGACTCCTCCCCTGTGGGCTTGCATATGCCCAGCGCTCACCCCTGCTACAGCGTCTCAGCGCTGTTAGGTTTGCTGTTTTGTTTGTTAACATAGATTATAAGATCCTCAAGTTAGAGATATTTTCCCTTTTTGGTATCCTGCACCCTGACACACGGCCCTGCACACAATGGGCCCTCAAATCATGTTTGTTCTGTGAAGGAAAACTGCACGCATGAGCTCTTCCGAAAGCAGCTAGTGCCAATTCCCTAATTTGCATACAGCATTTCTAGAAGACCCACATTTTACCAAATGAGGAAACTGAGGCAGAGTGTGGCAAAATTATTATGTGAATGTCACAGGTAGAACTAGAAATTTTCTAATTTCTATAAATTATTCTACACAGCCCATCCCAGAGAGCGATTTTTAAGACTTCGCTAGAACATAAATAGATTTGGCCACATGCTAAGACCCTCAAAGAAAGTCAAAGTGGACAGAAAAAAACACAGCAAAAGTTAAAAAAAAAAAAAAATCAATACACATTATGACTGTCCTTCCCGCTTTGGTTTAGTTTTCACGAGAATCTAACTGTGGCATTTTGCTACAGGCAGATAATTAAATTCTCAAAGTAGAGGGAAAGGAGATGAAGAAGGATGTTGGGTTTTCAAAGTGAGGTGTGGCATGAGCAGATCCAAAGGCAATTTACAATCCAGTGGCATATTATAAAAGGAAGCTGTTTTCAGTGTTAAATGCTTGTGCTCTATAGTCAAATGGGTGTAAATTGGAAATCTACACCTGTATGCACTAGGTGGATGAACTTGGGCAAGTTACTGACTCTCTTTTAAATTTAATCTCCTTTTTTTCAAAATGGAGGCAACAATAGCATGTATCTCATATAGCTACTGTAAAACACAGAGAATCTATATAAAGTATTCAGTCTTTCACCAAGGCCAACAACATCTACCTACAACTCATTTAAGAAAGAACCTCAGATGTGCCAGATCTGCCATTCTGCACTGCTTATTTTAACATCTAGAGGTTTACCCAGGATATTTGGTCGTTTGAAAACACCTTTCACAGTACAGAGACCTGGCCCTGACAATGCAGTACTTGATACATATTTCTCATAAGATTAAATGCATTCGTCTCATCCGCTAATTAATAAAATGAAAAGGATGAATGCTCAGGGCCTTCGGAACAAAAGAACTACTCTTTCCTCAGACTTCCCTATGCAGCATTCACTGAACCTGTAGAAATCTCGGGGTCAGGGTAGGGGTACTTCTTCCTCTCTCTGGGCTTGGGATACTTAGGGTTTTTCCATCAGGATTTAAACTAGAACTAAAGGACAATCCTTAACTCATATTCTTAGAATCAGACTGGACATGAGGGTCACCTGTTCTAACTTCCAATCCATTACAGGAATTTCTTCCATACTTTACCGGGGCCCCTCTTCCAGTTATGTGGCATTCCCATCCTCAAATTCTTCCTCCATTTATGGAATTTATTTTTAAATTTTAATCTTTAGACAAGCTTTAAAAGCTTAATTTTCTTCCTTGTATTTTCCAGCCATTTGTCCTCAATTGTCATGGCTCTCTCTTCCCCTGACTGAAACCATGTCTCAGAGTCCCAAGAGATCATCCAGAACAATCTGGCCCAACTAGTATATGTAAGGAATAAAGATAGGCTTCTGGGAAATAAATGCAAAACAAATGTGATGAGAAGAGATAAGGTGGGACTAAGAAATACCAAAGAGGCAGAGAAGTGGGCTGCAGTGGCTACCACGGTCAGTATATAAGGTGGGATTCCCCACAGTCCAGAGAATGAGTCTGAGTGTTTTAGGTTCCAAAAGTGCATCCTTTCAGATATATGGTATATATGGGCTCTGGAAAATGAATCACAAGACCTAAATCCAAGAGAGACTAATTGATAAGTCAGAATTTCCATTTAATAATTCACGGTAAGAAATAAAACTGCGTTTCACATAATGGGTCTTCAATAAATATTTGCTGAATGAATAAACAGGGGTTAAATGAACTAGAACACTCCAATGGACTACTTAGTGGTGTTTCTTCCCAACAGGGAAGTCTACCCAGAAAACCACATAAGTGACAGGAGATTTCTTGTAAACGTATTAATCAAAGGGGATAAGCAGTTGATCATAAGTTATCAGAGCTTGATACAGTCAACCGAAGTCAATAGCATAATTGCCAAGAGGACTTAAACACTTACGTTTGGTGGTCAGAAAACTTCTCCTGGGTGTATACAAGCAATCTACACTAATAGTGGGCCCTGGTTTAAGGTTTCCTTATGAACTTATATCTTTTCTATCCTAGTCAAGTGCTCTCAGTTAAACCAATTTTACAAATAGTTTTTTTAAACTATAGACCCAAAAAAGAATTCTATTTGTTCAAAAGCATCCATCTTTTCACATCAAATTCCTCCAACCCATATTTTGTCACTCACTTTGCCTTGCCAACCTATATTTTGTCACCCTTTTCTTAAGACATCATGCATATTTCCAGAAATGCTTCTTCATTCTGGCAATATGGCCCTAAGAATCCCCCTAAACACTTTGACTAGACTTAATTATGTCTCAAATTTCCATCAGCATCACATTGATAAATCGGTTTTCAGGATATGATTTCTTCTGGTTCCGTTTCTACAGACTGCAATTTCAATTGTTGAAGGAGCCGTTTTTCAGACTGTGCTCCCCAGTCTCTGAAGGCCCTTATCAACCTGACCCTCTCTTCAAATATTGTAAAACTGCTAAATGCTAACAATTATTCAGGTCTATTTGTCTTTGAGACCTTTGTACCTTCCTTTGGATGCCCTTCTCCTTCCAACTAGCATCCAGTAATCTAATGCTAACCTCTTGATCAACCAGAAACTCGCCATAGCACATCATGATCCTAAATTACCTCTCCTCTTCCTTCTGCACTCATCGCCCTGATCCTGTCAAGCAACCCCATCCATCTCAACCAAGGTTTGTGTGAAATGCAATTTCACTGGCACTCATGTGCAATACCAGCTTTCTGCGGTGCAATAAGGTATAGAAGGAGGTTATCACGTATACCTTTATCGCAGCTGGTAGTGGAAAGGGTTACATGGTTTACTCTGGAAAGCAAATCAAAATGTAAAAAAACCCATCTCCCAGTAGGCAAGAGCCCTTCTGTTGGCCATCAGTGGGGGCGAAAAAATTCTAAGTCAAATCAGCTCCCATCCTTCTAGGCCAAATGCCAGCAGTGACAGTGGTGGGCTCTTCTGAAAAGCAGCAAAAGAACATCAAGAATCAAAGAACACCATGAAGAAAATTTACTAACCATAATTACTACAATTTTCGCTTGCCCTAAATAGCCACCAATTTCCCTGTGCCCTAAATAGCCACCAATCTCCCTCTCTTTACTGTTAAGGAAGCAAAGGAGCACAAAAGTATTTCTAATTTGGAGGAGCCAAGGGAGTCTGCATGGGCCATTAGCAGCAGAGAGCTTCATTACTAGGGGAAGAAGTCTCTCCCTGAACTTCTCATGGCTTTATGTGCAAGAAATCAGGAGGCAACCTGTCCATTTTAAATGTTAACTCTCACCTCTGCGTCAGTAATAGCTCCTGTATACAATCAAAAAGGCAACAGGACTACAAGCCTTCCCTGTTCTGTGCAGTGTCTTAATTTTTCTTCCTTTTTTTTAATAACCAAGCCTGTTTTCAACTAAGAGACATTTTCCTCTAGAAATATAGCACTATCACTCGATAAAACTTCCCAACCTAAGTACCAATTTACAATACTAGTTGCATAAACAGTTATGTCATTTAGTGCCCATACACTGTGCAGAACTGTTGAATGTATACTGCTCACAAAGGATTTGTTAGGCAATCAGCAATATCAGTGAGAACAAATATTAACTCCCTGGTTTGTGTTTACCATTAGCTTACTTTTCCTGAGGGTTCATATCTCTGTGTATTAAGACAAACATTGCATTGAGCTCTAAATGCTCTCAGTTCGGAACAATTGTGAAATAAAGCCTTTACAATTACACATCTCCTAAGCCAGACACATCATAATAACTAGCCCCCAAAGGTGCTGCTCGCATCTATTGAATGCTAGTGTCTGCTATTGTCGCTCTCATCTTTTACTGCACAAAGAGGACAAAGTCAAAATTCTGAGCACAGCCAACAAGTTTTTGGGGCATGGCTTGCTTGAGCATCCTTTAAAAATACACTGGGCTCATACAAGTCCTTGTCAGAGAACCACTATCCTACCTGCTGATCTGCCATCATCCAGTAATATTTTATGTGTATCAGTAAGGGTTTTTTAATATATACCCTTATTAATTGAGAAACACAAATATTTCTCCTTCTGAGTAAGAGGAAAGAAATCACAACATTCAGTCTTCCCCCCAACTTTTAACAATCTTTATATTCACAAACTAGAGCTGGTAGGCAGAGACGCAAGCCTTATAACCCTTGTGTGTCTGGCAGGCACAACCTGCCACCACTCCTCCGTGACTTTGCAGGTGTATATTTCTGTTTATCTTTTTTCAGAGTTGGCTAAAGCAATAATAATTTATTGTAGAGAAGCCCCAGAATCAACCCAGCATCTCCTCAAAGGTAGTG
Source organism: Ceratotherium simum simum (assembly GCF_057802395.1). Lineage (NCBI taxonomy): Eukaryota > Metazoa > Chordata > Mammalia > Perissodactyla > Rhinocerotidae > Ceratotherium > Ceratotherium simum. Next base: position 51,319,286 of record NC_141912.1, read on the forward strand.
TCTATGGTTTTTTAACATTAGGACAATACTCCTCACTTACTCTATCTTAATCCATGAAGAGAAGCAATATATTCTATCATCCTTTCTAAGATGATCCTTCATACACTTGCATCTCCTCTCTGGATCTGCTGAATCCAGCTGGAGGCTGCCTCAGCACATGAGAATAATACCACTGGAGCTATATAACCCCAAGGTAGACAACTACTGGTCAAGAATATTGAAAAACAATTTTATGCATCAGGAAGGGAGTTAGACTAAGAAAGGAATCTTCCCTTTTACACGTGTACACACCTGGTGCTTTGGTGGAACCGACTGACCCCAGCTCTCAGGCTCATTGTCAGTCCCTCTTCCCAATGCCGTGTTCTGTGATATCACGATGGTAGCCTCTGTGGGTCATGTGAGAGTATTTTCGCCATGGAATTAGGCGAATGCTACAAATCAGTGCTTTTTATTCTAGAGAGCTAGTTGTTAAACATTTACCAGCACACTACTGAACTCTTTTATTATTCATGAAATTTCATAACCATGTAGTATTGTTGATGCTTTCCTCAGTTTAGGGTCCATTACGATTTTTAGATCTTTTTCTATTTTACTTCTGTAACTTCTGCTGCCAAGAGATGATAATACTTCTTGGAATTTTCCTGCTTCACATGGGTATTTTTTTTTTTTTTTTTTTTTTTGAGGACTGAAAAGATACTATTAGTGATGCTATGCCTATTTATCCCTAGGAAGAAGAGTTAGGCGATTATTAAAGGAAAAGCTAGGCCAAAATTTCCATTTGAACTCTTCTTTACTTTTGCATTCACAGAGGCAGGGGTGCCTCACCCTTTGAACACTGACACATTAAGAGCAGTTAAGTAGGTAAAAGCTGAACGCTAGCGCTACAGGAGAGGATATTAAGCAAGATCTAAGAATCAAGGTGATCAACAAACATGTTAACCTTTTCTCTTCCAGGAGAAGTAGGAAGGAAGAAACAGAAGGTACTGGGGCACAATGAATCAAAGACTGTGTCCTGAACGACTCCAGATTCTATGACTACCTGGGGAGGTTTTGCTGGATTGGTACAATGTCATCTGACTATTGGAAAGTACTTCCTGTTTTTCAAGAATTGGATGAAGTTACATTTGAGCAAATTTAATTCCCTTGCTAGGCATTTGTTTCTCAGAAACATAAACATATATAGTATTTTATTCAATTAATAGGACATTTATATATCATTTTGTACATCACAAATGTAGAGATTTTTAAAGACAACATTTATTGGGCACTTATACTACATATCAGGCAATGATCCTGTGAGATAAATACTATTATGCCCATTTCACTGATGTGAGAATTGAAACAAAAGAGGGGAAGTAACTTGTCCAAAGGAATACACCTAGGAAGGGTGTGTGTGTGGGGGGACTATGACTTGCACCCACAAATGATTCTTAATTAATTCTCTATTCTTCAGTCTTTGAAAAATAATTACAAATATATGTGTATGTCCTGACTTATTTTATGTACATCCTATAAAAACTTAGAAGGACTGGTTGGCCAACCTACAACATCTTATAAACTCTTTTAATTTCCCCTTCTGTCAATCGAGTCAATAATTGGAAGACACATCGAGGTTTGATTTATTGTTATCTGAATAAGTCTATGACAACTGAAGGAGCTCTAGAGTGCTCTAGACCAAAAAATAATAATAATAATTCCCAGATGACAGATGTAAGGGTTGAGTTTTCATTCTCCCCATCACAGTTCTATGCATCCATACCACCAGAGCAAGAAGACAACTGCAAATGTAGGCGAACTACTGACTTAGTGGGGGTGGGATAGGGGCAGAGTGGAGAAGGGATCAGCTGTTAAAGTAAATCATCGGGTCAACTGATAGCTCCAGGAAAGCAAAGCCCAGAAAACATTATGAAAGGAAATTCTTAAGTATTAGATGTTCCGGGGAATTTTAGAAACAAAGACTGAGGATAGTATTTTAATTCTTGTCTTCTGAAGAAAAGTTGAGGGCCATGGACTCCTCATAAGCATATCCTAAGAGAAACGGACAATACGGACACTAGAGGAAGATTTGGAGAGTCTACAATTTTTTTATTTATATCCATTTATTCAATACTAATCTTATTGAGTTACTATGTGTTCAGCATGGTATTGAGCACTATAATACAAACAAATACACACAAAAACACTATTCCCATCCTATTTACTATCTATGAGAGGAGAGGGACAATTTATCAAGCTATGCAGGAGCTATGAGCATTGGTTAGAGCAAGTATAGAGAGCCAGCACACAGCAGGGATACCAAAACCTGTGCAGGAAGCTCAGGGAAGCTTGCCAGAGAAAATGACCTTCATGCTGAGTTCATGGAAGCTGAACCTTATGAATTGGAAAGCACAAAGAAGTTGAGTGTGGCTGCGGCATAAAATGCAGGGAAGGGAGGGCAGAGTGCTGAGAGATGATGCTGAACTATAAATAAGGAGCAGGTCATGAAGGGCCCATGAGACATTAAGGATGTTGGACTTTCTTTAGAAGGCACTGGGAAGCCACTAAAGTTTCAGGCAAGGGAATGAATGAATGGCAAGACTAGATCTGCATTTACAAAGTTTAAGGAGGGGAGCACAGCAAGGCCGCAAGCTAAGAGGCTGTTGTGGTTATACAGGTGAGAGGTAACGATGGCCTGGACTAGAGACGGGAAGCTGGGAGGGAGAGAAGTAGAAAGACTCAAGAGGAATTTTTTAAGGAGATAAAATGGACTAGACTTTCTAGGTGATTTATGTGAGAAATAAGATAAGAAGATGAGTCAAGGATGACTCTATGTTTCTGGTTTAGATAACCGAGGCATTTGCCTGAACATCTAGGGATTCTGAACACGCAGGGAGGAACAGATATATGGACAAAGACTATAAGTTCAGTTTTGACAAGTTGAGTTTGAGATGGCTATTAAATACTCTAGTGGAAATACTGGAAGCATTTCTGCTCAATAGAAATACAATGCAAGCCATAAAGGCAAGCCAGCATGAAAAGAAACAGGTGAAATTAATTTTAATAATATATTAAACATAATATATCAAAAATATTACCATTTCAACATAATCAATATAGACAAATCATTGAGATATTTTACATTCTTTTTTATGTGAAGTTTTAGAAATATGGTGTATAATTTACACTTACAGCACATCTCAATTTGGATGAACCACATTTCAAGTGTTTAGTAGCCATGTATGGCTAGTGGCTACAATAGTGGACAGTGCAGATCCTAAGATCAGTTGGATAAATGGGTCCAGAGTTCAGTAGAGCAGTGTAGACTGGAGGAAAAAAATCTGGAATCATCAGTGAATGTTAACTGAGGCCGTGAAATAATCGAGATCACTTGGGAAGAGTATGACTTGAGACGAAAGAAAAGCTCCTCACAGAACCCTAAGGAACACTAGCCTTTAAGGGACAAGGAGAAGAGCTTAAAAAGGAGATCTAGAAGGAGCACATAAAAGTCTATGGGTAACATTATCCTTATTCCATGTAATCACCTCTATACAGAAGAAAACAGAAGAAGTTTGGGGATCGATAAATCCAAGAACCATGTGAGGCATGTCATCATTATGAGACCTCTGGAGAAAAGGGTCACGGGCATTTTTCTGAAATGAGGCCCTGAGTTACATTAGTAGGGCTACGACCACCCCCGTCTTATCAGGAAGGATGGGGTTGGGAGAATGAGATCAGTAGAAACAGAAGCTAGGAAAGGAACACTATCCAGAATACCTGTGGCTCCTAAAAAGAGCATGTTTTTAGAACTAGTGAGTGAGAGAGAGAATAATATAAGCAGCACTCATGCAGATCAAGCACGTGGTCATTTTAACAAAAGATAAAGTAGACTCTGTCTTGTAGAGCGTGCGAATTTTTTCTTCACCTAAATATTAAACATGATCGCCAACTTCAAATATTTATATACCTCTGTCGACCCAACTGCTAAGGCTGAGGCAGAGGAAGCTGTAAAACAGGACATGTTACCAACGTGGGCACCCATCAGACTTACACAAGGTAGTGAGGGACAGGGCGCCAAACAGAGAACTTACAGTGAAAATGGACCAGAGAGAGGGCCCTCCACGGAAGACATTACACTCCAACCACTTGGTTGTTAGCAAACAGGGAAGGGGTGCCTTGTTTATGCAGCTATGTAAGCCTTCACGCCCTGCCCTCTGGAGACCCCGTGCTGAGGGAGGGGAGTAAGTGAGAACAGCAGGGTGCCTGTGCCATTTCAGATCTCCATCAACATGCAACCCCAAAAGACCATGACTGTGAGAGCTTTGTAAATCAACTCTTAGGGGGCTTGCTCCAGGGCAAACAGCACAACAAATTAATCCTTTCTCCATGAAATGCAGTAAAGTTTGTATCTATGCCGAATTCAAATTGCTCATTAGCTCTGACATGTTCCTAATGAGGTTATAATGCTCTGGGACAAAGATCAAGTCACTGAGCACAAATAGCTAGGGATAGAATCATAGAAAGATAAAGTTAGAAGGACCTCAGAGCAGTGCTTCTAAAATTTGACCATAGATCACCCAGGGATTCTGATTCAGGATGTCTGTGGTGGAGCCTGAGTCCCCAGGTCCAACAAGCTCCCAGGTGATGCTGATGCACTTTGACCAGTGAGGCCTTGGAGATCATCTCATCCAATCACCTTATCCTTCAGGTGAGGACATTGGGGCCAAGAAACTTATAATTGGGAGTGTGCTGAGACTTCCCTGGGGCTAATTTGGGTTAGTTGGGCATTTGTCCACAGACCTATGGGTCAACCTGAAAATTTTTAAATAGAAGCCTAGGAAGTAGGGTGACCAACTATCCTGGTTTTCTGAAGACTGAAGAGTTTCTGGGACATGAGATTTTATATTTTAAAACCAGGAAAATTCCAGATAAACCAAGACAAGTTTTCCACCCTAGTGGAGACTTTAGAAACTACTGAGACTATTGTATCAGGATTATTGACCTTATCAGTCCCTGAGTGCCGGGATTGTGACCTCCTGCCAAAGTAAGCACCTAACTATCCTGTCCCAAAGATCTCAAAGAACAGTTGATCAGACAGGATCCCTTCTGCAGAGTCTTCTAACACCACATTGCTATGTGCCTCTAAGAGATGGTCTCCCAGTAGGTCTCAAAGTAAGGCACAAAAAAGGAGTATTAAAAACACAGAGAAATAAATATCATATAAGCACTTAATGTTCTTTTTAACTACACAAATTTGCTTTAATTTTCCTCATTTAAAAAAATTCATATAAGAAATAAATCACTGACTTTGGTAAATCTCAAAACACTCATTAAAACATCATTGGTAAAATCACTAAAATAACAATAAAAATTAGGATGCATTCCTGAGAATGAAAAAAAAAAAAATCATGCTTGGCACAATCAAAATGATTAGAAATGAAAATATATCCCTCCACGTTGCCATGTTACTCACTGGAATTGAGCCCGTTAACATTAGATAGAATAATAAACAATCTTGGAAAGCAACAGTGGAAAATTTTTAGACTATTCAATGCTAGTGGTGTATTAGTAAGCCTTCTAAAACAGAATGTCAAGATACTGATTCCATATGCATTCAAAATGCAGACTTACTGCAATCCTAACCACACTGACTCACTCTCTGGAGTTTACCTGTTTAAATAAGCCAGCATGGTCTGGCTGAATCATTTGACTTAATATTCTTGCAGTCAGGACACTTAAAACAAAGGAAGGAAAGAAGTGTGGCTAAATATACACAATGCATTTGAAATAGGTAAAAGATAGAACCCTAGCCACTCAGCAATCATTACCTGGAAATTAAAGAGAGCAGAAGCAATCCTATTATGCATTATAAACAGCCCAGCTGCTGACTTAACGGTAGTTCGAGTAGCATAACCAAGGAGTCCTTGCTCCAATATTAATAGGAAATGTATTGTACGAATCCAATAGTTCATGAAATTAACAAGGAAAATGAACTGGAGAGAAGCAACTTTGCAACTAATAGGAAGGCATCAGCAATTGCTTCCCTGGAGAATACTGAACACTTAAAAAGAGCTTGGGGAGAGTACATGTATATAAATGAGAAGGGACATTACTGGAATTTTTTAATAATACTTTTATTTTAAATACATTTCAAATTCTCTGTTGGTTGCAAGTCTTTTCAAGAGGAAGCTACTAGCTCAAAATGTCAGTAAGAGGTCAAGGGCTATGAGCTCTGATCTACTGATATTGAGAGTTAACTGCCATTTGAATCAGCCTAAAACTATCATAAACTTGTGATTTGACAGCTGTCAAAATTATTCCCACATCACTTTTGTAGAACTTAATTAGAATCTAGAAAACAATTTCCCTTCTAAAAACATCAACAGTCTGAATGATGTATGCACACACGTTGGCAAGCGAAAATGTGAAATTAATTCAACTTACAAACCAATAGACATGCGATGAAAGAGAACATCTTCCCCACAGACGCTGCCAGGGACAACCTGACCAAAGCTGGTATTGACCCAACAAGAAGCTGAAAGTGTTTCCATGGCAGCAAGAATGTGACTTCTATTTTTCCCAGACAGAGACCCATCCAAGTCTTCCAAAACTGCTGCATGAGGAAATGGAAATACTACTAAGTTTGGAGAGTTTCTAAACTTCAACTGACTGGTCTTCACAGTAAATCCACCTACAAATTGGAAGACAAAAAGACTGTTACACGATAGTACAGAAGACTATCATAACAAATGGCAGCTGAATTCATGGGAAATGTTCAGTACTTTAAATTGCATATTTATACACTTTTACAATTAAGTCATTTATTCAAGAAAAAAAATATCATGAGTGTTTACTGCATGCCAGGCTCTGCGGTATGTGCTGCAGATGCAGAGGAAAAGAAGAGCAGTATTGGCACTGTCTTCGTGCAGCCTGTATTCTAGGGCAGTGATTCTCAGCCAGGGGTGGTTTTGCCCCCCAGGGGACATTGGCACCACTTGGAATCATTTTTGACTGTCACAACCAGGTGGATGGCAGGGCTATTGGCATCTGGTGGGTAGAGGCAGGGATACTGCTAGAGATTCTACGATGCACAGGACAGTCCCCACAACAAAAAATTACCCAGCCCAAGATGCCAATAGTGCCAAGGGTGAGAAACTTGTCTAACAGGAAATAGAGACTCAGAACACCAATTTACTAATCCCTAAATACTAAAGGTCCTGTGGGTTGGTCTTGCAATCTTTCTGCTCTAGTTCTTTTACATGAGTCTAACCCCATCTCTTATGAGATTTATACTTTAAACATTTACCCTCAAAAGCAATATTCAATCAATCATGTGGGCAAATAGTAATAGTAAGACACTTTTTAAGTATTAACTCTCGGGCCACACTTCTCAGCAGTCTTTCCCTCACGCCACCTCCAAGTGATTCATCGGTACTGCTGCTAGTCCACCTGCCCAGGTCTTCTAATACCCACCCCTCGTCATTAAAATTTAAAAATTCAGTACACATCTCTCAGTATATATGCTACTGTATTATGTACATTATAGAATACACAAAAAGGAAAATAAAAAAATAAGATACAAACAAATAGAGGTCCTAATGTTTTCATTCTGCATCCCAGTAGAGTTCATGCAGTGAATTAAGTCGTGCATTTAAGACTCCATGATTCCACCTCTTGCAACTTCTCTAGGCCGTCTAATACCACAGCCACCTGCAGCTCTACGATGCAGTCATATTGGACTTCTTCGTAATTCCCCAAGCATAACTTGTTGTTTGGAATTTCTATTTTTTGCATGTGCTGTTCCCAATACCTAGAAACTTTTCCCTGCCTATTCCTCCTTGCAAGTTTCTACTCACCTTTCCAAACCCTGCTCAAGTCACCTCTATGAAATCTTACCTGAACCCCTTCCTTTCTCTCTTATCTCACCTCATTCAATCCTCTACTAGTGTACTCATCACACTCTATTACAATGGCTTAGACATTTATTTTTGTGCCTAGATCGAGAGCTCCTGGAAGACAAGAACTATGTGTTTTTCATCTTTGTAACCCCCCCAACCCAGTTCCTTAAACAGAATCTGGAATAGACAGTTTTTAAACAAATGAAAGATATAGCTTAGCCAACATCATCCAGTGAGAAGAGATTAGAGCTCATAAGGAATAATGTGCTTTTTTTCGGTGTCTTATGAATGATTTGAAACAGTGAAGCTATTAAAGAACTGAGGAATTGTGATTTTAAGTGATTTCCATAAGGCAGTTTTTATTCCTATTATTATTTATACAGTCTTAAATTCAGATGCCACCCAAATAAAAACAATCTCTGGCTCTGTCTATATAGGGAAAAAAAAAGGAAAGTGGAGACTTGCTGATTATTCATTTAATTAAAAAAACAAACAATTATCTAAATTGGTGATTCAAACCACAAGAGCTTATTTACTTGAGTTATTTGGTTTGTTTGTTTACAATGATCAAATCAACTAGATTGCTCTCTGCTTCTTTTCACCTTGGCCCATGAGTCCTCTAAGGTACTTCTCACCACCTCTGAGACGTGGTTAACAAGTGAGCAAGAATTCCTAGGGTTCTCTTTGTGTATACAACAAGCTTTAGGCTTTTGAAAACTTAAAATACCTAAACTCTGGCTCTTTCAGGAAAGATTACACGTGTGTTAATTTATATCCATATGTCTACTCATCCAACTCCATTCATTAATATAATCCAGGAACCGACCAGGTACCAGGCTACTAGATATTAATGACAAACTGAGCAAAAGAGATATAATCCCTGCCTTTATGAAGCTCACAGTCCAGCAGAGATGCAGCACCATATGATAGAGTGTGAGAGGCGTCATAAGAACGAGGAGCTGCAGGAGCCTCATTGGGAGCCCCCGGCCTCCTCTAGGATTTCTTTCAGGAGATTTGAGCAGCAGTTTCTACTGATGCAATCTTATAACTAAAAGAAATAATGAATCACAACAGCTTTGCCACTATTTATCATATTTACTTGAGTATTGTCTTTACTTACTGTCTGTCTTATCTATTCAAACTACTTACCCTGTCCTGGGGAACAGCCCGAACAGGTCCTGATGGCCACACAGTCAGTCAGATCAAAGTTAACAAAGGTTGTGTTAGATACTGTCAGTTCCCATCTTTTGGGAGTTTTGATCCCAGCTGACATACACAGGCTTCCCTGTGATTTAGAAAAGAATAAAAAAGGAACGAAAAATAAGAGGACTGGCCACATGAAATACAATTTATAACATACGAATGAAAACAAAAGAATAAAAAGACAAGCTACGGACTGGGAGAAAATAGTTGCAAATCACATATATGACAAAGGACACAATAAGGTATACTACACACCTATTAGAATGATTAAATAACAAATACTGATGATACCAATGCTGGTGAGGGTAACGAACAACTGAAACTCTCCTACCATTGCTAGTGGGAATGGAAAATGGTACAGCCACTGTGGAAAACAGTTTGGCAGTTTCTTATAAAGTTAAACATATTCTTATCATTTGACCTAGCAATTCAACTCCTAGGTATTTACCTTAGAGAAATGAAAACTTATGTTCATATAAAACCTAATGCAAATGGTTATAATAGTTCCATTCGCAATCACCAAATCTGAAACAACTCAAATGTCCTTCCACAAAGGAATGGATAAACATAGGGAGTTTCCATACAGTGGAATACTACCCAACGATAATAAGGAATAAAATACTGTTTCTTGAAACAAGTTAGATGAATCCCAAAAGCATTTGGGAATGAAAGACGTCAGTCTCAAAGATTACATACTATCTGATTCCATTGTTGAAAAGACAAAACTATAGTGACAGAGAATAGATTAGTGATCCCCTGGGGTTAGATGTGAGAGGAGGATGTGGCTACGAAGATGGAGACCGAAGTTGCTCTTTTGGGTTGATGCAACTGTTCTGTATCTTCACTGAAGTGGTGGTGGCTACACAAATCTATGCATATGTTAAAATTCACAAAAATGTACATCAAAAAGTCAGTATTTGTTATGTTAATATAAAAAATAAATATTAAAACATCTAAAAAGAAACAAAAACTGCTTCTAGGATATTCCACAAAATCTCTTCAACAAATTCCGTCTAATTAAGTTGCTAGTACCTCACAGTTCCACTGTTAAAAATAATTGTACATCTGAGGATCACTAGAAATTTGTCAGGGGCCTCTAATAAGAAAGATAGTGATAAAAGAAACAAAAGAAGAAAAGAAACCCAGTGAAGACAAAGCCAGTATAGAAATCAGAAGAAAATTTAGACACTATCATTAATAACCTCAGAGAAATAAATATATTATACCCATGAAACAAGAAGAAGATTAAAAAGGGATTTTTCAGAAAAGAAAAAAGAACAAAAACAGGAGCGCAGAAATAATAAATTCGAAAGAAAAATTGAGAAAATATCCTAGAAAGTAGAATAAAAAGGCAGTTGGAAAATCGGAGAGAAAATTAAGAAAATTAGAAAAGCAATCCAGCAGGTCCAATATCCAAATAAAAATTGTTTCACAAAAAGAAAAGGAAAATATAGAGGAGAGAATTATCAAAGAAATAACTGAGGAAAACTTTCCAGAAGGGAAGGATATGATTTTCCAGCCTGAAAAGACCCACCCAGTGCCTAACATAGTGGATAGAACAAAAAGCTACACCAAGGTACCTCATATAGAAGTTACAAAACTCCAGGGAGAAAGACAACATCCTAAAAACTTCCAAAGAGGAAAAACTACAAGGTTACATATAAAAGACCTAGAATCAGAGGATCTTAAAAAACTATTCAACCTCAAGATTAGAATCTAGAAGACAACGGAGTATTGCCTTCAAAATGTCAAGGCAAAATGAACTCCAACCCGGTGTTCTATAACCAACAACCTATCAATAAGGGAGTCTCCATTTGTAGCTCAAAATCTTTACCTTCCATAGACCCCCATTTTGGTAAGCAAGTTACTCTAGCCTACGCTCTAATAAAATGAGGAATTAAATCAGAAAGGAGGAAGATGTGGGAATCAGGAGAACGAATTCCAACACTAGGGAGACATGAAGGAAATCTCCAGGACACGAAACCCTTCTCTCACACTGTGGGTGCAAGGGTACACACTCAGGATTGTTGTTTGGCATTATCCACTAAAGCTAAAGGGATATTCTCTGAACCAGCAGTTTTACAACTTGGCATATATTCAACAGAAATGCATGTACATGAACACCAAGAGACATATAGAAGAATGTTCATAACATCAGTATTTGTAATAACCCAAGACTGGAAACAATCAAATGTCCATTAATAGCAACACAATTTTAAAAAACTGTGGTACTATCATAAAATGGAATACTACATAACAATTGAAAGAATAAATTATTGCAACATATAAAAACATGGATGAATCTCAGGGACATAATGTTCTGCCAAAGAAGCCAGGCACAAAAGTTACATGCTCTATGATTCCATTTATAAAAAGTTCAGAAACAGATTTGAAATTAATCTATGTTGATAGAAGTCTGAATAATGGTTCCCCTTTGGCTGAGGGGCTGGGGGTTGAAATTGAAAGGGAGGAGGCATGAAGGGGCCTCAGAGGAGCTGGTCACCTTTTATTTCTTGAGCTGGGTGGTATGGACATGTCTTTTTGCTTTATAAAAATCCACTGAGCTCTTTATTTGTGATTTGTGCACTTTTCTCCATAAATGTTATATTTCCATGAAACATTTATTTTAAAAAGTGGAACAAATACTAGAGCAAAGTAACATACAACATGGGAGGGTGAAAAAAGAAGTTAAAAGAGTTTAAGGTCCTTGCAATGCTCAGGTGTAGTTTAACAGTGCTGATGTAATTTACATTTCGTTAAGACAAGCAGATGTGTTAAAAAAAAGTTCAGTCCCATAACTAAAATAATCATAACAGAATGAACAACTTCCAAATGAGTAAATATAAAAAAGATACTATTCAATGCAACACAAATCAAGTTTGGAAAATAGAAAAAAACAAACAAAGAAAACTGATTGCAAACTGAAAACTCAAAATACGATGGTAGAAATAAATGCAAATATACGGGAGACACCAGCATGTGGATGGTAATTGAAACCACTAGAGAAAATGAGATTTCTCCCAGGGAGAGCAAGTATATTGAGAAGAGCAGGGGCTCTACAACAGAATTTAGAGACACAAAAGATGAAAGGTCTAAATTGAGGAAGACAAATCCACAAGTGAAAATAGGAAGTAACACTGAGAGAAATAGGAGGAAGAAGGAAGCAACTCCATCAGTGTCCGTCTAAGATATTTTTTAAAGTATCATCTGCTCAAATTAATTACAAAAACAACGAAAAGACAACCATCCTACAGATACTTCCAAAAGTAGAGTGACCATAATTTACATCCAAATCAGGGCATTTTGAGAGTGTGAAAGGGGATGTTCTTTAGATAGAATGTTAGAACAATGGGTGTAAAAAACAACACAACCAAACCAGGATGTATGGTGATGGCACGGCACATCTCTTTTTTTGTATATGAAAGCCATCCTCACTGAAAATTATTCTACCCATTTCAACACAAAGATAATGTTGGGTGTGAGAGTGCCTACATACAAAAGTACGCTTAAAGGAAAAAAAACATCCATTTCTAATAAAAAGTTCCTCCAGAAACTAGTGTTTGTTTTAGGATATGACTCACTGATAATTGTGTGCCACAATTTACGTATGGGTGGAAGGTCTAAGCACAGATAGGACAAAATCTCTGAAAATCTTAATTCGTAAAGCACTAGCAGGTACGAAAGATAGGGACTAAAATCATTGAGTTCCACAACTGCAGAGAGGTCAGGCATCCTCTTTTTTTTTTAACAACTGACACACAGTTTCATATGGCAATAAAGTGGTTCCCAAATAAATCTGGGAAATATTGTGTGAAATAAAGATTCAGAGATATTTTTCTTGTTTGTTTTAACTCTCGGATTTCCCAGAGCCTTTAAGCTGTTAATATATAATGCGAATTTCAGGGGATGGGAGATATGGTAAACAGCATACCCTAAATGTAATTAACCAAAGAATCTTCCTTTCCCAGACCTTCTCTTGGGGCTAGCCTTCCATGGAAAACACTTCAGGGAATTTTGGAGTCAGCACTAATAAATGCTCATTGCCAAAGCTATTTTTCCTGTGTAATTAAAAGAGTGTTTGAGCAGGACAGGGAGGATGTCCAGTGGCCCTCGCTCCACAATACAGGCATGAATCTCGAACTATCACTTGACTTCCCACAGCCTCCATTTCTTTACCTGTAAATTCAGGAGTTATAACCATATCAACTCTTAGGTAATATTTAGCTCTAAAATTGCGTGGTTTTATGAAGCCTAACCAGGATCTAGATCTCTCCTAGAACAAACTGTTTGACATTTTCCATCCAGGGACTTTTGTCCTGTACTTACTTATTAAGAGACTGAGAGACTCTCAGAGGCATTGCATTCCTGGTGAATCACACCCCAGGGGTGTGATTATTTTTTATTATCTCATGATCAGCACCCTTTTGTCATAATTTATATCTTAATTTATGTCACTCTCCTGTTAATTATGATGTCTATTTGGCATCAATTAAGATGATGTGACATTAATTTACCAGGACAGTTAGTCACTCAGCTTGTTGGGTGTTTTGTTTTTAGCATCTTCTCTAAGGGTATTTCTGGGAAATTTAAGGGCCTTGGATCTCCCAGTATCACAGAATCTAAATCTGGGTCCCATCCTCTCTTGAAAACTATGCAGTCTAAAAAGAAGAATCGTCTCTCAAGGTGGTAATCCTCTCAGAGAAAAGGAAAAGCTGACAGGTATTTCCCTCCTGAAAAGGATGGTTCAAAAGAGATTTAACTAAGTTTGAGAATTAAACATAGGAAAATGCAGTTTAGTAAGAAGATGATTTTTAATCTCAGTATTTATATCTATAGCTATGAAATAATCTCAAGGGAAGTTCAAAAGTCAATAATTATTTAAATTTCAGTTGGCCAAAGCATTCAGGAACAAACTAAAGAGAATGCTCTTTCCTTAGTTCCTAGAAGTACTGTAGGTCTCTTCCATCTATGATTGTTATGACAATGTGATACTAAGATGTATATAACTCTTTTAAAAACAAGAACTTGGAAGACCCATTGTAGGTCTGAAGCCTACTGAGACCAACGGCAGCTGTGGACTTCCCTTAAGGAGAACTAGTACTTGTCATCTGGGAAGTCCTCTTTGCCTAGTCTACATTCTGGGACTCTGGCCATGTAGTGGCAGAGAAGTCATCTACAGTCTGATGTTTATCGTGTAGAAACCACGCTTCGGCAAGCATTAGAGAATCACCTAAGAAACCCTAGTATACTATAGTAAACAATATAAATTTATATCACCTCTTTTAGGGGAGGGGTGGCCCCGTAAACAGAGTAAGAACCCTATGAACAAAATGTTGATGTAGAAACTTGGCAAACTACAATGCAGACAGACATAGAATAGTTCTAGTCCATAATCCTTGGGAGGTTAGAGTAAATTAACCTAAAGTTATTAGGTTTATTATTGAATTGGTATGGATAACAATGCTAAATTGCAACCAGATAAGAATTCTGCAAGCTACACATGACTTTTATGACTTATACGGACTCATAACATTGAAACTTTGTGTCTATTTGAATTTTATTATAAATATTACCACTGTTACAAATAAAAAGCTCCTCCAACTTTTACCAATTAAATGCAAGATTCACTAAAGAATACTATTAAAATTACATATCCTGGATCACCAGGGAGCCCAGTACGTATGATTCTGTTTTGATGGACAGCCTAAAACAACCAAACTAAGGCACTTACCTTGTGGGCAAAATGACCAAGTAATAAGCTGTCAGCAACTGAAGTGTTTGCATCACTTTCCAAGATGTCAATTCCAAAATCTCTGCATGAATAAACTTGGAAATTTTTCAGGAGAAGATTGCTACTTCTAAAAATCTATAAAATAACAGCATATGTTATGGCAAAGGTCTGAGGCTTGGTTTTTCTTGCAGACTTCCCGTATCTTCTTTAATTATTGATTAAGTATAAATAAGCATGCTATACCATATTTAAGCAGCTTTTGTCCATCAGTATCTGTACAGACTTCCCAAAGTTGCCGTGAGGTCAGCACTAACTAGGCCCCTTTGGTAACATCCCCTCTGTACTTTTCATGTCTCCTCGTAATAACAGATACATTAAAAAGGTCAGTGTGAATCCCTCACACATCTAAAATCAATTTGTAGTTGCCGAATCACACAAAATTAATGGAGAAAAACAGAGCATCCAAGAATGCCAGAGCATCCAAGTACTTAACATTTTCCTCAGTGTAGTATATGTTAACTAATATTGTCAGAAAATTGCAAATATGAAACAAGCAAGTAATTTAGCATGACTACAAACTCAAAATATGTTATGTGCATAAATATTTATGACAACTTGGTTAGTGGGCCCAAACAGGGATCAAATATTAACAAAATCAGCTTGTTAAGAGTTGAAAGCATCCCACCAGTTTGAGGACAGAGCCCTTGGTTTTTACCTAGCACTGACATTAACTGACTATGTGATCTGGGGCCAGATATTTAACTTCTCCTAGGCCTCAGTTCAACCAACTTTAAAATCAGGGTGGAAGTCATGACTAGCAGTTAACCTAACACAGTCATTCCTTTATTCATTTAATAGGTTCACGTTTACATTCATATCTTAAAGTGGAAGTTTACTATTAATTAAGACCAAGTTAGCCGTGATTTATCATAGTATCGTGCTTCCATCTGTCAATCAGTTTTTGTGCTTGAATTTTCAAGAACTGAATGACTTGCATTTCCTACTATGTATGCACTAACAGCTTTTATAAAATGATAGATCTTTGAAGACACAAAGGTTTATTTAAACGAATTAGGTATGATCTGAACTGATAACTTGACAACACTTGTTAACTAATTACAAGCATCAGCCCAAGTTTTGGCAAATATACTCATATTCACAAACAGCTAACATCTGGCATTAGCTGGGGAACCTGGTAATTTTAAAAGGAAACTAACACACAATAGCAAAAATCACCTATTTGTCATGTGAATACAGCTTTCATAATGCGCTGTCATCCTTCCCTCTTCTAAAAGGATTGCTCTGCATTTATGAGACATGGTGAGGAGAGGGTATTTTCCTCAACTCTTATTAACATACATGTAAAAGCGTCAGATTGCCTGAGTAGGAATCCACCAATTCTTAGCTGTGTGACTTTAGCAAGTATTTTACCCACTATCCAGAGAGTTTTCTTAGCTACAAAATGAGGATAATAATGGTACACCTCCCCCAAAGGTTATTAAGATGATTAAATGATAAAATACCTAAAAATATTAGCTATCAATATCATCAAATAGATATAAACTTATGTTTACACACAATAGGAATTTTGCCTAATGGGATATTCTGTTCAAGGATCTATGTACATGACACTTCTCTCTAATGACCAGCATACAGTCAGATATATCTAATAGTGAAAGTTTATGAAAGGTAAACACAATGTACTTTTTGATGATGCAGAAGGCGTTTCTCAATGTTACAATTTCCAGAGATGTTACTATCAACATCAGTCTATCAGCACCCATCCTGTCTACTAACAATGATAATAGTAACAGCTGTTACTGCATATCCACGAAGATCCAGGCACTCTTCTGGGCACTTCACAGGCAGGCACTTACTCTCAAAACAAACTTACCTTCAGGTACTATGAGTATTTCTATTTTACAAATAAGATGGGAAAAATTAAGAGATTTGCCCAAAGTCACACAGATAGGAATTGGGAACATTTGAGAGTTTACATGGCTATATACATAGGAGGGTACTTTTTTTTAACAGCTTTATTAAGATATAATTCACATACTACACAATTCATCTACTTAGAGCTTACAATTGAAAGGTTTTAGGATATTCATAGATATGTGCATCCATAACCACAGTCAATTTTAAAACATTTTCACTTCAAGAAGAAACCCCATATCCTTTAGCCCCAAGCAGCCACTAATGTTCTTTCCATCTCCACAGATTGCCATACTTTGGACTTGCATATGACTAGAATCATATAGTATGGCCTTTTGTGACTGGCTTCTTTTACTTAGCATAATGTTTTCAAGATTTATCCATGTCGTAGCATGGATCAGCACTGCATTCCTTTTTATGGCTGAATAATATTCCATTGTATTGATATACCACACTATATTTATCCATTCATCCATTGGTGGATTTGGGGGTTGTTTCTATCTTTTGGCTATTATGAAAATGCTGCTATAAACATTTGTGTATAAGTTTCTATGTGGATATTTGTTTTTATTTCTCTTGGATATATACCTAGGAGTAGAATTGATGAATCATCTGGTATCTTTATGTTTAATCATTTGAGGAACTGCTGGACTTTATTCTGAAGCATATAGACTGTTTTAAACTCCCTCCAGCAGTATATGAGAGCTCCAATCTTTCCACATCTTTGCCAATCAACATTTGTTATCATTTCGATTCTAGCCATCTATTGGGTGTGAAGCAGTATCTCGCTGTGGTTTTGATTTGCATTTCTCTAATAACTATGTTGAACAACTTTTCATATGCTCATTAATGATTTGTGTTTCTTCTTTGGAGAAATGTCTATTCAGATCTTTTACTCTGTTTTTAATTGGGTTATGTGTCTTTTTATTGTTGAGTTGTAAGAGTTCTTTGTGTATTCTAGATACAATTCCCTTATCAGATATGTGATTTGCAAATATTGTCTCCCATTCTATGGGTTGTGTTTTCACTTTCTTGATTGGATCCTTTGAAACATTAAAATTTTTAATTTTAGGGCCGGTCCCGTGGCGTAGTGTTTAAGTTCAACACGCTCCACTTTGGCAGCCCAGGTTCGTAGGTTTGGATTCCCGGCTCAGACCTACACCATTTGTCACCCATCCTGTGGTGGTGACCCACATACAAAATAGAGGAAGATTGGCACAGATATTAGCTCATGGTGAATCTTCCTCAGCAAAGAAAAAAAAATAGAGAGAGAAAAAAAAGTTTAATTTTGATAAAGTCTAACATCTATTTTTCTTTTGTTGCTTATTCTTTTGGTGTTATATCTAAGGATCCTTTGCTAAATCCAAAGTCATGAAGATTTACCTTTTAATTTTCTTCTAAGAGTTTTATAGTTTTGCTCTAACGTTTAGGCTTTTGATCCACTTTGAGTTAATTTTTGTAAACAGTATGAGGAAAGGATCCAACTTCATCCTTTTGCATGTGGTTATCTAGTTGTTCCCACACCATTTGTTGAGAAGACAATTATTTCCCCATTGAATAGTCTTGGCATCCTTGTCAAAAATCAGTTGACCATTGGGCCGGCCCCGTGGCTTAGCGGTTAAGTGCATGCGCTCCGCTGCTGGCGGCCCGGGTTCAGATCCCGGGTGCGCACCGACGCACTGCTTCTCCGGCCATGCTGAGGCCGTGTCCCACATACAGCAACTAGAAGGATGTGCAGCTATGACATACAACTATCTACTGGGGCTTTGGGGGAAAAAAAAAAATCAGTTGACCATAGACATGTGGGTTTACTTCTGGACTCTCATTTCTATTCCACTGATCTATATGTCCATCCTTGTGCACATATCACACTGCCTTGATTACTATTGCCTTGTAGTATATATATATATTTTTTTGTGAGGAATATCAGCCCTGAGCTAACATCCATGCTAATCCTCCTCTTTTTGCTGAGGAAGACCGGCTCTGAGCTAACATCTATTGCCAATCCTCCTCCTTTTTTCTTCCTCCGCCAGTAGCGGAGTGCGCTCACTTAACCGCTAAGCCACGGGACCGGCCCTGTAGTACATTTTGATATAAGGAAGTATAAGTCCTTTTACTTTATTCTTTTTTTCAGGATTGTTTTGGGGGAAGTTACTTTTTAAATTCCCTGCTATCGTGTTAATTACTCTCCTTTACTCTCCTCATAAAAGTGAAGTTCCAAGAGCATTCTCATTATTTGAACTTTTTGATTCATTAAATTTGAACGAACAAGAGTTCAATCTTTAAGGATCTATTTCTTCTTTATGGGCTTAGCATTTCCGATTACAGAACTTGAGAAAACTGACTTTAATGATTATCTTTTAATATTTTTGCTTTATTCAGTTACTTTCTCTAGAACAAGGCTGTTCAAGAGCATGAAGACAGAGTTTAAGTCTCTGCAAGGCATGAATTGCTTCTCTGCACACGAGGGCACTCTACAAACGTTCCTAGGGGATTTGTCACCCCTACAATCATAGTGCTTATGGGAAATAAAATACTTTATAAAATTAAATGAGAACAAAATATTAAACACAATTGTAATTCTTCCTGTTAGCTAAACTAATTATATATTTGGAGGCTTTCCACAAGCACAATTGTCTTCCTCTTGTGGATATATGAAATAAATGTCTGACTTTTTTATTATGACTTAACTATATGTTTTTATTCTATTTCTTGGATGCCCTGTAACATATTTCTTCATCAGTGTATCTTAGGCTCCAGATTTCTAAGTGGTAGAGACCAAATGTCTGTAATTTTCAGTGTGTAGAACCAAACAGTGACCCTGGATAATTTTTATGTATTGCTGTTAACAGTGAGCATGCAAAGATTCCTAATAAGAAAATCATTGTGACAATGAAAAGTAAATGATTCAACATAAACTTTTTTCTTTTGAGGAAAAATAGAAGAAAATTCAGCTCATTGATAAAGGTAAGAATGGCACTTTGAGCTGGAATTTTTGTGTTCCAATGACGAATAGCACTTTTTCTTAAGACTGGAGTATGTATTATTCAGGATATTAGGGTATCAAACGCACAACATTTGGAGTCTGCATTCTGCACCTGGTTGTGCTACTAATTAACTGTGTGACCTTTGGCAAGTCCTTTTACTGTCTGAGCCTTAATATTTTATCTCTAAATAAGCATGGACGTGGAGGAATGGATGACCTCTACCATCCGTCCTGGTTGTAAGTCTCTATGATTCTGTTGTTCTCTATTAGAGCTGCTGAAAAGTCACCCTAGAGAAAATGGACTAACCCTAGCTTACTGATTAGGAAGTTGTTCATTCAACAACTATTCCACCCATGCGTATGATGCTGTTGCTTCCTTGAAACAGTAGTAACATTGCAATGCTCCTCCCAGCAGCAAAGCATCCCCCTTTAAATAGAGATGCACAATTAATCACTATGAACAAACAAATAATGGTTTTAATGGAAAAACTAAAGAAACTTACCTGAGCACCACCTGTACCTCCCCAAACCGTGAAGTTCTGGAATACTGTGGGGCCAGTACCATTATCCCAAGGTGGCTGAAACTTAGGGTATACAAAGAGACCATACCTAGAAAACAAAACAAAGAGTGAAATTTAGCCAATTTTTATGTTTCAAATGACCAACTTTTTCTCATTGGAAAATACAAAAGTAAAGGTAATGGATAAGGGAGAGTGGAGATGAGACCTGTGACCCTCCTCTCTGACTGTCACTGCCCGTCCCTCAGCATTTCCACTCTGTCACCCTCTGTGACCTGCTCCTGGATCTCAACAAGATGCAGATTGCCATGATCCCATTCTATTCTATCAGCGCCCCCCCAGGGTGACTCCCTATCCTAGGAGTCTGGATACCTTCATCTAGCCCTTCGGAACATTATCCCCGCTATACTATCAACCCCCTTCTAGAGTCACTCCTTGCTAGGAGAGTGGATACCAGCACCTGTAATCCCTCCAACTTTTGTTCTTCTACTTGAAATGCTCTACCATTGCTGTGTTCTGGATGCCTTCTTCCCCATGTTCCAGGCCTGCTGAGAGCTGCTAGGTAAAAACTTCATAATAATAATAATAATTTCACAACACATGTACTAATCCCTGCCTTAGTTGGCACTTCAACATTGCATGGCAATTGTTCTTAATCCTTATTCTACTCTCCTTCTCACTTTCCATCATAGCAGTATTACTATACTATTATTATCATTATTATTTATAGCTATCAATTATTGAGTTACTACCGCATTCCTGATGTTCTCTTAGGTGCATCACATAAGTCATCTCTAATTTTCACATCAAACTTTCAATGTCAATCTGTCCTCGTTTTACAAATAAGGAGTCTGACTCTTAAAAACAAAAGGCAATTTACTAGGAATAAAGTCAGGATTTGAATCAGGGCCCAACTGACCTCTGAAGTCCATATTTTTCTCATCTCCTCAAATCTCCTACTCCACCTGTTCCCTCTGCCCTTGCTCCTAGCTCCTTACTCTCTACCTAACAAAGACTTTGAACAGTCCCTTCTCATTCTAGAGTGTGCAAGTCACAGGCGAAGAACCTCTACTCCAAGGCTCACCTTCCCGCTCAGCTCCTGAGCCCAAGCCCTCCAGCCCCTGGGGCCTCTGCGTTACCAGTTGCTCCCAATCTCTTGGAAGTTCAATTGCTCTCTCTGTTGAATTCTCCTCCGGACAGCACACTCTGTCTTGCGGCCCTCTCAAGTGACTTCCCTCTCCCTTCCCTTCCCTTCCCTTCACCACCAAACTCCTATGATCCAAAATGCTTACCCAGGCGCATCATCAAATCTCACTCAGATGCCAAAAATTATACCTCTTTGTAAGTATTCTACACAAAAATGCTAACTCATAAGCTTTACACCCAAAATACAGATGAATTTCCCCAAAGTTACCTTGTACAAGAATGTGCACTATTCCCAGTGAAGGAGAGAAGTGGAGCTCGTGACGTTTGGCTGGTCACAAGATGAAAAAAGTAGCCATAACCAGCAGCACACACTCTGTTCCCCTACAGAAATTAAGGATATTTAAATAATAGTTATTCCGTATACAGTAACGTTGCTGGAAAAACTCTTATTTCTCCTCACTCTGCTTTTTCATTCACTTCCTGTCAAGGCATATTGACGCTTTTATCAACTCATTTACTCTTTGTTTTTCCCCCTGGGGATCAAAAATATGTTCACTCCTCTTTCTCCAGGCAGCTCAATGAGACTGTAATTTGCCCACCTCACTAACTGGCATCTCATGGTAAAGCGTCATTGTAAGCTTCCACAGTGAGAAGTTTACATGCGACATCTAACCCAAGCTCTCCTCTTTGGTGTACTCAAGGACATACAGTGGCTCTCAAGGAGTAAAGCCAAGTCTACACAAAGTCTCTCCAATTCTTCAAACAAATCAATGTTTTGGCTATGGGCTGAAGGCCAGTGATTGCACTAGGCAAGCCTTAGTTCTGAGACAGTGGCTGAGTTCAAATACAGCTCCAATCTTCTCAATGTACTCTTATCCCAAGTAGATCATTTTAATCATCTTAATAGTTCTTTATAAGATTTATTATATAAATAATTGAACGACTTTTATATGTTCACATAAAACCTAAATTCTCCATGGGACCATATGGGTTTCGACTTCTAAATCTGCTCAAATTAAACACAATGAAATCATCTTTATAAATTCAATGAAGCACCTACAATATATCCATCACTATGTAATATACTTTACACAGAGTAGAAAACTGACTCCCTAAAGAGTCTAATATTGTACACAGGGGTATTTTGCTTGGCCTACCCAAGCTTTACAGAAAATTTTATTTTGTTTCTAACATTTTAAAATCAGGAGACTTGATATAAAAATTCAGACTTTCAGTTTTTTAAAAATACTGAGCCCAAATTCCTGTGGAGTAGTCATGGATCAGCTGGAGCTAAGAAGGGCCTGCCTTTTTGGATTATGGATTATTTTGCCGTAGTCCCCACCCTTCCTGCTTCAGTTATTTATGACAGCAGCCTAGTCCCTGCAGGCGTTTGAATTTGCAACCTCTTAACTCCAGACAGTAATTGACATGTTGGTTGCTCTACATTTTAGTGAGAGGAATGAAAAGCCAATAGATCAGATGACTGGATAACTTCCTATATATTTGTGCGCATCTGTCCAGCCTGAGAGGCTGGTCCAAGGCTAAGATATTCATATCTACCTAGAGAATAGAAGTCAAGGAACAGTCTGCTCAGCCTGCCTCAGGCTAAACCTTGTGCTGCAGAGATACAGGGAACCCCCAGAGGGTTCCACATGGTTCATCTCTGATCAGGTGGGGGTTTGACATGGCCTAGATCGTGTGAGAAAAAGAATGTCAGAGTGTCCTCTCTGTGAGTAACTCAGTTTCCTGGGAGCACACACCATGGGACTAGAACAGCTCATCCTGAACATTGGCATCAGGGACAGAAAAGAGAATGTGACACTGTGCAACCCAACAAGGCATTAAATATCTTCCTAAAAAACAACATTTCAGTGCCATAATTGCCTTAATATAGGGCTCAGTGGGACTATGCCATGAGCATCTTGCTAGAACAGTTTCTTAAACCTTAGTGTACACATCCAGGGTTTGCCAGATTTAGCAAATAAACACACAGGAGCCGAGTTAAATTTAAATCTCAGATTAAAAAAAAAAAAAATAGTTTTTTTAGTATAAGTATGTTCCAAATATTGTATGGGATATACTTATACTAAAAACTTATTAGTTGTATATCTGAAATTTAGATTTAGCCAAGTATGCTGCTTTTTTTCTGGCAACCCTAACCTGGGCATATAAAATACAGATTTCTAGGCTCCACTACCAGATATTCTGATTGAGTAGGTGCTGGGCGTGACAGTGAAGGGATGGGGGGAAGTATTCTGCACTCTTGAGCACCACAGGTGCTTCTAACGCAGGTGATCTTCTGATCCCATTTTGAGAACTTCTTCTCTAGAGGTGACTGAGATATTAACACTGTCTAGTCATCAAGGGTCTTAGAAGATGTTCAAAGAGGAGAAAGGCACTGGGAAAAATTCATTTCCTAGTGATTTTGCCATGAGCTGCTTTGGGAACCCAGCGCAAATGGAAGCCACCACTGAAAACTAAAGGAGGATAGAGATCTAGAAAATCAGGGTGGGAATCTATTACCAGATCTCCAGCAAAAAGACTGCCCAACTCAGTGCAAGTGATATTTAGGTTGAATTTTTTTCTTTTCCTTAGAAGTATTTATCTGTTTTTAAGTTATGATCAAGTATAATAATAATACTCATAGTAAAGTATAGAGAAGCTGCTATAGTCCAGGTACCAGACTTTAGTCTCATTTATCTTCACAACAATTCTGAATTATGTATTATTATTATAATTTCATAGACAGAGATATTGAAGCTTGGAGATGTTAAGTAACTTTCCCAAAGTCACAGAGTTGATAACTGTCAGAGCCAGCTCCATTCATGTCCAAGCCTGGAAGTGTCGGAGATTGTAGCCTAGGACAGAGAAATGCAGGCAAGACCCAGAACCAGGATGCCAAACAATGGGGTGCAGGTGAAGAAATGTGAACAGTAGGATGTAACGCAAAGTCACGTCACCAGGTCAAGCTAAGAACAGGAGAGTTTGCTACGGCATCCCCAATAATGGACAAAACAGACTGAGCAACGTTCTTTGCAGAAGTCAATGTATCACGGACTTTCAAGCAAGAGAAATTCCAGAGAGAAATTAACCGTCCAAGTAAGCCAGCTCCTTGTGGTGTGCATCTATACACATAGTCACTAGAAAAAAGTGACCCTTCAGGCACCGGGTAACCTGGTGGGCAAGACTGGGCTAGTGTTTGATATTACTACATAAATATAGGTTTCCTCAAAATTGAGAAGAAGTTTTCAAGTCAGATTTAACTAAAGAGTTGCTCTTTTCACACCAAAATCCCAGACAATATAAAATCCCTTCCAACCCCATCATATGGAAAAAAACATGCTTAGCTTAGGGTGTGCAGAGACCCACGTGGGTAAGGAGGTGGGCCAATTCCCACTAGCAGGTAGGAAAAGACACGGCATTTTGAAGAGTATGTTTAAGGAGGATGAAAGTTCTGATACTCTAGCATTATAGGCATTGAGCGTTATCAAGGCTTAGACAGAAAGTTAATGAGGACTGGCTACATGAGATTTTTGAGTAACAACAGAGGAAAAGACTGAGAGTGTCCGCCATTGTTATTTAATATCAATGTAGGCAGTGAGGGATATGGATGTTGGGATGTGACATAGAAAAGGGTTAGAATTGAAAGAGGAAGTTCTGACCTGCTCAAGCATGGAGCTCTTTCTTACAGCCTTTTACACAGCTCAAGGCTTTTCACTGCATTCTAAGTAAGGAAGGATTGAAAGGGAAGACTCCAGTCAGACCCTTTTCGTTGTGGATGTTCCTTGTTTATCCGTAGTTTGGGTCAACTCACTTCATCCCATAGTTTCACTCATTGTAGATTAATATTTTCTTGACTCTAATTCTTACATGAAAGGACTTCAGGTACAATTAAAAGAAGCTCTCTGAACCTGGGCGACCCACTGGCAGTCGTAACATAGCCATCCTCCCTATAGACAGGGACGTTAAAGAGCCTGTTTCTCTCTGGGTGTGCCACATGTTCCACTCGAAACACACATGCACACGCACACGCGCGAGCACACGGAACCAAGCAATCAAGATGGAAGAAAAACTGAAATAGGTTGTTTTAAAACCAGCAAGACCCAACTCTCACCTGTGTGAGAGGAGGAACCAATTTCCCAATGCCCCAGTCCCTGCAGGTCTTCTGGGAAGTGTGAGCGAAGGCCAGAGTTCACCCTGAGACTGGAAGCCTGGCCAGCACACAGCAGCAAGGACTTCATCAGGGGAGCCAGCACATGCTGACAGAATCGTAGGTGTTGTTTCCCCCACTTTAGCTTGTTATTCACTGTGGGCCCCGAAGGCTCTCTCATCCTGGGTATTTGTAATTAGCCAGCCATTCCTCCTTTTTCATTTAGTTACAGAACGTTTTCTTTCTTTGTGGACTAGCGGCCATTTTCTACCACACTTCATTATTTTGGATTCTGAGCATTTCCTGAGGCCACTTAATGGTCTAATCACGTCTTACCTACCATGCGGTACTCCGCAAAAGTGATTTTAGGATATCATTGAATATGAAGTTGAATTACTATTCAAGACGCTAACATGATTTCAGGGAACCCGTGCCGTCTCTAAGACTCCACTCATCTTGGGGTGGTATAGTCTAGAGCTGTGATTGTTAATCAAGGATGATTTTGTTCCCCAGGGAGCATTTGGAAATCACTGGAGACATTTTTTGTTGTCACAACTTGGGGGAAGGAGGTGCTACTGGCATTAAGTGGGTAGAGACCAGGCTCTCACAGCAAAGAATTAAATGGCCCAAAATGTGAATCCCACCACAATTGAGAAACCCTGGTCTACAGTCTAGACTGGAGCTATGAGTTGTCAAAATAACCCATGCTCACTTTCCAGTATTCCATCTCCAAATTTTGATGGAAAGACCAACCTAAATATAAAAACATGGTTAATCACAATAAGAATACTTTGATAGTCTTTACTAGGAAGGTATTTATATCTTCTTAAGCTATCAAATCTGGCATTAGGCATTCCCCAAAAGAACATTTATTAGCAATAAATCAGTTATCCCAATTCTTCCCTCGTGCTAGAAAACAGGACATGCACTCAGGATT
The DNA here is from genome assembly GCF_057802395.1 of Ceratotherium simum simum. Taxonomy (NCBI): domain Eukaryota; kingdom Metazoa; phylum Chordata; class Mammalia; order Perissodactyla; family Rhinocerotidae; genus Ceratotherium; species Ceratotherium simum. The sequence goes on from NC_141912.1 coordinate 51,345,766, forward strand.
CTCGGCTTCAGGAAGAATCACTGTCACTGGGTTGGCAAATACAGGTGCCCAAGACATCTCTTCAGCCCCCATAGAAACACAAGGAAGTCACATGCTGTTGATTCTCAGTTCTGATTACACAACTGGAACCCTCCTCAGGAAAGTACATGTGAAGTTTCACCTTCCACATAGCCTGCGTTGAGTGGCTATGTCTCTACCATACCTACAAGCCATGGGAAAGGCTATGAGTATATAAGAATCGAGGGTTAAGGAATGGGGGCTTCTTAAACACCCACCTTTTCTGCAAGTATACAAACAATGAGAGAGGTGCGCTCAAGGCTAGAAGCGATCATCTCACTTGGATGTATACCTCTATTTCATTACCAATGAAATGCCAGTTTATTACCAAGACTCTACCAGAAGAGGAAAGATCCAAATATTTCAAGGATATATTCCAAGGGCTATATCTTTATTCATCACCTTTGCCAAATAGGTGCTCAGAGAACATGTATTTGGAGCGAATGAATAGATTTGTTGAATCACCTGCCCTAGTGTCATTAGTGTTTGTGAAGCATATAGGGGATCATATATAAAGGCTTTCCAAGTGCATTTATAGTGGGGAAGGAGAGTGCAACTTTGGTCTTCTGTTAGCCGATAAGGCTCACTTTTCTTATAAAAGAAGCACTTGAGCAGTTGGATCACATTACTTTCCAGCCCGTTTTACTCTCCATTCCAATTGAGTATGCTACAAATGATTCATGAGGAAACACCACATATTTATGCAGGCAGCCGGCGGCTTGTGGGGAAGGGTTTAAGGCAAGCAGGGAATTTTGTGTGGAAATCAATTCTTTGCGGAAGTCAATGTATTATGGACATTCAAGCAAGAGAAATTCCAGAGAGAAATTAACTGCCCAAGTAAGCCAGCTCCTTGAGATGTGCATCTGTAGTCAGTAGAAAAAAGTGAGTTAACCCTTCAGGCAGCTCTTAAATATACATTAGCTATTGAGTGGGGAGAGCTAGAGAACTGAAATTGGCCTTTAAACACAGAATTCCTTACAAAATTGATTCACAAACCAGAACAAATTCCCTTCAAATTAAATGGATGTTTCCAAAGGGCTCGTCTTCAGGGTTTTTCCACAGACTATCCTAAACAGGAGTCTGGTCATAGGAAATTTCCAGTGTCTACATAAACATGGCATACAAAGACTTTCCAGCCTGAGGTTGACACAGGATTTGTCTACTGGGAAGATGGAGCCTCTGAACAGATAACAAGCAATCTCCATCAAAGGAGTCAGAGACTCAGACGCCGGAGGGTTGAGGGAAGAAAACCTGCAAATGGAGTGCTCTAAATGCTACTGGTGATGCACGGAAGAGCCACCACCGCATTTTTAAAAAGCATGGCAAAGACCTCTCTAAGGAGTATACAAGGAATACCGCAAGTTCCTTGGACAGTCACAGGAACATCACACTTGAGTCCTCACCAGCAAGAAAGCACAAAGCTCAGGCTTTGCTTCTCAGAGAAACTGCCCTGGACTTGGCTGAGCTGCAGCCTCAACAGGGAGGCAGGCAGACCACTTGTGGCTACGAAAACTAAAACAAAAATCTCACACCTGAAATGCCCTTGTACCACGCAGGGTTGACGGTGAGTGAACTGTAAAGATGGCTGACTGGAAGCCCAGGTGAACTCCGTGCGCTGGGGCAGAGCATGTGATCCTAGGCTCTGGGTCAGGGCCATTCGGGAATAATACACAACCACAAATCACTGCGGAGACTTACAGATCAACTCCGTTTCTTCCCTGACTGCCTGCCACACCAGGGATTTCACAGTCAGACTCGTGTACGTGGGAGGGAGGGTTTAGGCCTTCAGAGTTGGTTGTCGGCCACCAGGATTAGGTCACCTTCTTCTAGCCTAATATGGGCTTTAGTTTAGTTAATAGCTTTGTCCCAATGTCAATTTCCTGGTTTTGCTACTGCTCTATGGTGACAGTTATGGTTACGTTGTCATGGGGGGCATTGGGGGAGTGAGCCCACAGGAACTCTCTGTTACATTTTTGCAACTTCTTCTGAGTCTAAAGTCATTTCAGAATTAAAAGTTTAAGAAAACAAAAATGAAAAAATCTAAATTAATCACACTAATACAGTGACTTTTAAAAAATATTTTGCCAGACTGCAAGAAAACTGAAAAGCAAGTCAGGAGAAAGGTCACAAAACTCAGCACACACAAGTCTTGCCTGCATTCCCTTAAGGGGTGGTCTGCCTCTGAAGCACTCACATAGCAGGATATAGAAGCCACCACCCACGAAACAGTTCCTCAGAGTAAAGGGATGCCTGTCTCTCCAACATCAGAACCACCCTAGAAGAGGGCAGGTTTTGTACCACATCTCCTTCTGTTCCACATGTTACACACACACACACACACACACACACACACACACTCTCCACACATCATTGTTGTTGTAGCCTCCTTACTACCCCTTTGGAATAATGATGTATTTCCAAAATATATTTTTCAAAGTACACCATGTATCATCTACATAGGACACATTTAATAAACACTAACTTACTGTTCACTCAGTGACTGAAATGACCTTCATTGGCCCTAAATGTCGAAAGAATTTCACAATTTTTAGGTTTTGCCATACATGCCCAGTTATCACCTATGTCCTTAGTTGTGGCACATTCCAGACAATAGAATATGTAAGAGACAGCATAGCAGAACACCAGCAGCACAGTTGAAAAATTGGACTGGACTGTGCACGACTGAACACTGAGAGATGAGTCCCATGGGATCTAAATGCTGCCACAGACTAAACATCTTATTTTTTGGTCATCAAAATGATTGTGGAATCTAGGAATCTATTCTTTACTTTTCTCTTTCTTCCTCCCATTCTTTGGTTATAGAATTATACCAACATTCATTCATTCACTGTGTTCAATTAATTTTTAGTGAGCAACTACTATGTTTCAGACACTGCACTAGCGACTAAAAGCTAATAAGCTAATGAAAAGAATTTACAGAATTTTAAGGTCATTGAAGATGAAAATGTCAAGAATATACCCAATGAATATATTTAATGAATCTACATTACCAGCTTAAACTAAAACCTGTCTCAAAACACATGCATTGTACTTCTTTTTTTTTCAATTTGTAAAGTGGATATAAGGGGAAGGAAGGAAGTGAATGGAAATGCAAGGCATCTAACGGGGAACAACAGCTTATTTTGGACTCAGTTTTTCCATTGCTGGCAGTATTGTTCTGCAGGTCAGTCCGCAAAGGCTCAGGTGACATATCAGCTTTTTAGATGGTCTCTGGTTCTCTGCACCTATAGCCAGCTCAGCTCTTCTTCCAGTTGACTAGCGGCCAGGACACTCGTCAAGGAGACAATGTGCTACCCAGTGAAGCAGTCAGAGAGACAGCAACCCTGGCATTCAATGCGGGATTTAGATACATTCCCGTCGCATGCAGGAGGATGAGCTGGGCAACACTGATGGTCTACTTTCCTTTGGGTATTTCGACCTAGTCAAGATTATGCTACCCAAGAAAGTACGCAAAACATAGTTCTTTAGGCCCCAAAGCTTTCTGGCATAGCTGTGCAACAAGCCCTGGAGGTAGCAACAAGTTAAATGTCGCTTTCCTGGTTCTGGGTCTAGAGTTTGGTCGCCTTCAGTCCTCGCAGTTCTGCCTCCTTTCCTCACTGGCATATTAGCTGCCCCCATTAGGCACCTAAAATGGTGTGTAAGTGCTGTGCTTGGAATAAACGCAATTAAGAGTCTGGAGGAGGGTTGAGGAGATAACCATGACTTTTATTAGGGGTTATTCAGCTGAAAGTAATTAAAAACAGACAATGAGAGAGAGACGAGGAAGCTCATTCTCGCAATTCCTCAGAAACTTGGCATAATTGCCATGACACAGTAAATGCTCTGAGGGGTGTTCTGGAAGAGTGAGGCCCTTAACCCTTTGGTAGATGATCCAGGGGATAAAATCATTGGAAAAGGGGAAACCGAATGGCCTTCCCACTACTCTGATGCAATTTCTCATTCATGGGTCTATGGCTAAACTCTGCCACAAAAATTAATCTCTTAAGTTGTTTAGAGAGAAATTTACCAAGAAAAAGTAATATTAAGTTGTACTAAATGATGGGATAAAATATCAAGGCCATCGGAATGTACTTCACTCGTCCTGGAACCTGACATGATCTCATGCACCTCATGACTTTGCTGACCCCAGTTCTGAGCACTCTTAAAGGGCAGCAATATGACCGCATGAATGTAGGAAGATCGTGAAGATTTAACAAGTAATTATTATTGGAACTGAGATAAAAACCAGCAACCACAGTGGATAGCTCAGGAAGATTAGTTTGCATTAATCTAAAAGACCAGAAAATAATCAATATCTGCTTTGTTTTGCTCCATATAGATACTGCTTCAAAGAGTGTTCACAGGAATTCTAAGAGAAATGATTACATTTATCCTAAAGCACTGGTTTAACACAGTAGCATAAAGTAGTTTCTTGACACCAGTATACAGCAGGTAAACATTTTACACCACACCACTGAGGCCGCCACTCCAAATAACTTCTGCAGTGGACGTTATGCCCGACAGAGCTGCAGACCTTACCTCTGCAACAATGGTGGGATTGCGGATGTAGATACCAGCCGGTGTCAACACTTCTGCACTGGAGAGTCCCTCGACGCCAGAAACACTGATGATCACATTGTTTCTTATTGTACTTCCCTGTTCTGACCAGTCTAATTGAAGAAAAGATCAATCAAACCCAGGGGATTCACAGACATAGTTAAAATTTAGCCAACTCAACACTCTTATTTCTACTAATACTCATTATATTCCACATAACGCATGTACATGTGTGTGTGTATATATATATAAAACATTTAGTATGTTCAACAAATTTAAGATATCTAACGTTCTGCCATTACATTTGCCCATAAAATATATGACAACTAGAATGGATTGTAATAGATTTAAAACCAATCTACATATTTACCATTTTTTCTTTCAGGAATATATCTGATCTCCATGTATGTACCTGAGAACAAAAGATGGTGTTACTTCAGCACATTTCATGCCACCCGGGAAAATGAGGGACACTGTAACACTATTTCTTCTTTTGGGTGTGGCTTGTTTTGATTTTGTTTTTGTATTGTTTTTTTAGCAAGATTGGCCCTGAGCTAACACCTGTTACCAATCTTCTTCCTTTTTTCCTTTTTTCTCCCCAAAGCCCCAGTAGATACTTGCACGTCATAATTGCATATCCTTCTAGTTGCTCTACATGGGAAGCCGCCTCAGCATGGTTTGGTGAGCAGTAAGTAGGTCCGCGCCTAGAATCCGAAGGCGAACCCCGGGCTGCTGAAGCAGCACACGTATGCACACCGGGCCAGCCCCTGTTTTTGTATTTTTATCTACGAACCTGACAAGGAGATACAGATTATATGGACTTTTTAGCTCTACAGTATCATGGATCAGAAGTTCATTTTAAATTAAAAAAAAAATAAAGAAATAGATGTACTATTTTACTTCTCAGGAAGAGTCCAAGCGACTGTCTCCATAGGCAAATACCACACCCCCTTGTGTCAGCTCCAGCCCATCCCTCGCTGTTCAAATTGGCCACCAGCTCTCTGCACGCCCCCTTCTTCTCCTGGAAGATCTGGAATGTCCTGGAGGAACAGGCTGGACAGTGCCTGGGACCCTCACACCCAAACCCCCGAGGTTTGGAATAGGAGAAAATATAAGAGCATGAGCCAAGCTTCGGAGAGAGAGTAGCCACTTAGGTGGCGTCCACAGAGAGCAGCCCCACAGACCCCCTCCTTTCTAGGTCTTTAGGTATCTGGGCTTCCCATATCGTTTCATAAGTCTTGGCTTGCAAATTCGTTTTGCGTGAAGTTGAGTACTTTATAATGCACCAATAAACAAATATTCTAATTCCCTCATCTGCAGGATAACAGACATCAAGAGCCTCCAATTCACAACATCCAAGCACTAAAGGCTCAATTCCTCCTGCAGGTTTTCATCCTTGCCTAGTTAATGTCTATTCTATATAACTGTTTTCTGCTAAATTATTTGGGTACCTCCCTGAATTTCTGCTCCAGGTTTCAGCAAACTTTCCCCTTACGCAGACAAAAGTAGGAATTAACAAAGTCATTTCTCCATCTGTCAGTTTGACTGCCTGTAGCCGTCTTTTTCCAGTCAAAAGATTTTCCTGCACCTGATCACGTCTACTGTCTTTAGCTCTTTGCCTTCCAGAGCTGGTTTGCTTTAAGCAAGTTCATATGATCCATATTTTCTCACTAACAGATTCCCTCTCAGCATTAGAACATTTACAGATTTTTATCTCAAGAGATCGTTCCTAAATGAAACACATACATGTTTCCACTGATGATATCACAGAATTAATTTAAATATAAAACACTGTTTAACAAATACAGTTATAGTATTACTTTCAGAGAAAACTTCTGATTTGCTTTTTTATTCTGATATAACCAAAGACCCTGTGTTCATTAACTTATTCATTTCTTTCAACAAATATACCCACAACGCACTAGTTAATATGCTAAATGCTAAGGAAACAATGTTCACATGAAATCTGGTGGTAAAAACAGACATTAATCAAATGATCAGAAACATGATATACAATTTTAAAGCAAAGAATAACGATTAGTGCTAAAGAGCTTAAACAGAGGAACTTGACTTGGGAGTGTGGGGAGAGAATCTTACAGGAGGAGAGTGAGTGGTATGAACAGAGGGAAAGAGCTTGTACAAAGGACCTGAGGCAGGAGAAAGTGTAGTCTTTTGAAAGAACTAAAATAAAATAAGTCAGTGTAGCTAGAGTGCAGAGGGAGACAAAAAGAGCAAGACAAGTTTACAAAGGTTAATAAAGGCGAAATATCTGATGGAGTCTTTTAAGTCGGGTAAAGAAATGTATAAGAGCAATAAGAAACTCTTAAAGAGTCTTGAGGAAAGCAGTGATATGATGAAACTTGAGATTTTTAAGGACAATTCTGGGTTCTGCAAGGGGAATGAACTTAGAAGACAGAAGTGGACACAGGTGACCCATTAGAAGATTCTGAAATGTGGACTTCTTCAGCAAGCCACAGGAGCAGCTAAGAACAGAATTCAAGATTTTTAACTACTTGGCCAACATTCAGGTTTGACAATCTATGAGACTGCACAGAGACATATTTATGTGACTTTCAATTGTGAAAATTGCTGAGTATAAATTTTAAAATCTCCCATTGTACATTTATTAACCTGAACTGAAACGTCACCTTTAAAAGATCAGTTTCCTGTCGGTAAAGTTCAGTAAGCTAATTAGTGATGATTGAATTTAAATTCAGAATTTTTAACTATAGCCTATTTCTAATGATCAGAGGCTAAAGTTTTTATAAATTGGGAATTCAAATTTTGGGACAATTCCTTTTGAAAAAACTATGCGTCCTACTCAAGAATGCCAAAATATAACCAGCTCCTCACTCACCCACGAGCAGGGCATGGCCTAAAACATCGTAGAACACGTTACTGTTCACCTTCAGGCCCAAGGTTCCGGACATGCTGAGGCCTCTGCTGAAGGAGCCCCACACTGTGCAGCCGTGTACATAGGAATCTGAACAAGAAAGAGTGAGGTAAAAATTTGAAGTGAATCTCAAAGGCTCCTCAGATGCTGTTGATCATCTCCAAAGGAAGCCATAGTATAACTAAGAATATTCTCCCACACAACAAGGAAACTCAGGAAATGAGGAGTAGGAAGCAGAAATCAAATCAAGAAAACAGGTCACTCAGGCCAATGCACCTCAAAGATACCAAAGATAAGCAGAGTGGAATACAAGGCTCAAGGGCTAGACAAGAAAACCATCTGAGAAAAGAGACAGTACGGCCAAACCACAAAAGAAAGCATGGCTGTCAAGATTTCCAATTGGCCACCGTCTTTGGTATCAACTTTCATCACAATATGGCAGACATTTAGAAAAAGGAAATTGACATTTAGAAAAATCATTATACCGGCTCCTAAGCATATTTTATGACCCCCAAATCAAGTTATGTGGACTTGATCAATCAATGAATAAATATTTACTAAGTATCAATCATATCTTTCAGGAATTGTGCATTGTGCTAGAGATATAAAGATGAACAAAACTAAGTAAATTCTGCACTTCACAAGTGTAGAAAACTTACATTAAAATAATTAAAATTTATTATGTGGATAATTAAACTATAAAGCCTGAAAAAGAAGTTCTGTATTATTTCCAGGTAATGAGAGATATTGCATGGTTGTCAAATGTTTAGGGTACAGGAAAAACTACTTTGGTTTATGGAATACTTTGACTGTAAAATTGGGACTATGCAGAAAATTCTCAACTATAATGTTGCTGTAGATACTGGGCTTCCACATTCCCCCTTGATCTCAGCTCCCCTAGTACCAGATGTCCTTACATTACTCACCAACGATCCACCCAATAAATGAACCCATCCATATCCACTTCTCCATATCTCACTGCCTGCTGAAGACTTTTCCTGACTCCAGATCTCCATCACATCACTCCATCAGTGTATGCCTGCCAATCTGAACAATTGATAACTACTAATGTATTTATAGAGCTATTATGAGTGGAGTTCAGGGATTGGTAAACCTTTAAAAGTTGCAAAGATTCCATCCTCTAACTCCTGTGGCTGCAGGCAATTGGCCACACAGGGCATGAGGGCCTTTAGGGCATGAAACAATAAAAGATTCTTTGGCAAGCATGCTTGAAGTTTCTAACCTCTGGGTTAATGTGTTACCCCCTCCCAGGAAACACATTTGCATTTTAACAGAGACCTACAGGGGATAACGTATTAACTTAGTGGTTTTCAAACCCTTTTTATAAGCACTGAACCTTTTTTCAAATAAAACCTAACATATAAAAATAGATAAAAGTGCGGCCACTCTGAAGCAGAGGTTGGGGAGGCAGATGAGGTGAATTTTGTGCAAGGGAGGATTTTGATTATGTTCAATTGATAACTTATATATGACTGCTACCCTCACTTATACTGGAGCTGGCCCCCACATCAAATATTCTGCAGCATTATAAGCACCAGGAGACCAAAGAACCAGAGAAAAGGGCACAAAGATACTGATTGTCCCAATATACTAGGAAAGGAGCCATGTTAGGAACTATCCCCCTACATGAATGTCAAAAATAAATAATCTGGAAGAGATCTGAAAAATTAGGATAAATAGACATCCTTAGCATGCAGACAATTTGAAATAAGAAAAAATGCTGTAGTTAGCTAGCCAGGATCCTGCTCTCAATGACCTCAAGGATTACTCTGTCATTACCTGCTGAAATCCTAGCATCAATCAAGGGCCACCTGAACCAAGTATGCCCTGATATCCTGCCAGGCATCACCCCTGGAGCACCACCCCTTTCTAGGAAGGCAAAGCTTGAATGTGTGGTTGCGGGAGGTGCTGAGCAATGGGCAGGACAACTCAGAAATGGAGCCACTGTCCTCATTACCTAGCATCTGGACCCCAATTATCTGACTCTCTGCATGTCAGCTTCTGGTATAGGGTCTTTGCCTGGATGTTTCTACGTCTCTCCAACTTTGTTTTCAGACCTTTATCAGCACATCTGGTCATATTCTTCTTTTCTGTTCCTGATCTTGTTTTTCACCTAGGTATTCTGACCTGCGTTTGGTGTTTCCTGCTCCCATCCTATCTCTTCAGCTCTGGCCAAGATCAACACGCTCTGCCTGCTCCATGTTCTCATGGAGCCCATTCTCAGCCCATTCTGCCCCATTTTCCCAGACAGAAGATTCCTCTGAGTTAGGACAACCTAACATAGAAGTGCTCTCTGCTGTGCCTGGACTCCCACAGCACTGGTTAGAAGCTAGTAAATGGTAGAGGCAGGATTCAAAACACGGATTTGTGTGGTTCACTCCACGTCTGTTGTACCTATAGTGATGTTTCTCAAAGTGTGCTCCTCAGACTACTTGTTCCAGAATCATAAGATTTGCTTGTTAAAAATTCAGACCCCTAGGCCCACGTTAGACTAGAATTTGTCAAGGCAGGCTCTATAACTCTGAATTTAGTAAGCTCCCCAAGTGACTTTTTAAGTGTACTGAGTTTGAGAACCACTAATCTAGAGTATAATTACCCATCTCTAAACGCCCCACATCCAACATAATCACCTATCATGATCCCCTACATGTAGTGCCTTGAAAATGGAAGAAGAAAGAAAAATGAGAAGTCATAGGCCTGGACCCCCTTACCTTTCATAGCTCCCACCAGAGTCAGCGAGCTCAGATGCTTATGGAAGGCTTGCCCCAAGTCCCGGAATTGCACTCCCTTCAACTGGACTTGGCTGGGCTCCTCTGGGAAGGACTGAATGATGACTCTGGCCCCCAGATCCCTGGACCCCAGCATCTTCTCACTCTTGGAATATAAACAATTCTGCAAATTACCTGAAACACAGAATAAAGTCAGGGGACCTGAAGCATGTACAATGTGCTTCTAGACAAATCCAGTTTGAAAGGCACTGTCAGCACAAAGGACAAACCATTATTGTTTATTTCATTTAATAATCTTACTTCCCTTTTACTTTGATTCTCCTCTTTGGATTATTAATTAAAACATCCAATAACTAGGACATGATGTTGCCTTCACTGTATTATTTCCAGAAGCCCCCAAATCAATCGCCTTAATTACTGTCAAAAAGAGGCTGACTCTAGCCCACAAACCCAAGCTAAATAGATGCTTCTTTCAATCCAAAAGATCCCCTGGAGGGAGCGTGCAATAAAATGACCTTCTCGTGGTTGATAATTGTAGGGAAGAGATGTGAGCGCTGAATATAATCACTGCTCTTTTTGGTCTTAAGCTGCCCAATGGGGCTTCCCCTTTACTTTGCTGCCTTATAGTCTGGGGGCTTAGCTACTGCAGAAATGGTAAAAGGCTCCAGAGAAGTGACTGAGCAGCCCCCACACCAATGCCTCCTTCCCAGCCAAGAACAGCAAACTTCATGAACATAATGCACACAATTACTATAGCTACAGAGTGTTGTGACCTCAGGATCCAGGACACTTTCTGTGGACACGTGGCATTTGGTGGTGTGAACTAACCTCAGAATGGAGAAGAAATCATCACCTGAATTAATTCTTTATTATCCATGTTAATAAACCAGAGAAGTGTCACTAACACAAAATTATGTATCATTCCACAGTAAATAACCCACAGTAAATTTCAGGATTCAATCATTTGCTAACACCCAGAGAATGAATATATAAGAGGTGAATGAAGAAGAGTTTTATATTTGTATGCTTTATCACAATTTTGATTACTTATGCCAGTGATCCATAATGTTTTCAAGCAGTCAGGTTTATTATTATATTTGGCTACCTCGTGCCCACACTTCAGCCTCACACAAAGAAGAGGTAAGTGACATATCATTTTTTTAATAAAGTTCTATGAATTTTGTTTTATTTTGAGAATTTTGTAATAACATTTAAGAGTTGTGGTGAAATCAGGGATTTTTTTCTATTAGGAGCCAAAAGATTTATAATGGCCCAAACCCTTGAAGCATGGTCTCACTTGCAGCATAATCAAATGCAATGTTTTGCACAATATGATCTCAAAATACCTATATGAGAACTACCAAAAGAATTTGAATAGATTGAAGATCTGATTTCAGCAGAATTGTTAAAGTTGACAGTCACTGGATTTGAACCCACTGTATCCAAACATTTTTCACAATGACATATTGTGAGCTAGATGGCTGGGGTTGTAGAGAGTGGGGTCAAGGTCCCTCTCACCCAACCACATCCCAACATTATACCCACATGCATCTCTATGTAGACATGACTCAAATCTTTAACTCCAGCCTTGACATTTCTTCCAGGCTTCAGACAGTAACAGACACATCTACTCAGATGCTGGCCTGGCATCTCAGTGTTGACACGTACAAAATTAAACTCGTGATCTCCACTCTCCCACCCCAAAACCTGTTCCTCTTCCCATCTCAATAAATAGCCTCATCATCCATCCAGAGCTCATGCCTGGGAGTCATCCTTGACACCCACACCATCTTGGACCAAAGTTGACAAATGATGTCTTCACAACATGTGAAAGCCTCATAATCTACAGCCTGGGAAACCAAAACATAACCTACTAAACTAACCATCCCTGAAATAGATGTTTAATAGGCACATCAGTGTGATTCAGTGCCTGTTATTCTTCGAGAAGATAAATTGACTTTTTCAACCACTTACTTAAAGTATGTGGTGGTTCACTCAGAAAACAAACTCCAAAAGTGGGAGTTGGGGGTAGGGAAGAGCCCTACAAGTCTAGTCAGTAAGAATGTGCTGCCTGTGCCCATGACTCTGGCCTTAAACAGTTTTTCTGAGAATTTTAGAAGGGGCTTGGAATCAGAGTTAAGACATCATTATAACCTCTAACTTGGAAATTTAATTCAACTCTCTAGATTTAATTATTTAACAGGAATTTTTTTCCCCAGAGAAATAATTAATTTCTCAAGTGGATACTACTATCTATCTCTTTCACAAGGTTGTTGAGGGCAGGAGATGAAATGACAATTTATCAAGAGCATTCTGAAAACTACAGAGTATTACGGACATGCAAAGATTAAAGGTTTTTCTATTTTGAAAGAAGTCGACAATACCACATATCATTTGACGGTAAGAATATTCTTTTTTACTCATTCGACTTCCCAACAAAATACTTCTCTACCTTCTGAAGCATTGGCCTCCTGGCATGAAGCAAGGAACTTCATCCTCTCGTTAGTGAGATTTCCTCGTATGGTAATACTCCTGCTGAGGAGGGCCACTGTGACCTTCAGAATATAGTGCTTTCCAGCCACCCAATTCTCCGTGAAGTTGTGAGAATACCTGAAAAAAGAAAAAGACATATCTGAAAATATCACTCTGAATCTTATTAGGAATAGCAAGCCACTAGATTAGTGTAATTCTCCATTTGGGGGTCTATTTCTTTAAAAACCCAGATACAGAAGAGTGAACTGCGGGCACAAGGATGTGAAAATTAGGAACTATGCAGATTATTGCACTGACCACCTACTATAAGATGGAAGTTCTAGAGTCTTACAAGAAAGACTTATTTAAGCAGTCTAAACCTTCAAAATATTTCATGCCTTGTAATTTTCTTGTCAAAAAGTCTGGCATTATTTAATATGAAAATATATCATTGAAAGACAAACAAATGTCCAGACACCCCAGACACAGGTAAGACCTCATCCTCTTCCATCCAAAGGGAGCCAAGCTGACACTCAGTACCTCAAGGGCGACCTCAGATGGAGGTCTGCATCGTGCACAGTTTCCACGATGACAACCTCTTCTGTGGGTTTGGAACCTTCGACACCTATCCCACTGATGATGACAACTTCATCCCCAGGGTGCCAGTCCACAGCATCTTCTAGAGCCAACACTGTGTCACGGGCATAGGCAGCTGCTCGAAGATGGGTGACAGTTACTTCTGGTAGCAAACCTAAAGCAGTCCAAGGGAAACTTGCCTTTAGACATTTTAATAGTTAATATAAATGTGATGCTCTCCAGCCAAAGAATCCTGAGAAAGAAGAATCCGGGAAAGAAAGCTTCAGGCTTGATAAGCACCAGTGCCTTCACGTTTTTGGATATTAGTTTTCTCATCTGTCACATGGTGCAATAAAAGTAATGCAGGATTGAACAGGGCATGGTATGAAAAACACAGGAATTGGAGTCAGACTAAACTTACAATCGAATCACAGTTTTACCATCTTCTAACCATGTTTTTTTGGGTGATGTACTCAAGAGTGGGCTTCAGTTGCCTCATTTACAAAGCAGAGGTAGCAAGGCCTTTCCCCATAAGTCTTTAGGAGGATTAAAAGAGATAATATTTATGAAACATCTAGCTTGGACCTTGCCATATGATAGCCCTTCAATATATTTTAGTCTTTTGTCTTCCTTCCCTGCATCACCCTGTTTTAAGGATGAAATTTTACCACCTCTTTCTTATTCCAAATAAAAACAAAAGGCTATTAGACTCTCTGATATAGAAGTCCATAACGAATTTCTAATATGAAGATTTCAACTCACTTTACATATAGAGTTAATAGAGTCCAAAATCAAAATTACCTCTGATTGGCTGTCCTAAATCTTGGTGTATTAAATGATCCCTTCAAACTCTAAACTGGATGTATCCAAGATAGGACTGCTAAGCAAAGTTGAAGAAGGGTATAGATATCTTGGTTTGCATTAGGCTCCAGTGCATCCATCTTGTCCCAGCCCCCGCCCCATACAGTACGCTACTCCTTAATTAACAAAGATTCAAGACGGTAGACTGTCTCACAGTTTACCCTGGCTTTTCCAGCAAGAGTCAAAGCAAAGATTTTTTTCAAGCCATTATCTGAAGCAATACTTCAGAAAACACATGGCTTACTCCCAACTCCTTCTTCTTTCTCAGTACATTTCCTTCCTCCTTTGCAATAGATCATAATTTACCTTTAGCCCACAGCAACTTACTGTCCTCCCTTGCTGCACAAAAGTAAAGTAATAATACTTGAATCTCTAACTACAGAGGTGGTCGACAATAAATCACTTTCAAATTATTTTAAACCTCTCTCTTTATTTATTTGTCTGTGTGTGTGCAGGCACTTGTACCAATAATGTTGTTCCAGGCTTAGAAAGGTCTCTGGGTTAATGATGTAATTTCTGAAGTTTACTTGGGCTATAATTTTATCTTAAAAAAATTTACAGAGTTCAAAATTTCTAATTATAGGGCAGGTGAAAATTAAGGCATAAATCATCCCAAAAGAAAATAATTTTAATTTTATTCCTTGTTTGTATGTTTTAACCTTTAGGAACAAAAAAATGAAATAAAGTCTATTTATATGTATATGCATATATATGTGAATTTCTATGATCTGTTCTTGAAAGTCTGCACAGAAAAATCTCTACCAAGCATGGAAAATGTTTATCAAAGATAAAATGCTATTAAATTCTGTGATCAGTTGTTCACAATTCTTAATCAACAGGCAACAAACGCCGACTATGTACCTATCAACACGCAAGCTACATGTGGCAGAACCAAGAGTAGGGACAACAAAGATATTTCTCAACTAATCATTGTTATAAATAACAGCCAAGTCGGAACAAACGAAAAAAATCACAGAGAATCTTTGAAGTGAATTTTTAACTGTTAACCTAAACTTATGTCCTTTCAAATGATGACAGAGCCTCTAGAAAGCAGTAAAATTGTCTCATAACTTATTCACTTTCCTTGCAAAAATAACATCTCTGTGTGTATGACTAAAACATTAAGCCTGGGTATTTCACAAGGGCCAGCCTCATATTTCTAGCTACATAGTCGATATTGACAATTGGATGAGTTATCATGATCTCAAACTCAAGAATGTGAAAATAATTTTAATAATCACCTGAGCTAGACCCTCTCCAAACAGATTTTATTCTTCTGACCATTCTGCACTGTTCTTTTTTTAAACTTTGCTGAGTTATTTTAATTACATCCCTTCTTTGTTCATTAAGCTGCAGTATCTGCCTACAGTACTCAGAAACAAAGCCCCAAATTCCCTTCCTGACTTTTGAGACTCCCCATAATCTGACGCTACTTTATGGTCTCTGAGTCCTTAGTAAATTCTCCATCCCAGGAAGCCCAGTCTCTTTATCTCTTCTCTTTTAACAGAATCATTCCTCCCTCTATCCCTTTGCCTATTCTGTCCCTTCCATCTGTGTTCCCCAGCCTTCTTCCCCTCACTTATTCTTCCAAAACACAGCTCAAGTCCCACCTGTGCCATCAGATTTCAGGGAACACTTCAGACCATGCTGATGTCTACCTCCTCCTGCCTACCTTGTGGTTATATGGGTTCCTCCTTGAGCTAAAAGTCTGTGCACATCTGGGAATTAGGCACCCCCAAGCATGTCTGGCTAGTTTGTGGGCCATTTGCATTGCTTTGCATGGGAGAAGCTTACACAACGGAGCAGAAGAGAGAAAAAGAGGATGAGAGAGAAGGCATGGGGTCTGTCGCAGGTATGAGTCCTCTCTCCTGACCACATGGACTCATGACTGAACCTGAGGAAAGAATCTGAAGGAACTTTCCAGATGGCTTTTGTACCTGATGTTCCTCTGCCTGGGATTCTCTTATCTACTCCCTCTGCCTCATTCTTCAGAATGATGTTCAATCTGATTCCTCAGAGAAGCTGCTGAGAACTCCTAACCAGGTCAAGCCCTGTGTCATAATCTGTTGTATCACTATGTCCCTCTCCTTTCTAGCACTGAACACGCTGCACACTCTATTACTGTCAATTTCTGTCTCCCTTATTAAACATGACAGCAGGAATCACACCTATATTTTCTCACTATCATTGTACCAATGCCTATCACAGTGTCGGGTATACAGTAGTTGTTCAATAAATATGTACTGAATGAAAAAAAGCATGACCGAGACATGGAAAGAAAAGCACCCCAAAGTTTTGGCATCCAGGCAATCAGTCGAGACCCCAAGTGGCAGAGAGAGGTGGTCACCACACTTCATCATGGAACATAACACACTCCCACACCTGAGGGTTTGACCACCTGGGCAGCAATGAAAGCCTGCGCCCTTGACAGCCATGTGTTCAGTATTGTCATGGCAGGTACCAGAAGCAGGGGCAGCAGGGCAGCCCCCAGCACCTTCCTGAAGGGAGGACAATGACCCAGAAAACCAACATAGGAGGAAAAGTGCATGAAAGATGCCTCGTGGTGGCTATGGCAGACAGACTAGTTGCTGAACTCACATGAACTCTGTCACGAGAACAGCTCTAACAAGCAGGCGGGAGTGTTGGAAAGAGCTGGAGTTTGTGCGAGAGTCAGGGGAGGCGGGCAGTAAAATTTTTATCATCACGACTGAAATATCCACAGGCTGAGAAGGTTCAGGAAGGCCTGGGGAGACCTGAATTATATAACCTATAGCCAGTGCCACATATTTCAGTACTAAATGATTCTGTAATTAGTACAGTACATACGTCTCATCTCCCCACCTCGACAGCACCTTGACTGCAGGGCTGCTGCCTTATGTTTCCTTCACATATGTCACAATTCCTAACACAGTCCTAGGTTCACAGTCAGCATTCAACTCATAGGGATTTAAATTAACTATTTTGATTATTTTCTACTGGACAATTACTCACAAACTCTCAACAGATACATACCTAAATGAGTATATAATATCCAATATGTAAAAAGCAGAAAAAAACAACACAAATTTTATTGAGAAGTTAGAATAAACCCAGCCTATGCTAAGTAATTATACTCTGAAGTAAAAATTATCTGTTTTCTATCATGGTTTTTTTTTTCTCCTAACAGATGGTACCGATTAGGAAGCTAAGATGCTTCAAAGACAAGATTACACAGTAACGAGATGTCAGGACCAAGCTATGGAACTGGGTCTTTGGAATCCAGAACCCAAGAACTGGACACATAACGAAATTCTTGGCCTCTGGTAATAACTATATATTAACTGTACCCAATTAGCTTTGTTACTCAAAAAATTATATTCCTTACTTTATAAATATTATTTAAATGCCACACAAGGTGGACCAACCGACTTCTCTGATGAAGAAAGCATTGCATACATTTCACTTCACAGAAATCTTAAGAAACTTAGATTGGACAGCCCCCTTCCTTTCTGTAACACAAATCAAAAACCATATAAAAATACAGTTTAAAAAGCTCAATAATTTATGAATGTGCTTTAATGAAAAAGGGCTATGCTCTTAACTTGTAATTTAATACAATGTTTAACCACTTTGGGCTTTCAACATTGACCTGTTAACCAACAAACTATTCATTTACTCCCACTAATGACTTCTACTCATAATTGTATTTCCTACAAATTATTGTTCAAGCATTTCAGTGCCATTCATCCATAATTACACAGTCCCAGAGAACCATTTTGCCAAATGGGCATGGAGAGAAAGAAAATAATCTTTGTGGGTTAACACACTTTAAAATCACTAATTGTCCTCTGTTTATTTTGTAAGACTTCAATCTTTATTCCAAGTGAATAACTGCCAAGACCTTTCCAAATCAGTAGAAAAAGAGAGAGAGAAAGGAAGGAAGGAATCATTTCATTAAAATAATGTTCACATCAGAAGAGAAATATGAAGGAACTCACAAAAGAACTAGAAATATTTTTCTCAGATATATGCAAATTATTTCCCCCTTATTTCTGCATGCATCATTACCATTGTCTATAGCAAAATAATGCATGTTATCTTTTCTTCTGTGTAGATGAACATTTGTCAAGCACTGGGAAGACAGACATAAAGGGAACAGAGTCCCTGTCCTCCAGGGTCCATGACTAGTACAGGAAATAGACAGACAAAAATCACAAATGTATCCTAAGTGTTAAGACAGAAGGATACCCAGGGTCTGCCGGTGAACAGACATGGAGCATCTCACTCACATGAAGGAAGGGGTTGCTTCCAAGTGACAACTGAGCTGGGTCTTGAGGGATAAGTCATAGTGGCCAGATGACAAAATGGGCAGAGTGCTCTAGACAAAGGCAACAACATATACAATGGTGTGGGACAACATGACACATTCAAATAACTGCTATACACGTGGCATGGCCAGAATGCAGGTAAACAGAAGGGATGGGGACCTGATGAGCATCAGTGAGGGTTCGCCTGAAAAGGTGAGCAGGACCCAGCCAGGAAGGGTCTTAGAGGTCCTCCCAAAGAACTTCAAGTTTAACCCAAAAGTGATTTGGGAACCACTAAAGGAATATTTGAGATGATAACTAAGAAATCATACTGTTGTGAGACTATCAATATTTTAAGCCTATAAGTACACGTATCAAACTGAGGGGAGAGAATCCTTAGTGAGAAAATGTATTTACTGCATATTGGGGAGAATGAGAAAAAATCTGAGTCAAGTCCTGAGATGAGCAAGAGCCAGCTAGTGGGGAAAGAGGGAGCTTCATGTGTTCTAGGAACTAAATGGAGATGGGAGTTTCCAGAGCAAGATGAATGAGATGGTATGGTGTGACTTGGCAAAATAATGTGGGACCTCAAAGTTTTAAAGGATCTCAATCTTATTCAAAATAGTTACAAGATCAAAACCCTGGGTACTGTATGAAGAATAGATTGCAGTAAAGTGCATGAAAGTGAGAAGACTATGTTGAAGCCTACTGCAATATTTTTATTGTTGCTAGTGCCATGGATTCTGACTCCTAGCGACCCTGTGTACAGCAGAGCAGTACCCTGCCCGGTCTATTGCACCATCCTCTCACCTTCCAGCATTATATCAGAAAATGCTCCACTGCTATTCACAGGGTTTTCATAGCCATTTTTTTAAGTGGGTGGCCAGGTCCTTCTTCCTAGTCTGAGTCTGGAAGCTCTGTTGAAACCTGTCCACCATGGGTGACCTTGCCGGTATTTGAAATTTCTGTGGCATAGCTTTCAGCATCACAGCAACACACAGCCACCACAGTATGACAACTGACAGACAGATGGGTGGTGTAGTTCCCTGACTGAGAAATGAACTCCAGCCATGGAAGTGAGAGTGCTGAATCTTAACCACTAGCTGGCTACTGCAGTATGTAGAAGGCTAATGTAGTAGTTCAGACAAGTTTTGGAGTTTTGAACAAGAGTTAGGCAGTGGATCTGGAGAGAAGTATAAAAATCTAAGATATCTTTTGGAGAATCAAGAGCACTGAGTGATTGGATCTAAAGGTAAAGGAGAAGATGTCAATGGTAACTCAAAGGTCTATAGCTGATGCAAGTTGGTAAGTAAATGGGGACAATTGGGGAAGAAGATAAAAAATCCATTGAGGAAGTATTTATTGAGCACTTACTATGCGCTATGGGCCATGTGCTAGTCTAGGTCATGGGAATATAGTAGCAAGGAAAACAGTCAAAAACCCCCTGCTCTCATGTAGTTTATATTCTAATGGTATTCAGTTTTAGACATTAATTTTAGATGACCACTTAGGTTACATTTTAGATAGTAAAGAAAATATACAAGAGAATAGTTGAGTCTGGGGCTCAGAAGAGACGTCTGAGGCTAGATATATAAAGAAATATGTAAACAGAGGTTAATCCATGGGAGTGAGTGGGCTTACTTGGGAGAAAGTACATAGTTATAAATGAAGAATACCCAAGACCAAACCTATGGGAACGTCGTCATTTGAAGGTTGGGTAGATGGGGAGAAACCTAAGAAGAGCAGAAGAAGGAAGAAAACCAAAAGATGAGGACACACATTCACTCATAATTAAACAAAATAATGCAGAGGAGAGAACGTCCTATTCCTCCACGCAACTGCTTGAGGACTCATTCCTCCCCATCTCTTTGCTCTTCTTTGCTATTTTTCAGGTCTGGGTACTCTGCCCAGCATTTCCTGTACTTGAGCCCTGTTCCCCACTGTTCTTTTCATCCACCTGCCAGTAGAAGGCAGGTGTATAGTAGCAGGATTTGAGCTTGGAGAGGGAAGGGATGGAAAGAAAACCCTGCCCTTCTACTGTTTCTCATTTCCCCCTTCTTCCCGCCAGCACCTGGCCCTTATCATCTACCATCCCTAACAAGAGTAGGAGGTGATAAGTAACAGAAGAATTAGAGAAAGGCTGACTACTGCTGATTACTCCATCTTGCATCTCAGCTGGCGCTCTCTGCTCCCAGAACCCACATTGTGCCAGGCTATTGTGCTGTCTCTGGGCCACAGAAGCCACTTTCAGGGCAGAGAGACTGAGAGCACCCTCTGTTACTAGTACTCAACAAGAAAAGAGTTGAGATAGTAGAGCCCAAATGGAGAGAGATGTGTCCTTGGTGTCTCACGTTGGAAATGGACCTACTTCCCAATACAATTATTCTTATGCAGAGTGGTCAGCTGCTATACTCCCATTAGCATTAGACAGCAAGGATATTTAGGTAAAATAAACTTTTGAGGGCTCACCTAGGTCCTTAACCACAAGGTTGGTCAGCATTTCTTTGAGACAAATGTATTCCGAGTTCTAAACAACCAATTTAGAAGAGAATTCTTTGAGCCCAAACCATTGGTGAATTGGAGGCAATCCAATTTACTGCACTTCAGAAGAGAAGACTGTGACATTAGCATGAATATAAGACTATATGGCAGACCAAAGAGATGGAATGGGGGCATTTTTCACATATCATTTCCCTCTGCCCTTGAGAACCACTTGCTGTGATATCTCCTTTGGTTGAAGACAAAACCTGGCAGGGGAATCCATATGAGCCCAGCTCGGCATGTGCACTGTGAGCCTTCTGCATCATTAGTGGTTAATCTCCGGTGGTACTGACTGAGCAGAGAACATGTGCCGGCAGGAAGAAGAAGGCACACCAGAGCAATCCTCTAAATGTGCAGATCAGCTGGCTGCATCCACAGATGATCAGCAAATATTTCTACACTGTGATGAAAGAGAATTGGGCAAAAAGTCTGTTCCCAATGCTAAGTCTACCATTCTTTTGGCCCAAAGGTTTAGACCAAGGCTAACCAAGGTCATTTGGTTGGTGCAATGAGCCGTACTCTGATTGAAACCCTTCTCTAGAGGTATAAAAGAAAGGCTAAATTTTGTTTCCAAGCAATCTGAGCTCTACTGTTGTTACTGTGATTAAAATGTGACTGAGAAAAATCAAAAGATAAAGCTCAAAATACCCAGGAAATAGTGTACTGTAAGATAAGTGGAAACACCTGGAACACTGTTCCTAGCTCCTGTGAGTATTTCATGCCAATTCAACAAATGCCATTCTTAGGCCCTATAGAAGTGTAGTGGAAAATCCTGTAGTCAGATGTGCAGAATCCATTTGGTCAGAGCTAAAGGCTTCTTTCTGTAATGTCTTTAACACCCACTTCTATTCATTGCCCAAAAAATACCTAAAAATTCAGATGTATTTCTGACCAGATAGATTACTGTTTTGTTAATCATTGTATGGTTAATGCTTTGGAGGAAGGTGACAGTGAGGAGAAGAGAAAGCGCTAATTTTTTTTATTTTTTGGTGAAGAAGATTGGCCCTGAGCTAACATCTGTGTCAATCTTTCCTCTATTTAGTATGTGGGTCACTGACACAGCACGGCTTCATGACTGGTGTAGGTCTGTGCCCGGGATCTAAACCCATGAATCCGGACCGCCAAAGTGGAGTGCGCTGAACTTAACTACTATGCCACTGGGCCAGCCCTGAAAGGGCTAATGTTTAATAACAATTTCTTTTTAGAAAATCAATAACTGTATAATGTTTAAAATAAAAAATATAGAGAAGCAAAAGAAGACAATAAAAGCATCCATGATCTTAATACAACAGATTAATGTGTCTTTCCTGTCCTTCTTATCCTATGTTCATATGTTGACAACATTTCATATATAAACAAAATGCTACAATTCTGTGGATACCATTTTTATAAATTCTCTTTACCTAATATAGTAGGAACACCTTTCAGCTATATTATATATTATTTAACATCATGATGGTATCATAGTATCCCATTTAAAAAATGTGTATTTTATATACTAATCTCTTATTTCTTTGTATCCAATTTTTCCCAATATTTTGCTCGCATAAACAATGCAGATGTGAACATTCTTGAGCATAATGTTTATGCTTACTCATGATCATTTCCTTAGTATAAATTCGTAACAGTGGTATTGCTATATCAAGACTTATGCCTAGTTTTAGGCCTTTTGATATTATTACCAAATTGTCTTCCAGAAAAACTGCACAGCCTTCTACACCCACTAGCAGTATATAAGAATGCCAGTTCCTCAGACTTTCTATGACTTTTGCTTTTTTTAATATTGACCAATTTGTTAAGGGAAAAAAATCACCTTTGTTTTAATTCTCATTTCTTTGATTACTAATGAGGAGAAGGTAGGAGAAAACTCATAAAAATAAAAAAGAATCTCTTCCTCACTGTGAACACAGGATAAACCCAAGCTCCCTCCCCACGCGTTCACATTGACTGGCCGTTTGCATTAATTATACTGATAAGTCTATTCACATCCGTGGCCAGATTTTAAATTTGTTCTAAAAAGTTCTTTATTTATAAAAGACATTAATATGTATCTGTATCAAATAAGAATTCAGTGTATGTTAAAGGTAATACTTAAAATTCCCAGAGAAATGTTGCTATATTAGTTTCCTATTGCTACTGTAACAAATTATAACAAATTACCACAAAATTAGTGTCTTAAAACAACAAAAATGTATTATCTTACAGTTCTGGATGTTAGAATTTTGAAATTGGTTTCACTGAGCTAAAATCAAGGTGTCTGCAGAACTGTTTCCTTCCAGAGGCTCTGAGAGGAAAATTCATATCCCTGACTTTTTCAGCTTCTAGTGGCCACCTGTACCCCTTGACTTGAGGCTGCGACCCCTCTTTCATCCTCAAAACACGTCCTTCCTAGCTCTGCTTCTTTCATTACATCTCCTTCTCCTTGGACTCCTCCTCTGTCCCTCTGACAAGGACCAACATGATTACATAGGGCCCACCTGGATGATCCAGGATAATCTCACCAACTTAAAATCCTTAATTTACTCACATCTGCAAAGTCCCTTTAGCCAAATAAAGCATCTTCTGTGGGTTCCAGGAATTGGGCCATGAACCTATTTGGGGGCCATTTTTCAGCCTATCACAATTGCTTGTTGAATAGTGTTGGGAAAATTGACTATCCATTTGAAAGAAAATTATATAACTGATTTATACACTACATCAAAATAAATTCTAGACGGATTAAAGTAGGGGTTGGCAAACTTCTCTGTAGAGGTCCAGATAGTAAATAGTTTTGGGTCTGTGTGCCAGGTGGTCTCCACTGCAACTAGTCAACTTTGCCATTGTAGCATGAAGCAGTCAGAGATAACACCTCAATGAATGGGCATGGCTGGGCTTCAATAACATTTTGTTTACAGAAATAGGCAATGGGCCAGATTTGACCCATGGGCCTCAGTTTGCTGACCCTAGATTCAAGACACTGTGACGTCTTTAATGTGAAAAAATAATTTAAAATAAAGTACCAGGAAACAAATAGATAAATTTTTATAGAGTCTTTGCATAGGAAAGAGTTTTCTATACATGAAATCAAAGGCAGAAACCATAAAGGAAGGCATTTGTGGATTTGTCATCAGAGAGATCAGAAAACACCATAAAAATACTGAAAGGTGAGTAACAAACCGGGTAAGAAGCAAGTTCTTTGTGCCCTATCAAGGATGTTACAAAGAAGTCGTAAGGAACAAAGCTCCACGTGGGATCCCAAAATAACCTGAAAAATTTAAAATTGAGAAGACTGTTCCAGAAACCTGTAAGGAGCATCTTCTGTTTGTCTTTCTGCCACAGGTAAGCACCAGCTATGTGTATGCAAAATAGAAGCCAGCCCATGTGCATCTTAAGTGAATGAAGAGGATGGAAGGAATATTAGTTACTTCCCCTTCTGGGCCCCATTTTCATCATCTGTAAGATGAAAGTAGTAATCCCAGTCTTTCCTACTTCACAGAGTTGTGAGAGTTAAATGAGAGGAAAGAATGGGAAGCAGCTTTGAAATTATAAAGTGCCAGGATCTAGGTAAAATCCAATTTTAACAAATACTGAATATAATACCCAATTCAATGATACTCTTTCTCTACAACCAGGCTGAAAGATATACTATTAATAGTATTTCTTTGATGATACCTATGGAAGAATTCTCTTTGAAGGAAAAATCACAAACTCCTGCCTGTGTAGCATTCCATTTACTTAACAAAGTTGAATTTCTTTTGGTACTCAAAAATGTAAAATCTAGACTATATTAACCATTTAATAAACTAAAAGTTTACTAAGACTGGAGCACTGTGGTGGGGGTGGGTGGGAGAGGTTTAGAAAACAAGGCAGGAGGTGTAGGCAGGGACCTCCATCAGATAGGGCATTATAACCGTGTTAGAAATTTTAAACTTTATCCTAGGAACAGTGAGAAGCCACTGAAGAGCTTTGAGCAGTGGCATGATATGAACAGATCTGTGTTTTTAAAGATCACCTTGGCTCCAGGGTAAAGAATGAACTGGAGAGGGACAAAAGTGGAAACTAAAAGATGAATTAGAAAGCTTAAACAATAGTCCAGCCACAGGTTGATGGCACCATGAACTAAGGTGATCGTAATGGAGGTGGAGAGAAATAAATGGGCTCATGAGCTAACCAAGAATTAAAATCAAGACATGGTGATGGACACAATATGGGAACGATAGAGAAGGGGATGTCAAGAATGACAACCAGGGCCGGCCCCGTGGCTTGGTGGTTAAGTGAGCGCGCTCCGCTGCTGGCGACCCGGGTTCGGATCCCGGGCTCGCACCGACGCGCTGCTTCTCTGGCCATGCTGAGGCCGCGTCCCACATACAGCAACTAGAAGGATGTGCAGCTATGACACACAACTATCTACTGGGGCTTTGGGGGGAAAAAATAAATAAATAAAATCTTTAAAAAAAAAAAAAAAAAGAATGACAACCAGGTTTCTGGATGATGGCTTACTGGACAACAATAAATACCATCCCAGGCTTCTTAGAATAATAATGAAGCAGCTTCATCAAATCAAAACTGTAGGCATATAACAGCAACGACAAAAACTAACATTTACTGAGTAGTTGCTCAGTGCCTGTCCTTGTGCTAAATGCAATTAAATCACTAAGCACCAATTTATAGATATGGAAACCGAACCCTGAGGAGCTGACTTTTTCCAAGTCCACCAGCTAATTAGTAGTAGAGATGGTATCTGGATCCAAGCAGCCTACTTCCAGAGCCCAAGCTCCTAAGGCTCATCCAGAGGAAGATGAGTGAATGAGTGCTCTATGACTGAGCAAGGTCAAGATCACCTGGAGAAGATGTAGAATGTCAGCAAAGATCCTCATATCCAGGAGAAAGTAAACTATAGAAATCTTAAAAGGAAGAGACAGATCTTGGAGCTAGTTATTCCCCCTTGGGAAGCTTTGTGTCTAGACAAGAGGCTTGCTATCTTTCTGGATTATGTGTTCAAGACAGGATACAGAGTCAGTTATAGAAAATGGGATCCACTTTAGTGACTGCGGTGGTTAATTGTATGTGTCAACTTGACTGGGCTACGGGGTACCCAGAAAATTAGCCAAACATTATTCTGAGTGTGTTTGTGAAGGTGTTTCTGGGTGAGATTAACATTTGAATCCATAGATGGAGTAAAGCAGATTGCCTTCCCTAAGGTGAGTGGGCCTCATCCAATCCGTTGAAGACCCAAATAGTCCAAAACGGCTGAGTAAGAGGAAACTACTCCCTGACTGCTGAGCTGAGACATTGGTCTTTTCCAGCCTTCAGATTTGGACTGAAACATTGGCTCTTCTTGGGTTTCAAGGATGCTAGCTTTTGAACTGCAACTTATACCATAGGCTGTCCTAGTTCTCAGGTCTTTGGAATCAGACTGGACCTACACACCAGCTCTCCTGGATCTCCAGCTTGCCAACTGCAGATCTGGGGACATCTCAGCCTCCATGATCACATGAGCCAATTCCTTATAATAAGTCTCTTTATTATATGTATATATAAATACATAAAGTAAATTATGTATAGATATATATATATAAATAAGTAAATTAGTGAATAGATAAGTCAACATATTAGTTGGAGTTCTCCAGATAAATAGAACCAATATGATACATATATACATATCTAAATTGAACAACACTGTCAAAAGAAAACACAGAAAAAACTTTGGAACTTTAAGGGCTTAGATAAAAAAATTTAAGGTCTCAGGTAGTATTTTCACTACTTCATTCTATCAACAGTTGGGATTTTGGAAGGAAGTAGTTCACAGTTTAAAAAAATCTACTGTTCTAATTTGAGAAATGCCTCCGCAATTTATCATTTTGTGTGATCTAAATAGTCTACTATAGTACTAATATTTATAACATGCCAATGACTCTGCTTTTTATAGGCAAGAAATCTTCTTATTAGCTAAGAGATACCCACAGCTTTCTTCCCCTGCCTCTCCCCTTGATCCCACAAAGAGGAAGTGTGTTGCTATCAATTGGTCATTTCTAGGATATACTTGGCACAGTCCCAGGGAATGGAAAATTCACTAGGCCAAACAAAGGCAGGTCTCTACTTTTACTCTCTCCCCCCTCACAAGGATAGGGAAAAGGATCCAGGAGGCAGCTCCCTGGAATCTGTCCCTTAATCTAGAAAGCCTCAAGTAGGTGAGCCAGACCAGTTCTATCCTGAGCATTGGGACAAGTTTGCTGTCTTCTCTTCTTGGACTGACTGGCTATTCTGGACTTACCTTCTGTCAAGTGGCAAAATCCTCAAGGTCTTGTGTGGTCTTATGGGTAAGGAAGGAAAGCAGGCTGGTTGTCCATCCCCTTCATACCTTAGTCAAGAAGAATTAGTCAATGATACATCATTGCTCACTAGAGAGTCTCTTTTTGGCTTGGGCCGAATCCTAATACTCGATATTGATGCCTTTGCCGGCCGTTGCCCATTATGTACATATTTACACAAGAGTGGCCAGTCCAGATCAAGATTCACGTCGTTCTAGATCCCCTAGCTAAAAACTATTTTAAAATCAACCTCATTCTTTTAATAACACTTTCTAGACATAATCAAATCTAGAAAATATCACAATGGTATTATGTACTTTTTAATTCTAAATTTTCTGTTAATTGTGTTTCTATCAGTTGTGGCTTTGATTTTGCTTAGTGAAGTGAATGGGTTTTTTTTCCAAACTTATTTTTAAACTAAATAAGTTTGAAATATATTAGTATAGGCTATCCAGTAAAATCTTATTAATTTTCAATTCCAAATTAGTAAAAGTATCAAAAATGTTAGATTGTCAAATATTTTAAAAAGTAGACAAGCTACTGCTTTTACCTGCCCTTTCTCTTATTCTGATAGAAAACACATGTCTAATTTTAAGAAACCATCCTCCCTGAATCTCAGACCATGCAGTTGGGTTGTTGTCCATACCCATGCTCCATCCTGGCCAATCAGAATGCCACTTCCCTAGTCATAGCAACAGGTTCAGTGACAGGCTTATGACTCAAACAGGGCCAAAGTTAATCCTGAGGCTTTTGCTCAAGGTTTTCGTTCAGTTATGCACACAAAATATATTTCTTGAAAGCCTACCTTCAAGTCCAGGCACTGTTGTAGGCAATGGGAATGCTGTAAATGAAAAAAAAAAAAAAAAAACAGGAAAATCCTTGTCCTCATGATGTATACATTCTACTGGGGAAGACACTAGAATAAGCACAATAAATATAATAAATAAACTGTATATAATATACTAGTAGTGTTAAAAGCTAAGGGGGAAAAACAGAAGAAGGGATGCGAAATGTTGATGGGGGGAATGCTGGAATTTGCTCAGGGGTCAAATAGCCATTGGAAAAGAGTCACTCTTTCACCTGGAGTCATAGGAACCCATTTCTGCCTCCATGAGGGGAGAGCTTGATTGAAAATGAAGCCACCTCAGGGGAAAGCAGAACCAAGAGTTGCAGAGAAACAAAGTCCTAACACCTTCATTGGAGCACCTGGACTCAGCTGTGCCTCAACTTTTTTCAGTTATATGAGGCAATAAATGCCCTTATTATTTTGTTTGAATTGGGTTTTCTGTCACTTGCCACCAAAAAAGACCTGACTAATGCCAACACTTTCAGGTATATATAGAAACTTAAAGTATCCTACAATGTGTTTCTAAGTGGGGTTCCCGCTGTACTTGGATTATTGAATAGCTAGAACTCATTTCTAATTAACAGTATACATTTACATGCAAACACCTAAAATCCTAAAGACCTTAAAAACAGCATGTTTGCTTTAACGTCTTTAAACAAGTTCCTTAAAGTGTGGTTTATAGTCTTAATTTAAGGAACTTTTTCTTATAGATTGTTCCAAGGACACTTTCGTTCAGATCAAGCAATTTCAAATTCTAAGTTATCTTACTTAAAAATCAACAAGATTTTGGGGGCTGGCCCAGTGGCATATTGATTGCGTTCATGCCCGATGCTTCGGCAGCCAGGGTTCACAGGTTCGGATCCTGGGCGTAGACCTACACATCGCTCCTGAAGCCATGCGGAGGCAGCGTCCCACATAGAACAATTAGAAGGAAGTACAACTATGACATACACCTGTCTACTGGGGCTTTGGGGAGAAAAAAAGTGGAAGATTGGCAACAGATGTTAGCTCAGGGCCAATCTTCCTAAACAAAAAAAAAAAATCAATAAGATTTTACCAGATACATTTCTGCCACTGTGCCTAGAATTGTATTTTGGACTTTTCTGAAGCATTATTTGACAGAACAGAGAAAATTTCCACCTTCCTTTCTGTTGGTGGTGTTGGTTATATTTTGAGAGATGTATAGTTAAGGGCCGATCCTCATCTGCCCTGAAGGGAGAACCAGTTGTCCAGTCAGTGGCCACCCCACCATGCTGAGGATTCCAAGGACACTAGGACCATGCTCACTAGTGTTAACTCGACTGTGTAATTATGATCTGTCACAGCATACCAGCAGACCAGAACCCCAAAGCTGTATTGAAGCTTGTTTGAATTTAAGATTACAGAAAGCAATGAATAAGTTTTAAATTTTCTTCATCCTTCTTCCTGCATTTCTCCCCTCAATTTGATCTTACTTCCTTCCCAACCCTAAATCAAAATAAAACACACACACACACACAAACAAAACAAAACAAGAAAATCGACAGTTGTTCTCCCCTTCAACCCACCATCCCTTTGGAGCATCCTTTCACAAATGTAGCAAATGGTTGAGCAGGACTTCTGCTCCCCCAAACCAACCAAAAGGACTCAAGTAGGAGACAAGGATGTGATAAGCACCCCACTTTGTAAGTGAGCTATGAACAGTTAGGGAGGAGACATTTCCTTGGGCTTATTAAAAAGAGGCTAATCTAACTCTGCCATCTGAGTCATCCCTGGGCAGACCCCACCCTAGGCTATATGAGCAACAAAGAGAGGAGATGCAAAAGAATTCTTGGGGATAGGGGTGAGTCATTGGCCTGAGTGAACTGGCCATGGCCTTTTCCTCTCCTTCCTGGAGAGGGAGGTTTGAGGATCCTTCTCTCCACTCAAAGAAAAAGAGCTTCAGAAGTACCAATTATAGAATGGCCTGCAACAAGGGAAAACTGGTTTCTTTTTCTCAGGTTGGATGTTTACATATGTAGCATATTTGCTGGCTGCCCATGCCTATCTGAGCAGGTGAAAGGAAAATTAGAGAGAGACAGCAGAGCAGAGAAAGAAGTGGTGAGTGGAACATCTTTGGTGTGGAAAGACTTGTAAGCTTCCTCTAGATCAAGTAGATTCTGGGGTAGGTAGCTTGGCTGGAGTCAGTTTTCTGGTACTCCACCCAAAATGGCCCCAAGGTGGAAGCTAATAGGATTGCAAACCCAGGTGTGGCTTCCACACTGGGAAACAGTGGGAACGTCTCCTACAGGGCTCCAATGATCTCACGCAGGCATCTTTGGAGAGAGAATCAGCAGTTAGCCAGTATTATCTAGAGAGGCAGCAACACCCAGCAGAGGGAACAACTACGCAGTTCAGTAGAAAGATTGTTAACCTTCTTGCCTCACCTGTCTACCTGCCCCAACCCGGAGAGAGTGTAAAATAAGAAGGATGGGAAGAAGAGGGAAGGAGCAGCATGCCCCTGCCACTCCAAGTGCCTCAGACTGGAGCCTCGATGGGGAGGAAGGGAACCTTAGATGAGTGGGAGACTCAAGTTTTAAACCGGATGAACTAAGACTGGCCTTTTTAATATCTAAAATTGACTGGAAAGCTATGGGGCCCAAGGTGTTGTTAAAGGACAGGAAAAAAAGATCCATCAAAATACAGATGAAAGCAGTATTTTTCAGAGAACAATAAGTCTGTACTGAGTCAGACTTCTGTCTAGAAGGTTTGAGTCTCTCAGACATCCCTAACACTGTACCTCTTCAATTCTATAGCCCTATGGCCCAACTACACCCACACCAGACCAAGGTTCCCACAAGATCCCAGGCAATATATTGTAGAGATAAGTGCTAGAGGAAGGCAAAGAACCTCTTCACTACTGAAGAAATCCAAGATCCCCGGACAGGAGGAAGAAAAACCATAGCATATACTGGAAACTTAGATTCCATAAGACCACGAGATAAATAAAGCTTTTAAATTTGGGGTAACACAGGGAGGGGATGGCCCATCAGAGCAAAAGTTTTCAACTGTATATTCTTTTACCTCTTCTGCTATTTGATGGGATCCTTCTAGGTTCTAAGCTCTGTGCTAGGAACTTAGTGGGCATTTTTGTTTGCCGATCTCACACACCTGTTTTATTCAGCCTACATGCAGCTGAAATGACAAGTGATTTCAACTCTACACATTGAGTCAATACAACAGTAAATATTGTACTATATTTGAATATTTCTGCCTGTGGTTTCAGTCATCTTGAGATCTCAGACACTGAACTAGAAGTCAAAAGCCCAAGATTTTAGTTTAACTAGCTTAGAGGACACCTATGGTTTTGTCTGCCCATCAACACTCCTTCATGGGACTGGCTACCATCCTTTCTTTTAGTGATCAGCTCCCCAAAACATACATTCACACAAACATATAGACATATACATGCATGCCACACCACCTCCCTGGCCCCTGGTCAAGGCATCTTCTCACGTGGCCTTCTCTCCTTGGCCTTGATGGTTGATGAAGTAACTTGAGCTGGGACAATCACAGTGCCCTACTCCCCTGGGCACCATGTCCTAAGCCTGGTAGGTAATTCAAGCTGGTCTTTGTGAGGTCTTCCCTGGTTATTTTTGAAGGTAACAATAGAACACAGAGCTCTTTTCTTTGGTGGTGGAAAACAAAGTCCATGTGAAACCAGGAAATGCAGTGGCCCTATGGAAGAAGCCATTAAAGAATAGGAGGACTAAAGCCAACACATACAGAGACACCCAGAGGTGAGAGACTGAGAGTGGGTCCTGAAGGCATTGGGACTAGAGTCAGTCATGCCCAAAGCCAATTGCCTTCCTGCCCATCCTGCAGTTTGATAATAAGCTCATAAATCCGTTGTTTTGTCTAAGTTTGTTTGCACTTGATTTCCATCCCTTAAAACTATACAATTTATGAGTAGTAAAGCTACATATAAAAATGCCATGCCGCAGCTATGGTTTATACTCTAGCCCAAAGAAATGAGAGACAGAAGGTAAGGGAAGACTTGTGGTCTAGAAGAAATCAGTACAGAGCAGGGGCAAGAGGAGATGTTACAGATGTAGAGGAGATAAGACTGGAAGTGATTGAGCAGGTGACAAAAGAGCAGAGATCTGAAAACTTACTGTTGGATATAGAGAAACTGTTCTAACATGAAAATGGGCTCTGAAAAGCTTCATCCTACATTGAAGAACAGACAATAGGAAATGTCCTTGAGCTTGATCTGTCTTGGGGAAATAACAAATCACACAAAAAGAGGCCTTGAAGTCCTCAAAGGGATCCACACACCACAGTTAAAAGGATGAGCTAATAGAGTTGTTTTTAATCACGATTTTAGCAATGGAACTCTTTCTTCTAATGAAATATTACTTTAACACAAATATAGGATATAGATCAAAGCAATGAGTCAATTACTTGAGCAATTTAAACCTTCATTGCCTGACCCCCAAATGCTTCACTGTTTATGGAACTTCTGAAGCTCCTCCAGGAAACACTGGGATTTTGTGGAGCACAGTATGAAAACCACTCACCAGGAACACCCTACACGCATGTCTACTCCACACACACGATACCGCGCTTCACGACAACCTGACACCCTTCAGCAACTACATAACAGTGCCCATGTGCAGTACCTATAAAGAGGCACAGATGGGGGCTGGCCCCGTGGCTTATCGGTTAAGTGGGCATGCTCCGCTACTGGCGGTCCGGGTTCGAATCCCTGGCACGCACTGACGCACCACTTGTCGGGTTATGCTGAGGAGGCGTCCCACATACAGCAACTAGCAGGATGTGCAACTATAACATACAACTGTCTACTGGGGCTGTGGGGAGAAAAAGGGAAAAAAAGAAGCACAGAATTTAAATATAGATACTTGCTACTTTAAGAAGGGAAACAAACCATATCTAAATTCGCTTGTTTAGACTACGTTTTTCCTATTTATTCTTACCAAATTCTTATGTTTATAACAATTGCTCTAGTGTTTTCCTCAATCGTGCCCCCACACCCTTGCTTTTCCCAGAAACTTTCATTTATATTTAATGCCTGGATCTTGTAATTTCTTGAAAAGGACAAAGACAGAAGTCCATTCAAGGCTGTAAGACTGCTTTTCCTCCTAAGAAACTGTCAGCCAAATTTCTCAGGGAGGAACTGGAAATGAAGTGAGAGACATTGATAAATTTCCCTGCTGAACAATCAATAAAAGCCCCCCCATCCGTGCAGACTCCCACTGTGGAAGCAAGGGCCATAATTACATTGTCAAAAATTCACTTTGCCCAGGCTGACAGTGACCCCCTAGAACAGTGACATGTGATTGGCACTCGGTTTGGGATGGTGAACCTGGATTGGCAGATGGAGTGGGGAAAGCAAAAGGCAAGAGTGAAATTTCCTTATTGATTACAACCACCCAAAGCCCAGACCGCCCCTCTGGAGCAATCCTGAGACCCTTGAGTCATATTAACATATCAAAGTGAGCAGCCGACAGAACTTACTAAACCATCTGATCTCCACCAGAGATTCAGAACATGCCTTGCCCCAATGCACTTCCAAACCCAGAGAAAGAGAAAGACAGTGCTGCAGGTGGGTGTGCATTCATGCAGGTGTGTGTGTGAGTGTATGAGTGTGTGTGAGCTTTTCTACATTAAAAGAAAAACATGATATATGCTTTCAACTCCATCTTTCCCTGTGACAGCTGAACAGCAAAGCCTGTTTGCTTAGCGATTTTAATCTATGATAAAAATTAGCTCGAACAGAAGGGTTACCAGGGGCAGAAATGAAGAATGAGGTGGGAGGGAGAAGGTGGGAAAAGCTATATTACTGACATGCAGACCCATCTCTATGACCCGCACTGGAGTTAAATGAGCATCCATCAGTCAGTCCTCTGACTGTTGGCTGTTAGGAATAAAATGCCTGCAAAAGGCCTCCTATACTGGGCAGTGCTCTGCTTCTGGCTAAACTGCGGCCCATGCAAATTGTTTCCAAGAAACTTTATTGTAACTGGGGCCCATGCAAATGGTTTCCAAGAACCTTTATTGTAACCACACCCGAGAACGGAGGTTATCCACTGCTGGGAAACAGCTGCACCAAGAGAGATTAAAATCAAAAGGTGTTTGCCAGGTGGTGGGAACTGAGCAGAAGATGTCTGGGAATGTCATCATCAGCTCATAATATCCAAAGCTAAGATCTCTCTCGCACTCTGACAAAAAGAGGTAAACAAAATTAATAAGGAGAAAAATCTCTAGGCAGAGCTGGCCCCATGCCAAATTTTGAAATAGCATCCCCTCCCTTCTCACCCTAAAAGAAAATATGAGATCATTGGCACTGGGTACTCAGCGCCTTGGTGGGCAGGGGGTGGGGTGGGGTGGGGTGGGGTGGTGGGGAGTGGGGAAGAGTACAACCAAAATAGCCATAGGCAACACTGCTTGAGTGCTACCCTGTACCAGATATTCTGGAGCTGTTCACAAACATAAGTCTATGAGGTGGAGACTGTGTTTTCCAGGGTTTTGCTCAAAGCCATAGCTGATAAACGGAAGAACTAGATGATCTGTGATTCCAAAACTATTGACCACTAAAAACAGCGTTTCTCCAAGTGTCGTCAGTGGGCCGCCTGAATCAAATCACCTGAGGGTCCCATTGAAATGCACATTCCTGGGCCCACCTCAGGCTCACCAGTTCAGACGCTGCGGGAGAGGCCCAGAAATTTGCATTTTAAAAATCTCCCCCAGAAGATTCTTCTGTGCCCTAAAGTTGGTGAATCTCCTCACTACATCATCCTGGGAGGCTGAGTGAATGCTGGGTCATTAGGGACTTTCTGGGTGCAAAGCAGTGAATCAAGTTGCTCACTGTTTTGCATATTTGACAGCAAAAGAAAATTAGTTTCTCCCTAAAGCCCCAGTGTCACCAGACCCACCTCTGGCCCTGGAAAAAGGCCAGTGAAATTACGTAACGATTTTAACCACGATATACCACCGTGCCTGAGGGGCAATCTGTTTGAGACCTCAGGTGGTGAGGGAGTGAGGCGAAGGGAGCGGATTGACGAGCTGCAGGCTGTGTGTGACTGGGGTTCTGTGACAGAGATGTAGAAAGGAATCTCGCCCACCTGGTGGCTAAGCTCTTTTCTACATAGTATTTCTTTCAAATGAACGAGATGCGGCAGCACCCCATCAGAGAGGAAAATCGCTTGATTTTGCCCGCGTTCCTTGTGGAAGCTCCGTGGTTCGCGAGAGATCCTGGTCGCTCCTGTACCGGCAGGGCTTTGGGGAAATGGGTAAAGCAGTTTTTGATGACAACCTATCCCTGGGAATAGAAGAAAGGAGAGGAGGAAAAGGAAGACGAGGGAGAAGGAGAAAGAGAAGTAGAGGAGGGAGCAGAGGGAGAGGAGGTGTCTGCACTCTCAATATCCAGTAACATCACAGGGCTAAAGCAGCAACATTTTTTTTTTTTAACTTTCAGAATTCTCAAAACATATCAGAAGCAAGTACTTTGCTTTAATTGCCCCATAGTGACGGTAAGCAATGGCGCTAGAGATTTTCTTAACTTGACATCTGTTTAAACACAAAGGCTTAGCAGCACAGGGTACATTTAAAGTACAGGCACATCAAGGTATATTTACGAACTCTTTTGCTGATCCTTCATAATAGAACCTGAGAATGAGAAGGAGTTGGAGTGAAAGAAGTAAAGTAAAAGAATTAGGAGTGTTTTCCCTCTTCCTCACTTGAATTTCCATTTCTAGCAGGAGTTGTGCCATCTGCATTGTATAGGACACTGGCTATCAAACCAGAGGATCCTGTTAAGCTTCAGGATCCTTCAGATTGATCTGTGCCATCTTGTTCTCCGGCTATGTTTTTTTTGGTGGTAAACAGCAACACATTGGGTTGGTGGCCTAAGTGGCTGTTGGACTAGAACAAACATTTAAAGATCATGGCTGATGTGTGAACGGATAGAAAACTATCATGGATCCTGGGCTACAAGATCAATCTAAGTGCTTGCTGATGAAGATAGAGAAAAAAGTCCTCCATAGAAGTAGAACATAAGAATATTACAGGCATTTTGAATTTTTGTCCAGATAGTTATGGGTTTTTTAAACCTTATAAAATTTATCCCCAGTGTCTAGCACTCTGGCTGGGCCCTAGTCAATACAAGAAATACTTGACAAAAAGATCCCACTTCCTCTCATAGTAAGCCAAAAGAGGCAAAGAGTGCTTTTTATTAGACAGTGATTGAGGCCTACAGTTCATAGTAGAGCCTTGATGGAGCAAAATGTCAGACTCCTCAGCATAGATACATGCCCAAGTCTAGAATAATTATTCTATGCTAGGCAGTGGGGTTTTATCTTCTTATGCCAATATAGAAATGCCAATGCAACATCATGTTTTCTGGAGATTGGGCCACTACCTGGAGCCCACATTTTGATCTACCTTTGGCTCATGCTATGTAATCAAAAGTATATAAGTATCCACTGAAAGATATTTAAAACTTATCATTTTATACTTACATTTTCCAGTTGATGTTAAGGATTATCCTGGGACACAGAAATTTCCTGAATCTCAAGGAAAATAAAAATGTCCATTTTGCAAAGTGGGATTAGGTGATCAAAAGGCAAATAAAATTGGAGCAGAAACAGTCTGTAGCATAATTGCTGTTTTTTCCCAGAAATCCATAAACAACCAACCCATCTGTAACAGGACTCTAAGCAGAACTCTAACTGAACCCTGTTCACAGGAGGAGAACACAACCACAATAACAACCAAATGGAGTGGTCTCTATTGGTTTGTGATGCCATCAGTGTATACAGCCCTTAGTATATGCTCAGTAATTGTATCAGTCAGTTTTCACTACATTATGCTACAGTTACAAACGCAAATCTCAGTGGCTTATAACAACAAAGATTTATTCCTCACTCACATGCGTGAGAGCAGTAGGTAGGCTGCAGCTCCGCCCCTGTTGTCATTCAGGTTCCCAAGCCGAAGGAGCTGCCCCTATCTGGGACAGGTTATTCTCAAGCAGAGGGAAAAGAGCAAAATGGCCAAAACATCGTAACAGCTCTTAAAACTTCTACTCGGCCATGCAGTACATCATTTCTGCTCACACTCCATTGACCAAAGCAAGTCCTTGGCTAGGCCCACTCTCAGTGGGGCAGGGAAGTGTGGTCCACCCCCATGGAGGACCTGAAAGTCACCTGGCATGGGTGGAAGTATATAATCCTTATAGGAAGGGGAGCAAATAATTGGGAACTATAATGTACTCTCCCACAGGAATCATAACAATTAATATTTCTTATTTAAGGAAATAGTGCCCATGCTCTAATAAACTTGGTTGCCTCAGCAACTAACAGCCAAATAGTTTTAGGTAGTTTTATCATTTTCCCCACTGCCCATTGGGCATTGGCTAGACACAGCTCTCTCTCATCTTCTCTGGTCAATGGCCTCACTCACCATGCAGGGAAAGAGTTCCATTCCTCACAGCCAGGAACTTGACACCGTAAGGAAAGAAGGGGGTAGAGTGGGAACTGCCATAGAGTTTGATCTCAGCTTTGCCTTGGAAGGGCTTGTCCTTGGATCCAATCCGGAGCTCTCCACCATCAGAAACAAGGATGGAGTGTGCCCTGAGCTCGACAGGTCCCGGATCCATGAAAATCAGCTTGCCTCCTAATGGCCAAAGAGAAGATGATCAGTCCCTGAGAGGGTAAGGCTCACCTCCTTTTGACAGTTACAATGTCTAAAGAAATCCTCTTCATTTATATACTTCTTCTGGAATTAGACTCATTTTATCTTGCCCTTTCTTCTAGAAGCACAATAGAGTGTCTCAGACACCCAGGAGTAGAAGGACTACATTACAAAGCCAGCTTAGGTTAGCTAACACTATTCACTACAGCTGTATTTATAATACATATATTTTTTTTTTTTTTGAGGAAGATCAGCCCTGAGCTAACATCCATGCTAATCCTCCTCTTTTTGCTGAGGAAGACTGGCACTGGGCTCACATCTGCGCCCATCTTCCTCCACTTTATATGGGATGGTACCACAGCATGGCCTGACAAGCGGTGAGTCGGTGCGCGCCCGGGATCCGAACCCGGGCGTGCGTGCGCACTTAACCGCTACTCTACGGGGCCAGCCCCTATAATATTTTTAATGACAGTAACCTAAATATCCAGCAATTTAGGACTGCTTAAACAAGGAATGAGAAGCTAGTCATTTTTACCATCTAGCAGCAGATAAAAGCAGCATATAAAATCAAGTTAAAAAAAAAATCTGGG
This sequence comes from Ceratotherium simum simum, assembly GCF_057802395.1. Lineage (NCBI taxonomy): Eukaryota > Metazoa > Chordata > Mammalia > Perissodactyla > Rhinocerotidae > Ceratotherium > Ceratotherium simum. The sequence continues at coordinate 51,384,155 of NC_141912.1, forward strand.
AAACAAGTCAACAGGAAATAAGAATAGAATAAAATGTCCCCAAATTATAAGGATTAGGATAAAAGGAAGTGTAATTAGGGCCACCATCATGACATTTGTAGCACTTTAGCTGACCAACATCCATTGTACTTTTCTTCTGATAATAGACTCTAATTTCCTTAAGGAACTGCTCTGCTCCGTTGAATAGAGTGGGACTGTCAATCATGGTGTCCTGGCCTACCATAGCCTAAGTCATGTACCCAGGCTTCAAATGGAAATCTGGAGCAAAGAGAAGACTGGAGATGTTCAGATCTCAGTAATCCCAGTGGCGGTATCTTAATGAGCCTGAGAAGAGTTCACGTTTCTGAGACCCCTCGCCTACCAATCTCCTTCAAAATGCCCTGATTGCTATCACTTCTACACCTGACTTGCCAGACTTTCCACCAATTATGTAAGATACTCAATACATCCCCAATAAATTTCCTTTTTAAAAGAAAGTTGGTTTCTGTTATTTGCAATCAAATAACCTTAACAGATATGGTTACTGTTTTGCTCTAATATCCAAATTTTCTGTAACATAGGAATATTATTTTATAATAAAATTATTTTATATTGTGAGAATAAATAATTAAGATATTAAAACAAACTTTCATCTTTATCACATTTTTCTTTAAAAGGATTTAGAATATTTGCATTTCATGCAGCATTTTCCCAATTATGCCAAAATAATTAAAGCATCCCATATAAATACTTTAACTTAAATGAGCTATTAAATCTATCGCCCTCCTGTACGTGGTTTGCAGAAGCACCGGACTAGACTCTTCTATCCTGTAATAAAGTGGTCAGAGTTGTGCTTTATACTGGAAACAGCAGGGGTCCTCTTTTCCAAACCCTACAGGAGCTTCTAATCTCAACCAAGATAAAAGCCAAAGGTCTTACATTGGGCTACGAAGGCCCCCCATGATTTGCCACCCCATCTCCAGTAACCCCCCAACATCATCTTCTAAAACTCACTTCTTCACTCATCTTCTCCAAACACGTTGGCCTGCTTGTTAGTCCTCAAACTAACGCTTGTGCATCTGTCCTTCCTTTACCTGCGATGTTTGCCTGTCAGACATCCACGTGGCGTTCTCCCTCCTGTTCCTATTCAGATGTTAACTTCTCCCTGAGGCCTGCCCCATCTAGTCTATACAAAATAGCATCCCCAAACCCCTTCCCAAACATATTTTTCTTCATAACACTTAACATCAGACATATTATATATTTACATGTTTACTGTCTGCCCTCCCCCCACTAGAATGCATGCTTCATGAGGGCACTTACCTGCTGTGTTCACTTCTATATTCCCAGTGTCTAGAACAGTGACTGATAGGCAGTTGGCACTCAATATATAATTGTTGAGCAAAGAAACAAATGGTTATATCTTTTTAGAGAATCTGATTTAAGAGTCTGAACTACCTAATGGACAAACACACACATACACGTACTCCCATTTTCTCAGAAAGGATGTTGTTACGTTTAATCTCTAAGTCCATACGTTGTCTCAATGAGCTAAAGGTAGGCAAGGAGGTGGAGAGGGCAAGGTGTCAGAAATGGCTCCAAAAGCAGATTCTATTGTAATAAGGAGGGTCTTGGTGAGGGGCAGTGAAGAGCAAAGACTCTTCATCTGCTAAATTTAGTCCTAAATCCAATGTTGTCCTAAAGCCAAATTATTGTGTTAGATTGTTGTTGTTTTCTAGAAATCTCAACTGGAAGTACTTAAATATGTACTGGAAGAATGAGAAGGAGACAAGAAAAAAACTAAGATGCCTTTAGTCATTTTTGTTTACCTCCATCTCAGTGCAGAGATAGTGATCAATAAAGATTTGACCCAATAGTCAAATGTGGAGGGCACTTCTTCCCTGACCTTCTGTTCTCACATTCCTCTTCAACTTTCCTCAGCTCCCTTCATCAAGCCTTCTAGCCTTCAATCCTAAAGCTCGAGCCACACACCATCAGTAAGAGTCATAAGATGTTTACTTGGACTCAACCCCTTAAACTGCCCTTTCCTTTCAGCCACGGTTTAGAACACACTTCACGTGGGTAACCAGTTCACCACATGGATGTGCATGGTAAGAGTTCTTCCCTCAGAGAATTATGGCGACACTTCTTGAAATGATGCTTGTAGATCCCTGGTCTCAGGTCTGACACCTATGAGACACTTACTGCCACGGTGTCTGCTGCTATCGTCACACTCATCATCTTCTCTTCCCCCATTATTGCTATTACTGATCAATTTCCACAGCTGCTCCATCCCTTTAGCACTACTAGACCACTTCCTTCCAACAGCTCACCATCGGTGTCCTGACTTCCCTTCTGAAATATGGCATATAGATCATATACTCAAAGGTAAACTTTCCAAGAAGCATGAAACTATCCTTTGGTGATCTATAGGCTTGATGCTAGAGTGGCACGACACTGCCTACCAGACTTCCAAAGGACCCACTGGCAATTTTAACTGTCACTTTCCCTTCCATTGTCATTACAATGACAAGAATAATCACTAGAAGTGCAATAATAATCATGACTCCTGCTGTGAACAAGAGGGAAGAACTGTGGCCTGTGGTACAGGCCACAATCTTATGTTTACTGAAACTTTTTAACTCACAGCTACATGTCATTAATGTCCCAACTAATTATCTTCAACTGGTGGGCCATGGATTTGCACGGCAGGACTCCTCCATCATAAATAGTCAGGAAATCTGAGCTGACCTTGATGAACAACTGTTGGAGACAGGGCATGGAATCAAGGTTCCTGTCCTGACTCTGATATCAGCCTCTGAATGACCCTCAGTAAGTCCCATACAATTGCTGGGCTTCAGATTACTCAGTTCTCAAATCTGTCCTACTCAGTGCCTAGGGATTGTCTGTTTTCTCATCAGTGGAGGGTAGAATCATGTGTTCTCATGAGGCTCTTTCCAGCTCTAGAATATTTGACATCTACTTCTTCAAGAATGCTGTCAGGTGTGCATTTGACAGTGAATGGAGACATGGAACTCATGTTTTCCTGACCTGCCTATGCTGCAGTGAACTTTGAATTTCACCTGAGAAAGGTATTACACATACAGTCAGGAATTCAAGTAAGACTATGGGGGAAACCTAGAAGCTAACATTTATTATGCACCTACCATATGCCAGAATTGTTAGATATGTTGTCTGAAATGACCTTCAAAACAAGCCTATGAGGTTGATATCACTCTCTGTCTTTCGCAGAGCAGAGAGTGGGCTGAGAGAGGCTGTGTCAGCCCGGAATAGGCAGAGTAAGCATTAGAACCCAGGACCACCTGGCAGAAAAGCTCACTGTCTATCTACTTCTGAAAACCCTCCCAGGTAGCTTTTTCATTAATTAGGGTTGTTATCATTGTTACATTTAAGGAAAAACATGTATTAACCTAAGTAAGTTTGCCTATGGCTTGTTTATATATGATTTACTTTAATTTTGTTAATGTAGATATACCATGCCTCATTCCCGAAAGGAGTTGAGACAGATTACAGGGATTACTGGGTAAATTTATAAACCTGGACTTTGTCCCTCGTATCATCAAGCAAAATATTAAATACACTGAAACAAATTGGTAGAAATTTTAAAACGTCATTTACTGATGGGAACTAATAATGACGCTAATGAAGGGAGAAAAGATCAGCCCAAAGAAAATGAATGATTTGTGTTGGCAACAGTACTATCAACAGGACTGATTAATTAATATAATAATCATTATTCCCCACCAAAAAGCCTTCCCTCCTCACTTGATCAGTGGCAAATATAAAGAAATCTAGGTAAATTAAGAAGAGAGTTTGATGAGGAATTTGGCTATTTTTGGTTGAAATATTATAAGTGATAACCAAAGTGAAGCCTTCTTGGTGTGAAAGAATGTAAAATTTATATTTAATCTAGCTCTGTGCCGAGTCCCCAAGTGATTTATCCTCACACTTTATTAGCTTAAAACAAATATACAGTGGGCTGCTTTAAAGAATAGTTACTTGAGTATGGGAGGCCAGTGGGAGGACTTTATTTCTCCACTTTATGGAGTTTGACCCCATTTCTGAAAGCCGAAATAAAGAGCAGGGCTGAAATCAGCCTTTGGCTGTGACCCTTAAATTGCTTGTTATGATTGTTCATGAAAGCTGAGTATGCCCCACAAGTGACCTTGGGTAATTTTATAAAAATCAATCAACCATCATTATTGTTACTTCCCCTCTAAAATAAATAAATGAACACAACTTTTTACATGTAATCACCTCTTTCCATTAAACATCTCCTTTATTTCTTTTAAAGGGAAGTAAAGGAGACTTTTAGCAGCTAGCTAATGTTTGCAAAGTACATCAAAACCTGCTTTTGGCTAACCCTACAATTAGACATCCTCTGTAATAACCACAAAACGATTTCTTGTGTGTGTGTGTATGTGTTCTAAGAAAAACAAATACACAGTTCTAGCTATTTTCCCCCTTACGGAAAAAAATTTAGAGTATGAATATTTTATCATACAACAAGACTCTTCAAAAGAACTAGCTCTACCTCCTATCTTCAACTCTCTCCCTCCACTCTCTTCAACCCTCCCCTGCTGGGCTTTAGCTTGACAAGTCCATCAAAACTGGTCCTGGGCACCAGTGGGAACCACATTGCTGAATCCAAGCCTGGAAGCTCAGTTCTCACCTTTCCTGAGTGGCCGGCAGCATTTGATACACTTGGTCACTCCCTCTTTTTTGAAACTCTTTCCCATCACTTACCCAGCACTGTGCCCTCCTGGTTTTCCTCCTACCTCCCCTCTTGGCCTCACCTACCTGATTTCTCCTGATTGTCCCAACCACTGACACCTGGAGTGTTTCAAGACTCGGTCCCTTGATCACTTTTCTTATCCTTCTATGAACACTGCCTTGGTTGTCCCATCTTGTCTTAAGGTTTTAAATACCATCATATACTAATTGCTGAAGACTCCCAAATTTACATCTCCAAGGCCAACCTCTACCCTCATCTCAAGACTCGGAGATCCAACTGCCTACTCAACATCTCTTCTTGATGTCTCATAGGTTTCTCAACTTAGCATGTCCAAAAAGTGAACTCATCTTGCCCCACGGTCTTCCCACAGTCCTTCTCATCTCCCTAAATGGCAACTCCATCCTTCTCGTTGCTCAGTCTGAAACTCCTAGAGTCAGCATTCACTCCCTCTCACACGACATCCAATCCTTCAGGAAAGGTTATGTATTCTTCCTTCAAAATATCCCCATGATTCAACCACTTCTCACCACTTCCACATCTGTTGCTGGGGTCTAAATCATTCTCATCTCTTCCCTGGATTATTGTACAGCCTCCTGTACTCAGCTTCCTGCTTCCACCTTTGCCCCCACCCCAGGGTCTAGTCTCAAAACAGTATTCAATGTGACTTTTTTTCAAATGTAAACCTTATCATGTCACCTCTCTGCTCAAAATTCTCCAATGGCTCCTACCATACTCAGAGTCAAAGCCTACCAAACCCTGCAGGACTGGTCCTCTCTGGCCCACTCTCCCTCCACTCTCCCTGTGGCTCACAATCCTCCTGCCACCCTGACTTTCTTGCTTCCCTGCCTCACAGCCTTTGCCCTCACTGTATGTAAATCCCTCAACCACCACCAAACCCCCTACCCACCTTTCTTGCTGCGTTTTTCCTCCATGCTGCTCAGCAAATCTACCAAAAAATATAATTTTCTTATTTGACTGTTTTGCTTATAGAAATCAACTCCATGAGAGCAAGAATCTTGGTCTATTTCGTCCACAGCCATAGCCCCTGTGCCTAGAACAGTGCTGGCACATGGGCACTTGGTAAGTGCTCACTAAATACTAGATGGACAAATAGGAGTTCAAGTTATAGGAGTGAATGAGGTCTCCCAAAGAGAACATGAAGAGTGAGATCAGAACAGAGATAAGGGGAACAAGCCGTCAAATTTTAATAAAGACTAGAATAAGGAGAAGTAGTAAGATTCTTGAATGTGGAGGCCGGCCCCCTGGCCTAGCGGTTAACTGCGCGCGCTGCGCCACTGGCGGCCTGGGTTTGGATCCCGGGCGCGCACCGACGCACCACTTCTCCGGCCATGCTGAGGTCGCATCCCACATAGAGCAACTAGAAGGATGTGCCCCTATGACATACAACTATCTACTGGGGCTTTGGGGAAAAACAAGGAGGAGGATTGGCAATAGATGTTAGCTCAGAGTCGGTCTTCCTCAGCAAAAAGAGGAGGATTAGCACGGATGTTAGCTCAGGGCTGATCTTCCTCACACAAAAAAAAAGAAAGATTCTTGAATGTGGGTCAAAGAATTAGGTGAATCAGAAGAAGAATCAGAAAGTTGTAGAGACGTAGGCTCTAGGAGGAGATTTAAGGACCATGAAGGTGATAGATGAAGATGGCAAGCACTTAGTGTCATTTTTAGGAGGCTCTTGGGAGAGAGGGTTCAGAGCAAGAGTGTGCTTGGTTAGGATGTGAATTGAATGCCAGGTGATGAAATGGACCCAAGGAGAGTGACTCCAGTTTTAAGCAGAGGGAAAGCCAGAGGTGAATGGAGGCAAGATCCAGGGAGGGATCTGAGAAGCCCAATTAATCAGATCAACCTGTATCACCAAACTAGATAATTCACTTACTCAAAGCTTGAACTATCTAAACTTTTATATGTGAATTATCCAATTTACTTATCTATATTGATTAATCTCCATTCAGCTCTTTGTGTCAACACTGAATAATTCCTTAAAAGTTTAGCAGCCTATATCTTGTTACCTTTCCAGTCGTTAAATAGTCAAAGAGACAGAGAAGCCAGTGGAATTCCTTTTCCTTGAAAGATTATAGATGATTATCCATTCAGGATGGACAGTTCCCACTCTGCTTGGATAAGAAGGGCTGTCTGAGTGATCTGGGCACAGCTGGGGTACACGGCTGCACCCTACTGCACCACGTTGCTGTGGAGGTGGGCGTCAGGAGGCGGTGAGAACAAGGAGGGAAGAGTAGCATTCAGGGAAGGCAGCCACAGCCCGAAGCCTGCGCTGTGATGGGGATGCACACAGCTTCCTTTGTTGGCAAGATCCGGATTAGACTTGTGCCTGATCCACTGGAGCAGAGCCTGGAAGCCTTCGAGGTGGGCTTGTCCCTGGCCAGAGAGGCGGAAAATCAATTTGGCTGGCAAACGAGAGCCCCCAAGAGCTCAGTGCACGCTCCATAATCCTATCCACTAGCAGCTCAGGAAATAGATGCCTGAGCCCTCACATATTCATGGGGGATGTGAGGCATAAATCAGGCTTTAAGGATTGGGGGCAAAGGGAATGGACTCTCTGGCTGGCTACTAATTAATCAAGCACAGAACACCTAAACCTAGCAACCTGAGAGTGAGCCACACACACTCAGGCACAGGCTCTGCTGCTGCTTTTCCCGATTTTTTTTTTTTCATTTCAATTAAAATAGATATCCGATGAAATTTTCCCCTTTAGCTGATGCTGCTTATGCACCCCCCTGTTCTTCCTTTAATTAAAAAACATGCTTATTGCAATACTTGCCAGAATCACTTTAACGGTATTTTAATTGTAATGTCTCTGCCTGATTACAAAAAGAAAATATGAACTAGAAAGTGTTTGCAAAATGTTCTCAGGATGCCGGAAAAGAATCACACACCTCCCCGGATGGATGCCACATGCTAATTCCTTAATTAACCTGGAACTGCAGTCAAATGGGCAGTGTCGAGGAAAAAACATCTGAAATAAAATCACTGACTCAGAGCTGTGAACAAGAGCAGTTGGGAGAAATCGTTTTCATCAGCTCAGATTTCCCTAGCAGGAGAAAGAACTGCATCTAACTAAAAATGCCATGCTCAGGATAGGCCCATTCAATGTGGCCAGCCAAATTTCCATCATTCTTTGCAAAGGGTTGCAGAGCCTTTAGGAAAAGAGTAGCTGGGCCAGGTTAATTGGCTTCCAGGCCTGACAATTCTATATGGTTCCCTTTATTGTCTTAGGCTAGTAGTTCTCAAACTTGAGCATGCACCTAAATCACCTGGGGGTCTTAAAACAGATTGGTGGGCCTCATCCCCAGAGTAGGTTTGCTGTGGGGCCCCAAAATTTGCATTTCTAGCATGTTCCCTGCTGATGCTGATGCTGCTGATTGGGGACCACACTTTGAGAACCACTACTCTAGATAAATCAAGCGACTGCTCTAGGTGTCCATAGTCTTGTGTTGTTTGCTATTATCTAAAACAGGCTTAGAAATATAAGGCTGGAATTCGAGATTAATTCACTTTGTCATTCAACCAACATCTGCTGTTTTCCAGCCTTTCTGCTACATGCTGAAATAAAAAATGAACACAATACAGTCTCCACTTTCAGAAGGTCAGGATGAAGTTTAATTACTCCAGATGAATAGAAATACCCTGGTTTTAGTGAATTGGCCAACTTTACAGATAACTGAGAAAGAAGGTAAAGAGTGTGACTCAGGCTTTTACTTTTTCTGTAAAACATCAAATTCATTAAGTTAACCTTATAAATGGATTAACTCTATACTAATTATAGAAGTGTAAACATATTTGTGGAAGAGAAACTATACAGAAATATTTAAAGGAACTCAAACACTGGGATATAAATAAATGCCTTTGTCATTATAGCCACTGTTATCGATTATTACTTAACTAAATTTGATCTCCTTTATACCTTCAGAAAAGCATTACTTCCTTTTACCAACAAAGCATCTGGTATTTAAGTGCTCATGGCCCTCAGCTGTTCATGGATTTCTAAAAAGTCACTTAAGATATCAGAAAGAAAGCTGTTTGTGAGGACAAACAGAAAAGACTAAAAAAAGCCCCACAAACAAACAAAACCTATCTTTTCCCCAAAGTCTGTACCAGGCCATAAAAATCTCCCCAGCTACCAAGTTACTCATTCACATAATCTCCTTCCTTCTCTTTGTCAAAGTCCAATTAGCATTGACCCAATCACATTTTTGACCAGCCCTGCAATTTGATACATTTCTCTGAGCAATCTGTTTATTCAAAAGGTTCCAAATATAATTATTCTCTGGATATTATAAACATGATTTAGTTGTAGCATAGTAATTTTAGAAATTAAAGGTAACAGTTATTTCCTCATAGTATTCATTTATTAAAAAAGCAAGAATACCTCCTCCCTTTACCTGACCCCCAGGAATATTACATTACATGAGAAATAATGAAACCGGCAAACAGTTAGCCACTGATGATTAAGCAGCTAGTAACTATGGGGGCTCGGAATTGGCCACCTCAAAATATGTCTCTGCCTGAAGGACACTTTGACCCCCACCCCCAGTAACTGACCAAAAGAGTTTGGGATGGGAGGCCTTCCCCCAGGACAAGCCATCACCATAGACATCTGCGGGTATCTGGGAGGGTCCTTGCTAAGCCCATTCTTAGTCATGGTTACTCTTTGTAAGAGACATTTACATTTGTAAGGGAAATCTCCATTTGTAAAGGTATCTTCTTCCCTGTACCAGGAAGAAGGGGAGGTGCGGGGTGGCCTTACCTAGAAACTTATCAGAATAGAAGGTGAGGATTTAAATCTGCATGATAAATTTACCCATTGTTAACTGTGCTGTTTGGACACTATGCTATCTGACTCCTACTAGGTTCTGGGTAGCATGTAGTGGGTGTTCGAGATATTTTTTTCAGGAATTGGAACTCCTTGTCCACTTCAGCCCAGTTGAGACCACCAACTCATCAACTGGGCCCACGCAGACATATGTCCCATAAGCGACATTTTGCCATCAAGAGGTTAAAGCTCCACCCTTAGGGCATGCTAACACCGCCATTCTGTGAACATGCATCCCTTGAAGAGGCGTGAAGCCTGACCATGCTTACACAGATCATCAATCACCTCATTTCTCCTCCCCTCCAATCATTTCAGACCACCTTGTCCCTACCCCGTAAATATCCCTGAGTCCCCATTTTTGGGGAAGTGGATTTGAGATTCAATCTCCCGTTTCCTCAAGTGGCTGCCTTGTGACTAATAAACGCTCTCTCTGTCTGCAATCTCATCCTCTCAGTGATTGGCTTTCTGCATGGCAGGCAAAAACGGACCTGGTGTGGTAACAATAATAGTAATGAAATGCTTAGTCTCCAATATATTTTAATGTGAACAAGAATCTCAGATACATAAGCATTCCATATTTCTAGCTCCACTCCCAGTTTGGATAAACAGGATGTGGGAATCATTAATCAACAAATGAGGTAGAGAGGTAAGGTGAGACCAAGTCCTGAAGGACGCTGTAAGCCAGATTCAGGAGTTTAGACTTGATGTTAAAGGCTAATGGAAAGTCAACGAAGGGTTTTAAGTAAGGAAGTTTGAAACATTTATCTTTCGTTACTAAAAATATTATAGCTTCTGTGCTAGGAAGGGACTGGTCCCTTTCGGTAGCATTTTTCATGTTACCATATCCAAGCTGTCAAGACATAAAACTGTAAATTGTTTAATATCTATCTATCTGTCTGTCTGCCCATCTATTGAAAGCATGTCCTTTCTCACAGCATTGGCTTATCTTTCATTTAAGGCTAATCAAGTGTGTCTGGGACTGTTCTCTGGAGGTAAATAATGTAAGTCATTGTCTGATTGGGAAAAATAAGGAGTTTCAGAGCCAAGTGTCCCCCACATTAAAAAGCCTTTGTCTCTGATCTCCTGATACACAAATAGTAAATGGAATTGGTCACTGTCTGGACTAATTCACTAACATTTGAGGATACCAGGAAGGGCTCCGATTATAGAGAAATTCACAACTAACATTAATCTGCCTCTTTAGGTCAGAAATTCATTCATTAGTTGATTCATTCAACAGTTATTTGAATACCTACTATGTGCCTGGAGATATAATTGTCCTGGCAATATAAAGCTAGGCAAAAACATAACTGGCCCCTGTTTTCATAAGCATATAGCCTAGGACACATCTTCCCCAAAAGTAGAGGGAAGAGAAAAATGCACTCTAATGTTAAATTTGTAAAGAACTGATATAAAAGTAATTCAGATTCTTAGCTGATTAAAAATTCTATCCATGATCCACTTAGCTTTGGATATAGGAAAAGTCCTCTCCCATTAAATAAGTAACACCAGCTTCTCACCAAGGAAAGACTGACACACAGAGACACAGGGAAAAGTGCATTAAAGACGGAGTGCAAAAAAGTCAGGTTAATTCTTTCTGAGGCTGACTTCTTCAGCAGGCTTCTCCTTTAGATTATTGCACAACCCAGACCCTTCTGGAGCACCAGGCTTGAAAATATGGCAAGAAAATTTACTAACTCCTTTATTGCACTTCCTCCACAGGGTTGCACACACAAGCAACATTAACATCCAGTAGAGATTTACACAAGCCACTCTTCTCCGACAAAGGGAAGAGGGTCACCATCATTTCCATTTTGCACATTGACTTGAGGACAAGAATCTTACCCAAAGCCACAGGAGGGTCTGTGGCTGCCTCAAATTTGAAACCCCCAGTTTGCTGACCAAACTGCAATGAATCAACCCTGTTGCGTTGTCTGTACATAATCAAACCATCTCCTGCCTTGAAGAAGCCATGTTTCAACTGAGAGAGGAGGCAATTTAGTTGATCTCTTTTTAAACCAACTTGCAGATAAATTATTTTAAACTTAACAATTTGCAACAAATTTTACCAGCCCACAAAACCCTTTATGTTGACCAAGACATTCTATAGTTATGAGAGAAAGAAATATTAATGCAGAATATTTCATTTTTATCAAATCTCCAGCCTTCCTTTAGGTGGATTTCCTTTAAATCTAAGCTGACATCTGTAAAGTCTTAAAGCTGGAGGCACAGGGTAATCTGCCCAGTGATTCGCATGGTCTTGATGCACACAGAGAACACAAGTAATGTCCTGGGAAGTCCTGTTTCATAGCACTCTCAGATCATTGCATTGTAAAGTGTTATCGGAAGCATGTACCTAGTGAACCTGAGGCTGGTTCGGTGCTAACCAGGAGGAACCAGGTGTACAATCCCTGGGATAAAAAAGGCTGTGCTGGGTACAGCACTTAACACCTCACTCTGAAATCCTCAAACCCTTGCTAAGGATGAAGAAACTCTACAAAGAACCTGACAGTGAGTCAAGAGATGATGCTCATCTCAATAAGCCAAAAAAATTCATTTCTATGCTATAGAAATCCCAAATATAATAGACTACAGGGAACTGACTGTCCCCAAAACTGTGGACTAAAAAAAAAAATTTGGAGAAAATGAGACCACATTCCCAACTGAACCACAAAAACACGCTTGCACAAGTCAAAATAACAAGGAGAATGGAGGCAACCAAATGGATAGACTCTACTGTGTCCACCTCTGTATCCTTCCCTCTCTTGTCATAGAAAGGAAAACACTTCAATATGCATTTTGAAGATAACAGAGGCAAAAGCAATCCAAGGCCTTTATTACCTAGATAATTCTTTCAGTAATCCAGTTTTCTTGTATATAGAAGCAGCTACTATCTGTAAATAAAATTGTAACTTAGACCTGATATTCAGCCATCTCTTCTGTTATCCCCTTCAGTCCAAAAGAAATAACAACTAACATTAATTGAGTGCTAGTCTAAACCAGTCCCTGTGCTAAGAGCTTTATAAATATTCCCTTATTTAATGCTCAAAAGATGCATGTGAGTTGGGCAGTACATTGTAGTGTTGCCACACAATAGCAAACAATAAATGTTAGCCATCGTCGTTACGGGTTGCTGTCACTGTAACAGGCATCACTCTGATGAGGAGAAATCAGAGGCTTACGGAGGCTACTCAACTCACCCAAGGTCACAGAGCTGGTAAGAAGCAGAGCCCGGATTCAGACTCAGTTCTTTCTGGCTCGAAAGCCTGCCAAGAATTTAACTGCTTTGGTATACACCAGTAGACCAAGAAATAGAAAATCACATTAAGGGAAACTATTAAGCAGCAATGGAGACTGGAATCAAGTCTCTGCTCAAGCATTTTAAAGTGATGGCATTGTAAGTACTAAGAAACTACAAAATGTCTTCCTTTTGAAAGCCCAACACTAAAGGAAAAGGGGTTGCTAGAGTTCATCCTCCTCTAACTGACCCTTTATTAATTATTATCTCTAGGCCACTTCATGTCAGGCTGCTTGACCACCAGACAGAGAGAGATTCATTGCTTCATTCAGAAAATATGAATGCTTCCCCAGCTACAGACCACAAGCCCAAGATCCTTGCCCAGGACGCATAATGGCTCAGACAAGAGGGTAACATTCTTTCTTTGTTATTATGGCTCATCATAATTACTTGGAATAAAATAATAAATTTTAATTCAGTGATGCCTATGGCCGTTGGGCATCTTAACATAAAAGAACAAAAAAATATAATTAACTAAATCAAGGCAATATGCCTATTTCCATCCAAGCTCATTAGTATTAATTGATGGGGTTAATTCTCTTTTGTGTTTAACAGTACCCCCTAAAAAATAATTGTTTTTAAAAAAAAGGAGGGAGAGAAGAAGTAGAGAGAGTAAGTAGACAGAAGTTCTGCATCTTTTGCTAATTAAAGTGAAATAATAATAAATATAGCTGAAGTTCTTATCATGGTCACAAAAACTCTGCTATTTTTCAATAAAGTTCAGGAATCAGTACACATAGCATCATAAATAATGGTGAAAACACGGTCTTTGGTGTCATTTCCCAATTGCCTCTAAGAAATTTCTAATCCTCCTTTCTACTACATAAGTTGTACTGGTAAGAAAAAATATCTATTCTATTTCATAGATGGAAATTAGTAAGGCACAGAGTTAGAGACTCTTGAGGGCCACATGTGGAAGTGTTGATTTTCCTGATGTAGGAGCCTGCTCCTGTATATATTAGGATGCTGCCTTCCATGAATGGAAAAATAATATACAAGATGCAGTATTTTCATAGAGTAGTTCCAAACGTAGTTCTTAGGTGATCTAGTTGCACTTTTATTTAGCACTAATCCTTTCAAAGTGTGTGCATACTGCATGTAGAATGTACTCTTTGTAATATTGTGGAAATGGCTGAGAAAGTACTTCCACTATAATACTTTATATTTTTTTTGTTAAAATCTTTTGAAGATATTCCTTTTTGGCTTGAAATTTTTTATGCTTTATCTCAGTTGGCAGATGGTATCAGAAAAATAAAGAAAATTCCACTTAGCTATTTGTCTGATACCAGGAATGGATATGAAAAAGATAGAGAACAACAGACATTCAGAGAGTGAATTGCTGTTCATGGTGATGATGGTGATGATTCAATCTTATATTTGAATACCTTTTTATTATCTTCGAGTACTTTCACACATATTATCGACCAAGAGAAGACATTAGAGGTTTTGAGCTATGCTGTATCAACCAGATATTTGAGAGTTGGACTTCTTCACCAGTGAAGGCCTTCTTCAAAAGCCTTTTAGAAATGGAAAAATAACTTACCAATAGATTTTATATTCCTATAAATCATAATGATATACATTTATACATAGGTGTGTGGATGTATATATGTGTATGTTAATATACGTATATTAATGTGTATATGTGTGTACATTTGTACATATGTGTATGTATATATATGGATATATATACATGTCAGTGAGCACAGCTAAGGATGGTGAAAGTAAATTAGTTGGGAAAAGTGATATTTAAGAGAGCAAAGTTTAAAAATTATACTGCCAAAATTTCATTCAGGACTTAAACTCTGCACCCTTTTACTTGTCCATTAATTCAATAATTAGCTCATATTCTTTGAGCCCTCATCATGTGTCACGCACTGTCCTGGACAGTGAAGAGACAGTAGTAAATAAATGAGTGAAGTCCTTAGCCTTTTTCAGCTTACACTCTCAGAGGAAACAGACTGTATACAAACAAGTAAATTATAATATGTCATGTGATGATAAGTCCTATGAAGAAAAGTAAGGTAAAATAAAAGGATAGAGAGTAATAGGATAGGGAGTGGTTATAATTTTAGAAAAGATGGCCAGCAAGACCTCTCTGAGAAGTTGACATTTTCTAGAAGAGTAAATGAGATAAGTGAGCCAGTCACATGAACACTTGGAGAAAGAATGTTCCAGGCAAAGGACATTATGTGCAAAGGCCCTGAGGTAGATGTGTGCTTGGTATATTCATAGAAGAGCTGGAGCAGAGTGAATGAGGAAGACAAGATCAATGAATGGACCAGAGGTTTGACGATCATAAGGACTTCAGGTTTTATTCCTAGTGAAATGAGAAGCCACTGGGGGTTTTTGAGGAAAGAAGTAATAAGATCTGATATATTTTTAAAGGACATGGACAATAAACTATTGGGGATTTATTTTAGCATCTAGCATAAAAGTCAAATGCCAATGACAAACACATGAAGGTTTGTTTTTCTATCACAAAAAGCAAATCAGAGGCGGAGATCCAAGTTGCCATGCTAGAATGGAAACTCCAAAGTCATCAGCCTCCTGGGTTTCTTCTATTTTTTGACTTTCCCATCTTTAATGAGTCACCTCATGGTCCAAGATGGCAGCTGAAAATGTAGCCATCACATTCACATTCCAGGAGGCAGGGAAGAGAAAGAAGGCCGGACAAATAGGGCATGCCTCCTCCTAGGTCACCTCTACTTTAGGGAATTTCCCAGAGGTCCTGCACCACACTTCCCCTTACATCTCATTGGCCAGCCCTTAGCCACAAGCTATGTCTAGCTACAAAGGAGGTCATGAAATGTCACATTTTATCTGGGTACATTGCTGCCCCAAATAAAAACTGGGGTTCTGCTACTAAGGAAGACAAAGAATTAGAAACATGGGAACCAGTTAAGAGGCCTTTTGAAAAGGTCTCAGGCAAACATTATGCTGATTAGGACTAGGTTGGAATCAACGGAGGTGTTGATATGTGGGACACATGAAGACCCAGCCAACAAGATTCACTGAGGCACAGTTCATGGGATGTGATTTTGGTCTGAGCCTTTGGACATGCATAGTTCCATTAAGTGAGGTGGGGAAGTTCCTCAAACCTTGATTCAGCGTATATTGATATCTACATGATCAAAACATGTCTCAGACACAAATGATATGCTTTTCACCTCTTCTCCACTATCCAACTCTAATCTTACGTCCTCGACACTCTCATTACTTCAGTCTACATTCTGCCCTGCTGCCTACATCACATATTTTAGAGCTAGAAATTTTACTCTTTACATTTGTTCTCTAATGATTTCTTCTTTAGTGATAATGAACTTTACTGACATTAAGTATTATTCTTCACTTTTTCATGTGTCTCACAAAGAGTTCCTAGGCCACTTAATAAGTATTCACAAGTCATCTGTTGAATCAAATTTGATCTGTGTCCTTTCCCTGTTCTCATTCTTTCTAGAAGCTATGACCCACATCTCTATGATAAAAATCTCAGAGTTTCACTTTAGGCAACCTTGCTTTCTGTCAACAACTCCCACATCCTATTTGTACAGAAACTGGTGTCCACTACTTACTCTCACATTCCTACCAATTGTCCTATTCCCCAAGAGAAAGAGGGGATCCTTCAGATAACTCAGTCTCCCTCACCACAGGATGAGGATTTGCCCTTCCTAACATAGCTCACTTATTCTAAATAATATGAAATATTGCCTGAACCAGGAATAAAAATCACTATTGGAAGGTGACAGATTGGGGCCAGTATTTAGGTTGGTTAGATCTTGAAATCTCCAAGAGTGAGAAGCCAGGTGTATATTCCACATGTCCCTGCCTTTCTCTTACTCTTTGCTCTCCCTCGGATGCCTCTTCACCTTCAGTCTCTGGCCATACCAACACCATTCTTTGATTGAGCATTTACCTGGAACTCATAGGACATCCAGAGACTCAGCTGGGCTGAGTCTGAGGACCTTTAGCTGAGAAACTTCTCCTAAATGGTATCAATGTAAGGCAAAGACCCTTGAGAGCCTGAAGGGCATGCCATCCTCCAGCAGAATTTGACTCCTGTGGGGAGAGTCCTGGTTAAAGGCCTGCAAAGAGCATCTTTCCTCTGAGCCGAGGTTTTAAGTCTGTAATTTTCCTTTGTCATTGCCAGTCCTTAGGAAGTTGATGGCTGTCAATAAATCAGCACTCTCCATAGCCACTGGCTACGCACACAAACACACACACACACCACAAAGACAGGTCAAGAGCCCAAGCTCACAGACCATTTTTCCTAAAGGGTACTAATTAACTGATTTTCCCAAAAACTTCTCCTTGCTACTAGAGAAAAAAAACAGCTTCCAGAATATAGAAAATAAAATGCCTAATCAGAGAAACCTGATCCCGTCTGTAAGAAACAGGTGTCAAAATGGTATCAGTTTATCCCCTTCAAAATATTTTATTTTTGCTCATATAGCTATGCTCTTACTCTAACAAGAAGAAATGCTCCTGTAAGTGTTAAATATATTTACAGTAAAGAATAGTGTTTTAGTGCAGTTTTATAGATATCCATAACTAATCACATTTCCCAAGCAATTTTCATTTGCCAATGAACAGTGTCACTTTGATAACCATTCCTTATTATCTGCCACTGAAGCAGGCAATGATTTTTATTCTCATTTAACAGATAAGGAAACAAACGCACAAAGAGCTGAAAAAACTGACTTAGTCACTTGGCGACGTGGTGGAGGAGCTGGAATCTGAATTCTCCGTCTTTTCCAACTTCCCAGACCCTAGAGCTATGTGGCCGGTTTTGCAATAAGGAAGCCTATTTATATGACTTTCCACGGGACCAGGAAGTCAAAACCACAACAGGGTAAAAGCAGGAAGACATGGCTTTCTTGGCAGGGAATTTCAAAGGCAGCAGCACATTAACCGATTTTGAAGCATTTTGCTATATTGTGGGGGCTGCCCTGGACAAGCCTGACTACAAAGGGCTTTGCATAAAGAAGCGTATTCTTTGAGAACACTGTTAACCTTCTTGTATTTGAAAAATTAAAATAATCAAGCTCTGTGCTTTAAGAGTCAAAAGAAAGGGCTTTCCTTTTGAACCCTCTGACCACTTCTTCCTTTCGTGGTAAAATCCCAATTTGGCCCGAGAATAAATTGTCAACCACGTGCTGGTACTTTTCCAAAAAGATCCCCTCCCTCCTGCCCCCTAAAAGTGATAGAATTATACATAACAACACCACCACAGACCTCCACCCTCCGCAAACCTTTAATGTGCAGTAAGTTGAGGATACTCGTGTTGGTGTCTAGCTGGAGCAACTGGCCTTTCTCCACCGTGACATTGTCGCCATCTTGTGGCACTCTTGCAGGAAACCAGCTGTGAGCCCTCGACCACCTCCGGCAGAACTGAAAGGAGAAGGTGCCCTGGAAAACAGTTTTGTTGTTTTGTTTTGTTTTCAAGCAAGATAGTATGGGTGATCAGTCAAAACAGAAGCTTCTTAAACTAAAATTAGTTTAAATATAATTTTAAATGTCTCAAAATTGGTCACCCACACTTCCTCATATAACTAAAAAAGGGAAAAATACTGCAGGTGCAAAGTTGAAGTGCCTCTCTGCTCGGCCTCTGGAATTCTCCAACGACATGCTGGTAATGTTTTCTTGCCTTTTTTTTCCCAGCACAGGCCCCCTTCTACGTAACAGATGGGGTCGATTCCATTTTTTATTTTTACAGACATGTATTGAGTCTTGGACAAAAAGTCATAAATAGCCTGGAATAGAGAGAATTAAAATGTTCTGCTTGATGGGTGGCATTTTGCTTTATGTAATTGGTATCATTTTTCACTGGCTCTACTGCCAAGTGTCCCTGTTTTATAGGAACATTCCTCTTTCCAAGTGCTCAGATCCATCCTCCCACTCTGCCTCCTTTGATTTTCTTGCCTTTCCCTCTGTGCGTGGTGCATCAGTGCTGAACAAGCCCATGCAGGGGAAGAACGCCAATTGACCTGGGACGAAAACTCAGCACCTTTGAGTGAGGGGCAGGGAGCGAGACTGAGAGGAGCCCAGGGGAGGAAGCACCCCTCTCCATCCCGGCCTTCAGTCTCCCTCTCAGAATTTTTGGCTTTCCTGTTAATTTATGGTCACACTGAAGTCATGTGTTTTGCAAAACAAGCACGTAATAATCACATAAAACAGTATTCAGCTCATGCAAGAGGCCGAGATCACGTCTAAATGTCTTGTGCAGTTATGGGACTGTAATTATGATAGATATAATGGAATCAGAAGAGGGAAGGTGAATCCCTCAAGGTATTACATACAACATGTGTATGCCTCTCTCCACACAGTTCTTCTTCCCACCCAGATTCCAACCAAATGTGAAGCCCGAGTTCCTATAAAATAACTGCCTCCCGTGAGGTGTTAGAGGCAGATGGGAGAAGATCATTAAGAAGGGAAGGCATGTTTATAATACCAATAACAACACCTACACAGAGAATAGTGCCCTCAAGATCTCTGGGAGAGAATGGAGAGATGTGTTGCCAGAAGAGCCGGAGATTTTCCAGGAGAATGTACTGACCCCCAGCTCAAGAGTCCCAGGTTACATACCCAACCCAATCACCAACAAGTCTTTGGGATAAACAAAAGCAGAATCTTTTCATTTTCTGCATATACAAAGGAGAAATAAAAGTCAGTGACTCATCCCAATTTAAAAGATGGAAAGGCATAAGGTATGGTGATGAGCAGCCCCAGCACCATAGAACAAAGAATGTGTGGTACACGAGCATCGTTGTGAGCTGTATGATCCGTGTTCCCATGATGACTATCTGTAGACTCAAAAAGTAGGAGAGAACTTTAGCTCTCTACTGATTTCACCCAAAGCTAGGTATAGGGAGATAAAATTATGAAAAGTGCTCCTTATACGGCTACGCATAATACATTCTTAGAATCCCTTAATTCACTCCTGTATAATCCATAAAGAGAAGAGGGAGGTGAATAGAAGAAAACTGGAGTGGAATAAAGTGGTGAGAAGGTGGAAAAGACTGACCCAGATGAAGATGGTAAAGACAACTGCAGAGAAGGGTGAACTTGGTTATCTGTAATGCCAGAATGGAGTTCACTATAAAAGGACATTTGAAAGAGCTTGGATTTCCAGAAGGTCAGAGATGGAAAGGACTAGAGAGAAATCCTATCACTTCATTTTAAAGATGATGTTTCACACAGTGTTTCTCAGCCTAGAGCCGTTTAAGGTGCAGATTCCCTCCGTGCCACCATGATGGATGGAATCAGAAGCCCAGGAGGCGGGGCCCTGGGATCTGTCACTTTAATGGTCTCCTCAGATGACACTTCTGCATCAAAGTTTGATGACCAATTCAAGGCAAGGGCTGGAGGGGAGGGAGATAAGTCCAAAAAAGGAACCAGGAAGTTTCCTTCAAACCAACCCCTGAAGCTCAGGGTCTTAAGGAAGACTAGTAAACAGGGTGAGATGGTGTGCGGATGAGCTGTAAGAAGTTTGAAGAATCCAGCAGCGTAACTCTTTCTGAGACATTAACCTGGTGGTCAGATCCATAGCCCAGCTACAGAACTACAAAGAAAACCAGGATTCATGACCCTCACAGCGGAAGGACCCTCACAGTGGAACAACTAGACATTAATTAGGTATAAGGGGTCAAAGGAAGACCAATCCGTGATGTCTTCCATTAATTAATTTAAGAACATTTTAAAACTTAAAATTGGCACCCATACCCATTATCTAGCTCTAGGCAAACTTTAAAGACTTCTCTCTTGCTCTGAAGCAGCTGTGTGTATCATTACCTGCCTTCCACGTGTTATTCATTTTGGCCTGGCCTGTCAACCCTCAAAAATTGCTAAAACATGGCCGGCCCCATGGCTTAGTGGTTAAGTGCGCGCTGCACTACTGGTGGCCCGGGTTCAGATCCCGGGCGCGCACTGACACACCGCTTCTCCAGCCATGCTGAGGCCATGTGCCACACGCAGCAACTAGAAGGATGTGCAACTATGACATACAACTATCTACTGGGGCTTTGGGGGGAAAAAAGAAGGAGGATTGGCAATAGATGTTAGCTCAGAGCTGGTCTTCCTCAGCAAAAAGAGGAGGATTAGCAAAGATGTTAGCTCAGGGCTGATCTTCCTTACAAAAAAAAAAAAAAAATTGCTAAACTCAACCCCAACCCAGCAAGGGGAAGGTCAAATATCTCCTCTCTACAGTTGAGGAAGCAAAGGCTCAAAGAGTTTAAACGTTGTGTCAAAGGCCATCGGGGTGGAGACAGACTGGACTCATGCACAGCAAGCACCCACTTCAGGGCTTTTCACTCACTGCGGCCTCTCCTGGAACACTCTTCGCCAAAAGGTCTGCATGGCTCACTCTCTCATGTCATTCAGGTCTCTGCTCAAATAACATCTCCTTCCCTGTCACCTTTTAAAATAGTACCTCCAAGCACTCCCTCTCCCCTAAGACAGATTCATTATGGTATTAGACCATATAATTCCTTGTGTATTTGTCACCCATTGAGCTTACATAAACGAAAAGCAAGGATTTTTGTTTTGGTCATTGTCATATCCCCAACTTCCTAAAAAGCATCTGACACACAGTAAATGCACGATAAAAATTGATAAAATAATTTCTTAAACGAATCATCCATCTAATTTCATGCACACACTTACAGCTATCACACACACACATACACACACGTACACGAGCATTAATACCTTCTTCATACAATAGGTGGACAAATTCTAAAATACTTAAAAATGCTACATTCCCTAGGTCTCCTGATCCATTGGGTTTGGCCCACATCCTTTCACATTCCTTTCTGTGTTTTCAAACTCTATTTAAACTTAAACCAAATGATGGAGAGTGTGTCTAAATTAAAACTTGAGACTCAGATTCAGTCTCCCTATGAAATCTTCTATGGATTTTTTTCTTTCACTCTAAGTCTCTCATTCAATCTACACATTGATATTGATATTGACATTCATCTTAAATGAATATGTGTTAAGCATTAAGTTTCAAGAGACCTAAGCTTCCCTGTGTCCAAACTTCTCCTTAGCATAATAAAGGTGTCTTGAAATATATAAATATTTATTGATGATTCATGCTTTAGTACATGAATGACTAAATACTAAAAGTCCTAAAAAATTAATGCATCTTCAACTGTCTAACAGCTACCTGGGGAAGTAGAAGAGCAATGTATTTCCCTGATTGCAAGTTGTCAGTGAATTCATGATTACACATATTCTGCCATAAGAATCTTAGCTCTTCGACATTTTCATAGTGGACACACTGGTAGCATCACACCCTACACAGGACTCCCAGGGCAATACCCTGTGAAACAGCAGGGATGGCTCACTTTCCAACATCTTTACCCTCTAATTCCTATCACTTTGATCCAATCAAGCAAAAAAGGATGCTGACAGCATTGATAAAATACTTCTTGTCAATATATTTGAAAGCCTCTCAGTTGATACCAACATGGTGTTTTTGGTGAAAGCCATGCTCTGTGTCACCAACCCAGCTCGTAGGTCAATGTAGGTTTTACTTCCACCGACTATAAACTCTTTACACTACAGTTTCCAAAGTGCTCAGCCTTTAGCTTTGGTGTTCATCTTTGAGATAAACAATCACTCATTCCCATTCTGCAGATGAAGAAAATCATTTCCGCATGAGCACGGGAGGGTGGGTGTGAAAATAGAGATTTAAGAACAATCCAGAACATGCCCTCATCTTAACGTCAGTATACAGTCCCAAATAAACCAAACAAGAAAAATAAAAAACATACACAAGCAAAAACTTTCCTGCCTCAGCTAGGAAGCTTATGCAATTTGTTTTCTTCCTACAGCATGTCAGCACTTCTCTGAACTTCAGGGAATGTGCAGTGTCTGCAAATCTCACATGTCACCTTAAATGTACTTGCAACACCACCAGAGTTATCTTGAAAGAAGTCATTGATCAGCAAGTTGGAACACCAGCCAAAGCAAAGACCTCTTTGTGAGCGTATGTGTTAAGTTGGGGTAGTGGAGGAGGTAGGGTATGAGAATTTTTCTAGTCACAGTGTCTCCTGGATGACAAAGATAAGAAAGAACTGTTTTGACACCTCCCCAGAATGCCTTCTTCTTCAGCATGCAAGCCCTGAAAATAGGAAAAGACAAGTCTCTGTAACTGGCATTCTCTCCTCCCTTAGCCTGCTTTATTTTCTTCAAAGCCCTTATCATGACTGAAACAATTTGTATTTGTTTATAGTCAGTCAACTCCCAAGAGAACGCAAGTTTCATGAGAGCTTCTTGGTTTTCTGCTATATCCCCAGCAGGGCATGTAGTAGGTACCCCCAAAATATGTTTGGATGAATGAATGATCAAGTCTTATTTGGGCTCGTAATCACTATGCCATAATTTAAAAAATAATTTGATATGGAGGTGCAAATTTTTTCACTTTTTTTCATTGCTTCTTTACATAGAAATGTTTTGAATTTTTATGAAACCAAATGTATTTATCTTTTCTTTCATGACATCCTCCATTATTTTATTCATAGGACACCCTTCTTTCATTCTGACATAAGTATCACTTACATGTTCTTCTTGATTTGTAAGATTTTATATTTGCATGTTAATCCTAAACTAATTTAGAATATATATTGGTGGGAAGTTTTCCATTTTTCTTTGTTTTTATCTTTGCTTTTGTTTTCCAAATTGTTAACTTTCTTTGCACTAGTTATTAAATATTTGCTCTCCTAAGTCTTGGCTATTTTAACAAATGTATTATAATGTTGGGTATTAAACTTGTTAGCCAACTAAAATCCCAAAACTTTGATGTATGAACTAATGTAAAGGTATCTCTCCAGATATGTGTGACCTCGTCCTTGTTCTTAAAGTGCTCATATTATCAGTGAGAGAAAGACAAATAGCCAGATAATTAATGTAAGTGTGATTAATCCAATATCAAAGGCATAACCCCCGTGCTATGCGAGTTCAGAGGATTAGATGGCTGACCCTGTAGAGACTGCCTTGCAGGTGACAACCAGTGTGTTAATCATCTTTTTATTTTAGTCTGGACACTACAGATAAATTAACACAGGCTGAGATTATTTCAGCTGATTACGAAACAGAAAATGCTCATTGTAGAAAAGCCAATCATCCCCAAATCCAGGATTACGAATAGATCCCCTGACCTATAATCTAATAACTCTTTGGGGAACAAAAAGGAAATCAAATTAGTTTGGCATAATTTGTTCTTACTGAGCTCGTGCTCGTTCTAAGTGATCACTTTCTTTTCTCAGTGCTTATAAACCCTTCACGACTGTGAGATAACACAAGCAAGTCCTTCCATGCTGCCCAGCATACTGACTACCAAAAGAAATGTCAACGATGCCTTTTGCCAGACACTTGTGCCCAATTCTAATTTACTCTTTGTCCCTATTAGAAAACCAGGCAATTCACTAGCTTCTCTCTCACTTCCGTACACCTCCTGTACTCTATGATTTCTCAAAGAAGACTGATATTAGCTCAACACTTCATGCATGTAAGTTATTTTAGCACTCGAGCTTCAGGGGACTACAACAGTCTACAAACAGAACGAATTTACAGAGCCTTTCTTTATCTTCTCTTCCATTGAAATCTTCAAATCTCCTCAAACTATGTCTCTTCTGAATTATAAGCCTGAAGATCATTCCATTTGCTGGAGAAAATAATAACGACAATGATAGCTATCGATTACTGAATGTCTCTAATGTCCCAGGCACGGCGCTAGACATTTTACGTACAGTATCACTAACCCTCACAACTGGAAAACATGCATATCACCCTCTCCACTTTAAATTTTAAAAATTAGTAATAGTGACAAACATTTTTTGAGTGCACTAAACAGGTATTATCTCACTTAGTAATCATAGACTCTTTTCTTGCCCGGAACTACTGAGCAGATGGGTCTCTGAATTCAACAAATATTTATTGAGCACCCACTACCCACTAGGCACTGGTCTAGGCACAAAGCTAAACAAATCCCTGACCTCATGGAGCTTATATTTTAGGGAGATAGAGTTGAATATATATAACAAATAACGCGCTCTGAAAAAAAAAAGAGTGGAGCAGAGGTGCCAGGGTGGGAGGAGCTCTTTCATATTGAGTGATCAGGATCTGCACCTCCGATAAAGGATTGGAGCAGAGAAGTAGAGTGTGAGCCAGAGGCCATCTGAGGAAGAGCAGGCTGGGAGGACTCAGGGTCAGCACGGAGGACAGACAGGGCGGCCGGGCCAGAAGGAAGGAACAGGGTACTGCTCTATCCTCTTTCTGCCGATGCAGTGGGACATTCGCTTTTCCCCCTGCATAAAGACCTCGAGTTCTTCATATGTCACAGAGAAAAGATACAGGCAACATACTCAACATTATATAACAGGGTCAACAAACTATAGCCCAAAGCTGGCCCATCTACTGTTTTGATAAATAAAGTTTTATTGGAACATGGCTTCGACCATTCATTTGCATATTGTTTATAGTTGTTTTCAGTTTGTGACAGAGACTATATTGTCTGCAAAACCTAAAATATTTACTATCTGAATCTTTATTGAAAAAGTTTGCGGACTCCTGGTATATTCCAATTCATACCATCAGTATAGTAGTAAGGACTGATATTGTCCAAGTGCCCAGAATATGCTCGGTACAGTACACCAACACTCCACTAACATTGAAATATGTTCAAAATGGAACTTTCTATAAGGAAGAATAAATAATTATAATACAGCTACCTAAGAGTTTGAGGACTGGCAAGCAAAAACAGCTTAGTAAAGAACATACATTGAAATACTGGAAACTAGTTTCATTCTCCTCATTTCCCAGCAAGCAATAAAACAGGTCTCTGAAGGTTACATGGGCAAGTGGAAGTGTGGGTGTGTGTGTGCGTGTGTGTATGCGCGTATTCATGCCACACACATGCGCATGCAGCCCTACACCCATACAGCCAAATCAGAAGATTGACAGATACACGCTAGCCTTTTCCACAGAGCTGACACACTGCCATTTAACCAGCGAGCATAGAGCACGTGTTTCTGTTCCCAGTCACCAGTAAGAGACAAGGTTAACATTTTAAGTGATGGGCTACAGCGTGTTATTTCCCCATGCAATGGACCCGTGACTGCACCGCCTTCGAAAACACTTAATTTCAGTGATTGAATACACGGAGCGCACTTTCCCTGCTATGAACCTTTGACAGCTCCTCAGTTTCATACACCAGGGGAACCTTTTTTTTCCTCCCCTTTATACCTGAAGGGAAACGAAATGAATATGTGGTGACAGAAAAGCAGGAAGCCCAGAGAATGAAAACCAGTCTATAAGCCTCGGTGTATTTTACAATAGAAGTATTCACTGCCATCTGCTCTAATTACCGTTAATGTTTGGGCTACCATCTTCATACAATAGAAATAATGATCTCTTCGAGGGCAAAAAAGAATTTTTTTTTTTTACAGAAACAAACAAAAGTTGATTACATTTGGCTCCCAGGCTAAAGGAGCATCAAGCTACTTTGTGGTGAACAATCAATTAGGAAAGTGGGTAGGTTTCTGATTAACACAAACAAATTGGGTCCCCTTACTGGCTTCCTCCTCCTTTCTCTGTTTCTCGCCCCTTTGGAGGGGTCATGCCGTGCCCACAGCTCACAGAAGGCAAGGAGCTGACTAGGCACATTTCCAGGTCTGAGATTATTTCACATCAATTCCTTACATTTGGATCAGAACCAGACAAAGCCAAGTCTTCTTTCAGCCTTTTTGTTGGCATCAGACAGGCCCCAGCTTTGAGAAATACTGAATATAGAGATCAGTATTCTACCAAGAGTACAGATCCTCTCATAGGGTGAACCTCCGGAGGCCATCCCAGACATAAACCCCTCATAAGAAGCTAGAACTAACAGCCTCATTAAAGCCTCCAGGAGCAGAATGATCCAGACTGGGTCCATTCCTTAGTACTTCAGGAGAGCCCAGGACTAAGGAAAATATGTAGATTCCAGCAAGACATGGAAGAGATCTTTACAATGCCAGCAGAGACTTGACTTCCACAAAGGCTGTATCTAGGACCTTCTCAAATCCCCAAATTTAAGCATGCTACCTGCATTAAGAAGAATTCGGAGATGCCCCCAGGATTCCTGACCCCTGGTGTACACACCCTGTGTAATCCCCTCCCCTTTAGTGGGAACATGATGAATATGATGGCATATCACTCCCATGATTAGGTTACATTATATGGCAATAGTGAAGCAATTTTGCAGGTGTAATTAAGTTCAGAAATCAGTTGACTTTGGGTTAATCAAAAGGGAGATGGACTTCACCTATTCAAGTGAGCCCTTAAAAGAGAGATTTCCCCCACTGGCCTTGAAGGAGCACACGGCCACATTATGGAGAGAACCATGTGACTAGGAACCATGAGCAGCCTCTAGGAGCTGACAATGGTCCCTGGCCAACAGCCAACAAGAAAATGAGGACCTCAGTCCTACGAGTGAAAGGGACTGACTTCTGTCAACAACCTGAATGAGCTTGGAGGAAGACCTTGAACTCCAGATAAGAATACAGCAAGGCTGACACCTTGATTTCAGCCTTGTAAGACCTTAAGCAGAGAACCCAGCTACTCTGTGCCCAGACTTCTGACCTACAGAAACTGTGAGAAAATAAATAGGCATTGTTCTAAATCGCTAAGATTGTGGTTATTTATTATGTAGCCATAGAAAATGAATACCCCACCATAATGACCTTCTTTGGAGAGTAATTCTCACAGAGAATGTGTTTGCAGTTGGGTTCTCCTCCCTTCATTCAAGTTACTGATCAAAAGAGTAGAGAACAACGAGACATAGTTGGGGTGGCAGTGCTGGGCAAAGGCCAGGTTGTTCTCTCACTGCGTAAGTGACTCCCCACACACAGGACACGCGACATAGAATTTTTTAATTTATGATGCCGAGAAGTTTAGATGATGACCTGCGACAGACCTTTCATTTGCTCAGGAAGAGCTAAGACTACTAAAGATAAACAGCAGATGCCACAGGACTGCCAAGTCTTCACAATCACTCCCTATTTAGGCTGAAGGAACGCAAAAATTTCCTGATCCTGGACACAGCCCTGATGTCTGTTCTTTGGAAGATACCAAGAATTTTTAAAAGCCCATATTCCAACACTACTTCTGAGAAAGGAATTGGAATATAATTGGTTATAATAGCACTACTCTTTTGCTTGAATTGCTTTCTGAGGAAAAAAGAGGATTTGACTTTTTTATTCCCTCACTAAAAAACAAAAAAAAGAAAAGAAAAGAAAAAATGCAATGTTTTGCAGAGGAAAGCCAAGCTCAGCAACCAGAGAAATCCATCCTGCAGTTGGTATCTTCACTGGCCTTAACTAAATAACTTATCCCTCATTCTTTAAGCTTCAGAGTGGAGATTAATGCATTTTTTACGGAGGACAAAGGAAATGTTAATTTAGATTTTTAGATCTCCTGGTATGAAAGTAGCATCACGTTTTATCATTAGCATTCATGCACGTATTGCCTGGTATTTGATGATGCAAAAGGTTATTCGTTTTAAGGCTAATACTACAAAATTATCAGTCCTACTTGCAGAATGAGGCAACCCACAAAGATGAAATGATGTGTTTTTTAGAGCTGGGATGAAATCTCACGAATCTAGAATTTGGGGACTTGCCTGTCCTCTGCAGAGCAGATGCCTTTCTTGTATATAGAGGTTGTGTTGATTAAAATCAGCACCATCAGGGGCTGGCCGGGTGGCGCAAGCGGTTAAGTGCGAGCGCTCCGCTGCAGCCGCCCGGGGTTCACCGGTTCGGATTCCAGGCGTGCACCGACGCACTGCTTGGCAAGCCATGCTGTGGTGGCGTCCCATATAAAGTGGAGGAAGATGGGCATGGATGTTAGCCCAGGGCCAGTCACCCTCAGCAAAAAGAGGAGGATTGGCAGCTGTTAGCTCAGGGCTGATCTTCCTCACACACAAAAAAAAAAGTCAGCACCATCACCACTGTGAACATTCACTGGGCACTCACTATGGGCGAGGCATTGTGGTACCTCCCCTCAGACCCATGAATGCATAATTGAATTTCTAAGCTCTTAGAGCCCGGTTTCAAACGCATTGTTCTCTTTATTCCAAACACATCCGCCACACATTGTCCCTTTTCTGCCAAACCCTGTTTATTGGTTCCAGATGCAATGAATCATCTACTGACTTGAGCGACATTAGAGGTAAACACCAAGGTTAAAATGTAGAGATAATTGAATCACACCAACTACCAGTAACAGCAGTCCAGGCAAAAGAGGAAATAGACCCGGAGATTTCAGATAGGGCAGTCTGATGGAAACCCTCCACTCTCAGGATCAAAACCACATGCCATTTTGACATGATGGAAAAATATCTGCATTTTATTTTTCCAAATTTTCACATGCCAGTTATCAGTATGGGTAGGAGTGGCAAGCAGGTGGTGGCATAATTTAAATATCCCCATGACTAAAAACAAAACCTCCAAAAATCAACTGCCTTCTCATTAGTATATCAAAGCAGGCTGCTTTAGGCTGTTTTTCTATATATATATATATATATATATATATATAATTTATTTCTTTGACTGCTGATAAATAAGATTAATGAAATATATGCATTTTCCTTTCCAGTAAACTCTTCTTCAGAGAAAACCCCATAAAGCAAAAATTTTCCAAAGCCTTTCCAAAAATTCATAAAGGTCAGTATAATTTCCAGATAGCAAAATGCACTTTAATCATTTGCTTTATAGTCACCTGGAATTCATTGTATACAACGCACATAATGTATAAACACAGGCATATAACATATACACATAAGTTTATACAAACACTTGGAAAACTTTCCTTATTATGTGTCTTTAAAGGCAGAAAACTCAGATCCCTTTACAAATACTAAACAGTCCACAGGCAGAGTTATCACCCAAGAGGCTCCTCAAAATTTGGAAGTTTAGAAGCCACAAAGACCCCCATGAAACAAACCTTAAAGAAGCAGTAATCATCTCTCTAGGGATTCAAAGCTGGATTAATTCAATGCAACATTGGAGAGTTATCAGAGGACCCACTACCTCTCAGAACACAGACAAAACGCCTTTCCGCAGAATTCTTCCAACTTTGGGGAATTATGCCCTTTCTGGAAATCAGTACCTCAACTTGCTGAGGATTAATTATTCACATGGCTCTGTTTTGCCTTAAGAAGATAGAAACTTCTTCTTTCCCCATTTTCCAATGAGTCCCTCTATTACTTCAGGGTTAATGAAAGCTTAGAGATCTGTTCGAATATCTCATTTCAAAACTCTGAAATTAAATGGTTGCTGCAAGATTTCTCAGTGAATTGAGCGGGGGTAGAGTCAGAACAAAGGCCAAATCAAAGTGACTTGTTTTTCCACCAAAAGACATGGGCTTCATTTTAAATTAACACAGTGTAAGGAGCTCTTTTAAAATTTCTTGATGGTGTGATCAATACGCATTCCGGTAGGTATGAGCCACATCAATGGATCACATGAAAAAGCTGGCAAACTTGCACTCAGCCTTCTATCATTTCTCCTTTCCTACTACTTGACAACTTTCTGACACTCCCTCTCCAGATGAAGTTTCCCTTGCCTGGGATCTACCCAGTTTTTGGCTTTGTTTTAGAAAATTGAGAAAAAATTACTTCACCTCTTTATCAATCTCACGAAGCAGAAACAATTAACTTTTCCTTCTTACCTCCCTCCTTTTCCCATTATACTCAACTAACTGGGGTGGGAGGGTAGTTTTTAATCTGCAAGTCTTTAAGTTTCTCATATGGGCAGACCAAAGCAAACCTAAACCTTATTTAGTTTAAAACAAACCTTTTGAGCATATTGAGAACACTTATAGACAATGTAATGGGCATAGACAATTGACACCTTGCCTGACTCCCTAAGCAACCAAGATGATACGATGCTCAAAGCATATTTAGAGAACAGGAGGAAAAAGCAGAAAAAAAATGAAGCTTAACTACATTCTGCAGACTAAGCAAGAGATTTGAATTTTAAAGCTAGAACTTAGGCCAACATAATTTATATAAAAGACGTTTTTTTGTTTTTACATAGAGGAAATCATGACATTGGATTTGGCAATGATTTCTTGGATGTGACACCAAAAACACAGCAACAAAAGAAAAAACAGATAAATTGGACTTCATCAAATTAAAAACGTTTGTGTATCAAAGGACATTATCAATAGAGTGAAAAGGCAACCCATGGAATGGAAGAAAATATTTGCAAATCATGTATCTGATAAAGGATTAATATCTAGAATGTATAAAGAACTCCTACAGCTCAACAACAAAAAAACAGTCCACCCTATTAAAAAATGGGCAAGGGGACTGAATAAACATTTCTCCAAAGAAGAAATATAAATGGCTAACAAGCATATAAAAAGATGTTCAACGTCCATAATCATTAGGAAAATGCAAGTCCAAACCACAAAGAGATACCACTTCACACTCATTAGGATGACTATTATTAAAAACAAACAAATAAACAAACAAAATAACAAGTGTGTGAGAATGTGGAAAACTGGAACACTTGTGCATTGCTAGCAGGAATGTAAAATGGTGCAGGCACTTTGAAAATAGTATGGCATTTCCTCACAAAATTAAACACAGAATTACTAAATGACCCAACCATCCTACTTCTGGGTATATACCCAAAAGAACTGAAAGCAGGAACTCGAACAGATATTTTTACACCCACGTTCATAGCAGCATTATTTACTGTGGCCAAAAGGTAGAAGCAGCCCAAGTGTTCATCACAGTAAATGGACAAACAAAATGTGGTCTATACATACAATACGATGTTATTCAGCCTTCAAAAGGAAGGAAATTTCTGACACCTGCGACAACATGGATGAACTC
This sequence comes from Ceratotherium simum simum, assembly GCF_057802395.1. Taxonomy (NCBI): domain Eukaryota; kingdom Metazoa; phylum Chordata; class Mammalia; order Perissodactyla; family Rhinocerotidae; genus Ceratotherium; species Ceratotherium simum. The sequence continues at coordinate 51,415,920 of NC_141912.1, forward strand.
TGAAGACATTATGCCAAGAGAAACAAGCCAGCCACAAAAGGACAAATATTCATAAAGCAGAAAGTAGAATGGTGCTTGCCAGGGGCTGGGGGCAGGGGGAATGGGGAGTTAGTGTTTAATAGGTATGCAGTTTCAGTTTGGGAAGATGAAAACATTCTGGAGATAGTGATGATGGTTGCACAACAATGTATTTAATGCCACTGAACTATACAATTAAATGGTAAATTTTATGTTATGCATATTTTACCACAATTTAAAAAGTGGAAAAAAAGATGCTTCATTGTTTTTAATTAAATCACCAAACTTCTTGGGTTCTCTAGTTCTCTAGACCAAAGCAACAGATTAAAAATTAAATTTACCCAGCTGGTTCAGTGCTCCCATACAGCCTAGCTAGGAACTGAGAAATTTTAGAGCACCCAGTCTCCTCATTTTTCAGATGAGGGCCCTGGGGCCCAGAGAGGTTACATGACTTTTTTTAAGGTCCTAAAACCAGATGAAGGAAGGAAAAAACAAAAAAGAAGACAAGCCTCAGCATATATGCTTGCATTGTTGCTCTGTGGAGTGTGGGGTCATCCACTTTGTGAGTGAGTGTGCATGTGTGTGCCTACAAGGCCTCTGCGCTCTAGTCCCTGTTCATCTCTCCACTCCCTATGTGACAGCAGACAGAAATCCCCTGTAGTTCCCCACACACACACTGCTATTTCACACCTCCACGCCTTCAGTCCTGGAGGTTACCTGGATTATCTTCATCTAGAAGGCCCTTCAACCCCACTCCATCAGGCAAACACTTGCTCAGTCTTCAAAAGCCAGGTCATCTCCCTATCTCTGTGAAGCAGTTGCTAGTGTCCCCTCACCCTAAAGCAGAGCTAACTGTCTGCTCCCCTAGTAGTTCTGCTTCCCCTGGGCTTTGTACTTACTGCTATAGTACTTACCCCACACCACTTCACAGTGTTTGGTATCTTGTAACATTTTCTACCTCCGTTCCCACCTCATCTAAGACAATGAGAGGGGATTCAAGGGAACGAGTGGGAGAGCTTAATGGAAAAGGCACTAGCATTTGATTCACATCTGAAAGCCTGAAGGCAAGAGACTGTGGCCAGAGCTGCCCCTGCCCAGCAGCAGAGGGAAAAGAGGGCACTGATTTGGGAGCAAGCTGCATGTCACTGCCGGTGAAACAAAGGTGGGTCCTACTGAAGGGAACAGATCTGGGCTGATATACAGACATTTTTCCCAAGAGGTAGACTGGACTATTGGGGAAGAGCAAAGCCCTCCACCCCAAAAAAGCAATGGGCCAGGCAGTCAGAGAGTTACAGGCCAAGGACCTCAGCAGGAAGATTTCTGATAGACCCACAAAAAGCCCATCAGAGTGCTAACAATTGTACATCTCCCCTTGAAGGGCACTTGTTGCCTTGTTGCTGTACCTGCCACACACAATGTGTCCTTTTACCCTGATCCTCCCTCCCCCAGGGCCAACTCTAGAGAAAGTAGGGAAGAGGACAGAGAGAAATAATGATTCCCCACCACAGGCTTCCAAGCCATCTGGGTGTGGGGGAGTCTTTAAAGATTGAATAAAAGTTTGAGATATTGAAATTACACTGGTCTGAACTGGACTTAGGTGATTATTAGAGCCCATCAAGACTAATGCAGTCAAAAGCAGGTCATAAGATAAGGACTTAAAAGTAGTCCTTATTAGGTAGGAGGTTACAGGAGCCCTTGGCCAGGGGCATTTCAGTGCTGAGGGGCTGTCAAGGCCAAGAAGCTTGGGGGAAGGGTGACCAGAAGTGAGGAACTGGAAACAGCCAATGGTGTTTCAACAGGCATGGCTGTGAAGGGAAGGCGAGAACTCAACCACTCTGTAAAAGGAGCCGTAGGGTCAAAGGAAGATTAGGGGGAGTTTGGAGTTCTTTATTTAAGATTAAACAGCTTATATACTGAGAAAAATGAGACAACTGAACAAGAGAGATAGAAAATGCAGAAAAGAGAGGGAGTCATTGATGACGTCAAGTGCTACGAGGTGGGAGAGGAGGCAATTTACAACACATGGGCAGGAATCAGCCTCCTTCTCTGCTCATCTCACAAACACTGGCGGTCCCCAAGCATCCATCCCCTTCTTCCTCACCTGCACATTCTTCCTGGATACTATCACCACCTCCTTTAGCCTTTATTATCATCTACCTTATAACAACTCTCAAATCTGCATCTCAAATCGTGAACTCTCTCCTAAACTCTAGATGGCTGGATATCTCCATTTGCATGTTACATGGAGCACTCAGCCATAACATGTATAAAACTGCATTCATTATTTTCCCCTTCCCACAAACTTACTCACTTAGCCATCAGTACCTGAAATATCGCTTAATGACATGACACCACCATCCACCAAGTTTTTCAGTTTCCCAACTCCAAAAATACAGTTACCTAAAACTCCTCCTGTCCTGCACCCCTGACAGGTCACCAAATCGTGTCCATTCACCTCCTAAATGCCTTTTAGTTCACTCTTTTCTTCTCCATGTGTAGGGCTACAGGAGGTGCTCATCTCTCACTTGCACTTCTTGACTATAGGCTCCATGAGGGCAGAGAGCAGGTCTGTTTGTGCATCTAGAGTTTAGCACAATACTTGGCCCACATGAATGTGGCTTTTAATGAATACTTATTAAATGAATAAATGTCGAATGAATGACCACTGATTGCAATAGCCAGTCTGATCTCTCTGCTTCCACTCTGCACACATTCTTCCACTCTCCTCTCTACCGCTAATACTGCTAATATTCTCTTCCTAGAAAAATTAACCTCATTAATTTGTATTCTCTCTCTCCTTCCCTCTGTCCCTCCCTCCTTCTTTTCCTCTCTCTCTCTCTTTCTCCTCCTCCTCCCCCCCCTCGTTCTCTCTCTCTCACACACATAGACATTCACACATCTGGCCTGCCCACACACACTTAGAATACACAGGTGTGGAGCTTAGAAGAGAGGTGATTCTCCATGCAGAGAGAATAAAATCCAAATTCAAATGAGTACATAACCCGCACCCTATAATTGGTCCCCCCAGCCTCATCTCGCACTCCTCCCCAGGCCTCCACTGGGACATGCACCATCCTCAAGCTGTATCAAAAGCCACACTGTCTCCTACACATATCATGACCATGCTTATGCATATGTTCCTTCTCTTGGACAATGCAGTCATCTTTCAAGATCTGGCTCCATTTTAAATCTCCCTGTGATGACTTTCTTGGGCCCTTAAGAAGCTATTGTTTCCTCAGTATCTGCCCTGCACTCTGCTCTCAGTGCTTTGGGGTCCATGTTTATATCGATGTTTTACCTGCTAGATTGTGAGTTGGACAAGGGCAGGGGTTACATCACAATCACCTGTATATTATAAGTTACTAGCACAGAACCTGGCACACAGTAGGCACTTACCAGGTTAATTAGACCAAATTAATGAATCAGACCAGCTATGTGGAACAGGCAGCCAACAAACAGTAGATTGCAATGACACCAAAAAGCTTTCTCTTGCCTAAAATTTTAACAATTTCTTTGTCCTCTGTTAAAAATTATTTAGTGTTTTTGAGAAGATTGCAGAATATATTCATCAAGGCATAACTCAAACTGCTGGTGCTGTCTGCCAGCAGAGCGCCTCCAGACCCACTCCAATAAATTGATAGCACCAATTTGTAATTTGCAGTGCCCATTTGCATGCAAATAATTAATGTGCTAGAGTCCATAAAATTGATTTTTCTCTTAAGTTAAATATTTCACCTACAATCTTGTTAGTATACCAATTAATGAAGTTTTACTATATTTAACCAATAAACATTTATTGAGCCAGGTACTGTGCTAGGCACCAAGCATAACATGATAAATAACAAAATTCCCTGCTCTCAGGAAGCTCACTGTCTAGAAGAAACCAACATACAAGCCAAGGCTTACAATACCACACACTCTTATTTCTTTTCTTAGAAGGTCAAAGTCTGGATGATTACAAGAAAAGCTAAAAGACAGTATTCTTAGGAATACTTCCCAGATTATGATCCTGACTGCAGAAACTGTAATTAGTTGGCTTTTAAAAAGAAATCACGCAAACTTTTAATACTCTGAACAATACAGCCTACTCAACACGATCCCATATTATTAAACCTATATCTGTGAGCCAAATATCATTGAAATCTATCAACAATAACTGAAACACTCATCCATTTAAAGAATGTAACTAGATTCTTTTTAATTTCAAGATGGAGGATTGTTCACAGTTAACGACTTTTGGTAGTATAGCAACATTTGTCCAAATCAGTCAGCTTCTCTAAAAATCTAAACAAACTGTTAAGGGGGAAAAAAAGTAAAATTCTTTTACTTTGATGGAAAATGGAAAAAAGTCACAGGGCTCATAAACCTGTGTTTGGCCCCTGAGCTTGCCCCCAAGGGAGAATCGCCATAAATCCTCAGAAGAAACCTCCGATACAACACCATCCTGAGACACCCTCACCCTGAGTACTCTTCCCACTACTCTCTACTTCTTCTCTAGAGTCACACAAAACCCTCAGTGCAACCCAGGCTCAAATTCCTCAAGGCAATTGTGGCCACAGAGTCCAGTAAGAGAGGCTCCAAGATATCCACACCAGACTGCCGTGGAGGCATTTGCCCTGGCTCCTTAAGCCTACTGCACCACGCCCCGAAATGCAGACGTTGCTTACTCGGTGCCCAGGAAGCCTTTGCAAGATTCAGGAAGGGAGCACAGAAAAGTGTGAGCTAGCAAAATCTAAAATCACAAAGGAGGCCGAGTGGATGTCGAATTTGTAATTGGTAGCTCAATTATTAATTAGTCATAGAATTTTACACAGCAGGCCAACCCACAGTCACAACTGTAAGTAAATTCAGACCAGGTTAAAAAAAATTTTTTTTTCATTTAATTTTCCAGGTCACCACAGGGGTGAGAACTGGCCCAACTATAAATAATGGGGGCTTGCTTGTATGAATATTTTAATTTGAAACATCCTTACTGTGTGAACGGAATCTCCTTTTACATTTGTATTCAGACCAGGCTGGAAACAGCATCTGAGCACATAATCATATCACAGTGTGTTTCTCTCACTCAAAAGCTGAACCTTCTGCCTTAACACTTTCACAGTCTCCTCCAGGCCTGCTTCAAACAGACAGAACACTCCTCCTCAAACTCAAAGAAACATCGCAACACCTTTGTAATAGGCCTATTTCCCAAGGGGGGGATAAAAGGATAAGGCAAATTAAGGGAAATGCGAAATATAAACTTGAAACCTACTGTCAATAAAACCAAAAACAAACTCGAAGCGGAGGTGAAGAAAGCCGGGGGAGGAAAAGCAATGTTAAATGGTCATCTTTCTTCTCATTTTATTTGAGGAAGTTAAGTTTGCACAGCTCCTTACAAGCTGTCTGTGGCTAAAATCACTATTAATGAGCTTTGACATCTGAAATTTAACTGAGCACGGGCTAACAGCTTCCAGCACTGCACCACCCATGAAGGCAACTGGAAATATTTTGCTAGGGCCTAACGGTGTGTTTATTGAAAAGACACAGCTTTCAAGAGAAAGTGTTTATAGCACCCACTTTATCTGCTATCCCTGCCCTGTGATGTCTGTTTGGTTTCAGGGTTTGGGGGGTCCTCTTTAACTCCTTCTAGTCACCGCTCTAATTGTTTTAAGTCTAGCAGGAAAACGTTAATGAAGTTCTTTGCTCCACAGCAACCTGCGTTATGAGGACAGATTTGAAAACTTTGAGTCATGACGAAGGAGTGACTCAAAAGAAATAAGCCCATTCAGCTCATTAGAGAGGCAAGATGAAAATATTTCTTTTTTTGGCCATGCCATCAAAATTATCCTTTTCCAAAACAGTGAATAGATCACAAGGCTAGGAAGATGGTATGCTTCCTTCTTAGCTAAAATCCTATTTCATTGAATAAAAGTGAATCTATCATTAACCAAAGTAGTGTCTCCAAGAGAAAGGCCTAGAAGGATGTCATTCACTTTACTTCTCATCAAAGAAGGCTTTAGGTACACTGACTTGTTTAAGACAGAAGTACAAGGAAGAAGAGGGGATGAGCTTGAAATGAAAGGACACTCACACATACCCTGCTCTTGCACAAAGTTTGCATGTCGTCAGTTTCCACCTCTACGATGTATTGAAACAGACTAGGAGCGTCATTCCGAATCTCTCGCCACAGCCCTAAGAACAATGTCCTGTGCTCAGTGATCCTGTACTGGTTCTTGATCTTGAACACGTCTGGATGCCAATATCAGTATGAAATTCAGAACCAGCGCTCTTTCCCTCAAACCAGTGTTACGCTGGGGAATTTAGGGGTATCCTTTGCCTGAGGCATTCCCGGACTGAGTAAAAGTAAAAGCAGAAATTATAACCTAATCTGGAATGCCTCCGAGGAATGCAGACGAAATCTCAGTGACAAAGAAAAGGAAGCTCAGAATCTGAACTAGAAACCACGTATAATTTCAACGTTCTCATTTACCGAACCAAGGTTAGTCCTCTCCTACAACACACAGGAGGAAATGCTCGAGGATGACACCAAATCATGAAGATAATTCAGAGGTTACATCCAGAAGAGTGAGGAGAAAGAAGTGGGCTCTTTGTCCAAAGATATTTTTGTCATTCCTGGATATTTTTTCCATAGATAAGCCAGATATTTTTGGATTATTATTTCATTTAAAATACCGAATTGAGGTGCCGGCCCCGTGGCTTAGCGGTTAAGTGCATGCGCTCCGCTGCTGGCAGCCTGGGTTTGGATCCCAGGCGTGCACCGACGCACCTCTTCTCTGGCCATGCTGAGGCCGCATCCCACATGCAGCAACTAGAAGGATGTGCAGCTATGACATACAACTATCTACTGGGGCTTTGAGGGAAAAATAAATAAATAAATAAAATTATTAAAAAATAAATAAATAAAAATAAAATAAAATACCAAATTGAATCTCTACATGTTCTCTTATTCTCATGTTACATGACTTCTAAATTATTTCTAAAAGTTATACAATGAAGAGTATTTTAAAAAAAATAATAATCATTCATGAATCAGAGTGTACTTTTGATAGTTATTACTTAACACATGGCATAGATCACATTAACAATTTATTTTTCATCTTAGCGTATTTCCAGTTATAAAAGTGAGAGAGTGAAGTCAAAACTTAATGATAAACTGGCATAATTGTATTTGGGGAATCTGTGTAGCTATAATTGTCTTGAGTCTTAAGTTTAAAAAAATAAAACAAATGTAAGTAATACATAGCATTTGGCTCTAGTATTCTAGGAACACTGTATTAGATCTTGATGGTGGAGAGGAGCATAGCTGATCTCTCACAATCCCAGCCATGAAGATGACTAACAAGAAATGGGGGAGGGGAGTGTGTCACATGTCCATGCACTAAACCTGATGCACTTCTTCAAGAAGGGTCTTTCAAGGCTACACTCAGAATCTTGTTACTCTGACTTTGCATATATATCTATTAAAATTTCGTTATCTTGTCAGCTAGTGAAGAAGAGAACAGAAGGATCAGATGGATGAGAAGGAAGTAGAGACTGCTGATAGGAACCAGGAGTGAGCCTTGCAGTCAGACAGCAAAGGAAAGGACAGAACACATCAATACAGTCATGGGCCACTTAGCGAGGGGCACACACCTTCCTGCAATTTCAAAACTACCTAGGGTAGAGGTACTATTTATAAAAAGTAAAATAACAGAAGTTTATGCTGATGATCAAGAAGCATCAGGAAATATTTGATCCTATTGTCTATATTCAGTCAAAAAGGCAGAAAAGCTTTTGCTCTGTTTTAGAAGATAATATCTAAAATAAACATGGCTTGATATTTTAGGGGAAATTTTTTGATTGCCCAGAAAATTATTTCTATGTTATTCCTCATTCCCTAAGGGAAATAGAAGAGTGGGGATTTTGGTCCAGAACGAAATTTGGAAATGTCATTTCTTCCACAAATAGTGGAGCACCTACTAAATGCCAGGTGTGGTGGTGGGTACTCGGACTACCCCCCAGGGGCACATACCCTAGCAGGAAACAAGGGTAACAGCAGGTACTAGGTCTAGCAGTGGGTACAGGGGATATATGGGGGCACCACAAGAGAGCACAGCCAGCGGGACTCGGGAAGCCCCCCACTGTTGGGGGCAAGGCATGATTATGGCACAGTGTCAGACTCCAGCTGCTTTTGCATTCACTCAGATCCCCCCACTTTGGTAGCACATTAGATTGATCTGAATTTGGAAAATCTCAAAATAAAAATCAAAACAATTAAAATGCTCAGGGCCGAAGGCATGAGGCTGGGAGGACTGATAACAATAATAGTAATAATGGTAAACACTGACTGAGTATTTATTAGACCCAGGCACTGCACCAAGACCTTCACTTCCATAGCCTGATTTAAACCTCACAACAACCTTGTGAGGGATCTATCTTGCTTGATCTACTTACAGAGGAGAAAACTGAGACTTGCAGAGGGAAAGCATCATACCCAAGGAGAAAATGCCGCAAAGTGGTGGAGCCAGGACCTGGGAGCTCTGTTTTCAGACTTTAGGAGACTGTGCCCTAAAGAACAATCTAGACGAATACAAAAACTTGTCTCAATAGTGGTGTGGTTTTCAGAAATCTGAAATTATGAGAAAAAATATAGCCCCGGAAACAGAAGGATACTCAAATTAGACTGAATCGCCAATCAAAAGTTGTACCCAGTCAGTTCTCTTCCCTCGTGGGGGAGAAATTCTTTTACTTCAGAGTTTTTTTCTGAAAATGTGGACTTTCAATATCTCTGATTCTGTGGCAGACCCTCTAGTCTTCAAATCATAGGGATTGATTTCTTCTACCAGTTGAAGAAAATGGATTTTAGAGGCAGCAAAACATTCAAATCCCAACTTCCCCACATACTCGCTGTGTGACCTTGGCAGCCACCTAATTTCCTGGAAGTTCAGTCCCTCAGCCATAAAATGGAGATTTTTCAAGGGCCATTATAATGAGGCAATTAATATATGTGATGATCAACTCAGTCCCTGACAAACAACAGGTGCTTAGTAAGTGTCCCTGTTCATTCCTTGCCTTTCTCATACTTTTCCTTAAAAAAAGGGAAAAGATAAATTTCTTAAGATTCAGTTGTTGAATCACCATATGGCAAAAAAATAAAAACAATTAAAGCAAAATCAACTTTTTTGGGTGATGAAAATGTCCTATCTTGATTTTGAGGGTAGACTTCACAGTATATACATATGTCAATGAACTACACACTTAAGACAAGTGCATTTTGTTATATGTCATTTATAACTCAATGAAAGAGACAAATTCCTGACAAAATCAGCTTTAATTTTAAATTTAGTCTCTCAAACATATTAATACTATGAGCAAACCAAATTACTCAGCATATATTTCATGTTGTCAAACTAGAAATGGTTAAAAGCAAAAAAATACACACTATATATTTTTCATCTGGCCCTAAAATTTCATTCCTCCACCTTGCTCCCATCCCACTTTAATCAATCCTATGTAAATTTCCAAGAACCACTACATCATTACTCTACTCTGCAAGGACCACATGATAGTTTCTATGCAGGTGTTTGGCTACATTACAGCCAACCACCACCACCGTACGTCATTGGAATCCACATTGATATAAGAACTCTAAGAGTTGAATGGTGCTTTAGTACTTTCAGAGTGTTTTCACATCTGTAGACTCATTTAAATCTCAAAAACTTTGCTGGAAGATATTGTGAAGCACTACTGTCATCATATACCTGAGGGAAATTACAGCTCTGAGAAATTAAGCCAGGAACCCAGGGCCTGTTAGTATGATCATGTTGGCAGAGACTGAAAATCAAGTCTTGCAGCATCAAGGCTCATGCACTCTCCATCACTCTGATGCATTTGACAGAGAAAGGGATGGCAAAGCAAGTCCTTCAACTTGTGCCAACTGAAGATGACCCTACACAATGACGTAAGGCCAGGGAGTCACATTGTTAAACGCCTCTGGCCTTAGAAAAGGACAGAATCTGCCTAAAATACATTTCTCTACTCTTTCCAGAGTTGTTTTTGGGGACCAATGTTTTTCTATCTGACATAATAATTCTCAAAGGAGAGCATTAATGCCATGGATCCACTCCAACCTTCAGATCTCTTGCCCCAGAACCAACATTTTATCTTCTACAAACACTTTATAAGGAAAAAAATCTAGATTTTTTTTCCAGGTCAAATAAAAAGAAAAAGTTCATACTAATTAAAGCCATACTCTTTTAGACGATAAAACGATCTCAGTTCTCTCTTCTTTTCTTTTTCCCCTGCAAAATTTGTTTCAAGGCTAAAAGGAGCCAATTGAAGTCTCTATCATAAAATAGAATTCTGTTGGTGTAGCAATACTGAGTAAAAGCAGTTTTATTTCTGCCTATCCAAAAGTGTGCATAGGGGCTTGTGAAAAAAACTACGCATGTAGGCATGCCTGAGTGTTTGTGTGCACACGTGGTCTATAGCTCAAAGTCTATCTTAATTTAAAAGAAAAGAGGAAAGGGAAAGGAGAGAGAGATGGAAGGAAGGAAGGAGAGAGGGAGGAAGAAGGAAAATAAGGAGAGAGAAGGAGAGGGAAGAGGAGAGGGAGGGAAGGAAGGAAGGAAAAAGAGAGAGAGGAAGGAAAGAGGAAGGAAGGAAGGAAGAGAGGAAGGGAGGAAGGGAGGGAGGGAAGGAGGGAGGAACGGAGGCAGGGAGGGAGGAAAAATAAAAAAGAAAGAAAGGAAGAGACAGAGGAGAGAGGAAAGAGAGAAGAGAGGAAAGAGAGGAGGGAAACAGCAATTTTGCTTATCCCATCCATGCACCTAGCAGCCGCTTTTATTGTTATTTATTTATTTCCTCCCCTTTTGAGCTAGATCCTTTTTTCTCATTTAGTCCGACAGAGATTGTCCTCCTGGAGTGACCTTTTATTCTTTCCTTTTCCTTCACCCCTCCGGGCTATTGCCCTCGTGCCAGTAACTAGATAACACACTCTATCAAAGATTTTTTTTAAAAAAATCATTGGGAAGGCACTAGGGCTGATAGTGGCATCAATCGTAGCCTGACACGGGCTGGGGTCAACCATTTATCTCTCCACATAGCCTGTGGTTACTGCGGCGGCCATCTTGACTTGCCACATCTTAACAACCTCGTGCAGATGTCGCCTCTCCCAGCACTGATAATATCTGCTCCCCGAGTTCTTTTCTTTCCTTGTTTGGCATATTTCTTTGTTTTATTCCAGTGGACATCTTTTCACAAAATCAAGGAGGAATGAGTGAAGCTCCTCCCTTTTTTCAGAGTCCTTCCATATTCTAGGGCCAGGGAAACAGTTATGGGTGCAAAAAGAACCTTGCTTTTAGGGCCAAAATTTTCCAAATAAAATTCAAACACTTTTGTTCCTTAGTAAATACAGCCACGTCCTTGAAGTTAGACTGAACTCATGTAGCATTGCTCTAATTTCACTAGATGTGAGATTTTATTGAAAGATGTCTTTTGATTAACTCAAATTTATTTTTCATACTTCATCCTTTTCCCATCTGTTCTTCTCCCCACCCCGACATACCATTTTGCTACCATTTTTAGTAACTTATTCAGCAGGCAGCATCCTGGTTAAGAGAAAGTTTAACTTTAGGCAGACTGCATTTCAAAATCTCAGCTCCAGCATTATTAGCCATGGGGCCGTGGGCAAGTCTCTCAACCTTCAGAAGCATCCATCTCCTGATGTGTAAAATGGAGCTAATAGTATCTATTCCACAGTGCTGTGGAAATAAGGTATACAAAATAGTTATATGCCATGTGCATGTCACATATAAAAGGTCAATATACTCAAGCTACTATTTATTGCCTTAAAATTAATGAATAATCAGTTAGTTCAATCAACGGAATTTGATGGGACACTAAGCATGCCCCAACCCATAGACAAAAATAATCTTCACTGCCTATTTTTCTACCATTATAACTTATACATTATTTGAGTTTCCACGAATTCTGTTATAAATGCAAATATATCTGGAGCGTTTTAGACCTTACAAACTTAAACCTTACATAGGAGTTGAAGTTGAACAGGAATGGAAGACAGAAACAAAAGAAAGAAAAAATAAAAGGGCCTCAAAGGAAAGCTTTGTGTGTGTGTATAAAATTTTTAATTTAATTTTTAATTTAACCCAGATGCCTCATGTTTCTATAAATTCAAATAAATATGAAATATAGTCATCCTTCTCAAAGTATTTTATACTCTGTATAAAATACTAACCTGTGAGAGATTCCCGGGTTAAAACTTGCTTTCATCCTTAAAATTCCCATTAGCAGATTCCCCTTTCAAAAGTAACCCATATAAAATAGTTTTCAATTAAAAGTCAAAAAAACAAAAGTAAATAAGTTGATAGCCATTGAAGATGGGTGATGGTCACGTGGGGTTCATTATGCTATTCTCTCTACTTTGATATATTTGAAATTGTCTATAAAAAGTTAAAGAAAAAATAGGCCCCAATAAATATATTACCTTAAATAGGCCAGTTGCACTGTTTCTCCAATTGTACCATAGAAGTATGTGATATCCTAGTAAAGAATAGAGTCAATTTTCCATAATGCCGAAAGGGAAGATTTCTTAAGATGAAACAAAGAAGTCTCAAAAATTGTCTTCATGGTGGATTTTATGGATAGATACATAGTCACAGACGTAAATATATCACCCCATGCAGTGCCAATATTGAACTTATGGCCCTTCCAAATTTATTCATCCAACATACAGAGAATGTCTTTTAATTACTTCACCAAATTACCATACTTCTACACCCAGTGCCTGTAGACATTGAAATCAGGAGTTGCCATCTCTACACTCTCCAATTTGAAGGTTATAGGGTGAAGGTGCCAAGGAAGCTTTGAATGGCTCATGACATCACTGGTCAACATTTTCTTGGCCAAGAGCAAACCAACTGGATGCTGAAATTATAAAAGATCTTTGTCTCTTTCTATTACTTCTTTTTAAATTTTTTACTGAAAACATGTATCTTTTTTTTTTTTTTTGGTGAAGAAGATTGGCCCTGAGCTAACATCTGTACCAGTCTTCCTCTATTTTGTATGTGGGTTGCTGCCACAGCATGGCTTGATGAGTGGTGTAAGTCTGCACGCAGGATCTGAACCCACGAACCCCGAGCCGCTGAAGTGGAGCATGCCGAACTTAACCACTAGGCCACTGAGCCAGCCCCAAACATGTATCATTTTCGTAATGAAATGATGTTTTGTCTTGTTTTGTATATTAAAGCACATAAATGATATTGTGAAGAGGACAAAATGGTAGAAAGAGAGAAGCTGGAATTACGGGGCAATATAATATTGGCAAGTGCCTAAAAATTATGAATCTTCTGTATCTCTCACACCAGCACCCTCATCTGTACCTTACAAGATACATTGCCTTATTACCCAGAAAAGTGAAAAAGGAAAATTAAACTAAACATCCTGGAACTTCAAATCTGGTCTCCTATTACTTCACTAAGATAATACAGCAAAGGAAATTATGAGTCTGTGCAAAATAAGTAACTTTAAGTAATTTCTACCAAATAGTACTCCCATTATCAAGACTTAATGAAAGAGTTCAGGAAGATACCATGAAAATCACCTGCGTGAAGCATATCTCCACCTCCATAACCTACAGGAAAACCCAGGTAGCAAATGGCAAAACTATTGTGGTTTTTGAGGCCAAATGCCTTCTTTTGAAGTGGGGAGGCCTTTCTGAGTAAAACCACCCTTCCTGTAACTTGTTTCTTGGATAAGAGTATGAGTCTTTTGTGTTTCCCATTGTCTGCAATCTCAACAACAGTTTCTAAAAGTTTCACATTAAAAGTCTGAGAACTGATTTCAATCCAGTGACCATCAGTTTTAATTATGTCCATTCATGTATTCATTCAACAAAACTTTACTCTTGTAGTAGTTATGGAGAAGATACATATATCAGGCCCTATGTTGCACATCATTACCCTACCAGCATAAACGTGTGCACGTGCACACACACACACACACACACACACAGACACTTCCACTCAAATCACTGTCAGAACAGCATAGAGGAAGCAGAAAATCTTCCAGGAAGCATCTAGAACACAGTGGTAGGACAATGCCCATGAGAAGGCAGGAGCTGTGGTGGGTGAGGTGGGCAGAACCAGACCCTTGCTCACAGCTGAGGTTGAAGCTCAGGAGGTAACTTTTAATATATTTGCACTGTCTCCGCCACCCAGAAATCTACTTCTACAAATTTATATTGTAATTTCATATATTTGTCTTGGGAAATATTTACAAAAGAGAACAGATTTTCTTTCTTCTTTTTTGAAACTTTTTTCAAGGGAAAATCAACAGTGTTAGCACAGGCTCTGGACTTCTATCTCTGAGTCTCTGTTCTGCCACTTACCAGCTGTGGGTCCTGAAACAAGCTACTGAACCTTCCTGAGCAGTTATTAATCTGCAAATTGGAGATGATAATAGTAATCACTTCAAAGCTTAATTCTGAGGATTAAATGGGTAGCTCAGTAAAGAACTTCACTCAGTTCTTGACAAGAAGAAAGCATTCAGTTAACGTTACCTGTGTCCATTGTCACAGCAGTAGTGTTTCTTTATGATAAAATACAGAATACACTTCTCTAGATGGCATCAGACCTCGTACTGAAATGCCTTATTTTGTTTTTCCTTCCATTTTCCTCAGTCTTCCCAAAACAGTGATTGTATACTTAGTTGTTTCATTTTAATGTTTGGAAACTATTGATTTATCCAAGTGAAGTGATGAATTCTGTGAGCAGAAGGGATTTAGCAAAGGAATGAAGAATCGCCTTCTGATGCAGTGGCCCCTGCGTAAGAGGGGGTACACTGTGAAGATGAACTGAAATGCTGGAATGGCTCTCCAAGAGCTCTCACACAATCTCCTTTTCAAGAAGCTCCCAGTACAGGAAAGTTTTAGAACAGTTAGCGTGAGGAATTGGGAACTGTTCCCCCTGCGTTTTCCAGTCTCCCCTCAGGCATGGGCACTGAAGACTTCAATCAACGTGAGGCTGGAGGACTCAAACAGTAGCCCAAATTGTGTGCCACGTGGCAGAGTGAGGCTTTCTTCTGGGAGCAGTGAATTGTTAGCATAGAAGAAACATTAATAAATTCCTATCTCTGTTGTGCAGAAACCTCACACAAAGAGAGAAGCAAGCTTGTGCGCTCACAGCACAGTCCCAGCTCTGGGTTGAGAAGGTACAACTTCCAGTGCTGCTGGTTCAGGGTCCCAGTTCAAACCTCGAGTCCCTGCCCCCATTAAAATTTAAAACCAGATTCGACCCATCACGGAGTGGCACCAGAGGACTGCAATTTCATCCGGCATGATTTTTATTAGCCTTGCAATTTCTTAATGGGCTCCCCTGAGGGCTGGCTGGTAGAATCCTGCACTACCAGTCCGGATTTGCTACAGGCAGCTTAATAAACATGGCATCTGCCCCGTGACAATTGTCATAACATCCGACCAGGGTGCAGAAGGCAGAGCGAAAGGTTAACAAAACCACCGCTCAGGTGGCAGGGAGGTGAGTGGGGAGAATAGTGGAAATTGTAATCTGAAGGAAAAGACTGCTCGCTGGGTCCACAGTTCTTCCAGCCTGGCCAGAGTTCCCAGGAGCTGAGCAGGCAGCTCGCCGCCTCCTGCAATCAGCATGTTTTACACATCTCATCAGTGTCACCGTTCCTGACATCTCATTATGCACCAGAGGTGGAAGTGGACAGGTACGGAACACCCGAACTTTTCCCTTTCTTATTATTTCTGCAGCGCACCATGAAGCTGGGAGTTAATTAAGTCCTGTGGGACAGACAATCAGTGTCTTTTTTGCTAGGTTAAATTACATTATATACAGATTCAAAACAGAGAAGAAAAAAATAATCCCTCAGCTCTTTCCCGGTTAATAGAGAACGTTAGAAATATGATGATTCCAAACTGGAAAGCTGAAGTTGAAGGCTCCTTAGCATATGGGCTTGCTAATGAAGTCATATGACGAAGCCACCAGGGACCTCCCTCCTTAGAGGATCTCAAAGCACTTTTAAAAATACTCTTAAAGAACTTCTTGCCTCAACTCTGAGAGGAAGTTGATTGGGGGCTGATAGTCTTATAGTATAGGTAGGAAAATTCACTCCACCAGACTGGAGGAGCAGACTTCCTTAGGATTTGTAAAATCCTAGACTGAGAAGAAATCTTCAACAGTAACACAGAATCAGGGAATGTGAGAAGGGGACTTTTCCCTTAAAACGATCCTATCCAGCATTTCCCGAAGTGTTCCACAGGGAGCCAATAGGTGTTGCAGGGAAGAAAAAAATAAATAATCTTATGACCAAAGAAGTTTGGGAAAGGCTGAGTTCAAGAGAGTAAAGCTGCCTTCCCTCCTGCAGGGCTCTCCAAGCTTTTGACGTGTTACTGGACGTGGTGACTCCCAGGGCGGAATCGAGTCTGCGGCATTTCCCAGACTTGTTTGACTACAGACCCTTGTGTTCTAACGGGACATTCTTCATTACTAATCGTCTACGGAACTCACCTTGGAAAATGCTGATTTAGTCCAATTCCTCATTACAGATGAGGAAACCGAGGTTTTCCAAGGACTTGCCCATAACCACACAGGTAGGTAATACCCAAGCCTGGCACGTTGGACCCAGAGCAACCACTCTTAGACCACTACACCACACTGCCTCTCTCTGAAACTTACCAAGAATCCAAAACACCAAAGAGAGTCACTTATGCTTCCTGCCATTCAGTAAGTCATTCATCATTTCTCCTCCTGAATACCCATCCTCAAGCCTCTCTCAGCTGCAGCTTTAAGGCTCAGCTCCTCATGCTCATTAAGCCTCTTTCCCCATGCTCTTGCCTCAGCGTTGACCTTCATCTATTTGGATCTGAGGTCCAAGAGAACAGCAGCCACCTGTGTTAGGACTAGCCTGGCATTGGCCACGCTTCAGCCAGACAAGCATTCAACTCGGATATGAGCTCAAAGGGATATTTCATGAGACAAAATGGCAGCTATGAAATTTATAAAGCCTCTAACAGCTCTACATTTCCTCCTGGATTAAATCCACATCCTTAGTTTGAGGCTCAAGACCACTCATGTTTCCCAACCTTTGTCTGCAGTTATTCCCTTCCCCATTACTTCCTTTCAAACCTTACACTCCAGACAAATATAATTACTTATACAGAAACCACATTTCCCAGCTCTGAGGCTCTGTAATACCTGTCTCTTCACTAGTATACCTTTGCTTCTTATCTCCCTTTATCCTATAATCCCCATAAATTTAGTCCTAGGTAAAATGCCACACCCTCCAGGGAAGTTCCAGGTGATAATTATTACATCCAGACAACTTCTTGGCCTTCACTGATTTTCCACAGTAAAATACAAATACCTTTATTATCACATTTATTACATTTGGTTATAGTACAGTTGTTGGGTTTTTATATCTCCCCTATCAAACTGTACATTCCACAAGGTAGGGGTTGTATCTTATTCATCTGTAGATTTAACACCACTCTTTCAAAGTTGAGCACATAATTTTATCCAAGCCCTTCATAGTTTCATAGTCTTCCGTCATGTCTCAAAGTAATCATCTGAAAATCCCATACAGGAACTAATACAATGACTGGGGGCCTGGGAGTGATCTGTCAATAATATTTGATAAGGATTAAAGGACAATGATTTCATTTTCCTGGTGCAGGAGTATGAGGCGCTCTCTGCTGGTCACCTTGCTGTATCCGTTCAACATCTTAGTAAAGTCATCAGGTAGTGTCCTTCAAACTCATATTAATCGGTTCCAGGCAGACACAGAACAAAACAGATTTGCTTTTGTTTGGCTGTGCATACTTTTCCCCTCTGGGAAGGGAAAGAAGTTAAATGGCAATGCTCTCTGGTGACTGGCACTGGAGCTGTGAGCCCCAACAGCCGAGGTCCTTGCTTTTGACATTAATTCATGGAGGGGGCTTGCTCAGTTGAGTCTGTCTACTCTACTCCATATAAATAGGTATTCATTACACAGGGCTGCTAGAGGGTTTAATTAATCAGAGTGTAAATATGTAAAGTGTTTGGGAAGACCCAGTATGAGAAACAAACACAATAACAGTCTGTTTCTTTCCCTAGATTGCTCTTTTCTTATCTTTAGAGGAGGGTTGTCTCGCATGGAACTGAATGATGAGCCATCCCCATTGGGAGCCGGTACATCATAAAAACAACTACTGTCATTTTGAGTCAGGAAGACGCACATCACGAAGAAACACATAACTGATTTGGAGGTCCTGCAGGCTACAGAAGGTTTGTGTGTTTGATGTAGTCATTATGCTTTCTCAGTTGCTTGTTTATTTGTTTGTTGTTAAAAACAAAGACTCCACTGAATTCTAAGGGAGGTTTACTAAAACCTTTGTTTCCTTTCCACTGCCTTATACAGAAAAAGTGCCTTGCTTTACCTCTGTCAAAATTCCATGCAACAACGTCTTAAGCTATCAAAAGAAACAATCATGAAGATCAGAGGAAAAGGCTTTAGTTTAGAGCCATAAAGAGGAATGCGAGGCCATTGTGGTCAAGAGTTGGTTGACCCCCACAGTGTCCATTCTCCAGCTTCGTTTCATCAACAGCCCCAAGATTTTCCTTCCAGGCCTCACTACTGTCATATTCTATTCTTACCCAGGTGTTTGGGATGGGATTAGCTATATTCTAAAGTCCACAGTGGACACTAATTAACCAAAACCACCAGCACAGACTATCACCCTGTGCACAGGGCACTGTGGGCAAGTAACTCAATTTGAACCAATAAGTCATGAGGAGACATTTGTTGGGGGCTTCTGGGAAAGAAATTTCCTCCTTCTGAGACCGTGCCCATAAAAGACCCTTTCATTCCCACGCAATATGAATAGAGGAGCAAGTAGCCCTGAGAGCTATTGGCAACCATCTTGTGGCCACAGAGAAAGCAGCCTTAGGTTGAATCTGACGCTACGGAAGGAATGCCAGAGACATGGAGAGAGCCCTCTCATTAGTGGGCACTGAGCAGCTCAATCAAGCCATGCTTATGACTCCTGAGCTTTGCCATTCTGTGAGCTGCTCTGTGAGACTCTTTATCAGTTAAGTCCACTTGAGTTGTGTTTTTTCCCCTTGTGACTGAAGACACATAGCAAGATTTTTTTTTTTTTTTTTTTTTTGGTGAGGAAGATTAACCCTGAGCTAAGATCTGATGCCAATCCTCCTCTTTTTGCTGAGGAAGATTGGCCCTGGGCTGACATCGGTGCCCATCTTCCTCTACTTTACATGGGACACTGTCACAGCATGGCTTGACAAGCAGTGCATTGGTCCGCTCCCAGGATCCAAACCTGCAAAGCCTGGGCTGCTGAAGTGGAGCACACCAACTTAACCACTATGCCAGTGGTCTGGCCCATAACAAGATTTTTAAAAAGAAAAATTTAAAGAGAGAAGTGAGAGACCATGAGTGTATGGAAAAATACCTATAAACAGATCATATAGCACTATGGATATGGATATAGACTATAGATATAAATATACGCTCCATCTGAACAAATTTTCTTTATGCATAGTGTTCTGGAGTGATTCTTAGGAGGAAATAAACAGAGACTTAGCCCAGGCAGAAATGTCAGAAATAGCCATGTCTCCCCACAAACTCCCATAGTTTGTAACAACACTGCAAAAGAAGGTGATTAATTTCTCAGCACTAGAAAATTCCACAGAGGATCTTCAGGGCATAGGGACTGTGAGTGAGAATGAAAGCACACTGTCAATGGAAGGGGAGGAAAGTGGGAATCCAGAGTATGGGAAGCAGCTGATTTTATCCCACTAAATCCCACCAGTCCATAATTTCTGCCTCATGGTCCCATCTCATAGTCTAGCTTATCATATCTACCACCAATGATATAAACCAGGTCATGATTCCACGTGGACTCACAGAGAAGAATTAAAGATACCATGTGGAATGCAGTGGATCAGTCCCAAGACTAAGGGTTAAAGATGGTATCATTAGTCACTATCTAGACGATCACTATTACTATCTAGTCACAGATTATGTGCAGTAACAAACAACCCCAAATCCTCATGGGCACAATACAATAAATGTTTATTTTTTGCTCACACAAAGTCCACTACAAATGTTGGCAACTCTCCAGGGTAGAACAACTGTCCTCTGTAAGTTGACTCCAAGCTCTGGGCCATTTAGTCACCTTGACAAAGGAAAAGAGAGGGCTGGAGTGTTGAGCCCTAGAAATTAAATGCTTCCACCCACATTCTAAGCAAGTCATATGACCCATCAAACTTCAAAAGCATGGGAAGCGCAAAGCTTCCTTGTGCTCAAAATAGATAAGAACTGGATTTGGGAGATGGCTATCACAGAGGGGACAAACTGCAGAACTGCTATACATTCTCTTAGTTAAAAGAGAGAAACAGTTCTTGAAAATCTGTTAAATATCCATTAATCTTTGGAAGTTGCTAGCACTTAATTGGAAGCAAGGAAATTCTTCACAATGATTCCTTCTGTGTCATATCTGCATCTCCCATCAGGAGGAGAACCTGAAGAAACTAGCACAGTGATTACCATACCTTAGAAAGGCCAGAAGTTCCTTTGGCAAATCAACAGAATTTTTTTCTTTTTGTTTTGTTTGTTTTTTAATATACTAGCTCCTACGAGCAATTTATTTCCTCATTAAATGGCTGCTTCTACACACTTCCTTCCTCCTCTAGAAGGAACACATTTCCTTCATTTTGTGGTAGCTGAGATGATACTTTGGTGTAGATTTTATGGAAAAGCTTCCCTCATCTACACATTCTTCCCTGGACTTGCATTTTGTTGGTTCCATAGAGAAGGGCAGCCAGAGAGATGCCTTGAACCACTGTTATGACACTCCTCCATCAACACCTCGGCCAGTAGCCTACCATCAGCTAACTTTAGCCAAGGACAACAAAGGACCAGAAGAGGTCCTGCCTCATCATCCTACCAGTGATCAAAGCAATCCACGAAGACAGCAGGAAGACAGTAACTAAATGAGCCATCAAGCAGAGTAGGGCACGTGTACCCTCCATTGATCTGCCCAATGAGATCAGGTCAGTCCCCTCAAAACTGGAATGAACCAGTAGGAAAAGAAGCAAAAAGTCTAAAAATTATGAAGGATAGCCTATGCCTGAAACAACCATTTTATAGACTCAATAACAAGGTGACATCAATCTACCCACACAGATGCTAATTCTATAAAGAGAATCTCCATCTCTGAGTGACGGTTTTTATCAAAAACCAGCTCAATACTCTCTTAATTCTACCCAACACCCCTGCTTCTCTCCTTCTGGTTCCCCCTCTCTTCTCCTCTAAAACAACCCCCTGACAGAAGGGAGTTCGTTCTCTCTGAGCTGAACGTTCAATTTGATGAAGTCAGTTTCTATTACACTTTCAATGTTTCACCAACCACTTTCTCCCTCATCCAAAATGAGATGTCCTTTCTATTCACTTTTACCCAAATTTCTTCACTCTCAGAAATCCACCTGCTACTGCAGGTACCTAGTCAAGGCTCCCTACGCTTCTCTCACAAAAACGTGCATTTTAGGGACAGCTATTGTGGCTTTTTGAAGTCAGAGCAGACCTCAGCCCAGTGGTACTTACAGCAAGGACCTTGGAGAGAGAGATGAATGGCTGAGCAAATAAGATTTAAAAGAGGATATCACTAGGGAGAAACCCAAGTTTTCCAAATTAACTGAATTGCCTATTGTATTTTGAGACTGAGATGATTATTTGCTGTTTCAGATAGAAATGCTTTATGTATTAGAGTCAAAACTGGTAACATTTCATAGCTTTTAGCAAAATTAAAAATGTTTAACATGTCTATCAAGAAACCACATATCCAGGGGCCGGCACCGTGGCGCAAGCGGTTAGGTGCGCGTGCTCTGCTGCGGTGGCCTGGGGTTCGCTGGTTCGGATCCCGGGCGAGCACCGACGCACTGCTTGGCGGGCCATGCTGTGGCGGCGTCGCATATAAAGTAGAGGAAGATGGGCACGGATGTTAGCCCAGAGCCGGTCTTCCTCAGCAAAAAAGAGGAGGATTGGCAGATGTTAGCACAGGGCTGATCTTCCTCACACACAAAAAAAAGAAACCACATATCCAAACACTTATGAAACTCAGATTGCTCCTTCCACGACACAAATACAACCACACCATTACCACCACCACCACACCACACACACACACACACACACACACACATACACAAAGTAGAACTACATCTAATTTCTGAAACCCATTCAACTTCTATCTGAGACCCTTCACACCTGGGCAGGTTGCCTACTCACAGTTTAGAGCTCTTAATCCTCCACGAGGATTCAGGGAGATGGTGACTTACTATAATGTCTCTGGGAAACGAACTAATGGACCTCTGAAAAAGCAAGCTTTTCTCTCATGAAGAATTAAATATACTGATAATGTAACATACTCATACATCACAGTTTTCATGTTCCATTGCCAAAAATTTCCGTATAATCCTTTCCTGTCACGGAAGTGGAAACTGAGACATGAGATTACAAAACTGAGTTGTCCAAGGTCACCAGTGAGCTGGTAAACAAACTAGCTTGAACATTCTGGTTCTTCATTCACCAAGCCTCACAGCCCTGTAGAATCCAAATATGCGGCCACTCCACCACACAAAGCAATTCCATAGCCCTCACACCTATCTGTGGGCTAGCTGAAGTCTCATATTTGGAAAGGCTCAGAAGAAATCTGATCATTACATTCCCACAGTCAAACCCAAAATAAGCCCACGTATTTCTGCATGATATTAGGTTTCACTGAGAAAATTCCACGCAGTATTTATTTAGACCAAGATGGTTTCGATTACAAAGCTGTACTTTAGAAGGAAATAATCATATCATGCCCCGATGGGACTGCTGTCTGCCTGTCACTAATAGAGTCATTTTCACAGGGCTAATAAAGCTCACTGTTTTCCACTGAAAATAGAAACTGTTATTTTAAAAGTTAAGAGCATTTTACCTGAGATGATTCAAACTCCTTTGTGTAATGTAATAATTAGTGATATTATAATAACTAGGAATGATAAGGACTTATTTTGGCCAAAATATGACAGAGTCTTCAAAATCAGAGCCTCGTTTACTGTTAACATACCTCAATGTGAGAGGAGCAGGCTGATGCCATGAACTCATTTAATACAAAGAGTCCCTGAGAAACAGAGGCACAATTAATTTGTTCAGATGACTTTAAGCCTGCATTCAGGCTAAACATTTCCTGAACTCCCTCTTTTTAAGGCAAGAGCAAGAGAAAGAAATGGATAACATCTTGGACTCAAAAAAGTGACAAAGCCTCTTCACACAGCAAGTTCTTGTTATGATAACATCACCGTAAACAATGCCATGAATTCGAACACCTTAACTTTGCATGACAGTTTGCAGACTCACACACTTACCATCTTTCTTAATTGCATAGTCCCAACGTTATACAACAAGAAAGTAGAAGGATCAGCCTCAAATCCAGTTTTACCCCAGAACCCAAGCTTATAAGTATTCTATCGAATACCTTTGTTGGACTTTCGGGTTCCTCCTCCTACTACACATTTATATGTATTGTCTTCCTCTCTCCAAGAGCTGGAAGTCAGGTGGTACTAACTTTCATCAGTCAAAAGGTTAAGTGACTTGCCAGACACTCGAAGTCAGACAGGGGCATTGCTAGAATTAGCAGCCCGGCCCCAGGAGTCCTGTTCACTGTGTACCCTATTTATCTCTGCTACCTGCCTAATTATCCTAAGGGGGTAGAGCCCCTTTCAGATGTGAAACCACCTACCTTCCCAGCTCCCCCTGCCCTCACAGTAGATAACTGGTATACATTATAGCCTAATTTCCCAGAGAAAAGGTAGACACAATGGACTCAGTAAGTCTCCTCCAGGTCAGGGAGGAATGGTTGAGTGCCTACATCTTAGGTCCCTGGCCTAACAACCAGCCTAACCCTGCTTTCAACAGCACCTCCCTCCACAGGTGCACAACCCTGAAGATACACACTGGATAAAAGAGGTGGTTTAAAAGAAAGGAAAGGAGAAAGGGAGAGGAGAGAAGGAAAGGGAAGGGGGAGAAGGGGAGAGAGGGAAAGAGAGGGGAGGTGGAGGGAGGGAAAAGGTAAAAGAAGAAAAGAAAAGAAAGAAAAAGAAAAGAAGAAAGAAGAAAAACCAAAAGGAGAGGAGAGGAAAGAAATCAAAAGTGAAAAAGTGTTTTGGATTTCAGTAACAGGAGGAATGAAATCAATTAGGGGATGGAAAGTGCTTTCAAATTTGCCTCTAACTACCTATACACATTATAAAGAAAATGTGAAATTCATCACATCACTGTATTGCACCAATTTTCGAGGAGAATCTCCTTAAACAAAAAGTAGAGATTAAATTAAGCAGTGTCGTTTTGCTTTTTTAATAGTAATTTAGTGCAGATAAATGCCCCATCCATCTATCCATCCAAGAGGAATCCAATATGGAGTCCACCGTCAGAGAGCTTAATGTCTACATGGGAGATAAGACATTTAAATAAATGCACATAATTTAAATGCATAAAAAGATAAATTCCTTAAGATGAGTCTGATAAAGTACTATGAGATTTCCCAAGAGAAAAATCCTTCAATTTTTAAAAAAAGAAAATCTTCCTGAGGGAAGCACTCATTGAAGAGCCCAAGTAAATTGAAAAATATAAATATTTCAAAAATAAATGGTGGTGATTTAACCAGCTACACATCAGGGGCATCTGAGGGCTCTTTTGTAGTCACTAGAAGAGTGGATGGGGTGAGACCCCGTGGAGCCTTGGTCTTGTCAAATCCAGTAACACACTTGAAGACCACCGCTTTAATCCAGCCCCTTTGACTTAAGAAACCACCCCCAGCACTCATGGCAGTGATGAGTATGGGCAGGAGGAAGGGGCTGCACCTTTCCTTTGTCTTCCTGCTTGTGATCTACACCAGCTGCCTGCATTTACCTGCCCCTCACTCCTTAACCCCACAAAATCTGGGTTTTCTCCCTACCAATACAGTCCTGCAGCCTCAAATGTCACTAAGGATCTCCTGATCGCCATCCTTTTGATATACCTCACAACACCTTTCTTCAATCTCTCCCCTCCTCTGGGTTCCATGATGTCACAGCAGGAGTTTTCAAACATACTCTTAGCAATAGAACCTTTCTTTCAAATGAGATCTTGCCTAGAACTCTGATTGGTTACCGTAGCTTTATAATGAAACTTGAAGTCAGGCTCTGTAAGTCCTCAAAATTTGTTCTTTTTCAAGGTAGCTTTGGCTATTCATTTCATTTCCCTAAAATTTTTTAATCAGCCTGGACATTTGTACCAAAAAAAAAAAAAAAACCACCTGGGATGTTTTATTGGCATTGCATTGACTCTAAATACTAATTTAGAACTTATATCTTAACTGGAAGAACTGATATCTCAACATTACAATGTTAACATCTTAACATGACTTAGAACTCCAGTAATGGATCTCCTTATGTATCCTCTGATTTGGATTCATTAAGCTTCTTAGATCTGCGGGTTTGTAGTTTTCATCCAATTTGGAAAATTTTTGGCCATTGTTTCATTAAATATTTTCCTATCCCTCCTACCTCTGCCTCCATTTCCACACCTCCTCCTACATAAGCAGCCCTGAACTCCAATCTCTGCCTGCTCCACCCAGTGAGACTGCTTCTCTCTGCTTGGGTTCTGTTTCCCTGTGCAGTGTCTGGAATAGTGTTCCCAGACAGAAAGCCACTCTCCTTGTGTGTTTCCCTTCTCTCAAAGATCACAGCCTGTGCTGTCTGTTATCCAACACCTGAAATACATTTTGACAAGTTTTATAGTTGTGTCTGGCAGGAGAGTAAGTCTAAAACTCATCACTCTCGCATGGCCGAAACCAGAAGTCTGTCCATTCACAGTTAAGAGCAATGTAGTAAAAATCTAAGGGGACAGTCCATGCAAGTGGGACTTTATGAAGCTTTCAAATGTCAAAACTGTGGGATTTTACTGTGGTTAATCTCTCGATAAAAGTGTCTTCCAGTCTCCTTTCTGGAAGCAGTAGAACTTGGATTACCAGCATTTTGGAGCTGGGCAGAGGAAAGAATTTAGTTGGGGTTGGGTGGGTTGACCTCTCTTCAAAAGAGTAAGCAGATATTCCATTCATCCTCCATATTTCAGGTGTTCTCCATCCCCATCTCCCTGTTCTTGGTATCAAGCACCTAATTAATAACTCACTAATTCAATTTGTCCAGAAATTATGCCTTGTTTCCTGGAGGGAAAGGTAGGAATAGATGTCTGACTGGATCCTGGGATCCTGCCCATTTCCTGATACCTAAATTTCTCTAAATCCAAAGCTTTTCTAGGTGTAGGACAAATTGTCTTGTCTTTTTGTCTAAATTTCCCTTTGCAGGAACTTAATTTTGACTTTCCTCCACCCCATTAAGTCATTTACCATTCTCGAATTTACTTTCCATCTTCACGTAATGTTTGTGTTTTTGTTACAAATGTCTCCTCATTTTATCAAAGAGGGGCTTATGCCTCTGTTTCTTGTTCTCCTTTTATTATACCCGCTTGAAACAAGAGGTTCCTGCCTCTGTTTGGTTAGGAATCCGTTCTTAACTATATTAAGCTTCTCAGTCACATTATCAACAATTTTTACTGTTTTTGCTGTTTTTCAGGTTCTTTGTTCATTGCTGTTTCTCGTATCCCATACCATCTTCATTCTTAGATTCATTTTACAGTTTGCCAGAGTACATCATTTCTCATAGCATGCACAAAGGTGATAAACTTTCTGAATTTTGTATAGCATATATGTCTGTATTTTGTTTTTACTCCAAACAGTATTTGACTGGATATAGGATTCTACATTTAAAATCATTTCCCAGATAACTTTAATAGCATTGTCTCAGACTTTTTTTTCCATTAATCTGGCAGATCAGATGTTCAGAGAAACCTCTTCAAGTTATCACACCTCAAATTGCTGTGTAAAACATCTGGATGGGTGGAATGAAGATAAAGGAATTCATTGGAGGCAGAAATGAGGAGAGCACTGTTTCTCTGCCTTTCTTCCTTCCGTGAGTCTGTCCTGGAGGCCAGAGTCACCATGCGCTTGGCCAAGTTTTACATCGGCCCCGACACCCACCTTGGACCAAACCCATCTCCTGTTCCCAAGCAAATAATCCCTCTTTGTTTTATGAGCTTCTCTTAAGACTCCATCTTGAGAGCCATGGATCCAACCACTCCGTGTACCCAGGGACAGAGAAAAAGAAAGGGAGAGAGAGGAGGAAGGGAAATGTCCACCTAGCAGCTCCTCCAAGCAATCGTTTCGTAATTACCCTGATATCTGCCCTATCTGACTCTTAAGCTTGGGATTTCTCTCAGAGCTCCGCTGAAAACTATAGCTGTACTCTTTCTATCCATTTTCTCTCAACTTGCTCTGCGCTGTGTTTATCCTGCCGTGGTTTCTCCACCCATCCAACTCAATCTGCTATTTGTCCTTCAAAAATCCTTCAAAACCTCTGGTTGTCTTATGGCACCACATTGTGTTTTTCAGTATTCTTTTAGATTTTCTTTTTATAATATCTTTTTCCTTGTTTCAGTGTATCACAGTGTCTGATACATAGTAGGTATAATCAATGTCTTCTGAAGAAAAGAAAAATGGACATGTCTTAGATGAAAAGATGACCATGATGTATTCATTCATTTATAAATCCATTCATCCATTCAATGATTTTTAATGAGATCTGCTGTGGACTAGGCATAGTTCTAAGCATTGGGACACAGCAGTGACAGAACAAAGTTCCTCTTTTCAAGGCGTTTATATCCTAGAGTGCCATTAGGTTTTTTTACAAGTACAAATGCCATTTTTTTACAAATACAAGTGCCACTTATATTTTTTAAAAAAATACAAGTTAAAGAAAAATATAAATAATACAATAACATCTTTGTGTGCAAATGGGTGTGTACACCTGCGTGTGTGTATATATCTTTTCAGATAAAATCTTCAGGGGATAGGATTGGAGAAGCAACACATGAGGAGGCCTGTTTTAATTGCATTTCTTTGTGTTTCTGTGTTGTTCATTAGTATGATTAATTCAGGCTCTGTTCTAGGCACTAGGGATACATCAGTGAACAGAACAGGCAAACCTTTCAGCCTTCTTGGACATCATATTCTAGCAATAAAAGTCACACACTAAACAATAAACATAATAAATTAGTACCTTATGTGGTATACTAGCAGGTGATAAGGACTATGGTACAATAGAACAGAGTAAGGGAAGTTGCAAGTATGATATATGGAGCGAGCAGCACTGGGATGCAATTTCAAATAGGGTGGTGAGGGTAGACTTCAGTGAGAAAGTAACATATCAGCAAAAAGGCAAAGTAGAGGGTTGTACTTGAAAAAGGAAAGGGAAGAGTATTCTAAGGAGAAGGAACAGCAAATACAAAGGTCTCAATGTGGGAGCAAGCTTGGCATGTTCTAGGAGTAGCAAGGAGCCAGCGGGCCTGGAACAGAGCTGGTAAAGGTAACAGAAGTGGTAGGTGAAGGCAGAGAGGAATTGGAGGAGGGGGGTTGGTGCAGAGAATGGCACTTTGGGTCAGTGTAAGGAGTTGGCTTTTATTGTGAGAGAATTTGGGAGTGAGGGGAAAGTTTTCGAGAAGAGTGAAATTATTTGACATACTTTGAAATGATCATTGGGGCTCCATTAGAATGGACAGAAAGGAGGCAAAGGTACAAGCAGGGAGACCAGTTGGATGAGTCTTATAATCATCAGTAAAAGGTGATGGCGGTGGTAGTAGCAGTAGACTTGCTACAAAGTGGTCAGATTAAAGGTACAGTCAACATAATTTCCTGATGGATCTGATGTGGGATTTGGAAGATCACGGATGCCACCATGACCTGAGCAACTGAAAAGGCAGAGCTGCCATCAGCTCAGTTCAGGACTATGGTGGGGGGAGCAGTGGAGATCAGGAGTCCAACTTAGAATTGGTTAGATCTGAGATGTCATTTTGATACCCAAGTGAAGACATCAGTAGGCCATGAGGTTCAGGATTCTACAGTTCAGGAGAGAGCTCTGGGATGGAGATTACAATTTGGGAGTCATGAGCATGGATATATAGATATTGTTCAAAAATTGGAAAAGATCATTTTGGAAAGTTGGCATATAATTTTCTTACCTACTACATCTAATTGTCTATGTCTTTGAACACTTTGTCTAACACAAGTTATCAAGGGTTGACTACTATGTGTGTCCCCTCCTCCCCACTCCCTCTGCCAATTCCCTGGCTCAATTATCCCTCACTTGGTTGAGATGCTCCTGCCTCCATGGGTTTCCCACAGCATCCAACACCCAGCCACCAGACCAGTGTGACTAAAGCATACCTGAGATCATGCAGTGACTCCTCAAGGATTACTTGACACTTGATGAATTAAAGGACCAAATGATTAACCTGCCATCACAGTCCAATCCCAGCCCACCTTCCCAAACCTACAACTCACTAGTCCCCTTCACACACACCATGTTCTTTGCACTATTCCTAAGGGCTCTTGCCTTAGGGTCCTGTGTATACTGGTTCCTCCACCAGAAATACCTTTCCTCTGCGTCCCCAAATGCCTTAACCCTGCCCGTTCTTCATGGAATGATAGAAAGACCACCTATTGCAGTAGACCTCAGCTGACTGCCCCAAATGAAGATAACCTTTCCCACCTCTGATCCCTCACTCTCGGATAGGGGAAGAGCCTGGCCTGGGCAACATTTCCCAAAGGGAGGGCAGCAGGGCAGATACCAGCCCCAAGAAAAATTCTGGGAAGGATTCCACGGACAAACAAGTTCAGGTAATACTCCACTCCACAGCCCTCTCTTAGAAATTAGCATTACGCATTCACGTGTTGAATGCTCTCAACAGTCCTTTGGTAAGAAAAAACTATAAAGCTTTGTTTAACCCAGTTTTCACAAATGTATTTGACTTTCAATCCCTTTTATCACGGAATGCTTACTAACTTTCTGTGGAACCAGCGTTCCAAGGTGCCCACAGAGTACCTGGAGCTGGAGACCTGAATTCTGGCCATGATTAAGCACCTCTCAGTGCTGGTTTACCCCAGGTCCAGGCCCAGATAAGGCCATTGTGTATCCTACAGGTGACATGTTGTCCCCAGGCCCAAGCAGGGAACCCAGACATCCCAGAACTGGACTTTCCTAGACAATGGCACTAGCCTCACAGGTTTTGACAGGCGTGCCCCTCTGGTTCCTAAAGACTAAATGGCTTACTACCCCCACAATGACTTATGGCCACATGGGTTACGATGCCAAACTACTAGCTATGTGACCTTTACCAGGTCATCTCTCTTTACGGACCTCAGTTAACTCATCTCTTGGTTGAGGGGCTGGTCTGGATGGCGTCCAGTGCTCCACCCAACTGTGATGAATGGACTCTGCGTGTCCTTCTTTGAACTTTAGCTACTCTGCCATGTGGCCTCTCTTCCCTACTATCCCCTAAATCTGGGATCTCTTTCCACGTTAT
Organism: Ceratotherium simum simum; assembly: GCF_057802395.1. Lineage (NCBI taxonomy): Eukaryota > Metazoa > Chordata > Mammalia > Perissodactyla > Rhinocerotidae > Ceratotherium > Ceratotherium simum. The sequence goes on from NC_141912.1 coordinate 51,446,451, forward strand.
TGTTTTATCTCTTCAGAGTAAGGCAGAGGACGTTGAACATGGTTGGAACTCAAATAAATATATGCTGTATAAATATTTAAAGATGACTGAGGCATTTGAGACTCCAAAAAAAAATTCAAAATTAGTCTTCGAGAGGATGAAAAATTAAATGAAATCTAAGAAGCAAAATGATCTGGTCAAAGCAGCAAGCACTACAGAGAACTAGTTCTGTACCATTTTCTAGCATTACCACTAAGGAAAGAGCACTGCCAACAATGGCTACCAGTGGACGTTTACTCTTGGTAAGGCGCAGTTCCCAATGGCTCACAAGTTACGATCCTCACACCAACCCTATTAGGTGGCTACTATTATTATCCCCACTTTACAGATAAGAAAACTGAAGCACAGAGGGGTTAAGCAACTTGCCTGAAGTCTCCCAGGTGACAAGTGATGTATTCAAACCCCCAGCAGTCTAGCTCAAAGCCCACCCTTAACCACTGTACTAACCTGCCTCTCCCTCCCTTCCTTTCACTAGTATTTGCTCGCTCCAGTTTATTACCCAGATGGAAACTGAGGCCCAGAAAGGCTTAAAGATTGTTCAGTGTCCCACAGCTCTCTTTCCACAATACAACACTGATTCAGCGGTCCCATCTCACTACGATAAACCTTTGTGATGTCACCTACAGCCAACCACTGAGGAAGGGGCACGGGAGTGAAGTGAAGGCCGCAGTTCAGGGACTGTATGCTGGAGATGAGGAATTAAACTGGCAACGAATGGAAAGGAAGAGGACTATTCAGGGGATACAGTGAAGGAAGAAGTGACAGCCCTGGGCAGCCACCTGAAGGGAAGGTAAAGGGGCATGAGGAGCCTAGGGAGGTGACAGAATGGACAGCAAGGCCCCAGAGGGTGGGAAGGCAGACAGGGAATAGTCTAGGAAGGACAGAAAAATCATGTTATTTGTAATTGCACACATTTTCAGAACTCATCCAAAAATTATAGAAAAACATGCCTTACAAACCCAGGAAGTATAGTTTGGGACTGCGAAGGTTGAACTGAAGCAGCATTCGCGAGAGAAACTGGTACAGTCTGTGACATATAATAGGCACTCAATAAATGTTTGTTCCAAGTAAAAGAGACAAAAAGAGGAAAACCTGAGAATTTCTTTCATAAAGAGAAAGGCACCTAAGGGAGTAGGTGCTCAATAAATACTATTTTTTGTCTGTGTACTGTGAGAAGCCTGGAGAGTTATAAAAGATTATCTGATATATTTCCAAGGAGCCCTTAGCCTCTGATTTTAATTCTTGAAAATTCCCTGGGGAGTCTGTGGACGCTCTCACTGGGGACTTTCAAGAGCATATTGTTAGAAGAGCCACTTGGAGGGGGTGATCTAGATGATTGCAAAATGGATGAGTTGAGGTAGAGAGGCTAGACCCAACGACCCCGCAGTCCTTTTCAGTTCTAATTTCCGTGTAATCAGTCCCCTCAGAAGCTGAAGTTTCCGCTCTGCTCTTTACGGAACGGAGATGGACTGGATGGACCAACAGACACTGCCATCCCACCAGCTGGGAATGGCTGAGTGATTTGGAAACCTTCCAGAAGGGCCTGGTTAAATTGTAGGCCATTTACTTATTTCATGAAGAAATACACCACAGAGAGCCCTTTTCAAACATGCACGCGGAAAGGGGCCAAAATGCTGAGGAGGTTATCTGTTCAGAATTTACTTTAAAAGAGCCTAGGCAGCCCTCATTTATTTTTGAGAAAATATATGATTAACCATAGTTAACCATGAATTCAGATGTTGTGCATTAGACCAGCTCCTCAAAGTTTGAGAGCATTTAATATTATATATCGCTGCCATTTGGACTAAATTGTTTTTTTAATGTACACAATATTACAAATTTAATTTGAGCTGTTTGAATCAGTCTGTAAAAAAGATTTGATTATACCTGAGTGTTCTGGCCCCGGCTTTCTCGTATCTCAGTAATCTTGGCGGTAATTGGCTGATTAGGGCTCTCACACTCCATCTTTGCCTCAGTTTCCATGGTAATGTTACAGGAGCTATTATAGATGAGAACTTCATCTCTTTCCACTTTAGGGCTGAAACGAGAGGGGAGGTTAAATGGGGTGTCATCAATCTTAATGAAATGCAATTATTTTTACTCTTATTAATCATTGCAAGCCATTAGCTTGTGGCAACTACAGGCCACCATTTGTCAAATTTTGCAAATTTCTGTAATTTTGTTTCCATTCTTTTATTGTTTATTTGTTTTCCCTTTATCTGCACACCCTGCAATGAAAATGCACATGGTAAATATCTTTCACTGAAGCCTTTCTCTTTTCCAAATCTATTAGGAACGTTAGCAAAAGCTTCTCCCAGCCCAACTTAACAAGCAATTCACAGACAATACTTCTAGTTCCAAAAATGGAAGCAAATGTTGGGGAGAGTTTTTTTCCTTTTCCCCTTCCCTCTTCCTGTTCTTACTCACACTTAGTGCTGGGGGAGTGAATTGCCTGAATCCCCCCAGGGCAGATGGAGAAATTGGAAAACCCACACAACTGGCTAACTGGTCCCTAATTCCAACTGTGAAAAAATGAGCTCATTTAGGCTTGCAATTCCCTCTCCCCAGCTGATGGCAATGAGGCTCTGTTGCTAGCAGTGGAACATTAACTTAGTAAATTAATTAAACTTACTTAACAGCCCAGACTAAGGAGATTCGATATATGTGCCAGTTATACTACCAGCCACTTGCTTTAAAAGTCCTCTTGCTTTAAGGAGAGAAGCCAGACTGGATTTAAAATGAAAAACAGCAGTGTAGCATTACAGAAAGTCTAAAAGTATGCGGTCTAGAGAAGGCGAGAGGTGGACATTGCAGGGTACTGTCCCCAACAGGTGTGATATTTATTCGAGAATAACCCCGGCTTTAGGCATTGTCGCAACTAACAAAGATTATTAGTAATACCAATGCACGATGTTTTATACTCTTCAACAATTTCATATGTATGATCTCATTTCAGCCAGTAAAGTAGGTAAAGGCATAAAAAATGTAACCCAAAGAGATCAGAGGATTTGCGTAAAGTCAAACACAAAAGTACAGCAGCTCCAAGATTAGAACCCAGGTGTCCTGTCTCCTAGAGCAGTACTCTCAACTTTTGAGATGCTGACTGAACACCAGCCACAAAGATGGTAGATCCCATGGGAAGACCAGGAAGGGTAGTGGAAAGGGCAAAAGGTCACTGCTTGAGAAACTATAAATCATGTGGAACTAGAGCAGTTTTTTTCCAAACCAATGTCAAAATGGTTTCTCCCACAATGTGCTAGAAATAATGAGCAGGATAACTACCACATGCACTTAATCTTCTCCTCTTCTTGCTCAAATATTCCCAGCTCCGTATCCACCCAAGCCGTGACTTCCGTACTCACTGTCCCCTAGACCTACTGTAGAGTGCCAATATCTTAACATCGTGTGGCTCCAAACTGAACGCCCATAGTTTGGACTGCCATCGGGGCTGGGGTCTCCATTTATCTGAGCTCTCCCTCCATGGCACCTAACATTGTGTTCAATTTGTAGCCACCAAAATGCTCAAATTAAGATGGTGGTAAACTCAAATTCTCAGAGTGCCATTACCTGAGGATTGCTCCATGCTGTATTTGTTCAGCTGATTTTCTGAGAAGCGTTAGCAGGCAGAGGTTAGGCTTGGAAACAGACCAGCTAGATTTGAATCCCCAAGCTGAATCCCCAAGCCATGTGAAGACATGACTCTCTAAGCTTTAGTTTCTGTGTTCATAAAATGGAGTTACTAATCATTGAGTCCCCATTTTATAGAGGTTTTGAGGAGATGGAGCAAAACGAAGACTACAAAATGATTTGTACAGAATCTGGCACACAGTAAGTGTCCGATGAGGGCAGCTCTTGCTATAGCTTTTGGTGGTAGTGGTATTGGTGGTATTGTTATTGAAATATAAATGTGGGAATTTACATTCACTATTGTTACATGTTATCTCACTGAGGCGAACCCATTGCTCAAATACATTTTGAATCTGGAGCCTGTAATGTAGCTACAAATCCATTTAGCTGAGCCATGATCCAGGGCATAGACAAAGCACAGGATAAATATAGCATTTGGTCCAGAGGTGTCAGTTGTACTCAAAGATTCAGAAAGGAAAAGCAAAGTAACAAACTTTTAAATTAAAATAAAATATAATATTTAGATAAATATGGAAATATGATGGAATAGAATGGCAAAATTCACATGGACTTTTCAAATAAAACATTTGACTTCAAAGCAACTTGATGTTTGTATCAAGCCGCTTTGGGCTCTGCAGCTCGAACCTTTCTTTTGCTTCTGGGGGTGGGAGAGGTTGTTGGAATAATTTAAGAAGCTCTCCCTCTATATTTCTGTCGTAAATTGCTTATAAATCCATCAGAAAGGAAATGAAGTTGGTTTAGCACACCATCTCATTCCTTGTGAATCGGTTCCCAGAGAGCTACTTCCATTTCTGAAGGCTGATAAACCATCTTATTAATAATTCATTCTAGAATTTTGTCAGGAATAACACAAGCTTAGTTGTCTAAATTTCCAGAATCCCCTCTTTTCACTTATTAGGCAAGTAAAAGAATACTCGCCCATCACCTCTGTCTGTTGTGTGTCCCCCTCTCACGTTCATGACCAGCAGTGGATCCTCAACCGTACGAGCAAGTTTTTTGGATTCAGTATATGAATGACCTGGGATACCGACTTGAACTCAAGAAAAGAAGGGACCAACTTCCTTTACAACCTTTAGTCTTGAGCTTCCACTCTCCTAGCGAGCCTTCTTCTGCCCTTTCTAGACTCTTCATCAGCAAAGGTTAGAGTAAAATGGAGTAAGTCACTCTGCCCTCTTTTGTTAGCCTGTAGCAATGCACTATCTTCCATCATGTTCTTCTTGCTTTGAAAGAGTTAAAAACCTCTTTCTGCTAGTTCAGATTTTTTACAAGCTTTAGCTCATATTACTTTTTGTATTTGTCCCTGATTATCTCACTAGAGATTTTTTTCATTAAAAAGTCATCATCAAAATTAGCAGAGACACCAGGATATCAAAAGACTGAAATTTACAAAATTTCAAAGTTTCTTGATAGCTACTATTCCATGTTTTCTTCCACAATAATCATATGAATTAAGTGGTACAGTTGGCCAGATTTAAATAGAAATCTAAACATATGTGTATATAGAGAGATACATAGAGATAGATGATGTAGACAGGCATGCACACATACATGCACACAAATATTTATTTTGAGGGGATGTGGTAAAAATTGTTGGTTGAAATGGTGGCAAAGATAGTTCTAGAACCTGAGTTTCCTGACTCCCAATCTATTGCTCTTTCAGTTGGTCTGATCAGATCAAAAAGTGAGCAGGTAATCTTCTTACGTGTGCTCTCTAGGATGGGCAATAAAACACTCACAGTCATTCTGTCTCCCTCACTTTGCCTGAAATTGCTTCCTATGACTCTGAAATCTCATTGAAGCCACACAGCTCAGCCATGGCTCTCATCACTGATGCTGACAGCCTGGCATCGAGCTAAGTACACTGCGAGTCAGAAGCCTTGGGTTCCAGTCCTGACACTGCCAAGGCTTGACTGTGTGACTCTGGAAAGATACTTAATCTGTTCTTAGAACAGAATCTAAACTCCTTACTATGGCTTTCAAGGCCTTACCTCTACCTCCCCGGGCTCATCTAGAGACTTTCCTTCCTTCTTACTCCACTCTTGAGCTTCTGGCCTCTGGCATTTCGTAAAACTTGTTGGGTCCTTTTCATATATGCTGCCCCCACTATCTGACTCCCCTTAATGACATCTTCTTCTCCTTAGCTCAGCATAAAAGACACTTCTTCAGAGAAGCTTCCTCTGAGCACATTGTGTAAAGTAGACCCCCATTATTTTCTATCACTTTATAGCCCTTATCACAACATGTGATCCTCTCATTTATTGTCAGGCTTTCTCCTCACCCTGAAGCTCAGGGACTCCGCCATCTTATTCAGCACTGAGTCACCAGCTCCTGGCACGCTACCTAGAACACAATAGGCACTTTATAAAAACTGGATGGATGGATGAACTGGGCATATTTTTGCCACAGATACGCATGTCTACCTTTGCCTAATGACATCCATAGTAGTAGTGGCTGGCAGGGGACTAAAGCAGCTAATGGAAATGGGTTCCTTGCAAAGATCCTGGAAAGGAGTTCTCTGGGTTCATAAGCATAAACTTAAGAGGAACCAAGGTAAGCCATTTGGCACATGATTTTCTTAATGCCCCTTGTATAATTTATAGTGCATTTTCTAGTTATTAAATTAGTACATATTCACTGAAAAAAATAGAGAAAAACTCAATGAAGAAAATAAATATGATCAGTACTCCAGCCACCTGGGGATAGGCACTATCAACATTTTAGAACACATCCTTCCAGTCTTTTTCCAATCCCCTGTTATATGTGTTTACAAACATATGTACTATATACACCATTAGGATTAAATTGATCCACTATTTTGTGACCTGTGCTTTTCACTTTCCAATGTATTATAAGCATTTCCCTCTTTGGTTAAATATTCTACATCATGATTTTTAAAGGCTTCTTTGTATTATCATTTGGATGCAATCTCTATTACAATACACTTATTTCATTTCAAATTTTTGTCATTATACCTAAAACTTCAAAGAATATAGTTTTTCATAAATATTACATATTTCTAACTGCTTTCTTAAAATCCTAGGAGTGAGGGCCGGCTCCGTGGCTTAGCGGTTAAGTGCGCGCGCTCTGATGCTGGCGGCCCGGGTTCGGATCCCGGGCGCACCCCGAGGCACCACTTCTCCGTGCAACGCGAGGCCGAGTCCCACGTACAGCAACTAGAAGGATGTGAACCTATGACATGCAACTATCTACTGGGGCTTTGGGGGGAAAAAAATGAATAAATAAAATCTTTAAAAAAAAAAAAAATCCTAGGAGTGAAATTGCTGGATCACAGAGTATGAAGAATTATAAGGTTATTAGTGCATATTGCTAAACGATATTAATAGATAAGAGCATAGCTTTCAGCAGAATCTGAGGCTCTCACCTCAGCCACCTCTTAGAGTGAAGAAGAAGGGCGTAGAAGAACTCGGAAGCATAGTTTTGGGGATCTCGATAAGTCCTCAAATTCATGGAGCCAGGAACTGTACTGACATGTACTTCTTGGTCTCTAGCATTAGTGAGTTCTCAAATCCGGTCTCACCTGAGTACAACCTCCAGCATCCCGCTTCCCCTGTGACCTAAACAGGGCTCTTCATGCTGTTCTAGAAAGCAAATGGCCACAGACTTCCTCTCTTCCTCTGGCTAAACATAAACCTCTGGTGGCAAATTCGTACACAGGCTGTCTCAGGACATCCAAAGTCAGACTGCCATGAGAAGGGCTGGTTATCTCTTTCATTCTGGGTAATCAGTCTTGATTAGTTATTTTTTAATGGGAAAATAGGACTTCACTAAATAATCAGATGTAACTACTCCATCTAGATAAGAAATAAAGAAGGATGCAGAGGAATGTCCAGCACTGAGATATCCCACTGCAGAGGAAAAGAGCTGCTTGTGGAAATAAGGCCATCAGAGTTACCAATATGGTCACACTTTTCTTTTTAATTTGTTTAGAAAAGAGGGGTTTTACCTGGAAAGTTGTGGTATTTAGTTGTTTGTTTTTTAAGTTCAAAAAATCCTTACAAGCTTACAGCTCCTAAATCCTAGATCTGCAGTGATTCCGCCTGTGCATCCCCCCTTCTTTTGAATAAACATTGTACAATCTGCTGGATTTCTCTATGACTTTTTTTCATATTTGTGAATCTGTTTGGAAAGAAAAGAAAAAAGAAAGGGGGAAAGAGCCTTCTGTTTTTCATAACGTCTAATCTTTCTCCCCATTGGCATTCACCAGATGTTGCTCTGGATCGGAAGATAAATATTAAAACCTCAGCAAGAACAAAGCGGGCTGTTTACTGGGTAAATTTTTCAGATGTTCTCTTGAACACTTGAAAAGACAGGAGATGCTTTGATATGCAGGCTGGCTGGAGTTCACAATGGAACGTCCCTCCAACAAGAGCGGGGGGGCCCCTGGGGCCACGTCCACCCGGCCTGCAGTTCCTAATGCCTCCATCCGTCCATCAGCCATGCGTCCATGGGGAAGGGCAGGGAGGGAGAGGATGGGGTTACCTGAGGAAGAGGCCTGAGAACCATGGAGAGACTGACTCTGTCCAATGACCTGGTGCAAAGAGGCATCGGGAACTTTCTTCACAAATGTAGAGGTAAGGCCATGATCGGAGCAGTCTCTCTGTCCCCATGGTGACCGTCAAATCACACTGCACATAGGTGGGGCTGGAGGCTTCACAGCTCTCCTCCTTGTGCTTCAGGCCACACAGGAAAGCCAAGGACACTGCGGGAAATGGGCACCATTAGGTTAGGTAACAACCACAGGAAGAACTGAAGCCCTCACCTTGTTACATGGGTGAAGTTCATGTGTTACCCTTGATCAACAGGGAAATGAAGTTATCAGTTCACTTTTTTTAAATGTATTATGTATACATAATACACACAGAAGAATATAAGTAACATTTTTGTAAAATGTAAATCGTCATCATAAGACAGACTCGTGAATCTACCAGCCAACACAAGATGTAAAAAGAGTTGTGATCATCTCCAATCTGTGTGCCCCTTGCCAAGTCCACCCCCTTCCTCCTCATCCTCAGAACAGCCACTTGCATTTTTTAAATAGTTGTCTCACACCGGTTTGTAGTCCTAAACAAGAAATTGTTGAGTTTGACTAGTTTTTGAACTTTATAAAATAGAATACATGACATAATATTCTTGGACCTGCTTTTTTCACTCAATATTATGTTTCTGAGATTTATCCATATTATTGCATGTAACTACTGCTCGTACGTTTCCACCGCTGTTCAATATTGTGTTATGTGAAGGTACTACAATATATTTATCTATTCTCTTGCCAATGGCCTTTTCGATATTTCCCAGTTTTTGCTACTATAAACATGCACAAAATTTTCTCTAGGGTATATGCCTTAAAGAAAATTGCCATTTCATAGGGTAGGTACCAGTTCAACTTTACAAGATGGTGCCGTATTGTTTTCAAAGTGGTTGTGTCATTTTACATTCCTCCCAGCTGTATTTATGAGTTCCCATTACTTCACATAATTGTCAGCACTTGGGATTATCAGAGTCTTAATTTTGGCCAGTCCAGTGCATATATAATGGCGTGTCATTGTGGCCTTAATGTGCATTTTCATCATTACTTTTTAGGTCAAACAACATTTTATATGTTTAGTAATAACTCACATTTCCTTTTCTGTGAAATTCCTATTTCTGTCATTTGCCCCTTTTTCAATTGGAATGTCCATCTTTTTCTTATTGATTTGTGCTCTTTATATATTCTGGGTACTTATCCTATAGAGATTATATAGTTACTTATACTTTCTCCAAGTTCGTGGCTAGACTTTTTATTCTCTTTATGGGGTCTCTTAATTAACAGAAGTTCTTGGTTTTCATATAATTTTAACTGCTAACATTTTACAAAGAATAAATGAAATTATTTGAAGCCCTTTGACCGTTAGGCCATATCTTTCTGGGTCATGACACACAATGTAAAAAGCATCAACAAGGCAATTTGGCAACAACCTTTAACAGGAAGATAAACAAGTCTCTACGTGAGATGGTTTTGTAGAAGCTATGTCTGAAAACCTTAACAAAGCAAAGGAGAAAAAAACCTCTCTAGCCTTCTACCTCTGCAGCTAGCCTTCCATGCAAGTAATGCAGGTACGCAATAAATGTCGTCAAAGACTGTGGGCTTGAAACGAAGCTGCCCTGCCTGCACCACAGCTCTGCATGCAGCAAGGGGCCAATGAGATAAGTCCGTGTGAGAGGGTTTGCAGCTATTCAATCACACACAAGTATTATCATTGTTGCTGGTACATCCCAAAGCACCTGACACATAGGAGGGTCCCTGTGAACGTGTTCCAAAGGAATTATAGCAGTTAAAGTGGTTGTCAGTAGGACTCTCATATGGATAGACAAAATATGAGAACTTTCCAGTTGTAAGGCCTATGGCAAATAAAAACAGGCTCAACACCGATAAAATAATAAATGCATGACAGGTGATGAGGTGGATGCAAATTGACAAGGTGGATTACAAAAAGTACCCAGGGCTGGGGATACAATCCATGGATTTTAATCAAAGTTCTGCCACTAAATAGCTGTGTGAGCTTCATGTTCATGCCTCACGGAAAAATTAAAAGTTTCCGTGAAGAAGTCATGCGGTATAATTTAAGGTATAAATGCAAGAAATCCAAAGATCAATGCATTTTACAATGCATTTGTTTCACCTAACAAGATGTTTTATCAGCCCATCATATGAAAACGCACAACTCTTCTTTTGTTAGAAGTACAATTTGGGGGGAAAGGTCAAGATAGATGACACCAAAAGCAGCACAAGCACTATTTTTAGAGCTCCACCTTTAAGGGCCCTGCCCCACTGATGAAAAGAAAACACATTACACTGTGGCATCGGGACAAGCAAAACAATAATTAGGGAAGTTTGAGTCGCAGGTCGTCCTCCACAACCCGGAAAGTGAAACACTGCTTTCTATAGTGTCTAAAGTCAAACCAAGGAATAAAACTCAAAGCAAGCATCTGAATTCAAAGTGACCCTGGTCAATTAGAGAAGTTAACAGAAATAAATAAAAGACTGAATGAATATAGTAAGGCAGTAAACCACAGAAAAAACAAAAAAGAAATCATATAAATATGAGGAAAGCCCAGCTGTGCACAGCCGCGTTAGAAAGAAAGAAAAACACAGAGAACACCTTGGAATAATAATAGGTAACCGAAAGATTGTAAACCAGCAAGACAGCAGTGTAATTTTAAAAACAAATACTAGACCAGATTATATGTAGGCATTTTAAGATGTTACCCAATATGGCCAGAAGTTGCTTACATAGAGGAGCTACCTACTTTTGGGTTTCAAATTAGGAAAGAATGTTGGAATTCAGAGAGGGCTCAGGAGAGAAATACCAAAATTGCTTGCTGGAAAGTTGCTGATTCAGTAGGTCCCAAGAATTTGCATTTCTAACAAACTCCCAGGTGCATCTGCTGTGGCTGCTCCAGCAACAATCATAATAATATTATATTTTCAATAATAATCTGATTCTCAATAATAATCTCATTGAGAACCACTGCATTAGAAGGACTGAAATTATTTAGCTTCTGAAGGGCCGCCAGCTGATTAAAGTTGGAAAAAGTAGAGTAGGGGAGCGTTTTAGTTAGGTAAAAACATGGATTTCTCTGAGAATGGCAACTGTGAAACATTTGTAAGGGCTGCTGTTGTGAAATTGCCCTCTAAAAAATCTTTTAAAATATAACAGATTCTTACCTAAGCTGGTTATATGTAACGCTATCTGAAAGTAGGAGAATTATTAGTAGTTTCTAATAATTTCTGAGACGCATTCCCTTTGACCATTTGATGTCCATTATGGACCTACTTCTCAGGAAAAAAAAAAAAACACAATCATATACTCAAAGCGTTTTATTCAGTTTTAGTGAGTTGATAGAATCCTCAAATCTCATCCTGGATCTTAAGTAAGAAACCAATGGAGGTGGCTTTCATTAGTTCCTCTCCACATTTAGACACTGTAATTAAAAGTTTTTAAAAAGACTTTTTTTAATGAAAGGAACATAAGTCAAATTATCCATTTCCCTAAATGAGCAGCCCTTCCACAATCAATGAGTGTTTGGTGACACCTAGTGGCAATAGTAAGTTATAGCTTCCAACTCATGTTTACCTCTTAAAAATCAAGGAATTTTGAGGAGTCCTTTTCTAAACTTAATTAAATCTTTTAAAATATAATAATTTCTATTATTCCTCTCCTAGGAGTTATAAAACTTCCAATATCCCAATTTACCTGACCCTGAAACCTCACTGACTTTTATTTTGTACTTCTAGTTGAAATTAAATCTCTTGAAAGAATACCAAGGGGCTTTAAAAAGTTGCTACACCCTGTGGCGTAGCAGTTAAGTTCACACGCTCCGCTTTGGCGGCTCGGGGTTCCTGGGTTCCGATCCCAGGTGCAGACTTACACACCATTTATCAAGCCATGCTGTGGCAGGCCTCCCACCTAAAATAGAGGAAGATGGGCACGGATGTTAACCAAGGGCCAACCTTCCTCAACAAAAAGGGGAGGATTAGCAATGGATGTTAGCTCAGGGCTAGCTAATGTCCCTCACACACACCAAAAAAAAGTTGACTAATTTAAACCATGTATATGTGAAAGCCTAAAAAAAAAAACTTTAGCAGTATTAGTCAAATACCAGAACCTAGAAACGTGGAGTCTGGGTTTTCCATTTCCACTGTTTCCCAATTCCCTCATTTATTCCTCCATCAAGCATTAATTTTGCACACACCCTGTGCTGGCACTCTTCTATGCAGAGAACAAAACAGACAACTTAAACTTAAATCTTCTACCATATCTTAAGTTTCCTATTGTGGATTCTTAAGTGGAATAGATCTTCCATAACGTTCTGCTTATATACATGATGATAATAGGAAACTCAATTTCTAGTAATTTAAACAAGGATTGTTTCTCCTCCCCCTCCTCCTCCTTCATATCTGAGACAATCCGTCATGGAATTTTTGTCCAAGCTCGGATGAAGTGATGCTTTTATCACTTTGTAAATCCTTCACCCACATTCAAGTTGCAGACACATAAATTAGGAATATAACTTAAAGCACTGTACAGAAAGCATGCAGGCAAATGGTGTTTAAGTGTACAGGTACAAGATCTATGGTTATGCAAACAAGGTAATCACCTGCCTAAGTTGTTCCTGGAATAGTAATGGCAATTTCTTCCCTCTGACTTTTTTTCCTGAAGCTCAATGGGTAATTATCACGTGTTGTAAAGCCCCATCGTGGGACTGTCAAAGCTTTGCACCTTCCTTTCTAACAAAGACATGGCTTCCTGTACCACAATTTACATGATGGCTGCGAAGCTTAAAGCAATGAGAGATGTGGTGTTTCACTGAGCAAGGGCTCAGGTAAGCACCTGGACAATACAGAGTAAGAGGATAATGTTAATTTTGGTTCTTTTGCCTATAAGAATTCAGGAACTGAGTACGGGCTAGGCAAACGTACAAGAGATACCCAGCCTGGTGATCTAATTCCTTCACCAGGCCCTCCAGGAACCAGATGTTTTCAGCATCCTCACCTCAGAACAAGACCAAGAGATTGTTTTCCTCATGATGCCCAAGGCTGCCATTGAAACTTATTCAGAACTCAGAATTACTTTCTCCATCATCATATGACTGCAATCAAGAGCAGAGGTGATAAATTTTTTGTTGCCATTATATGACAAAAGTTATTATGAACCATTTTAATAGGCCGTCCCTGATTCTAACTACCATTTTAGATAGGGAGTAGAGAAATTCTTTTCCCAGGAACACATAGAAAAATTAGGAGTCAGTACAGTATTAACTACAAAAATGGAGTTAACCAAAGAATATCATTTTCATATATGCTCTTTCAAAAAAAATGCAGCATTTTTACTGACCATCCAGGGGCATAACCAAGCAGCTGAAGGCAGATGCTGTAGCGTTAGCCAAGACCTGGCAGGGAGCACCACACACGGCAGCTGAGATGTTCTCTGGAGAAAATCCTGCTCCAAACACGTGCACGAGCCTTCCACCCAGGCAGCCTTTAAAACAAAAGTACAAGCTCATGTTCATAGAGGCAAATCTCTTTTCTTTACTTAACTCAAAATTCAAATCCGTGCTTCCTTGCTGACCATCTTTCTTTTTATGTCCTCCAGAACCCACACAACTGGCTTTAGGTCCCTGATATCCTGTTTCTTCTCACTCAGCTCTGGCCTCCAGAGTGTGGAGTCCTTGTTCTGTCAGATCCCAATCATTCAATGACCTCTAAAAAATGTAATAATTTTTATATAGAAGAGTAATGCTTATTTACAGTCTTAAATTTTTTTGTATAAAAGAGTATGAAAAGAAAGTAAAAGTTCCCCTAACCACCTATCTCATTCCCTAGAGGTAGCCATGTATAGAGTTTCTTTTGAATCCTTCCAGAATTTTCTAAGTATATATTTTTTATAGAGAGAGATCTTCGTATACATATTTTTCTACAATGTGTTTTTTTAGTTAAAGTTATAGCATAGACATTTTTCCAAGTCTATATATGTAGACCTGGCTCATCATTTTAATAGCTACTTAGAATTCCGTGATATGATTATGCCATAACTTATTTAGCAATTTCCCTATTGATTGATACTTCCATTATTTCTCTCCCTTTGCTATAATTATTGGTGCTGCAATGAACTGCAATGAACTGAATTTTATATGAGTAAAATTGTTGCAAATTCTTAGAGGTGAAGTTGCCAGGTGAAATAAAGGTAAATTTTTAGTTTTGAAGGATATTGCCAAATCTCTCTCCGAAATAATGTTGTACCAGTTTACACTGCTTGCGGCACAGTATGAGAGTGCCCGTGTCTGATGGGTACAAGCATGACGATTCTTAATAGACATGTTTTGCTTCAATTTGAGAACCAATAAAGGTAAATGTTATCTGGACTCTCAGGCATAGGGAAACCGCTAGTCCACACTGAGATACAGAGTTCCAGTTTCCACCGCCTTCATGTCAAGACCAGGTGGCACTTACACAGCCACCTGACAAACTCAGGAATAACCCTTTCTGCCCGGGTGCATTTCATACCTCTGCTCTCTCACCATCAAAATCATGGGATCTTAGAGAGTAGAATGGAGAACTAGGGAGCATCCAGTCCAAATCCCTTAACCAGATAAGGAAGCTGAGACTTAGAAAAGTTACCCAGCTAAGCTACTGATGTACTCAGGACCAAACTCCCCATCCCCACAGCTGAGACCGGACAAATTCGTCCTAAGAAATGGCTTGGTTAGTGCTTCATCCAGCTAAGATTCTACTCCCATAATTTCTTCCATACTTCCTGAATCACAATCAAATTTAAGCTATCTCAAGTACAGCGAGGCTTTAAGTGAACAGAAACCAAAACCATCATTGGAAGAAAAGGCAAGGCAAATTTCAGTACAACTAAAAGGAGAAAAATGCAATCATATTATGCAATTGACCTATAATTGGTGGAGTATGAATTCATCTGTGAAATATTACAAAATTATAAAAATTAATCATATTTAATAAGTTTAAAATAATTCATATTGGCATATAGGTCTAAAAATAGGTGAAGACATTTATGTTCTACTAAAATGATCAAATTATGAGCTCTTACAAGTGGTATTAATTTAAAACAAATTAAATTGGGTTAAGGCATCAAATTAAAATACAATCGCACACTTAGAGAATACGCACAATTCCCTTGATAAAAAAATCAAAGCCTCATTCACGGAGCATTACAAAGACAAGTTTTAGGAGGAAACTGGACTGTAAGAGGCCAGTCAGGCTCCTCTCTCCTCTATCAGTCAGATTGATGTGCTCCTCTACCTCCTAGAGGAGTGAGAGGAGCTATCAATCCACTTACATAAAGAAAGTGCTCTATCTCTTTTGCTCTACTTACCAAAGTTCTCAGTCACTGTCGTAATAGTAACTCTGGACGTGAACACCAGCTCAGACGAGGCCCACCCTCTCTTGCGGTCGTAACCTCTGACTTGGTACTCCCCAGCAGGAAGGGAGGGGACCACACACTGGAGAACAGTACGGTTGCCAGAGACACCCCTACAGGGTGACATCCCGATTAAAACGTCAACATTCACAGCTCCTGAGATCTGGGCCACTGTAAAGGTTAAGAAGTCATCCGTCTGAGAAATAGAGAGCAATTCTGGGGTGAAGGCATGGCTGTAACCAATGACTCCCATCTGATATGAAAGTCCATCCACCTCTATGTTCAGGGCCACAGTGCCGTTCCCTGCGGGAACAATGCACCGGATGAGCTCAGAGCTGATGTTCACCAACAGGCAGGCCAGCTCGCCAACGTAGACTACCGTGGTGTTCCTTCCTCTCAGGGCTGTGCCTTCCATGGTCAAGAGGCTCCCACCATGTATGCTGAAATTCTTGGGGAAATAACGAAACACTTGAGGCAAAATGTTGAAGTGTCTGGAAACGTTACCAGAACAAGCATATCCATTTCTTGTATGAAAAACTGATAGGTAGTGAGGTCCTGGGGTCAAGTCACTCATCCAGCATGCCACGTGGCTTGCATTAAAGAAAGTTACATTGCAAAGAAGATGATCATCCACAAACACCACTGGCTCATCAGTGGTGGTGCCTAACCTCTGACCCCTAATCATCACTGTGGTCAGAGACCCACTGATGTTAGTGGCCAAGGAGTCCACAATGGGAGTTGTCTCTTCCCTCAAGAAAAGAGCACAATCCCCCTGACACTTGCTGGGGAGCCCATTGACCAGGACTGTGACGTTCAGGGTGAAGGAAGCGCCAGGCAAGGAGTCACCCACCAGGTGAATCTGGCAGAGGACTGTCTGGTCCCCCAAGCTCAAAATCACACAAGTAAAAGGACCCGAAAGGTCCACCTGAACTGACCTCCTCCTAGAGTTGAGAGCCAACCCCCTCACTGTGAGCACTGTCCCACCACAAGCAGACCCGTGTGCTGGGAAGATGGCCGTTATCCGAGGTGTCACCACAAATTGCTGGGGCACCGCAGACATGTTAGCAAACCCCATCTGCTTGTGACGTACTTGGAGAGGATGAATGCCCGCCTCCAAACTGTGAAGGGGAAAGGAGCACCCAGACAGGCTTGTGTTGCTCCCAAAAGACTGTGTCTCCAGATCACAGGTCAAGCCCCCCAGAAAGATCACTGAGTTGGAGAGGTTACTTCCTTCCACGTAGAGCCTCAGGCTGCTGTTCGTGATTTCCCCTCTCAGGGAAGTGACCACTGGTGTTGCCTCTGCTTCATATGTGAAGGTAAAGCCCTTCCCCACCAGGCTTGGAGGAGGTCCTCGGGTGAGAGACATGTTGCCAGCCCAGACCTCCACGGGGGCTGGGACAGTGAGAACGTCCGCATCAGGCAGCAGGGGCACGGGCGAGGTCTCACACCAGACGTTCCTCTCCGTTGAGTTCACGATGTCGCAGGACCGATTGCCCACAAGCACCCAAACCAAAGCGGGGTCCCTGCCGAACCCTATTCCTGAGATGCTGAGGATGGTTCCACCTAAAGCATGAATATTGAAAACAAAACGTAAAAGGTGATATTCAGAACTGGGAACTCACAGCACCTGTGTAAGGCCCTATGCAATTAAGTGGAAGGCGAGGTAAGTGTAGGTGAAACCTCAGTTATTTCACCTTGCCCTGCTGATGTTAAAGTTGTGATCACTTTGGCAGGAGTCAGATGGGCTGAAATTCACATAACTGTAAGACAACATAAACTGTTATATAGGAAGGATGTTTATAATATTTATGACAAAATTTTCTAGTATATTTATAGATCCTAGAAGCCACCACTTCTATCAACTTATACACTAAAAAAACAAATTTCTTGAAGTGTTCTTGTCATCTGCTATATTATTTGACATTAGTCTATATTATTCTATATATTATTATATAGAGAAAGTTCATGTATATTATATGTATACAATACATACATTAATGAAAAATCAAATTCCTTAGTCTTGTCATCTGCCATGTTATTCTATATGTTATTATGTAGAGTATATGTATATTGTTCTATATATATTTAACTTACACAATAACGAAAAATAAAATTTGTTGACTCTTCTACTTACCCTCTATTATTCTACATAATATTCCATATTCCCTATATTGTGTAGTCATATGTGTGTGTATATGTGTATATATATGTGAGGTATCAAGAGCCACTGAAACATTGAAACATGCTTGTGATTTTGCTGCTATGCTCACAGACTTTGTCTCATTGTCTAGTTGAGGGACAATCAAACACCATCTTCAGGACAAGGATTGGAGCAACGTACCCTATATCATTACCAAGTCTGTAGTATAGCCAAGCAGCCTTAAAAAGGATTTTACTATACTCAAAAAGGGTAATGTGCTATTTCACACACTATCACAGTGATTAGTCACATGCAAATATACAGCTTTCCATTTTTTTCTGAAAATGAATAGCTTTCTAGATTTCTCTATTTGTCTTGTCCTTACATCTCCCATATTGGCATTTGTGTTTCTGACTTCTTCTGGTCCTTCATCTGTATCCCTGGAGGAAGGTGAAGACACCCAAGACTCATTCCTCCTTCCCTTGCACACGCAGTATCTGAAAGGCTACAGCAGGAAGCTCTTCCCTTGTGTTTCTAATACCCACGCGAGATGTGCCACCTATTAGATGTTTCAGCCTCTTTCCATTAGAAAAAGAAAACAGGCACAGCTCCTTTTCATAAAAATTCTTTAATTTCCTGAGCTTACTGGGCTAAGGAATCACTGAGTTTTCACACCCTTCAAAGTACGCCACTCAGTTTCCGGAGGATGAGGAAAGTTCCTCTCCTCGCTGCCCTGTCTCTGGTGTCACCAGTTAATTAACTCGAGAACAAAGTCTGAATATCCAGGGAGTAGACTTACTGGATAAATGATACCAGGCATGTCAGAGCCACTCACCCAGAAGGGACCCACAGCAAGGCTCAACACCGAAAACTTCTGTGATGTAGTGGATATGAAGATCAACCCTATAGAACATGGGGAGATGGTTATGAAATAACTGAGAGAGTTAGAAAAAGAGAAAAGAAGGAGTAAGACAGAAGAGATGTATGTATTTGAGGGAGAAGAAGAGAGAGAGGGAGCAGTGATGGGGAGCATGTGTGAATGACACTGCCTAACAGAGAAGAAGGAAATGGTGAGGGAAGATGTTGTATGGGACATTTTCCTGGGCCAGTATCATGTGGTAGCATCAGTCCCACATAGTTTAGATAACTTTCTGGAATGAGGAGAGGGAACTTCTGGAGAAATATTGAGCAGAAGGGCTTCAGGGCAAGGAAGATATGAACATGGCTTGTGCAATAATTGTAAGCCATTTATTCAAAGCCCAGGACACAATCTTATTAAAGGTCTTATTTAATCACAGACTTTATTAAAGCACAGACTCTCCCTCCTTCACATACAGATGCCCACCCCACCCCCACCCCAAGCAAGAACCATGACATCTTAATTCCAGAAAGTTCTCTATTCCCCAACTAGTAAGCCAAAACTTTCCCCTGGATTGGTCTTGAAAGTGAACTGTCCTGTAGGGTGTCTAAAATTTGTTCAAATTTTATGATTCTCATGTGTTTATCCCCTAACTTCATAAGAAGAAAAAAAAAAGACCTAACTCAAAACTGGAATTCCTCAACTGAATTGCTAGACCATCAAACAGACCTAAAATTAATGGCAAGTGTCCACCTCACCCTTGTGAGCAAACGCTGACCCCATTGATGGAGACTGAGATTCTGTGGAGACCAGCTGGCAGCGAGGGCAACACCACCTCCAGACCCTGAGCCATTTGCACATGAACCGGAGCCAAGGTATCCTGAATGTGGACTTCCACATCCAAATCTGTGTAGTTCACCAGCAGCGCCATTCCAAGGAAAAGGGTCTCACCTCCTGTGTTGAAAAGAATCCATTAGCCTCTGAGATGTGGGTTTGTAGCCTCAAACACCTACATACTCAATTCTAAATCTGTCTTTTAGGATTAAATACATGGTCAGCCCTGTGCATAATATTCTAAGAGTTTTAATGCCAACCTGATTTTTTTAACGAAACTTCTCACAACTTTTTAAATAGAGCTACAGCCTATAACCTCGGGAGCACAAAGAGCAAAATTGTCAGGACAATTGTACTCAAGAGGCACTAACTTATCTACACGCCAAAGCAAATCAAGAAGTAGTTTGGAGGTTGCTGGTCTTCATAACTAGCAAATAGTACTCCATGCCCCCCCCTTTTTTTTTTGCTGAGGAAGATTGGCCCTGAGCTAACATCTGTGCCTATCTTCCCTTGTTTTGTATGTGGGATGCTGCCACAGCACGGCTTGATGAGCGGTGCATAGGTCCATGCCCAGGATCTGAACCTGCGAACCCCGGGCCACTGAAGCAGAGCACGTGAACTTAACCACTATGCCACTGGGCTGGCCTCTGCATGTCCTATTTTTCAACTTCCCCTTTTCTACTGATAAAAGTCTAAAGCTATACTTCAGTGTGCGCTGAACCCCATAATAATGCTGTATATGAGTACAGTACTTCACAGTTTACAGAGGACATTCGTATGTATTATCCCATTTGATACTCATACTATCCTGATGACATATATGGGGCAGTTAGTAGGACTAGCATTTAGCTTTTGAGGAAACTAAGGTTCAGCAGCCAAGGTCTCATAGCTAATTGATGGAAATGTCAAGTCCTAAGCCCAGTCTTCTCTTATATTTCAATACCTTTTTAGTTTAATTAGCAACTCTACTAAAATGCCATGTATACAATGGATACTTTAATTCAATTCCTTTTACCTCAAATATTTATCGAATCCCAAGAGGAAAATGCCACAAGGGTACAAATATAAGCTAAACACAGACCCTGTGCTCAAAGAGATCTCAAAGGTAGTAAAACCAGTGACGAAATAGCTTCAGTATAAGACCTCCCATCAGAGAGGTGAAAATTAAGCATGGGGGTTATCAAATCAGAGCAACATTCTGAATATCAAGAAAGGCCTTACGGGCAAGATGGTGATTGAAATTCAATTTGAAAGATAAATCCCAAGAGGAAGTGATAGAAAATAGAGGATTTACAATTCAATTCTCAAAACTTCACAGTTTTACCCAAAGTCTATTGTAGCACTTTCTCACTTAATCCTCCAGTGGCTTAGAGAGAAGAAAAGAGAATTGGGTGACTTTCTGGAAGACCAGACACATATACATACAGTTAGGGACTCTATGGGAATAGGCTAAATTGAAGGTGGTTCTATGGCTAAAGACCAAAAAAGGCAATCCTGAGGGGTCTCTAGTTAACTCAGTGGACAGTGGAGACTTCTAAAGGTTTCTAAGCAAGGAAAGGAGATGATTGAAGCCTTCTTCCAGTCTATAAGAGCAATTGGAGAGATGGAGGAAGGGAAATCCAGTCTGCAGACAACTAGAGTCTTAAGGAGAGCCAGAGATCAAGCATGCAATGGCAAGAGTGGAAATAAACATCCTTACCTTTCCTGTGTCTCGATGTGCCATAAAGCATCTCTAAAGCTCCTTTAGCCTCTAATGTTTGAGACCTACTACAGAGCTGGCATCTATAGAACACTACAACCAATTAGATGGGGAGAAGAGGTTACTCGAAAGAGAAAACTCAAAGAAGAGGGATTGTGCCATCTTGAGAAAACTAGATCTACACTCAGATCCTTGCTCTACCATTTAACTACTTGTGTGACTTTGGGTGACTCACTTTGGGATCTCAAACCCTCAGAGTTTTCATCAGTAAGATGGTAACAAAGCCCACCCATGTGGTTTGTTGTAGGGATTAAGTTAGATATCCTATGACAGCTTCTGGTATAGTACACCATTCAAAAGCCCTCAGTTAACTTCATTTTCTTCCTTGTTCCACATTCTCTTTACTTCTTCATGTCTTCCCAACCTCATTTCTACTGTGAAGTCTGAAGTCACAGTGTAGTGACTTAGAAGGATTTCAGGGTTGAGCAAAGAAAAAGACATGACCTTGAGACATGACAGAGCACAAAAATGAGCTTTGTACGGGTGGTGCTTGACAGGTTCACAAAGGTGCAGAAATCTCACAGCGTGAGAACTTCCAGTAGCAACAAGAGGAGACCAGCACTCAGAAGTGGAGGAAGGTTAGGGACCTCCTGGGGGAGAAGGGAGGAGGGGTCACGTGACTTGACGATGGCCCTCAGCAGCCCAGCGGGTAGAATCTGGGTCACAGAGCTTTGAAGGGCATCAGTGGCTTAGTCTTCTATAGCCCCCAGGTTTATTTTATCTATGGCTAGCAGACGTTGGGTGCAGTTTTACAGGATCTGTAAATAAGGCAGACTCTAAAGGGTTAAAAATCTGCTTATCTGGCTATATTTAAAACAATTGGGTGTGTAACTATTTGAATTTGGCATTGGCGGGCTTTTGGGTCAATGGATCCCAGCCTGCTGTGAAGAAGTAAACAACACAGGGCCAGTATACAGAGGCCATCTCCGGCTCATTTACGTTAACACTCAGTATCTGGCAGAATTATGACATTCACTTCAACAAAGCATTTATTGAGTGCTTACTCTATGTTAATCCCTGGGCTAGGTACTTTTACCCACTTTACCTCCAACTTTTACAATAGGCTTGAAAGAATTATTCCCACCTAACAATTGGAGAAACTAAGGATAAAGGAAGTTAAATATCTTGCTGGGATTCATTCAGACTGACTGCAAAAAACACACTAATGGTCCCGCATATCAAGTTCTTCCCTTCCTACCCCTCTCCTCCTCCTCTATTCTTTGATTTCATCTTGGCTTCATTGTCATCATCAACATCATCATCTCCTGGATGGAGGTGTATAGCACTCCCAATTTCAAAAGAGACTTTCCCAATAGGCTACGACTGTTTGTGGATTTTATAACATGTTCTTCTTTATTCTGCCTGTAGAAAGATTTAAGTGTAAGTGTAAATTCTGCAAATAATGCATCATGTTGTGTATATCTATAACATGAACTCCTTGGGCTCTTGGTCAATTGTCAAGCTAATCCTAGATGCCTTTAAGGCACTGATGCAATGTATTTATTCTTTTCATTATAGGGAGGAAATTTTATTAAAAGCCAAAATCATTGAAATCTGAATAGAACACGGAGCTCCCTCCTCCTTTTTCTACTTCGTTGGGAAGAATCTATACCACTAAGGAATTTTACACACTTTGGTCACCTGAGGCAGCAAATTCTTCTTCTGCACGATCTGAACTGAATAATATTGAGAAACTAAAGGACACTTCCTTTTATTTATGTACTCTTGAGCAATGGAAAATGAAAATAGTACCAGAAAAATCAAGTCCAGGCTTTTTCTTTGGGAAATTTGATGGTCTTTTGTAATAAACCCTTAGATATGGCTGCCATAAACGCTCTGTTATCTGGCATTCAATTAACCAGAAAGGTGTGTTTCCAAATCTATACAGTATGGTACTTTTCCAAATCTATATAATATGACATGTTAATAAGTTGTTGTAATTCCATCCTGTCATATCATCTGAATTATCAAAGGAAGATTAAATTGTTTCCTGTAGTTGGGTGCTAAAGGATTTATTCTTTTTATACATAGTATTTCTCAAGGAACAAGAATTCTTGGTTAATCAGAACACTCTATTCTCTAATCATATCAAATACCTGTTACAACAGAACTTGATGCTCAAAATGGTATTTTATAGCAAACTATAAGTGGCTAACTGCTTCGAATATGCTACCAGACTGTCTGGGTTCAAATCTCAGCTCTGTTACTTACTAAAGATAGCATTTTAGACAAGTTACTTATTCTATCTGTTCCTTAGTTTTCTTACCTGTAAACTGAGGCTAATAATCCTACAAATTAGTGGCAAGGATTAAAGTCTATAATATGTCTGTGCTATTACTGGCACATAGTAGGTGCTCCATAAATATTTATTGAATTGTTACCTTTGAATTCCCATGTCATTTTCCTGATGGAAATGGTCTCAATTTTACAGAGGGGAAAAATAGATACAAGGAGATTTATTCAATGATGGCTAAGATGATAATACTAGTCTCTTGGTTTTCAGAAAAATAACTCCCATTCAAAATATAATACTATCTTCCGTAAAATTACTAGGCCATCATTTCCCTTTATTATAGGATCAGTGATCTAAAAATAAAAAGATGCTACAGTTTCATACATTTTACCTGCTATGTTGCTTCTGTTTCTGCTCAGAGATGTGATCACTGGATTTAAAGAAGAGTTATACGTAAATGCCATGGGAAGAACTGCAGAATGGTCCCCTCTGATCACAGTCACATTCACAATGCGTCCATCTTTTCCCTGCAAAATCAATTTTTAAAATCAAACATCTGTAAATAAGATTGACTTGAGAAAAGTTTATTCAGAATTAGTTTAAAAGGTTACTGTCAAGAAAATTATTTTTAAAGAGTGTATTTGCTACTTTCAAGTCTCTCTCTCACTCTCACATACACACACAGTGACAAGTGCTTAGAATAGGCAAGTGCAGCATCCAACAGATTAAAGAGTAAGTAAGAATGATTTGTAGTTAACATACCAATTGGTTCTGCAAATAATGGCAATTTCAAGGAAATATCTATACCTAGCTAAACTATCCATCAAGTGTGCGAATATTTTCAGATGTGTAAGTACTCGGAAAACTTCCCTCCCACACAATCTTTCTTAGAACATTTCTTAAGGCTATGTTCTCATAAAATAAACAATAGCCAAAAAAGAGAAAGACATGAATTCCAAGAAACAGTGAATCTACCCAGGAGAGCAATCAAGAGAATCTAGGATGAAACCTGTAACGTGAACCTGGAAAACACCGAGTTAGATTGAAGCAGAACAGAGATCTTCAAGGAAAAAGAGTAACTGATAGGATGGAACTTTTTTCAAGAGGGAGAATTTTTATTTTAAGGAAGATATGTTAAGAAAAAAATTAGAAACTAAGAAAAAAACAAACTATAAAAGAGAAAAATATATTACGTGATTCTGCCGGCATCATTTAAACAGTTATAATAATGTAAACGAGGTTTATTGATTTAACAAAATAATGGTACTGTAACTATATTCAAAAGAATTAAAGGTGGTTGTTTCAGAAAGGAGGACTTGGAGAAGGGGGAAGAGGAGAAGGCAGGAGAGTGTGGTTGTTTTACTACTTTCCTTTTAACCTTTGCATGTATTGCTTTGATCAAAATTAAAAGTTTGTTTTTAACACCACATGATTTCCCTCATTTGTGGAAGACAAACTAACACAGACGGAGAGAATAGTTTGGTGGTTACCAGGGGGAAGGGGGTTGGGGGGTGGGCACAAGGGTTGAAGGGATGCATTTATACGATGACTGACAAACAATAATGTACAACAAAAATTTCATGTTATAAATGCTATGACACCAACAAAAAAAAGTTTTTTTTTAATGTTTATTCTTTATAGTAAAATGTTTAATGTTTATTCTTTCTAGTAAAAGAAATCCAAACAATAAAAATTTTACCCATTAAAATGCTAAATATATATTAAAGTGATAATACCCAGTGTTGGCCAAAGTGCCAGAAATCATACACTCACACAGTGATGGTGGGAGTATAAATCAAAAAAGAATTTCAGACAACTGGATACTACATATCAAAAGTTTTAGAATTTAGATTAATTTATCCTAAGAAAAATAAATTTGCCCAAAAATGTAGTTACTGGGATGATCAAAGCTCTATTGTTTAAAATAGGAAATTTTAGAAATTATCTTAATGTCCAATAATAGGGAAAAGTTAAACAAATTACGATACAACCATAGATTGGAATTGCATGCAGTTTATATATAAAAGCTAACACTTCATAATATTTGAGTAACTGGATAAGATAAAAATGTGGGACAAGAGATCAAAGATTATTCTGAACACTTTCTTCCTGAGATCTTTATTTGTTCAGTAAACAGCCATCTTTTGGGGTCATGGATGTGCTAGGAATGTTGATGACACTGAAGTCAACTCTGAATAAAAAGTTCAACCTCAACTGTGGGTATGACTCTCACAAACAGCACCAGGGAAGGACCTGGACTCAAATCTAATTAAAATATAAAATATAATATAATGTAAAAATTAATAGGCTATGAGATTGCACTAACTGAAGAAGAAAGGGAAAGCTAAGGGACTTGTTTTTAAGGGAAAAAGGAAGCAGTAGAGAATAACTAGGAAGATATTTCACAGGAACCAGACATTCTAGAAGTTTTGAAGAACTACCATTCACATCCACGCCAGAAAACAAAATTGGTGGTGAAAACCATTATTTTTTGTTTGCTTGAGAGACAAGTAAGATTGCAAGATATGTAAGTTTTACAAACAAATACCCAGAATGTGCACTACATAAATTTATTTATTCTGTGGCACTAGTATCCATTAAGAGTGTGGACTGGGACTGCCTGATTGTCTTCTCTTAAAAGAAATTAACTGCTATTAATTACAAGCCCCATTGGTGGAGTCAGCTTCCCATTTCATAGCAGAACAGGCAATATAAACATATAAACATAAGCATACTCTCCTGATGAAAAAGTCATGTCAGTTAATTTAGTTCTAAGAAATGATTCACTGAAAACCTTACACTACATGTTAATAATGGTCACCCACCCAGAAAGAAGAAGAGGCTGAAGGATTCCACTTACCCTGGGTGGAACTTTGCACTGAATTCCTCGTGAATTGCTTGTGGTGATGTTGATGGCACAAGACTGAGATCCAAATAACACCAGGCTAACATCGTCCAAACTAGAGCCTCGGATGGTGGCCCAGAGCCCTCCTGTAACAAAAACAGCATTTTTAGATGGGATAAAAAGCCATACAGGCAGACAAAAATTAATTACCCACAAGAGAGAGAAAATGAAATTAAAATATGAAGCTCCTTAGTCAAAACACAAGGCATGCTCAAACTGCAGAAAAAGACTGAAGTTAGATATATACACTACTATATAAAGAGAGAGAAATGGTGACTAGAGGGCATAGAGAATTCGTAACACATCCTGGAAATATTTAAGAATAAAACAAAGAAACACAATACTGCCATGAGTCAGAGAAGTAGAGTAGATGGTCTCCGGAAACTCTTCCTGCCCCAGATTTTTAAATATCGCCCCTGCCAATCCTATAAAGCTTATTCTTTTCCTCAGAAATCAAGTATAAGAGAGCATCAAGGTAGAAAAAGCAGTGGACCCAGAATGAGGGCCACAGATTACTCTGCCACTTAAAGCAAATCATTTGTAGTATTGTCCCTGAGTTCACTGGTTCTCACTTCCCTCATCTTTAAATGACAGCTTTAGCCCTTCCAGCTTTGTGATTATACCACACATACTAGGTTCTAGTCTCCAAGATGGTTCTAGTCTCCAAGATGGTGTAGCAGTGACTGAAATCACTACCCACGGCCATCAGGATTTGTCTACTGACTGCTGAAGAGCAACCACAGAAACCTCTCTCTCTTCACTGCAGACATTGTTAAGAAGAGGCATGGCACCAGTCACGCTGATGTTATGGCACGTTTTCCTATTTGGAGGAGCAGCCTTTGATCCAGCTGATGAACAGAAAGCCCACTTACTATTGATGAGGGCAATGATTCTGGTCAGCCATCTCCCCAGAAGGGAATACAAGCAATGTAGTAAGGCCACCAAATAGAGACATGAACCCCTTGAGAGTGGGAAGTGAGTGCAGGAGCGAGGTTATCTTTCTCAAGCGTGTCAGGGTGAGAAAGAGGAACTTATTCAACCTAATGAAAACTTTTCAGAAGGGTATGACTGGGTGGAATAATACCCTGAAGCTAAACATATAAACTTGTCCTGAATATTCAGGGCAAGACTACAATAGACTACATTGAAAAAAGTGGGCTAACGAGAAGAATAGATAGTTCACTGAAAAAAAAAAATACAATGCCTCTTAAACACATGAAAAGATATTCAATTTCTCTCTTAAAATAAATGCAAAGTAAAACTACAATGAAATGTTATTTTGCTTCTATCAGATCGGCAAATATCAAAAAGTTTGGTAACACACTGTCTTAGTAGGATGAGGTAGATAGATACTCAAATACATTGCTACATAGAGAATAAATTATACAACCTCTAAAGAGAATATTTTGGCATTATCACAATTTTAAATGTACATAACCTCCTGACCTAGCAATTTCACTTCTAAGAAGTTATACTACTAGTACTTTCAGACATATGCAAAATGGAACAACTGCATATCCAGATACAAAAGAATGAAGTTGGATCCTGTTTTGGGTTGAATTGTGTCCCCCCAAAATTCACATGTTGGAGTCTTATCTGCCAGTACCTCAGAATGTGACTTTATTTGGGAATACAGTCATTGTAGATGTAATTAGTTAAGTTAAGATAAGATGAGGTCACACTGGAGTAGGGTGGGCCCCTAATTCAATATGACTGTCATCCTTATAAAAAGAGAAAATTTGAACAGAGAAAAGACACAGAGAGAACACCATGTGAAGATGAATGCAGAGATCAGGTTGATGCTTCTACAAGCCAAGGAATGCCAAAGATTGCCAGCAAACCACCAGAAGCTAGGGGAGAGGTATGAAATAGATTCTTGTCACACATTGCTTCAAAAGGGATCCATTCTGACACCTTAATCCTTGACTTCTAGGCTCCAGAATTGTGAGACAGTAGATTTCTGTTGTTTAAGCCGTTTAGGTTGTGGTACCTGGATAAGCAGCCCTGGAAAGCTAATACAGACCCCCACCTCACACCATATGCAAAAATTAACTCAAAATAAATCAGATATCTAAATGCAAGAGCTAAAACTATAAAACTCTTAGGAAAAAATATATGCATAAATCTTAGTGACATTGGATTAGACAATTGCTTCTCAGATATGACACCTAAGCACAAGCAGCAGCAACAATAAAAAAGATAAGCTGGACTTCACCAAAACTGAAAACTTTTGTGCTTCAAAGAATACTATTAAGAAAATGAAAAGAGGGGCCAGCCCCGTGGCATAGCGGTTAAGTGCGTGCGCTCCGCTGCTGGCAGCCCGGGTTCAGATCCCAGGTGCGCACCGATGCACCGTTTGTCAGGTCATGCTGTGGGGGCATCCCACATAAAAAACGTGGAGGAAGATGGGCACAGATGTTTGCCCAGGGCCAGCCTTCCTTAGCAAAAAGAGGAGGATTGGCATGGATGTTAGCTCAGGGCAGATCTTCCTCACCAAAAACAAAAGAAAGAAAATGAAAAGACAATCCATAGAATGGGAGAAACATTTCCAAATCACATATCTGATGAGACTCTTATCCAGAATATAAAAAGAACTCTTACAACTCAACAATAAAGGGACAAATAACCCAATTTTTTAAATGGGCAAAGGATTTGAATAGGCATTTCTCCTTTGGATTTGAATAGGCATTTCTCCAAAGAAGATATACAAATGACCAACAAGCACATGAAAAGATGCTCAAAGATCATTAGTCATTAGGAAAATGCAGGTCAAAAACACAATGAGATACCGTCTCACAGCCATCAAAATGGCTACTATCAAAAAAAATAAATAAATAAAAACTGTTGGTAAGGATGTGGAAAATTTGGAACCCTCATATATTGCTGGTGGGAATGCAAAATCATGCAGCCATTTTGGAAACAGTTTGGCAGTTCCTCAAGAAGTTAAACATAGAGTTACTATATGACCCAGCAATTCCACTTCTAGGTATATACCCAAGAGAACCGAAAACATATATCCACACAAAACTTTGTGCACAGATGTTCATAGCAGTATTATTCATAACAGTCAAAAAGTGGAAACAACTCAAATGTCCATCATGAGATGAACAGATAGACAAAATGCGGTTTATCTATACAATGGAATATTATCTAGCCATAAAATTGAATGAAGTACTGATACATGCTACAGCATAGATGAACCTTGAAAACATTATGCTAAGTAGAGAAGCTAGACACAAAAGGTCACATATTATATGATTCCATTCACATGAAATGTCCAGAATAGACAAATTCATTGAGACAGAAAATAGATTTGTGCTTTCCAGGGACTGGGGGAAGGGAGAAATAGGGAGTGACCACTAATGGATAGAGGGTTTCTTTTGGGGGTGATAAAAATGTTCTGGAATTAGATAGTGGTGAGGTTGCATAACTTTGTGAATATACTGAAAACCACTGAACTGTACACTTTTAAAAAGTGAATTTTATGGTAAGGAAATTATATATCATTTTTTTTTTAAGTTAAAAAGAAAGAAAGACCTGGGGCAAAAAAAAATTTCCCCTAGGGCAGCTCTATATATTTATAAGATATATATACCCTGGTCCAGCCCAACGCTCTCTCTCCCCTGGGTGACTGCAGTAGCTGCCTAACTGGTCTCCCTGCTTCCATCTTTGCCTCCCTGCAGTATACCCTCACACAGAAGTCAGATCATGTCGCTTTTTCACTTAAAATCTTCCAATGCCCCCCATCTCACTCAGAATAAAAGTCAATGTCCTTTCATAGTCTCTAAAGCCGTATAATCTGCTCCCAATCTTCTCATACCACTCTCCCCTCGCTCAATCTATTCCAGCCACAGTGACCTCCTTGGTGTTCTTGGAATAAGCTGAGCTCATTCTGACCTAAGAATTTATCATTTGATGTTTCCTCTGCCTAGAGGTCTCTTCTCCAAGATTTCCCCAGGACTTATCCCTTCACTTCATCCATGTCTCCATTCTCCAATGCCATCATGTCATTTCTCCAACATCAATGACCATCCCATCAGAACCATCACTCCCTCCATCACTCTCCCCTTGCTTAATTTTTCTCTTACACACTTAATCATCACCTCCATGAGAGCAGGGACTTTGTTTTAATTTACTTATCCCCAGCATTAATAGTGCCAGGTACATAATAAGAGCTAAATAAATTGCTGTTATAATTATTATTGTTAATGATTAAAAGTTGCAGAGGTGGTGACACTGTGCCATTCCCATTTGAAAGTTGAGGTGCCTCACAAGAGTCTATACCTAACGAGAAGGCAACTCTATCTCAGCACAGAAATGGGCCAAGGAAGTACATTAGGCAAAGTCAAGATTTTCCTCAAAAACCCTTTCGAGCGTGCTTCTGTGTATGGGCAAGCGGTGATTTAGAATATTATTGATCACATTATTATATGTATTAGTCACATATAAGCTATTCTGTAAATTCTTTGCCAGTAGGCCTTGGCCTGGTTCTCTTTAAATCCCCAACAGCAGCATTTCTCAAACTGTACTATTCGTAGAAATTGCCTGATAACTCTGTTAAAATGCAGATTGATTCAGGAGATCTGGGATGGCACCTGAGACTCTGCATTTCTAACAAACTCCCAGATGATGCAGATACTGCTGATCTCGAACCACACTCTGAGTACCAAGATCTTCAGCATCTGGCACAGGGCTTTATGCAGGGCGGCTCAATCAGTGTTGATTGATTGATTGATTGATTAATTGATTAATTGACACTGGTTGATATTGGGTAGGTGGCAGGGCAGAGGAAGGGTTAATAGGGAAGCTTTAAATCCAGTAATAAGGAAAGTAGCAGCTAGAGCATCTCCCTCTCTCTCTCTCCTTTTCCCCTTGGTCTTACTAAAAGTACATTTGCACCCACCTGACATTACCCCTTCTCTAAGTTTTCTATCTTTTACTAAAATATAGAAGGATGATGTACAATCCTCCCAGACAAATCCCTTCACTACGTATTGTTGGTACAGCACGCCATGATAGAGTGACCAACTTATCCTGGTTTGCCTGAGAGTTTTCAAGCTTTAGCACTAAGAGTTCCACATCCCAATTTAAAATGGAAAGTCTTGAGTCCTGAGAAACCACTCAGTCCCAGGGAAACTGGGACAGTTGGCCACCCTGCCTGTGCAAGGCGCTCTGTATGGGGAAACAAAGATCACTGAATCGCGTGTCTCCCCTTGAGGTGTCTGCAGTCTAGTGGGGGAGCTAAAGAAGGTTTGCGCAGCCTGAACCGCACAGGTAACTTATAAGAAGATCAAAGCCCCTTACAAACCTCATGAGAAGACTACTATAGGCCCTAAACTCAAATCAATAATTATTGGGTTGATACAGAATACGATCTTTCATCCTGAGCACCTCATATCATCTGGCCCCTTCCTGGAATCACTGAGAATAAGAGCAAGCTTGCTCTGGTTTTTGTGTAGAGATGAGGTAGTGTGGGCCTTGTAACTCACTCTTCTAGGCAAAGTCAAGTCAGAAATGAGCTGTTCCTTTGAATGATGAGTCTATGCCCAGGAAACGCCACTTCAAAAAATGTTCTTAGCAAGCGTCACTTTGGGCTGGCCCAGTAGTGTAGTGGTTAAGTTGGCGTGCTCCGCTTCGGCAGCCCTGGGTTTGAAGGTTTGGATCCCAGGTGCGGACCTACGTACTGCTTATCAAGCCATGCTGTGGTGGCATCCCATATACAAAGTAGAGGAAGACGGGCACAGATATTAGCCTAGGGCCAATCTTTCTCAGCAAAAAGAGGAGGATTGGCAACAGATGTTAGCTCAGGGCTCATCTTCCTCACCAAAAAAGAAATAAAACTGTTCTAAGCCACAGTTCTTTGGCCAACAGAATAAACAAAGACAAAATTGAAGGCATTAAGGAAAGGAGTTTTATGCTCTAAAAATCATACGTTAACCCATGGAAGTGTTCCTGAGATTCGTGCAATTTTGACTGGCTGTGTCCCTCAGAAAGCATGGAGAGATCCTTGGTTTCCATGGCACTAAGATCCAATGCATGGGGCTGATGTCAACAAGCCCCCCTACCCTCTGTACATCCCTCAAATGGTAGTTGGCTCTGCATCCTCGCCAAGTATCCAAGTGTACATCAGTTTACTAACATCTGTGAAACACCTGCCACATGCAAAGCTCCCAGTGGGTAAGCCCTGTGCTTCACATTTGCAAATGTTTTTACTTTTCAAGGGCCTTTCCCACCTGTTGGCTCATTTTAATCTCACACAAAGCTAGAGGCCTGTAAGTTAAGCATAATTAGGCCCATTGTGTAGCTCAGATTGCATGGCACGGTAGAAGCAGCAGCAGCCTTGGCATCCGGCAATCCCAGTTTACATCCTAGCTCCACCTCTTTCCATCAGAAAGCCTTGGGCAAGTCATTCTTCCCTTAGAACCACCATTATCTCATCTGAAAAATATGGATAATAATTCCATCTTCAGGCAGCTGTAAGCATTCAGGTGTGCGACTATCTAGGAGAGGTACTCAATAAATGATACTGTGCCTATCTTCATCATTATTAGGAAACTAAGTTCCATAGAACTGAAACTTCTAAGGTCACACATCTGGCTTTGGTCGGAAGAAAACCCAGGCACATGTCCTAACTCCCAATCTAGTGTTGTTTCCACTAGACCGCATGGTCCTGGTGACTCAGTGACTGACCCAATTATGCCTGACACCATCAGCCAAACAGTGATCCTTTTTGTGGGAAGTGAGTTCATTTAAGGGCTCAAATGTCTGTTACTCATTAGAAGAAGTGCTGATGGCAGAAAACAAAGAGCTGTGAATGATAGTGGATACAGAAGTTATTACACGGCAGGACTAGATCCCTCTGTATCACTGAGAATGCTAGCTTCAGAAGGTCAGATGCAATGTGGGGTCCTCCCCAGATTACCAATCTCTGCAGCTCTGGAAGGCTCCACAGCATCCAATCTGGGTTCCACATTTAGGAAGAGGCCTCCTCCACTGGCATTGATGGCGCGACCAGAGGGTCTCACCAACATCGAGATCAGATGCGCTCCAACAGGTAGCAGGTCTGCCTGACAGACCACATTCGTTTGGTTTGAGAAAATAACTTTGCAACTTGTTTTGTTCACTGTAACCTGCAAGGCCTGGGAGTCATCAGAGAAACTAGTTCCAGTAATATAAACCAGCAGGTCCATGTCATCATCTTCATGGAGAAAAGAAAAGAACAAAATCATTTCTCAGTGATATCACTTCACTTAAGAGAATTCTCTCTAACATCAAATGTTCATTCCCTCTCACCTTCCCCTCCCTAAATTCAGGGTGTTGAGTGCTGACTCCAATATTGGACATCTGCATTTATTATTGTAGCACACAGCCCCCATCTTAAATTTTCTCAAACTAGTAATGAGAGACCACTAGTCAATAAAAAATAGGGAAAACATCAAAATAAAGAATATTTCAAAACAAGGGACAAAGAGAATAAAACATTTTAAGTCATCAAAATCCACGTGTCTCCATTTCAAATCATACCCATATCATTCACATTGGCCAAAAAATGTTCTTTCTGCTGCAGCACTAAACACTTACCCCATGAACTGACACACCTTCTACCCACCCATCACCAGGTACATGGCCTCTAACAAATCACTCTGAGTCTAAAGTTTCTGACCATTTCAATGCCAAGTCACAAATCATACCAAGAGAATACCATACAGAATGGACCCGGGGAGTCGACTTTTCAAGGTATTGGAAAGAACAGGAACCTGAGCAGTGAGCAGGTATGTCATTCACTTGCACAACCACCTGAAAAAATGCAAAAGAATTAAAAGCAAATGTATGTATTTCATATGCTCAAGAGTATTCATAAAGTACTCGTGAAGTCTGCCCAAATTTAAATGTGTTAATGATTCACTTATTCTCTTTTTCTTTCTTCTATTTCCTAGTAATAAACCCTAAATTGTAATGAATGACTCAAAACATGTTAGGCTTTATTAAAATGATGATAGGTATGTTGAAACCTAACATTTCTGCAATTAAGTTTGCTAAATCTAGAGTAAATTCCCTCTCTGTCATATAGAAGTAAATTTAATAAATTCAAACTGCACTAGGACTTTTTATCACTCTATATTTTCAACTGGGTACCTACTTCCTGTGAAAAGCCCTTTCTTTGCTGGTAAACGCCAACAAAGTAGGCACCTTCCTTCCGCCATCACTACATGGATATACAATCGACGATTAGGGCATATTTGGACATTTGGTTTGGGGTCTTTTTTGTCCTAGAACAGTAGGTCCCCAAGAAGAGACTATATGTCTTTCCATCTCCCTGGGACTAGTGTTAATCTAATAGAACTCTACAATAGTTGGACATGAGGAAGGTGAAAAAGATATGACTCATTTTATTCTCTACGTATAAAACATGGATTAAAAGCACACTTTATGATAGTGTTTGCTTATGGAGTGAAGGGTATTGGGATGGCATGAAGGCATATGTGATAAAGAACACTTTGATTTTATCCATAATGTTTTATTTTATTCATAAAGGGAAAAAAGATAAAATAAATACATCAAAATGTTGGAAATTGTTAAACCTTGGTTTGAGTAGCCAGGTGTTGGTTATATTATTCTTTATAGTTTTATTATTTTAAAATTTTCTCAAATTAAAAGCAGATGACTCGTAACAGGAGTATGGGCAGATGGGAATGAGAAAAAGACATTTTAAAGAGAAAAGGAGAGGACTTAGCTTATTTACTTTCCAATGCCACTGTGTGGAGGTATAAGTCATATGTAGCTATAGAGGATCCTATTTTTTGTTCCACAATAATAGCATCAATAAGTATAATAATGGAATGTTGTGTTTACAAAGCACATATATTTTTCTGAGTACTTTCCATACCCTGTGGAAGCAGAAAGAGGACAGCCATAACTGTCTCCGTTTTATGGATTAGAAAACTGATCCTTGGGATTGGTCCACATTACAAATCAGGGAGGGGCTGAGATAGACTTGAAACTAGCACTTGCACTTTGGGTGGCCCATCAACTCTCACCTGAGTGCACTGGTTGGCAGTAACCAACATGTCTCCAAATATGGGTCCAAGAAAAACTCCACCATCATACACCACCCGAGTGGTTGCAGCAGGGTTCACTCCAGTTAGATTGTCATCAGAGACCTGAGATGGTTACATTTCTGGTGAATTCTGTCATGGAATAGAAGTCTAATCTTGATTAAAACAAATGATAAAGGGTCTTCTCACATTCTGTTTAAGATAATCAGATAGCTAGAAAGTGAAAATAGAATGACAGGAGATTGATATCTAGAAACTTAACAGTAAGTAATGGCTAATGAAAGCTCCAGTCAACTACAGAAATATTTATTTGCAAGTAGAGTTGCCAAAAAAGGCCCAAAAAAACAATCTTCTCTCTAAGTCTTGAGATATTTTGTTTCTATATGCTTTTCTGTTTTATATGTTTGCAATCCAAAATATTGAAATAAAATGTAAGGAAACAGTGCTATGAGATGACTCTCATCCTTCTTCCATCTCCACCTAAGTATTTTGTTTGAAAACCAGATGACCCACAATACCATAAAACAAGGATAAAATTTTATCCTGGGTTTCATTTTATAATAACCAAATGCTAGATGATTTTTAGATTATTTTTTAAAACCCTAAATATGCAAGAGCATCTGGTTTTGTCATTATCCAAAGACAGCAAATCCTTTTCTAAACTTCCTTCTGCTGTGCCATCTGCCTGCATGATAATCTAAGTCAATCACATCTGTTTAAATTATCCAATAACAGATGTAGAATTATTGAATGGTGGACACTGACCAATGACTTCTCTACCTACACTGAGTTAGGAAAGGGGAGGTTGGGTTTAAATTGCTTTCCCAGGGATATGAGATACAAAATACATCTTGAAAACTTCTAGAAAGAAAGATAATTGAACCCCTTTACTTGAACATTCCAACAAAACTAATAATTCATGACAGTTTTCATTCATATAATCCTGATTATTTTTTTTTACAAAATTGCTCCAGGGCACCAAATCTACACCACCAAAAGGGACATCATACATACCCTGATGAAATTGGGCAAATCCCCAATCTGAGTGGACCAGGAGAGAGTCCACACATGTTCATAGCAAGACTTTAGATCCTCCATCACAGCGAAGTCACTGACATTGAGGTACCTGGCTGTGAAGTCGTCAGCATTGTTCTGCAAGAGCTTGCGAAGGTGACTAGCTGAAATATGCACAGGGACACCTGTGGGAGAAAGTTTTCATACAGAAAATACAAGATGCTAACTACTCCACCTCACAGTGTCTCATCATCAAGATAGCAGAGAATAAATGTCAGGATACCTACTAAATATGCAGGAGACACTCGAGTTCAAAATATAGCTTCAAGAGAACCCCCGCCCAGTTAAACCATTTTTTCCTAAGGCCAATACAAGTAGATGCCCATGTTTTATATTGCGATACCTTTAATCAGTATCACATCTCAGAGCAAGCAGAGAGCACAGTCATATCAGACAAAACTATCTCAACTGTCAACTCAAAATGTAAACTCCAGGCACCCCAGTAACGCCTGAAAGCCTAATTAAATATTAGACTGGAAAAACTCAGCTGGCCCTGTGAACAAAGAAAAGTTGGTCACCTTTCACAGGGAGTAGGGGAGGTATACAGCAGCTGACATCCATAAAAACTTCTCCAACCCAGCTGAGGAATGCTGGAGTGTAACTTCGGTTTCTCTATTAGAATTTCGTTTAAGCCCAACCACCTGCTTCCCCATTCCACACTCCCGCAGAGAAATAACAGCACTCTGTGTTTAAGCCTTGCTTGTGTTTGAACCCTGTCTCACGCTTGACCAAAAGTTTCCATTTCATTAGCTACTCCCAACAGCCCTGAGAGGTGGGTCACTTGGGGATCTTAATGCCTCCTTTAGAAATGAAGAAAAGGAAGCCTGATGAGATTCGGAAGCTTGCCAATCAAATGAGATAGGTTTAGATTAAAACTCAGGTTGCCTTCTACCTACTCAAGAGCTTTTCTCTTGAATCCTACACTGTCCTGGAGTGTTAATAAAATACCACTGTATTTCTAAAGGCAAACAAAACTCTCATCAGTTTAAAAAAGACTGTCCCACATGAATATATAATTTGAGAGCCACTGTCATTTCAAAAGGCCAGGTTAAGGCTGGCCTTGCCCCAGCTGTTTCGCAGGCAGTGATGTGAGGAGCATCAGCAATAGAATGTGGTGGCAGGAAAAGTCTCTCTACAGACAGGCTGCAGCTCTCTCATTCATGAGAGGGGAAACAGCACAGCGATGGACTTCAGAGAGGCAGGGCACTGTTGGCCTTTATTCACCC
The DNA here is from genome assembly GCF_057802395.1 of Ceratotherium simum simum. Taxonomy (NCBI): domain Eukaryota; kingdom Metazoa; phylum Chordata; class Mammalia; order Perissodactyla; family Rhinocerotidae; genus Ceratotherium; species Ceratotherium simum. The sequence goes on from NC_141912.1 coordinate 51,484,169, forward strand.
ACTGATCAGACTCCAATAGCCCAGGAGCCAGCAACTTTTCCCAAGTTGCCCTATTAGAGTAAAAACACCACTCCATTCCTCCCACCCAAGAAGATTCTTTGCAAGCCTGGCATCTTTCTGCTTGGGAGGACAGAAGACTTTTGGACCAAGTACCAACTTTTATACTGCCACTGTTGAGGTCTCCTGAGCCTCCTTTCTGATTCCCCTATGTTTTCAGCAAATAAATAACATATAATCACTTCTAATCCTTGTCTTTTGTGAAATGTGTCTGTTCTTGAAGATTTAGAAGCTGTTCTACTCTCATGGCATCTGAAAGCTCTTCCTACATTTGTTATGACCACTAAAATCCTCAATAGCACATGCTGTCACCGTGGAGTTTAATTCAGAAGGGCCATGGCTACCATGGTTCTTGGCCTAGGAAACTTTAGAGAGAAGAGGAATGACCTGAGAATCAAAGACCCGAGTTCACATCCGGACCCTCCAATCGACTATTTGTATGACCTTTGGGCAAACCTCAGTATAGTGGGCTGAATGGCGGCCGTCAAAAAGATATGCCTATTTCCTACTCCCTGGAAACTATGACTGTTGCCCTATAAGCAAAAGGGTGAATATTACCTTATAAAGCAAAAGATGTGGTTACGTTAAGGATCTCGAGAAGAGGAGTTCAGCCTGGATTATCCAGGTGGGCCCTAAGCGCAATCATATGTATCCTTATGAGAGAGAGGCAGAGGGAGTCTTGAGACAGCAGACAGAGAGGCAATGTGACCATGGAGGCACAGGTGGAAAGATGTAGCCACAGCCAAGGAATGCTGGCAGCCCCCAGAAACTGGAAGAAGTGGGAACCGGGTTCTCCTCTAGAGCCTTTGGAGGGAGTGCAGCCCTGCTGACAACTGGATTTTGGACTTCTGGCCTCCAGAATGGGGAGAGAATAAATTTCTGTTGTTTTAAGCCACCAAGTTTGTGGTAATCTGTTAGGACAGCCCCAGGAAGCTAATGCACTCAGTTTCCACAACTATAAAACTAAAACGTTGGGATCATACCAACAAGGGTATGTTATTGTTATTGTCCAGATCTTTAATTTCGAGAAGTCATTTTCAGACACTGGAAAATAAACAAAATAGCTTTAAGACTGTCACCCTGCCTGACAATCTCGCAGGATGCTGTCTGCCTGGGGAAGCTCCTGAAAATGTAAGTGAGAAATGTTGCACCCCCAAGTGCCCCTTTACCAGGAATCACTATGTTAGAAAGTTGGATGCGAAAGTGTCCTCCTAAAGGCGGACTTGTCCTCTGTAGTCTCTGTGTTGTCACCTGGACCAGCCCGGATCCTTCTTCTGCTCCTTCAGTGGGCACAGAGCTGTGGTATGTCAAAAACAAAGCATTAACTGCAGAAACCATCCAGAGGAGCCACTCCAGGCAGAACATAACTCCGTCTCAAAGACCAGGTAGTCTCCCATGTTTGCAGACATTGAGCTCAAGCTCCCAGAGCTGCCCCTCTCCCATCACAGCAGGAAACGTGTAGGGTAAATGTTAGCCTTTAAGAGTGTTCCAGCCTTCCCCTTCACTGATCCTGGGAGCATAGGGACCCAGGTGAAGAGTGATGACTCTGGCCTCCGCTGCTCTGGTCCCGAAGCACAGAGTGAAAGGAGAACTTGGTATTCTCTAACTCCATTTGTAAAGCTCAAATGAGAAGTCAGTGCCCTGTTCCACAGGTACTTACCCACCCAGTATCCCCAGCTGACACAAGGGCCACTCCATCTAGCCAAGCTCTTGTCTAGCGACTGTGTGCAAACACACTGCCTGCCCAATCTTGCTTTTAATACCAAAAAATGGGTCAAATAAATCGTGACACACCATGAGATGGAACACTGTTCAGCCATTAAAAACCATATTTTAAAAGAATGTTTAATGATATGTGAAAAAATTCAATTTATACCATCAGGTGAAAAGGGCATGTTGCGAATATATATGTAATTTATGGTCCCAATTTGAGGTTTAAAAAGTAGTTATGTACATGTATATATGTATACAAAAAGGCAGTTAGAATATGAATCCAATGTTATAGAAGTTATCTCTGAGCAGAGGGATTATGAGGGATTTTTATCCTCTTCTAAGTGTTTTTCTGTATTTTCCGAATTTTCAACAATGAACATATATGATCTCTACAAATAACACTATTTTAGTACTACATGTTGATGTGCATACATACAACCCTATGGAAACAGAGCGATACTACGTGTGTTGGGGAGGAATCTAGGAGCGGCTAGTCTGGAGGGCATCTTGTCCTGCTTAGGTGGGAGGCTTCCAGAAGGAGCTAAGGGACTTGATGAAAACTCAGAAAGGAAGGCTGTGAGGACCACTCTAAGTGCGGACGTGTTCAGAGTAACCTAAATTAGCCTCTATCATTTCAGAGTTCCTAATTTGGCATTTGGAGCACAACCGCAGGCTGGCTGACACAGCGGCTCCATCTCCACCACTGAAGCTCTTTCATTCCTTCATACTTTTGATGGCTTTCGCGTATCTTTGCTGCCCAGAGGACCATGGGACACTAAGTCAAGGAAAGCGGAGCACAGATTCAAGCTTTCTGCGCCTGCCTTCAATACACCGTCCCAAGCGTGGTATTAACTATGAGAACTCATTTTGGAACGTGTTAGAAAGAGAGAGAATTAAAGAAAAGGAAATTTTAAAGGCAGAGCGTTTCAATCCTTCCCATTCTACTGGGGTTTTAGTAAAAAATTTAAAGAATGAATTAGAGCATAAAAGTGTTCCAGGAGCTTGGAGGAGCCCGATCCTTAGTTACTGCTTTGTAAACTGTGTCTGGGAAGGTTTGACTAGTAAGACGAAACGCTTACGGGACTCTAGTGCCATCTGGTGGAGAGATCTTAGAAATAGCTGTTTTTGTTCCTTGTTTCATTTCACCTCCAAGGATTCCAATAAGATTAATATACCAGAAATAGAATGAGCCGAGCAAACAGAAAACAGTGGTAATGTGAAGCTCTGAAAAGCATAAAAAGACAACTATTTTTAAACAAATTCACTAGAAACTAGTTCTCAAAGTATAGTCAGACCAACAGAATCAGCATTGCCTGGGAACTCATCATAAATGCAAATTCTGGGGCCTGCCCGTGGCTTAGCGGTTAAGTGCACGCGCTCCGCTACTGGCGTCCCGGGTTCGGATCCCGGGCATGCACCGAGCACCGCTTCTCCAGCCATGCTGAGGCCGCGTCCCACATACAGCAACTAGAAGGATGTGCAACTATGACATACAACTATCTACTGGGGCTTTGGGGAGAAAAAGGGAAAAAAAGGAGGAGGATTGGCAATAGATGTTAGCTCAGAGCCGGTCTTCCTCAGCAAAAAGAGGGGGATTAGCATGGATGTTAGCTCAGGGCTGATCTTCCTCAAAAAAAAATTAAAAAATAAAAAAATAAATAAACGCAAATTCTCAGGCCATGCCCCAAACCTACTGAATTAGAGCCTGTGAGGTTAGGGCCCAGCAATTTGTGTTTAACAAGACCTCCAGGTGAGTCTGATGCTGCATTCTTAAGATTGAGAATCCTTGTTTTAAGCAACAAGACAGGTAGCTTTTCCTGATAAAAGTCCCACCTTTGTGTTTTCCAAGGCCAACTAGCAATTCTTAGGAGGGACAGGTGAGCAAAATGGCTCCCTACCTTGCGGTGATGAGCGGGAGCTCCAGGCCACACCCCGCCAACCACGACGTGACATTGTAGACTGGAGGGGATCCCACCACAGAGAGTGATTCCACCAGATTCCCACCAGGGCGAGCTGTTCCAGAATCAGCTTGAGAAACTAGAAACCAATGATCCAATTATTATCAAGTAAATCAAGATGGAAGACTGGCTGTGTGGAAAGTCCCAATGGAGATGCTGAGTTACTTAGATCTCAGTACACACTTAAAGCAGAGATGCCTACCTATCTGCCATGAAGAGCAAAGGGAGAGGAGGCAGGAGTTTAGTATCAAAAGGAAAATGCAAGGTCATGGTGTAAGGAGATGAAGGCAATTCCACAGCAAAGTTCATTAAGCTCCAAGCCAGTCAAACATCACTCCCTACACCATTGTAGCACGCCCCTCCCCCCCACCCCAATAATCTGTTGTAGTGTGAACTGCCACCCTTTCCTCCTTTCCTTCCCAAGGTCCCTGACAACTGATCCTCCACTGAACACTCGAGGCACATACTGGGGGTACTTGAGTGTTTATCCACAACGTGGAGTCAGCATGTACGCAGGAAAAGTGCAAGCTTTAAAACAGACCTCTGCTCAAATCCTGATTTTCCACTTCTATTGGGTTACATTGGCTAATCAACATAACCTCTCTAAGACTCTGTTTTCTCATTTGTAAAGTGGAGATCATGACAGATACCAATCTGCTTGGCAGGGAGAGTTTAGTGAGATGGCAGATTTAAATGACCAGCACAAGACATTTCAATATCCTTTTCCCCTCCTACTAGGCACTGTGTAAAGGATAGCTTCTTCCCCAAGATTGTACAATCGAGACAGTGAACAGTCTAAAGACAGAGTCTTTGCATGCCCAATGATTTGCACAACACCAGGCACAGAGTAGATGTTCAATAGATGTTTATTTAATCAGCTGGCTAGAGAGTCATTGAAGGTTTGGCTCTGGGGTCAACAATCTCTGGGTTCCCATCTCCCCCACACTCCAGCTGATTTGGGGCAAGATGCTCAGCCCCTCTTAGCTTTGGCTTCCTCATCTATTGAGTGGGGATAACAGGACCGTCTCATGGGTTCTGAGAACTAAACGAGAAATAAATGGTAGCTCCCACTAGATAAAAAGAACTTTCAGAGGACATTAGGTGGGAGAATATAATCAAGTGCTAAATTGATCAGATAAATGTCAGACATTATGAATATTGAGCCCAATAGTGTAGCGTTTATGTTGCCATTAAAGGATCCTCAAAGGAAAATTGTTGCCAGCAGGGTAACTAGACAAAGTGGGAAACAGATGATTTTACCCAAGCCACCTCCAGTCTTCCTTTTTGTCTCTGACCTCTCCCTCCCACTTCCCTCCTCACCTCACTGCTAGATGGTTCCAGATCCTACAGCATTTGGTGGCAGAGGTGGCGGCAGTGAGAAAGGGCTCTGGATCCCGGGCTGTGAGGATTTGGAGAGGAGAAAGGGAAACAGCACCTACTATCTAGTCCTGAGTGCCCCAATCAGTGGGTTCAGTGTATGAAATATTGATCCCCTCAGCCCTCCGGGAATCTGGGCAGCACTTGGGGTTCACCAAAGGCCCCACTAGTTGTCTTAGGCACCAAGAAATTCAGACAGTCACCCCAGCACACCGTTTGAATATTATTTTCTAAGTGTGCCGAAATACAAACAGAGCTTGAAATAAGCAATGACCCATTCTGATCCAGATGCCCCCAAAACATTTAAACCACTGAAACAGACAAGAGATAGAATTTTGATGAGGATCAAAGATGAGGTAATTTCAGGGCTGAAAGGGAGTCCTCTTGCCACCCACCACTAAGCCCCCCTGCCCTCAGTTCTGTAATTTTCAGGCAAAAGATTAAAAGGTTGCACATTTGGAAATCAAACCCTTTTCTCCTTGGAGAGAGAAAGAAAGAGAAGCTATGAAAAGCAGGAAAGCTGAGCCCCAAAGTCATAAAGGATTTGATGGAAAGGAGAAAGTGAACAGAAGTTGGAAGTCTGGCGGCCCCGGTAGCAAAGTGCCCCATTCTGTCCTGGTCATGGGCTTCTCTTCCCCTGGGTGAGCATGATACGTGGCCAGCCTCAGGAGGACCCTGATGAGTACTTTGTCCCTAGATTTTTGGACAAGCAAAGCCAGGTGAGATCACTGTGCCCAAGAGAGGTCAAGGGAGAAAGGGGCCAGGCCTGAGCTCTGAGTGATGACGTAGAGGAGTCTGGATGGACAGAAAGAAGATGAGCCTATTCTCCGGAGGATGTGGCTACCCTCTAACTCGCACTGAGTCTGTCCTAAGGGTCTTAAGTCAGACCTTTAGCCCACTTACAGGGCCAGATATTGCTGTATTCCTTCTAGTACTTTCTATGACAGATATTAACTGATGGAGAGGTGTAGAAATCCTGCTGGCCTAATAATAATAATGATAATAGTAATAATAATTGCTTATATTTATTGAGCATTTACTATGGTCAGGACCTATGGTGATCGCTTCAGTTAATTCATTATACTTCAGTTCGTCTTCACAGTAATCCATTGAGATAGGGCCCTCCTTATGCCCATTTCATGGATGAGAAAACCAAGGCTTCTCAGCAAGAAAGTGGTAAATTGGCATAAGAGCACAGGCACCAGAAGCAAGGGCAAGCATCAAGGTAAACAGGAAAAGAGGTGGTCTAACAAGGGAAACACAGGGGCCAAGGGTACACCATCCCAACTCCGTCTTCTTTCTAGGACCCAGACAGGCAAGATGGAGAACCACCTGTTCCCTCTTCATTAAAAGAAAAGCAGCCCCTAGCAGAAAAGTTTGAGGTTGCCGTTTGATGGACAGGCCCATGGAGGAGAGTGGATTCGATGATCACCTGTTAGGTTTGTGTCTGCAATAATAATTTCATCCACATAGAACACGCCCAGCTCCTGAGACAGCAGGAGGAGGTCAATCCGACGAACCCGCGCTGGGGAGCTTGCCAGAGGCGGCTGCAGATCCACGGAGCAATGCACACAAGTGTTCCAGAGGTCAGTGCAAGTGAATCGCCAGCTGCAAAACAGGCGCAGAGAGGAAATGGGCCTCTCCGTGTGCTCCTGCAGGCCTCTCCCATTAGCGCTCCAGTTCTCGAGCCTGAGGGCCTGAGGACTGTGCAGGCAGGAGAGAGACCCCAAGAACCCCTGCATCCAGACAGTCCTGTGTGCCACAGGTACAAACGTCCATCCAAGACAGGCTCAGCTCGGCTTGTGATGTCACACCAGTGAGTCACATTTTAAGTCCATCATTCATTCATGACACTCCATGTCAGTAGTATTTTCAAATTACAATGTAATTGTGTGTCTTAAGCAGATCATATGTTAGGCTCTAACCACGGAGATTAGTACTCCTGGGCATTACCGAACTTGTTTAGGTTTAAAACCACTTAGAAAACTAGTAAGAGAGATGTGGAAAGAGCACTGAATCAAGGGATCAAGACGCCTGAATTTTATTCCAGTCTTCGTTCACTCGCTAAATGTATTTTGGTTAATCACAAATTCTCGGCGCTAATTTCTCTCATCTGTAATGTCAAGGAATGCTCTCTAAAATCTCTTCCCAATATGATGCTCCACGATCCTATCTCTATGAGAAATGTCAGACTCCTTCTAGGAAGTATTATATTCCTAACAACTACCTGCTCTTAAATCAAACTTCTTTGTCAAACAAAACGTGTTCACACCCCCAAGTTAGTATCCGAGGCCCAAATATAATAAAGAGTTAGTACCTTAGGTGGGCTACTGTCCTCAGGAGAGTTAACCATCCCAGCCGGCTGAAGTCCCCCCACACCTCCCTGCAGGGTAGCTACCTGTGGGGACTGGTCCCCTCGAGACTCCAGTTGCAGGTGATGTTCTTCTTAACGATGTTTTGAAAGTCGACTGTGAAGGACACGGTCACCATCAGGATCTTATTCACGGGGCCTTTGTAGGCCATGCACAACTATGGACACCAGATAAGTGCTTCAGCTCTATTGGTGCAAGAAGCGGCCTTTCAAGCAACATGTATGAGGAGAGTCCACCCCCCGAAGCCCTGCGTCAGGCTGTGAGAGAGAGAGCCAGCCCAGTTCCCACCCCCTAGAGCTCACCAGCCTAGCTGGAGAGACAAAGAGTTTAGAGTAAATTGTGATTTCTCTAACAGAGAGTTATTAAATGCCTAGCATTGTGCTTGGCAGTGAGGATTTTAGAGTATCTCAATCAGAAAACCCTTGTTCTGACCCCCTTACCTGTGCAACCTTGAGCAAGTCACTTAACCTCTCTGAGCCTCAGTCTTTTAATTCTTAACTCCCCAGCATCCTTGGTCTCTAAATTGTTTGGCACAAGTAGACTTGAGAGCAGGATTTTTCAACTTTGGCTCTACTGACATTTTGGACTAGATAATTCTTTTCTTTGAAGGGCTATCCTGTGCATCGTAGCATGTTTAGCAACATCCCTGGAACCTACTCACTGGATGCCAGTAGCACTTCTCCAGTTGTGACAAGCAAAAATGTTTCCATACTTTACCAACTCTCCCCTAACAGGAAAATCACCCCCGTTGGGAGTCTCTGCTGCAGAAGAAAGGCTGGAAGATGGGCGGTGCCCCCACCTGAACCGTTTAGTCCCGCTCCCACTGCTGTTCAACTAAGAAAGGAACCGAAACCACTGCCATGAGGTCAGCCATCTGAGTGAGGCTCACCTTGGTTCCCAAAGGGCAAATGAGCTGCATTCTTTTATGAAGGATGGCAGAGCTATTGATGCAAAGGATATAAGAGGTATCCAAGAGATGTCTCAGTCAATCCATCAATAATAACAGCAGCTATAACAAATAACAATCACTAGCCTTAACTGAGTCCTAACCACTGCACAAGCACTTTACTAGATTATCTCATGTAATCTTCACCAATATCCTGAGAGGTAGACCACATTATTACCCATTTTACAGGTGAGGAAACTAAAGACACTGAGGGCATGCAGGATGTACAGTCAGAATTCAAAACCAGATAGTCTGCTCTCCCACCTAGAGAGCAAAGAAAATATTGGAGCATATGAAAACTTCCACAGGTCTCACAGCTAATACAAAGGCATTTCCAGGTAACAACTAGCTAACGGAGGACTGGAGGTGTCTGTTCACACCGGAAACAGCAGTTAAGAAACCTAGAACCTCAGCCAGAAAAGCCTTGGGCAAATCATAGCAGTCACTCCTTTCGCTCCTATTTCTTCAGTCTCAACCCCAGAGAATAACCCGTCCCCACCCGCCTTGCCTGGACGCATGAGGCCTGCTACTTACATGTGTGTGCTGATCTAGCCGGTAGCCCTTCTGGGCAGCCGGGGGTGTGAGGACAAGGTGTCGAGGCTGACAGAGGCTGAACCTCCCACAGAAGGGCTCTGTCCCACTAGTGAGGTCCCCATCAGAGCTGGAACCTTCTGGGCCTGGATGCGCTTCAGATAAAATTGGAAGAGAAGGGTAGATGTTAAATAGACAGAGCTTCCCAACGAGTGAGCAGGGAATGGATTATGGGTTCGCCGTCATATTGGCCCCTCAGCCTTTGGGCAAGCTGGGCAGGGCTTGGGGTGGCCGGCATCCCCCAGCTTGAAGGCTCTGGGTTCTGTCTGCCCTAGAGCATCAAAAATATATTATCATTTTCTATGTGTACCATGACATGGAAAACTGTTGAGAAGCAAAGAGACAAGGAGTGTCAACTGCAACTTAGTTCACCTTAGTATGTGTTTGTTTTTTTTGTGATGAGGAAGATCAGCTCTGAGCCAACATCTGTTATCAATCCTCCTCTTTTTGCTGAGGAAGATTAGCCTTGAGCTAACAGCTGTGCCCATCTCCCTCTATTTTGTATACGGGATGCCAGCACGGCATGGCTTGATGAACAGTGTGTAGGTCCGCGCCCAGGATCCTAACCTGTGAACCCCGTGCCACCAAAGCAGAACTCGCAAACTTAACCACTATGCAACCGAGGCCAGCCACTCACATTAGTATTTTAAAAACATACCTTCACATTTTTAGAATTTGTTAAGACTACTGCCTTATGTAATAATTCCTTTATTTGAGATGCAATTTGAATTAAACAAGAATTGTACTGTTTTATTGTTTCCCACCTATCGTTTGCCCTTCTCCCATCGTCTGGCATGTGACACATCTCCTTACCTCTACCTCTCAGCATCCTTGTGTCTAACTGCTCCACCCGACAGCTCAGGAGGGATGCTTTTTCTTTCTCTGATACTCACACCAAGCAGCCCCCTCCCAAACACATAACCACTCTCTTGGACACTCAGTGTCCAAATCCAGTTCCCATGTCTTCATTTGACTCTGTTAGCCCCTTGGAAAGGAAATGAAGATTATTCCCATTTTACAGAAAAAAAAAAGAGACAGAAGTCAATGATGGAGAAAAGAGTCAGAATTTGTCAAACCAGGGACAATACCTTCTTCAAATCCAAGCCGGAATAGAAGGTTAGCTGAAAGGGGTTCCAGTTTGCATTTGACTGCAAGTAACTCCTCAATGGCTGTTTGAATCTGTTAAAAAGAAGAACTACCGGGAGTTCATCCCGTAGGCATATTTGGACTCCTCCGTCCCTCACCTCTCCTTATTTGAAGAAGGTTCCCACCTGATGGGCTGTAGCATTTGCAGGGATTGGCTGGCTAGAGACATTGTCCCAAGTAAGGAAGAAGTTCCCTCTGCCAGACACAGTCAGCATCTAAAAAGTCAAGAGTGACAGGATTAATGGATGTGTGTGGATTAAGCCAGAGAGACAGTCTAGGAACATAGGACATACTTCCTCAGCTTGTTATTTTCTTTTTATTATAATTTCAATTTTTTAAACTATCATATAGAAATTTCTGGAGGACACAAGTGTCACTTTTCTTGGAATAATATACGTACATATGTCTGTCTCCCTATTTACCCATGCTACCTCCCCACTTCTCTTTCAAGTGTGAGACTTAAATGTTGCCATTGACTGGCCCACTTGCAGCCCTTCTTACCAAGGACTCTCTCCTGGGGTGGCCTGGTGGGCAGAAGCAGCCACATGGCATGCCACACTCTCTCAGAGGCTTATTCAATCTCTGCTTTGCTTTCAATACATTCCCTGCCAGGCACATTATATTTTTGTTATGGGGTAAGACTTATCTTTTATCACTTGTTATTTTTAATCTCTTATATCACCTGTCATTTTCTACTTTCTTCCATGGTTATTTGTGTACAGATTTTACTATTAGGCTGTAAGCTTTAAAGGGCCAAGTCCATATTGGTCATCCTTGTACACCAAAAAGTGAACAAGGAAAAGTACACCAAAATTGTTCAACAAAAATATGGGGCACAACTGAGAGACCCAAAGGTCTTGACCTTTACAAAGTAGACTTAGAAAACAGAGCATATGGGGAAATAGGACCTGAATTGGTCAAAAAGCTATGTAATCTGACGTGCATGTACACATACGTGTGCACATAGGTAGGAGTGGGTGTCCAGATGACCTTGTCTCTACTTTGGGGAGTAAGTTTCCAAAAGAAGATTTACTTGGAACTTAAATTCCTAAAACCAAATCCACAAGTAAGGTCATCTCCATAGTAAGACTTTGCATTTTTTTTAAATGTCCTCACAACACTATTGGATAGATACCCTATTTCTTCAGCAGCAGAGTTATCATTACAACTCAAGTCTCCTGGCTCCCAGCTAGTGATCCTTCCACTGGGAAAGACTATATTCCTTCCAGAATTCAGCCTCTGAACCAAACCCCATGGGACAGGGGAGAGACACAGACCTGGATTTCCGGAAGTCTCTGAGCATGGGTTCGGATCTGATGCTTCTCCCGGAGGTAAGTGCTGACCACATCGGGATTCAGCCAGGTGTTGTGGATCTGAACCCCAATTCTCATTCCCTTGCTGGGGGCTCTCCCATGATGCTCTGCTTCCAGGTAATACCTGGCTCCACCGAACAGCTCCAACTTGGGGGTCTTCTGTTGCCAGGTCCCTTCATTCCCATTCTGCTCCCAGGAGTCAAACCAGTCGGCAGTGCCCACCATGATGGAGGCCACTTTCACCTGTGCCCCAAGAGACTATCATGATCAACACTATGACGTTTCTGGGCACGTCTTTCTCAAACAGTAAGTGTCTAGACAGCTACTAACAAGGGGTTTTTGGATCTGTCTGCCTTTTCCAACAAGTCAGCCCAGTCACACTAGGGCCTGTGGCTGTTTACGCTTCTCCACCCCTCCTTCTCTCTCTCTCTCTTTCTCAACTGAATAGTATTCAGATAAGGCTGGATGGGCCACATTTAGAGCAGAAACAGCCAACCCGAAACCCCAGGTTTACATGATGCTGTGGATAAAGTAGTATTAAGCCCTTCAAGAAACCTAGAATGACTTGACCACATCAAAATCTATGATGTTTCTCTAGCCAACTAACAAAGCAATTTCATAGAAGCATATTAATAATTCGAGACAAAGATATTGTGGTACTTTGTCAATGGCACTAGTGAATTTTGGCTGTTTGTTAAAAGCACCTTTTCTTATCCTTCAAAGCTGATTAGGAGATTCCTACATAAGACCGGCTACATCCCTACCCAAAATTAGTGGAAAAGGCACAAGTTTTGGAGTCAGACAAATCTGGGTTTGAATCCTAAATATGCCTCTTATTATCCAAGTGGCCCTGGATTGTCCATACAATCCTTCTAAGCCTCAGTTTCCTCATCTGGATAACGGAGATAAATATACAGGGCTCACAGAGATGCTGTGAAGACTAGAGACAAGGTATATAAAAGATGTAGCATAACGCCCGGCTTACAGTAAATGCTCAATAAACAGGCCAACACATTCAGCCACATTCTTTTTCAACAGTTAAAATCATGTCAATTATATCTCAATTCTCAATTTAAAAAAATGAAACACCCCCCCACACACACACACACACATAAAACATTAAAATCCCTGGTCTTAATAGCGAGTTACAACTGTTAGTAGAACATGAGAGCTTTAGTTTTGATTCTTTTTTTTTGTTTTCGGGAGTGGAGGACTGGGGACAAGAAAAAGGAAAATGATAGGAATGTGAATACCTTGGTCCTTGGGTCCTCTGACCGACTGAAATACAGCACAGCTTGGCTGTCTGCCTGGATCCAGAAAGTGTAATTATTTGTCTCTGGGGCCACAAAGAACCCACTAAGCCGAGCTCTGTAAAGCAGAGGAACACAGAGGAATGAGAGCAGCCAAGGCCTGAATCACTGACCCAGCAAATGGCTGCCCTTGGACTTTATTTTTCTTTATGGTCATGAGGAAGAAACACTGACTCTTGTGCCATGTGATTGGCCAGAGTTCTCTGGAAACAGCTACCCTGTGGTGCCTGCCTCATCTCAGTATCTCAGGCCATCTCTTCACACCGGCCACAACTCCCCTGCAGTCTCATCATCTTCAAGAAAGTTGTAGCCGCAGCACAGGGCCATCTGGAGGCTTAGCTGAGAACATCTACCTAACACAGCCAGTGCAGGGCCTGGCCCATGGGAGGAACTCAGTCAATAGTAAGTATTATTCCTATTATTAGAAATAAAGAGAGATCACAGATTAGAACTGATTTGACTTGGTCTAGAACTCTTGTTCCTTGTCACCTACTCCAACACATTCATATGTCATGAGGTATATTGGCTCACCCATCTGGCCGATGTCAGACATTAGCCGTTTTACATGTGTGTGCGTGTGTAGCTGTAAGTGTATGCAGATAATCATAAATTAGCAAATATGTTCCCTGCCAAACAATCTTACCTTGCTTCTGAACACATTGTGCAGTTCTTTATGAAGGGAGTAAAGTGATAGAGCTGAAATGGCCCCAAATGATATTAAGAGGGGCTTGTCTCTTTCCTCTCCCTCGTGGCAGACACTAACTTCATAGAAGCGGAAGTGCGTCTGCACGAGGTTCACAATACTGGTGTGTCCTCTTTACAATACCATATTCCTATAGGTAAAGAATGATGTGTCTCGTGATGTGGCAGAGGTGGACTTATGGAGAAATCACAAGACTTGAAATCAGAACAATTCAGAGCTTGGTTCTGTCACTTGATAATTGTACAAGATTGGAAAAACCACTACCTATCGAAGACTACAGTTCCTCATCTGCAAACTAGGTTATAAATATTCCCTCAGTTGCTGTATGTCATGAAGTGATATACCTTAGAAAGCCTGGGACATAGTAATAAGTCAATACATAAGAGCTGAACTGAATAAGAAGATCAGGAAACACGCCCGGATGCACTGAAGGAACTCCCTTCATGCTGTCTTGCCTTGCTCTGTGGCTGTACACGTGCCTGACAAGGCTGGTCACTCCTCAAGGATAATGGCCTTGCTCTAGACCTTCTGACTCTCACAATGCTGAACATGGTGTTGTGTTTAATATAGGTGGTCAGCAAACAGATTTTACTTGTTTGGGGTTTGTTAATTAAATGATATTTCACACGCACAAAAAAGGAATTTGCTCTGAGCTTACCAGATACCTCAACACCTGCAGAGTATTTTTCCAATTAAAAATAATATGGTTCACAGAGAAAAGTCAACTGAAGGTGTCAACAATTACAAATTAAAAGATATGACCTGCAACTTTGAAGAAGATGGCAGGCAATTTTATGGAACATTTTAAAAATAACCTTATTTTTTTTAAACATTTAAGATAAATTCTAATGACCTAGTACTAGAGACAGATATGACTAAGACAATGATTAAACTACCTCAATAAATACCAAGAAGATTTTCTGAAAATAGTTTTGAAAATAACTATTTAAAGGTCCATCATTATAATAATTTATCAATCAATAAATATTCCAGTGTTTTTATTTAAAAATTTTGAATTTTAAAGAAATGAATGTCAGAAAGAATGGAAAGAGTTATTATCTGGTTGTGTCTCCTCAAAATGGCAAAGAGACATACCCTACAGGTTGTATCACACAGTCAGAATGGCCTGACTCTCTCCTTAACACTCCCAACACACTGAGTATAGATGAAAAGTTTTCCTTTGAACATTACTGACGGTCCTCAAAAACTATGATAAAGACGCATTATTAGGTGTCACAAGGGACCACAAATTATTGCCACTTTAAAACCATATATTGGAGGTTAAATATCTAATTAGCCAGGCTTCCAGGACAATAGAAACTCTATTCTGTTCACAGGTTTCCTTCCCTGCTTGGCCTCTTCAATGTCTGAAATTCCCTGAACGGGAACACAGCCTTTCATTCCATCATTGAATTGAAGTTTAAAATGGCCAGATCCTTGGAGAGGTCACAGATTGGCTGGAATTCACACTCAGGAGTCATGACCAGCCTCTTTGAGAAGAGTTTTGAAAGAATAGATCCATCACACAGTAAAGGATCCATCCCTCTCTCTCTATATATATATATACACTGAAAGCACACTAAGGAAAGTGTGTCTAAGCAATTCTCTAACTACTTATATCTTTAAGCCTATGTTAGAACACTAGAAATTTTGGCCACATCCTTGGAGGGATTAAAAAGACTCAAAACAACACTAAACAGGAAAACCGTAATCACATTGCTGTCACTACTACAGAAAACCATGTCTCCCAGAGCCCATAGGAGGTCCCTCTGCTATACACCAGCCATTGAGTTGACCTTCGGCACTGGGTGGTCATTCCAAAAGAACTGCATGCTGTCCAGCCTTTGCTCTCTCATATGCCCAGAGGGCAAATGCTTGCGTCTTCTTTGTCATCGGCCAGATATTAATTTCGTCTCTCAATCATGTACCTGCAGCAAGTTTCGCCCTGCTCTCTACCCACTCCCCTGGCCTACCTAGTTCAATTTTCCAATTAATAATAGTCATCTTCAAAGCAGATTGTAAACTAAATTGTTGAAAATAGAAATTTTACCTACAGATCAAAACTTATAGTGCACCTATAAAGGGCCTGTGGTACACTAGTGTGACCAACACCAGTTTAGAACAGTGGTCCAACTCTGTTGTGGTTGAACTGGTGGATGTTATCAGTTTTCCCCTGGAAATCTCCTTGCTTTCTTCTCTGTCTCCTAGCCTCACCTAGGCTAGTGACATGGACTGCTACTTTTCCCACAACATACCTGAAAGGTTGCCCTTCCTTTGACCAAAATCCAAATGGAGAACTGGCATTAGGAACAATCTGCCACCTGTACCCAGGGGTGGCTTCAGTCAGGTCCAAGCCCTCAGCAGCATCTCCAACTTCAAAGAGAAGTCCTCGATTGCCTGCAAGACATGCATATGTCGTCAACATCAGGGGGTTCCTCCCCAGATCAGGGAACCACTTTACCGCAGATTACAGAGTGAAGACGATCCAGGCACTATCTAGAAAGGTGAGTCAGCTGAGACCCAGAGGGAGGGTGTATAGATAATACAAATGTTCTGGAAAGCAGAAAATGCTGCTTGGTGTAGGGTTTAGCCTCTTGGAAAGAGAGACTTGATAAGGAACAGTAGGGGAAATATTCTCAGAGGAGTAGGGAGCCCTTTTTAATGGGAGTGCCTGGAGAAGAGGACCAAGTCCTAGAGAAAATGTGAAAGAGTAACCAAATGCTCCTGGAGCCCCAAATGGACTTCAGGGTCTTTTAAGGTCCAGTTCAGCCTAGGAATTCTATTCCCTAAGGCCCCTTTCTCCCAAAAAATTGGGAATCTTTAAATTTTTCATGTCATGGCCTCAATTTGTGAACCCGCACATAGAACAAATTATGTGGCATGCTGCTACTACATGACATTTTAAATTATGCTGTACTTATTAATTTGTGTTTTATATTAAGCAAACCCTGAGACTAAAGGCATGTGTGCGATCAATAGCAGATACTAACTTGGGTTGAGAGTAAAAGCTCTGGGAACATACATTTGTGGGTTCAGATTCCATTTCTGCCACTTCATAGATGTGTAACTTTGGGCAAATTACTCAATGCCTTCATTTTCTCATGCATCAAAATGGGGCCAATAATAAATAGAGATAATATGCTAAAGATTAAGGGAGCTTGAGTTACATGTCAATTATATCTCAATAAAGCTGGGGGAAAAAATAAAGCCAACCTGACAATTCTGGCAAAAAAAAAAAAAGACTAAAGGAACTTGAAATATGTGCACAAAGAACCTGAAATATAGTAGGCACCCAATAAAGGATAGCTAGGGTAATTATCATTATTTTAAACTGCTTCTGTTGTTCCTTCTTAAATTCTAAAAGGAGAAATAGAGGAGGAAGCAGCAGAAAAATAAGAGCATATTTTAAGAATATTACTTTAAACCAGGTTTTCTCAACCACAGCACTATTGGCATTTTGGTCTGGATAACCCTGTGGTGAGGGCTGTCCTGTGCACTGAAAGATGTTTAGCAGCACCCCTGACCTCTCCCCACTAGAGGCCAGTAGCATCACCATCACTGTCCCAGTTGTAACAACCAGACATCACCAATGTCCCCTGGGGACCACTGAGAAGCCCTTCTTTACATAATAATTTGCCCCACTTCTATGGAAGAAATTTCAAAAGCTCTCCATAAAGGACATTATTAAGTCTCAGGAACAGCTGCATTCAGGAAATTATCCTACCACAACCCAGGGAGCTAAAGCAGAAACCATTCAAAGCAGAACAGGCTCCCTCTTTCCTGACACAGGAAATGCTTTCTCTCCATCACTTGCTTCAGTAGTTTTGTTTCCTTGGATGGGACCCTTCCCTGAGCAAAAACTGCAGATCCAGGACCTGGAGGATGCTCAAGTCAAATCTTTACATGCCTTTTCACTCCTGAATGGCCTTTCTTTAGAAAGAGTTCTCCTCCTGCTGGGCAACTTTCCTTGTAAGCACTGAGCCTCTGAAGATGAGCTCACTGCCTAGAGTTGAAGCATGAAGTCAGCCCTTGCGGGGCAGGCAAGGAACACAGACGCGCAGCCTGTGGCTCCCAGCTGCGTAACACTGCAGCCACCCTTAATCCCTAACTACACTTGAACCTCCAGTTCTAATGCTTACCAGGAAAGTGCTCCAGTGTGCACTTTTAATTTGCAGCCATGAGGTGGAAGTTTTAAACAGAGGACGGGTGGAACCCTCCGCCTTGCCTGCTCCGTTTCTGCCCACTTAGGCATAAACTGGTGGCAACATCACAATACATTCCGATATTTCAAAGTAGAGAACAGCTTCCCACAGGGAAGAAAAAGTATCATTTACATGCACCCCATTGTGCCCCACTCTCTGGCCTTGTCTAATGCAGTCATTACAAGCATAGAAGAGCGTGCTCTGATGCTCCCATCTGCTTAGACAACGAGCATGCAGCTGACCCATAGCATCAAGGGAGGCAGCTTAGGGGTTTCCTCTAGTAGCTGTAACAATGTCTCGATTGCATTTATGCTTCCTGGGTCGGTCATGGTCTCCGCTGAACCCTGCTGGCCATTCATCTGGCTGGGGCTAGGAGCTCAGTGTCAATAAGCATCTGAATAAAGCTAAGAGCCTCTCTGAAATGAAAACACTGACAGCGGTGTCATGGGCTCACTGAGCTAACCGGTCAAACAGATGAGACAGAATTCAAACACTTTCATTTCTACTTCCCATCCCCTCGTGGCTAAAAATGTAACCGGAGGTCGTTGAACAGCTGCAGTGACTTCCTTACCTGCCTGAGGAGCAATGAGCCTTGTACCTTTTCCTGGAGCCCTAGTGGTGCACTCAATCTTCCTGGGAGATACATGTCTAATGTCACATGGAATGCCTGAGGAGAATGTTAAAAATTAGATACAGATTTCAATGTTGATATCAATATAGATATACAGATGTGACGGCGGGACCACAGGACCGCACTGAAGTACACAGGCTCCTATCCTAAGGCAAAGGGCTGGAAGTGGATAGCATAGCAAAAATTGTCACCTCAATGGAAAGAGACCAGGAAAGGGAGAGTGCAGAGTAATGGAACACAGGGCAGCTTATAGTAATCAGAAAGAAAGTAACATTATGCAATGCCATTTACTAAAGATGAGCTGAACCACTCAGCTGTGCTTGGGAGGGTAGGTGTGACATGAGAGTGTGTGGACATTTTCCTGCATCCTTGGTGTCACCAACTAGAGGAGCATCCCACGTGGCAGAACAAAAGGTTCTACACGGGTATCACAAAAGGGTTTGCCAAGGGGGCATTCTAGAAGAATCTGCACAGCAAATGCCTGCCCTCTTCTGCTTGTCCATATAGAGAGGGCTAATGGGGGAGAGTGGGGAGAGGGATTGCTTTTTAGTAGGAGCAGATCTTTGTGAAGAGGCAGATCTACTTTTCCCTTGTCTTCACTCCCAAGATGGGGACACCCAAGAGAATTGCCCACGAATTGTTGGTGTGTCTATGGGACCTCTGATTCCTGTTGCACATTTGCAGAGCTGCAGGGCTGTAGTCCTACCTGGTCCCCACCAACACAGGTAAAAGATCTTAGAGCAGGAGGGCATGATGAGTCAGAAAAAGAAAAACTGCTGCCCCCACCCTCTCCCTGCCATAAGAGATACATGATCTCCTACAGCATTTAAAACCATGAACTATCTCCAGCCGTTTCCACTTAGTTACCTGCAATGGTAACCTGGGCCGGATTGTCAAAGAAGTCTCCCGTAATCGTGATGTCTGTTCTTCCCCCAAGGCTCCCAGTCTCTGGAAACACAGAGAGTATTTCTGCAAGAGAAAAAAAAAAGGTAAGTTTCTGAATATAGACCAGGATGTGACCCAGATAATAATATAATAATAGAAGCTATTAATAATATATTTCTTTAACTTTCTAAGGCCAGCAACAGTTGGAATTTTTCTAATAATAGTCATTTAAAAATGCACATAATAAGAAAAGTACCCATATATAATAGTATATATTATACAGGATCAATATTTTTAAAGAAGTGGAAATGCAGTCACTCATGGTATCTGCAAAAACCTCTGCATACCCTGATGCTTCCTTAGGAAATCTGTCTCCTGACCTCAAGTAGTCTATTTACGAGCCACAGAACAACAGGTTATACTTTACGGAAGAATCAACTTCGGATGCACCAGGCAAGGTTTCAGTTCACCCATATGAGTCTGCAATTTGCTCTAAGCAAAAGAACAAATTACACTGCCTCAGTACCCTTCCACTCCTCCCCATCCTGCGTGTTCCTTCCTGCCGTGTGCACGCAGCACCACATACTCAGGTCTTCCAAGCTGCCTCCTGATGGCTTCAAAACCCTACAGTACGATGCCACATATTCTCAAGAATTTAACTCTTTCTGATCCTTTCCTCTCCTATGATCAAACTTTGACAATTTTAAGTTTCATTCCCTCAAGGGGAAAGAGGAGCCATGTTCTCTGATAAACCAAAGATGTGAAGAATCTAATCATGAATGGTTACCACTTCAAGGGAATTTCTTATAAAATTTCACCCATGAGACAAAACAGAGGAGATATTTGGGGGCAAAAATTGATCCTTCACACTTGAATATCAAAATTCAACACTAATATATAACCTCCTTCTTTTAACCTACTATTTTATAACCCTTTCCAACATTCATGGAGCACCTACGATGTGGTACTAGGGATACAAAGACGAATACAAAATAGGTCCCGTCCTCAAGGAAATAAGAATGGTAAGGAAGGGCAGGTACACAAAAGTATAATTATCATTGGTCTAGTGAAATTAGAGAGAGCGTGTGAAAGTGCAGAGGAGATGTTTAGGAGTGGGGTGGGGGTATGGTGGAGTAGACAGAAATTTCTGAAATGACATCTAAGCTGAATCTTAAAGGATGAATTAGAACTAGCCAAATGAAAGGGAGAAAGAAGAGAAAGGGCTTTTAAAGCAAGTGACAGCCTGCGGGTAGAAGAAGGAATTGTGCAGTGCGTTTAAGTGTTGTTGGATTATAAGAGAGAGAAGGAGCTGGAGAAGCAGAGAAAGAAGGAAATCAGAAGCTTGTACTATTTCCTGTAGGGGATGGGAAGCCATTAGAGGATAGTAGCAGGGGAAAGGCATTATATGTGTGCCTGATGTCGAGAATCGTGGTGGCTATACAGAGCATGGATCAGCAGGGGACAAAAGGCAGGGTGGGGGCCCCCAAGAAACCATTGCCCATACCAGGCTGAGATGATGGGATCAAGAATTAAGGCAGTGGTTGTAGAGATAGAGTAGATACATCTTCAAGATGTATGTGGGAGGTAAAATTGCCAGAAATTCGTGATTGAATGGATGTGGAGATGAGAAGAGTGGAAAATCTTGGATGAATCTCAAGACTCTTGCTCATCTACTTCTTCCGACAACTTTTGGAGTTAGGACAAACACCGTTTTGTCCAGTTTATAGATGTCTACAGCTCTGAAAGTCCAAATGACTTAGCCAAGCTCAACTAGTAATTGAATGCCAGCCCTCGAGGAGCTCAGCCCAGAGCTCTTTGCAGTTGCCCATCCCCTCTCCCCACAGCCTCCTCTGCTATGAAAAGGTTCTGGCCTGAGAGGCCTCATCCCAAGAAGACACTGGCACTGGAAATATGAAATAGCTGTGTGATCAGAGGTACCTGTGAGCCTATCTGGCATTCAGGGTTCAATATTGATGGGCAGACTCACAAAGAAGCTTGGGAAGGGGGGCAAGGAGAGTATACTTCCCATAGTATATTGGTTCCATGCACAACATTTGGAATTAGATCTGGACTTTCTAGAACTAGGACCTTTGCACAAATGCCTCTCTGAGTCTGTTTCTTCATCTGTAGAATGAGGCTATCATTACCTATCACATCGCTGAGTGAAATAAATATCGAGATTGTATGTAAAACACTCAAGAAGGGCCAGCCATTCTTCTTGCTGCTGTCACTACCACCATCACCCCAGGCGCTTCTTCAAACTTACTCTAAAAGAGACTAGTTACACTGTTTAAAGAAAATAAAGGCAAGGGTAGAAATTCAGCTTTTGCAGAATTAGGCTATCTAGAGAGTGAATGCCATTTTCCCCAAGACCTACGGAATTTCTCACACTTTTGGCAAAGGTAGATTCTGCTGCCTCTGGAATCTGAACCAACCTCACAGGCATTTCTTCAGTGGCTCTGTGATTGTATTCGAGCCTAGAATCTAAGTGCTCTTCTTCAGTAGTCAACGTTCTATTACTGAATTGAGTTCACAATTTCATGCAAATTTTCAATTTTCAGCATTCATTGTTTAGTGTGGAGGTCTACTTATCAGATAGCAACACAGTAGTTTAGCATCAGTACCAGCAAGTCATAAATTGTTGAATGAATGCTCAGAGGTGACGTGTTAAAGTAACTGGAAAGATGTGCTTTCAGGTTTTTCAGTGCCACCTCTTTTCTGTTATTTCTCAGAACATAGAACAAGGATGATTCCCCTTTCATTCAGTCTCTATTCATGGACTTTAAATAGAAGTCTATGATCAAGCCTTTTTTATTATAGAAACCAAAGCTGATATTCATACAAGCAGCTTATTCTCATCCAAAAGCAAAGGGTCATCCATGATTGGAGGGCCACCGTCATATGTTAATGGTCATAGAGAAATGGCCAGAGGAAAAGGAAGGAGGTCCAACGTTCAGTGAGGGCATAAGGGAAGGACTGAGGAGTTCGGAGTAAAAGGAAACAGTACCTGAGTAGGTCTGGTACAGGAAAAGGTCCTGTTTAGCACTGATCAGCCAGGCAGTCTTGTGCACCATTGACCTTCAAAAAAGACAAAGTTGTATTTTGGATGAAAAGAGCATCTAGGATTGCATTTTTAAAATTGATTTCCTGAAAGGCAGATCATGGACTAACCTGTAGTGCCCTTTCGAACAGTTTGGATACCAGCTCTCTTTGATGACCAGAGAATGATACCAAGGGGACAAAGTTTGTTTTCTGATTTAGAAAATTTTTGTTTGGGAATCATAATACCCACTTCACAGCGTATCACAAGCATTAAACAGAATGATGAATGTGAAAGTGTCTGGGATGGAGCTGGCCTGTAGTAGATGCTCTCTATATATTCATTTTATTCTTTCATAAATTAAAGAGAGAGACAGAGAGAGAAAGTCTCCATACTTTGGACTGTGTGGCTGTAGGTAATGCGTCACTAGCACCACATGAAATTCATATTAGCTGGACAATGCACTTTTAAGGAAAACACCTGACAAATTATATAGTGGCAGAACTGAGGTAAGTCATATAGAAATGCAGAATCCTAATTTATCTCTCCAAAGCTCTATAAAATTTGGACCCTTTCCATCATAAAGGAGGCATTTCCTGGAATACTACAGTGTATTTCGTGGAGCTATGTACTGTTGTAAATTTACAGTATTGTGAGATTACTTAAGAGGCAATTCCCAAAATTCTGTACCATCACCACATTAAAATATTTACATTGCCTCAAGATGAGTGCATAGAACTCAATTATACTTACCCAAGTAAAAGAAATCAAGCAAGTACATGGGGATTCATTATTCTATGCTGTTCATGTATATTTGAAATTTTCCATTATAAAAAGTTAAAAAAAGTAAGCAAGATGAGAGAGAGATAGATGATATAAGATGAAAATAAATTTGCTTACTCTCAGGTACTTACTTTCCTTTGTTAAACACTGAGAAACTAACATTCTGGGAGCCTGTAACAAAAAGAAACAGACATTAACATAGGGTCTGCAAGAATTGCCTGGGCCAGGCCATTGCTGCCATAAACCCAAGGACTCCAGCTATCACCAAGTTATCAATCTGTAATTTCTCTAACAGTGCCCAAAATAAACACCTCCCAGACCTAGCACCATCAGTAATGTTGACGTCCAAGAATAAAAGGATAAATTAGCAGTGCATAGTGGGTAAGAGCCCAGACTTGGAGTTAGACTAAGCATGATAAATCCTGCTCCACTGGTATTAGTTTTGATTTTCTCACGTGTAAAGCAAAAATAATTCCACCAACCTCACAGGCTTATTGTGAGGATTAAACTAGTTTATATTTAAGCTGCTTCGTATAGTGTTTTTTCAGGAGTTCTCAACAAGTGGTAGTTATTGTTATCATCCTCATGAGAGCCAATGCTTGAAAGAGTTTTTTTCCGAATACAGAGAAAGAAATGGATAAGACTTTAAAATTATGTTACTTCTCACACAGACCAATGTAGTTGCCTTCCACGCGGCACTGCAGAGTCCCAAGACCGTGGTCTTCCTGAAAAGGATAGCTAGGGAAACAACCCAAAAACAGAGGTGAGAATTACCAGACAACTTAGTTAAGAAGTTCTGACTCTTTAGCCAGGAAAGTAAAAAATAAAATAAAAGGCAAATTAGCCAGAGAAAATTTGTAGGCTCACTGGGGCAAATGCTTAGAGCAGTACTAACTAGACTTGTCATCAATATATGTTACCAGTTGAACACAGTGAGAGACAAAATTTAACTCACTCCTAACCTCCACTCAGTCCTTTCTTTCCAAAACCTATTATATGACAAGTATAGCAAAACCCTTACCAAAAAAAAAAAAAAGTCTATCAAGTGTGAACCCAAAAAAAGGACAATCCTGAGCAACAATCTGAAGTTATCAGGAAAAACTACATGATAGAATTTGGCTCTGCTAAAAGCTAGTCCCAAAAAGCTAAGCCACGTAGTATAATTCTGCGACTCCTCAGAGGAGGGTGAAGCTACCCAGTCCAGGGTGAAGTGAAAATCCAGAAAAATGTTGGTTATCTGAACTGTGAGCATGTAGCCACTCATTTAAAAAAAATGTAGTTGTTGTTTCCTTTGGCTAGGCTTTATAGCATAATAGCGGTTAAGAGCATGAACTCTGGACTGGTTAGTTGGCCCGGTTCAAATCTCAGCTCTGCCACTTGCTCTTTGTGAGACCTTGGGCAAATTACTTAACCTCTCTGTGCCTCAGTTTCCTCATCTGTAAAATGAGACCAATAACTATATATACTCACAAGGTTATTGGCTGCCTTAAATGTAAAGCTTCAGAGCAGGGCTTGGCCAATAGTTAGCAGTTAGTAAGTATCAGCTATTTGTTTTCAAGAAAGCTTTCAGAGTCCACTTCAATTTGCATTTTGAATCAATTACTGTGTCTTTTCCAATAAGTCTAAAGATAAGGCAGTCAACAGTCATGGGTGACTTATATTAAAAAATAGATGTGTGTGTGTGTGTTACACTCACGTGGAAGAACCAAAAGCACATATGTTTGCAAGAAACACTCACCGGCTTCCTGTCTGCCTGTTTACAAGAGAGCAAGGAGTGACCCATCTTTCTCCTTGAGCTTCCAAGATCAATGGGCTGGATAAAAAATGGAAACAAATGACACAAGACAATAGTACAATGCACCCAGCAAATATTCCTTGCAAAACTTAGAGGAAACATTTTTATGAACATTCCCCTCTGAATTTGTGGGACACCATTGCAGGTGGCTGCAGGTTGTCCCCTGAGGAGATGTTGAATCAAATTCTCAGCCGGAAGGCAGGGGTGCACTACAGCGTTTCATGGCCCACCCTTTCACACTGCATTTCCCCTTTCCTGAAAAATCTTCCTCATCTCCACGTTGGCTATATTGGGTCTACACAGCTATTGTGGAGTTTCTGCCTTTGTTCTTCCCTTCAAAGGCTGTATCTTAGACCAACATTGAGATGGGACCAAGTAGTGAATATGGCATATTGTCAAGGATGTACTTGGGGCTTCTCTCCTCCACAGAAAGAGTAATTTCCCTTCAAGATAGGTTGACCATTACTTAATGCCGGAAATGTAGATCCTGAGAGTAGTCAAATCTTGTTCTCTTCAACTAGAGCAGAATCAAAGAGATGGAACAGAACAGAGGAGGACACCCCTATCTTGTCTAGAAGTGAAGGAAAAATTAGACACAGTATAAAGACTCTACTCAGCTGAGCATACAGTAAGATTATGCTCCTTCTGCCATATAAATCCTCACTATAATTGCTTCATATGTGGAATAATCCCAGTTGCTAGGGGCTCCCCACAAACACAGCTTCATCACTTTCCCTCGTATTCTCCTCTCTCCCTAGCAGAGATGGCTTCACAGCACCACTTCCCATTTAAAAAGTCTCCAGTGAAGAAAGTCATGTTGACATCCCAATCATTCCCAGAAAACATTAAAAACTCAACGGCTTTCATACCTTCTTCCACGTTTTCCTCTGATCACACCATTAGAATTTCTAAATGCACAAATGGATAAGAACCAAACGAGGAAGTTATAATGCTCCTTTGGGTTCACACATCATTTTACAAAGAATTTATTTTGGACTAAGAAACAAGTGGGAGAAGAGTGAGCCTCGGAAAAGAAAATCCACAGATGCAATTACAGCACAATTCACACTGATCCCAGAGTGACTAGTTGGCAGTAAATAAATGGACCAACTTAATCGACCAGTCACAATTACATTAACAAAGTTTGCTGAAGCCCAGCTCACCAGGGACCATAGCCACAAAGAGGAAAATGGCAATTCTGTGCCAACTGCTTACAGTTTATTGCTATCAGGGAAGCTGGCCCTAGGAAGCGATCCAGCTTGTTTGTAACTAGTCAAACACAGAAACAAACACAAGCTTACCTGTCAATGTACTCGGCATCAAAATCAAAGGTTTCTGATCTTCCGGTGATAATCCAGCCGTACACTTGTATTACTTTTCCTGTTTTAAGAAGATTTTTTAAAAATCTAATATACTTAGTTCAAACTCTAAATGTATAATGTAAGCTGTATTTCTTTTCGGTTATATCTAGTCAATATGGACAAGCCAGTCAAAAGTCAGAATATTAACACTTTTTTATAAACTGTACAACAGGAAAGGATCACCAAGTATGACCCAGTGATTGATATTACACATTAGAAAGTCTACAATAACCAATTATTGCAATCATAGAGTTAACCATCCACGTATGGAGGACGGAAGAAATAACGGGTCTCCCTCACAGTCCCACGAGGCGTGAGGCTTTCAAAACGAAGGGGCTGGTTTCCACACTCTGCCCTGATACGTTCTCTTAGCTGTGTGTAGACCATCTACCCATCGTGGGATTTAAGAACAGTGTGGATTGGGGTGCTCCACATTTCATGAGACTTTGCTCTGGACTTTTGCTAATGTGGACACATGAGGAGGCTCATATCACAAATCTGGATGGGTATTCAAGGATACTAAACTTTTTTCCATATCTCAGAGTACAAAAGATAAATGTCATGAGTGACCCAAATGGACAGGAACTAAGAAAGAAGGGCACGAGATAGCAACAGAGGTATAGCTTAAAGGATTGGCAATTGCACATCTCATCCATTCAACAAATATGCTCATTTTCAAAGACAGAGCAAATTAGAGACATGCAAACATTTGGTGTCTGCCTTGCTCACTGATAAATGGATGACTTCTACTGCTGGGTCTCCTCTAGGTGATTTGTAGGGATTTCCATTGGGTAACAAATTTTTCCCTAACAGTTCCCTCTTTTGAGTTCGCAAGAATGGGGGGGCAGGCATCAGCAATCCACTTTCAGCAAGGTGCACTCTCAGTACTACCCCCACCGCCTCTGCTCGTAGGAGGTGGGAAAGAAATCTAAAGTAACTCTTTCTCAGAAAGAGTTTGGGGGCCCCTACCGGATGCTACATGAACTGATTTCTTCCATAGTTGAAAAACACCTGAACTCAGTTCTGTGGAACTGCGTGAGGCAAAGTTTAAAGCAAACGTCCCACAGCAGGGTGATGTAGTTAAAGTTCACCACACTAACCACAACCTGGAAACCTGTGCCTTCCAGATAATTAGAGAATTTAACTATCTAAGCTGTAACCTTCCAGCCTCACAATGTTGAGAGATGAGAGAGGCATTGGTTAATGGAGTTAAAACCCCAAAAATGGAAGAGAAAAGGGCACCTATGGGGCTCATGTGGTCACTGAATTCAGAGGACTTTGAGTCCCTTCATGTCCACATTTAGGGCCACAAAAGAGCATTACCGAGAAGTTATTCCCTTCGCATTACTGTTTTATTAATACGCAGTGCTTTTCACCTGCAATCATTGAATAACTGGCACTAAAACAATGGGAACCTTCCAGGAAGTATTAGAGCCACTTTACAGATGAATGGGTAGAAAGAGAGGAAACCTAGAGACTTAGACAAAGGTCAGAGAATTAACAAAAGCCCAGAGTCTGAAGTTCTCTGCTACTATTAACAACTGGCAAAATAATTGCCCTTCATTTTAGTAGGGCTAAATTATTGATCTCCTGGCTTTGGAAGACATGATTTCTAGCTTTGATGGGCATGATTTTGAAAACTATTAACAAATTATAGAAATTAGCAATTCCTGTGGGGTGGTTTTTTTATTATTATTATTTCATTTCAAAGAAGCCCAACAGAGGCTGAGAAATGGCTAAGCCAGATCACGGTGGTGCTGGGGGACTCTGAGTCACAGTGGAGGACTGTTAACCGCATACAGAAATTCAACTGCTCATAAAACGTCGTCTCTCCTGTCCCCACCACCTCCCCCATCTCCCCAGTTGCTACTCTGGGCAGGCATCCCAAATAAAATGAGAGTAATCCTCTGGAAAGTGATTTCAAAGACGTAGCCATGTGGATCCTGCCTGGAGGGACCACTCCAACCAGGCCGGCCACCAATCATCCCCCTAGAAGGTGGAGGAGACAGTGTGCTGAACTCGAACTCAGTGGGAGAAACGGGCTTGACAGATCTAGGTGCCAGGTGACATCCCACTTCACACCTCTAAAGGTTGGCTCCTTCCTCCTCCCTCACCCTAAGAAGACTTCCGCCATCTAAACAGGAGCTTTCCAACACCAGAGCAGCAGGGACCCAAACGTCTGCATGTGATTTTCACAGACCGCATCTCTTTTCAATAAAATATTATTATGTCTTGATTATTCAGACAAATGGAAAGGAACAGATCTATGAATAACCTGCACTAATAAGATAAAGCTGAAGTCATAGACTTCAGGATATAATTTAAATACACACATACATAATCTGCATCAGTACACACACACACACACACACACACACACAAACGTGCAAACACTTTTTAGTAATTCAGGTATTTATTTTGACATTCCTGAGCAGTCAAGCCATTGTAACAACTTGGTCAGTTTATGCATTTAGACACAACCACATACAAAAATTTAGCAACTTGTATTCCCATACTTATATCATCTGGAAATCCTGAACAAATGAAAAACTTGAAATAGGTGTAGGAATTTGCCAAGAATTAGACAGCAAGTTATATATAATCCTAGCTGTGTTTACTACTTAGTTTTAAGGCAGGTTTAGCAGTTCCTGAATCCATTTCTTAGTCCGAATCCCTTTTGTTATGTAAATGCCCCAGCTTTCTCTGTTTTCTTCTCTTTTATCCTCCTGACCTTTGCATATCTGTGGCTCCCTAACTCATAAACAAACACCCAGGATAAGGATCAGGATTAATGCCCTTCCAAGTGGTACCCAATACTGCTCAACACAGGACAAAATGTTGGGTCTATGGGCCCACTCTGCATCTGACCATCTGGGTTCCAATCTCAGCTGCACTCTTATTAGCGGTATGACTTTAGCCAAGCTACTTAACATTTTGGTATCTCATTTCTTCATCTGCAAAATGGGAATAATAATAGTTCCTATATCACTAGGTTTTCATGAGGATCTAATAAGATAATATAAGCCAAAAGCTTAGAACAGAACCTGGCTCACAGTAAGGTTCAATAAAGTTTTGCTATTAGGTGGATGATTACCAAGTTAAGAGCGATAATGATTTCTATTTCTTCCATTCTCTGGCAGCACCTGGTTTGAGTTTACTTGCCTCTTTTTCTTTTCATGTTTGGATTCCTTTTGTCGTCAGTGAAGTCATAGAGTACAAGTGCCCAGAAGTGAAGCCAAACCAGGATAAAAATGAATCAGAGGTTGACACATTTTCAAAACAGCACCAGAGAAGAAGCTAAATGTTCTCCTTTATAGAGACCACTCACCTGGGTAGAAGAGTTTGCAATAAGCTTTGGCTAAGAGATTCATAATTCGTCCTACATTAATAGGAGATTTCTTACCTGGAACTCCACTTGGTGGATTAACTTGGTAAACCATGGGTGTCTGTGCCCTGGAAAACTGTTTAATAAATGTTATCATAAGTTAGCATTTCTTTAGAACATCACAATCACAAACACAAGAAGCACAAGTCATTCTTTACGGAGCATTCATCTAAGGTAGTAAATGGTTACATTTCCTAAAATCACCTTACAGCTATTTCTTTTCATCTTCATAATATTTCCATGAAACAGAGATGACAGATATTATTATAGTTCTTCCATAGATGATGTAAAGGGAATTTGATCAAGGTCATATAGTTCTCTCTCCTGCACTGTATCACCCAAACCGTCGCAAGCCTGTTTCTACCTGCCCTCCTGCCATACCCAGGAACAGCTTTCCCAAAAGGCAAAGTAGGCAGGCCATGCTTTAGAATACCAACCTTTAATTCCATTGTTGTAAACTGATATCTTGGGATCTTGAGGGTTTTTAATTTTTTTCTAGATAAGACTTTGTTTATTTAAAGTGAAAGATTGCAATTTAAATTATGATCAGCAGCACCTTGGTAAGGATTAGCAAGCTACAAAAAATTGGAAGTGGGTAGGCACAGAAGTGAGGTGTTTGTTGGGAAAATGGAAGGTGCCTGTTGGGAGGAAAATGATTCAAATGATTCAGGGAATGAGAAGCAACATTACTCTGAGAAGAAGGAAAACAGCATTGACGGGAGAGATGGGAGCCTGTGAAAGCCTGGTCATGGCACTCCAAATCTTCTTGTGATGCCCCCTCCCCCGGAAGCACATCATCTGTTAACCACAAGCTCCAGCAAGTCAGGGACAATGCCTGACTCAGTCGCTGTAGATCCCTGTTTATAGCCTGGTATGTAGAAGACATTCAAATTTTTGTGAATGAGTAGAGTGGCCACATCTGAGATACCTGATATACTGTCTAGAAGCAGAAGGGAGAAAAAGACAATTTCAGGAATTCCATCTCACCTATAAGAATCTGGGTTAGTTCAAGATTAGGGCATTTCAAAGTCAAGGGCAATGTAAAGAAACAAAGTATAAAGATGGACTAACCAGGCCAAGGTTTGACCCCTGAGCTAATGACTCACCCAGGAAAAGACTTAGTCTCCCCCTCCTGCTCCCTTCCCCTCAACCTCCTCAAGACACCTAGATCACCTTCATTCCCCACAACCTGCAGGGCTTCCCGTCTGCAAAACAAATGACAGCAAATTGTTTTGCTTGGTCTGCTTCCAGCACCCAGGAGTCCACCTTCCCAGAGACAATATCACCCAAGAATAACTCCCTGGTTAATCAACAACCCTAATCAGACATTGAGAATCCATAGACATTTCAACAAAGCTGATGGCAGCTTGGCAAGTGTGGGTTTTCAGTATTGATCCACATGCTGTACAGTCTGCCATCAAGTCTACTTTCCTCCCCTCCTAAAGGAAAGAGTTAGAAGGTAGTTCACAGAAAATATGTATGGTCAGGGGGTCAAAATAAGAATGCTGTGACCTCACCGATTGAGAGCTGACTCTGATCTCACAAGATAAAGATTAATGCAAGTCCACAGGCACCTGCCAAACACACAATCCCCACCTGGCCTCCCAGCCTTCTACTGCACCCAGGCCCTCACCACTCACTGTGACGCCCTTTGTACCGTTGTCATTTCACCGGAAATTTTATCATAGGAGCCTCATGAAGTAGAGTGGTGGTTATGGCCCCTTCTCACAGATGTTAGAAACTGATGCAGATGGAACAACTGAGTTTAAACCAAATAAAGTAACATGCCTCTCGACTGCCAACTTGAAATATAAGACCCACCACTCAGTCTGTAAGCCTTCCACCAGAAGTGTGGGGGGAACAGAATGATGCCTTCATCGCTCCCTCCCAATCCCTCAGATTGGAGCGTGGGGCAGGCTCAGAGGTAAACCTCAAAAAAGGCTTCACTTCTGATTCTCTCCAAGCTGACATGACATAAAATGGTACATTTCTAAGAGAAACAGGCCCCTGGTCACCCACTAAGCTAGAGACAAGACAAAGTGAAAAATTAATGAGCTTCCGAATCAAGCTTCCCTCACGCTGCTCCTTGAGCTAAGTGAGGTCAGCAGCAGCAAGACGGAGGAGAGGAAAAACCGGGGACTAGAATGACAAAGCCACAGCCACCAGCTGCTTATAAACCTTCCGTGACTCCTTCAAACTTGTCAGTGCCCACAGCAGGCTCTTTGGAGTGGACTGGAGAGACGGGATTAATTTTTAATGCTCACGGTTCCCCCAGTCCCAGTCCCAAAGCAAAGAGACACACCGTGTTTTACTTAGTCTGGTATGCCTCTCATTAACTGCATCCCCTGGTGATTTTTCATCAACTCACCAAGCTGGTTGAACCACTGAAGGGCTTGCTTTCTTTAATGTGCAATTTTAGGAAGCGTTTCTCCTCTTCCCCTCTCTCTCCTTTCCAATCTTTAATAAGCAGGAAAACTAGTGTCTGGGGTGAAAGAACCATCAAAACCAAGAGCAGTGTGGTGATTAAGGAGCATGCCCGGCCATCGCTTTTCTGTTATATTCACTGAGACAGCGTAGACGTGGTGGTGCAGGTCTTAACAAGAAAGAATGAATTTTTTCTGTCTGCTGCATATGTGCAGAAGCAAAATGCCAGAAAACTAGGTTCTCTTGGAGTGAGAAACAAGTTGTTAAATGTTAATTGACAGCAAATTCCAAATCTGAAAAAGGAATTGCCTATATAAAATATGGATTGTATTAGAGATGAATTTAGAGGATGAAGTCTTGTTCTAAAGGAGCATTAATTAATGACTAAATTGTACTTTTCTGAACAGCTCTTAAATAGAGGCGCCCTATGAGAAATACACACATGTCACAGAGCCCTGTCAAACGTTTGCCTTTTATGAAAAGTCTAGGACTTACCCTTTCAGAGATTGTTTCAGTGTAAAACTAATCTGAAATGGACAATAGACTGAACCAAACATAAAATTAAGCCCCAGTATGCGTATTGCATCTCTAAAATAAGTTAGGCATTGGCTCATAAACTCTCTCTCTACATCCTTGTTAGCTCTGAGCTTGAAGGAGAATTCCACCAGCAAATGCCCTTTCAGTCTAGGGTGGCAAAAATCAACCATGAAGCAGGCAGGACGGTGGAAGTTGAGTCCCTGAGTCCCGTCACCATGCTGAGACTAGGATGACCGCAGCTGCAAAATGAAACATGATGCACAATGGTAATCTTTGTGGCTCCCCCACGGGCTTCAGTTTAGGTGAAGATTCAGAGTGAGATGAAGGTTCAAATCCTAGTTCTGCCATTTACTACCTGGGCAAAGTATTTATGACACGGGCAAATTGTTTAATCTCCCTGAGCCTCAAGTTGCTCATCTATAAAAACAGAAGAATAAATAGCTACCCTATAAAATTGTTGCAAGCATTAAATTAATGTGCTCAATATTTATCTTTTGTTAGTCTCGTCTCAGAAACCCCATAACTACCATCCACTTTTCCTCTTACCATGGCAAAGCAGACTCTGGCTGATTCATAACTTGCTTATCAATAGCACAAGCACACCCTCAGACCAGGCGAACACACATTCCTCCATCCTTAGAACCCACCTTGAAAGTACAGCTCTCTCCTAGTCGTGGACTTGGGCTGCCTGCCACCTGTCCCCCAGAGTGCACTTCCAGGTGGTACAGACCCTCCTGTGCTTCAGACAGCGGACATCTGAGGGCAGAAAGTGATAATCCTCGTGAATCAAAATTCATGAAGTGCCCAAGCAACCCCACTTGACCTCTTCAAATCTCCCTGCACCTTGAAACAGAGCTAACCCAGGATTCCTGGATTTCACATGTCACCTCCTAGATCCACTCATCCACTAGACTTAAAGATTGTATCCTTCAGCAAAAGAAGTTATGAACTTTTTTTTACTAAAGTCCCTAAAATTAAGGAAAAAAATTGTCCTGCTTCTCAGAATCATAGGTTCACAGGACCTTAAGAGTTGGAAGGGACATTGATAGATAACCTAATCCTAGTTTCCATTAAAAAAAAAAGTGACAGTTCCAGATAGATTAAGAGGCTTGTGTGTGTGAATACTACAGGTTAAGGGCAAAGTGAGCCTTGAAACCTAGGCTCTTTCTGATAAAAGGCGTTGATTTCACATGTTGCCCCAAAAGTTCTTGACTTCATGATCATCCAGGGAGCCCGTAAACACTTCATGTATCCATCAAGAAAGCACTAGAACTTCTCTCCTTTTCACAAATATCAGTGATTTATTTGCCTCTTCGAGGCTGCCATTCATGTTGATTTTTGTAAAAGGGGGAATATGATGAATAAGAAGCTAGATTTAAGAAGTGTCTCGCCTCCAAACCTTTTCACCAAAATCTTTAGTATGACCTTAAATACTTAAATCTGCTTTGTCTAATGTGTTAGCCACTAGTCATATGTGATTACTGAGTACTTAAAATGTGGCTAGTCCCGATTAAGATATGCTGTAAGTGTAATATACACACTGGATTTTGAAGACTCAGTATGCAAAAAAGAATATAAAGTATCTCATTAATAATTTATATATCAGTTACATACGAAATGACAATATTTTGGATATGTTGAGTTAAATAAATGTATTATTGAAATTAATTTCATTTGTTTCTTTTGAGGTTTTAATCTACTGGAAAATTTTAAATTAAATTTGTGGATTGCATTATATTTTGACTGGGCACTTCTGATTTAGACACTACACTGCCTGTTTTGCTGAAAGCAGATATGTCTTTTTATGACAATGAGTATGACCGTATTTCATTGATGATAAAATGTACATTTTTTCACGTTTGAATGTTAATTGAACTTGACATTCATCTTTCAATCAATGAGTACATTTAAGAGGGTAGTATTTCTTTTTCTCTAAAAAGATGATATAAAATCAAAGATGTGTCTTAAAATCATTAGTATGTAGGGATTTAGGAGATCGAACATATAAATCTTCAGAGCTTTGACTTATTTCATGGCAAACTCTTGTAGGAATTCTATGCCCAAATATAGCAGAAAAGCTAAGGAAAGCGCATAACCCAGTTTTAAAACAAATAGCAGTGCTATAAGGAATTTCAGTTCAACAGACATCTATATTGAACATTTTCTACTCACGAGGTATTGTGCTCAGCACCATAAGGACTACAAGGGTGGGGTTAAACACGTCCCCTATCCTCAAAACATTTAATTCTATAAGTATGAGTCCGACAAGTGGGCAACTGACATAAGTGTCATGAGAAACATAGGGCTGAGGAAAGAGACCCTCTAAGGCTACACGTTATGCCTTTGTGTAAATTACAAAAAAGTCCCCCTTAGAGGATGAATTGACCAAAAATGTATGTGTGTGTGATGTGTGTGTGTGTTTGTGTTCACACACACACATGCCTTGTGGATGAATTACTAAAAGGTGCTCTTTCCTCAAAGCTGTTGCAACCACAGCCTGGATTTCAGCCCTTACTTTCAAAGAAAAGAAAGATTACACTCAGTTGGATGTTCAGGGAAGAGGTGGCATTTGTAGCCTGGTTGGTTAGGATTTCAACAGGCAGAGATGGAAGAGAGGGAGCCTTCCTGAAAGGGCACAGAAAATAAAAGGAAATGACAATGTTTTTCCTCTTAACCAATGATCCACTTTCATGCAGCATCTCTAAGACATGAGTAAAGAAAGAATGAACTAGAGTAAACTTCATAGGCCAACAAAAACTTGAGTAGGACAGTTGATTACCTGGAATCCTGTACAAATTGTATCAAACTCAGCAGATACACTGAAGACTAAAGCAAATTTCCTTTCTAACTGATTTTGGGTTTATGCAAAATCGTTACAATTATGGCTATTCCAAAAGATGAGTTCTTTAGATAGAAAAATGGCACCATTTATTGAAATCTTAATAGCCATAGAGCTCCTTGTAAAAACAAAAATCTAAAAACACAATCCAGCCCCTCCTTATAAATATGTCAAAATTCTTCCCCATATTCTCAATCTCCCTTAAGCCCTGTTAGGGACCTTTTAAGAAGCATATTCACATGGAACATTTTTTAAAACTATAGTTGATAATTGCAGTCACGGTAAGAGTTGCTCTAATTTGCCACCAAAAACTACTGAGGTAAGCAAGCACTGGTCTTGTCTGATCTTCTCATTCCTGGACAGGTGTACCTGGTCCTGCACATCACCACTGGCAAATCCAAGAAGACAGGAGAGATGTCACAGGGGATACTTGGCAGCACAGGCATAGCCACATTCACCAGGTGTATCTCCAGCTGAGAGCCATTGGTGGGATAGAGGAGACCCACATCCAAATCTAAACAGAAGGGAAAGGGGAATCTCAGGCTGAGCAGAGTTGTAATCCACACAGGAGAATATAAAAACACTGCCACACGGGGGCAGTGTGAGACACTGAGTTTGCCTAAGGATTAAATTAATACTCCTCATTTCCAAAGTCATTTATGACTGCTATGTAAATGAGAGTTCTCACTTATGAGTTTACAAAAAAAGCTTCCTCCCTTCAGGTCCATTCACTTAAATCCAAACCCTCAAAATTACCCTTTACTGTGGTAGAAATGGATATGCTAAGCCATGGTTTAGAATCTCCCACATATAGAATTATCTACAAGGAAGATAACCAAGATTCTGAGGAACACATTGCCAAGTACTATGCTATGCACGTCCATATCATCTCATTTAGGGTTCTTAGCGTCCCATCCCACAGTTTGGGTATGATACAAAAGTGGACACAGACATATAATGGTGTGATGGGCTCTACTTCCACTTCTGCAAGTGAATATCTGGAAACACAAAAGCTGGTCAGTTGGTCCATCTCCCTTCAGGCCCTCTTTTACACCTGTCCTTAGACAAGGAACAACACCAAAGACTCATATTCTTTAAGATTCTTTAAAGCAATAAATAAGAAACATGTATTTGGTAAGACCCAAACCTACCATCAAAAATGACTGTGATCCACGTTCCCCCTGCAAGGCTACCCTCTTCAGGTTCAATGTGAAAACTCGGGATAGGCACTGTAAATAAGTAAGAAAAACACAGGTTTGGACGTTCGGATTCAATCCACCAGCTTCCCCAATGTTATAAAGCAAAATCTAGTTAGCGCTCCTCCGAATGACCAGAAGGGCTTGACAAAACACAGATTGCTGGGCCCCACCCCTAGAGTTTCCAATTCAGTGGGTTTGGAGGGGGGGCCAAGAATTTATGTTTCTGATCAGGTGCTGCTGGGTCTACCAGTCTGGGGACCACACCTTCGAAGCTCCTATTTTAAGGAATTGATTCTCTCATCTCATCATATCTCATTATCATCTCATCTCATCTTAGACACCCCAAAACCCAGTGTTTACAGGACAATCCTGAATTTCTACTTCCTTTGGCCTCAAGGACACATTTGGTTCCTAACTGAACCTATAATATCTCCTCTCTTTCCCGCTCTTCAGTCAGGTGGTCATATTTAATCGTAAAATCACCACTTATTTCTTGTACTTCTACTTGTCAGAGAAGAGGAGAAACTTTTGGAAGCTGTCCCTATTTCAAACCTCCTTCTCAGTACACCATCCTCTAGTTTACCCCTTTTGAATACGTGATCAGAGTGACTCCCCAAATAGATACAAACTTCTCTAGATTTTTGCCTTGTCTCCTCAGAGAGGAGCTGAGGCATGGTCAGTGCTGAAATTTCCTTTAAAAAAAACCCACTATAGACTCTACATACTAGCTAGATTGAGTTCTCCTGTAGAGACATCAGCTGAGCATAACCTTAATCAATCTCTCATCTATGAAGATGCTCTTGGACTTGACTTGGCCGACGTAAAGCCAATTCAAGGAAGCAAGCAAAATCAGTCAGCTCCTCCATGAGGTCGTAGACAGGGAAAGTGTTAGCTACAGAACACTGTTCAGTTTCTATATCAGAAAAGTTAAAGGATAATCCGGGCTACCTCCGGCTAGCCCAGGGCTTCCATGTACATTTATGCACGTGGAGCACTGCACAACCAAAGGTGGGGGGGAATCATTCACATCAACACGATTATTCATGGCAGCCCCGGCCAGACCAGCCCCTACTTCCTCCTCAAAGGTGTTTTAGATACTTCTACCTAAAGAAGACCAAAATTAATGCCATAAAAAGATACAGAGGATAACCAAATTCACACAGAAAATTAGAGACGTGATTTGAGAAAAGGAGATTTAATACCAGCAGTCATTAATCACTAAGACAAGATAAGTTACTCCCTTTGAGAAGATAAAGCAATAAAATCTAAAAAGAACTACATCATATAGCTCAAAAAGGAATTGCAAAAGGAAGGTTATAAGTTATTATTAAAAGCTCTATACTGTAACAGCAACTTCCACTGGCCATTAAAAATTGAAGATATATTCATAACTATTTAATATACAATCTCAACTAAACAGAAAAAAAATAATATTAAGCAGAGAAAATTTAAACCCAGAGCAAAAACTTCAACACTTTCCCCGAAATAATATTTTAAACATCAATAAACTAGTTCTCAAGTAACCTGTTGTGTTCTGCCTATAATCTCTTCAAAACATATCCTACTCACCTGCCAAAAGTAGTATTTCAATACTTGTCAGAGAGATTAGCCAGACACTCATCTTGTCCACTTAAATTAATCCTCTCAAAATTGCTCAGACATTAAAAGCATTGTCAATTTTGATTGGAGCCATATAGATTTTGTGCTTTGTGAAAAATAAAATGAAAAATTACCATCATTTTTTGCTTACATACTATTACTTTGCTGTGTTAAAACTTGGGAAGTTAAGGAAGTGATATCAAGATGGCCCTGGAGCCTTCAAAGGGACCCACCATCCCAAGCTCAGAAAAAAAGGATAATCTAAGAATTGTATATAAAATCACTATTCCACCCCATCCCCTTGTCCCACCAATTTATGTTATGCATGTTTAAGCTGGGTAAATAATAATAACCTCTTTCATTAACTCATTATTGAACTAAAGCTTAATTTTAAAAGATAAATTCTAGATATCAAAATACTAGCTACTGGTGGTTATGGGGGCGAGGTTGTTTTGTTTTGTTTCTGGAAAGGTCTCAGTCCTCCAGGAACCAATCAACACAAAAAAGTAAAGAGCTTAACAAAACAAATGTTAAGTACGGAAATGGGTTGAAAAAATGGTATTAATGAGAATTTTGGAGAAGTTATCTTATCCTTACCGCAGAACAGAGAGGAAAGAAACAGAGGACTGAAAATCTGGACCTCTCTAACCCAATCCACAATGCCCCGTCTGCCAGACCTGTCTTCCTTAGACACTGCTTCATTGTGCCATTCTTCTGCTTCAAGCTTTTAATTCGATGCAAAATCTTACGTATTACTAAAGGTACATTTAATTTACACTTTTAAGAAAACACTGAGACTAGCAAAAATAGTTATACCATTTCAGAAAATCTAAAAGCCACAATAAATGCCCAGAAAAAGAATATCTGCAAAAAACTTAGAATAAACTTATAAGTATGTCCTATTTAAGAGAGTACAGTGTATAAAATCATCTACATTTAGTTCAACTCCGCAAACATTTATTTTGTGCCTGATATATGCTGGACGCTGGAGCTGTAAAAAAAAAGGGACAAATAATGGGTATACTTGCCCTCTAGGCCCTGGTGGATGTGGTAGGGGTGAAGGCTACCTGGATTTACAAAAGGAGCTCTAGAATTTTCAAGTAGATTCAGCAGGTGTTCAAGTTGCAAAATTCCCTACATTTTTAAATCTATTTGGAATAGAATTCATTTTAAAAACACTCAATTTTCAGAAATACGTCTGCTGCGTAGAGAAAGGTACTCAGGAGTATTTGCTACTTAGTCCAAAAGCACAGGCTCTGACTTGCTTGTTACACCTGACAGAATATCCTTGGCACGGGAAAGTCTATTTTCAATCCGGCTGCATGATGTTAGCAGTTCATTTCAGCGCCTACTCCCAAGCTTAGAACAACGGAAGTAAACATTCACACATTGGTTTTCTTAAAGCCCTATGTTCAGACCTGCATCTTTTCCTCTAGAATAGAGCAATCAAATCAATAATAAATGTAATTTTTCTTAACGTGATTAATCCACTGCTTCTTCCTAAGGATAAACTCAGCCTCCACTTAATTCTTTTAACCAGAAAATTTTCAACCAGAGGAGAGCTGTATGCATTTGGGCAAGTCTTCTCTCTCTTCTTGGCTCCCTCTTCTCTCTCTGCTCTCCTTCCTCCTCTCCCTCTCTTCCTCCCTCCCCTCACTGCAGATCCTCCATTTCCTTTTGTTCACCACAACGTTGGCAGGACATGCAATATCTAGAAAACAGAGAGCAGAGACATTTCTAAATCAAACAGTACCTTTTCTCTGCTTCTGTCTCGTTGTGACTCAAGGGAGAAATTATCTTCCCTTTCTAAATGATCTTGCTCCTCTCTGCCAAGAACCGATGGCCTGTTATCCGGTTAGAGCCCAGCCTGCAGCTACAGTGCAGGTAACTCACTCATGTTGGACTGTAACTCACCTAACTCGTTTGTGTCCCAGCCAAACGTGTGCCAAAGTAAAAGTTCAGAGCTGACCACAGGGCAAGCTTAATGATTAACACAAACTACTTAGGCTTTTCCTCAGGGTCTTTTATTAATGACCAAAGAAAGAGTATCTCGCATTTTTCTCCACTTACTGCATGTGCCCTAGACAAGAATTTTAAGTAAAAGTCCACCCAGTGAGATAAACAGGCATTCAATGATTGAAAGAATTTGCCAGTAAGTCAGTGACCAAACACAGGGCCCAAGAAAAAGGACCACTAGAGGGCTGACCCCCCTTCGTGAGCAGTCTCTGCATTTTCATCAAGAGGAATGACTTGTAAGCAGCCTGCTATGGCTGAAATTCTCACTCCACAGGTGTGGGTCTAAAGAAGCAGACAAGGGCTGACTTGTTCAAAGTCTTGCTAAGAAAGGGCCAACTAGCCCTCTTTGTTTTTTGACTCTCCTCCCTCCCTCCTGACCTCACTTTCTTGACCAAGAGGAAGTCCTTCACTTGTACCCATCACCTACTAGTAGGACCTAGACCATGGGTCTCAGTCATTGTTTTGACTCTATTGATAAAGAATCAGAGAACCAGTAGGCCTAAGAAGTGAACACCATCTTCTTACTTCTCGTCTAATTTCTCTATCTCCATCTCACCATCCATTCCAAGTTACATCACCAGCTTCCTGATCATGTCAGTCCATGCCTGGTGGCTGTTGACCAGAAGACATTCTCATCTTCTTTTCCCACCCTTTATTTTGGGAGAGGAACCTTTCTAGCAGAATTTGATAGCCCTGAGTCTCCATCTCAAAGGACTATCAGTCCTGAGAACCTGGGAAGCAAGACCAGATTTAATCCATAGAAATACAGCACAACTCTGATGAGAGTATTGGAACTATCCTCTAGAAAGTATGGGAGTTTACACCAAATCTGCTGTATATTACAGCTTGGCAACCAGTGACAAGCAGAATGATTTTCCTAGTGCTGCAGTCAGTAGTGTTGAGAGAGGGTCAACTAGTGAACCTGCCTGGTGAACACCAATTTCCACTCTAGATCCCTCCAGTGCAGGTCAACAAGCATCATTTGAGCCACATTTGTGTGCCTGGCGCATGAGTAATGGGGACGAGGGGAGTTTGGGGGAGATCATCAAATGTGATTTAAGAATTGTTGGTAATTTTTTATTTTTGTAAAGGAAATTATATTCATGAATCACTTAGATGATTCAAAATTACTTAAGAATATAACACAGTTTCTGCCCTCAAAGTGCTTGCTGTCTGGCAGAGGAGACAGAATCATGATCAGATTGATTTACTATGTTGTAATCAAGTCTCCTGATTAAGACTTAACTTGTGTTTTATTTCCTGCCACTTTAATAAGAGGTTTCCAGAAATTAACCCCCTCTATCCTTGAGGAAATAGCCTATAATGGACATTTATAATTCTTTTTGGCAGCCTAGCTGTCAAGACTCTATCCTAAAAGCACCCCAATTTTCTTGTGGGTAGATTTACCTCTCCATTCTTGACTAAAAGAATCCTAATGATACACAAGACTTTGGTTTCTGTGCTCCAGGAACTTCCTGGTGGGTAAGCAAGCTCTACTGCTAAAGAAATGGAGTAGAATGAGCCATTTCATGCTCCAAGGCCTAAAAGGAGAAGTTGTAGAACTCTGCAATCCATGGCTCTGCCCAGGGAAGCTCGGCGAGCCTCAGGTACTCCTCTCTGTGATCTCCCTCATCCGTCTCAAGACCCCCAACTCTAAGCACAGATCTAAGTTTGTCATGCGAACACAACCTCAGACAAGGCCCCCCTCCTCCACCCCTTTTCATCTAATCATACTCCCAAGTCCCTTTCATATAGAAAATCTAAATAAAGTCTTGAGCACAGGTCTCTGACCCAATGATAAAGACAAATGCTCCTCAGAAGGCAGCCTGAGCACGATTCCCCTGCCACCCCAAGGTAGGTAGCCAACCCCCCCCCCCACACACACACACACAGATACTGATACTATTCCACAGGAAGCTATTTCTAGGAGAGCTTGTGAAATTCTCTCCACAAAAAATGTTGCTCAGGCCTATGAAGCAAAGTCAAGGAGGTCAAGGGAGGAGGTCATCCTCTGACTCCTTTCTCTTGGATTTCAACACCACTCTGAAATCCTGGGGACTAGCAGCTTTGGAAATTTGGCAGGTGGTGCACATGAGAGCTCACCTCACTGATCTCCAATTATGGGAAGCATAATTGGCCAAGGGTCTAGCTACTGTGCTCTGAGATTCATCGCCACATTTGAACCAAAGCCACTCTTCTACAGGCTGCTTCCAACCAAAGACTGAACATGGCAGGGATAGCAAGAGAGCTCCCTTCAGAGGAGGCATGGGACTCCTGTGATGGAGACTTTGGCTTGAAGACTCCCTGACAACCTTGCAGAAACTTCCTCGGACTACATGGCAGGCTAGGATATTTCCCCTCTCTCCTTCACTAGAGGTCAGTCTGATAGCTCTCCCAACCTTTCCAGTTCCATCCCCATTTTCTCTCTTAGGCACTTCCCCTAATAAAATCCTTGCATTTAATCCTGTCTTAGCTTCTGTTTCTTGGAGGACTCAGACTAACACAGGTACATGGGAAGAGAACACCATTGGCAAGGACTTTGGACTTTTTATTAGTGGCCCCAGGAGCAGCATCAATGGTAAAGATCCTTTAGATAGCTTTGCAGGCCATGGACCTTAAACAAAGGAAGCCAGAACAGAAGAGGAAGGACAAGACCAGTATCATCTAAGGACCTTTCTGAAATCAGTGTTCTTGACATCTTCCATGTGACCCTCCAGATCTACTCTCTACCCTTCTCCACTCTGCTCTGGGCCTGGAAAGGTGATCTGTGTGGAGCTTCCTTGCCTACTAGCCTCTGGTTGGTTTCCTAAGTGGGGGCACCACTAGGAGCCCAGAAGGAGGTGCAGAGGGGCAAGATGTGATAAGGGTATTTTTCCCCCAGTTCCATCCCTACTAATCTCAGCTTCTGACAAAGAACCCTTTCCATATAGCATGCTCTCTTGCTCTCTGACCCTCTTGCTCTCTCTGCAGGTTCTGGTAACCCTTCCTCTCTTTGTCACTTCAGGCCCAAGGGTAACAGCTCCTGTTGCTGCTAGCTTGCATGCACTGCGCCATCCTCTATTGCTTTTCTTTAACCTTGACCACACCTCTGAGCAATAGTCCCTTTGTTAATTTTTCAGCCTGAAAGTTCCACCTGTTTCCTACTGGGACTCTAGCTAATACATAAGCTCTAAGAGATAGCTAACTTCCCACATGAGCAAATATAGAGTTCCAGGTCAGCAAAATTTGGTGCTACTGTAGAGGCAAACTCATGAGTAGGTATAGGCTGGTGAGGCCTGGCATCATCTGGATTATACATGTCATTTCCAAACTAAGATGTTGCATTTCTTAAGGGAAAGAATTATCTTTGTTCCTCTATACCGCAGAACATCGTGCACTCTAC
Organism: Ceratotherium simum simum; assembly: GCF_057802395.1. Taxonomy (NCBI): domain Eukaryota; kingdom Metazoa; phylum Chordata; class Mammalia; order Perissodactyla; family Rhinocerotidae; genus Ceratotherium; species Ceratotherium simum. Next base: position 51,527,733 of record NC_141912.1, read on the forward strand.
CTTGTATGTATAGAGTAGGCACATAATAAAATGAATAGGAAAGCCTTGTGAATCCATTTGAGAAAAAAACACCCTGGAGTGGACGAGGTGAGGGCCACAAAAGCCAAAACTACATTTTAAATACAAACTAAGAAAGCTCAATGCATTTTTGATTTTTTTTTTTTTTTTGCATTCTCTTCATCAAACTTGTTTTATGTCCTCTTCAAATGTATAAGCGTATTTCTGATAGAAGAAGACCACAGAGCAGGACACTAACATGGCCCTTTCATGTTAGTAAGAACTTCATTGAGCAAGCATTTCTCTGGAGCAAGCTTTTCTCTTCTTCTCCAGATGCACCTCTTGTGTGACTAGCCATGAAGCTAGGGCCTGGCTACACGCCTCATAGTTTCTTGGTTGTCAGAATCCTCCCCAGGAGTTCCCCTTTCACCTGTTTATGATTGACCCAACTCATCCTCCTTCCTTCTCCTCAAGTCTTCCTAGTCTCCCTTTTTCATAGAGAAAGAAAACTAAAGCAATTATATGCTCTCTGGTTTAATATCATCTTCCTGATTAAATTGAGATTCTGAGGCTAATGAACACATGGACTCAAATTTGGAGGGAAAATGCATCTGTTCCACCAGAGTCTAAGCGATGAGTGAAATTTTGCTTCATAGCTTCTTTAGACAAGATTTCTTCCCCATTGAGTAAATTACTCAAAAATAATTTGTCATTATTGCCTCTGTTCTGAGTCAGTTTTGCTCATTAACTTATTTTGATAACAATGACACCATTTATCCAGAAGCCAAACTGTGGTGCCCTCCATCATTCTGATGAGAGTCTTGAAAACCAACCAGGCCCCCATGTGGCACAAGTGAAAATAACTTACAAAGCCCGTGCACTTGGGAGTGACATTGAAGTACAGGTGGTTCCTCACTCGGAAGAGCAGGGTGACTGGTTGCTCCAGCATCGCCTAGTCCGGGAGCCCATGGTGCTCTACACCTCAGTCATCCTGAGGGCATCACTGGAGCACAACGCTCAACAGAGCTGGGTTCACACTGACAACACAGCATAATCAGGAAGCCGTGAAATCAAGTTTTCATCTAGCTTGTAAGGTGACCACCTGTCCCAGTTTCTCTAGGACTAAAAGCTTTCCCAGGACGTGGGATTTTCAGTGCAAAAACAGGGACAGTTCCAGGCAAACCAGGATATTTGATCACCCTACATCTAAGAAAACAGGGAAATGAATGTAATACACTTTACACAGATCTTATTCCCCCAAAATTTAACCTCTTCTAAAACACTTTGGCAGTCAAAGAGGGTAGACTCAGTTGCTCATAAAATTCACTTATATGGAGTAACTCAACTCCTGCCATGTCAGATAAAATAGGTGTTGCAATAGCCAGACTTTTTTTTTTTTTAATTTTTTGTTTAATGCAGTAACATTGGTTTGTAACATTGTATAAATTTCAGGTGTACATCATTATACTTCTATTTCTGCATAGATTACATCATGTTCATCACCCAAATACTAATTACAACCCATCACCACACACATGTGCTGAATTATCCCTTTCGCCCTCCTCCCTCCCTCCTTCCCCTCTGGTAACCACCAATCCAATCTCTGTCCCTATGTGTTTGTTTATTGTTGTTATTATCTACTGCTTAATGAAGGAAATCATAAGGTATTTGACCTTCTCCCTCTGACTTATTTCACTTTGCATAATACCCTCAATGTCCATCCATGTTGTCACAAATGGCTGGATTTCATCGTTTCTTATGGCTGAGTAGTATTCCATTGTGTATATATACCACATCTTCTTTATCCATTCGTCCCCTGATGGGCACTTAGGTTGCTTCCAATCTTGGCTATTGTGAATAACGCTGCAATGAACACAGGGGTGCACGTATCTTTACGCATTGGTGTTTTCAAGTTCTTTGGATAAATACCCAACAGTGGAATAGCTGGATCATATGGTAGTTCTATCCTTGATTTTTTGAGGAATCTCCATACTGTTTTCCATAGTGGCTGCACCAGTTTGCAGTCCCACCAGCAGTGTATGAGAGTTCCCTTCTCTCCACATCCTCTCCAACAGATACTGTTTCCTGTCTTGTTAATTATAGCCATTCTGACGGGTGTGAGGGGATATCTCATTGTAGTTTTGATTTGCATTTCCCTGATAGTTAATGATTTTGAACATCTTTTCATGTGTCTGTTGGCCATCTGTATATCTTCTTTGGAGAAATGTCTGTTCAGGTCTTTCGCCCATTTTTTAATTGGGTTGTTAGTTTTTTTGTTGTTGAGATGCATGAGTTCTTCATATATTTTGGAGATTAACCCCTTATCAGATGTATGGTTTGCAAATATCTTCTCCCAATTGTTAGGTTGTGTTTTCGTTTTGTTGATGGTTTCCTTTGCTGTGCAGAAGCTTTTTAGTTTGATGTAGTCCCATTTGCTTATTTTTTCTATTGTTTCTCTTGCCCAGTCAGACAAGGTGCTTGAAAATATGTTGCTAAGACCGATGTCGAAGAGCGTACTGCCTATGTTTTCTTCTAGAAGTTTCATAGTTTCGGGCCTTACATTCAAGTCTTTAATCCATTTGGAGTTAATTTTTGTGTATGGTGTAAGGTAAGGGTCTACTTTCATTTTTTGCATGTGGCTTGCAATAGCCAGAGTTTTCCAGATCGCAGAAACATCCTTTTCTTTGAATTTGGAACATACATGGGAGATGTGGGCAAAACAGCATATGTCAGTTTCTGAATTACAGTATAGCTCCTTCTCCCTGGGTTCAGCAGAATTTAAAATAAATCATACCAGCAGGGAGCAACAAGACAAAAGCAATTAATTTTTTTCTAGTTTGATATCATCTTACCATCTAAGTCCAGGAGCCCAACTGAGATTTCTGAAGTTTATCTCACACTTTATTTTAAAGTTATGAGTGACACTGAAGTCATACATTTCTGCAGCCCAGTAGAATGCCAGCTTTAGCAGCAGAATTTTATGATACTATCAAGTTCTATGTCTTAGAGGAAGTCATTTTAAAAATGGAAGAAACGTTTGCCTCTTTTCTGGCAAATGTTGCACAGCTGATAAAACAGCAGATACTCCAATACCGGAAATGAAGGTACTCCAAAAATCTAGAAATAAATTTGCCTTCAGAGAGACACAATGAAAACAAGTAATGGAACAAATTGCTCAGTAAGACTTAAAGCTCTTAATATATTTAAAGAAAACCATTCAGATGGACTATTTGTGAAGATTCATAGTGTGTCAGTTTTTAAAAAATGGTCACAAATTCTTTGTCAATGATCTCATTGGAAGGAGGGCCCATATCTCCCTCCTCCTGAATCTGGGTGGGCTCGTGACTTACTTTAAACCAATAGAAGGTGTCAGAAGCAATGCTGCCTGACTTCAGAAGCTTAGTCAGAAAACACAACGCAGTTTTCCTTGCATGTTGGAACACCCGTGCTTGGAGCTCTGAGCCACCCCATGAGAAGCCGGGCTACCCTAGGGCGGCCATGCTGTGAGGCCTCACCATGCGGAGATGCCTCCTGTAAGTACTCTGGGTGGCAGTCCTGGAGTTTTCTCCTCGCAGCCCAGGCACCACACCCATGAGTGACTGGGCCTTCACACCATTCCAACCCCAGGCATCCAGCCACTGCCAGCCTTTGCATCCTCCCATCTGAGGCCTCAAACATCATGTATCAGAGACAAGCCTTCCCTGCTATGCCCTTTCTAAAGTCTGGACCCACAGAATCTGTGAGTAAAATAAAATAGTTGCTGTCTAATGCCACTAACATTAGGGTGACTTGTTACACAGCAATAACTAGAATCAGCCCTGAAAGCTTGGCAATAGGACACTAACACCTATGTGATCCTCTAAGCTCTGAACTGAGAACCGCCCTGCACTCCTGTTACCTAGTTGTTAATTCCTGCTCATCCTGAGATCTCCAAATGGCTATCCTACAGAAATCTTTCTCTTCTAGACCAGATGAGATTCCCCCATTGTATATACTTGTTAAATCTTTTTTTCTCCATTGTAGCACTCCACCCAATTATACTTAAATAATTACTACTGATGTGTTGAACTCCGTATACATCGTTACTGATGTAGGTTAAATGGATTTTTCTCCTTTCACTGCCTTCAATGGTGCTCATCAAATCTTTTTTTTTTAACAGCCCCTCAGGCAAATTTCATAGCTTGCAGCTTACTTCTGTTAAAACAAGTCCAGTCCAGGTGAAATCAAATAAGGTGTGCAGTTGAGGTAATAGTATTATATCAATGTCAATTTCCTAGTTTTATAAGGTACTATGGTTATGTAAGATGTTGTCATTAAGGGAAACTGGATGAAAGATACAAGGGAACACTCTGATTTTTGTAATTTCCTGCATTTTAAACTATTTTAAAATAAAAGTATATATTTTAAAACTCTGGAGGGCCGACCCAGTGGCACAAGCGATTAAGTGCACTTCAGTGGCCCAGGGTTCGCGGGTTCGGATCCCAGGCACGCACCGACATGCTACTTGTCAAGCCATGCTGTGGCAGTGTCCCATATAAAGTAGGGGAAGATGGGCACAGATGTTAGCTCAGGATCAATCTTCCTCAGCAAAAAAAAAAAAAAAAAAAAAAAATCTAGTCCATCCTAAGGTGTTCCAGCTTAAAATTTCCATCTCCAATCTGCCCGTCTACCTGCTCAACCTTTGCCTATGGCCCCAGGGGCTTCATACAGGGGAGACGTCGTCAGTACTTTTACTCCTTTCTCCTTCCTTTGAGACCCTGTCTGTTCTGAAGTGTCAGGGTGAGGAGGAGGTTGAGGGCAGGGGCTCACATATGTCTTCCTCAACTGACTGGACTCCCTCTTAGAGTCCTCCTCTGGCTCTGGCCGCTTCCCTGGCTGTCACTAGTGGCCTTTGAATCCCTCTGCAAGGCGCGAACAAGGAAGAAGAACCTGTGAGTCCTTCCAGAGCCCTGGATGGGTCTCCCACTGTACGGTTCCCTGACCTGGGCGTTCCCCAACCTGCTGCTCCAGCCCATCCCCATCCTGCTGGCATTCCTTCCCACGGCTTCGTCCTACTGGGGTCCCCTCACCCCACACTGAGGAGAGAAAAAGGTCCAGTGACAGCTCAGGCCACCAATAATGCTGAGAATCTCCTCCTCCCATGGTCAGTTGCTTGTCGGAGGGAGTCAGGGAGCCCATGGTGGTCAGGTTAGCAAGACCCTATTCAGCCATATTTAATTAAGCCTGAGGAGATGCATGACCCCATTGGGGGGGGCGGGTGTCCCTTTAAAATGTTGAGTATTTGACACTTTTTTGGGCTTAGCTTTCAGTCACAGTTAACCAAACTCTGGGCAAAAAAGGACATTCTCATTCAAAGTTCTGTTATATTTCTCTTTCATTGTTTAAAGTCCCTCTCCCCCACTGCACTGCAGGCTCCAAAAGAACAGGAACAGTGTCATCTTGTTCACAGGGAATAGGACACAGTCGGTACTCAGTAAATGTCTGTTGAACGATTGAGTTAATGAATATGACCAGTGTGCGACCATGTCAGATAATTAATACTAGCAATTAACAATTTCTAGCCTCTATTGAGTTCTCTGTTAACTTTTTCTTGGACTACTTCATTTAGTTCTCACAACTACCCTACCAGGTAGGCTCTATCATTTTTCTCCTACACATGGGGAAAATGGGACACAGAGAAGTTATGAAAGGTGTTCAAAGTCACCCAGCTAGTGAGGAGTGGAGCTGGGCTTGGGAACCAGATCTGTCTGATTCCATTCCCCTGAGCCACCTTTTGTGGAGAAGGTTGCATCAGATATGCACCAGATGCTCTTAAACATTCGAATCCTATAACCAGCCCCCGGTTCTGATTCCATGCCACCAAGCAATTATCTGATTACAGTCAGGCTTTCAGGTACAGAGATAGAGAGGGAGCTACACCAGCTGGGATCTCCCAGATCACAAACAAATCAATGAGCATTGGGAAATAGTGTAGCAGTCTTTTAGGATTTGGCAAAGGAGATCTCACCTGACAGGTAGAGCTACCTTTGTATGCTGGCCAATCGGATTTCTGAACCATGCTTCATCCTGGACTTGGGTAATTTGCCTGTGAGAGTACTGCCACCAGCGAGGACTTGTCTGAATGCCAACCAATCTTCCCCAAGAAGGACACTATGTGCTGAGTGAGCTTTTTATTTCAGTACATCATATCTGGTACATTATAGGTATTCAACAAAGGAAATAATGGATGGATGAATAGATAAATTAATAAAATTACAAACCACGAACAAGATTTATAGCAAAACACCTGCTACATTGACTACGTACAAGATACTGAGACACCATGCTGGGAACATCCTAAAACAACACCTGATAGATTTTCTTTGCTTTTTCAAGATTTTCTCTTTTTTTCACATGTTAACTCATGTGAAAATCCTTACTACAGTCCTATGGGTTATTATACCCATTTATTGTGACACCCAGAAACACCAAGCAGTTCTTCTAAAATCACAGCTAATTAATGTGGAGTCAGGACTAGAAACCAGATCCCTGGATCACAGACCCAAACGTGTTTCCTCAGCCATAGCTGGTATACGCATTCTGCAGTCTGGACTGACTGAATAGGCACTGAGGCCATAAGGGAGCCTTGGGGCTGACATAGAAAAATGAGAGGCACTTAGAAAGAAATCTCTTCTCCAGCTCTCGTGAATATCCCCAGCACAGATGGACATTCAGCAACAGTCCTACAGAACCGACCTGTCAATGAAAATGTGCTGTCGCTAATTGCATTCATTGATTTATCACTTAATGAAGAAACTGAATTAAGGGATGGAAAATCAGAACTTCTGATTCTAATTTGATCCAATTAAGCAAAAAAGCAGACGTTGATTGAACACCTGTGATGCTAGCTGCTGTGAGGGCCACAATGGAACCTCTGCCCTCCAGAAGCTTTCAATCTAGTTGGAAAAATAGAACAATTACAAACAAAGCAACATAAGGCAGGACATAGGAAGCACCACAAAAGAGGGACTAGAGATAAATTCAGAGAAAGGGGTAGTCAGTTCGTTCTGAGATAATCAGGAAGGATGTAGAAGGATGGGTGAGATTTCTATAGGTAGAGAGAGGCAAAAGACTATTTTTTAAAAAGGAATAGAAATATTAAAGTGCAATTGGAATATTGAGATGTAATGCAATCTACATATTGAGAAACAGAGCGAAACAAAGCTGCAGAACTAGGGCTGAGGCAGCTGGCCTTGGGGAGAAGCTGACGGGCAAGGTTTAAGTGTGCCCATTAAAGCTTCTTGGTGTGGTCTTGAGTTCCAAACCACAGCCCCGTGCTTTGTCAGAGATTTCTGTGGTCAGATCCAAAATCTGAACCTCCGTGGATCTTACAGCTATATGTACTGCAAAAAGAAAGAAAAGATCTTTGTTTATGAAAAGAAATTAACTTATACAACATTTCTAAATAGTAGGTTGATATATATGGAGAAAAGAAAGCAAGGAAGGAAGGAAGGGGGGGGAGAAGAAAGAAAAAGAGGTACAATTTGACCCCATCCAGTTTTGTGTAGCTTCCTCCGAACCCGAGGCTAAAGCTTTCCAGAGTCTGCTTCCTCAGTCTCCACGAACCTGTCTTTATCCACCTCTTTATCTATCTGTCTCTGGTTGCAGACTTATTCACCCAGACCTGGTTTTCACCCTCTGGCCCCCTCCAGAGCAATGCTGAATCTAGATGGCTCATTTGGTGCTGGATCCACACTCACCTTTGGGGAGCATCTGCCACGTCATTCTTAGCTTCACACCTTGTATCCCTCAGCCAGGCCCACCCACTCCTAACTGAAGCTGTAGGGAAATAGTTATACTTAGCTCTTTATTATGTTATGCCCTCAAATATCAGTAATATCACCTTAAGAAATAAATTATTTTCCCATACCTTTTCATTTCAGACATTGATACACCAGTTTGGATCCCCAAACCTAGTTGAACAAAATGAGTTCATTGTGAGGTGGAAGAAAAACCTGGGCAGATTCAAAATAGGCATGATTCTGATTATTACAGAATAATCTCCAACCTTCTAGTATTTAAAAAGCAACCAAGCAAATAAACCTTAATCAGGTAAGACACTCACTAGATTATTTTAAGTTAAAATAAGTGGAACATAAAAGAAAGTGGAGCCCATACCGTGGTAGCATATTTCAAATCTGGAATTAAAAGCAGACTCCCCGTCCCCGTATCCTGGTTTTCACACAGTCCCTCAGAAATAGAAAAATTCTCCACATTAATCTGAAGTATAAACCTCCGTACAAAACCATCACTCCTCACTCATTAATTCATCCAACAAAAAATTGAGTGGGTGTCTGAAGAAGGATGAACACCCCCATGTGACTCTGAGATGCACTAGGAGATTGAGAGAGAGACCTACTGATAGACACATGGGATGGCCAATTTGTGAATAGCATTTCAGGCCATCCTACAGAAATAATGATTTTATCCAATTGGCCTTGGAAAGCTGTCAATGCTTTCAGGCCCTCAGATGACATCAACAGGCACAAAGGATAACTGGCAGCTGTGTGGATTGGCAGAGGGGAAAATGGATGCAGAAAGAGAAGTGAGGAGGCCTTGGGAATGGTTCAAGGTAAATGGACTAGCAGGAAAATGAGGATTGCTTGAACTCCAGTAACAGCCAGAAGCATGAAGAAGAGAGAACAAGTTTGAAAGGAATTTCTGATACAGATTCAGGAAAACTTGACCAATAGCAGAAAGAAACATCAAAGATGAGTCTGAGGTTTCTAGTTTGGGCAGCTGGACAAACAGCGGTATGATGACTGAGACGTGTAGTGGAGACTGTTGATGCCCAGCTCAGATCCACTCACAGCTGCTGTGAGTGTGGGTTCCCTTATAGCTACACCATTCTCCCGAGAATTACCCTCAGCCCTGGGAGCCACCTTGCCCAGGAATGCCTAGAATATTACACCCTTTCCCCAAAGCAGCCCAAGGCCATTGACTAACTGATGTAGAATTCAAAAGGCCAGCCCACCTGCCTCAAAGAGGACCAGCCCTGCGGTGCCGTGGTACTCCAGAGCTCCCCGAGGGATCAGACTGAGGCTAGACTTCAGCTCAACCACACTTTTGCTTGGCTTCCTCCCTGGCCCCATTCCTTTACAGATTATCTCCTGAGGTCACTCCCCGGTAAACACCTTGCTCAAGAGTGCCTGTTACAGCATCTGCTTCTTGATAAACTGACCTAAGACAGACAGCAAGATAACTGTGAAGAGAAGATGGTTTAGAGGCAAGGTGATGATTTCAGTTTGAGATGCTTCCAGAGAAGCTAGTATTAAAAAACAAGAAAGGAATCTGGAATCAAGAATTAAACAAACATGGGGCCAGCCCTGGTGGCGTAGTGATTAAGTTCCACACTCTGCTTCAGCAGCCTGGGTTCAGTTCCCAGGCACGGACCTACACCACTCATCTGTCAGTGGCCATGCTTTCGTGGTGGCTCACATACAAAATAGAGAAAGATTGGCAACAGACGTTAGCTCAGAGAGAATCTTCCTCGGCAAAAAAGAGGAAGATTGCCAACAGATGTTAGCTCAGGGTGAATCTTCCTCAGGGAAAAAATAAAAAATCAGACAATCATGGATTCAAATCCATGACTTCCTAGTCTTGTAGTCTTGGACAAGTTTAGGTGTGCTGAGGTCTCTTCCGCTTCAGCACACTGCTGGGTGGTACTTTGGCAGCTGGAGACCAAGGCCCATTACCTCTACCTTGAGCAGCTCTATCGATTTACCTCAGGGTGAAATTGAAATATTATTTACTATGTGTGCCTAGAAGTGAAACATTCGAGAAAGCGCTGCTTAACCTCTGCAGCCCCAGGTCTTCACCCGTGAAATGGAAGTTCCTATAGACTCCAATTCCAGGGGGTGGTCATGAGGGTGAGATGAGATAACCTGGCACAGTGGAGTCAAGAGTAAGCCCCAGTAAAGGTAGTTATTATTACTGTGACCACCTGGGAGGATGCCCAGGAGGCACTGCTGCTCAGGGAAAATCTGAACTGATGTGAGCTACTGCGCTCTTATCCAAATGCTCGTGTCTTTCTTCTTCCTTCTTGTCAAAGAGAAGCAAGAAAGAGTCTGTCAAGTGTGACAGAGCTTTGATTATTCTCTCTGGGGCCTTCCTGTATTTTTTACACAAAGTTAGAGGTGGGAGAATTGAGAAGAGGTGGGGGAAGAAGATTCAAACCAGGATCTCTCCCTAACATTGTCCTGCACCTTCAAAGTTCTTGTAAGTGAGCCGTGCCCTTCATCTCAGAACTCTGATGGCACTGGGCATGCCTTATTTATAGACGACAACTGCTGCGCCACTTCAAAGGAGGCACATAGCCAAGTCAGAGACGCGGAGGGAACACTCTGAAGTGCTAAGTTCTCAGATACAGAATGGAAAGGAGGGTACACAGCAGCTTCTGGGATCTAGCTCTGAACCGTGATGCCAAGAATGCCCAATTGTCCCCTTGATGCAGTAGATGGCCAAAGCCCTTTAGGTCAACCCCAGAGGGGCAGCTTTCAGCCAAGGCAGGTGATATAAGTGGGCTTTATTTGACTTTCTGCCACCATCTGAAAAACTCTCATATTTACTAGATTAATCCATGGCCTTTAGAGGCCGTGACTTCCAGAAAATGAATACCTAATTCTTACCTTAAGTTCTTTAAAAAAAGAAGAAGAAGAAGAAAGAAAAAGCCAGTGTGATAGACTGAATAATGGCCCTCTCAAAGATATCCACATCCTAATCCCCAGAACCTATGAATATGTTACTTTACATGGTAAAAAAGACTTTGCAGATGTGATTAAACTAAGGATCCTGGGATAGGGACAGTATCCTGGATTATCCGGGTGGGTCCAATGTAATCACAAGAGTCCTTATAAGAGGGAGACAGGAGGATCAGAGTCAGTAATAGGAGATGTGATGATAGAAGACAAAAGTTGATGTGTTATGGGAAGGGGACCACGAGTGAAGGAATGCAGGTGGCCGTTAGAAGCTGAAAAGGGCAAGGAAACAGATTTTCCCCTCAGAACCTCCAGAAGGAACCAGCCCTGCTAACACCTTGACTGTAGCCCAGTGAGACTGATTTTGAGCTTCTGACCGCCAGAACCGTAAAATATTAAATCCGTGTTGTTTTACGCCATCAGGTTTGTGACACTGTGTTTCAGCAGCCATAGGAAACTAACACAGCCAGGAAAGGTGGTCACTTGGTGCCGTGTTCTTCTTGGAAGACACTGAGACAATTATCCATCAACATAGTGGGTTACTGAGCTCCTGAGTGACCTCTTCAGTACTTCACCCTCTCTGTCCTCCTGCCTCCTTCAAAAAGACCAAAACTATTCAAGGAGCAGGTTCTAAACTGAGGTTCAAATGAAATGTACAAAATTAAAAAAGACTGGAAAAATATTTTTTAGTTTAGGAGCAGGAAAGGTATGAATATTTATGTACATGGGTAGATAAAAAAGACTGACAGGATATACGTGTCAAAACTATAATAGTACCTTTTAGCAGTAAGGTTATGGGTTATTTTTATTGCCTTCATTTTTTTCACCTTAATATTCTCATTCTGAAACAAGCGCATATTATTGTATCATAAAAGTTTTCGAGTGGTATCATGTATGATAACAGTATTATCTTTTTTTGTGACTTTAAAAGATTTTATTTTGTAGAAAAAGCCAAGGTCTTTTCCCAAGTTTAGGACAATTGCACAGAAATTCAGGATCTGACTGGACCCACTGGGGGGCAATATTAAGCCCTTAAAGATTAACACAAAACCAGACTAGTGTAAGCAAATACTAACTGGAAAAGATGGCCACCCAAAATGTAAAATTTCAGTCATCTCCGTGCCCAATTTGGCCCAGCTCTCTTCCCACCAATCAACTACACAGAGCAGCATTAGAGCAGCTTCTTTCATTTGAAGGAGGCTTAAAAAGTATATTCTGTGCAACTCAATAATTTAGAAAGACAGTCCATGAAAAAACAAGGTCTGTGGTCAAATAAGTTTGGAAAATGCTAAGAGCTTACACCCTTCCTTAAAGACTTACAAAGAATATCGGTTTACAAAAGCCTCTGAGAAGTCCTGCAGGAAGGAATCCTATCTTAAGTTGTTCAAATATTTCCCAAATACTTGCTTCACCACAGATCCATCATTTTGCTTGGAACTAGTTTTTCTGAACATTCTTTGGGAAATTCTGGTGCAAAAGTGTGATTTATAATAGGAAATATATATTTGGTCTTCCACCTGTTTCTGACACAGAGCTCCTAAAACCCTTGGAATTTCCTAAGCAATAAGAGCAGTAAAGGTGACTTTTGATATTCATGACAAACCTCTTTCAACTACACCTGAGTTTATATTATCGAGATAACTTATGGACAGCACCCAAGGATCAGGGCTGGCTGCCAAGGGAACCAACCATATGATTAGAGGAATGGAACTTTCAACCCCACTTTCCTGACCGCCAGGGAGGGGAGATGGGCTGGAGATGGAGTTCAATCACAATGGCGAGTGATTTAATCAATCATGCCTATGAAATGAAGCCTCCAAAAACAAACCCAAAAGGACTGGGCTTGGAGAGCTTTTTCGGGTCGGTGGAGATGTGGAGGAGAGTAGTGAGCCCAGAGAGGGCATGGAAGTTCCACACCCCTTCCCACATGCCTTGTCCTGTGCATCTCTTCCATCGGGCTGTTCCTGAGTTATGTCCTTTTATAATCTAGTAAGGTAGATTGTAAATCTATAATTTATAATAGATTTAAATCTACAGATCTACAATCTACCAGGTAATCTAGTAAGTAAAATGTTTCTCCGAGTTCTGTGAGCCACTCGAACAAATTAATTGAACTTGAGGACGGGATCATTGGAACCTCCAATTTACAGCCAGTTGGTCAGAAGCACAGGTAACAACCTGGGCTTGTGATTGGCATCTGAAGTGGGGACAGTCTTGGACTGAGCCCTGAACCTCGTGGGATCTGACATTCTATCCAGGGGGATACTATCAGAATTGAGTTAAATTGTGGGACACCCAGCTGATGTGACAGAATGGCTTGATGTGTGGAAAACTCATCCATCTGGTGTCAAAAGTAAGATAGTGGTGTAGTGAAGTGTTGAGAGTAGAGGAAGCACCCAGGAGAGTGTTTCTTGTCACATCTGGTTTAGAGAGTTGAATGCAAAAGGCCCCAATATGTTACCTGAGAGAAGCAACACATTCCACAAACACCAGTTGGGATTTCAGAAATTGATTTTTCTGTAGTTTGGTAGAGTTCAATCATTTCCAGAAGAACTAGCTACTTGGTCCCTTCTGTTTACCCTTTTGACTACCAATGTATCCTTTATTGACCAAAGAACTTATGAAATGCTGTAGGAGCAGAGAGATTTGTTCTCAAAAGTTCTGGCAGGTAGGCCCAATGAAAGAGCTTAGAGATATTCTGGGAAGTAGGCAAGGGCGCCATTGTTTCCTGCAAATAGGACTCCTCTCACGGAACTCTGAGCTGGAGGGACCCCATGTGTTTAAGGACACCTCTGCAAAGAGCTGATCACAGAAAGATGTGCTGGCTCCAATGTGTTTCTTCAGATGGTCTAAGTTAGGAACTAGGCCAGATTTGCCTCTGACTCCAACCTCCAGGCAGCCATGTCTCCTTCTTCCATCTCTCCTGCCCCGCACTTGCTCTGGAAAAGTCTGCCAGCAAGAGCTGTATTCCCAGGTCTTTCAAAAGATGTGCAGATACGCACCATCAGCTGAGGACATCTCTGGTAAATGACCTCCTTTTGCTCTGTCTCACTCCATGAGACCCTCTTGGAGGTCTGATCCTCCTCTCTGCGCACATGGAGGTAGGTGGGGAAGCTACTCTAGAGGAGATGAAAGATCCTACTTTGACTTCTGCTTCAGTGTAGACAGAAGCAAGGCCCTCAAACTCTCTTTCAGATTCCTCCTCTGCCAGATGAAGGTCATTTATCTGTTTCATTTGAATATCAGATGAGAGGATAATTGTGAATACACTTTGTAAACAGTAAAATGCCCTCAAACGCAAAGGATTGGTGTTATTTGAATATTTTACTAAGGTGTCTTCATGCATAATGTGTGCGATTAAAAAAAACAGAGATGGATGGTGCTGGGAATGAAAGTACTGATGATATGTGTCAGAGTCAAATGACGATAAGAAAGAAAATGAGCACAGTGATAGTCTTATGTGTTCAATTAATTTTAACAAACTATTAGATTTAAATAGATTTCATAATTATTTCATATTTATTAAATAACATGAGATATTTCATATTACATAATTTAAATTTAAATAGATTTTATATATTTCAAATTGGGTTGGAAACTAATTGAAATGAAATGAAAAAGTTTAAAGAAAAGGAAAAATAAGATTAAATGAAACAAATAAATAATTTTTTAAAGTGTAAGTTATTATTTTGATAATTCATCTCCATGAAAAGTTGAAGTGACAGCTGGAATTATCTGACCACCCTCCACCCCGCACCCCGCCAGAAGGCCCCCCTCTCACTCCAGTGCCTCCTGACTCATCACCTCTCTTTGGGGCTTTCTTATCCCCTACACACACTTGACAGCCATCCGCACGGCTTCTCAAGGGCAACGCGAGATTCCTGAAACATGATCCCGGCGTGCTGTCTCAGGACAGTTGTTCACTGTGGAAAAAATCTCCCTGTGGTATTCAGCCCCATTGGCAGCCTCTGCCAAGGATGGAGGAAAATTTGCAAGGGATTTGGTGGCATGTGGCCCTCTTGCCCCACCTGCTCCCTCTCCTCCCACAGGGAGGCAGCTGCCTGTCCTCCGAGCACGCTGTCTCCTGCCCAGGAATTAAAAGATCTGACTGTACTCCCAGGTGCTTTGCAGTCAAAAGCTGCCCGGAGAAGCCGCATGGAAGACCCCAGCACAAGCAAGATATTCATTCATGGCAAACAGCTGCTGCAAAGAAACCTGAGTGCAACCAGAGTGAATCACGCCAAGTTGCTGAACCTAACTGAACTTGAATTGAAAACAAAATATTACAGGATAATCAATTGAACCAGTTTAAAAAGAAAAAAAAGTGGAGAGGAGGAAAAAGGGCTCATATTTTTCACTTACACCCTTCTCCACTGAACTTTTTACCATAAATATGTAATTTAAAAATATATTTTAAATAAAAAAGAGGGAAAAAAGAAGCCAAAAATAAATGCATGGTTTCCTATAACTGTTAATTCAGAATAAAACAGAGATGCAAAGATATCAAAATATTCACGGAACTAAACCAAGATCTTTGTTCAATTTAAAGCACTTCCATTAGTCTTGGGCTTTTCATTTCTTAAGCCATCTGTCCCCCTGCTCCCATGTAACACTGAATGACTGCGGTCTGAGCACAGGTCCAAAACCTTCAGGAAAAAATTGCTCCCACTTGCAGCTGGGTTGGTGACTGTCACCATCCTGTTGCACCTTCTGCACAGCGAGGTTGGTTGGAGACGAGGCAGGGGTGCAGAAGGGAAACCCAAAAGCAGAACTGAGTCTAAAGACAGAGTTGCAGTAATGTCCAGAGTAACCGTGATGCGAGCGTCACAGGCAGGACTCAACAGAAAGTTTAAGGTTCCAGCTGGAGACAGCGAGTACTCTGACACTCACTACAAGAGTGACTTAGCAAATGAGTCCTCCCAGAGGAAACAATGGTGCTAGAACCATAAACCTGTTGGATGAATTCTGGTCTCACAGGTGCAACCTGATAACAATTTTTGTTTATCATCCACTTCCATGGCTTCATGCACTATCTTTGTGCTGGTGACTCGAATCTTCTGAGCTCCTGACCTGAATATCCAACTGCCAACACAGTATTTCCACTCAGCTATCACTCAGACACCCGAAACTCAGCCTAGACCAAAGACTTTGAGCCCTTGATCTTCTGCCTGAAATCTCTTCCTCTTCCAGAGTTTCTGAGGAATGGAACAACCATTCCTAAGTACTCACACTAGAAACTTTAGATTTGTTCTTGACACAGCTTAGCTTCCCATTTCTAATCAATCACCAAGTCTTACAAATCCACCCCCTTTCTCCAGCCCCACTGCCACAGTCCTGATCCAGGCTATCACTATCTCCCTCCCAAACCACTGCAAGATCTTCCTGACTTGTCACTCAGTATCCACACTTACTCACCCAATCCATTTGTCCCAAGTCTCCAAAGCCATCTTTTTTCAGTAGAAAACTGTCTGACGCTTTTCTCCTTAAAATCATTCAATGGCTTCCCAATAAAAGCCAGAATTTGTAAGGGGACCTACTAGGTTCTCCTTAATTTTTCATTTACTCAATAAATGTTTAATGAGAACTACTATGTGCTAGGCACTGCTCAGTCACTGAAATATAATAGTAAACCAGACAGACATAAACCCTTGCCCTCAGAGAACCTACAAACCAGTGGAGAGAGGGAAAATAAACAAGAAAAGTAAATAAAATGTGTAACAGGTTAGATTGTGTTAAGTGCCAAGGAAAAAAATAAAGGGAGAGAGGAAATGTCAGGGTGGGGACTAATATTTGTGATAGGAAGTGAGGGAAGACCTCAGATAAAGACATGACAGAATGAAGGAGCAAGTCCACAGATAGCCCAGGTGAGAGAGTTTCAAGCAGAGGTACAGCAAGTGCAAAGTCCCTGAGGCATCTGCTTGGTGTGTTCAACATTTAGCAAGCAGGCCAGTGTGACCAGACGGAGTAAGAAAGAAGAGGAGCTTAGAGCGGTGGTGGTTGAGGGGCAGGGAGGCGTTGCAGATTGTATAGGACCTTGCAGGTCATCAAAAGTATAAGACCTTGACTCGGACTAAG
This sequence comes from Ceratotherium simum simum, assembly GCF_057802395.1. Classification (NCBI taxonomy): domain Eukaryota; kingdom Metazoa; phylum Chordata; class Mammalia; order Perissodactyla; family Rhinocerotidae; genus Ceratotherium; species Ceratotherium simum. Next base: position 51,544,541 of record NC_141912.1, read on the forward strand.
ATGGGAAGAAGTGAAGAGTCGTGAGCAGAGGAGTGACTATTGAACACCCACTGTGTGCCAGGCACCATTGTAGGCACTGGGATTAGGTATTAAATAAAACAGTTAAAATCTGTGTTCCCGTGAAGGTTACATTCTGTTGGAGGAAGGCAGACAATATACAAGTAAATAATAAATGAACAAGATAATTTCAGATAGTGAGAAACACTAATAATAAAAAGTAAAACCAGATGATGTGATGGGGGTGACAAGGTAACCCAGCATCTTTAGATGTTCAGGGAAGGCCATTCTGAGGCAATGAGGTATCAGCTGAGACCAAAATGTCCAGGAGGAGACAGCCACGTGAAGGTGTGGGAGCAGAGGATTCCACACAAAGGAACTAGTGCAGAGGGCCTGAAGTGGGCACGAGTAGGAGTGTTCAAGGAATGGGAGGGAGGTCAGTGTGGCTGGAGAACAGTGCATTGGTGCATTGGTGACAGGGGGTGACGTGACAGAAGCTGGCAGGGTTCATATCATTTATGAAGGAAGTCTCGTAGCAAGGCTTTTAGATTTTATTTTAAATAAAATAGGACTCTGTTAGAGGGTTTTAAACCATAAAACAAAATAAAATAAAAATGCTCAGATCATGATTTTAAAAATCTTATGGCTAATTAGGTACAAATTAATCCGAGGGAAGCACAAGTGGTCATGGCCCAGACAGGAAATATTGGTGGCTTGGAACAAGGTGATGACAGACTGGAGGAGAGAGAGATGGAATATATTTGGGAGGACTTGCTGGAAGACTGGATGTACAAAGTGAAGAAAAAGAGCAATAAAGAGGACACCAATCTGGATTTGGGGCCTGAGCTACTGAATGTCATTTTCTGAGATGGAGAAGAATGAGGGAAGAACATAAAGTGGAGGTGAGGATTAACAGTTACAATTTGGCCATGTTAGATTTGAAGTATTCTTAGACTTCCAAATGGAGAAGTCAAGTGGGGAGTTGGACACATGAGGCAAAAGTTTGGGGAGAAGTAAATCTGCAGTCATGTGCATATACGGATACTCTGTAAAGCCGTGGGACTGTATAGGATCACCCCCGGAGAGAGTATAACTAGAGAAGAGTTGGGGGTCACTAAGGTAATCTAATATTTACAGGCCAAGCAAAAGAGAAAGAGTCAAGAAAATACCTGAGAAGATGCAGCAAGTGAGCAAGTAAATGCTGCTGAGATGCCAAAATGGGACTAGAATAATGGAAGCTGAACTTGGTGATGTGAAAGTCATTAGTGACCTTGCGAGAGTAATTTCATTGCAGAGAGGAAAAGTCCAACAGTTAAGGAGAGGAGAGATTAAGAGGCGAAAATGTGGATGCAGAGACAATAGACAACTTTTCCAAGAAGTTTTGCTATGGCAGGTTTTTGTGGTCGTCCTTCATGGTGATCTCGGCACATGCTTGTATGACAACAATAGAAAAGATCCAGGAGAGAAAGAAATTGATTCTCAATAAGGGATATAATCCTATTGCACCGTTCAGACCTTGTCCTAATTAATTTCAATTACCCAAAGTTGGATTCCGGTTGGTTTTCCTACCTCCAGAATCACAGATTGTGCCTCCAGCTGTGGCCAGTCATTGGAGAAAAGAGTGTCCTTAGTCACCAGGGGACTGGAAGATAGAGTGTGGATGGATCAACTCAAATCCATTAGCTCAACTGGGAAAGAACTCCAAATGCAGGCCACCAAGAGGGTAGGTGAGCAGTAGCACCACAGTAATATGGAGCTGGTTATTGTTGACTGGCATGCAGAACAAGCCTGCTTCTGGATTTGGGGCATGTTCTCAATACACAGCAAAATGTAGACAACTCCTCAAGGAAGGAAGTGCCTCTAATTCACTTCAATATCCACAGCACATAGTATAATAATAGCCACTTAGGAACTATTCAATAAATGTATGTTGGATAGAGGAAGGAAGGAAGGAAGGAAGGAAGGAAGGCAAGATGGAAGCAAGGGGAGGGAAGGAGGGAGGAAAGGAGTGATGTAAGATGTAAGATTACTGTCCTTATCGTAGTTCTAATGATGAGTGAGAGTTTCTATATGTCTCCTTCCTTTAAAACGCTTTGATAACAGGAAGTAAACTAAAGCACTTGTTAAAATTCAAGTTTATTAATAAGCCACCCCTTCTTAATACACACACACACACACACACACACACAACTCACAGGAAAACACACAACTTACATATGGTGTATGGCCCTCTCTTGGAGACAGGCATGGGACCCCACCTGACTCACTGAGATTTTTATTTGTAATCTGCAAGGAATAAAATGAAGTAGAGACAAATTCACAGAGTTGCTTTCCCACATCTGTAAAAAGACATGTATGATGCTGTAAAGATCAACTTGATAAGAAGCCCCTGGAAGGCCTAGAGAAGGGAGGCCTTGTAATTGACGTCACAAGGGGGAGGCTCTTCAATGCTCTCTTGGGAATGGGAGTCAGCCCAGTGGTGGAACCTCTCACCAGCGTGGTGGAGATTGCCTGCCTGACCCTGACTAAGGGAATCTAAAGGAAAATACAGCCCACAGACTTTGTCTCCAAGAAAGAATCTGGAATCCTGCAGCTCTGAGCTGGATGAAGAAACCAAATGGAAATCCATCTCAACTGTAGCTGCTCCTGTTTCCCTCCCTCCCCTTAGAAAGCCACTGGGGCTGCTTCTACAAGCAATTTATGGCTTATGCAGCTGCTCTGACAACAGGTTTGGGATTTCTTTGGTTTCAGCCATCAGCTCAGCCCCGTGCAGCCCTCCTATATCTGTGGGGCTTAGGAGGTGTGCTCCTGGCCACCGCCATCCTAAGGGCAGCAGATGTTCTGCGTGTGGGGAGGAGTGAGATTAATGAGTCTCTCCTTCTCCACCCTTGCCAGCCAAACAGTGTGGGGTATCAACTGACTTTCTGCAGGTATGGTAAGAAATAAGCTAGGAGATGGACTTACAGCACTCAGTAACATACAAAGTGCTCCTCACCTTTTTGTTTATTTTGTGACACAGGTGCGTGGAAATGGAAGAGAGGACCAGCCAACTTCCTTGCCTTATAGTAAAGCAAAGATGTTACCGATTCCTAAATATTCATCTTCAAACGAGTTCTCTCTCATGATTCAAACCACTTATCATGCATCCTACTGGATATCATCACAACATGCTATAACTGAACCCATAATCTACCCTCTTAATTCCCCCCACAACCAAGTGAGTGTTTTCATAAAAGTATCCCTCCCCTCCAACCCCCTACCGCAGCTGAGTCTGTGAGGTCCTTTTCACTCCCCCGCACCCAGCCACCCTCACCTTCTCCACAGCCATTACCTTCGCTCAGGCACCATCGCCTTTTGCCTGAATTACCTTCCCTGTCTCCTAACTGGCCTCAAGCCTTGTCTCCTTTCAAGGCCTTCTCACCCCACAGGCAGTGTGGTCTTTCTCAAGCACAGATAAGATTTTGGCTCCCCCAGCTCCAACCCTTCAACAGCTCCCCAGGGCCCTCAGATTGAAGTTCAGTTTCCCCAAAACGGCTTGTTCGCATTCGCCATTAGGACTTTGCCTGGCTATTGTTTCTGTCTGGAACTCTTATTTCCCCATCCTCTTCTCTGTCGCTGGCTGGTTCCTACTTATCTTTTAGTTCTCTGCTTAGACATCACCTCCCTGTCCCTCTGAGTTCTAACAGCCTTCCTCTGTCCCCCTCAGGATCTCTGCTCCCACTGTCTCTGCACTTATCAGACTCTATTATAAATTCCCGTTACCTGTCTGTATCCTCAGCAACGACGACAGAGCAGAATGAACACACAATACTTATTAAATGAACGAATGAATGAATGAACTAGCCTGCCTACTCTCCATATTCCCCAAATCCAGAGACAGAGTCAGCAGAATATGCTGATCCCAGCCATCCACCACTTTTCTGGTCAAAACTGGCAAGGATGAAAAAGAGTAAGGAATTACCAGAATATCACAGCATCTGAAAACACCTTCATAAAACCCCAAAGTGACTTGATATCTTCCACCTGTGCTCTTAATCTCAAAGCTCCTCATAAAACTTGTTCTATCAATTACCTGTCTATTACAATTAACTGAAGAGTTTTTAAAAAATACCAATTCCCAGAACCGACCCCCACCGCCCAGGCACAATAAGTCAGAATCTCTGGGAGCAATGTGCCACTAGGGTTAAGAACCTTGAATTTGGTTTTCCCTTCCAATACTGGCACCTCTTCCTCTCTGCAGACTGATTCTGCTCCACTTACAGCCATGTTCAGATCTTGTCCACAACAAAACAAAACTCTTCCCTGTTCTTGTGCTTTTCTGTAGCCTCAGATGCATCTTTGCTTCTCTTCCTATTCAAGTTTTCTAGAAGAGCAGCTTATGCTGGCCAGCACTTTTTCCTTTTTCTTCCCATCCCAACTGCTGCTCCCACCACTCCATTGAATCTGGTCAGGCAAAGAGCTTCAGTAACACTTATACTGCTGAAGATTCAGGTCTTACCTCACTGGAAATCTCTGCATCTAACAGTTCTATGGCAGACACACCCTAAGTGACCCCAATGCACTTATATAATGCCCTCCCCTTGAGTATGTGCAGAACCTGTGACTTGTTTTTAACTAATAGAACATGGCAAAGGTGATGGGATGCCAATGCTTTGATTATGTTGCATTATATATGAATCTGTCTTAGCAAACAAAATTCTCCTGCTGACTTTGAAGAAGCAAACAGCTATGTTGTAAACTGCCTATGAAGAGGGCTATAAAGCACAGAACCGTGTGCAGCCTCTAGGAAATGAGGGAAGCCTCCAGCTGACAACCAGCAAGAAGCATGACACTCAGTCCGACAGTTGCAGGGAAAGAACTCTGCCTAAAACCTGAATGAATTTGGAAACAGACTCTTCCCCAGTCAAGGCTTCAGATGAGAATGCAGACCAGGCAACACCTTGATTGCAGCCTTGTGAGACCCTGAGCAGAGGACCCAGTTAAACTGTGCTTGACTTGTGAGATAATAATTGTGTGTTGTTTTAAGCCAATAAGTTTGTGGTAAATTGTTACACAGCAATAGAAACTAATAGAAGCACTGATCATTTACTTCTTCAAAACCCTTATTCTCTTGACTTCCCTCCCCTACTCCATTCTTTCTGAATCAATGAGGGCTCTTCCTCTAGCACCTGTCCCTTAAACCCTAGTACTTCCCACATTTCTACTCTTGACCACTTCCCTACTGGCTCTTCGTATTCTTCTTAATCAAAATCATCTCCTCCCACTACCCCTGTGCTGATGACTCCAAATTCTGACCTCTCTCCTGAACTGCCTGCTGGACATTTCCAGCTAGATGACTTATAGAACCATCAAATTCAACCTGTCCCAAGGTAAAGCTATCATCTTTTCTGCTAAACCTATTCTTGCACTTCTATTCCCCTTCCCAATTTATGATCAAAACCTAGATTCATTCTAGACCCTTTCTCCCCTTCACACTATGTCTAGTCAACCACCAAGACCCACTTGTCTTCCTTCCATTTCTCTAATGTCTAATGCATCCCATTGTCTCCTTATCAATCACCCTTGCCCTGGCTCAGGTCTTCATCCTCTTTCATGGAGTATATCACAATGGCCTCATAATAGATCATTCTGTTTCCAATCTTGCCACCCTCAAATTCATCCTTTGCATAACTGCCAGAAGGGGTTATATAAAGTAGAGTCTTCCCACTATTCAAACTACTCGGTAGATAGCATCATCTAAAAGATGATGGCATACAAGACCTCCACAACCTGGCTTTTGCCTACCTCTCCAATCTTCCATCATTTTACTAAGCCAATATCTTTAATGAAATATAATTGACATACAGTACACTTACTTATGTAAAAGGTAGTTTTATAAGTTTTGGCATAGGTATACACCCATGAAACTATTATCACTATCAAGATAGTGAAAACATCCATCATCTTCAAAAGTTTACTCTTCCCCTTTGTAATACCTCTCTCCCATCCCTTGCTAATTCCCCTTCCCAGGCAACCACCAATCTGCTGCCTGTCATTATAGATTAGCTTGCATTTTCTAGAGTTTTAAATAAATGATCTGTCTAATACATATCATCTGGAATCTTTCACCGGCATAATTATTTTGATATGCATCTATATTGTCACATGTATTGATAGTTATTCCTTTTTATTACCGAGTAGTATTCCACTGAATGTCTATGCCATAATTTGTCTATCCATTCACCTGTTGATGGACAACTGATGGTTTCCGATTTTTGTTTTTACAAATAAAGCTGCTGTGAACTTTTTTTTTACAAGTCTTTGAACGGACAGATGCTTTCTTTTCTCTTGGCCGAGGAGTGGAACGGCTGCACCACAGGGTAAGCGTGTCTTTCTAGGAAATTGCCAAACTGTTTTCCAAAGTGGTTGTACCAATTTACATTCCCACCAGCAGTGGACGAGAGTTCTATTTCCTCCACATGCTCACCAATATTTGGTATAGTTGGTATTTTTTATTTTAGACATTCTAATAGGTATCTCATTACATTTTTATTTCACATGTCCCTAATACTTGTTAAGATTAAATATCTTTTCATGTGCTTATTTGTGATCCATATATCTGCTTTGGTAAAGTGACTGTTCAAATCTTTTGCCCACCATTTTTTTGAGTGGGAGACATTGTTTGTTTTTATTGTTGGATTTCAAAAGTTCTTTGTATATTCTGAATATAAGTTCTTTAAGAGATATGAGATTCTGCAAATATTTTTTCCCAGTCTGTGTCTTATCTTTTCATTCTCTCAACAGTGGGTCTTGAAAATGCAGAAGTTTTTAATTTTGATGAAGCTTAATTTATCATCTTTTTATTTTATGAATCATGCTCTTGGTATTGTACCTAAGAAATCTTTGTATAACCCAATGTCACAGAACTTTCCTTCTATGTTTTCTTCCAGAAGTTTTGGAGTTTTAGATTTTACATTTAGGTCTATGATCCACTTTGAGTTAATTTTATATTGTGTGACTATTAATCAAAGTTCTTCCTTTTTTTCATGTGCATATCCAGTTGTTCCAGTATCACTTGTTGAAAGACTATCCTTTCTCCACTAAATCCCCTTTGCACCTTTGTCAAAAATCAGTTGTCCATATATGTGTAGGTTATTTCTGGACTCTCTATTCTATTCCATTGGCTATCTTAATGCCAATATCACATTGTCTTGATTATTGTGACTTTATAGTAAGCCTTTATTATAGGTGATGTTAAAGGTATATTACAGGTAGCGTCAGATCTCCAAATTTGTTCTTCTTTTTCAAAGTTGTTGCCACTTCACCCTTGTGAATTTTGGAATCAGCTTGTCATTTTCTACTGGGATTCTCATTTGCTAATATTTATCTGGGATTGCATTGAATCTATAGATCAATATGGGGAGAATTGATATCTTAACAATACTGAGTCTTCCAATCCATTAACAAAGTATGTCTGTCCATATGTTAGATCTCTTTTAAGTTCTCTCAGCAATGTTCTATAATTTTCAGTGAAATATAGCCATCTTCGTCTCCTAGGACTCTTAGCTCTGTCTCCTCAACTCAGGGAGTCTACTGGGCTCTACTTGGGTTCCCCCTCCCTGCACTGCAGCCTGGTAACTATCTCAAAGCAGTAAGCTGGGAAATCTTAAAACTAACCTCATGTATTTCCATCTCTCAGAGATCACTGTCCATTGCCTGATGTCCAGTTTCTTGAAAACCATGTTCTACATATTTTGTCTGGGTATTTTGGTTTTTTCAGGCAGGAGGGTAAGACCGCTCCCCTGTTACCTCATCTTAGCAGAGATGATAGTCTCTACTAAGCTGATTTTATTTCTCCTCAACATACTACTCTGTTTCCTGTTTTCATGCTTTGCTCACACTATTCCCTCTATTTGGAGGGCCTTTTTCCCCTTATTCACCTGGGTAACTCTTACCTATCTCTCAAAACTCAATTTAAATGTTTAACTTCTCTAAGAATATCTCCCATGTATCCCAAGGCTGAGTGACACCCTCCCTCCTCTTTGCTCCCATATTATCCTATGAATGTATCTGCTACTCCCCTTTTACCACCTTATATTCAAATTACTTGTTTACATAACCATTTACCCACTGGATTATAAGCCCCAAAGAGAGGAGCCAAGGCTTATTCTCTTTCTATCCTCAGTGCCTGGTGAAGACCTCAGCACACAGTAGGTACTCCATAAATATTTGTTGAACGGCATCTGAGACCCAACTTATGAACAATGAATAAGAAATGGCTATCTTCCTTTAGAGACTATCACCTCCAGGAGAGCAGGGATGGGGGTCTCCTTCTGAAAAAAACAGTCAATTTAATTCACTACCATTAAGCTGCTTCTAGAAGCTGGATTACCGAGTGAAAGAGTATTTTTAAAATGGATAATTACTGCCAAATTATTATCCAAAAAAACCTATCAATTTATACTATCAATAATGAATGAGAGTTCCCACTTCTTCCCATACTCACCAATACTATATAGTATACATTTTTTCAACTTTGCCAGTCTGATGTGAGAAAATAGTATCTTATTGTTAAAATTACATTTCACCTCTCATTAGTGAAGTTGGGTTTTAAATAAAGCAAATGTTTATTTTTTATTTTTAAACTGTGAATTCCTATTTATGATTGTTCTGGTTATTCTGTTTGCCCCTACCCCCATGCTCTACCCTTGTATGTCCTGCTCTATGCCACATCTGCATCACTCCAGCTCAGATCCAGGAGGGACGATCCCTCGTCCAGATCTCCAGCTCTCTCCAAGCTCCAAGAAGCTGTTTCTTCCCCTTATGCCTCCAGATCTAGGAGTGGTAATGACTTCCTGATCCTGCTAGTACCTTTGGTGTTTGTCTTCAACCCTGGCCTCATCTTTGTAAATAGTCCCTTCATTAAACTCTTCTTCACTGAAATCTTTGAGCAAGTCATTGTTTTCGTCTGGGGTCTGACTGACACAACAACCTTTGTTTTTACATTGCAATCTTTACTATCTTATTGATTTGTAGGTGCTCTTTATATATTATAGATATTTTATCTCTTTGCTGATATATATGTTGCAAATATTTTCTCCCAATTTGTAATTTGTCTTTTAAGGTTGTCTTTGTATTTCTCTACCACACATAGAATTTTTTTTTTCTGTTTCTTCCCTAGGTTTGGTTGTAACACTAAACCTGAGCTAAAAATGCACCTGACTTACAACCAGATTTTATTAGAAAACTTCTTTATATATCATTCTTCATTCTTTTCCTGTGGTCAGGTTAGATCTCTCCTAGAGTTAATATAACCTGATTACATCAGGCTAACTTAGCACAAAAGTGCTCTCAGCTTTTTATTTATAGATTCCTTTGGAAGAATTCACAAATTGCCATAGGCTTTCTAGCTATGTATAATTCCTCTCTCTTTAGTTGTCCACTGGCATAGGTAGGAAAAATTGAACTTCCCTGAAAGACTGTAAGCTCCAGAAAGACAGGGATCTTGTCTCAGTTTTACCACTGCATCCCCAGCCTCCAGCAACAGTGCCTAGCACAGAGTCAGTGTGCAACAAATATTTGTTGAATGAATGAATGAATGATAAAGGAGAAGGAATAGCATTTCTTCTCTACTTTCCTGCTCCCCAATTCTGTACCATTACTTGATATATCATGACTCATCAACCTGGCTGATGCTGAGACAATAATATTCCTTATGGAATGAAGCTTTGTCACTTGTTCTATCCCATAAAATACCCCATAAAAAAATCTGTGTTCCCTAGGAACTTTTAGAAATGCAATGCAGGGTGGGAGCACACAGAGGGAGGCAGTCAGACCTCACACGCGGATAATTCATTTGCCCTGTAGAAAATATCCTGACGGACTATAAAATGGTGTTCTCATCTCCTTTTCTTCATCTTAAACTATAAAGGTAGCTCCCCTTTGGCGGGGGTATATGTCGGGGTCAGGGCAGCTACCCTAAATCAGGAAGCAGGAATGCCATCAGTTGGAAAAAGAGGTAGAATCGACTTTTAGTTGATTTTTAGTGTGAGAAGGCTGAGATGAGGGGCAAGAGGACATGGCCTGGAAGGTGCAGGAGCAGTGCACTGGGAAAGCCACCACTGTGTGAAGCACCGTGTGTCCAGAAGCTGTGTCACCGTTAGCAGCTGTCTATCCCATCCTGTAAGTAGAGCCATTTGTTGAACAAATACTGTTGCAATCATTTAGGATACATCCGTGAACACAATATGGCGTTAGTATTTAGCCATCATCTTCTCTGTGCACAGAAACCTCACCTACCCACTCTCCAGGAATTGTCTATGTGGGAATACGACCCTACAGGCAAAAGTCCTCCAATAACTATTCATTTGTCCACCTGTGGGGGTCAACCCTTGATATACCTCATGCAATTATAATCCTTAAGGCGACCACCTTTAGCCTCCTAGCAGAGTAGGGAAGGGAGGGTGCCCATGGGGTCTGCCAGGGCTATCCAAGCTGGAGATGAAGGAGTGTGAACACTCTTATTACATGTTCTTTCATTCTTATCAAACAGTTCAAAATAAAATACGATTTATTTCAGTAGAATCTTTCATTGCCTCCTCTCTTCCAGATCACAGGCTGAAAGTCAAATATTTACTTAGTCTTTTCTCCTGTTACCCATATTAACCACATTTAATCAAAATTCCAAAACATTCTTCCAGTGTAGTTAGGGCTGGTTAATGATTGCCTTATCACAAAAATGCTGACGGGATAGCCCTTCTCAGAAACGCTCTGACTGACTCCTCCACTGAACATCCAGCTGTTCTGTGGACCCACCTCATGGCCAACCTTATGGCTGGTTTGTGTTCCAAAGACCCAAGACCCTCTTCTGAGCACATTGGTGTCTGGGGTCCACTAATCTTCTCAGTGCCCCCCTCCCCTTGCCCTAAAATTCTGGGCTTTTCCTCAGAACTTGATTCTTTCCTGACCTAAATGCTAATAATATTCTTCCCCGAGAAGCTGAACTGTCCTCTCAGCAAACATTACTGGAGATAATACATCTAGTATTCTTTGCCCAGGAGAGATTTAGGAGGGGGTTTCAGTGGGAAGGCCTTTTGTGCTTTAGGGGAATTTCTTTCTGTTCAACAGGTTTTTGTTTTAAACCTTAACTAGGCAACCTGCCAGCCTTGGGCTTTGGGGCAGGGCTAAGCTGAGTGTGAGTGTCGGTGTCGATGAAGTGTCGATGAAGTGTCGATGAAGAGAAACCATCATTTTCTGCATTCATCACTCACCTGCCACCATGGTAAAGACCACCCTCTCATTTCTTCTTCAAAAGATTTCCAGGAGACATGAGGATCTATCTCCACTAGTCCATCAGAAGGCTTAGAGAGGAGATTCCAGTTTCTGCTCTGGAAAAAGTCAAAAAGAAAAAAGCTTGCTTCACCCAGAATTATTGCAAAAATATTCCCAGCCCTAGCCTTTTGTGGAGCAGAGAGAGCCCCTGGGGGTAATTCAAGAGGCAGTTGATAGGGAAGAAGGGAAGGGTTTCACCAGTTGCTGCTCAAAAAGCACTAAAGTTTTTATATGTAACCTGAGTTCCCACCAGACTCCCTCGTACATCAGAATGTGGTGGCAAATGGGGTGTCATTAACCCAAATGTCATGGCACTTGCCCTTACCTACACGCTCAGCAAGACTTTAGCGTCCTACTTGTCTCCCCAAATACATCAAAATTTCTGAGCCTCCTCAGGGAGGTTTTTATTTATTCACAAGTAAGTGCACCAGCTACCAAAGTCCTCTGCTAAGAACTACTGACACTTCCTTGGGTACTGCAGACCAAATAATAGACGCCGTACCACTATGTGTCCAATATAATTAAACACCCCCTCTGGGGAGACCATTCCCCAAATTTAATTTTTATCTCTTTTACATACATGAAGTATTAGTAAAATACTTACACACATTGAAATATGGCTTATTTATACCATGTGATAAGTCTTCCAGAAGGAATTAGTGATATATGAAACTATCACTCCATTAACTTAAAGAAAAAGTACAATTCAGAACAGTGGAATCCAATCTATGTTTTGAATAGTAGATTTTTCATTGTGATTGAAAAACGTAAAAGGCAGTCACTGGGACTCTCCCTCCAGTTGAGATCTCTGTTTGCCTGTTTTTGTGCCTTTAGATATTTTCCACTGGAGTCCACTTAATTTACCATTTATATGCAAGTACACTGACTTTTATAGAATCTGTGGCTCTCAAATTTCATGGGATCTGAGGATGATAAATACTTTCTTCACTTAGCCTCATGCCATAATAGTGTAAGCCTTTCACTTGAAGGAAGTCAGTCCTCAGACTATGAGAACAGCCACTTGGTTCCTCAACTCTTCTCTGCCCCCACCCCCAACCCCAAGCAAACACTCTTCAGTTGGTTAGGCCAAAAGTCTGGAAAATGGAGTAAAAAAAGACCTTCTCACAGGTACATGAACATAGAAAGTTCTAGGGGAATCACTTTCCAGATCCTTGGCTCCCACATATGCTCTCTGCTAAAACTCATCTCTTCTTACTACCTCAATCCAGTTTTCCCTTTCTACTTCTCCTTTCACAGCCCTACTTCTTGAGCTTTACTAAAAGACATATGCCTTTAATTCCTCCTGATTCTTCCTAGGGTGCACTATTCCAAGGTGTAAAAACACCTCTGGAGTGACAAAGGGGCAATTTGAAATGATGGAGTCCGCAAAACCTGCTTCAATCAGGCCCCATGACAGTGCACTAGGGCTTCCTATCTTTCCTTCTTTGATATATTTCTATTACTGCAAAGCATGAGAAATGGGTATTTGGGCCAATATTGGGATGTTTTGAATTTAGATATGTAGTGGAATGGTGACGCTAGTTTTAATTTAATGCCCTCACATCATTCATTAATTCAATGATTCATTTATTCAAAATATACAAGTACCTACCACGTTCCAAGCACTACTCATGGTAGTTAGGATACATTAGTAACAAAACAAAGATTTTTGCCCTCATGGAGCTTATATTCAAGCAGGGAAAATGTATAGAGGATATGTTGGTTATCTGTTACTATGTAACAGATTACTCCCAAAATTTAGTGGCTTAAAAGAATAGACATTTTTTTTTTCACAGTTTCTGTGGGTCAAGAATCCAGGCACAACTTAGTTGGATCCTTTACTTCCCATCTTTCACAAAGTTGTAATCAAAGTGTCAGCACAGCATCTGTGGGCTCATCTGAAGTCTCGATTGGGGAAGGATCCACTTCTGAGTTCCCTCAGAGGTTGCTGGCAGCATTCAGTTCCTTGCAGGTTGTTGGATCAAGAGCCTCAATTACTATCTGGTTGCTGACCAGAGGACCCTCAGTTCCTTGCCACATGGGTTTCTCCCACACAGCAGCTTGTTTCATCAAAGTGTGCTAGTCAAGAAGGCAATCAAGAAATCTGCTAGCAAAATGGAAGTCAAAATCTTATATCATCTAACCATGGAAGTGACGTCTCCTCAGCTTTGCCATGCTCTGTTAGTTAAAAACAAGTTACTCAAAGGAAAAGGATTACACGAGGCTGTGACTATCTGGAGGTAAGAATCACCGGGGTCCATCTTAGAGGCTACCTTACCTGCCACAGAGGTTAAAGGGGAATTGGGAGTGCTAAGCCAAGGAATATGGGGAGCAATTTTTAACAGCATTCTCAGAGTATGTTTCATTGAAGTAACAATTTAACAAAGACCTGGAAGAGGTAAAGGTATCAGCCATATGAATATTTGTGGAAAACATTTCAGGCAGAGGAAGCAGTGACTATGAAGACCCCAAAGGAGGAGTACCCATGGTATGCAGAAGAAACATCAAGAAGGCCAGTCAGCTTGGTGAGGGGAGTGGGCAAAGGGGAAGAGTAGCGAGGGATGAGGTCAGGGGATTGTGGGTGAGGGGTGTGGTGAATATCATGTCGGATCTTGTGGGCCACTGTAAAGATGACTTTTATTCTGGGTGAAAGGGCACCATTGCAGGGTATTGTGCAGAGGATTGACATAATCTGACATACGTTTTGAAATGATTACTTGGGCTGCTGTGTTAAGAATAAACTGTGGGACGACATAGGCAGAGCAGGGAGATCACTAAGGAGGTAACTGTAGTTATTCAGACAAAAGAAGGCAATGTCTCAGAACAGGGTAGAGATAGTGGAGGTGGTGAGAAAGAACCAGATTCTGGATATATTTTGAAGGCCAGCCTACAGGATTTCCTGATAATTTGGATATGAGGTGAAAATGAAGACAAGAGTCAAGGATGACTCCAAGGATGGCTTTTGGCCTGAATAACTGGAAGGATGGAGTTGCCATCAGCAGAGATCGAGAAGACTGAAGATAAAATGAGTTTACAATTGAAGATTAGGAGTTTAGTTCTGGAGATCTGGAGTTTGAGATGTCTATTGGAAAGGTAGAGGGCGATACTCACCAGGCAGGTGAACACGTGGTTCAGGAATTCAGGAAACAGCATTCCTGCAATTAAACTGATTCTCAGATATCCTGGAATTTCACTGAAAAGTCATTCAGCAGATTGTGGCAAAAATTGCAGTAGACAAAATATTTTCCTTATAGATTGATGAATCCCGGGATATTGCCAACCAATCCCAATTAATAATTTATATCCACCATTATAGCACAGGAAATAGCATTACTGTTAAAAAGTATAGCATGCAAAGACTTTTCTAGGTTTAAAACTGGGAAGTGATTTTCAAATTTTCCTACTTTTATTTGTGTTGACTGGGCTTTCTTTGGAGAGAGTGAATAAAAATGTCTATCTATGGATCTGTCACAATGCCCGGACACAAGAGGGGCTTCTTTGGTCAGATCCACGCTTTCAACCTTAATGAAACCCTGTTTTATTCATGAACAAGTGTGAGTTGCCAAAAAGTTGAGTTGAATTTACACAGAACATTGGATGTTGCCTTTAAGACGGCAAATGTTATGAAGTTAGGGGCACTGAATTCCATTTTTTTTTGAGATGTTTGAGATAATACCCATTTATCATTGCATTCAGAAATAAAATGGGTGTCCCAGAAAGGCATATTAACATGTTTAATAAAGACAGGTAAGTGACCTTGAATAACTTTATTCTGGCTGATTGGTTTGACTATAAAGACTGGCCTTGCCAATCAGGTGATAATGGCAGATACTCCTAAAAATTGAATGAACTAAATCTATAGCTCCAAATTTTTGATGAAGATATATTTAAAGTACATGATGAGACTTTCAAAATGTTTTTCAAAAAAATTATATTGACAAGTGTGCATGGAAGTTAACAATATTTTTCTAACACTTTGATTGTATGATCATAAACAAGATGCCTCCGTGAGGAAGAGTAGCTGCTAAAATTAACAGTCATTTAATGATCCGTGATAATGCCTTCTTGTTATTCTGCCCAGAAATTAAAAACATACCTATGTCAGCGTCTGTGAAGGATCTGGGATTTTACCCTACTTAAAAGCTAATAAACTACTCTGCCAAGGTTTCATGGATGCTGGAAAAGACATGAAACTCGTGGGTCAGAGACAATGACCTTTATCACTCTTGGCACAGCAAGAAGCCTGAGCGTGATGTTGGTTTGCATTGGTTTCCTATGTCGTTGAAGTCCCATGGAGGCAATGCAAGTAGATGGACGGACTTAGATGGATGCTAGCTACATTGTGGGTTTGTATTACACTGAGTTTGGGGGATTTAACACTTTTATAGCAAGCAGAAGCAAGCTTGCTCTTTGTCTGGGCAGAGATGTTACCTCATCTCAAGGTTGCTCACTGCCCTGAGAAATGGCTCAGATAAAAAGCAGCCAGAGCCTTGCATTCCAGGCATAGTCAGCAACAATGTGCAGGGACACTTAGGGCCCATAGCGGATTGCCTCTCCCAATAAAATGCTCTCATAACAGGGTAACAAATTCTTCTGCAAATCATGTAGTTCCCATTTTTTAGCTTTCAGCAAAACTGAAGGAGAACCTCATCAAGATGCAAGTGACAGATCGTTAATAATAATTTTGATAATAAAATACTATATAATTTCTGGCATCAAATTCAGCTGTGGATCAAAGAATTTTGAGAAATTGCCATCATAAAATTCCTCCCATTCCCATCTTATTTGTGTGACCAAGTGCTCTCAGTGTTCATATCTATAAATGGAAAAAAAGAAGAGTCTATGCCAAACCTCCACTCTAACAAAGACTAATATCTATCCATGGATGTATGAACTCATGGAAAAATTTTAAAAGCCCTATCAATTTCATAAGAGAAATGCTTCCAATAAATGTAAATTTTTATGTATAGTAGTTATTATTTGCAACATATTTACGCCATTTTAAGTAACTGTGTATTAGTAATAATGATAATTCAATCCAAAAGAAAAATTTTAATACGTAGCTCTGTAGTCACAGGAAATTAAAACAATTTTTACTTTAATTTTTAATTAGAAAATTTTCTTTTTAAATTTAATTTCAGTCTTTGTATATACATTTGTTGTAGCAAAATCTGCTAGGGTAATAAATAAAATACTTTCAAACATAATACACACATGGGATAAAATTTGTTACGGGAAATAAAACAGAGTAACACAGGTTCCAGGAATAAAAAAAAGAAAGAGAACATCACAAAATTCCAACTGTTTAGAAGAGCTTGCTTTTTCATTCTTTTAATGAAAGATGATGAGTGCCAAATTGCTATGGATTTGGTTTCATTGGATACAGTTAAAAGAATGATATAATATTTGAACTTAAAATGTTAATACTTATACCAGAAATTGTCTTTCAAGTAATTATAACTTAAAAACTCAAACATAAATTTAAAAATGTGTTAGGGAATATAAGTCCTTTTTCAAAATTATTTTAAGTAGTGCACAGACAAAAAAGACATAGGCTACATTTTTTAAAATAATAATCTGAACGCAGAAAGCCATGACAGAATATGAAAGACGAAGAAGACAATCCTGCCATTAAGGAGTTTAGCACATCTATTGGGTCTATTTGGGGGCAAGCAGTACTTTTGTGAGTATTAAATGAGAAAATATGTGTAAAAGCATGGAGCTTTCCCAGGCCAGGGATCTGATAAAACTTAGTTTCCCTTACATTTAACTAAATTTTTTTGTCTGCATTAAAATCACACATCCTCTTGTTATAGAACAGGAAAAAAAATCACATGCCTGGTAATCAACTTTCATTGAATCTCTCTTCATAAGCTGAAGAGAGTTAAATCATCTTTCTAGTTTCTTTTAAATTCTGAATAAGCCTCAAATGTTAATTTAAAAAGAACAAGTAAAGGAGGGAGGAGAGAGAGAGAGAGAAAGAAAAAAGAAGAAGGAAGGGAGGAAGGGAGGGAGGGAAGGAGGGAGAGAGGGAGGGAGGAAAGAGAGCTTTTAAACACTACGTGCACTGTCTTTCCAAACCAAGCAACTGTGATAACTTTTGTGTTGATTTAAGCATACATTTAACAAAATGAATTTTCCATTGTTTCCACCTGTTTGCCACATAGCTTCAACTGTTCTGCCTTTGACCTGCTTTGGTTCCATCCCACACGGAATCTGCACTCTTGGAATACCCCACCCCTGGGGTCCTCCACCACAGAGTTGGCCTTAGCAGCAGCTGGGAAAACCTCCTGGGGAACAGCTGGTTTCCAAGGCCCCACATTTCTACCACCACCCAGGGTGAACAGAAGTTTTCTGCAATAACGATATTTTGAGGACACATTTCATTAAAACAACCACTTCACAGTTATGTAATAGTATTCCGTTAACAGATAACTGTCATAGTCATCATCTCATTTGGTCTCACTTGGTCTTCAAAGCAAACCTGGCAGACTCCGTAACATCCTGGGTCAGGAGCCAGAGGTCCGGGCCTGGGGTCTGACCCCAGCTCTGATGCTTAGCGCATGAATGACGTTGGGCGAAAAATCACTTTAACCCTCGGGACTCCAACTCCTTAGAAAATGAGAAGACTGGACTACATGATCTCCCTTTAAAATGAACATTTATGGACAAATGCCTCAGAGCATCCTTTCCCCAGTCAACTCCGTCCACTGCTGAATGAAATTCAAACTGATCCCTTACCTCCATGGCACTGCTCACTGTTGACCCTCTCAAATACAACCAAAACAAACCAAGAACCACCTTGCAATATCTCATAGCAACCAAGCTACTTCATTTAATCCTCGCAACACACCTAATAAGGAAGGTAGTTCAGCTATATCGTTACCTCTAGATTTTAGATGAGGAAATTGAAGTGACAATCAGTGATTTCTGGCAATCACACAGTAGGTAGCAACGTCCTGCCTTCTAGTTCTGAGGAAACCAACCCATCTTTGAAAGGAAAAAGTTAACACAACTTTATTGCTAACACTACCTTCATGGGCATCCAGCTCCATGATGCTGACAACTGTCAACCGTTTGGTTGAAAACAGGATCATCCACAGGGGCACATGATACTTTATCTGATCTCTGATCCGCAAACAAACCAGCTCATGGAGCCATACAGGCCTCTAGGTCAAACTTGACATTTTGAGCTCATTTCCAAATTGCTAATTCCTTAAGGGCAGAGATGGAGTCTAAATTGAAACCTTCACCTCCAAGTGGCTCTGCCCTGTGTGTGCCCTGAACATCCTTGTTGATTTGTTTCTCCCGTATCAGGGTGGGTCTCTCCTTGACAACTGGGGGCCACATTTAGCCAAACAGCTGCCCACTGGCGTCTAAAGCCTGCAATATGTAGTTCTGGCAGCATCTCAAAGGATTTATTATTATCATCCCATGATTTCATTATTATTATTATCGCCCTTATGAAATTGGGTAGCTGAGCCCACTACAAAGCATTAAGCCCATGTTTCACATGCGGCAGTCTGTTTTCTGCATTCCCTGCACAGTTGAGGGATTTTTTCCCCCAGTCTCTGCTCACTGTTGGAGGGCTCTAAGAGGTGGCCTGTAGCCATAAATAAGTCGGCCTGAGTATTCCCTCCATCACTACTGCCCTGTCTCGGTGTCACCTTGGCTGGGAGAAGGCTCTTCAAGCGGCTCTTTAGCAAATAGGAGGCAAATAGAATGCAAGACAAGGAGCACAGACCTAGGGGTCAGGAGATGCTAGTTCTGTGACCAAGGGCAAGTCTCTTTGCTAACCTGGGCCTTGGTTTCCTCATATACTAAATGAGGTAACCAAGTGAGATTATCTGGAAGATTAGTCTTGCAGATAACCTTGCTCAGACCAGCTCTAATTTTACCCTTTTCCTGGCTTCTGGAGAGTTCCACAGGGAAGAGAATCCTTTTTTTTTTTTTTTTTTACAGTTTTATTTATTTATTTATTTATTTGTGAGGAAGATCAGCCCTGAGCTAACATCCATGCTAATCCCCCTCTTTTTGCTGAGAAAGACCGGCTCTGAGCTAACATTGCCAATCCTCCTCCTTTTTTCTTCCCCCAAAGCCCCAGTAGATACTTGTATGTCATAGTTGCACATCCTTCTAGTTGCTGTATGTGGGATGCGGCCCCAGCATGGCCAGGGAAGCGGTGCGTCGGTGCGCGCCCGGGATCCGAACCTAGGCCGCCAGTAACGGACCGCATGCACTTAACCGCTAAGCCGCCGGGCTGGCCCCAGGGAAGAGAATCTTGTTAGGAAACTCTCAGGAAAAGACCCTCCCCAAGCCTCACTTCCACTTCTACTGCACTTAACAACTTGCCTCATTAAAAACCAACCTGGTTTACACAAGACTTTGGCGAAAACAAAAGTAGCTCTTTATCAGGGAAATCAGAATTCCTCACCTAAAATGTGCTACAGCCGGAAAAAAAAAAAAAAAGAAAGGGAATTGATTAGGAGCCCTCAGACTTGGGTTTCATCCCAGCTTATCCAATAACTAGCCATGTAGCCCTGAGCAAGTCCCCTCACTGCTCTGTACCTCTGACGACTCACCTTCCAAATTCAAACACCAATACCTCTCTGTTTTACCTACCCAAAATAGTCTTTGAGGCTCACAAGAAAACATGGCTTGAAAATGTAAAGTACAACCCTACATATAGATAAGTCATTAAATTAGGGTCACTTCTCTCTTTCAATCCTAGATAAATCTCAGAAGAACTAAAAGATTGATATAACATTAAAAAGATGTGTATCTTCCTATCAGTAGGGTGGCTGGTGGGTTTATATTTTGTTGTAGAGTTTTAGCAAACCTCTTTATCCAGTTTGATGTAACAAACATTTATTAGGAGCCCACTGTGTACCTTATATTGTGCTGGAGACAAGGGAAGAAATCAAGATAAGTATAAACTTGACTTCCAGGAGTTTACAGTTTTGTAAATTCAAGACTTACACAGACACAAAATTGTAAAACGAATTTAAAAACAGTATAATGACATGTTACAGTGTATGTAGACCTATAACAAATGCTTGATGCAGCCAAGTTGGGATCTGAGCCTTCAGTGAGGGGAAAGACTGGTGTTGACTAGAATTTGGGGCAGGATGCATGGAGGAGACAAAACTGCAGACAGACTGTGAATGAGTGGGATGAGCAGTTTTCTACATTTATGACAGCAGATCTTCAATAACAAACACCAGAATTAAATAAGAAAAAGAATTTTAATATTTTTGGGTTTGGAGAGAAATGTTTATTTCCCAACACTCAATAGCAACAGATTTCAGACCACGGTTTTCCAGCTGATAATTATCAAAGAATCCAAATTCAAATTCATTTAAGTTACAGAAATCACAACACTATAGCATTACTCTTTTTAACTTAATATAAATGTGTGGTCTAATCTAAAGGAACTCTGTAAGAAAACTGAGATCTCCTGCTATGAGTATATTTTCTCAAAATGGCTGCTTTGCACCCAAGGCCTTCCCTAGGCTGACCCCTTTATAAAACATTGGATCCAGCCACAGGTTGATTAGTATTTGCTGAAACGCACTCTGCACATTCCTGCTTCTATGCCTTTGCTGAAATTGTTCACCCCTCTGGGAAAGCCCTCCCCTCACCTCTCCAGGTATGTAAGCCCCGGCTTCCTCAGGACACAGCTGAAACCCAACATCTTCCATGAAGCTGTCACCACCCGGTCCACCGCTTCTCACTCTCTGCTTCTGGATGCCAGTTGTACTTGTTTCCTGTAACATCAATTTGCAACGATCATATTCTTTTTTTTCCTCCCAGATTCAGGTTCTGTCCCCAAATGAACCCATTCATTTAAGTCTCTTAAGGCAGGGAACATAGATACCTCTTTGTATGTCCAGTGCTTGACACGGGACACTGTGATTTGGCAGGCACTCACTAAATATATATTATTGAACATCTAGTCAAGTCCCAAACTAGCCACATTTTCCATCACTCCACCACAACCACCCTCCCATATGAAAAATGGCCAAAATAAGTTAGAAACAAGCTAAAAGGGCTGTATCTGAGGTGGCATATAATGACATAACCTAAAAGAAACACAGTAGCAAGAGATGGGGACTCATTCACTTGAAAAAATTAATGTTCTTACTCTTTAAAGTGATACAGGCATCATTTCAGCATATTCCATAAACAGAAGCATTAATATAGATCTGCCTATCTGAAAAAGGATTTAGCAAAGGACCTTTCTCCTTGCAATGGGACAGCTGAAGAGGTGTAATTTAACAGCTTTCAGAGCCCCGTCACTGTGGTGATTGAGGTGGACAGAAGGCATGGACATGACCAAGGCCCTTAAAAGACACAAACAGGTGGGAGAGTGTGTTGGGGGTGGGCAGAGGGCTGCAGAGGACAAAAAGGAGGAGGCTCGCCTTCGGAGAGCAGAGACGGGAGAAGGCAGAGGGCGAGACTGTCCAGGGAACAGACGAGAGGAGAGGACAGGAGATCTGAAGCTAGCTCTCGTCTAGACAGGACACAATACGAGGTAAAGCTAGAATGAGTGACAGAACTAAAGGAATGGAAGAGAAATGAGCAGGCAGGGCAGAAAGAGGGAGAAATGACAGTCAGGAGAGGGAATGCACACAAAGGAAAGACAAAGATGATTTCTCTGTGTGTGACCAGAAGGAGAGTGATTAAAAAGAGTGAAAGAAAAGTAACAGGGAAGAGGGAATAAGTAAGGAGACAAAATGAGCAATCAGCGCACAGGTACCAGTTAAATGCTTAGAAAATCACCAGGCTGTTGGGCTGAGCTGGAAGGAGAACCACAGCCGTACCCGAGAGGGGACCATCAGAAAGACAGAGGCAGGCAATTTAAGTAGCTAGTTATTGAGGTAAAAATGAAAAAGAAATTGAAGATGGAAAAGGTGAGAAGCAGAAGAGGGTAAACCCAAAGGAGACACTGGCCCAGAAACCTTTTTAACTTTCTGTGAGAATCTTCAAGGCCCCAAACTAGGCCGAGACTCTGACTGACAGTTCTGAGCTCACTGGCTGCTGTTTCCTTGAGAGAATTCTGACAGGAAGGCAGAGAAACGCAAGCCAACACTGGCAGCACTGAAAAAAATAAATAAATAAGAACCCCTGCTCCCAACACCTCGATGGGGCCGAAGCTGCCAGGGAAGAAGGCACACAGAGGAGGAGGGACCCGCCTGCAACTTTTCCCCAGGTATGTGCTGAGCTGCCCCGCCGGCGGCTTTCTCTTCTAATTGTCCTCTGGCCGTTCCTGCCTTGCCCATCTGTCTTTCTTTCTTTGTGAATTTTTGGGAAGCCCTGCGGGCAATCTGCTTCTGTCATCTGGAGCCAGCACGGCAGCATCTATAGGAGCAGGTGAAGCTCTACGTTCTGCATCTCACACAGGCGGGGGAGGACCACTAGAATCCAGATCCATCAGGCAGAGCTAGGCGAGGGGAAATGAAGGAGAGAGATCGCCCCCGCCCACGATATTGGTGCACGGGGATGACTTTGTCGGCTGGTACTGACAATGGACTTGTTTCTGCGAGCCATGCTGGGGCTCGAAGCAAGGGCAGAGGGGAAGCAAGGTGGGCATGGAAGACAGAGGGATAAGGAAAGCTCAAGGGGAGAGATCACGCATAAGCACCCTAGTGGCTGGTCAATTACCTAAAGAAGAGAGCGCTAAGGTTTCAGGAGGGATGGATGAGAATTTAACAGCGCATGACCTTGAACTTGTGGCTTGCCTTTTCAGTGCCTTGGTAAAATATTTTGAATGTATGTTCAAATTTTCTTCAAAGCAACTCGAAGGAAATTATTTCTAATCTATAATTTATCTCAAATATCAATCGTTGGATGGGAGGAGGTTTTGGATGACCTCACAGACGTCCCCACTAAGACAATGTGACATGTCACATCTTTTTTAAAAACTAAGAAGCTAAGTCCCCGAGCAATGTATTGCTTTTGAAAACTAGGACAAGAACCAGATTCTCTGACTTGTTCCCTGGACCTTAAGCAATTCTTAATCCTCACTCAACTTAATAGGTGCACTTAAAAAAAAAATTAAGAAATTTTGAAGCTAAAAAGCTTCATCATCAATCTGTATTATTACATTATGTTGCATGTATTATCACCATGATTCCTCCATAAATACGATATGAGGTCGTTTGAGTCAGTGGACCCTCTCTTGGGCTATCTTCTCAAGGCAAACATTCACCTCATTTTATATCCATTCTTCACCAAACCCCGCTTAAGCTTTCTTGGTAAGAATCGGGAGACAAAAGGATCAGTCCCAGTTACATACAGCCCATCACCCGGAAACACTTGGTAACTTCACAGTCAGGCCTTCCCTCTCTTTGGAGTGTTGACCGTCTGTCTGCACCCTCACTGGTGAAAGCTCCTCCCACCAAACTTCTGAAGACGGCTCACTCCTTCCTGGCTTCTGTAATCTTCTTGCTCACCTTCTCATTTTCAGGGAGCTCAGAATGTAAGAGTTCATTCCTTGCCCTGAACTGTTGAATGTCAGAAACATTGTGCTAGAGCAGTGGTTCTCCAAGTGTGGTCCTCAGACCAGCAACATTAGCATCACCTGGGAACTTGTTAGAGCTGCATATTCTCGGACCCCACTCCAGACCTACTGACTCAGAACCTCTAGGGGTGGGCCCGGCAATCTGTGTGTTAGCCAGCCCTCCAGGTGACTCTGGTACACTAAATTCAAAGGTTAAGATTTTTTGTGGTACGATTTCCGGAATCCACAGAGCTCAGATCTCCTTACAGGTGTGACTCTGGTCACCTACAGGGCTATAGCTTCTGAAGGAGACCCGTCCACAAACCACCACCTCTCAGTAAGCGCCAATGTCCTTCATCTGTAAGACAGGAATATTTATAGCATAAGTTACCCGTTACAGCACTGAGAACAGTGCCTGCACACAGTAAGTGCTCTCTAAGTGTGGTGGTGGCGGTGGTTTTATCTGCTCCACCCTTACTGTGCAAAGGCCTTCACCGAGTGGTGTGCGAAATCAGAAATGAAGCAGTCAGGACCCCAGCTCTTATGAGAGGAGACGCAGGCGTTATGGGTACACAAGGAATCAAACCACAAGGTAAGATGTGATATGTGCCTAAGTATAGGTACAAGGAAGAGGAACTACACAACAGAAAGAAAACTTTGTGGAGAAAATCTTTTGAACTGAGCCTTAAAGAGAGAGTAATTTTAACCGGTGAAGATGGATAAAAAGAAAAGAACATGCCAGGTGGAAGCTAAGCATAGAGAACATTGGAAAGATAAGATATCAGAGGTGTGGACAATAGTGCCTGCTCCCTTTCTGTTGCTAATTTGTTAACTGTTCATGTTGTGGAGAGGGATCCCCCTGTTGTGGGTCTAACCATTTGTTACCATGTTTGCAGAAATCCTTCCTTTAACCCAAACTAAATCGTTATCCTTAGACTGTTGTAAGATGAGTCCTTTCCCGTATTAACGATTTCATTACTTGAGCATCCATATCTCTCTTTCTCATTTATTATTAGATCAATGTTTTTCAAAGTCCTCTGCCCACTTGCAACAGAATAAATTGGGAGTGGTTTCAAAAATGCAGATTCCTGGGCCCCAGCCCAGATGGCTTATTTCAGCATCTTTGAGAGCAAGTCAGACGAATCTGCATGTTAACCAGCTCCCTTGTGATTCTAATTTTCACTCAAGTTTGAAAGCAAATCTCCCAGAGCTGTTCTTTCCCAAATTTGCTGAGCATTGAAATCACGTGGGAGTACTTGTTAACACTATGCACACCTGGCCATTCCCACAGAGATTCCAATTCTGTGGCTCTGGAGTGGGGTGTAGGGAACAGGAGTTTTAATAAGTGCCTCTGTGGCACTAAGGATCGGGCAAGAAATACAGTGTATTAGAATGAAGATGTGTTTTGGGTTAGAGAGGTAGGTCTGCCATTTACTAGCTGTGTGATTTGGGTGAGTTTCTTAACCACTCTGTGCCTCCAAATTACTTAACCTGCTGGGAGTCAGTTTCATCCTGTGTAGTAAGAAGTGCTTCACAGAACTGCTGGAGGCATACGTAAGTAAATAGCTTAGTATGATATTGGCTCCCTCTCCACCCCTGGCCCCATCCTCCCCCGAAGGGCCTGCTCCAGCTCTCCAGCTGTGATGAGAGGAAGGGCAAGGACAATAGTGATGGCAAAATGCCCCCAATATTCACCTCTTCTGAGAAAGGTGGCAGGAGGCCTGCAGGGAGAGAAGCTGGCCTTGCTCCTGGCTGCCCCTTGGAGGTTAAAATGGGACTCATGCCCACGACTGAATCAACCTTCAGAACTGGCCAATCCCCTAAAAATAGCAAGACGTTCTGGCTGAGCCTTAGGAAAAATAAGGTCCTATCTCGACATACTATCCCACGCTTGCCTTAAAAAGAGGGGCCTCTGCTTTATTTCCTACCTCCTCAGCCAGATAATGGTAAGCCCCAAATAATTTGGCTTGTAACTTGGTGAACTCCAGAGTTGCCTGTGTTTCACGGGCAGCCACCAAGAACACCAGCAGTGAATCCAGTGCACAAGGTCACAAGTGCTCAGCCCTTGGGGTGGATGCATCTGTGCAGACCACTCCTCCTGCAGACACTAGAGGGTCCTCATCCCCTAAAAGCATGCAATTCTGATCACAGTTAAACAACTGTTATCGGTTGGTTAAAACTTCCAGGCCCGACTGTGGGGCAGGGAAGGGATGAGGAGAGCTAAGATGCCTCTATGCAAAATTCAGAGATTGAGACACAGGTGATTTTTCTGCAGAAAGTCCTGGTTTCCTCTCCTCCTCCAGCATAGGTATGGCTGACTGAGGTCAGATCTGTTGTCAGAGGGCAAAGGCCTGTGGTCAATAAGGGGACACTCAGAGCATCTCATCATCTGTATCTTTTCATAAAGGTCCTGAAAATCTTGTCAGAAATGATTCTGATGGATACCTTTCCTTAACAAATCCTTTCAAACATACCAAAACGTAAAAATCGTTTTTTAAAAAATGGGAAACCAAAATTGTGGAGAAATATTTTGATAATATTTAAGCTTTCCCAAGTATCTTAGAACCACCCTTTGCATAACAATTGTCATCTGAATGAAACTCTACAGTAAATCAAATATAAGGATTTCCATGCAGTGAGTAGTTTCAGTTGCTGTATTAACATTAATATTAAATATATTAGATAATAATGGTAATAGAGACTATTAGAGGTCTAATACTGTGTTCACAGCACTTTACATAAATCTATCACATTGAAGCCTCTTGTTGAGTAAGTATTCTTATTCTCACTTTACAGATGAGGAAACTGAGGCTCAAGGAGGTTAAGTAGCTTGCTCAAGGTCACAGAGCCAGAACGAACAGATGCCCCAGCCACGCTCTTCCTCCCTACATCCCTCTGCCGCCAATACCCTTGAAGATTACATTGTGTTAGTCTATAATTCGGACTTCTCCCTGTCTCAACCCATCCTTGATTTTTCCCAAATCTGAGAGGCTTTCTGAGGACCTTTCTTGTGAAATCACCGTCCTCACTTCTCTGTAATGTTGTGTCCGAGACATTTATGTTCAAATAGTCCCCTGCTCAGAGAAAGAAATATGAAAAAACTGTGACTGCTGTTTACACTTTTGATTCTACTTTTACCGTGATTTAAGTTCTGAATGCTTTAAAAATGGTACTTGCTTCTCAGGATCAAGGGAAAGGACAATTTATTAATTCAAGGCTTTTGAACAATTGTCTGATTACAGAATGGAGAGAGGGAGAAATAAATCTTGATTTCAATAACATGTTGAGTGACATTTTATATTGCCATCGGCCTGTTCTCCTAAGAAATTCAAGACTCTCATGCATGTTAACGCATTAATCTTCAACCCCCTCCCCCCGATGAGCAGATGGAGTTACACAACCACTATTTGCAGATAAATGGTGTGGGATCTGGTACAAGGACGAGGGACAGAAAGGTGGGGATTTTGCCAATATCACACAGCACACAAGTGGCCAGGTGCCACAGCAAACCTCCCCATTTTTCCTATTAACACCACCTGCCAAAGTCAGACGATTTGGACTGGTAAGAAACTAAACTACAAATAATCTGGAAAAAACCTATATCCACCTGCCATATCAACGCCCTTTGCCCTGTGTAAAATTCAGAGAAACGTGTCTTTATACTCCCCATCCTAGACTTTTTTCTCCCATTTATGCCTGGTCTGAAACATTTTGATTTTGTTGTAGTTGTTTGTTTTGTTTTTCCAGCCCACCTTTCCTGCCATTTTCCAACCTGTTCCATGAATTTCCTTCTTGCATCTTGTTATATGACCAGGGAAACTAGGACAAGTGTTTAGATAAGACTTTTGTCATAGGTATTCCCATTTCAAACTTTCCCTTCAGGTTCAAAATTCTTTGTGTGTTCTAAGTTGATTAGAATTTAGTTTCCCAGAATCAAGAATGATCAAGTAATTGGCTATTAAAAGTTTTTTATTGTTGTTTTTTTCCTTCAGATTTTGAAGGGAAATTTTAAGTAACTTTTTTGACCACATCAGATTGGGCTTGACAAAGACAAAACAATTCACACCCAAATGTTGGGGACAGTCTCACAGGTGGGTGGTTAGCACTGTCTTGGTTATCTCACATCATTTCCCTGGAAATCTATTTCTTTTATATTCTTACATGAATTAATCACCTTCTAGACCTTAGCCGGCTCACGAAGGGCAAGTCTTTTCAAGCTGGCTCTTTCTAGTTCTCTGGACCAAAAATCCCAGTGGTCTTTCTCATCTATGCAAACCCTCACTTCTGAAACTCCCATGCCGAACACTTCGGAGGATCTAGATCTGACAGATTTAACCAGTTACAATGAAACTTTACTCAGCTCTTAAGTTTCCTGGTTCCCTGGAAGAGATGAGACATCCTAATCTTCTCAAAGGCACAGCCACACCTTCTCCTTGGCCCTCCTGCCTCTCCTCCTCATCAGCCCCTGCTCTTGACTGACCGCCATCCCCAAACGTGGAGGAGGAGGAACAGCCCCACACTCTCACTCATATGAAGCGCGCACGCCGACTACGGGGGAAAACATGTTTTCATAGCAGAAGCTTATATAAGCACTGGATTGGATTATGAGTTACTGGATGATTCCCAAGGTCAGCCAGAAAGACTTCGGTGTGCCCAGGACATTTTCCTGAGAAAAAAGTATGGTTTCTAAGCCACCACCACCCCCCGCACCCCAAGTGCACAGCTGCAGAGGAACAAATGTGCAAGAGTGTAAAGCCCAGGAGCGTTGTCTTCCCTCCCTTCCTTCTCAGCTCTTGCCTTCCAAGCCTACTTCCATGGGTTGATCCGAGACTGTCCCTCCAACTCGATTAGTTTTCTTTAAAGGATTACTATTTACATATATGAAAACCAATTCGTTTCTATGACCCCCATCTGTAAAGCCAGATAAAAATAATGGCTATTTCATAGAGTAGTGAGGATTCAAGGAGCCTGTCTATAGAGAGTAGGCTTGAAAAAAATTTGTTCTTATATTTATTACTTTTATTATTAGACTCCGTGAACTGCCCTTGTCAGTGCTGTGAGTCTCAAACCTTCTTTGGGGTTCAATTCTTCTCTTGGCACACTGCCTGTTTCCTGGCAGAGAATCAGATGCCATGAAGCCAAAAACCGCACCTCCCTCCAGCCGGGGTGGCCCGTCCAGACCCCGAGGGGCGCAACAGCTGCCAGCGGCCCTCGCTCTTTCGCGGCTCGGGCCTCACAGATTGCGGGGCAGGTGAAGGGCTAGAGGAGCAGAAGCCGAACACAAAGATCCTTCCCACAATGAACAATCGTGCTTGGAATGCTGCACCAGCAGCTGCGGCCCATCCCAGGCGCCCACGACAGACATCCAGTAGGAAACAGGAGGGCCTGGGGCTTTCTGAACGGGAGTTGCTCTCTGCGCACAGGCAGAACAGTTCTCTGTTGGATTCTCTCTCTTTTTAAATTTTTGCTTCATGGGTTTCCAAACGTTAGAAAAGCTTCATATTGAAATATATAAGCAGCAGCTAATAAATTAATTAATAGTAATAACAAAGGTTATAACTGCACCAAAATAAACCAGTGAGAGTTGGGTGCCATTTATTTCTGAACAAACAGTAGGGGAAGACATTGGGTCCCACGAAGCACTGCCATCCTTCACCACAGCTGTATTCCAGGATGGTTTGGGGATGACAGGATGGATGGATATGGTCCCAGTGGTCCTGCCCTCTAAGTGTTGCCCACCTAGAGGACAAGGAAGGATGCGAGCGCCCCACGCCTGAGATGCCGGGCTGCGTCTGGACAACAGAGGAAGCCAGGCCGGGGCCAAGACTGCTTCCCGAGGCCACATGCTTCTTTATATCCCCATACGGATTACTTTGCTATGGAATGTAAGGAAGTGTGTGGTTTCAGCAAGTGCCTCTTCACCGGCCCCACGGTCCCCCCCAGAGCGCAGGTTTGACTCTCTTCCTCATCAGGGCTTTGCACCAGCAGGCATCTCCTTCACCAACGCGGCGAGAGCCTCTGAATCCTGTCTGGGGCCCTCTCCCACCCGCCCTTCTCTCCTTCTTGAGGTTTCATCGCTCAGCCCAAGGGTTCAGGCACACTGACTGTTGTCCCAGCCTCTCAGACCTCACTCCTCATGCCCGCTTCACGGGGAGAGGCCATGTCACCTAAAGATTTTCCCCAGAATCAGCCCTGGCCCTCCTCGCTCCTTCCTCCGGTCATTTTGCTCCTGAATGAGATGTTCCTACCAACCAAACTGAACTGTGATTGCTTCAGATCCATCGGCATCACTTTCCCTTATACTCCTCTGCGTCTGTGACAGTCTGCACATTTCCAAGGGCTTTCATTGAGATAGGCAGGTGCCGTGAGGCTCGGGGGAATACAGTCTCGGGTCACAGTCAGTCCCTGGGCCCTGCTCTGCTCTCTTTTCCACTTCACATCACAACTCTGGCACAAAGCAGCACTGGGTGAGGCTGTTTGCGGAAAAGTTTTGAGGTTCTCAAATAGTGATTCATTCATCTAATTGGCTAAGTTCCTTTCTCCTCTCTTCCCTGAACCCCTTTGTTCCCAGCCCTGACCCTAAAGGGCCTGAACCCACACCAGAAGGAGTTGGACTTACAGAGGGAAGCCCTGAGCAAGAGGAGAGACAACAGTCACCCAGGGCTCAGGCCATCGCCTACCCCAGAATTTCAGAACGAGGGAGGAGGCTGAGGGGTCTCCCTCCCTCACTTACATGCCAGCTCCTGGATGACTTCATGCATTCCACAGCTCTGCTTCCGTGTCTTAGGGTGAGTGTGTGTGAGATGAGGGCTGGGACCACACGAAATTGATACTATGAGTTCTTAAGCAGAACCACGCAAGGAGACACCACAGGATTTGACCGATGTGTGCCGAGATGCACAGGAGGAGGCTATAAAATAGATCTGAGAAAGAGCAAAACGAGGCCATAGGAAGAGGTGGAAAGGGAAGGATGGATGCAGAGTGGCTGGAGATGAAGGGACCATTCCCTCAAAGGTGACAGCACCCAGAGCACACCGGACCAAGCCCCCACCAGGCTGCAGCAACACAGGTGACACCGCCCAGCTACCTCTTCCAGACACCAGGCAGTTGTCTAATGGCCTTCAAGGGCATGCCAACCTGTCCTCCTGGGGGTTTGGGGGGAATTAAGAAGAACAAGGGGGAATTACTAGAGATAGGGCAGCTACAGGACTGAACACAGAAACATAGATCAGTGGTTCTCAATTGGAGGTGATTTTGCCCCTCATGGCAGATTTGGCAATGTCTGGGGACGTTTCTCGTTGTCACAACTAGGGGGCTCTACTGGCATCTAGTGGGTACAGACCAGAGATGCTACCAAACACCTAACGATGCACAGGACAGCCCTCTACAGCAAAGACTTATCTGGCCAAAAATATCAATACACTGAGATTGAGAAACCTGCTTTAAATAGAGGTGCTTTAAGTGAATAAGTTCTCTGACATCAGCATATTAGGGCACACTCTATCTCCCAAAGAAAATTATTGCCCTTCTCTTACCAACACAAGTCGGTCTTCATGTCTGTAAAATAGGCAGATGCCTCAAAGTTGTGCTTCTTTCCATTGACAAGACTTTCCCTTTTCTAACTCATACCTGCTCTAAAGATAGTTTTCCCTTTCCTACCCTGAGGTTGATTTCAGGTCATCTGCTCAGAAACTGGGGGTGCGTTGTGTGGGTGGGGCAGGATGTGAGCAAAGGAGACCAGAGGTAAGATGACGAAGCGCAATGTCCTGATTGAAGACATTGCACTGCAAGAGGCTTGTCTTTCTGACTGATAAGCTGAACATACTTACTTTTTCCGTCCTGATGTCAGACTGTCTGGCTGACCTCCACCCCGGCAGCTACCTACTCCCTTGCCTCCCAGGGGGAACTGGAGAAGGATGGTAGGCTAGGACGAGGTTAGCCAGAGGAAGAGCTGTTGAGCAGTGGCCCCAAGACACCTAAGTCATTGGGAGGAGGAGGAGGAGGGAAGTAAGATGCCTGACTGCAGAGCCAGCAGGATGCATGCCAAGGAGGAGGGGACTCAGCACAAGAGAGAAGCTTCGACATCATCCTGCACAAACAATTCTAGAACCAAGCCATAGCTGATGGGGCCCCGGCCTTCCCACCACCACCATCACAGTGTGTTTTACCTATTCCCCACTTCTACGGTGCCTTGTTGAGTGGTTTGATTTCTGGGACATCTTATTGATTCCAGACAGAGCTCTCAAGCTGGGGTCTATCTAGCAGAAGTCCACGTGGCTGAGAAAACAAGTTCTGCTTTTCCTGATCAGTGGTTTCAACAACTTAAGGGATGAAATGAAAATACTTGCAGCTGAGGGAAGGGAAACACGTGACGGACAGGCTGGAGTTGAGAGTGAAACTCTTGGCCTCAAAAGCAGTCAGAATTGTCTCTAGGACTTTCCCACAACCCCTGAAAGTGGCCACTGTACCCATGGGTGACTTAGAGTTTGACAACTTTCTTTGATATCACTAAGCCTTACAACAGGCAGGCAAGGTAGGTATGCTCCTCCACTGTACAGATACAGAAACTGAGGTTTAAAGATGTTATCTAACTTCCTAAGAGCAAAAGAGCCAGGAAGCATAAGTGGGTTCAAACCCAGAGAAGTGTGACTACAAGGTCACAGATTTTCTACTCAATTACACTTCTCTTCATCAGAGAGAAAAAATAAAAGGGCAGGCACATCTACCCCCAAGGGAGAAGCACAGCTTTCTGGCATCCTATAAACTATCCTTTCTGCCGACCTCTTCCCCATCTGCTCAAATACATCCTGACGATAGCCAGGGCACCTCTCAGGGGAGTGTCTCCTTCTTAATCAGGACCCTGCCCCCTTGATCACACTTTCCTAGAAATAGGGGGAAACCAGTGAGTACCTCTGCTAGTCCAGTGGTTCTCAAATTTTAGCTGTTTCAGAATCACCTGAAGGGCAGGTTACAACACAAATGTCTGGGCCCACCCCCAGATATTTTGGACTAGTGAATGTTGCTTCTCCTTTGCAAGGTCAACCTACAAGTTCTTACATATTGGAACCCAGACTTCTTCTTTAGAAGTCTACAAGAATCAAAGATTTCCCCACCTACCTTGAGAAACCATGTAGTCAATTCTGCCCATTTGTCAAATCAAACAACCTCAATGTCTATCGCCAGGAGAATGACTAAATATTGTAGTATATTCACATAGTAGAAACTATAAAACAATGAAAATGAATAAACTGCAGCTGCCACATCAATATGCGTAAATCTTACAAACATCATTTTAAGTGAAAATACCAAGTCACAGAAGAATACCTATGATAGACTACCATTATATTAAAAAACAAGCAATATATTTTTGAGGAATATATGCATAAATGGTAAAAACCATAAAGAAGAACATTTAAGTTATAAGAAAAGAAGGAATAATAGTTACCTGTGAAGGGAAACTAAAGAGATAAATTAAGAAAAGCATTCAAGAAGCCTTAACGGTGTTGGGAAAGTTCTTTTTCTAAGATAGATGGCTGTTTGTGGGTATTGGTTTTATCATTATGTGTCATAACCTACACATGTATTACATATATTCTTTTATAAATATATCATATTTGAACAAAAAGTTATAAAATTTGTTTTAAAAATTAAGATGTAAGATACTCAAAATATATACACCAAAATGCTCAATTTATTTTGAAAGATGAGAGGAGAGACATTTATGGGAGACTTTCATTTTTTCATATTCTACAATTTTATACCATTTTGGTTCTTCACAATGTTCATATTTGAAAAAGGAATAAGGATCAAAGAAAGAAAATAAAGTCATGCAATGCAAAATACAAATTATGTATGGTTTTCACAAATCCTGTGAGAGGACGCTCTGGGCAAGGCAAGCTCTGGGATTGTATTCATGCTGATGCTGGTTCTCTCTGTGTTGCAGACTTGGACAAGTGATGCTCAAGATGTACCAAGGAATCCTCACACTAGAGGCTACAATCACCTCCCAAGGAGCGGCCCCCTGCTCTGGCTGGTCAAACGGAACCAAGTCCGTCTTCCTGAGAGGTTTGGTCCCCTTCAACCAGCTACAGCAGAGCTGGCAATGCCCAGTCCTTGGAGAAACAGAAGAGACTCACCTGTGGCTGAAATTATCTACTGATGCTTCCCTTAAGGAAAAGACTCCGATCTTGTTATTATATTCTCATGGGAGAAAAGAGGAGCCCTGGGTTCAAAAGTGAGCAAGATTTTTATGCTCAACACAGAGACCTCTGTGCCTTTGCACCCACAACCAGACCCACTCACATGCTCTTGACACATAGCCAGTAAAGATTTTTGAAAATGGAATTTGTGCCAGCCCTGGTCCAACCAGGAGAAAAGCATGAGATGCAGAAGACAGGGTTTCTGCTCACAAGGGGTAACAGTCTTAAGTAAAGAAAGTGGATGTATGCATACGGCATGATTCAGTGGAATTCCAAGTCAAAGCATGGCTAGTTCCAAGACATAATTCTTCTTACAGAGCCCACCAAACATGCCTGGCACACTGTGTACCATCAAGTTTCTATTGACCCATTCAGCCCAAGATATCTATTCACTAAGAAATATACATGTGACTCAGTTTCCTGATCCTTAGAATGGGGATAATAATCATAGCACCTATTACATATGGTTTTATGTGGAATGAAATGAGAATACAAGCAAAAGAGTTAGGAAGCTCTCAATAATTGTTACCTGTTATTAAGAGGGGATCCTCACCTGCCCTACCAATTTCTCTTTCAAGATTTGTATCTCTGACAGTGGACCTAGGACCATGCCCAGAACTTAGCGAGTGAGTGCTCAGTAACATTTGTTCAAATTCCATAAGACCATGTGCTCACTTGCCATCCTCTGACACGAATATGGTCACATGCTGCGTAGAGCCAAGCACAGTCTCCACGCGGGGGAGCCTGGGGCTCACCCGCACGTGCCTTGGAGTCAGGAAGCCTGGGTTTGAACCCTGCCCCTCTCATTTGTCAGCTGTGACATCTCCTCTCTGAGCCTCAGTTAACATTGTATAAACCTTAGTTTCCTCATCTGTAGAATGGGGACAATGATACTTAAAGTTGATCTAAAGAGTTAAAAAGGCAATATTTGCAAAGAGCCAAATATAATTTCTCAAGAGACGATAGCTGCTGTTGTTTTGCTGTTGTAAATGGCAACAGCTCAAGGACAACGTGGTGTCCATTCCCCTTCCCCACGAAAGGGTAAGACCAGATTAAAAAAAATAGAAAAACTCAAAAACTGAAACTTGATAACACGGTAATTTTATATTCCAACTATTAATTCTACTGTCATGTAGCGTGCATTTACCCTTGTATGGGTTACTAGTATGTAATAATTTTTACTAAAAAAAAAAATGCTTCATACATTAAACTGAGAGTATCATCTTACAGAAACATCATGCCTGGAAAGCCTTCCTTTGAGAGCACTGTTGAGGTGCTGGACTGGAACCACGTGTCCTCCTGAGTACATAAAGGCGGCGGAGCGGGTTTTCCAAAGGTGTGGAGTTTAGACATAGCCACTGGAGCCAGACTGCCTGGACTCAAATCCCAGCACTCTCACCCCCACCAGCTGTGCCACTTTGGGCAAGTTGTTTGACCTCTCTGGGCCTGGATTTCCTCATATGTAGAATGGGGATGTTAATAATAGTATCTATGTCATAGGGTTTTCATAAGAATGAAATGAAAATACATGTACAGATATAACACTAGTGCTGGATACATCATAAGCTTGTAAGAGTTTTTATCTTTGACAAAGTACCTGAAATGTTCCTGAAACTAAATTGGTGTTTAATAAAAAATTATTTAATAAATGATTATTTTCTTTATTTTCCTATTCTAAACGCAAACTATGGGATCATGTAATTTCTGGTTCAACTATTTCTGCTTTTCTCTTTAAATACAGCACACTGTGCAGACCAGGAGTGCAGGGTGGGATGCTGACCAGCTCTCTCTGCCTCCCCAGTTCTGCAGTGGGATGGAGCTTCCCCAAGAGCTAGATGTACGCCCCTGGAGGTAGCGGCAAGGGGATCTCGAAGCACGGTGTCAGAGATCTCAAGAAGACACATGGAGGGACGGAAGGGTTAACCAAGGTAAAAGTAAATATGACATGGTTAAAGACCAGACATACTTAACAAGCGGGACCTTTTCCATCCGGGAGAGCAGAGGTCATGTAGGTAGAGAAGAGACGACCAATGGCAGGCACAGGCAGTATGAGGCTAAAGAAAGGGTCACTTCGAATTTGGGATTTTATGGCTAAAGTACCTGATGAAACTGGACAGAACCGTATAAGTCTAAGACTAAATAATGTCTTCCCTATGTTAGGAAGAAGGCAACCCACACAGCTTGACCTGAAGGACACCTAGCTACCCCCATCTACCGAGTGGTTTTGGAAGCGACTCTTCATCTATGGCAGGTCATAGGACTTCCGCCAAGAGTCAGAGAACACGGGGTAAACATTACCCTTCATATTCTTCCACGCTTGCCCTTGACCAGCCCATCTTTGAGGGTCACAGGATGGAAGCAGTTCTAGACACAGCCTGTGTCCGAACTCAAGATACCATACCAGCCCCTTGTACTTGGCCCCTGAGAATACAACTGCAATTCCAGCTTCTGTCTGATTTTCATGAGACCAGAAGAGGAGTGAATGCATCTCTGCTCCCACTAGCCACTAAAAAGAAAGGCAGAATCCTTAAGAATATGTATGTTTTCTGGCAAGTTTGAATGGTCTTGATATCTTTGTCCAGAGGTCCCGCAAGACCAAACTCTGCATTTTAGAAAAGAATCAAGTTCACTCAAAGAGCTGGGCATCGTGCCCATGGGCTGCTCCTCTCATCCTGCCACAGCTCCTTTTCAGGGCAGAAATCTAGGTTAGGCCTACCCAGCGAGGCATGTGGTTTTGTTACTGCTGCTGTGACCCTTCGTGTGTGTTCCTGTGTAATCATCATCCCTGTACCGGGAAGATGCAGCACATGACATCACAGTGGTCAAAATTGACAACTCTGGATCACCTTCAAAATGGACCCCACCCCCACATCCGGTGAGCGTTATCTCTAAGAGGGAAAAAATGATAACACACAAGGGCTGAAGGAGCTCTTTCTCCGAAGAAGTTGATGGAAAATAGTGCTGGGGATATCTAGCTTGCAGGAATTCAGAGAAAACAGGAAAATCCCATTAGACGAAGTTCATTACAGATTTTCTTTTTGATGTTCATTCTCAGTGTTGGCAAGACTATTGGCCAACAGGCAGCTTATTTTGCCGTACCAGGTCTGTTTTTGCCCACTGCACAGAAAGCCAAACACAGAGAAGACGAGATTACAGCAGAGAGAGAGCGTTTATTAATCACAAGGCGGCCAAGTGAGGAAAAGGGAGAATGAATCTCAAGTCCACTTCCCCAAAAATAGAGACTCAGGGATATTTATGGGGGAGGGGGCAAGGTGGTCTGAAATGATTGGAGGTGAGGAAAGAGGAGGTAATTGACGATCTGCGCAAGCGTAGTCAGGTTTCATGCTTCTTCATAGGATGCATGTTCATCGAATGGTGGCATTAGCATGCCCCAAGGGTGGAGTTTTAACCTTTTGATGTCAAAAGGTCACTTATTGGACATATGTCTGGGTGGTCCCAGTTGATGGGCTGGTGGTCTCAACTGGCCTGAAGTGGAGGGTTCCAATTCCTGAAAAAAATAGCTCAAACACCCATTACTATGGTGACCCAGGCACCAGGGAGATGTTATCTATAGGAACCTAGTGGGAGTCAGCATATTATCTAAACAGCACAGTTAACTAAAATGGGTAAGTTTATCATGCAGATTTAAGTCCTCGCCTTCCGTTCTGATAGGTTTCTAGGTAAGGCCATCCCCCCCCCCACCCTCCTGCTCCTTGCTGGTACGGGGACGGAGACATCTTTACAAACGGAAATTTCCTTTACAAACGTAAATGTCTCTTACAAAGGGTAACCTGAGCTAAGAATGGGCTTAGCAAGGACCCTCCCAGACACAGAGATGTCTATGGTGATGGCCTGTTCTAGGAGCAGCCCATCCCAAACTCTTACGGTCAGTTAGTGGGGGTGGGGGTCAAAGTGTCTTTCAGGCAGAGACATATTTTGAGGCGGCCAGTTCCTATCCCCTATAGTTACTAGCTGCTGAATCATCAATGGCTGTTTGCCGGTTTCACTTTTACGCTGCTGCTGGGAGTGAATATCGGTATATACTCTCCAGAGCATGACTTACCAACACGTCTCCATTGAGGATGCTATTATTTCTCTGCCCAGAATCCTCCCTTCTTCTGTGAACAGCTCAGTCTCCTTCTTGGCCATTCTTCTTAAAATTCTTCCTCCACTCCATTCACCAGGTTTCTATGAGAACCTGTCATGACCACACACCGCTGTGGGAGCTAAGCAATCCTAGAGAGCCCTTTTATGGGAATTTGGACTTGTGGTCTATAAAACTCAGGGATATATTTCCCTGGAGAGCTAAAATGGAAAGATGTGAAGCTCCACAATTAGTCCCAGTATTTCCTGCCAGTGCTCAGTAAGAGAGAATGAACCAATTACATAAAAAGAAACCAAAGAGAGAAGAGAGGCAGAGTCCTAGAGGTATTTAAGTCCTGGACCCATTTATACCCAAGGCTCAGTTCCCATATCCTGTATCCCTTTTTACCTAAGGCACTTAACACTGAAATTCTGTCACTTGGAAACAAAAGGATCCTAACTCATATAGTATCAAATGCGTACCCTTCGACTTAGGAGTTTATTCTAAAGCTTTATTGTTAAGTGACAAGAGCAAAATAACATGATCCATTTTTGTTTAAAAAAATACATCTAGGTATATGTTGAGAAAAATATGGAAGGATCTAGAACGAAAGTCAATAGTAAATACTTCTAGACAGTGGATCTTGAGAGTGGTTCTCTGAATTTTCTAAATTTTGCCCAAAGAGTATATATTACTTGTATAACAAAAAGTGAGAAGTAGAGGTTTTTTAAATTTTTATATTTTTTTATTTTTCTCAAAGCTATACATGTGCAAGGTTTAAATTTTTAAAGCTTTTAAGGAAAAACAGTAGTTTTCTACTCCACCCCCAATTTCCACTCCCCGGTGGTATCCACATTCAAAACAATATAAATATTTAGAAGAGAACATAGACCATGATTGGAAATGCATGTGAGTCAGATCATGCCATCCCTGCTCTAAACATGACCATTACTTAGGGTAAAAGCCTGATGGCTCTTTGAAAGACAGGGCTGAGTTCTAACACTGATTCCACCTCCGTGGAGTGCCCCCCTAAGTCCCTGCAGGCAGAGGAAGCTGGGAGAAGGGTAGGTGGGGTACTGCAGAGGACCCTCTGTTCAAGGCCCAGTGTGGACCCTACTCTGACCATCCTATGTCTTAGGGAAAAAAGCTTCATACACTTCTTGACAGAACCTTGCTGCTGAAAACTCTCCTTGATGCCCCACATAAATCCCCCCTACAGAGAAATTCTACCCAGTGGCCTAAGCTCACGGTGATGTCCTTGTTACTGCCTGACCCTGCTTCAACAGCAGTTAGCATATGTGACAGCCACTGTGGCCTCTGTCTCCCCTGTCCATCCCCCAGCCTTTCATATCCTCTTCCTGAGGCAGCAACTGTGTGCACCTTAGAGAAGTGGAAAAAGGCCATCGTAGAAAACCAACCACCTGTCGACTGGCTTTTCCTGGCCTTCAACCCCGAAAACTATGGTGCTCAGTAAAGCATGTTAGCCAGGGTAACCCACCGCTGCTTGACTCATCCAAACCGGAATGCTCCACAGCGGCAAGGGGCACATCACAAAATAAAACACTTACACCTACAACAAATGAAACCTCTCCTGCCTGTGGCAGTGGACACACCACACACACACACACACACACACACACACACACACACACACACACACACACACACACATATATGTATATGGTAGAGAAATGAAGTGCAGAGAAGGGAAGAGAAAGGGAATCCTTAAAAAAATAAGCTTCTTCTGTTACAGACATTCCTTTGGCTCCCAGTCTTTCCAAGCGGCAAACGACATTTTCGGTCACCCTCCCTTGCAGCCTATCAACTGCTTTGTTCATCACCACCCACACGTGTGCTGGGAAGGGTGCGTGCTGGGACACGAGGGTATGAAAGGAGGTGCAAAAAAGCAGAGAAAGAAGGATGGAGAAGAGCATGGAGGGAAAATAAAGGGAATTTTGTTTTTAAATATCGAAAGCAAATAGTGTAATCCTGAATATATATCTTCCAAATAAGTTGCATCTTGGGCAGTTTCTATGCAGGAGGCAGTAACTCCTTCTCAAACTCCAACAATGGAGGGTATTTTTATTTAATCACAGAAGTGCTTTTTGAGGAAGAAGGATTTCAGAAAGACCTCTAGGGGAACTGATTTGGAGACTTATGGAGAGGCAGACATTTAGAAAGGAAAAATCCAATGAAAAGAGTAAAGATTAAAAATTCCATACGCATTACTAGTCTCAGATATTTTTCTTTGTTACTTTATTTCCTTCTCTCACTTCTCTTCGTCCCTCCCTGCCTCCTTCTCGTTGCATTTTCCTGGCTCCCTGGAAGGCCCCTGCCTGAATTCTGCACATCGTAACAGGTTGCAGTTTCATCGGACGGGGCTGAGTCTGTGAGCATCACCCCCGGGGGCCCCACCTGGCCCTCAGCGCTTCAATGATTTGCAGGAACGTCACTAAGTCCCCCAAGTCAGAACTGCTAGGCTTCAAACTGGCTGACACAGTGGAATTGACCCAGCAAATCTTCCCTTTACATCAGCTTGAAGGGGAAGGAGGGCAAATAAGGCCAGAGCAGGAAAAGCCAAGAGCATCCTGGGGGCCAGAGCTGAGGTAAGCATGAGTCGGGGCCTCTGCAGATCACCCATTACTTCCGTGGCTCTCAACGGAGATATGTGTGTGCTTGTCATTTATGCCACTCCTACTCCCCCAGTGAACACATACAGAAAACCTTTAGCATTCACCGCTTTGATTCTTCATAAGTGACTCTAAAAGCCCATGACGTCGTAATTTATAATTTTGCTGACACAGGAATTTGGCTCTCTCTGAGGCTGGCGTGTGGAAGTGAGTCATTTAGGAAGTGAGAGAGCCCCAGTGGCTGCCCTGCATCCGCCCCTCACCTTAGGGGTCCTAATTTAGTCCGCAGTCTCACATAATCCTCATACCAACATAGTGAGACGGGTGTCCTCATCTCTATTTTAAGATAATGAAACTGCAAAAGCAAATACTATAATCAGGTACTTGAGATTTAAGTAGTCTCAAAGGTTCAAGAACACTTAAAGACAGAGTCAGAGAGTATGATCTGAAATATGTCCATGAGGGAAGTAATTCAGAACTTGGGAAAAGATGGTCAACGCAGTTGGGCATTCAACTTCACCAGGAGCATCCTGGAAGGCAAGGCAAGGAGGAAATACAACAAAGTTCAACAAACTAAATAGCTCAACATTTCAATCTTTATGTTATTGCTTAAGGTATCATCTGTATTTGGTTGTTAGATAGGGACATGCTGAAAGACATTTCTTCAAAGACCGAGGGCACCATTGGAGTTAAAGTTTCTCTGACTCATTGGAGTCCAGAAGGCAAATCTCACCTTCTACCTCACACTAATACATCAATATTACCAGAAACTGTGTTCTCATCAGTAAAATTACTTATTTCGAAGATTATTAAAAAGGACTACTTTTTAGTATTGTTTTCATTAAAAATAATAACAGAATGGTGTTAAATGTACAAAAAGAACATATACCTCAATCAATGGCTGAGAAAAGAAACAGACCAATTCACCAACATCTAATATGCCAAATGATTACAAAAATCTCCAAAGAATATATTCTTCTTATCAATACATTTTTTTCTCATAAACATATTTGTGATAAATATAATCATGAAACAAGAAAGTATTAAATAAATGTAAATGGTATTCTAAGACCACCAAAAAGCCAAGAAACCTCTACAGATGAACATTACCAAAACAGATTAATTCTCACTTTAAAGAATGCCCAGAATATAGAAAAAGAGCAAATGTTACTTGGTTCATTTTATGAGATTAGTGTAATCTTGATTCTAAAACCCTTTATGAACGGTAAAAATAAACTTCTACTATCATTTTCATTTATGAATATGGATGTGATAATACTGGGTAAAATATTAGCTAAGCAAATACAAAGGGTAATAAAACAATAATGATATATCCTGATCAGGTAGACTTATCCCCCAAAGGAATATAAAGATAGTTCAACATTTTAAAAAATTTATCAATATTATTATTGTATTAATAGAATAAAAGAGCAAAATCATCTGATTATTTCAATAGGTGCGTAAAAGGCATTTGGTAGATTTCATCAACTATTTACAACTTTAAAAACAACTGTTAATAAACTAAGTTATATTTCAACTTGATAAAAGTTACACGCCAAAAAACAACAGCAAACAATACTCGATGGAGAAATACACTTTTGGTGTATTTCTTTTAAGATAAGGAAGAAGGTTAAGAAACCCCCCACACCACTACTGTCAAACATGGCACTGGAGGTTCCAGACACCATAGAGGGGTGAAGGAGTGGTTTAAGGATTGGAAAGGAAGAGATAAAGCTGTGATTATTTGTAGATGATATGATTATTCCCCCCCATAAATACCAATACAATCAATAGACTAACTATTAGAAAAGAAAAAAAGAGGGGCCAGCCCAGTGGCATAGTGGTTAGGTTCAGTGTTCTCTGCTTCGGCAGCCTGGGTTCATGGGTTCAGATCCTGGCGCAGACCTACACCACTCATCAAGCCATGCTGTGGCAGCGTCCCACATACAAAATAAAGGAAGATTGGCACAGATGCTAGCTCAGAGCCACTCTTCCTCAAGTAAAAAGAGGAAGATTGGCAACAGATGTTAGCTCAGGGCCAATCTTCCTCACCAAAAAAAAAGAAAATAAAAAAAGAGCATTCAGCAGGGTGACAGACTATAAGGTAAAGATTTTTTAAAAGAAGAAAAAAAAAGCCACAGCATTTCTCAGCATCAGCAATAACCCACTGCAAAATAAGTTTTAAAAATAATGTGCCATTTGGAGTTACAGTAAAACTATCCACTATCCCAAGTGAGAAGTTTTCTTTGAAGAAAACTTTTAAGCTCAATAGAGGACACAGAGAATGATTTCAATAAGTGGAGATGACTTCTTTGCTCTTGACTAGATGGCTGATATCATAGAGCAGTCACATCTCCCCATTAACCTATACATTTAACGTCATCCCAAATGAAATTACACTTGAATTACTTATTTTTTTAGGAACCAGTTGCATTTAGTCAAAAATTAATGAAAGAATAATTGTTAAAAAATGGTTAAGTCAACCTAAAAAGCGAGATAGGTATCCTGCCCTTCTGGATATTAAGACCTATCAGGCCGAATTCTAGAAACAGAGAGTAGAATGGTGGTTGTCTGTGGGTGGAGATTGGGGGAATGGGGACATGTTGATCAAAGGGTACAAATTTTCAGTTATAAGACGAATAAATTTTGAGGATCTAATGTACAGCATGATAACTGTAGCTAACAATACCTGGGCCACCAAAGCAGCGCACGCCAACTTAACCACTAGGCCACCAGGCTGGCCCCATTGCATTTTTTTTTCCTTTTTTTTTTTGTGAGGAAGATTGGCCCTGAACTAACATCTGTTGCCAATCTTCCTCTTCTTACTGAGGAAGATTAGCTCTGAGCTAACATCCGTGCCCATCTTTCTCTATTTTGTATGTGGGATGCCACCACAGCATGGTTTGATGAGTGGTGACTAGGTCTGCACCTGGGATCTGAAACTGTGAACCCCAGGCCTCCAAAGCAGAGCACGCAAACTTGACCACTACACCATCAGGCCAGCTTCCACAATGCATTTTTGATAGGCAAAAAAATTGCTAGAAACATTAAGATAATACTACATGATTTGCTTTGTTTCTTTTCTGCTTCTATTGAATTAAATCCTCTCCCTTCCCAAAGACAAAGCTTTAAAAGATCTTAAAGTAAAAGTTTTGCCTTTAAATCTGCATCTATTTGAAACGTAAAACAGCCTTCCTCTTAGGTCCTCTCCATGGACAAAGATATTTGCAATATTTTAAGCAAATTATAAATATATATTCTAAATATTCCATAGAAGCAACTGTATTTCAGAATGCTAGGCTGGAAGTGTCCACTTAGGAGTAGAGTTTCTCTTGCTTCTCTCCTGAAGATCAGTGGAACTCTGTCCCAGTGACTCTCCCCACCCACAACTGTCGGCATTTTCTCTCCACTAACTATTTCTGGAAGTCCCCAGAAGAGTTTGGCCCTGTTGTTTCTACATTTTCTTTTGGCTATTACATATCGCTTGTAGAACCAAAACTTTAATTAGAAGCCTATGATGTAAAAGAAGTAAAGGAGGTGGCAGTGGCAGGAGTGAGGGTCCCAACCCCACAGCCAACCACTCCCTTCCTTTTCATCCCTCTCTCACTGGCCCCATCCTATGTAGAACTTCTTGCACATCACAAATCCCGGTTTGAAAGCCAAGGATCTTGTTCAGTCCCGTGATTTTATAGAAGAGAAAATGGGACCCAGAGAAGGAGAGCATGACCGTGGTCAGATGCCTGCTGATGTAAGTCTTTTTTGGAACAAGAAATTATTACTAACTAGGCAGCAGTAGAGCTAAAATTCATACCCAAATCTCCCACTTCCGG
The DNA here is from genome assembly GCF_057802395.1 of Ceratotherium simum simum. Classification (NCBI taxonomy): domain Eukaryota; kingdom Metazoa; phylum Chordata; class Mammalia; order Perissodactyla; family Rhinocerotidae; genus Ceratotherium; species Ceratotherium simum. The sequence goes on from NC_141912.1 coordinate 51,589,093, forward strand.
TCTGTCTTCCCTCGCTGGCCATCTTAGCTTGCGTCCATTGTAAAACGTTGTTTCAGCAATCAGATCTCTTGGGTTACAATTCTGGCTCTGCCACTTATCAGCAGTGTGATTTGAGCGAGTTACTCAACCTGTCGATGCCTCAATGGGATAAAATGAAGACAATAATAATATCCACCTCATAGAAGTCTCATAAATATCAAATAAGATGATCCAGCTAAAGCACCTAAAAGAGGTCCTGGAATTAATATACTTTCAATAAATATTGGTTATTATTATTACAACCTGAAGAAAGATGACCTAAGGTGTCAGTTTATAATAAATCCTGGCTTCATCAAGAACCATTTAATTTGATCATATGATAGAGGCAAACACAGTGAAAATACTCGACTGACTTTGTTGAACAGAAGAGAAAATTATTGTGGATACTGAAGGTTTCTGCTGTTCCTCAGGTTTGCCACCAGATGACAGCAGTTGATAATAGAAAAGATTGTTCAGTCAACTAGTTGATTGATGCTTCCTCCTTTGAAACATCAATAAGAGCATCCTTTAACAGTCTTTATTAAGCACATACCTTTGCAAAGCCCTGTTAAATAGTAAGACAATGCCTTTTTCTCTCTAGAACTTCTGTTCTAAAATGTATGCTGATAACAAGGGTTTAAACATGATCTCACTCTAATAATATACATGTGACCGTTACTCAGCATTTTGAGGGAATAATGCTAATAAAAATTTAGGAATTATAGGATTTATATTGAACCAGATTTGCACAATGAAAAAGTTATGTCCAAGCTAACAAGAGCAGTTGTGCATGAAATAAGATCCCAAGTGTCTGAAAAAAGATCACAGATTCCAGCCCTGTTTGACTTTTAATTGACATATGAAGAGTCAGTGGTAGGGTTTAAGTAGAACAGAGGGTTGTGTAAGTCTGAGTAAACCCCAAAAACTGAGTGAATCAGTATCTTGCTGGGTCTTTCCAGCCCAAATTTTGCTGCCAACGGCTACCTGCATACCTCAGGAGAGTAAGAGAGAAGGGGCTGGAAGGATTGCTACAAAGAGTTGGTATAAAGAAGTGAAAATTAGCCTCCTGAGTCCTCAGGCCAGAAATGAGGAATTCTAGTCTAACAGGTCCAAGGTCCCGCTGGAGGACACCTTTCACGCGACACCCACGTGAGGCGATCCGCTGAGAGGGGGAGCTCAGAGTCAGACAAGTCGGGTTCAAATTCTGGCTCTGCCATTTGCTGTCTGGCTCTCTTTGCAGAATTTATTTCACCTCCCGAAGCCTTAGTCTCCTGATTCATGAAATGGAGATAAGAGCATCTTCCTCAACAGCTTATAATTGAGGATTATGTGAACTTTAATTAAGGAGTGCTCAATAAATGTTAGCTACTGCTAATACTATTTTTATCATTATACAAATATTATATGCCAGGCTCTGAGGATACAGTGAAGAACAAAATGGAGATATACCTTCCCAGGTCAGATACAGACGGCAAATAAACCTGTATAGAGTGATAAGGGTCACAAAAGGAAAAGAGCAGGGTGCTGTGGGAGCCCAAAGGAGGGCACCTAAACCAGTCTAAGAAGGAAGAAGTGAAATCTAAAGTGGGCACTAAGGGATGGTAAGCATTATCCAGGTGGAGTGCCTGCAGCAGAGGGAACAGCACCCTCTAAGCCCTGGATTTCAGAGACGGCATCCAACTTGTGGTTAATAATAACAACAGCTAACACTTTCCAGGAGCTTAGCATGTGCCAAGCACACTTAGAAGTACTCTACAGGTATAAATGCATTAACTCCTCATAATAATCCCCATTAAGTACTATTGCAATCCCCATTTTACAGATGAGAAGACTGAAGCATGAAGAAACAAGGTCATGTGCCCGGGTCACATATCCAGTAAGTGGCTATCCAGGATCTGGCTCCTGAAACTTGACTTTTAAGGAACTACTAGGATTTATTGTCTGGAAAGCACCAACTATAATGGGGTATTCTCTAAAGGAAGTTTGGAGAGACCCCAAAAAGACCAACAGAAACTGAAAAACAGATCTCCAACCCCATTGAACAGCACCAAGAATCAATACTACCTCTCTGACGTCCTCAGGTCTGAGAATGAACCAGGGATTACTCAGAACCCCCAGGATATCTACAGATCAGACTCGCCCCAAAGGGAATGGCAGGAACCGTCTGTCAACACAAGGGCCTCTCGCCAGGAGCTCTCAGAGCTATGCTGTCCAATGTAGTAGCCAATAGCCATGTGTTCCTGTTGGGCGCTTGAAATGTGGTCAATGGTGAGGAACTCAAATTTAAATTTTATTTAATTTTAATTAATTAAAATTTAAATATAAAAATTGAAGCAGCATAAAATATTTCTGTTAAACAACACATTTGTTGTTTTGATAGAACTGCATTTCCCTTTATCCACTGCATCAACTAAGACATTGTATTGTAGTGCGTGTGTTGGCACATGTTGTCTTTTCTAATATCTTATTAATGATTTTTTATATTATTGCATGTTGAAATGATAATGTTCTAGATGTATTGGGTTAAATAATATATATTATTAAAATTCACTTCACCTGTTTCTTTTTACTTTAAAAAAATGTCAAATTACATATGTGTTTCACGTGCTATCTCTGTTGCATGACGCTGGTCTAAAGGATTCCTGGAGGTTACGTTCAGAGAGTCTTCATCTTATCATCAGGGAAGAGTCTGAGATGGAGGTCCCTCACATACACTTCTTGGTGCTGTGCCCTGGTACTTGGAATGTATGAGTTACATGAGCTTGAACTAGAACAAGGCACAAAAACTGGCTTTAAATTCCTTAGCACAACTGGTTAAATCCATGCCTTGTGGTGGAAAAAGCACTGACTAGGGAGTCAGACACCAGGAAACTCATAAACCAGCCCCAGCCTTGAGCACATTCTTCAATCTCCTCACTGTGACTCCCTTACCCCAGCTGGGCTAGATGCTGCCTAAGATCTGTTGACATTGTAAAGTTTCATGATTAAACCAGGTTATCAGGATCCATTCTGCTTCAGGTCAGAGAAAAGCCAGTCCACGTTCAGGGATTCAGCAAGATAGCAGCAAGGATACGCCCTTGGCGATGGAGGAGGAATGTGTGGACAGAGTGTGGGAGGACCAGCATAGGACCTTCAACTCTGAGAAAAGGTCCGCCCATCCATGCACCACCTGAAGCCCATCCATTTGGTTTCTCACACCCCTCCCAACCCCCCACCCCCTCACCTCTCATTATCTGACCACGCACAGATATCAACCTGGCCCCCAGCCAAACACCCACTGAAAAGATGACGCTGATCTTGAGAATATTCATTTACACATCTAGCAAACATGTAGTGCATATATACTGTCCACAAGCACATGATAGATGCCAGGGATAGGATGTTAGTAAGACTGAAAAAATGCCTGCCCTCAGAGAGCTTCAATTCTAGCAGAAGAGACATTTAAGAAAAAACTGCACAGATATTTTTAAATTAGTACAAAGTATGAAGAAGAAACAGTGGGTGTGAAGAAGGCTTAGAACAGGACACCCAACTCGTCTAGGTGATGATTCTGACATGCATGGTGAGCCAATGCAGCTTAGTAGAGAAGAAATCACACTCTGTGCAGACTCTTGGCTTCAACGTCCAACTGTGCAGCCCACTAGTGGTGTGATTCTAGGGACGTTATCTAGCCACTCTATTCTTTAGGGATGATAATAATAGTATCTACCTCTGAGAGTGGTTGGAAAGAATTAGGGGTCAATACAGAACACTGGTAGGTCAATTAGAACACCCCTGGCAAATAGTAAGCACTATTTCCCAAGGGTTTGCTATGATCATTGGAGATGCCAATGGATTTTGGAGACCTCTCTGGAATATCCATTTGCAGTCGAGCCCATTTTAGAGACTTTCTTTATTCACACCTAATAGAGGAAGATTCTCTTTGGGGCTTGAGCCAGTCTCCCACGTTCAAATTACAAATGCTAACCTACCCCCAGACAGTCCCAGGTGTCAGCATAGAAACAATGCCTTCCATAAACTTCCAGACCCACAAAAGTAGCTAATAATTCACAGAAGAGGAAAAACCAAGGACTAATAAATGAGAGAAAAATTTTCCACATATACCAGTCTTCAAGGAAATGCAAATTATAACAGCTAAACGCAACTCTTTGTGTATCAATTAGCAAGATAGGTACTGTTACTGACGTCATTGTTGTTTTCTTTTAGTTTGGATTGTTCATGATGACAGTGCCAGTAAGGATTCAAAGAACATGTAGTTATCATACATTTCATTCAATAAGTTAAATAACATGTATACTAGAAACTGTACTATCCTTCTGTGCTAGTAGGGGTATAAATTGAAACCCAGGTTTTCAGAAAGTAACTTGAAATATGTAACATGATTCCCAAAACTGTTCATACCCTATAAATTTCACTTTTAGGGTCCTACGAAAATAATTCAAAGCGGAGAAAAAGATCTATGTGCAGAGATGTTCATCATAGTATTATAGCAGAATACTAGAAAAAGCCTAATTGCTCAACAATATGGAAATGTTAAATTATGGTATATCCACAAAAAGAAATTTTTACAAAGATTTTTCACAAAATTTTTACAAAATATTTACAAAGATTTTTAATCATATAAGGAAATATATATTATACAATTTTAAATTTGAAAAATATCAGATATAAAATTGTACATCCAGGCTAATTCAGCCACATATGACAGTAGACATAGAGGGAGATACATCAAAATACTAATGATATTTATTGTGATGGTGTTATGAGATGATGGGATGATAGGTGAATTTTTTTAATCATACGAATATTTTTCTACAGGTTCCAGTTTTTCAAAATATGCATAGAAGTATTATTTGCTTTAATCTTCCTCCAAGTCAGCAACAATAGGCAGGGGTGTGTGACTGGAGATTCCCAGGATTGCAATTGGAGCTGAATTTGAAGCTACAGGTCATGGAGCCCCCAGCCAAGCCTGCAACCCCAGGGGTTTAAAAACACAAAACATGGGTCTCTGAGCACACAATGAAGTTGGAAGTTTTATCTCCTTTGCCCTTTCAACACTCTTCTCTGCACCCTCTCCTCATCTCACCCACACCCCCAGGCCTCCTCTCCTTGCTTCCTAAGCACCCTGGGAGTATCAGAAAAGACTCTTAGCAAGTCAGCCACACCATCATATGCTTAATTTAACATCACTTATTTTAATAAAAAGAGAGTTCCAAGGAATGGGCAAAGCTTGTCTGCAGGCAAAGAAATTTACCTCTGACAATGGTGTCTCAAGGGCTACAGTGACTGCCTGGTGATACAAATGTGACCATGGACCACATTTTGAAGATGTTATGCATTCAGCATCCTTAAATGTAAATGCAGCCTGGGCTTGGCATCTGGAACTTTAAACCTTCTGTCTCCTTTCCCTATGGGCAACAAGAAGCTTTCACTCCCCTGCAGTTTATCAGTCTTGACCCTGATCCTTAGGACTCATGCAAATGTGGAGTGAATCTCAAAAGAAAAACTAACTGTATTCATTTTCCTCACTCCCTGCTCCACTTCAGGCTCTTTCTTGTTACAGCATCAGACCTAAGATCCATGAACCTAATCGGCTATGTCAACAACAAGGTTTTCACTCATCTGTAGCTACCTGAGAGTAACAAGATGGGTGTGGCTTTCCAAGAGGGTTCCCAGCATCTCAGAAGATTGTTTTTATCACAGAGGCATGTATTCTGATGACCAGGAGCGCTACCTGTAAACCACAGCCTCTGGGGCCTGGTGGTCCTTGGCCGGAAGGGCATCCAAGAGTGTCCTAGGCCTCCTACTGTGTCATATGCAAGAAAGAAGATGATTTTCTCCTGTGCTGTGCTAAGACACAGGACTCTGCAAAATCCTATGTGGGGTATCAAAATTGGCCACCCCAAAATGTGTCTCTTTACCTTGATGATTTTTAAGAACAAAAGACTCTGAAAGAAACTTTGGCCTTCCCCCCTACCTGCCTAAAAGAATTTAAGATAAAAGGCCTGTCCCCAGGACAGGCCATCACCATAGATAACTCTGGGTGTCAGTAGACTGTGAGGGTCCCTGCTAAGCCCATTCTTATCCACCAAACATTTGCTTTTCCCTCTCCATGTGAATTGCCTTCCTCCCCTTTGAAGCCCCGAACCACTACCCCCAACACCCTCCTTTGTCTTTAGCTGAAAATGGTATTTAAGTTGGCAGCTTCAGCCATTCTGACAAGTTGCTCAGTTTTTCTGGGTTTCTCCCACGTATACATGTTATAAAGCTTTGTTTGATTTTCTCCTATTATTCTGTCTCATAGACCAGCCAGAAAGATCTAGTTGGGTAGAGGAATTCTCTTCCTCTCGTACACCTACGTCAAAGACATCTGAAGAACAAAGATCACAATTATATCCATTTTCATAAAAGATCCTTAAAATTCCAGTTACAACTCCATTCCTTCTTATATTTCTGACATTTATCGTCAATGCATTTTCTAGGATGTCTTTTCATTGCTGTTTTGCTGGAGACATAAATTTAGAATCATTAGACTCTTATTATTCAATATATCTTCCCCATTACATGCTGTTCTTCTTATATTCACAAGTCTTGAAAGCTTCTAAACCATCCGCTAACTTTTCATCAATATATATGTTTTTATTTCCTGTAGAGATTGAATTGTCAGAGTGTTTTTTGTGTTTTTTTTTTGGTGAGGAAGATTGGCCTTGACCTAACATCTGTTGCCAATCTTCCTCTTTTTGGTGAGGAAGATTCACCCTGAGCCAGCACCTGTGCCAATCTCCCTCTATTTTGTACGTGAGATGCTGCCACAGCATGGCTTGATGAACAGTACGTCAGTCCGCACCCGGGATTCAAAACTGTGAACCCCTGGCCACAGAAGCAGAGCCCACGAACTTAACCACTATGCCACCGGGCTAGCCCCTGAATTGTCAAATTTTTAACTTCAGTGGGAAAATCTTTTTGTAGGGAAATTACAACCCTTTTACTTCTCTCATCCTGTCAGTTTGTCATTGTTGAGTTATGATCTCTTTCACTTGCGTAGTTTCTGTAAGTAAACTTGAAACTTTATTTCTTAGAAAATAGGTCATAAAATATTCTTAACTGAATCCATCTATTTTACTAACATCCAAAGATTAACATGTCATAATCCAGCAATTTGAATTATAGTATTAACCTATTTTGTTAACAACACAGCAACATTTGATCTTCCTGCAAGAGGATATAAACTATGGATCTGTCTTCCCTTAATAATTTTAATAATAGCTCTTAATAGAAAAACTATATATACCTCCTCTCCCTGTCTTTATTTAGATTTGATTGCCTGAAATCTATTAGACACTTTCTTATTATACCTTATAGTTCTAATATGGATCTAATTTACCAAAGAATTCCATTTAGTTAAATTTGGATTCATTTATTTCTGAAGCGTCTCTTTGAAAAAAAAAAAAACTTACTTTTTTATGATATTTAGTAGATGGGGAATTTAGGATACATTGTTTCAGGTTCTTCAGTCTTAAGCATGTTCTTTCTAAGTTTAAATATTATCAACCTCAATTCTTCTCAGTATCCAATATTTTTAAATGCCTGCAGTGAGTTTGTCACATTACCATCTATTAGCAATTAATCAATTAAAGACGAAGAACTATGGTGTAGCAAGCTTGTGTACTTTATATTAAATAGCACAGATTGTAGAAGAGCCAGGATTTGAACCCATGTGTCTGACTCCAACAACCCTGAAAGAACTTAGAGTATTGCCGGGGAAGATAATCCACACAAATTCATATCAAGTCATTTTTTTTAACAAGTAGTACACTCAATATGTGTTCTCAATTGGACAGTATGGTGGGAGTTTATTTTGTAGAAGCTCCCCAGTCTCCTCCCTGGCTAAGAACCACTGCTCTAGGAAGAGAGAGTGACAGATTTGTCAGAGGTTCAGTAGCGGGTGATAGCCTCATGGTTTTGAATATGATCAAAGGACAGTCAGGCTATGGATATTTGAGGTGGGAGTGCTGTACATGAAGGACCACCAAAGCATCCATCAATCAGAGCAGCAGAAAGGGAGTTCTCACCAACAGCTGCACCATCCGTTGTCCAGCTAAGATAGTACCTCTCACCCTCCCCATGAAACCCTATCACTTTCCTAAGTTTCCTCTTTTTCAAAACAGATCAGATTCACATCTTCGAAATATCTTTACCAAAAACTAAAGATTACAATAAAATATGAAAGAAAAAAAGTGAACATACAAGATAACAGATATGAAACTTAGAGAACTAAACTCTAGTCACGAATTTCTTAATCAGCAGAATGTTCTAAATACATACAGTCCCCGTTCTTCTTTTCATCTACAAAGATGCTCCTAGTTGAAATCATTCAGGATGGCCCTGTTAAAAAGGATCTCAGTTCTTTCCAGAATCCAGTTCTTAGTCTTTCAGCATGTCCCACATGGTCCTAACCTCCTCCAACCAAACACTTCCATCCTACCCCCAAAATCAATGCCCATAAGCCCAAGACTGGGGTTGCTTGATCTCTGACTTCCTTAAGTGAGAAAAGCCCTTTTCCAATCTGGGCCTAAGTCTTGAGCACTCTGACACTCTGGAGGTTCTAGGATCATCTTGTACATATTTCTCCTGGCTGGTGCTGGTGCTTGGCTCAGCCTTTAGTGAGACTTGGTTTCCTCACCTTTAATGTCTCCATAGTATCCAAGCAAAGAATTCATCACAGTGATGTGGCACAATGTGACAAGTTTCATCTAGGCCTGGCTCAGTCCCAACTTCATCCTACCTTCTTTTGGCCAAACCCCTAACTAAAGCTTCTTCTTGTCAAATGTCCTATTTCTCTTAACGAAAGTGATGGTTCCTCCCTCCAAAAACAAATGCATATACACATGAATCTTTACTTGTAATTTTACTAAGTTCACAGGTCCCTTGAATCCCATCCATAGACTTTCTAGAAATCCGTGGACCCCAAATTAAGAATCTCTGTCTCAGAACCTCCCATCTTTCCCAGGTTCTGGTCTGAGGAAACCACACAGTTCCCAGCTTATGTGTAAGGAGTGTTGACGTCCACAAATCCTGTGTCATCCATTTATCCTCCCTTCTCTCCTATAATGAATTGCTAGCAAAAGTTTAAACCTTTGTAATTGTGCAGTTTTCAAACCATTTAGTTATACGACAGTGAAAAAGTAAGGGGTTGTCTAGTTTCCACAGAAATAATTTACAGAGCAAAGACTTGCGAAAGAATGGGAGCACTGTGTTTGCAAGACAGAAAGCTAGCTGAACAGAAGCAGAGCTGGACATTATAAAGGATGGGGCTGGACAAGGAGGGCAGTCCCACCTGCGGATGACCTTGATGCACAACAGAGAAGTCCAAACTTTATCTATCCTATAACAACTCTCCAGAGGAAAACCTTTGAGGAGAGCAGTGGCTAAGGAAGATGGATGTGGTTCTGGTGAGCAAGATAGGCTGCAAGGAAGAGGATCTGGAAATAGATAAGTCCACAGCAGGAGGCGACGACTATTCAAAAAGCATGAGGGAATGGGGACCCGACCAAAGATGAAAAGAACTTCTCCCACTACATGGCAGAAGAACACTGTAGGACTCAGCAACAAATTACAATTGGTGACAGGACTCAGAGAGGAGGCAGCAAGGGAAGAGAAATAGGCAATGAAAAGTCAAAGACAATGAAAAAGTTTGGACCTCATTAATTTGGAAGATATTGCTTAGGATAAAACAAAACAAATTAATTGAATTTACAAATGGGGGGAGTTCGGTTAGAAATAAAGATAAATTTCCAAGGCAGTTATCACGTCTCTGAATGTGTTTTGATAAAGCATAGATATTTAGGCAAGTTTTCAAAAACACCTATTGATGGGATGAGCTCTCTGGATTATTTCCATTTTTCATTCTGTAGGTCTCTGAGGCTAAATCCATGTCTACATGCTGTCCAAACCTACAGATAAAAAGTGAAAACATTAGCCCACTTGGATATAACAGGCAAAACATCATATTTGGCAACAAATAGGCAAAACATTCTGATAACCTGGATTTTTCTTTCTTCAGATGTCTTATTATTTTATGGAAACACCCCACATGAAGAAATCTCCTTATAGTGACAGCTTGTGGAAGGCAGACTTCTCTTCTTTCTATAGATTTCACAATGCATACAATTTTGAGCTCCTATAAGAGCTCATTGCGTTTAATGATGAATATGATTGTGGAGATTAAAAATAATAATACATAATATTTATGGCTCTGTGCAAAAAACACTACTTACAGCACCTCTTCTAATCCTTAAAATAACTTTGTGATGTAAGTACTATTACTATTATTGCCATTTTAAAGATGAAGAACTTGAGGAGGACAGAGTATTAAGTAACTTGACTAAGGTCGCATAGCTAGTAGGCAACAGAGTGAATCCAGATGTGGCTACCACAAAGCTCTCCTATTAATTGGTGAACTCTGAGTGTGTCCCAACCAGTACTCCTTCTAAAAATATAATTCTTTCTGCTTTTTATACAGTAATTGTTCAATAAATGTTTACTAGAAGGACTGATGGGATGGATGAATGGATGGATGGATGGATGGATGGATGGATGGATGGATGGTTGGATGGGGATCTTTGATGAATTAGGACAACCAGTGGGCAATATACTTCTGCTGAGACCCAGGCTCCCAAACAAAAGCATTTCTAGAGCCTTTCTATGTATACACCAGGCAGCCTGCTGAAGTATCTCTTTTGGTAACAAGCATAAAGACGGGTGAGTTTCTCACCTCGGTCAAATGGTCTGACAACCACTTCCTTGATGACTGTTTACTCATCATGTCTAGCAGATGCTGTGTTCAGCCCACATAGGACCCTGGCTCCCTGTCTCTCACTTTCAGGTGTTAAGCTCACCACAGTTGGTCTCCATGCTTTATGCAGCAGATCTTATCAAATAAAAGTTTAAAAACCACATCGGTTTAGCAGGATTCACATACACTTACATAAAACATGTAACTATTTTTTAAAGTGACAGATAATGGGTCTGAATCCAGCCTTTTCAGACAGGGAGTCCATCTTGAAGAGATATTAAATAGGTGCGTATTAAACATCTACCATATATGCTTTATACGATGCTAAGAACTGTGACTTAATAGGTTTAAATCTATCATAGATAGACAAAAAAATTTTAAACATATATAAATATATATAGATACACATGTTACATATATAAATTATGTAATACATATATACATACATATATAAAGTATATACATATATATTTTAAAAATAATGCCATCAAAAAATAAAAACTATCATATCACTCAGGTTGAGAAGAAATAACAAAGCTCAAAGAGCTAGAGGCATGTTTGACAAGATTTGATAGTATGGAGGAAAGAAACTACTTTGCCGCCTACATGTATTTCCTCTGCCGTAGGAGGAAATTTACTTAGAGTACACACACCATTTAGAATATCATCCCAGCCCACACTCCTTTTCTTCGAGAACAAGGCTAACGCAACCACAAAGCTGGACCCCAGCATCCCTGTTTGTACAACACGATCTCGCTCAACCATAGCTGATTAGACACATGACTCGAGGTAAGCCAGTGAGACTCTCCTGAGACTATGGCTTGGAACTGAGAAATGCCTATCCATGGACCTGAGACCATGCGAACCTGAGAGAGCCAGAAGCACTGGGAAAAGGAATCATCCCAGAGAGCAAACGACCTAGCTCAGGGAAGAGGGAGTCTGAAAGCTTGAGAAAGTAACTGCTGGACTCCTGTTTGTTTTTTAGCTCTTGATCCAGTGTTCTCCTGAATTCCTGCTGTCATTCCTGCCCTTGATTTCTTTGAGCCATCTTTATGTCCTTATGATTAATTCCACATTTTTGCTTAAGCTAGCTCAACTGAGTTTCTATTACAAAGAAAGAAAGTATACAATCTTCAAAATTTCTTAAACATAGACAATGATACAAAAACCCTTATATATCCTATAGTTATAATATGTATTTGAACAAAGATCTAACTAATGAGATATTTATCGCTATATTGATTAATAGTGAATAATTTGAAATGAATTTAAAACCCTGACTCTTGCAAAGTTTTTCTTCATAGATAAAATGTATTATGACTGTAACATCCTAGTTCTTCAGATCAAAGAAAAAACCAGTCTGATTCACAGCTTTCATATAATATTCCCCTATGTGGTTCTCATGCTTAAATTCTACTTTTTCCAACCCTTTTTGTTTTTTTAGAAAAATAAAGAAAATGTCACTAATCTTTTAGTCCAGCCAGGAAATTGAGCACTAATCCTCTTACCTGGGTCCTCATTGAAACATAGACATAGAGACACATCTCTTTGCTCCTCCCTTATTTATTTTCATGGAAATCTCCACTTCCAGGGGATCACAAAATAAATACATGTTGGGGATATCTTAGTCTAGACATAGTCCTAGCACTAGACCGAGAGGAATTGTTAATAAAACAGAGATAATGGACGAGGATAAACCAGAGATGATACCATCAAACGTAGAACAAAAGATAATATGATAATTTTTAAAATTTCAGATTTTTGAAACTTCAAAAATATCAGAAATTCACCTTCAGAAAGTTGGAAAGTCAGTTGCAAAAAAAGTTTTAAAAGTGTTTCCAATATCAGTGTTTTCAGTTTGTCATAGTGAAAAGAACACAAACTTGAAAATCAGCCATATCTGTGATTCATCTCAGGGCCACCACTGCAGACTAGACGACCTTGGACTAGTTACTGAAACCTGCCAAACCTTAGTTTTCTTTTTTGTAAATTTAGATAATAGTGTCCTATAGGATTGTCGTAGAGATTAAATGAAAGAAATAAATGGGTAAATACAAAACAAATCTTGCTCTGTGACATTGCAAAATTTACATCATTGACATTTATTTGACACCTACCATATGGTATACCACTGTTTTTCATACCATCATAGGCCTTTCTGTTGTAAATATTTTTGTTAATGCCTTTAATGGCTATTGCCCTTGTAACAACATTACCTAGAATTTTTAACGAGCTCCGTAGATGCCTGTCAATTTATTTTAAGCATTATTTTTATTATTATATTTGGTCTTCATGCATCTGTGAATAGATTCCAATAATTATATTCATGTTCATGTGGACAAGATAGCATACTTTCCTTAATAAAGCTGTTGATATCAGCACAATTTCTATTCATTCTTACCAAGCAAAAATTGGTGGGAAACTGTTTTGAACCAAAATATTCACCCCTTTCTCCACCATGGGAAAAAGCAAGCTAGAAAATTACAACTTAGACTTGCCTGAACAGGGGCCGGCCCCATGGCTTAGCGGTTAAGTGCGCGCGCTCCACTACTGGCAGCCCGGGTTCAGATCCCGGGCACGCACCAATGTACCTCTTGTCCAGCCATCCTGAGGCGACGTCCCACATACAGCAACTAGAAGGATGTGCAACTATGACATACAACTATCTGCTGGGGCTTTGGGGAGACAAAGGAGGAGGATTGGCAATAGATGTTAGCTCAGGACCGGTCTTCCTCAGCAAAAAAGACAAAGATTGGCGTGGATGTTAGCTCAGGGCTGATCTTTCTCATAAAAAAAAAAAGAGTTGCCTGAACAAATAAATCTTTTCATTTAATAATTTACCTGCTAAATTTTTCATGCTACTATAATTACCTAGGAGACCATTTAGTGTTCTCCTAACCATCCTGTTGGGCCTTGTCGCTAACTTGTTTTTTTTTTAACTCTTGAGTTGGAGTTGCTTCCTTATGAGTCAAGCCATCATTAAAAATAGTTGTAACTTCCCAGTGTTATGAGTTCAGGAAATTCACTCCACTCATGCAACCAAGCATGTATAACTCTGTGGGTCTTTCTCTTTCTTTGCTCTTATGTCTTGACAACACTGCTCTTCAGCCAAATTCAGTCACTTTGCAAATGTAGAACTCTACAATAATTCTACTGGGCACCCAGGTGTTAGGATCATTACTGCTGTGGGGAGATGACATAGAGAAGTTGAAGAAATAATGAAAACTTGGATGTAATCAAAACATCTAACAGTAGGCAATTAGTTAAATGGTCTGCTGTTCATTCATTTCGCAGAATGTTTGGTAGCCAATCTATTTCAAACACACAAAAAAATAAAAAAAGGTTTAAAAACGGCAGAATATTTATAATATATTGTAAGTTGAGAAAATGGGTTGCAAAACAGTATTATAATATGGCCCAATTTTGTAAAACAAAATACAGTTTTTTAAATGTATTTTTAAAAACAAGAACAATACACTTCAAATGATCCCAATTTTGTACAATAACAAGAGCAGTATACTCCAAAAGCTTATTTCTAAGAACTAAGATTATGGATTAATTTTTCTTTCTTCTTTTTGCTTTTCTTCCCCACCCTCCCACCATTATTTTGTATAACAAATGTGCATATATCACTTTCATGATCAGAAGAAAAACTACATGTGTATCTGTGTGTGTGTGTGTGCACATGTGTGTAGACAGATAGATAGGTAGATCTCTATAGAGATATAAAATATCTACATACACACACAAAGGGGCCAGCCCTGGTGGCCTAGTGGTTAAGTTTGGCATGCTCCGCTTCAGTGGCCCGGGTTCAGTTCCTGGGTGTGGACCTACACCACTTTTCTCTCAGCAGCCATGCTGTGGTGGCGGCTCACATACAAAAGGAGGAAGATTGGCAGCAGATGTTAGCTTAGGGCAAATCTTCCTCAGCAAAATAATAAAATAAAATATACATACACACACGTATACGAGGTGGCAGTTCTGAGTTAAGTTCAGTATAATATATGGTAAACCTTGAAATGCCCTTATTGTCAGTGCAATAAACATAAACCAGAAGGACAAACTAATAATTTGTAGCAGGGACTCTTCCTTTCCAGTAATCAGAATGCCTGTGTCTTCTATCTAGGGCACTAGTTGCCAGGTTATCTAGGTACCTAAGAAGCCTAATTCATCATCAGCAAACAGCTTGGTAATAAAAGACCTGGATGACCCTCAATGTCAGCTCCTGGTCGCTTGTGCCCTGCTGTGTCCCCAGAGCTTAGCACAATGCTGGGCACATAATCAGTGCTCCAGAAACACCTGTTGAGTGAAAGGATATTTCATCCCTGCCATGTGGAAGCCTGAAGAAATCTCCCTCCTTCCTCACCAAGTAGATATTCAAATAAGCAGATAACTGGTACCCCTCAGATCCAACGTCTCTTTTTTCCCAAAAAAGTTTGACAAATTCTGACAGATTCCCATGCCCTGACATTCCTAGAAAAGTTAATCTTTTATCCACATTCATCAAACGCCGAATACATGCCAAGCCACGTACATTATTTAATTTACTCCTCATAGCTATCTATGAGTCAAGTTCTATTGTTAGCTCTATTTTATTGATATGGAAACTGAGATGCAGGTAGTATAATTTTACCAAGGGCACTGGGAACTGAGCTAAAGTGGAGCTGAGATCTGATTACTGGAATGTCTGATGCCAAAAACTTGTCCTTAACTAATATACTAAACAGAAGACTTTTATAAGCCCCAGACAAAAAGTTTATTTCAAAATGTAATAATAGGAAAAAACTCCATCTCCTCTAAGGAATTAGCTGGCCTCTTCCTTCTTGACAATGAGAACTATGTAACTGAACATATCTATCTTTTTTCTTTGGCTGCCATGAAGCTCAGAGAAACATGTAGACCTCAACTAGAGTAACTATATTGAGCCTTGTGGATTACGACTTGGGGTTTTCTTTTCCTGAATCTTGACTTTTCTTTTTCTTTTTTGGTGAGGAAGATTAGCCTGAGCTAACATGTGTTGCCAATCCTCCTCTTTTTGCTGAGGAAGGTTAGCCCTGAGCTAGCATCTGTTGCCAATCTTCCTCTTTTTTTTTTTTTTTTTTTGCTGAGGAAGATTGGCCCTGGGCTAACATCCATGCCCATCTTCTTCTATTTTATGTGGGACACCTGCCACAGCATGGCCTGATGAGCAGTGCGTATGTCTGTGCCCTGGATCCGAGCCTGCACACTCCGGGTCGCCATAGCAGAGTGTACACACTTAATCACTACACCACCAAGCCGGCCCCTGGATCTTGACTTTTGGCTCTATGTTCCCTGGGCCTGATTCACACTGTTATATCTACCTTATTACTTGAATTTTTGTTGTACACCATCTCAAACCCTTCAAAGGATTTTGGAATAAAGGAATATAGCATCGTCATGTATTGATGTTATCATATTTGCCATTTGCAGAGCAGCCACCTCACCATAGCATCCTCTAATTGTCTAAAGAAGAAAAACCAATTAGCAATTTGTTCCAGGTTCATATGCTCTATCTTTCCTTTTAAATACATTCTGTGGTTTTCTCTAAATCATATTAACTTCAAAATTGCTGAAAAGAAAATAAAGCTGATAACTTGATAGCCCAACCTCGGTGTATGGTTTGGTTTGCTTGTTTAATTTTAGACCTTACTTTTCAGTGACATCCGTTCAGACTTGAAACCTCAGTCATTTGCTGACCTTAATTCTCAGGGTATCAGATGAAGTCAGCAGTACCAAAGGGAAGGACACCCATAAAACAAATTTGCATGTGCCTGCTAACGTACAGGTATAGAATTCTAAATTTATTTGTTTGAAAAAAAAATGGAAAGTTTTCTGACCCACTTTAAATCAGTGTTTCAGTAAAAAGCTAGTGAGAAACCTACCTAAGGAAGAGACTTGGTTTCCATGAGGTTAGTAGTTATTACTCAAAGGAGAAATTGACATGCTCATATGATGTGTTTGATTGCAGATTTTAATATAGGGATTGGGGAAATGGGTGATAGGTTGCGGTTGTTTTAAGATGACGTGCTGTGATGTGTCTTCTATCTTGCATGGCTTGGTCTCTTACACAGCTTCCACACGTTATCTCAGTGCTCTGGGGTTGGGAAGGATGTGTAAGAGCAAGCCTCGTTTACCCAAATGATAAAGGCATTATGCACTACTTGGAAGTCACCAGGAATAGAATGTCTTTCAATCAAATACCTCACATAGATAATGTAACGGCTGTTCAATGTTCTTTTGACCATATATATTAGATTTGCTTTTAAAAGATGTCCAAACAGTTTTGTGGTCTGATTCCATCATATAAAAATATTCTAATCTGGACTAGATAGGAGCAGCATCAAAAACCAATAGCAGAAGAAAGAAAATTAGTTACTCAAAGGAGCTGTTCACAGAGAGTCTTCATCAGGGAAGAACAACCCACCAAGAGTTAGAATGACCAATGGAGGAAAAAAAGAATCCAAATGTTGAAAAAGGATTCTGTCTCTCGTCTCTAAGCCCATTAACAAGGACTCTGTTCAAATGTCCTCATTGTTAATCATTCCTTCAATTCATCATGTCATACAAGGAGAGGAAATTCCTCCACCAAGGCTTCCAGAGGAAGCTGGTACCTACCCCTGGATTATTCCCACCCAACAATTCATCATTCAGGATGGCCCTCAGAAACACAGCCACAGTGAATACCTAACAGCGTCACACAGGAGAGGAAGAATAATACTATTAGGCTGATATCAAGACTGATATTTCCTAGTTAATAAACCATGTTATTTTCATATATATTAAGTCCTCATTCTCCGAAGACAACAGCTTTAACTTCAGAGCTGAGCCTTTGGCACATAATGCCAATAATACTTTGAAGTCGGGGATAGGCGACCTAGATCTTGATAAACTGGATCTAAATCTGGATCTCAGTTAAATCCTGACTTTATCAATTCCCCAACGCCCTCCAGATGACTCTCTATTGCAAAAATTCTCCTCCCTTAGTATCGTGTCTTTCTTTTAAGTGTCTGACATTGTTTCTTGTATGCCAGCTCATTTTCAAAATATCAGCCACCAGATTTAAAACCCAAGAATACTCTCTGCAGCTACTCATTATCCTCTCTATACTAGATCAAAATCAAGAGAAAAGGAGTCTTACTGGTGATGTGCACAGCAGTAAATAAAACGCCACCCACTTCTTTGAACAGCCATTGTCTTTAAATTAAAACACACATTAATTACTATTGACGGCACACTGCCTCTTCCTATACTGAGACTATTATTTTTTATTAAAAAGGCTGTAGAATAGAAATAAAAAAAGACAATAGTATCTCAATGGTAACCCCCACCTAAGCAAGAAATTTTTTTAATTAATTAATTTATTTATTTTATTTGTTAATGACAGTCTCAATTTTCCATCACACTGAAACAAAAGACTCCACAATACTCTCTCCTAGATACAAAAGGAAGAAAATTTTCTTGTATCTCTTGCATTATTCTCTATTGTAAGTAGAAAGGAATACTGTTTGATGAACTAATAATGTCAAGGAGCCTTGAAAATAATTTCCCTAAATCAAGAAGCCCACAAACATTTCGCCAGTATCATCTCTACAAGTGTATGTCTGGCTCCCAGGAATATCTCCCAGTCTTCAGCTACTCATTTCTCCCCGCCTCACCCAGCTCCCAAATCCCAATTTGTAGTTCCCCATTACTTGTGCATATCTGTTTCCCAAGCCCTCAAAGAAGCAAGATTGATAAACCTGAGGAAAATGGACATATGTCTTAAACACACTGTTTCTAGTCAAATAAATCACAGTACAAAATGAAGCAAAAGTTACTAGAGAGGTAGGTATAAGCTATGCCTTATGGGAGCTTTTCATTCCAACTAAGGTAATCAGGAGAGATTTCCACACATAGAAGACGCATTTGAGCAGGATTTGGAAGGAAAAGTAGCATTTTGATAAACTGAGCATGGAGAAGGGCATATCAGAGACAGTACCTTAACAAAAGTCATGTAGGCATTGGAAGGAGGACAACTGAGACCCCGTGAGCCCAGGTCATGGAGCATGGTGGGAGGTGAAGCCAGAAAGTTTGCAGATCTCAAATATTAACTCAAAATCTAGCTCAAATACAAATTCAAATGCTAAGGGGTTTGCATTTTAGTCTATACACAAGCTAACAGGACAAGAAGAGGCACAATCAGAGACATGCTTTAAGGATCGTTATTGCAAGAACATTGAAGATGGGTGGAAGGCAGCAACTGGGAAGAGCAATGGTGGCTATTAAAACAGTGCAAATGGGTGAGAGTCTAAGTTAGAAGAATGGCAATAGGTCTGAGAATAGAGAATAGATGTGAGAGACACAGCAGCTTCTGAGATTGCTACCTGACCAGATGTAGAGGAGGGACAGGAGAGCTCACAGTGACTCCGTGTCTTCAAGGGAAGATGGTGATGTCAACATCAGAACTAGGAAAACCAGGAGAAGCCACACCTTACTTCCTCTTCTATCTGTATCTGCTTCACCTATCAAGGTCATCTACCATCTCCACTGAGATTCAGCTGCTCATGGCCTCCTTCACTCATCAGTCAGGGTCTATCTAGCCAGGAAAACAGAAGTCACTTCAGGCATTTGCATCGGAGGAAATTTAATGCAAAGAACTGAATTCTACGGTAATTGAGATCGGCCTCAGCAAGAGGCTACTACCAAGACTGGAGGGACAAAGAGAGCAAGCTGTGTTACTTCAATGAAATAATATATCCTGTCATCACTAAATTATTTATTCATTTTTTGTTTGTTTGTTTATATGGTGAGACCTTGAGTAGTTTCTGGAATTGTCTGCACAACATCTGGCTAGGGAATCTGGTGAGGAAAGGAATTATCAAATGGGAAATCAAAGACCCTTTATTCTCCCTCCCCTTCCTTCTCCCTGCTCCCACTCTTCTGCTGTCCAATTTCCCTTTGGCTGAATCCAGCTGAAAGGCAGCCAACAGCGGAGTCTGAGAAAGCTGCCTGCAAGGTCAGTCCTCTGAGATACAGAGTAGAGCAGGACAAGGGATCTCAGGACCAACAGGCCCAAGATCCAGCAAACTTCTTCTGCACCCCAACTGTTGAGTCAGAAGTGCTAGTCAGCCTCCCTGCGTTACCATGTATAACGTGCGATACCAGCTAAGAGGACTTGGGAGCCATCGTCCACCTCACTGGAGAGAGGGGGCAGAGAGAGGGCGACATGTTGCTAACCACATCTGTATCCACTGACCCCTCATCTTTATCATCTTGTGCTAGTCCTCAATGCCCTGAGGAGGAGCTCTTCTCAAGGACCTGAAATCAAAGTTCATCTCACTTAGAGAGTGGAGAGAAAAGGAAGGAAAGAACCATTTCCTCCTCTCTATGCTTCTTATCCCCTCATTCCTCCTCTTTCTTCTTGTCCTTATCATTCTCTACTCTCCATTGTCCTCCTGTCCTGTATCTCCACCACCTTTCTTCAGTCTCCATCTCAGTTTTTGATTCCTTCCTTTGCGTGGCTACATATCCTCACTTCTTCATCTCCATCTCATTCCTCCTGAAGAACTGCATGAGTCAACAAGTTGCTCGGTAACACGCAGTTTCAGACATGCCTTTAGTGGTCTATCTCACATTTCTTGATCCTAGTTATTGAGCAGAGTAGACATTCAACAAAGCAAATGTTAATTCAATGAAATAATATGTACTGTCATCATTAAATTATTTATTCATTTTTTGTTTTTTATATGGAGTAGTTTCTGGAGTGGTCTGCACAACATCTGGCTAGGGAATCTGGTGAAGAAAGGAATTATCAAATGGGAAATCAAAACACATGACACCTGAACACTTGAATGATATATCAAATTTTTATTTCCTCGTGAGCCATTAAAATAGAGCATAGCTCTATGGCAGCTTTCTATATGTCCATAAATAAATGATATCAGCTCATAAGTAAAGCATCTTTGCTCAGTTTCCATCAAGTAATAGTTCCTTGAAGAATGAAGAGTGGACACAGTTCTTTAGAAACGTAAATTTCTGCCCTTCCCATTTTCCTTCAGAAGCAGGTATTACCCGTCATCAAGGGGAGGTTCTTCTCTGACCTGATTTGGGGATGGAACTTTTAACCAAAATGGTGTCACCCCTGAACGTACTCTGACACGCCAACGTAAGTGACCACAGAAGCAAAGTCCTATAAAAAGAGAGAAGATAGCGCTACACTTCACCATCTCTCAACAGGCACGAGCTCATCCATCTCCAGTTAATCGGGAGAAACTGCAATGACTCCTCTGAGAACTTCATCCGTGGTGAGTTCTGCACTAGCGTGCAATGTTCTTGTTAATTTGGACCAGATAATACTGCTGGGCTGCGGACATGAAATTCTGGATTCTAACTAGGGAGATCCAAGAATACTGTATACATAGGATAGGAAATTAAAGCTTCGGGAGATTTGTCGATGTATAGCATTTTCAAGAACTGATACACATCAGTTTGAAAGATAAGATTAAAACTGAAAGATAGCTATATTGGGGCTAAACCACACAAGCATCACATGATGCCGTGCAGTAAGAAAGAATGTTTATTGAAAATCTGTTTTTCTGAGTACAAGGGGTTTAATGTAATTCTCCCACAGCATTTTTCTTTAATCTAAAATAAGATGGGTCACTATCCTTGAGGATTTAATAAGTTGTGGCAGTGACTTTTCTTTCCATTATCCTATTACTATACCATAGTCTTGGTACACAAAACCTATTTATTCTAATTAGATATATGTATAGGTGTGGTTCAGAGTAAACAGTTTTTATATTTTTAAAATATTTAACTTAAAGCATCTTTTTTGAAACCCAATTTGATTATAGAATCAATGTACATAAATTTAGGAAAACTGGAAAATATACCTAAGAAAACATAAGGAAGATCCAGTTTTTGGTTAGATGTTTGCCAATGGTACCAACAGCATTTCTAACACTAATGCTGATACCACATGGATTTTCTACAGCCCTTCCTTCTAAGGTGCACATTTGACTGCACATAGGGTTTCACAGAATGCTAGGACAGAGAACACCATGGTTCTCTGTCCATTTCCTCCTAGAAAATTATTATTATTAATTATCCCAATAACCTGACAATGATGCATGTGCTGACAGGATGATGGCTTGCCGTATTTACTAGAAGTACTGACAGTCAATGAATAATGTGCCTTTCCTAAGTCAAAATCAGAATGTTCAAGACTAGTAAAAACTCCATGATGTTAACATTATTTTGGTCATCTAACCAGTTTTTCATTTAACTGATCTGAAAATTCAGTATAGGTTATCTTGGCACATAGCATGTTCTCTATGATTAGTAATACGACCATAGTCACAATTTGTTAATGAAAACCATATGCTAATCCAATCTCCCCCCCTCTCTCCTTTCCCATTCAGTTCCAGTCACTGCTGCTGCTGCTGAGTCTGGTGGCTATAGTGAAGGCAGGACTAGCAATCCCACAAAGTCCACTTTGCCCAGATACTGAGGACAAGGACTTCCCTCAGAATGTGAAGATCAACCTAAACATCCTTAACCGGAAAACAAATTCCAGAAGGCCCTCAGATTATCACAAACGCTCCACCTCACCTTGGGATCTCCAGTACGTAAGGGCGCCAGATAAAATCTCTGTATTCTTCTACCTTTTATGCATCAGATTGTCAGTTTAATCACCTTGAAGGTGATTTTACTCACTCAGAATCATCAGTCAAACTTGGGAGGACCATTGTGCAAAACAATGATCCTCAAGCTTTCCTTCTACAGACTTCTTTGGGACACTCCCCATCCTGATCCTGTCCATAACACCTATCCTATTAGATCTCATTGTCACTGACACCAAAGCCCACCCAAATTAATGTTGGTCATCATTCTCATATTTATGATACCCTGAGTCTATTGTTTATTTTTTTTAAGACTTTTATCATAGGAAATTGATGCTTGAATTCTGTTTACCAGAGCTACCATAGAGAAGATTTGTTGAAATAAGTAGTAATTAACTGGGATTTTTCTGCATTTTTTTTTTTTTTTTTTGTCATGTTAGCACTGGGAAAATATAGCTTGAATACCAGCAGAGGAAGAATCATGTTGGATATATCTACCCCATTTTGAGTTAGATAGTCTTGATCTACATTCCCAACAGACCTGTATTTGCTGTGTCCTTAGTATATCTAGTATTTAGACCCCATAAGAGTCAAATACAAAATGTATTTTGATAATTTGATTTTATGCAAATAAGCCTCAGTTCTATGGATCCTACAGATTCACTGACTGTGGGATTTCTTCTCCTCTTCCCATTACTAAGAATAGTTCAAATAAATCAATTTAAAAGTCAAAGCAAATCATTCACTCAGCTGGAGGAGGGAGGGAAGACAAGGTTCTAGAGGGACTTAGCTTTTGTATCCAGCCCTTCATATCAGCTCTGGGCTCTGTTCCAAGAACATGCTGTCAGATAGAATTTTGATACATTCCCTGTTTCAAAGACAGACTTCATTAAGTCAGATTAACAGCCCTCTTATTCCTAGATGATTCCCCTGGTCTTTTTCCATGTATGTACCCTAAAAATATTATCATTTGTGTCAAACTTAAATCCTTTCTACAGTCTCAGTCTATCTTATTTTGTTCATTCTTCAAAGAAATTGGGAAAAACAGATCATCGTCTTCTTTCTCTATAACATTGTATGTCCTTAAAAATCCAAGTTTTCTGCAAACTGCTTCATTTTCAGACTAACAGCATTTACAGACTTTGCAATGTCTATCGATTGTCATTCTGCAAATTTGCCTCGCTTCATTTACTCCTGTTTCATCGCCTTCCTGCTTCACCTGGAATTCACCTTCTTCCTGGCTTTTGTCTCCCCTGCAGCCGTAATGAGGACCCTGAGAGATACCCCTCTGTGATCTGGGAGGCGAAGTGCCGCCACCTGGGCTGTGTCAACGCTGAAGGGAAGGTAGACGTCCACATGAACTCCGTCCCCATCCAGCAAGAGATCTTGGTCCTGCGCAGGGAGTCTCAGAACTGCCCCCACTCCTTCCGGCTGGAGAAGATGCTGGTAGACGTGGGCTGCACCTGCGTCACCCCCATTGTCCGCCACCTGCCTTAAGAACTTCGGGTCTGACCCTAGCTCCCCAGAGCAGTTAGGCTCTCTGGGAAGCAGACCCAGTTCCATTTCTGACCAAACTCACTGGGCTTCTCAAACTAACTGAAGTTTCAATTGAAGTTTCAGAGGTAACACTTTGGTTGAATCATCTTTCCCTCTTCCCAAGGAGGAGGTTTAGACTGAGTACCAATTTGCTGCTTCTTTGCTTTTCTAAGGTCTTTAAGTTATTTATGTATTTAATAGGCCCTGAAACTACTTTGGGGCATAAGATTCCATGTTAATGAATTACATGCCTTATTTTATATTTGTTTTAAGAACACAAGATTCCAAACTTGGGAATTTTATTATTATTTATAAGGTAAAAACCTATATTTATATGAGCTATTTATGGATCTATTTATATTTCTTAAGTCTTTAGAGAAAGGTAAAATAGTATGGTTATCTGTTCTGCCTAGAGAAATCCTAGATAGGATTAAATAGCGGTTGAAAATGTCTGAGTTTGTACTAGCTATGGATATAGGATTTTCGCCCCTTTATCTCTTAGGAGTGCATGACATGGCTGGAAAAGAAAGACTAGACCTAGACTCATATCTATTAACTTAATTTCATAAATTGTTGAGGTTTCACAAGAGAGACAGCAAGTCTAACTCTCTGCTCTGTTAAACCTTTGTAACAAAAACAATTTGTAATAATAAAGTTTGGGAAAAACATTTGTTTCCTAATTTTATCTCATTAAAACTACTTCAGCGGGCTCAGCTCTTCCCTATTTGGAAGAGTATGAGAATTCACTAACAGAGCAAAACAAGGCATGCCTTTGAGTAACAACACCCTCCACCTACCCCAAGTCCAAGTTTTCAATTTTGCAAGCCTTCAGGACAATTGAGGACCAAGGTTCTCATTCTATTAGCCAATGCTGTGAACACAAGCATTCTGAAACGAATTAAGCAAATAAAAATAATGGCCCTAGGGAAATGGCGTGTCATTATAAAGATCACACAGGGAAAAGAAAAGACTGTCCCAAAAATATGACCTGAGGTTTGACAGGAAGGAGGAGGTGCTGGGAGAAAACGTTATCTTCAGACTAAAATGTCCAGTCTCTCCCCAAACTTAGGCTTATTTTGAAGATTAATGCCAACTAGAGACCGACAGAGGACATTTTTCTCTTCCTCAGTCCACATCCCTAGGATGACCCCCTCCTGCTCTTGGCTCTCATCCAAAGTACCCCAGGACACAGAAAAGTGCCAGTGGGGCAAAACAAACTTGAGTATGAGAATAGATCAGCCCAAGTAAAATAAAAACTGAATCACATTCAATTCCAGAGTAGTTGCAAGTTTCAAGTCATAACCATTTTCCCCCGTGATGGCCCAGCGTCCTGTTTTGCCCTACTTCTGGAGGCCCCTGGAAATTCTCAGCCTGGTCCCACAGGCTCCTTGCTTCTTGAAAGACCATCTCCTGCACTCCTTTACTTTCCTGTATGCTCCAGCCCCACCAGAAGCCCATGGCTTTCCTCTGCTTCTTTTCCAGTTCCAAACCCAGGGGTCTACTTCTCCAACCCCTCTCCTTTCAGTGTCATTTCAGGCATTTACATCTTGATTCTCATGGCCATCTCCTGTCACGATCATCATATGAGAAATCCACGGGCAGCCACCACTGACAGTTTCTCACAGCCTTTATGCTTTAAAACCTGTTGCTAAAATTCTGCTGCTCATTGCCCAGTTTTCCCTGAATGGTGGCGGTGAAAACAAAAATTTGTTTTTGTTTTGGAATAGAGGGCAAGAAAACAGCATGTCTTTCCTCAGTCCTGAACCATTATTTCCCACTAGGTTGTATTTCTGGGAATTTCACGGGTGGAAGGAGGCCATTGCATTCCATGTCTTCCATCCCCTGCTATGCACTGCTTTTATTTCATCTTCATTTCCCCCAGTCAGCACCATCATCCACCCAGACATCTACTCTAGAAATCTATGAGGCATCCCTGACTCTTCCCTCTTCCTCTCTCTCACTCCTAACACCCACACATCACCCAACTCTTTACGCTTCACTT
Source organism: Ceratotherium simum simum (assembly GCF_057802395.1). NCBI lineage: Eukaryota > Metazoa > Chordata > Mammalia > Perissodactyla > Rhinocerotidae > Ceratotherium > Ceratotherium simum. The sequence continues at coordinate 51,615,068 of NC_141912.1, forward strand.
CCTTAAAGTTCTCAAATTAGACCCCTCCCTGCCCAGGTTTGGGACTTCATCTGTTCTCATCTCTCTCCTCAGTTACTGTGACCGCTTCTTACCCATCCTTGCTGCTGTTGCTCCTGTCCCCGTCTATCCATCCTCCAACATCCATCTATGGCACAAAATCAGACAAGACAAAACACACGCTCAGTAATCTGGCCCTGTGCCTGCTCCCGCCTTATCTCATGCTGCTTCCTCCTTGATGTTTCCCCTGTAGTCATAGTGAAGTCCTTGTGACCACTATGCTGTTCTTGACCACAACGCCTGTGGCATGTGGTCCCCTCTACCTTGAATGCCTTTACTACCCTGTCCCCTCCTGTTACTCAATACATACCCTGCTGTTATGCCTGAGTATTTGTGTCCCCTTAAAATTCATATGTTGAAACCCAACCCCCAAAGCAATGGGATTAGGTTGGTGGGGCCATTGGGAGGTGATTAGGTTCTGAGGGCAGAGCCTTCATGAATGGGATTAGTGCCCTTATAAAAGAGGCCCAGAGAGCTCCCTCGCCCCTTCTGCCGGGTGAGGCTACAATGAGAAGTCTTCAACCCAGAAGAGAGCCCTCACTCAATCATGTTGGTACCTTAATCTTGGACTTCCAGCCTCCAGAGCTACAAGAAATAAATTTCTGTTGTTTATAAGCTACACAGTCTGTGGTATTTTGTTATAGCAGCCCCAACAGAATAAGACACCTGCCCTCCCCCCTTTGCCCCACCCCCACTGCTCTACCCATGCTCTAAGACTCCACTTAGGCAGCATCTCCTCTAAAGAGGCTTCCCGGACCCATCACTCCAGTAATCCCAGATTAGGTCCCTCTCTTCTGGGCTCCACAAGCACCGTGGGAATCGTTTATCACTACTCTTACCTACCACATGAGCTTTATCTATTTAACTAACTTGAGGTCCCTTTCAAGCCAGACCATCAGCACCTGACCTGCCACGTGGCAGACAGTCAATATTAAAGCAAACTTTAAGCCAATAGTCCATAGATACCTACAAGTCAACAGAGACAAAACTAAATTCACTAGCTCTACTCCCAAACTAGTTTCTCCTACCGACTTTTTTATCTACTCAGATGATATCACCTACTCATCTGAGTGAGAAACCTAGATTTCTCTCTGTCATTCATCCCCTCATCAAATCAGAGATCAGAGACAAACTCCTCGTCAGTTCTCTTGTGTCCTCTCCCTCCTCCCTATCTCCACAGTTTCTGTTCAAGTTGCATTGTAATATGATCCTCACTGGTCTCTCTGCTTTGCTTCTTGTAGTTTATAATTCTCAAAAGTCTCAAAACTTTTGAGGAGCCTGGGCAGGGTAGATAGTTGAGAGCTGCTGCAACAAACAAAGCTCGAATAAACAAAGGTGTATTTCTTGCTCATGTTACTGTCCAGCAGAGATCCTCAGGAGCTTTGCTCCACTCAGACATTCAGGGACCCAGGCTGACAGAGGTTCTGCCTTCTTGCAGCAGGACCATCTAGAACTGCACTGCCTAACACAGTGGCCACTAACCACATGTGGCTATCGAGCCCTTGAAACGTGCCTAGTCCCAGTTGATGTGTGTTATAGGTGTCAAATACATACTGATTTCAAAGAATTTTTGTGGTTATTTTTGAGAGTAATTCTTTGCAAGAATTCAATTATTAGTTGCAAGGGTCATAATTTGAATGTGCGGCTTACACAGAGAGGCTGCTACCAGTACACTTAGCATGCATTTTTCCTTGGTACAGAGCATGAGCAGTCTTATTACAGACACAACAGGATATAACATACCAGGGGGACTGTGAAAAACTATTCTTAATACTTTGAGGGAGTTGGGGAAGCAGAACATGGAAATACTTGTTTTTTATTCTAGCTTCTTAGTTCTAGGGATTCTGATATTCCCCCCCCTCCTTTTTTTAATTGACGTATAACGTTGTATCAGTTTCAGGTATACAACATAATGATTTGATATATGTATATATTGTGAAATGATTGCCAGAATAAATTTAGTTAACATCCATCATCACACATAATTACAACTTTTTTTCTCTTGTGATGAGAACTTTTAAGATCTACTCTCTTAGCAACTTTCAAAAATACAATATAGTATTGTCAACTATAGTCACCATGCTGTACATTACATCTCCAGAAATTATTTATTTATAACTGGAAGTTTGTACCTTTTGACGACCTTCATCATTTAAATATTTTTTAAATGTAAAATATCTTGCTAATTTTTATATTGGTAACTGTTGAAAGGATAATATTTTAGGTGTTTTGGGTTAAATATATTACTAAAATTTAAATTATTAGAAATTCACCTGTTTCTTTTTACTGTTTTTAATATGGCTACTAGAAATTTTAAATTAAAATGTGGCCAGCATTATATTTCTGTTGGACATGCAGCCAATGAAAGAAAAGAGAAGGCTGAAAACTATATACAGTTTTTAAGAGCCAAGCTCATTGGTCAGAACCCAGTCACACAGACCCAAATTAACACCTATGAACACTGGGAAATGTAGTCTTTCTTCACGTCCAAAAAAAGGAAAATTAAATGGGATTTGATGAGCACATAGCATTACCTCTGCCACAGGATATATGAATGAAGGCTCATGCATGACATACTCCCCCAGTTACACATTTCCAAATGGCGGAGCTGTTACACGGCCACTTTCTAGTGTAAGATAGCCTCGTCTGCACTTGAAAGTGATATTATTATAGGAATAACCTTGAATCTGCTGTAATTTTTTAAAAAATATTCCTTACAAATTTGGGCACTTTAAAACAATACAAAACAAATAACTTACTTGTGAAATACCTTACAACCAACTAGAGAACACGTATGTTTTATGATCATGCAATAATAGTTGCTCTGTTCCATCTCTCTCCATGTTTCAAGTGTTCTCTCTAAAATGTAAACCTGATCACATGAGTCCCCTGATCACTCCTCAGTAACTCCCCCGTGCCTTAGGATAAAGTGCTACCTCTCTTGAATAACATAAAAACTACTCCATGACGTGGCCCAGCCCCCCTCTCATAGTGCTCCAAACCACTTTGTCCCTCTCCACCACAGCCCTCAATGCCATGCCTTACTGGTTCACACAGATGGGGCTTTGCCTATGTTTCTTGTTTACCTGGAAATTCCTTCTTGGTCTCACCATTTCTCCTCACCATTAAACGAGTATAAATATCTCTGGAGATGGGGTTTGAGAAACTGTTCTTAACAATAGTTAAGTCACCCTGGGCGATTTTGGCACATTCTATCTGGCAACCGTCCACAGACCAGCCTTTGGGAACCACTGTTGGAGAAGACTGTTGAGATGTTCTCTTGGACGAAGAATAGCAAAGAAATAAATGGGTGATAAATATAAATTGACTGTAGATATAAAAGATAGGGAGCAGAGATGAAATATGTGAACAATAGAAATTTCGAATAAGAAACCTGAATAAATTAAAGAGATACAATAAAGAAAGTTATAATAGGAGAAAAGATTCCTGGGTTAGGGAATTTTTTTTTTAAATGAATCTGAAAATGGTTTGGACCAAATTAAAAGAGGATATACTCAAATACATTGAGCCATTTTTTTTTTAATTTTCAAGAATAAAGAAGATATAAGACTTACACCCAGGAGGAAAATATAAAATACCAAATCAGGCATGAAAATTATATTGATGTCAGACTTTCCCACATCAAACACCAGGAAGTCAGGGAGTGAATTCCTCAAAGCACTGAAGGAGAGAAAGTCCAGGTCAGGCAGCGCCTGCTCAGGCAAGCCTTCTCTGACCACCAAATGAAAAATTTGTGAAATTTTATTGAGTTGTGCACTTAGAAGTTTCACATTTCTCTGTATGTATGTAACGGTTCAGTACAAATGCACAGCTTAAGGAAAAAGAACAATGTTCAGCACGTGTAGGTTCTCAGTAAATATTTGTTAAATAAAAGAATAAATGACTCAACCAAAAATTCTCTATCAAATAACATTCTGTGAAGTCAACAGATCTTCTCGAGCATGTGAAGACAGACAAAAAGGGTATGTGGGCACCCTTCTTGGAGAAAACAATATTCAGAGGTATACTTTAGCTGACTGAGAGATGAATCAAACCTAAGAAATCAAGAATGGGCATCTTATTCCTTATATGCCTTAGGTGCTGGACCCTCTGTGAGCATCGAAACGAGGTATACATTGAATTATGTCTAAATAATTGTTATAAGTACTTTTTAAATGAATCCAAAAGCCAAAATAAATTGCAGAATAAGTGAGATACCTAAAAAATAAGCCAATACTAATACAATAGTCATCATCATCTAGATGATTGCACAGCAACATCGAGACGATCTGAATAATCATCATCATCTGGGTCTGCAGTCCAAGATTCGGGGAGCCAAGCCCAAAGTGACTCAAGGAGAAAGGCACAGAATTCCTCAGCTTCATTAAAGTGAAGTCAAAAGTTATTGCTCAGGGCTGGCCCTGTGGCTTAGCGGTTAAGTGCGCGCGCTCCGCTGCTGGTGGCCCGGGTTCGGATCCCGGGCGCGCACCGCCGCACCGCTTCTCCGGCCATGCTGAGGCCACGTCCCACGTACAGCAACTAGAAGGATGTGCAACTATGACATACAACTATCTACTGGGGCTTTGGGGGAAAAATAAATAAATAAAATTATAAATAAATAAATAAAGTTATTGCTCCATTCTTGGCTTCAACAAGTAGACAATTTAAAGGTCACCTAATTCGATAAATAGGCTAAAATTGAAAGGTAACCATCAGTAGATGTAAAACAAACTGTAAGCTCTGGAAGTCTCTGCAAAGGATAAAAGACAAACCAAATAACTGATCAGAAAGCAAAAGTCAAAAGCAAGAACAGGAAACTATCAGAAAAAAAAAAAAAAACACATAGCATAAAATAAGGGACAGTATGAGTAAATGTTTTTAAGTCACCTCTTAAAAAACTGTCTCAAATTTAGTTTTTAAAAATCTAAGTACACTAGAAATAAGAAATATCCCTAAAACCAAATGATGTAGAAAGCTTAAAAATGAAAGGATAGACAAGAAATATACCAGGCAAATGCATACTAGAAGAAATCAGGGATAATATCAATATCAGGAAAAGTTAAATTTATTAGATGCGAAAAAAAGTCACTTCATATGAATAGAATTAAAATTAATAATGGAAAAAATGTTATTAAAATTTATGCATAGGATAACATCCAAATGTATAAGTCAAAACAACTTTTAAAATGCAGAGACACTACTGTGTCACATAACATTGTCTGGAAGTTTTCTGTCCAGCAGTGAAACAAATGTGGGAGAGGAAGAAACAAACTCATAGTTATTTGTAGAGGGTACAATTATATACCTAGGAAAAAAAATAAGCAAATCAATAGGGAACCCGTTAGTTGTAATGAGAATGCTCAGAAACTATCTAGCTACAAAACAAATATTTTTAAAATAGATTTTCCATCTATTAGTAATAACAAGTTCAAAAATATAATGAAAAAAGTACCATTCATTATAGAAACACAAAAATCTGAAAGACCTAGAACTAACCTTATTGAAATATGAGACAGATTTATAGAGAACTATAAAATGTTGATGAATTATTAAAAATAACTTAAATGGTCAGAAATACAATGTTCAAAGATGGGAAGACTATATACATACACAAAAGAAAACAATTATTTCTTTTTTTTTTTTTTTAATTTCTTTTTCCCCCAAAGCCCCAGTAGATAGTTGTATGTCACAGCTGCACATCCTTCTAGTTGCTGTATGTGGGACGCGGCCTCAGTCAGCATGGCCGGAGGAGCGGTGCGTCGGTGCATGCCCGGGATCCGAACCCCGGGCCGCCAGCAGCGGAGCGCACGCACTTAACCGCTAAGCCACAGGGCCGGCCCAACAATTATTTCTTAATTTATTTCTCCCTCCCCCAGCTTAAGTGAAATATAATTGATACATAACATTGTGTAAGTTTAAGATGCATAATGAAGTTATTTTATATCTGTATATATTGCAAAATAATTACCACAATAAGGTGAGTTAACACATCCATCACCCATGGTTACAATTTTGTGTGTGTGATGAGAACTTTTAAAATCTACTCTCTTAGACCTTCAAATACACAATATAGTATTGTTAACTATAGGCACCATGTTGTACCTAATTTATTTCCATGTCTAATGCAATACCAATCAAATCCTGATAAATTTTTTTGTGGTAACATAACAAATTTTTATAACTCTTCTGAGGCTATATAAATCATTGAAGATTTGTCCTACCAAAGAGTGAAACTTAGCTAAAAGTTGGCAATTTTTAAAATAATGTGGTTTGAGAATAGGAAAATCAATAAACAAATTAAATAACCCATGAATGTATCATGATATATATAAGGAATCTAAAATATGGTCAAAGTACACTGTCATCACAAATTAGTAAAATGGGGGATTATTTAGTAAATAGGTTTGGGTCTATCTACTGATTAACTATTTGGAAGAGAAATAAAATCAAGACATAGTTTTCCCTTATATCATACATCCAAAAGAACCTCAGATAGATGATAAACTAAAATACAAAAAATAATAACCACAAATTATAAAAACTGAAAAAAAAAGCCTCTCTGGCCAAAGATTGTAAATAATCTTTATTTTCATTACACTCTACTGTATAGTCAAATTTTTTAGTGAGTACATGTCACTTTAAAAACAAACAATAAACACTTTAAAATTTCTCAATACTGAGAATTAAAATACAACTGAATATTGAATACTTATCAAATATCTGTATAGCAGAAGAGTCCATAAACTTCACAGAAATAAAGAGACTTCCAAGTAAGCAGGATGGATTAAACATCTAATTTTTCCTCATCTTGAAACTGCACTAAAACTACAATAATGGTTGTCATTCAGAATGGAACGAGAGTGAAAGAGTTTTCCAGACAAGCAAAAATTAAAGGAGTTTATCACCAAGAAACCAGTCCTACAAGAAATGCTAAAGGGACTTCTTAATTTAAGGGGGAAAGAGAAGACTATAAATAGGAAAAAATCATCTATTTCCCTGATAAGAGGGTAATGGATACAAACACACAAAAAAGAAGTTAGATATGATATCAAAAACATAAAATGTGGGAGGAGGGGAGTTAAAGAGTAGAGCTTTTAGAAAGTGGTCAAATTAAGAGACATCAACTTAATATAGATTGCTATATACATAGGTTATTATATATGAACCTCATGGTAATCACAAACCAGAAACCTATAATAAATACCCAAAAAAACTAACAGAAAGGAACCCCGACATAATACTGAAGAAAGCCATCAAACCACAAAGGAAGAGAGCAAGAGAAGAAGAAAGCAACAGAAAAGAACTACTAAAACACCCAGGAAAAAAGTATAAAAATGGCAGTAAGTACATACTTATCAATAGCTATTTTAAATGTCAGTGGACTAAATGCTCTAATCAAAAGGCATAGGGTGGATGATTGGATAAAAAAAAAACAAGACCAACATATATGCTGCACACAAGAGACACACTTCAGACCTAAAAACACTCACAAACTGAAAGTGAAGGGATGGAAAAAGATACTCCATGCAAATGGCAATGAAAAGAAAGCTGGGGGGGCCAGCCCGGTGGCGCAAGCGGTTGGGTGCGCGCGCTCCGCTGCAGCGGCGCGGGGTTCGCTGGTTCGGATCCCGGCGCGCACCGACGCACTGCTTTGGCAAGCCATGCTGTGGCGGCGTCCCATATAAAGTGGAGGAGGATGGGCACGCATATTAGCCCAGGGCCGTCTTCCTCGGCAAAAAAAGAGGAGGATTGGCGGATGTTAGCACAGGGCTGATCTCCTCACAAAAAAAAAAAAAAAAAAGAAAAGAAAGCTGGGGTAGCAATACTTGTATCAGACAAAATAGACTTTAAAACAAAAACTGTAACAACAGACAAAGAAGGGCACTACATAACGATCAAGGGAACAATGCAACAAGAGGATATAACACTCATAAATATCTATGCACCCAATGTAGAAGCACCTAAATATATAAAGCAATTGTTAACAGACATCAAAGGAGAAATAGACAGGAACACAATAATAGTAGGGGACTTTACACTCCACTTACACCAATGGATAGATCATCCAAACAGAAGATCAATAAGGAAACATTGGCCCTAAACGACACACTAGACCAGATGGACTTAGTAGATATATACAGAATATTCCATCCAAAAACCAAAAAATACACATTCTTTTCAAATGCACATGTAACACTCTCCAGGACTGATCACATATTAGGCCACAAAACAAGTCTCCATAAATATAAGAAGACTGAAATAATACCAAGCATCTTTTCTGACCTCAATGGTACAAAACTAGAAATCAACTATAGGAAGAAAATCAGAAAAGCCACAAATATGTGGAGATTAAACAAAATGCTACTGAACAACGATTGGGTCAATGAAGAAATCAAAGGAGAAATCAAAAAATACCTGGAAACAAATGAAAATGAAAATACCACATGGCAGAATTTATGGGATACAGCAAAAGTGGTTCTAAGAGGGAAGTTTATAGCAATACAGGCCTATCTCAACAAACAAGAAAAGTCTCAAATAAACAACCTAACAGTGCACCTAAAGGAACTGGAAAAAGAAGAACAAAAAACACCCAAAATCAATAGAAAGAGGGAAATAATAAAAATCAGAGCAGAAATAAATGAAATAGAGACTAAAAATAAATAGAAAAAAATCAATGTAACCAAGAGTTGGTTCTTTGAAAAGATAAAAAAAAATGACAAACCTTTAGCTAGACTCACCAAGAAAAAAAGAGAGAAGGCTCAAATAAGTAAAATCAGAAATGAAAGAGGAGAAATTACAACAGACACCTCAGAAATACAAAAGATTATAAGAGAATACTACAAAAAGCTATATACCAACAAATTGCATAATCTAGAAGAAATGGATAAAGTCTTAGAATCATACAACATTCCAAAACTGAATCAAGAAGAATTAGAGAATTTGAATAGACCAATCACCAGTAAGGAGATCAAAACAGTAATCAAGAACCTCCCAAAAAATAAAAGTCCAGGACCAGACAGTTTCCCTGGTGAATTCTACCAAACATTCAAAGAAGACTTAATACCTATCCTTCTCAAACTCTTCCAAAAAATTGAAGAGGAGGGGAAGCTTCCTAACTCACTCTACGAAGCCAACATTACCCTGATAGCAAAACCAGACAAGGACAACACAAATAAAAGAAAATTACAGGCCAATATCACTGATGAACATCAATGCAAAAATCTCAACAAAATACTAGCAAATCGAATACAACAATACATTAAAAAGATCATACACCATGATCAAGTGGGATTTATCCCAGGGATGCAGGGATGGTTCAACATTCACAAATCAATCAACGTGATACACCACGTTAACAAAATGAATACTAAAAATCACATGATCATCTCAATAAATGCAGAGAAAACACTTGACAAGACACAGCATCTATTTATGATAAGAACTCTTAATAAAATGGGTATAGAAGGAAAGTATCTCAACACAATAAAGGCCATATATGACAAACCCACAGCTAATATCATCGTCAATGGTGAAAAACTGAAAGCTCTCCCTCTAAGAACAGGAAGCAGACAAGGATGCCCACTCTCACCACTCCTATTTAACATAGTATTGGAAGTTCTAGCCAGAGCAATCAGGCAAGAAAAAGAAATAAAAGGGATCCAAATTGAAAAGGAAGAAATGAAACTGTCACTATTTGCAGATGACATGATGTTGTATGTAGAAAACCCTAAAGAATCCACCAAAAGACTTTTAGAAATAATAAATGAATACGGTAAAGTTGCAGGATACAAAATCAACATACAAAAATCAGTTGAATTTCTATACACTAACAATGAAGTAGCAGAAAGAGAAATTAAGAATACAATCCTATTTACAACTGCAACAAAAAGAATAAAACAACTGGGAATAAACTTAACCAAAGAGGTGAAAGATCTGTACAGTGAAAACTATAAAACATTGAAAGAAATTGAAGGAGATACAAAGAAATGGAAAGATATTCCGTGCTCTTGGATTGGAAGAATTAACATAGTTAAAATGTCCATACTCCTAAAGCAATCCTTACATTCAATGCAATCCCTATCAAAGTTCCAACAACATTTTTCACAGAAATAGAAAAAAGAATCCTAAAATTTATATGGAACAACAATAAGACCCCGAATAGCTAAAGGAATCCTGAAAAGAAAGAACAAAGCTGGAGGTATCACACTCCCTGATTTCAAAATATACAACACAGCTATAGTAACCAAAACAGCATGGTACTGGCACAAAAACAGACACACAGATCAATGGAATAGGATCGAAAGCCCAGAAATAAATCCACACATCCATGGACAGCTAATTTTCAACAAGGGAGCCAAGAACATACGATGGAGAAAGGAAAGTCTCTTCAATAAATGGTGTCGGGAAAACTGGACAGCCACTTGCGAAGAAAATGAAAGTAAACCATTATCTTGCACCGTATACAAAAACTAACTCAAAATGGATTAAAGACTTGAATGTAAGACCTGAAACCATGAAACTTCTAGAAGAAAACATAAGCGGTATGCTCTTCGACATTTGTCTCAGCAACATATTTTCACATACCATGTATGACTGGGTAAGAGAAACAATAGAAAAAATAAACAAATGGGACTACATCAAACTAAAAAGCTTCTGCACAGCAAAGGAAACCATCAACAAAACAAAAAGACAACCTAACAATTGGGAGAAGATATTTGTAAACCATATATCTGATAAGAGGTTAATCTCCAAAATATATAAAGAACTCATATATTTCAACAACAACAAAGCTGACCACCCAATTAAAATATGGGCAAAAGACCTGAACAGACATTTCTCCAAAGACACAGAGATGGCCAACAGGCACATGAAAAGATGTTTAACGTTATTAACTATCAGGGAAATGCAAATCAAAACTATAATGAGATATTACCTCATGCCCATCAGATTGGCTATAATTAACAAGACAGGAAACAACAAGTGTTGGAGAGGATGTGGAGAGAAGGGAACTCGCATACACTGCTGGTGGGACTGCAAACTGGTGCAGCCACTATGGAAAACAGTATGGAGATTCCTCAAAAAGTTAGGAATAGAATTACCATATGATCCAGCTATTCCACTGATGGGTATTTATCCAAAGAACACGAAAACACAAATGCATAAAGATATATGCAGCCCTGTGTTCATTGCAGTGTTATTCACAATAGCCAAGACTTGGAAGCAACCTAAGTGCCCATCAAGGGACGAATGGATAAAGAAGATGTGGTATATATACACAATGGAATACTACTCAGCCATAAGAAACAATGAAATCCAGCCATTTGTGACAACATGGATGGACACTGAGGGTATTATGCTAAGCGAAATAAGTTAGAGAGAGAAAGTCAAATACTGTATGATCTCACTCATAAGTAGAAGATAAAACAACAACAAACAAACACATAGAGACAGAGACTGGATTGGTGGTTACCAGAGGCGAAGGGGAGAGGGAGGAGGGCAAAAGGGGTGATTAGGCACATGTGTGTGGTGATGGATTGTAATTAGTCTCTGGGTGGTGAACATGATGTAATGTATGCAGAGATAGAAGTATAATCATGTACACTTGAAATTTATATAATGTTATAAACCAACGTTACCGTAATTAAAAAGATAAATAAATAAATAAATAAAAGACAGGCGTTGAAGCCTGTTATCAGTAATATCCCCTATGCCATCGAGCTCTCTTTTGAATCTGAGGACAGAATGGCCCGGTAAGCCTATCCCAGATTCTTATTTGTACTTGGCCTCTCTTGATTATGAGCTGACGAATTTCCTCTTGTCTCCGGCTCGTTCTGCTGCCTGGATTAATTTAGGACACTCATTTCCCTGCCACCAAAGTGTCTGTTTTGATCTACCTTGGAAAACTGGAGGTTGGGCATGGTAGGCTCAGAAACAGAAAATACAAAGCAGTTTGCTCACCTTGACTATATTTCTTGGGGACATCGAGAACCTGCAGTATCAGTTAAGGTAGGCCAAACAGCTGAAGAACAGATCCAAAATGCGTAATAGCGGAACACAAGTATATTTCTCACTCACATGCTATAGACTGAATGTTGGTGTTTCCCAAAATTCATATGTTGAAACCTACTCCCCAGTGTGATTGTATTTGGAGATGGGGCCTGTGGGGGGTGTTAGGTCATGAGTGTAGAGCCTCATGAATGGGATTAATGCCCTTATAAACGAGACCCCGGAGAGCTCACTCACCCTTTCTGCCATGTGAGGACACGGCAAGACGACTGCCCATGAACCAGAAAGTAGGCTTCTGCCAGATCTTGATCTTGGTCTTCCTAGCCTCCAGATTGTGAGAAATAAGTTTCTGTTTTTTATAAGCCATGTAGTCTCTGGTATTTGGTGATAGCAGAACCCGAACGGACTAAAACATCAAGTAATAGTTCAAGTGAGGCGCTCCTGGCCAGCGGGCACGTCTCCTCCGTGTGGAGATTCAAGAACCCAACCTTTTCATCTCATGAATGGAAGGGGTGCTGGGAAATGAGATCCCTGGATGAGCAGACTCATCCCAAATACAACTCCGCCTCTGGGGAGGGCCTGCGTGAGACGTGGGAAAACCGAGAGCTGGGTGGGGGTGGGGGTCGGGGGCGGTGGGCAGTGACTCAGAGCTCTGCACGTCTCAGGCCGGCCCTCCCCAGATGCTCTCGCAAACTCTCAGGGAAGCTGAGGCCGGACTATGACAAGACACAGGATTCACGCCGGCTCCTGAGAGCCTCCCCCAACAGGGGGATGTTGCCTCGCCTCATCAGCTAGGTTTGTGTTTGCCACTTGGTTTTTCAAAACTAAGCAATACATCACTTAAGGACGCAAACGTAAGTGCAATACAACTATAAAGATAAGCGGGAGAAAGGTAAACACAAAAGTCATGACAGTGGTTCCTTCTAGAGAGAAAAGACGGGGAGGAGAGGAACACCAGGGCTTCAAGTCCTGAAAATATTTCACTTCCTAACTTGGGTAGTGTGGTTTCAGGGGTTTTGATTTTGTTTGTTTTTATTTAATTCTTTACACTGTACATTTGATTCATTCTTTTGTATATATGATGCATTTCACAACTAAAAGTTTAAAAAAAATGTGGGAAAAAACACAAAGGATAAAAGTGATAGATTCAACCGCACAAAACTATAACTCTTGTGTAGGTTAAAACATTAACCTGAAAGGCAAACAACAAACTGAGAAAACATTTGTCACCAATACCGCAAGAGGTTACTATCTGGACTGTTAACCTGAGTACCAGACACTCTCCCACCTCCAGGCCTTTGCCTTACTCTTCCCTCCGCCTGGTACACTCTTCCGCTGATGGCCTCATGACCTTCTGTCCTCTTCTTCAAGTCTTTGGGCAAATGTCCCCTTCTCAGCGAAGGCTTTTCTGACCACTCTGGACTCCCTCGCCAACGTCCCTGATTTATTTTTCTCCATGGCGTTCACCTCCTTCTAATAAACTATTTGACTCATCTATTCTGTTTTTCCATTCTCTCCTCACTAGAATGAAAGCTTCTTGCAGGCAGGGATTTTTGTCTGCTTTGCTCAATGCTGTATCCCCAGTGCCTAGAACAGTGTCTGGCACCTTCTGGGTGCTCAGTAGACATTTGACTGAATGAGTATGAAAAGCTCGTGTTGATGGATAAGACAAGCAGTAGGAACATCTACTCAGAGAACAGAAGATAACCTGACAACGTACCAAGGCTTCAACATGTCATTGAAGCACATGCAAAAATATTTACTATCATTAATAATCAAATAAATTCATATTAAACAATTACCTACCTTTTGCCTATCAAATTAGCAAAGTTTATTTTTTAACTATAGTAGTGTTGGCAAGAATGTGCTAAATTGAGCGAATATTCACTGCTAATAAGTGTAAATGGGCACAACATTCTGAAAAGCAATTTTATAATTTAATTCGAGAAACTTAAAAATGTTCATGTTCTTTGGACCAGTAACTACACTTCTAGAAAGTTATCAGAGCAAAATAATTTAAATATATATAAACAAAACTCTGTGTACAAAACTATCATAGCTTATCATAACATATCACAAAAACTTTTTAAATGTTTAAAATGTAGTATAAACACTTGGGTAAAAATCAAGATGAGAGAGACAAAATAGTTCAACTATTTGAAATAATGCATTAAAAAAAGGAAGGAAATACATAAAAATACCGACAGGAATTACTCTGGGTTGCGGGGAACACATAATTTTAACGTTTTCTTTATAATTTCCGATTTTAAATGAGAATCTATTTCTTTTTAAGTGGGGGTGCCTTCATGATCTGAAAATTGGCAGCTTTAAAAATAATAGTAGGTTTGGTAATTTGAATAAGTCATTTCCATTTTTAATGAAATAGCGTAATGAACAGAAAATGTAAGATTTTAGGAAAATGACTCTCTAAGAAAGAGTCAATATCTGAAACCTAGAATCTCAGACCAAAAAAAAAAAAAAAAATAGCAGGCCACCATGGTTATGGCCCACAGCATCCCCTTGTGGCAGCACACCCAAGTCAAGAAACTAAGGGAAGAACCATTCCAGCTGGAAAAATCCACAAAACCTAGCAAATAGTTCACCCTAAAAACAAAGCTTCACAGTCAAACCAGCAGGAAAAATGTCTCACCCACACAGAGCAACACTGAAATAAACACATGCTTCCATCCTTCTTGTGCCATCATGTCAGTTTCCCAGGATTAAGACCTGCAGCCAAGTCTGTTGTGTTCCATACCACTATTAAGGAGCTGTTCACGTTGAAGGGCTCGATAAGTCTACTCCAGGGCATAAATTATCCAAATGGACTATTTATCTTGATCAAATTAGGTCATTGCTGCCACATCTCCATCACTTGCTCAGCCCTGTGGTATCGCAGATGAGAAATCAAGTCAGCAGGATCAAAAATAAGTTATGGTGGCAGTTTAGGTGGAGGTTGGGAACAGGAGGAAATTGGGTTCAGAAGCTATTAAATGTCAAAATATCACAAATTGAAACGCTAAGATGGTAATAGTAGTTTTCCACCTCTCACGGTGGGAAAGATTTTAAAATATGACAAGACCCATTCTAAGCAAGCTTTCATTCCCATCGTTCCCCCAGAATGGCTCCTGTCACCAAGACTTCCATATTGCTAAATTCCATTGTCATTTCTCAGTCTTCACCTTACTCCACATCTCGGCAACATCTGACACAGATGAACATTCCCTCCTTTCTCTTTTAAAACTATTTTATTATTTTAATTATATTGAGCACTTATTTGGGGTGAAACATCATGGTAGGGACTATGGAGATATTCAGGGATGCACAATGACGTTCTCGTCCTAGGAATCTACAGTCTAATAGGCTCAGGGAGAGTGGGGATGGAGGATAATAAGTATGAAGAAAGAATTGAGGTCTCATGGCAGGACATAGGCTACATTAGTGGGACAGATTATAAGTGCCAAAGACTTTCAAAAGAAAGGCACTTCACTTCTGGATGGGATAGTCAGGAAAGGCTTCATCCAGGAAAGGTAATTTGAGCTGTGCCCGGGGAAAGTTTCAGACTGGCTGGAGAGGAAAGTGATTAAAGTAATTGAAAGCTTAGGAAACCGAGATAGAGAGAGCAGGAACACGGCATGGGTTTTTCCTGTTTCTTTGACTACAAAGATACATTTAGAATCCAAATGCAGAAGCTCAGAGCCTGTCACACAAAGAGCAATTAGGAAGGGTAGTGCTAATGCTGACAAAAGAGGCCTGGAAGCTTCAAGGGTGGGTGTCTGTCCCCACACTTCCTCACATTGTCAGGCACCAGCTCTCATCAGGTGTATAATTTAGGGCTGAGCTGACAAGGTAGATTCTCAAAGCACGTAGCTCATTGATGGTGACTACTACAGGGAAGTCCATATATGCTTGTGGTCAAAGACAAGCGACCTAAAAAGGCTCCTATCAAAGGTGACCCATACCCCACATGCCTCGAGCTGGAATGCACAGGTAGGCCAATCTGATGAATTCCTGGAAAGAGCAACAGTGTACATACCCAGATGTGTGCCAAAGGTGGATGATGGTGATGGTGACAAGGATGGCAATGAAGATTTGGTCCTAAACTAACATTTATTGAGGACGCCTGTGTTCATTACCTGGAAAACAAAGGTAAAAAGGCTGGCCCGTTCACCTTGACCAGCCCAGGGCCTTCCTGGAGGAGTGGGGCCTTAGCTGAGTCTTATTCGATGCTTACAAGCATAATTATGAAAGTTTATGCTGGAAGAAAGTTTGAATGGTCTTCCAGTCCACTTCTCTATCAAAAGATAAGAGAAAGTGATACTATGCATGAGCAAAAACATGATCAAGATTAGTTTTAAAGAACTTTAAATACAGAAATATCACAGTCCAGTGATTCATTACCCTAAAATGTGAGAAGTCCTTCTTATGTCCAACTGAAATCTTTCTGTCTTGAATTTGGATCATGTACCACTGTATAAAAATTCATTACAACTATTACCTCATTTGGGGGGAGATGCTTTGGGATATCAAAGAAGCCATAATAACCTTACTTTTTAATTAAGAAAAAAATAAACTCACCAAATTGATTCAGGAATAAAGCAACATTGATCATAATGACATCATATGATGATATGATACTATGTTAAATTGTATTCAATGAATTGCATATTGAGAAGTGGCATTACTCTTTTGGGGACATCTATGGTAATTTGAATAAAGCAAGAACTAAAAGAACCCTTTGTAGGGAAGAATTCTGGAACTATAAGCTTGAGTTGGGGTACGGGGATGGGAGCCAGTGAATAAATGGAGGAGTCGGCCTTAGCTCGAAGTACAGTAGGGTCACCCAGAGTAATAGGAGAGTAGGCAGATCCAGGTAGGCATGTATATCGGTAGGACTTACAGAAGTTCTCTCCTGGTTGCTTTTATTTTCTCAATAAAATAAGAAGCAAGGTCATCTACCAAGAGTGAAGATGGTGAAGGAGGTATTGGAGATTTGAGGAATATATCAATCAAGGTAGATTTGGAGATGAAAGGCAGCAAATTGGTAACTGGCGCCAGGAGACAAGAGAAAACCTGACATAGTCGTGTAGGAGAGCAGGGGAGCAAAGAGATGTTTGCGCAGCATTACAGGCCCAGTTGAGGTTAGTGGTCATACATTTAAAGTGAGATTAGTCAGCAGGGTTGCGGATTTTTCTCCACCCACCTTCAGCAGCGTAGATTCAAGCTCAGAATAAGTGGAGACTTGAGTTTAACTAAAGTGGGGTTTTACCAGTTGAATGTGACCAAGTGAGAAAAGAAAGGGACTGAGGTCACGTGCAAAAGGAGTGATTATAATAACTGGCCATGGGATTTAAGGTTGGTAAGAAATTAAATAAGGACAGAGGGCTAGGGACAGGAAATTGATTAGGAAGTTCAGCGGGGGTGAGGGAGCAGGCGTCAAGGCTGCTGGAGTTGGGGTATTCGGCCCTCACATCTAGTCACCAATGACTGTTAATTGCTCCATTCCGCTTGCACTTCACTGAAGTGCAGTTTAATCTGCTTCTAATTGATATATCTGACTCTAATCCAGCCTGGAGAGAGATGGATTCCATAATGTGCAGAATAGCCAGTTTGGGGGCAGGCCCTGTGGCTTAGCAATTAAGTGCGTGCACTCGGCTACTGGCGGCCCGGGTTCAGAACCCCGGGCGCGCACCAACACACTGCTTCTCCGGCCATGCTGAGGCCGCGTCCCACATACAGCAACTAGAAGGATGTGCAACTATGACATACAACTATCTACTGGGGCTTTAGGGAAAAAAACGGAGGAGGATTGGCAATAGATGTTAGCTCAGAGCCGGTCTTCCTCAGCAAAAAGAGGAGGATTGGCATGGATGTTAGCTCAGGGCTGATCTTCCTCACACACATACAAAAATAATAGCCAGTTTTGGAGGTGGGATGAGGTGGGAGTGGAGGAAAGACCAGTTAAGATTTAGACTCCTAATATGTGGTTTAGTGAGGAATTAGTCCAGAGGAAATGTCTAAGATAGAATAAAACACTTTACTAGAAGCTGATACTGCCCCCTCTTAATAGTACTTTGCATATAACAAATAGTTGCTGAATATGTTTGAAGAACGAAGTTGAAGGGATAAATGAACAGCATTCTCAGTATGAAGGAAGTAATTGAAAAGATATGATTTTCCTGAGGGAGAGAATAAATAGTGGCAGTGGAAATAGTGAGAAGGGGTGAATTTGAGAAATATTAAGGATAAAATCAATGGGACTTGATGGGGAAGTTGGGGGGACATAAGCAGGAGTGGAGGAAGGCCAGGATGACCCCAGATTTCTGACTTGGTTAATGGGTTGGATGGCAATGTTCTTCAGTAACATAAGGAATGGAAGAAAGAAGAAATTAGGTTAGGGACCAATGGGAGCGGCGAATTAACTTTGAGCATATTGAGTGTGAGATATCTGTGGGACATCCGTGGGGAGACGGCCAGTGGGAAAATGGAGAAATGAGCTCAGCAAAGACCTGAGCTTCAGGAGCCTGGACAGTAAAGCCCCTCAAGCAAAAGCAGGTGGAATCCAAAGCACAGCAGGGGCATGCGAGTGATTATCAGAAGCCGTGTGTTCACTGGAGTCTCCTAAAGAGAAGTTAGGAGAAAAAGGTTGAACCCTGGAGAACCTTGATGTCTAAGGACCAAGAGGAAGAAGAAGAGTCCACAAAGGAGACTAAGAAAGAGCAACCCAAGATGTGCAAAGAAAAATCAGAGAGAGAGGCCAACAGAACAGAGAACTCAAAGATGAGGAAGTGGTCAACAGAATCAAATGCCAAGAAATGTCAATTAAGTGGTGACCTGAAAAGCATCTGTTGGATATGAAAAACCAAGTCATTGAGCCCTAGAGGGAGATGTTTCTTTGGAGTAGTGGAGACCAAAATCAGATTAGTAAAGATTGTGGAGTGAATGGAATGGGAGGAAGTGGGAGACACAAGAAAAGGCTCTTTTCGAAGGAGCTTGGCTATAAAAAGAAAAGTGGTAGAGTAATGGCCATGGGAACCTTTGACTTATTTGTAGTTTTTTTGGCTTTGTTTTTAGAAGACTGAAAATTCTTGACTATGTTAATAAACTGAGAGAAAATGGCCAGAGGCTAAAGATATAGGAGAGAGTTCAGGAGAGTAAGATTCCTCAGGCAAAAGCAGGGGAAATGTAAAGTGCAGAAAGATGTCCACCTCTTCCTCTATTGGAAGGAGCAAAGGGTGGTTCAGATGAAGGTATATTTATGTCTGCCGCGCTCACTGAAAGATACGTCTGTCCTTGTTTCCTCCACTTTCTCATTACCTAATTCTACGCATTCTGGCTTCTGACTCTACTGCTTTGCACTTTCCAAAGTCTCAAATAACCTCTCCATTTCAATTTCAGTGGCATCTCCTCGGTTCTCTCCTTCTAAGCCTCTGTGCAGCATTAACCCTATTGAACACCCTCTCTTTCCTAAAACCCTCTCTTACCTTGGTTTCCATGACATTGTAACATTCTACCTCATTTCCCTATTAATTTCTTCTGTCCCCACATTGGTTTCACTTCTTTGTCTTGTGCCCTAAATGTGGACATACTCTCAAGATCTGTGGCTTCAGCTCTCATCTTTTTAAAGACAGCATTAGAAGTAAATACATTTCCAATCCCTATTATATAACTACAGCTGTCCAGGATTTTGTTGTTCAGGCCTCTGTCCCAAGATGTTTGTAAAATGGAGCAGATCAATCAGAATCACTGGGCATTGTGAATGGTACCAAATCAATAAGGAGAATCATGGCCACTGAGCAAATTTTCTAATATATGACTATGACCAAGTGACTATGGCACAAACATGAAAGCCAGCAAAACCCAGTATCGTCTGGGGTGGGTTCAGAATAAGATGAACGCCAATCTGCCAGGAGATAGAGAGAGGCAAAAGATGGGCTCATACTAATGAAGGATAAAACTAGAACCAGATTACTCACTAAAGAATGCATGAAGAATGCTGTATAGTCTGTGAAGTGAGGCTCATAGGAACACTCACAAGATCAGGACAAGTTTACATAAAATGATAGGTGAAAAAGCAACTTTTCTATAAAGCATTGTCTAAGATGGAACTGCTGGTACATGGGATTGGCCACTTGTGTATGCAGGCCCCAAACAGTAACACCTAAATTTAGGGACAGAGCTCTTTGGTGGCACAAATGTTTATTTCAATATCATGTGACATACAAGTTAAAAGCACATGGAGAGGCCGGCCCCGTGGCTTAGCGGTTAAGTGTGCGCGCTCCGCTACTGGCGGCCCGGGGTTCATATCCCAGGCGTGCACCGACGCACCGCTTCTCTGGCCATGCTGAGGCCACGTCCCACATACAGCAACTAGAAGGATGTGCAACCATGACGTACAACCATCTACTGGGGCTTTGGGGAAAAAAAAAGAGGAGGATTGGCAATAGATGTTAGCTCAGAGCCGGCCTTCCTCAGCAAAAAGAGGAGGATTAGCATGGATGTTAGCTCAGGGCTGATCTCCCTCACAAAAAAAAAAAAAAAAAAGCACATGGAGATTCCCTTACTCACCCACTAGAGTGACTAGAATTATAAAACTGACATTAAGTGGTGGCAAGGATGTGGGAGCAACTGGAACTCTCATATGTTTCTGGTGGGAATGCAAAGTGACACAGTCAATTTGGAAAATAGTTTGGCAGTTAAATGTGCACTAATCCTAAGTCCCATAGCAACCTGACTCTTAGATGTTTACCAGAGAAATGAAAACATATGTCCACAAAAAAACCTATATGTAAATTTTTAGTCATAATAGCCAAAAACTACAAACTCAAATGCCCATCCACTGGTGTAGGAATAAATAAATTTTAGCAAATCCATACAATGGAATACTGTTCAACAATGAAAAGGAGCAAACCACAGACACACAACATGAATGAATCTTAAAAGCAATATACTAACGTGAAAGAAACCAATAGCTAGAGAATATAACTTTAAACCACCTGCTGCTCATATTTCAACAAAAGCTCTACTATAAGTAATTGTATTTATATTTGAAAACCACACATTCAGTCTACCATTTCACTATATCCGTGATGAGCAAACAATTTTGCCCAAGAGCAAATTCCAGAAAAGAAGAACAAAAATATTTGCTGGCTACAATTTATTTTATAAATTATATATTTTTTCCCATAAAGAGGTACAACATCTGCAACTGGGCTTACACGTTTGTTTAACATTTGTTTTAACAAAGTGTTTCAGATTCTTTGACCAAGTTTCTGAAATGACAGAGGAGCATATAGTGCAGTATCTGGTTTCAACCTTTGTCTTGAATAGATGTTGTTGAATTAAGTGCTCGTGGAGCTCCTCACCTCCCCAAATAACCGAGGCTTTATCTCTGTGTCACATCCAAGTCAACTCCCACAAGCCCCCTCCTCTCTAGGCTCGGTCTACCTTGTGTCTCAGCAAGCCGTGTGGTTAACCAGACCGTCTACAGCCTCCTAGCTCACCATAGTGATGCTTACCACAAGACTGTAATAAGAGTGTCTCTCAGATCCAGAGAGAAAAAAGGAAGAACAAAGTGCATGTGCTTTTCATTGTAATGAAGTAGAAATTTTCGTCTTGAATAATAAGTGAACTTAGCACTCTAAAGTGAATTCCTTTTGGAGACTCTTCTTCCTTTTAAGACCCTTTGTCTGTCCTCAGCATCAGCTTCAAGATCAGGGCTAAAGAAAAATTAAACAGAACAAACTTTTCTCTACTTCTAGAAAAAGTGAAATAGTCTACAGTCATACATGGCTTAACCTGAAATACGCCTGAGTTGTTACTGTAATTGTAATTTTTCTAAATTTCTTCAAACACTGGCAGATCAGCAAGTTCAAATAAGTCCTAAACAAAAAAGAAAGAAAGAGAGAGGGAAGAAGAAAGGAAGGAAGAGAGGGAGGGAGGAAAAAAGGGAGGGAGAGAAGAAAGGGAAGAGAACTTCTATGGAGCAACTACTGCTCAACATACATGATATTTCTAAAAGTTTATTTTTAATTACTCCTTAAATGCCCTGGAATGGGCTTCCAGCATTTTATGCCCGAGGGAACTAAGGTGAGTCAGGGGTCTAAGATGTGACTGAAAGAATCACTGAACTTAATCACCCAGGTTTACGTCAGCGGCACATATGAGAAAATTGAGCGCATCCATCATAAACATAAGCATGACTCGGCCACAACATCCTTCCACTCTTTCATCCCTATTCATATCAGTAGCAATCAAATATAAAGGGCAAATCTCAGCGATGGTTATTGCGCCTCATCTCACAGAGGGATTTTTAATGGATGAGCACATATGATTGACTGTATGTTGTTTTCATAGCATGTAAATTTAACCAAACATATTATGTCTGTCAACCAATTATGAGGTGGACTCTTATGGACTTAAACAAAAGGAAATTCATTCAGGGTTTGTTAGGACTGAAGCCCGGGAACATAGATTCGAGTAGCACTTGAATTGTGTTCCCTCCGTTGAAGGGAGAGGGAAGATTAGATAGTCATGGCTAACAAAGGCAAAGAGGAAAAAAAAAGGTAAAGGAATGTCTTTTAACAACTGCCAAGCACAAGGTCTTCATTGGGTGAAGGTCAGTTGAAACAAGCCATGAAAACTTAGACCAGGACAGCTAGAATCAAAGACAGATGATAACACGTATTGGCAAGGATGGGAGAAACTGGAACCCTCATACGCTGCTGGTGGGAGTATAAAATGATGCAGCCGCTTTGAAAAACAGTTTCTC
The DNA here is from genome assembly GCF_057802395.1 of Ceratotherium simum simum. Lineage (NCBI taxonomy): Eukaryota > Metazoa > Chordata > Mammalia > Perissodactyla > Rhinocerotidae > Ceratotherium > Ceratotherium simum. The sequence goes on from NC_141912.1 coordinate 51,637,899, forward strand.
AAAAGGCTAAACATAGTTACCATATGCTGCCCCAGCAATTCCACTCCCTGGTACATACTAAAACGAAAATATATGTCCACAGAAAAACTTGTACACAAATGTTCACAGCAGCATCATTCCTCATAGCCAAAAAGTGGAAATAAACTTGATGAATAGATAAGTGAAATGTGGTGTATCCATATAATGGAATATTATTCAGCAATAAAAAGAAATGAAATACTGATACATGCTACAACGTGGATGAACCTTGAAAACATTATTGTAAGTGAAAGAAGTCAGTCACAGAAGACCATATATTGTGTGATTTCATGCTTATGAAAGTCCAGGATAGGAAAATCTATAGACAGAAAGTAGATTAGTAGTTGCCTAGGGTTTGAAATAGGGAGTTGGGAGAGATTAGAGGATGGCTAAGATGTACAGAGTTTCTTTTGGGGTGATGAAAATGTTCTAAAATTGGTTGTGGTGATGGTTGCACAACTCTGTGAATATACTAAAAGCCATTGAATTGTACACTTTAAATGGATGAATTGTATGCTACATGAATTATCTCACTAAAGCTGCTAAAAAAAACTTAAGAATGTAGAAGATGTCCCTGACAGGAATGAGGTCTCTGTCTTAATAACAGACTCCTCATTCCAGGTTGAAACAAGCCATTAAAACTTAGGAATGTAGGGGCTGGCCCGGTGGCATAGCAGTTAAGTGTGCGCGCTCTGCTGTGGCGGCCCGGGGTTCGCAGGTTCGGATCCCAGGCGCACACAGACCCACCGCTTGTCAAGCCATGCTGTGGCGGCATCCCATATAAAGTAGAGGAAGATGGGCACAGATGTTAGCCCAGGGCCAATATCGCTCAGCAAAAAAGAAGAGGATTGGCATCGGATGTTAGCTCAGGGCTGATCTTCCTCAAAAAAAAAAAAAAAACTTAGGAATGTAGAAAATGACCCTGACAGTAATCAGATGTCCCTGACAGGAATGAGGTCTCTGTCCTTAATCTTATCTTCCTTTAGAAGACTACAGATGTATTTCAGGAATCCAACGAGTTCAAGAGTTCATCCTGAAGGAGGAATTCATTCCTCTCCTCTTCGTGTCCACCCAGCTCCATTTTAGAGCCTTAACCTGAGAGACTCCATCTTTTTTCAATTCCACATGTCTGGACAACGTAAACTTAAAATAGGCAAATATATGAAGTTGAGGTAAATACTATTAATAAGACATGTATCAAATTCATCAATATCTCTCTCTGACTCACAAAGAAGCTGTGATTCCTGGGTGTTCTGTCACTTGAACGAGTTTGGGAACATCTGCCCCAGCAATTCCTATGTCTACTATACATATGTTTTGCATTCTCTTCAAGACTTCAACTCCACCCTCATTCTCCTCCTGCTCCCCAGAAGACCTTCCTGAACTGAAGGCCTCCAATATCCACCCTTTTCCTCAATTATGAGCTTTCATTTTGCCCCAAGTATAGCTATGGATATAGATATAGATACGCAGATAGATCTATAATTGCATTTACAGCATCATATTGGAATTATGTTCCATAGCCACATAAAAAGAAAATTCCATTTAAAACCACAGCCAGCCTAACTGCTTTTGCCCTAAAGGAATGGCATGATTTCTCCCCAGAATAGAAGTGTTTGCAAAGAACTTTGAAAGGCAGCATTTGGTGCAAAAGGTAAGGCCACCAGGACCTATTTTAGCAACAAAGAAATAAAGAGATAGCTAAACTATACTGCAAAAGGAAGGTACTAGAAGGAGGTAAGGGGATTGAGGGGAGAGTGAGATCTGAGAGGGAAGGAAGAACTACTAGGAGGCAGACAAGTATGCTGTGGAGAAATGTTTGCTCCTGAGAATTCCTCAATGCCAGCAATGGCTGATGAATGTTTAAGAAGGAGAATATCTACTATTGGGTGTTGAGTTCATTGCACCTTGGTGCTGCTAGGTACCTCCATCAGTCACTCCACATCTTCAGGGACATCTGCCATACACACAAATGCCCAGTGTGCTTTTCTTACAAGATAAAACTTCCAAGTCAGCTCAGAGCAGAGCCTCGTCTAGGAGGTGGACCATGAATAAGAGCAGATCAGGAGATCAGCAAGTGAAGAACCCTGGGGACCAGGACAAATCTCATATTCCCTCAGGAATCCCCACAGGGATGAGGGGAAGGCCCTCTGGTTGTTTGAACCAGTTGTTATCTAAATTTCAATAGACATAATGACCCCCGCTGATAAGGGTTGTATTTGCCGATTTTTTTCTGTCTCCCCTTCTAGACCATGAGCATCACAATGGAAAAAAGTGGCTCCTTATTGATCCTTAATACCCACTGGCTGACATAGTTTTAAAAGGAGAGTTTTCAGAGGATCTCTAGAAAACTGAATCCACCTTACCAGCTCAATGTGTCAACCTCCTAGAGGTGTGCATTTTCCAAAAAAAGCCCTCAAAAGTAAGGTTTCAAAGGGGATTTCAGCAGAGCACAAAGATATATTTTAGAGGCAGAGTCCCTTCCCAGTGCCTCAAAAATCATTGCACATAGAAAACAGTCTGTTTTGCTAAGCTTGAGACCAGCCGTGGCTGACTTTCCTGGAGGAATCCCAGGGTGGGAACAGAGAGAGAGAGGAACTGGGGGAGGGAGATTTCCCTAAAAAGCGGCATGCCCACGAGCACTAATAGTGACCCGCTCAACCATTTTGCCCTATTGCCCTTAATACATCAAATTCAAAGAGTTTGATGAAGCCAGAGGATTTCAGATAATCTTTATATCAGATATGATTGTCATGCAATGTTTACTTTCAGGCCTTTAACCTTGAACCACTACTAGAATGAAGGTCATTTTGGAGGCTGAAAATGTAGGTCAGGCATCTGGGTTTAAGTTCGTGGAAGGAGCAGTGCACCGACACTGACTTCCTCCCCCTCAGGTTACTGTAAGAAGTTGCCTGTTTCGGTCAGATGGTGAGAAGCCAACTTTGGGTCCCAGAATGCTCTTGGTGTGTCTCCCACACAGGGCACACAGCAGTCAAACTGAAACAGCATCCTTCTGCTTCCTTTGAGACACACCACATGGATGAGTCAGAGGCATTTCCCAGCCTGCACCTCCTGCTGTCACCAAAGATTTTGTTCAACTAGGCTGGCTACTAGACAAAGCAAATTGTCCAGAATAGACTAAAACGGGACCTCAACACAATGAACCTCAATTACTGCTCTGCAGCAGGGACAGTGGCCCAGAGATTACGAGTGAGTCATGCCTAATGATTCCTCGAGTGGATGCTCCCCAGCCTGGGAATACAAGGCTTAGGCTAATCAAACATCCAAACTGATGAAGAGTTACCCATGCAAAAAAGGTTTTCAAAGAAGAAAACAACCAGATACATACAGCATTCTACTGGTTTCCTATCATTGTTCTAACAAATTACCATAAACTTGGTGGCTTAAAACACATTTTTTCTCTTACAAGTTCAGTGGGCCAAAATCAAGATGTGAGCAGGGCTGTGCTCCCTCCAGAGGCTCTAGGGGAGAACCATTTCTTTGCCATTTCCTGCTTCTGGAGTTGCATTCCTTGACTGGAGGCAACTCCATCTTCAAAGCACATCACCCCAACCTCTGTTTTCAGTCATCACGTCACATTATCCTCTTCTGTTGTCAAATTTCCCTCTGCCTCCCTCTTATAAAGATATTTGTGATTCCATCTAGAGTATACCATAATAATCCAGGATAATCTCCCCATCTCAATATCCTTCATTTACTAACATCTGCAAAGTCCCATTTTTTTTTTTTTTTGGCTGAGGAAGATTTGCCCTGAGCTGAGCTAACATCCACTGCCAGTCTTCCTCTTTTTATATGTGAGCTGCCACCACAGCATGGCCACTGACAGACGAGTGATGTAGGTCTGCACCCGGGAAGCAAACTTGGGCTGCCAATGCAGAGCCACCAAACATAACCATTAGGCCACTGGGGCTGGCCCTGCAAAGTCCCTTTTGCCATTTAAGATAACATTCACAGGTTCCAGGGGTTAGGATGTGGACATCTTTGGGTGCCATTATTCAGCCTAGTACCCCACACAAGAAAGATTTTCAAAGAAGAAGAAAACAATTGGATGTACTTTAACACAATTGAACATATTTTCTTGATTATTTAGAAAACAATATCTAAGATCCTTCTCACTATGAATATCAATTCATCACCATATTCAAGGGGTACAGAAGTGCTTGTTACATGTCTAACTGGGCAAGAGAAACAATAGAAAAAATAAACAAATGGGACTACATCAAACTAAAAAGCTTCTGCACAGCAAAGGAAACCATCAACAAAACGAAAAGACAACCTAACAATTGGGAGAAGATATTTGCAAACCATACATCTGATAAGGGGTTCATCTCCAAAATATATAAAGAACTCATGCATCTCAACAACCAAAAAAACTAACAATCCAATTAAAAAATGGGCAAAAGACCTGAACAGACGTTTCTCCAAAGAAGATATACAGATGGCCAACAGACACATGAAAAGATGCTCAACATCATTAACTATCAGGGAAATGCAAATCAAAACTACAATGAGATATCACCTCACACCCATCAGAATGGCTATCATTAACAAGACAGGAAACAACAAGTGTTGGAGAGGATGTGGAGAGAAGGGAACTCTCATACACTGCTGGTGGGAGTGCAAACCCGTGCAGCCACTAAGGAAAACAGTATGGTGATTCCTCAAAAAATTAAGGATAGGACTGCCATATGATCCAGCTATTCCAAAGAACTTGAAAACACCAATGCGTAAAGATACATGCACCCCTGTGTTCATTGCAGTGCTATTCACAATAGCCAAGACTTGGAAGCAACCTAAGTGCCCATCAAGGGACGAATGGATAAAGAAGATGTGGTATATCTACACACTGGAATACTACTCAGCCATAAGAAACGATGAAATCCAGCTATTTGTGACAACATGGATGGACATTGAGGGTATTATGCAAAGTGAAATAAGTCAGAGGGAAAAGGTCAAATACCATATGATCTCCCTCATTAAGTAGTAGATAATAACAACAACAAACAAACACATAGAGACAGAGATTGGATTGGTGGTTACCAGAGGGGAAGCAGGGAGGGAAGAGGGCGAAAGGGATAATTCGGCACATGTGTGTGATGGGTTGTAATTAGTATTTGGGTGGTGAACATGATGTAATCTATGCAGAAACAGAAGTATAATGATGTACACCTGAAATTTATACAATGTTATAAACCAATGTTACTGCTATAAACAAAAAATTAAAAAAAAAAAAAGAAGAAGTGCTTGTTAATACTGAGCTCTGGCAAATAAATGAAACTGGAGATTCATCTCTATTTGATTTCAGAATAAATTATGAGCTATGCGATCATTTTTGTTCAGTAAGAGTGGCCTAAAATCTCTGAAACCTTAAATAGTAAATAGTAGAATTTGAAAATGTGCATTTATAAGAGGTAAGGAATTTTTTTGCCTTGCACTAGATGTGTCTTGAAACCCCCTACTTTTTTCTGAGAAATGCACACAGTTGGGCCCTTTAATTATGCAAATATAAAGTGGAGCTACTTAGGAAGTTGCAGTTCCTGGAGATTAAATTGTAAAAGGTGATTTTAAAGGTCATTTATACTATAGGCAGAGTTACGTGTCTGCGGACTATGTTCTTTGTAGAAAAATGCCTTTCTAACTATCGACATACTGTATTGCTATGCACTGTTGCTTGTTAATATACAGGTGTGTGTTTGTGAGTTTTTAATTAGCAGTTGTTGAGATAGTCAAAAATGCAGCAAAGATATAAAGGCGTAATTTTCAATTCCTGCTGGAGGACAGAACAAAAAATAGAATTGGGCTAGGCATGGCGCAGCTCACCTAGACTCACAAATTTAAGGCTGAATGAAGATTTAGAAAATAAAACAACGCTGGGCTATTGCAGTCTGAAGTAATTGTTCCTGGGGCCTGACATGATTACTGCAGCCATGTAATAAATCACCCCAAAATTTCCTAGTATAAAACAACCATTTTAAGCCCACAGCTCACATCATACTCAATGGTGAAATGTTGAAAGTTTTTCCTCTAAGATCAGGAACAAGACAAGGGTGCCCACTCTCACCACTCCTATTCAACATAGTACTGGAAGTCTTAGCCAGAGCAATCGAGCAAGAAAAAGAAAAAGTATTCAAGTTGGAAAGGGAGAAGTAGAACTGCCTTTGTTTGCAGATGACATAATTTTATACATAGAAAATCCTAAACACTCCACCAAAAAACTGTTAGCTCTAATCTACAAACTCAGTAAAGTCGCAGGATGCAAAATTAACATACAGACATCAGTAGCATTTCTATACACTAACAACAAATTATCTGAAAAAGAAATAAGAAAACAATTTCATTTACAATAGCCTCAAAAACAATAAAATACTTTGGAATAAATTCAACCAAAGGGGTAAAAGATCTGTACAATGGGTGCTGGCCCCCGTGGCGTAGCGGTTAAGTGCATGGGCTCCACTGCTGGCGGCGCGGGTTCGGATCCTGGGCACGCACCAAGGCACCGCTTGTCAGGCCACGCTGTGGCGGGGTCCCACATAAAGGGGAGGAAGATAAGCACGGATGTTAGTCCAAGGCCAGTCTTCCTCAGCAAAAAGAGGAGGATTGGCATGGATGTTAGCTCAGGGCTGATCTTCCTCACAAAAAAAAAAAAAATCTGTACAATGAAAACTATAAGACATTGATGAAAGACATTTAAGAAGACACAAATAAGTGAAAAGATATCACATGTTCATGGATTGGAAGAATTAATATTGTTAAAGCCATCTACAGATTTAACAGAATCCTTATCAAGATTCCAATGGCATTTTTTTACAGGAATAGAAAAAACAATTCTAAAATTCGCTTGGAGCCACAAAAGACCTCAATTAGCCAAAGCAATCCTGAGAAAGAAAGCTGGAGGCATCCCGCTTGTAGATTTCAAACTACAATACAAAGCCATAGTAATCTTTTGAAAAAGAAATAACTGGCGCAAAATGTAGTCATTTGCCCCACCACAGCAAACCAAGACTTAATTACAGTTTCAACCTATCCCAGGAATGTGCCTTTTTAACAGTCAACCTGAAATTTCGCGATGGTGAGATAATCTGCATGATAAAATCCCTACTGTTCCCTTTCCCCTAAAATAAGATGTCCCGACCTGAAACAATCCTTTCTTTTCTTTTGCTAATAACCTCCTTACCCCACCCTCCTTCTGCCTATAAATCCTTCCATTTTGTACAACTCCTTGGAGTACCCTTCTATTTGCTAAATGAGATGCTGCCAGAGTCATGAATCATTTAATAAAGCCAATTAGATCTTTAAATTTACTTGGTGGAATATTTTGTTTTTTAACAAACCAAAAGAGTATGGTACTGGCATAAAATAGACACAAAGAGCAATGCAACAGAATCAAGAGACCAGAAATAAACCCACGCATACATGGTCAATAATCTTTGACAAGGGAGCCAAGAATAACCAATGGAGAAAAGACAGTCTTTTTAATAAATGGTGCTGGGAAAATTGGATATTCACATGCAAAAGAATGAAAGTAGACTCCTATCTTATACCACTCACAAAAATTAATAACTCAAAATGGATTAAAGACTTAAACGTAAGACCTGAAACCATAAAACTACTAGGAGAAAACATACGGGGAAATCTCTTTGACTTGGGTCTTGGCAACGATTTTTTTGGATATGACACCAAAAGCACAAACAACAAAAGCAAAAAATAAACAAGTGGGACTACATCAAACTAAACAGCTTCTGCACAGCAAAACAAACAATTGATAAAATGAAAAGTCAACCTATGGGTTGGGAGCAAATATTTGCAAACCATATGTGTGATAAGGGGTTACTATCCAAAATATATAAGGAATTCATATGATTCAATGATAAAAAAACAAATAATCCAATTTAAAAATGGGTATTATTTTGGGTTCCTGGATCCCAATTCCACCATCTAGGGGTGGGAGTTTCCCCCACATATTCAACAAGGAATTCTCAGACACCAGCTGGGCAACCTACAATTCAACTCAATTCTGACACTATCTACCCAGAGATAGCATCAGATTCCACAGGTTAAGGGCTCATTCCTACAAGATTCTCCCCCACCCCTTCAGACACCAGTCAAAAGGCCAGGTTGTTACTTGTATTTCTGACCAACTGGCTATAGATTGGAGTTTCCCACAACCCCCACCTTGAGTTCGATTAATCTGCTAGAGTGGCTCACAGAACTCAGAGGAACATTTTACTTACTAGATCATCGGCTTATTATAAAAGCTTATAACTCGGGAACAGCCAGACGGAAGAGATGCATAGGGCAAGGTATGGGGAAAGGGCACAGAGCGTCCATGCCCTCTCCAGGTGCACCACTCTCCCCAAATCCCTATGTGTTCACCAACACGGAAGCTCTCTAAACCCCTCCTTTTGGGATATTGTAGGACCTGCATTACATAGAATTGATTCAACCTCCGGGTCCTCTCCCCTTTTTGGAGGTCAGGATGGTGAGACTGAAAGTTTCAACCTTCTAATCACATGGCTGGCTCTCCTGGCATCAGCCCTCATCCATAGGTGGGTCCAAAAGTCAGCTCATGAACATAACAAAAGACACCTTTATAGCTCCCATTACTTAGGAAATTCCAAGGATTTCAGGAGCTCTGTGCCAGAAATGAGAATGAAGACCAAGTATACATTTCTTATTATAAATCACAATATCACAGACATGAATAGACATTTTTCCGGGGAAGACATACTGATGGCCAACAAGTATATGAAAAGGCACTGGACATCACTAATCTTCAGGGAAATGCAAATCAAAACCACAGTGAGATATCACCTCACACCTGTTAGAATGGCTATTATCAAAAAAACAAGAGCTAAGTGCTGGAAAGTACGTGGAGAAAAGGGAACCCTTGTACGCTGTTGGTGGGAATGTAAATTGGTGCAGCTACTATGGAAAACAGTACACAGGATCCTCAAAAAATTAAAAATATGATCCAGCAATTTCATGTCTGGGTATATATCTGAAGGAAGTAAAATCAGTATCTAGAAGAGATATCTGTACCCCCATGTTCACTGAAGCATTATTTATAATAGCCAAGACATGGAAACAACCTAATTGCCCATTGACAGATAAATGGATGCAGAAAATATGGTATATATACATATAATGGAATATTATTCAGCCACAAAAAAGAAGGAAATCTTGCCATTTGCAACAATATAGATAAACCTTGAGGACATTATGCTAAATGAAATAAGTCAAACAGAGAAAGACAAATTCTGTATAATTTCATTTATATGTAGAATTTTTTTAAAAAACTGAACTCATAGAAACAGGAACAGATTGATGGTATGGAGAGTGGAGGAAATGGGTGTAGGTGGTCAAAAGGTACAAACTACCAGTTATATAGATAAATAAGTTCTGGGGATGTAATGTACAGGACGGTGACTATAGTTAATAATACTGTATTGTATATTTGAAAGTTGCTAACAAAGTAGATCTTAAAAGTTCTCATCACAAGAAAAAAAATTTGTAACTATGTGAGTGATAGATGTTAGCTAAACTTGTGGTAATCACTTCATGATATATACATACATCAAATCATTATGTTGTACACCTTAAACTTATGCAATGTTATATGTCAATTATATCTCAATAAAACTGGAAAAAATGAAACAACCATTTTATTTTGATCACAAAAGTTTGAGAAGGGCTCAGCTTGACAGTTCTCTCTTGGGATCTCGTGAAGAGGCTGGCTTCCTGGGCACACAAGCTGTGCAGTCATATAGGGCCCTCTGCTTAAACAGGCCCCATGTCTGGTTTAATGCTCTGCTTGATATTCCTAATAATTTTTTAACAAGGAGTTACACACTTTAATTTTTCGCTAAGCCCCACAAGTTATGTAGCCGGTCCTGCTCATGAAGTTGCACTCAAGTATTGGCTGGGGCTACAGTCAGTTGAGGTCTCAGCGAGGCTGAATGCCCAAGTTGGCTTCTCACATGGCTGGCAGTTTGATGCTGGCTGTCAGCTGGGAGCTCATCTAGGACTGTCAACCAGAGCATCTACACATGGCCTTTCCAGCATGGCATTCTCAGGGAAGCTGGGTTTCTTGCATGGCACTTGGCTTCCCCCAGAATGAGCATCCTAAGAGAATCATGTGGAAGCTGCATAACCTTTTGTGACTCAACCTGAGAAATCATAGAGCCTGACAGAAGTTACCAGGCCTTCACCTGCAGGTGGCTGGGTGGGGCAGGGATTGATTGTCAAAAACCAGGTAGTTGACCAAGGTAGTGAGCATCCTCAGGAAAAATTGGAGGGAAATGAGCGTGTTGCTCAGAGATTTCAAGAAGCCTGTGGGAAGAGGGCCTGGTAAAGAACTGGACTTCCTTGCTTCTTTCAAGGACACAAGCGTGATAAGGGCCATTATAATTTGAGGTATTTATGGAAGTTGGCAAAGTCAAGGATCTATTGCTTACATTTCCAAAGAGATTTCCATAAGCTTAAAATTCTATAATAGTATGATGAAGCAAATGTTAAAATTAACATACTCTTTCTGACCATTCACAGAGAGAATGATCCTTAGAGAAGATTCCAGGGTTAAGAGATTTCAGTACAGGCCAGTGATTCCTGGTGGATCTCCTACAAAGGGACAATGCAGCTTAGTGACAAAGGCAGTAGTCTACCACCAGATGACTATTGTAACCTCAAGAAAGTACTAACTTAGTCTGTGCTTTAATTTTCTCATCTGTATAATGACACTAATTAATAGTTCCCAAATCACAGACTTATTATGACAATAGAATGAGTGAACACATATAAGTTAGAAGAGTGTCTATTCTTTTGTAACCATTGACAGTGTTAGCTTTCGTTAAAAAGGGTGCCAGTACTAACGAGAATAATAGAGAATCCCTTGATATTCACCTTCTGCACAGTAAGAGTAATTAAATCATTTCTTCGCCCAGTAAAACTCACTCTCATATGACCAGAACATCAATTCACCTAAATTCTTAAACCCAAATCATAGCACTTAGAAGATTTCACAAAGCTAAAAAACACAGATCCAAAAGAAAAGATTTGCTTTCTTTTATACTTATTTCTATGATCTATGTGTTTTCAAATACAGTAACCAGAAGTTTGGCATCCCACATGCAGATACAGTCAAAAGCCAAGTGGCTGAAGCAAACCTTGCTTTCTTTTTTTTTTTTTTTTTTTGTGAGGAAGATCAGCCCTGAGCTAACATCCATGCCAATCCTCCTCTTTTTGCTGAGGAAGACCAGCCCTGAGCTAACATCTATTGCCAATCCTCCTCCTTTTTTTCCCTTTTTCTCCCCAAAGCCCCAGTAGATAGTTGTATGTCATAGTTGCACATCCTTCTAGTTGCTGTATGTGGGACGCAGCCTCAGCACAGCTGGGCAAGCGGTGCATCTGTGCGCACCCGGGATCCGAACCCAGGCTGCCAGTAGCGGAGCGCATGCACTTAACCACTAAGTCAGGGGCCAGCCCCAAGCCTTGCTTTCTTAATGGATCCCACTTGAGGTTTGAGGCGACCACAGAAGGCAATCAGGCATTTGACAAGTGGTCTGTGGGAAAGCTGGGTCTTTTTTCTCTTAGGTGTTGAAAAACACAGGAGTGTGGAATCAGCAGATGCCTAGGACCCCGGGAAACTCTTGCCTGATAAATTAGTATTTTAAGAATTTTCCATGAGAGTAGTGTCCCTTCTGAGGAAGCCAGTTGCACTCGGCTCCCACTCCAGCACTCAGCACATGCAGCCCATCCAGAGCTGTGCCTCCCAGACCTGGTTTCCGTCATGAGAATGTGGTTGTGGGAAATGGTTACATGGCTTCTGGTGTTGTCACCACTAGAAACAAGGTCTGGTCCTTGCCTCCAGGCCATGCAAAGGGCTGTGGTGTATCACCTACAGACAGCATGTAAGGAAACCACAGAGTAGGCCAGGGGAGTAGGAAGTCTCAGAGCTTTGTGATAGCCACAACCCCAGAGCCTCTCATAAATCCATCTTTGTCTAGTGTATTGATTTAATTGACTTTAAAAACAAGAATTAAAAGGTATCCATAGGCCCTGCTTAAGGTGGCATATTAAACTAGTAAGTAAGACTGGTAACAGCTATTTAGAACTTGCAACTGCTCTAATACTTTACATTTGTTATTACTTTTAATCCACACCACAACCCTATGAGGCAAGTATTACTATCATTCTCATTTTATAATTGAGGAAACTGAGGCTCGGAGAAATTAAGTAACTTGCCCAAGGTAGGCTATAGATAGGAAAACACACACAGAGAATTTTAACATGGAAGGCTACTGTACATAATATAGAGACATATACTTCTGTCCACATTATATATTTCATGATAAAAAAGTAATTAAAACAGCTACAAACATTATCTAATTTTTGTAAGTGGAAATAGTTAAAAGTCTAAAAATCAAGGAATAACTAAATAAATTCTGGCTCATCAACTGGAAAGAATAGTCTTTAGCCACTAAAAATCATTGTGAGCACGATATGGAAACATAGAAAATGTATAAAATATAATTTTAAGTAAAGAATTACCAAATACAGATGGCATATATGTTACAGTTACAGCCTTATAAAGCATGTATCTGTGAGACAAATTTGCAGAAGAGAAAGCAAAATATTAAATATGCTATGTTGTTGTGGTAGGATAATGTGTGACTCTCCTCTTTTTTTTTTTTTGTGAGGAGGATCAGCCCTGAGCTAACATCCATGCCAATCCTCCTCTTTTTGCTGAGGAAGACCGGCTCTGAGCTAACATCTATTGCCAATCCTCCTCCTTTTTTTTTTCCCCCAAAGCCCCAGTAGACAGTTGTATGTCATAGTTGCACATCCTTCTAGTTGCCGTATGTGGGACACCGCCTCAGCATGGCCAGAGAAGCCGTGCGTTGGTGCGCGCCCGGGATCCGAACCCAGTTGCCAGTAGCAGAGCGCGCGCACTTAACCGCTAAGCCACAGGGCTGGCCCAGGACTCTCCTCTTTTCTAATAACACACTGGACAATACATGCCTGGTACTAGTCTAAGAACCTCATATATATCATCTTATTCCAGTGTCTCAACAACCCTGTGAAGTAGGTACTGTTACCATCCTCTTTTCACAATTGGGAAAAGGGAGGCACAGAGAGGTTGGGTGACTTGCCCAAGATCATTAGTAATTGGTGCAGCTAGTAGGTCCCAGAGCTGGTGTTTTCACGTGACATCTGTCTCCAACATCCACGCGCTTGTCATGCTGCTGTGGTCTCTGACAGTGCTATGATGTTTGTACAATTTAAGAGAAGGGATAAACATTTTGCAGGCAAGAACATCTTCATGCTTAAATTGGGATCATTCTTTTTTTTTTATCTTAGCTTCAAAATATTTTCTCTTCACTACTGAGCAAAATTCTTAAAATCAGCACCCAGTAAGTAGCTGCTAGTGAGGCAGCAGTAGGTCACGATTGTTAAGGCACACACTTCACATGGTCCCTATTATGAAATTATAAGACCAAGGCATGCACCTGGTACTAGTAAACAGAGGTGTGTGTCTGGAAGGATAGTGGATCTCCAATGCTCTTTGTAGACTGAGTTAATCCTGAGAACCTCCAGTGACCTATGTAAGAACCATTTTAATCATTCTTCATTTTCAGTTAGAAAAGATTCTAGTGAAGAAATATTAGGTAACTTATCCAACTTCATACAGAGGGACCAATTAGATGCAATAGGGGATCTGCAGTCCACGAGACCAGAGTTTAAACCTTGAAGCTAATATTTACTATCTCGTGTGACCTTGGACAAGTGATTAATTCCTCAGTTCTCTCATCTGTAAAATGGGGATAATAATATTTCCAAACTCATGCCACTGTTTTGAGGACAGAGAGGCATATAAAACAGCACAGTGCCAGACACACATGGCCAGCACGCAGTACATGTGAGCTGCTATGATTGTTATCATTTCTATTATTTTCAAGAACCCTTTACGAAATTGTTATTGAGTTTAGCTCCCTGGGCCACATTAATACTCCAAACATGTCAAGTAAGGATCTGTTGCAAATGCAATTTAATTCTATTGCAAATATGAGAAGATGCAGAATTATGACTTGGTAAGTACAACCTCCCTATCAGATTCACAGATGTAAGGACCACATGAAGGAAAATCCTCCAGACGTAGATGTTTCTCCCCACTAACATTGGTCCCACAGCTTCTTACCTTATGCCTTATCTCCCGCACACCTGATCTCTCTCTCTGATGGAAGAAATTCTGTTTTCCTGGGTACTCTTTAAGGAAGAAGGAGTTGTTTTTTGTAGTCTTTTATGACTCTTGGAGATGCACAAGCAAGGTTTAGAGCCCATCAGCTTCAGAAGCTCTCACTTTTTCAATGATTCTTTCCTTAGCACCAAACAGCGTGTCAAAAACAACGTCTCAGTGTTTGAGAACATGTGTGCTCCTTTGGCCCCTGAGGGGAATCCAGCTGAACATGTACCACCCTTGTGACTTATTGAACTAAAAATGCTTTTCTTCCAGTTTATGTCGGTGGAATAGGCTACAATGAACATTTGGACCCAAGGGAATTTTTTTTTAATGTATTAAATCTATAGCTTCCTCTACTCTTTTCAAATTAACTTAAGGTGATTTAAACAAAACATCTGTGTAATAATAAAATAATATATTAACAATATATAGATCATTTGTTTAAATCACCTTAAATTATATATGTGCATATATAGAGATTAAATGGAGAGTAAATTTGATAACCACAAGGAATGCTATGGCTTTTAAGCATAAAAGTTGGTTGTGAGCTTCCTGGGGCCAAGCAAAACAGGCAATATAAGTTCTGGGCCTCTTGGGATAATGATTACCTGTTACTACGTGCCTACCGCTTTCTAGGGACTGTACCAAGTCTTTTACTTTTTTAATTTCAATTACATTACACACTACTTTTTAGGAACGATATTATCCCCCATTTAACATATGAGGAAGCTGAGTCTTAGAAGAACTAAACAGCCTAAATTCATACAACCAGAAAATGGAGAACCAGGATTCGGAGTCAAGAGCTGTCTAAACATTAAATGCATTTTTTTCTACCTCTCCTGTTAGGAAAAAAAAAAAAAGACTACACAATTTCATAACCATATACCTCACTGTAAATTACAAGTGAAATTTCTCCCATGCAGCGTCATAAATATAGGTGACTTTTGTCAAGATTTGGGGAGCAAGGGAGGAAGAAACAGGGAGAGAGAAAGAGAGATTGAGAATATGTTTTTCCCCTCAACCAAGCCTTTATAAACAAAAACTGGATTTCAAAAGAAAAGCTATATGTTTTCAAGTTTCCATGTGGGAAGAAAATTTTCTCTCTCCCCACATGATAATGGTGATATTATATTTGAACACCTAAATCACTCAACTTAAACCATTTCTCCTGCAGGCAAAAAAGGGACCTCGGAGTCCCAGAAAGCTGGGCTCAGAGCTGAAGAACACAGCCTGCTCAGAAGACACTTCTGCCTCAGCAGTGTCTCAAGTGGCTGCCGAAGAAGACAAGTTCCCCCATAAGGGAGCTGTTTATTTCCTTGTGACCTATGCTAAGGAATCTGGAAACAAATGGGTGCAGTGTGCCACCTTGTGAGCGGGAGAGGACCTGCAATTTCCTGAATGACAGCCCCTCTCAGCTCAAGCCAGGAAGGGAGCTCAGGGGCCCAGATTCCAGGGGGCACCTCGTAGAATATATTTGGAGATGTAGGATGTGGAGGTACTTCTGGGCCAGGGCCCACAGCCCTGGGCCAGCCCTAGGTCACACAGAGAAGTGACTGAAATGGGTCTTTATTGGAAATACTGTAGAGAGCTCCAAAACCAACATGAAACGTCGTGAACTTGGAGTCAGTGAGCCTGTTTCTGCCACGAACTACCCAGGTGACCTTGAGCAAGTCACCTAATTCCTCTGCCTCATCTGCAAATGAGAAAGGTTGACCGGGTGGTACCCAGGGGCCCATCTAGCTCTAACAGTGTCAATCTACCAGGGGAGAGAAATTGCCTTCTCTCTGATCGTTTAACTGGCCTTCAGGTTTTCAATCCCTTTTGTACACTACCACCGAAATTATCTTATGAAATACCGCTATGCTCTTATCACATCTGTAATTCATTCGTTCATTCATTTATTCAATCATTCTTTCAAGAAATGCCTATTATGAATCCCCCGTGTCCCCATGTCCACGTCACCCCGGGTGCATGGAACTACTTGCTGTTGCCCTAGCTCACCAAGCTTTTTTGTGCCCCAGTACTTTTGCTTATATTGTTCCCTTTGCTGGGAACGCCCTTCCCTCATTTTTCTTGAGAGCAGCTCATACTCATCTCAGTGCAAAGGTCGTCTCCTTTCTGAAGTTTCCTGGTGAGCTATCATCCTCTGTGCCTTCTTAACATCTCGTTTCTTGATCAGCGTACTTAGAACATTGCTTTGAAATTACATGTGTACATGTGTAAAAAAGATAATATCTTGATACATTCAGAGGTATAATTTTTTCCTCTGCAATTTCCTTTATCTCTATACT
This sequence comes from Ceratotherium simum simum, assembly GCF_057802395.1. Taxonomy (NCBI): domain Eukaryota; kingdom Metazoa; phylum Chordata; class Mammalia; order Perissodactyla; family Rhinocerotidae; genus Ceratotherium; species Ceratotherium simum. The sequence goes on from NC_141912.1 coordinate 51,654,465, forward strand.
TCTCCCACCACTCAGACAGAGGCTTTTTATATCTACTACCCTCAGGGTAGGGCTATTACTGCCAAAACAAACAGAGAGAGGAAGATTCATTGCACAGATTTGGGCAGCAAACTGGACTTGTGAGATTCACAGCAAACTTATGAAGCTGATAGCCACGAGAAAAAAATGTTTTTCAGATTTCAAGAGCTTGAATATTTTAAATACACATGTCAATGTTTATACCGTAAACACAAGATTCTGACGCAAAGAAATGAAGGGCCAGTCTACCGAGCTACTCCATCGCCACCCCCACCGATGGACTAGATAAAAGCCGCCCACACTAAAGAGTTAGAAATGAGTGCCAGGCTCCTGCCACTTGCCCATCCTCAGGCCAAGCTGCAGGTGGGAGTAAGAACTTGTGCCCCACTTCCTCTCTGGGACCTGGAAGGCAGCAGCAATGCAGATGTGCTCTGAGCCAGTGGTGTGGTAGCAGAAAAGGAGAAAATGTAGTGTGCCATATCTGGGAAAGAGAAGGACGAGAACCTCTGAGGGGCATGGAAACCAGAATCTGGAAGCTCCTGTATCCCCAAGAAGCATAAGAGACGGATGAAAGACAACCACTGACCCAAAAGTCCCCAGAAGTCAGAATGAGGGGGATGCAAATTGACCACCATGGCCCTAATGACCAAGGGCTCTGTGGGTGGCCACTACAAACACTGTGGCCCTTCCATAGGCATTTCTTACTCTTCTTTGTACAGTAGTCCTCCCTTATCCATGGGGGACACATTCCAAGACCCCCAGTAGATGCCTGAAACTGCAGATAGCACCAAATTCTACATATACTATATTTTTTCCTGTACGTATATACCTATGATAAAGTTTAATTTATAAATTAGGCACAGTAAGAGATTAACAACAATAACTAACAATAAAATAGAACAGTTATAACAATATATGGCAATAAAAGTTATGTGAATGTGTTGTCTCTCAAAATATCTTATCATATTGTACTCACTCTTCAACGTGTGATGATGTGAGTTGATACAATGCCTATGTGGTGAGATGAAGTGAGGTGAATGATGCAGGCATTGTGACCTAGAGTTCTGGAGCCATGGAGCAAGGCAGCGAGAGATTTCACCAAGCTATTCAGAACACATGCAATTTAAAACTTATAAATTGTTTATTTCTGGAATTTTCCATTTGATATTTTTGGACAGAGGTTCACCGTGGATAACTGAAACCACTGAAAAAAACCATGGATAATGTGGGACTACTGTATCTCCATTGGCTAGCATGGTGCCCAATAAATGTTCACTTTGTAAAATAATGTAGCCAGGAAGATGGAGTAGTAAAGAGTGACCAGTGAACATGAGTTCTGTTTGCACCATTTTCCTTAACTCTCCATGTAACCTCCAAGAACCATTAAAAATAAAATAACTCTCCAACGCATAGAAACAGACAGTGGAATGGTGGTTGCCGGAGGGGGGGAGTGGGAGAAAAGGGGAGATGTTGGACAAAGGGTACAAAATTTCAGTTACAAGATGAATAAGTTCTGGGGCTCTAATCTACAGCGTGGTGACTATAGTTAACAATACTGTGTAGTATACTTGAAATATGCTAAGAGGGTAGATCTTAAATGTTCTCACCACAAAAACAAAAAGAAAGGTAACTATGTGAGGCGATGGATGTGTTAACTAACCTTGTTGTGGTAATCATTACTCAATAGATACATGTATCAAATCATCACATTGTACACCTTAAATTTGTACCATGTTATTTATTGATTATATCTCAATAAAACTGGGAAAAAATTAATATCACCAAGACCACACACACACAAAAAAATAGTAATGAAATAACACTAACACTTGCACTCTGATGATGAAATATGGAAAACACATGACAGGTATATAGAATTTCAAAATCTTTAAGGCTACAAGGTCCGTGAGTACAAGCTAAGACTGGAAATGAACACAAAGTATTTTTCAATCATTAATACTTTATTATATTAGTCCTTGATATATTATTTTTCTCCTGAAATTTTATATAATTAATACATCATAAATATATGGACAACTTCCTTACAAACATAAATATCAGGCCAACCTCATCTATACTTAGTGAATGATTAATAAACATGAACTAGATCCTTATCCCCATCCTTCCCAGCCCACCTCATCCTGCACAGCCCCTCTCACACCCTCCTACATTGTGGTTATATTTTCGGTGTTTTCATGCACATGGAACAGAGGCCCACTTTACCAACAGAGCTCCCAGGGAATGACAGTGTATCACAGTGACTGCATGGCTAGGAGATGGTCATCAGAGCACATAAAGAGAGTGGGCCAAGGGCTCCTGCGTTCTCCTCCACCCATTCTCAGGGGGTTGGGGCATTGGAAGATCACAGGACTATATTAGGATTCTGAAGCGCCCTGGAGAGTTAATGCTATATCTAATACAGAGCTTTGAGAATTCCATGCAAATCTTATTGAGAGTCCTATGAAGGGGAGAGAACTAAGGACCGCACAGGACTTGCCGCTGAGTGCTCGTTAAGGAGTGGCGTTTCTACAGCCTCTTCAGTGGAGCAGCCGTGCGGCACTCAGGCATTTATATCTTGAACGATGGGGGTGACGCAGGTGCAGCCAACAGTCACCTGCACCTTCTCCAGCCGGAAGGAGCCAGGGCAGCCCTTGGACTCCCTCCGGAGGATCAGGAACTCTTGATGGATGGGAACGGAGTTCATAGTGTGGTCTTCCTTCCCCTGGGCATCGACACAGCCCAAGTACCTGCACTGGGCCTCTACAATCTCAGAGGGGAACCGGTTGGGGTCCCGGGTGATGCTGTGGGAAAAGCAGGCAAAAGAAGATGATGAGACAAGGGAGGGGAAGAAAGACAAAGGATGAGAGCCCTGTAGCACTGGTGCTCATATGCAGGGAGGCAGTTCTGAGCAACTCAGGGCTGCAGCGCAGGTTCTGGAGCAGACAGCCTGGATTCATATACCGCCCGCCCTCTGGCAGGTGCTTAACTCCCTAAGCCTCAGTTTTCCTCAGCTATAAAATGGGGGTTCTCATATACCTCTCTCACGGGATTGTTAGAACATTCAGTGACACAAATGTGTATGGAGCACCACACTGTAAAACGTTGTATTCAATAAATGTTGGATCTTTTAGTTTCTTTTTCTTTATATTGTTATTATTATAATTATTATTCATCCTTTGCTTAAAAATTAAACATTGCTAGTAGGTCTCTCAATATACAGTCTACAAAGCCTGCTGCTTGGAAAAGAAAAACAAATCCCCAGAGCTTTGTGAACCCGATGCCTTCTCTCAATTTCTCCCCCCAGAGCCTCCTCTGCCCGGAGGCTTAAAGGCAGCAAAGCCAACTTGCCACCATACACACTCCCTTCACATGGGAGGCAATGCAAGCAGTCCCAGAGGCACTTCTCTGGAATCTGTTTTCATGCTTATATTTGGAGTACATAGATGAGTGCTTAGTATTCCAAGAAGCTACACATAAGACAGAAATCACAAGACCATACCCTGAACATCCCTGCCCAGCATCCCGCTTCCTAAACCGGCCTTTCTCCTCCACTCCGCTCTCCTCCCTGCTCCTTGAAGACTGATGTCTTATCTGAGCAGGTCTCTCTAAACCGACTTTCCTGGTTCTCACTTATCCCCATGAAGAAATAATTATGTGGGCTGCTTCAAACAGCCCTCTCTTCCAACACAGAGAGTTTGCAAATTCCAATGTAGGGCTGCGTGAAGCAAAAAAAGGCAGAGTCGAGAAGTTGGAAGCAAAATAGGACCTTCAACCATAGAGGAGGACCTAGCCCAAAAAGCAAGAAAAATGTGAGTTCCCAGGTAAAGTGGGATTTCTGGTTTTAGGAGTGGATGTGAGGGCTTTTATTTTTTCTATATTTTGCAAATTTTCTACTTTATGATTAGAATAAATTAACATATTTTTCAAAAGTGAAGATCAATCTCCTTTGCACTTACTTGTAAACCCAGGGGGAGCTGGAGCGGTTCTGGATGTCACGTGAGCTGGAAAAACCCTTGTTTTGATTGATGAGGCGAACGTCAACCCTCACAAAATGGTCCTCCAGAGGAGGGCAAGAGGCTGCTTTGGGGTTTGTCCTAGCTGCCACCTCCCTCAGGAGGGTGAGCCCTAACATCAGGAGCAGCAGGGACTTAACCTGGAAAAGAAGGGAGGATGCAGGTGGTTAGGGACTCAGGTGTCACTTGCTGGCAAGAGACATCCATGCTTTAGCTGAACTCAGCAGTCCTGGTCTTTTATGGGATCAGGGATTCTCTCTGAACTTTGGATCCTCACCTGGAAATGGGAATAGTCATACATGAAGATATCAGGTACCAACTGAGAAGGAAACACATTAGAAACTTTTACCATCTAGCACTCAAGCAGCATTTCTTTATGGTCTGGAAATGCAGTATTTGTGTTCATGTCAGATCTACACCTATTCGACTGTAAGTTCCCACAGGAGAACATGTCATAGAATGGGTATTCCATAAATACTTTCTGGATGAATGAAAGAGTGGGTGATTAAACGAATGAACAAAATAACACAGTTAAATTAACCATGTAGGTAAGCTCAACGTTTTATGAAAAACACTATGCAAAACCAACTACAGCAAAGTTCCAATTATCCATACTAATTGAAAGAAGCAGGAACATTAATGATGCACAACAGAGAACATGGAAACTATTTCTCCTTAGCTCTGGAACATATATTTTTTATACTTATATTGAAATATCGGTTTATCTGGTATTACAGGAATGCACAAAGAAAGAAAGAGCTCTGTGAAGACCTAACTGAAATAAAAGAAGAGCTAAAAATCTGTCTGGCTTCCCTTTGTCACAACCGTGCTTTGCTCAGCCCATCACCATTGACCTTTCCCGGGGATGGACAAGGCCCCTCACTGGCTCTTAACATGATGCAGAACGAGAGCTGAAGCTGAGTTGCTTTCATTCTCTGGGCTCACTGCTGTTCAGCCTCACACCCTCCATGAGTTAAGGTAGGGAAGGTGACTAGAAATGTTGGTTTAAAGGACCTCCTTTTTATATTTTGCAGATGCTGGTGGCAAGAAATCATAAGAGCGAGCAAAAAGGTCGTGGTGTCAACTTACTCCCAAGGTAGCTGATGCTGAAAAGAAGTTGAAAGCAAGATTGACCCAGATAAACCCGAATGAGGCTGATTTGCCTTCAGATAATCAGCAATCACCAAGTTCATCTCGCACAATCATTAATTCATTCAACAACTCTTTCTTGTCTCTATAGTCCAGTGATTCAGGACACGGGCTCAGGACTCAGATGTCCTGGGTCCGCAGCTCAGTTCCGGGACTCTTACGAGCTGCAACTCAGTTTCCTCCACCAGAAATGTGATGGTTAAATGATATGACCCATATAAAGCATGAAGGGCACTGCCAGCACACTGTAAATTTTCAACACAGGTGACTATTATTAAGTCGACATTGTGCTAATGATACACAGTGGACAGGAAAGATGTGGAATTTGCCCTCATGCACTTTCTGACTAGACAAAGCACTATGAAGTTTTCAAAAGTGAAAGGATGCCTGCTTAGACCAAGGGGTCCTTAGCTAGCCTCTCAAGCCTACCAGTCACTCCCTTAGGTTTCTTAAGTAAATTCTTCGTGTTGTCTTTTTCCTCTTCTGTATTATCACATTCACTGAATCATTTCTAATTTTCATTATCAAAACTTTAAAGTAACTGTACTTCAGGGTCATAGGATTTAGCAATAATTACCAGGCTTCTAATGAGTCATTATTATATTCACTTATATTCTTCGAGTATTTTAGAAAACACTTTCACATCTCTTTAAACACTGGATTCTCACAACTACCCTGTGGGGTAGGTAGAGCTAGTATTAATTATCCTGATTAGACAAGTGAAGGAGTTGTGTCTGACAGGCAACAAATAACTGGGTTGGGTTTACCAGGCTGTTGGTGCCAGTGGTCAGTGCTATTGCTACTGAAGATCATTGTCATCATTATCAACATAGAGCCACTTCCAGTGTTTGATCTTGGCTTTGTCTCACTAAGGAGCAAGCATTTTCAGCAATGTGACAACTGTCTTAGAATTGTATGGGTGTTGTCAGTCACGTGGGCCTCCATTAGGAAATCAGATGATGTCTGCAAATCGCTCTAGTTTGCTCCACAAAGCTGATGATCTGAAACTGCAGTTTAGTGGTTATGCAATACCAACCAGCGTCTCTCATTGGGTTCTTGCTGGTTCTTAAGTATGATATATACAGCACTTCTTCTCTGAGAGGTTCAGAGTATTTTATAGATGAATTCTTACATGCCACCTATGAGGCAGATAAACAGATATCACTCCCAATCTGTAAAATAGGGAACAGAGGCAAGAAAACACACCAGCTGAAGGTGGGTGGTGTTGAGACACCAACATTCTCAGCCCAACTGTACACTTCACTCTATGTGAGCTCCTAAGAGACCATCTGAACCTCTGTCTCCTGAATCTGTCTGTGATTTGTGTCCACCCCTATGTAGGAATGTGCTCCAGAACCTGCCAGCTCCTAAGTCCACAAGAATTTGCCCCAGCTACTTACTGAGTATGTCCTATCTGCCAACACCTCCCAAGTCCCAATCCTATTCTAATGTCCCTTGCACTGTCACGTTTCTTGCTGATAATCCAACAGATTTCTTCAAAGAAACCAGAAATAGAAATGGCATTAGAGCACACAGCTATCCAACAGATTTTTTGGACACGATGGCTTTAAATTCAGAACACATCACAGAGGTGAACACTGTTATTTGGTGCCAGTAAACCTACATTCATGTCCCAGTTCTTGTGTGTACACTACCTGATGATTGAATTGTTGTTCATTTGTGTAATGGGGAAAGTAGTCCCAATCTACTTCACTGGGTTGATGAGAGTCTCAGAAGTAAAAATAATAATATTATTAATATTAATATTTAACACATTGAATGCTTTCTCTATCCTTATTGGTTGTCGTATGAAAATGGTCAAGTTACTAAAAACTATGCATGAGTAGATCTGCTATTTCAGAGTATAGATTTAGTCATTCTCAATGATGTTAATTAATCCCCCCAAAAACCCCATAAGGAGGATGCCCTTATTATTCCCCTATACAGACAAGGGGATTAATAATACACAGAGCCACTAAGTAACTTACCCTAAATCCCACAGTTAGTAAGTGGGAGCCAGATCTGTCTGACTTCAAAGTCTATGCCCCCTAAATACTGCACCTGGCTGCATTTCTTGTCATCTCTAAAACAGTATATAAATATAACTTAGTATTATCATCACCATATGTCATGACTTTTTATGCAATCCAAGCTCTTTTAAGTTGCATGGTTTGTAAATGGAGAAAAAAAAAGAGGGATTATTTAAGCCAGTAATATGATGAGTGATTTGCCAAGCCCTGTTTTTAAGCTCCTCTATATCAAATTCTTCCCAGGTCTTAGCTGACTCCTACCAGGCAAGATTCTAGACCCAGGGGAGGCAGATTTCCATCACACTAACATTCATCTCTCCTCCAAGAGGAATGAGACAATGCAAAAATAACCAGCTGTCAGATATGTGGCAAATTTCCCTCCTCTAGGAGCTGTCCATAGTTCATCCCTGGGTGGTTTCACTTCCTCCCTCCAGGGCACTCCTCGTCTACCTGCAGTCTTGGAGGAATCATTAAACCTCTCAGGGCTCCAGCTTTCTTGGTTAAAATATAATATATGTACATATCCTAAAATGCTGGCTAAGCTCTCACATGAGATAAGTTTTAGGCCAACCTAACTCTATAGTGGTGACCACAGGAATGATCACGCCCAGATTGTGATACCAAGAGCTGCACAACAGACACCAACTATGCAAAAGCCATCAGAGTGAGTTATGTTTTGCACCTCATCATAACTTCTAGCTAATTTTTCTTTTTCTCCACGAGAAAGGGGTCAAAATTAAAGTCAGCTCTGTTTTTTAAAGAAATGACCCCAAAAGAGACCCCCAACAAGCCTAATCTCTTAGAAATCTGCTTTTCTGAAATCCTAACTATGACCATCCCTAACAGGAATTATTATTACTACTCACCATGGCTGTGCCGTGCAGTATGATCATTGTCGTTCTGCTCTGGTCACCTGCTTTGTGCAGAAGCTCTTTCCGTGTTGTGTCACCCTGTGTTTGCTGTGTTGTGTCAGTGAGAGTACCTGTCGTTTTATAGCAATCACTGCCCTTGTTTCGATTGACCTGCTTACTGTCTAAGTTGTGGTTGCCCCAGAGTTACTGACGAATGTAGTTTTTTTTTTTTTTCTATTCTACTTCCTGAAGGTGAATCAAAAGGAGACCCTAAAAAGGGATGATGGAAAAAAGACCAAATCTTCCTTTTCTCATACCCCACTTCCACCCCCATTGCCCTCAAATTAGAGCAAAATTCTTAAATAATTTACTGCAGAGATGAGCCAAGTTATAGACTGCCGTCATGATCTTGCATGTTCTTCCACAAATGTCTAACTGGTGTCACGCACTGAATGTTCTACTTTCCAGTCATGCAATATGAACCGTGATTTAAGTCATCCTTAGAAGAGCCTTGGTATTAAATGAGAGGACTGTCTTTTAGCTCCATTTTATGAATGACAAAACAAAACCAAAGAAATGAATGACATCAGTGAGGGATTCAGAAATTACACCCCCAGGTAGTTTCGTGGTCTCACTGAACTAATTCTGTTTTAACCTCATGCTTAAAATCCTACTGATGCTTAATAAATAATCATTATTCATACAACATATAAATGACCATTATCTTGGTTATCCCTGATTAAGGATTTTTTCTAACCAAAATGAATTAGCAAGTAGAACCTTTAAATTGCTCAGTAATTTTTTATCTCCATTAAGATCAGGCAAAATTACACATGCTCTTTTTAAAAGGCAGGACACATTCTAGCAGGGTAAGGTTACGTTCCTCTATCACAATGTGTTTGAACAACTTTTCTCCACTTTATTTAAATGAAGGAAATAAGAGGAAGCAGCCCTTGAGTTCATTGGAAGGCCCTCTAAGATTGATCAAAATTCTTCTGTGGTCATGAGCCTTTCATCCACGTTACTCCTCTCCATGCCTGTGGATTCTTCTGTGCACCTCTCCTCTGGAACAATCAGAAGTTTAACTCCTGTAAGAAGACTTCCTTGAATCATCCTCCCAGGCATCATTCTCTTCCTCACTACCTCTGTGTTCATATTTAGTCTACCTCACACTTGTTTATATGTTTTAGGGTGGTTCTCTGGGGTCTTCATGGACTTGGGGTAACTTCAGTTCCCCCCCGATAATCTCTATCAGCCTCTTTCTCTAAATATACACCCCCAAATATGCAATCTAAATTAAAAGTGTGTTTTACATGCATACACAGATTCAAGATAAGTCCCCTAGCCAGAAATTCAGAGCCTTGGAAGGTTGGGGAAAAAAAACTATTTTTATTCCCCAAAAGCAAAAGATGAGATTGAAAAAGACTTTGAGGAAGAAATGCCCAGTAAAACCTTTCAACAAAATAAATTTCCTACGGGCAAGAATCGAAATGAAGCATCTCGTAAATCCTTTCAATTGTATAAAAGGACTCAGAACAAAGAGTACAGTTCTAGTAATCTACCATTAAATCAGGAGAGGGAGAAAGAGTTGTAGGAATGAAAAAGCAAAGAAATAGAGATGTTCTGGGAATTATGACACAAAAAGAATCTATTTAAATAAGAAATTTACTAAGTTTTTGAAAAAGCTCTCAAAATTAGTCACGAACCAACTCTTAGTCCCCTAACCATCTAGGAACAGGAACCAAGCCCTCAGGAAGGTATAGTCACCAACACCATTTCAGATGTGGCCAAAGAGATTATTAGGAAAAAACCTCTGGGGATGGAGGCAGGGACCACAAAGAGTCCCTAGGAAGTGGGCCTCTCTTAAGAAGCAGAATCAGGGTCTGATCAAAGAATATTCCATATGCCCTGGCTATGGGATCTCCACAATGTCAGCCAAGCAGGATTTCAAGGGTGCTACAGACCAAAATTACTGTGCCTCTCCCGTTCTCTCTCTTTACAAATGGAAGTGTTTTTTGCTATTCTCCTGCTTCTATTCTACCCACTCAGACCTTACATAATGAGCTATAGTCTACCATTTACAAATCCTGAACTTTGAGTTAGATACTCTGATAGGATGGGCCTTTGGGGCTCTCCCATGAGGAGTGGCTGAGGAGGCAAAGAGAGTGCACCAAGTATTTGGCGACCAGAAGAATGGACTATGGTACACATCACTAATGATCACCAAAATGCTGCTCTTCTCTAATTCCAGGAACCTGGAGGATTGTACTCCTTTGCCTCCTTGCTATGGTCTTGCATTGGCCAATGAAACGTGAGTGGAAAGTGAAGTGTGCCACTTCTAGGCAGAAGAATCTAAAACCCATGTATCCTTCTCCATGACCTCTCTTCGCCTGCCTTGGGGATTGTGGCAATACGTGAGGAAATGATGGCATAGTAAAAGGGTCTGGATCTCTGAGAGAGGACAGTGAGCTGAGCCCCCCTGCTGACCTACAGTGGACATGTCAACACGACCAAGAAATAAGCCTCTGTTCTTGCAAACCTCTGCAATTCCGGGATTATTTGTTACTGTTGCATATCCTAGTCTAACTGACTGACAGAGACATTAAATAATTTTATAGGCTTTTCTGTTTAATTTTACTTTTTCTCAGAGCTCTGACTTCTCATTAAAATAGCCAAACAACATTATCATATACTAGGCTTAAGGAATATTTATAAAGAATTGAATGCAAAAAGTGAACTATCATTCTCTGTCTTATTCACTAGACAAAAGCTATTAGTATATAATTTACTGTAACCTCAGTCTTATCTCCAAATGATATAAAACACTTTTTTCTAATTTCCCTGAACATTTATTTCTGTTAGGGATAAGAGTTAAGAACATGAGGTCAGAATGGTCTCAAGGCATTATGGCTTTCATACCCAACCTCCAAACTTCTTGAAAATTTTCTCCCCCTCAAGCACAAATATTCTTCCTCTTCTTAGGCTATTCAAACTGGTTAAATATACGGTTTCTTTGCCTTTTTAGTCCCTAAATCTCCTAGAAAGTCCATGTCCCATTCCCTTTCATAACCCTACCTCTCTATCCCCTGTTGAAGAAAAACAAACTGTGCTAACATGACACCATCTGTCACTGTAAAGCTACAGACCCCACCAACTCCACATAATCCTTTGTTTTCTCCTTTTAATGTAAAAGACTATTTCCAGTTTCAGGATTCTTTGCACCTGTTAATTCAGTTTTACCTATTTGTTTGAGTTAAATATTCAAACCCATGATGTACTTGCTAGAATTTCCATAAAATCACACTCCTGAGCAATCAACTCTTTTTTTTAAAGGTCAACATATTTTCACATGAAAAGATTTTTACGAACAAAGCAATTTTACTTTTGGTTTAAACACTAGAGAGAATTCATTATAATAATTATTTGTCACATGAAAATACTGTGCCAGGGTCTTCAGATGCTGATGTTTGTGGGCATCAGAATTACTTGGGGTTTAGGTCAACAAAGGATAAAAATCGCAGAAGCCCTCCTTTCCCTTCTCTCTCTCCGTAACTATCTCAATATCTTTCTTTCTTTCTCTCTCTCTGTGAGTGTGTGTGTGTGTGTGTGTCTGTCTGTCTGTCTGTCTGTCTGTCTGAAAAAGAATACAATTCCTGATCTTCTAATGAAACAATGAAGAACCCATGTAAAGAGTTGCAGGGAAGAGAGAAGAAGGAAGGGTATTGGAGGCAAAAGCTGAAAAAGAAGAAAGTAAGAAGACTTAGGAAAGGAGTGTTCCCAGAGTGCTGTGTGACAATCCTGGGTGGGATAGGGTTGAGGTCACTGGAGAAAGTTCCAGATCCGAGGAGGGACCATTCAATTCTGAATCTATTCTATGGACCGTAGAGGGTTTTTGCACCCGAGTTTTGTCTCCTTGTTTACAAAAACACCATTTATTAAACACCCACTTTGTGCCAGTCACTGTGCTGGGTACTGAACATGGGTAAGAAGAAGAAAAATGAAAGCACTGTCCAGAAAAGAGGACAATGACCATGACAGTTTCCTCCAAGCGGGAGTGCCATGAACTTTATGTCAGACCAAGACAGCACCTCTGTTTTGGAGAAAAGTTTCCTTGGGCTCTGAGGAAGCACAAAAATAGAGCCTATCTCTATGCAGGGTAAATAAAAAGAGGGAAATTCTATTCTTCCAGGGTAGAGACAGAGAGAAATTGCTACACATACAAACAATAGGAATTTGAGTTATCCCTGGAGAGAAGAGAAAATGGAGAGAGATGCCGGTAAGAAACTTCAGTAGTTGACGTGGCAGGAGAACTGTAAAGAATCAAAAGCCTAGTATTCAAGTGGTTTCCATGTCTACGTTGAACTTTAATCCTCTTCCATTATTTCCACGTCTAAAATAAAATGTTTTACATACGAAAGAGTCCTATTATGTTTACACAGCAGCAAAGGGATGTGGAGAGAGAACAGCAGCCTCAGAAGGGGAGGCAGCAAGAAGGGATCAAGCAAGAATGTGGAATGAGAAAGTAAGCACCATCCCCCACCATCACCACCAGCTGGAAGGGCCTTTTGGCTCCAAGTTTGATCCTGGGACCAGCAGCATCCTTCTCGCTTGCCAGCACCTAGAACCTTGTTAAAAAGGTAGCGATCTCGGTTGATGGATGTTAACTAGAATTATTGTGGCGGTCATTTTGTAATATATACAAATATCAAAACGTTGTACACCTGAAACTAATATAATGTTATATGTCAATAAAAAAAAAGAAAAACAGGTGAAGAAAACAGTTTACAGTAGAAGAAATAAACATCGATAATAAATTCATGAAAAAAATAGTTTAACCTCAAGAGTAATGAAAGTAATGCAAATTAAAATAGGATACTATGTTTAGCCTACCAAATTGGTAGAGATTTTTAACCATGTGTTATTAATAGGAGAATAGGAAAAAGGCACACTTTCAGGTATTCAGCGAAGAGTGTATTGGTACAACTTTGTGTAAAACATTTAATAATATGTAGCGAAAACCAAAAAAAAGTGTTCTAGCCCTGGGAATTGTTCTAAAGAAATAGAGATGCGTCCCAAGATCCACATACAAGGGTATTCAGTGGGAAAAATTGAAAACACCCTGGATTTCCCAACAGTGGAGTAATGGTTAAGTAAATGTTAGCATGCATATATGAAAGAATCTATGCAGCCTTCAGAAATTGTTTTCCAAGAAAATTTAATAACTTTAAAAATAGCTTTGTTGTAACATTTCTTGAAAATATCAAGAAACAGTTCTTCATGTAAAGCATTACCTTACTTTGATGTAAATAGATATATACACACTATGTATAGGTATATGTATATATAAATATAGGTGTAAGTATGTGTGTATATGTGTAAATGTACACTCACAGAAAAAAAACCTGAAAATATATGCAAAAAAAAACAAAAAAGTAGCATCTTGGGCTCCCACCCTAAACCTACTGAATCAGACTGCATTTTCACAAGATCCCCATGTGATTGGTAGCACATGAAAGTTTGGGATGCACTGCTTCACGAAATATTTAAAGAAAGTGCAAGCCTTCCCATAAAATTACAGCAGGGCTCACTAGATGCATTACGTTTTCTGAAACTGAGAACTTGATTGAGTCCAGTACCTTGAAAAGCGATTGGGACAAGAAAACTCAGAGCTGCACTCCCTGTGGCTAAGAACCACACCTGTTCTCCTGCTCTGGAGGGTTGCTTGGCCAGGGCAGGGATGAAGAGAATGACGGGAGAGGGAGGTTGTCCTGAGTCAACCTTCAGCAGCAGCCGCTTTGGGTTGACCTAACCGAGCTACCCACAGGCTTGCTACAAACAGCTCAACTTTCCTGCAGACTTTCACTGACTCAGCAGCCAAGCTGACTTCCTGCAGTGAGATGGATGCAATTAGTCAACATACTACCGGAATGCCAATGCCTGGGGAAGGCCCGGATGAGTGTCTGTCGAAGGATGTCGAATTTTCCTGGCTTCCTTCCACCAAAATTTCTCCTCAGTTTGTTTCTACCAGGGTCATCCAGGAACCAGGGATCGGCAACATTTGCTCCTGGACTTCCTCCCTTGTCATCACGCTGACGACCAACAAAGTTCTGGGGTGGTGAGTTGGGATGGCAAGCCTAGCCCGGAAAGATGACCTTGCACTCTGTCCTTGCTTCTACAGAAAATTGTCAATTCCTTAGACATTTTCCCAAACCTAATGCATGGCCGCTGTCTAGTTTATTAAAGAAAGTCACCTTCCCAAACTTTACACATAAGGTAAACTCGTTTTTCAGCTTCTGCTGCACAAAAACATTTTGTATTTCTGAGCCTGAGCCCTCTCCAAGCCAGTTCCTGTTCCTGGAAAGACCATTCCAGTTCTCTCTGCTCATTTAGATTCTACGCAAACTCCTAGGCTCTTCCACAAAATCCATCTCCTCTGACCCGAGCCCATCTGTGTCTTTCTTTTTTCTGAAGTCTCAACTTACTCTCATGGCGTTTCACTTAATGATTCCTTAGAGACAACTTTTCTACTGTCCACTTGAACGGCTATTAGTATGTGCTTTGGCTTTTTAAATTTTCAAGTGTCTATTCCTAACCTGTTCTCTGGATCTTAAACTCTGCCAAGGACACAACTGTGACTTCTGCTTTTTTATGTTCCCACCACTCCCACACCCCTAGGAAAATATTCTACCCATAGCTGGTGCTCAATATTTATTCACTTGGTTTGATTTAATTTGATGTTGATACTAGTTTGATTCTTCTTCCACATAGTTTTTTGCTAATGAAGGGGATCAGAGTATGCCATCACAAAACATGCCACTTTGGCATAAGGATTCTTTTAAACTGAAGACAATTAGAAAGAGTAGACTCGGGGCTGGCCTTGAGGTCTAAGTTAAGTTTGGTGCGCTCCACTTCGGTGGCCCGGCTTCGGATCCCAGACGTGGACCTACACCTCTCATCAGTGGCCATGATGCAGCGGCAACCCACATACAAAATAGAGGAAGACTGGCACAGGTGTTGGTTCGGGGCTAAACATTTGAGCTAGCAAAAAAAAAAAAAAAAAAAACGCGTAGACTCAGAAAAAGCTATCTGCCCTTCCAGTCTAAAAGCAGGACATAAATTTCCCTTTGTAAAGTGTCCCCCTCCTTTGCCCCTATCTCTTAATTATGGAAAACAACTCTTATTAATGGAGAAGACACCAACTTGAGTCTGCATAACAAATACTACTCAATAACCCTTATCTTTCATTAGTTTCCTCCACATATTTACCTTCCCACAATTTACTTCCCTTAGAAGTTTAGACCCCTTCCTTCCTTTGTCCAGTTACTTCTCTATAATTTATCACTCCTTGTTAAAATGGTATATAAGCCTCTGGGTCTAACCACTTCTTTGGGTCTTCTACCAAGGCCTCTGTATGCATATGTAATAAACCCTTTCTCCTGTTAATCCGTATTTTGTCAATTTAACTTGCAGGGCCCCAGGTACTGACCCTAAGTGAGTGGAGGAGAAAGTTTCCCCTCCCCTACCTTACCTTCAATTCCTAATAGATCAGGTGGGTTATCCTAAAAATTATTATTTAAATGGAAATATTTTGGAGAAGAGAAAACTTACAGATGTAGAATATTCTTTTCAAATATTTGGAAGATTTTTAAAAGGGAGAGAGATTGGACTGTGACCAGAAGGTCATACCAAGGCTTGATGAACATGTGGTAGTGACATTCCAGAGGGCAACGGCACCTCAGGGGCCTGTTTGGACTGGACCACCTCCAAAGTCTCTTCCAACTTTGGGATCCCATGAAAACCAAAAAAAAGGTACTGATATTTTAATTAAACCATACCTGTAATCTCAGTCTTGGGAGTAGGGGTGTGTGTGAGTGCACACGTGTGTGAGTGTGTTAGTGTGTGCACATGTGGGTGGATAGAGTAATGTATCTTCTGTTCTCTTCAGCTTTTTTCTTCTTCCTGTGGAAAGCAATGACTCCACATGCTAAAAATGCTAAGTGTCATAACTGTATGTTTCCCGTGCAGATCCAGGTTAAGAAGAGAATAAACTGGGAGGGAATAGGAACAGAGAGAGAACACTGAAACAACCATACTTCTGGGAAATGTGTCACCTTCGCTCCTGCGTGGGACTCACTCAGCAAGATGAATCTAGGGTTCTCTTAATTTTCATAGAAACATTGTGGAATAACAGGATGACAGGGTTTCCTGTGAGGGGCAGTTCTTCATCTTTGCAGGGGAGAAGGATTGAAGGGTGTGTGGAGGAGAAGGAAATAAAGAGAAAGGAGAGGGGAAGACATGGAAAGGAAAAGCGTGGCCTGTGAGAGCAGAAAGCAAGTGCTCCCGGTGTAGCAGACTCATTCCCTGCTCTCTCTGCTGCATCTGACCCAGGGGGAGATCAAAGGAAGGTGGATGGGGAAGGACATCAAGGAAAAAATAAAGACTCTGAGAAGGTTCTTGGCCACACAACTTATTTAAGTTGGAGGGAAAGCTTCCTGTAGATTGCACATGTCTATGTCAGTTACGCAGGTTTTATGCTAAGCAAATAACCCAGAGAAGAATGCCACTCCTGACTTTCTCATCCTGTGACATCTCTCCCACTTTACAGGTGCATGTGTCCAGAGCACCCTTTTGTCTAGCACCCAAATTAGCCATTAAGACAAGGGAGATATCTCTTTATCTTTGCTCCATCAGATTTCAGGAGCTGCATGCATCTTTAGAGATAATCTGGTCCAACCACCTCGGCTGATGATGGAGGTTGGATGGCTTTCCTACAGATAGCCTCTGGTGGAGCAGCCCAGCCTGAACCCAGGCCTTCTGACTCCCTCTGGTCTCCATTTGCAAATAAAGGGATCCCTCTCTCCAACTCTCCCAGGGCCATTTTTCTCTGCAGCAAAGTGCTGCCAAGGGAGAAAAATGATTACAATATTAATAGCCTTACATTGTGGATAAAGCCATATAGCTCACAGAGCATTTTCGTATACATTATTGTATTTGATTGTCACAACAATCCCATGAGGAAAAAATAATAAATCTCTCCATTTCATAGATTAAGAAATTGAGACTTAAAGAGTGCATGGGGCTGGCCCGGTGGCTTAGCGGTTAAGTGCGCGTGCTCCGCTACTGGCGGCCCGGGGTTCGGATCCCTGGCGCGCACAGACGCACCGCTTCTTCCGCCATGCTGAGGCCGCGTCCCACATACAGCAACTAGAAGGATGTGCAACTATGACATACAGCTATCTACTGGGGCTTTGGGGGTTAAAAAAAAAAAAAGGAGGAGGATTGGCAATAGATGTTAGCTCAGAGCCGGTCTTCTTCAGCAAAAAGAGGAGGATTAGCCCGGATGTTAGCTCAGGGCTGATCTCCCTCACAAAAACAAACAAAAAAAAAGAGTGCATGGAAGCTGTCCAAAGCCACACAGCTATTAAACAGCAGAGCTGAAATGCAAACCCAGGGCTTCTGATTCCAAGCCCAGAGAAGGAAAAAAAAACTTTCCCCAGATGCAGGCTGGAGAATATGTGAAAAACGATGCCCGGGACGTGGTGGAAAGGGGAGGGGATGTTAGAGGACCAGACTTGCAGAGTCAGCAGCCTTCTAAGTGATGTCTGCACTTGAGTCGGGACACCTGAGCGACTCTGCCTGTTCTGAAGATCATGACAAATGAACCTAGTCTTTGATTTTCTGATGCTGCATCCTTTTTTAGCCTTTGCACATTATCTTATACACATTTATCTGTGTATTAACAAGATAAATGGAAACAAGACCAGGCCAGCTGACTTCAATGACAAATTTTCACCTCCAGATCTCAAAGATTATGTAGTGGTGGAAAGTTGCCTTTTCTGTACTTGCTGTATGTTAACAGTAGGAAGAACTTTTAAACTGCTTCCGTAACTCTGAATTGCAAGTATCACTGAAGGTATTGAGTTAGAAGTGCATGGTAAGATCTTAAAAATAGACTTAAAAATCTTTATCAGACTAAATTTAGCAATTTTTTAAAAGATAGAGATGCAGATGATATCAAGTGTCAGCAAGGGTGTAGGACAAAGGGCTTACTTCCTATGTACATATGGGGATAAATACTGGTAATTTAGTGAAATATATGTAAAACTTTAATAATGTTCATATTTTTGGTCCAGCAATTACACTTCTAGGAAATTACCCTAAGAAAATATCCTAAATTATGCTAAGCAGGTGCCAACTATATAGACATAAAAACAGATGTATCCGGAAAAAAAAAACAGGATACATTTTCTCTGGGTAACTAGATTATAAATGTTTCTATTTACTTCTTATGGTTATTTTCTAGTATTTCTCTAATGAAAAGATACCATTTTTATAATAAGAAAAAATTATATTTGAGTTAAAAAAATTTTAAACAGGTTTCATAAGAGTGGAGTAGCATCATAGCACAAGATTTGTGAGATGATGTGAAACAGCAAACAGCAATCACTGCCAAATAAGCTTCCTTGCTTTTGTGGCAGATAGCCGAGATTGCTCCGAGAGCGTTACCAGCCATGCAGAGTCTTCAATTTCATCTCTGTACACTGGCACCCACAGACCTTGCCACACCGGGTTTACTCATAGATGTATCTCTGACCACCTCCAGCTCCCCAGAACACTCTCAGTCCTTTGAAGCCCTTTTAAGGGAACAGCACAGTATGGTGGTGAGAACACGGTAGTTAAGAATCCAGACAGCCCTGAGTTTGAATCTAGAGGCCACCACCTACTAGTTATGAGACCTTGGACAAATTATCTACCCTCTCTAAGCCTACTTCCTCTTCTCTACAATTGGGATAATAAAACCCACCTCACAAGATTACAGGGAAGATTTAATGAGATAGTCTATATGGTGCTTAGCACTTAACAAATGATAGCTATTAGCAGGCCACTCCTTCTCACCTGCCCCAAGGGTGCATGAAGAAGCTGTTTCTGGGAGTCAGTTTGCTTGGGAGCTTGGAACCCGTATGCAGACATGTGTCGCTTAACAACAGGGATACCTTCTGAGAAATGCATCATTAAACGACTTCATCATTGCGCAAACATAGAGTGTACTTACACAAACCTAGATGGTATAGCCTACTGCACATCTAGACTATATAGTACTAATCTTATGGGACCATTGTCATATATGCAGTCTGTCATTGACAGAAACGTTGTTATGCAGCACATGACTGTACAACATCTCTGTGTTAACTCTAATCTGCTTAGTTTTTATCATCCATTCGAGTTAAATGTGACATGTGAACACTTGCATTTCTTCTGCAGGATGGATTTTCAAAAATATGACTTTAAGTTTACAATTTCAAAAACATTCTTAGTCCCTAACCTCCTGCAGACTATTATTTATTAATCTCTATCTCAAATGCCTAACCTGTAACTTACTGACACCACTGGATATATTGTGAGGTGTCACATTTAAAACTGGTGTTAAAGTTCACCAAATATAAATTATAGTAGTTATATTAGGGTAGAAGATAATTTTTGTCCTGTTTTCCTAAACAATCCATGTTATGTTTTATGGCCTAGTGGTTAAGTTCAGCACGCTCCACTTTGGTGGCCTGAGTTCACTGGTTCAGATCCCGCGCGCAGACATACCCCACTCGTCAGCCATGCTTTGATGGTGACCCACATATAAAGAGAAGAAAGACTGGCACAGATGTTAGCTCAGGGCTAATCTTCCTCAAGAAAAAAAAAAAGAGGAAGATTGGCAACAGATGTTAGCTCAGGGTGAATCTTAGCAAAAAAAAAAAAAAAAAAGAACCTATGCATATAGTTAAATTCCAACTTCAGGCTACATTTTTGGAGATTTTATCCAGCGTTATTATAGCTCTCATTCAGGACTCCATCTGCTAAATGAAAAGAACAGCAGCACACATATGCAAGATGGCATGAGCTGACCTTTCTATGTCAAGGTTAAATGTTGGTACTTAAAGATAGGAAGGCTTAGACGAAAAGCACCTGCTGGGAGAACTATTATCAGAATGGTAATCTCAGCAGAGGCTTATATCCTCCTACAGGCTGTGGGAACATACTCAGGATTTAATAGTAAAAAATATTTAGAAAAAGCATTGAGAATCTTAATTCTCTCCCTTGAGGAAAGACTGAAGAGAATGAGCTAGGATTAGATGCTGGTTAATAATGGACCAGACAGAAACCAGTACTCATCACTGAGGCATCAGATCTAAAAAAGGAAGTGTACTAGGTTTATATTTCAGCAAATTAAAATGGAGTTAAACAAAAATTCATTTTGTTCTAAAATTTTTCTAGGAATTAAATAAAATCCCTTGAGATAATTGGAGACATCCTGGAGTTCTACCCACAAAATAAAGCAGCACAGACATCATTACCCTTAAAAAGGGATTTAACAAGATGATAGAAGACTCATTCTGACCTGCTGCCAAGTGGTGCCAGAGCTAACGTGTCTTGTGGGTAGAACTGACACTGGGGGTAAGAGTCACATGCATTACCAGAAGGGACCTCAGAGATCGCCTAGTTCAACCACCTCCTTTTCCAGGTAAAGAAACCAAGCACTTCCCTCTAAGGAAGTGGCTCGCCCAGGCTGGCACGTTAACTCAGCCACGTAACTGTCAGACAAGGAACTCAAATGAACACAGTGACCTTGCTTCCCAGTGCAGGGCTCATTTCCCTCTGCCAACTTTTAGCTCTCTGGAGAGATTTCCTGTGCAACCGGTGCAAAACACTCCACCTCCCCACTTCCCTACCTGTAAAGTAGAAGTGTGATACCTGGCTCCTGAGGAGGGGAGGGAAGAAGATGGCAGAGAAGGGGAAGACTGCATACAGAGCTGTTGTTAGAACTGAGTAGCCCAGGCAGCCAACACAGGTGACTCTTGCACCTGCCTTATTCCACTGGCCAAACCCTTTGAGTAGATGTCACCTCAGAAAAAGTCTGGAATTATTAGGGCAACTGGTATAGTTTGAAAACTCATGGAAAATGAGAAGGGGAGAACCTATGGATTCTTTGGTTTCTGGGAGCCTTTCTCCTCTTTACCTTCCTCCTCCATGTTGTCCTACTGACCCTACCTCACAGAGCTGTTGTGAGGATTGAGGTAACACTACCCACACCGGGCAGAAGATTTCAGTCCTTGCGAGAAGGCTTAAGAACCCACTGCCACAGCTGAAGGTAAAGGTCCTCCTTGTGAGAAGAGCTTGATTGAGATCCACACTGAGCAGAGGACAGGAACAGCAGGGAAGGGAACAGAGTTTGGGAACTCAACAAGGGGGAAATCATTTTAAATGGTTTTGATCAAAGGATCATTTTTTTAAAAACATGTATCAAAATGAATCTTAAACCTGCTCTTAAAGAGCCCATACACAGACTCACTCAACCCAGAAACCAGCACAAAAACACCAGATAGAAAACTGCATAGTCCATTGGTAAAAGAGATTCACTTACTAAGCTCAGAGCACGTCCTAAAGAGGCAGGAGGCAGCTGGGGCCATGACCTAGGGATGGAGACACTGGTGGCATCCATTACCGTGATCTAGCCCAGTTGTGCTGATACAGGTGATGGCAGGCACCATTTGGAATCCTTTCTTTAGTATGTTAGTGCAGGGGTCTGCCCCACCCACTACAGTGCCCAAGGCAATCAATCTCAGCCAGGCAGCAGGCGGCCCGCCCCAGGGACCAGCTCTGGCCTCCAGCAAGCCCACAGCGGGGCGTGTGGGCCCGCAGCAGACATGGGGCCCTGCTGTGGACATGTGGGCCTGTGGCAGACACGTGAGCCTGCAGCTGACTTGTGCTGCCGGCTATCATGGGGGCGGGGAGGGGAACTGCAGCAATTGTGTGCCCCCAGGCCTAGTAACCAGCCACAATGGGGGTCTGATTCACTTACCAGCAAAACTGCAGTAGTTGTGTGCTACTGACCTTGCAACCAGCCATGCCAGGGCCTTGCCACACCCAATAAAGTGCCCACAGCAGCCACACATAGCCAAGTCTCACAACCAGAAGGGCCAGCCTAGCCTACCAGTGTGCCTGCAGCAGTAGCAACCCCACCACGATAGAAGGGCACACGCAGCCCACACAGGAGACACCCTTGGAGCATTTGGCACAGGTGATGAGAGGGGAGCATGCTGCTGGGCCCCATAAGACATCTCTTACATAAGGCCACATTTCCAAGATCAGGGAACATAGCTGATATACCCAATACAAAGAAGTAGGCAAAATGAGGAGACATGTTCCAAATAAGGGAACAGAACAAATCCTCAGAAGAAGAACTAAATGAAACAGAGATAAACAATCTACCTAATAAAAAGTATAAACTAATAGTCATAAGGATGGTCAATGATCTGGGGAGAAGAATAGATGAACACAGTGAGAACTTCAACAAAGAATTAGAAAATATAGAAAAGAACCAATCAGAGCTGAAGAATACAATAATGGAAATGAAAAATTCACTAGAGGGAATCAATCTCTAGCTGATTGACACAGAAGAATGGATCAACGATCTAGATGAAAGAGTAGAGGAAATTACCCAAGCTGAAAAGAAAAAAGAAAAAAAGAATTAAAGAGGATAGTCTAAAGGACCTCTGAGACAACATCAAGTCTACTAACATCCACATTATAGGTGTCCCAGGAGAAGAGACAAAGGGGCAGAGAAATTATTTGGAGAAATAATAGCTGAAAACTTCCCTAATCTGGGGAAGGAAACAGATATCCAGGTATAGGAAGCACAGAGAGCACCAAACAAGATGAACTCAAAGAGGCCCACACCAAGACACATTATAATTAAAATGTCAAGAATTAAAGATAGAGAGAGACTCTTAAAAGCTACAAGAGAAAGGCAAGTTACATACAAAGGAAACCCAATATGGCTATCAGCTGACTTTTCAACAGAAACCTTACAGGCTAGAAAGGAGTGGCATGATATATTCAAACTGCTGAAAGGGAAAAACCTACAACCAAGAATACTCTACTCAACAAGGTTATCCTTCAGAATGGAAGGAAAAATAAAGAGCTTTCCGAACAAACAGACACTAAAGCAGTTCATCACCACTAAACCAGCCTTACAAGAAATGTTAAAGGGACTTATTTAAGTGGAAAAGAAAAAGTCACAAATAGAAAAAAGAAAATGATCAAAGAAAAAATACCACTGGTAAAGGCAAATATACAGGAAAGGTAGTGGATCAACCCCCTATAAAGCTAGTAGGAAGGTTAAAAGACAAAAGTACTAAAATCATGTATATCTATGGTAATAGGTTAAAGGATACACAAAAATAAAAGAGGTAAAATATGATATCAAAAACGTAAAATGTGGGGGGGGGGAGTAAAAGTGTAGAGCTTTTAGTAAGAGGTCAAACTCAAGAGACCATCAACTTAATGTAGATTGCTGTTTGCATAGGTTATTATATATGAGCCTTATGGTAACCACAAACCAAAAACCTATAGTAAATACACAAAAAATAGAAAGGAATACAAACATAACACTAAAGAAAACCATTAAATCACAAGAAGAGAGAGCAAAAGAAGAAGAAAGGAACAGAGAACTACAAAAATATCCAGAAAAAACGTAACAAAATGGCAATAAGTACATACCAATAGTTACTTTAAATGTAAATGGACTAAATTCTCCAATCAAAAGACACTGAGTGGATTAAAAAAACAAGACCTATATAAATGCTATATACTAGAGACACACTTCAGATCTACAGACACTCACAAACTGAAAGTGAAGGTGTGGAAAAAGATATTCCACGCAAATGGAAACGAAAAGAAAGCTGGGGTAGCAATACTTATATCAGACAAAATAGACTTAAAAACTGTAACAAGACACAAAGAAAGGCATTACATAAGGATAAAGGGAACAATCCAACAACAATCAACATTCCAACATAGGAGCACCTAAATACATAAAGCAAATATTAACAGACATAAAAGGAGAAATTGACAGTAACACAATAATTGTAGGGGACTTGAACACTCCACTTAAATCAATGGCTAGATCATCCAGACAGAAGATCAATAAGGAAAGATTGGCCTTAAACAACACATTAGACCAGATGGACTTAATAGATATACACAGAACATTCCACGCAAAAACTGCAGACTAGACATTCTTTTCAAATGCACATGGAACATTCTCCAAGACAGATCACATATTAGGCCACAAAACAAGTCTCCATAAATTTAAGATTGAAATAGTGTCAAGCATCTTTTCTACCACAATGGTATGAAATTAGAAATCAACTATAAGAAGAAAACTGGAAAAGTCACAAATTATGTGGAGATTAAACTAAATGCTACTGAACAACTACTAGATCAATGGAGAAATTAAAGGAGAAATCAAAAAATACCTGGAGACAAATGAAAATATGACATACCAAAATCTGCGAGACACAGCAAAAGTGGAACTAAGAGGGGAGTTTATAGCAATACGGGCCTACCTCAAGCAATAAGAGAAATCTCAAATAAACAATCTAACAATACCTTTAAAGGAACTAGAAAAAGAAGAATAAACAAAGCCCAAAATCAGTAGAAAGAAGGAAATAATAAAAATCAGAGCAAAAGTAAATGAAATAGAGACTAAAAAGACAAAAGATCAATGAAACTAAGACCTGGTTCTTTGGAAAGATAAACAAAATTGACAAACCTTTAGCTAGACTCACCAAGAAAAAAAGATAGAAGGTTCAAATAAATAAAATCAGAGGCAAAAAAGGAGAAATTACAATGGACGTCTCAAAAATACAAAGGATTATAAGAGAATACTACATAAAGCTATACGCCAATAAATGGGATAATCTAGAAGAAATGGTAACTTCCTAGAATCATACAACCTTCCAAAACTGAATCAAGAAGAAACAGAGAATCTTAGACAAATCACTAGTAAGGAGATTGAAACAGTAATCAAAAACCTCCCAAAAAACAAAAGTCCAGGACCAGACGGTTTTCCTGGTGAATTCTACCAAATATTCAAAGAAGACTTAATACCTATCCTTCTCAAACTCTTCCAAAAAATTGAAGAGGAGGGGATGCTTCCTAATTTATTCTACAAGGCCAACATTACCCTGATACCAAAACCAGACAAGGACAACAGAAAAAAAGAAAATTACAGGCCAATATCACTGATGAACGTAGATGCAAAAATCCTCAACAAAATACTAGCAAATCGAATACAATACATTAAAAGGATCATACACTATGATCAAGTGGGATTTATTCCAGGTATGCAGGGATGGTTCAACATCTGCAAATCAATCAATGTGATACACCACATTAACAAAATGAAGACTAAAAATCACATGATCATCTCAATAGATGCAGAGAAAGCATTTGACAAGATACAGCATCCATTTATGATAAAAACTCTGAATAAAATGGGTATAGAAGGAAAGTATCTCAACATAATAAATGCCATATATGACAAACCCACAGCTAAAATCATATTCAACGGTGAAAAACTGAAACGTATCCCTCTAAGAACAAGAATCAGACAAGGATGCCCACGTTTGCCACTCTTGTTAATTTAACAAGGAATTGGAAGTCCTAGCCAGAGCAACCAGGCAAGAAAAAGAAATAAAAGGGATCCAAACTGGAAAGGAAATAAAACTGTCACTATTTGCAGATGACATGATTTTATATTTAGAAAACCCTAAAGAATCCACCAAAAAATTATTAGAAATAATAAATGAATACAGTAAAGTTGCAGCATACAAAATCAACATACAGAAATCAGTTGTGTTTCTATACATTAACAACGAAATAGAAAGAGAAATGAAGAACACAATCCCATTTACAATCGCAACAAAAAGAATAAAATATCTAGGAATAAATTTAACCAAAGAGGTGCAAGACCTGTACACTTAAAACTACAAAACATTGTTGAAAGAAATCAAAGAAGGCACAAAGTAATGGAAAGATATTCTGTGCTAATGGATTAGAAGAATTAACATAGTTAAAATGTCCATACTTCCCAAAGCACTTCCTAAGTCCCAATGATATTTTTCATGGAAACAGAACAAAGAATCCTAAAATTTATATGGAACCACAAAAGATCCTGAAGAGCCAAAGGAATCCTGAGAAAAAAGAACAAAGCTGGACGTATCACACTCCCTGATTTCAAAATACACTACAAAGCTATAGTAATCAAAACAGCATAGTACTGGCAGAAAAAGATATGCAGATCAATGGAACAGAATCAAGAGCCCAGAAATAAACCCGCACATCTATGGACAGCTAATTTTCAACAAGGGGGCCAAGAATATACAATGAAGAAAGGAAAGTCTCTTCAATAAATGGTGTTGGGAAAACACGACAGCCACATGCACAAAAATGAAAGTAGACTATTATCTTACACCATACACAAAAATTAACTCAAAATGGATTGAAGACTTGACTGTAAGACCTGAAACCATAAAACTCCTAGAAGAAAACATAGGCAGTACACTCTTTGACATCAGTCTTAGCAGTATCATTTTGAATACCATGTCTCCTCAGGCGATGGAAACAAAAGAAAAAATAAACAAATGGGACTACATCAAACTAAAAAGCTTCTGCAAGGCAAAGGAAACCATCAACAAAACGAAAGGACAACCTAACAATTGGGAGAAGATATTTGCAAATTAATATCTGATGAGGGGTTAATATCCAAAATATATAAAGAACGCATAAAAGCAACAACAAAAAAACAAACAATCTGATTAAAAAATGGGCAGATGATCTAAAGAGACATTTTTCCAAAGAAGATATACAGATGGCCAATAGGCACACGAAAAGATGTTCAACATCACAAATTATTAGGGAAATGCAAATCAAAACTACAATGAAATACCATCTCATGCCCATCAGAATGGCTATTATTAAAAAGACAAGAAATAACAAGTGTCGGAGAAGGTGTGGAGAAAAGGGAATCCTCATACACTGCTGGTGGGAATGTAAACTGGTGCAGCCACTATGGAAAACAGGTATGGAGAGTCCTCAAAAAACTAAGAATAGAACTACCATTATAATTCAGCTATTCCACTTCTAGGTATTTATCCAAAGAACACAAAAACACTAATTCGAAAAGATATTTGCACCCCTACGTTCATTGCAGCATTATTCACAATAGCCAAGACTTGGAAACAACCTAAGTGCCCATCAATGGATGAATGAACAAAGAAGATGGGGTGTATAGACACACACACACACACACACACACACACACACACACACAGACGATGGAATACTACTCAGCCATAAAAAAGATGAAGTCTTGCCATTTGCAACAACATGGATGGACCTTGAAGGTATTATGCTAAGTGAAGTTGGAGAAAGTTCAGATGGAGAAAGCCCAATACCATGATTTCACTCATATGTGGAAGATAAAAACAACAACAACAAACAAACACACAGACATAAAGAATAGACTGGTGGTTATCAGAGGGGAAGGACATTGAGGGAGGGCGAAATGGGTAACAGGGCACATGTGTATGGTGACAGATGGTCTTAAACTTTGGTTGGCGAACATGATGTAGTCTACACAGAAATTGAAATATAATTATGTACACCTGAAATTTATATAGTTATAAACCAATGTTACCTCAATAAAAATAAATAAATGAATGACAATGAATCACTTTGTTTTAGTGAAACTTGGAATTTGCAGTCCTCATGGAAGTATCATGGAGTCGCTCCATGCTAGCAGGCACTTACCACCTGCTCTCAGTTATGTCTCACACACACCCTACAAGGCAGTAATTATCCCCATTCTACAGATGAAATAACAAGTAGTTCAAAACTTAACCAAAGTTATCTGGTGACAAAGACTCAATTCCTGCGACACTTACCAAATTGTCTTTTTGGAAAACTCTCCTTTCCTAGTGACATTTCATTTATCCAGGAGAGTTAAGGAAAAAGGTAGCATAATTTTTCTAGATACAGTTTATTTCTCTAAGCCCCGCAAATTATTTTAACTATTTCAGATGGCAAACCTAACGCAAACAGACTTCTCTGTTGGAATGGAGCATGTATTTCTTTTCTGATGAATCTCATTAGTGCCATTTCGGCACTTGTGTGGCAACAGCGATGGCCTCAGGGGCAACCGACCTGCAGGTCCCTAAGCCCCTGCCTGCACTGCCTCTTTCAGGGTCCGGCAGCGAGAATAGCAGACCTCTTGACAATGAGTAAGAACCTATTGTTGAAATGCTTACCAACTTCTTTCATGTTGCTATAAACTGGGAAACTATACACACAAGTTTTTGAAAACTCTGCTCTGAGTTCCCAAGAGTAAGTTATTTTAATACAGTTACTATCTATTGTGGCTGCTAAACACCTTCTTGTTAGCTTGCAGAGAGCTTAACTGTCAACACGGCAGACGATATTACAGGCATGACCAAAACGCTGAGTGCACCTAGTTACTCTCCCCCTGTGCCTCAGTTTCCTCGGGAGTGAAAGATAGAAAGCAAGATACAAAGCTTGTCCTACTGACAAAATGTTTGGCCTTTCTGGAACAGACTGAGGGGACCCCTGAGAACCCCTAGCTTTTCTTCACACCAATACCCTCCAGCAGCTTCCACCCTCCTCCCAACACTCTCACAGCCCCCTCAGTTCCTAGAGCTCTTATTTTGTGTCCTCATTTGGTACCTAATTATACTTCATATTTTCAGAATTTTCACTGACACGAGACACACACATTCTCAGCCTGCAGGCCTCGAGAACATAAAGTCCTTTTTTTGCGCCCACTGCTGCACCCAGCACATCAGACTCATTGCCAGTGCTCAATTAATGTCAAGTTCCTCCTTCTGGTACTCCTGCCCTCTCCTTTGGAACTAAGCTCTCTAGATCACTTCCAGTAGGATTTGGATTGCACATCTGTGACAATAAGTCACAAAGATGAAAGTGAACTCCCCAACAATTTTGCCTTTCCTTCAAAAAAAGCAAACCAGCCTTATGCCATGAGGAACCAGAGAATCTTCAAGATGAGGGGCTCCTCCCAGCAGAAAGGAAGAAGGAAGTACCTTCCCAATCTTATGGCCAAGAACTAGCACAACCTCTTATTTTCAGAGAGGCTTCCAACCCACGTGACCCAGGCCACCCTTAAAGTGACGTGTTTTGTTTTTCTTCTTACGTAAGTTTAAATATTCTTCTTTGGAAGCTATTCAAACCACACAACAGAAGAAAAGTACTGCCCCGGCCCTCCACAAACTTCTGTGCAAACAGACTAACAAATCCCCAGGGCCGACTACTCAGGTATAAGTGGTTTCACAAGAATCCTGTAAGGGGATCTCCTCATGGGCAAAACTCTCAGGATTTTGAAGTGCCTGATATATCAGGTATTATTTCTCCATGAAAGGGCTTTGATTCAGGCTCAGAAAAGCCAGGCAGTCAGTTCTTCTCCTGGACTTTCACTCACTGGCCTCCTGTGGCCATTTAGCTACTTCAAATCAGCAAGGTTTGGTTTGCACAATTTTAAGCGATGTCACTGAGCAAGAAAACCACCTGAAGGCCTAACCCCCTCAGAGCACAGTAGCCTGCTGCCACCTTGTGGTGGCTTGGTGCAAATGTGGGAGGAGTGAATCCTGCAGGGCAGAGCTTTCAAGGAACACAAAATTGAATGTGTCTGTAAAAGCACACAGTACTCAGGCCATGCGGATAGTATAAAAATGGGTAAGTTTATTCAATGTCTTGGACAGTCAGGTCAAAAGTATGTATTAGTCTTAACTGACGCTACTGCACAGAAAGCTCTCTTGGCCTCCATGACTTCCCTCAGAGCTTCTCTCCACCAGCATAAAACAACCTAGAGCCTGTTCCAGACCAAAGTGCTCGGGAGAAAAAAAACAGCCAACCAACACAGAAAGGATAAACAGAAACCAGCTGTGCCCCCCAGACTAATCAGAAGTCATATGTTATTTACAGCAAGCAAGAGTTTGGTTTGTTTGGGGATGGGAAGTGGGCAGTGTGATCCAGTCTTTTGCAACGCAGAAGCAACAGTCTCAGTCCTTCCCCACCTTCTTCTCTTGACCTCGCGGCAGCTTTGTTACCCGTTCCCAAAGCTTCCACCGGCTCCTGATTCAGCTTCATCACGGGTCACTCCACTTCAGTTCAACTCAACACTGTTATTCAGGGAATGAAGGCAAAGACTGGGGGGCAGGGGGTGCGCAGCGAGGGGAGGAAACACGGGAGAAACTTTCTTGGCTAAACGCCAAAGTTCAGAGGTGAGGCCTCCTCAGATGAGGAAGACGATGCCCTCAGAGACCATGACCTGGTTGTCGTCCTGCATCTTGCTCAGTGCAGCCTGGATCTCTGCTGAAGAGAAGGGCTCTTCTTTGTCCTGGTTGATGGATTCTGTGAGGCGACTCATGCCCACCGACTGCGCATGAGCTTCCCGGAACACCTCTAAGAGGGCCATCTTGAATGCCTTCAACCTGTCCAAGAAAGGAAAAAAAGGGTGAAGGAGGAGTAAACAAACCCCAACGCCTTCAGGCAATATCTACGCTGGGAAAACCCGAGTGTCAATACAGTAGGCATCCCCCAGTATTCCATCACACACTCACACACACACACACACACGCACACGCACACCCCTGCCCCTGATGGCTGCTCCACGCCCAAGTTTCCCCCTTTGAAACTAAAATGTTGCATCTAGAGTTCCCTGAACATTGAGAAACAATAGCATTTTAAAAATCAGAGGCCTGAGGGGGTGAGAATTGGCGTTCCCATACACACTGTTGGTAGAAAAGTAAACTGGGACAACATCTTTAGGAGGTAATTTAGCAACACATACTAAAATTTTTTGTGTGTGAGGAAGATCAGCCCTGAGCTAACATCCATGCCAATCCTCCTCTTTTTGCTGAGGAAGACTGGCCCTGAGCTAACATCCGTGCCCATCTTCCTCCACTTTATGCGGGACGTGGCCACAGCATGGCCTGAGAAGTGGTGCATCGGTGCACGCCCGGGATCCGAACCCAAGCTGCCAGCAGCGGAGCACGCGCACTTAACCGCTACGCCACGAGGCGGCCCCAATGCATACTAAAATTTTAAAGTACATATCCTTTGACCCAGGGAATCCATTTCTAGAAATGAACTTCACAGCTACACTTGTATGAGGGCATCATGATAAATATGTTTTCCTGTAAACAGAAAATTTACGGAACCTAAATGTCCATCATTCAAAAATGCAAATAAAATTGTACACATCCATATATGGAAACCCTGCAGTCACTAACAAGAGAGCCATGCGAGCTGATTCCGAAAGTGCTTTCAGATATAGTTCAATGGTTGTCTCTTGGGGGTGGAATTACAATTGATTTTCATGTTTCTTCCTAAACGCTGCTCAATGTTTTCAAATGTCTTCAGTTAACATATTGTGTTGTGTGTGTATTTAAGGTTTTAAGAAAAAAGCAAACCTTAGACATGGAGTTTCTTTGGTGTCCAATAAACATGGAAGTTATAGATAATACTGTTTCTGAAATGCTAGTGGTAAAAATTCTTCATCTCAAAACAAATGACAATAATTTAGTAAGAGAAAAAATATAGATAGATAGATAGATATCTCCTACTGAGAAGAACCTAAGGTTACAGTGAGACACAAATTTTGCCCTTGCTCTAAGACTCTTCTCCTGACCTCACAAGGACATTATATTTAAAATGCCCACAGACAGAATTATTTATAAGGCAAATGGTAAAATGTAAACAACTGGGGATTCTGGGTAAAGAGTATACAAGAGTTCTTTACACTATTTTTGCAACTTTCTTCAAGTTTGAAATTATAATCAGAATACTAAATGTTTTAAAATCCTTGGACCTCTAGTTTTGAGCTCCGTTGATAACCAGCTGCTTCATACCCTCTCCCTGGAGAAGTCCTCGCCCCAGCAGCATGCAGAATCCACTTCCCTCCTCACCTGGATTCGCTCAACTCCACCTTCTGGGACTCCTTGGTCTCCTGTGAGTCCACCGTCTTTGGAGTGTGCACTTCAGAGGATAAACGGTTGCAGAGAGAAGACAATGAGGTGAAGCCCTAAACACCAGAAAGTGATCTTCTCCACTCCCCACCCCTCATGAGCCTGCTGAACACTCATTTCCTAGGGCTCTCATGGGGCCAGGGAGGACATAGGATAAAGGACTTGAGTCAGGCAGGAGACCCTCAACAGACGTTATCTGGGATGCCCACGCCAGGCTTGGCCAAGAGCACAGTGCACTAAGGAGAAAGGGAACAACTGAGCAAAGCTTCTTCTCCAAAGCTTTTACTGTGGGTTTCCCCTGAGGTTCTCCTGGGACAAACCTCTTAGACACAGGGAGCCAAATGGGGCCCCACCAGCAAATGCGGGGCACAGAGCAACTACAAAAGTCCAGAGTCAAAGGAACCACCTCTTTGTCAGTAGGGGACGCTCACTCACCCTGAGGCATTTCCTCCTCTGTGTCACTGAAGTCATAGGGGTCATAGGATTCCCCATCCTTGGTATCCGAGTGACGAGTCTTCCTCCTACAATACCCACAGCAGTTAAGAGAAAGGCTTTGGGGAGACCCATCCCGTGCCTCTGACCACAGAAAAAAGGAATTAGAACCATCTACAATCAAAGTGCAACACGAGGCCCAGGCCTGTACAAACTTACTTCTTCTGAAACAGACCAAAGTCTTCAGACTGGAACACAAACAGGCCCTGCTTCCCAATGCTCATTTTCCCTATCAGCCACCCTTATAAATTCAACCCAAACCTGAGAGGAAAACATAACCTTGAGGAAAGGCTTTTGAAATGTATATCCAAAAACCTGAGTGGGTTACTGCTTCTGCTACTTAGCATTTCTTTAGCAAAAAGGGGTCAAACCCATCAAATGGAGGGGCTCGCTCACTTTCTCCCTTGCCCAGGTCACCTCCACCCTCAAACCCTGCGGGTCTAGGCAGAACCTGATGTCAGCCAGCAGCACCTGATCTGCCCTCCACCCCTCTCCCCAGCCCTAACTGGAATCTTTTTATCTCATTTCTCTCTGCCCCACCTTACCTCTTCCTCCTCTGCTCTCGGTCCTCCTGGCTTTTCTCGTCTTCATCTTCTGTCTCTGATTCATCCTCATTTCGCTTCTTACGTTTCTTCTCCTTCTCTAGAACCTAGGACCAAGCCCAATATAGGTGAGAAAGAGGGGTCACTGATGCCAGGGAACTGAATAAAGAACTCTGAATTATGGTCCTTTCTGCACCATCAGCAGAAATGACTTCCATGGGTCTAATGACTCACCTAGCCTCACTTGTCCCAGAGTCCCAGGACCAGGTGAATAGGCTGCCACCCATCTCTAAAAATGCTGGGAGGTATGTTCAATGCCTTTCACATAGTGGGTACTAAATCAAGTGTTTACTGACTAGAGAAACGAATGAAAAAAGAAATCCAGCCCATAATGGTTAAGTGGAAAACAACTCACGTTTTTGTAAATCAGGTGTTTAATTTAAATTTAAGACAACGCCCTTCCAAGTAAAGAGAAAATGCCAGGAAAAGCTTAGCAGACCCACAACTAAACCCCGAAGGGCTATATTTCACCAGATCAGGGAGAGGGTGGGCAACGAGGAAACGGGAGTCAAGGCCTCAAGGCTTGATGTCTTAAATGACAGACGCAATGTCACAAGCAGAAATAGGGAAGCAGGACGCGCCAAGTTTGAGGTCAACTTTTGACGTGAGCTTCTGAGGTGCCAATGGGACGCCTGAAAAGACTGCCAAGGGGAAAGGTACAGAGGGAAAAGGAGGACTATCAAGGTCAATCCTTTGGAAACACCTACTTTTTAAGAGGCAAAGGAAGCAGGAGGAGAAAGAGAAGCAGTCGACTGAAGGTGTAACACATCAATTAAACCAGAATCTCTGGGGCCTCTAAGGGCTCCGGCGTCAGTATTTTAAAGCTTTCCAGTTGGTTCTCACAGGTCGCGAGGATTGAGAACCACAGGTGCTGCAGGTCCCAGAGAAACGAGAGAGGCCGACTGAACACTGCAGACAGACGCTGCTTCCTGTCGATGGTCTAAAGCAGGTGAGCCATGGAGGGCTGTGAAGCCTGAGCAGCGTGGTATACTCAGAAGAGCTCTCCCGTCCAAGCGTCTGAACCCTCACCTTCTTGAAGTAAGCGTACTGGACCAGCTCCACAGCTTCCTCCGCATCCTGCAGGTCCACAGTCTTGCTCATGCGGGCCTTGGCGTGGGCCGTGGCCAAGCGAATCAGAGTTTCCAGTGTCCGGGCTGTAACTGGAGATGTCTGGGGGATAGAAAACAAGGGCAGATCATGTCTCCAGAATGCCTTAGGCAAGCCCATCATTCCCACTGCCCGGAAAAGGGAGTCAAGACACCACCAGTAAAGCTGTTGGAGTCCAAGCAAAGGATTCAGAGCTCTGTGTTCTCTAGAAATACCATAGAAAATCCAGAAAGATAAAAACGATCAAGTATACGTGAGAGTGCTGAGGGAAGGAGGAGTAGGTGACAGGGAAGAAGAAAATTAGGCATCTCACAGCTGGGAAGATAAAAGGCTAGAAAGAGCACAACAGCGAAGGAGGAAAACTCATCCTTTCTGCAGGTGCATCCTACAATGCACCAAGAGCATTGCTTTCATATTTGTCATGTCATTTAATGCTCTTAATAACTTGGAGAAGTTTTAGACATGAGGAAAATGGGGCTCAAAGAGCTTCAAGTAATCTGTCCCAGGTCACCCTAAGGGAGGGTGTGAAAGAGGTCATCTGAGGACAAATCTTGAAAATGCGTAAACTCACTTAGGTCAAGTAGAAGAGCACAACTCTGACATGCTCTCGTCAGGTGGTTCTCACAGGGGTGGGGGTGGGTGTATACCAAACTGGGGCACTTGCATCTTTCTCAATGCTGTTGTCTGAATGGCGTCCCCAGCCCAGTGAAGCAGGATGTCTGTGTGCAGACTGGGCACATGCACTTTTTAAGTTTCCGGTGATTCTGACGCGCCCTCCTATTTAAGCATCCCTGACATCACCCAAGCTTCTCAGTTAATGACTCAGAAAGCCACCAGAGTTTAAAAGTTATAGACTCCATTATAAGCTCCAATTCTTGAGTCACCTAAAAAGCTAGTGAAATCCTAGCCTGCCCCAGCAGAACAACAGAATCCAAATTGAGGGATTTACCAATCCCACTAAGACCACAACTAAAATAGTGTATTCTATTCAGTGAGAGGGGCTTTGACACACTGGAACATGTTCACGTGAGAGGAGAAACAGTTAAAAAGAAAGGGCGTGGTTTAACCTGAAGAAGACAAGTGATACACAATCTCCAGAAAACAAAATTAAGACCCATGGGTAGAAGTCATGGGAAAGCAGGTTGAAGCTCAATAAATAGAAGACTATTCTAACATTTGAATGCAGTGATATTACAGGCATACTGTCCCTGGAGGGTCAAGGAAGTCCTAGCAGGAATTCCAGAAGATAGAATTCCTGCCCTGGGTGTGAGGCTGGAGTAGATGATCTGTGATCATGTCCAAATCCAAAAGTCTATGTCTATATTACATAACGAGGTTTCTGGACTTGGGTCTTTCTGCTATGAATCGTATATGAACTACATAGCCTCAAAAGATTTAGATAAATTCATGGGCAGGTATATTCGGTTTCTAGAAACAGCTTTGGATTATCATGGTTGCCCAATTCCTAATCACTTGTCAAAGTCCAGCTCAAATATCATACTCTCTGGGAATCCCTTCCTGACATTCATACCCCTTCTGGAAAGTCTAAAAGAAAAACTACTAGCTTCTTTATCTGTACTCCAATAGTCTTCAACATTTAGTCCTTTTTAGGTACCACACTAATATGTATATCTGATCTTTCTATCTACCTTTCTGCCTCCCCATCCGGATCTGAGCTCTCTGAGGACAGCTCTTATTGTAACACTGCATGGAAGAATAGGGACTAGTTCAGTTCCCAGATGTTGCTCATATATTTGCTGAACGAATTTTTTCACAGCTTCTGGAGGCCAGTGTCATTTGAAATAATCAGATACATGTTATTTCTGGGGTTCTCATTTCATTTTCCTTTGTAAAAGGAAATGATTAAAATTGTGTAACAGGAAGCTCTTCGGACCAGAAAGAAAAAGGTAAGGAATCACTATGCTAAAATGCTTTCAGAGCTCCCAGATGGCAGGGACTCCTTCCCCAGCCATATATTTAAGGGACTCCCAGGCCCGTCTTCCCCTGGGACTCACCCTGGCGGTGTCGGAGCTCATGCTGTCTTGGCTGCGCAGGCGTGAGTACTCTTCTGCGATGTAGGCAGCTGACTCCTGTGTCAGGACGGGCTTGATGATTTTGGCCACGTGGATGTACTTCTTCATGAAAGCTGCATTCACCATCTTCTCCCTGGACCCACACACAGTGATTTCACTTCCCTGCCACACCTCAGCACCTGCCTGTGGGCAGTGCTTTGCCTCTCCTCAGAGAAGTCAAGGTCAAGTGGCAAAGCACAGAGACGGCCTAGAACCCATTATCATAAATCCCATGTAGCTGGAACATGTACAAGGGCCTCTCACACATTTTTATTTAATTCTACAGGTACTACTTAGGTATTATTTGTGAGGCAGGAGGTTTAGGTATTATTTCCCCTATTTTACAGGTGGGAAAACTATGGCTCAGAGAAACTCAAGTGGACACAAATTCAGTCTTCTGACTCCAAATTGTGTTCTTACACCAAAAGGTTTGAAGATTGTGTTATGCTTCCTACTGCACCATTTCATGGTTTGAGTACCTGATCACAAGTCCCCTCTTTCCAAATCCACTTGCAAAGCCCCCACTGCTTGCTATCGACTGACCCTTCACCATAAACTCAACACAAATGGCTACATGACTCGTGCAGACCTTCACATGAGGGTGACATCACACACCCACCACCAGTTAGGCATGCCATCAAGCCTTCTATTTTAGGCAAAGATCAGAACCTAAGCTTAATCATCCACAAACATTTACAAGGCAACTGGCCAGGAAAAAGGGTGTATCTGTGGATCCAGAAAAGAAAACAGGCCCATACGGTTATGACTCTAAGAATGATCTTGGCCTGGGCAGCATTTTTACACATGCTCTAATATGGCACGACATCAGATATACACGTGCTCTAATATGACACATTATATATACACACGCTCTGATATAACACAACATTAGATATACGTGTGCTCTAATATGACACAAATCTCAGGTTCCCTCGAGGGAGAGGTGTGAGGAATGCTCACTTTTTCTTCTTGGTCCCATGCAGAAGGTTGTCATGCTTCTCATAAATCTGGGTGTCCTGCTGGTCTTCCTGGTTAAAGTTGGGATCGTCTGTGGCCAGGATATCCACAGCACTACCCAAAGGCATAGCTAGAAAATCCAAGTTGAGAGAAAGGAGAGTAAGAAAGAGCTTAACCCAGGGGAAACTGCTTCTTCTATAGCACAGGAAGAGAAAAAGAGACAAAACTCACGAAGCAAGGACTCAGAAGGAAACAGACATGTGGAGCCCACAAATAAGGCAGGTGGAACCACCTGGCCCACAGAAGACACTCAGAGGTGTTGCCAGAGCCAGAAATGGACAAAAGACACACCTCAGGATAACCTCTAGTGAGCAAGAAGGGGAGGTGGCCGGGCAGGCAAGGGCATCTTCAACACCAACCCAGACACTGAAACGCCTACCACCAGCTGGGCTGGGCCCAAGATAACGGCAACTGACAGGATCCCCTTCCCTTTCTTACTCTTTTCATGGCCTCACCATCGCCATCCTGCTCCCCGGGTGCCCTGTAACGGTGCATCCTGAGGACATGGTCCGAGATCTCCCGATCCTGCTCAGGATCCATCTGATCCAGCATGATGAAGAGTAAGTCAAATCGGGAGAGCAGCGAGTCCTGCAGCCCAATGTTCTCCATAGGGGTCTTGTACTGATCATACTGGGAAACATAAGAGAAAAGGACAGTGGAGGGATATCAATGGGAAGAAAGGACAGGAGGCTGGATAGATTCTGGGAGTGAGAACGGAAGACCAGGCCTTAAAGAAAAAACAGACAAGCAGTGAAGTAACATACTTCAAAGCTACTAAAATACCTCATTCACCTCTTCCACCTGCAGCCCTTCCCGAACCGAAGCTCAGGCGACCTGAGCAAACTCAGAGCCCTACCTCCTCGCTTAGGCTGAGTGCGGGTCTCAAAACCAGCCTCCTCCTTCCCAATGCCCCTTTCATTCCCAAGGCAGGACCAACCCTGAAAGATGCTTCCCTCTCCCCTGCCTGTGATAAAGACAAGACAAGCAGGCCGAGCCAGAAACACTTGGAAACTTTGGAGTCCCTTACTCAGAAGGTACTGAGTAAAATCTCAATGAAAATGGTCAATTATCTATAAATCATAATGTCTTGAGGATCATGGGAGTTTTTCCCTGGGACTCAAGAACGCTTATGCTCTCATCTTCCAATTAGGGGCCTACTAGGCTGATGCCTGCCAACCCAAATACCTTTTATGCAGAGGCCCTAACCACCAGTGGGTAACATTAGTAATGATTCTGGCTATGTTCACACTTCAGGACTTGCCATTTTCTCCATACATTTCCCAATATAATTCTTCAGAATGACATAAACATGTTACCATTAATCTAAAAACCTATAGTTCTCAACCCAGGCTATGCATTATCACCAACCTGTGGAGCCTTTCTAAACCATAGTTACCAAGAGCCCCAACCCAGAGATTTAGATTCAGAAACTCTGGGCTGGGGACCAGGTACCTGTATGTTTAAAAAACACCACCAAGGGGCCAGGCCCGTGGCACAGCAGTTAAGTGCGCCCGCTCCGCTGCGACAGCCCAGGAACCGCAGGTTCGGATCCCAGTGCACAGTGACCCACCGCTTGTCAAGCCATGCTGTGGCGGCGTCCCATATAAAGTAGAGGAAGATGGGCACAGATGTTAGCCCAGGGCCAATCTTCCTCAGCAAAAAGAGGAGGATTGGCAGCGGATGTTAGCTCAGGGCTAATCTTCCTCACAAAACAAAACAAAAACAATGCCACCAAAACAGGTAGTCCCATACATTGTGGGATCATAAATTGCCAGAGCACAGCATGGGCTCTGGGTTCAAATCCTGGCTCTGCCATTTTCTAGTTTGTGACTCTTGAGCAAGTTACTTAAACTTTTATGCCTCCACTTTCTCATCTATAAAATGAGAATAATAACCACCTACCTCACAGGGTTATTGTAAGGATGAAAGAAGTTGATAAATACAAAGCATTTGTAAATATTTGTAATTAGTATTATTACAGTACAATCTTTGAAGAGGGCAATTTGGCAACATCTACCAAAATAAAAATGAATATAACTCTTAATCCAGTAATGCCATTGCTAGATACATTCCCAAATGTGTAACAAAACACACCTACAGGGGATGTTCACTGCAGCTTCATTCATAATAGCAGAGGGAAAAACGGAAAATACCAAATGCCCGTCAAATAGAGACTAATGAAACAAATTACTATAAATCCATACAATGGAATACTAGACACCTGTTTTTAAAAAAAGGCAAAACTCAGCAAACCCCACACAGGATAAATGTGTGTTTTCTGGTATGTGCTTAAGTTGCTGTTTCCTGAAACACTCAAGAGTTGTTAGTGGCTATCCCTGGGGAAAGGGAGAGGAGAAGGAAGGCTTTTAACTTCCATGTTCTCTCTCTCCATTCTGTTTATAAGTTCTCCTACCGTGTGCATATAGTACTTTTTTTAATGTCCATACAGGTTACCTGGGTTGTGAGACTGCAGATCATTTCTGCTTTCTTCTTTGTATTTTTATAAAGTTATTTTAAATGAGTAACTTTCTAGGGCATTCTGATGTGTATGAGTGGGTGAGATGGCCCTAAACCAAGGACAGTAACAAGATGACGAGCTTACTGTGCCTGTTATTCCCCTGGGTCACCTAGAATAAACTTCTCGGCCCGGTTATTCAACAAAACTCAATGAAGGCAAGGACAATGGTTAAGGGCCTGACTCTACTCACCCTGCCGTAGACGGGGTTGGCAGCTGCCAAAACACTGCAGCGTGCATTCAGTCGCGCATGGATGCCAGCCTTGGCGATGGTGACTCGACCCTGCTCCATTACTTCGTGGATGGCCGTGCGGTCCATGTCAGACATCTTGTCAAATTCATCGATGCAAACCACACCTCGGTCAGCCAGGACCATGGCCCCCGCTTCCAGACGGCGCTCCCCTGGGAAGTGGGGAGATAAAAGCACATGCTGCCATCCAGGTTGTAGGGGACAGAGGGGAGAGATTTCAATCTCCTCCTAGGCACCTCTCACTGCTGCACGTGAGAACATAGTGAAGGCAGCACCTAGGGACTTGGAGGAAATCTGGTGGGTCACCATTTCAAGCTCCAACCTGAGCAGTGCCTCCTTGTCCCACTTTGACCCCTAAGCAGCAAGCCTCCAACAAACTTCCTTCATGTATTTTTCTCTCTTCATCCTCATCCTTAAATGATTTCCCAACTAGATCTCCATTCCCTTTTTGCTAGTCTTCAATCCCTTCCTCAAATTCATAAAATAGTACAATCTTCATTTTTATTTCCCTTCCAATTTGCTAAGCATTCTCCTTCGAAACTCTTTCAAATAGCCTTCTAAGAGACATTCTTGTCAACAGAGCCCCACCAAAAGACTTAATAATTCACCCACTAATGCCAGATACTCAGTCTTCTAAACTCAGGCCCAGTCTAACCTCTCGAGTGTATCTTCCCAACACAAGCCAGTGCCTAGAGCAAGCTCAGAGAACTACACTCCGTCTCACTGCTGGACCTCTGCCAATGACCCATCCATCTTTACCTGTTTCCTGGTCTGTGGTGACAGCAGCCGTCAGACCCACTCCAGAGGAGCCCCGGCCAGTGGTGGGGATGGCCCGGGGTGCAGTGCAAAGCACATACCGCAGAAGCTGCGACTTAGCAACTGATGGGTCTCCTGTAATTGGACAGGGGCAGTGGTGACTCACTAGGAAACTCCCCCTGCCCTCCTACAAGTTCTGCTTTTCTAGCTCAGCTCTTGGCGTAACAGAAATATACAGTAATTGGCTGTTAATATTATTTCCTCCACTTTCCTGTTACCATTCATGGAAGAATATATTTTAGATATTATAAATCAGGAAACCCAGAAATGATAATAATGAAAAAAAACATTCATTTTAGCCTTCTGCCCTTTCATGGGACTGAAATACAGAGAGGTACAGAATACACCATCTCAAAGGCTATAGATGCCCACAACCACACTCCACGAGGGAAGACCAAGAGTCCAAAGCAAACCCCCAACACCATACCTATTAGAAGAATGTTGATGTCCCCACGGATGTGGCTGCCATTTTCTAAGTCTCGTTCCACCCCTCCCAGGAGCAGGCAGAGGATTGCCTTCTTGACATAGTCATGCCCATGGATACTAGGGGCCAACGACCTGGCCAGCTGGTCAAAGATATCCTACAGGAAGAATAACCAACAGAGTGAAAAGCCTAATGAGATTCAACGGGGCTTGGCTGAACTCCACTTGACACTTTAGCCTACAGAAAATGCTTGAAGAAACACACAAATATAGACCCTGTTTCTAATTGTAAAAGCTTCTCTCTAAGACAAAGCACATTGATCAAACCATGATCAGAACAGACACAGAGGAAGCCTAGGTTCCAAAACTGCTTAGCAGTTTAATCTTTAAGAAAAAAAGTGACCCCTGATCAAAACTGAAATCTGTTTATCCTTATACTTTACATAGATACCAATCAACAAATTATCTAAATTTTTAAGCCAAAAAAAAAGTGTTTCCAGGTTCAATAAGGTTTTAGGTTTAATAAGAACGTGTAGGGGCCGGCCCGGTGCCGCAGCAGTTAAGTGCTCTGCTTTGGTGGCCAGGGGTTTGCAGGTTCAGATCCCAGGCGTGCACCGATGCACCGCTTGTTAAGCCATGCTGTGGCGGTGTCCCATATAAAGTAGACGAAAATGGGCACGGATGTTACCCAGGGCCAATCTTCCTCAGCAACAAGAGGAGGATTGGCATCGGATGTTAGCTCAGGGCTAGTCCTCCTCACAAAAAAAAAAAAAAGAATGTGAATCTACTTTAGCACTAACTTTTATCAAACATACATATATTTTGTTCAGCTCTAAATGTGGATATTCTGTCTTCAAAGAGAAAAAAAAGAAAAACTGGAGAACTAAAACAAAACTAGCATACTATTTGAAGCAGCAATGCATCACTGATGTGCTCAGTACAGACTCACTGGCACACGGATATTCTAACTCCTAGTCTAATGTTTGTATCAGGTTCACTTAGCAGCCCAGCAGGTAGCACAACAGAAATACTAAAGAACAAACAGCAAAGACACCCTTTTACTTGCTGACTGGGTCCAAACTAGAAGCTAGCACCAAATATTTCAGAGGAAAAACCTTGACCTTCCTCCTGATCCAGTACAAAGACGGCCAGGCCCAAACACAACCCATACGAATCCATCCCCACCGGCAAGTCCCTAAAGGAGGCCAGACCTTGGAACGGGTTTTACTGAACTTCTTGATCTTGGCTATATCCTCCGCAGAGAACGAAGGCTGCATGTCCTTGCTCATCTGCTTCACATTACAGGCAATCAGGACCGTCCTGGGACAAAGAGGAGAAGAGGAAGCTGACTATTTTCAACTCCTAACATCAGAGCCTTTTTAGGCTATTAATCCAAACAGCAAATTGGGAAAAAAGAAAGGCACTTCTGAATTCAACAACTGACTCTCCCTTAGGCTAGGACACAAATACGCTGATGACGCCTCATCTGAGGAAATTATCTCCACTGAGCCCCAGAGCTTCAGACAGACGTGTGTGTGGGAAGGAGGCAGGAATCTGTGAGAAACTCCCGGGTGAGCCATGAGGCTATACCACGTCACAGTGACTCCCACTTTTAGCATAAGATAGTATCGCCAGTTTTATCTGACAGAAAAGAAGTATCCCATCTCCCAGGTAGAGTGTTCCACTTGTCTAACAGAACTCTCCAGAATATGGCAAACTGGAGAAGGAATACTACCAGAAACGCAAGCTGTCAGCATTCCAGACGCCTCACGACTGACCCCTTACCTGAAGGTCCCTGAGGTGTAGCCTCCCTTCTTTCCAGGAAGGCAACGGTAGGTCCCCACCACCTGGACTCGGTCACCAGGCTTCACTTTGTCCACCAAGTCATCATCCAGAATGACGTCCACAGAGCGGGGAAGCTGGCCGGCTGGGGCCTTCTCTGGCATCTCCTGGATGGTGATGGTCTGGTGGTCCTTGTAGACAGAAAGGCCATATTCTGTCTCAAGGGGATTGTTTTCCTCATCCTGGAAAAGGCACACGGAAGCAGAGTTATCTCAGCTCTGTCTTAGAAATGTCACACTCACTTGTAGGAAACAAATATCACTTGCAGACGACCTCATGAGATTTTAGTATCCAGGAACAAAAATAAGACCAATATCTTCTCAGCTTTTCCCATCCCTATCTGTTCTAGAAACAAACCATCTAATGGAAGGGTCAATCTACAGTCTGAAGGGTCCGTGGCTGTATTAACATCTAAATTAAGATTCTCACCTCCCCTACTAAAGCTGACTATATGCTTACACTATGATGCAGCATATCCACTCCGAGGTAATACCCAACAGAAACGTTCACCCAAAGCCACGTACTACAATGTTCACAGCAGCACTACTCCTAACAGCCAAAAATTAGAAAATATCCAAATGCCATCAACAGAATGGTAAAGGAATGTGGTATGTTCACACCAATGAATCCTATACAGCAATGAAAATGTATGAAATACACCTACACAAAACATGGATGAATCTCACAAACAGAAGCCAACACAAGAGTATTTAGATAAAATATTAAAAATAGGCAAAAGTAATCTACACTGTTAGATATCAGGAAAGGGTTATCCTTGGGCAGTGTGGGCCCTCAAGAGAGACTTCTGAGTATGGATGGGACTCTGTTCCCTGGTTTGGATGCTGACTTTACAAGTATACTCAGCTCATGAAATTTCATCGAGCTGTACACTTAGACGAGCTTTCCTGTACGTATATCAAACTTCAGTAGAGACATTTTTAAACTTTTACTTCCTTGCCATTTGAATTTTCTAAAAACACAATAGCTATCACTTATTAAGTGCTTATCATGTGCAAGGTACTATGCTGTTATTTCATGAAATTGTCTCATGTAATCATCATAACAACTAGCAGGTATTTTTCACATTTTATAGATAAAGAAACTGAGGCTGGGAGAGGTTAAATAAATTCCCCCAGGCCACACAGTAAGTGGCAGAGCCAGGACTTGAGGCCAGTGGAACTCCACAGCCCCTGCTCTTAAGCACCACATGGGCAACCTCCAGGAGACCTGGCCCCATGTATCTCAGGGCTCAGACAAGGACACTTGGCCACAGTAATCAGCAGACGAGTACTCCCTGAGTACTTCCTGGAGAAGAAATGCTAGAAAGTAGGATTCTTAATGAAGAGAGCAGGGTGACTTAGAAAACGCAACTGGCCTGAAGTAGAAATACACGGGTCCTAGTCCTTAGGGCCATCACTAACTGGGACCACAAGCAAGTCATTTAACCTCTCCGGACCTCAGCATTCCATGCAGAGGCAGACTAAATGATTCTAAAGTAAGTTTCAGTTACAGTTCTAAGATACTCACTCTTGTTTTAGCTGTTTATGTTAAGATTCCTCCCCCAGTTGATAAAACTTAAGACAAAGACTGGATCTTCTTTATATCTGTGTCCTCCAC
Source organism: Ceratotherium simum simum (assembly GCF_057802395.1). Taxonomy (NCBI): domain Eukaryota; kingdom Metazoa; phylum Chordata; class Mammalia; order Perissodactyla; family Rhinocerotidae; genus Ceratotherium; species Ceratotherium simum. The sequence goes on from NC_141912.1 coordinate 51,699,170, forward strand.
AGTGCCTAACAATTCTCTGGCTACAGGAGCTCTCAATTAAAATTTGATGGTGGGGACAGATATTCTTTGACAGGATGAGTTCAGACATCAAGTAATCAATATTAATCATCTTCTTTCGTCTCATTAAGTAAAGCCTCACATTGTCCTCAATTCGGATCAATCTGAACACTGAGAATAAAGCCATTTCCTATATACCAAACTTTTCTCAAACCCACAGTAAAATATTTGCAAAGATTACATAGTAACATTATAGGATAAGTCTTTTTTCATATTACTTTAAGTAAATTATAAAATTATACATATAACTGTTAAAATATTGATGTACATTAGATGACTTTTTTCCTTCTTTCAACTCTTCCATAATTTTCCAAATTTTCTAACATTAATATTTGTTCTTTTCTAAAAAATTAAGAATTGTGGACTTTCCATACTAAACTCTGACTAGCAATCTTTCCTTTAGATTAATCCTTACTTTTCACCCTATCTACTTTCAGAAAAGACTTCAGATATTACCCAATTACTTGCAATAAACATTCTTCTTTGACTCCAACCTCCAAAAAGGCCCAATCAATCCAACCCCCTCACCTTAGTAGGATAGACAGAGCTGGAGGGAAAAGCCACCAGGGTGGTGAGATCAGAATAACGTCGCTCTATGGTCTTCTTGGTGGCAGGACAGTAGTGGACACTGCGGACAACTTTGGGACGAACTAGAGAGCCTGGGGATGGAAAACGTGCATATGAAGTCATCCAACTAGACGGTTACAGAGGTGGGATCTAGCCCAGGCAAGCCTACAATGACTCCAAATACTGTATTCTTCCGTCTAGTTTAAGCTATTTCAATAATACTTGTCATTTATTCATTTTTATATCTACATATAGAACATTACCAGGTCCATGTAAAACTTTAAGTACAATCGATCCCAACTGAGAAACAGCAGGAGTTCAGGGTTAGAATGAGAAGACTGCCAAAAGCCAAGACTCCTCCACTCTCAGTAGAATTCATCATTCTGTTAGCACAAGCAGTCACTCAAGTCCCCCTAATCATTGTGGCCACTCAGAGCTCCTCCGAGTTTCACTCTGTAATTTCAACGCTCCTCCTTTCCGAAGCTGTGCAGCACAAGCTACACAGCTCTACTCCGCCTCTCCTGCTTTCCCACACCCCCAACTCTATCCCACCTCCATTCCCTTAGACCCCACTCTAACCCACTCACACTTAGTGACAATGCCCTCCACACAGACTACACAGCTCAGGAAGCAGGAGGTAAGAGTCCGGGGAGATACGTGCTTGGAGCCAAAGCTGCCCTCCAATCCAATGTAGAACTCCTCATACTGCTTGGCATAGGTAGCATCAATGGAGGCCACAAAATCCTTTAAGGCCCGCTGGAAAGCAACCAGCTCCTCAAAGGCATTGCTCAGGAGGCTAAACATGAGCAAGAGAAAGAATAATTAGGCGGAGATGGCAGAGCTCAAAAAAACTGACCCTCAAAACAGAAGTGAACATTCTTAGGTGATCAAGGCCAAGGAGTGAAAAATGTAGCTCCTACTTTCTCCTGCCATCCTACAAGACTCAGTAAAACAGACCAGAACCAAGGGCCAACTTGAATTCAACTCATCAAAGATTTAGAAATGATACTCAGCTAAACACGGAAAAAGGAGCTCTTGAGAGGAAAATGCCCACCACCTACTTTTGGAAGAAGATAAAAACATAGGAACAGGTGAGGAAAAGAGGGCTCCTAAGTCAAAAACATTTCATCCAGGTCCTTTCCTGGGAAGCCTGTTCCACTCTGGGGGGAGAGAGAGGGGAGCCATTCTCACCCAGAGCCAGGACATCCCCTTGGAAACCTTTGCCACTCACCGGTTAGCCCTCTTCTCATTTTTCCTGCGCAGGTCATTCACGTTGACAATCAACCGGGCTTGGTTGTCACTAATCAGCTCCCGAACTTTGCTCTGATAAATTCCCTGGTCTTCCTGCAAAATAGCCACTACATATAACAGCAGCCACACACTCAAAAATAAGATGTTTTTAAACAGAGGCAACTCTCGCAGCAAGATAAATAAGTCAATCTCTGCGGCAGAGCAGAACCCCAATTTCTCCCATATTTTCACTCACTAGCTTCAGATTCCAAACACACCCTAAGAGGACAGCGTAGGAATTATAATGACTTCCTTAAAGTCCATGCTATTATTCCTTTTATCATTATCGGCTTTTCTGTATGCAGTCATTTCTCAACCTTTAATGGGCAATTAAAACGAACTAATAAGAAGGACAATAAGTAAAAAGCTTGTTAAAATGTTAATAAACGGGCTTTTAATATTCACATTAAAATGACTTTTAACACATGTACAGAATTAAAATATTTTATTTTCCAATCATGTATATAATACAGAAAGAGTTCTCATATCCAGACCTAAAGGAGTTGGGACCCTCAGCTATTTGTTTACAGACACAGCATTATCAACTCTTCAAGATGCCTTACCAACATTCTATGGCTTTCAAACTGGGTTGTGTACAAAACCCCCTTTACCTGCATACCAGACACTTTCTGCATCTCACCTGGTACTGAAAAAGAACGCGGCCAAATTAGGAAGTCAGTCACTAAAATCTGGGGACCCTGAAACGCGGCGGGTCACCACCGCTCTACAGCCCTACCTCCCCCTCCCTCCCTCCAAATTATGAGAGCAGGGAGCGACTTCTAAAAGGTCAAAGGGAGCTTTGCCATTTTATTTGCACTTAAAGGAAACCTGTCGTCCTTTGCGAGCCCCGGCCATCATCTGTACTTGGGAGAAAGTCACAGGACCGCTCTCTAAGAGTTCCCCTACGGAAAACCGCTAACGACGGACTCCTCCGCTGGAACAGTGACCAGATCGGGGTGGAGGGCTCCTGAGCCGAGTCCCGGCGGTCCTCCCGCTCCCGGCCCTGCGGCTCTGGCGTGGAGCGGCGTCCTGCGTGGCCTCCCTCGGCCCGTCCGCGTCCCCAAGGGCCCCAAGCGCCAGAGTCTCGCGACCTGGCGCCTCCCTCACCTCGTCATCCAAGAAGTCCAGGTAATCTCGCTGCGCCTCCCGCAGCTCCACATCGTCCAGCACCACGGTCCCCGCCATGCTTGCCGCCTCGGAACTGCCTCCTCCAGAGCCGCGCGGAGGGTCGCTGGATGACCCCGCCCCGGCGCGAAAACTTCCGAACTTTTCCCGCCACCAGGGGTTACCTCGAGGAAGGGGCGGGGGCTCTGGAAGCGTATAAACATTCTGATTGGCTGACTCCTCTGACGCCAGGATAGTGAGTATCCAATCGAGAGCTGCTGCTGCTTAGCGTTTTCCGATCGGCGCCCCGCTGTGGCGGGAAATGTGCCATCCGGGGCCTTCTGTTTCTCCCCTCCCCGCTCCGCGCTCACTGACGGGAAAGCTGACCAATGGGGCCGAAGGGAGGCTCGCGGAGCCTGATCATTGGGCGGCCCAAGGCGCCGGATGCATTCTGGGAGTCGTAGTCTTGATATTCTGTCCCCTGACCTGCCGCAGAGTGAATGAACTCAGCGCGGCGGTTGTACTGAGAACAGGCTGAAAGTCAGAGAATGGGGGTCCATAATGCAGGGAGATGAAAACATAAAAGCAATTTTATTTTAAAATATATTCAGATCTGGCGTGCTAGATATGTTTCTCAAGCAACTATCCTCAACTGGCCTCCAGGGGAAAAAAAAGTGAATTTTGACAATCCGTGGAATGGAAAATAGAATCATAGCTTCTTTGGGAAGGGTTGTTTAGTTCAGCGACCCATTTGCTCTCTGAATACTGTTGCCTGAAGTACCCCATAAAAATATCAGACCGCGGAGGAGGGTGAAGTGAAAAAAATTTTCGGCATGTACCCCGCCCCCTAGAGATGGCCTCATGTGTTGAACAAACTTTGCACAAAATTACTGCACCATCTTACTTGCAGATGGGTAAGTTAAAGGCTTTCTCGCCTTGTAGGAAGATCACAGGACCTTTTTTAAAAACTTAGTTTATTGAAAGACAAACACAAGGAGAAACAAAAAAAGTGTTTCAAGCCACTCCAGTATCAATCAGTAATTAAGATATAGCAAATCTGAAATTATAAATAATTAAAAGATCAATTGCATGTCCAAGTGTTTTTTTGCTTGCTTTTAGTCTTTTGTGGTTTGTTTAGATTTTTTAGTTTCATTTTTGAGGTATAATTTATATACAGTAAAATGCACAAATCGTAAGGGTGCAGCTCAATGAATTTTTATTATGTATACATCCATGTAACCACCCGGTGCACAATAAAGAACAGTCTCACTGCCCCAGTGTGTGTTTTTGATTTTACTGAATGGGAAGCTAAAATACCAGATTGCCTAATACTAGACACCTGGTAATTCTACAGCAGAAATTGCGGCCAACTAATTATTAGTTTATGTTCAAAGGTCTCTAGGACTCACTGAGCCCTGATAAATATTCTCGGTATAATCTACCTAAACAAAACATATATGCCATTTATTTGTATGTGTATATATATTTTTAGTTATTATACAGTTTATAGTTGCTATATGTTTGGTGTCATCCTAGTGGGCAGATAAATCAATCCTTAGTCCAAGAAAAAATGCCAGTCATCTTGTTTTTGTTTATATTAACAGGCAAAAAGAAAAAGAAAAAGAGATTCTAGGATGAGGATCCTGTTTGCAATTATACAGTAAGAGAAAATTACTTTTAACTCTAGTGTACCTTTATCACTTGATGGTAACTATCATTTTATGAATGTATTGAAGGCAACATTGACAATATTCTCTGCTCTGGAAACAACTTGAAATTAACACTAAAATAACCAGGAAGCTTAGTTCAAATAAGCAAAAAAAAATCAAGTCATTTGCAGTGAAAAGTCCAAAGGAGTGGGAGTATGAAAACCCAATCTGTGACGCTAACACACTTTTCTCTGGGCTTCAGTTTCCTCATATAAAAGATAAGGAAATTAGAAAACCTCTAATAGCTATCCCGCTGTAACATTCGTGAGCCTATCGCGAATTTGTAAACTATGTAAAGACAATTCCATTTAGAATTAATTATGCCATGTTCCTCAATAAGGACTTGATTTGCTTTAATGTCATTGTCTTCGGCCATGAAGGTCATGCGGATATTTAATTAGTGTTTCCCCTTCTTTCATTAGGGCATGAGATCTTTGAGCAGAGGAAGGATGTTTCCTTTGTTATCTCCTGCTCCTCCAACTGCAGAGAGAATCATCAATCAGATGCTGCTATAATCAAGTTAAGGGCATTTGTACATATCTCCTACAGAGTCCAGCCAAGCTTAGCCAATGGCTCTCCTCTGATTCTTACTCAAAATGAAGAAGCACAGGTAACCTGGTGAAGTTCCATTTTTGCTCACATTCTTGCTTTCCCTCTGTATCCATTTTCTCTCCACCCTAGGCCTCCATGGACCTAAGCCAATCTCCAAGGCTAAATAAACACTAGGGGGCTCCCTGGAGAGCAGAAATATGCAGGAAGACAGTGGAAAACAAAGACTGCAAAAGTGTACATAACGCTTCCACTTTTCCATGTCCTCAGGGACCAAACAGTACCCAAAGACTCAGTTCAACTAAAAAATATTTAGTACATACTATTTATGCTTACTAAATGATATATATATCCTTGTTCAAACCAATGAACAATATTATATGTCGCAAAACTTTTCAAACAATACCCTGTGATTAATCACTAGCTTTAGGCACTCAGGAAGGTGCCATAATCCCTTATAGTCCTTTGACACTCCCTCAAAGGCCGCAAAAGCTTCAATGTAAAAAACTCTACACCTCTAGGTGCCAGCACAGCTTAACGAATAACCTGCAGGCCCAGGCTTGCCCTGGCGAAGCAGATCTGTTCTCTTCTGTGATATGGACTAGTCAGAATCTTCTCCTGGTGCTGCAGTCCAGGGTCACGAGCACTACGACAAGCAGACTTCCTTTCTCTTTCTGGCTGCTCTACTTACTAGTTGTGTGACTGAGCGACTTACTTAACCACCCTATACCTCAGTTTTCTCTCCTTTAAAATTAGGACAGAAGTAGTATCTAGTTCAAAGAATGGTTTGAGTATTCAGTGAGGTAATAACAGATGTACGATTTTGAGAAAAGTGCCTGGCATGTAGTAAGAACATTCACAGTGAGTGAATGTTCCAGTGGTGGTGGTATTAGTGGTTGGTGAGGGGTCAAGAGATGCTGGGAAGAATGGGGAGGAAGCACCCTGGTGTATTCTGGAACAATTAGACAAGCAAATTCAAGCCCCCTTTCCACTCCCACCAAAAGCTTACAATAGAACCAATCCAGATACTTCTTTGAGTGAGACCTTGTTTGCTGCAAATCCAATTGGCTAAAGGAGTATCACATTCACAGACAGGATACTGTTTGCCTTTGATTTGGCCAGTGTTGAAAGCCATCAGAGGCATTTGCTCCATGCTTAAGGACCATTATGGAAGAGCAAATGGTCCCTGGAGTTAGCCGGTGTGCCCTGTAAAGACAGGAGAGTCCCATAGCCTCTGCCCCTCCAACTTTTGCTTCCTGGAATTCCTTGGGTTAGATATGCTACAAAGAGGAGGAAAATCCAGAAGCCAGGGAGCATGCATGATCCTGATTTGCCCATTAAATTTGACATCACGGTTGGGCCTGCCAACAATTTGTGATTCATTGTCATTTGCCAGGGTTAATTTGAGCAATTGGGTTTCTTCATCTTTGAAAAGTCATCCCCATTCTTAGTTGCACAAATTTCACGCGGCTGTTTGAAGAGCTTTGCTTCCCTACTTAGAACCACAGATTTGCAGGAGGAAATTACAAAAACTTACTGAGTAAATATGAATATGGCATATGAAATTCTCTAATAATAACTCCACTCTGTAAATATGTCTAGGTTTAAGTGTGCATTTTAAAAAAATATAGTCCCTCAATGCTTTAAATTGTGCCAATGTAATGAAATGATGAAGACATTTAGCCATTCCAATCAAATATGAGTTGAGCATCTGTATACCTAAGTCTGTCCCTGGCGAGAGACTCTAGATCAGCGCTGCCCAATAGAATTATAATGCAAGACACATATATAATTTTAAATTTTCTAGTACCTACATTTTAAAAAGAAAAACGTGAAATTAATTTAATATTTTATTTAACCCGATTTATCGAAAATATCATTTCAACATGTAATCAATATTTTAAAAAGTATTGAGATATTTTACCTTCCTTTGTAGTAAGTCTTAAAAATCTAGAATGTTTTTTATACTAAGCCACATCTTGATTCAGACTAGCCACATTTCAAGTGCTCAATCACCATGTGGCTAGTGGCTACCATATTAGACAGTACAGCTTTAAAGTATAAAAATCTGTCTCTTGGGGCCAGCCTGGTGGCGTAGTGGTTAAGTTAGTGTGCTCCACTTCAGCAGCCCGGGATTCACGGGTTCGAATCCTGGGTGCAGACAGACGCACTGCTCATAAGCCATGCTGTGGTGGCATCCCATATACAAAATAGAGGAAAAGGGGCACAGATGTTAGCTCGGAGCCAATATTCCTCAGCAAAAAGAGGAACATTGGCAACAGATGTTAGCTCAAGGCCAATCTTCCCCACCAAAAAAAAAATCTCTCTCTTGAAATAGCTTTGATTTAACTTGAAATAATAGCAACCATTTATTGAACACGTACTATATGCCAAACATGATGCTGAGCACTTTACCGTATATCTCATTTAATCTTTATAATACCTTGTGATGTGGTTATTTTTAATCCTCATTTTGCAGGTAAGGAGACTAAATCTTAAAAGATCCCAGAATCCCATACTAGTAAGGGACAGAGGCAGCATCTGAACCCAGGCCTATATGGCTATATTGAATAGCATTTAAGAACAAATGAGTATGTTAATATCCAAATGCAGAATCTGACCCATAAGACTCAGTGGAAGTTACTTAAATATTAAGTGAACAGATATTTTATATTTTAGAATAATTGACTTAAAAAGTGTATTGTATTTTTACCTTAGTGCATTGTAGTTTTTCTTACTCATTTTACTGTTTAAAGTATGGAGACCTTTCTCTGGGCATCATGAATGCCTTCTGTTAGTTTACAGATGGGCTAGCATCTGTATGTGCCTGGTAACATTTGTTTATTCATTCATTTAATCAATTATGCATGAGCTGTGTATGAGACAGTAAATTAGATATTTATAATCAGTTTTTATTTGATCCTTCAAGTAAAGTGTACATCATCATTTTGAAGTTTCAAAATATTTAAAATGCCTGTATTTATTCAGCCAAGAGGGCTTTGAGATGCTGATATTTACTCACACTACAAATAATACTGCTTGTGTTTTCTTATATTATATGCAAGGTATTTAGGGGGATACAAAGATCAAAAGTTTACAATCTAGTACAGAAAATAAGGTACAAACACGAATAACCATAAGAAGATGCAGCGTGTTCTAGGCATGGTACAAAGTGCCATGTGCATTAAAAATGGCAGATATAAATTTGCACAGGAGTGATGAGGGAAAGCTAAAGAAAGGAAGTAGTATTCGATTTAAGGATCAAAAGGTGGGCCATATTTTCTCTAGGGGAGATGTGGCAGCAGTGACATTCTAAGCCAAACGTAAAGGCAGCGATGACCAAGCCTTGGGAGAAACTAAGGTGGCTGGAATGAAGGGTCAGCGGGAGAGGGGGGTGCAGGGTGGAACTGGAAGCGACCGGTGCATCTGGCCTGACTGTAGAGGACGCTGACCAGGAAGTAAGAAGACCGTGCTGGATTTCGTAGGCAAAAGGGAGCCATTGATGGCTTTTGAGCAAAGGAGAGACAGTATCAAAGTTGTGCTTTAGGAAGATTAATCTGGCCAGAGGCTGTGTGGAATGGATTCTTTAAATCAGATAAAAAGAAATGAGGCCTGGAAAGGGGATTCAAAGAAGGGACAGAAAGAAAAGGATGGCAGTGAGACATTTTAGGGAAAACAGACAGACCTAAAAGCTATTTGGATGGAAGTAGGAATGAGGGAAAGAGCAGGATAAAAATTGCATATATGTAGAATAAATACATGTGCCTCACGCACATGTGAGTGCACCAAGGGCTTACAAAATGCATGTAGATGTTAATGATCTCTATTTGGATCTAAATTTAGAATGAACAATTGTTTTGCAGTTAAGATACAGAGGAAAAAATTTAAGAGATAACCAAGTCTCTCAAAACACTGTAGTCAGGAGAGGAATACAACTTTGACATTTAGTCCCAAAACTTTGTCTAGGACAGTATGAAAAAGGAAAGAAATTTTTTTGTTGTTGAATTTTAAAACAAAGTATATATAAACTATACCCCAATAAAGCAAAGTGTATATAAATTTTGCCTCAATCAAGTCTATACTAAGAATCTAAGCAAAGAAAATAAATCGTAAAAGCACCATGACTGCATCTGGTCAGCTGGCACGGCAAGGGGGGGAGGAGGGAAGAGCCAGTGTTCTTTGAAGTAAACTGAATATTAGTTTTAATTGGCTCCATGCCACTTGACTAAGAAGCTACAGTTCCTGTCCGCAGTGTTCACAATCAGTTGGATAGACGAGAAGCCAGGGTTTGGGAAGACTGAATCTCATTGCATCCTGTACTCACTGAACATCTGACAACATAGGAGCAGAATTTGAAAGATGCTTATGAGGCACTTGGGACACAAGCTGCAGAAATGGTCGTATTGACCACTCCCTTGCCCTTTATGGAAATATACTAAGTCACCTCCTCTATTCCCCACCCCAGCTCATACCCGCAGTTCACTTCCAGCACCTTCCTACATTCTTCTAGCTCAGTGGTGGGAATCTTGAGACAAAAAGAAATATAGCCTTTCATTATCCTTCTTCCAGCCCTCCAATATTCTGTTGGTTTTAGAGAGCACAGAAAACCGTTAACACTCTAATTTTACGTTTTAAGTGCTACAACGATCAGAACAAAAATCTCTGAGAAGCTGAGCAGTTTAGTGTTTACCTCATCTCCCCAGCCTTTCACTGGATTCTTTGATGCATCTCCAAAAAATATCTCTAATCTGAAACCAAAGCCAGATGGATATTTTTCCTGGCCTGTGTTCATCGTTAGCCACCTGCTTCTCTCTGCTAATACAGGAAGGGGATATGAGAAAACGGAAGGTGTTGGCTCAGAGCCCTGGAGGTCTGGGGAAGGTGCCTTGTAAAATAATCATTCTTTATTCACTGCCATGCTCCAATGCCACCTTCATTAATTGGAAATGCAAAGTATGCCAACAATGTTTATAAAAAAATAAGTGAATATCAGAGTGCATACTAGAATTTCAGAGCTGGAAGTCACCTTAGAGGCCATTTAGTCTGAAGCTCCATTTCATAATCTAAACAACTGAAGACCAGAGAAATTGAATTAGATCTTAAAACCCATATATTTAAAATAAATTAAAGGGTTTTTTAAAAAAAAAAGGTAAAGAAATATTCAAGACACAACTAGACTCTGAAAGAAAGGTGGATGTGAGCAAATCAAACTTTTAGAATTGAAAAGTACAGTTACTGAAAGAATAAATTAATGGATGGGTTAAAAGCAAATTAATGGACGGGTTAAAAGCAAAACAGACACATTTGAAAAAAGAACTAGTAAACTAGAAGATGGAGCTGAGGAGATTGCCATAATGCAGCAGAGTGGAGAAAATGAAGAATACAAAGAGAAGTTAGGAGAAATGAATGGTAGAATGAAAAGGTTCAAATATATCTACTGGGAATTCCAGATGGAGAAAAATAAAGGACATAAAAGACATAGTAGCTGAGAATTTTCCAGAATTGATCAAAGACAAGAATCCTCAGATTAAAGAATCACAGTGAATCCTAAGCAAGGAATATAAAATTAAACCTTCACTTAGACACACAGTAATGAAACTCAAAGCACCAGGAATATGGGAAAAATATTAAAAGCAATCCAAAAGAAAAGAGGAACAAAATTTTAGACTGACAGCACATTTCTCAACTGCAACAACAAAGGCCAGAAAACTATGAATAATATTTTCAAAGGCCCAAAGGAAATAACTGACAAGCTAGAACTCTATACCTTGCTGAACTATTAAAGAGTTAGGGCAAAAGAAAGATTTTCAGAATAACACTCCAGACCTTTGTTGAATGGGCTCTGTAATTGTCTGCTCGGACTGCCATAACAAAATACCACAGGCTGGGGGCCTTAAACAACAGAAATTTATTTCTCCTGGTTCTGGAGGCTGGAAGTCCCAGATCAAGGTGTTGGCAATGTTCAGTTTCTGGAGAGAGCTCTCTTCCTGGCTTGCAGATGTCCACCTTCTTGCTGAGTCCTCACATGGCCTTTCCTCTGAGCACGTGCACAGAGAGAGAAAGAGAGAGCGATCTCTCTTCCTCTTCTAATGAGGCCACCAGTGCTATTGGATTAGGGCCTCACCTTAGGGTCTCATTTAACCTTAATTACCTCCGACAGACACCTTCTCCAAATGCAATCACTTTTGGGGGTTAGGGCTTCAACATGAATTTTGGGGGGACACAATTCAGTCCATAGCAGACTCCTAAAGGATACATTTCAGGAAGAAGGACATTGAATACAGAGTAAGAAAAAAACAACGATGAGCAAAGAAATTGGTAAACACGAAGGTAAATCTAGAGAAGTGTTGACTCTAAATATCAATACTAACAATAATGACGAATTTGGAGGAGGATAAAAACTAGATGGAAACAACTAGCATTATTCAATAGTACTTTTGACAATGATGGAAATGGTCTCTATCTGCTCTGTCCAATATGGTAGCCATTAGCCACATGTGGCTATTAAGCACTTAAACTGTGGCTAAGCAGCCAAGAAAATGAATTCTTAATTTTATTTAACATTAATTAAGTAGCCACATGTGGCTAGTGGCGGCTACCTTATTAAACAGCACAGCTTCAGACAATAACATGGCAAATGGCTAGAGCAGATCAAAGTTAAAGATTCTAAGGTCTTTACTTGGAAGGAGAATGAACATTTTGAAGGCAGTTATTCATGTTGAAAATTTAAGGATAAAGACTAGAAAAATTGAAATGGAATGTATCATTTCTCAAGTAGAAGAGGGAAAAGAAGAATAAAGAAAACACTTCCAATACACAGAAGACAGGAAAAGAGGTGGAGAAAAGAAATAAAATAGAAAGCTTGAGAAATATGATAGAAATAAATTAAAAACTGGTTTATTCTTAAAATGGAATACAGAAGTTTAATGGAGCCTCACATGTCAAGAAAAGACTGAGTGAAAAAATCAGGTAGCAAAAGATAGGTACAGTATTAAACCTTTTATATAAAGTTTCAAACATTTAAACTATTACTATTTATTTTTAACACACAAATATATCAACTATAACAATATGCATGAGAATGAATGACAGAATCCGACTTCAGGATAGTGATTTCTTCTGGATGAGGGACAGTGGGAGGGGAGTTCATCTTTAGCTGAATCTAAATATTTTTAAAAAAAGGTTGGAAGCAAATATTACAAAAATGTTAACATATAAAACCTGGGTGGCGAGTACTTGGGTTTCAAACTATATTGTTTGAACAGACAGTTTAACTGATTGTATTGTTTAACTGATAGTAGTTTCAAACTACTATCTTTCATAAATTATCTTTCATAAATATTATCTTTCATAAATAAAAATTCAAATTCAAAAGAAACACATTAGGCCAAACCATCCATCCAGATACTTTCCTCTTTTCTCTGTGTTGGACTATTTCTAGTAGTCCAACTAGTTTAGATCTTAGGATTTGAACTTGATTTCTTGTCACTTAGCAAACTTCTGTCCACAAAATAATAATCTAACATAATGAGTCCTCCCCGCAGCAGAGGACTAAGGGAGCTGGACGGCCCAATTCCACCCGGAAGTTCTCTTTCCCTAGGACAGGGGTCAGCAACTCCTTTAAGCCTGTGTTCTATTAGTGGGACGAGTGAATGCTCTTGTGTGCCATTGGATGGCTCTGGGGGAGGAAGAAAGAAGAGGGAGAAGAAAAGGAAAAGAGTAGGGGGAAGAGGGAGGGAGAGAAGGAGAGTTATGCTAGAGGGCTACCAATTGACTTGGCTCACAACATACCCCTGAAGAAGAAACTGGGATGGAATGACCTCATCTCATCCCTTTGACATTTTTCTATCAGTGCTCCTTTTACTGTATTGCAGTTACTGTTTACATACCTGTCTCCCCCACTGGACCATGTCTTATTCCACTTCTCATCCCAAGTGCTTAGCACAATGCCTGACATAGAGGAGGCCTTAACAAATGTCTGTTGAATTAACATTGGTTACACAACTTCACATCTTGAATGATTTCCTGGCCTCTTGCTTAAGCTCTCCAAACCTTTCTTTTTTGCTTTACTGCCTTCTTGGGTCCTCTCTCAAGCCCTTAAGATTTGAAACCTTTAAGTCCTTTCTATCTCCAGCTCTGAGCTGGGACACTCAAACCAGCCTCTAGATGGCCCGCAGAGTGCTTTGTCAGTAAGACAAGGGAGATAGACTGGGGGCAGTGTCTGGAAATGGGAACTTCCTGGGGGGCCCCAGGAGTGCCACAGAATCCTGAACCTGACTTTTTTTACTTTATGGGAGCCATGGCAGGGAGCCATGGTCAAGAGGGTAGAGGAGAGGGATGTGGCAGTTCCTGTCACCTAGTGGTCTTGTCTGTCCTCCCCTGTGTCCCAGGCTGAAGTAGGACCCCCAACCACCTTCTCACACCCAGCCCTGGCCTTCCAAAGCCAGCCCTGGTCTTCATGATAACAATGCTCTCTTTTCAAGAGACGTCAGCTGGCGCTTACAGCTGTGGGTGGTACTGTCTTAACCTAGACAGCAGTCTGGCCCTGCAGGATATTTCTGTCATCTGTACTGTGGGAACCGGTCTGTTCTGTTCGGTTGCCATTGAAGGGATTTTCCAACAAAGACATTTGTGTAAATGGTCTGTTGGAGGGTGACCGGCCCCGCCTTGAGGCTGCTCGCTCATTGGCCAGCCAGAGTGCTAGACCCACTGGCCTTTCAGCAGTGAGCTGTGCAGATATTCATGCTGAAGTGGAGGCAAGTAAGCAGGAAGGCTGAAGGTAGCTCGGATATTTGCACACTGCAGCGAGGCAGACACGTGTGGGCAGAGCCGCTTGTGGCTTACCTAGAGGAAGCCTGCTGTTTGCTTCAAGAGGGGACAAGACAGCAGATGCATCCTCACCTCTCCCTGTCAACAGACTGGGGTGGCTGTGGCTGTGGTTGGCCAAGGAAACTCCTCACCTGCTAGCCAGTCTTGTTGATTCCTGGCCAGACCTGGGGTCTCTGGGTGGATGAACCCACAACTCTCTGGTTGTGTCCCTCCCTGCCATAGGCTCTAACTCGAGCAAAGCAGGGCAGAGCACAAGGGCCTGGGACATTAGCAAGCTCTACTATCTTGGAACCTCCAAAGCATCATCTGTTGTGCCAGGCACAGCCTTGACAATCTCCAGCAGCTAAAGGAACACAAAAAGCAGCAGTCACAGCAAATTCTGCCGCAGTGGGGGCTTCTCTGGGAATCCTTCCTTGATAACAGTGTCCCTCACCTATTGCCATTCCACTCTGCAATAAAGGTTGAAACATAGTGCAGGGCCTTTCACATTGAGCTGCCCTAGGTGTGGTCCACCCTGACCATCCCATCACCCACCGGGGGTTGTAAAGAAAGAAGAGGAGTCCCAGACTTACTGCCTCACAGCCTCCAGACCACTCCAATGGGGAGACGATGCACCAGGAAGGAGCTGTGAACTGTGAACTCCCACGCGGCACAGAGGACTTGCCTGAACACTGTGCCAAGAGACTTGATCAGATTTTAGCCTGGCTTCTGCCTGCATTAGGCTGTGTCCCTAAAGGTGACCCCAGCCCATACTGAGTCTCTGCTCAAGAAAATGCAGTTCTGCCAAACTGCAAAATGTACTTTGTCCCAACCCACCTTGCCAAACCATTTCCAGTCAGTTTCCACTCACCCCCCTTCTGTAATTCTCCATGTCCCCATAGCCCCTTTTCAGTTCCCCAGAGTCTTCCCTAGCCCCTTCCTGTTCCCCCTTTTTCATCCCCCTATAGCCCCTTTTAGTTACCTCTAAGGAGCAAACTCCCTTTAGCCCCTTATGAAACCTCAGTCACCTCGGTCTTAGTTGGCGTTGAGCTCAGTTTATACTGGAGTCCCTTTTCCCTCTTCCCTACTGCAGTAGTCTGAATTAAATCTGTCTTGCCACCTTTAACAAGTGTCCAGTGCTGTTTCTCTTTGACAGGACCAGCCCAGGACTTCCACTGATGGCCTCAGCCCTCGTGCTCCCAGGCCAGGAGTCAGCAGCACAGGCACCACAGCAGGATCCATCTGGAGTCCACTGGCTCCAGCAGAGATCCAGTGCCTGCTCACCATCATGGAGGAGCCTGCCACCAGGAGGTGCCTGAAGACAGTTCACCCCAACACTTCAGTCTATGAAGATGTGGCCACGCGCCTTCAGGAGCAGGGCTATGTCCGGCATGCATACCAGTGCTGTACCAAGTTCAAGGCCCTCAAGGTGGCCTACAAGAAGACCCACATGGCCATCCTGCACTGTGGGGCAGCCCCTCAGTGATGGCGTGGTGCTGCAGATGACTGGCAGCAGCACCCCAGACAACCTCAGGGAGCAGACCTAGCCGTGAGATCTCGACCACCACCACCAGCTGATCCAGGGAAGTAAAAAAGTAATGAGCAAAAAGATGGATGAGCAGAAGAAAACTCTCCCCAGCAGCAGCACCCTCAGGAGGCACCAGAACCAGAGATGGAGATAGAGACAGTGTATCAGTTTAAGCTGGAAGGAGTGTTAGAGCTGTCCAGTGACCTCAGTTCTGAAAGCCCAGCTGGTACCCAGACCGACAAAACAACTGAGTGGAGATTAACCAGGATGCCCAAGGGACTGGGGCAGGTAAGTGGCCAAATCTGTTCCACCGAAGCCCTGATGCCATGGGACTGGGTGGAGAAGGAGGTCATAAGTGATAAAACCAATGTCCGGATCCCTTCAAAGGAGCTGGAGCTCCTGAAAATTGAAGAAAGCATGGTTTCACTGCAGGTGTTTGGATATTAAAGCTGGGAGGGACAGCTGGAGACCATCTTCAACCCTTGCATTTTACAGATGAGGAAACTAAGTCAGACGAAAGTAATTTCACAGAAGGTGACACTGACAATCAATGCTCAGGGTGTCAGCTAGAACCCAAGCCCAGGGATCCTTCCACTGGCTTATAACTGGCCCTTGCCTTAAATGTAGTTGCTAACTGGTCATCGTGGTAATCTTTCCCAGTCTTAAAACTGGAGCCTGGAAAGAACAGGATGAGGAGAGCAGCTAGAATTTCTCTCTTTCTTCTCCAACAGAAGTCCAGAGAAGGCCAGAGTCTCCAGACAGAAACCAGCTTCAGAGATAGACTCCATCATCAGCCCTAAAGGCTCCAGGGGTGTCTACAGTGTCCCCTGCAGCACGGGTGGGCAAAGTGCTCCAGCCCTAGCCCAGAGCCTGGACCCTCAGGTGCCACCAGACCATTGCTGCCATGATTGCAGCTGAGATGGCAGAGAACAGGTGCCTGTGCAGCCCAGGAATCAGCTGCCCAGCTGCAGCGCCACCTAGACCAGCACAGTGCCCACCTGGCAGCCCTGGTCCAGGTGGCCAGAGACAGTTACGCCCAGTACCAAGAGGTGGTGGCTGTTCTTCAGGATGTTGCTGATGATGTCCATGAGGGGGTGGCCCTCCTCATGGTCATCTCTGGGCCACTTTAGCCAGGGTGAGGCCTGCAGACCACAGCCTCTGCCTTACCCAGCTACCCCAGGACTTGGGGAGATTTCTCCACTGAGACTTCGATTCTTGCTTCTCTTTTCTCCTCCTTTTTCTTTTAGGAGAAATTTGAAAATTAAGTGAGGAAAGGGGTAGATAACAAGGTGAACAAAAGGCAAGGGAACTTAGGATTTTAATAAAAAGATCTTGATATGAAAGCAGGTAGTGTTTTGGGTTTTTTCCTTATGTTTCATTGTGTCTCAGCCCCACAGCAACGGATGGACCAGTCTCTGGATCAGGGCTTCTAATGATTATAATCAGGCCTTAGCCAAGGGAAGCCATGGTGGAAAGGCCTAGGTCTGTCCTCTAGTTACCTCCAAGTCCTTTTTGTTATCATTCATACACTTAAGAAACACTTGAAGGTCTACTTTATGCCCAGACATTATATTGAGTACAGGGTATGGTATTCATTAGTGATAAAAATGCACATCATCTTTGGAAAACAGTATGGCAGTTTAAAAAGATTTAAAAAAGAACTACCATATGATGCAACAATCCCACTTCTGGGTATATATCCAAAAGAATTGGAAGCAGGATGTCAAAGAGAGATTTGCATGCCCATGTTCATTGCAGCATTATTCACAGTAGCCAAGAGGTAGAAGCAACATCATGTCCATGATGGATGAATGGATAAACAAAATCTGGTCTATCCATACAATGGAATACTATGCAGCCTTAAAAAGGAAGGAAATCCTGTCACATGCTACAACATGGATGAACCTTGAGGACACTGTGCTAAGTGAAGTCAGTCAGTCACCAAAGGACAAATACCGTATGATTCTACTTATATGAGCTATCTAAAGTAGTCAAATTCATAGATACAGAAAGTAGAATGGTGGTTACCAGGGGCTGGGGGGTTGGGGGGACAAAGGGGAGTTACTGTTTAATGAGTATAGAGTTTCAGTTCTGCAAGATATAAAGGTTCTGGAGATCTGCTTCACAACAATGTAAATATACTTAACACTACTGAACTGTACACTTAAAATGGTTAAGGTGGGAAATTTTATGATTTTTTTAACCAGAATACAAAAAATTCACATCATCTTTGCCCTCATGGGCCTTACAATTTAAAGGGGAAGATAGTCATTAAATAAATCTGCAAGTAAATGATGAGCACTATAGAGAAAATGAACAGGAAGAGGATCAGGTGAGGCTAGGGATGTGGTGCAGGAAGGCCTCTCTGACTGTGGCGCAAGTTAGCCATCAATAGGCTCCTCAGAGAAAGCCAAGCTCGCCAGTCCCTTGTCCAAATGTAAAGCAGTCCTGGAAATGAGTCTCCAACAACTCAATTGCAGCCCCTGCTCTGGTCACTGCAGTAATAATGGCGGTGGTAGCGAGTCTCCTTATACAGCAAACATACCCCAGCTCTTCTTCCTCCCTGGACTCCCTGAAACACAGAGTGGGCTGAGGGTGACAATTGCCTACACCAGAGCATTGTTTATGTGTGTGTGTTTGGTATTGTGGTAAGCCTTTTGTGTATGAATTTTTTTAGTCTTTGTAAGCATGGATACTGCCTATTGTAGGCCTGAGGGTCTCAAAGCATCCTTGATATCTCATTTACAGTTATTGCACAGAGAATAGGAGTTCCACACACACACGCTTGCCTCATAAATGCTCATCTCCAACTAATCCTTGGAGGTAGGTGTTTTAGTGGATATTTTCAAACTCCCTGAAAGGATATGTCCTTCTTCATGGAGGGAAGTGGGTTACCTCTGATGCTGTCTCACCAAATGATGGTGAAGCCATTGGTGAGGCTTCTCTCCTTCCGTACTTTGGCTCTCTCAACCTCTGCTCAATGGCTCAACTTCCCCCTCAGCCCAAGGCCTTGCTGGAGCCATGACCCAGGCCTTTGGGTAGGCACCTGCCTTCTGTGGTTCCAGAAGGTTAAGAATGGCAGGGGACAGGAGAAGCAGGGCCCCTTCCCCCTTCCTTTCCACTGCACCCATCTCATAAGTCTCTACCCAGGAACTGAGACCAATTCTGATCATCATTCAAACTTGTCTGAGGTCTTGGAGAGTGCTATTGGGTCTATAATGAGCAAGCACAATGACAACATTATCCCACTAGAAGTCATGCAACGCTAGAGCTAGCAGCAGACTTGGTGACTTTAGTAGGGCTCTCTCACGTTACAGAGAAAGAATGAGACCTGGAGAGGTCTCAGGACCTTGGGGTCCTAGGAGATGGACTTCCCAGTCCAGAACTTTTCTAAGTTTTTAATGTTGTTAGTGCCATTGAGTTGATTCCAACTCCTGGCGACCCTGTGTAGAGCACGGTGGAACCCTGCCCAGTCTTTCTGTGCCATCCTCTCACCTTCTGGCGCTGTGTCAGACAATGCTCCCCTGCTATTCGTAGGGTTTTCATGGCCAATTTTTTCAGAAGTGGGTGATCAGGTCCTTCTTCCTAGTCTGTCTTAGTCTGGAAGCTCTGCTGAAACCTGTCCACCACGGGTGATCCTGCTGGTATTTGAAATCCCGGTGGCATAGCTTTCAGCATCCCAGCAGCTGCCACAGTGTGACAACTGACAGACAGATGAGTGGTGTGGTTCCCTGAGCAGGAAATGAAACCATGCCTGTGGCACTGAGAGCACCAAATCTTAACCACCAGACCACTAGGGCTGGCTTTTCCAAGTTTGGAGTTCACGCAAAGTTTACCTTAATCTCAACAGACCCCCACCCACCATCATGCTGGCTGTTATCCTTTGGCAGAGTGCGGGGCAAGTGAAAGATGGGCCTGAGGTGAGGTTTTACTCTTCTGATCCAAGGTTTGGGTGCCGCGCCCTCTCCACTGGTCACAGATTCCAGCTGCTTAGGATTCTTGAGACCCTAAGACCAGCCTTCCTCTCACCTCAAGCCTGAAACAGGTCAGTAACAAGGCTTATTCCTCTTTCTTCTCTCCCCCAAATTAGCAAATAATTCAACAACTGCCCCATCTCAACAGTGTGACTTAACCAAAATAAAGGCTACCTTCTCTGCCTTGTTGTCATCTTTCACATTAAAAAGCACTTATAAATTACCTATCACCTCCCCCCAGGTGACCCATAAATCTTAAAGGGATAAAAACTAACCAAACTTTTTTTTTAATTACACTTTTTAACTAGTAGAGCTTTCTCATTTTGGTATAGTCATTCACCCTAAAATCCTCCCCACTCCCCTTCCTCACCTCCTCCCCCCGCCCCCCGCCCCCCCCCACATACACATACACACCCTGGTGAGGTTTTTCACTTCCAGGAAATTGTGTAAGAGAAGGAGAGAAAACTGGGAAGGGGAAAGGCAGTGGGTAAACACAAGGAACATCCCAGCTGGGTTTGGGATTGTCTGGCTACATTCTTAAAGATGGAGAAGCCGGGGCTCCTCCTCCAGCCCGACAGAATTCCAGTCCACGATTTGCCTCTTACTCTCACAAGCTGGGGCCTCAGCTGAGGGGGTGAGGGAGGGCCGGGAGGAAGGCTGCAGAGGCGAGCAGAGGTACTTGCCTTTAGGAAACTGCTGGAAAGGGCAGGGCAGCCGCAGAAACTACACCTTCCAGGAGTAGTTTCCTGGAAGGAGTTCCCTCAACCTAACCCAACCCGGAGAACGGACGGCTCCACCGCCCAATAAGCTACGGGACTCCCCTACAATGGCCAATCACAAGTAGAAGAGGGTGGGTGCTTAACAAGGCGGAGCTTTCTGGCTGTTCTGAGGGAGTACCCGCCACCCCCCCTACACACGCAGGCTGTATAGTTCAGCCTCCAGCTGTCAGGTATTCCCCCGCTGACCTCTGTCGACTGAAATAGAGTCCAGGTGATATTAGTGAAGGAGTTTATTCAGTAATCGGCCTGAGGAGTTCGTACCCCAGGAAAACAGTTTAACAGAGCGCTCTGATGGAACTGCTCCAAGGGGTGCAAGTTTAAGTGCAGCTTATGTCTCTTTCACAAACAGTGCACATTCAAGGAAGAGGACAAGAGAAAAAAACCTTACAATTAGAGTTCATATATTTAAAAAAAAAACAGGATAGAGTACATCCGGGCTTTTTTCTAGATTATACACTGAAGGTAACATAAACAAGAATTCCTTGGTTGTACATCAAACAAGTTCAGAGATGCTGATGTTATCTATGTGTGGAGGGAGGCAAAGACCAGGGTCGTTAATTATTCCCTCAATCTCTAAGAAATGCAGCTGGGAAATGTGAGAGCGATGTACTCCTTTATCTCTTCCTGCTGTGGATCTGTCCAGCTGGTGTCTTCAGTTATGAGACGTGGGGTTGCAAGGCCATTTGACACAGGCTGAAGATGGCCTGCAGGGCTGCTTCACAGGACAGCCTGGATTTTATTGTACTGACTTAAAGCCTATGCAGTTTTCTTGCTAGATTCATCTGTTAGACCAGGGAGAAGGGGCCCAAAATCTGTCTACACCTCCTAGCTGGCCCTTCTGCCCCCAGCTTCCTCCCTTTCTTCCCCCTCCAATTCACCCCTCTGTACTACTAAGGGTTATCTTTTTAAAAGGCCAACGTGATCATGTCACCCGGTGCTTAATTCCATCAGCAATTCCTTATGGCTCAAGGGAAGCGATTCAACCTCCTTAGCATGGGACGCGTGCCCCTGCCTGCCTCTGCAGCCCCACACTTCCCCCTCACCCTGGCCTCCAGCTTGCAGGAGTACCTGCAGTTCTCCCCAAGGCCCACACCGCCTTCACCGCTGTGCCTTCTGCAGGTCCCGCTTCCTGATGCTCATTCCACCAAACCTATCCTTGACCACTCAGCTCGAGGGTAAACTCTCACAGGTCTGCTCAGTTTGGTGCCCCTCTTCTAGACAGCCATATGCCCAGCACTCACCTCATCACAACAGCTCTCCTACTGTGTTTTAACTGTCAATTTGCTTGGCTTTTTCCCCTACTGGAATTCTTGAAGGCAAGGACTGTATCTTTTTCACCTTTGTACAATTAGTGCCTAGTACATAGCGGGCACATAAAATGTTTAGTGAATGAACCATCTCAAGAGCATATGCATTGCCCAGGAAGGAGAGGTCGGGAGATGACTTCATGCCTTGAAGGATTGCTGGGCTGCTTCTGCATACCTATATCCCCTCCTAGTTGTTAAACACTTTATCTGACCTTGGGAACATGGGATCATCGACTGTCAGAGATGGAAGGGACTTCAGAGCTCAAGAGAAGCAAGATGGAGAAGGGGATGTGACAACAGAAGCAGAAGTCAGAAAGGAGACAAGATGCTGTGAAGCTGGTTTTGAGGATGGAGAAAGGAGCCATGAGCCAAGGAATGTAAGTTGTGATTAGAAGCTGAAAAAGGCAAGGAACAAATTAGAGCCTTTAGAAGGAACGTGGCCCTGCCTACACCTTGACGTTAGCACACTGAGACTGACTTTGGACTTCTGACCTCCAGAACTATAAGATAATAAACTTGTGTTGTTTTAAGCCACTAAGTTCATAGCAATTTGTTACAGCAGCAATAGGAAATGAATACTGATTACGTTATCTGAACAGGGTTGGTTCAGAGAAGGGCATGCGTGTGTGTCCAAGTGCAAAGGTAGATGTATATAAAAATGTATATGCCTTCACGGGTGATAAAAGCCATGCTCAGTAAATTTAAAGTAGGACCAGCAGATGAGCACAGCTGCTACTATACTGCTCGGGCTCTAAAGCAGCCACACACCTGGAACACGTTTCTTACAGGCCCCTTAGACATTGCAGACAATTTGTTCCCCGTCTGCTGGAGATGACCAGCCCGCAAGCCCTTTCCAGGCACTTTATAAAAAGATACAGCACCCTTGGAGGGTTCCAAATATTAACGACGGGGCTTTAGTCTCAGGAAGGGAGAGGGGAGGGTTCACGTGGAAGGAGGAAAGAGGGCCTGAAGGAGAAATTCAAGTGAAAAAGCAAGATGGATCGTCGTCATCAGGAGTTGGCTGGGCCTGGAATGCCAGGTATCGACTGATGGCTTGGCGCACCTGGAACCCCATCTGCCTTTGTGCTCATCCTTTGCATGTTTCTCTGCCGGCTGCTTCTGCTCCAGGTCATGGCAAGGGTAGAGCCTCTGGTCCCACTCCAGGCAGAAGACCTCACCTTAGTCGATACACAGGTTGTGGAGCAAGCAGCAGCCACTGACCACCTGACAGAAGTGCTCTGCTGGACACAGTGCCTTACCCTGGAGACACTGCCACCAGCCTCTCTACTGCCTAAATGCCTGCTCAACAGTGCCCCAGACAGCCAAGAGCCTCTCGTTGAAACGCAGCTCCTCAGGGGTTATGGGTTGGTGGTATGGGGCTATCAGCCACTGATGGAGAGGGTGTGCTCCATCAACCACAAGGACAGGCCTTATGGCATGCCCCCTATTTCTTTTTGGATGGGGGTAAGAGAGTGCCTGCATCTCCCCTATGGCAAAGCCTACTTGCCTCCAACTTGTTTAGATTCTGGGCAGCCAACAAACACTTGGCTGGAGCAAAGGTCAGGACGAGCCAGGAACTACTGAACTACTGAAACTGAGAACTACTGAAAAGTACTGACAACAGTTCAGATAGTTGTTTCCCTGCCGTTTGGGGCAGGACACCTCAACATGTGTGCCTCTAATAGCTCCAGCACACATCGGGAAGCCATATTTGGTCCAGAACCTCCTCTAGGTCAGGCTGGCTTTCCTGGAAGTCCTGGAAGGTAGCACAGGTGGCATCCCCAACCTCATGGAAGGCACGCCTAGCACTAGATCTGCCCACCCCAAAGACCTTGGCCACATGGCACAGAGGCACCAGGGAGGCCAGCCGATACAGTCCAATGGCTACTTTCTGAGGCACAGAGAGAGGCAATCTTATGTGGGTGCCTTTGCTTTGAAGATGCAGAGCCAGCTTTTTGCAGATATAGTAAAATGTCTCCTGAGACATCTGGAAGGCTTGCTTCCATCTGTGGGGGCTAAATCTACTGGCTCTGAGGTCCTGCCAAAGATGAGACAGTGTGGGGAGAGCCCTGGTCCTGTGGCTCTTCCACCAAGGGAGTGGGATACAGCAGACATCTGTGGATCTATAAGCAGAGTGTGGATGACCACTTGGGTCCTCCAGGTATGGAAGATGGCTTGATTCAGGTGGACCTGCATGGCCTGGGCCAGGGCAGCCACCTTCTCAGCCTCCTCATTCTCAGCCACAAGCAGGGCAGCAGTGGCTCCCATTTGCAGGGGGGCTTGTGCAAGAAGCTGCAGCCCCTCCCGAGCTGGATCCATGCAGCGTGCTTTGGGGTTGTGGGTACCATTGAGCCGAGTTGGGCAGAGCGGTGTGTGGGTGTGTAAGTCTTTCCTAATGAGGGTCAATGAAATGCTTATCCCTCAGGTAGGTGTGGACACCAGGAAGCTCAGAGTTGAGTTAGCTGATAAAGATCAGGCCTGCCCTTATGAACTGGCTGAGGTTATGTATGTAATTACATCTGTGTAACCACACATCAGCATTTTCCATCCATTTTCTTACAGACTCAGCCAACGATACAAGAGCCAGGATAAAATGGCTCAGAGCAAATAAGACTAGGCTCTTACCGTGGATTTCAGTTTGCCTTCTTCTCTTCAGACAGACTTCCTCTCCTTAATGACTCCTTCGAAAGGACTTTTAATTTCTCCTAGCCTTCTGACTCTCCTCACTAAGCAAACACATTGGTAAAATTCTTTGGAAAGTCCCCACACACACACTAAAATCAAGGAAAGCCAAACTACTTCACCATCACTTTTACTTGCCCTAATCATCTGGTGCCTGGTGAAGAGATGGTCTGTTAGTAGTTTTTTGGACAAAAAGGCGAGATCCTTTTTAATTTCAGGCTCCTGGCTTTTAGTTAAAATTTTCAGTCTGGGTCTCAACCTCTTTATTATGGGGGACCTGCTCCACAGGAGTGCAAAAAAAAGGACAGATCAATCATTCCTGAAGAGTTTTCAGAATGAATAACCACAAGGAAGAAGAGACTCTGACATCAGCACTGGCTATTTCTAGATCCGAGAGATCTGGCATTGCCAGGTCACTTGCAATGCCCTCATGAGTTGCCTAATGCTAGAACTAAGAAGCTACAAAGGACTTCTCCACATACCACTGCAAAGCCTTTCTTGATGCTTTTTTCTAATGAAAATCGACTCCCATAACATTATGTGTCCTTTAGGCTGCTCTTTCTCTAAAAGCTGGTATCCATCCTAGGCAGGACGAGGAGTCAGATGATGTGTTCGTATCCTAGCTCCATAGGCTGTGTGACCTTGGAAAAGTTACCTTCCCTCTTTGCTTTTCAAGTGTTCTTCTTGTAAAACAAATAGGTTGGACTCACCTAACCCTAAGGTCCTTTGCTGTCCTAACAGCCTCAGGTTAATTTAAAAGGCCAGATCCCTCAGGATGTCAGCTGAGAAGATGGCTGAAACTCTACATCTGAGAGCTTGTTTCTACAGTAGTCTAATAAAGAGAACGTGGTAAACATTATGAACTCAACAATGCATTCCACACATATTTACTGAGCTGCCTTATGTGCCAGGAATTACAATAGGCCTGGGGATAAAGTGAAATAGCCATCATAGACACTAAATTTTATGTTGGTTGTTGGATCAGCAGCTTGGAGAAAGTATGTACAGTATTTAGTCATCCCTTTCTAGGTGGCCGTTTGTAACTGGAAAGTCTGCGCTTGCTATGAGTGGCTGACTCTTGACAGGCAGGACCGAATATTCTGGCACTTAGCTTTTAATGATGTCGATGAATCCTTTCACGCAGTAATTAAACATATTTCCTAAAACTCTATCTGGGTGGGAAAGAGTTTGTCATTGCCACGACCTTGGGGCTTACTGTATCCTCATGGTAATAGCATATTCCCTCCCACTTGTTTGGAAAATTACTCTCCTACTAAACTTTTGGCATCTTCCACTGGGAAATGACAACTTAGCCAACCCCCACTGATCTAGAGGAAACGTTCTGCTTTCTTTGCCTTATGATTTCCTTCGATGTAAGACATCCTCATGATCAGTCTTTAGTAACAACTCCGAACATGTTCACAACTCCGTGTCTGGTGAGTTGGCTTCCTCCTAGTTATTATTAACTCAAGTTCCCATCTCAGATGTCGGGTCTTTTCACGAATGATTTAAAGTTCCTCTAAGTAGCCCCAGACTGGCCTCACTGGA
Source organism: Ceratotherium simum simum (assembly GCF_057802395.1). Lineage (NCBI taxonomy): Eukaryota > Metazoa > Chordata > Mammalia > Perissodactyla > Rhinocerotidae > Ceratotherium > Ceratotherium simum. Next base: position 51,725,072 of record NC_141912.1, read on the forward strand.
CCCCATGAGGAGACATGGAGGGGAAGGAGAGTTTCCAGCTGATTTTCTCCTGATCCCATAGCCTACCTACAAGCAAGTGCTTCTGCTGCTAAAAAGCCACTTTGTATCTATCACTTGGTTGGTGAAAAAAGTGAGAAAAATGAGGACTCTTACCCCCCCATCTGCCCCCCAACATACACACAAACCTTAAGGAAAAAGCAGAAAAATGGATGAAGGCAGTTTAAAAACTTTATTTTTCCCATTTAGGTTTGACGCTTCTCGCACAGAAACTGGTCCCCAGACCACCTTTACTAACTGCTCTAATCTCTCTGTTCTCCCAACAGTTTGCTCTCCCTCCCCGCCCCCACCCACGTTACCCTGCACCCGGGGGGTTGCTAAAGAAAAAGGTGTTTAAACTTGAAAACGTGCACAACGTCTTTGCAGCGCAGACGCAGACGAACGGAGAACTGACCTAAAACGCCTCGCTTACCTGACTCCCTGGTTCCCCTAGAGAGCGGCTTTGGTTTACCGAACTTGAAGTGCGGTACCCCGGGGAGGCGGGTGAGAACCCGCCCCGCCCCGCCCCGGGCCCCTGGGGTTCATGGGGCCTGCGATGCGCGAGGTGACCGCCCCAGCCCGCGCGCATCCTGTGCCCCCCCCCCGCGCGCATCCTGTGCCCCCCACCCCCGCAAAAGCTCAGACCGAGACTCGGCGCCCACGGTGGGGGGGTGGGGGGGAGCCAGGAGCCCGGCTTGTCCCCACCGCCCCCGGGGGAACCGCCCTGCCGTCTGCTCGCCCTCCTGCCGCTCACTCTTTTTTTTTGCTTTTTTTAATTTTTTTTTAAATTTATTTATTTCCCCCAAAGCCCCAGTAGGTAGTTGTATGTCATAGCTGCACATCCTTCAAGTTGCTGCATGTGGGACGCGGCCTCAGCGCGGCGGAAGAAGCGGTGCATCAGTGCACGCCCGGGGTCCGAACCCTGGCCGCCAGCAGCCGAGCGCGCACACTTAACCACTAAGGCCGCTCACTCTTTTCTTCCTCTTCTTCCTCCTCTCTTCCTCCAAGCCTCCTGTAGGCCTTTAAGTAATTTTTTTATTGAGGTGTAATTAATTGACATATAACATTATATTGGTGTCCGGTGTACAACATAATGATTCAGTACTTGTATATATTTCAAAATGGTCACCGCAATAAGTCCAGTTAACCTCCGTCAGCATACATAGTTACAAAAATTTTCTTGTGATGAGAACTTTTAAGGTCCACTCTCTTAGCAACTTTCAAATATGCAATAGGGGGGCCGGCCCCGTGGCTTAGCGGTTGGGTGCGTGCGCTCCGCTGCCGGCGGCCCGGGTTCGGATCCCGGGTGCGCGCCGAGGCACCACTCCTCCAGCCATGCTGAGGCCGCGTCCCACATACAGCAACTAGAAGGATGTGCAGCTATGACAGACAACTATGTACTGGGGCTTTGGGGGAAAAATAAATAAATAAAATCTTTAAAAAAAAAAAATATGCAATAGGTAGTATTAGCTACAGTCGCCGTGCTGTACATTACATCCCCATGACTCATTCATTTTATACCTGGAAGTTTGTACCTTTTGACCCCTTCGCCCCCAGCCTCTGGCCACCACCAATCTGTTCTGTGTGTCTCTGAACTTGGTATGTTTTTTTTTAGATTCCACATATAAGAGACATCATATGGTATTTGTCTTTCTCTATCTGACTTATTTCACTTAGCATAACAAATGAATGCCTCCTTTAGGTACTTTTTTGAAGTAACTTTTTTTTTTTTTAATTTTAAGCTTATGGAAAAGTTTCAAAAAGAGTCAGAGGAGCTCCCATCTGCCACTTACCCAGATTCACATATTGTTTCCTTTTGCCTGGTTTGGGGCACTTTAACCTCGGTGGGACTGCCCCTCTCTCACTCCCCAGACCACCCCAGGGATCTCTCCCAGCCATCTGTTGAGGGACCTGCACTTCCAGACACGGACAGTTGACTTTGATGTTAAAGCATGTTAAACTGCAAATACCCTCCTGAGGAAGTAACAGGTGACTGTGGGGTATCATTCTTAAACCTCAGAGACCTGGGCCAGTGACCTCGCTGCTGTTAACACTTGACATGAGTGAGTTCATCGAACTTGTTCCATCCGAGCTGACTCTTAGCTGAAAGCAGATCCTTGCGATAAAGGAACGTTGGTCTGCAGGGACAGGGCGAGGCTGTGCGTGTCACCTGGCAGGGACCACCTGAGTTGGATTCTGCAGTTTAGGAACTGGGCTCTCACCAAAGGAAAGCTAGAATAAAAAAGATAGAGAAAAGCAAGAAAGAAATTAAAAAGCACTCAAACTAAAAAACAAACAAACCAAAACCTAAACAAAAAACCTACAAGTTCTGGCTTCCCACTTCCTCTCTTTGCGGTAAAGATTTCCACCAGTGATTACAAAACTAAGTTCACAGAAGTGATAGTCCTTGGTGCAAGAAGTTGGTCACTGGAGGACTTGAACTGTTGGAGAAATAGGTGCTTAACACCTGTTAAGACGACTCTGGCTTTGTCAGCACGGTTCTAGTCCTGTTGTTTCTACAACCAGCTGTGTGGCTTCCAGAGTCAGTTTCCTCCTCCGTAAGGGAAGGTGTGGACTAGGAGGCTGTTTGCACCTGGAAAATTGGACACTCAGAGGCCCAGCTCATGGCCCATGGGCTGAATCCTGCCTGTAGACCTCTTTTGTTTTAATTTTTTTTAGTTAGTGCTAACATTAAAATAGAAGATTTCTTATAAAAATCTGGATTTCCAGCTTTTGGGAAAACAAAAAGATTCAGACTTTCCATCAACACTGGATCTGTATTTCCCACATATCAGTAAAAGACAGTTATAAGATACGTTAGATACAGTCCTTTCCAAGCCAGATCCTCACATTGCTACCAGCCAGGTCCCTGTGGGTATTTGAGTGTGGGCTCTGCTCTGGCTCAGGTCTAACTCCCTGGTAGGGCTCCGTCCCAGAAGACTGCCCCTCCTCTTCTCCACGTAGTCTACTCTCATACCTTATGGGGACTCTTTGGGGCCTGGATCTGCCTCCTCTAAGCATGAGAAAATATTTTGAGAAGCTGAGTTGAGCCCTCAATTGATATAAAATGTATGGAAAGTGATGGCCAGAAAAGGAAGTGAGTTTGGCCAGAGAAAACTAAACAAATGCCTTCATCAACACAAATGAAGAGGAGCTGATGAGGCTGGTCCGGTGGTGTAGTGGTTAAGTTCACACGCTCCGCTTCAGCGGCCAAGGGTTCGTAGGTTCGGATCCCGGGTGTGGAACACACCACTCATCAAGCCATGCTGTGGCGGTGTCCCACATACAAAAGAGAGGAAGATTGGCACAGATGTTAGCTCAGGGCCAATCTCCCTCAGCAAAAAGAGAAGGATTGGCAACAGATGTCAGCTCAGGGGCAATCTTCCTCACCCAAAAAAAAAAGAAACAAAAGCAGCTGATAAAAGAGTATCACAAGACCTATGAAAGGATATGGTTGTGAATAACGTTGCAATCCCATGCTACGTTCTTTCTCTATTCTCTAGTCTCATGACTCTTAATAGTTTATTGAAAAATAGTAACAGCTGTATCTATTGAATACTGACTGTTCGCCAGGCAGTCCCATGTGGTTAATACTGTTACTATTCCGTTATATGGATGAGGACGCTGAGCCTTAGATAGGTTAGGTTACTTCCACAGGTCACAAAGCTAGTGAGCTGGTGCAACTGGGATTTGAACCCAAGGTCTGATTCCAGAGTGGGAACTCTGGTGTCCGCGCCTTTCCAACTGGATTAGGAACCCCTTAGGGTCAAGGAACTGAGCGTACATTTTTGTATCTCTCCAGATAGACATGGATGCTCAAAAACTATTAACAGAAGGGAAGGAAGGGAGGGAGGGAGGGAGGGAGGGAGGGAGGAAGGAAGGAAGGAAGGAAGGAAGGAAGGAAGGAAGGAAGGAAGGAAGGAAGGAAGGAAAGAAGGGGGGAGGGAGGGAGGGAGGGGAAGGGAAGGAGTGGGGAAGGGAGAGAGAGAGAGAGAAAGAATACTGGTGGGGAGACAGGTAGAGTGATTTTCCAGAATATGTGAAGCTGCCCTACGTTTCAGTGATTTTCTAGTTCTGATTTGTTACCAGTAAATAGCTACACTTATTTCCAGTCCCAATCTCAATGGTACCCCCTCTATGAATCATTTTCTGACTCCGATGTTAAGTGGTGTCCACATTGCACCTCGTTCATGCCTCCACTCCTGTGCTTTCCACACTTACTGTAATTTCACGTGCCTGTCTCCCTCACTAGGCTCTGAGCTCTTTGAAGACGGGGTCTCCAGGTTACTGCCTGGTACCTAATATGGACACGAAGTCTGCAAATCAATGAATGGCCTTCTTTTGGAGCCTGACCACATATTAACAAATAATACTCTTCTATCTTTTCACTACTCAGCACTTGCTTTTTTTATGGTTTGAAGTGAAATTTGGGAAGCCTACATAGGAGTGATGATGGATCTCCCCATTTTATATTTGTCTGTTCTGAACCCACAAAGTCATAGAGAATAGGAAGGAAAAATAGAAAGAGGGATGCAAGACCAAGGCAGCTTCAAAGTGGTATATGCCACAACTTCCACAGGTAGCCTGTTTATTCATTCAACAACTATTAAGCAACCAGTGTGTGCTGAGCCTGTGCTCTGCAATGGGGTATGGCAGTAAGCAAAAAAAGTCAAGATTTCTTTTCTCATAAAACTTATATGTTAGTAGGGGGAGAGAATAATAAAGAAGTAAACAAACACATAGGATTTTTTAAAAATAACAAGTGCTATGAAAGAAGTAAAGCAGGGAACTGGGGTAGAAAGTGGGCAGGACGGGCACTCTAGGATGAGTGATCAGGGAAGGCTTCCCTGTGGAGGTGACCTTTAAGCTGAGACCTGAATAATGAGATAGAGCCAGACCTCAGTATCTGGAGAAGAGCATTCTGTGCAGAGGGAACAGCAAGTGCAAAACCACTGATGCCTCTTTGTGCCATTGGTCACAGGGATGAATATCTGAATATCTTCTAAGACTTGGGTGGTATATTATTTTTAATGTAAGTGATATGGTCCCCGATGTTCAAGGCCATTTATGATGTGGCTATGCATCTTATCTAACTAATCTAATTACCTTTTCTGTAACTGGCGATCTTTCCCTTCAATAGAGCTGATGCCTTTCCCCAATCCAATATTCATCCATGCCTCTGATTTTTCTCTCTTGTTCTTCTTGAAATATTCTTTCCCCTCCTTTGTCCTTCAAAGATCTGTTAAAATTCCATCTCCTTTGTTAAAAATGATTCTTCAGTTGGAGCTGTTCAGTACCTGGGCTGCTGGTGGTAGATAGGCAATACTACATAGGTGATAAAATTGTGTAGACCTAAAGACACACACACACAAATGAGTACAAGATCAGTGGATTGTATCAATGTCAACATCCTGATTGTCCTATTATGCTGTAGTTTTGCTAAATATAACCACTGGGGGAAACTGGGCCAAGTGTACATGGATCTCTCTGTATTATGTCTTACAACCGCATTTAAATCTATAACTGTCTCAATTTTTTAAATTGAATAACCGAAAAATTTTCTATTTTTCATGGAAACAATGACATTTAAGTTATTTTATTAATTTGAAAAAAATAGATTTTCAACTTGTTATGACCACCCATCTATAATTTAGTCTACACGTTTCTAACTTGCTCATTATAATGAGCAAAATGGGGCTGGCCCCGTGGCTTAGCGGTTAAGTGTGCACGCTCCGCTGCTGGCGGCCCGGGTTCGGATCCCAGGCGCGCACCGACGCACGGCTTCTCCGGCCATGCTGAGGCTGCGTCCCACATACAGCAACTAGAAGGATGTGCAGCTATGACATACAACTATCTGCTGGGGCTTTGGGGCAACAAAAATAAATAAATAAAATTAAAAAAAAAAAATGAACAAAATGCATTGTCTAGATAAAAACACACCAGTCTTTTACCTTATCAAAAAGGGAAGTGAGGGTCATCTGAAATAATTTCTTCTCAGTGAAAACTTGCTGGCACCTAGTAATTACTTCCTTCCCCTTTTTTTTATGTTCACAAATTGCCCTTCAAGAACTTTGCCCAGGACTGACATCTATGGTTTGCAGAATCAACTTTCTTCCCCTTTTCACAAATTGGAACAGCATGTACCCATCTACCGTCTCCTGGCCTCCCTCCCTGGCTCCAAGTCCCTGAAAAACTGCCAACAGTCTTCTCATATATAAACTCTATTGGTACCCCAGGTGGAATGTGTCCAAGCTTGGAGACATAAGCTCATTCAAAGCCAGGCGTTCACTTACAATACTCCACTCATTTTGTGCCTCAGTGTCTTCCTACTAATATTTGTATGAAGAGTATTCACTTCACAAAAGTGGGAGCAGGGAAGCTGGTGTTCTGAGGACTTCCTGGGCTGCCAATCCAGATTCCATCATCGTCTCGCAGTATGACCTTGAGCTAAGTTATCCAATCCTTTGAGCTTCAGTTTGCACATCTGTAAAATGGGAATAATAATAGCTATTATTATTATTATCAAGTTGTCAGATTGTAGTGAAAATTGAATGAAATAATATTTGTAAGAGTGCTGAGCATGAATTGATAGTAACCACAAAGCAAATGAGATGAATAGATCTGCTTCCTCATAGATATGTGGATTAATGGGACTTCAGAGTTGGAAGGTATTAGAGAACGTGCCCAGTCCTACCTCCCACTCAATGAGACCAGTACTCATGAAACAGCGAATTTCAGCACTGAACAGCTTCTCTCTCACGTTTCCATCACAACTTCTACTCCTGAGCAACAGACCCATGCTTTCCATGCTCCATCAAAACCTTTGAAAGGCTTTTTCTCAGGGCTGGCCCGGTGGCGTAGTGGTTACGTTTGCATGCTCCGCTTTGGCGGCCCGGGGTTCACAGGTTCAGATCCTGGGCGCAGACCTACGCACTGCTGGTCAAACCATGCTGGGGCAGGCATCCCACATATAAAGTTGAGGAAGATGGGCATGGATGTTAGCCCAGGGCCAATCTTCCTCAGCAAAAAGAGGATTGGCAACAGATGTTAGCTCGGGGCTAATCTTCCTCACAAAAAAAAGACCTCTTCTCTGTGCCAGGTACTTATAACCCTCTATCACATTAATTCTTACAACAACCTATAATGCACACATTTTCATCTCCATTTTACAGCTGTGGAAACTGAAGCTCAGAGATGTTAAGCATCTTGTCCTAGCTTACACGGTTAGTAAATGGGATTCAGCATGTCTGTCTGAATCTGAAGCCCCTGCTCTGTTCTGCACTATTAAACAGTCTTTTGAAAAAAGAATTGTGCCTATTTTTCTCAAGTCTCAGCTCATTCCCTTGTTCCTCTGCAATGGACTGAATGATGTCCCCTCAAAATTCATATGTTCAAGCCCTAACCCCCAGTGTGGTAGCACTTGGGGATGGGGCCTTCGGGAGGTACTTAGGGTTAGAGGAGGTCGAGAGGGTGGAGCCCTTGTGATGGGATTAGTGCCCTTATAAGAAGAGGCACCGGAGAGCTTGCTCTCCAACCCATCGCTACCCGCATGCCCACTAAGAAGAGATCAAGCGAGCACACAGTGAGATGGCGGCCTATGAGCCGAAACATGAGGTCTCAGAGTGGAACCTACCTTGCCAGCACCTTCATCTTGGATTTCCAGCCTCCAGAACTGTGAGAAACAGATTTCTGTTGTTTAAGCCACCCAGTCTACGGTATTTTGTTCTGGGAGGCTGAATACACTAAGACACTTTCATTGTATCTATGCCCTCCTTTCCCACCGTGGCCTTTTTCAAATCTGACGAATTAACGAGCTTGAGTGTCAGCCTACTCAGTCTCTCCAGCTCTCAGCTTCCTGCCTTCCCATTGTGCATTGTATCCTCAGTGTTGGTTTTTGACAGTTTTCTTAGCCTCTGGGGACGTCTTCCTGTTCAGTGTCTCTGGCCAGGTAATCAGACCTGTATTTCTCTCCTGAATGATTTGACGTTTGCCTTCATAAAATCTGACTGTCTGTTCTTGGGTACTCCAAATTTTAAAAAGACATGGTTCCTTCTCACCAAGACTCCTAGTGCCTCAAAGTGATCTGCTAGTCTCTGCTTGGGTCCAAGTTAGGCCCAGTCTGGCAGTGCCCTCTTATTCCTGTTTGGGACCTGGAAAAAAAACTGACTTAAAAAAACTTCAAAATTAAAATTAATATATGTATCTTTAAATGTCCACAAACTTAACATTATTGAAAGCGATTTACTGCACTCAATTTCTACTCTTAGTAGCATATAAATAATGCTATATAGTATATAGTATAGCAAAATATAAATAATGTTTGATGTAAACTGTGGGTTTATTTGAACATGTTTTAAATGATGTGGGGGTAGTAGGGCCTCTGAGAGTAAGAGATCCTGGGACCTACCAGAGTCTTCAATCAGCTCTGCTTGATTATGCATTCTTTCATACTTTATTCTAATTGCCCATGGCTCTCTTGATGCCTTAGTAAGACTGTGATTCAATAGTCAAATCCCTCAACATATTGGTGTTTCTACTATGAGTTAAGTGCTATGCTCATTACTCAGCGTGGGAGTGAGGGGTGATATACAAAAGATAAAATGGAGTCCCTACGCTTAAGGAGTTGAAGGTCTAGTTGGTTAGAAGGGGTTCATCTGTCCCAATTTTCCTTTGCCTCTCCTGGCTTCTTTCGGTTCCTCAAATTCACTGATCTCCTTCCTTCCCACCTCAAGGCCTTTGCACACACTGTTCCTTAGACTATTCTTCCTGCCACCCTTCTCCTGGCTTCCCAACTGCTATCCATTTATGAAGCAGATATTTATCTGTTTAAACATCACTTCCTTGGAGACCTTCCCTGCCTACACCCTGCCCCCCCATCCACTCTATCTAATTTAGATCCCTTCTGTTATTCTTTTATAACTTACTAATGTTTTTTGTGTTTTTGGTTTTGCCTTTACAGCACTTATCATTTGAAATTACTTTATGTTTGTTTATTTACTTGCAGTCTATCTTGCCTCATTTAATTATAAACTCTAGGAGTGTAGAAACCGAGTCTATATTGTTTGTTGCTGTATATCCAGTGCCAATCACATTGTCTGACAGACAAAAAGTGTTCATTAAGCGTTTGTTTAATAAATGAGAGAGGAAGGCCCACCCTCCTAAAGCAGTTAAATAGCAATGTGAAAATGCCCAGAATTAAAAGGAAATCACAATACTCTGTATGATACTATAATGGTGGATACACGTCATTATACTTTGGTCCAAACTGGTAGAATGTACAACACCAGGAGTGAACCCTGATGTCAACAATGGACTTGTGAGTGATAATGACATGTCAATGTAGGTTCATCAGTTGTAACAATTGTTTCACTCTAGTGAGGGATGTTGATAATAGGTGAGGCTATGCTTATGTAAGGATGAGGTATACAGGAAATCTCTGTACCTTCCTCACAATTTTGCTGAGATCTAAAAAAATAAGTCTTTTCTTTTTTTTTTTTATAATTTTTATTTATTTAATTTTTTCCCCCAAAGCCCCCGTAGATAGTTGCATGTCACAGCTGCACATCCTTCTAGTTGCTGTATGTGGGACACGGCCTCAGCATGGCCGGAGAAGCAGTGCATCGGTGCACGCCCGGGATCCGAACCCGGGCCGCCAGCAGCGGAGCGTGAGCACTTAACCGCCAAGCCACGGGGCCGGCCCTAAAAAAATGTCTTAAAAAAAAAAAGAAAATTAGAAAAGAGACATGGACCTATAAGGGAGGCGTTGAGAGACTTTCAAGGAAAAGGCAGGATGGACAAGATTTGGATAGATGAAGAGTGGGCTCAGGAGCTGAGCCCTCTGAGTTGGGGGAGTAGCTTGAGGAGAAGCCGGGGTGTAAAGACAGGTTTGCTGGGCTCAGAACAGTTGAAACACTAGCCTAGCTACCTGATTCCCTCTTGGAACTGATGCAAGACCAAATTAGACAGGCAGGTTCAGGCCATATTGTGGAGGGCCTTGAAAGCTATTCTAAGCGTAATGGGGAGGGCAAAAGGGATAAAAGGACACATATGTATGGTGATGGGTAAAAACTAGACTATTGGTGGTGAACACAATGCAGTCTATACAGAAACTGATGGACAATAATGTACACCTGAAATTATACAATGTTATAAGCCAATATGACCTCAATAAAATAATTAAAAAAAAAAAAAAGACTAATGGGGAGCCATTGACAACAGTGGTGACACATGAGGAAAGCAGTGGGAGATGAACTGCAGGGCAGACAGTGAACTGGGCAGAGAACAGAGATGGGGTTTGGGGAGATGGACCAGAAGACCCTTGTGCTTAGCCATGGTTGAGATTCTAAGGGCTCTTTGAAAGCAGGGATCCTATTTTTTTATACTTTTATATCCATCACTACACCTCATTAAAATCTAAATATTCAAGGTTTAAACCATAGCTGAGAAAACTAAGAAAAGAGATAATCTGACATGAATACACTAAATAGTCTATAATTGGAAAACAGTGTGAAAACATAAGCATACATTTCCTATGAAACTTTGAAACAATTTGAACCATGGGTTTATTTTGTTTTATATTTTATCATCAAGATCTGAGGTAATTAGAGAATGAATTTACATTTTTTCTCTCTAAATCAGGAAATAGTTATTCAATCTCTGTGGCATAGATGGAAAACAGGGGCAGAGAGGGAGAAAATCAGGACTATATTTTGTGTTTCTTGCCCAAATATTGCTACCATTTGCCTTGTGCTACCTAAGACATACAGCATGGTCTGCCTACTGAGCACAAATCACTAATTAGAACCACTAATCCGGTGGCTGGATTTACCATTGACTTCTGTGACTGGGCATCTCCATATATTTCCTCATCTGGTCTAGTTCCTTCCAAATTCCTCTTTGAAACAGAGCTCTGATGAGGTGAGAAAAATGCTTACCCCGTGTAAAACATAAAGCTGATACTAAAATGGCCTTGAATTAAAAGAGAATGTGAAATATAAATGTCTATGCATTTGTTAAAAACAGCAGCATTGTTGGTATTTTTCAACATGGAAGAAAGCCACGCAGCTGAGACCCACATGCCCCTTCTCCACTTTGTCCATATAGTAGACCCCTTGGTGATAGCTGGTCACACGGCCGCTTGGATCAAAGAGTACATTTCCTACTATCTCTTGCAGCTGGGTATGGACACGTGTCTAAGTCCTTCATATGTTCCTTGTAACATCTTTAAATAAGAATATCTTATAGTTTATATCATCTTTCTTTCTACAATATCAAAGCTTTTCAAAAGTTTTTAAAAATATTACCTGTTTCATTAATCAAAATTTAAATATCCATAGTGTTCAAGGTGTTATAATATTTTTATTACCAAAATACTTTACATCATGACTTTCCAACCGACTTGAGGACATTATTTTTTCTCATTTAATACCTATAAATTTCTTTGAAAGAAAATAGAATAATGAAGCAAGAAGCAAGGGGTAAAATTTCATTTTTAAATGTGAAATAATTTTCTTAGTAGTTATTTGCAAGAAAGGTAATTAGACTACCCATTTAACATTTTTTTTTTTTTTGGTAAGGAAGATCAGCCCTGAGCTAACATCCATGCCAATCCTCCTCTTTTTTTGCTGAGGAAGACGGGCCCTGAGCTAACATCCGTGCCCATTTTCCTCCACTTTATATGGGACGCCGCCACAGCATGGCCTGCCAAGCGATGCGTCGGTGCACGCCCGGAATCTGAACCCGGGGCCGCCAGCAGCGGAGCGCATGAGCACTTAAGCGCTACGCCACGGGGCCGTCCCCCGCATTTAACATTTTAATACCCAATTTAGGGTTAGTAATGTATAATTAACGCTACTTACATTTTACATGAAAAAACTGATGTATGAGAAGTATATATCAGTCAGGATTCTCTGTGGGAAGCAACAGAAACCAACTCTGGCTAATTTAAGCGTAAAAGGTATTTATTTTGTAAATATTGGGAAGGTCATAGAATTGCCCAGGGTGAGAAAACCAGGCTTAGAGGCTACAATGCAGAACTGACATGCCTGATGAAATTTACATTTGGTGGCCTGCCAAGTGGTACCACCTAGTGGAAACAAAACGTCCTGGCTGAGCAAGGGCACAGTTTGGTGACCTTGGCATGATCTTGAGGGAGAAAGGCATACTTGGCTATAAAAATGGGAAATTATGGCCTTGAGGTTTAAATTAAGTTTACATGATAGATGATGACCACTATTTCTAATTTAACTCAAGTACACACACACATCTACCATCTCATAAATCTTACAAAATTGAATCCACCAGACATTGTAAATAATGCATACATTGTATCTGTTGTATTACAAATACAGACTGAAACGCCCTATATTAAATGGCTACCTTATTTATTTGTGCATATTTAAGGCTCAAAAAGTTGCCCCCAAACTCTCAGTCATTGAAGCCACTACGAAGATTTAAGAGGGATTAAAATGGATTATTGGCGACAGTTCAGGCAAAGGCGAGGAGCCAGTCCTGGCATTCTGAGAAGGTTGCAGTACAAAACAGCTCATTAATTCTTCCTGCGACCAGAGCAGAAAGCACCTTTGTCCTTTCTGCAGATGGTTGTTGTAAGTTACCAAGATGCCTTCACTTTGGCTGGCTTCAGGGTTAGAGAGACAGAGGGACAAGTCTTGGTTTTGGTCATGCCCCTCAGCTCTAACTTGCCAACTTCTCAGGTTATCTGTGAGGATTGTAAGACCACCTACAAGTGTGGTTTGAGTGTTATTTGCTGCTTGTGAAAGAGGAAATGCCCCTCTGGTGTTCCCCCATTTCACTATCGCACTTCTTTTAAGACAAGAAAAGAGAGAATAGTCATAACAGTAAAAACTTCTAGCACTTTTTGAGCAGACGCTATGTTCCTGGGATTTGGCCAAACACTCAGATGCTTTATATCCTTTCATCCCCGTGAGAATTCTGGGCGGAAGGCGCGGCTACATCTCTGTTTTACAAATGAGGAAACTGAAGATCTGAAAAGTAGTGCAACTTTTCAAGGGAAAATGCATCAAGTGAGAGGCCGCCTGGATTAGAATCCAGTCTGGGTGATGGCAAAGCTGGGGACCCGAGCCACCACGCCACGCGATCCTGACCCTTTTCCTTCTTAGCATTTTTCCTAATAAGGACTGCAGTCTCTCAACACCCTCCTCTCCCCTTTGCATCGCTGTCTCTCACTGTTAGTCCCAGTGCAATGCCCTGGGAGTGTAATTATATTAGCATGGCTCACGGGTGAGCCTCTATGTTCATGCTGAAACCTCATAGAATCAGCCACAGAATGATGAAATTAACCAACTAAGTGTTACCGCCCAAAAAGGGGACTCATCTGCCCACTGCAAGATGTGCCAATATTCAAGAGGCAAGGTGGTAGGAGAGAAAGACTCTTTATTACAGCTTGCTAGCAAGAGGGAAGGGGGCCAACTAATGTTGGAAAGAACCATCTTCCAGAACAAAGACTACAGGCCAGTTATATAAGGGGCTGGTCTCCAGGTGGGGGAGGCAGCTGGTGTCCGGGTAGGGGCATCCATCTGGTCTTAGTTCCTTATAGTCTTTTGTTTTACTTGATATGCATCAGAGACCAGAGCAATGCCCTTTACCCTGATCTGTCAGTTGTCATTGATGATGGCTATCAGCACAGACTCTCTGCCCGGGGGCCATCACATTCCTAAGGAACTCAAAAGAACAAAGTTATCAACTTATAGCAGCTGGGAGGGGCCATAAAATCCACAGAGTATGTCTGGATTAGTTTGTCAGAGGTCATTCAAAGTTACAATAGGGTTTCTTTTCTACAATATGGTTTCCCTTATTCGACCTTGTGTTGAGCCGGTATCATAAGCACCATCTTAGAGGCCTCTGTTCATCTCCCGCTCCACCCACTCTGAGTTTGTGTCTCCCACATGGCATGTATCATTAGCAGCGCTGTCTATTGCAGCATTACCTCTGCAGGCTCGGGACCTGAGCTGCCTGCCCCCCCCCCAACCACGCCTGGCCACCAGGAAGACCCATCTAGGCTGGAAAGCTCGCCAACTGTAAGGCGTATCCATTTCCTTGCTTATCTGGCAGAAGGTGCTCCCCTCTGGCCTCAGCTTCAGTTTGTATTTCCCCTCTGGGCCCTCAGTCTCTGCATGCTGCTCCAGCCCTGAGTCCTGGCAAAGGAAGGGTCTTTCTTCTCAAACTCCCTCAGATTCCCCACTCGGGCTCAGGCCATCCTGCGCTAAGCCAGCCTTTTCCTATTGTCTCCTTCTGGAACAAGAGCGTCTCTGACATTCCAGGTTCTTGAAGGCTTATCCTCTGCCCCGAGGCCTTGTTAGAGCTACTTTCTGCTGGCAAAAAGCCAACTATGAGGTAGGTGAGTAAGGAAGGGGTTCCAGCTGAGCCTCCTCACTCTAGAAGTCTGCAGTCCACCAGAGTGCACACCATCTTCCACTGGAACTTTTTCAAAATGATTTTACTGAGGTGTTTTGCATGTCAAGAGTGCAATTCAGTGATTTTTAAAAAAATTTATCAAATGGTGCAATCATCAGCATAAACCTGCTTTAGAACATTTTCATCACCCCAATAAGATCCCTCATGCACATTTGCTGTTAATCGCTGTGCTCTCTCCCCACCCCCTACCCTGCAAAACCACAAATCTAATTTCCGTCTCTATAGCTTTGCTCTCTGTGGACGTTTCCTATAAATCTGATCAGCCACTATGTGGTCTCTTGTGCCTGGCTTCTTTCACTGAGCATAAGTTTTTGAGGTTCATCTATAGTTTATTCTTTTTTAGTGCAGAGTAGTTTTCCATTGTGTGGATATACCACAGGTTCTTTTTGTGTGTGTGTGTGAGGAAGATTAGCCCTGAGCTAACATCCACTGCCAATCCCCCTCTTTTTGCTGAGGAAGACTGGCCCTGGGCTAACATCCATGCCCATCTTCCTCTATTTTATGTGGGACGCCTGCCACAGCATGGTTTGATAAGCGGTGTGTGGTCCATGCCCAGGATCCGAACCTGCAAACCCTGGGCTGCCGAAGAGGAGCACGCGAACTTAACCACTACACCACTGGGCCAGCCCCACCACAGTTTCTTTACCATTCACAAGCTTTGATAAGCATTTAGGTTGTTTCCAATTTGGGGCTATTATGAATAATGCTGCTGCAAACATTTGTGTGCAAGTTTTTGTGTGGATCACTGGAACCTTTTTCAGAATTAATAGGCATTAATTGCTTTCACTCATGTCTTTTTGGTTTTCCTAGTCCTAATGGTCAAGTTCCTATATTTCTTTTGGAAACCACTCTCTAGCCCTTGGCTCATTTGGAGAGCAGAGGGGACTCAAACTCCCGAGCCAAGGAGTGATCACACGATCATAGTTCAGATCACTAGCTTCATCTATTAACCCAAATTCTGTCCGAACTTCTCAGAGACTCAGGTTCCACCTGGAGAAAGTGGAACTCCTAACAAATCCCCTGACACATATTTCTTCAGTCCAAGATGGTTTTCCTTTTTAAAAAAGTTTTAACAAATTTTCCATTGATGGATTTTCTGATTGTATGCAAACTCATAATTACAAAAAGTACTGCAATGAATAATCTTGTAATACGTCATAAGTACAGGACGTCTATAGAATAAATTCCTGGGAGTAGAATTTCTGGGTCAAAGGCACATGCGCTTATAATTTGCATAGATATTGGCAAACTTTTCTTCAATGAAGTGGCAATGTATGTGTGTTTCCTCATACCTTCATTGGCTCTTTAAATCCTAACTTTTTGATCTTAGCTAACCTAATAGATGTAAGGTGGTATCTCAGTGTGATTTGACTTGTATTTCTCTTTTTATGAGTGAAGTTGAGCATAATTTATATATTAAGAACCATTGTTATTTCTTCTCTAAATTCTCTGTTCCTGTCACTTTCCCATTTTTCTGTCATGCTTTGGGTCTTTTCCTTACTGCTTTGTAGGGAAATTAACCCTTTGTTCCAATAGAAGTGGCAAATATCTTGTTTCTTTGCGTTTTGGTGGGTTTTGCCAGACAGAATTTTATTTATTTATTTTTTTATTGTGGTAAAACATATATAACATAAAATTTACCCTTTTAACCATTTTTAAGTTGTGAAGAAACAAAATTAACCCAGTAAATTTGAAGATTTAATTGGCTTTATTAAATGATTCATGACTCAGGCAGCATTCCATCTAGCAAAGAGAAGGGCGCTCCAAGGAGTTGTACAAAATGGAAAGATTTATAGGCAGAAGGAAGTTATTAGCAAAAGAAAAGAAAGGATTGTTTCAGGCCAGGGTGTATTATTTTAGGGGGCTGGGAACTCAGGAGTTTTATCACACAGATGACCTCACCAGTGCTAATCAGGAAATTTCAGATTGGCTGTTAAAAAGGTCACATTCCCGGGCCGGGTTGAAACTGTAATTAAGCCTTGGTTTGCTGTTGTGGGGGTAGATGGCTCCATTTTGGGCCTTCTATTTCTTTTTTAACAAAGTGTACAATTAAGTGGCATTAAGTACAGTCACCATGTAGTGCAACCATTGCCATTATCCATTTCTAGAACAGAAATCCCAAACAGAAACTCTATACTATTAAATAATAACTCCCCATTCCTCCCTCCCCATAGTCCTGGTAACCAACATTCCACTTTCTGTCTCTAGGAATTTGACTACTCTAGGTACCTCATGTAAGTGGAATCGGACAGTATTTGTCTGTATTTGTGACTGGCTTATTTCATTTAGCATAATGTCGTCCAGGTTCATCCATATTGTAGCACGGATCAGAATTCCCTTCCTTTTTAAAGCTGAATAATATTCCATTGTATGTACATGCCACATTTTGTTTATCCATTCATGAAAATTTTATATAGTGTGGGAAGAATCCATCTTTTTTTTTAATGACTTCTGATACTTAGACCAATCAAGGGTATAAAAAAATTCTCCTCTAGTTTCTTCTACTACATTTATAGTTTAATTTTTTTTTTTTTGAGGAAGATTGGCCCTCAGCTAACACTTGTTGCCAATCTTCCTCCTTTTTTTTTTTTTCTTTTTTCTCCTCAAACCCCCCAGTACATAATTGTATATCCTAGTTGTATGTCCTTCTACTTCTTCTATATGGGATGCCACCTCAGCATGGCTTGATGAGCAGTGAGTAGGTCTGCACCCAGGATCCAAACCTGCGGACCCCACCACACCGAAGCGGAACACGTGAACTTAACTGCTGTGCCCCCAGCCTGGCCCCTGGTTTAATTTTTTTTTAATTTTACATTTTAAGCTTGGCTTCAGGGAAATTTATTCTTGTTGAATATGTGAAGTTTGCATCCAACAAAGGAAGAAAGCCATTTTGAAGACTGGGATCCCAAGAGACAGATTCTGGGACAGAGATTTGAGGGCAAGAAGTTTGCAGTGGAGTGCGCTCAGGAATACACCTATAAGGGAGTGAAGGAGGCAAAACTGGGCAGAGGGGGAAGTTGAGTTGAGATGCAGTGGCAACAAAGCTTCAGCCAATTCCATGAGCTCTGGACCTGGAAGGGCCTTTCAGAGCCGTCTTAAATTGAGGGAAGATGGCCAGGCATTCGTATTCCCACATCAACTGGTCAGTGGCTATGACGGACCCCAGGGCTGTAAGTTTGGATGAGGCAGCTCCCTTTGGCTGAGAGCAATTCCTGGGGAGGGACTCTGCCAGGAGCTTTCAGCAGACAACACTCCCAGCAGCTGGGGGAGACAGTGCCTTGGTCTTGAAAGGGGGATACCTATGGCACACCACAGCATCCTCTGCACCGCCTTCCTAACACCACCTGTTAATTAATGCATCTCTTTGCCACCTTTATTATATACACAATTCCACATGTATTTGGATCCATTCCTGGACTTCTCTATTCTACTCCCTTGATCTATTTCTTCATATATCAGTAGTATACTGTTTAAAAAATTATAGTTTTGGGGCTAGCCCAGTGGCATAGTGGCTAAGTTTGCACACTCCACTTCAGCGGCCCGGGGTTCTCAGGTTCAGATCCCAGGCACGGACCTACACACCGCTAGTCAAGCCATGCTGTGGCGGTGTCCCATGTACAAAATGGAGGAAGATGGGCACAGATGTTAGCTCAGGGTCGATCTTCCTCAGTAAAAGAGGAAGATTGGCAGTGGATATTAGGTCACGACCAATCTTCCTTAACCCCCCCAAAAAAATTATACTTTTATAATATATTTTAATGTATGCTAGGGCTAGTTCCTTCTCTGGCGGTCTAGTGGTCAAAATTTGTCACTCTCATGGCCACGGCCCAGGTTCGTTTCCCATTCAGGGAACCACACCACCCATCTTTCGTTGTCATACTGTTGTGGCTGTGTGTTGCTGGGATGCTGAAAGCTATGCCACTAGGATTTCAAATACCAGCAGCGTCACCCATGGTGGACAGGTTTCAGCTTCCAGACTAATATAGACTAGGAAGAAGGACCTTGCAACCCACTTCCAAATAAGTTGGCCATGAAAACCCTATGACTAGCAGCAGAGCATTGTCTGATACAGCACTGGAAGGTGAGAGGATGACACAAAAAGACCAGGCAGGGTTCTGCCCTACTGTACACAGGGTCACTAGGAGTTGGAATTGACTTAGCACTAACAACAACAATAATAAGTCCCTTCTTACTAACTTCAAAATTTTCCTGGTTATTCTTGCTTTCTTATCTTTCTTTTATAAACTTTAGATCAGCTTGCTAATTAAATTTGAGGGAGGGATGACCGAATTAAATTCATGGACTAATTTAGAGAGAACAGACATATTTATGATGTTGAGTCATCATCCTCTACAAGAATATGCTTTGACTTTGCATTTGTTCAAATTATCTTTTGGGTTCCTCACTGGTGTTCTAAAATTTTCTTTATACAGGTATTATGCATCTATTATTAAATTTATATCTAGCTATTTTATCTTTAAAAATTTTTTTGGTAATTGGGGTCTTTTCTGTGTATTTTTGACTGGTTGTCTCTATGAAGGTTAGTTATTTCTGTATATTGAATTTGAATGCAACCACTTTACTATGTTCTTTTACTGTTCATAGTGGTTTTTTGGTTTGTTCTCTTGGGGTTTTCAGACATACAGTTTTATCACTTTTAGATAATGACATTTTTGCTGTCTCTTTTCCAATTTTTCAGCCTTTAACTTCTTTATTTTGCTTAATAATCAAAAGTACAAGATATTTTAAAACTCTAAAACGCATAATTGACAAGAGAAGAGAGCTGTTGTGTATACTTTTACAGCTGTGGTTACCACACTGTCTTATAGTTATAATTATGTATTGTCATTCTAATCTTTTGGGTGGCTGTCTCCATTGTTAAATTATGATCTTCCTTGAGGGCAGAAACTGTTTTATTCACTTATATATCCCCAGCCCTAAACCTAGTGCCTCAATAAATGTTTGTTGAAAAATTAAAGAAAAACCAATAATCCAATCTTAAATAAGTTAAAATAACCGTCGTTTGCAAAGTGTCTGTCAGTGTCAACTGGCATTAATGTCAACTAGCCCTATTTCTCTTAAACTTTTTGAGACCAATGAACATAATGTTTTTAGGTCAGAACACCTTCCCACCATGGCCTGGTTCTCTGTTCTGCCAACCAAGTGTCGGCTTCAGATGCCCACCGACCTCTCTATCACCAGACACCGTCTGCCCGAGACTAAGTGAACTATGCTGGTCAGCTCCAGCGCCCTGGACAACCTGGAGAGCTGAAGATTTCAACTTCCAGGTGGAAGACAGAAGTAACGTGGGTGCCTCCGGTATTGCTGATACAGCATTTTGTAGGGCATAAAGGGAGACTGAAATCCTTCTCAACAGTTTCTATTTTTGTTTTCTGTCATTTCCAACCTTCTTTGCCAAAAAAAAAAAAAGAGAGAGAGAATCCAAATACGGTCTGGCCTAATTTGAGGTCTTCGAGTTTTATTGGTGGTCTAAAACATTCTCAAAATTGCACAAGGAGTAACTGACTCAGCCAGAACTTGAGGCTACGTCTACTGACTCTAAGTCTAGTGCTCTTTCCAATAGATGATGAAGTCACTTCTACTTGAATTTTACTCATCAGAAACCCTTTCAGTTCTTTTCTACTTTGGTGATGGTGGTGAGAGAGTGCCTTCCAATTTATTACAATGGTGTCAATATTCCCAGGAACATTAACACACAAGAGGAAATTCAAGTAACAATAAACATTAAAATCTCAGCCACAATTTGCAGAAAGGATACAAAGTACCAAGTAATTTAATTCTGAGGTACTATTTTACATGTATTAAACTACCAACAAATTCTATAGTGATAATTTCTAATGATGGGAGATTATGCTGAACTGCTCCTTCATGCTGCAGTATGAATTGCTATAATTTTTTTGGAAAGCAATTTGGTAACAGATACCAAGAGACCTCAAGAGAGATGTTCAAACACTTTTACTCGATCATCCTACTACACAGAATTCATATAAGGAGTTAATTCAATTGAAGATGAAAGCCATCTGAAGAAAGATAATAATTTTATGTAAGACATACTCTATAATAATAAAAATAAACCTAAATGTTCAACAACAGAAGGATGATTTTAAAAAATGCTACATCAACTGAAGGGAATGTTATAGTGAAATTAAAGTTGTAATTATGACTACTATGTAATAATAGGTGAAAAGAGTGCTTTATGACATAGTGTTAAGTTAAAAAATAAACACAAAAGTACATGTACACAAAGATAATAATCAAGCAATATATATACATATATCGACTAGGGAGAAACAGAAAAAAAATAAAGTAGATGTATTAAGGAGGTGAGATTGATACAATTAAAAACTGTCACAAGTTGGACACCCCAGAAAGCAGACTCTGAGATGGAGATGTGAATGCAAGAGGTTTTTTTTACGTCTCTATCCCTCAGGATCAGCACCCGTGGGGAGTGACGGCAGCAGAATGGGCGGTGGGGGGGAGTTGGGCTGCAGTGGATTCCCTAGAGGAGCTCTGAAGCTGGACCAGCCATGGGTAGCAGGAGTGACTTTGGGTGAAGCAGCTCTCTCCCGCCCGGCGGCCATCTTTCCCTGGGGGAAACTTATAAGAGGAAGGTTAACGGGAAAAACTAGAGTCTCCGCCTGCAAACTGGAGACTACGGCTGACCTCGAGGCCCCACCTAATACTCATTACCTCCATCTTCCGCTATCTGTGAGAGAGTGCCCTCGCCCTTAGCCAGCACTGTTGCTGGTCTAGGTCCTAGGCTTTCCTAAGTGGGATGACCCAGACTCTTATGCCTTAGGGGCCTGAGCTCCTGATCACTTTGCCCTTCTCAGGCTAAGGCTGCTGCAAGGCAGTACCAAGTAGATCATCTGGCGTCAAATATATTCTCCATGCCCCCTGCTATAGAACAACAGTCCTACCCCTCCAGATGATGATTAGGCCAATTACCCATTCAGGCAAATGACTTCTTTCCATGCCTGCTGAGTTCTTGGCTTGAGGAAGCCGAAGCGACTAGGCAGCAGACGAAGCTTGAATGGAATTCTTGCTATGTACTCTCGGATGTTCCACATCTTCTTCCTGGGACTCAAGATATCTAAACTCTCAGAGCCCAGAGATGCAGGAACAGAAGCAAAAATTCTCCCAGTGGGTCTCTGGGAGTGCGGGGAACCTGGGCCACTCCTGCTTCCGCCCCTTGGTTTTCAGACCCGTCTAATCTAACTATTAGGGACACTGCACCGTATCATGGTTGTTGATTTAGGGTACGTACTGTAAGGTATCACCTCCAAGCTGGCCTTTCCATTGCGTCTCAACAAGCCATTCCATTGCTCTATCTGTGTGACGTAGTTTGGGATAGGGCCAGTAATTCTCACGGTCGGGTACCCACTACCATACCTTATTTGCTATAAAGTGTGTCCCTTATTCCAGTGTGATCTTTTGTAGGATCCCCTCTATATGGATCAAACTCTCCGTAAGCCTTTGAATAATGGTGCTGTCTTGGGCCCTGTAAACAGCAAAGGCAAACTCAGAGCTGGAATATTTGTGGATTCTAGTCAAGATGAATTGTTGCCCCTTCCACAGTGGAAGGAGTGCAATGAAGTTAACTTGCCACTAAATGGCTGGTTGGCCTCCCCCAAGAGATGGTGTGTATTAGGGACATAGAGCTTGTCTCTACTGCTGGCAGGTTGGAGCAGTAGCTTTGGGAGCAGCCGTTGCTCAAGCAGTCTTGCTGCGTGGGAGCCCATGCTGTCAAGCCCATGCATATCCTCCATCCCTGCCACCATGGCTATGCTGTTGTGCCAACATCGAGGCACAACGCAGAGGTTGGCTGACATCAACTGGCTGAGTCATTCTGTCTACTTAGACCTTAGTCTCTTCCGTGGTTCAGTCAAGAGTTCTTGGTGTGAAAACAGACTGATCAGGAAACTGAGCAAGGGATCATGAGTTTTTATTGGGACAGCTGCCCTCAGCCTCTTGATCATTCATCTTTGATTATTTTGATTGGGTACATGGAATCAAACTCTTGTTGGCTGGCCATCTATCTTGCCTGTAAGGATGCTCTGTTCTATTACCATAGCTTTCAGTGGGGCAGGCTGCTCTTGCCACCTCTCCAACCTTGCCTCTCACTACAATAATTGAACCCACCTAGCCTCTAATGGTCAAGCACTGCCATGATCTCTAATATTTCAGGCTATTATCATCCCCATTGTTATCAAGGAGCTTAATTTTGTAATGACATCTCTTACCATGAGCTCTGGACTATACAAGAGAGCCACCAGTGCATTTCTCAGTGAATCTGATGTCCCTCTTACCAGGTCCTTCCTTGTTGCTTTAGTAAATGGAACGTCCTCTGAGCCTTCACATGGAAAATAGTCATCTGGTGAGGTTTCCAGCCTCACATTACAAATCCACTCAAGCAGGCGCTCTTCTATGAGATATTTGGTTCCTTTTTCCATTGTCTGCCAAAGAAGTTCTGGAATTAACTCCTTATTGAGTGTGAGCATCACTTTCTCCAAGTGTCTGAGAGCCATCCTAGCAGCATGTGCTGAGGTCCCTGCCAGGGTCTAATAATCATATAGCTCAGGAGGATGCTCCCATATCAATCAAGACTCCCATAGCCAACTTTATGTTCTACTTCCACTTGATCCCACACCCTCAGAATCCAATCCCATACATGCTGTACCATGCTGGTACATCCCGGCCAGGTCCTGCACCTCCTTCAAGGTATTGTAACCACGGGCCCGCTAGGACCAGTTCAACTGACCCCATCTCTTATCAACAGAGTGATTAAGAATTGTCTTTCAGAAAAACTGCAAAGTAACATAGCCAGAGCATGCACAGGAGAAATCTTGACCTGAAATGACTGCAGAACCAAAGATCCTCCTCCTCTTAGAACCCAAGGACTGGTACACAACCGGAACTTGAAAGTCGGACTCTTATTGGAAGCGAGGGGTCCCTCATTCAGGAAGATCCAGTGTTAAAATTCCATCCCTACCTCATCAAAAATGTTTAGAACCGTATCACAAAAGTTTAGAACCTCATCATAAATGTTTAGAACCCTATCATAAATGTTTAAAACATTACCATAAATCTTTGGAGCCCACCAATCAAAACTTGTCCTGCCTGTGTTTCCACATGCCAGCCTGTTCTCCCTAACCTCTTAAATTTTGCCGCAAATCCTGAATCGGGGAGACAGATCTGATGGCACACACCCCCCTCTCTCCCTTCAGGTCAATCTGGCAGAATATAGCTGATCTCTTTTGCCAAAGGCTGATACCATAATTAATTGGCCATTTATGCACATTGGGCAAGAGAACCCCAACTTTGTGTGGTAATAGTATGGTCCCTTTCCTCCTGAGCAGAATTATTGCATCCCTGACTGGGTTTATTGTGACTTAATGGGCTATGTTATCAGCTATAATGGGTTATAAAAGGTCTAGTGACAAGAAGGAAAGTGGTGGCAGATTCTGATGGGGACACATGTGCCTTGCAAGTCAGAGGCCTCAGCACCATCCTCAAGTGAGTGATGAGCACTAGCCTTTGACGGGAAGGGTCAGGCCCTTTCTGCAGGCCTAGAGGCTTCAGGGGAATATGCAGATTCAAGATTTTCATTGTATCAACCCAAACACCCACATCCCATTTATCAGGGCCCCACTCTTTCCCAGGCAGAGCTTAGAGTTCCCTGTAGCCGACCTGCCAGTGAGAACTCAGTCTTTTCTGGAGTTCTGCTGCTTTTATGCTAAAGCCCTGAGCCTGACCTTCAGTTTTATCTGCCCTCCAGCTACAGGGGATGAGTCTCATTGTACTCTGCCAAGGAGGCCCTCTGGCTTTTATGTTTAGCTTTTAATTGCTGATTAATCACCTCAGCCTTTCCTTGTTTATCTCCCGAACATCTTTTGCCCCCAGCAACCACCTTCTGATACCATTATCTTTCTAATTATGAATTCCCTCCTGCTTCTCAAATACTGGTTCCAGTGCTCCAGCTGGTACATTCCCTTTCAAAGCCACGCCACCCCAGAGTGTCAACAATCCACACTGCTGCTGGGGCCCAGCTTTATCCGTGCTCTACCTCCCACCCACAATGGGGCCCTTATTTCCAGCCAGCTGGTGGGTGACCCAGCTTTAGCATCTGCTCTCTTACACCACTCCTGCCACCAACTGTCACAAGCTGGGTTTCCTGGGAGGCAGACTCTGCAGTGGAGATGAACACGCGGGAGGCTTGTTAGAGAGCGCTCTGGGACCGACATCTGTAGGAGTGTGAAGGAGCAAGGATTGAGCAGAGAGATGTTTGGCTGTGACACCGTCACAACATGGGCCTCATCAGATGCCATAAGGGTCTCTGGAACTGGGATGGCTCTGATGCGTTGTCCTCCAACTGAGAACGTTGAGCAGTCATTGTATAACCGCCCAAAAGGGGGTTCGTCTGCCCGTGGCAAGACACGCCAATAGTCAAGAGGCAAGGTGGTAGGAGAAAAAGGACTTTTTATTATAGCTTGTTAGTGTAGGGGGAAGAGAGTGAATCTCCCTCTGCCCTTTCCCTTAAGGTTCTTCTGGCTGGCCAAATAATCAACAAGACAGGTTAGCAGGAGAAAATAATACCAAGTTTAATAACATGTATACATGGGAGAAAGCAGGGACACTGCGTTTCTCAACACAATAGCAGAAATTCTCGTCTTAAATATCATTTTCAGCCAATGACATAGGAGGATTTTGGGGGTGGGGGGAGTCAGTTACAGGAGATTACCACTAAAGCACAGTAAACAAGAGTAAGGTTTATTATGTAGCTCAAGGCCTCACCTTCCACATTGATAAGTCACTAGAAATGAGCTCATCCCCCTCTCTTCTCCAAACAGAGAGGGAGATACCTTTACAAATGGAGATTCCCCTTATAAATGTAAATGATTGTCTGGCAACTCTTCGCAGGGTCATCCAGAGAATGTGGCCAGAGAGACAGAACTTCTGATAAGAGGGGCTTGTTGGTGCCTTTCCCATTGTAACATTTACCCTACGTTATCTTTACAGCCATCATGATAGATCTGTTCCAGGAAGGAGCCACCATGTCAAATTCTTTAGGCAGTTAGTGGGGGAGGTCAAATGTCCCTAGAGAAAACAACCAAGGTAAAGAGATAGATTTCAGGGTGGCCAAATCTTGATCTCCCACATTAGCAAGAGGGAAAATGGCCGACTCATGTCTGAAAGAACCATCTAGGGGGGCACAAAATCTTACAGCAGTTTTATAGGCTGGTGGGTTATAGGTGAGGGGCTTAGCTCCCTTCAGCAGAGGATAATCACAGGAAGAAGGTCTTAGTTGGGATCTGTCAGCCATCCAGTCTTGCAGCAGCTGGATGAAGACAAGCCTGAAAGGAGGGCCTGGGTCTAGGCAACACTGCAGTGTCCTCTACAAACACTTTAAAGTTGTTGTAATTGTATTTTAATAGTAAAAGAAGTCAAATTACTTAAAAAAAATTGCTGAGGAGAAAATGGTGACACGCTTTGTGTTCTTTGGTCCAGAGACTTTGGTCCTGGGGATGTTTCCCCACCTGAAGAATGGCTCAGACCTCCCACAAAACAAACAGAAACTTGGGAACGGCTTGGCCAGTGAACCTACTGATAGGGGGTCAGTGACCCTAGCCTGACTCACCTCTCCCACCCTACCCAACCCAGGCCACAAAGAGGTGGGTCAGGTGTAGACTGTGGGCTGCTGCATAGCAGAACTGGCAGGCAACCTGTGTAACCTGAACCAATTAATCAAGGCCTGCATGCTTCTGCTCGGACACCTATTGCCACCTGGCACCCACACTAAAAAGAAACATAATCTGACACCTAAGACCTTGAAAAATAATGTATGTCTTTACTGAAGTCTGGTGAAAATGTGGCAGGGACGTTTTATCACACTTCCTAAAAAAAAAATTATACCTCCCTGGGGGCCAGCCTGGTGGCGTAGTGGTTAAGTTCGTGTGCTCCACTTCAGTGGCCCGGGGTTCACAGGTTCGGATCCCGGGTGCAGACCTACGCACCACTTATCAAGCCATGCTGTGGCAGCATCCCACATATAAAGCAGAGGAAGATGGGCACAGATGTTGGCCCAGGGCCGATCTTCCTCAGCAAAAAGAGGGGGATTGGCAACGGATGCTAGCTCAGAGCTAATCTTCCTCGCCAAAAAAAAAAAAAAAAAATCATACTTCCTAAAAATCCTATTTGGACAGCTCATTCCTAACTTCCATTCATTCAAGCTGCTGCTTTCCAAACCTTTCTTTTCTACTGCCGGCAAAACTCCAAAGACCCTTTCCTCCACCTGTGGATTTAGTCCTTTCTTTCACAAGTATATATGCAAATTAATTTTATGTATATCAGTCAGCTCAGCCTCTCTCTGCACTTTTCAATTCTCCTGTTCTCATCACCCTTAACAGCGTGCAAAGGGCAAACACAGACTCCTGAACAGAGGAGGGGATGTAAAATTTGACCCTATCACGCTTGAACTGGTAAAAATGTTATATATTTTTAATGCTATGTTCATGGTGACACACTTCACCAGAGGAGAAGAACCCAACAATAAATTAACATGTGGGAACCGTTCCTTCTTTAGAGCTGCCATCTTATTACTCTATGACCACCTGTCCTCTCCTCAGTCCCCTCCTTGTCCATCAGTGTTTCCATGGTGCTTTGTCTGGAACAGACCTGGCTGCCTCCCACTTATCCTTTCAAAGAACACTCATCTTTGCCTGATGGGGAGAACACACGCATGTGAGGTGCAGGCTTCTACATATACACAAACACAATTTTGCGTATAATTTCGGTGAGTTCATGGACCCCTGAATAAGTCTCAGTTAATAACCGCTTAATTAGTTTCCTTGCCTAATTTCACTTCCTGAAATCTTGACCCCAAAATTTTAGCTAAACTAATAACGTACTTAGATACCACGACAGGATGCAAAATTCATTTTTTTATATTGGCAAACGAATCGTCCTTATAAATTACATAAAGCACACATAAATTGTGTACTAGCAAAGCCGACTTTTTAATTCATTCATTCCTTCCTCTGTTTCTTATTCACTCATTCATTTAACAAATATTGTTTGCTAAGTACTTACTCGTTTGGAGTAATACATTTATATAAAATCAATCTCCAACTTTAAGAATCAAACTAGTTAGGGGAGAAGCGATATGTAAATAGACAATTACAATGGCGTGCTGTGACAGAGCAGGCTGTAGGAGCCTCAGGGAAGACAGGCGTGAAGGGAGGGCAGCAGTGGGCAGGGCGCCTAATTCAGCTTGGGAGTTGGGTATGGCTGAGAGGGGTTTCAGGGAGAGCTTTTTGGACAAGGTGGCACACAAACTGTATCTTGGGAAATTCTTGAGTTTTCAGAAGACATGAGTGGAAGAAAAATATTCCCTCCAGAAGGGATAGCGTTTGCAGAGCCCCAGAGGCAGGAGGGAGCCTGGTGCACTGGAGGGCTGTCACTGGTTTGCTAGGGCTGGCGCTGGGTGTGGATATGGAAACTGTGCAAGAGGTGCAGCAAGGGCCAGGTCACAGAGGGCCTGGAATGCTGCTCGGAGGCATTTACCCCTTACCCTCGGCGGGATAGGGAGCCTCTGGAAGCCATTTCGCAGGGCATGACAGAATCAGACCTGCACAGAGCATGGGGGGGCAGGTGGTGGGGCTCACACCCATGCACGGAGATTGCTTCTGTTATCAGTTGCATTTAACGTTTGAAAATAATAATAAATAATTGAAATTGTAAATGACTTGCTCTTAATAAATTAAAGCAGATACTTGGTTATACCTTTATACAACAGCTCTCTGAGCCACTTGCTTTTAAATGTTATTTTAAATGGAGCTATCACCAGGGCATTTCTCACGTCCCAGCTTATCTTCGCTCCAGCTTTTAGAGAGACACCTGATAGAACCTCTAATACCAGTGGAGATTAAAATAGTGTTTCTTTATAATTTTATGTTTATTTCCACTTTCTTTTTATTTTTCCCACTGATTATATTTTTAGTTTAAAAAGGAGAGAAAATATAAATGAAGAAAACATGCATAGAAGATTAATATTATTCAATGGATACTTTACTTACTCGTATATTTATAATACTCTTTTACGAATATAATACCCCTTCCCTCAGTAGTCTGTGGTCTATCTGCTTTACTTTCCAGCTAAATTTGCATTAGAACTTAGATAAACTCAAGGGACTAGGTAATGCCTGTGCATGTCATTTGTTGTAGCAGGAAGACAATTTTTAAAATCCAAGCAATGCTGGGGTAGTAAAAAGAACACAAATTTTGGTAACAGACAGATCTGGGTGCAAATCCCAATTCTGTTAGTTACCAGTCGTGTAACATTGGGCAGGATATTTAACCCTTCTAAATCTTAGTTCCCTTTATGTAAAATAGCTCTAACAGTAATTTCCTTGCAAGATTGTTGGGATAAGTGAAAGAACATGTACTCAGTGCGTTTATAGGTGCTTAAAAAGTGGTGGTTAAGGGCCGGCCCCGTGGCTTAGCAGTTAAGTGCACGTGCTCCACTACTGGCGGCCCGGCTTCGGATCCCGGGTGCGCACCGACGCACCGCTTCTCCAGCCATGCTGAGGCCACGTCCCACATACAGCAACTAGAAGGATGTGTAGCTATGACATACAACTATCTGCTGGGGCTTTGGGGAAAAAAAAAGGAGGAGGATTGGCAATAGATGTTAGCTCAGAGCCGGTCTTCCTCAGCAAAAAGAGGAGGATTAGCACGGATGTTAGCTCAGGGCTGATCTTCTTCACAAAAAAAAAAGTGGTGGTTAATAGTAGAGAGATCACTGTGAAGGTGATGTGGAGGTGGACTCTGAGGCTGGGTTACTTACCAAGACTAGATGCAGAAGACTCCCTCAGGCAGATAGGCAGTTAGCCCAGGAGGCCTAAACTAAGGCATTTGCAAAGGGGAGAGAGAATAACTTTTAGAAATATTAAAAACTTGATGGTTGTATTAGTGTAGGCTAACTACTTTAACCCACAACTCCCCCAATCTCCATGATATGATAAAATAAAGGTTTATTTTTCCCCTGAGTTAGTTCAGGTCGTCTGAGAAGCAGATGCCAGGATGACATTAGACATGCAAGAGATTTATTGGGGAAAACACCTGTGAAGGATAACTAGGAGGATGCCAAGGGAGGCAAGGAGAGCTTTCAGACCACAATGCAAGTCTGATATCTGCAAAGGAGAGGGGCAAGGAAGGAGGATTGGGTAGGAAGAGTCCCAAGAAAGATTCAGCCAGGCCAGTGGAGAACCCATGAGTCAAAGTCACCTGCTGGAGGAATCCCGTTTCTTACAGGAATGAGTTTGAATTTGTGCTCCCACCACGCTCAGTCATTGGCTGGGAGCAGCCCAGGGGAAGTGTAGCCTTGGCTCAAACACAGTGATAGTCCAGTGGGGCAGCAGCTGGGGCCATGGTAAATCTTGCTCCCCAGCAGGAGCTCAGAATGGCACACTTTAATGACCGCACACCCCCATATCAGAGTACAATGCAGATTAGTTCTGGGAGTTGCAGAGCTCCATTGAGTGGTTCAGGGATCCAGGCTCATTATATCTATGGTTCTGCCCTCCTCTAGGTTCCTGAAGTTCTCTCCATTCAGTTGGCAGATAGGGAAAGAGAACACAGATGATGTATGAAAGGTTTCCATGGCTTTCACCTGGACTTTGCTCCCATTACCTATGTTCAGATTACTGTGGCCGGGATGCAGTCAGATGGCCACACCTAACTGCAGGAAGACTGGAAAATATAGACCAACTGCAACCATTTGCATGAGGCAGATGAACAACGCCCCTGGTTTCTGGCTTAGATTACTGGATAGATAGTGGTGTCTTTCGTTGATATAGAAAATACAGGAGGAGGATGCTGGCTTCAGAGGAAATGGAGCTATCTAGTTACCAGCTGAATATTCAAATCTGGAACTCAGGGTTAGAGATAACCCAGGTGGTGGTTGAAGCCATGAGTTGATGAGAGATAGTCTTAGCACCAGGAAAGAAAAGGGCTAAGAACATAATTCTGAAGAACACCCAAATTTAAGAGACTATGTGACTCAATGTCTATTTCAATCTCCTTTTAGTGTGCCTTCCTGTACTGCAGAGTTGGAAAGCTAAAAATGACATTTCCCAGACTTCTCTCTCCCATGGATTCTGTAAGTCAATTGATAGCTTATAATTATCCCTTTCTGCTCAAACTAGCCAGGGTGGGTTCTGCCCTTTGCCCCTAAACCATGACGGGTAAGTCAGAGAAACCTGAGCCTTTGAAAGAGGTTGCGAAGGAAAGGACAGAGAAATAACACTAAAACCAGGACACACTGCTGCCCCAGAATCAGGGGAGGGGAGAGTTTCAGTAAGCAGTCAGTGATTAAATGCTGCAGAGAGGCCAAGACAAATGTAAAGCAAAATAACGCAGCCAGGGGTCACGGGTGGTCCTGACAGGAGCAATTTCCGTGAAATAGTAGGGGAAGAAGTCTGATTGCAGGAGGTTTAGGAAACTCTTCCGTTTTATTTAGACTCAATTTATGAAGTAAGAGTGAGGTGTTATAGTCAGGTATTACCATATGGTGGAAGATTATTCAATGCTTATGACTGTGCCTGAAAATACAACATGGCGGGCCAATCCCCTAGATGTAGGAATTTTTCTTCTGGCATCCTTTATTAAAGGAGTCTCTAGCCGTAGCTCTGTTAATTCTGTAAAATAGTTCTCTGAACTTCCGTTTTTAAAAGAGAGAAAGATCCTTTAGAAAATGGATGTAGTGACATGTAGCCTGCCTTCTGCACAGGCATAATGGCGTAGGAGAGAAAATCACAGGATCTGGACTTGGCTAGACCGACGCCTTAGTCCTGGTTTGCCACTAGTCCTTTGGCAAGTTACCTACACCTAGCTTTCTCCTCTGTCAAATAGGGATAATGTTATCAACCTCCAAGAGTGGTTATGATGATTAATTGAGGTATTTAAGGCATTTGGCATAGGGGCTGACAAGTAAAAAGTACCCAGTAAATGGTTCATTTTATAAGTGGTCAAAAATACCTTTTGGGAAATAATGACCATTACTGCCTTCTTCACAAGGGTTGCTGGCCAAATGAGATAATATAAAGAAAGCAGAATATAAGGTCTATTATTAGAATGAAAGTAGACCATGAGAAGGTCACCCCTAAACTAGAAATTGACCAAGTTCCTTGACAACTAGATTGTACTGAGGAGAGCGTGGGGAGGGCAGGGCCAGGAGAAAGAGGAATTGAAGAGAAACTTCAATTGTTTTACAGTTTTTCCCAGGGCTGGCCCTTCTTGGAATAACAGACACTCTGCCGCAAAAGGGCAGTTGATTAATACATACTTGTTGGTAAAGACAGAAACTCTGTGCCTGGGAGAGCTGGGTAAGTGGGAGGGCAAAAGGAGCAGATACATTTGCTTGAAATTGGGTAAAGGATTTATGTACCAAGAATCTCAGGGGGCCGGCCGGGTGGCGCAGCGGCTGGGTGTGCACGCTCCGCTTCCGCGGCCCAGGGTTCGCGGGTTTGGATCCCGGGTGCACACTGACGCACCGCTTGTTAAGCCATGCTGTGGCCGCGTCCCATATAAAGTAGAGGAAGATGGGCACAGATGTTAGCCCAGGGCCAATCTTCCTCAGAGAAAAAGGGGAGGATTGGCATTGGATGTTAGCTCAGGGCTAGTCCTCTTCAAAAAAAAAAAGAACCTCATTCTGGCTGGCTTCAATGCCACACTTCCCTCCTCTCCCTGCCTCTTTCTGGGCCTCTGCAGAAAGCACACACCAACTGTGTACAAAGTAAGAATACAAAGTAGCTTACTCGGAGATAAACCACCCGCTCTCGTACAAATAGGAAGCCCAGAAATCCCTGGAGGTGAGTGAGTGAGATTCTCCTGCTCCCCTGCCGAGCCCAGCCCTGCCCTTGGTGCTCCGCTACCACAAAGTGGAATTAAACTCCCTTCTCCCCAGGCCCCTTTCTTTGTTCCTCCTCCTGGAAACACATCCATAAAGGTACCTACTGGTAGCCAAAGGTGGCCCTCTGATGCCACCCCCTTACCCCCTGATCCACCCCCTACTCCAACCATCACTTTATCCTTATACTTGTTAGAGACTAAACACAGTCAAGGGAGAGAGTTCTCACCGTGGATTATTTTATTTTTTCCGCTCATTGTTGTTCTAATCAGCAGTCATCCGTCTTCCCGGTTACCTCATTCTATAAGGTCAAGAATTTAAAACTGTGTTAGAGTTCAAGGTCAGGCTGCCTTCTGCAGCTGGAGGCACCCCCCAAAGCCCTAGCTTTACTCATCTGGCTGCTGTCGGGGACCCTTAGGGAATGGGCGGAATGGGCAAGTGGGCAGAGGCGATGTGACCAGCTCCACCACCTGCTGAACAGGTGTCAGTGCTGTCTGAGTCATTCCGCGAAGAGGGACAGCCCTGGCGCTGGCCCAGGAGAGGCTTAGTAAATCCCTGCTGATTGCTAACCTCTGAGACCTCACTTCCTATAATTTCCCCAGACAGACCTGTGATTACAAACGCCCAACCTACTAATCACTGCCCAAACCCAGGTGTTCTGAAGAAGTGGGTGTAAGCTTGTATTTAAAAAGAAAACGATAAGGAGCTATTTGCCCAGCAAAGACATTCTGTAGAGCAGGTCCCATGTACACATTGTACTGCCTTCCTCCATCTTCCCACAGCACCCTACAAAGTCCCCACAAGCCACCAAATTAGGATGATATTGTGGCTGTCCTTTCTGTAGGCTGTGCTCCCATTTTTATAAAAGATGATTTAATTTTATTCAAATCAACCCATTGAGTTTATACATTTATTTTAGCATCTATTCTATGTCTGGCACTGTGAGGGTGAGGCATGAATTACAATATTGGGGCTGCCTTGAAGGTACATCCGACAGAGTTAGAGAAATAAGCACCTTTACCATTTCACAGCGATGACTGAGGCCAGTAGATTCAAGTGCTTTAGGTTTCCTCCCCTTCACCATAGACCTTCTGAAGACCATAGCCTGTTCTTTCCTCCCTCCCTGTTTCTCTGGGGAAGAAAAATGGAGATCTTTATCCAAGGCTTATTCCTCTATGGGATTTGAACCTCACGGGAGACTTTGTTTCATTCATCAGCTTTCTCTTTTATTGTCAACCTCTTTGCACTTGCCCTAGAAACATGTCCAAATCTAATCCATCTTTACATTTCTTTATCTGTCTTCCCTTCCTCTTGGGATATAATTTTTCTTCTCCCATTCATGCTATCATTTACTCATTAATTGAACAAATGCGAAGTGATGACACTATGGGTAAGGCCTCTCCTAGGCTGGAGACATAGAAACAAATAAGGTCCTTGTGTTTCAGGAGCCCACTTTGTGGTTGAGGAGACATTCAAACAGGTATCTATTGGTGGCACCTTTCTCCTTCTTATCACTGTCAAAATTCCTGGAAGAGTAACCACCTATTCATTACTCAGTCTCTGTGGCCCACACAGCTCTGAAAAAGCCTTCAGGAAAGTCAGCTGGGACTTCCTATTTCCAAATGTCCTGTCTTCATCTCAGCGCTTGCTCATCCCAGCCCCCTTGCCGGAGTTGACATCTTGCTGAACTCTTGTCACAACATGGTTCTGCAGACAGAGAGCTCCTGTTCCAGCTACACCACTTACTAGCTGTGTGGCCTGGGTGTCACACATCCTCTCTGAGACTCAGTTTACCCTGATACTCTGTCAACTGGGAATTTAAGTAGCCCATGTATCAGGGTTATTGTGGGGATTAAATGAGATATCATATGAAAAGTTCCTGTCACGTGGTAGATGCTAAACAAGTATCAATCTCCTTTTCTTTGGTGACATTTTATAGTCTTTTTAGTTCTTTGCCTTTCTCTCTTACTTGAAATTTCTTTGCTGGATCATTATCTTCCCTATTCCCCTGAGTTGCAGGCATTGCTTAATGGAAATTTGCTCTTTTGGGGCAAATTTTCCCTCACCAAAATTCCAGGACAAGTCCAAGATTTCCGTCTGGAGAGTCTCCACCTTCCCAACCTCCAGCTCCATCCTGAGTGGTTTTGGTGGAGCAGATCTGGGCATGGTATGTGATCCAGGCCTGGCCAATCAGAGTCTTGAATTCTCCTGGACAAGTAGTGATTGGTTCAGAAATGAGCAGGAGACTCCCCTCAGAATCACTGAGATTCCATGAGACCTCTACTGAGGCTTCTGGGAGTAAGACACTTTTTCCCACTGGGCTTGAATGTAGGAGGATGTAAGACCAGATGCAAATGTGGCCATCCTGCTACCATGAGGGAGACCCAACCCGTGAATGGAGCCAAGCCCAAGGAAGCTGAGCCAAAGGATGTGGAAAGAAAACCTGGGTGCCGTGACATCATTTGGCCCTCTGCATCACATCACACCTAAAAGCAACATAACTTCTGGACTTTACATGCGCCATTAAGTCCCCTTTCTGCTTAAGCATTAATCCCTTTTTGAACTGAGTTTTCTAATACTGAAAAGCAAATGAATTTTGGGGCTGGCCCAGTGGCACAGTGGTTAATTTTGGCACGTTCCACTTTGGCAGCCTGGGTTCGTAGGTTTCGACCCCAGGCGTGGACCTATACTACTCATCAAGTCATGCTGTGGCAGTGACCCACGTACAAAATAGAGGAAGATGGGCACAGATGTTAGCTCAGGGCCACTCTTCCTCAAGCAAAACGAGGAAGATTGGCAAAACGTGTTAGCTCAAGGCGAATCTTCCTCACCAACAACAAAAAAAAAGCAAATGAATTTTAACTGAGAAAGAACTACGTTAATATTCACTTCTCATTCATTAACAAATGCTGATCAAGCATCTTCTGTGCGCTAAGGACTGTGCTAGAAACTGGAGATACAATTGTGGGCTAGACCCCATCTCTGCCTTCAAGAAGCTTGTAGTCTAGTAAGAGACAGGTGAGTAGGTAATGAAAGTACAGTGCCATTGGAACTACGGAAAGAGATTGTATAGCTTGCTCCGGAAGCACAAAGAGGGGACACCTAACTTGTCTCAGGGAATCATGGAAGGGTTTCTAGGGGGAATAATCTGCACAGAGACTCAAAGGATACATAGCTGGGAAATAACAGGAGGAGGGATGAAGAGTGTTTCACGCAGTGGGAAAACGGTAAGCAAAGGCTCAGAGAAAATAGCACAGGCCATTTTGGAGACCTGTAAGGAGTGGAGTAGAGTTCTAGGGAGAGGGTCTGTCAAGAGAGTAGAGAGGTAAGCAAGAGCTAAACCATGAAGGACCTTGCCCACTTAAGGAGCTTGAGTGGAAACATGAAATGCTTTTAGCAGGGGAGAA
This sequence comes from Ceratotherium simum simum, assembly GCF_057802395.1. Lineage (NCBI taxonomy): Eukaryota > Metazoa > Chordata > Mammalia > Perissodactyla > Rhinocerotidae > Ceratotherium > Ceratotherium simum. The sequence goes on from NC_141912.1 coordinate 51,760,898, forward strand.
TGTGGACAACGTGGCTACATATACAAACGTCCCATCCGTTCCCACGGCTGCAAATGTCATCTATTTCTAGGGTGACGATATCCATGTCTATGTCTCAGGCCTCTGTCCTGAGCTCCAGATACACAACTCCACATGGACATCCTATGGGAACTTCAAATGAATCTCTTCATCCTCCTCCCTTCTTGTTCATTCTGCTTGAGTCCCCAGATTCAGTAATAGCATTGTCCTCTTTCCAGTCACTGGCTGTAAAGCACTGAGTCACCTTTCTCTCTTTCATTTCCTGCACTATACTCCACGGTTGCCAAATCCCAACAATTCTTTTTTCAGAATGTCTCTTTTCATTTTCATGAGAACTGAAGGATCTTATATTTTCAATTTCCCAGAAAGCTTTCCCATCTCCCTTCTTCTGGTAATTGTGCTGGGTATGTGCAGGCCTGGCTACTCATGGTGTCTGTGACACACAGATGCTAGGGTGGCCCCTCGTGATCCCCACTTCCTGATGTGCCTCTGTGTGTTCCCTTTGCTTTGAGTGTGAATGGGACCTCTGACTTGCTTTTACCCGAGAGACTATGGCAAAGGTGATGGGATGTCACACCCATGTTTATGTTACATTACATAAGACCCATCTTGCTAGAAGGCTTGCTCTAGAGATTCTTACTGGTTTGATGAAGTAAGTGCCCAGGTTGGGGAAGCCCACTAGGTAGGGAACTGTGGGTGGCCTCTAGGAGCTGAGGGCAGTCTCCAGCCAACAACTGGCCAGAAGCCAGGGACCTCAGTTCTACAGCAGCAAGAAAATAAATTCTGCCAACAACCTGAGTGAGTTTAGAAGTAGGCTCTGTCTCAGTTTAGCCTCTAGACGAAAACCTAGTGCTGTCCGACCCCTTGATTGTAGCCTTGCAGAGAACCCCATTATGCTGTACCCAAATTATTGACCTATAGAAACCATGAGACAAGAGATGTGTCTTATTTTGAGCCTCTAAGTTAGTGGTAAATTGTTATGCAGCCATAGACAACTAATACCTTGACCATTCTCATTGCATGGCAGATATGTTAGCTGCTTCTCTACTGGCTGTTTTCCCCTATGTTCTTTCTGTCAGACACTAATTGTGTTTTCGATATTAGGCACCCATGTGCTTCATGGGTACCTCTCCACCCTACGAGATGTAGGTCAATCCGTCTAAGCCACTCTTGTTTATCCTGTTTGCCTCACTAATGATTGGCTTAACATGGGTATATGACACAATCCTGACCAATGAAACTTAAGAGGAAATTTCCTGGGAAGCTTTCCTCATCCTAAATATGGATGCAAGTCAAGGACTTGCTTCTTCCTGTTCTGTGAGGAGATGATTCTTAGAAATGCAGCAGCCATCTTACCCTTGAAGAAAAGTCAAGAGAATAGCAGAGAAGCCCACCTGGGACCCTGATGTCATCAAATCACTGTCTAAACGATCAGTAAGCTGCCTCAGAACTTCTTGTAAGTAAAATATTATATTATCCTCAGTATTTAAACCACTTTTAAATGGGTATTTTGCAGCTCCCAGCCAAAAGTACTCTAACTGAAACCTTATAAAAGGTTCAGAACAAGAAACGGGCATGTGACCAAAGCAGGGCTTCTCAGAGTCATTTATCGGGATTGATCCTGATTCTGGGCCGAGTCCAGTAGGCTTGCTAAACTGGGGGAGGAAATGAGTCCCGCCTGCTGGAAGCTGTCTTTACCCCCACATTCAGAGGGCCTCTGTGCAGGACACAATGAGGCCAGACTCAGAGAGAGACAGAGAGACATGGCAGTCACGAGTCCCCATACTGTCACCAAAGGTCTGGTTTCCTGTGGCTTCTGTTATTTGGTTCTCTAAAATAACCTCCCGTTCTTCCTAGCTATGCCAGCCAATAATTAAACCCTTGCCTACTTGGGTTTGAGTTGAATGTCTATCACTCACACTGAAAGAATCCCAACTAATACCCTCTCTCCTCTGCCCTTCTTGAACCTGCAGTAACCCTGCCTAATTTACTGCCTGCTACTCGACTGCTCTCCTCAATCTGTTCCTTCTATGTATCTGGTTATGCCACTTTCCTTCTAAGAAGCCCCCAGGTCACCACATGGAAGGCAGCTTTAAGCCAGAATTCCTCAGACTGACATTCACAGTCTAGCCCCAGCCTATCTTTTCACCATCTTCTAGTACTTCTTAAACTTCTCACTTTTTACCATCACTCACAATAAGAAATATTATATATAATATATAATATTATAAATTATATATAATTTATTATATATTTAATTATATATATAATTTATATTGTATTATATTAATTTATATTATAAATATAAATATAATTTATATAATTATATAAATTATATATATAATATATAAAAGAAGAAAAAGATAGTGTATAGTACATAGTGAGGGTAAGTATTGTTTGGTAAAACCTTTGTTTTAGTTATATGTGTGTATATATATATAGGGTCAAAATGTAAAAAATACATCTATTGTAATATATATTTATATATTACAATAGATATATATTATATATAATATTACATATGCTATAAAATTATATACTACATATACTACAATATATATTATATGTATATTTATAATTTATAATTACATAGTATATATTTTTATTTTGTATTTTTTACATTTTGATCCTATATATATACAAACATATAACTAAAACAAACGTTTTACAAAACAATACTTGACCTTACTATGTACAATACATTGTCTTTTCTTCTTTTCTATTCCATTGATTTTTTTAAAAAATGCTAGTTGGCAGCCAAAATGTTTCTCTCCTCACAAGAGTGAGACATGCAATTGCTTTGCTACTCTGAGTTGTGGTCACTATAGCTATAGGGGTTTTGAGAAGTTCTGTGCCATGACGAGGGGCTTTTATTATTTTTATTTTTATTTTTTGGGGTGAGGAAAATTAGCCCTGAGCTAACATCTGTTGCCAATCCTCCTCTTTTTACTGAGGAACATTGGCCCTGAGCTAACATCCATGCCCATCTTCCTCTACTTTATATGTAGGACGCCTGCCACAGCGTGACTTGATAAGCGGTGCCTAGGTCTGTGCCCAGGATCTGAACCTGTGAACCCTGGGCCACTGAAGCAGAGCATGTGAACTTAACTACTACGCCATCAAGCCGGCTCCCCAGAGCTTTTCTTATAGGGAATGAATCTGCAGGCCAGATTTTCTTCCACTAGATTTAGGAAGTTTGCCACTATGGATGAGGCTGGGCCTTTGTCAGGAACTCGGTGAGCCCTGATGGTTCAGAGATGGACTAAGATGAGCAGCTTCTCTTGGACAGTCCCCCTGGGTCACACCAAGATGCTCAAACATTGAACCACTACTCCTTGAGAGCCTCCTAACAATTCAGGGTAAAAAGAGTTCAGAGAGAGAGAGATCTTTAGGCATCTACTCCCGAAGGTCTAGTTTCCAAAGCAGAAGAGAACTTGACCTCACCTCAATACGCATCTACCCTACCCTCCATCCTCTGCTCCTTGATGGCTTCTTAAGGAGGTTCCAGTGGGACAGCTGTGCTTTCAACTGGATGGGGACATCCATTTGAAACAGAAAGCAAGTTTGGAAGACAGAAAAATAACATGTACAATAATCACAAGTGAGAGCAAAAAAATGACTCAGCGAATTATTGAATAAAGATGAAGATGAAAATGCAGAACCTTTGCAAAGCATATAAAACAAAACATAGTCAGTACCTTCAGTTAGCAAAGAGAGTGTTTTATGTGTTGCTTGAATTTTTTTATTTTCAAGATAAGATAATAATCATGAAAATATGTCTTTACATATAAACCTCTCCCCCACTATCTTAATGGGGACAATTTAAGCTGATATTTAACATTCTGTAAATCGTTATTTTATAATTAATCATGGTGTAGAATAATAGGAAATTTTGGAAGTTCATAAGAAAGCCATCATATAGACCACAAATAAATATTGTAATCTTTAAAATTATCAGTATTCCCTATGCAGGCAATATTTTAGGTCACTAAGGTAGAAAAAAATGCAAAAACTTCAGCTTCAAGTAAAAAAGGCCCTTAGACAGGGCTACTTTTTATGATTGATTAGTGCCAGCATTTTAAACTTTTATGTTCGATTGTTACAAAAACATTAAGAGAACCTTGAGCAACATGATAGTAATGTGAGTTCTCTTTTGTCTTTAATTCCAAGAATCAGTTGTTTCATGACTTATACTGAATGTTTTTTGAAAAATCTCTTTTTTTGTGTTTTACATACATAAACAGGAAATAAAATTAGCATATTCAATATAAATCAATGTACTTGTAGGTTCAAAGTTTTCCCCCAGAAGAGCTCATTTTATAATTTAATTCAAGGGAAGCCAGTAGAAAATGTTCTGCAAAGTTGCCCAAAATATAACAGGTCCTCGAATACTTGAAATAGAATTAAGTGAATATGAAGGAAATTTGTAATAGTGTCGGTACAAGCTCCAGTTGAAATGAGTTGTCTTGCCACATATCCAGATTCTCAGCACCCCAACCTCTGATATGAACACATTCCTCCATCTTTCTTTAATGTCTTGTATGCTTTTCCCATAGACCCTGCCAAGCTCAAGCTACCATCCTCTTTTTTAATATATTTTTGGCTTTTTATTCTGAAATGGTTATAGATTCACATGCAATTGTAAGAAATACTACAGAGATCTCATATTCTCTTTATCCAGTTTCTCCCAATGATAATATCTTGCATAACTAGAGTACAATATCACAACCAGGAAATTAACATGAATATAAACTACCCACCTTACTCAAATTTCACCAGTTCTGTACGCAACCATTTGTGTGTGTGTGCATTCAGTGCTACACAATTTATCACAGGTGTAGATCATGTGGCCACCATCACAGTCAAGATACAGAGCAGTCCCAACATGGGGATTCTTCGTGCTACCCTTTTATAGCTACAGCCACCTCCTGCCCTTTCTCCTGCCCTAATCTATGTGGCACCTACTAATCTGTTCTCCATTTCTATTATTTTGTCATTTCAATAATGTTATATAAATGGAATCATTTAGTGTGTTACCTTTTGAGATTGCCTTTTTTTCACTCAGCATACTTCCTTTGGGATCCATTCAAGCTGTTGCCTGTATCAGTGGTTCATTCCTTTTTGTTGCTGAGGGGTACTCCATGAAATAGATGTACAACAGCTTGTTTAGCCATTCCTTAGTTGAAAGACATTTGAGTTGTTACCAGTTTTTGTCTATTATGAATAAAACTGCTATGAACATGTGCATAAAAAACAAAACGAAACTAAACAAATGGCTGGTTGCAGCCCACTGAATTGATTTCATGATCCACTAATGGGTTATAGCAGACAATTTTAAAAGAAGTCTTCAGTTACTTGGCCCTACTAACCTTGTTCTCAAGCCACGCTAGACGTCTTGCTTTCCTCACACATGGCTCATAAGCTCCTGTATCTCCACTCCTGTTTATGCTATCCTTTGTGCCAAAAATGCTCTCTCTGAAACATCTTTGTCTAGTGAAGTCCTACTTATGGATAAGCTAGAAATGTGTTTGGCTACAAATTACAGGAAATTTGACTATAGTATCTTAAAAAAAAAAGTTTTTCTTTTCTGCCATAAACAGGTATTGCCTAGAGCAATAGCAAGAAAAAAAAATAATAATATTATAGGAAAAGTTGACAAACTTTTTCTATAATAATAAGAGTAAACATTTTAGATTTTGTGGGATGAGAGGCAAAATCGAAGATATTATGTTGGCATTTATAAAACAGGAGAGAAAAGTGCCTACTCCACTTGCTTGAGGTGAGCCATCTGGGTGGTGGGCATGCTTTGCATCCGGTTGTCTCCCGCTTCAGACATTCTCGGGAGAAAGAGCACCAGCCCGAAGGGGTGGAGCCTGGCCAGGTGGATGCTGGGAACCGCAACCTCCGTGGTCAATTTCACTCTCTGCCCCAGTGACATTCAGAATCCTATACATCCTATACTCCTGGCAAGCCCAGCTCATCGACTTGGGCAGCTGGCTAGAGGCAAGGCAACTTCTGTGGTTGCCAACCCCCAGAATGAGAGTCCACCACTCATTGCCTATCCGTTGTCAACAGTGGAGTCCCCAACATGTTGGTGGTAACCAGCTGGACCCTAGGCACTGGTGATGCATAGCTGCCCCCTGGCCTGGGAGCCAAATACTGGGAGCAGAGGGAGAAGTAGGGGCAGAGGAGGATGCCCTGGCTTGGTCTTCACCCCTCACAGTGCTAGCCTTCTCAGGCAGTGCCCCTGAAGCATACAGACACAAATTTGGCCTGAGAGCTGTAGTTTGCCAACCCTAGACTAGAGTAAGGTAATTGCTAGATATTGTTTGGGTGGCTTAGATATCAGAACTTATGTCTTTGTGATTCTCTTTGTCTTTCCCTCATGGTCTCAAGATGGCTGCTTCAGCTCCAACCATAACATGTGCATTCAAGTCAGGAGGGAGGAAAAATAAATGGGACCTTGACTAACTCCTTACTAACAGAAGTTTTTCCAGAGACAAGTCCAGTAGATTTTCTTTAAGTTGCATAGGCTGGAACCAGGTCCATGGTTTCATTCTCAGGCTGAGTCTTTCAAAATGATGGTCAGTATCCCAATGGCGGCACTGGGTTTACAAGAGCCTCACTAAGCAGATGATGCAGAGAAAAAGTGTGTCTCTTTATTAATGATTCCTGCCAGCCCTGGAAACAACAAAAATGGTCCAGCTTGGGTTACATATTCATCCCCGCTGCCAATGGGTCAGGAAACTCTGATTGGCCAATTTGGGTCCATTCCTGACCCACAGGCCAGGAGAAATGGGGCAATATGATTATTAGCACTGCCATGTAAGGGAGGGTGAGTTGCTAAAGGAAAAGATGCCAGCAGAAACATATCCGCTACAGAAGGCAGTCAATGCATTGCTGCTAAATTGAATTCAAGTATGATTATAGAGTAGTTATACTCAAGGTTTTAATATATTTTTAAGTGCTGCTATCCTGGCAGCATTCTGGGCAGTATACAAACAATTAATAACATTTGCCCTCAAGGTATTTACAGCCTGGGGTAGACAATGGTTATTTGGCTAAATATAATTCTTTTGGTAACAAGCAAAAAAAAATGTTTAACAAAATGTATAGCACAAAGCCATGAGCTTCTGAATAACAGAGACTCAGAGGTAAGTCAATTGTGTACTTTTGTGTAAACAAACTGAAATGGAGAAGATTTAAATGATGGATCTACAGATGCACTGAAGGTAGTCACCAAAATGGGGTCAAAATACAGGATTGTTACCTTGGGAGGGTCGAATAAACCTCCTGAATCCCTCCAGCTTGGTGTTTTAGACTCTGCCCTTAGAGGAAGGGTACTCCATCCTGGCAGACATGACGAGTGTCTACAGACTGTGATCATGTTTCACCTTGGCTGGCTCAAAGCATCTGGCTAGACATGAGGCATTTTACTGTGCCTGGAGGTACGCATGCGTGCTACCTGCAGCCTGGCTGGGACTCAGCCAGTCAAAGAATCATTTCACAACCAGTGATACAGGACATCCTTGATGACTCATGACATTCTAGGTTTTCTCACTTTCCTTTGCCAAGTTTAGACTAGGACAGAGGGTGCAGAAAGTGGAAGTGGAAATCATAATGAAAAGAGAAGATAGTTGCTGGGTGTGTTATAATATCACAGAGTTATCAGATGGGGATGGTCAGAGGGCTTGGCAATAACAAAGCAAAGAGCAGGAAATCCTCTTAATGTGTCCTAGACAGTTCAATGTTGTCTTTATTTGACAAATCTTGAATTAAACCACCATATCACAATGAGCATCAATTCCTGCTTATCAGCCACAGTCCAAATCTAGCAATTCAGCAAAGATAGATTCAAAGTGGCCACACACCCTCCCTAAAATGCAGTTATACTCTCCTTATCAGGATAAGTAATACAAGCACTAATTAATATTTCTCCTGCCATTAAATAACGCAAGCATCCTCCATATTTTTATGATGCCAGGGGTATGAGACCGAGAAGCAGAGAGAATGTTGAAGGGAAAGACACCTGGAGTGACTTTAGGAAGACCTACAGTCTCCACTCTGACATATCTGTGTGATATCAGGCAAGTTTCTTTAGTTTTCTGGATCTCAGTTTTCTCACCTGTCAAATGGTGGAGTGATTTCTAAAGTCTCTTCCAATTCTATTGTTTAAAAAATCTTAATGTCTAAATTAAAAGCGTTCTGAATTAGAACTCTTTTGGTTATCAATAACCGAAACTCACTTGAGCTAGATAAAGCTGAAAAGAGACATTAACTAGAAACTAGTGTGCAATATAAATTTCCTTTAACTCAAACAAAATCTGATTCTGATCCTCCATCCCCTTGTGCGGGCAAGAATGTGCAGGATAGGGCGTGTGCAGGTGCAGGGACAGGGCTTGGAGAAGCAGGGATGATATTAAAAATATTTAACAACTGCTGCAGCCATGGTGGTGCATACTAGCTGAACATCAGCCCGGGTGAAAGGTGTTGGGTATTGATGTTGGGGAAGTCGGGGTCAGTGAGGGAAAAAGAATAAAACACAAGTAGCTCTTCTCCTATCTGATTCTTTTTCCCCAAAGCAAGAATATTAGTACCTCAATAAATTAACTCAACACATAAAGATCCATAGGCGTTTAATGGAAATTAAGGGCAGAGATGCCGCCAGCCTGCAGGACTGAATTGGGCTCAGGGGCTTGAATGGCAGACTCTAGATCTGTCTCTCACAGGCCTTCCTGTGTAGGACTCGCTCACTGTTTTCTTTCTCTTGTCTGCTCTGACTGGCTTCGTCTGGTTTTCCAGTTTGCATGCTGCCAATGTCTCCTGCGTGTACATTTTTGTTGTTGTTCAAAATATCACATAGACTAAGGATAAACCAAGTTCATGAAGGTGGTCTAATTGGCAGAACTTGGGTAGGTGCCTTTTCCTGGACCACCTAGCTGTGACCAGCGGGGGATAGTCATATTGGAAAAAAATAACTGCTGGGAGCCTGTTGCTGCTACAATGTGGGTGGCAGCGCAGGAGAGTTATTGAAAATATTTAATAGTTGGGATGGGATAGGCATCAACCATTGAGAATGGACACCAGCCATAAATAACCAGTCCAACTGAACCAGGGCATTCTAGCAGGATATCAGCCTGGGATGCGGAAAGAAGAGGACCAGTTCCCAGATAATGGTGAATAATCATGGATTGGGCAGTTAATCCAAGAGTGACTTGTTAGAGAGTCTAAGGAAAAAATAGTCAAACCCATTTTAAAAACAAAATAATAGTGTTCCTGGAAAGTTTTTACCAATTAGAAGGATTATTTAAGTGCCATTTTGTTTTCTATTTGATTGTAGGTGAGAATTCCATACAACAATGTGCTAAGTGTTGCAAACAATAAAAGAAAAATATAGCACAGGACACCCCTACCCTCTGCCCTCAGGAGCTCTCACTCTGACTTGAGAAGGAAGACCTAGGGAACATCTACAGAACCAGACATTTAATTGAGTAGCTCACACAGAGAGTGCCCTAAGAGTCAGAGAAAGAAGAGATCCTCGTGCACCAGAGAAGTCAGGGACGCCTTCGGGGAGTGGCTGAGGGTGCTTTCTATGGCTCTTTTCAGCATAAAGATTTTCCAGATTCTATAGATTAACGAAGGGACCCACCATCTGGACTTGAGGGAGGTACTCAAAAGGTTGGAGAGAGCCTTATAAGTCAAGGATGGGATTGCAAGGAACCTTGCACAAGATTAATCACCAACCTTCTGAATGAAGTACTGATCCGTGCTACAACATGGATGAACCTTGAAAACATTATGCTAAGTGAAAGAAGTCAGACACCAAAGCCACATAGTGTATGATTTCATTTATATGAAATATCCAGGATAGGCAAATCCACAGAAACAGAAAGATGGTTTGTGGTTGCCAGAGGCTGCAGGGAACAGGGAATTGGGAGTGACTGCTAAGGGGTACAGGGTTTCTTTTGAGAATGATGAAAATATTCTGGAATTAGACAGTGGTGATGGTTGTACAACTTGGTGAATGTACTAAAACCCACTTGACTGTACACTTTAAAATGGTGAAATTTATGGTGTGTGAATTATATCTCATTAAAACACAAACAATAACAAAAACAAAAAAATACCAACTTTCTGGTTAGAAATACCTTCTTTGTCCTTTATCCTCTTTGCTTCACTCTGTATACTTGTCCTACCTACACCTGTGCTGCGAATGTCTATCTATTCACTGACAACTACCTAATCTATAACGCCAGACAAGAACTCTCCTCTGGGCTCCAATTGCAGCCGGACATCTTCCCTGGAAATCCCATAAGCACCTCAAACCCTACGGGACCAAAATAAAATTGCAATTTTAGACTCAAACCTCCCTTTCCACCTCCACTCCCTCCCTTTGTCGATAGCTCCCCTGACCATCCAGTCCTTTAAGCCATCCGTGTGTGGGTTGTTCTTTATGTCTTTCATCCATTTGTTTGTTTATCCATTCAGCTAATCTTTTTTAAAGACCTGTTCTATATCAGGCGCTGTGCTATGTGCTGGAAACATAGCTGGGAACAAGACACACTTGGTTTCGGCCTTTGTGGAGGACACTGGGAAGACTGTTTAATCAAGAATTCCAACAGAGTGAGAGATGTGAACTATGACATGGGAAATACAGAGATCTGTGCAAGCACACAGCACGGGAATCCAACCTCCTACTTCCAACTAGTCACCAAAGCTACTGACTTTGCCTTCTAAATACCTCCAGAATCTGGTGTTTGCTCTTCATCCACAATACCCTTGCCTTCTTTCAAGCCTTCATCAACTCTCGCCCAAATGACTACAACTGTTTCTGTTGGGAAACAGTTGTTGTCTGTTAGGTACTCTTCGTCCCAGTTTCTCACGCCTCCAGCCTTGCTAGTCTCAAATCCTTCTCCCACACTGCTGCTAGAAAGATCTTTCAAAACCAAAACATCTCCTCATGCGATTTTTTTGTTTATAATTTTTTATCTCCTATAGTGACCCAACACCCCTGAGGGCTATAACATGCTCCCATGCAATCCATGACTGCAGTGATTGATGACATGCGGGGAGTTTGCCCCTCATTCCCAAGTCTGGTGGAGAATCGAATCGTGTAGTTCAAGTTCTTTCCTAGGACATGCAAAGTCCTTCATAATGTGACCCCTGCTTAATTCTCCAATCTCACTCCTTGCCATGCTTCCTCCCTTGTGGTTGGATGGATTTTCTTTCTCCAACTTTCCCCAGTGTGCATGGTCTACACATCACCAAGCTGAGAAGGCTTCCTGGGGCAGAGAAGTTGACAGACTTAATCTAACAATTCACCAGTGCTTTGCTAGCAGGAAGCTAAACCAGCTAAATTAGGCCACATGAAAGATCTGAAGATCTTTTAGATATTTGCCTCTGAGGCCAGTTCATGGGCTCTATCTCCCACCCACTCGATTTGAAGCCCCCAACCCAGTCCAGCGGCAGAAGTGGATGGAACTGAGTGACTGACAATCCCCCTAAGAATGAACACAAGAAGAGGTGGGATGTTGGACAGAGCAGGCAGTGGAGGGAACGAAAGAGTTTAAATGGATCAAAGAAATGAGGCAGGAGACAGGAGACAGAGAGAGAGCCCAAAGAGGAGAGATGACTCTCCTGCCCTTGCTTTCTCAGGCTGCAGACCATTCAGGGTGCGAATATTGATTTTAAGTCTTGGTGCTAGTTAGAGGAACTGGTGCGGTAAGAGGAGCTGCTCCAGAATATTTATTCCCCTGAAGATTTTATATGAGTCGGAACGTGCCATTGGAACCCAAAGTAAAGGATTGCTTCTACTTTCTTTTATACTTTGTGTGTGATTACGTGACTAACAGTAAAACTACTTGGTTACGGACTGTACCATCTCTTCCTTCCATGTTGAGGGCTGTTAAGCCGGGGTTGCACCCATATGCGCTCCACACACTAACCATTGTCATTCCCTGCAAGTGTTGTGCTGTTGTGCGCCTCTGAGCTTTCACATCTGCTGTTCCCTCAGCCTCGATGCTCCCCTCCTCTCTTGTCTGCTTATCCTCATCCTTCATTGTTCACCTTGGAGCTTTTGCTGAGCTTCCCAACTAAAAAGCGAGGTGCTTAGGGAGCTAGGTGCCCCTCTTCTGTTTTTCCATAACATCCAGCGTACCTGTCTTACAGCTCTTGTAACACTGCATTATAATTATTTGTATAGGGGCCGGCCCCGTGGCTTAGCGGTTAAGTGCGCGCGCTCTGCTGCTGGCGGCCCGGGTTCGGATCCCGGGCGAGCACTGACACACCGCTTCTCCGGCCATGCTGAGGCTGCGTCCCACATACAGCAACCAGAATGGATGTGCAACTACGACATACAACTATCTACTGGGGCTTTGGGGGAAAAATAAATAAATAAAAAAATCTTTAAAAAAAATAATAATAATAATAATTATTTGTATAAATATGTCTTCTCCACTAGATGGGAGGGTGAGGATTGTATCAGGTTTATCTCTTTATCCTCAGGTCTTAGCAAAGTGCTCTTAGCACCCAGGTCATTTTCAATAAATATTTTCTAAATGGATGAAAGAATTAATAATAGAATACTGCATGTTGAATACTAGCCATATGTCCCTTTGTCCCCGGACTGAATCTTATTTAGTGTCCTCACAGCCTCCTAATACGGTGCTTCCCTTCTGACCTAAACCATTTTCTGACCTCCTTGTCAGAAATGCAGAGGGATCAGGGCTAATTGGATTTGTCTAAAAAGGAAGAGAGAAAGAGACTTAAAGCAGCCAGGCCTCATCTTGTTGCAAAATTTACTGGATTCAATCTCAATAAAATTGGATCTGCTGGCGCAGTTCTCCTCCAGCCCTGATTTAATAGAGGCAACAAGAGATGTTGAATGCACCATTAAAGGGTAGCATGGGAGGAAGGGAGACTGCTCAGATCCGAAGGAGCTAGTCGAAGGAGCCAATCTTGCCCATTAGTGGCTGCTAAGAGAGGGGGCACCTTGTCTATTACACTCAGGGTCCCCTCCAAGAACCTCGGGTTCCTGGAATCTGAGCACATCGAGTCTGACCTCCCTGCCACCTGCATCCGAGGTACCACCGATGATGGAGGGACTCTGACACAACTTATGGTTGCCTTGAGCAAATTACCACCTTTAATACCTACTTTAAAAAGAGAATAAAGATTCTTGTTTGTTGTTGTTATGAGCTCAGAAACACAAGGTGCTCACAAAGCACCCCACACATCACAATTGCTGTAATTAACTTCATTATATTTTTGTCCTGTAATAATCTACAATTAGTTATAGTCCATTAGAACTATGCTTAGGTACAGAACAATGAACAACAGCCATTCGTTTATGTATATGTTAAGGATATTTTGAAAAATATTGAAAATTATAAAAAAGAAAATTAAATTCTCCTCAAATAGCCGCATCTAGAAATAATCATTATGAGTGTAGAGTTTTCTTTCTTTCTTCTTTTTTTTTTTTTTTGCAATGCATATATATCTTTTTTAAAGAATTAGATCCCAGTCTGTTTTACAGAGCCACAGAACTGCAGACTGCATGTTTCTCTATGCCATGTGATCTCTGCGGTTTTTGAAGACTGTACAGTATCCCATCTCATGCATGGACCCTAGTTAATTTGGTCAGGCTTCAGTCATCATATCTCACCCGAGGGACTACTTGTTTTGTAAGCTTCTGCTGGAACTTCCAGTTGGCATTGCCAGGATTCTAAGCCTCTGGTCAAAAGCCACAGGCTGTTAGGTAATTATTGGAGGCCCTCAGGAACATTTGCGGAGAAGGACGCAATCAAGTTGGGTCTCCACATCCAGAGTGGCTTCCAGGGTCCTCCCTGGATGTCCTCAAGGCTGAAAGATCCAGCCTGTGGTGGGAAGGGTAATCAGAGAAATTTAATTGAGAGGAAGAATGAAGGATGAGAAGAATTTTACTTTAGTTTGAACTCTTCAGGATGCCCCTTCAGTAGGCTGAATTCCTGCAACTCAATTTACTTCAGTTCAATGGAGTGTGACACTTAAAAAAATTGAGTGGTCTATTTCTGTAGCGCATTCTGCTGGGGACCTGGAATTACCCCAGCTCATTCTTTTCCCTTTTCTCCTCCTTTCTGGGAGAGATGGGAAAACATGCTTCTCCTCAATTGCTTTTTCTTGTCCTCATTGTTTCCACCACTGGGGCATATTCTCTTCTAGTCCATTTCTAGATCATTCTAGCATCCTCTAAGAGATCTAGAGTAAATGATGGTGGATCCTGGGCTAACCGGATTCCAAATATGCTAATCATTCACATCATTTGGTTCATTCATTTGGCAATTTTTTCCAGCACATACTATGTTAGGTCATATGGATGGCAACGAATAGCATGTACACAAACCTTGCTCCTTAGGAGCTTACGGCCTAGTGGAGGAGCCAAAGAAGTAAATAGGGAATTATAAAATGATGCAATGATGTAAGAGAGGTCAGTTCAAGGTACTAGGTCTCAATAGATCAAAGGTCACCTTTGGCCAAACTTATAACTTTAAATCTGGCTCAACATCCGGATCCCTGGGCTCATTCATAGAGGTACATACATGAACTACAGAAGACTCCAATTTATCTGCCCCAGTCCTGAGGTCTGGGCTGGTGTATAGCCAAGGTCTCATCTATTCTGAGAGGCCTGCCAGATCGTCACATGCACAGGCCAGTCCTAGCCCCCTAGCTCACGCTTATGCAGTGAAAACAGACTCAGTAAACACCAGCTGAATTAAACTGGTCAATCTTGCATTGATTTTTTTTTCTTTTTAAATAATTAAAACCCTAAAACCAAGTCAGGATCAAGCATGAATAATGCAGTTGTTACTCATCTTGTCCAAGATGGCCATTTTCATCTTTCCATCCTATTTAAAGAACTGAGAGGCAAGATTAGTCTCCTCCAGACAAACATCAACTAAAAAACTATGGACAGAACACTCTGCCACTGCAGGGGCATCTGACTCCCAGGTGTTCAATGGAGGATGGTCCGTGCCTTTGATCATTAGCCTACCTTAGATGATAGGTGACAGACTGAAACCAACTGTCAGGTGTTGAGTGCTCCGCCTAGCAACACACGAGCAGGTGGTATGGTGAAACCCAGAGGTTCAAGTCTCAGTTTTCCACCCTGGGTAAGTTCAAAGGGCTCTCCTTCTCTAGTCCTAAATCTGAGAAATTTCCCTCCAAGATCTTCCTTTAGAACACAGTCCAGATGGAATTGGAGTTGGGCAGACTAAAAAATGTTTACTTCTCAACATTTTTGACATCAGTCTTTGAAGTTCAATTCTTCTAATTTTCTCCATGCCTGGGGATTGCCCACGCCCATTCCTCCCCCAGGATATAATGACTAAGAATCAGGAGCAAAGTGAATGGAAGAAACAAAATTGTCAGGACCTTTGAAGAGGGGAGCAATCCAAGCCATTTACTTCGAGGTTTTTTAGTTGCAAATTTCTGCTGAAGAATAAGGAAAGGCCTCATGTTTTAATACCCACACTTTTATTTGCCCTTAAATTACTATGATCCAACTATATACGGTATTCCCTAAATTTAGGTCTTGTTTAGGAACAAGTGTTAAAATTAACACTTTTACACATGGAATTCAGGAATTCATATAATTTTATTAATAACAGAAAGGATTCCTGGTTGGTCACTTTATCATTCATCCTTGGAGTTTGCCATCTGAAACTCTTCAACCAGGAACTAGGTACCTCCGAGCACAAGAGATCAAACGTAGGCCACATAACCTCAAACGTGCCCAGGTTGACTGAAGGCCTGGGAGCAATTTCTGCATCTTGTCTCTCTTGCCTACATGTGTTAATTGGTTTGCTCCCTAAATTAATTAATTATTATTATTAAGAAATAAAATGGAAAAAAATCAAAAGGAATGATCCACTCCAGATGAAATCAAATTAGCCTTTAATAAACCCCTACCATTCCACAATTAAACGAGATAACATAGACATACAATACAAGAAAACCGTTATTCTTATTTTTAATCTGATTCAACCACAGCTCATTAGCATCCTGTGTGTGAAATTGGTGAAATTAGTGTCATGGTTGCTTTCCCAGCTGGCCAGCTGGCAAGGGATCCAAATAGAAAAGCTAATTATGGGTGGCTATCTGATGATGGAATGTCAAGGAATGGACAGATTTGACTTAAGGGTTAAAAATATAGATCTTCAAGCTTCTCCAAATTCTTCCCATGTAGTCTGCTGGCATAGCACATCTTTTCTTCAAGCAGAAAATATCAGAACAAGAATCCTATAAGCCATCACTTACATGAAGCCAGTGCCTTTTTACCCACATTTATCAAGCCCTCATTATGTGAATGCTTAATGTGTATTATTTAATTTAATCCTAGCAATAACTGTATGAAGCGGGTATGACTATTATTTCCATTTTATAGATAAGGACTGAAGCACAGAAAAGCTAAGTAACTTAACAAAGGCTCTAAGTGGTGGTTCTGGAGCTCAGACTCAGGAGGGTCTGACGTCTAAGCCCACACTGTTAACCACAGTGCACAGTGCCTCTCCTTTTCTCTGCCAAGATGGTGAAGAAATTAATGGCCTTCAGTCTTTCCGTAAGTCGTAAAAAGAAAACAATAGTGACTAGGACTTTCAAACAACTCTGTTTCTCGTATGAGTTTTCACGAGTAGGTCTTCTTGGAGGATAGACTAGTATAAACCAGTATACCAGGATGTTCCAGGCAAATGGTTTAACTACATCACACTTCCGTTTCTTCATGTTAGAGTAAGGCTAACCGTTCCAGCCCTTTCCTGCTTCACAGAAAATATATGAAGTTTAGTTATGTGATGTCATCACACGCACTTTGAGCTTCTTGGAAAAGAGATGCTATGTAAACACACAGTAGAAGCGACAGAAAAACAGTGTCAGTGTGGTATGTATACAACACAAAATGGACCAAATGATTTTGTTAAAGTTTGGGACAAAAATAGCCCCTTAATCTTGCATATCTATTTTTTAATCATGTTGCATAGTGCCTGTGTCTGTGGCTTTCAAGGACAATCTGAAAGGGATATGTGTCTGATAGAGTGTTGATTGGATTAGCAGATGAGCATTCTCCTTTTAGAGGAAATATTGAAATATCCAAGATCTTGCCTATTTCCAGCTTTTGGAAAAACCACAAGTCAAAATTTTGTTGCCAGATGAGAGTGTTATATGGAGAGGGGTTGGCTGTGAATTTCAGGATGGATACTAAAGGCCATCCTGACTCTCCTTTATGAAAAATCCAAAAGACTTTTATTATGATTCAAAAATAGTAAGGTCACTTGAGGACTCTTTTTTTCCAGAGTTACCAAAACATCACTTGTACTGCCCAAACTGAAGTGGGCCACTTTCATCTCAGAGTAGAAAATGGAAGAAGCTCGTGTGAGATCCAAGTAGCTTTAAAAGACATGAAGGATGTAAATGTATTTAATACTACTGAAGTGTACATTTAAAAAATGGTTAAGGTGGTAAATTTTATATTATGCATATTTTACCCCAATTAAATTTTTTAAAAGGTTAAGATTGTAAAATTTATGTTATGTGATTTTACCACACTTAAAAAAAAACCAAAACACGAAGGATGAGAAACCACCACTCTTATCTAGTGGCTCTGGACAGCACCACCTGTAATCAGAACCCCCTCTCCCACAGATAAAAACACCTAACACCCATTACACTTTATGATGCACTTTCACACCTGCCCCCTAGATAAAGGTTCAGAAGAAAGGAGCATTTACCATCTTCTTACTTTGAAGTTGAGAAACCATTAAAGGACTTGTTGGCCTTCTTTTAAGACAAGAAAACCCTTCTTCACACTCCAGGCAGAGGAACTCTCAGGGAGAAAAAAAGCTGTTAAGAATAATCAGCACGAATTTCACAGATTCATCAGCTCTTACCCAACAGCTCACTTCAGTGGATGGAGCCTGTGATTGGACCTGCATATTTGCTGACCTGTAATTTTGTTTCTAGAGAGGAAGAAAAGGGACTTTTCATCTCCTCTCAATCAGCTGTTGTACAATGATGATCTCAGGCTGAAAAATAAATGCCTGTTATATTTCTGGCTCAACTTTTTGTGAATATAGGAGAATTCCCTGACATCTTTGGTGATTCTGTGGGAAGAGCAGTGGCTCTGAAGACCAAGCTCTTGACTCTTTCCTAGTCCTGACTGCTGCAAACCTGCCATTTGACTGCTCAGAGTCTAAATGTCTTCATTATGGAACTAAAATAACTCCCATTGGATAACCTACTATCTTTGTTTCATGATGTTTTGCTGAGGATAAATTAAATAATGGATTTTAAAATGTTTTGAAAAGTGAAAACACTGTACATATGTGAGCTGTTGTTGGCATGTCACTGATGCCAGCGGTATAATGGAAAAGTGCCGGGTGTCAACAGACCGAAATTGGGCCTGATGGTCTCAGAAAAGTAATGAAATGAATTAAATGAACCTCTCACAGTGGCATTGGTGCAGACCATCTTTCCAGGATCTGATGGGTTCTGATTGGTTTTTCTTTTTCCAGATAATGAAGATGGCTTTGTAATAGCAAAGCCAATTTGACTTGTTAATTGACGCTCCTTCATGTTAAGTGTGTTTTTCTCGTGGTAAAATATAGACAGCATGGTGGGTGAGGAGCAAGTCTGGCACCAGACATGGAATTTCCTCTTCCCCCTACTGCTTGTATGTGTAGGTCATTGTTATATAAAGAATGGCTAGGGTTGTGGTTGAGGATATACCGGTATAGACACGGGTTCCCAGCATGTCAGTGTAAGAGGTGTGTTTGTTGTGCATAAGTCATGGGAGAGGCCTTCACGGGTGTATTTCAGGGATGCGAAAGTGTGCGTGTCTGCCACGGCCCTCCCTGGTGTTATAACATGATTTCATAGCAGAATGACCCTGACTGCGCAGATGCGGGTAGCGAGAGAACGCCAGGATTTGCATCAGTCTTGAGATGGAAGATGAAGTTTGCTGTTGTTTTTCCCCCTCGTGAAAGACTTGGGAAACGGCCCCTCGGGGGGGGGTTCTCGGAAAGAGCAGGACAGCGGTTAATGAGTCTCTTTCTCTCTCAAGCCCTCGGGACTGGACCAGCCGAAAGGGGGCCGTGCAGGTCCGAGCCCTGGGTGGAAGGAAGAGGCGTCAGGCAACTTCCTCGGCGGCGGCGGCGGCACCGGCGGCCGCGGGGGTGCGCGGGCCTGCGCATCCCGCCCCCGGGCCGGGAAGGGGCGGAGCCGGGCGGGGCCCGCCCCCGGCGGTCCCCTCCTCCCGGCCGCTCCCCCTGCTGCGCCGGCCGCGGTCCCAGCAGCCTGCGGGAAGCTCGGAGCCGGGAACCCGAGCCGGCAGCGCGGGCTGGGCCGGGCTGGGCTGCGCGCACGGGCTCGGCCGCCGCCCCTGCCGGTGAGTCCCGCCGGGGAGGCGCGCGGAGTGTCGGGCGGGGCATCGGGACCGCGACGTTGGGGAGCCCCGGGGCGCGAGCCGGGAGGGGCGTTCAGAATCGCGATGTCGAGGAACCCGAGCCCGGGAGCGAGGGGTCGGTGCCCCGATGTTGGGGACTCCCAGAATCGGAGCCCTGAGGGCGAGGCGGCGGGTCAGGACTGCGATGTTGGGGAGACCTGGAGCCCTTGCTTGCAGGATTGAGGGTTCAGGACCGCGATGTTGGGGAGCCCGAGCCCGGAGGGCGGGAGAGTCAGGACCGCGACGTTGGGAAACTCCTGTGCGGGAGCCGGGGGGGACGGAACGAGGGGTGTCCTCTCAGCATTCTTGGGGCGCCCTCCGCAGGGCGGAGGGGAACAGCACCCGGAGGGGAGTGCTGGGGAGAGGAAGCCCGAGGCGGGCGGGGCAGGGGGGGGAGCCCGAGGGACGGGAGCCCCCGAAAGTGTAGGGTGCGGCGAGGCGCATGGCTTCTCCGGGGAAAGGTCGAGGGGGCTTCGAGAGGGTGGGCGCGGGAAGGGGAGAGTCGGGGGGCGGCTGGTTGTGTTATGGAGGATAGGGGGCTGGAGGGGTGGAACGCCGCGGCGGGGATCCGAGGTGGCTGGGTGGGTGCTGGGGACTCGGGGACTGT
Source organism: Ceratotherium simum simum (assembly GCF_057802395.1). NCBI lineage: Eukaryota > Metazoa > Chordata > Mammalia > Perissodactyla > Rhinocerotidae > Ceratotherium > Ceratotherium simum. The sequence goes on from NC_141912.1 coordinate 51,780,994, forward strand.
CTCGGCCAAGGGAACGCAGCCTCCTCGGTGGAATGAGGCCATGGACACCTCGAGAAGGCACTCACCGTGAGAGCAAGACTAGGCAACCCCAGACGGGGACAGGTGGGGACTCTAAACCCGGCGAGCTCGGGGAGTGATGGGAACTTGAGCGGGGGAGACTCGGGAGGGGCGCCCCTGGCGGACCTGTGCAGGGACCTGAAGGCACGGCGTAGGGGGGAATCGCAGCATCCGGTGCAACTTGCGCCCTCAGGCACAGACCGGTAAGGGGGACGGGCTCTTTGTGGCATCCTGTATTTCTGAGCTGGGTTAGAAGTTATTTTGCCCAGGGCCCCGATGAGAAGTGTCTGGGCTTAAAAGAATAGTTATGAAGTGAGATTTCAAATGTACAGGTAAGATCTACCTGTGTGTGCGCCTTAGGCATAACTCATTAATAAAGGTGTGTGCCATTTTTAGATCCATATGTGCTCCTTGCTCCCCACCCTCCTGTGCTCTGTGAGAGGCTGTTTCTGAGTAAAAACTGGAGGAAAATCATCAGCGCGCACGCACACACACACACACGCCCACAAATGCACAGCATTCCACAGCCGAGTAAACAGGGGGAGTATTGTAAGGTTTGGATGGTTTGTGTTGGTGGGCCCTTTCTACTGAAGTTAACAGGAAGTTACCTACATGGAAGGTGGGCTGCCCTGGACTGCCCGCCTAAGATGTCCACATTCTGTACCCACCCCTGTGCTGCTCTTCTGACCAGGTCACCCCGCAGGGAGCTAGGCTGCTTAGGACCTCAGTGGATGGGCATCCGAGTTTGTGTCTAAAGATAAACAAATGACCTGTGCATTGTCTGTTTTTTTTTTTCTGTTGTTTGTCTTGGGTTCCCTGCCTCCTTTTAATTAGTTAAATACTATTGACATATTAACTTATCCTATATTGTTAATTATGTATGGTAATTAGTTTAATTATGTGGTATAACAGCTAATTCAGGAAGACCTAGGGCCCGGGGAATCCTATTCTGTGGATTTCTCCATTGGAAAGTTCCTGGGCTTTGGGGGACAAGGAGAGAGAGATGCTCCCCACTCCCTTCCTTCTGTGCTCTGCATATAGGTCCATCTTCTGGCACATGCTGGGACTGAGCTTCCTGGGAAGATCAAGGACTGTGTTGGCAGCTAGCATTTGCTGGGCCCCTTTTTTTTCTTCACAAAAAGGAAATCTCTTCAGTAATTAGGCAAGTTAACGGGAAAGCAATTTATTCACTTTATGAGTATCATTTCAGGACAAGCTTTTATTTCATTAACGGGGTGCTCGTTAGAACCTTTCACCAAAACCTGCATTATCATTATCTCAGCAGCACATTATTCACTTGGATGTAAAGCTAGCCGATTCTTCCAATTCTTTATCCAAATGTTAAAATAAATATGCCAGTATTTATACATTCAAATGAGTATTTCTCCCCTTCAGAAGCCTTCTCTTGGCACGCTGTGTATTAATTCTAGCGATGCTGTCATTGCTGAGAATAATTTTGGAGCTCCTGCTTTGTGGTTGCCTTCAGAGTTTGCAATGCATTTACGGAATTGCCTCCTTGATGGCAGACCTTCCTCCGTTGGGAAAGAGCCAAACAGCGTGTGGGGCCGACTTTAGCTTCTGAGGGGGGGAGTTGAGGTTGCAATAGGAAGGATGCCCATTAAAGTAATGAGTCCTCTTGAAGGACTGGCGCTCTAAAGGGGACATCCAATGAAGGTATGTGTACGTGGTTGGGATTGGGAAGTAACCGAGGTGCAGCCTTCATTTGGGTGTTTATGCTCTGAGTCTGTATGTAAGTTGATCTTATCACCTTATTGTCATACCTTATAGCCTATTGGGCTGGAGAAAATAAGCCTTTCTGTCCCCTTTCCGGGTACCATTTACCAGGCAGTTTCCATCACTGTGCATTTTTACAGAAAACAAAACAAACAAAAGATTTCTTTTCTCACCAGAAAAGGTACCTTTTCTGAAAAGAAAGAAAAGAAAAGAAAGTCACTTACTCCATATGTAATGAATGCCCGGTACTTGAGTTTTTATGTGAAAGGATCTATCTAGAGGCAAGAGGAAGAGAATGATTTCTGAAAATCCATTTCGGTTTTGGGATTCCATGGCACACAGTGTGAAAAATTAACTTAACGTATCCCTTTTCTTCTGTTGTTTCCCTGAATTCCCAATTTTTTTCAGGTTATCTAACATAAAGCTTCATACAGCCATCACTTGAATCTTGATCTAGCCATAATCCTGGGCAAGTTATTTCATCTCTTTTGGCCTCAGTTTTCTTACCTTAAAATGAAGATGCTAATGAGTATGTAGCTCACTGGGCTGGGATGAAGATTAAATAAGATTTATGCGTGTAGAACATTGAGTTTGGTGCCTGACACAGTAAGTGCTTAGTAGAGTCTAGCTATTTTGTTATTAACATTGTTTATTGATAGTTTCTTATTAAAATTCCTTTGAAGCCATGTACAAATTTACCATTTCCCAGGTAATGATATTCCCTTTGGCTGGGCTTGGCAAATAAATATGTGAATGAGAACATTTTGTTTTTACTCTCTGGCCTCTTAGGAGTTTTTAAAGAGTGACCTTAAAAGCAACTGTAGCTAGCTACTTTATTTTGAATTCAAATGTTTTTAAAAATGAACATTCCTGTTTTAATTGTGTATTAGGTATAACGGTTTGGTGAACACCTGAAGGCAAAAACTTTAAAAGCTTCTCCTGTAATTTTTTTTCCTTGATCCAATAAAATATTATTCTAATGAAATATCTGCAGTTCTATTGGCCTGTATTGAAAGAGATGATTCTGGCGAACACTTGTTTCAGTTAAACTTGAGTTTTGCTCTGCGTTTTTTTTTAAGTGACAGAGAAGAATCACCTGGCACTAAGCTCTCAGCTCTTCCATAAATATTGACCTTAATTTTTTTTCATATTTATGAATTTTATTAAAATATATATAAATTAGGAAGATACAGAAATGTGGGAATGTAATTTTATCTTAGTTTTAATCAGATGGTTAGGAGTTGCTGTGAAATAGATGTTTCATGAACTGTTTGACATTTAGTGAGAATTCTCTGTGATTTAGGCAAGTTTGTGCAGGAGATAGAGAGAGGTACAAGAAACAGACTTTGTCCTCCAGAAGTTCACATAAGTTACTCTCTTAGGATGACGCATTAGTAAAAGTTTTTTCTCCTAATGGCTTATGGGGCTAAGGATTCATATGGATTTCCCTACATGTTCTTTTCCCTCAATTTCTTGGAGAAAGCTAAATATATTCATCACTCAATAGTGTTCATATTTTTGAGGTTGATTAACTCTTTTGGCATTAGATCCCTCTATGCACTCAGATGCCATGAAAGGAGATAATGGCTATAAAAGTACTTGTGAATTGGAAGTGATACTAAACCATAGGATAGGGGGGTATTATTACTATTGTGCCGTATGTTCCGGGAGTGTTCTGATGATCACCACTATAGCAGTGTTTGGTTCTTGCTCTGTCTTTCTTCTGAGTAGTAGATTATGTACTTATAAAGTATCAGGAAACAGTACAGTGTGGTGGTTTACACCAGAGCAGTGGTTTTTAATGGGATGGGGGGGATTTTGCACCCACTCAGGACATTTGGCAATTCTGGAGACATTTTTGATTGTCACAGCTAGAGGGGGAAGGATGTTACTAGCATCTAATGGATAGAGGCCAGAGATGCTGCTAAGCCTCATATAAGGCACAGGACAGCCCCTCATGACAAAGAATTATCCAGCCCCAAATGTCAGTAGTGCTGAAAAACCCTGGCCTACAACGTGGGATCTGGAGTGGGGATCAATCAACGTCACATCCTGGCGCGACCCTAGGTGAGTTCCTTAGACCTGAGATTCTATAATGAAATGCATGTCTGAAGAGAGAGATTGTGGAATTAAATGAGGGTGTATAAAGTGCTTAGCACACAGAAGGTGCCCGGTAATTGGTAACTCTTGGTATTATGTCTGGTTAGTAAATCCAGGGGCTATGCTTCAGACAGCTTTGGTCTTTTAACCCATTGTGTACAGAACCAATCCAAGTTTCTTGATCCCTTCCAGGTGTCCAAGAGTAGGGCAGGCACATAGCCTTATGGCCTCCAGCATCTGTGGTTCCTTCTGCATTCTGGCCCAGGTTCTGCCCTGATTCTGCTAGGCGGCTAAGTGTGGGCCACAGATCACTCCAACCAGGTAGGCAGGGCCGTCCCTCAGACCTCTCTTGGGTAAAGCAGAGATGAGCTGAGGGTGGAGGAAGTTTCTCTTTGATCTGGGATACGCTGGGAAGGAGGAGATGGCCAGGCCAGGAAGCCCCATCTAATTGAGCTTATCTCCAGCCTCTCCCAAGACCCCTGTCCATGCATTGTCAGGGTGGCCTCTGCTGCGTGAGCAGGCAAGGAAGTCTGGCAGTTTCCCTTTACTTTTCCTTAGCCCCTCCTACTCAAGCAAAGAGTTCTTGTAGGCGTCCCTTCACTTTTAATAAGATCCTCCAAATCCACTGCAGTTTTTGCTCTGTTGGCGTTACCGGCCATCTGGGAGGAGAGAGGAAGCCTCCCATAAAGCCCAGACTTTGATCTTTATGCCTCTCTGTGTTTTCCTCCTGCACACTGGAGCCACAGGAGGGAGTAATCCACTCGCAGTAACCAGCAGAGCTTCAGCAGGCTGGGGGTGGGGCAACATTCCCGGTGTGGAGAGTGTTTAGCAGACTGGGATGTAAATAACAGTGGTTTTTTAGCTGTGAGCCAGAAACCATTAGTTCTGTGGATCTCAGTCCTGGCTGTACAGTAGAATCACCTGGGGCTACGAATGCTGATGCTCCGGCCCCACCCCAAACCACTCATTCAGAATCTCCGAGGGTAGGGCCTGGCCCATCAGATTTTTTAAATGCTCCTCGGATGATTCTGATCCCTGGTGAGAGCTGAAGGTCAGGACCATGCCTTGTGAAATTAATAACCTGCATTAAAAAAAAGAAAACGAAGAGAACCAAATTAAAAATATCAAAGTAATAGAAGTATTATTTTGTTAAGCTTTTGTTTTAGTGATGAATGTATGCCTGTTTGCAATGTAAAATATGTTTCTTCTAATGGATTGTAGTCAAAAAAGTTTGAAAAACATTGTTTTAGTGCCTTGGCAGTATTTAATTAATATTGACAAATTTACCTCCTTCAGTATTTCTGTGTGAACATCTGCTGGACGGATTTCAAAGGGCTTTTATTTACCTTGTCAAATACAACTCTTGCAACCATCCTATGAGCATAGAGAGCAGATATCATCATGTTGATTTTTTTCACAGATGAAGGAAACTTGGAGTTGGAGAGGGTAAGAAATTTGTCAAAGTCATAATGAGAAAATGGCAAAATCAGGGACTCAAACCCAGGGCTTCTGATTACTGTACAGGGCTCTGTCCAGCTCATCTGTCTGTCTTCTGACTAGTAGACCGTTTGAAAAAGGAACTGCAACTAGAGCAGGAGTCTGGCTTCAGCATCATGAAAATAATAACTATTGAGGGGCCGGCCCCGTGGCATAGCGGTTAAGTGCACAAGCTCTGCTGCTGGCGGCCCGGGTTCGCATCCTGGGCGCGCACTGATGCACCGCTTGTCAGGCCACACTGTGGCGGCGTCCCATATAAAGTGGAGGAAGATGGGCACGGATGTTAGCCCAGGGCCAGTCTTCCTCAGCAAAAAAAGGAGGATTGGCATGGATGTTAGCTCAGGGCCGTTCTTCCTTACAAAAAAAAAAAAGAAAACTATTGACTAAGCACTTTCTGGTGTCAGGAAATGTGTTTATAGTATCTCATGTAATTCTCAGAACAATCCTAGGAGACAGGTACTATTATTAGCTCCATTTCAGAGATGGGGAAACTGAGGCATAGAGAGGTTGTGACTTGCCCAAGGAGTAGAGCTGGGCCTGCACAGCAAGCCCAAATTCTTTATTTGTGCTCTCTATTGCGTTAGTACTAATTTGTTGGCATTTCTCTAGCTTGTAGACTCCTCTCTCTAGGGGCAGTTTAAATAGCAGGGAAATGGCCCTATGTCTTAAGTCTGCTTGGGCTGCCATAACAAAATACCATAGACTGGGTGGCTTAAACAACAGACATTTATTTCTCACATTTCTGGAGATTAAGAAGTCCAAGATCAAGATGCCAGCAGATTCAGTTCCTTGTGAGGGGGCCCTCTACCTGGTTTACAGATGGCTACCTTCTTGGTGGGGGCGGGGGGAGCACGAGAGAGCAAGAGATTATGTGCTCTCTCTCTCTTCTTCTACTTATAAGGGCACTAAACCCATCATGGGGACCCAGCCCCAATGACTCATCTAAACCTAATTACTTCCCAAAGGCCCCACATTCCACTACCATCATGTTGGTGGTTAGAGCTTCAACATAAGAATTGGGGGGGGCACAAACATTCAGTCCATAACACCCTTGTACTTGTAGTTTCCACTCAGCTTTCCTTGTGTGTATGGCTGGAACCCTCCATCCACCAGTGATTAAGGGAGGAAAGCCCGCTCTGCTGCCCAGGCTTTGTGGATCCTTGTCCAGGCTGACACTTAGAGTGTCACTTTGTGACACTTAATGCCATGAGTTGCTGAAATTCGGGGTGTGGCTTAGATAGTCCTGGCTGAGAAGGAACCTGAACACTAACCCTTGTGGAGTGAGATCTTGATGGACTTCTCAGTGGTCTGGGAACGAAAGGATATCTTTTTTTTTTTTTTTTTTTGCTTTTTGTAACCATTTATTCATAACGTTAGCCTTTGGTCAGACAGTGGTTTCTTTTTTTTTTTAAATTTTTTGTTTATTGCAGTAACATTGGTTTATAACATTGTATAAATTTCAGGTGTACATCATTGTACTTCTATTTCTGCATAGATTACATCATGTTCACCACCAAAATACTAATTACAACCCATCACCACACACATGTACCGAATTACGAAAGGATATCTTGTTCGTTCATTCATTCATCAAATATGAAGGGCCAGGGTCCGTACCAAACACGGGCTAGAATGATGAGCAAAAATGCAATCCCTGCCCTTTTGGAGGTTACAGTTTGGAGGCGAGTTTTAGAGATGACACTCCACTTCAAAGATGGGTGGGGAAATTGTGCATCATGGCTCTCTAATACCTGTACACGGGGCGAAAATCACCAGGCCAAAGCAAAGCTCAGGACGCGTGTAAATAGGAGGGAGCTGGTTGGTTACCTACTCAGGAGCTTAGAGCGGAAGAATTAGACTTCACATTATCTCACGGGACATTCAGAAACCACACTTCACCAAAGGTGGGGAACCGCTCTCTACTGTAAGTCAACTGGGTTGGATGATCGGGTTGAATTAAGCCTGGGGCTTAAGGAAGACTTTTCTTCTCTGTGTGTCTGGGAGGGTACAAGCTGTCTAGATGGCTAATAAACTATCCCAGTTTTCTTATGTGAGGACAGCCGGAACAGTATTTGTTGAATGAGTGAATTAATAATAATTATGATGAATGTTAATGTATAATAGAGGGAATGGGAGACTTCAAGATTTCGAGAGAAGTACACCCAGAGAAGAACCAAGGCTAGCTCTCTCCCTTTCCAGGCTGAGCTGCTTCCTGACTTGAACCAATCCCCAGTTCCTAGGACTGTAAGAATTTGAAGGAGATCAGAGCTAGGGTTATTGATTTAAGATTTTTTGTTGGTCTTGAGATATAGCTAGCATTAAGGGCAGTGACATTTATCCTTCTAGGTGATGTAGCCCAAGATTAAGAAAAGCAAAGAAGAAAAAAATTCTCTGTTCTCAAGGAATAGAGAGTTTGTTGTCTTCATCAGTAGCTTGAAACTCTGCATTTGCTCCATCCTTAGCACCTCCTCTTTGGAGTCTAAGAGAATACCCAAGAAGGTAAAGATAAGTCTACAGTCTGGAAACTGGAGGAGGGCTACACTTACCCAAACCAGTTGAAGGTGGACGTAAAATACGTATACTCTGCTGAATATTGCCTGTAGATCATACTTTTGTGAGAAATGAAACTTTTTGTTGGTGAAAACTATCTTCTCGTTTTCTTTTTAGACTCATTCTAAAGAGGATTGGTAAAGTTGTATAAAATATGGAAGAAAAGGGAGGATGATATAAGATCAATGTTGGAGTGAAATGGCTCTTGAATGAGAAAATTTATGTTCTCCATGGTGTATGTAACTCTGTCCAAAGAATTTATTCCAGGAATCTCATCTTAGCTTTTCTATTCCTGCACTCAAGCGAGATAAAGGCATTGATATTATTGTCTTGAGTTGCCAGGAACCCTGAGCACTTTAGAAAGTGGGATTAGTCCGTTGCATGCATGGGCCAATGCTGAGGCTGGAATTGGCTGCAGTACTAGAATGTCATCCAGACAGGTTCAGGTAAAGCTCCAAGAATGTCATTGAAACTGGGCAGCACTTCAGGAAGGTAGAAACTGAGTCATCAAATCTCGGTTTGGTTTAGAAGGTTCAGTTATTTCACAAAGTGCTAGAGGTATTTCTTGAATTGCGTGGCCTTTTCTTTTTTTTCCTCTTTAAAACATCCTGAATGATGACTTGTTGTTTAGGGTTTACATCCCCGGAAGTAATGCCACCTTCTGAGTCGCTGCTGTCGATTCGCAGGGTCCCTGACAATTGTCTCTCTCATCTGGGATGTGCCTATTTTAGATCTTTGCAGCCGAAAAGTCATTATGACAGAGGAGCACTTGAGAGGAAGAGGGAGAAAAGGCAAATAGATGTTCTTGGGGTGTAAGTGGAATCATGCCATAGCAGCAGAGGTGGGGTTCAAATGGGAAATCTGTCAGTTCATCTATAGGGGTTTTTTGACCACTTAATAAGTGCTTGACACTGTGCTGGATACTTTGAGGGATACAGGAGAAACATGAAACATGATTTCTGTGCTTAAGGAGCCTATAATACGTTCAGAGCATCACATTTTTCTCATATGAAAGAGAAAGAAAACTTTAGACGTTTACCGTTAAGTGCTGGGCTGTGAAGCACTGGTGGTAGGTTGTGCCATTTGGCTTAGAAAAGGCAAAGTCAGTGTGAGCTCTTACAGTCGGAGTATAATTCAGGACGAACAACCCAAGAGAGAGCTGAGGTAACATTTAGATGGAGAAGTGGGCATTTCTGACAGGAGAAACAGCACAGAGGGCCACATCAGAATGGTATATGTGTATGTGAGGCCTGAGGAAATCACTTCATTCCACTTCATTTTTCTTCAGATCACGTGGCACCACTCCGCATATTATGTGTTTATTTGTTTATCCTCTGTCTTCTGCACTGGGTCACAGTGGTCAGCTGTGTAAGGGATAGATAGGGCAGGATTTCAGATCTAGATTCCTTTCTGCAGTTAAGTGTTTGGAGAAAGGAAAAGGAAATTAAATCAATTCATGAAAAAAGATTTTTCAAAGGCCTACTCTGTGCTTGGCACCGTTCCAGGTGTCAGAGATAAAGAGATGATCAAGATCCCTGCTTTTGTGTAACATATGTTCTCTTGGGGGGCGGCAGACAATAAACCAGACAGTCAGGAAATATATAATTTTAGGTAGTGAAAATGCTATGAAGAAAAATAAATCAGGATAAGGGGAAAGAGAATGCTGGTTTGTAAGGTTAAGAGTAAGGATAATATAAAGATTTTAGATTGGCCCTGAACTTCCCTAGAGAAGCCTGGTTACCACTGAATCACCACTACAGTCTGTGCTGATGGAGTCCAGCTTTATTATTCACACTCATGTCATCCATCGGCCCCACTCCACAGTGTGTATATGGTGGACGTTCAGCAAGCATTTCATAGTAGTAATAAGAATGGCCTTGCTAGACTTGAATTGGACCACAATTTTCTCCTTACTTTTTACTTTTTTATAATTTTTCTATTAATTTAAAAGATATCGTCCTAAAACATTTATGGAAGGAGAGAGGGAAGAATCCCACAGGAAAGGACACGTAGGTATTGACAACAGTAACAGTTACCTATACATGAGCTCTGTGGAGGGCAAGATTGAGCGCACCTGCATCAAAATTTTGTCACATGAAAGAGAAAAAAAATATTAAACCATTTGTAATGATGTGGCTTTGAGATGTCTCGTGGCCTGGAGAACCACTGTGTCTAAATATATTAACCGAATGCCAAAGGAGGTAATAATACATCCATGTGTACATAAAGGCATATAAGACATAAAATAGCGACAATGTACTGAGCAATTACTCTGTGCCAGGCATTGTGCACTGCACTTTATTTATATTATCTCTATTCACTGAAACAATCTTAGGAGGGAGATATCCCGGTTTACCAATGAGAAAACAGAGATGAAGTGGCTCGCCCAAGGCCATTATAGTTAGTAAGTGGCAGAGCTGGGATGGCAGATTCCTTGTTTGTGAGAGGGCGTGGGGCAGACAAGTTTGGGTTTAATTAAGGGCTCCCTTAAGTGCATATCTAGCCTGGAATTGATCCAGAGTGGGGTTTTCTGTCTTTCCAGCTCATCACCCTATCTAAGGGATTCCAGAAGCTGAGAGTGTCTGGTACTGACTCTGAATTTATATATGTGATTCCCTGCACCTACTGGAGGCATAGACTCTGGTAGCACAGGGTGGGAGGTCGTGGTGGTGGTGGTGATGATGGTGGTGTGCATTGAGCATTTTATCATTATTTCACATGCCTGTAAAAGTGTATATATGTGCGTCAAACAGCTACTCAGGCCGTTAAAACTTGGAAATGCTTTGCTTTCCGCTGGGTGATAGCAGCTGTTTGGTGCCATCTGCCAACTCCTCTAAAGCTGACTTGAAACTCTGACTTGTGATGATGTGTATCTGACTAAAAGATGTGGGTAATGAATATTTAGTGGATGTGGTTGATTCAGTAAACGTTCAAAGCATAGAGAACCAAAAATAATTAATTTAAAATAGGTTTGATGGTGAAAAGGTTGGGCAATAATGGATGGCCTAGAGTGACAGTGAAGTTCTCAGTGGGTGTCTGTACCCCCCTCCCCCCATTGCTGGCCCCAGAACCCACCCATGTCTCTAGAGGGGCAGGCTGCTCTCACGGTGCCTCTTTGACCTAGAAACAAGGCCTTCAAGGCATTGAGCTATCTGAGCTATCACAGGTTACATACACAGCAGTTTTACATGTGTTATATTCTCTCTCTCAAACTTTCTTTTTTTTTTTTTTTGTGAGGAAGATCAGCCCTGAGCTAACATCCATGCTAATCCTCCTCTTTTTGCTGAGGAAGACCGGCTCTGAGCTAACATCTATTGTCAATCCTCCTCCTTTTTTATTCCGCACCTCCCCCCCCACAGCCCCAGTAGATAGCTGTACGTCGTAGTTGCACGTCCTTGTGGTTGCTGTATGTGGGACGCGGCCTCAGCATGGCCGGAGAAGCGGTGCCTCAGTGCGCGCCTGGGATCCGAACCCGGGCCGCCAGTAGCGGAGTGTGCACACTTAACTGCTAAGCCACGGGGCCGGCCCTCTCTCAAACTTTCTATTACAGGAGATTTCAAATAGACATGTGGACAGAATGGTATAATAAGCCCCCGCATGCCCATCCCCCAACTTCAGCATTTACCAACTCATGGCCAACTTCTTTGTATATACCTTACCTCCAGATGATTTTGAAGCAAATCCAGAAATCATATCAGTATTTGTTAGCATTTCAGAATGTATTTCTAAAAGATAAGAACTCTTTTATTATAATGCTTTAAGCTTCACAGCAACCCTATTAGTCAGGTACCAGTATATCTTTCTTTTATAGATGAAGACAGTGAGACACAAGAGATTAAATTATTTGCCCAAGGTCACCCAACTTGTAAGTGGCAGAGTCAGACTTCAAACCCAGTTGGCTAACTCCAGAGCCCGTCCTGTTAACCCCATTTCTGTATGGAAGCCACTAGACCTTTCTGCTGTAGCTAATGCTAGCTACATTATGGAAATGGATCCTGGGAGTAGCAGAGCAAACTCCCAAGGACATAACTATTGATTTCTGTGAATTCAACCACTGGGCCATTGCTGCACATTTGGTCTGTTTACGTACACAGGGACAGAATGTCTGTGAAAGGCTTAGAATTGTCATCTCTGGGAATGAAAGGACAAGCCTGAAATATTAGTGGATTCTATTTGGGCAGCAAAACTGATAAAGCACCGTTATCGTAATAGTGTTTGAAACGTCGGAGAAACCCACAATGAAAAGGACTTGACAGAAAATATCACTGTCATTGGGCCATGGCTGCCAAGGGAAGTACAAGGTTTCTTTTAAAATGAATTTTCCTTTGGTTTTCTGTCTTGGCAGAAGGAATCACTGTCTTCCCACTGAGTGTTTTCAGTTTGTTTCTAGCACAGCTAATTGTGTTTATTTGTCTCCGGAATCACATGGCTGCCTCCTCTCCCTTGCCTTTTCTTAAGGTCTCTTGCCTGCTGTGTACTACGGTTACTGCCAAGAACGTTCTCCTCACCTGGGAGCCAGTTGGCTGACAACATAGAGTAGATGTTGGGAGGCCAATTCTGTCTCTCCGGAGAGCTGACCTGGCCCCTGGCATCCCAGCCCACCTCAGGGGGAGGGAGAGAGATTATATAAGCTGGTATGAAAAGAACCATGTTTGCCTTGTATGCATCCACTCGGTCCATCAGTGTTAAGAACCAAGCAGAAAGCAAGTGAACTCTTGATTGATTGATTAACAGAGCTTTGCGAGTTCAAATTCAAGAAACCGATTCTCTATTTTTCCTATAAAAACAAACATCACATTGACTTTTCTGTTTAATACTTTCCTTATCTTTGGGATCCCTGACATTCGCTTGATTCTCAAACCTCTGTTTCTTTTCCTTCCTCCTTCCCCACGCAGTCCCATCACAGAAGCCAGGTAACTGTTAGAGAACCACCCAGCTCCTTAACCCTCTCACCTGTGGAGCACCAAAAGGTGGTACTTCTCAGGGTGCCGTTGAGGAAGAGCTTAGCAATTCCACCTTAAGCTCCCACTGGGACATGCCAGCGAGGACCTCAGCTGGTGTCTTTTTCAGGGAACATGTATTTTCTTTAAACATTTGTTGTCACAAGTATTTTGACATAGTTTTTTATGATTGATGCACTTCTGCTTTTAAAAACCCTCAAGTAAGGAATGCAGTGAACTGCAAGTCACTTAGCTCTTCATAGTAGAGACCCTCAGGGATGGCACATATGTGCTCTGTGCCGCAGCTCCCTCCTGAGCCTGGTCTCCCTCAGGAGCTAGTGGCAGTCACTATAAATTGATCACAGCACCTCCCTGGAATGCCTCTCAATACTGGACTCCAGGAAGCGTTATCAACAGGGCTGGCACAGGGTTGAAATCTATTGGCCATTTCCTATGTACGTGGTCTTTAGAGCCCTTCCCACACTAAAATCCCTGAGCCTTTCTGTGGGGGGGTCACGTGAGGTCACTAACAGCTAGAGGCCAGCGCTCCTCTTTCACCAACAATCAGATCGAAGGGTGAGGAAATTTTACCACGGGAGAATGCTAAACCCTTTCTGGAAAGCAGATGACAGGGGGAAATGTTTTAAATGCTGATAGTTCATGGAGGGTTTGGAGGTTGTGACTCTCTTTTCAACCCCTAGTGGGTCCTTCAGTGGTTTGTAGATTTGTTAGTCAGTAAGACTAATTGAAGTCATTCTTTTTATGGGAGAAACAGAATGCTTAATGCCCAAGGGGAATGCAAAGGAAATGGAAGCCCAGAGCCTGTCCTTAAGGAGTTCCTAATCTGGTATAGCAGTTGTATTATGTTGAATTTAGATTCAGTGTAGTTTAATGAGATGCAAGAGCAAGAAACTTAGTGCCTGGTTATAATTCACTCACTCTCAGTTGACTAACAATTGTTTTTACTTTTGAAGAAATTTGGAGGGTATTAAGATAATGCCTGTGAAGCAAGAGGACTTCCCTGACAGAAGATGTTTTAAGTATTCATGACCATGTTATAGATAATGTCCTGGGCTGTAGGAATGGCTTAGGCCACTCTGTAGCCACCAGAAATCATGAACATCTGACCAGCTGTGCAGGCAGAAGCTGTGCGGGCTGCTTGAGGCCTGGCTGTCTCCGGGAAGATTGACAGAAGATACCGGCTGCCGTCTGGGCGGTGAAGATCAGGCTGTGTGTGCACGAGTGTGGTTTTCTCTTGCTGGATTAATCAACAGTATATTCTTTTGCAAAAAAAAGTCAAACCAAGGCTCATTTGGAATGCTCTGCATTAACAGCAAGGACCAACAGAGGTACTTTTCCATTTCAGAAGTCTCAACTGGATATTGGAGGTAGTGGGAGGGAGAGGGAGGTAACAAACCATACAGGTCAAAACATTAGACTGGCCAAGTATTTTTAAAAAATCAGGTTAGGGGCCAGCCTGGTGGTGTAGTGGTTAAGTTCACGTGTTCTTCTTCGGCAGCCCGAGGTTCCTGGATGCGGACCTACACACTGTTCATCAAGCCATGCTGTGGTGGTGTCCCACATACAAAATAGAAGAAGAGTGGCACAGATGTCAGCTCAAGGCCAATCTTCCTCACCAAAAAAAAAAAAAAAAAAAAAATCAGGTTAAATTTAGAGCCACCCTCCCCTTAAGCATGTACTCCTATGTAGCAATGCTTATCTAAAAATCACACTTAAGCTGAAATCACTTCTGGTTTACGATTATTATTTACTTTCTCCATCTTTCTGGATGTCATAGAAAAAAAGGCCAGAAAACATGGTTTGCTGTTATGATTTGGGAATGTCCAAAATAATTGAATTCTCCGGAGGGAAGAGTAGCCAGTGAGGCTGAAATGGCCAGCTGGGGAATAATTGCGACTTTTCAGTAGATACTACAGTCCTTTGTTGGAGGGAGCATATGAAACTGCCAGCACTGACCTTGAATTTTCTGGTAACAATAAGTGCTTGTCTTCCCAGGACCATATGATCTGCAGGAATAGCTTCTGGCTGGTACTGCATCTTTTGTTTTCTAAAGGCACCCTGGGGACTTTAAAATTCACTCTTTGGGTTAAAATCATCTTATTTAAAAGCATCTTATTTGAATGTTAACTTGATGGTAAACTTACATAATGTTGGCTATTAGACACTGAATAAGCTTGGAAGTGACACTTTCTGGACCTGCAGTCATGTTGTCTTAGGCTTGTAACAGCATTCTTTTTTTTTTTTTCCCCCACCATTAATTTAGAAATCTCAAGTTGTTGGCCTTTATTATTCTCAGTTTACAGATGGCACTGCTGGTGCCAGAAGGATTGTGGTTTATTTTTAAGTATGTGATTCATTTAATCTGATGAGAGTAGGCTTGGGCCTTCTGCCTTCCAGCTCACTTTGCCTCCAAGATCAATACAACCTCAAAGAAGAAAAAGTTGTCCATTTTTAAATGGTGTTTATAATGGATGTACCTAGTTGATATTAATGACAGTGTCTCTACTTCAACATAGATTTGATTAATCAAAGTCTTCAGTTAAACTGCTTTTCACTGACATATTCCACTTTGTAGAAAAAACATCAAAACACAGGAAAATAAAGTCCTATTAGAACTTTTAGGGGCCAGCCCAGTGGTGCAGTGGTGAAGTTCACGCATTCTGCTTCGGCGGCCCCAGGTTTGCCGGTTCAGATCCTGGGCACGGACCTATTCACCGCTCATCAAGCCGTGCTGAGGCAGCATCCCACATAGAAGACCTAGAAGGACCTACAACTATGTACTGAGGGCTTTGGGGAGAAAAAAGAAGAAAAGAGGAAGATTGGCAACAGATGTTAGCTCAGGGCCAATCTTCCTCAAAAAAAAAAAAAAAAACTTTTAAGAGCAACTTCCCAGTAAGGGCTTAGGCTCGCCATAGACACCATCCAATCTTGTTGACAATTGGTGCCTCCACTATCCAAGCTGCATAGTGATCACTGGTATCCAGAAGGAGATGAAGGACCTGGAGAGTTCTGAATTACTAAAATTGTATTCATGTGTGAAAGTGAACTAATATGTTTTAGAATGATTTTCAATAAATGAGGTTGAAACAGAAAGCATTTCCTGAATATTGTAGAAGTTCAGGGCATGGCCTCTGGACCGAGACTACCTGGGTACACATTCTGGCTCCACCACTTCCTGGCTGGGTGACCCTGGGCGAGGTACTTAACCTGTTTCCTCATCTGTATTGCATTTCTTAGGGTTGTGAGGAATAAATAATAATATGCAAAGAACTTAGAACTGTCCCTAGCATAGAATAAGTGCTCAACATATGTGAGTCATTATAATAATTATTATTATTTCGGTGTACCAGGTTAAGGTGAGGGAAAAATATATCCCTGGTCTCTGGCTTGAGCACCTGGCTGCAGCCATTTACTGAGATAGGAACAAAGAGTACAGGACAGAAGCAGGTTAACTGAGGAAGCTCCAATCTCTTTTGGTTGAGTTTTTTGAGATATCTTTGTTACAGCTGAGCAGAGATATCAAATGGACATTGGATGTACCCTGTGCCAGGTAATAACTAAGCTTTCTGTGGACTACAGATTCTCTCCTTGGTTTTCTTATGGATTTCTTGTGAGCTCTCCAAAAAAACTAAATCCCATGTGCTTCAGAATTTCCATCTGAATAATATTGAACATAATAATGGCACACAGTAGACATTCAGCAAATATTTGTTAAAGGGATAATTGCTTTCCAAAGGTCCTAAGTAACTTGGGTAAAGGTAGTGTGTGGGTATATGTATATTTACATTCCTCTCCAAGGAATGTAAAGGCCAGTACACTTTCGGTGTGTCTGCATTTCACCCATTCATTTATTCATTCTTATAATGAATATTTACTGAGCATTTACCGTATACCAAGTACTGTTCTAGGTGCAGGTATACAGCAGTGGACAAAATAGACAAAGATCCCTCTGCTAATGGGGCTTATATTCTGGGCAAGCAGTGGGGCCAGAGAGGACAGGCAATACACATAATAAATAAAAATAATATATTAACATCACACCCATTAGGATGGCTACAATTTTAAAAAACTCGGAAAATAACAAGTGTTGACAAGAATGCAGAGATTGGAACTCTTATACACTGTTGGCGGGAATGTAAAATGGTGCAGCCACTGTAGAAAACAGTATGGCAGTTTCTCAAGAAATTTAAAAGTAGAATGACTGATGATCCAACAGTTCTACTTCTGAGTATATACCCATAAGAACTGAAAATACTTGTACACCTATGTTCATAGCAGTGTTATTCACATAGCCACAATGGAAGCAACCCAAGTATCCATTGACAGAGGAATGGATGAACAAAATGTAGTGTATACACACAATGGAATATTGTTCAGTTTTCAAAAGGAAGGAAATTCTGACACATGCTACAACATGGATAAGCTGGAGGACATTATGCTAAATGAAATAAGCCAGTCACGAAAGGACAAATGCTGTCTGATTCCACTTATACGAGGTATCTAGAGTAGTCAAATTCATAGAGACGGAAAGTAGAAGGGTGTTTGCCAGGGGTTGGAGGAAGTGAGGAATGGGGTATTGTTGTTTAATAGGTATAGAATTTTAGTTTTGTAAGATGAAGAGAGTTCTAGAGATTGATGGCACAACAATGTGAATGTATTTAACACTACTGAACTGTACTTTTAAAAATAGTTGAGATGATAAATTTTAAGTGTATTTTACCAAAATTTTTTTTTAAATAGAGAAAGAAAATAATATATTAAAGCACAAGATGAAAAGTACTACAGAGAACAAGGAAAACGTTAAGCAGAGTGAGGGGGCTCCGACTTGCTGGGGAGGGTGCAAATGCACTATTCAATCCATAGGGCAGTGGGGAAGGCTCCTTGAGGAGGTGGGATTTAAACAAGGCCTCGAAGGAGTTGTTTGTCTCTTGGCCTCTGTTATAATCAGCGTCTCAATCTTCGAGGGCCCGCAGGTGGTGTGTGGTGTGTGGCAATGCCGAGACAATGATCAAGTGGCCTTTATCTGTAAAGTTTATATTGTTGGCTGCTGACTCAGAAACTGGGGCCATGGGCATTTCAACTCTGATGAAAAAACAATCCAGGCCCTCAGGTAGCACTTGCACAGATTATAATCAGACGTCTGCTGAGACTTGGGGTTATGTTACATGCAGTAAAGAGAAATGGGTGTTCTTATTCGTGGCCTTTTCTAAAATCAAACTATGACCTAGAAACAACCATCAGGAGTTTGAGTCTTCAGTTACTCCTAAATTTGCAAGTAATTGTTTAGGCCATTTCCAGTGTAAGTTTGAAACTCCTTCATAAGACGAGGATTTTCAGGGCTTCATGTGACCTTTCTGTCAACCTAATACTAGAGAGGGCAGCCCAAGAGTACTTATATCAGTTATTCTCTCTCTGGTAGGTCATATGGCAGGGAATGGTGAGCTGCTTATAAAACTCCTGTGACTGGGCCCTGTTTTATTACTAATTTATGAGGCTGGGATAAACAGGGATCAACTTGCTATCACTTTAAGCCAATACTTCGTACTCATGAAAAAATTGAAAAAAGTTTGCAGCGCTGGATTCTTGAACAGACTTTTCCACATCTCATTTTTTAACTTTTTCCATGTCTAATAAAAAAGATGTATAATGAGCATGCATCTGTACTTGGGAATCAGGAAGAAGTCCCTCACCATCCCCCACCCCCACCCCCCCACACTGAACTTGGAGGGGAGATGGGCATCTGTGGGTGGACAGGCACCTGTGCCCCTGTATGATTCTGTCCTGGCCAAGGATTCTGAAGCTATACTAGCAGCCATTCAAAACACACATGCCTGCTTGTGCCCCTCTCCCCAGGCTCAAGTTGTACAGTAATTGCTAAGGTCCTGGGGACTGGGTGGGAGGAGCAACGGATTCCCTCTGTGAGTTCTTTCCAGGCTAACGGCAATAAGCGTTGGCTGACTTAAAAAGCACGACACCAATCTCAAAAATCACACCCCCACACCCCCACCCCACGCCATTCTTTGGTAACGTCCTTATCTGCCCAATGTTTGATTTCTTTTAGTTCTTAACAAAATTCTTATGAAATTTTTGGCATAAATGTAATATCTTGGGTGCTCTGGCAATAAAGAGAGGAGGAAGAATATTTTCCTTGATCTTTATGCATAAGCAGCTGCCGATGGTCATTTAGCCCTGGCTGCTTATCAAGCTCAAGGTATCCCCTGGGACCTCCAGTTTCTCCCAACATACAGTGCCAACGATAGACAGTCTTCTCTTTCCTCCCATGGCCAAGGGATAACACCTGGGAATGTAGCAGCCATTAAGTGTATCCTGTTGTCCTCAGATATATGTCATTAGATGGTGAGAGCAGGACTTAGTAGCCAAAAAACGAAAGCTCAATGGATTCAACTGACATTCATTGAGGGTCGCCTGGGCAAATATATATGCTAGGCTCTAAGTTGGAGGGAGAGGGAATTAATGCCACATGACGTAGTATTTGCCCGTAAGAAACTTATATGCTGCTAGTGGTATAAGAAAAGGACGCAAACAACTACAGGACAGAGTTATAAGTGACGGTGTCATTTAAGTGGTGCAAACTGAAGGTTGCAGGATGGATGGAGGATATTGCTTTGACTGGTGAATTGGAAGGCATGGAGGAACCAGCATCTGAGAGTTGCCTTCAGGGATGGATAAAGTTTTCCGAGGTAGAGATAGGGAGGAGGCCATTCCAGGTAAAGGGAGCAGCCCGGACAAAGACCTAAAGAGGAATCCCCTTCCAGGTATATACCCAAGAAGACGTGTACGAACTACCCAGCAGCCTTGTTTGTCACAGCAGACAACTGGAAACGACCTGTGTGTCCACCATAGGAGGAGGAACAAATAAATTGTGGAATTTGGAAAATATTCAGCAAAGAATTGAATCAACTAGAGAACCATGTCACAATTAATGTGGAAAAAACACAACACGTGTCTTAAATGAAAGAAAGGAGGCTGCAGAATGTTAGGTACAAACTTTATATATAGGTTAAAAATATACAAAACAATATATATTGTTTATGCCTACTTAATTTCATGATGTTTTTATTATATCATTACATTTAGTTATATAATTTTATAGTGTCATAATGTTTTCACGTGAAAACATTAGTGGGAATGAAAAACACCAAATTCAGTGTATAGTGACGGCTACTGGGAGGGAGGGAAGGAAATGGATGGACACAGGAGGCTTGGTTGCAATTGTATCTGTTTGACAGACAGACAGACAGACACTCATATATACACAAATACACACACATATATATACATATAGATTTGTAAATCTAAAGTAAATATGACATGTTAAGAGATGACAATTGTTTGTTGTATAATCCTCTATACTTTTCTGTATACTTGAATTTCATAATTTCAAAATGAAACAGAAAGTCACAAGGCAAGTTCAGGAATAGCAAATGGTACAGATCGGGGGTTTTCAAGCTTTAACACGACCCTTGGTAAGAAATATATTTTATTTAGGAACCAGGAGTTTCATGACAGCACTTCTGCTTAACGTGTGGGGCGCACCCTGATGTATTCTGTTCTATTCACTCTGTTTTGTTCCATGTGAAAGCAAGCAGTGGGTGATGTTTGAGGATGCAGATTAGGACCAGGACATGGAAGGCTCCACGAGTCTGAGGAGTGTGAGCTTTAGTTGGCAGAGAGGAGAGGGCTCCTGGCAGCTTTGAAGCATGTCATCATCAGAGCTGAACTTCAGCCAAATCAAATAAGATGGAACTGGAGCCAGAGATTGGAGGATGCAAAGTCGATTAGGAGGTTACCACTGTGTATAACGGGGACAGTATATAAGCCTACAGGGGAGGTGAAAAGAAGGAATAGACTTTGGATATGCTGCCATTAAAAGAAAAAAAAAGGGTTTGATGCCTGGGATTTGAGAGAAGCAGGAAGAAAAGGAGAAATTCCACTTTGATTTCAAGGCTTAGGGACTGGGAGATTAGTCACACCGGTAACAGAACCAGGTACCGCGGGAGAAGTCTGGTTATACACACAGTGCTTAAGTGTCTCAGAAAAAGAAAGTCCATCTAACATGAATGGAAAAGGGAGAGTGAGATGAGAAGTGAGTGCCTGTCTGCCTCTGAGCTGATGATGGACTAGGAATTCCGGCTTGCTGATGGGACATCCAGATGGATCTAGTGAAGTCTTGGTTGAGGGTTAAAAGGCATGAATTCATAATGGCTTCATAATGTTTTATGATTTTCCAAAGCAGTACGTAGTACCTGTGAAGAAAAAAGAGAAATTAGGTGTAATCAAGGTGGGGCTAGGGGGGCCGACCCAGTGACGGGGTGGAGGGTGAGGAGAGCTGGCCAGGGTAGAAATGAGATGGCTGGACTGAGTCTGGTTTGTTTGGGGATGGCAGTGGGGCCAAATGAGGCAGGTGGACTAAGAGAGAAGAAGAGTTGGAGGAGCGGAGGATATGAGGAGCCCAGAAGGTGGGAGCAGAGGTGAGGAAATAGAACAGGTGGCGGTCGGGAGTGTTGTGATCAGGAAGGGGAACTTCAAATCTGAGATCGTGGAGCTAGAGTAATCCTGAGAGAGAAATAATCACTGCCTTGCAGGACTTGCAGGCTAGGCCGGTGGGCAGTTGTCCTGTATGGAGATGATAGCGGGAGCTGTGTGGCAGCTCACAGTTACTAATCTCAGCTGAGTAGATTAGCTCCTCAAATGAAACTCCTCTATGGAAAAACTAAGGATTTTTAACCAAACCAGCTACTGATTAGGAATTACTACTTCAAATTGTAGAAAAGGGGCCGGCCCCGTGGCTTAGCGGTTAGGTGCACGGTTAGGTGCACGTGCTCTGCTGCTGGCGGCACTGGTTCGGATCCCGGGCGGGCACCGACGCACCGCTTCTCCGGCCATGCTGAGGCCGCGTCCCACATGCAGCAACTAGAAGGATGTGGAGCTATGACGTACAACTATCTACTGGGGCTTTGGGGGAAAAAATAAATAAAATTAAAACCAAAAAAAAACCAAATTGTAGAAAAGGCCACACTGGGAAGTAGAGAGGGGCCTTCAGGGGTACCCTTAGGAGAGCCCTCATGGAATGTCCTGGGAGATGAGGCTCTGGATAACATAACTGGGATGTTACAGTGAGCCGGAACTCCTAGTCCATCATCAGCTCAGAGGCAGACAGGCACTCACTTCTCATCTCGCTCTCCCTTTTCCATTCATGTTAGATGGACTTTCTTTTTCTGAGACACAGGTGGCTGGGCTCTTGGGACACGAATGTCAGAAGCACTTGGGTCTGCCCATACCTTAGGGCTGATTTGGTTTAGGGCTTCGAATAGGTCACTGAAATTCTGTATGCATTAATTCTTCTTACAATCAATCAGGTAACACAAAGTAAAATGTTTTTAAAAAATGTCTTGAGCAATTTCCTTGTGCAACTCAATGAATTTCACAATTTAATGCAAAGAAAGATGCATGTACAACCAGTTACAACATAATGCTAAGAAGGTGTAACAGGACATGATTAATTCTGCTTGAGGCTGTTGCTAAACTTCACAGAGGAGGTTATATCTGAGCCTGAATGTGAGAGAGAAGCAGGCTTTGCCAGGCATGGAGGGGTCAATTAACATTGGCGATGCAAAGTGTGTGGCTCATTCAGAGGCCCAGGACAGTCTGTTCTGCCTTCGTCTATGCAACAAGAATAAAAAACTAGGTCTCCTAATTCCTGCTCCACTGTTATTTTACTTTATTTTTCTTCTGCCTGGCCTCTCTATTTCCTGCATCTTTGTTAGGCATTCTTGGGCACAAAGTACCGATGGTAGGAGGAGATAGACCAAAAGTGAGCTGGTGATTGAAAATCCAATTAACAATTTAAATACTGTTATGGACACCTATCATGTAGCTCAACCACCCACAGAAAACAACATCCAACTCAAATGTTTCCTTTTGAAAAATATCTCACATTTTCATTATCTAAGATCGCACCGCTTTTACCTTTAAAAGCAAAGGAGAGTCTTATTTCATTGTCTTTGAACAAGTATCTGTTGACACATTCTGGGGCACCTTTACTCTGGTAGCTGCTGATGAGAGAAATAAAGGATGGGTAAGTCACTGCTCCTGTCTCAAGGAGCTGGCAACCCAGTACGTAGGAGAGACAAGGCCCTACACACATGAGTCCAGATGTTCTGCTCACCAAGTGTGTGGAATGGGTAGATAAACATTCAGGGAGAAAAGAAATCAAGATGGCCTAGAGAAGGCTTCCTGGCCAATGTGGAATTGAACTAAGGCCTGGTCCAAAGAGAAACTGAGAATGAAGTGACTTGTTTGATTCTTGGTAGCAAATAAAAAGTCCGGGTCTTGGGAACACCAGGAGAGTGTATTTGCATTAGCTGCAAAAGGGTTAACTTTTAATAGCTAGGGAAACTGCATTCCTTACATAGTACTCCAGCCCGGGCTTCATTTGTTATCAGATTCTTCCGCTCTGCAAAGTATATTTCCAAGATTGATTTCCTGCCAGTGGAAATCTGCTGCTCTCTTCAGGGTTCACCTGGGCTGGCCCGGGTCCCAGCAGGTTTGTGGATGGGTGATGGAGCTTCCTGCAGGCGCAAGGCTGGATCAAGCTGGGAGGCTGCATAACTGAAGCCAAACCACGGCTAATGAAGCCAGTAGTTACGCTCTTAAGGGAACTGCTGGGAGGCTTCTGTGCCTAGGCTTTAATTAACAGGCTTTCAGACAGCAGAGATTACCTTGACCCAAACAAGAAGTCTCTGAAGAAAAATGATCATCACACCCAGCTAACATATTGATTGACCTCAGACTGCTCAGTGTGTTCTAAACTGTCCCCAGCTCCTCCGAATTCTCCCACTAGAATTAAACACAGATCCTCTTTATTGCATGTGGAAGGTGCATTCTGTGTCTGCAATGATGCATTTTGAAAACAGTCTTGCTCAAGTTGAGATGTGGGAGGTATTGGAAGTAACAAAGAAAATTCAGGAATCCCAGCTAGGGAGTTCCAGCTGGAGAAAGAGAAAAAGGCATTTGGAGGAAGTGTGCTTTGCTCATCTTCCCCAGGGCACAGCAGCAAATTAAGGTTGTCTCTTCTTTCTCCTTCTATCGATATGGTGGGGAGCCGCAGAGGTGGAGAGGTCACTGAGCCCAGAAGGTGACATGTGCTCCTGGCACATCTGTGGCACACAGGTGTACCTCACCCCTTTTATAGGCAGTGTTCAGCCACACCAGGTATGCACATAGTCAAGGATTGACTCACTTATTAAGGCCATTTGGGTTTGTGTGCTGTGGGGAAAGTCTTTTGACAATATTGTGTAGACTGGCTTTCCCAATCTAAGAGAACATGACTGCTGCCTTAACAGTAGATGTTAAGTATTTTTTTCCCCTTCCCCACTCACCCCCACCCATGCCCATTTGCTTACATTATGGCAAATATAGCTAGGTTACTCCTAATAATAATTTTATTAGTATGGTTAGCTAACTAGTTGAGCTCAAAATCCACAGAATATTGCAAAGAAGTATGTATTCCTTGATAACGCTGGGGTGTTTTGGAGGGGGAGGGCATCTTAATATCCATTGTACTAATTAATCATGTTTTACTGATTTTTACATATTTATCTCAAACATTCCTATTTGTAGAATAGCAATAACTTCATTTTTCCAGTTAGAAAAGTAGTAAATGTTCATTGTTAAAAAGTACTAAAATGATAGTATCTACCTAGAAAAAAAGTAAAATTTCCCCATAATCCCACCACTTAGCAATATCTGTATTAATGTTTTGATGATGTGGAATTCTATACTTTTTCTGTGCCATATGTATATGTTTACAAAAATGGGATGCATACTTGTAATTTGCTTCTTCCTTGTAACAATATCTTTATTTATTTATTCAACAAATCTTTGTCAAGCATTTACTATGTGCTAGTCAGTCACTGTTCTAAGCGCAGGGGAGACTATTGTTAAAAAACAATGGAGGGCCGGCCCTGTGGCTTGGTGGTTAAGTGCGCGCGCTGCGATGCTGGAGGCCCGAGTTCTGATCCGGGGCGCGCATCGAGGCACCACTTCTCTGTCCATCCTGAGGCCGAGTCCCACATACAGCAACTAGAAGGATGTGCAGCTATGACATACAACTATCTACTGGGGCTTTGGGGGGAAAAAATAAAATAAATAAAATCTTTAAAAAAAAAAACAAAAAAAAAACAATGGAGCCCATGAATATTTCATGTGCATCTTTAACAATGTGTAAATATATCTACATAATTATTTTAAATAGGTGCATAGTAATCTATTGTATAGATTCATCATAATTTATTATATCAGATCTCCTATTTCTGGATATGGAGATGCTATTTATACTTGTTAGGTTTTCTTGAATATGAGGAGGATATGTGTTGACTGTTGGTAAATCTGAATTCATGTTAAAATGATCTCTGCTAGTAATAGGATTCTGCTGGTAGTGCTACTCCTTAAAATATGATTTTATAAACAGTGGTCAGATAGTTGGCAGATGTAGCTACAAAGGTCGGTGTAGGCCCAGCGGCCTCTCGCTTGATGGATGACTGTGGAGACCCTGGAGGCATCGGAGGCTGTTTGCAGCTCCACCTCTGTCTCTGGTTAGACCAAGGGCTGCTCAAAGCACGGTTCCAGTCTTTAACTATAACTGGACACCGAGTTGGCATTTTGGCCCCTCTTCCTTCTCAGCCATTTACGGTTATGCAGTGATGTGTGAGGCTGTGTTTCTGTGGATTCTGGAAGCATTTCTTTTGCCCTCTTTGATGGAAACTGCTGTTCGTTTGTTCTCTGTCCAACAACCAGCAGGCCACCTTCCTGCCATCTGTGTGAGCCCCACACACAGTGACACGAGGTGATGTCACATGACCTGCCTGTTGGTGATTTCAGCACACTGCGTGATCTTCCGTACAAAGCAGACATAACCCAGATGAATTATAGAATTTCACAGTATTAGAGCTTGTAGAGATTATACCCCCGATTTTATGGACAAGACACTGAGGCTTGACGCTGTAATTAGTGGTAGAGCTAGAACTACAAGTGGGGACTTCTAATTCCTGGTCCAGTGCTTTTCCTGGGAATCAGCTTTTCCAAGTTTGTGGTCTGTTCAAGCAGAGTCCTTGTAATAGACCAGGGAACACCATTGCTCTGGAGACCTTGTGTTCGGCCACCAGATAAAATGTCGTCAGTACCAAACTATGTCCATTTCCCAAATATGGAGCTTTTTATTTAATTCTCTACTTTTTTAATCAGGGAAAGGCTTTTTAGATAGCATGCTTTATTTTATTTTTATTTTTATTTTTTGTTTGTGAGGAAGATCAGCCCTGAGCTAACATCCATGCTAATCCTCCTCTTTTTGCTGAGGAAGACCGGCTCTGAGCTAACATTAGATAGCATGCTTTAGGTGTAGCAGAATTCAGTGACTCTTCTCAGTGTCAGTGTGCTTTCCTCCAACACCCTGGTAAGCGACCTCAGCCTATAGGTTTATGACTGAAACACACCACTTCTGCAAAGCCGGCCACAATGATTCACATGTCTCTTTAAAATGAAAGAGGCCCTTAGGGCTTATGATCACTTTTATCTGGGTTACAGACCCACTTGGGTTATCTGATAGATTCCACTCAGATTTTGTAGCAGTCATGTTTTCTTCTCTTGGAAAGTACTGGAATCTGATTGACAGATAAACTCCGTGGTAGAGAACTGAGAAGCTTTGCAGTCCTGATTGCTTTTGTAAAGCCAGTTGCAAATTATCTTTGTTAATGGAGCAAAGCAGTTGGTGCAGTGGCATATCTGAAGTTGCATATCATCGAAAAATATTTGAGTTTAGTCTTAGAGTGCATTTTTTGAGGGCATAATGGGTAAGAGCCCAGGCTCTAGGGCCAACTGCTTCGGGTTACCTCCTGGCTCTGTGATTTACTGTGTAGCCTTGGGCAAGTTACTTAATCTCTCTGTGCTTCTGTTTCCTCACCTGTAAAATGGGAATGATGATAATAGTACCAATGCCAGACAGGTGTTGGGAAGTTTAAATGAGTTAATATTTGCAAAGTACCTAGAACACTGTCGGGCATGTGATAAATACTATATAAGTGTTTGTTGTTATTATTATTCTGACATTTTCATTCCATTTACTTATTTATTCAACCATTTATTGGAACATCTCCTATGAGCTAGGCACAGTGGTAGGTGACAAAGGATCTTACAGCTTAGTGAGCAGAGAGACATATAACATAAACCAGGACATTGTAGCTATACAGTAAGGAGAGTGCGGTAATGGAGGACTAGTGCCATGGCAGTATAGACAAAGGAGAACCTGGGGGGAAGGCTTCAACAGGGGAAATTTGAGCTGGGACATAAAGGATGAATAGGAGTTGGCCAGTGGGCATCAGTGGTGTGGGCACGTACACAAGCACAAAGGCCTAAGAGGATGGCAGAATTACTGGAACACAAAATAAAAGTGGCCAGGGTGGGGATGGTTGGGGACGGTCATGGAGACACACAGGTAGAGACCAGAGGAAGGGCCTCTGCCATCCTACAGAGGTTCCTGTAGGGGATAATGAGGACTCAAAGTGGAACAGTGGCCGCCTCACCCCAGCCCCCCACTGAGAGAGAAGCCAGCAGGTGGAGGAGGTTGCGAGGGGCCATGAGGGCAGGGGCAGACCTGGTATACGCGGTTAGATCTGTTCCTGGGAGACTGGAGACGCCCAGATGCTGCTCTGCTCGTCCACACAGCTCCTCTCGGCAAGTTAAATGGTTATTTATAGGTAGGTGACATGAGTTTTTACTATGTTTTCAGGGGACCACAACAGTCACCAGAAACATGTCATTTCATTGTTTTATTTAACGTTACTGAAAAGGAAATGCACTCTGGGTAGTTTTCCTCAGTCAAAACTAGGTAAACAAAGCCAAACCTTAAAAATGAGTACTTTAGTTGTGATTTCTTTTTAAAAAGAAAATCTAAATACACAATTTTTGGCTAAAATGTCAAATTATTGCCGTGAACATAGGTTTTACCCTGCTTTTCTCTCTCCATTTTTTCTTAGAGTAATTATCTTTAATTTTTTTCTAAATAGTTTTAAAGGAGCACCTGAGATGAAACTTTAAGATTAGACCCCTAAATAATCCAAAGCCTGATGTAACATTTTAAAACACTTTCTTACAAACGTTAACTGAATTCATGGTATAGATATCATACTCAGGTTATTAAAATAGAGTTAAATAATAGTTCATATTAAAATAGAACTTTTAATTCCAATTCCATTATAATCTGAGTCTAATTAAAACTCTCTACAAGGCAGTTGGGGGAGGTATTATGAGGATTCCCAGAAACGTAACCAAAAATGGTTAAACTCCTTTTTGGTTTTCAAAGATTGCATTAACATAAATTATAAGGCAGAAAAAATATATATATACATATTACTAAGTTATAATCCTTCTGTGAGTTTAGTTCGGATATTACTAGTACCGCACTGTGCATGTTTTGCCTCTTCAAAGTACTTTCCAACTACTGCCCATTTTATTATTATTTATCCTCTTTTTTTTTTTAATTTTTTATTTATTTATTTTCCCCCCCAAAGCCCCAGTAGATAGTTGTATGCCATAGTTGCACATCCTTCTAGTTGCTATCTGTGGGACGCGGCCTCAGCATGGCTGGAGAAGCGGTGCACCAGTGCGCACCCGGGATCCGAACCCGGGCCGCCAGTAGCGGAGAGCCAGCACTTAACCGCTAAGCCACAGGGCCAGCCCGATCCTCTTTTTTCCTTGAAAGGTGGAGAGACAGGAAGTTACCTCCTCCCATAGGGAAAATGACACTGAGTAGTTGAATGTCTTGGGCCTAGCCACACAGCTAGTTGAGTAGGGCAAATGTGAACAGCCAGACTTTGCTGAACAGAAGGAAATTGGTGCCATATGTCCAGGCCCAGAGAACTATTCATTCAGTAAATAATTATTAGGTGTATGATTATTTTATAGGCCACATACCGTTTTAGACCTGGGAGCTTGCACACTGCACTGTCCTTGCCCCTAAAGGGGCTGGCTGCGAATGGAATGGGGAAATGAGCAGAGGAGACCAGTGATGGGGCCCCAGGAGAGAAGTGTGCTGGGGAAGGCAAGCCGGGGTAGGTGGTCGAAGAGCAGAGCCCTAATCCTGGTCTGTGGGTAAGAAAGGCTACCTGGCAGAGCTGGCTCCTGGGCAGAGTGTTGATGACCTGGGGTTGCAGGGCCAGAGGGTACTGAGGTTGCACTGGAGATAGAGAGTATGACACTTGTGAAAAACTCCCAGTATTATAATCTAGGCCGTCTAAGTGACCTGGGGGCATGAGACCTCTCTGGGAGAGGAGGCTGGAAGAGGAAGGAGGTCAACAGAAGGGCCTGTTTGCATGTTAAGCACTTAGAGTTTGTGTTGTAAACAAATAATGGTGAGCTACTGAGGGATTTGAGGAGGGAAGTGGTGATCAGATTTCCTTTTTTGTGTGTGTGTGTGTAGAAGATTGGCCCTGAGCTACCATCTGTTGCCAATCTTCCTCTTTTTGCTTGAGGAAGATTGTCCCTGAGCTAACATCTCTGCCAGTCTTCCTCTATTTTGTATATGGGATGCCACCACAGCATGGCTTAATAAGTAGTGTGTAGGTCTGTGCCTGGGATCCAAACCCGTGAACTCCAGGCCACCGAAGCGGAGCATGCAAACTTAACCTCTACACCACCAGGCCAGCCCCCAGATTTCCATTTTTAAACTACCCCCTGAAGTTGTTTGGAGAATGAAGTGAGGGTCTGGGACATGGGAGGCAGGGGAACCATCACTTGAGCAAGAAGCGTCAGTCATGAGACTGCTGTTTTCGTCATCTACATAAGGTCACTTTGAAGCCCTGAGTTAAGGGAGAGCAGTGGGAATGAAAAGGACAAATGGATTCCAGAAAGGTTGAGATAAAATCAGCAGGCCTAGATGACTGATTAGATGTCAGGGAAGGCTAAGTCTGGGCCCGAGGAGAAGTGTAAAGATGTTGAGTTTCAAGTGCCCGTGGGATATTCGGTTGGACAAATCCAGAGCCGTTGGATATTTGAATCCAAACCCCTGGAAAGATCTGTCTGGAGGCATATGTTTAGGAATCATCTGATATAGATGCTAGCTGAACCCAAGGGCATGGGAGAAGTACCCGTGTGTGAGGTATCATGGATGCAGAAAAGGGGGCAGGTGGTGGAACCCCGGGCACACCACAGTTGACGAGGGGTGGGAGAAGAAAACAGGCTAGACCAGAGAGGGTAGTGTCACTTAAGCCAAGAAAGGAGGCATTGGTCAGCGGTGTGAATCCCCCAGGGCTCAGGTGACAGAAGGATTGAACGAGCTGAAGCTTCAGGGATGAGAAATGACTCCCATCTTCCTTCTGCAACATCAAAAATTCTAAACTCCTTATCTAATGCTGCGGGCACCCACCCCACTTGCTTCCTCATTCCTCCCCAACAGCACCTCTGCTCAGGGGCCCACAAGGAGGCCACACCATTCCTACGCTCATACTTTGCCCCTTTCCTGGAATGCCCCACTCCTCATTCCTTCACTTGTCTAAGTCCCATCCGGCCTTCCAGGCCCAGCACAAGTCCTGTTTTCCCCACGGCTACCCCAGCATGCCCTGAGCGTGCTCTGCTCTGTAGGGACCTGTTTGTATTTCATTCTACTTAACACTTTATGTGCAGACTGGTGGTGTTGGCTGTTGATTCATGAAGTTTGCTGCTTCTTGTAAGCTGTTTGAGGTAAGGAGTCGTATTTCATTTTTCCTCTGTGGCCTTTTGTGACCTGGAATATTGTTGAGAAGATAATCCTTGCTCTGAAAACTCTCTCGTTGATCAAAATTATTGTCTTGAGCTTATCCAGTTCTTGAGGATTCTTAAGGAAGATTTACATTTCAGCTGTCCCAGCAGGGGAGTTGGAGTGTACCCTGTACAAGGGAGCTCATTCTAAGATACCATCTTTGTCAGCTGATAGAGCAGTGCACGGGGACAGAGGCCAGGAATGACGGAGGGGCCCATACTCAGAGCGGCCACCGGGAGGACTGGGAGGTGTGTGCCTGCACCAACATCATGATGCCAATATGTGGTTTCCTCCAAAACAGGCTTTCAGACTTTACAGCTGGCCCTTTGAAGCTGATTTCTGGAAGCAATGCCCACTCTGACTTGGAGAAAGTAAGATCTGTCTAGGGGGATGGACCCCACTAGACAGCGACTTCTGAAGTTAAGGATGATAACGGAATTATAACTTATTATCATCGCTGTGGCTATGGTGGCTGCTCGTGGACGAAGGGAGAATTTTATGGCAGGGGAAGAGAAGTTACTAAGCAAAGGACAGAGAAATAATCCCCTCTCTTTCTGACCATTAGTTTAGAATTTTCCATGACCCTGCACTTCCAAAGGGAAATAAATGTAGGTCCGTTTCACCCATAGATAGAGGAACTAGGTCTTTGCAGCCCCCTCATTGCTGAGGGGGGTGAGTTGGGGGCCATGGTGGTCACATCCCTGGAACTGCCAGGTCCCTTTGTGGGTGTCGGGCTACACACTCCAGAGGATGGAGTTATTAAGGAGACTCTGAGACTGGTGTGGCTGCATTTTAAAGGTCCTTGAAAAAGGAGGCCTCGTTTGCGGGAGAAATGATGATTCTGCCATTTTTTTTTTACTGTGCACCTTTTCCATTGAAGTTCAAGTTAATATCCTTGTGGTCTTGTCCCTCTCTGCTTCTTACTTCTATAAACCTCTTCCTAGTTTATTTTCCATAAGTAGGAGAGAAGTGGAAATAATTTTCTGAAAAGGACTTGTCAACATAAAGCCCTGAGATTAGGTTGGTGCCATGAGGACTGGAGGAACTCTGGGGTCAGAGCTCCGCAGACGTGGGTTTTCTGGAAACTGACAATAAGGCAGCGTCATGATTTATCCTTTTTCCCTCAGAACAGGCAGATGCCAGTTGGTCCCCAGGTCTGAATTGTGCTCAGTTCCAACCATTAGACAACCAAAACCCAAGGTTTTAGTCTTTAGAAATTCAATTGTGTCGTTGGTTTATAAGAGCCTACTATTGTGCCAGGCACCCTATTTTAGAGGCTATAAAGATGAGCAGAAATTGTGCAGTCATGTGTTATTTAACTCTGGATGCAGAATTGTCTTCATTGGTTCAGGTGCCCGGAGAGGATGGAAACACCCTTGATCTTAGATGCAATGCAGGTGGGGCCCACTGGGGAGTGTCTTTAGGGATTCCTTCTTCTATAGCTCATGTCCCGAGGGACTGACCTCTGTTTCCCCTAACCACAAAATCAGACTGATATTTTCATCTGATTCTCTCTCTGCTTCACAAGAGTTGGTAGAAGTCTGTATCTAAAGAACGGAGCCCTTTAATTCCCCAGAACTCTGACAGGCCCAGCTCCCCCAGATTATATGCTTCTCAGTCAACAGCAACAGGGCAACTTGAAACGTCATCCCATGTTCCAGGCCCAGCCCTGCAGTGGTCCACCTGTTCCTAGGTCCAGTTACCCCAGCTGTTCCCACCCCACCCCCTTACCCCTGCTGTGCTCGGTCACCAACTGCCAGCAGGTCAGGTGGAGGAATCTCCATCCAGAGCTTAACTCCCAGGCGCTCAGATCCCTCTGCTGGCTGACTGCAGAAGCACTGCTTAGCTTTTTCTTTTTGTTTGTTTCTAAATGAATTAAGATGTTCTGAGGACCATTTTCTTTCTCTCCCATCTTCCTTCATTCTGTCTTTCTGACTGACTCTGTAATCTTTAATAAATTTCTCTTGGGTCTTTAATTCCTACATTGAGCACCAGTCTCTGGCCCGTTCCTGGTCGGGAACCACTGGTCGGTGCTTGCTAAACAAATGACTCAATATGCTGTTACCGGAGCCACCTCGTAGGTCCATGGTGCAGAGGGTAGTAGATCCTCCAATCAGGAACCACCCCCACCTCTCGCGCCAGTGGTGGTCCTAATAGTGGCAGATGATTCTGCAGACATGAAACCAAGGACTTCGTTAAACACTTTACAGGCATTACGTTCTAGAGTCCTCTCATCAGCCGCATGAGGCAGCTTCTCTTTATCATTGGGTCTGTTTCTCAGATGACAAAGCCTAGGCTGGAGTTCCTCGGCTTGTCGATGGTGGGGCTCAGGGTTGGAGCTCATGTCTCCGGTGCCAGTGTTCTACTTGGAACCACACAGTGCGACCTCCTCCGGCGCTCCGGGCTTTCCAGGGCCTTATCTTGGCATGTGTTCTTTGGCCTTGCTGTCTGCCTAGAGATCTCTTTCCCCCTCATCTTCTTTCAGGAATTCTGACTTTTCCTTCAAGACTCAGTTCAGGAGTCACTTGGAGAGGCGTGCACACCCCTCCTTCCCTACCTTCTATTTTGGTTGTGTTTGCAGAGACCCTGCCTGTGAACCAGTGCTCGCCTCCCACGGAGCACTCATCCCACGTTTTTGTTATGATTTCCCCACGTGTCTGTCTCTGCCAGTCGACTCTGACCTCCTGGAAGGCAGGGAGCATATCTTGTCGGTGTTTGTGCCCCCGGCACAGGGCCCACCTCCTAGTAATAAAAATAACAGCAGAGCTTAACATTGACTGAGCCCCTATCTTGGGCCAGGCAGTGTGCTAAGCACTTTATATGTTAGATTCTCTCATTTAACCATCACAAACACCCATATGATAGGTGGAATTGTTACTCCCATTTTACAGGTGAAGGAACTGAAGCTTAGCGAGTTCTATAACTTCCCAAAGGTTACCCCATAAATGGCGCAAACCAGGCTTGACTCCAGATCGCCCTGAACTTTTTTCACATTTTTAAAATTTTCATGCCCTACATTTTAGACGTAATTAGGTATTTTTTCTCTTTCAATATTGATTAAGCAGGGTGGGTAGGAAGGTGAAATTTTCTTCACTAAGATTAGCAGTGCCCTGAGAAGCACTTGCTATCTCTCTCCCAGCAGAAGGGCTCTGAAGGAAGGCGGCCATTTAGATAAATCAGGTTTTGAACCTTTTTGAGGAAAAGAGTTTGCGAAGTATGAAGTAGAAAAGGTAACTGGAGATATGCGGAAAATCCATTCCTTTACCCAGTAACTTCACATGAAATTTTGCAGCTATTTTATAAAATAATCACTGTGCTCATCTGGCTCATCTGTCATCCACAAATTCCAAGTGTAAGTTAAACATTTGAGGCCTGAAATTCATTGATTACAGATTTAGGTACCTAGGAGAAACAAGTCCAAAACTACTTACTTTCTAGAGCATGATTTAAAAACAAAACCAAACAAACAGAAAGCCACAATCTTTGCAATTAGACTTTATGTTAAATTTAGGCCACATGTTAATTTTGTTTAACTCTTAAAATATATCCCAGAATATGCATTGGTCTTTACCAGTGTCAACTGAAAAAAAGAGTCTGGATAAAGGTTAAATGGAGTTTATTCAAATAATCAAGGTGAGGAACTCAAGTCCTGGGAAACAGTCCAACAGAGTTATTCTGAGGAAATGCTCTAAGGTCTACAGATCTGAATGCAGTTTATATACTTTTTTTTAACAAAGCAGTATATGTGCAGAAAAAGAGCTTACACATCTAATATTCATATACTTTAAAGATAACATAAACAAGAGCTTTTTGGTTATATATCAAACAAGACTTGTAATGTTGGTGTTATCTATGTGTGGAAGGAGGCAACAACCAGGGTCATTACTTTTTCCCTCAACCTCCAAGAAATGCAGCCAGGAAATGTGAGAGGGAGGTACCCTTTGTCTCTTCCTGTTGTGGATCTGTCCACTTGGCGTCTTCAGTCATGAGGTGAGGGGTTGCAGGGTCATTCTTACACAGGCTTAGGATGGCCTGCATGGCTGCTTCACAGGACAGCATGGATTTCTGTCCTGACTTTAAGCCTATGCAGCTTTCCTGCTAGATTCACCTGTTAGACCAGGGAGAGGGGCCCAAAAGTTCCTTCACACCAACCTAACTGATGACTCATTTGCCTGTCTTTACTTTGAGGTTCAAGTTACCATTGCTTATCTCAGATTTTCAAGTTACCAGTTAAACTAGTGGATAATTTAAGATGAGGTGCTCAAGAAATGTAGGCTACCATTAGTAATATCAATATTTATAATTTTTATATTTCAATATAATATTTCATACTATTAGAGCCTGTCTGATGATTACATTTTGATAACATCCAGAAAACTCCACAGGCTTTAAAGGTAACCTTACTTACCTTCTCGATATCATTAAAAGAGAGTGGCTAACATTCCCATTTTATAAGCTATGACCGCCTCACTCTGTAGTGGGTAGTGGAGACAAAATCAGAATGTTAGGGTAGTAAGGAATCTTGATCCAACTCTATCTTTCTGCAGATGAAAAACAAAATGAGGCTCAAAGAAGCTGTCTGCAGCTCCCTGCCTCCCCTAATGCACTGGAAAGCCACTTTCCATTAAGAAAACCCTCAGGGCCGGCCTGGTGGTGCAGTGATTAAGTGTGTTCTGATTCCGCAGCCCAGGGTTTGAGGGTTCGGATCCCGGGCACAGACCTACACACTGCTCATCAAGCCATGCTATGGCGGCGTCCCATACACAAAATAGAGGAAGATGGGCACAGGTGTTAGCTCAGGGACAATCTTCCTCATGAGAAAAAAACAAAAAAAAACCCACAGCCCCTTCACTGTCTTAGCTCATCCCTCTCTCACTGCATTTTTGCCCATGTTACTTTCCTTCCTGTAGGTTGCATCCCCGTCTGGCCGTGCTGTTCAGCCATGACCACCGCCATCCTCGAGCGCCTGAGCACGCTGTCTGTAAGTGGGCAGCAGCTGCGCCGCCTGCCCAAGATCCTGGAGGATGGGCTTCCCAAGATGCCTTGCACCGTCCGGGAGACAGACGTGCCGCAGCTCTTCCGGGAGCCTTACATCCACACCGGCTACCGCCCCACGGGACACGAGTGGCGCTACTACTTCTTCAGCCTCTTTCAGAAGCACAACGAGGTGGTCAATGTCTGGACCCACTTGCTGGCGGCCCTGGCTGTCCTCTTGCGATTCTGGGCCTTTGCTGAGGCTGAGGCCTTGCCGTGGGCCTCTCCCCACGCCCTGCCCCTGCTCCTCTACATCCTGTCCTCCATCACTTACCTCACGTTTAGCCTCCTGGCCCACCTGCTGCAGTCCAAGTCAGAGCTCTCCCACTACACCTTCTACTTTGTGGACTACATTGGCGTGAGCGTGTACCAGTACGGCAGTGCCTTGGTGCACTTCTTCTACAGCTCTGATCAGGCCTGGTACGAGCGCTTCTGGCTTTTCTTCTTGCCAGCAGCCGCCTTCTGTGGCTGGTTATCTTGTGCTGGCTGTTGCTATGCCAAGTATCGTTACCGGAGGCCTTACCCAGTCATGAGGAAGATCTGTCAAGTGGTGCCTGCAGGGCTGGCCTTCATCCTAGACATCAGCCCTGTGGCACACCGAGTGGCCCTGTGCCACCTGGCTGGCTGTCAGGAGCAAGCTGCCTGGTACCACACCCTCCAGATCCTCTTCTTCCTGGTCAGCGCCTACTTCTTCTCCTGCCCGGTCCCTGAGAAGTACTTCCCGGGTTCCTGTGACATTGTGGGCCATGGGCATCAGATCTTCCACGCCTTTCTGTCTGTCTGCACACTCTCCCAGCTGGAGGCCATCCTCCTGGACTACCAGGGGCGGCAGGAGATCTTCCTGCAGCGCCACAGTCCCCTGTCCATCTACATGGCCTGCCTCTCTTTCTTCTTTCTGGCTGCCTGCAGCGCTGCCACCGCAGCCCTCCTGAGGCACAAAGTCAAGGCCAGACTGACCAAGAAAGATTCCTGAGGCTGGGAGGTGGGACAAGGTGTGGAGGTAGCCCATCGTGATTTGGGAAAACTCGATACGACTATAGGAGTTGACTTTTTGTTTTTAAGAGTTGGCTTTTAAATTAATACGTTTTTCCAAGGATATGCTGGAACTATGGCGTTGGAAAGCCAAAGGATTCAAGAGTTTTGTTGTTGTTATTGTTGTTAATGAAAGGAGTATTCCTTTTCCCTCTGGGTCCTAGCCTTATAAGGCACAGGAATGGAAAGGACCTGGCTAAGAGTCATGGAACACTGAAGTAAGGAGAACCATCTTCATGCCGGAAGATTTAGTAGGATTCTGAATTGGACTGAAAAGTAGGTAGATGGCTGGTTCACACCATATTGGAATGGCCATCTTACTATGCTGGTCTTTGGTAATTGAATAAATTGACCCAAGGACCATATTTCATTTGGATTTCATATTGTCCAGGGTGGAGAAGTCAGAATCTTCAAGATGATTCAGTGAAACCCTTAGACGTGATGAACTACTCTGTTCACCTGATTTCTGATCCCTCCTCTCTCACCCACTCTAACACTGACCCTTTTCTCAGGATGATGTCTGCCTGGCTGTTTCTCTAAAGTGCTGTTCACTCCCATCTGTACCTTGCCTGGTAATGTAGAGGACCATGGAGCAGTCATACTTCCAGGAAATGCTTGGACCCACATGGACATTCAGGAAGCTTATTCTCATGTAATACTGATGTAAACGGTACTAGAAAGTTCAATGCCAGGAGCCACCAGGAGGCCCAACCAACAAGCGTGGACCCTGTTTGGTGTCATGGGACCCTTCTGTTTTTATAGCTGTGGACTGTGGGATTGCTTGAGATCTCTTAGGGCTGCCTCACAGGCCAAGAGATTGGGGGCTGGCTCCAGGGAATCTTCTCCAGATTTTGACCAGCATGTTCAGAAAGCCCCTGGTAGAGTGAATTGGTTCTGAAAGTCCCTCTAGGGATCTGATTATTTCAAGAAGAACCCAAGGTCCAGCCTCTTAAATAGATGCTGCCCCACGCAGGACTCTTGTAACCACCCCAGTTCAGGGTCCTCAGGCAGGCTGTTGTGCCTCAACTTGGAGCAGAACCCTTAAAATACTCAACCCCCAGGACAGGCGAGCTTGTGTGCTCACTGCGGGTTGGTCCCTGAAGGCTCCTTTGGGTAAAATGGTGAACTGGGCACGCTGTAGGTGGAATAGTCTGCTTGGAACATCATTGTCCAGCAGCTTCTGTGGGATAGGAGGTACTTAACGATTGATGTCTTCCGGCCACGCAGCCTGCTCTGAGGAGTGACTTCCACACTATCCAGTGAAGGGGGCTGCATTGACAGAAGGACCGTGGAAGCCTTTTCAGAGGCCACGTTTCCTATCAGTATAAGGTCCCTATCGACCAAAATGGGAAGTGGTTTGTTTTCACTCCAGTTTGATGAACCTCTTCTCTTACCACGGTACTTTATTGTCTTCAAATATTTGTTTTCGCATTCTCTGAGAGATTTGTGTGTTTTGTGCCTTATAAATGGAAACATATAAACACTTTACTTAACATGTGGCCATGTGGGATTTTCAGTTTTGGGTTATTGGGATAAGGAAAAAAGCTTTCCAACCAGTGGATGAAAGAAATTTCAGAAAATCAGAATTGCTTGTCAACCGAAAGACTCTTTCAGCCTGTATTTTGGCCAAAAAAAAAAGATATTCAACTGGAGTTTTCCTATAATCTTTATATTGAGAAAGTGTATGTCTTGTCAGCTACGTAGTTTTCCTAGATGGATTTCTGCTGTTAATCCTCAAATACCTGAACTTCTGTGCTACCCAAGTGTCTTACACAAGCTTCTGGTGTCTAGGCCAAATTCACCACAAATAAAGTCAGCAAAACTGAACTGGGTCGAACTAAACAAGGGAATGGGGGAGTTGTGCAAACACATTGCAAGTTGAGGGTCAGTGTAAAACGGGGACTAGAAAGTCTTTGAAATGTTCATCATCGTGGATTGAAAGATCATATTCTTGGAAAACTTGGAAGGAAGATGTAAGTCAAGCTCTTGGATATAACCATAGTAGTCATGGTGGGCAGAGATCTTTAGGCCAAAGGCAGGTGTTTTTTAAGAGAGCAAACAGGAAGTAGGACAGTGATCCCCAAATGCAGTCCACAGACCAATGCCAACCTGCATGCTGTCAACGGTCTGTGACAAGACAAGTACTGACAGAGAGACCAAACTGTTAGATGTTGCCATAAAACTTTCATTTTAATTTAGACAAGTATTGGTCCCTCAAGTGACTGGAAATTTTTTTAAAAGTTTTTTCACCAGAGGTATTTGAGAGACATTGAGGTAGGAGACTGTCTCACTAGAAACACCCGTATCTCATTAGAGATATGTGAACAGGAGATGCAGAGATTTTTAACTACTCAGACTTTTGAGAGCTCACATACTCCTTTTAAAACATTTTCATTAAAATGAGTGTATCAGTAACGAACAGACCTAGTTTGTTTAAAAGGAATAATGAAGTCTTTGATAAAGGAGATGATTATCTTACTCCACCACAGCCCCTCCAACAGTTGACATCTACTGGAAATTCTGCTGGTTCTCTCTCTTTCTTTTTATTTTTTATTTATTTATTTTTAGTGAGGAGGATTAGCCCTGAGCTAACATCTGTGCCAATCTTCCTCTATTTTGTATGTGGGACACCACCACAGCATGGCTTGATGAGTGGTGTATAGGTCCACGCTGGGGATCCGAACCGCTGAACCCTGGGGCGCTAAAGCAGAGTGCACGAATTTAACCACTACGCCACTGGGCTGGCCCCACGCTCTCTTTTTTTTAAAAGAAGACTTTCAATCTGTTGAAATGTAAATGCCTCTGTAAAAAACTAAACTATCAGTCATTTACTTCTTGAGAATACAGATTCTGATGGATTTGTATGAGGCCCTGTTCCGGGTAGGGAGAGGGGACAGCAGGACACAGCAGACTGGGGACACATTTGCCTGTTTCCCCTCTTGCCTAGTACTTCCTGCCCTGTACTTACTAACAAGCCGATGTTAATACTCTTCAGATGTTAGAGTGTCATTTCCCACCTCCGCTGAAAGTACCTCAGTCAGTAACAATAATCTCAATCCTCTACTGGAAGCTTGAAATCGTAGGAGCTCACGCCACGGAATGAAGGTAGTTCATTCCCGCCACTGTTGTCCACTTGTTCACAAATTGTACCTTAATGCTTCAAAACATCAGGTTCTTCTGTTGCTGCACTGTAGTTTCACGTGGGCCCTCCAGAGGGCGCTCATGTCTTCCTCAGAGTGGGCGCAGCCATTGTCCACAAGGCCTCAGCCTACCGATTGTGTTGGTCCCAGTGTTTTGCTTGATGGCTTGGCAAAGAAAAAATGGAACTATTTTCTGTGTATATAAATCTACTTACATGAAAGACTATTAAACAGATTTTGTATACGCATTCTTGTACTGTCAACAGCTACCTTGTTTCTTTGACAAGGCCCTTGACAAGTGCTACTTGGACAAGGCTCATCTTAAAGAAAGGTTTTATCTAGATAGACGTTGCCAGGAGGAGGAGGAGGTCAGAACACTTGATATATCCACCTAGAAGTAGGAAAGTATAAAAGCTTAAAAAATCTCCATACCCAAACCCCCAAAATACACCCCCCCCAAATTCCCACTTGTGCGTAGATCAAATTGCCCCCCCCCCAAAAGCTGGAGTTGATTTCTCTGAGGATTTCAATCTAGTTGAATAAATACTCCTAGTGTCATAGACCAAAGGATTTGGTGCCAATCAACTAAAGAATTTTGTAGCCTTAACTGTTAGATTTAAATAGCTGTGAAAAAGGTGATTCTCTGGGCTACTCCAGCATCAGGCTATCATATTATCACAATAATGTAAGAAAACAGCATTTCTCTGGCTTGAGGCTCCACTGGTAGGATTGTGGATGTCCCTCTTGCCCATACCCTTTTTTTAATGGGCAGCACTGGCCCTAGGCAGTTGGCACATGCTTCTGTTGTCAGTGTTAATAGTTTAACCACTCTTCAGTTATTGATTCAGCAAATATTGATGAGCACCAAGTATTTATGGCCGGCACCATGTTGGCATCTGGAGATGCCACAGTGAAGGAAAAAAACAGGGACCTGACGTGGAGAGTCTGCAGTCTGCCAAACGAGGACAACATCTTCCCACTTTGGGCCAGGACAGGTGCCCCTCTCCAGGTCTTGGTCCCAATCACAGCCTGAGGGCCAGATGGCCTGCCAAACCCACGGGAGGCTGGGACCTGCTTCGGGCTAGAACATTTTCAAAGGATTGAGCGTTCTCCCTCTTCCCCCCAGGCTAGAAACATCTCCCCCACCAGCAAGGCTGTCACCTTAGGGCCGGCTCCTTGACCCTTCTGGTTACTGCTGCTGCTTCTCCAGCCATCTTCAATGTCCTCTAGTGTTTTAATTCAGTCTTGGCTATCCTTGACACATCCAGACACAGCAGCCCTGTATTGCCACAGGCAGTATAGACTGCCCAGGTACATAAAGTCCCATCCTTCTGGGAAGGGGATGTAGGGTTCCAACCTGAGTACAGGTTCCTGATTTGGTAAATTGGAAATGGCATGCCACACACTGGCTGCCTCCTTTTCAAAAAAATAACCATCTTATCCTTTAAGGAATTTTTATGGAAATAATTTAATGTGGAAGGAAAATCATTGCATTAGAAAGAGAATTTAAATATTAACTTCGGGATCCTATCTATCTAAGGTAAGGGCTTTTCTTCCCTGACATAACTCTCATAGGAAGAGGTAGGCGCTGTATTGGAGACTCCAGGAGGCCGTGACCAACTCAAAGGCCACAGGATAACACCTTAGATCTTATCGTGCATTGTGCTTTCCAAACATTTCCACATCCATTTGAGCTTCTAAATAATCGTGTGAGGCAGGGCCAAAAAGGTCTCCATTAAACTAGAAAAAACACTAAGAAAGTAGAATGACTGAGTCACACAATTAGTTGTAATGTTTAAACTCAAATTCATTTTTCCTTCAGATAAATTCAGGGCTCAGCTAATCAACAAATATTTGCAGAGCTCTTCACAGCGTGGGAAGCCCTTTTCCACATTGTGTATACTTTAACCTAATCTCATTTAAACTTTTGATCCTAAATACCTCATGAATAGCCAGGGTTGTGTCTTCTCTTTTCTGGTTAAAGTGACCTTGCCATGTCCTTGGATGTCCAGTAAAGCATTCTTTGCACCTCATAGTCTTCTCAGAAGCCCGAAAGTTCCATTGGCTACAGGCCCTTTGTGGCCTGGATTATAAAGTCAAATGTCACTCTCCAGTCATGGCTTCTTGAAAATACCTTTGAGTCCTTGGATGAGAAACTCATCTAGGATTGATAATCTTGCCAAGGTCATGTAAGCCCTCACTCTCATCTTTCAGTGGGATTGTCTGTTCTTCAAATAATTGGCTTTCCCAGTGATTTTGACGTCATATGACTTTGAACATGGGATTTAAAAAAAAATGGTTCTCTGCCTTATGAAAGACTTATGCAGACTTAGTAGCAAGTCCAAAAAATGTCACTGATTATTTCTCATTTTGAAGTAACATATGCTTATTAAAGAAAAGGCAGAAAAATAGGGGAAAAGATAATCCATGGACCCATCACTAAAATAAATGCCTTCGGGGGAAAAATAAGGCTATGTCAAAATGTTGTCAATGATAGGTAAATTAGCAGTGTCATATAAAGCTTCCTGAAAACCAGAAAGTGGGAACTAGGAATTTTAAGCAACCTGATACTTTCATTCTATAAAGTACCAAATCAACACTCTTCGGCTCAGTTTGCAGGAATACCAAGATAGTTACACTACACTCTCTTCTGACATTACATTATGTGGGTAATTTGATGATGCTGTGGCTGAGATACTGGCTCATGAAACAAAGCCAGTGATACATTATCTGGTGCTGAAAGAATTCTTTGAGATTCCTCTCCTGAATCAAGCCCTCTCAGAGTACTGTGGAAGACCTTCACTGGAGGCAGGGCCTAGCCTGTTGAACTGGTGAGTATGTAGATTCATCCACAGTCACTCCACAAACACTGAACACCACCAGGTGCCAGGCCCTGGTCTAGGCACCAGGGATACAGCAATGGACAAAACACACAAGTCCGTGCCGTTAGGGAGCTTACATTTGGGTGGTGGAGGTTGGGGGTGGGACAAACAATGAGCCAAATAAATTATATCGTATGTTAGAAGGTGATGGTGCTAAAGAGAAGGAGAGCAAGGAAGAATGATAGGCCGGAGGGGTGGAGTGAGTGTGCAATTTTAAACGGGATCGGGGAAGACCCCCAAAAGAGGTGAGGGAGCCA
Organism: Ceratotherium simum simum; assembly: GCF_057802395.1. NCBI lineage: Eukaryota > Metazoa > Chordata > Mammalia > Perissodactyla > Rhinocerotidae > Ceratotherium > Ceratotherium simum. Next base: position 51,824,050 of record NC_141912.1, read on the forward strand.
GCTCTGTCCCTCTCCCAGGCGGAGGTGACAAGTGCAAGGCCCTGAGGCCAGAGCATGGCAGGAAGAGCAGGAAGCCAGCACAAACAGAGAGGGGACAGTGGGAGATGACAGATTGTGAGAGCCTTGTAAGGACTTTGGCTTTTACTGTGACTTCAGGAAGGAACATGCCTGGGAAGATTTCTGCCCAGGGAAATTCAGGGCAGCTGTTTATCTATATGGACTACTTCCCAATTGCACATTACCTTGCTTATAGAAAATAGAGCAAATTCCGTTCCCTGTGATCTACACGAAACCAGGTTATCGTGAAATTATTCCCTGTGAGGTAGGTACCGTTATTGCTCCATTTTATAAATGAGGAAACCGGTAGATAGATTAAGAAAATTTGCCCAAGACTACCTGGCTATTAAATAATGGAATCTCACAGAAACTCATGCCTTTGAATCCAGGGTCTATATTCTTAACCACCAAAATAAAGTGAAAGTAGAAAGTCCTTCGGTCTAACTTCCCCATTGCCAATTGTGTGAACCAGAAGAAGTATAGAATTGAGAGAGAAATGTAATGTGGATTTTTTTCCCCCTGATAAATGAAATAAACCTAAAGATGCAGTTCCTGTTTCATTTCTAGACACTTCAGCCAAGCAAAAGTCCTTAGGGTGTTGCCTGGAAGTGGTACCAATGGTGAGGTTCTTAAATGTATTTTATGCTAGAATCCAATGTGGGCCTAGTCATGTTACAAATGGTAGACTCAGGCCATCTGTGACCACCCGAAAGACCTCCAGGGGCTCAAACCAGCTTTCAGAACCACTGACTGTCTTTAAATTACTCCCCTACACTTCTCTAGTGAATCTGTCCTCAACTTCAGGACTTCAATATATCTCTATTCCCCATTAATGTGAATTTGAGCACTATTCTGGGCTAAAGCAATTTCTTAAAGACAACTATGGCAACATGCAAAACATCACCACTCAGTGTTTTTTTCTTTTTCAAACAAGAACAAATTATCTTGGAATCTGACTAATTTTACTGTGGAAAAAAACACCTCAGCATAAAGTTTGTGTTCAGTAAGTGCTAGTGGCAATCATTGTTGTTTTTATTAGTTCTATCACTTAATGCTGAGCAGGGTGCTGTGGGTTCTATACAAACGCCTCCTCCCTCTCCGTGGGCTCCCAGAAGCTTCTCACCAGGGTGGGAGTCTCTGCTCTTGGAAGGGATTTCTCTCCATTCATAACAGATTAAGATGCGCTGTATTTTCCCAAGGTTCTGCGTGTGTTTTGGTGGGGGAATTTCTTGCTCTCCTCCACATTCCCTCTGGCACACTCTGTCTGCATGTCACAGACTATCAGAGGCATCAGCAGAGACCCTTCCCGCAGCATCCAGACCACCCAGATAGGCTGGCAGTGCCGTCCTTTTTCACTATGGTCCCCATGTGTTCTCAGCCTACGGAAGAAGCCCCACTACTCCACTCACCCATTATTTTACTTCTTGATTCCCATCTGTTGTGACTTGAATTATGTCTCCAAAAAAGACATTTTGGTGTCCTAACCCCCAGTTCCTCAGAAAGTGACCTTATTTGGAAATGGTCGTTGCAGAGTAAGTAGTTAGGAGGTCGCACTGGAGTAGGGTGGACCCTTAATCCCATGTGACTGGTGTCCCCATGAGAAGAGGAGAGAGACACAGAGGGAATGTGAAGACATATGGCCACTCAAAGGCAGAGAGACACACACAGGAAAGAACACCATGTGACAATGGAGGTGGGGACTGGAGTTAGGCAACTGCAAGCCAAGGAATGCCAAGGATTGCTGGTAACAACCAGAAGCGAGGAGAGAGAGTGTGACTTCATCCATACATTGATTTCTGACTTCTAGCCCCCAGAACTGTTAGAGTATAAATTTCTGTTGTTTTAAGCCACCCAGGTGTGCTACTGTGTTATGGCAGCCCTAGGAAATTAATACACCACCCTAGGCCAATCTCAGTTTTTACCTCTCTGTTCAATTGACACAATTTGCCCTAACCAGTGGCTCTTAGTCTCTCAGCTGGGCAAGCACAGGTAGAGATGGAACATGAAGACCCCATCCTCCCCCCACCTGCACTCCATTAAAGGGAGAAATGGGATTTGCTGGTCTCTAGCGGAAACTCATTGGAAATACTGATGGGAAGCTTATCACATGCATGAATGTGGTAGGAAGTTAAATACAGAGGAAAAATTCAGCATGGCCAGTTTCAGTGTGGTTAAATGTGCTTCCCACTGATGCTACCCTGCTGAAGCAGGTGCTCCTGGGCCGCCTTGCCAACTTCCCACCCAGGGCCTTGCCTCCACTCCTCAGCCCTCACAGCTGGCTCGTCTATCTGCAAGCACCTTCACCCTTGGGTGCAAAGGCTTCAAATTCACTGTCTGCTCTCTCATCCCAGTGGTGATAAAAAGGAGATGATGACCCAAAGGAACAGGGGAGAACTCCGTGGCTCCGTGGGAAGCTCCAGTCCCCCAGCATCTTCCATAGCACCCAGGAGGACCCTTGTGATTTTCTGTAACAGAGACCTCAAAGAGAGTCTAGAGGCCCTCCTACCCTCTAAAAGGATCTCGGGTGTGTGTGTGTGTCTGTGTGTATATCTGTGTCTGTGTGAGATGTTTATAGAGAGTTTGGGGGGTGGAGGGGTAAAGAAGAAAAACTTAAGTCACAGATGCCAAACTTTCTAGACGTTACACAGGCTTTAAAATGCCCAACACACTCCCCACCTCTCTTCTTTTTCCTTATTCTGTCTCTAAGTAAGCATCCATAATTTTTCCAGTCCGCAGTCGCACTCCAAACTGTCCATTCAGAATGGTCCCCCGGACAATGCTAATAGCAAACAGTCATTGACGCTCACTATGTACCAGGCACTATTGTAAGTGCTCATATATGTTAACTCATTTAATGCTCACAACAACCTTAGGAACTGGCGGTTATGATCGCTGTTTATAGCTAAGGAAAGGATAAGACACTTCCACAGGGTCACAGAGCTGGTCAGTGATAAAATTGGGACTTGCACTTAGGCCATCTGGCTCCAGAGTCCACACTTTTAAAAAAATTTTAACTTTTTTATTATGGAAAACTTCAAATATATACAACAGTAGACTGAATTGTATAATGAACTCCCACGTAAACGTGTCAACAATGATCTACTCATGGGCAATCTAGTTTCATCGACAACTCTACTCATTTGCTCCTTCCCATATTATTTTGAAGTAAATCTGAGGTATCTTATCATTTTCTCCTTAATACACGCTTGGGTATGTATCTTTAAAAGCTGAAAACTTTTTTTGCAAAACCATAATACCATTACCACATCTAAAAAATTGAAGAACAATTCCATAACATCATCAAATGTCCAGTGTTCAAATTCCCAGTGGTCTCATAAGTGGCATCATTATTATCATTAATTTTTTTTGGTGAGGAAGATTAGCCCTGAGCTAACATCTATTGCCAATCCTCCTCTTTTTCTGCTGAGGAAGACTGCCCTGGGCTAACATCTGTGCCCATTTTCCTCTACTTTATATGGGACGCTGCCACAGCATGGCTTGATAAGCGGTGCGTAGGTCTGTCCCCGGGATCCAAACTCGTGAACCCCAGGGCCCCAAAGCTGGGCGTGCGAACCCAACCACTACACCACCAGGCCGGCCCATCATAAATGTCATCACTATTTTTAAAGTGTATTTGTTTGATTCAGGATCCCAACAGGCCCCACACATTGCAACTGGTTGACCTGTTATTTAAGTCTCTTTTAATTTGTAGGTTCCCCTACCACTTCACTCCTCCCCACCCCCAATTGCAATTCATTTGTTGGGAAAAAAGGGTCATCTGTCCTGAAGAGCTTCCTACAGTCCATACTCTCAACCACTACATTGCTCTGCCTCTGGGGAACTGTGATATGGACTTCTCATTCCATAAGATTTCAGAGAGGGCAGACCTCTAGACCTCAGACCCTAGGCCCACTGGAGCTCACTCACTAACTCCATGAAATTATAAGTAAAAATCTCTACATGTGAATATGTGCATTTTGGGGAGACAGGATCTATAGCTTTCACTGGGTTTTCAAAATGATCCCATGACCCCAAAACAATTAATGATCATTCATTCCAGCCCAGGCTTCTCATTTTAGAGATGAAAAAAACAGAGGCTCAGGAAGGTAAGTCGTCCAAGCTCACACAAATATTCATAACACAGTAAGGACACGAATATGGCTGTCAAGTCCCCCAATCTGATAATTCATTTTCTGTTCCCTGCCGCATACATGAAAGGGGAGAAGGAAGAGAGGTTTGAGATGTGGGATAGGAAAGGAGGTATCAAAGGCATTTCCTTATTGTTTCAAGGTTGCCACTACTTGAATTAATGGATTCACTTCCTGTCTACATTTGTAATCAATATTACTGCCACATCGCTGTCACACTTCTCTTTCTCCATACTGTTAAAAGCCTTATTAGGCCAGAGATGTCTGACAAGCAGGATGCCGAGATCAATGATCCCTCACCTGCTGAAGGAGGAAAATCCTTCCCAGCTGTGGGAGGATTGAGGCACTCCACTGAGAACCAGTCAGTAACTGATGGTTTTTTAATCTCTTTTGGTCTGGGGATTTCTCATCAATAAAATGAGTGGGCTGGATTGTGTCAAGCACTTTCCAAGTTTTTTGACTCTGACCACGATAAGAAATTTGAGTGGGTGTGTATGTATATGTCTTGAAAATTTTCTCACTAAATTATTTTTACCCATACAACATGGGATGCATCCTGATAATTTATATTCTATTTCTTTCTTTTTTTTTTTTTTAAATTCTGATTGGTGTCACAATCCATTTAGTTGATTTTAAGACCTACTAATGGGGATCCACTAGCAGTTTGAAAAATACTTTACCGGGTGATTTCCAAGTCATCATTCATTCATTTACTTGGTCAGTCATTTTACAACTGTTCACTGAGTATTAATGAGGTGCCAGGCACCGTGATGGAAGCTAGGAAATGGCAGTGAACAAAACAATGAACCTATCTCTGAAGCTTACATCCTGTGGAATCTCTAATTCTGTGAAGTAATGTTTGATAGGCTTTTTCAGAGGAAGGGAATTCCAACTGAATCAGCTCAAGTCACAGAATGGGTCTCACTTAAGGGAGGAAAAAGCAGCAGAAACACAAGTTTTCTCAATGCCCTAGCAGGAGCCCAAGGCAAGACTAAAATAGTCTGATTCCAAATTGTGTGATTTTGTTTCAAATGAAGATTTCCTGTGGGTCCTAAATCTGCTCTGGAATCTGCTTGGAAACCACTGTGGACACTTCTCCCGCCTTTTTCCATAGTTTACAAAGATCAAAGTGGTTGACCACGCATTCTTCTTAGAAAAGAGATTCCAGAGACCAAGCAGTGATGAAAATGAATGGCAGAGAGCACCCTGACGGAGGAACACTCCCCTGCAGGGTCTTCTCTCCATATTCCCACGCTAGCCACACCCCAGCCCTTTCAAACCTACAAGTGCATATTAACTGGGTTTGTTTTCCAGAAACCATGCTGTACCATTTTTACCCAGCAGAGGGAAGCAGAGCACCAAGATCACTGCAGAAATAGCCAGGAGACACACGTCCGCTTGGTATTTGTCCTGTGATTTTAGGCACTGAAGAATAAGAATGTCACAGGACTGAAAACAAATTCTGGGTAAAGCCAGATGTGGGCAAAATGCTGAAAAAGGAGACGTTTCTTTTTGGAGACTGTCTGACATCTCCCATCAGGAGTCCCTGGGAGCCCTCATCCACGACGAGGCCCCCTCTTTTGGGCTTTGCCTGCGGGCAGTCTGATCTTTCTATTTTTTCCATTCCTCAAGCTTTGAAACATCCGCCAAGGTCATGCAATGTCTCTGTGGTCTTCTGAGTCCAGGCTTAATGCACAGCCTTCAAACCATAGCACTTTCTGCTTCAGCTGCCAGGGATGGTCACGTTCCAGCTCTCTCTTACATATTCCACAAAGTGGGAAATGGTGAGGACAGACTGAGGTGCAATCTATGCTGAGCGGTGATGGTGCTCAGGGCAAGTTACCCCAGGAAGCACCACTCTGGTATGCGGATTATTTCGAGCTGAAGACAATAAAGACTCAGAAAACTCAGGAAGAATATTTGAGTTTCCCCTCCCAAACTGCCTAAAGAATTTAAAACAAAAGATCTGTTTCAGGAAGGAGTTATTATCATGATGGCTGTAATGATAATGTAAAATAGATGTTACAACAGGAAAGGCAACAAGCCCCTTTTATCAAAACTCTCTCTCCCTGGCCACATTCTCTATAGATGGCCCTGAAAAGAATTGTTAGACAAACATTTGCATTTCTATCTCCATGTGAATTGTCTTATTCCCCTCTGAAATCCCAGACCACTACCCACCCCCAACACCTTCCACCCCTTTAACTACAATACTTTCAGCTTAGACAGAGGGACGAGCTGCTCATTTCTGAGTTTTCTCCCATGTATACATGTTATTAAACTTGGTATTATTTTCTCCTGCTAACCTGTCTTGTTGATTATTTGGCCAGCCATAAGAACCTTAAGGGAAAGGGCAGAGGGGGATTCTCCCTCTTCCTCCGACAGCGGTCACGTTTGGGAGAAATGGGATATAAACTCTTTTCTTACACCAAACCTTCTCAGGGTCCAAGAAGTTTTCCAAAGCCCTGCCTTTTTTTTTCCTCCTCCTTCGCAGACCTGTCCCTGTGCTTTTTAGCACTGATGCAACACTGCCTGGCTTCCCCTTCTTAGACGTGATGGCATTTTTACGAGGCCACAGACAAGAGAAGTTTTCTTCACTATGCATTTCTAGGGTCCGAAAGTAGTTAAAATACACTCTGTTAACCATTTAACTAGTGTGCTCTTCTGGGAAAGAAAGGCATTTGAGCAGAGGGCACTCCTCAAATAAAAACAGATGCCACGATGGACAATAGGCTTACGCGTGACTCACCCTTACCAGCCTCCGTGGGCTCCTTCCCTACCCAGCCCAGGCAACACAGATCCAAGTGCAGCCATGTAGTTAGTCCAGAGGGCTCTTCAAAGTGTATCCTAATGCCATGGATTTACGTTTATTAAGAGAGAGGGGAGGGAGGGATCATATAACTGGTAAGAGTTTAAGGTTATCATGAAGAGTCAGCAAAGATTATAGTCATCAGTGATTCTGGGTACTCATCATCAATGAGGTGGAGGGAAGTGGGAGAAGCATCTTCTCTTCGAAAGTTGAACTTGCCATCTTGAAATATTCTCCCAGTGGCTGGCTTCCACCCTAGGTCAGTGGCTAAGAGATAATGCAATGGACAGATACTTTTAAAGTTTTCAGTAACTTCAACAATTTAGAATCAATTCATTGATTTAAAAAAAAATGTATTCAATGCCTGCATTAAGGTAACATACCAATAGAAAAAGAAAATTCAAAAAGGTAAAAAACATAATAAAATGGACAAGAATGGGAAATAGAAGTAGTAAGGGGGGAGGAAGAGTTAGTAGAAAATAAACTTTGGGCAGAGTGCAGTAGGCAGACAACCAATAACTGCTTCAGATGCCAACAGTGGATTCCCGTCCTGGGCCCCCTGAGCTCCACGCCCACTAGGGAAATCCAACAGGGGGATTTGCTCTGACAAGCAGCGCTAAAACTAAAGCTGCTGTCTGTGTTGGCAGTAAACGACCCACAACACCGAGATCTGCCTTCTGTGTCAGGCTCAGCTACGCTCATGTTCCTAAGCTGGCTCATCAGAAGCAGCTGTAGCAAAAATCAGATTCCTGGGCCCCATTTCAGATCTAACGAATCCAGTGTCGGGGCACCTCGGTTTTGCTTGCTTTTTAAGTTCCTCAGTGCTGATGGATAGCATTTTTATTTCTTCCCTGAAAATGTTTCAGGAACAGCATTACATTTCTTTTAAGTAATAATAATTTAAACAAGTTTTGTAAAAAGCACCAAAGGCGAGAATATCTATGATCCTGACAATATTTCACTTCACTTATTTAGTTCTTTCTTATGACTTATTTCTCTCTTTGAAGGAGATGCGTTTCCTCTTGTGGTGCAGATCTTTTCATGGCAGCTGCAGATAGGTGTAAACTAGAGAGCAGGAGAACTCCGATGAGCACCCTGCAGCTCTTCAGTCAACAAACACTGAGCGTCCTAAGGCCAATATGCAAGGCCCGGCCTACAGGAACTGAGAGGGTGCAGAACTGCAGCGACTCCCCGTAGAATAAAGGGTGAAGGTGGAAAAAAACATAATGGGCCTGTGGGAGCATTAGGGACAAGATGGTTGCATCAGTTCATTGAACATCCTTGAGCCACGGAGATACAACCAGGAATAACCCGCAGACGCTGCCCCCAAAACGCACGGGTCCCGGGCAGGTCACACTTTTAACAGACATCAACCATTCACACTTCAGTGTGAACGGGGACAGGGGCCTTCTTCCCAGAGCCGGGAGAAGCGTGCCTGAGCTCACGGCGCCGCCCGGGCGCGACGAGGACTGGGGTGGGAAGGAAGCTAAGTCCCCTCCACCTCCACTCGTCTAAAGGCGCGCTCAGACCCCAGGACTGCAGTCTTTTCCCTTCACCTCCTCCCGCCCCGCCCACGAGCTCCTCCGTCCCAGCGACTGGAGCGGGGAGGGCGGGGCCAGCCCCGCAACGCCCACTAGCCGCGCCCCTTTCCCGGGGGCCACTTACCGCGAGAACGCGGAGTCCCGCAGGCGGCGCACGCGCAGACTCGTCACGCCTGCGCCTCAGGCCCCGCCCCCTGGCGGGCCCTCCTGATGTTTGGTATTACCATGGAGCTTCAGGGCGCCGGCGGACGCGGCTCGTCGCCCGGGCAACCGCGGAGGACTAAACCCGGCCCAGGTGGCGGCGGCTATAGCGGCTGCGATGGTGTCCAACCCCGTGCATGGCCTGCCCTTTCTCCCGGGCATGTCCTTTAAGGACTCCACGGTGAGGACTTGTCTGCCCAGCCCCCGCCTGTCCCCACGCCCGGGCGGCCTCGGAGGGCTGGCCGCCGGTGCACCTCCATTCTCCTGCACCCGAGATTGTCCTCGCTCCCTTCAAACCCGCGCCCTGCCCCGACCCTGTTCTCTCTTCGCCGCCGCATCTGTCGTCCTCCCCACCCAGCCTCATCCTCTCTCTCCCATCCTTTGCCCACCACTCCATCCCTCTCTAGTGTTTCCACTCCACCCGGGCAGTCTTTTGACCTCTTTCTCGTCCTCCGAGCCGCGTTCTTCCTTACTCCTCTGCTCCTATAGCTCCTGCCTCTGCTCCCTCTAGACCACTTTTCCCCACCTTACTCCCAAGCACTGTCTAGGTCCTCTCCCTAGCTCAGTCTCCCACACCCTACCCCTCTCTGCCCAGCTCCATCCTTAACCCTACCCCCGCCCCTATCTTCGTCCCCTTCTCCCACTCAGCCTCTCTGCACCTTCATCCTCATTCCCACAACCCCACCTCACTCACTCTCCGGCGGCCCATCGTTCCCACCCTCCTCCTTCCTCTTCTGACTCCTGGACCCGGTAATCTTTCCCCTTCCCAGCTCCCTTTCCTGCCTTACATATCATTTCCACTCATTCTCTTCTTTCCTGCCAGGTCCTTTCCCGCAGTCTCCGCTCTTCTCGTTTATGCTTCTGCCCAACCCCATCCCTTTTCTGTCCCGCACTTCTGCCTTTTCTACAATCTAGTCCCACTTTCTCCCCATTCTTGTTTTATCTTTTGTCTCAATTGCTGTTTCTCCAAAAGTTAGACTTTCATCGCTTGCCCATCTTCCTCTGAAACCAGCCTTCCCTGCTTTGTAGGAAATAATTACGTCCAGTTCCTTCAACCACGATTGACGAGTTTTTTTTTTCCTTCCCGTAGCTCTCTTCTTTTCGCGCTAACATTTTTGTAAAAGATTCCTGTTTAGATTTTGTTTTGCTCCTGCCCTGCCTTAAGTGTTCTTAATTGTGTTCTCTAGACAAAATGGAAGAGGAAAAAAATGCTTGTTTTTTTTTTCTCCTGACATAGTTTAGCCCTTGACAAAATTATTTAGTATTTGTTTTAATTCTAACGGAGTATTGAAATATATGTTGGAAGATCAGTATTGAGATTCAGTAGGCTGATTATCATAGATGAGGCAATAATAATTGATATTTATATAGTTTGATAATTTAAATTATAGGTTTCTCTCCATGGTCCTTAGGGTAGGATAAAATACGTAGTCAATTTATCTTCTTTGGGAGAATGAATTGAAATTCAAAGTTTGGGGAGGGAATTTGGATTCTGTATCTCTTCTTCATAGTTATTCCTGTATTAAAACACAGCATCATCGGTTTTTCACTTCAGTGGACTTTTCCGTTTTATGTAATTTAGAAAATGTTGTAGGCACATTTCTGCCCTGTGCAGGAGCAACCTAAGCATTGGGTGGTGGTGAGTGTGGGTTACCCACAAGGCAGGGTTGAGTTGATTTAGGGGTTACAGAGGTGTGGACTGGAAGTGCCAGTCTCTGAGAATATATATTGCTGTACTACAAGTAAGGTGAACTGTGCATTGGACATATTTCGTATTTTATTTATTTATTTTTTGTTAAAGATTTTATGTACTTATCTTTTTCCCCCCAAAGCCCCAGTAGATAGTTGTATGTCATAGCTTCACATCCTTCTAGTTGCTGTATGTGGGACGCAGCCTCAGCATGGCCAGAGAAGCTGTGCGTCGGTGCGCACCCGGGATCCGAACCCGGGCCGCCAGCAGCGGAGCGCGTGCACCCAACCGCTAAACCACAGGTCCGGCCCTCGTATTTTAAATACACTGGCAAGTGCTAACCAATTTGCCTTATTTGTAATTTGAAAATCATGGTCACTGAAAGCTTAGGTATGTATAACTCTCAAGGCATTCAGAAGGTGAACCATAATGACTAAGGGGATGGGGGCCTGAGGTTGCCTTGCCTGGGTGCTCATGAGGGTCCACCAATAAAGATCATATAGCTGAGTGTTGGTAGAGATCTCTGTCTAAAACGAGGAAGGCAAACGAAGCAGCTGATGTTGCTTCTGTCTTTAGAGGTGGAAGAAAAGGAGCTTGAAGTGACCCAGGTTACCCAGTGAAGAAGTCACCTCAGCCCTGATGATTAGTGATGTCAAACACCTTTTCACGTACCTATTGGCCATTTATATGTCTTCTTTGGAAAAATATCTATTTAGTTCCTCTGCCCATTTTTCAATTGAATTGTTTGTGTTTTTTTGCTGTTGGGTCGTATGAGTTCTTTATATATTTTGGATATTAACCCCTTATCAGATATATCATTTGCAAATATTTTCTCCCATTCCATCGGTTGCCTTTTCATTTTGTTGATTGTTTGTTTGTTTGTTTGTTTTGTTTGATGAAGATTGGCCCTGGGCTAACATCTGTTGCCAATCTTCCTCGTTTTTTTTTTCTCCCCAAAGCCCCAGTACATAGTTGTGTATCATAGTTGTAGAGTTGTAGCTCTTCTGTGTGGGACGCCACCTCAGCACGGCTTGATGAGCAGTAAGTAGGTCCACGCCTAGGATCCGAACTGGCGAACCCTGGGCCGCCGAAGTGGAACGTGCCAACTTAACCGCTATGCCACCAGGCTGGCCCCTTGATTATTTGTTTTGCTGTACAGAAGCTTTTTAGTTTGATATAGTCCCACTTATTTATTTTTGCTTTTTTTCATATGCTTTTGATGTCATATCCAAAAAATTGTTGCCGAGAACCGTGTCAAGGAGCTCTTCCCCTATGTTTTCTTCTAAGAGTTTTAGTTTCAGGTTTTATGTTTAAGTCCAATTCATTTTGAGTTAATTTTTGTGAGTGGTATAAGATAGGGGTCCAATTTCATTCTTCTACATGTGATTATCCAGTTTTCCCAGCACCATTTATTGAAGAGACTATCCTTTCCCTGTTGTGTATTTTTAGCTCACTCGTCGAAGATTAGTTGACTGTATATGCAAGAGTTTATTTCTGGCCTCTTGATTGTGTTCCATTGGTCTATGTGTCTATTTTTATGCCAGTACCATACCGTTTTGATTGCTATAGCTTTATAGTATAGTTTGCAATCACGAAGTTTGAGGCCTCCAGCTTTGTTTTTTTTTTTCCCTCAGGATTGCTTTGGCTATTTGGGGTCTTTTGTGGCTCCATACAAATTTTAGGATTTTTTTTTTCTTTTTCTGTGAAAAATGCCATTGGAATTTTGGTGGGATTGCATTGAATCTATAGATGGCTTTGGGTAGTATGGACATTTTAATAATATTAATTCTTCCAGTCAATGAACATGGGATATCTTTCCATTTGTTTGTGTCCTCTTCAATTTCTTTCATCCAAGTCTTGTAGTTTTTGGTGTACAGGTCTTTCACCTCCTGGGTTAAATTTATTCCAAAGTATTTATATTTCCAATGCCATTGTAAATGAGATTGTTTTCTTTATTTCTTTTTCAGATATTTCATTGTTAGGGTATAGAAATGCAACCAATTTCTGTATGTTGATTTTGTATCTTGCACCTTTTCTGAATTTGTTGGTTAGTTCTAACAGTTCTTTGGTGGAGTCTCTAGAGTTTTCTAAATGTAGGATCATATCTGCAAACAAAGAGAGTTTTACTTCTTCTCTTCCTATTTGCATGTCTTTTATTTCTTTTTCTAGCCCTATTGCTCTGGCTAGGAATTCCAGTACTGTGTAGAATAGGAATGGTGACAGTGGGCATCTTTGTCTTATTCCTGATCTTAGAGGAAAAGTTTTCACCCTTTCACCACTGAGTATGATGTTAGCTGTGGGCTTATCATATATGGCCTTTACTATGTTGAGATATGTTCCTTCTGTACTCAATTTGTTGAGAGTTTTGATCATGAATGGATGTTGTATTTTGTCAAATGCTTTTTCTGCATCTATTGAGATGATCATATGATTTTTTTCTTTCATTCTGTTGATATGGTATATCATATTTATTTTATTTTATTGAGGTAACATTGATTTATAACATTATATAAATTTCAGATGTACATCATTTTATTTTGTTTTCTGTGTAGATTACATCATGTTCACCACCCAAAGATTAATTACCATCCATCACCATACACATAGGTATATTACATTTATTGATTCATGTATGTTGAACCATCCTTGCATCTTAGGGATAAATCCCACTTGATCATGATGTATGATCCTTTTAATGAGCTGTGGAATTCAGTTGGCTAATATTTTGTTGATAATTTTTGCATCTATATTCATCAGGGATATTGGTCGGTGATTTTCTTTTCTGGTTGTGTCCTTATCTGGTTTTAATATCAGGGTAATGGTGGCCTCATAAAATGAGTTTGGGAGTATTCCCTCCTCTTCAGTTTTTTGGAAAAGTTTGAGAAGGAGTGGCATTAATTGTTCTTTAAATGTTTGGTAGATTTGACCAGTGAAACTATCTGGTCCTGGGCTTTTCTCTGTTGGGAGGTTTTTGGTTACTGATTCAGTCTCTTTTCTCATTATTGATCTGTGCAGATTTTCTGTTTCTTCATGATTCAGTCTTGGTAGGTTGTATGTTTCTAGGAATTTATCCATTTCTTCTAAGTTATCCAGTTTGTTGGCATATACTTGTTCATAGTAATCTCTCTTGATTCTTTGTATTTCTGTGGTATCAATTGTAATGTCTCCTCTTTCATTTCTGTTTTTTTTTTGAGTCCTCTCTCTTTTTTTCTTAAATAGTCTAGCTAAAGTTTTGTCAATTTTGTTTCTTTTCAAAACACCAGCTCTTAGTTTCATTGATCTTTTATATCATTTTTCTAGTCTATATTTCATTTATTTCTGCTCTGATCTTTGTTATTTTCTTCCTTCTCCTAACTTTAGGCTTAGTTCTTTTTCTAGTTCTTTGAGGTCTGAAGTGCGGTGGTTTATTTAAGGTCTTTCTTGTTTCTTAATGCACTCATTTATTACCTTAAAATTCCCCCTTAGAACTGCTTTTGCAGCATCCTATAGGTTTTCGTATGTTGTGCTTCCATTTTTGTTTGTTTCAAGATTTTTTTTTTCCCTTTTGATTTCTTCTTTGACCTGTTGGTTGTTCACAAGTGTGTTGTTTAATTTTAACTTATTTGTGAATTTTCCAGCTTTATTCCTGTTATTGATATCTGTTTTCATACCACTGTGGTCAGAAAAGATACTTGGTACAAGATTTCAGTCTTATTAAATTTGTTAAGACTTGTTTTGTGACCTATCATATGGTCTATCTTGGAGAATGTTCTGTGTGTACTAGAGAAGAATGTGTATTTTGCTGCTGTTGGATGGATTATTCTATATTTGACTGTTAGGTCTGTTTGATCTAAAGTATGGTTCAAGTTCAGTGTTTCCTTGTTGCTTTTCTATCTGGCTGAGATATCCGTTGTTAAAAGTGGGTACAGAAGTCTCCTTCTATTATTATTTTGTTGTCTGTTTTTCCCTTCTGATCTGTTACTATTTCCTTAATATATTTAGGTGCTGTGATGTTGGGTGCATATATATTATGACTGTTATATCTTCTTGATGAATTGACCCCTTTATCATTATATAATGATCATCTTTGTGTCTTCTTATTGTTTTTGGCTTAAAGTCTATCTTGTCTAATGTAAGTATAGCTACTGCTGCTCTCTTTTTGTTTCCACTTGCATGGAATATCTTTTGCTATCCCTTCACTTTCAGCCTGTGTGTCCTTAAACCTGAAGTGAGTCCCTTGTAAGCAGCATACACTTGGGTCTTGTTTTTTTTAATCCATCCAGCTTGCATTTTGATTGGAGAATTCAATCCATTTACATTTAGAGTAATTATTGATAGATAAAGGACTTCCTAATGCCATCTTATTGTTTTTCTGGCTGTTTTGTAGTTACCTTGTTTCTTTCTTCCTCTCTTGCTGCTTTCCTTTGTGAATAAATTTTCCATAGTGGTATGCTTGGATTCTCTTCTCTTCATCTTTTGTGAAACTACTGTAGGTTTTTCTTTATGGTTACGATGAGGCTTACATAAAACATGTGTGTGTGTGTGTGTGTATTTTACACTGATAACAATTCAAAAACTGGTCTTGTACTCCCCTCCCTGTATGTTTTTTATGTCATCGTTTCCATATTTTAATATTGTGTATCCATTAACAAATTGTTGAAGCTATAGCTGTTTTTATTTTTATTTTTATTTTTTTATTTTTATTTTTATTTTTTTTTATTTTTTTATTTATTTTATTTTTTCCCCCCAAAGCCCCAGTAGATAGTTGTATGTCATAGCTGCACATCCTTCTAGTTGCTGTATGTGGGACTCGGCCTCAGGATGGACGGAGAAGTGGTGCCTCGATGCGCACCCGGGATCCGAACCCGGGCCACCAGCATCGCAGCACGTGCACTTAACCACCAAGCCACAGGGCCGGCCCTGTAGCTGTTTTTAATACTTTGGTCCTTTAAGCTTTACACTAGAGCTAAGTAGTTAACACATCACCGTATTACAGGATTAGGGTGTTCTGAATCTGACTTTATGCTTATGTTTACCAGTGTGTTGTATATTTTCATGTTAATAATTAACACCTTTTTCTTTCAGCTTGAAGAACTTCTTTCAGCATTTCTTGTAGGGCAGGGTTAGTGGTGATGAATTCCTTTAGCTTTTGTTTATTAGGGAAAGTCTTTATCTTGCCTTCATTTCTGAAGGACAGCTTTTCTGGGTAAAGTATTCTTTGTTGGCAGTTTCTTTCTTTCAGCACTTGGAATAGGTCGCCCCATTCTCTCTTGGCCTGCAAGGCCTCTGCTGAGAAATCCGCTGATAGCCTTAGGAGGTTCCCTTGCGTGAGAGAATTTTTTTTTCCTTTTACTGCTTTTAAATTTCTCTCTGTCTTTGATTTTTAGACAGTTTTATTATTATGTGTCTTGGAGAAGATCATTTTGGGTTGAAATCTTGGGGTGACCTGTTAGCTTCATGAACTTGGATGTCCAAATCCCTCCCCAGGTTTCAGAAGTTCTTAGCCATTATTTCTTTAAATAAGCATTCTACTCCTTTCTCCCTCTTTGCTCCTTCTGAGACTTCAATGATACGTACATTATTTCTCTTCTTGGCATTCCGTAAATCCTGTAGGCTTTCTTCATTCCTTTTCCTTTTTGCTTCTCTGCTTGGATAACTTCAATTGATTTGTCTTCTGGCTCACTGATTCTTTCTTCTGCTTGTTCAAGTTTTCTGTTGAAGCTGCTATTGAATTCTTCAATCATTGTATTCTTCAGCTCTAAAATTTCTGTTTGACTCTTTTTTATGTTTTCTATCTCTTTGTTGAACTTCTCTTTTTGTTCTTGTATCATTTTCATGATATCACTAAATTGTTTATCTGTGTTCTCTTGCAGCTCCCTGAGCATCTATAGGACAGTTACTTTGAATTTTTTTATCAAGCAATTCCTGATTCTCCATTTCTTTGGGGCCAGTTACTATAGGTTTACTGTATTCTTTTAGTGGAGTCATGTTTCCCTGATTCTTTGTGATCTCTTGCTTAGGTGTCTTTGCATTTGAAGAAGCATCGCCTCTTCCAGACTCTATAGACTGCCTTCAGTAAGGGAAGACTTTCACTTGTGGGTGGGAGCACGCTGAAGTGTGCTGTGACCCTGGGTCTAGTGGTGCAGGGCACCAAGTATAGCGGTGTGTGGCAGCACTGGGTTGGGGGTGGGGGCCATGAGGTCTCTTCAGCTCAGACTGCTGGGGTCTACAGCATTGACAGCTGTGTGGTCCTTGGCAAGTACTATGTGGAATCCACAGTGATTGCAAGGGCTGTTAAGGTCTTCAGCTGTACCTCCAGTCCAGCGGCTAGGGACCAGGGCAAGCAGTAGTGGTGACTGGAGCCAGTGGCATGCACATATTTGGCTGTAGCGGCCAGCTGCAGCTACCTGTGTAATGACGGGGGCCTATTGCAGACACACTCATAATGGTGGGGGCCAGAACAGGCAGCAAGGGCTGGAGCCAACTATGGGCTCACTGGCAGCTGCAGAGGCCCTGGCTGTCGGTGTGCTCTCCTGTGGCTGCACACTCTCCCCCGGGGCATGCACACTGCAGTGGAGGCCCGTGATGGGGGTTGGGCTGGTTGTGTGCAGTTGCACAGCTGGAGGGGCTAGATCCAAGTGCACACATAGCAGTAGGGGTCAGCCAGGGCGAGGGCATCTATGCTGGTATCTTGCACTTGAGCAGCTGCAAAGGCCTGAGCTGGCTGAGTTCCCAGGCTCTGGGACAAGGGTAGGGGAGGGAGTGAGGAGGGACTCAGGTGGCTGGTGTTGGCAAACATGAATACCTCTAGGTCGAAAGCTGATGAAATCTGCGGGGGGTGTGCGGTGGCTGTGGCTATGATGGCCATTGGCTTTGGGTCAGTGGCAAAATCTGCTGGATTTGTTTGCCGACCAGGTCTCTGTGAACCGCAGTCACTCCCACTAAGTGGCTGCTGCCAGTAGCCCCTGCTTTTCTTCCTTGTTCCCAGCTGGCTTTAGACACCTAAGCTTCGCCCATCTGGGTGGGGTGAAATTGAAGTGGGACCTTCGTGCAGTGCCCCAAAAGACTGGAGAAGAGGGTTGCTCACCCTGCTTTTCCTTTCTGGGCAAGGGGAGCCCTTTCTAGCTGGGAAGTTCCTGTTGGCACTGCACAGTGCTGGCTTGGGGGATGGGATGATGCAAGCCAAGTGAAGCTGTTTTCCTTCTCTCCTTGTGGGATTATTCTCAGATTTTTTGTTTCTTTGAGTGGCTAAAACCTTCTAAAAGTGGCCTCTAGAGCTCTTCCAGAGCTGTTTTTGTTCATGGGTAGCAGTCCAATCATTGATCTTTGTGGAGGGATGAGGAGGCTGGGGTCTCCTATGTCACCATTTTAGTCTCCTCAGCCCTCAAAAATATTTCCTTTCCACTTTTTTAATCTTTTGTTTTTTCCAATTACCAATAAAAGTATGTTCATTGTAAAAAAAACAAAAAAACAAAAAAAAACAAAGCATAATTCAGAAATGTGTAATACAGACAGAGAACATTCTCCAAATCTAATCTCTTTTCATGCACATGTTTGCTTGTAATTATAGTACACATATAATTTTATATGCTGCTTTTTTGGGCCTATTAAATCATGAACATTTTCCCCAGATTGCCACATGGTCTTTAAAACCAATATTTTAATGGCTGCATAATAATCCTTTGAGTAAATTTTCCATCATTTACTCGTATGTTTGTCTTTTGCGTTGTTTCCCATGTTTTACTATTGTAATTAACATTATAATGGTCGGCTTTAGGCGTATTGTTCTTTCTCATAATTTTGGATTATATCCTTAAAATAAAGGATCAGGGGTGGAATTACAGAGTTTAAGACTTTAAATATATAACATCCACTTGCTTTCCAAAGAGTTGTATGAATGTATCAGGGTCACTGTAACAAGAAGGGCCTTTCATTTCAGGTAGAAATTCATTTCACAAAACCAGATCTTCTAGGTTCCATGGTTTGTGATCACCAGATAACATGAAAAACATGGGAAGACTAGTGAAAAATTAAGTGTTTAGATGAGATAATATTTTAGTTTCTCGTGAAAAGTGAGCTGGTAATTCAGTTGGGCATTCTGGAGCGGGGCTCTAAGTTTTGTTTTAAGCTCAGGCCGTTGCTTCCCTCTTTGCTCCTAGCCAAGTGTTTTAGTTTAAAATACAAGAACCGTCTAAGGTGAACTTTTTCATATCAGGTTTGTGATGTTTATAAGCAAAGATTTAAGTTGTAATATTTTTGAGAGTTAGCTTTTTTGCCTGACAAATATTTGTAAAATATTATCGACATACTTCTTTTCTCCTTCAGAAAACTGCATTTCATAGAAGCCAGACACTGAGCTACAGGAACGGCTATGCAGTTGTTCGACGTCCGACAGTTGGGATCGGTGGGGACCGGCTCCAAGTCAACCAGCTGTCCCAGGCTGAGCTGGATGAGCTGGCCAATAAGGCCCCCGTTCTGACATATGGCCAACCAAAGCAGGCCCCACCTGCAGAGTTCATTCCTGCTCACGTGGCTTTTGACAAAAAGGTATCTTCTGGGATTTTAGGGTGCCCCTTGAATTCAGATTTCTGAGAGCCAACTGTTTTGTAGAAAAGTCAACAGAAAACCATAGGTTTTCCATGGTGCTCTGAGGAGAAAATTGTTCAAATGCCTCAACCCTTAGTCACAGACAGCTGAACTCAGGATTGAAAGAGGCTTTCTTTAGTCAGGAAGCCAATTACAGTAAACAATTCCCTATAGACTTCACTGAAAAATTTTCCAAATACATTTAAAGCAAAATTGGATGAATTCTGAATTCTCGAGTTCATATTACTCTATGTTTACTTGCTCTGTGTCTTCTACTTTTTGAAAGTCCTATGTCCTGTATTGATGACAGATCCTAATCTCTAAGAAATGCAGAATGTCATCATGACAACAACTCCATCTGTTGTCAGTTTTCTCCAGGCTGTCCCCACAAGTTTTTGTTTTTCAGGGAACATTTCCGGTTTGGCACCACGTGACCAAAGGGTAGTGGAACGTTTTGTTTGGGTCTCATTTACCCCATGCTTTTGTGATGTGAGTCGCCTTATTTCCCTCTGTTGACATTTCCACATGGTGCTCGATTTTCCTTGTCAAGAAGCCTCCTCTTTTCACTAAGGTGAGGTAGTCCTAACCCTGGCCGTGCAGCAGAATTCCTAGGGGGACTTTTAAGAAACTTAGGTGTCACCCCAACCCTCATCGATTCTAATTTCCACATGATTTTTCTGTATGACTGGGTCTTGAGAACTACTGACCAGTTTTTATAAGTTAGCTTTCTTAATTTGCTCCTTGCCTATTTTCTTTCTCTTTTCATTTTATTATTTTTTTAAATGTCTATACCATTTTCATCCAGCTAGTCAACTTTTATTGAGTACCTATTGAAGCTAAAGGCTAGAAGGTACAAAATAATCTGTTGGTGGAACTATGCCATTTACATTAATAATCACTTAATTTTTAAAATTTTTAAATGTCTCAGGTGGAATCCATATAATCCCCCCTTCCCCATCTCAGTTAATTCATCTGATAGGAACACGTTCGCATATCCATTCATAGGCTGAACCTAAACTTCCACTAAACGGTATCAGTTCCATGATTGAGTGTTTCTTTACCTTTTTCTTGTTTCTCTTGTTTATTCACAGCTGTGACAGGCACTGCAAAATCAGTAGATAAGAGAGAAGGGTGAAAATACAAGACAGGAGTAGGGTAGGCATTTAACAGTTTATCAAGATATAAATCCTGGTAGGTTCAATGTTTACTGAAAAGAATAGCAAATAACTATTATAAGCTAGAAAGTGACAGTAGTGTGTGCCGTGAGAAAGTATTAGTGAAATTCAGAGAGGGAGAAATTGTGCATCAATAGGAAATAGGCTTCCTATCTTTTGTTTTCCTATATTATTTTGTGCTAATTGTTATTACTTAATTTGTACTTTTAAAATATTATTCATAATTCGTTTCTTTAAAGAATAGTGGGCATGAAGAAGAATATTTACATGTTTATTTTCCTATTCATTTTACTTGTATCATCACAATTTCTAGATAAATGATCCTTACCATAGGTAATGAGGCAGAGAGCAGTTAAATGCATGGTTTTGAAACTAAGCTTTTTATTTGCAATAAAGGAATTATGGCTTTTCTGAATTAAATCAGAGTTTAAATTTTTTAGGAATACCCAGAGGTCCACTTAATTGTCAACATATTTGTCCATATTTGGACATTCTTTGTACTGTTCTTCATCCTTAGAATATAACTTCATTTCTTGCACAGGTGATAAAGACCTGGACATCTACTGTGAGTGCCCTTGTCTTTTCTCTTTGCTCACATCTGGTTCTCTTCATCGTCACCCACTGTATTCTGTTTCCCAGGCTAACTGCCCAGTCTGTGTTCCTGATATGGTTCTTCTTTTGTCTTGTTCATCTTTAACTTCCATTTCAAACACTCTAGTGACTACTTCTCTACCTAGGGTCACGTTATCTTGTCTTTAAAAACGTTTCTACCTTGTGGCCCGTTTAAGCAACAGCACTTTGTTCCTCACTCGACTGTCAAATCGCTTACAATCGCTGCCCTCAAGCCCCAAACTACTTTTTCCTAGGTGGACATTGTTGTCCTTTCTGCCAGATCTAGAGAGGTTTTCTTTGCTAGCATTCTCTTGGACCTATTTGCAACATCTGCTGTTGTTGATTCTCCCTTCCTTCTTGACACTCTGCTTTTCCTTTGCTCCCACGCCCCTGCACTCTCTTGGTTTTCCTCTCTCTCTCCATCTGGTTGCTCCTGCTCTGGCCTGCCTTCCTTCTCCCACTTTTTAACTATAAGCATTTCCAAGGTTCTGTTCTTATTCTTTACACCATCTTCTTGAGAGAGCTCACCTACTTTTGTGGTTTCAGGTATCACTTTAAGGTAGACAGCTATCAGTATTTATTTCCAGTTCTGACCTCAGTGAAACTGCAGACCTCTGTCCCCTGCCAGGGTACGTCTTCACCTGATGAGCTGTTGGCACCTTAGGTTCTGTATGTCTCTATCAGCTCATCACCTTTCCCCACAGATCCGCTCTGTCTGTATGGTTCCTCCAGATAATCCAGGCTTGAAACCTGAGCCGTTTTTGACTTTTTCTCCCCTTCGCTCCCCACATTCAGTGAGTTGTCAAGTCAGGTATCTCTCACTTCCATTTCCTCTGCCACTACCATAGTTCAGACAAGCAATATGTCAATTGTTAACGTGTTGCCAACTGTTATATTCGTCTCATGCTTGTTTATTATGCTCATAACAGCTCTGCTGCTTGGTTTAGCCCCCAAAGCACAGTTCTGATTATGTCATTTCTCTGGGAAAATGCCTTCAGATTCTCTTGCCCAGTACAGTAAACGTTAACACTGTCTACCTACCTGCTCAAACCCCAATTTGAAAGTCATCCTTGATTCTTCTTTTCTCTCACAACCCCCATCCAATCTTATTAACAAGCTCTGTCATTTCTACCTCTAAAATATATAATGCGTCTGTCCACTTATTTCCATCTCCACTATTACTATTAATTTATTTTCCATAGAATAGCTATTTATCTTTTAAAAATAAATATCAGATTATGTCGCATACTGACCTAAGACACTTCCGTGACTTTCCCATTTTATGTGGACTAAGGTCCAACTCTACAGGTGCCTCACAGCCCTGCTGGATCTGGGCCTCCCTTCCCCAACCTCGTCTGGAGCCTTTCTTTTCCTCACCCACTGTGTTTCAATCACACTAGATTTATTTTCCTAATTTCCTTGAAATTGTAGCACTTTTTCCTCCTCCTTCAGGGCCTTTGCACATGCTGTTCACCCTCCCTGGAATAGCTTTCCCAATGCCCTTGAGCAGCTGACTCCGTCTCATCTTTCAGGGTGGCTTACATGAAGCTTTTCCTGGCCACCGTTGTAAAGAGGTTCCTCCCCATTGTTCTCTCTGTGGTTTCTTCATAGCCCTGTATTACAGTTTGGACTGCTGACTTGTTTAGTGTTTATCTGCCCCACCTGACTGCATGCCTCATGAGGGCACGGACTCATCTAGTTTATTCTGTGATTGGTGCTCAATAAACATTAGTTGAAAAAATGAGATGAGTCATTACTTAACAAAATTATTGTCAGTGTCACTGCTGAAAAATGACAAGCCGAACATGCAAAACACACACATACACACAGAGTAAAATAAAAAATAATAAAAAGTGTGACTAGGCTTTTTATACTGGTATATGATATGAAAATATTCATCCGGCATCTTCCCCTTCAGTCTTGAAGTCATTGCGAATATTTCCGTGTTTGTTGTGGCATGCTGAGCACTTCTTGGGGGTCAAGAGACCTGGATTCCATTTCTGAGTCTTCTTCCAACTAGTGCTGTGACCTTGGGGAGTCACAATCTCTAGTTTCCTCATCTCTAACCTTAGTTTAGGATACATGATAACTAGGAGTTCATCCAGCTGTAAAATTCCATGAAAAATACGTTTTAAGCACAGTATCTAAATATTATTTTTTTCTTTCTTTCTACATAGTACATTAAGGTGTTACTCTCTTTGGGAAAGCTAATGTTATCCTAACTACTTGCTAAAGAGCTTCCCATATTAACTTCTTTCCCAGTCGTTTCTTTGTGGGAGGAGCGCAGAACTCTTAATTCTATTCTTAATAAGTAAATAGGTAAATGCCTTTTAGATTAAAAATCAAATGAATAAGTACTTTTGGGGTTACAGTATTCCTTACCTGAGACCTCACATATTAGCTTGGCTCTCTATAATATGAATGACATGTTGAAAACATGTAGTTTTAGCCATATGTGTAGATCATATGCCAGAGGAAACCCAGGTACTTTATTGGACAAACTGATCTATATTTTTAAATGGCAAAATTTTTGCCACGTACAGTTTATGTCAGACAGTAAACTCCCAAGTAATCAGAGAACTTGAGAATTTAGCGCCCTAGTTAATTGAATAGTCAGTTTCTTTGATAAGTACCAAATATACCATATATATAATCAGTTACTTCTTTTCCCTACACAATCTGAATGTACTAAAGTGAATAAAAGCAAAAACTGAGCTGTATATTATTTAATTTTTCTTTGCTTCAAAGGGAATTTTTTGGATTTTACAAAATGATCATGTGGTCACAATTCACTACTGTAGGTGCACAAAGATAGGAGATTAGGATTCATCTGTACTGGTCATATGGCATAGTCTAGAAGGTTTGTTTTTAAGTAACTCATTGTCATTTAAATTAAAAAGAATAGCATACAAAAAATTCTGGTTATTTGAGCCTTTAAAATGTGTGTGTGTGTGTGTGTGTGTGTGTGTGTGTGTGTATCTCCTCCCTGCCTCCCAATCTGAGGCCAATGCCTGGAGGCATTTTCATCCCCTCCAGTCTTAGAAAACAGACAGCCGAGAGCATGAGTGTGCCCCAAGGCTCAGTCTTTGGTCTTGTTCTCTGTCTCTGCTTGCTCCTTTGGTCCAAACTCATGGCCTGAAATGTGTCCTTTACATGATGACGAGTTGTGTCCTGAAATCTAGATGGTATATGTAATTGCCTATTTGACATCTCCTCTTGAATGTTTAATAGAGATCTCAAACTAAATGTGTTCAAAACCGAACTCCTAATTTTGTCTCCGCATCCCCCAAATCTGCTTACCACAGTTTCCCCCAAATCAATTTGATAGTAGTTCCATCCTTTCAGTTGCTCGAGTCAAAATGTTTGAGTCATCCTGATTTTTCTCTAATATTGACTTCTTTCCCAAAACCCAGCCCTCTATCTCAAATTGCCCCCTGCAATATCAACTTGTGCTGTCACTTAAATTCAGGAAGTCTAGAAGTGAGCTCACTATCTGCCCTACTAAAATTATCTTCCCCTTGATGTCTCCATTTCTATGAGTATCACCACCATATCCCCAGCACTGTGTTTTCCTCAAAACCTCATCTGGCTTCCATGCTCCCACTTTCTCACTATTAATCCAGTCAACCTTCCTTTGTTTTTCCATTGCTGCTGATTTATCACCGCAGACCTGGACCATTGGAGGGGCTTTCAATCTGATGGTCATGCCTAGCACCTTCCTCCTCTGTCATAGCCTGCATACTGCTGCTGGCATTCCTTCCTCTGCTTCTGTTGTTCCCTGCCCTGGAACCCCCTGTCATCCCCTCAACTTAAACTTTCTCTGACCGCTTTCATTCACACAGATTCCTTTTCTGAACCACTCTAGCACCTGTTATCTAAGAATTAGTGAAGTGTGTGGAGAGAACTTTGGGCTGTGAGTCTACAGACTGAGTTTCAGTCCTGGCTACGCCCCTGACCCATTGTTTGGCCTCAGGCAGGCCGCTCTACCGTCCTGAATCTCAATTTCCTCCTTTGTCAAATGAGGGAGGTTCAATTAGCTGATCGCTCTTGGCTCTAACGTTTTGTATATTTATAAGCCTGTGGCTCAAGTAAGGACCATTTCATATGTGAGTTACTGATCATGTCCCCACTTTCAGTTCTTGACGGTTGATCTAAAATGTTACTTTAAAATGATCTTTGTCTTTTGCTTTTACCATATTATTTTTCTTCTTTAAACGTTCCATTCATCCATTTTCTCTTTTTATTATGAGTTTTAAGGCCTTTACTCCATTATATTCATATTTCTCCTATGCAACTATTCTGTTCCTCCACAATAGACGCTATCCCTTTCTAGCAACAGCACTCATGTATAAAATTGTTTCATCTTCCCATCGTTGGGTGGTATTTGTGTCTTCACTAAAGGGTCTGCTTGGTTTGTTCCTCTTATTCTAGTAGAGGTTTGGGTTAACACTGTTGCCTACCTAAAACATCGTTCTAATACTTTCTCTCCCAGAAAAAAAACATTAAAAATAGAAACAGAATAACAGAAATTCAAAAATCCCAAAGCATGTCAACATAAGCTTTTTATGGTATTTTAAATGTTTTTTAAAATGTACAGATGGGCCATTTTGACTTCACGCTGATGCTGATGCACCTCAGAGGACCAAGGGTTTGCTCTATCTGTCATATATGTTTCTGAGCACAATGAGGGTATTTACATGCCACCCAAAGATTCTGTGGTGGATTGATGCTTTGAGAGTTATTTATATAAAGTCTCTAATAATGAATATGTCATTAATATGCATTTACAAGGGACTCCACTTCTAAGGAAATGGACTTGAGCCTTCATTTTCATTTTGAAACCAGAAGTCATAGTATTGTCCAAATCTCTTACTCTTTCCAGAAATTCTAAGAGGGATTTTTGACATGGAAGTGAAGCTAAGAGAGTTAAGATCTTTAAGCCATCTCATCAAGGAACACCTTCAGTAAATAGTCTACATATAGTCGGAGTATTTAGAGCAGAGGTCAGCAAACTTTTTCTGTAAAGGGCCAGATAGTAAATATTCTGGGCTTTGCAGCTGTCTTAGTCTGCTCAAGCTGCCATAATAAAATACCACAGACTGGTGGCTTAAACAGTAGAGATTTATTAGAAGTCCAATATTGAGGTTCCTGCTGATTTGGTTTCTTTTTTTTTTTTTTTTTTTTTTTTAAAGATTTTATTTATTTATTCTCCCCCCAAAGCCCCAGTAGATAGTTGTATGTCATAGCTGCACATCCTTCCAGTTGCTGTATGTGGGATGCGGCCTCAGCGTGGCCGGAGAAGCGGTGCGTCGGTGCGCGCCCGGGACCCGAACCCGGGCCGCCAGCAGCGGAGCGCGCGCACTTAACCGCTAAGCCACGGGGCCAGCCCCGATTTGGTTTCTGGTGAGGGCTCTCTTCCTGGTTTGCAGACAGCTGCCTTCTTGTTGTGTCATCACATGGCCTTTCCTCGGTGCATGTGTGCTGAGAGAGTCTCTCTTCCTCTTCTTATAAAGCTACCAGTTCTAGTGGATTAGGGCCCCATCCTTAAGACCACATTTAAACTTAATTGCCTCCTAAAGACCCCATCTCCAAATATAGTCACACTGAGAGTAAGGGCTTCAACATATAAAATTTGGGGCGACACAATTCAGTCCATAGCAGCAGGGCATAGGGTCTCTATCACAACCACTCAACTCTGCCCTTATAATGGGAAAGCAGCCGTTAGCAAATGTGTTAATTATTTACATAATTTCATATAATTTCCATGTGTTGTGAAATTTTATGCTTCTTTTGATTTTTTTAACCATTTAAATTTGTACAAAACCATTCTTAGTTTGCAGGTCACAAAAATACAGGTGGCAGGGGTAGATTTATCCTATGGACTATAGTTTGGCAACTTTTAATTTAGAAGATGAGAATGATGAGTGTTCAAATCTCCCTGAGTGGTTCTCTTTACAGGAGGGTACTTGATTATTTTTTGAGTGAGAAACTAAGACAATGCGATTTCTCCCTCCCTTATGGGTTACAGGTGCTGAAATTTGATGCCTATTTCCAAGAAGATGTTCCTATGTCAACTGAGGAACACTATAGGATCCGTCAAGTGAAAATTTACTACTATCTAGAAGATGACAGCATGTCTGTCATCGAGCCTGTTGTGGAAAACTCTGGGATCCCTCAAGGCAAGTTAATCAAACGCCAGCGGCTAGCCAAGAATGACCGGGGAGACCATTACCATTGGAAAGACCTAAATCGAGGAATAGACATTACAATTTATGGCAAAACTTTCCGTGTTGTTGACTGTGACCGATTCACACAGGTATAGTATATGTTTTTAGAAGTTGTGGTGTCTGAGGCATCATTCTAATTTATGGAAGGATACATTTCATTTATTAGGGTAAGAGGAGGACCCTGATAATCTGTCCTATATGGATTACTGGTAGGTTAATTTAGTATTTGTATATGTACTGATATGTGCCAATACTATGTAGTGACATCATCTTTTTTACAGTGATATTGATACATATCCATTCAAATAAAATTAAACTCCCATCATAGCTGAATCAATTGATGAGAAACCAGTTCACATGCCAGTGGAAATAGAGAGTAGGGGAGGTAGCACTCTGGATGGGGTGGTAACGTGGAAGAGGCACTGGATGATTTATCTGAAGTTTGAGTTTACAGAATAGTAATACTTCTCTTAGTAGAGAGAGCCTAAATTTTTTTTTTTCAGAAATTTTAGAAAGTAGAGAACTTTAATCTCCACTAAAGTCGAACTCAACTGTATGAACATACAAGTCAGACCTACAAAATCACAGTTACCTGTTAGCAACATACTTTGGCTTTAAGAAATTCCTTCAAAACAAGTTATACACATATACACATGTATTATGTAGAGCCTAAAAATTTTTTATGCAATTTATATTTTTTCTGTAAATCATACTTGCTATGTTCTAGGGAAACTTGTATCTAAAGAATTCCTGAAATAAAACCATTTTTAAAGGAAAACACTTTTTTATATTGAGAAAACCCCTCCACTTTCTTTATTTCATAAATATGGATTTTTGACAACTTTTCTTAAAGTTAAGTGTACATATATATACTGAGAGATAGAGAGGAGATGGTGACCTTTCTATAGCACAAAATGTAGGCATTAGGAAATCAATTCCAAATTTATCTTTAAAAAAAATTTCTAGAAGCAAAGAAATAGTTTCTGAATTACTTGATGCCCTTTATTCCCATGTTACGTAATGCCAAATGTGATTAATTTTTACCATGCACTGAGCTCCTATGAACTCACTCATTTACTTTTTTCATTTAGTAATTTATTTAGTAAATACTGAGTGTCACTACGTGCCAGGCATTGTTCTAGTTGCCAGGTATAAAGACGTGCCCTTACAAAGGTTATTACATTCTGGTTGGAGGAGATAAACAGTAAGCAACAAATGTGTAATATATCAGATGCTGTTAAGAGCTGTGCGTGAAACTAAAACAGATAAAGGTGATGGCAGTTGGAGGGGGGTGCTGTATATAAAGGCTGGTCAGGGAAGGCCTCACTGAGCAGATGACACTTGAATAGGGACCTCTAGGAAGTGAAGAAAGGAGCCACAGCATCCATGGCATCCCACAGCAGCAGAGAAAAACAATACAGAAGGTAGAGGTGCTGGACCATATTTGAGCTATTATCTCCTTCAAGCATGTTTTTATCTCTCGTTTTGTAGGTCCTTGTTATCATAGGCAGTTTCAGAATTGTACCAACAATGAGAAATTATAAAATGTTATATAAACTTAAGGTATTACAATTATTTTTACAATTGTGTCTTTAGGGACAATTTGAAGATTTGCAGGTTGATCACTGAGCAGTTGATCTAAGCCAGTTACAGTCAGTTCTCATTATTCATGGTAGTTGTGTTCTATAAAGTCACCACAAACACAAATTAGCAAATGCTGAACCATTGTTCCTAGGAGAAATACAGGGTTAGTTTCCTACAAGCCTCTGGTCACAACATTTTCATCACCTGATCAATACATAACATTGTTTTATGTGTTTCTGTTTAAAGATGCCATATTTAAAATGTCTCATTGAGAGGCCAGCCCAGTGGTGCAGCGGTTAAGTGTGCGCCCTCCGCTGTGGGACCCCAAGGGTTTGCAGGTTCAGATCCTGGGTGTGCACCGATGCACCGCTTGTCAAGCCATGCTGTGGCGGCGTCCCATATAAAGTAGAGGAATATGGGCACAGATGTTAGCCCAGGGCCAATCTTCCTTGGCAAAAAGAGGAGGATTGGCATTGGA
The DNA here is from genome assembly GCF_057802395.1 of Ceratotherium simum simum. NCBI lineage: Eukaryota > Metazoa > Chordata > Mammalia > Perissodactyla > Rhinocerotidae > Ceratotherium > Ceratotherium simum. The sequence continues at coordinate 51,853,137 of NC_141912.1, forward strand.
TGTTAGCTCAGGGCTGATCTTCCTCTCACACACACACACACACACACACACACACACACACAAATAAAATATCTTGTTGATTCATTAAGACTGAACTCATGGCCAACAGCACCGTGACTCATGCCTGAGTGAAGCTTCTCTAACACATATGTTCTCCTTAAGGCACATCACAGCTGCCTTTTTAATTTTTTATTGTGGTAAAATATATATATAACATAAAATTTACCATTTTAACCATTTTTAGGTGTACAATTTAGTGGCAGTAAGTACATGTCACAGCCTCTTGGCAACTCAAAATTTTCACCACTCCGCGCAGGTCTGCGAAGGACCACAGAAGTGTCACGAGTATTGATTTTGGGGGTTACAAATAAATTTTAGCAAGCAGGCGAATTTGTAAACACAGAATTTGTGAATAATGATGATTAACTGTATTTTAATAACTGGTAATTGACTAGAGCTGTGTATTTCAGGCACTGATGATTAGATTGCATTATGTTTTCAATAATTGATTGTTAGGTTAGAACTTGGCTCCTATAACTGTTATACACATCTTATCTAATTTAGTGGTTTTCTTTAGGGCTGGACCTCTGAGTGGATAAGGAAGATAGCTGTTTAATGGTGTGTTTTGAACCAGGAACCACCTCTATTCAAATATATCACCACCATGATCCCTTTTCACCCCCTCCTCACTGCTCCAAGTAAATGTTTGGTCCTATAGACAGAAGGAACTGAATTAAAAAAGCAAAGCTCCAGAAATGAGAGATCTAGAATTTATTGTGTTTGTTAAAGTATTGCTACTAGCAGAGCAGATGTGACTCCTACTCCACAAATGCACATGTGCAAGAAATATTGTTTTGTTTTCTAAAAATATCTTAAAACCTACTTGAGCCCCAATCCAACAGGGCTGGTTTTCTATTCACCCTCAGCTTTGCCAAAGATTCCAAGCCCTAAGAACAAGGAAGCAGGGCACTTCCCGACCTAAAGGGGTCATACGGGCAGGGTCCAGTGGACAACCTTGGTCCAGGTTGTCCAGTGACCAAGGGCACCTCCCTGATGCTTTGGTGCTAGGTAAGATACCAGGACTCTGAGTACCCGAGCCTGAACGTGCCTGACTGGAGCACGTGTGCTCCGAGCACCCCTCCAGAGTGCGTGTGGAGTTCTTCTGAGTCCAGTCTGGGGAAGTTTCCGCCTTTCTCTTTTCTTGCTCTCAAAGACATTCCTTTCTCTCCTGTCCTTCTGGGTCACTTTAGAATAATCTCTTCAAAGAGTTTAGGCTTTTTTTAAGAGACAGGAAGCACAGTCAACTTCCGGAAGCGTCCACATTCCTGCCCAAATCCCCAAGGTAAGGTTAACAAAAGGCCTGGTTATCTGCTATAAGCAACAGAAAGGAGTAAAACACCCATTAAATACCTCAGTCAACAATCCTGCTGCACTAATACACCGTCTCAAGGGAGAAGAGAATTTTATTTTCAGTCATTATCTCTAGCTCGGTAATTTTAATAGATGTTAAGATCATAATATTTTAATATTGAAAGGATATTGGAGACTGCCTAATAAAATTTTAAATACTAAGAGTACAAGGTAGTTAGCAGCAGAGCTAATACTAGAACTCAAATATTTTGGCCCTGAGTTCTGCTATTTTCTGTTGAATTGTCTGAAAGCAAACCACACAATTCCCAAAAGAAACCCAGATTTCAAGTTAATTTCCAGTTTCAGAATGTAAACGGATCCCGTGAAATTGTTCTGTTCTTTTCTGATTATCAAAAAAGGTACAGTTTATTGTGGTGCTTTTAAGAAGAAGAAATGTGAAGTTGTATTGAAAGATGATAATGACTCTGAGAATAATATTATATTTATAGTCAGCCCTCTATATCCATGGATTCAACCAACCTCAGATTGAAAGGCCTATGATGGTTGTGTCTGTACTGAACACGAACAGACTTTTTTTCTTGTCATTATTATGTCAGAATGACATTCTTGTCTTTATATATGTCTTGTCTTAACATTCTGATATTATGTCAGAATGACATGGTTGTCATTATATACAGTATAACAACTATTTACATAACATTTACATTGTGTTAGGTATTATAAGTAATCTAGAGATGATTTAAAGTATACGGGAGGATATGTGTACGTTATATGCAAATAGTACATCATTTTATATAAGGGACTTGAGCGTCCTCGGATTTTGGTATCCTCTGGGGTCCAGGAACCAATCCCCCGTGGATACCGAGGGGCGACTGTATTCATAATTAGCAAAATAAAATGCAAGATTATGTTAAGTTCAGTTGCTTTCCTTAACTTTTTCTGGTGAGATTCAAGAACTTGATTTGTCTTTTCTATTTTGCTAAAATATTTTCTGCTCTAAAATAACCAGTGGGTATGCTTTCTTTTCTTTTTTGGGGGGGAGATGATCATATACTTGTTTTAAATGAGTTAGAAAGTTGGAAATTTGATTTCAGCTATACTTTTCCATTGTGCAGCTTGCCCCCATAGCTGATATGAATTACATATTGTTTGAAATTATAGTTAGGTTCTGGATGTGTGTATGTAAGCAGTTCTAGGACTCACTCTGTTCTTGGGCACCTAACCAAATTTCATTGATTTGAATTCATATTTGGAGCCAGTTATGTTACCATTATGTGTTCCAATAGCTTAGCACATTGCCTAACAATTTTATAATATAGAATTCTTAGGGTAACTATTGATTATTACCTGCATTGTAGCGTTGGGTCAATTGGAGGCTTAGTACTGCTAAGATATGCTCAGGCTGCAAACTAATGGCTAACTTGGGCAATGACATAGGAATTATTATTACACTTATTTTTACACCATCGGTTAATACTTTAAGAAACTTAAGAAAGATGATCCTTATTAATTTTGAATTATTTAGGTCTTTTTGGAAAGTCAAGGAATTGAACTCAATCCGCCAGAGACGATGGCTCTCGATCCTTACACCGAACTCCGGAAACAGCCTCTTCGTAAGTATGTCACCCCATCGGACTTTGATCAACTCAAGCAGTTTCTCACCTTTGACAAACAAGTAAGTGACCGAGGCACCTCAGTGGGTTTCCTTGTTTCCAAGTGTGGCACGTGTTTATTAGCAAGCTATTTTGATAGATGTGTTTTGAAACATTGTATCTATAACTTAACGTTTGGATCCAGTGCTGTCCTTCTGGTTTCCTCTCCAGTTAGAGCTATAGGAATGCCTGAGTTTCTTATCAGAGATTCAGAGAAGACTGTGGAGTGAAGTCTTGTGAGTTCCACCAAACTTGCAGTCTTAAAGCTATTTCTGAGCTACATCTGCTTCTCACTTTACATTTCCAACTGACTATTTCTTTTCTCAAATATGAGTTAACCTCATAGAATCCTTTGGGAAACCTTAAATGAATTATGGGGAAATTTCAAAGCTATTGCATATATGTAGGTTTCTAATATTAAAATAGTAATTTCACAGAAATCCCGTTGCAAATGCTTCCTTGTTAAATTTTATATTAATGTGTGAGAACAGAATGTTCTGGTTATTTTCCAAATCTGTCCAGCCTTCCTGTCCTCCCTCTTGTGGGCTGGCGTGTAGAGGCAGATTTGAGTTCTCCCTTCTGTACTAAAGGGAAGGAGAAAATGGAGAGATCGCTCTCAATGCTTCTTTGCTGCTCTTCTTCTCTCAGAAATGTAATTCCTTTTAGTTCAGAAAGTTTTATGTGGTCTTTTAAGGACATGGTTTCAATCATACATCTGTTATTATTTTATTTAAAGATTGTGTTGTTGATACTGTTCCTAGAAGATGTGTATTGATGGAGCTAAAAAAAGCCTGATTAATAAATGACAATTCTTTCCATATTAATTATATATAAGCCATTCACATGTGCCTTTATAAATACGTATAAACCACTGTATATAAAGGACTCATTATTCTCTTAATTCAGCTTCTCTTTCAGTGACTAATATTTTGGATCAAAGTGAATTCTTCTTTCTTTGCACAAACTTATGTCTATTATTTAATACTCTCCAGCTATTGGCATCTGGTATATAATTTCAGATATTTTTGTGGGTTTTTTTGCCATCTGAGATTACTTCATAGTATTTCCTGCTAATCTTTTCATCATTGACTGATAAAAATGCCAAAGGAGCTAAGTGAAACTCTCCCCTTGTAGAATTCTTACTTAAGTCACTACTTTGCATTCCTCAAAGGTTCTTCGATTCTATGCAATCTGGGATGATACAGATAGCATGTTTGGTGAATGTCGGACCTACATCATTCATTACTATCTTATGGATGATACGGTGGAAATTCGAGAGGTCCACGAACGGAATAATGGGCGAGATCCCTTCCCACTCCTGATGAACCGCCAGCGTGTGCCCAAGGTTTTGGTGGAGAATGCAAGTATGTTTGATTCGGTTTATCCTCTGTTAACTGAGACATTTTCTGGATCTCAAAGGAGTTACTTATCAGTGTTGTCATTCCATTGACACTTGGGGGGCTCTGGCTGTGTTCCTATAGGTACTCAAAAAATGGCTTTCCCATAATTTCCCTTCTTTACTTGTCTCTCAGTCCAGGCTTGCCTCTGAAATGGTCTGGTGGAGATGACTAATACCCAAATCAAGGAAACAAAACCAAAATAGCAGTGGGAGATCCATTTACAGTGTGAAAGACAAGGCTTCTGAACTGAAGCAATTTAGTATCAGATTTTTAATGCTTTTCTAAAACAAGCTTGTTTTCATCCAAAGATAGAGCTTACCGTTTCCTTATGTGCCTTCCTGACTTTGCTTCCCACCTCAACTACTTCCTATATAGGAAGTTTCTCTGTGAGATAACCTAAGATTGGAAAAGGCATGTCTGTGACTCACAGAGGTGGAGCCCCATTGTGTCAACCTGCTCTTTCCTTGTTGGTATCTAGTGATTGGAGAGTGCGAATGCAACAAAGTGCACCTGAGCCCTGCCGTCCACCAGTGTTTCTCTGGGAGAAACAGGCTTGCTTTAGTTATGGACTGAGTAGTTTAAGAATTTTCTGTTACAAAAATGTCATCTTGGTTGCATGTAGTGACATCTCTCATGCTTGGATGGCTGACTGACAGAGCTCTGCAAATACTTTCATTGATTTTTTTTTTCTTTTTACTCTTATTTTTTTGGAACTAGGAGATAAAATATTCCAAGTATTGAGCAAGAGGTTTGTCTTAGAGGTTATAAACAAATTGAGTTAGAGGTTATAAACAAATTGTTGGTCTCAAGGCTAAATTCAGCCTACCACATGTATTGCTTGGCCTGCACAGTGTTAAAGAAAAATGTGTTACTATATGGGGGCAAGGAGTTGGAGATTTCTGTCATTGAGAGAGTGGATAAACAAATTGTGGTGAAGATATATCTTGATAGATATGTAGTACTTAGAAGCAATAAGCAAAATGTACAAGAAAGCAAATGGATGCATCTTAGAATCATAGTGCTGTGTGGAAAAATAAGTAAAATGAGATGTATAATGTAATAACATTTTCATAAAGTGAAATCACACAAAACAGTATACATGGTACACATATCATCAAAAAGCTGCACATTAGAGTGGTTGCACGTGATGGAGAGGAGAATGAGACCGGCGAGTAGGAGAAAAGGGAGTAAAAATTGTCATCATTTTAAAATTAAGAGAGTTAACATTAAAAATATCTTCTTTTGAGAAATGAGAATAATTGCTAACACAGCTTGCATTCTCAGATAGCAACAACTAGATCTGTGCCCTAGTTCACTGTGGTCTGGCTGCTGACTCCCATGTCCTCCTCTCAGCCTCCTATAGCACCTTCTTAGAGTTCACGACACTGGGACTAATGAACGAATGTTGGCCTTCCAGAATGCTTAAATGAGCCTGAAATTTCTGCCACCTAAATGTAAAACATTAGATTTACAGAAGGTTAAGAGAAAAAATGGGCATGTATTCAGGGTGGCAAAAAAAATGTCACTGAAACTGAATCTCTTGAAATCTTGGGTTCCATGTTTGTCTCTGCCTTCTCAATGTGGCCCGTGTTCAAAGTTTTCAACATGTAATCATCCTCTTCTATAACTTCTCAGATTTTAACGAAATTTTCATGGGAATTATATGGAGAGGCAGGCTGGTGACATGTAGGGTCCTTTAAGAGGTAGGAAACATCTTTTTGTGAAAGTTATTGTTAGTCATACAGTAGCAGGATGGAAAAGGCTAAGCTCCCATCAGCTAAGTAATTCCTTTTTCTAGAACTGGGGGGTTAGAGAGGTGGCATCTAATTGACTCAAAGGCATTATCCAATGGATTACTTTTATTAAATTCAGTTAAACAAGAGTTATGTCTGCTGTGGGAGCTATTTCACTTGCTTAGTGCTGTGGAGGATAAAATGAAAATGTAAGTCCCAGACCAAGAATCCCTGTCCTTCAGTCACTTCTAGTGACTGGGGAGACAAGTCATATAACTACACGAAGCTGTGAAACAGTAGCACAGTGTACCACATGGTCTGATTATGTGATCAGTTATGTCATGTAGACCGCTCAGAAAAAGAGAGATGAGCTAGACAGACTGAAGAAGTCCTTGTGGCAGAGCCGGGATTGGACCCAGATTTAGAATGGCAGAGAACGAAAGGAAAGAGCACTTTCAGGAGAAGAACCAGAGCAAGGGTTGGGAATTGGAAACAAGTTTGGTATGTTTGGGGGCATCCAAGAGACAGTGGCTGGGCAGAGAGTTTGTGTTGGACAGTAATAGGAAATTATGGGTGTATCTTTCAAAAGTTCTGTCTGCCAGGGTCTTGTTTTAAGCAGTTAAGCTGAATCAAAATGATAATTTTATGATGGATGGAGTTAAAATGTCAGGAATTCTAAAAGTTCTTTCTTTGTTGAAGGTAATTGCAGGTTACCACTATACAATGAGTAATGTCAAAAGAAGAGTATTTGGCTCATCAAAAGCCTTCTACTCAGCTGTTGAACCCAAGGCACTAGGTTCTGAAAGTCTGTTAGTTATCCTTTAGACTGGCTTTCCTACTTTGATCTTGCCTTTTTCTGGGTAAATACATATGTCAAACATCAAAATTGTGCACTCTAAATATGTGCAACTTATTGTAGTCAATTATACCTCAATAAAGTAGTAAAAATATACATTCATACCTAGATATCATGGTCAAACGTTAAAAACACCAAATTCAAAAGGATCATAAAAGCAGCCCCAAGGCACAAGTTTACCCAGACAGAATGTCAGTTAGAGTGACAACTGACTTCTCAGTAGCAACCGTGGTCACTAGAAGACAGTGTAATAATATCTTCACAGTGCTGAGAAAAAGGAGAATTTAATACCTAGAGAAACTATCTTTCAAGAAGAAGGTGAAATACATTTCCAGGCAAACAAAACAGATTTTACTAACAATAGACCCTTTCCAGGAAAATTCTAGAGTGTATTTCTAGTAGGAAGAAAATGATTCCAGAAGTAAGATCTGCAATATAAGTGATAAATAAAGAAAATAGCAAAGTGTGAGTAAATCTAAATACATATTGACTATACAAACTAAAGGAACAATGTTGGATTTGTGGGAGTAAAAAAATATCAAGGTAGAATTAAAATATATTTACAATAATGGCATAGGAGGGGATGATAGGATTAAAAAAACAACAAATTTTGAAAAATGTTATTTTTGAGTACATACTTAAGATATAGGGACACAGAAAGGTTAAAAAAGATGCACAAGCAAATAACAAAAGAGACTGAGAAAGCTGTATTAGCATAATGCAAATAGACATTAGGGCAAAAAGCATTGCTAGAGATAAAGAGAATCATTACATATTGCAAGAATTGTATTTACTGGGAAAATGTGATAATTCTAAACTTGAATGCAGTTAATTACATGGCTTCAAAACATATAAAGCAAAAATTTTTAGCACTATTATGCAAAGAAAATGGACAAATCCATTAAAATAGTGGGAGTTATTAAAACATTTTGTTTTAATAATTGTTAGATCAAAAAGATAAATTGATAAGTGTGTATATATATAAAATTTGAACAATTTAATTACCAATATTGATTTAATGAATATATATGCGTCAACATTTTGATGTATACATGATGATATATGTGCATCAAAAATGGGAGAATTCCCAGTTTTTGCAAGCACAAATATAGAACACTTGTAAAAACTGGTGAGTCTTAACAAATTTTAAAGACTGGACATCTTATACCATATTATCTGATTTAAACACAATAAAGTTAGAATTCAATTTTGGAAATATAAATCAAAAAAGTCATGTATTTGGAAATTGAAAAACATTTCTAAATACTCCATGAGTGAAAAAAATACTATCAGAAAATACTTAGAACTAAATGATAGTAAAAATTCTCTCTTTTAGATACATATAAAGTGGTACTTGGAGGAAGATTTGTAGCCTTAAATGCTTATTTAAGAAAGAAGAAAGACTGAAAAAATAAACTAAGCATTTTTCTTGAAAAGTTAGAAAAGGAATGACAGAATAAATCTAAAGAAAGTAAAAGGAAGGAAATAATAAAATAAGAGCTTGAAAATAGTGAAATTGAAAACAAAAGTAACCTAGAAGATTTGTCAAATCAAAAGTTGTTTCTTTGAAAGGACTAATAAAATGACAAACCATCGACAAGATTTATCAAGGTAGAAAAAAAAGAAGGCACATATACACCATATTAACAATGAAAGAGGCATACTTAAAAATGCAATAGGGGTTAAACAGAAAATAATACCAGCAACTTTTTGCCAATAAATTTGAAAACTTTGGTGAAATGAGCAAATTTTTAGAAATAGAAACCGGATGTCTTTAATAAAAAATAAAATCAGTTTAAAAATTCTCCGTAAAGAAAACACCACGTCCAGATAATTTTTTCAGAGTTTTGCCAAATATTTAAAGAATAGATAATTCCAAGCTCAATACAAACTCTTTCGTAGAAAAGAAAAAGAATTTAATTCATTCATTAAAAAAGACCAATAAAACCAAAGACACCACGAGAAAGAAGTATAGTCTCACTCATGAACATATATGCAAAAAACCTAAACAAAATATCAGTAAATGAAATCTAGCAGTATATGAAAAACATAGTTGTTGAGCAAACAAAAGTGAATGGCTGGACAGCACACACACACACACACACACACACAGATGTCCTGACACACACAGATGTCCTGACACACCCACACACACACATCCTAACACACACACACGTCCTGACACACACACACACACACACACACACACACACACACACAGATGTCCTGGAACATGGTTTCCTGAGGGAAACCCATGGAGTCACGAGCTGTGTCCCCCATTGCCCATTGCTGCCTGGAGTGACTCAAAGGGATCTAGCAGGGTTAGGCACTAGACACTGGGAGAAGGAAGCCGTGGTCTGTAGGCCTTTTAAGATGCCTGATTAGGAAAACACCAGCCCTTCTCTTGGCATGACCGAGGGCTGGAGTTCAAGCCTTTTTGTCTGATGTAGCAGAACCTTAGCCTCCTTGCCTATTTTTCCATCCTGGCCATTATCAGTTAGAATACCAGCCTACCTATCCTGCCCTCTGTGATCAGAGTTCTGGGGCCAAGCTTTTTGATTATCACTATACAATGTGACACTTTACCAGAATAGCCTGACTGCCTCATGGTTTCCATGGAGGCCAGGCTGCAGGGAAGCAATCTTTAACCAGTGAACCCTTGGTTCTCATAGAACAGCGTGACGAAATTGGATTTATTCCAAAATGCAAGGTTGAGTCTGCATTTGAAAACCTGTTGATTCCGCAAGTAAACGGATTGCTGTAATCATCTCACTGACTGTCCCCACCTCCTGCCACAGGACTAGGTCAGACTGTCCTAAGAGCAGTGATCACAATTGAAAGGAAACCATTATTTGTGTAATTGTTTAGTATCTGTCACCCCAAACAGAATGTTTTCTCCATCAAGGCACGAGTTTTATCTATATTGTTAAGTGTAATCTCAGTATTTAGCAGTACGCCTAGTGCATGGTATATGTGGTCACCAATGATGGATGAATGAATAAATGGGTGGGAGGTTGAACTAAATGACTTGGATCCCTCCTAGATCTCGTACTCTATCTTGATAGAAAGACATTTATCGTTTCCTCCTGCAATGATTTCTTCTAGGCGTTAATTCTACTAAGATTAGTGACCTGTAGTGATAGTTTGAGCGGAATATGGGAGAGAGACTTTACAAACGCCATCTGGGATATTATTTGACAGGACATGTGTCCTGCCAACAGATGGAAATACACAGCCTTATGTTCTGCTGGGAATGTGAGGAGTCCCTGACTCTTGACCAGAGCCAAAGACCATCCTCCCTCATATTCTCAAGAATTCCCAGCTGTTGTGTGTCAGTCTTTCTTCCCATCCTCATTCCTTTTTCTTTCCTCTCTCCCCACTATCTTATGTTAGAAAACTTCCCTCAGTGTGTGCTGGAAATCTCTGATCAAGAGGTGTCAGAATGGTATACTGCCAAAGACTTCATCGTGGGGAAACCACTCACTATCCTCGGGAGAACTTTCTTCATTTATGATTGTGATCCATTTACTCGACAGTATTACAGAGAAAAGTTTGGAATCTCCGATTTACCACGTGTTGATGTGAGCAAGAAGGAGCCACCTCCTGTAAAACAGGTAATGGAACACTAGTTCTGAGTGTAGTGAGAGAATTAATCTTTTCATTTAGAAGTTTAAGAAAAAGGAAAAAAAAGTCTTTTATCTGAATGCCCAATAAAAAATGGACAAAGCATATGAGCAGTTCACAAAAGAAGAAGTACAAATGGCTAATGAACATATGAAAAGGCCCCCAACTTAACTGATAATCAAAGAAATAGAAGTGAAAATAATGAGGTTTTGGATCTATTTGATTTAAAAAGACTCACAGTATCCAGTGTTTGCCCTGATGTGAAGAACTGGGCATTTTCATGTACTGCTAATAGGAGAGCCAATGAGAAAAACCTTTCTGAAGGACAGTTTGTCATCATTTTAATTTTTTCAAAGTAAAATATTACGTATCTCTTGAACCAGAAGATCTGGTTTGGAGACCATAAAAAGGTTTGTATGAGGATGTGTATTGTAGCATTATTTATAATAAAGTGTAAGGAGATTGGCAGAATAAATTATAGTATATCCATCCATACAATTAGAGGACAGAGGAAGTAAGTCTATGCATTTTAACATGGAAAAATGTCCATAACATTTTGAAGTGAATGTGTATACGTGATATGTCTCTGCTTTCGTAAATGACTGGGTACAGTATCTGCTTCTCCACACTGAGGAGGAGACCCGGAGGAAGATCCGCCCATTCTGTTAGCAGTGGTTAGTTCAATGTGTGGGAGTGGGGAGTAGGGAGAGGAGTGGGAGATGACAAGGGATCTTTCTTTTTATGCTCTCTGTGGTTTTAGTTTCTCTTTTTATACCAAGCCTTGTATTACTTTTATAATTTTTTTCATCTTTATTAAAAAAAAAGGACATCTTTTAAAATTTCAGATCCCTTGGGCATTTCCTTGTTCCTTGCCTATTTATCAAACCCTTTCAAATAAAAACTGATTGGGAGCAAAAGAAAATCTGATTAATTGAAGATGTTGGCAGATGGCTTTCTTTCCTTGCAACATAGCTTTCCTTAGAGTCACACCGAACCACAAACTTCGCTTCTGTGCACCCCAAAAGTCCACTCTGATCTGAGAGTAAGTTTATGGTGCTTTTAATGCACCAAAATAGTAATCTGATAAATTTGAGTCTTCAGAGTGGCTCAGCCACATATTTGAGAGATTCACATGAGAATTGCATGTTTTAAAAAATTACACATTACACAGCAAATTCAAGAAGTATCTAAAGTATTAAGGCAGCACAGTTCCATGGACTGACAGTACTGATGCTTCTTATACCTGTTTGGGTCAGGAGCAATTCATGCAGCTTCCTTGTCTGTTGCCCATGTGTAAAATAGGGTGTTAATACCTGTGGCCCATCTTTTTTTTTTTTTTTTTTTCCTTTTTAGTGATAAAGATTAGCCCTGAGCTAACATCTGTTGCCAATCCTCCTCTTTTTTTTTTTTTTTTTTTTGTGGTGAGGAAGATCAGCCCTGAGCTAACATCCATGCCAATCTTCCTCTTTTTGCTGAGGAACACTGGCCCTGGCCTAACATCCGTGCCCATCTTTCTCCACTTTATATGGGACGCCACCATAGCATGGCTTGACAAGCGGTGCCTCGGTGCGCACCCAGGATCTGAACCCAGGCCGCCAGCAGCGGAGTACACGCACTTAACCGCTACGTCACGGGGCCAGCCCCCCAATCCTCCTCTTTTTGCTGAGGAAGATTGGCCCTGGGCTAACATCCGTGCCCATCTTCCTCTACTTTATATGTGGGACGCCTGCCACAGCATGGCTTGACAAGTGGTGCCTAGGTCTGTGCCCAAGATCTGAACCTGTGAACCCCGGTCCACTGACGCGGAGCATGCGAACTTATCCTCTATGCCTAAGCTTTTGAGTCCTGGAATACCTCTGTTCCCCATCCTCGTTACTATCATCTTTTTCCTCCTAACCTGTCTTCTAAAGAAAGAAAAAGGAGGGAAAGCTTGAATAGAGGGCAGAGAGAACTGAAGAGCTGCTGTAGGTGTTGGTTTGTTTGTTTTGCCCTATTTCAGTCACTCTGGATAGTAAAACTAATTCTACATTTACACATATGGCATATTAATGACAGTGTTTGGTCAGTTTATTTTCAGTATATTCTCAATAACAAATAATTCTATTACAAATAAATTCTCTCTGGCTGTCCATGCAAGTCTTTGTTGGAAATGCGTAGGAAAGCTCCACTTACCAAACGGCAGATACCTTTTAGCTCTCCTTAGTCATTAGACTTTAGTCATGTAAACCCTGAAGAACGCAGTTGGAAGGCAGGGATGGGAAGCTGCGGCAGGGTCTAGAGGGACAGAGCTAGAGCCAGCTAGATAAAGCTGACGGTCAGGAACAGAAGGGGATATGAGGCAGATATATTCAGTTCGAGAATCGTGACACTCAGAGGGCAGGCTGATCTGCTAGATCAGGAATAAATGAACGTGGATCCAATGGCCAGATGCGCTCTGTCTCAGGCTGGCTCCATCTGGAGACATGCTAGTAGGGAAGAGGAAGCAGCCAGGACTAGGAGAGCTTATCTGCTATGGAACTGGCCCCTAAAAGCAGTGCGTGAGGATTATGGGGCTCTCAGGCCCCATAGGTACTTGCTTTGTTAAGAAAGCCTGGGCAGAGACTCTGACTGGGGGGTCATATGAGCAGGTGTATCTAGGAGTGATAATGTCCACAGTCAGAGGAGTGACTCAGCTAGTTTAGAACAGGTCCCAGGCAGTAGCTTGGAGTACAAGAAGCATGGTGCCAAGACTCCAGGCATATGGGAAGGTCTTCATTTCAAACGGGGTATGAGGTGTGATTAAGGAAAAACAAGTAGAAGCCTGTTGAAACACAAAAGGAATTTGAGAGGAAGGCTAGAGGCTTACAGCTACCTCCCTAGTTCAGAATCCTTCAACCTCCACCCCCGTCCCCAGCCGGGCTGCTCTCTTTGTGTATTGATGTGGATGCAAAGCAAGTTTAGATTCCACCACTGCACATTTCTGCCTAGCCTCCAGAGTAACTCAAATGCTTCTTAGTATTTGGTGTCTCGCCCAAGGTCACTCTGTCCACGGCAATTTGTATATTCATTGAGCAGTAGTTTTGCACTTGGAGCCAATTAGTCATATTCCATAGTGACTGGATCCACTAGTCATGTTCCAGCCTTGATGAACACATTAACTACAGCCCCAGGAAGTGGGTGAAGGTCAGTGTTCCAAGCATTACACCTTGGATGAACGCGGCAGTCACGGGTTTTTCTGGGAGTACCCTGTCACAGATGGACCAGGGATCGTGTAGACTAATTTGTTAAAGTGCCTGAATACAATTTATAAACAGATTTGGGGAAGGTATTTACAAGTGAAAAGCATGATGCGAGCTGAGTTTGCTGAGAAAGCATGGTGAAAAGGAGGCAGAGAAGAACTCTGCTGCGGTCTGCCCAGCATTGATGAGAAAGGGGAAACAGCTTCTGATCTAAAGTTTATAGACAGACAAATCCTAGTGGCCTAGAGTGATGCTTTCAGCTCTTCGTGGAACCTGGATGAAGAATATAAGCTCATCCTTTACTTTCTTGCTAACTCACTAAATAACCTTCGCATCTGAAATTTGGTTCCTTGAGTTTACTCCTTCACTAGGAAAGGAGAGTCCTGGGTGGACAAGGGGCCTGAGTTCTCAGTGGAGTGTGGCTGTCATCCCTCTTCTGTGAGGCAAAAATCAAGAAATAAAAATATTAGAAATATGGAGGTAAATAGGAAAAAAGTAGCATGAATCAAGTCCAGACCCACACCCCCAACTCCAACACACATACACACTTGGAGTGAACTGAGAAAACAGTTTCCAGATCTCCCAGGTTGAGGCCCACACCCTAGCACAAAGAAGTCACAGACAGACCCATGGGCTTCACCATGTTAGATGACCACAAGGGCCAGGATTGGGACCGGGAGTCGGGCCAGGCCCTGCCTCGGCAGTAAGGGGTCAGTGGACATAGCAATAGTTTCGATGTAGCCCTGAGGGTTACATTTGCAGCATTAGTCACTTCTGTGAGCAGCGATCATGGTGTAAAGTCTATAAATGAAGAGGAACGGAACATGCAGTATGTTATTTTTCCTGACTACCTTTGTATATATGGAAATTGCTTTTGAATAAATATTTTCTAGATGTTTTTTAAAAGGAAACTTAGTTACTGTTAATGTAATGTTTAACACAAAGAGCATCTGCTTTACTTATTGTTTCCTGTATTTCTTCAGGAATTACCTCCCTATAATGGTTATGGACTAGTTGAAGACTCTGCTCAGAATTGCTTTGCTCTCATTCCAAAACCTCCGAGAAAAGATGTTATTAAAATGCTTGTGAATGATAACAAAGTGCTTCGTTACTTTGCTGCACTGGTGAGGATGAATTTTATGTACTAAGATTCTGTCCTGTCTCAGTACTGTGCACAGTTGTCTATTTTGTCTGTAAGCTGTAGAATAATAGCTGTAAGAGTTAACTATTTACTTAACCATTGGATTCAGTACCCAGCCTTGAGGCAGGTTGGATAGTATTAAGTATGGTGCCCCCGAACCAAGACCTAGCTCAAGTCCTGTCTCCCCCCAAAATATTCCTTAGATCATTAATCTCTGTTCTCTACCCCTCAAATTTTGACAGATTTTTGCCTTTTTTATTAATCAGTTGTGAAAACCTGACTTATGTTCAAATTATTTGTATAGCTGTATGCCTTTCCAGTGTACTGTGATTTCCTTGACAGTAGGGACGTCTTACTAATTTTTAGCATTATCTGTGATATCTAGCTTGATGCACTTTATATTCATTAAATGTAATAAATGGAATCATACCGATTTAATGGATGTTGCCTTTGAGAGGTCATATGGCTAGTGGTTAAGAGCATGGGTGTAGAAACAAACATAAATTCAAATCCTGAGTATTCCATTCACTGGCTGAATTACCTGAGGCAAATTACTGCTAGGAGTTCAAAGGATGATGTCTCTAAAAATGGAAAAAATATAGAAATAGGAATATAAGCATTTTATTGAGAAATATGGACATAAACAGCAGAAATTGAAATACGTTCCTTCTGGCAATAGGAATTGGGAGTGGGGAGGGGTGGGTCAGGTGATTTTTCAAACTATATGCTTGTATTTGAAAAAAATAAAACTTAAATGAAAACACAATTGACTCATAAATTTCAGAAAGATGTTGAACAAAGCTTAAAATAAAAAGGAAGTTCTAGGGGCCAGCCCCATGGCTTAGCGGTTAAGTGCACGCGCTCCGCTACTGGCGGCCCAGGTTCAGATCCCAGGCGCGCACCGACACACCACTTGTCCGGCCATGCTGAGGTGACATTCCACATACAGCAACTAGCAGGATGTGCAGCTATGACATACAACTATCTACTGGGGCTTTGGGAAGAAAAAGGGAAAAAAAGGAGGAGGATTGGCAATAGATGTTAGCTCACGGCCGGTCTTCCTCAGCACAAGGAGGATTGGCATGGATGTTAGCTCAGGGCTGATCCTCCTCACAAAAAAAAAAAAAGGGAGTTGTAGCAAACCCTAGGCCAACTAGAACATTCCATACCATAAGAATTCTGATTAATGAAGGTTTTGCATTATTACTAAGTTCTTTGAGTTACTATTAAAATTCAAGAGGCCTGTTGAATTATGATGTAGTAACTGTAAACTCCTTGAGGGCAGAGATCATGTCTTTCTAGACTTAGTAGGTACTCAGTAACTGTTGGTTGAATGGGTAAATGAATTTATTTACACATACACTATCCATGAATTAGGTAATATAATATTATACCCATTTTATGTTTCAAAACATAGGAATCAGAGAGGCTAATTGGCTTGCCCCAGGTCTCAATGCTGCTTAGGCAGAGGCAGGACTAAAACTCAACCTTCTGACTTTCAACCCAGCACTGGTTTTTTTTTCATTTTTAAGGAAGATTGGCCCTGCGCTAAGATCTGTTGCCAATCTTCCTCTTTTTTCTTTTTCTCCCCAAAGCCCCAGTACATAGTTGTATATCATAGTTGTAGAATTGTTGCTCTTATATATGGGACACCACCTCAGCATGGCCTGATGAGCAGTGAGTAGGTCCACGCCTAGGATCCGAACCAGCAAACCCTGGGCTGCTGAAAGCGGAACACGTGAACTTAACTGCTATGCCACCAGGCTGGCCCCCTCAGCATTTTTTTTGAAGTTAAAGAGTATATATATATATTTTTTTCATTTTTTTTTATTGATGTCATAATAGTTTATAACATTGTGAGATTCCAGTTGTACATTATTATTTGTCAGTCACCATATAAATGTGCCCCTTCACCCCTTGAGCCCACCCCCCAAATCCCTTTCCCCTGGTAACCACCAAACTATTATCTCTGTCCATGTGTTAGTTTATATTCCACATATGAGAGAGGTCATACAGTGTTTGTCTTTAAAGAGTATATTTTTATTTTACAGTGTATATAATTCTGGAAATATGACAATACATTCAGTGTAAGCAATTTTAATACTGCCATCTTATATGTGAGAGAAGCAGTAGAGAAAAGAGTATCACAGTAGTTTTCACTACTGAAAAATAGTTACCATAGCCCTCAAGAAGGTGACATGAAGAGTGACCACAAGGAAGGAAGTTGGAAAAAAATCCTATTCCTGCAGCTCTGAGAATCCTCAACCCAGTGTTCTTTTGAACATGAACCAGTATAATGCTTAGGCTAAAAAAGGGAAAAGGACTCACATGAGTTTGTAAACTACATAATTATAAGCTTAGTTTTCCTACCTGAAAATCGTGGGAAAATTGTTACATAATTGATTATAAAAATTTCTATGAGAGGAAGATGGGCACAGATGTTAGCTCAGGGCCAATCTTCCTCAGCAAAAAGAGAAGGATTGGCAACAGATGTTAGCTCAGAGCCAGTCTTCCTGAGGAAAAAAAAATTTCTATGAATAACGTTAGATATTGCTAAATGAGGAGAGAGAATACATGTATATTGACTGCAGTCTTCTATACTCACAAATAACCCAGGCAAATGTGGTGTATCACAAAAGGTTGAAAAGTAGGTAGACGACTTCTATTTCTAGCAATGATAGACTAGGTAATTTGGATCAGTCCTCTTGCTGAGGACAACTAGAAAAACTGTTGTGTGTGTGTGTATTTGCTACTGCTGGAATGTGCTGAACAACTAAAAAGAAGTGAAGAATCACTGAGCAAGAACCAGGAGAATATTGACAATCAGAGAGGCGAGCCTGGCAAATGGGGCCATTTTCCCCTGGGAATGTTTGCTGTTTCTAGAAGGCAAACATTGGTTTGAGGGCATTCTCTGAGGGCAAACATTGGAATCTAGGGCCTTTCAAAGGCAGAAGCACCTGGTAAACCCTCTGTGCTTTAGTCTGTAAGTGGCTAATCCTTGAAGGGACTATCATCTGGTTTTGATTTATCTTAGACCCTGAATTATCACAGTTCCTGAAATCAGATTAAGATGATCCTGGATTACTAATGCCCCCAGGTATCTGGCAGAAGCAAATGTAAATTCTCTGAAGATTGCATTATCCTAGGCTTCAAATTACTTCTACAAACAATTTAAGAAATATGATGTATTGGGGCTGGCCCCGTGGCCTAGTGGTTAAGTTCAGCACACTCCACTTCAGCAGCCTGGGTTTGATTCCCAGGCGTGGACCTACACCATTCATTGGCAGCCATGCTGTAGTGGTGACCCACATACAAAATAGAGGAGGACTGGCAACAGATGTTAGCTCAGGGTGACTCCTCTTCAGCAAAAAAACAAAAAAAAAAAGAAAAGAAATACGATGTATGGCACTCATTCAAAAACATGATATTAATAATACAATGTCCAGAGGAAGAGCAAGAGGATATGAAGGAAACTGAGGCGAAACAACAGACAATAGAAATAGATCCATAGGGGCTTCAAATACTGGTGTGATCAAACTCAAACTTAAAAAAAAACTATATTTACTATGTTTAGGAGATAAAGGATAAGATTGAGAATTTCAGAGAACTATAAACAAAACTATTTCAGTTTTGAAAAATTATAACAGAAACAATAAAAGAAAAAAATTAGGTGCAGAAAAGTATTTGATAAAATTCATCTATTATGGTTTTAAAACAAAACTCTTAGTAAATAGGGGATAAAAGGGAAATTCCTTAGTCTGATACAGGATATCTACCAAAAATCTGCAGACAGCATACTTAGTGATAAAGTGCTGAACGTGTGCCCTCTGAGATCAGGCACAAAGCAAGACTGCTCCCCGTCACCCCTTCTGTTCAACGTTGTCCTGGAGGTCCTTAGCTAGAGCAGTAAGACAGTAAGGGAAATAAAAGGTATAGGGATTGAAAAGGAAGAAAGAAAACTGTCGTTATCTAAAATGAATGCTTTTCTATGCAGAAAATCAGAGAGAATCTACATTACATGTTAGCAGAGTCATTGTACGAACAGCAACAAACAGAAAATAAAGTTAGAAAAATGCTGTTTACCATACATAAAAATATTAAATTCCTAGGAATAAATCAAACAAAAGGTGTGTAATACCCAAAACATTATAGAGAGAAAAGTAAAGAAGACCTAAATAAGTGAAGGGACATACCATGTTCACTGGTTAGAAAATTCAGTATTATAAAGATATTTGCCCCAAATTGATTTATGGATTCAAAGCAATTACAGTGAAAATCCCAAAGGGTTTTTATTTTTGCAGAGCTTGACAAACTGATTCTATAATTTATGTGGGATGTAAAGTACCAAGGATAGCCAAGACTCTCTTGGAGAACAAGATTGGTGGATTTGCTCAACCAAATATCACAGTATATTAAAAAGTCACATAAAGTAATTAAGACAATCTCATATGAGTGCAAAGATAGATAATTAGGCCAATGGAATAGAATAGCCCAGAAACAGACCCCCACACACTTAAGATATACGACAAATATGGCACTGCAGAGGGGTTGGGAAAGGAAGGTCTTTTCAGTAAATGACATCGGAACAATTAGATATCCATATGGGAAAAAAGAAGAGAACTTGACCCCCCACACAAAAAATAAAAATCAATTCTGGGTGGATAGAATATTTACATGTGAAAGGCAAAGTAGTAAAACTTGTTAATGATAAGATAATCTTAACTTTGTAGTAGGGAAAGATTTCTTTAGTAGGACACAAAAAGCAGGAATTCTTTTAAAAATGGGTAAATTTGACTGCATTAAAATGGAAAGTTCTTTTCCTTAAAAAACACTATTAAGAGAGTGAAAAAGGCGAGGTCCGAGTCGGAGAAGATGTTACTAAGGAAATCAACCAAGAACTCATATCAAGAATATGTAAAGAACACTCTGAAATCATTTTTAAAACTAAGCAAGAAACTTGAAAAGGCATTTTACAAAAGAGGATATCCAAAAGGCTGATAAATGTATGAACAGGTGCTCAGCCTCTTTAGTGATCAGGGAACTACAAATTATAACCATAGTGAATTGCCCCTACTCACCCACCCGGATGATTAATGTGTTGGTGAGAATATGGAACAATTGGAAATCTCATACTCTCAGTGACGCACTCACTTAGGAAAACAGTTTGGCATAGTCAAGTACGCTAAATTGTGCCAAAATGGTACACTGTGTGTGCACCAAAAGATAAGAATGTTCATAGCAGCATAATTCATGATAGCCAAAAATAGACCAAAATGTCCATCCATAGGAGACTGGATAAATAAATTATGGCATATATGCAATGATTTGAATTCTGTTCAGCAATGAAAATTAAGGAACTACAGCTACAAATAAAGCTAAGTTGCATAAACATAGTTTTGAATGTAAGAATCCAGACACAAAAGAATACATACATATTATGTAATTTCATTTAGATGAAGATAAAAAAACAGGCAAAACAAAGCTGTTTAGGGATGCCTGCTTTGTAGTAAAACTAAACAAAACCATGAAACTCAAGATCATGGCTTTTTTGGTGGGGGAGGTATAGGATGATTGGGAGGCTGCTTTCTGGGTGCCGTCAGTGTTCTGTTTCTGGACCTGGGTGGTGGTTACATGAGTTTGCTTTGTGAAAATTCTTTGAACTGTAAATTTTGTGTTTTTTTGCAGTTTTCTCTATGTGTGTTATGGTTCACAGTAGAAAGATATATTTAAAAGAACACCAATAGAACTATTAATAAAGAAGCAGTGGATATCTTCCTATGGGCAAGAAAAAAGAAGTGATATTCTGGTAGTGGTAATTTTCAAAGGTTTTTCCCTGACCTATTTGGTGAAATAGAGGGTGTATTCATTCAGCTCATCACAAAAGCTCTGGGATGAAAGAAAGGTTGTCTGACAATAAGGGGAAAGGGCTTAGGAATAAGGTGAGGACTTCAGAAGAAAAGATGGAAATTCAAAAGAAGGGAATATGCTGGAGGAATGACCAGAGACAAATATAAATTAAGTTCAGGTAACACTGGGCGTGTTGCGAGGAAATAAAGTATATAAACCCAGGTAGGCGATTGGTGCCCAAGTAAAAGTATCTGGGGCTCGGAGTGGAACACCAGCTGAGAAACTCGAGGAGGCTTTAGAAGAGCAAAAGAAACGTGACTCGAGCAGTGATCTCTATAGCAGCACGCACACCCTTCCAGGGAGTATGCGAGACGGTGTAATCGATGGGGTTTATTAAGAATGTATGATAGCCTCTGTTTGTATTTTATTAGGAGTGCATTTATTTTATAGCCCTGATATTTTTATATATGCTTTGTAATGCACAAAACATTTATATAGAAGAACGTATGTTCAATTATGCATTCATTCATTCAACAAATATTATAGAACTACTCTGAGCTTGGCATAATTCTAGGCATCAAGGGTACAGTGGAAAACAAGACAGACAAATCTCTGCCTTCATGGTGGACTTTCTAGTTAATAAGTAGATAGATCCTAAAGGGACAGGTAGTAGCACATGCTGGGTAAAGCAGGAGACAGTGATGGGGATGGGGACTTGTTTACATTGGAAGATCAGGGAGAGCCTCTCCAAGGAGGGCACAGCCGGGCAGAGACCAGAATGAATAACCGAGGGAGCAGGCCAGGGGACTATCCGAGGCAGCTGCATTCCAGGCAGAGGCGGTGTACAAGGAATGTGGGTAGAGGGGCAGAAATGAAGACGGGCTCGGAGGCCAGCTCAGGCCGCAGCCAGTGGCATAAGGCCGGAGGGGTGGGGTGGTGGGAGCAGTCATCCAGGGTGCAGGTAACAAGGGGTGTAGGTAACAAGCCTGTAGAGAATTTGAAAATAAAACCAACTAAAAGTTGATCTGCTTCTTATTGTCATCATGTGCCTGTAATTCTAAACAACATCAGTGATAAAATACTCATCCCCAAAGAGACAGCTCCTCCGTATAGTAGAATTTCAATTAATAAATGTAGAAGAGAAGAGGGCAATAGAAAACTACCATTAAGCACACACCACAGCAATAACTGTTGCAGATAAGATCCATCAGTGGATGCTAAGATTAGTGGGCAAACCTTTGAAGAGAAACAAGATTTTCATAGTTTCAGAGTATCTCTCTCAAGATCTTAACTGCAAAGGGAAAGATGGTAACTTTATAGGGGAGAAACCCAGCAGCCGTCTTCTTAGGCAAGTGATCAAGCTCAACGTACCAATAATAAGATACACTGATATCATGAACTCCTTGATGTGCACTCAGAAGGACACGCTATTTTTTCTGTGGTGTTATTGCCATAGATGCAAAAATGAGATGCATGAGGGACATTCAACAAAATAATTGACCAGTACTCTTCAAAAGTGTCAAGGTCATGGAAGACAAGGGCAGACTGAGGAACTGTCACATGAAGGAGGTTAAAGAGAAATAACAACTCACTGCAGTGTGGGATCCTGTATAGGACCCTGAAACAGAAAAAGCACATAAGTGAAAAACAGGTGAAATCTGAATAAGGGCAATAGTTTATTTAATAGGATTGAACTATTGTTATTTTCCTGGGTTTGATCATTATACTATGGTTATGTGAGACGTTAATGTTAGGGGAAGCTTGGTGAGGGGCATATGAGAATTCTCTGTTATTTATGCAACTTTTCTGTAAGTCTAAACTTAGTTCAAAATAAAAAGGTAAAAAAAATTTTTTTAAGTTTTAAAATCCTCCCTCCTACCAGGGTGAGCCGTTGCCACATCCTCCCAACCCCCTTAGTACACCCCTGCCCGTAGCCCTGCTCAGAACTTGGTGTTTTATTCTAAGTGTGATGGGAATCCTCTGGAAGTTTGAGAGCAGAGGAGTGATGTGATTTGATTTTTATTAACTATATTGGGGATCTTTGCTAATTTTTTTATTATAAGGGTGTCCAATCAAAAAAGTCTTGGAAACTATTAGATAAGGGAATGGTATGAGGAAATTATTTTGCTAAGAGGAAACCCAATGACTTTCTTTAATAAACGAGAAATTATTACACAAATAATTCCATGGTCTGAATGAAAAGATATGTGCTGAAGTTGTGATGTGAGAGGATTTTAGTCAAGAATAAGCATGTCTGTATGTAGACTTGTTCAATCTGGAATTTGTTTCTTAAGGGTTATGTGATCACTCTTCAGTAATTTGATTTAGGAAGTGACTTGTCTACAAGATAGTTTCTCAGAATCACTTTCAACTCTATAATGTTACATTACTCATTCCTCCCTTCTTAAATTTCCTTTTTAAAATGATGTATATAAATGGATTTGTTTAAAGAACTAAACTTTGCATAATCATCTTAGTGTCCACGAAGTTGAACATGGTGTCAGCTAAGAGGTCTCAGACTGGCAGCCTGTGGGCAGAATGTAGCTCACTTAAGTGTTTTGTTTGGCCACCTGGTGCTTTAAAAGAGTTGAAGTCAACATTTTAAAATCAGAGATTTTATATAGTAATCCAGATTTCTATCTTCTCATGAAAAATTGGAAGATGTAGCAACATTGGGCCTACATTCCCGCAGAGCAACAATCAACTGGAGTTGAATTGGGGCAGCCTCCTTTAGATGGGCATGTCCTTTCCAAGCCACCAGAGGCCCCCCATACTGTTCATTTATCTTATACTTTATAGATCATGTTTATATTATATACCTAGTCCCTGTAGGTATTTAAGTTTGGAGCATCTGGATAGATCATGTACCTTCATAATATCCTCTTTTCTTCACCTTTCTAGGAATCCCCCATCCCAGAAGACAAAGACCGTCGATTTGTCTTCTCTTATTTTCTGGCCACCGACATGATCAGTATCTTTGAGCCTCCTGTTCGCAATTCTGGTATCATTGGGGGCAAGTACCTTGGCAGAACTAAAGTTGTCAAACCATACTCATTGGTGGAAAACCCCGTCTACTACAGCCCTAGTGACTTCTTCATTGGTGCTGTGATTGAGGGTAGGTCTGATCACGGGTTAGGCTTTCCTATTAGCCAAGTGAATGGGTTCTTCTTTGGAATTTAATTCAATTAACCCTTGTAGGAGGCAGCTGGGCTGCATTCCAGCTGAGATAAACCTAATCTTGTATAGGGGTACAGTGTCTTAGTCTCCTTCCTTATCAATTAAACTGTAAATTGGTCACATTTGTTGGCTATAAATATAGAGCCTGAGCTTCCTAAACACTAAGCATACTACTACGTATTACTTTAGAGAGCTTTTGAAAGTTCATTAATCTAGGTCACAAGTGCATATCTGTGAATTTGTCATTGGAGGATCAGTATTATTTTACTCCTGACTGCATGATAAAAACATAACCAAGCTAAATGTATTTCTACCCTCTCCTCAGTGTTTGGCCACCGGTTCGTCATCCTTGATACAGACGACTATGTTTTGAAATACATGGAAAGCAATGCTGCCCAGTATTCACCGGAAGCACTCTTGTCAGTTCAGAACCATGTTCGAAAGCGAGAACCTCCCGCACCAGAATTGGAAAAGTATGTTTGACCGTCTAGGGTCCATTCTGGCTTTGGCACATATGAGATATTCAGGAAATAGTTCTTGATCAAATGAATGGGCAATCACATTTTAGATTTTCAGATTTCCCTCACCAAGTGGGAGCTATTAGTCATATACAGAAGGTTCCCTGGGTCCAATATAATAACTAGCAACGTAGAACTTTTTCAACTTCATTTATTTAGCAAATAATTATTAAATGCCTAGTATGTGTCATATACTATCACTAGGCCCTTGGGCTTTTATCAGTAAACAAAATAGACAACAAGTTGTCGCCCTCATGGAGTTGACCTTCTAAGGAGCAGGAGATAGCCAATAAACAGCACAGGTAAATTGAACAGTATATTAGGTGATGAGTGCTATGGAACAGTGGAGGAAAATAAGGGTGATAAGGGTTTCTGGAGGGTGGTGGTGGGTTGCAGTTGATTGGCAGAGGTGGTCAGACTTGAGAAGGTGACATTGAGCAAACACTTAAAGGTAGAGTAGTTAGCTGTGTGGATATCTGGAGGAAGAGCTTTCTACGAAGGGGGAATGGTGATTGCTACGGCCCTGACTAGTAGCGTGCCTAGAAGTAGTGCCTAGAATACTCAAGTAACACTGGCAAGAAGTAGGCCGAGGAGAGTGGCTGGAATGGAGTGAGTGAGAGGAAGGGGAGCAGGCGATGGAGTGAGAAAATTAACAAGGGGCCAGATTGTCTGGGACCTACTAGGTCTTTGGAAAGATGTCGGCTTTTCTCTGAGTGAAATGGAGAGCCACTGTGGGGGTTCTGAGCAGAGGAGTGGCAAGATCTGACATGTTTTTAAAGAACTACCCTGGCTTTTGTGCTGAGAATAGATTAGGAGGGACATTAGGAGAACATGCAGTAATCCAGGCAAGAGATGATGGTGCGTCGACCCAGGTGGTATCGGTGATGGTGGGGAGAAGTGGTCTGATTTTGGATATGTTTTGAAGGTAGAGCCAATGAGACTTCAGCAGTTTATACAGGGGGTGTGAGAGAGAGAGTAGTTAAGGATGACTCCAAGGTTTTTGGCCTGAGCAACTAGAAGAAAGGAGTTGCCATCAGCTGAGATGGGGAAGAAGTGCATCGTGGGTAGAGGAGGTTTTTTTGAGGGGGGAGGATTTCAGTTTTGGATATACTAGGTTTAACACACCTATTAGACATCCAAGTGGAGATCTCAAACAGGCTGTCGGATGTATAAACCTGGAGTGCAGGCGAGAGGTCTGGGCTGGAGATGTACGTGTGGGGGTTGTTGGCATATAGAGGACATTTTAAGCCACAGGACTGGGTGAGATCTCTAAGGGAGTCAGTGTAGATAAAGGAGAGAAGAACTCCAAGGACTGAGCGCTGGCGTCCTCCAACACCATGAGCTCAGAAGAGGAGAGCGAGAAGGATAGCTAGTAAGCAGGAAGACAACCAAAGGGGTGTGGTATCCTGGAAGCCAGATGAGGAGAGTGCAGGCAGCCCTCCCTTTGCACAGAAGTGCGGGACTATAAAAATGACAATCTTAATAATCATAGGAACATTTACTGTTGTTCTGTGACCTTTAAAAATTTTTGTCAAAACCCAAAAGACTCTGATGGTTATAAATTTATAGGGAAATGAAAAAATAGTAAAACTAATTTTTATTCAGTGCACTGTAATTTAAAACATCGGCAACATGGAAAATGAAAATGTTTTATTTCTTTGTAAAAAACGGCTCAAGAGTGGTTTGAACCGCGCTTGCCTTCTTCTCATCGTATAACTTATGATACAGAGTGAACATCTTTTCTGTGCCTTGGTAAACTGTCAGATTCCTTTCTAAGTTTGGATCAACTTCCAACATTTTATATTTTTACTTTCAGTGCTGTGAAATGTCTTCTCGAGTTCCTTTATGACAGTGAAATATCTCAGAGTTGTTTTAATGGGCAGTATTTTCTTGGCATCTGGAATATGTTCACCTTTTCTTTACTATCCCTTTCCTCATTTATGTCAATAAGTGGCCTTCACGGAGTTCCTCTGGCTGCACATCGAGAGTCTCTTGGACGGCAGCCGTGTCAGCATTCCCACAGTCGGCTCTTTCTTCTCTAACTCCATTATGTTTGATTCGAATTTCACTTCTAGAGTTATCACTTTTTGTTTCTTTGCCGCACTTGCATCTTTGTTGGCCAGTTCCCTCATTCAGTTATCCATTTTTATAAAATGTCATGTGAGTTTATCACTGAGAGACAAGGAGGCAACATAGTTACACACTTTGCTTTCTCTGTGTGAACTGAAAAACAGACGCCCACGACCAATCACCAACAGACTTGAAGGAAGTGTTACGACTGTCACGGATTGTGATGCACGTCTGTTACTGATGTAGAGGGTAGTGGACCGAAAACCTGACAGTGAATTTGTACTTGATGCAATTACTCACGGGTAATCAACTGTGGTAACTGAAGTTTGAACCATGTTGTTGAGGGACTGGGTTATTTAACCAAACGGTGGTAACTGAAATTCATGCACGTCGGAACTGTGCCAAGCGAGAAGTGCCTGTATATCAAGGAAGACAGAATGGGGCATTGTGTCAAATGGGGATTTAGCAATGTAGGGGGCGTTGGGGACCCTAATGAGGAGTTTCAGTGGAATGGGAGGGTAGGAAAATCTGATGGGAGTGGATTTAAGAGAGAATGGGGGACTGGCCCAGTGGCGCAGTGGTTGAGTTTGCGCACTCCGCTTCGGCCCCCAGGGTTCGCCAGTTCAGATCCTGGGTGCGGACCTACTCACAGCTCATCAAACCATACTGAGGCGGCATCCCATATAGAAGAGCTACAACTCTAGAACTATGATACAGAACTATGTACGGAGGCTTTAGGGAGAAAAAAGAAAAAAAAAATTGGCAACAGATGTGAGCGCAGGGCCAATCTTCCTCAAAAAAAAAAAAGAGAATGGGAGGAGAGGAATTCGAGATCAGAAGTATGTATCGACAACTCTTTTGAGGAAGTTTGGTGCAAAAGGGAGCAGAAAAATGGGGCAGCAGCTGGCAGAGAAAGTGGAGTTAAGAGAAGGGTTTTTTGTTTATTTGTTTTTAAGATAGAATAAATAACAGCATATTTTTATGTAAGTAGGAATGATTCTGTAGAGAGGGAAATGTTGATAAATGTGTGAGAGAGAGGGGAGATTTGTGGCCTATGTGAGAGAGAATGGAGTTTAGTACACAAATGGAGGAATGGCTTTAGATAGAAGCACCAGTCATTCATCTCGGGCAGTAGTTCTCAAACTGTTTGATCTCAGGACACCTTTATACTCCTAAAAATTATCGAGGACCTCCAAGGGTTTTTGTTTAGGTAGTTTATATCTATTGATATTTACCATGTTAGAAATTATATGTGAGACATTTAAAAATATTTATTAATGTTCTCAAAAGCAATAATAAACTCATTTCATGTTAATACAAATAATATCACTTTCATGAAAAATAACTATTTTTTCCGAAACAAAAAAATTTAGTGAGAAGAGTGGCATTGTTTTACATTTTTCAAATCTCTCTAATGGCTGACTTTATTAATAGAAGACAGCTGGATTTTCATCTGCTTCTATACTGAGCCTTCTGCAATATCATTCATCATGTAACTTTTGGAAAACTCTACTGTGCATTTGTGAGAAAATAAAAGTGAGAAAGCAAAGAAGGATTTAGTATTATTATGAGAATAGTTTTGACTGTAAGACCCCCAAAGAGTCTCGGGAACCTCCAGGGGTCCTGGGATTTCTCTTTGAAACCTTGATCTGTGGTAACAGGCAGGAAGGCAGAGTGTGTGGGTACAGATGCTGGTAGGGGTGGATGTGGCTGAGGGGTCCTGCTGATTGTTTCATTGTTTTCAGTGTAGTAGTGCAGTGGGAAGAATGAGACGGGAGATGTTGGAAGTTTGCAGTGGGAAGAATGAGACGGGAGATGTTGAAAGTTTGCAGTGGGAAGAATGAGACGGGAGATGTTGGAAGTTTCAGGAGAGAGGAAACGTTGTGAAATGCTCTATTCTATTGACTATGTAAATTAAATAAAATGAATAGAGAAATAAAATGAAAATAAATACAGATTATATCTACTAAGAAATAAAAACCAACAATTATAATTGATACCATCAATTAAAAAATGCATCCTGATTCCAGAGATGTAAAAAATGTTGTCTCAGGACTGATTAAATATGGCCAGTGTCTCAGAAAGTGGGAGGACGAATGGACTAGAGAAGCATAATTTGGTGGCTGGGCAGCATTAAGTGCTGAGTTGAGATTCGTGGTCATACATTTAATTCATGTACTTCTCATAAGTTTTTTTCCTGTAATTTTCCCCCATGTGTGCAAATACCAGCAACACTGGAAAGCTGCTTGCTTTGGCATACTACCAGTAGAATCTTTTTTTTTTTTCCCTGACTTAGTTATGAGGAAAAGATAGCACTATGGCACTTAGAATAAGATACCAATAAAACAAAGAGAAATTCAAGTTCTGGGTTAAGAGATCCACTGCTATTCTTATTTTGATCCTCACCTTCCCTCTCTTGTAATGGGTCAGAAGATGACTGAGAGAAAATGCTCAAAGATGATGTGGATCCAAGGGTCATGCCTTCCATCTTCTAGCCATTCTGTCTTTGGCTTCTAACTCCTCCCCTCTGGTAAGAATCCCACTCTAAGGAAATACAAATCCTTTATTTGACTAATCATTTCTAAGATTAATGAAAGAGGATCCCAAGTACTTGTCAGGCCTAAGTACTTTTTATATCAAGTGTCAATTACAGGATGATGAAATTTGGGGTTAGCTGTTTTCTTTCTCTGAGCCAGAAAATTAAAATAGTGCATGAGTAATTGAGTATTGACTTCATCTGAAGTTCTTTTGGGTCCTCATTGTAATATATTGAACTCAGGCTTTCAGATAACAAATGGTCATAAATCCAGCCCTCTCCGTGGAGTCTACGGATGTGAGCAGCATAAACACACGCATGGGTTCATATATATTATTCTTGTTCTGTTAGCTTATTTGTGCTCTGCAGCTTCAAGAGGACCCTCCTCCCCGATCAGTGATCCTTTTAATCCTCTCTTTTTCACTTGCAGCCACTTTTCCCATGTAGACATTTCCAACTGTTCTCATCTCTTCTTCCATTTCCTTTAAGCCTCGGGCTCCTCCATATTCACCTTGCTGTTGGTGTCAAATATAAGATCAAAGGGTCCAATGCGAGCTGCTTCAGTTTTCCACTCTTCACCTTAGAACGTTTCTGTGCTGTCACTCATCTTCTCTTTACCTTCTTGTCGGAGAAGAGTAGCTCCTATTTCTCCAAATCTAAATCTTCTATTTTGTGTCTAACCGCCTCCTTTCTGACCGCTCCCGTATCCAAACACTCTTCGTAAATTGCTTTCTTAAAGGTCATCGATTGTTTCCAAATCTAATGGTCTCATGTCATTTATTCATTAATTTAACAGACGTCTGAGCTTGCACCATGTGCCAGACCTTAATAAATGCTTAGGCAAACGGATGAGAGAATAGGGAGCTCACAGTCTAGGGCAGGAGTTGGCAAGGTTTTTTGTAAAGAGGTGGGTAGTAAATAGTTTAGGCTTTGTGGGCCATACCATCTCTGTTGTAACTACTCAACTCTGCCCTCCTAGGGTGAAAGCAGCCATAGACAATGTGTAAATGAATGGGTGTGGCTGTGTTACAATTAACTTTTATTTAGAAAAACAGGCAGCAGCCTGGCTTTGCCCTGTGGGCTGAAGTTTGCCAACCCCCTGGTCTAGTGTTTAGCCTTTTTGGGGTTTTTTTTTTGGTGAGGAAGATTGGCCCTGAGCTAACATCCATTGCCAATCCTCCTCTTTTTGCTGGAGGAATATTGGCCCTGAGCTAACATCTGTCCCCATCTTCCTCTATCTTGTATGTGGGATGCCGCCACAGCGTGGTTTGATGAGCCATGTGTAGGTCTGTGCCCGAGATCCGAACCCACAAACCCTGAGCCACCGAAGCGTAGTGTGTGAACTTATCGGCTGCGCCACTGGGCTGGCCCCTAGCGTTTAGCCTTTTTGATCTACCTATAATATAACACTCCTTACCCCCTTCGTTTTGAAACCCTTTCTTTTGAGTTCTAATAGTCAGAGTCTCGCATACTCCTCCTGCTTCTCCGGAAGCCTGTTCTTTGTTTTGTATCTTCTTCCTACTTCTGTCTCCCAGGTTGGTGTTTCTCAGGGTCCTGATTTTGGTCCTCTTGTTTGCTTTCTCTAAACTCTTGAAATCTCATCTCATCTACCTGCAGAGTGGCTAAATAAGTTGCTCTCCATCCTGACCATTCTCCTGATAATATTCCTAGATGCCTGTCTGCCTGTTGGCTGTGTCACCAGTACCTCACACTTGGCACAACTAAAAATGAAACCATTGTCGTTTTCATCTTTCTGGCACCCCTGCTCTTCCTTTTTCCTGTTCATCTGCCTCATCGAGTTGTGGTAACAACAAGCTGTGATAACATATGTAAAGCGCCAGCACGGTGTCTGGCACGCAGGAGACAAGCAGTAACTGTTAGCGCCTCTTTCTCCTAATCACATCAGAGTTCCATTTACCCTGATTTGAACCTTGGAGATTCCTTTGACCTCTTCTATTTTCCATCAACTCAATAAGCTGCTAATTTCTTTTACTTTATTCTACAATATCTCTTGCCTCTGACTTCTCCTTTTCATTCCCACCACCATTTCCTAATTTAAAGCACTCAATCAGTTAGGAGTTGCATTTGTCTGCACATAACAACAACAACAATAACAACAGAAACAAATTTCCATTAGCTCAACCCAGTGGAGTTTTATGTTTCTCCTGGAACACAGTGTCTGGAGGGAAGCAGTCCGGCTGGTGAGATGGCTTTACGATGCCAGCAGAGCCCTGACTTTTTCTCTCTCTCTCCTCAGACGTCCTTAGCAAGTAGTTTTTGTCCTCATGCTTTTTACTCTGTGCCCACAAAGTGAGTGTTCCATGTCCAGCATTGCGTCTGTATTCCAGGCGGGAAGAAGGGGAAGGACAAAGGGTAAAAGACTGAAAAGCCAATCTCACCATGTCTTTCCTGTTTTTGAAGGGCTTATCCAGAAGCCCCACCTAGCAAATTCTGCTTACATCTCATTGTCTGGGCTGTGTCACACAGCCACTCCTAATTGCTGCTCCAAACAAAAGAAGGGCTCTATTAGGAAGAAGAAGAGGATGAATATTGGGCAGGTAACCACCAGTGCCTGCCACACTCCCACGCCTGCTTGCCTAGGCTTCCACAGTGCCTCCTAATTCATCTTCCCACCTCCACTCTCTTTCCTCCTCAATCCACGTCACACACTGTTACCAGACCAGCCATCCATTCGAAATTGGCTCCGAATTCATCATACTCCCTCCTCCCCCAGTTTTATTGAGGTGTAATTGACAAATAGTGTATATATTTAAAGTGTACGATGTGATGATTTGATATACTTTGTGAAATGATTAATTAATTAACACATCCATCATCTCACATAGTTACCATTTAATTTTGTGTGTGTATGGAGGGAAAACTTAAGAGCTACTGTCTTAGCAAATTTCAAGTATACAGTACAGTATTATTAACTGTAGTCACCATGCTGTACATTGTATCCCCAGAACTTATTCATCTCATATCTGAAAGTTTGTACCCTTTGACCAACATCTCCCCTTTTTCCCTAAACCCTAGCCCCTGGTAACCATCCTTCTACTCTGTTTCTATGAGTTTGATTTTTTTTAGATATAAGTGAGATCATACAGTATTTCTCTTTCTCTATCTGGGCTATTTCACTCAACATAATGTCCTTCAGGTTCATCCATGTCGTCACAAATGGCAGGATTTCCTTCGTTTTTATGGCTGAATAATATTCCTCTGTGTGTGTCACATTTTTTTAAATCTTTTCATCTGTCGATGGACATTTAGGTTGTTTCCATACTTGGCTATTGTGAGTAATGCTGCAGTGAACGGTGCAGATGTCTGTCTGAGATACTAATTTTGTTTCCATCAGATGTATATTCAGAAGTGTGATTGCTGGATCATATGTTAGCTCTATTTTTAATTTTTTGGCTGTTTTCCATAATGGTTGCATCAGTTCCCACTGTTGGTGGGAATGTACAGGGTTCCTTTTTTCTACATCCTGGACAACTTATTTCTTGCCTTTTTTTTGTGTGTGTGAGGAAGATTAGCCCTGAGCTAACATCTGTTGCCAATCCTCCTCTTTTTGCTGAGGAAGATTGGCCCTGGGCTAACGTCTGTGCCCATTTTCCTCTACTTTATACAGGACGCCGCCACAGCATGGCTCTACAAGCGGTGCGTTGGTGCGCGCCTGGGATCCGAACCGGCGAACCCCGGGCCGCCGCAGCGGAGCACACGCACTTAACTGCTGCGCCACCAGTCCGGCCCCCTCTCTTGTTTTTTTTGATAGTAGCCATCCTAACAGGTGTGAGGTGACATCTCATTGTGGTTTTGATTTGCATTTCCCTGATGGTTAGTGATGTTGAGCACCTTTTTACGTACCTGTTGACCATTTGTGTGTCCTCTTTGGAAAAACGTCTACTCAGGTGTTTTGCCCATTTTTTCATCAGATTGTTTGGGTTTTTTTGCTGTTGAGTTGTGTGAGTCCCTTATATATTTTAGATATTAACCCCTTATCAGATATATGGCTATGGCCTGAATGTTTGTGTACCTCCAAAATTCATGTGTTGAAATCCTGATGCCTCACGTGATGGCATTAAGAGGTGGGGCCTTGGGAGGTGATCATAGCTCTCGCTCATGAATGGGATTAGCGCCTTAATAAAAGAGGCCCCAGAGAGTTGGCAAGCCCCCTTCCACCATGTGAGGACACAGTGAGAAGGTGCTGGTGTGAAGCAGGAAGAGAGCTCTTTCCAGCCTCCAGAACTGTGAGAAATAAAATTCTGTGTTCATAAGCTACCCAGTCTCTGGTGTTTTGTTACAGCAGCCCGAATGGACTAGAACAGTTTGTAAATATTTTCTCCTGTTCTGTAGGTTGACTGTTAATTTTGGTGATTGTTTACTTTGCTGTGCAGAAGCTTTTTAGTTTGATATAGTTCCACTTGTTTATTTTTGCTTTTGTTGCCTGTGCTTTGGGTGTTGTATCTAAAAAATCATTGCCAAGACCCACGTCAAGGAGCTTTTTTGCTATGTTTTATTCTAGGAGTTTTACAGTTTCAGGTATTACAGTTAAGCCCTCAATCCATTTTGAGTTAATTTTTGTGAATTGTATAAAATAGGGATCCAGTTTCATTCTTTTGCATGTGGATATCCAGTTTCCCAGCACCATTTATCGAAGAGACTCTACTGTCCCCATTGTGTATCCTGGGCTACCTTGTCAAAGATTAGTTGACCATAATATGTGAGTTTATTTTTGGGCTGTCTATTCTGTTCCATTGGTTTATGTGTCTGTTTTTAGGCCGGTACCATCCTGTTTTGATCATTGTAGCTTTGTAATGTAATTTGAAATCAGAAAGTGTGACACTCCCAGCTTTGTTCTTCTTTCTCAAGATTGCTTTGGCTATTTGGGATCTTCTGTGGTTCCAGATCAATTTTAGGATTTCTTTTCTATTTCTGTGGAAAATGCCATTGGAATTTTGACAGGGATTGCATTGAATCTACATACTATTGTAGATCACTTTGAATAGTATGTGCATTTTAACGATAGTAATTTTTACAATCCAAGAACACAAGATTTATTTGTGTCTTCTTCATTTTCTTTCATCAATGTCTTATAGTTTTCAATGTACAGGTCTTTCACTTCCTGGGTTAAATTTATTCCTAAGTATTTTATTGTTTTTGATGCTATTGCAAATAAAAGTTTTCTTAAGTTCTGTTTCAGATAGTTTCGTAATTTCTCTTTCAACTGATTTTATATCCTTGATTTTATATCCTGGAACCTTACTGAATTCGTTGTCTGGTTCTAACAGTTTTTGGTGGAGTTTTTAGGGTTTTCTATATATAAGAGCATGTCCTCTGCAAACAGAGATGATTCTACTTCTTCCTTTCCTATTTGGGTGCCTTATATTTCTTTGTCTTGCCTAATTGCTCTTGCTAGGTCTGTGTTGAATAGAAGTGGCGGGAGTGGGCATCCTTGTTTTATTCACTATTGGGTTTGCTGTTAGCTGTGGGCTTGTCATATGTAGCCTTTATAATGTTGAGGTACATTCCTTATATACCTAATTTGTTGAGAGTTTTACATGAAGGATGTTGAATTTTGTCAAATGCTTTTTCTGTATCTATTGAGATTATATGATTTTTATCCTTCATTCTGTTAATGTGGTGTATCACATATATTGGTTTGTGTATGTTGACCCATCCTTGCATACCAAGGATAAATCCCACTTGATCGTGGTGTGTGATCCTTTTAATGTTCTGTTGAATTCGGTTTGCTAGTATTTTGTTGAGGATTTTTGCATCTATGTTCACCAGGGATATTGACCAGTAATTTTCTTTGCCTGTAGTGTCTTTGTCTGGCTTTAGTATCAGGGTAGTGCTGGCCTTGCAATATGAATTTGGGAGTGTTCCCTCCTCTTCAGTTTTTTGGAAGAGTTTGAGAAGGATTGGTATTAATTCTTCTTTAAATGTTTGGTAGAATTCACCAGTGAAGCCATCTGGTCCTGGGTATTTTTTTGTTGTTAGAATTTTGATTACTGATTCAATCTCCTTACTTGTTATTGATTTGTTTAAATTTTCTATTTCTTCATGATTCAGTCTTGGCAGGTTGTATGTTTCTAGGAATTTTTTGTTTGTTCATGTCTAGGAATTTATCCTTTTTTCCAAGGTTATCCAATTTGTTGATATATAATTGTTCATAGTTGTCTCTTATGATCCTTCTATTTCTGTGGTGTCAGTTGTAATGTCTCCCCTTTCATTTCCGATTTTGAGTCTTCTGTCTTTTTTTCTTAATTAGTCTAGCTAAAAGTTTGTCAATTTTGTTTATCTTTTTAAAAAAACAGCTTAGTTTTGTTGATCTTTTCTATCATTTTGCTTGTCTCTATTTCATTTATTTCTGCTCTGATCTTTATTGTTTCCTTTTTTCTGCTAACTTTGGGCTTAGTTTTTTCCTTCTTTTTCTAGTTTCTTGAAATATAAAGTTAGGTTGTTTATTTGAAATCTGTTTTCTTAATGTAGGCATTTATCACTATAAAATTCCCTCTTGGAACTGTGTTTGCTACATCCTATAAGTTTTGGTATATTGTATTTCCATTTTTGTTTATTTCAAAATATTTTTTGATTTCCCTTTTGATTCTCTTTGATTTCTTGATTATATTACTTTTAAGAGGTTGTCATCACTTAAAAACAAAATTCTAAAGTTCTTAGTCTGATATCCAAGAACCTCCATAGTGTGGCTCCAAATGACCATCTGACTGAGAGTTCTAGCTTACCTTTCTGCACACTCTGCCCTCCAGACAAACAGGTTTATTATATTAACCTCAAGCATTCCTTTCTTCATGACTTTTCCAGGCTGTTCCCATTGTCTGCAGTTCCTTTATTTCGTTCTACAGGTCTAAGCCCTCACATCCTTCAAGGCCTAGGTCAAATGCTACCTCCTAGATCAGCCCTTCCTGATCCTCTCATCCTCTGTACCTCTCTTAAAATGGTAATGGTCGGGCCGGCCCGGTGGCTTAGTGGTTGGGTGCGCGCGCTCCGCGGCTGGCGGCCCGGGTTCGGATCCCGGGTGCACACCGACGCACCGCTTCTCCAGCCATGCTGAGGCCGCGTCCCACATACAGCAACTAGAAGGATGTGCAACTATGACATACAACTATCTACTGGGGGGCTTTGGGGAAAAAAAAGGAGGAGGATTGGCAATAGATGTTAGCTCAGGGCCAGTCTTCCTCAGCAAAAAAAAAGAGGAGGATTACCATGGATGTTAGCTCAGGGCTGATCTCTCTCACACACACACAAAAAAAATGGTAATGGTCATTTTTCTCCCATCTGTTAGCGATTTTAAAGTCTGTGTCTTAACTCCCCTTCTGGAGAGCAGGGATCCTTACTAAAAACAGGTTCCTTGTTACACTCAACAGTTTATTCTAAAGCTAGCATTGAGCCATACATGTTCAATTAATAGTTGTTAGATGAGTGAATGACTATTTCTACTAGGACTGTCAAATGAACTTTGTTCAAAGCTAACATTTGTGTGTGTCTGCTATGTCAGGCATTAAGTACTTTATATGTAATAACTCATTTAATTCTCACAACAATCTTTATGAGGTGGCTTCCCTTAAAA
Organism: Ceratotherium simum simum; assembly: GCF_057802395.1. Classification (NCBI taxonomy): domain Eukaryota; kingdom Metazoa; phylum Chordata; class Mammalia; order Perissodactyla; family Rhinocerotidae; genus Ceratotherium; species Ceratotherium simum. The sequence goes on from NC_141912.1 coordinate 51,889,871, forward strand.
ACTAATGTATTACAGATAAGGAAGCTGAAGCACAGAGCAGTTAAGAATCTACTCAACATCATGCAGTCTTTAAGTGGCAAAGCTGAGATTTTGAACCAGGTAGATTCTAGAGCCCGTACTCTTAACTACAATTTGTTCTGCCTCACCAAAGAAAAGCACCCAGAAATCGGGGATGTTCTTATTCAGCTCCCTGACTGCCTGAAGCGCTCTAGGCAAATGACTGCCTGTCCTGGGAGTGGCTTTACCTTCACTGGGGCAAAGGGGAGGCCCTGGATTATGGATCAAGGATAAGGTTAGGCCAAGGGGTCGACGCTGAACCTCTGCGATCGAAATGGCCACACTTTAGAGTTTTAGCACATTGTTGGTATCAAAGAGTTGCCCACCACCAAAAACAAAAGAAAAAAACTGTAATAAAGAAAGAACAAGATTGTTTGCTTTTTAAGAAAATATGTGAATTCCATTTAGTTCTTGCTAAGCGGAGGGCTTTGCCCGAGTGCTTGTAGGAAAATATTCTAAGAGTGGACTGAAGACCATGACGTCTCTCTTGCCTGTGAGAGACGAATCACCCTATAAAATTCACGTTTGCGTTTATGGAAAGTAAAGGAGGGGCATTAGAGGGCCTTCACGGAGTCTGCACCTAGCATGTTGGGAATCCAGCCACCTCTCTCAGTTGGTAGTCCCTGTTATGGATTACCAGCCAGCCCCTGTGTTCCCTTGTTAACCTGTGGAACAAACCTTACCCTGGGTCTTGCAGCTCTCCCCCACAACAGGCTGTGGCTTGGGCCTCACAATAGTGTGGGGGCTGTAACTTTAACTAGCTCTGTCTCCATTAGTACCACCTGTTGCAAGCTCTCTCTGAATTGACTCCATCTTACTCAAAGGCAGCAGATTGCCGCGGGCATGTCCCCTGTTGTATGAAGCAGTATGGGTATCTGGCTTCTTCAGGGAACAGGAGTTATCTTCTCTTTCACGAAATGATTGGATGATCACATTTTAAATTTATATGCTCCCTGGCTCTAACTCCTGGGGAGATACGGAACATTGAGGTTTGACTGCTTTCTGCCACTAAAATAGCTCCCTGGCAGTCATTCATAATTTAGTGTATATGGTTGGAGTTATACCCATCAGATAAACATATTCTGCTTCTATAATAAATAATGCCAGATAGCATTTTGACACTGGAGAGTCTTATTACAATTTTTGTTGTTTTTGTCTTACTACAAAAGTAATACATGCCCAGAATAAAAACATTAAGGGAGTACAAATTTAGGAAATACAAATAGAAATAAGCAAAAATATTTCTTAAAATCCCATAACCCAGAGATCACTACTTCTAATATTTTGTTTTAATATGTATATAAAATGAAATAATTCTGTAATAACATTTTACCAGCTTTGTTCACTGTATAGTATATCATGAACATTTCTGATATCGTGAAATATTTTATGGGGCACTGATAATTTTTGAGTAGGTGTTATATTCACGTGGGTTATATATATATATGAAGGGACCAATGAAAAGCTTTGCTCCCACCTCATCTTCCATCTGCCTACTTGTTATCCTCCCTTCTCTGTAGGTAACTACCTCTTTCATGGGTTTTTGAATATCTTCTCAGAGTTTCTTTGCACAATATAAGCAAATTTAAATAGATATTCCCATTCCCTCCACAACTTTTACACAAAAGGTAGCATTCTACACACAGTTGTGCACCTTAATTTTCTCACTAACAATTTATCTTTCTACGGTTTCTGCAACATTGTCAATGCTGTGTTATTATATTGCCTGATTGCAGTGTATATTATTTAACCAATTCCTGATTTTTGGACAATTTTTTGGACATTTAGGTTGTCTCAAAATAGCTTTATAGATGTGTCTTTGTATACAACTTCTGATTATTTCCTTAGGATAAATTATTTGAAATTCTTTGCTGGGCTTTTGCTTCATGTTTCCAAATTGTTCCTGAAAGGTTACCACTTTATTCCTCCTCCAGCAAGAATCACCAGCAGGTAAAAAGGGAAATGAGTGAAAAGGCTATTTGAAACAGTGAACTGTTTTAAATATTATGTATAAGAAAAACTAGGAACAAAGAAGCACTAGTGCGTTGGTATTGTGCACGAATGGAAGGAGAGGGGTCATTGAGAGGTGGTTGGGCGGACTGGAGAGAACACGTTAGAACGCGAGTGAGGTGTCTGTTCTGGTCTTGCCTCTGACATGAGATCTGGGATAAGTCACTGAGTCTGTTTTCTCATCGTTGAAAAAGGGAGGAGAGCTTACTGAGTTTATTTGGGCCTCATTTTGTTCCCAAATGGATTTATGAGGATGAAACATGAGAGAATCCTTTCCAGCTCTAAAATTCTTTAATTTTATAATTGTACCTTCATGTTCAGAGGAAATAAAGATCAGGCTTCTGCTTCTCTTGGTTGTGATTTGCAGGGATAGACCTCCCTCTTCCTAATGCTCGGGGTTACCAGTCTCCATTCATTTCAGTAAATACTAGGCCTAAACTTCTCAGCCCATCACATGGGGCAGTCTCTTAACTTCCATAGATAGCCTTCCACAAAATGCAGAGTGAAATCGGAGAGGGGATGTTAAAAATGCAAGAGATTCCTGACTGCAGAGTTACAGTTAAATATTTTTTAAACTCAGACATTTGTTTTTAGACGATGTAACATGGAGGATGTAGGTCTGCAATGGCATTACCAGGCAGTCGTGTGACCCCACAAACAAGGAACTCGGGCGGCGGTGGTGGTGGATTTTGCTCCTTGTGGTGCAGTGATTTAACAGATGGCAGCAGGGGAGGCTGAGCTTCAGTTCAAAAGCTGCCCCTAGTCAGGCCTTCCTGATGTGGGGGTCAGCCATCAGCCAGCCCCTGCAGGCAAGTGTTCAGTTACTGGGCTGCTCAGCATCAAAGCTGTTTCTCATTAGAAGCTTCCCCGACTTCACCAAGTGAGAACTTTGGTCACCAAGATAGGTCAAGAATAAATACCTTGTCCAGTCATTTTCTTCCTTTCTCTACAGCAAGCAGACTGAAGTGGATCCAGGCGTGCAAGAACTGGAAGCATTAATAGACACAATCCAGAAGCAGCTGAAGGATCATCCATGCAAAGACGGCATTCGTGAGGCATTTCAAGTTTATGACAAGGAAGCTTCAGGATATGTGGACAAAGAGATGTTCTTTAAAATCTGTGACTCTCTTAACGTCCCAGTTGATGATTCCTTGATCAAGGAGGTCAGTTCGAGTTACTCCTGGGTGGATCGCAGAGGCTGAGTGCCGTTCATTCTCTCCTGAAGGCAGTTGCATGTGTATTTCGTTTTAACAGAGGAAGATCGAGGGTGGTGAAATCAGATCTCCTAGTCTATCCCAATTATAGTATTTCCCCTTGACGCTAGCACTGGTGTTCCTCTCTAGTTGCTGTTGCAGGGCATCTCTTTAAGGGGGTGTGGGGCTGGACAGCACAGAGTGGCTGGTGAACATATCGGGGCAGAAGGAGGGCAGCAGAGGTGATTATGGAGGGGCAGCTGCCAAGGGGGACTCAAAGGCAGCTGGATTGAACATGTTGGCGGGCAGCCTTTGACACCTGTCACAGCCCATCAGTAGGGCCAGCATGGAAGAGGGCATGACCGCTGCCCAGGGACACATGGCCAGCTGCACACGGAGGAACGACACAGACATTCTCCTCCTAGAATTTTCACTGAATGAGTTGAAGAGGGCGTTTCATGCCTTTTTTATTATAAAAAGGGTTTCCCTAAAAGTCAGAACAAAGTTTCTCCCACAATTGCCAACGACTGTGGCTTATTACCACTGAGACATTCTCACCGATTAAGAACACTGAGGTGCTACTGTAGACCTTCTTAAAGATCTTGGAGCAGAAAGAATGTTCAGAAGTTAAGACTCATGTAGAGAAGGCTTTTGTGTAGGCCTAGAGTGACTAGGGTAGAGACAAGAATTTGTTGTAGACAGAACATTAGCAAGGAGCGGGGGAGGCAGATAGAAAGGTATTGGTCCACGTGGCCAAACACCCATTTAGCTTCCCAAATTTCTAATGACCGCATGCCCAGATTTTGATTTTTAAGTCATTTGTACTATCTGTGACCTGATATGGGAGAGAGGAATTGCCATCAGTGGGAAGTCGGCAAGGAAAGGCGTGGGTGGGATGGATTTGCACATGTCATGAAGGCACCAGAGCAGATCAGTCTACCACCACTCACAGCAGAGTTTCAGGGGACGTGGTTTGAGCAGTGACATAACTAGGTTCTTCTACTAGGTATTAGGCTGTGATAACAGCAACGTGCTATTTTAAAGAGTCTTACTGTGCACAAAGTGGGTGGAAAAGTCTTGTATTTGAATATAAAAAAAATTAAAAGTGCTTTGGAAATGACAATGTCCTTATAAATACAAATGTTAGTCCTGAAATCCTGGGCAGGCCACTCACTCCATCTGAGCTTTGATTTCATAAAGTGTAAGATGGGGATGATGTCTGACAGGATCATTTCACAGGATCATTTCAGAATTCAACTGAGGATATAAAGACTCGGAGCTGGTGTACAAAGGCTGGGGATCATGATTAATAAGCGCGCTGCAGTTAAGCAGAGGGCAGCCCTGCGTGTCTGTCTCACTGCTCTCTCTGCTCTCTCTGCAGTTAATCAGGATGTGCTCTCACGGAGAAGACAAGATCGACTACTATAACTTTGTTCGTGCTTTCTCCAACTGACCTGCTGCTGAGAGAATGCAGTACAGTTTTTTGAGGTTGGACCTACACTTTGAAATATACCTTGTACCCTTTATAGAAGCATTTACGGAGCTCTTGAAATTGTATTTCTTTTTTGGTTCTTCTGTTTCCCTACTACTGAAGTCTAAATTAAACTGGGTCTTGTAGGAGCTAAGATTGGTGCCTTATTTAGGGAGGAAGGGGTGGGGGTGTCATGATGGTTAATTTTATGTGTCAACTTGACTGGACCATGGGTGCCTAGATATTTGGTCACACACTATATTGGGTGTGTCTGTGAGGACCTTCTTGGATGAGATTAACATGTGAATTGGTAGACTGAGCAAATTGCCCTCCCCAGTTGGTGGACCTCATCCAGTCCATTAAAGGCCTGAATAGAATAAAAAGGCTGACCCTTTCCCAAGTAAGAGAGAATTCTTCCTGCCTGTCTTCGAACTGTGACATCAGCTTTTTCCTGCCTTCGGACTCAAACTGAAGCATCGGCTCTTCCTGGGTCTCAAGCTTGCTGGCCTTTGGACTGTACAACACCATCAGCTCTCCTGGTTCTCAGGCCTTCGGACTGGACTGGAACTACATCATCGCTCTCATGGGTCTCCAGCTTGCTGACTGCAAATCTTGGGACTTGTCAGCCTCCATAATTGCGTGAGCCATTTCCTTATAATAAATCTCTTTCTCTCTATATATACATCCTATTGGTTCTGTCTCTCTGGAGAACCCTAATACAGGTTTACAATGATTAAGAGCAGGAAGAAAGATAGCATTTGCTAGAAGCATCATTTGGGTTGTTGGAAATAAGCACACAGTCCCAGTATTGCTGGTACCAATGCCCTCACCCCCCAACTGCCTGCTCGCCCTAGTATTGTAGGGAAATACACCACATTTTTCAAACTGTGGTGCTAGGGCCATAAGTAGGACCTGTATTTTTTAAAAAGTGGAATAGAAGAGAAAATATCAGAGTGTGTACACACAGTAGGGTATGTATTGTTTCACCCAACAGAAGTAGGGTGAAACTTCTGTTTCAACTGAGTATGTATTTACTGGGTCATGATGTAAAATGTATTTCTTGATGTAGATTGTAGTAAAAAAAAATTTTTTAGAAAAACTCTGCATTTAGAGAGCCTGGCCTTGAGATGGGAGGAAAAGACTAGTAGCAGTGACTGGTTTTCTAATGAGCTGACAGAGTTCTCAGAAGCAGGGCTGCTCCCTAGGTGAAGGCAGCCACCAACTTCATCTTAATAAATGCCATCTCAGACTCCTCCCTGCCACCTAACAAGTGGTATAAACGAGGATGGAGTTACATAGGACCCGGACGCCTGGCCCTCTGAACTCGTGCAGAACGTCCCTTGATTTTTCCTCTCCTGATGAGCCAAGCCACCTCTACCAGCTTCTGAAGAGGGCTGCACATGCATTAGGTGACTCCTCCTTTTCTGCTCCAGGTTGATATCTCAAGAATAACCAGGTTTTGTTTGGTTTTCCCTAGTCACTCATAACTATTAAAAACTGTTAAAAAAACTAATTTTTAAAAATAGAAATACCTTATGATCCAGCTATCCCACTACTGGGTATCTACCCAACGAACCTGAAATCAACAATCCAAAGAGGCTTATGCACCCCTATGTTCACCGCAACATTATTCACTATAGCCAAGACATGGAGGCCACCCGAGTGTCCCTCGACTGATGATTGGATAAAGAAGATGTGGTATATATATACCATGGAATACTACTCAGCCCTAAAGAAAGACAAAATCGTCCTATTTGCAACAACATGGATGGACCTGGAGGGTATTATAAGTGAAATAAGCTAGAAAGAGAGAGACAAACAGTGCATGATTTCATGCATATGTGGAAGATAAACCAACACACACACAGATAGAACTGTTTGGTGGTTACCAGGGGCTAGGGGGCTCTGGGGTGGAGGGATGCACTTAAACATGGTGACTGATAAACAATAATATACACCAAAAATTTCACAATAAAAAAAATAATTTTTAGGTATTTAAAAGTCCATTTCAGTCTAAAATAAAAATACTAAGCTCTATCCTGCCTGCCCCAGCTCAGTCCCGCCCCAAGCGTGGAAGCCTGTAGCGTGTGTGGTGGGGCAGGTGTGGTGGGTTTGTTTCTTCTTCCGGTTTCTGCTCCCTTCGCCCCCACTCAGCCATACTGCTGTTTATGACCTTTGTAGTGTCGGGGAGGGTTGAGGGGTAGAAACGGGAAAAGGGCAAAGTCTTATTTCTGCGGCTGGTAAAGTCATAATCTGGGTCAGGGCCCTCTGAGTGGCCTGTGCCTGAAGGCTGGCTCGCTCTCTCCCAGGGCACCTTTTCTGTGAGTTCTTGGGACTGTTCTCAGAGACTGACTGCCCACTCTAACAGACCCTTGCCCCGGGCTCCTTCTCACCCTCTGAGCTCCTCTTGGTCGGGTGGGCCCATCAGGCCACTCGCCTCTAGGGGCATCCACTCTTGCTCACATTTCCTTCTAGATTGCTCTCTTGGCTGTGCAGGTAGGCAGCTCAGCCAGGCCCTCTCCTTGAGACGTTTTAGGTGAGACTCAGGCACCCAGACTCTTGTGCTCGCCCAGCTCCAGGGGACCCACGTCAAGCCCCGAGTCTGTTAGTGCACCTCCCTCAGGACCCACAGCGCTCTGACAGCTCCTTTCAAGAAAGCCACACTCTCCAGTAATTTCTCCATCACCCCTGGCTCCTGTGGAAGAGGGACATTTGCAGAAGCTTGGGCCCCTCTTCAGCAAGGCTTTCATGATCTGCACCAATCTGCAGCATACAGAGACGCTTGCCAATTTTTGTCCTTAACTGAAATTCGAGACCTTGGGAAAAAGTCTCATTTAACATCCTCTTACCCAGCCTTGGAGATGCAAGTGCTCACAGCCCTTCTGACCTCAGTTCTGACATCTTTTCTACTTTTCTCCTCCTATACCTTTTCCACTGTAATGGGGACCAGCATTAAAATTCAGCCCCACTGTAATTGTTAGAAGTGTCTGACCTGTTCTTAAATAAGCTTGGCACCATCCACATGTATGCCTTAAGCTGGCTGTCCACTCCTCACCTTCCAGATTTACCCAAGGTGGAGAAGTTGAGATCTGCCAGCACCACCACAAGGTATAAAAGCTACTGCACAGAAGACCAGAGCCAGCAGGTCATCTCTGTGGTGTCGGCACTCACTAGTTGATACAAGGCGGGCAAGCGTAGGAGCCACAAACGTCAGAGCTAATCACTTCTCCTGCTGAGATCCTGAATCGCAGTGCAACCAATGGCAGTGCAACCACTGGATGTCACTTTTGCCACCTTATGCTATAGCCACACCTGGCATGCACCTGGAGTCCTGGCTCAGGGGATGGAAGGGAGCCGAGCACTAGCCTGCAGCAGCAATACCGTGGGAAGAAGAAATGACGCTCTTTTGAAGGGGCCCCCCGGGAGCCGAGACAGAAGTAGCATCACCTGTTTGTTAGTGTGTGAACCGAGGCATGCCAGTAGCTACGGTAGTGGCTCTAACTGAAGGCTGTGTTGTTAGGATGCTTTAGGGTGGCTTATGGGTTCAGGGCTAGTAAAATCTGCCTGTGGGTGAAGACTGGCTGAGGGTTAGCCACTCCTCAGGCCCTGGGCCTGGACTCTGTCTGTACCACCAGGGAGCCTTGAAAATACCATCTGATTAGGGTATATACAACCCATATCTACAGGCTTTGAGGGTATTTGGGACCAAGAGGTAGAGAAGATGTCTCTAAATGTTGTTTCCGGAGAATCAAGGGGCACTTGGGTGAGTGACTCCTCTACATCCTGCTAGCACATGAGTATGTTCATTAAAAAAAATTTATTGAGTGCTTTATTTGTACCATGAACTTAGCATTCACTATCCCTAAATCTATCCCCACCACTCTCTGCAAAAGCAAGCAAGCAGGCAAACCAACCACCCTGCAGAGCTGTAGAACACAGAGGAACAAACAGGCTCGGGAAGACGAGCTGCTGGAGGTCAGCCGGCTTCTCACGGCAGAGCAGGGCTGCAGCCCAACTCCACACCAAAGCTCGCCCTCTGATAGTACCGCGCCCCTGCACCCCCGTCAGCGTTTGCTGGTTAATCCTCAGACCCTGGGGCGGGGGGGGTCCTTGCTAGCTGCTGCCTGTAACTGCTCTCATCTCTAAAGATGGTTCTGGAGAACACAGCAGGGCAATGACACCAGCAATGCTCACCATTATTACGAACACTTGGACGTCTTCTATTCAGCACCGACACTAATATGTGGTGGCTTTTACACACACACTTACTTAATCCCATCCTCTCCTAGCCAGATGACTCATTATACAGTAGCCATAAAGCATGGGGTGCTTCCTACCCACAGATCCACGCCAAGACAACTTCCCACTCTCATACTTCACCGTTATAGACCATGTAAAATGATGCCTATTACTCCCAGCACTCAATATACCAACTCTTTCTCCATCCTTAATTCCAACACCCTAATTCATGTGACCACAATGAACAACTATATCTCAAAAGATATACAAGAAAAGACTAATATAGTGAAAAGCATTAGAAATGAGGCTAAAATTGATGCGACCTCATTTTTCAAGTAAAAGCAAATGAAGCATCCAGATTTAAAAAGGAACATAAGGAATTATACCAGAGACAATTAGACTGATAATTCTATGCCTTTTATTCAGTTATTTCAAAAATATTTGCTGATCCTTTGTTTCAAAATGTACGTTAAAAAAAATCCATACAAAACTGTAATTTCTTTTAAAACCAGACAGAAACAGTTGAAAAAGGATTTTGAAAAAAGTTCACTGAAAGTAAAAAGTCCCCCCCCAAAACCCTTTGACATGAAAGCATAAATATGGCACGTACAAGTTTTCCTTGAGTTCCTTGTTGAAATTTGGTCCATAACATGAACAGGCTAAAGTGGAAAACAAAGACAGTCTGTCCACGTTTGCATTACGAGTTGCTCAGGACACCAGCAGCCTCAGCTCATCCTTCAGATGTTCATGAAACACGAGGAACTGAAAAATGAGGTTTATCATCTCGTCACATAAACACTCGAATCTGTACCCAAGGACACGGCGGTACTTAGTCACAGCCAGATCCTACCAGGTGGACAGGGCTGTCCACGCGGGGCTGATTCTCAGGGAAATCTCCTCCCTCTCCACATGAACTAGAAACTCCAGAATGCTCTTAGCCAGAGTGATGGTGATGTCTCGGGTGTCAAAACAGATCTTATTCCCAGATGCTGACTTATTAATGCCCCATCATGAGGATGGTTTTTTTCCTTTTCAACAGATTTTTGAAAAATAGATGGACTTCTAAGATGATGCTACAATGTTCTACTAGAGTGCCACAGAAACCCAGCCAGGCTCACGAGAATGACAGCAACAAAGGGAAAGTGGCTGACGTGTCTTCTGCAGGGGATGACCACCACCCCTCCCGTGGGTCCCTTCCCTCCCCAGTTGCAGGGCGTTGTAAGGGGCAGCGAGGCCTGTGGAAAGGACCACTGGCTGGGAGAGTTATTGCACAACCCGGAAGAGCAAGGAAAAGGCAGGCCAGGAGGGGACCGGGGAGCTGCTGCCAACACGCGGTGACACTGAATGAGGAGCTCCAGGAAGTTCTGCAACAGCCAAACCAGACCCACCATCACATGGGCATCCACGACTTAACACTGGTGACTTGGAAGTAGAAGTACACACCTTTATCATACCAACTTTGGGTTGAATGGGAAGCAAGGGAGATGGGAAGAGGTTATCGCAAGGCTGCCTTTTCTTTTAACGTGGGGCGAGCTGGAACAGCAGGGCTCACCGCGTGGGGCCAGAGGCCCAGGGGGGCTGGTGCCCCCGGCTTCCCTTAATAGGCAGGAGGCACAGGTGCCTGCCGATGGGCCCCACAGAAAACTGACACAAGGGAGAAACCAGAAACAACACAGAGAACACACCACAGACCCAACACAACAGGGGGAGACGAATGAGGCGTAACTCTCACAATCCGTGTCTCTTTTACATGTAACAGTACCAGGTCTGGTGTCCCTGGCTGCACATGACACATGGCAGCTGGGGGCAGGCCATACAGCACAAGGGAAGGCTGAAGACCACCCAGCAAGTAAGGCACTTCTTACACCAAAAGAAAAAGGATCTGCTTACGACAAACACTCGCCGGGGTTGCCGAGCAAGAGGCCACACAGAGCCAGCAAGTCCCGATGTCCTGGTGCTTCTCTGAGACCTCTGGGAAAAGTGTAGGGGGTGGGGGGCAGCAGGGGAGGGGTCTTTTTCAGCCTTTTGGGAGGAGCAGTTGATATTCATGTGAGAACCAAGAACGGGGTAAAGAGTGGGAGGAGGTTAGTGAAGGCTTCCTCATTGGCCAACCCTGGGCAGGAGAGGGATTTTCTTTAGGTTTTCAAATGATCTGACAATGACCCAGCTCCCCAGTCATGCCCAGAGTCCCTCCTGAGGAACAGGGCTGAGCGCTGGGAAGGCAGCAGGAGGGAAGCAAGACCACCCAGCCATCCTGACTCATGAGCCTTCAGCACGCTCGCCGTTAGAGAAGGACAGGGGCCTGGAAGGTCAGGAATGGAAGTCTGCTCACTGTGACACCAGGCCCTCACGCAGGGCCTTTACGTCCAGACCACCCCACCTTCTCTCACCCTAGGCCTACGAAAAACCACCCGGGAAGGCTGAAGCCACGAAGGAAATCCACGCCAAGCCTTCCCCAGCCACATGGGGTCAGCAAGCCGCTGCAAAAGAAAAGGGCCTCCAGGGAATAGAATTTTCTGTTGCAGAACTGTGGGAGGGGGTGCACTCTCTGCCCCTACCTCATATTTGCCACTTAGAAAAAAGTCAAAGGGTGCTGAGGAAGAAGGTCCCAAAAGAAAAGCCAGATGCGCACACTCCTGGGACAGCCAACCCAGGCTTCAGGGCTTTCTAGGGTCCGAGGGATCCCAGCCACGAGAAGCACCTGCAGCGGTGGCCAGAGCGCAGACGTCTGCTCTGGTTTCTGAAATGTTAAGTTCCGCCTCGGGACAGAAACGGAAAAGGTTCTCAGCAACAGTTTGGGTCTGGTGGCCCAGACACACATAGGGTTAGAATTGACTAGAATGGGAGAGAAGCACATCTCCTCGGCTCTCCCCAGAACCTTCCCTACCTTCAAAAGGAACAAATGTAACTGATTAATAGTACAGCTATCAGGGACTGGATGGTAAAAATAACCTTCCCATCACCGAACCTCCAAGGAGGGGAGTGGGCAGCACGGGATCCTCGTTCTCCCACCACTGCCACCTGCCCGCTTCCCCCGCCTGGGCCGGTCAGCGATGCTGAGAGGCAGCAGTTGCTGAGGTAGATTAGCATCTGTTCGCCTGCTCCTGGCGGGTGGCGCTGAGTGGCCTCTCAAGCTGGAGGGGTCTGGCAGGGCCTTCACAGACGGCTCGGCACTTTGGGAACAGGAGAGTGTCTGGGACAGAAGAAAACAGCCAGAGTGGCCAAATCCAGCCAAGCCAGCCCACCAGGCTCAGGATGAAGTGGAACTGAGTTGTCTGGGCCCCTGGCAACATGGTTTGAGCCAAACTGCCAAAGCCTTGGCTCTGCTCTGCAATAAATGTGCCAGGAATGCTGGTGGGGTGACAAAGACCCTACAACCTCCCCCTTGCCCTCTCTCCTCGCAAATCACTCCTGAAGCCCTGCTGGTGAGCTGCTAGCCTTACTCAGTCTCAGGGGTTTTTACACAGCAGCAAAGATTTTCCTGACTCTCATCACCAAACAAACCCCGTCCTCCAGGAACAGAGCGGGCGTCGCCCGGCCCCTGGATCGGTGGTACCACCTCCGAGGCGCACTACCCTGCAGAGCCAGGGGCTTGCAGGAGACCTAGGAACATGAAGCCATGTGGTCTCCGGCAACCACCACCCTCATACACAAGAAGGGCAGCTGCCTGATGGCATGACATCAGCTGTCACCACCTCCCTGCCCGCAGCACCCGCCCGCAAGCCATGGACTCGGTACCTGCTGAAGGCCTGACTCAGCAGGCACCCTGGGGCACACCTGGGGGGCAGCCTGCCGCCGGGCGCAGGCACGCCTGTCCAGGATACAGGCTGGACAGAACTGGGATGGACAGCCAGGCTGCCGGGCGGGCTGAGGCGGCCACTGGCTGAACACCCCCTCCATTAGCGGTCACCAGGCAAGGCGGGGGGTGTGAACTCAACTCCAGCCACGTCAGGGCTGTTAGACTGAAATGACTAAGGGGGTCCAGCTCGGTCTGCTGGGGTGAGACCAATGCACCCTTTGACCGACATTCTGCTTTGGTGCCCAGAGAAGCATCAGGGAGAAGAGGGCAGGATGGGAGAAGTGTATATTTTCCTAACGGTGATCAGAAGAAGCCAGGGGTAGTCCTTCCCATTTCTGCCACCTGATCGTGGACAGAGAGGAGGGTCTACAATGGTGTTAGGTGACAAATCCCTCAGCCACTGGAGAATTGATCTCTGTGACATGGAAAAGGGGAGCTGCCTTGAAGAAAAGACCCGTTTCCCCCCTTTTGGGTAAGAATCCAAGGTTTGGTTTCTCCTGTGACATCAGAAAGGGGACCAGCACATCAAATGACACTAATAGTCCTGTGCCCACCAAGAACTGCTGCCCCTCGCCTCAGCACAGAGTTCAAGAGTTCTTAATTAGGACCCCTGAAAGCCTAACTCCCCTTCTGGAAGTACTCCCCAGGCACCATAAGGACCTGGGGCCTTGTCTTTGGGTGGAGGGAGGGGAGGGATGTGTGAGGGTCGGCGCAGAAACCTCCTATGGGTACAGCTGTGTCTGCTCCCAAGCCAGCAGAGCGACTCTGAGTGAGCCCTGGTATCATGCGGTCTAAATGCTGCCGGTGGGCCCAGCAAACATCAGCAGATGACAATTCCAAAGAACACTCAACGAGTGAGTCCAGAGGGTGAGTGCCCAGGTGACCCTCCCTGGGCCACCAGGGGGCCAGCGTGGGGCTTAGTGTTCCTGCAGCTAGAGAGAAGTCGGGGAGCAGGCCCGGCCGGGCTGGGGCTCAGGACCAGCAGATCCCAGGCTGGTCGGTTAACTGCGGTCTGATCTGGTTTTCCGAATGCTGGTGAATGGTTGAAGAGCAGCCGAGGCTGCTGAAGAAAGGCCCAGGGCGACTCCACCACCACTTCCGCGGCTGTCACCTTTCCAGAAGAGCCTGCTGCTCAGTCCGCTTGCTCCCGCTCTCGAGTGGGCAACCTCTCTTCCTGCGGTGCCTCCCCGACAAAGCGAGAGCAGGCTAGTTCCCAGGCCAGGACCAGCCCCCCAGTAAGCTGTCTCGAGTCATGGGACCCAGGGCAGTTCACACCATCCTCTGGACCGAGCCGTCCTGCCCGGAAGCCAAAGGCCTTGGCATTTACAACCAGCAGTGGCACTGCGGGGCCTCAAGACGGCGCGTGCAGAACTGGAACCACACATCTCGTCAGTTAATCAGCACCTAGGAGATCGTGATCCAAGAGGGCCGGTCTCTCCTCTTCCTGCCCATCCGCACGGGGACCACTGGGGGGCCTGCCACCGGCCCCAGGCGGAGGCTCCTTGGCACAAGGTTTCAGACTTTGACAGGTCCCGGCAATGACGCTGGGTGCTGGATGCCAGGAGCGCAGTCTCAGCTCCCTCTCATTGTAAAAATCAGACACAGAGAGATTGCACGATACAGTGAAATGAAGAAGTAAAAAGAGAAGGCAGCAGCCGTGAAGGAAGAGAAAGAGGAGGTGAGCAGAACGCTAACCATGAGAAGCTGGGCTTCTAGAAAACCCAACCCAGGACAGAGGTGAGGACATGAGGTGGCCTGAGGGAGAGAAAGAGGAAGGCTTTTGGTTTTATTGAGAATGGTTTATGGAAGAAGAAAAAGAGAAAGCCAAGAAGTAAGACAGAGGAAAAGCCCTGTTGGAGGACAGGTTCCTGCTGTTGGAGGAGGAGCGTCCAGGGCTGGAAGCGGGAGGCAGGGATGGAGGCCGGGCTCCCGCCGCCCTGCTGGGCCCCGCCGGAGGATTCCTGTTCCCAGCACTTTGGCCTCAAGGAGACTTGAGTTTCTTAGTCCGTGGGGAGGTTCCGTTCTCGGCTTTCACCACGCCATTTTCATGGTAACCTAGGAAGTGAAGGGAGACACAGAGACGGTGTTCCCGCTGGGACTGCAGCAGGAGAGGGGACATGGGCCGGGCTGCCCTGCGGCTGTACACAGGCTGAGCCCAGGGGACACAGCAACTGGAAACCAGCGGACAGCTCCCGGGGGCTCGTGCCTTCCCTGGTCTGGCTGCCAGCGGCTCTGTTTGAGGTGGTGGCTCTCTGACTGTCCTTCAGCAGGAGGGGCTGGGATGACACAGGTAACCCAGGAGAGCCAGAGGCCCGCCCGCCCAGGCCTGAGGTGGGGCCAGATGCTTGTGAAATCACTTAGAGGCTGCCGGCCCATGTCCTCAGTTTCTCTCCGGCCCCTGCTGGGCGCCAGCCCACTTCAGCACCAACTCCGGGGAAGGTGAGAACAGAGAGAGGAGGCAGAGACTGTAGTGACAAGGCCTTACTCAGATGCCTGACGCGCCTCTGGCAGAAAAGTTGTGCTATCTTTTCATTGTTGTCAAAAACACCTCCATGTGCTTGCTCACAGTCAAGGAGGCACATCTGGCTGCGGCCTCCTGCCTACACCCTCCAACCAGGCCTGACGCCTCGTCACACCCAGCCACGCACGTGTCTGGTTCAAACACACAGGAGCCCTCGCCAAGCAGGCCACACCTGGAGAAAGGCAGGTGAGTCAGAAAACAGACCCTGGTGCAGACAGGCCCCCAGGCTGGACAGAAAGTGCAGGGCTGGCAGTGCCCCGGGCCCCGGTCGGGAGCAGGGGGTTACTAGAGTGTGTGGCAGGGGCCAGACGAGACGTGGGTGTCCCACCCCTGCTGCCCACCTAGCACTGTGTCACCTTGAGTCACTCCCGAATGAAAACAGAGGAGGAGCCAGTAACCTGGGAGGCAGGGCCAGGCCGAGATGTAGAGCAAGAGGGCAGGTGGGGACAGAGAACAGGCGGCAGAGCTGGGCTGGCGTCCAGACGCCACCCTGAGGACACGCTTCTCGCCAGAGTTCCCCACCCAGCTTCTGCCCTGCCCACCGTGGCCAGGAGGGCTCCCCGCCTAGTCAGGGCCAGCCCCACCCACCACGTGTCCCTGGCCCATGCCCAGCCACGAGCCAGGCAGGCCCCGGCAGGAGCCCCAGGCCCAGGAGCGGTCAGGGCGGAGGAGTGGCGGCACTGGTCGGGTAGAGCCCATGGAGCCAGACTTCACCTGCTGCCTGGCCGCGGCCCGGCACTCACCGGCTTCCCTCTTGATGAGCCTGGCTGGCAGTCTGGGGACAGCCGGGACTCTCCGCTTGGCGCTCTGCTCGTTCCAGTACTCCCGCCAGTGCCGCAGCTGGGAGTGGATGAAGCGCCACATGAGCCAGGCCTGGGCGGCACACACCAGCAGCAGCACGCAGAGCCTGCAGAGGGCACAGTGTGGGCTCAGGGCTGCGGGCGGGCCCACAGCCCCGGGCAGATGGGGAGACGGGGCCAGGAAGCCGAGCTCCCGCCACCCTCAGCGTCGGCACGCCCCCATCCCACCACCACCACCGGGGAGAGCGCCAATCTCGGGGCCAATCTCTGCGCTAGCACACTTGAGGGGTGGTGACGGAGGGACAGGGGCTAGAGAGACCGGGAAGGAGGACAGACGCGCGTCCAGCTCCACAGTCACGGTCCCCAGGCCTGACGGGCATCCACGGGCTTTGTGCCCACAGCACAGAACACGACTCATGTAAGCTCCATATATACTGGAAGAATTCAAATGAATTATGATATAGCAGAAATAATTCTAGAAGAGTGGCTTCTCATCTAGCGAGCCACTCACACGCTAAGCAACCCTAGACAAAGCAGGCGCCCCCCCAGGCCCAAGGGTCTCATGAGACACAACGGCTTCCTCGCTGCCTGCCTTGCTGCCACGGGAGGCCACTGGCCAAACCGTTGAGAACATGGCTGTAAAGAGCCCAAGTGACAGTGGTTGTGACAGTCAGCTGAGAGGCTGGACCAGGTGAGGAGACTCCAGTTTGACTGGGACCCCGACTGCAGTCTGAGCGGGCGGGGCCAGGAAGGGAAGGGGGTTTTGATAGGAGCAGAAGGCTGGTCTCTCTTCTGCCCTCAGGCCTGGCGTCCAGAGATTTCCAGCTAAATATCAATGTGCGGGAGACTTGGGTCTGACCTTCCGCGGAAGCTGTGCCAAGTTCCCCCAGCAGCACTCGGGGAGCCCTGCTTTATCGCCTCGGGCTTCTGCCCAACTCACCTGCAGAGTAAAGTGTTGAAGTTCCCCCTCTCGGGGTCAAAGGCCTGGTTCTCCATGCGAGCCAGCCCAAAGCCGATGGCCAGCACAGCGAGGGTGAGGATGAAGAGGCGGGTGACCCCAAACACGGCAGCCCAGGCGCTGAACCTGCTCACGGAGTGGGGAAAGGGACGTCAGCCTCCGGGACCCGTGAGGGAACCCGCCCCGCTTCTCCAGAAGCGACCCCAAGCGGGAAGAGGGTTCTCAAAGGTGGCCGAGTAGGGTGCTTGAGGGATGAGGTATCTAGAACAAGATGCTCAAGGAAAAAGCACGACCTCGGGGTGGCGCCTGCAGGTAAGGGGGCACTTTGCCCCCAGGGCAGGACTTTCCCCATCAGCCAGGCCTGGGGGGGTGGGGGGGGGGGCGGGGGGCCAGTACCCAGCAGCGCCACTTACAGCTTCTCGTTGTTCTCGTCCGCAAAGTAGAAGAGCCGAGCCATGTGGAAGAGGAACTCGGTCGAGTACTGCAGCAGCAGCAGGATCAGGCCCAGGCGGCTCAGGCTGCGGAGAAACGGAAGAGCCTCACAGTCCCCCCGAAACGCCACGAGAGCAGAGCGAGGGGCCCGCGCCCCGGGTCTGCTTTCCACCCCCCATTCCCGGCTGGCCCTGCCTCCTCCTTGAGGATGCAGTTCTGCTGTCACACCGTTAAGAATTTTTCCTGATAGTGACCCCGCTGGCCGTCCACCCGGCCTGTCTGCGTAGGCGCCCTGACCTGCACCTACAGGGAGCCTATCCTAGGCTCTTTACAGCACTTGTCACCTTGTCCTTGTCCCCTAGCCCAGGACCAAGCACGTAACAAGTCTGCTGCACTTTCATGCAGAAATACGAGGGATTCCCACCATCTGATCTGTCACCATCCAAGTCTTCACAGCTAATAACGCAAAAATCTGTGCGAGTGAACCGAACTCTTATAAAATTAGCACCCACTCAGACATGCCCCTCTGCTTAATTCCAGGCGTGACACTGTTACTGTTTCTTAGGCAGTTTCCTGCAGACAGTTGAAGTTCAAACTAATGTGAAAAGACTGCAAAGTGAAATTACAGATCCCGCCAAACACGCAGGGCTTCAGGAAGTCGATGAGATCATGTGGGAGCACTCCCACGGGCAGTGATAAATAAGGATCCAGCCGATTCCACTGAATGAGACCAAAGAAGTAGAAATCTTTCACTATGGTCACTGGATCCTGAGAATGGTCAAGAGATGATGTGAAAACTACCCAATGTCTTCACATGGCCTAGAAAGTCCAGCATGATCTGGCCCATGGCCTTGTCCCAATCCTCATTTTCTGTACTCCAGCCACATTGGGTTTTATGCCCACTCCTACCTCAGGGCCTTTGCACCTGTTGTTTCCTCTGCCTGCCTGGCAATCTCCCCAGCTCTTCATGTACCTGGCTCTTATCATTCACTCCTCAACCTGAGGCACCTCCTCAGAGAGGCCTTCCCTCACCACACCAAAGGAGCCAGGTGGACACGTCACTCTGTTACACTATCCTGCTTCATTTTCTTCATTACACTTACCACCTTGGGAAACTATTTATTTATTTCCTTAGCTATGGTCTGCCTCCCAGAGAACGGACGCCCCAGAAGAGCAGGGCTGTGTCTGCCTTCACCCAGACGTGACCACAGCTCCTGGAGCAGCGTCTGGCCCACGAGAGGGCTCAGGTATGTGCTGAGTGAGTGACGGCCTCCCAAAGCCAAGCTCTTCACCAAAAAGAGACCCCGTATCCTTCAGCATTTCAAAGGTCTTTCTTCCTTGGGAAATCCTGCAGCCAAGGGTCTCTCCCTTCCCCACACTCCCCTCTGAAAACTACAACAAGGATAGAGGAGAAAGGAGGTCATGCTCCCTAAAGGAGCAGAGAGAGGAGGCCTCACCTTGAAAACAGTGCCAGCCTCACTGGGAATGGAACGGAATGGGTGATTGTGGAGGATCTGCTGCCCCCTGCCCTCTTGGTTCTAGTGCAACTCCAAAACCAGAATTCTCAGGACTCGGTCCAAACAGGGTCAGACACCTGCCCTTGTCCTTCGCTGGGACACGTCGGATGTGGGGAAAACAGACCTTGGAGTGTCTCACATCTTTGGGAGGAATACGTGATGATACAGTAGGGACTCGAGAGCAGCGGGAAGCTCTCCTTCTATGTGGTCCTGCCTGTGCATTCTCACCCTGGGCCTAGCCACACACTGCTGGGGCGACAACACACCCTGGCTTTCTTACACCCAGCCTGCGTGCGACACACGAGCATCCAATACAGGAACCGAGCTGGCCCCACCACACAGCCTGTGCCCCTCCAGGACCCCTCTAGGGAGCGACACTGCCCTAGGCCTCCCGAGACGGGAGAGCAGTGTTTGACAGCTGCCTTCCTCCTGACTCTGCCACCTGAGTCAGTCCTTCTCACAGGATGCCTGCTGTGGGGACCCAGGAGATAAGGGGCCCCAGGACCTCCAGGCACCTTAGCAGAAATTTATACAAGTTCTCGAAATGCTGGCCTAGAGAAAGTACAGGGTGTTCTCCTACACGGCATGGATCAAGCTCAAGAAAATTCCAAATGAGCAATGACTGATCCTCTTCATCAATATGATTCTTTTTATAAAGGAGACATTTAAGGCCCAACACAATAGCAACTCTTCCAACTTCTGAACAACCACCCAGCGACTACTCCACATTTCATCACAGATCAGAGGGGAAGGGATCCTAGGGCTCCAAGCCCCGGCCGGCGTCCGCCACTGGACATGAGGCAGGAGCCCAGCTCCGGGCTGCCTTCAACCTGCAAAGCCACGCACGGTTCAAGCACGACACCCCTCAGAAGGCTTTCCTGGCTCGGTCTTGCGTTGAGGTCGTCAGTCACCCGTCTGGGTTCCCATGGCAGATGACACACAGTACAGTGCTCACCACGCTAAACCGTGCTGGTCTACGTCTGTAACACTCTCCCACTAGGCCAAGGATGAACCGCTAAAGACAAAGGAATTATCTGTTATCCATCTTTGTATTTCCCAGGTCTTAGCATGATGCCCGGCATACAGAAGTCATCTAATCAATGCCTCCTAATTGAATGAACGTGTGGAGAGATGCACACACATAAAAGGGCAAGGAGATGGGCCGGCTCTGGGGTCTCGCTCACTTTAAGAGGTAAGCTCCAGCGATGTGGGCCAGGTACAGGCAGATGTACTGGAGCTGGCGGGGGATTTCCTCCTGCAAACGAGAGAAGCAGACGGTGACCGTGCTCTTCCCTGACTGAAGACGCAGGAACAGAGGGGAGCACAGAGGGACGGGGTGAGCCAGGCCACTCCCCCCGCATGTCTTTAACACAGACGGTCCCAGGGTCCCAGGTCACACCAGAGGCCAGAGCATCAGGCCGCTGAAAAGCCTGAGGGCAGACGAGGCAGCAGCTTCAGGTTCACGGTCAGAGGGCGAGGTTGGGTTGAGAAAGAAGAGACAGGGACTGGGGAACAGGGCTTTTGGAAATAATTCAGAAGGAAGCTATTAAAAAAAAAAAAAAGACTGTGGGAAAGGCAAAATCCTCTCCAGCCGCTCTCCAGAAGATGAGATTTCGATTTCCCCCAGAGCCACATGTCCAGTGTGGGAGGCAGGAAAGAGACGGGCGCCGGTGCCCTCCTCTCCTGGAGGTCTGCATGGAGACTTCTACAGACTTCTGACTCGGCGCTTTACTCGAGCCGCCAACACGTCCCCATCGCCACCCAACCTCCGTGCTTCTAGACGAAGGGCCTGGGGCAGCGCTGGGAACAGCAGGAGGGGAGGGGAGACGAGTGGCCTCCAAGAGGGGGAAGTGAGTACTCACCTTCCGTACCTTCTGGAAGTAGAGCTCAGGAAGTGTGTGCAGCCAGTAGGCCAGCTGGCACAGGTAGAAAAACTTCACCTGGAAGCTGGAGACAAGGGAGTGAGTCACACAGGAGGGATGGAGACAAACGTCCCTGCAGGCTCTTGCCGAGCACAGGAAGGAGAGGTGAGGGCCAGGACTGTTAAGGAGCTGGTCCAGGAGCCAGGGAAGGAGGGAGGCCACAGCACTGCACCTCTGAGCCTGGGGACCCTGCTCCACAGACGAGGGCACTTAAAGGGCCAGAAAGTCCATGGAAAGAAACAAAAATGATGGAAAGAGTGCAGAAGGGGAGGGTCTTCCGCCTGCAGAAGGGCAGGCTAAGGGGGGAGCGGATTCTAGAGCACCGTCAATGGAGAAGATGGCGACACAGATACACTGAGGAATGACGCGTCTCAGAGCAAAGGCAGGCTGTGACTCAGCTGTGAGTCCTCTACTGTCGCTCTAAAGGGTCTCAGGAAAGGCAGAGTGGTCTCCTGAGGGAGGCGGGCTCAGGGGCCGTCCTCCTGGAGTCCCAGTGGCACAGAGCAGGGGAGGAAGGGGATGCTGCCTCTGAAGGATCACCAGCCATGGACGAATGGAGGGAAGATGTGACAACGTGATGGGTCGTCAAGAAGGTACAAAGCCCAGAGAACTTTATGGAGATACTCTGCTTCCCTATCTGTCTCATGTGGTTTGGGTACCTGCTACAGCCTGAATGTCTGTGTCCCCTCAAAATTCCCATGTTGAAATCCTGACCCCCAGTGTGATGGTATTAGAAAGGGCCTTTGGGAGGTGATATAGTCATAAAGCCAGAGCCCTTGTCAGTGGGATTAGTGTCCCTGCAAAAGTGGCCCCAGAAAGCTCCCTCTCTGCTTCTGCCCTGTGAGAACACAGCAGGAGGATGGCCATCTATGAACTAGGAAGCAGGCTCTCACCAGACACCAAACCTGCTGGCACCTTGAGCTTTGACCTCCCAGCCTCTGGAACCGTAAGAGATCAATTTCTGTTGTTTATAAGCCACCAGTGAGTGGTGTTCTGTTACAGCAGCCCGAGCTGACTGTGACATTGCCTCTGTGATGGGGGCTAGTGCAGACCACACTTCACCGTGGGATTCTCCAGTCAAGCACACTGGAGGAAGCAGCTCCCAGACAAGTCTCCTCCCACAGCACTGTGCCGCGACAGGCTGGTGTATGAGCCGGTCCACACGCCAGCTGGCCCTGTAGCATTCTGGCCACACTCTGGGAGGAGGAAGCCAGGGTCCAGCCCGCTCCTCCCCAGGGCCCGAGTCACGAGCATACTCACGGGAGGTACACGTGCGGGTAGTCTTCCCAGAGGCTCCTCGGGTTTGTTAAATATCCTTCCTGTAGTGGACGAGAAGAGACAGCATTTAAAGACGTGAACATGAGACTCCTGGGGTCTGGGCAGGCCCAGGGATCCAGGGTCAGGGATGCACCCAAGCCCCAGCTGCCAGAAAGAGGAAGGAACAGGAAGCGTGAAAACAGAGGACCTCCCTGTGGGACCCGCTGGCACCTGGCCGGTTTCTTTATTGTGACAGAGTCACGACAGAGTAGGAAAGCCCTGCTCTGGGGTCAGAAGCCCTGCGTCTGAACGTGGGTCACACACTCACTAGTTGCATCCTCCAAGCAAGTTAGTCTCCCTAAGCTTCAGTTGGCTCATCTGTAAAATGATGATAAAAATACTCACCCTCCCAGAGTTATTATTAGAAATAAATGTGACAGTTTATGTTGATGTGACAGTGTCTACTCTTATGTCTGGCATGTTGGCACTGAGGAAATGCTTGTAGAATGAATAAGCAAATGGACTCCAGAACTGCCGTCCACTGGGAAAATGAAAAGCTTAGTTTGGCTTTTCACATCACCATGAATAAAGAGAATGCAGGACCCCACAGGCCTCACCATGAGGCCTTGTCCCACAGGCCTCATGAGTACGACACTTGTCACACTGCATCACTGCAGCCAGTTGCCTCCATTAAGCTGCAAGTTTCTTCCTTCTGGGGTCTTTTCTTGCCCTTCTTTGTACCTCCTGCATCTAGCCCTGGGCCTCTTACAAAGTGGCAGGTCACCCGAAAACCCTCCCATCATAACACATCTAGAAATGCTGAATAATATCTAACAAATATTCTTTTAAACTCAAAGCTGAGCTCACAATAAGAAAGGGAAAACCCCTGGGACCCAAAAGGGACAAGGAGCTGAAAGCCAGAGCAGTAAGGTGGCGCTGTAGGGCCAGGGTGTTCCTGCCCATGTGGGGACAGAAGCTGGTGCCTTGCGAGGTGGAGGCGAGACCCTTGCAAAAAATCAGGACCCTCAAAGGGCTAGCACCTCAGAGAAAGAGTCGACTAGAAAGAGTCTGACAACCAACACAGGGAGATGAAGATGTCTGCTCACCCTGGACTCAGGATGAAAACAAAATATTATCCTGCGAGAATTTGTAACCTCGGGTTCACTTTCACCTGGGTTTGGGTTTGGAGTTGAAATTTACAGCACCTGTGTGGTCCAGGAACCACCAAGCTAAGAAATCAGTATTAGTAGTGTTGTGGGCCAGTGATACCTTTGGGACATACTCTCATCGGAGGATGTCCAGGATTCTCACACATAAAATCCTGCTAAAGATGAGTTTATAATCCAAGATTACAAAACACATGAGGAAACAATCCACCATGAACAAGAGTCGGCTGACTCCACAAGAGTCCAATAAAAACTTGTTGGTTGAATGAATCAATGAATGATGAATGCTTTAGAAAATTTCTGTCTTCTGAGGAAAAAGAAAAGGCTCTTATGTGTCACTCAGAGGTTAGATTAGTATGGCCTCATTTTAGAAACAGGGAAATGAAGGAACAGACAGGAAGGATCTCCTGAAAGGAGATGGTTTTTCAGCTGTGCTGCTGAAATCTCAGCTGCGCCACCAACCTCCTGTCCAACCTCGGCCAGGCTGCTTCAGCGAGTCAGGAAATAAACTGAGCTGGTGCCTCTGACAAGAAGGCTGAGACCTTCAGTGTTCACAGTGGGACTGAGGGCACGGGGCGGCAGTGCTCAGGAGGAGGGGGAGGCCAACAGGGTTGAGTGAGAAACCCTGGGTGGACTGCCCAGCGGATCCTCTGTTGTATTTCCAATGGAGGGCTGATCCACTCAGCCAAGTCACTGAACGTCCTTGGACACATGGAGTACAATCCACAGCCCCAACCCCACACCCTAGGCCCTCATTAGCCCAATGACCCAGCAGGTCCAATCAGGCACATGCACCAGTGTAGTCATGGTGACGTCTCACCCGAAACCCTCATGGCCTCCTTTCTACTCTCTCCTCACTCTTGTAGCCCTTTCTCCCCAGGTCATGCACAGAGGTGGAAGGTCTTGGGGCACTTGCGGGGTGGGAGGAGTGCCTTCCAACCCCCGCACTGCTGTCATCCCTCTCTCCTACATCAGAATGTGGCCCCGGGCACACGGCCATACACGGTCTGCCACCCTCGCCACCTCACGCCAGGGAAATCAGAGAGATGAGAATGTTCCTTCCTAGAGGAAGCAGCGAGGTATTTAAGGAGCAAAATGGTACTTCTGGGACTGAGGTGGGAGAGGAACTTCTACCAAAAAAAAAAAAAAAAAGTCTGGCCAAGGAAAGCAGCACTGAGAGAAATCTAAAGGCCAGATGATCTTGTGCTCTTCAACAGGAACCCTCCTTGGCTTGGCCCCTTTACTTGGGAGACAAAAAGGTCAAGACCTTGAAGCCAACAAGCCAAGAAAACTCCCTAGAAAAATGCTGCCTGCTTGCAATGTCCAGTCCATGGGGACTGTGCAGGAGGGGCTGGAGGGAGGGGAGCAGGGGGGCCCAAGGAAAAATGACTCACTGCTCTGAGAGCAGCCTTTTCCAGAGCTCAGGCCAGGCAGCTACCTGAGGGTGGCCTGGGCGGGGGGGGGGGGACACCCTCAGAGCCCAGGCATCCCAACTACCTGAGGCCACAGGGGGCCGAGTGAGGCAGAGGGAGCACCTGGAACCCACCCCAATCCCACCCACCGACAGGCAAAATAAAACTGGTTATTTCTGGAGGGAGAGATTTGAAGTAAATTTTTGCTTTCTTTCTTGAACTTTTACATATTGCTTACTTTTTAAAAAATGATCATCCATGATGCTTATAAAAACAATCAATTTGTTACTTTAAAAACTGTTGAAGGTTGGAGCAAGAAGACGGTTGCAGTTTATTCATTCATTCTCACAACCAGTATTCAGTGAGCACTTAGGACGTGCCAGGGACTGTACCAGGGATACAGGAGAGCATGGCGCCTGCTTGCAAGCAGCTCGGGGTCTAGTGGGAGAGACAGCAAAGAATACACATACAAACAAGAAAAAACACCATGGTGATGGGCATGGTGCAGAAAATATAAACTGAGGGGGTTCCCTGAGGAGGTGACATTTAGGTGGCGACTTGGATGGCAAGAAGCCAGCCAAAAGATGTCAGGGGATGGAGCATTTGATCAGAGGAACCACCGTGCAAAGCCCAGGAGGCAGGAATGCCAGGAGAGTTAGAGGAGCAGAGGCAAGACGGTGGGGCTGGGGCCAGTGAGACGAGACAGGCAAGGCTGCAGGGCCCAGAGTACAGAAGTGAGGAAGAAAAACAATTTCACTGCCAGTGGGATGGGGGCTTTTAAGCAGGGGAATGCATGACTGGCTGAGCAGTCTGGCTGGCTGAGCAGAAAATGGATTAGGGCGGGAGGGTACAGGAGTGGAAAGAGCCTCTTTCCAGAAGGAAGATATTCAGTGATCCAGGCAAGAGATGATGGTAGCTCAGACTAAAGATCAGCCAGCCTTGGCACTACTGACATCTGGGACCAGATAAAGCCTTTGTTGTGGGGACTGTCCTGTGCATTGTAGGAGTCAGCAGCATCCCTGGCCTCTACCCACTAGATGCCAGTGGCATATTGCCAAATGTCCCAAGGGGAACAAACTCTTCCTGGAGAGAGCCACTGGCCTGGGGGCGGCAGTGCAGGTAGAAAGCAGCCGACAGAACCTCACTGTGTCTGGAGGTAGAGGGTTGGCGGTACCTGCTGATGGACTGACTGTGGAGAATGAAAGAAAGAGAAGAATCAAGGAAAATTTGCATCATATAAAAAATATAATTTTTTAAAAAACCAGCTGTTTTTACTCCTTTTACAAAACTACCCTTTCTTCTTCGTTCACTTTCATCCCCTGCAGAATGGCTCACATGGAACAGGTGAGGGCCAGGAGCTACTTGGTGTCATTAGGAGTTGGGGTTACTGGAGCTTCCCAGGGTCCCCTTGGCTCCATTTCCTGTGGAAGATGTTGAGTGAGGAACTGGCTTTCACCATAACAGAAGCCTGTTCTGAGCTTCCTCAAGAAAAGTGCTACACACTCCCAGACTAATTAACATCACCATTTTGCAGCCCTTGAAGGCCCGAGAGAAGCAGAGAGAGCGGTTGAGCATTTCACACTCTGGAAGGGGTGTTACGTAACTTGGCTGTTGGCCTCCAATCCGATCTAATGTGTCACAGCTGGGGTGGAATGTCTGGATGTAAGGTAGAAAGGGTCAAAGTGATTCAGAGATGAGGCAATGCTTCTTCTGAAAGAGCAGTTAAATGAGGCACCCTGAGGCCGGTGTGCCTCAAAGCAGTTCAGGGTCTCCAGAGGCCCCATGAACCAAACGCCAAGCACTCGGGAGAGGTCTGGAATCCAGAAGCACCTATGCTTCCCAGGGCCAGGATGTGCGCTGCACCACGCCAAGGGGTGCTATTCACACAGACCACACTGGAAGTCACCCCCTGGGACAGAGGAACACCGCAGCCCTGCTTGAGAGGACAGTTCTGTTTAGGAAAACTGTTGTGAGATTAAATGATAATAGACACAAAAGCAATAATCAAAAGGACATGTCACTCCTGCTTTGAGAATATGAATTCAGCTCTCAGCTCTGCAGACAGAGTTCCTTAGTGCGTGAAAACTCCTCACTGTTGCTGAAGGACGGAGGAAGAGGAAGGGGGTGAGGGGTCAGTGGGAGGGAGGGAAGGAAATCTGTAAAAGGTGACACAGGGTTGCTGAATTTTCCAAGCCCTGAGCCTGGATTTCTCTCGGGACAATGCTAGCTCCTGAGAAAGAGACCAGGTTACAGACAGGCGGCGCTCCAGGGGGCTCTGTGTGTGTGTGTGTGTGTGTGTGTACTCATGTGCACTAATTAAACACTTCCGAGCACGACAAGCCTGGTCTGGTGACAGCGAACCCCAAAGGACTGTCCACGTTCCTTCGTATGAAGGAATTTTGCTGTATCAAAGGTTGCTTGAAGTAAGAGCCCTATTGCATAGAAAGGGGAGTAGACAAATTGTCTGGTCCTCTAGGCCTTTGTGGGAATGGCGTCAGCTCTCACAAGATCTGATCTACGGACACGGGGGTGTTGGCTTTGCTCGCAGAAGGACAAAGTCATAAAACAGAAAGTGTGCTGAATTTGGAACCAGACCCTCAAGTCCAACCCCTGTCCTTGACACTTCAAAACCAGGTGATCGGTGTCGGCCCAGTGGCGCAGCAGTTAAATTCTCGAGTTCCACTTTGGTGGCCCAGGATTCGCTCGTTCAGATCCTGGGCACAGACCTAAGCACGGCTCATCAAGCCATGCTGAGGTGGTGTCCCACACACAGCAACTAGAAGGATGTACAACTATGACATACAAATATCTACTGGGGCTTTGGGGAGAAAAAAAGGAAAAAAGGAGGAAGACTGGCAACAGATGTTAGCTCAGGGCCAATCAAAACATAAAAACCAGGTGATCAGGAGCACACTGTGAAATCTGAGCCTGGGTTTCTTCAATCCATCACACGGGTACCAGAATGAACATAAAATTTCTCTCATGGATAGCATTTGTAGGAGGGCCCTGTAAAACGATGCAGTGCTATGTAGATATACAGTATCATTATCGTAACACCACATTACAGCCATAACAAGTGTTTATTTTTGGACAAGGTGACTCTCCAGCTATAAAATGGCATCTATACAGTTTGGCCTCTCTCTCACTGCAAATACCACGAGGCTACAAAAATAGCTTCAGTTCTAAGAAACTGCCCCAAGTTTACATACCGCCCCTTACTCTTTTTCTTCCTCACTAAGCCCTTCGCAGACATCTCATTAGCAATCCACGAAGAGACCCACTGCCTGGCAGCCCCTCCAGCAGTCCCGAGGGCCACTCACCGTCACCACCACATAGAAGCACCATATCACCGAGCTGAGATGAAAGATGACCAGCTGTCCAGACTCATTGAACTTGCTGTGTTTAACCTTGGAGAGATGAAGCCGTTTGCTGATTTTCTAAAAAATAATAAAGAGAATCCTGCATATTAATATAAAAGTGTATTGGTACCAGGCATCGACTCCTGTTTTCTCCCCACGAAAGGGCTGAAGTTTGAAGGCAGCCATAATCCAAGTTATTCAGTGTAAGCCTACTGTGTGCATACAGTGCTTAGTTCAAGGCAAGCATTCTGAGAAAAAGCAAGATTAATGTCTTTAGCCTAGATGTAAAGAAACCCGCCCCCATCATGCTATGTACCAGAGACCCACAAGGACGCCATCTTGTCACAGCCCGGGCAGCTCTCTCCCGTGCGATAAATACTGCCGTCCCACGTGCTGACTAAAGGAGGCTGTGAGAGCGACAGAGACCAAAGTGTGGTGAGGGACATGGAGTCAACAGGACCAAAGAGGGCACACAAATTAGGGGGTGAACAGGTACAGAGCTGCAGTTTCCTCCAAGCAGCCCCCCGATCTCTGTCTCAGGATCCAGACACATCACTTACGTCTAAAATGTACTCTTGAACCACGGCGTGCAAGATGATGGTGATGAAGACGTAGAACGAGATTGTGACCAGGTCCTTGGGCCCGTAGTGGTAGTGCACAGTCTCGCTGTCTGTGGAGGTGACAAGAGCCCCGTCAGCGTCCCTGGGGGGAGCAAATGCTCTGGGACCCAAAACTGAAGAGAGATCTGAAACAGAATGTGCCATCGAATGCTTCCCTTTTGCTGTAACCCTAGACTTAGAAGAAAGAGTTCCTTCCCTAGAATCCTACCCAACCTGTGGACTTGGCCCTTGGGTGGCACCAACGGGGCAGGCTAAGGAGAACCAAGCCCACTGCATATCGTGATGACTACATCTCCTGAGCCTGGGCAGGAGGGTGCAGTGGTGACAGCCCAGGGTTGGAGACTGCCACCCTCCACCACTCCCTGGCTGTGTGACTATGGATAAGTAACCAACCTCTCTGAGCCTCAATTTCCTTCTCTATAAAATGGCACTGTAGTTATACTTTATTGAGGAAGCACAGCATAGGGGTTAAGTATGTGGACTCAGAAGCCTGAGTGTGTATCACAGCTCTGTCATTTACTTCCCGTGTGACTTTAGAACACCTCTATGAGTGACCTCTCTGTACCTCAGTTTCCTCATCTGTAAAATAAGGATAACAGTTCCTGTATCACAGGGTCATTGGGAGAATTAGATGACTTAATAAACGCAAAGTGCTCAGAACAGTATCTGGCACATAGTAACTGCTATCCATGAAGTTGCTATTATTCTTGTTGAGATTGGGCTATTGTGAGGATTAAATGAGACAATTCATATGCAAGATGCTCATCACAGTGCCTATAACCATAGTATGCACGGAATAAGTGGAAGTTTATTAAAATACTATTTAACAGTAATAAGTTAGCTAGAATCCCAGCTGTATAAGACTTGTAAAGCTCTGTTACCACAGCCTCTTTCTCCACGCACACAGGAGGATTTATACCTTCGTTCCAGTTAGCAGGCTGCAGGGTTGCAAGAGCTCCTGAACAGGGCCTGGCTCTCTGCTGCTCCCTAAACCCTCCTCCCCCAGGCAGACACACGGGCCGCCTTTCCAGCTGTGCTGCATTCAGGCTGAGTCACACACATGAGTCATCCCTCTCCGCCAGGATGCATTTACCAGAAGGTAGGCCGGGGTCGGTGAGTTTCAGAGTGGCCATGGAACCAAGAATTGCTGACTGGGCCACTCTGGGAGTCAACCCATAACCTCCCTCACCCTAGACTGGGAGAATGTGATGGTGGGCGGGGTGAGAGGGGGTGGCGGGGACAGTGAGCACATGAACTTTGAAATCAGACAAACTTTCCCTTTTCCTCTCCCTCCTCCTTTCCACAAAGACCTACCCTGTGAGAGGCACTGGGCCAACTGTTGAAATACGGAGATAAAAGACACCGCCCCAGCTTCAGAATGCACAGCCCAGCGAGGAGACTGACAAAGAAATGTACAACTACCTACACACGGGCACGCGGTACCAAGAAGTAAACACAGAGACACAGCGAGCCAGGGCAGGCGGGGGCCCGACTCCGGCTGGGGCGGAGGTGGGGGGCAGCAGGTCAGGATGCACAGGATGACACTGACACTCGGGGATAAGTCGGGGTAGTCAGGTGTGGGGGCATCGTAGGCAGAGGTGGCAGCGTCTGAAAGGCTGCAGGGAAAGAGGCTGGAGGGCTGGGGCGGCCAGGGCGGCAGTCGTGGTGGATGCTGAGGCCACTGTGAAGAGCCTGGGTGCCACGTGAATGGTGTGGACTTTATCCTGAAGGCAACGTGGAAACATCAAAGAATTCAAATTCCATAGGAAATGATGAAATTGGGGTTTTGGAACGTTTACTCTGGCAGCAGTGAATAGCATCGTGCCCACAGGTCCACACGAGGTAGGGAGCTCTCGCCACCATCCAGGTGAGGAACCACCATCCAGGTGAGGAACCACAGGGCCTGAATGAAGCAGGAGAAGACAGAGGGAGGGAGGGAGGGGCTGTCAGTGACAGAGAACTGGTAAGACCTGGGGCTGACCCACCAAAGGGGCGGAGACCTGGGGGGGGAGTCAGGGAGGACCGAGGACCGAGGAGAAGACAGACACTAGAGGTGGGAGGAGAGATGGTGGGTGACTCAGCCTCTCCTTTCTGCTCTGCCCACCCGTGAGGCCGCAGTACACTTTCCCTGCCTTCCTCATAAGGGAGGGTCAAAGGACACTAATTAGATGGCAGCATATTTTGAAACTATAAAATAAGCGAACACATGGACAGTTCCACCATCAGGACACATGGACAGTTCCACCATCAGGACACATGGACAGTTCCACCATCAGGACCAGCGTTATTAGACAAAATGGGACTTACAGTCGACAAACAAGCAGTCCAAAAGCAGTGAAATAACACCCATCTAGACTGATCTGTCCATTGTAAAGGCTATTCAGGGTCACCTGCCATTCTTCACCACGAATGCTATGGTTCCAAAGAGAGGTGACCAGAGCCTTAAATCCTCCTCAAAACAAGCATGAATGCACGAATTAAGACATTCTTCTACTCCTTCGCTGTTGAGAGCTACAGGCATGTTTGTTCATCAGCCAATAACCATGTGCAGGCTCTACAATGGGCGCTGGGGAGACGGCAGGGAACAAGGTGGGCACAGCCTTGCCGGTAGATGTTAGCAAGTACACACCAAATTCTCATACACCTAAGAACCAGAGGCCAAAGAACTACGACCCAACAACAAAAAACCAACAACCAGCTTAAAAAATGGGCAAAGGACTTGAACAGATATTTCTCCAAAGACGACATACAAGTGGCCAACAGAGACATGAAAAGATGCTCAACATCACTATCATTAGGGAAATGCGAATCAAAACCACAATGAAATACCACCTCAAACCCATGAGAATGGCTATAATTTAAAAAAATAGAAAAGAAGTGTTGGTGAGGATGCGGATAAATTGGAACCTTTGTGCATTGCTGGTGGGAATGTAAAATGGCGCAGTCACTATGGAAGACAGTATGGTGGTTCCTCAACAAATTAAAATAGAATTACCAGATGATCAGCAATTCCAATTCTGGGTATATACTCAAAAGAATTGGAAGCAAGGTCTCAAAGAAATATTTGTATTCCCATGTTCATTGCAGCATCATTCACAACAGCCAAAGGTGGAAACAACCCATCTATCAACAGATGAATGGAAAAATAAAAGGTGGTATACACATAAAATAGAATATCATTCAGCCTTAAAAAGGAAGGAAATCCTGTCACTTGCTACAACATGGATGAACCTAGAGGACATTAAGCTAAGTGAAACAAGCCAGTCACGAAAAGACAAATACTGTATGATTCCATCACAGGAGCTTCCTAGCACAGTCAAATTCAGAAACAGAAAGAAGAATGGTGGTGGCCAGGGGCTGGGGGGAGGGGGAACGAGGATTTGAGGTTTAATGGGTATAGAGTTTCAGTTCTGCAAGATGAAGAGTTCTGGAGGTTCGCTGCACCACAACGTGAATATACTTAACACCACCGAACTGTACACTTAGAAATGGTTAAGATGGGAAATTTTATGTTATGTGTATTTTACCACAATTAAAAAAAAAAAAACACTAGCGGCCAGGTGTGATAAGTGCTGTGACGTGGACTGAAGGCCGAGGGGGAAATAACAAGGAGCAGCAGCCCCACGGAGGGTGGTCGAGGAGGGGACAGGAAAGGGAAGCAGAAGCTGAGGTGTGCAGGGGGAGAGAGCTGGTGACGGCAGAGCCCCTGCGGGGAAGCTTCAGGCAGTAGAGGGATGGAGTGGAGTTGGAGAGCAGGGGTGGGGGACACTGCAGAGGTGGGAGGCCATATCACGAAGGGCCCCCTTATAGGTCATGGCAAGACATGTATCAACAAGGCAATGGAGGATTTTAGTTACATGCGTGTTTATAAAGATCACTCTTCCTGCCATATGGAGCAGGGGTAGTAGGGCAACGATGCCGGGAGAGCAGTTAGGAGGCGCCTGCGGGGATTCCAGGCCGGGGGGTACAGCAGCGGACGCCCTGCACTAGGTTGGTGGCAGAGCAATGGACAGAAGATACATTTGGAGAGTTGTGAGTGATGGAATCAATAGAACCAGCTGATGGACTGGCTCTGGGATGATTCACGAGTTCCTTCTGGAATCTCATCTGTACTCTGTAGCCCTCCACGGTTTCAGAATTCTACAGTGTGTTATCTTGTTTGATCCTCATCACCATCTCATGAGATGGGCAAGGAAAGTGGATGAAGAAACAGGTTCAGAAGTTAAGTGACATGGGCCATTTCTCAGCTCTCCCAGTGTCCGCACCCCAGCCCAGCCACCAAAAGCCACCTCAGGTCTACACGGCCGTCAGACCCTCCCAGGGCTACGTCCCTACTGGTAAGAAGCCACTCCCTTGATCTCTTTCTCCTGCAGTCACAACAAGTGCAGTCACACGCAAACACTCAACAGCTGTGCTTGGACTCAAATCCTCTCCATTGCTTCCCCTCATCTGCCATCTTCCTGCTTTTGAGCCGAAAGGAAATTCGTTTGGCTCCTTCTGCTTCCCACAGAGCTATGGAGGTTGGAGCTTTGTGTTCTCCCAGGAGGCTAGCAACAAATTGATGTTTTGGATTTTTTTCTTTTTAAATCTTGGATTGCTCACTAATTCTTATAAAAATCCTCTCATTACCCAAGTTGGAGCTCCCCTCTTTCAGCACCGCCCCTGTCTCACGTGAGCTCTCAACAAGAACGGCAATGGTGCGGTGATAACATATTACAAGTGTTGAGAAGAGTACGACTCCGCTCGTCTCTGAGCCATCAGACCAGGGAGGTGACTCTGGTCACAAGTCACAGCAAAATGCCTGCAGAGACCAGGTGGGTCACAAAAATGAGCAAAGTGGTCCAGGTGTCTTAAGACAGATCATTTCCACATAGCGGTCCGCTGCATTAAACAGGTAATAGTCTTCACTTCCATAATATACTTTCCACCATTTTTTCCTTAAACGTATCGCCCTCTTGGTCTATCTTTCACATTTCCACTTTGAGAAAGGAACATCCACTTTCTTTTTTAACCTTACTGAAAGAAAAATAACAGTTAAAACTGGGAAAAATGGCGACTGACAGGTAGTCTCAATGCCAGGGACACACTAGAGAGGAGTGGTGACTGTGGAAAACTGCAGAGTGCATGCCCCAAGGGGGTGAAGGAGGGAGTGGGGAAGGTGCTTTTCAGCTACTGTGGCCACGGGAGGGGTGCAGCCCCATGTGGACAGATTCTTGCTATTTCAAAAGCAAAGAGAGAGATCTTTACATGAAATCATCTGATTTAAAAATGTTGGTGACTAATTCAAAAATTTTAAAAACACTTTATGGGCCAACACCAAACTGGCCTAAGAAAACACATCTGTAAGCCAACTATGACCACAGGCCACCAATTTGCAATCTCCAGCCTAGATGACCCCTGACACCTTTCCAACACCAATATTCTGAGTCTTCTTCCTACACACCCCCATGGAGTATGTCAATACGCCCTCCTGTGGGAATTAACCCAGCTGCGGAAGAAAGCACTTTCAATAATGATCTTCCCACTGCAGATGAGTTATCCCATCGCCCATCAAAAGTGACACTTGCTTTGCTTATCTCTGATTACAGTTTGAAAAGAAAGCTAAAATAATCAATCAGAGCGTTGGCTGTTTTGACAACCTCTGTTACTGGCTGGCCCTTTTTGGGAGTAACATTCTTACTGACCTCCTGTTTTGCTTCCTATGACTAATAGATATTTTCCTGTTTCCTTTGGTGTCACCTGTAAACAGCTTCTCCTGTCTGCTCCTACATGTTCCCACCTCATCCCAATACTACTGGGCAGTCTCTCTCTGACCTCCTCCCTGTGGCCTGAGCTGGTTGGTGGCCCCTGGTTGCTGCAGTCCCATCTGCTTTCAGATCTCCTTCAAGTCCAGACATCTGCCAACGAGGCTTCTCCTTTGTCTGAAAAATCGGTTGTTTAAAGAGAATCACTGCACAGCCTGGATGCTTCTTTCTCTCTCAGTTTCCTTCTTCGCCATTGAAAATGTGGATTTGTAAAATTTACTTTCTATTGGTTTCTGTGCAGATGGCCACCTCTGTTTTCATATTATTTCGAATCTTTTACAATATATATAAATCCAGAACTTAGGTAGGAGAAAACTACCATAAGCAAAATCAAGAAGCAAATGATTACCTGGGGGAAAACATTTACAATTCAGATCATAAACAAAGAGCTAATCTTGCTAATTGTAAAGAGCTCCTAGAACTTGAGTATAAAAAGATAAAAAATCCAACAGAAGAATGGGCAAAGGATATGAACAGACAATTCACAGACAAAAGAAACAAAGATGGCCCTTACACATTTAAAAAGATGCTCAACCTTACACAGAAGAGAAATGCAAATTAAAACTACAATGAGATACCATTTCCTACCTATCAGATTGGCAAAAATCCAAGCTTGACAACACACTCTTGTGGAGACTTTGGGGGAAACAGGCTCTCTTTCACACACTGCTGGTGGGAATGCAAAGTGAACCACCTCTTTGGAAGGGCAATTTGGCAATTTCTATCCAGATTACAAATGCATCGGCCCTTTGATGCAGCAAGTCCACTTCTGGGAATTTATCTTATAGCCAGTACCTACCACGTTCCAAATGACACGTGTAGAAGGTTATGCACTGCAGCACGGTTTTTAACAAAAAACTAATGGAAACGACTCGAGCTGCTTTCACCTATAGGCGACTGGTTAAATAAACCATGGTTCTAATACACTGGGGCTCTCCAAGTGTGGCTGTGGCCCAACAGCGTCAGCATCACCCTCGAACGTGCTTAGAAATACACGTTGTTGCGTATCTACCAGGGCCTCGTGCATCAGACACTCAGAGTACGGCCCAGGAGTTCATGTGTCGCGGCATCTCCGGGTGACTCGGACGCACGCTAACATTGAAGAAGCACCGATGTACACAACGGAGCTGTTTTAAAAAATCAGACAGAAATGAAGATCAAGAGCAGGTAAAACTGGTCAGGAGACTTGGCAGAACAGTGGCTGCTTCAGGAGGGGTTGCTGACGCCGAGGGGCACGAGGAAGCTAGCGGCGCTGCATCTCGATGGAGGTGATGGTTACATGGGCGTACACACGGGTAAAACTTCATCATGCTGTACTCTTCAGAACGTGTGCACGTCACAGCACGCGTTCTCTCTCTGTAAAATCTCCGAAGAAAATGACAACACTCTACATATCGCTAAGATGTGATATCCAGGATACAGTACTTAGTGGAAAAAAGCCAGGTACAGAACAGAACACACAGTATTCCAGCTGTTACGTGAGAAAGGGGAGAAAAGAAAAATATGTATTTGTATTTGCATAAAGAAACACTGGAAGGTGAGGTACAAAATTCTGGAAGGGGACACAGGGGACAACAGTGAAGACCCACAGGGGATGGGAGTCAAAGGAACGGGGGGCAGGCTGCGAATAAGACTTTCACTCTGACTTTTCGTACAGGTTCATACTTAAACCTGTGTATTTTCTATTCAAAAAATATTTTTTTTAATAAATAAATCTTCAAATTCTTCCTGCTTCATACAAATAAAATTTTAAAAGTGGTGTCTTCCCTACTTCATTTCTCTATTTTTTCCCTTAGGGACCCAGACCAGGCATGACAAGACCTGAAGCTCATTTCTGGAGCTGCCACTTGCCTATCATGTGATCCAGGGTTGCTCTGCCTCAGTTACCGCTTCTGGACAATGGGGATGTACCATCTACCCTTTCTCACAAAGCTGTAAGGATGAAATAGATAGCTGACTTATAAACTGTACAGTGCTACACAACTAGATGAGATCATCATGACTGCTTCCAACAGAAGGAATCAGAAGCTAAAAGAACAGAACAGTCACCATGAAACAGACACACAAAAATACTCCCATTAGGGTGCTTAATTAGGACAAATAACACAAACGACAACTCTAAGCCATTTATGGGCCACTTGCTCACTGCCAGGCCCTGTAGTAAGCACGTCTGGTAAATGACATCCTGTACCCCTCACAGGAATCCTGAGTATTATCCTGTTTTACAGACACAGCAGTCAGAGACCAGGAGTGACTGAGCCCCCAGGACCTGCAGCTAGTTAGGGGTGGGCCAGAACCCTAACCATGGGGCTGATGCCAGAGGCCAAAGCTCACCGTCTCCCCACCAGGCCTCTCTCTGCTTCCTGCCTCCCCTTCAGATCACACCGAGAGTGCACTGGTTAAACCCTGGAGGCTTGCCTGCTCCCTGAGGTGCCAGGGAAAAGAAAGGGGTTGAGGACAGGCAGGGGGCACACAGCGTCGAAGGGGAGCATTCTGACCTCCACCCCTGCCCCGTCTCCCCAGGCTGCCAGGCCACACCTTCCGTGGCCTCCCAGCCTGGAAGATGTGGCCAGTGGCATTTGAACTACAAGCACTATCATGGTCCTCATACGCACACACGCTGGCTGTTATGCTTTGAATTATGGCTCCCCTGCACCCCTCCCCCGAAAAAGATATGTTAGAGTCCTAACCACCAGCACCTCAGAATGTGCCCTTAATTGGAGATAGGGTCTTTACAGAGGTCATCATGTTAAAATGAAGTCATTAGGGTGGGCCCCAATCCAATATGACTGGTGTCACTATTACGGGAAATTTGGACACACAGACAGACACGCCTAGAGGGAAGAGGATGTGAAGAGACACAGGGAGAAGACAGCCCTCCACAAGCTAAGGAGAGAGGCCTGGAACAGATCCTTCCCTCACAGCCCTGACACTCTGCCAGCACCTTGATCTTGGACATCCAGCCTCCAGAACAGTGAGACAATAAATTTCTGTTGTATATAAGCCACCCAGTCTGTGGTACTTTATCATGGCAGCCCAAGCCGACTAACACACACACACACACACACACACACACACACACACACACACTCACATATGCCCTCTCCCTCCGTCCCAGGCTGCCCAGAGAATTGAAGATCTAGCTGAGGAATCTTTGAAGTCACCATTCTAACCCCATATTGCATGATTTGGAATATATTTTCTCCAGTTTTACAGAAAGGTAGAAAAACAAGGAAAGGATCATTTTAAGATGTAAAAATGTGGCAAAAATGAGAAATGTAGTGAAAATGAGAGAAGTGTTAAAGAGAATTTGGAAATAAAAGTGCCTAGCTCCTGAATAGCTTTCTTGATGTTCCATTCCTTTTTATAAGGCTGTAATCCTCCCTCTGGCCTTCAAGAAAGAAATATAGCAATAACTGCTTGGGGCCAGGCACACGCTCGGCCCCACTGCGGTTTACACGGCTGAGGCTTCCACACACACCCAGCCTGAGTGGACAACGGGCAGCACGTGAAGAAGGCCGACAGCAGGGAAAGGGGTGAACTTTCTTTTATTAATTCATTGAGAGTCATAAAGGATAAATAATGCCTCAGGATCACATACCAAAAAAGTCTAAAATCATGGTCTTTTTTCAAAATTTGGATTAAAATAACAATGTCAACAAGCCCATTATTAAATTAAGGACAAAAATTATTTCAGTAAGAACAACTGAGTAAGAAAAAAATTATCCTAGCTAGATGGGAGAAGAAAAGATCTGATCAGGAGAAAAGGGAATGGGAAGGAGTAAAATGAGGGGTGGGGTCCAGGTCAGAGGGTCTGTAGGAGGGAAGGGAAGGAGGATCCACCAGGAGGGGAGACCCTGGGAAAGGCAGCAGGAGGCAGCAATTCAAAGCAGCCATTGGCAGAGTTCTGGCCGCTGTTCCTGCCCATCTGGGCTGATGAACAATCAGCCCAGCAACTCAGGGGTTCTACCCACTTCAACCTCTGGAAGGTCACACTGAACAGGGTAAATTCTCTGGGCTGTAACAGGGAATTGGACAGAGTCAAGTCTAGGCTGGAAGGCGACACTCCTGAGGTGCTGGCTACATGGATGTGTTCACTTTGTGAAAATTCATCAACACTTATGGTTTGTCCACTTTTTCACACAATTGTTACACTTAAATAATAAGTGCTATGGTCTGAATGTTTGCGTCTCCCCATAACTCACATGTTGGTATCCTAACGCCCAGTGTAATGGGGGTGAAGGTGGGGCCTTTGGGAGGTGCTTAGGTCACGAGGGTGGAGCCCTCACGAATAGGATTAGTACCTAAGAGACCCTACAGAGCTCCCCAGCCCCTTCCACCATGTGAGGACACCACAAGAAGTCTGTGACCTGGAAGAGGGCCCTCACTTGACCGTGCCACACCCTGAGCTTGGATTCCAACCTCCAGAACTGTGAGAAATAAATTTCTATTGTTTATAAGCCACCCAGACTGAATGGACTAAGACAGTAAGTTTAATATGGAATTTCTGTTTACTGGGGAAAAACATCAAGTGCAGGGCTGGCCCTAAGTCCTGGATCAGAGGCTCCCACTTCTTCAGATGGCTGACCAATAAGGCCGGGGACACTGAGGACTCTGGTTTATTTTCTCTCCTTCATAGACAGGACCTTAGGGTCAAAGGGTTTCTTAGTGGCTGTTTGGCCCAAGGGACTGGAACAGAGCCAGGTCTCTGCCTCCCTGGTTGAGTCCCCCCTCTGCCCACCACCCCATTTGAGAAAACCAACCTTCCCACAGCTTCCCTGGGCCCTAGTGCTGCATGGGGTGTGAGCAGCCCAGCCCCTCCCCTGCCCTTACTGGTGTATCCCTGGGAATGTCAATCAACCCTCTGCGCCTCAGTCCCCTTGGTGTAAAAGGATCAGGCCGAGCTACAGGAGTCTCAGGTCTCCTCCAGCTGGAGAGGCTACAGGTCTGGTTGGTAGCTTTCGTCTGTAATCAAGTAAGGCTTCCATCTCCAGAGCCACCGCTGCCCACCTATCTCTTCTCTCTTTTGTTGCCTACAAGCTCATCTCACAAAGAGGCGCTCAGTTTGCTATGTGGTGCCAATCTTTCAAGGTCATGACACAAGTATGAGACAAGATGAACTCCCGCCGGCCAGCACAGGGAACAAAAACACACTCTGAGCTTTGGACAAAAGGCTTTGGCCGAATGAAACCTTAAAACCATCTGTCTGAGGTTTTTTTTACGAGACAGTGTGTCTCATCCTACAGGGGCCGTGAGAACAACGGCCAAGCTATGGTGTGGGAGGCCCCCGGGGTTTTCATCTCCAGCTGCAAAATGCTACACAGCAGCTGGTGGCGATAGAACCATGGAGACCAAGAGAGCCAGCGGATGGGTCCTTGTCACATTTGATTACTGCAGAGCAACCCCCCTCTTGAAGAGTCCTCACTCTCAGCCTTCTTGTTCTGGGTGGGCAGCCGCGGGTGGGCTCAGCAAAATGAAAGCTACCAACTCCTACCCACACTGCCTTATAAACGTGTCCATGAGTTCTGAGGAAGCGGCGGGCCCAGCCCGAAACCAAAGCCACCCACTGATACTCCCCACCTCAGACCAAACAGTTATAGAAAAACCAAAATTGGAAGAGAACAGAAAGATGCAAATGAGTTCTGGATTTAGCAGGCTTCCCTGTCTCACCTGTGGGGTTAGAAGCACCGGGTCATTTGAAAGCCCACCTGGAGCTTGTCACCCAGGGCCCTTAAAGCAGTGCTTCTCAGATTTAACGGGCACAGGAACCAGCTGAGGATCATGTTAAAACGAAGGTTCTGGAGCAGTAGGTCTGCAGTGGGGCCTGATAATTTGCATTTCTAACAAGTTCCCAGGTGATGCGAATGGTGCGGGTCTGCGGACAGTTTGAGCAGCAAGTGCACCGGAGGCCTCGCAGGGCTTCCTGTCTTCAGGAGACGCTGGGGTTGAGACAGTGACCATCGGCCTCGATTTGGCAGATGGGGATGGAGACTGAGATATTAAGTGGTTTGCACAAGACAGTTCAGCAAATTAGTGGCACAACCCAAAACAACTTGGTAAATGCTTAGCGTGTTTGGGGTCACCTGTTCTGGATCAGAAGGGAAGCCAGCAGGCCTTGAGTCTGTCTACGGAAAGGATCAAACCTCTATCCTTTGCTGAGCTTTTACATTCTGTATATTTCTGGCCATAATACTAGATAGTTTATGGTATTTTAATCAGAAAGACTCAGAGTGTCTAATGGTGAGACCGGAAACCTGACACTTTATTCCTGGCCAGAGCTGGGCAGGGTGTACAGTTGCCAGATAAAATGCAGGATGGCCAGTTCAACTTGAGCTTCAGATAAACAAAGTATAATTTCTAGTATAATCATGTCCCATGCATAATCTAGGATATACTTACACACACAAAAAAAGTATTCACTGTTTATCTGAAATTCAAATTTAACTGGTGGTCCTGGATTTTATTTGAGGGACTTAGCAGATAACAGGGTGGCAGGTGGGAATAAGGAGCGAGGGGGTTTGGTAACAAGGCACATTTCCTGCTTCATCGCTGTCCACCTTCAAGAAAACCACAAGGACACAGCGTGGCAGGCTCTCCACCAGGATGTGCAACTGTGCCGTCTCCTTGTTTAGTTCCTAGCTCTGAACGGAGCTTAATCTTCTGAACTAGCTCATTATAATGTGACAAAATCATACATCGATAGCTGGTGTCATGAGGTGAACTGTGTCCCCACAAATTTCATATGTTCAAGTCCTAACCCCCAGCACCTCAGAATGTGCCCTTACTTGGAAATCACCTAAGGGCAGATGTAATTAGTTAAGATGAGGTCACAGTGGAGTAGAATGGGCCCCTAATCCAACAGGACTGATGTCCCTATAAAAAGGGGGAATTTGGACACAGAGATTGACAAGCACACGAAGCAAATGCCACACGAAGATGGGCGTTATGCTGCCACAAGCAAGGAACCAGGAGCGAGGGTTGAGGACCGGGACAGACCCTTCCTAGAGCCTTCAGACAGAGCGT
Source organism: Ceratotherium simum simum (assembly GCF_057802395.1). Taxonomy (NCBI): domain Eukaryota; kingdom Metazoa; phylum Chordata; class Mammalia; order Perissodactyla; family Rhinocerotidae; genus Ceratotherium; species Ceratotherium simum. Next base: position 51,931,431 of record NC_141912.1, read on the forward strand.
GGCCCTGCCGACACCCGTGCTGTGGACTTCTTGCCTCCGGAACTGTGAGATGATAAATTTCTCCACCCAGTTTGAGTTTAAGCCGCCCAGTTTGTGGTGCTTTGTCACCGCGGCCTGATACACAAACGCTGGGGGCTGAAGAAGTGGGGAGAGAAGGAGAGGCGGTGAAGCAGAGCAGGCGAGGAAACACGACATCACCACGAGCTCTTTTCCGTAGAACGCGATCCTCAGCGAGGGAGGACACGGGATTTGGAGATGGTAGACCGCTTTGTCTGGGGATAGTCACTGCTCTACTGAAATTCAAATTTTAGATATGGAGTCGAACAAGTTACACGCTGTTTAAAGAAGAAACCTCAGAAATCAGAATTTACCCAGGTTATGCAAAAAAGGATACCTTCCCGAGCACTTCCAGCCTTAAAGAGATTTGGGGGAGGATTTTAAAAATCACAGCCTCAACAGAGCCGTTATTGTGAACTTTCTCCCACGAGAAGTTTGCTTTCCTTCAGTACTTACAAACCAAATATTACCATCCTGGGTGCGTGATTAAGGAGCTCAAAACGAAATTAAGCAGGCTATTCCGATTCCGTTGTCTCTCTTGATTATTTGCTTGTCATATTTCAAATAGCCCCGAATGGCAAGATTTAAACAAAAGATAGGCTCTTGAGCAATACTTTATCCTCTCTTTCCAAAGTAACTGAAACCTCCTCAATCCAGTATGGACTATAATGCACCTTCACCTGTACCCAGGCCTTGTGTGGCCCGGAGGAGAATTCCAGAAGCAGAATTCAATAACCCCACCCCAGAAAAATGCAAAACCGAGCTGGCTCGGGTCACCCTGGCCTTCGTTCAGTTACTAGAACATGCCAATGTGTTTGTTTCTCACCTGAGGCCTTTGCACACGCTGATCCCTAAGCCTGGAACATTGTTCCTTTTGCCCAGACCTCCTTTCTATCCCTCCGACACAACTTCCCACACACACTCGGCTCAAACGTCAGCTTCTCAGAATCATCTTCTGTCATCACCCTTTTCTTTTTCCTTATCACACAACCTTGTATATTTCCTTCACTACCCTTATCACTAAACTATAATTATTTATTGTGTACTTGTTTTATTATCTCTCCCTCCCTAATCAAAGGTCAAGCTCGATGAGTCAGAGATTAGACGAGTTTTAATGGAATCCTTTTTTTTTTTTTCTGAGGAAGATCAGCCCTGAGCTAACATCCATGTCACTCCTCCTCCTTTTGCTGAGGAAGAGCGGCCCTAAGCTAACATCTATTGCCAATCCCCCTCCTTTTTTTTTTCCCCCAAAGCCCCAGTAGATAGTTGTATGTCATAGCTGCACATCCTTCTAGTTGCTGTATGTGGGACATGGCCTCAGCATGGCCGGAGAAGCGGTGCATCGGTGCGCGCCCGGGATCCGAACCCGGGCCGCCAGTAGCGGAGCACGCGCACCTAACCGCTAAGCCATGGGGCCGGGCCCCAGACACGTTTTACAAATCACTTTACACCCAGGGCCTGGTGCACAGTAGGCACACAAATATTTGTCTGGATTGATCAATTAATTATTTAAAACAAACAAGTGAAGGCATGGTATGATTGACAGAGGGAAGCTCTTTATGCGCAGAACCTCCAAGGGCAGCCCTGGAGCACAGTCTAGGCTTCTCATCCTTGCTGTGAGAGGCATGCTTTCAGGATATGACTTGTCTGCTGACTTCTCCGAGAAAGTGTCAAACTCATCGTCTGATCACGATCTGGCTTTACAAACAGGCCCCTCCTATAATAAAGGCATGCCCTGGTCACACACACGTCAACTGCTGTGACCCCCAGGACGATACATTCTCATGGTAAATTAATAAAGCAGAGTTGGGTTATGATCTAGCATCCGATATAAATTGACTCCGGGGAGAAATGTAATGAAAATACCAGCACAAAATTTGATAGCTGGATATCTCTTTATAAATTAATAAATTAGCATTCTGACCTTAAAAAAAGAAAAAGCCGGGGCCGGCCCGGTGGCGCAAGCAGTTAGGCGCCCGCACTTCGCTGCGGCAGCCCAGAGTTTTCCCATTCGGATCCCGGGCGCGCACCGATGCACCACTTGTTAAGCCATGCTGTGGCGGCGTCCCATATAAAGTAGAGGAAGATGGGCACGGATATTAGCCCAGGGCCAGTCTTCCTCAGCAAAAAAAAAAGAGGAGGATTGGCTTGGATGTTAGCTCAGGGCTGGTCCTCCTCACCAAAAAAAAAAAAAAAAAGAAAAAGCCTATGCATTTTGTATTTACAAAAAGTTTACAAACTTAGGATTTATGGGTCATAAGAATCAGATGACAGAGAGGATTTTGGCAACACATATACAAAACCTTTAAAATGTACATACTACTTGACCCAGAAATTCCAATAGAAATTTATCCTAAGAAAATAATCATGAATGTATGAATGTATGCAAGTTTAGTCACAAAAACGTTTACTGTAGCACTGTTTATAATAAAAATTGGAAACTTAAAATATCCAATAATATGGAATTGGATAGATAACTTGTGGTAATCCCTATTAAGAAATACTCTGCAGCTTTTCAAAATATCTTATTGACTGGAATAATAAAGAATGATATGGAAGAAAGATTCATCATATGCTAACACCAAAAAAAAAAAGGGTTATGAATCAACACTCCAAAACGTTAACTCTAATTTTTGCTGCGTGGTGGGGTCATGTGTGATTTTTATCTTCTTACATTTACCTATATTTTATAAACTTCCTCTGCGAGTCATGCATCACTGATGTAAATGTATTTTGAGAAATGTTTCTTTAAAAATAAATTTTAACCAGTCACAAAAGGACAAATGATTTCACATATATGAGGTACCTAGAATAGACAAATTCATAGCGACAGAAAGAAAGGTGGTTGCCAGGGGCTGGGGTGGGGGCAGAATGAGGAGTTATTGTTTAATGGGGACAGAGTTTCAGTTTTGCAGGATGAAAAGAGTTCTGGAGGTGGATGGTGGTGATGGCAGCTCAACAATGTGAGTGTGTTTAATGCCACTGAATTGTACACTGAAAAATGGCTGAGGGGGTAAATTTTATGTTATGTGTATTTTACTACAATTTTTTTAAAAACTAAAAAAAATTAAATCAGTAAATCCTAAGTAGAGCTGGTCTAGAGGTGTCTAACTTAGTATTAAGATTTTCAAGAGACAGGAGTGGAGAAGGCTAAATTTGACCCTGGACCACATATGGCACTGAGCAAGACAATCCATCATGCCCCCCAGGGCTGGAGCTTGCCCTGGGACGAGCAGTGTTTGCCTTGTTTCCTGACAGTGGCGCTGGCCATGGCCTGGCCTGTCTCTTCTTCCCTGAGCATGGAGTTTTCTTCACAGGTCACGGGTTAAGAGATTTGCCCCCAACGCCCTTCAACGAGTTCCTGATGGAGCCAGGCAGAGAATGGAGTCTCACCCTGAAGTCCAGACAAGTCACCACTCTGCCACAGAATGAAGGACGGGACCAGGTTCAGCTAACACAGGACCAGGTTCCGCTAACACAAATTCCTCTTTTATTCATCAAGAGGGCACCCAGCGCTTTGGAACTGGGAAAGCAGGGCAATGCCTGGTTCCTGGCGGTGGGACCTGAGGGGTCCCCCCAAGGCTGTGGAGCTGTGGGCCAAGGGCTGGACGTGGCCTGCACTGTATCTTAACAGCAGTAGGATGCTGGACACTGAGTTTAAATATCTAAAAAGATCATACAAATACAGAGGAAGGGGAGGTTTCCAAGTCCTCCCAAGCTAACAGTGCCAGGGAAGGACAGAGCCAGTGCTTCTCTTACCTGCTGTAGGCACGCTAACGTTATACTGAGGTAAAATAAATAGGAAGGCAGTCTTGGCGGTGACCTGTAAAATAAAGGAAAAAGGTTCCGATTTAGCTTCTTGCTCACATCAAAAGAAACTAGTGGAGCCTGCGACCAGCCCCCAGGGCCCCCTTTACGTCTCAGACCCACTGGCCTCTCCAGTGAGGGGTTTTACCTAACACAGAGGTAGCACCAGGTTTGCTCTGTTTCTTTAATGACATCCCTCCCAATACCTACACAAAAACAAACAAAGCAATCCCGGGCCCTGGATGGAATCGAGACCTGTGCTCGCTGCAGGTGGAATGCAACAAGCTGTGCTCGGCCGGCTGAGAGCTCACAGGCTAAGGGTACAAATCCGTCTGCCATTCATTCATTCATCCAACCATCCACTCATTCATTCAAGTATTTACTAAGTTAGTTCTACATACCCAGCATTGCGGAAGATGGAAACCAGCAGATGAGGTCACAGCCTTCAAGAAGCTTCAGACCTAGGTTTCCCCAGCACATTGGTTGACTGCACACTGCACAGCAGCCCCAAAGTCTAAACCTGAGCTTCAGAAACTGAGAATTCCAGCTGCTAATTTCACATCTACCTTCCTGTGGGGCACGGGGCAAGCCATAACACCCCACACTGCAGGTTTGTTTATTTCGAAAGCTGCTTTTAAAATCTTAATTGTGCCGTGAAAAATCTGCGGTTGTCACCTGGTTATTAATGGCCAAACCAGTACTCTGGCAGTTCAGCCTGCAGGGGAGAGATTCCAAACACGGGGATCCAAAGCCTAGACTCAAGAATCGACTGCCTGGGTTCATGTGCCACCTCTGCCATTTGCTGCTGTGTGACCATGAGCAAGTCACCTTACCCCTCGAGCCTCCACTTCCTGGTCCAGAAAGCAGGGACATTTGTAGGACCCCAGCTGGTCTGGGTGGTGCTGGCCCAGCTGTTGGTGGTATCTGAGGCTCCCCAGAGGTTTCTGATGTGCAGCTGGGGCTGAGCACCACTACCCACACAGTTCTGGAGCATGTGCGGAGGCCAGGTGAGAAGGAGGCCTCTGGAGACACCTCATCATTAAAGAAAGAGTTACGGGTCCTCCTCTGCACAAAAAGCTTTGAAGGACACACCGTGGGTGTGAGGGGAAACACTCTGGGCATGGCAAAAGCAGCATGCATCATTCCTGACAGCCCAGAGGGAGGTCACTGTGCTGGCCTAGCCTAGAGAGACCACCCTCCCCATTACAGGGCAAAACTCCCCCCGTCAACAAGCCCCGTTTCTCTGCAGTGGGGGGTCATTTGCTCTTTGTACCTAGTGATGCACGAGCCTTCCCATGTCTTTGCGCTGCTGCCTTAGCCGTGTTCTGTCAGGCTGGCAGGGACGAAGTCCAATGGGACTAGGCGAGAAGGCGCTCTGGGAACACAACACCCTATCTGGATACACAGGTCTTCCCTCTCCCCACTCCACAGCCTTATCACTTTGGTGCTCAAGACCTTTTCCAGTGTGTTCCTGACCTCCCTTCCAGCCCAATCACCTGCACAGTCATGTGTCACTTAATGACGGGGACACGTTCTGAGAAATGTGTCGTTAGGTGATTTCATCATTGTGCAAACATCATAGAGTAACTTACACGAACCTAGATGGTATAGCCTACTACACACCCAGGGTGTATGGTACACATCTTATGGGACGTCCCCTGTGGGATGTTGGTGACCGAAACTTCGTTATGTGGCCCATGGCTTTATTTCTTTAGAACAGACATACTTTGTTTCAGCCAAAATGTGCCGCTCACCCTTTGCCGGTTTTAGCCCCTCTCATTTTGTACCCGACTTCCATACCCTCCCCCACAAAGCAAAGAAAAAGCTCCACTGATCAGAACCTCGCTCATCCTCCGTAACCCAGCTCAACTGCCCCCCGTCTGCGAAGCCTGCCCCCTGGTCACCACACTCACAGGGGCTCTTCCTCCAGAGCCTCAGGACCACACCCCACTGTGCCACCATTCCATGCAGTTCTCCTCAGCGTCACTCCTTGAGGGCAGGGGCTGTGCTGCCTCACCTTCCCCCACACCCTGCTCAAGTCACTACCCCAGGTGCTCACAGGAAGTGCTCAGTAACCGCTCACTGAAGAAGACGCAAGTCAAAAGCCGAGTCTGCGCTGGCTCGCTTCACTCCAACGTACTGTTCCCAAATACAAACTGTATCTGTCTTTAGTGGGAGCAGCCCCAGTGCTGTCCCTCCAGCTGTCCTCTCTGTCACCTCTGTCACCACAGCCTTGAGACTCGTCTAGCTGCCAAACCACCTAAACCCAACCCCTGCCAGCTCTGTCATGAAGGCCCCACCACCACCACCACTCCAGCCACAGTGGTCTCCCCAACCCCCCAACTCCACACACGCTGGTCATCCTTGACCTGACCACCTAGCTCTCTACATCGCCTGCCACGACTCCTTTGAGGGTACACCTTGTCTTCTCAGGCTGAAATCCCTGTGAGGGAGGATCAGAGGAAATGGAAGAGAGGAAGGAGAGAGGAAAAGGCAGGCGGGCAGGCAAGAAGGAAATATTTACCAAACACTGTGCCATGCCCCAGGCACACATCTCTCACTCAGTTTCCTTCAGGAAACACACTCGTCCTTTAAGGCCATGGGGCAGAGTGGACCTGCGTGGGGTTTTGGCCCACCAGCATCCATTCCTCCCTTGCTAACAGCACCCAAGTTTCCTGAGGAAACACCTCTCCCCAGCTGTGGGAGCACAGGGTGTGTGGGGGTCACTGTGGTGGCCACCTCCCTCCTAGAAGGATGAAGGGGCCAGACCCTCTCTCCAGGACAGAGGCCAGCCAATCGGACACCCTCTCCTGGGCTCTGAATCTTGGGCAGGAATGGAGGAAGTGCTGGTCAGTGCCGTGTGCCTGCCCAGATGCTTCCACTGTGGTCCCCACAGCCCTGCCCCTGAAGTGCCCCAGAGCCCCATCAACTGTGGGAACCCCCAGAGCACTCCCTACGTTGGCCAGAGTCCATTTCTAAGATACATTATTATTCAACGTGTAGAGTGCTGGTGTTCAATCCTGGCTACATATTTGAATCCCTGGGGGAGCTTTTAAAATCTCTATGCCCAGGCCATCCCCAGCCAATTAACCAGACCCTTTGGGGCATCAGCATGTCATCAAGCTCCCCAGAGCATTCCAACATGTAGCCGAGTCCAAGAGCCATTTGTGCAGAGACTGTTCCTCATGCTCTCAAAGCAGGCTCCTCTGGTCAGTCTGTCTTGGAACCTTCTCTGTGTCCTTCATAGAATTTATTTTTTAAGTAAATTTTTATTTTAACTTCAAGAGAAATACACATACTTTAAAAAACTGAAACAATCCAGAATACGTACGAAAAACCTAATATTCACTCTATGTTCTTTGCTTTTTTCCCCTTCTCCAGACCATATTCATGTCTCCCTCTGCATGTTCGGTGTCAATTCTCTGAGAGCTTTTCCTATGTGTTTATCCATGTGGAATTTATTTAATTTTGGCATTATAACTTGGACTGTGTTTACTGACACAAGGGATTAAAGAGTGAAAAAATTTTAAAAGAGCTACGACTTATTAAATAATATTTAAATTACTTTTTTAGCTCTGTTAATCAATGGCTGTTGCACATCATACAGACCAAGGTACAAATCTGTTCAACATACATGAAAGTATCCAAGTACAGTTACATATAAAAATGCGGGTGTCAACTTTTTATTTACTAATGCCCACATATAAATGAGTGGTTATATACTAAAACCTTCCTTATACATACTGGTGCTTTTCATTAATATTTCCCACAGGGTCACCCCTAATGTTTAACACTGAAAAGCTCAACCAAATAAAACAGGCTCTGCGGGAGTGTACATAAACGTATAGAGTCTGCTGTCCTTTCTTCTCAGAATAATCCCACCTTCTTTTTTGAAAGGAAGGTAGACTTTTGGTCTATGGGCTCTACATATATTCTTGCCCTACTCCCACATATTCAGTCAATTCTCGTTCTTCCCAGTGGTTCTGGTCTATGAAGTCACTGTGAACACTGAATTAGGGGATCCTCAACCACCGCTCCCGGGAGAAATACAGAGTTAGGTTCCGACAAGTCTCTGGTGACAACATTTCCATCAACTGATCAATATATAACCTTGCTTTATGTGTTTTTGTTTAGACGCTGTCTTCGATATCTGCTGTTGAAGCATGAACACTGAACTCACGGCCAGCAGCCCTGTGACTCATGTTGAAGGAAGTTCATCTCACACACGTATGTTCTCGGGAAGGCATGTCACAGCCTCCTTGCACTTAGGGACACCTGACAGCACTTCAGCACCAGGCTTGAGGGCCGCTTTAAAAAGTAAAATCACCAACAAAAAGCACAAAAATGAAAAAGGTGTGGCACTACACAGACTATAAAAAGGATGCTCATCTGTAGCAGGAGAGCTGAAACAAGGCGGCAGAGTGTCCTCCCATTTGACCTCAGCTGGGAACATGCTCATCGGGAGACTCAGATTTTTCACCACTCTGTGCAGTCCACAAGTGACCGCCACACCGCTGTGAGTACTGATTTTGAGGTTACAAATAAATTTTAGGGAGTAGGAGCGTTGGCGGATAGGCAATCTGCGAAGAATGAGAATTAACTGTATTGGGGTAAACCCAAATGCAAGCTCCCTGAGGGCCAAGATTTCTTCTTTTTTAACACCTTTATTGAGGTATAAGTTACACACCATAAAATTCACCCATTGTAAGAGTACAGCTTTATGGGGTGTATCTTTGTTTTTAAACTCTCTCTTTGCTGGAACATAAGTTCTAGGAAACTGGGGATCTTACTTGTCTTGATCATCTTCAACCCAATCTCATAAATACCTATTTGATGAACTAATACTGCAAGCAGCTGTAATATTTGGTAACCACAGACAAATGCTTAACAAATGCTTTCTGAACACAATTCTGAGAAGAGAACAGGATCTAGGACTCTGATTAAAGCAAAAATACTAGATTCCAGTATTTTTCCATTCCTACCCCCCTGGTAGAAGCAGCAGGTCATTCCAAAACGTGAATCTTTCTTTGTCGACAGCCATGCTTGCTCCCACTTTACCAAGTCTCAGCAAGATGGTGTCAGTTTCCACGTCTTATAGATGAAGAAGCTCAATAAAGCTGGGGCACAGAGAGGGCAAGTGGCCTCCTAAGACCTCACACCTTTACAAGCAGAAAAAGCAACATTCAACTTGTTTTTTTAAAAATCTGTTCCAAAAACAAATTTAGGATACACGGAATACGGCACATAAAATGGAAGGCAACACGAAATGGAAGCAGGAGAGGACCAAGAAAAATATATCGAAGGCAAAGAGACGGAGCAAGGAATGAGGCTGATCTACAAAACTGCATTCCATGAAGTTCTACTCATTGGCTAAAGGTGGCTGGAAATTTGGCTCTGAGCTTTCTGGAAGCCATATGAAGGAGGAAGGGGCATCAGCTCCTGGATTCACCACGTCCGTTAGTTAAAAAAACAGAGACTGCTCAAAAAAAGCAGCTCTACTTCTCCAGCATAAAAACCACTCTCTGTGCTTTAAGAAGTCCTTTGGCCCCAAAACTTCCCTCCATAACCCTCTCCCAACTTCAGACCAGGGACAAAACGACTAACAAGCTCCTCTCTGCATGCGCTGGTTTGGTTCACGTAGCGCAGAGGGCTGAAACAGGAGCCTATTAAAAATGTCATTCCAATTATGTCCCATCCCTCTAAGGCTGTTTATAGGACACATTATTGGGTTTACTAGCATTTTAAACGCCAGGCTCGGTGGGTGAAGGGTTAAAAGTGACAATGTGCTAATACACTAACGCAGAGGGAGAACACTCAATGACGCAGGAGGGATCACGTCCCTCTTTCTCTCTCTCTCACGCACACACAGAAAGCTTCATTGAACTTGTAACTACAACAGAGCATCAAGCACAAAGGCAGTGACATTGAGCGTGCTTGTGTAGCTATAACAAAACCAAAACCGTTCCACATGCCGCATTCTATTAGGGGCACACGAGTCTGAGCTCTTGGGTGCAACTAGACCAAGGATGCTGGTGAAACAGCTGCTTCCAGCAAAGCGAAGTGTGCTAGGATGCCAGTCGCAGTTCTGCTCTGGGGCAGCTGGGTGACCACAGGCAAGTTACCTCTCTGGACCCCAGTTTTTCACCCATTAACAACTGTAATGGCCATTAAGGTTATCATGTGCTTACTCAGAGCCAGGCACGGGTCTAAGTGCCTTACATAAATTATCTCGTGTAATTCTCACAATGACCCTGTGAGGTAGATACTAATAATATCCCCATTTTACAGATGAGCATGGAAAGGATAAGGCTAACTCAGGTGATCAGAAGGGATGTTCTTAAAGGTCCTCTCCAGCCTCAGCTCCAACAGGCTATCATTTCCTGATTCCACTTATTTGTCAACACCAAAAACACAGCGTTACACTGACAACCTGCTGAGAGGTCTTCCCTAAAGTTTAAAATAGACTACTGCTTCTCTGCCTCGTGAAGACGAGGTCCAGGTATCATCCATGTCTGAGAAAGCAAGAAAATAAGGCCTCTCGAGTTAACCCGCCAGCCTGCCACCCACCGACACTGGGCATACCCAGGCTTCCGAATGCCCCAATCTGTTCCCTTTTCACTGCAAGTTGATATCTGGGCACCAAAGACAAAAGAGAAGAGCTGTGCTGGAGGCAGGCCCATCGCCTTCTTTTAAGTAGGTAACGTACTCGATCTTCTGGTTTGGTTTATTCCGTTTATTTCTGGGTAGACACAGCCACATGGTGGCACTTGGAAGGGGCTGTGTTTGCAGACCAGCCACCGAGGACAGGATGGGGGATGAAGCCTCTGCTCCAAACCGCTTCTGTCCCATGGACACCACCACTGCCACCCCAGGGCTGAAACACCAAGCGGAGCACGTGGCCGAACTGTGACCCCCCCATGACGGACAGCGAGGCGGTTGCTACCTTCTTCCTCGGAAGCACAGGTAGAGCCAAGAGGAACGTCCTCTCCCCCAGCGCAGCCTGTTCTCAGGAAGACAAATGGTCTCCACTCAGACTTTCCCAAAACTGACTTGGCATCTTTCTGCTGACGCAGTGGATGGGAAAATCTCAGTCAGACAGGAAAACACGTGAAAGTCATGCCCAATCGGTGGGGCAGTGGCTTTCTGTAATAAAAGAGTCTCAGCCCTTCTTTCCTGAACCGTTCGCTCCCCGAAGTTCTCGCTCCAGGAGAAGCCCGGGAGTCGGGCTCATCAGCTGCACGTGTGTTCTTACGGCCGGGACTCGACGTTCCTGGGTTTGCAGCCCCTCTGTCACTCAATAAATGGCGGATACAGCTGAAACAAAGATGCTTGTCACTCCTGCTTTCTGAAATTCTCCGTTTTGGTGACCAGAGTCTGGTTGGGAGGCCTGAGCGCCTGAAACCAGGGGGCAGAGTCCTGACGGTGCCTTCCTGTGTGGCTTTTAGCAACGTCCCGAGATTCTGGTTTTCTCACTTGAAAAACTGCCTTGATATAAGAATGAGGCTAAGCTAAACACACACACACAACAGATTCTCTATGAGCCATGTTCACACGCTGAAAAGACTCACCATTAACAGTCCCGAATGCAGTTTACATTGGATTGGAAATGACAATGTACATTTATGAGAAAAACCCATAATCAGAACAGCCATGATAAAATTATATTACTTGCTTTATTATATTCATCAGTCTTAAAGCCTAAACTTTATATCGGGATAAAGAGGAATTTAGAAAGGGTCACTTAGTTTTAAAAATTTTTTTAATTTTTTTTTAAATTTTTATTTTTTAAAAAAAGACACATACGAAGATTGAACTTGCCATGCTATCCATCCCCAATCTGGGAAGTCAATCCACTCCTGAAAAACAGGAGGTGGCCTCGAGACAGTGCTTCCCACTTCCTTGATCTCCACCACTTCATTAAGACTCTAAGAAGACGGCACATTTATGCAACCTATGCTTGCACAGATTGAACTTGACCTACCATGTGCCTTAAAGATAACCTTAGATAAAATACATGTATTTGCATAAAATAAATATCTTTCTTCTCTGAAGGTCTTAATATACATACCTTCATCTGTCCCCTTAAAAGAGCCCTGATCAATATTTCTAACACTCTTACTTGATTATATACTTCACTCTCCTTCACCTGCTCCCAACAACTTTGCCCTTATTTGGAAAGCATAGCCTACTCATAAACCATTCCTCATGGAAGCTAAAAATTTAATAAAGATATAGAAGTGCTCACATAAAATAATTGTTTAGAATATCAATGTTCTTAAAATGTATTTCTCTCGCACTGCATAGCAGAGTTCAGATTATTGGTTGCATTGTGGATATTCCTAAAACACACACACACTGGTTGGGAAAAATATTTTTAATTTTGGCCAAAAGCCACCTGCTCAGATGCAACATCATCTTAAAAATAAATTAAAAATCAGGGCCGGCCTGGTCGTGTAGTGGTTGGGTTTGCACACTCCGCTTTGGCGGCCTGGGGTTCGCAGGTTTGGATCCCAGGTGCAGACCTACACACGGCTCATCAAGCCATGCTGGGGCGGCGTCCCACAGGCAAGGTAGAGGAAAACTGGCACAGATGTTAGCCCAGCGACAACCACATCACAGTGTGGTCTTAGCCACAGGTTTTAAAGAAGCTTCAGCTCCATGAGGCAGGGAGCACAAAGGGAGGGGGTAATGCTAATTGTCACAGATGTGTCTGCGACAGCCCATCACTCGTCACTGGCAATCATCAAGAGTGGGTGCCAGGAAGAATCATCCCCAAGGAACTTCTGGCATTTCCCGGTATTTGGGGAAATGAAAGGATTACTCCCAAGACCCAGGGTAGCTGGACCAAGCGGGGCCCAGGTGCATTTGCCTTCATTTGCTTGTTTACGCTTAGGGAAGGAAAATACAGGCAGACGGCGATCTACTGCAACCATTTTTGATTATTCTCTACCACCTGGAAAGTTTCCTACTCAGACATCAGCCTGTCGATCCCCATGTTTTGACTGAAGAGCCAGGCATGTGGAGTAGAGCTTGCTGGAAAAGTGAACTGCGAGTTTACAGGGATGGAACAAAGTGAAGCCGTCTCCAGGGGCCATAAACCACGTCTGTCAGCAGGGCTGCCAGCTGATTTGCACAGGGAGCCTTCAGGTTCCCCTAGGAATCTGTGTCAGGGCACTTAGAGAGAGGCCCTAACCCGGGGTGTCCACCCCCGCCCACATCTAAACTGAGTGAACTAGGGCTGGAAGGCAAACAGATGAGTTTTAAAAAAAGCCATTCTGTAGGAATTTTAGACGTGGGATCTCTGATGTCCTAGTTTCCACACACCCCTACTCCATTGGGGCAGGAAAGAGATTAAGTGCAGGGTCCCAGGGAATGGGCCACCGTGGTACCATTCTGATACCAGGAGGAGCCTTCCTCTCCCCCACTCAGCAAGAAGCGGAGGTCAGGCCGGGAGCTCTGCTCTTGCATCTTGATTCTGAATCACCTTAGCTCCCAGCACTCTCTGCGCTACAACAATGCACCCCACTCCTGTGGGACGTGCATGAGAACCCCACTCTGGGCTGGCATCCAGCCCTCTCTGCATGGGTCTACAAAGACCTGCCAAGCACCACCTGCACGAGGGCACCTGGTAAGTAGAACTTGATGATGATGATTCGATTCAGGTGAATTAAATCAAGGCCAAGAAGGTTAATGAAAAACATCCAGCACTCTAATATCCCTGCTCCTCAGCAAATAACATTCACAAGGGATGTGCTGAATCGTCTTCAAAGTGAAGGAAAATAACAACATAAAAGGCAAGAGTTCCCAGAAAAATGTGCTACAGATAAACAGAAAAGACAAATCTAACCCCAAAGGCCTGGGCTGAGGTAAACACTACCCAAGCTTTGCCACAAACCAGTCCCTCCACACCCCTAAACCAAATAAACAGTCTAGGAAAATGCTGATATTTAGGTTAAAAGCCATATTCCAAGATATTTCTCTCCCTTTCTCTCTCTCTCTCTCTCTCACACACACACACACTTAGATATAGCTGCATACATTATTACAAAATCTTGTTTTACTAATTGAAAGTGGAGTTTTAAATAACATCTAAAAATCTGAGGGGCTTTTTCTCAGCCCGGCAAGGCCAGTCTCAATCACAGCCCCTCAGCACCCCAGGAGGCTGGCTGTGACCCCACACACAGCAAAAGCAGCCCAGGAAGAAACAAACCTCAGCGGGACAGGCTAGATCCCCAGTCTGAGCTCAGCCCGTCCTTGGAGGTTGACAGGAGGCTGCGGCACCCACATCCGGGGCTCGAGGTGCAACACCCCCTCTGCTGATGAATCCGGGCCTCGGAGCAAGAGCCAGAAGTCCAGGTGTCCCCCACCCAGGCCCGCTGGGCAACTCTATTTCAGGCGGACACAAGAAGGAACAGGAACTACCTGGGACACTGGTGACCTTAAGCTTTGGCCAAGAAGCACAGATAATCTTTACACGAAACAATCGCACAGTGAGAGCCGAAGGAGGGGAGGACACAGACACACACAAAGGGGGAGGGAAGAGGAAAGCGCCCCCTCTGCCAAGGCCTTGTTGGGGCGGTGAGCGAGATTCGGTTATCTGCAGCCCTGCTCTGTCCCCTCCCTGTCTATGCACCCTGAGGCAGGGACCAAGGCCTTGGCCTGCAGAGGGCAGATGAAAGAACTACCCTTGAGAGCTGTCTCGGCCATCTCCCCTGACTGCCCTGGGGAAGACGACACATCCACCCTCCTAAATGCCCTGTTCCACAGTCCTCCGTGACTCCCCAGTGCCTCGGAGAGGATCAGGACCCCGGCCTGGCATCCCAGACTCCACAGGTACCCCACCTCACCCTTCTAAGCTTTGCCCCCTCAACTCCCAGACACGGGAATGCCCCCTACCCCCCACCCCTACACCATCCCAGGTAGGAAAGGCACCACCCAAATCTGGAGCCCAGTCAGACAAATCGGCATACAAAAGCCCATTTACAACACAACAAAATCATCGTTATTAGAGGGTAGCGCAGGCAGTTCAGGAGGCCAGAGGGGGGCCCCAGCTGAGACAGGGACTGAGCCCCGCCTCCTATGGAGAACATCACCAAGGAAGTTCTGTCCGCCTGTGTCGTAAAGGGATGGACAGGCCAAAAGGAGGAGGGAAGGGGGCTGCGTGCACTAGGGTAGAGAAGCAGGAGAGAGGTGACTTCTGGGGAAAATGACTGGACTGTGTGTGTGTGGAAGGTGACAGGGCTGGAGGACCAGCAGGAACCAGGTCTCTGAAAGGCCTTCGGGCAGGAATCAACAGTGGACTCTGTCCTACATGCAGGAGGTGGCCACTGACGAGTGCGAACAGGGGATAAGGCGATGAGACGGCCCTGGCAGAGAGCTCCTCTGCTCACTGTGTAGAGGACCGGCTGGGCAAGAGGAGGGAGGCCAAGCAGCGTGGAGACCAGTTGGGAGGGAGCTTGCTGTGAGAAGGGCTAACGCAGGCCTGGACGAAGGTAATAGCAACAGACGCAGGACACCGTGGGGCGATTTTCAGAAGACTTGAGGCACGATAAATTAAGGTGAGGGAGTGGTCAAGAGTGGGGCTCAGAGGCCTGGCCCCATGGCAGAGTGGTTCAAGTTCCTGGTGCTCGGCTTCAGCGGCCCGGGTTCGCGGGTTTGGATCCCGGGCACGGACATACTCCACTCGTCATCGGCCATGCTGTGGCGGCATCCCACATACAAAACAGAGGAAGACTGGCACAGATGTTAGCTCAGGGACAATCTCCCTCAAGCAAAAAAAAAGGAGGAAGATTGCCAGCAGATGTTAGCTCAGGGCGAATCTTCCTCACCAAAAAAAAAAACAAAACAAAACACAAAACGTGTAGGTGTTCAGAGAGTATTGTGGATGGTGGTACCATCAATCACAAGGAAAAACAGCAGCAGTCCAGGGCTGGGGGGGAAGGGGAGAAGGAGACTGAGAAGGACAAGTCAGAGGCCAGAGGAAACCCAGGGGGGCCCAGCAGCCGAGGGAGGATGGCACTGCGAGGAGTCAGTGCGAGCTGGGCGGACCTCCAGGGAGAGCCAGGCAGCCTGGGACTGAGGTGCGAGCTGCACTGGGGCAGTGGTAATTTTTTCTCTGATGGGTCCCAAGTGGCTGGAACAGTGCTCGGCTCACAGTGGAGCCTCAATCAATGTTTGTGGAATGAATGAAAGCATGAAGAGTCCATCAGATTTGGGGACCACAAGGTCACTGGGACCCTCGCTGAGTAAATGTTGGAGGAAAAGAGGGGGCAGCAGCCGATGCGCGTGGGTGCACGTGAAGCAGGAGAGTGGAGACTGAAATCTGGACTGCTTGCTGGGGCAGCCGGGAGACAGGGGCTGAGAGGTCAGGGACGGATGGAGAAGCCAGAACCAACGTGTGGTGAGGAGAGAGACCACGGGGAGAAAAGTGGTTGGATATGCAGAGAAGTCGGGGGAACTGGAGAGAATATATCAACTCAAGGGGTATTTCTTCAGGAAATGAGATCCAGGAGCACAGGAGAGGTGCCCAACGGGGAGCAGCAGCCCTGGGCGGCTCCCCACCAGACTCCACCGCCTCCCCAGGTCACCAAGATCTCTGCTCCCTCTGAAGTTCTGATACTTGTCCAGATACAAACACTAGATACAGAGACGATGCTCAATCAAAACTCCTGGACCTGATGTGATTTAGAGGAGGAAACAGGAAGGTGAAGAGGAATATGGAGGACCTGGGAGAGAGGCAAAACCAAAACGCACACCCCCCATCATATTCACAACAGGACTAGGAAACGCTTCTGCTATCTATTTAGTCAGTTCTTTTGAACCGGTGCCACACTGCCCCTCTCAGCAGGACTTTTGTTTCACTCATTTCCCGAGAGGGAGGGCCACCTGGACGGATGTACATTTCCCAAGAGGATGGCTGCTCAGCGGGTTCCAAGGTGGGGAAGCGTTAGGGTGCCGGCCAGATGGCCATCAGGAGGCCTCCAGCTTCCCATCGGTCTGTCAGCCTTTCCTGTCTCTGGCCGAACTGATGGGGTTCAGAACCAGAACCCTCAAGCACGCAGAGAAGCATCTGTCCGTGGGCTGGGGTCCATGTTCTGAGGCCTGCAGTGACTGCACCACAGCCACCGGCTTGATTCCAGGGCCTTCTCGTGGATCTTGAGAGAAGATGGCTACACCAGGTTTTCCAAACCGATCTGCCAAGGAAAGCATTAGAAGTGTGTGTGCACGTGTGCGTGTGTGCAAAGCTGGCTGCTGAGGCACTTTCACACCCCCAGAAACAAGCCTTTGTTTAGCACAGTCTCTAGAAAAACCGAATTGAAAATACATAAAATCAACCCTTCAATCACAAAATATTTACTGAGTGCTCGCTCTGGGCGAGGCACAATGCTACAGGAGATGAAAAAAAAATTATACGACCAACCTCTTTCCCTGAAAGGCTCAGAGCCAACATCAGGAGCTGGGCTATCAATCTAGTCCAACTCCCTTATTTCAGAACTGATAACACTGACCACCCTTCACTGGACACTTACGGCAAGCGGGCAAGGTCGAGGCACTTGACAAGACCACCTCATGTAACCCTCAACACCCCTGTAAGGAACACCGACAACTACGGTGTGAGGTCATTAAACGCTACATACCCGAGGTTACCTCATTTACCCTCCAACTCGAGAAGGAACTACTGCTGCTACTACTATTTCTGAGCGCCTACCACATGCCAGGAACTGCTCTAAACGTTTACAGAAATTAACTCCTCTAATCCTCCCAGAGGCCCCATGATACAGAACAAGTGAGGCACAGAAGGCTTAAGACTCTTGCCCAAAGGCACACAGCCAACAAGCCCCAGAGGTGGGAGTGGAAATCAAGATCCATCAGACTGTGACGTCTGGATTCTTAACCACCATGCTACCCGAGCGATGTGCCTGAAACTAATGGTCAAAGCGAGTCTGTGACGCGGGAAGAGTTAGTTTTAAGACAACAAGATGTCAGGAATTGGGACACAATCAGGCAAAGGAGAAGTGGCGGCTCTCCCCCTTTCTCAAGGCAGAGACCATGGCTTTACTCATCTCTGTGCCCCCACGGTCCTTTGCACAAAGGAAGGACTCAGTAAAGTGCTCCGAGTTTGGAGATTTACGGATCTCCTCTGGGAAGACTTCTGGGAGAGGGTGAGCTGAGCCAGAAAGATGTACAGAGAGTGGATAAGTAGAAGAGAGCGGCAAGGGTTAGAACAGGGTCATGACGGTGCTGAGAAAGTACAGAAGGAGGCCGCAAGATGGCGAGGCTTAGATTCATGTGGTCACGGTGGCTTTGGGGGACCACCCACTGTGCGGGCCAACTTTAGTTCTCAGCTGTCCCCTCGTGTTTCAAACTAGCTAGTCCAAAACGGGACGAGGAAAGGAAATCCGGCCCTCGGACCCCTTGAAGCTTTCATTCATTCATTCATTCTAAAAGCTACTGGGCCCCCAAGTCAACTGGCTTTGCCTACTGAGTCCATCAGTAGGGATGCTGTCTATTCCAGCACAGAGGGCATTTCAAAACCTTGCTTCCCAAAATCATTCAAGCCAAAATAAAGAAACAATTGCTTCCCTCAAAGTAAGGGAGGCAACATTGTAATATAAAAATTCGAACTCTATTTCTAGCCACAAACGCTAAAAACTATCCCATATATCATAATTTACCAATTAAATTTTATCAGTTACCTAATGGACAAGCGAGTCTGCGCTCATCCATGTGAAACTGTCAAGGAAGTAATTTCCTGTTGGCTACAGACATCCAAAGACTAGCGGTAACTGGACACAGCGATTAGAATCCCACTTATGCTGCACTGGAAACTCATGTTGGTCCCTGAGGGCCGAGTGTGCAAAGCACTGGGGTAAGAGAAGGAAATGGGTTTCAGTGGTCCTGGAGTATTACCTAACTAGCTGCAAAAGACGGAATTGGAAGCATCTAATGTGCTGCCACTTTTAAGAAGCAAAGGTGATCCTGGTCTCACCAGAGATCAGGGCAAGAAGTAGCGTAAAGTAGATGTTACACCATTCGGCTTGTTGCAATCAGGAAACATCTGTCCAAAAAGCCTGATGTCAGAGGTTGTAGTATTTCAGGAGCATTGGTCCTGCTGTGCCACCCTTTCCGATCGCCTGTGGGAGCAAATGGGGCTGGATTCAAATAGGAGATAGGGCAGAATCTGTTAAGGGCTACCGGGCTGGATAATTCTCCACCGTGCCCTGTGTCCCAGAGCAGAGAGCGGATGACCTTCATGGAGTGCATCAATGGGCTTCCTGGTCCTCTGGCTTCAGCTGAAGCTGCAGGACAATAGAGGGCACCAGGAGGGTGTTCATTCCCTGGACCCCTCCCTGCTGGGCAGGTGGGGTAGTGACACGATCCTCTCCCAAGGTCCAGCCCCTGTCCTTCAGCCACAGCTCGCTGGCATCACCTCTCCCTCCTCCTCGCTCTCTCCCTTACATCTTAAGAAGTTCTGTATCCACGCCACCCCCTTCTCTTCAGCCTTAGGGCTATCTCCTCACTTTTGCAAGCCTTGGATGCTTTACCACCCCTTATCTGTTTCCCCATCCAGTCCACACCCTTATTAATAGGGCCTTCCAGAACCTTTCCCTAATTACCCCATCTGTTTCCTGTGGGACCCTGACTGATGCAGTTATGCTCCTCAATGAGAGGCTTACTACTAACACCACATGATAATAATTAACCTCGTCAATACAACCGCTGGCACGGGGCACTTCAAATCAGCAAAATTCTCTCCCATCCATACGTGCCGGGAATATTCTTCAGGAAACCAGTGGGAGGCGGACAAACAGCCACTCTCTAAGGGTCAGCTAAGTTCTGATGACCAGCAATGCTGACAACCAGCAGAAACAGCGCTCTTTGTGCAGGACGCCCTGGGACTGGCTTCTCACAAACTCCGATCAAGACAAACCCCCACTGCGGATCAGCGCCCACCTGTCTGAGTGTTTCAGGGACCTTTACTGAGGACCGATGAGCGGGACGCAGGCCCTGAGGACACCACTGACCTCTGGCTGTAGTAACGTCCCCCGGGCCTGGCTTCATGAACATTCAACTACATAGCTTTTAGTATTGATTTTGGAAAATCATGCCCACATTGAATGGGCACTGACTTTATACTGACCAATAATGCCTTGTAAATAACATCTGCTCTGCTGCAGCCAGGAAGCCCGAGGCTCTTTGCCTGCATGTGCTCAGAGCACCGTGGAAGGGGTTACTTGGGTGCAAGGGATGAGCCAGGGAGTCCCCAGCCCAGTCCCTCCCCTGACACAAAGAGATTCTTTTCCCTTCTATTTTTTCAAGATGGAGCAGGAATCAGAGGGAGGGTGGGCATGAGGGGGAGGGTGAATGAGGGAGGAGGGAGAGTCTGCAAACAAACGGGCCACTTATCTGGGGCTGTCTTTCTACCTTTCCCTACAGCTGAGCAGCCCGGTGGCAAGTTGTCTGCCAAGCTTCCCCGCCCGTGTAAACACTCTGGCACCAGCTGGGGTTTGGAATCTGCTGAGTCTCTGCCAGCTGGCGACCTGCAGATGGGTCAGATTAAAGGAATGCGTAATGAGTGAGGGGGTGGGAGACAGAGGCTGTATTTACACCGATGGGGTCTGCAGGGGTCAGTAAGACATTGGCCAAAGGAGGCTCTGGAAGTGGAAAAATAAGAAGAGAGGAAAGGGGTTTGCATGTGCCCAAGCACCACACCCCACACAAATGGCCCAAGGCTGTTATGTTCATTTATTTTTTTCCTTTTAAAAACTGACTTCTTTGTCTCCCTCTCAGTCCCCCTGCACCCCCCCAACATCTCCCAAACCAATTACACACAGCCCTTTGAAAGGTTCTCAGCTGGCTGCTCGAGAAGTCTCAGCGTGATCAGACAGCACAGACACTCAATCCTCTGCGATCCCAATTTGGGAACGTTAACACGGAAACCCAAACCACGTGCTGACAAGCAGGCCCTGGGCCACGGTCGGCCTGGCCCAGACCAGGCCCGGCCCAGACAGAGAGCCAGCAGTCCCGGGCAGCCAGCCTGGCCTCCAGGCTTAGAGAGAGAGACCTCAGGCCCTCCCATGCAAAGCCCAGAGGGCAAGGATTCGAGGAGATAGCCCACCTGACAAGACCACCAGGCCACTCAGGACCTTCGGCTGCCCTGCAGAGGGAGCTGGGGACAGGAACAGACGGAAGTCAAAAGTCCTGGTAGGCACTGGTGGCCACACCTGCTGGGAAGGCCACCTGCAGCCCTCCTGAAGCACCTGCAGATCTCAGACCCCAGACGGCTATGTTTATCCCTGAGAAGAGGAAGGCGGCAGCACTGAAGAGCAGAAGCACAAGGGGCGGGGAGGAGTCGAGTCGGGAGACCTGTTCTTAGGCAGCTCAGCCACAGACCAGATGTGCAGCCTCAGGCTACTCCCACCCCCCTCGCCAGGCCTCAGGGTTTTTATTTTCCAAGGCTGTTCTCTGAAGTCCCTTTGCTTCCTCAGATTCTTCCACGGGCTTCCAGGACAGGATTCAAGCCTCAGCCCTTCCAGCTCCCTTGGCAATCCCTGCCACCAGGGGCCACCTCCGCTCCTATGACACTCTAACCTACTTCCCTACTCGGATCTTCCTCCTGAGGGGCGGTCCTGCATCTTTACCTAAACAGTGCATCATCACCTCCCATTCGGCATGCCAAAAACCAAGCTTTGCATCTTTCTTCCAAAAGTGGTGCCCAGGAGACATCCTGAATTTACACCCGTGCCAGGCTGCACTCAGGGACTCCCCACCATCCCTAACGGCCACCTGTTGGCTTTCTCCTTTATTATGTTATTAAATCTGTTATTTCCACTCACAGTGCTCCGAAAGAGCCTCACACTCTCATCTCTCACCAGCCTGTAGAAGAGGCTTCTAACTAGATTATCTGCCTCAGGACTCCACCTTCCTCCCTCGCCTCCCACCATCCTAGACAGAACAGCCACGCCACACATAATATAAACAACAGACAGCCCCTTCATGGCTCCCCACTGCTTACAGGAGAACGTCTAACTCCTTAATCTGACATTCCTGAACCTCCTCCTCTCTCCATCCTTAATGATCACAACTCCCCCAAAAGAACCTAGTACAACAGCCCTGGGAGTCCTAAAGAATATTCTAGAATATTATTCCATGAAATACTCTCCAAGGTCAACAAATACGTTTGGTACACATATACAATACTCATTACCACTATATTAAAGGCTCTGACAAGTCCTGCAGTAAAGAAACCTGTTTAGCCTAGCATTTCCCAAGTCTATCTGGCCCCAGAACTTTCTGTAGCATTGCATCTAGGAACTGCTTTCTTCCATTCTCTGACCACTAGCCCTCTGTTCTGTCTTCCATTTCTGTCTCTGCCTTGACCCTCCTTTGAGGGCCAGCTCTGGCCTCCCCTCCTCTGGCAGCTTCCCCCATCCTACCATCAGTACCCATGCTGCTTCCTTCCCTCACACCTGAAGCAGCTGCCTCCTATACCTCCTTGTTGAGAGGCGGGAGAGCACAACAGCTAAGAGCCTAGTTTTGAATTCAGAGAGACCGGTGTTAAAATCCCGGTTCTGCCCTCACTACCTCTGAGATGGAGTCGTTCGGCTTGTTTATGTAGAGAGAGAACAAAATCTATTAAAGAGGACTGTTGAGGGGGTTAGTGGGATTAGAAGATCAAGTCTATACCACAAGGCCTGGCACATCACGGTATTCAGTAACAATGAGTCATTTTTCTTCTTGTTTTTTATCATTGCTATGTCGTTTATCATTTTCTGTGTATCTTCTAGACAAGAAGCCTCTGGAAGCCCCAGGGCTAAGCACTGTCCCTTCCTCTGCCCTCCCCCTACATAAATCTGGTTTACCAATCACATGTTGACAAGGCAAACCCCCCAACAGCTCCCCCCCCCTCAGAGAGCAGGGGAGCACACACCTTGGGCACGAAGCAGAACCACCTGCCCTCATCTGTTGGTGCTGAGTGGAGGCTGGCGGTCCAAAGACTCTCTGAGGCAGACAAGTCCTAATAGTTCTCAGAACCCCCTGAAGGTTGCTGTCCTGCCCTGCCCACCCCCGACTTGTTTGCTAACTACACCCCTGAAGGGTGGGGAGGCCCTCTGGAAACCAGAGTGAATAAGCCTCATCCCAAAGTGGCCTGGGGGCTCCATTTCCACAGCCCCACAACTGGGCAATGACAGGCTGCTGCACGGGGGTTTAAACTTTAAATTTTCAGTTGCTGGTTTTAAAAGCTTGAATTTTCACCACATTTCATTCATGTGACTTGCTCAGTTAATATCTGGAACTGAGAAGTTTCATTTCCACTTCTAGTCAACCCTGACTTGCGTTTTTCTTGATGCTTTTGTATAGGCTTCTCTGAACGGTTTAAAACACCCCCATTTCACCCTCTGAGCCACTCTTCAAAAGGCTTCTGAAAAGCAAACCTTTTATTTATAGTAGGTGGGAACGACATCTCTATGATCGAGGTCACGGTCTTATCTCTACAGCATCCCCGAGCTGCTCTGCTGAACCCCACCCCCCGCTCTCTCCCCTCCCCACCCCAATTTCCACTCCATGCTCCCGCTTCTCTCCCTCCCTTCCTCCTCTCACCTTTCCTGCTCCCCAAGCAACAGGCCCTGTCACTAATCCAAACTTGCCATCTCTCCATTCCCAAAATGAAAACAGCTTTACCATGCCTTTTCTTTTTTTTTTTTTTTGTGAGGAAGATCAGCCCTGAGCTAACATCCATGCTGAATCCTCCTGTTTTTCGCTGAGGAAGGGTGGCTCTGAGCTAACATCTATTGCCAATCCTCCTCCTTTTTTTTTTTCACCAAAGCCCCAGTAGATAGTTGTATGTCATAGTTGCACATCCTTCTAGTTGCTGTGTGTGGGACGCGGCCTCAGCGTGGCCGGAGAAGCGGTGCGTCGGTGCGCGCCCGGGATCCGAACCCGGGCCACCAGTAGCGGAGCGCACGCACTCAACCGCTAACCCACGGGGCCGGCCCCTACCATGCCTTTTCTGATCCTCAAAATGATAGACATTTCCTTGAAATATATACATGAGTAGATAAAGCATAGAGAAAAAATAAAAATTACTTCAAATTCTACCACATAGAGAAAACCACTGATTATATTTTGATGATTATCCTTATAGATATCTTTTCATAAAAATAAAACAAATCCAAATTGGAGAAAAAGGCCCACACCAGTCTCGCAATCTGCAATCTGCTTTTAAAAAAAAAAATGCCACCATATGTTTGGGACATCATTCTGTGACACTGCATGTCAATTTATATCCTCATTTAAACTAATCTAACCAATCCCTTACTGGTAGACATTTAGGAACAACCTTATCTTTTAAAAATGCTAACATCTCAAAATATTTGAATACAATATTGAGTGGAAAAAAATCAGAATTTGGTCTGTGCATTTTTAATACAGTCACGAAAAACCCTCGCGTCCAGGCATAAGAACAGAGTAGTTAAATTAATTGTGCTAAGTGGGGGAGTTAAAGAAATCTGTTTATAAAAGCGGTATTCAAACAGCAAAGAAAGTCCTTCAACAAAAATAACTTGTAAAAACCAAAATCCCTATTATTTAAAAAAATGGTATGACAGGTCACACCTCAGTATCAGATATTTCAAGCAGATGATCTCCACTTAATTTAACCTCATAGTTTTCTTCCCAGTGGAAAAGGGAGATAGCAATCTTGAAGCCATAAGATCTCTGAGACAGGGAAAAGGAGAGGGGTAATTCTGGAGCTCAAGACACTGGAGGGAGGGCAATCAGGGCAATTCATGGGGAAAACCATGGACTGGGGGCGCGGGCTCAGAGCCCACCGAGGAGAAGCCCTCAGCAAATGGACTCAACCTGCACCTTTCCTGACAGCCTTGGTGACCCGCCGTGTCAGGCAGCAATGTTTGAGTGTAAAAGGCGTGTCCAGTGCAGAATGGATGCACCAGGAGGTACACACTCTACATAACTATAATATGGAAATGAGCGGTGTAGTACAATCGCTGCCTAATGACGGCTGCAATAGTCATGGCATTAATTAATATTCATGAGGAACTAACATCGATTGAGTCCTTACTTGATATCAGGCTCTGTAAAAATGCTGTGCCTGCATTATGAGCTCACTTGATCCTTCCAAAAACTCAGTGAGGTAGGCACAATTATTTTCATTCCGATTTTACTGACCAAAAAACTGGGGCACAGTTAAGTAACTTCATCAAGTTATCTAGAGCAGAGAAGGAGCCAGGAAAGAATCAGGCAATCTGGATGCAAAGCCTGCACTCCCGCCCTCTACACACTCCACGGTCTTTACTACGGGCCCAACCCAACCTGCTAACGTGACATGCAGAATCAGGGTACACGTCCAGATGGCTAAGGCAACTGAGCCTCAAACCCGCGCTCTATCTTTCAGGGGAAGGAGAGCCTGCGAGTTACTCATCGTCATAAACCTTCTCTATAAGGAGCTCTCCGCATTATACAAGAATGCCACGGCTCTCTTCCTTTCCAGAGGTCCCCATGGAAATGCACAAAACCAAATGCGACGTGGAGCCAGCCCTCTCCAATCTGTTTAGATTTACACATGCCCCTAGTCTGGGACTTCGGCCACGTCACCACGGTCATTTTTTTAGCAGTAAAATGGAGAAAAGGCACTTAGGAATAATCCCAGAAGTCATTCCTGGAGGACGCTGAGCTTGCAAGCTGGAGGACAGTATATTTAGCTTAAACACGACGGGTGCAAGGTCTAGGATACTATATTTGGGCAAACCGTTGATTTGGGGTTTGGTGAAGTTCTGGCTTTGGCAGCGGCGCCCTTCTCCCACCCTGCCCCCGCCCCCGGCCACGTGGCTCGGTTACAGAGCTTGGCTCTCACACAGGCAGAATCCAAGGACGTCTCCCCAGGGCTCTGGAGAGCAGAAGTGGCACTACTCCAGGGAGTGATGGGGTGAGAAATAAGCAGCAAGAAGCCAGGAGACAAGGAGCCTGAAGCACCGGGTGGTAACGTGGTCCCATCCCAGGGAGCAGAAGCCCCCCAAGGATCCAATCCCATAAGAAGCACTTCACAACTCTGACCACACTCAACTGTAACCACTGGTTTTCTTATTCATCTTCCTCATTAGCCTGAGCAGGGAGTATATCTTAATCATCCCCATGTCCCGGGCACCTTCAATTAGTCCGTGCTCAGTAAATGTTTGTGGAATGAATTTAAAAGAGTTCTGGAGATTGGTTGCACAACAATGTGAATGTACTTAACATTACCAAACTGTACACTTAAAAAATGGTTAAGATACTAAATTTTATGTTGTATATATTTTATCACAATTAAAAACAAAACAATAGCACATATGACAGAAAAAAAAAGGTGGTGACACTCAGAAACATCCAGTACTCACTGTATGAAATTTGGTGGAGTGTGGTTGAATAATTTGAGTTTAAGAAGCATGGGGTGGGTTTAATTAGGTAACTGTCATCAACAGCGGATCAAGATTTACTGAAACGAAGGGTCACAAAGAGATGGCAAACACGATGCTCAGTAAGTTCTTCCAGGTAGAAGTCAATAAACGGACGTCTAGAAAGTCTTCTCTTCCAGGAAGACTCAATAAAATGTGTAGGTGGTTTGAGATGTGGCCCCAAATCCACCCAGGAAATTCCACTCCACTAATTCCAACGAATATGCTCTTCCTCACACACATCCAACCCCAGCCTTTAGAGCTGGCACTCTTATTTATTAACGGAGAGAGAGAGACAGAGAGAAAGGGCAGCAACCCGCCTTCACCCGTGCTTCCTTATAGGAGGGGAGGGTAGCGTTTCACAAAGCGAGATCTGTGGGATGTTACTAAATACTACTTGAAAGAGATGGTCAGAAGGTCTGGGAAATGTTGGACGCTACTTTAATAAGTTTATATGATATGTGGATCTCCAAGAAAGAGGGCATGGTACCAAGAGTTTCACACACCTCTGCGACCAGAACCTCCCCACCTCCCATGACCGCAGCCAGGGATTTCAACAGCCTGGAACTCAGAGAGGGAAACATCAGGGTAACAGACACGATGGGTTATCTGGGTGTGTGACAGATCCTGACTGTGTGATCTTGGGCAAGTTACTTGAATTCTCTAGGCCTTGGTCTCCTTCCCTCTAAAATGGAGCACAGGACCCGCACTCTGAAGTCAGAGGGATGGGCTCTGAATTCTGGCTCTGACATTTATGACCAATGGGAGCCTGGTCAGGTTACTTGGTCTTTCCAAACCTCGGTTCTCTCATCTGTAAATGGGAGTAACCATAGCCTCTACCCCACAGAGTGATTGTGAGGACTGAATGAGAGAATTTGGGTAAAGTGCTTGTCACGGTACCCGGCACGAGGTAAGCACTCCATACACATTTCTTCTTTAACTCAATAAACTGGGAAGTGCTGTATAAATGTTACCATCCTTTAAGGCCCAGCCAAGCTTCTTTCATGAAGCTTCCCTGATGGCCAGAATCTAAAAGCTCTCTCCCCACTGGGCTTATACCATTTGTAAGACTACCATATTTAGCACAAATTTATTTGGCATTTAGTCAAATGCTGATATGTAGGGTTATATCCAACACTAACATCTACTGTTTCAGATATAATTCTTATCTCAAGTTCCTTGTTTTCCAAAATAGAATTGGGGGAAGTTAAATGAATTTAAAAGCTATGCATACCTACTGTAAAAAAATTTTTAAAGGGAACCATATAACGTTGAAAGCTAAAATCTTCCATAACCTACCTCTTAGAGACAAAATCAATGTTGACAATCTGCTGTGATCTTTCCAGATTTTGCCTGTGCATACATAAACATAAGTTTTTTATTAAAATGGGCTCCTTCTGTACGTATTAACCTCCTGAGACATCAGTCCATGTCAATACATAAATATTGACCTTATCCTCTTTTAAACAGCTCTGGAGTATTCCATTGTATGGCTATCCCATAATTTACTTAATCGGTTCAATACTGATGGATATTTAGGTTGTTTCAAATGAATGCTGACTTTAGGGCAAGAGCTGTGTTCTGTGTATTTTGGCATTGCCATAGAGTTAGCACAGGGCACACTGTGTAAGAATTCAGTAAATTCTGTTGTGTAAACTCTGACAATATTTGCCTCTGAATCACAGATGACACTGGGACAGAGTCTATTAGACAAAACTCTCAATAGCCAGCACTGCTGTGTGAAGCCTGGATAATAATGAGGAATATTCACAATACTGGCCCTGAGATATAACTCCTAGATCAAAAGGACAAACTGTTCAATATAGTTTCAATGCTGGCTCCCTTCCTGTATTAAAGTTCTTGGATGACTCAACAATTCTACTCCTAGGTATATACCTAAGAGAAATGAAAACATTAGGGCCACACAAAAACTTGTACACAAATGTTCATAGCAGCATTATTCACATAGTATAGTCGAAAAAACCCAAATGTTCATCAACTGATAAGTGGATAAACAACAAGCGATATTTGCATACAGTGAAATATTAGTCAGTCATAAAAAGGAATGAAGTACTGATACATGCTACATCAGAGATGAACCTTGAAAACATTATGCTAAGTGAAAGGCGGCAATCACAAAAGGGCACATATGATTCCACTTACACGAAATGTGCAGAAAAGGCAAATCCAAAGAGACAGAAAGTAGATTAGTGGTTTGTGGGTGGGGGAGCAATGGGAAGTGATTGTTAATTCGTTTCCTTGGGGCATGAGGAAAGTGTTCTGGAATTAGAGAATGGTGATAGTTGCAAAACATGGTGACTATCCTAAAAACCACTGAACTGTACACTTTAAATGGTGAATTTTATGATGAATGATGAATTATATCCCAATTAAGTATGCAAAAAAATCTTTGAAAACTGGTTATCAATTGGTAATTCTATTTTACCATTTATTCACTGAAAAAATATTACATGAGAACCACCAGAATGCCAAGCACTGTGCTGGGTACTGGAGACACAGTGGGAGCAAGAGCTTCTCCTGCCCTGGAGGGACACACAGTCAAGCCATGGAGAGTGACAAGGCCACACACCGTAGAGGTGGGGGCAATAAGAACTGTGACATGCTACAAGATATGCATGTATAGGTACAAAATGACATGTGTACCAAGATATTCATTGCAGCACTGTTTATAAGAGCAAAAGATTGGAAACAACCCCAGAGTCCATCAAAAGGGGCTGGTTAAACGAATTACAGTGAACCTGCACAATAGACACCTATACCGTAGACACAAATGAGGAAATGCTCTGTGTACTGACATGGAAAGATCTCTAGGATGTTTTGTTAACCTAAAAAGGCAAGGTGCAAAACAGGGTAGATTATACACTTCATTTTGCGTAAGAAAGGGGGCAGGAACACATACTCGCGTATGTAAAATCTATCATATATTTATAGCTGCTTGTATTTGCATAAATAAACCCAAGAAGGATACACAAAAATTAATAAAAGTGGTTACCTGGGGGCAGCGGAGGGGAGTTGGATGAGTAGAGGTTGGGGAGGGACACTTCTCAACGTATCCTTCTTCACACGTTTTTGATTTTTGAACAATGTGATTGTATTGACAAATATCACTTATTCAAAAAAATTCTTTTTGAAGCTTTAAAAGGCTAAGATTGTAGGTTCTCTATCTGTACGCACATGCTGAAGTAGCCGGCATTCCTAATGTGCTCGCAAGCATCTCCTACTGGTTACCTGAGAACCCAGAAGAGACGGCATGGATAGAAAAGCTGCAAATGACCAGCAGCGGGAGCAGCAGGAAAGCAACTCAAGACACACTATCCTGCATGTGCACTGGACCATCGGCGATCAGGTCACACCAACTACGCATCAGGTACCAGAGATGCTGGGGAGACTGAGAAAATATGCAGCAACCCTTCTTTTCAGGGGGCTCACAGCAAATCAAGGAGCCAGCCTCAGCCCCGCGGCCTGGGACCTTCCTAGCACAAATATGATCAAGTCACTTCCATGCTCGGAAATCTTCAATGGCTCCCCAATACCCAAGCTGAGGAGCAAATCCAAACTTTTGAACAAGGGCTTCCATGGCCTGAACCCTGCCTGCCAGTCCAGACTCATCTTCCATCACTTCCTTCCTTAACCCCCACACCTCCACTTTGGCAAAAGAGAACCAACTGCCACACCCCCATACACATCCCTGTCCTTTACACAGGTCCTCCCACTGCCTGGAACACCCTCTTCCCAGCACGTCTGCCTGGCCAATGCCCCTCAGGCCTCAAGGCCCAGACCAAACTTCTCCTTTCTCAAATCAACTGTCCCTCACCCTCCCAGGGGAGTTATGCTCCCTTCCCTGACTGTTGCACTGAACCTCGTATGCACAAGAGCAGCAATGACACTGTCACCTCGCTAAGGACTCTTGGCTCCGTGACGCCAGAATCTTCGCCTTTTCATCTTTTATCCTGGCCCGGAGAACAGTGCTTGGCAGAGGGCGAATGCTCGGTCTGAGTCTGGCTGAATGAATAAACAAGAGAAATACAGGGGCGGGCAGACAGGAGCGATGAACTCTTATCAGGGAAGGAGGGCCAGCGACACGTTCCGAGCAGGTGGTCCCTGTGCGATATCAGAGGTGGGCACTGAAGGAGAAGTAGCAGTCAGTCAGACGAAAGGGACAAAGAGAAGATGGGAGTGGTGCATGAACAAAAGCAGGGAGACATGAAAGAGGAGGGAATGTTCAGGAACCCCAGGTAGGTGGTTTGCCATGGGGGTCAGGGCAGAGGCAGGGCCTGAGTCAGGAGCAGAGGAGGTCGAGCACAAAGGCTGCTCAGCCTCCGGGGAGCCCTGAACGCCATGCTCAGCAGCTCGGACTTCAGGTGGGCACCATGGAAGGACTGTGAGTAAGGGAGACCCGTGCTCAGCTCTCTGTTTGAGGGCAAGCAGTGGTAGCTGTGGGCACGAGGGACCAGAGAGGAGACAAGGGGCTGAGGACCAAGTCAGGACCCACCATTACCTTCAGGTGAGAGATGTCAAGGGTCTGAGCTAAGGCCAAAGAGCAGTAAGGGGAAGGGGGGACATGGGGGCAATTCAGGAGGTAAAGCCGATGGGACTCAGTGACCAGATGTGGGGGACGAGGCAAGGGAGAAGTGACGACTGTGGGCTTTTGTTTTCTCTCCCTCTTCTGGAGACAATGTAAACCACGGTCACTCATTGGGGTAGAGGGTGGTTAATAAAACCGTGGAGGATCAACAACAGACCTTGGTAAGAAGACCCCCAGGTGTTCGACCATGGAGCTAGAAATCAGACATGGGGAAAGTCTCATTGCACGTTTCCAGGGGTCTGGTGGAAGTTTAGAGATGGAAGGCACATGATGGATCAGCTAGACCTCATCTTGTCAAGCTCACTTCAAAGAATTATTTACTGACAGCTGTGAGGTCCTCCCTGACAAAATATGGGCAGACTCTAGGACAGAGTGAGGGCTCGAGAACTTTGTGAATGAATGCTACATCCAGGCCATGCCGACATTCCTGTCCACCAATCGACCCCCCATGTCCCTCCCCACCCCCACCTATCCCTAGAACAGCCTCCCCAAAAGAAGATCCCCCAACCCCGAACACTGGAACAAAACCAGCTTCCTTCGGTAAGGCCACAGAACTTGAATGCAAGCCTCTGCACGGCTTCTTTAGCTAAAAAAAATAAAAGGCGGAGGAAAAAGATGTTCCATCCAGCTGAAGCCCTAGTTTTTAAAAAATTAGAAATCACATTAGATGCAGAAAATACTTTTTTAATAAGTCCGAAGGACATTACAGTGATAAAGTCATGCAAAGGCAGCACTAGACAGGAAAACAGAATGACATTCCCGCTCAAGGGCAGCATGGCATCGACGCTCGCCTCGGGTTACAAAGAGCTCTGAGGAGAAGCCGTCTCTCTCCCAGCTCTAACGGTCCCTGTCCGCCCCACACAGCCGCCCTGCAGCTCGTCCGTGTCACACAGAGAGTACGGGAAGGAGAGCTGGGACTGAGGAGGCCCTGCAGTTCTGGGACTCTGGATCAACACTGAGAGTTCAGGTGGGGGGGGTCCCGGGCAGACATCCTGGTTGGGGGTGGAGACTGAAATTTCGAGGGGTAGGGGGCAGTGCTCATGTGGATCAGTGCCACAGCTTCCTGACCAGACTTCATCTCCAATCTCACCCTCCATGTAGTCTCCAGAGCAAACGCCTCACGTCACTGTCCTGCCCAGAATTCCTCAATGCCTCCCCATTACCTCCAGGATAAAGTCTCAACCCCTTGGCGTGACCTACAAGGCCCTCCATGATCTACCTTCCCCTCTTCTCCCCACCTCCAGAGTATCCTAGGACACCAGCCTTCTCCACACCAGCCCCAGCCCCATTTCACCTCTGTGGCTTCACAAGGACAAGCTCTGTCTAGCGCCCTCTCCCACATCCTCTTCTCTCCCTGGCCTTACCCAGCATTCATTCGCCCCTATTCTGGGCTAGAAGCCCCTCCCTCCATGTTCCCAAAGCATCCCCTCTAGCAGACCACCGCTCAGTGAACACCACTGTGTGCTGGACACAGAAGACCAGATGGCAGCTCAACTGGAGACTCATCGTCAAGTAACTGTACTTGTTTCCTTTTATCTGTCTCCCTCACTAGACGGTAAGGTTGTTCCCTGCAAGTGGAGAACATGTCCTTTTCCTGTGTTCCCAGAATCTAGAACAATGCCTCGCACAAAAGCACTGTTTACTCGATGTCTCTAGAATGAGGGGGCAAGAGATTAGAACCACCTTAGGCCAGACTCACATCCCTTGGGCCACGTGAGCAATGACCCCACCGGTGAGACTGAGAGGCCAGCCACACTGGTCAAGCTACACTTGGCTACAAGCTGCAGGTTAATGGTGTGGTAAGTGTCCAGAGACAACTTGACAAGGCCTTGTCATGTCTGGAGTATCTGGACCCAAGAAACTCAAAAACAGTAGCCGAGAAGCGTCTCATTCTCCAAAACTGACCACAGTAGAGCAAGTCATGTCAACAAATGTTAGCCGGCTTCCATTGCAGACTTCAGTGTCTTGCACCGAGTGGGTATATTTAATGAACGATTTAAAAAAAAAAAAAAAGAATGAAGGTTGAATGGCCAGGTAGTTGAATGGTATTGAACGAAGGTATTACCCAGGCTGGATCATAAGAATGTCAAAAGTGCCTCTTTCACATTTCTTGGGTAATAAAGTGCACTGAATAGCAGACCAACTTTGCCTTTTATTTCAGGGCTATACAACTGGC
Source organism: Ceratotherium simum simum (assembly GCF_057802395.1). NCBI lineage: Eukaryota > Metazoa > Chordata > Mammalia > Perissodactyla > Rhinocerotidae > Ceratotherium > Ceratotherium simum. The sequence goes on from NC_141912.1 coordinate 51,964,528, forward strand.
TCGCCAGAAATTTCTAGGCTGAATCATTCTGGATAGCCAAATTTTCCATATTGTTAAAGACTTAGGTATTGAAATTTTAATCATTGTGCATAGAAATCTTTCTAAAATCTTTCTGAGTATATTGCATACCTTTACTTTTTCATGAAACTACAGGTAATCATTACCATCCCTGCATTAGTCTATCATAATAACCTGAAAATCTACCGAAGCTGTTTGTTCATATTCTAAATGACACCAAGTACTCCTGTCTTTTTTTCATTTCTTACGACTTTTAAGTATTTAATAATGGATAGCCCTCCCAGCTGTCAGCTACCCCCAGGCTACCTTCTCCCACCTTAACTTCTTTCTTCTGTCATCTTGGGAACCAGATAACCAAGCTTCACATAACTGTATGTAAAGTAAGTGTAGATGGGCCGTGAGCAAGGGCCTGAGGGGCCAGCTCAGGCAAGGCGTACAGAGCATCAGGGCGTGGGGGCGCAAGCTGAGGGCCATCATCTGGCTGCTCTGGGACCTCCCCTTGCATCTCTCTCTCGGCTATGTTCCAAATGGATGAGGCAGCCACAAAGGGGAGGTCTACATAGTCGAGGTATCACCCCAACACTTTTCGAATGTACCAAGAACAACAGGTAACACGTATTGGGCTGTTACCCCATACCAGGCCTTCCTTCTACATGCTGTATTTGTATTAACAGAAATGTTAATGTAATGTCATGTATTTTGTATTAATGTTTCTAATCCTCCCAACAACTCTATGACATATTACTAACCCACTTTACTGATGAGGAAACTGCAGCACAGAGAGGTTAAATAATTTTCCAAGATGGGACTGCTAGGACACGGAAAACCAGAATTCAAACTCAGGCAGTCAGCTCCAGGCCATGACCTCGGCCAATGCAACCTCTGGCCTCTAACGATCCCCTAACAGACCACATCACAAGGACCCCTTATTCTTTACTTCCACAAAAACTCAGAAAGCAATGTATAGACCAGCGCCGTCCAACAGAACTTTCTGAGATGATCGAAATGTTCTACATCTGCCCTACGGAGCCCTTGGAATGTGGCTAGTGTGACTGAGGCACTGAATTTTTAATTTCATTTCATTTTAATGAATTTACATTTAAATAGCGAAATGTGGCTAGTAGTGACCTAGTGGATGGCACAGGTGTGGACTACTTTTGGTGAGTCAAAAATTGTGATATTTCAAACATTAGATATAATAGGTCACTCCCACTTGAAACTAGGCTTCAGAAAAATGTAATTAAGCACTGATGCCTCTCCTTAACATCTCCACCCCTGTATTGCTTTTAATTCATTCTCATAATTTTGAGGAAGAAAGCACGCCAGGTGGTCAGACTAGTTGAGGAGGCCTTCCAGATGAAGCAGGACCTGGGAGACTTCACGGTATTAGTTGGCCAGGCAAAACCGTAGGAGTGCTGTTGGGGGGTGTGGGGTTGGGGGGGTTGGCAGATCACAGGTCAGGTTTCAGACACTAGGTTCACCCTATTGATCTGAAAAAAAAATAAGCCACAGATGAGCGACTGTGTGTATGTTTGAGCATATCACTGAATAGGAGAATATGCTCAAGCCCAGGGCCCCAGGCCACACTCAGAGGACTGGTGTGACAAGACCTGACTCGACAAAGCCGAAGGCATGAGCCATTCTCCCCAGGGCAGTGGGGCCTTGCTCTTCCCAGGTCCCCTGGTGGGCCTTGAAGAGGCCACAGGGCCTTTGACATGACAGTCACAAACCAAGCCTTCCCCCTCCTCCACTCCAGAAGATTCCGTTCTAATACATGGATTTTCTCCTTCCCCACCACTGGTTCCACTAAGTTGTATTATCTGTGAAACCCAAATTTAGGCCAGAACCTGACTTCAACTCAAATAAGAAATGAAACCAAGATTAGAAGTTGAGGGGCCGGCCCCGTGGCTTAGCAGTTAGGTGCGCGCGCTCCGCTACTGGCGGCCCGGGTTCAGATCCCGGGCGCGCACCGGGCGCGCACCAGACGCACCGCTTCTCCAGCCATGCTGAGGCCACGTCCCACACACAGCAACTAGAAGGATGTGCAACCATGACATACAACTATCTACTGGGGCTTTGGAGAGAAAAAGGGAAAAAAAGGAGGAGGATTGGCAATAGATGTTAGCTCAGAGCTGGTCTTCCTCAGCAAAAAGAGGAGGATTAGCATGGATGTTAGCTCAGGGCTGATCTTCCTCATAAAAAAAAGGAAGTTGAGACCACCAACCCAGTGGAGGTGCAATTTTATTCTGACTAATCCTAAATCTATACGGCTGGGAAGATGATGCCTCCTTCCCTCTCCTCCCAATTTCTGACCAGCAGCTTAAGTTTTATACACATTTCCCAGCCCTGTTCCACACAGCCATGTGAAGAAGGCATGACTGAGCCACAGGACGGTTGACACCCCCAGGAAGCAAGTGGGGCCCAGATTGGTGAGGGCCTTGTGTGTGCCTCACAACTACTTAGTGGCAGAGCCCAGAGAAGAATCCAGGCCCCCAGGTCTCAGTCCTCCCCGTCCACCACACACCTCCCTGCCTGGGCCACAACTCATGCCTCGAGAACTCAAAGAGGAGCACACGTTCACACTTCATGCCAAACCAGAGACCAAGCTGTAATTAAAAAAAAAAAAAAAATCAGCTACCAACCATTCCTTTCCACCTCAACATCCCTCTTCCAAACAACAGTCACAAAATCCATACAAACAGGTTAGTCCTTGCCCATGGAGGTCAAAAGTTGATCCAGTACAAAGTCAGACTACAAACTAAACACACTCTCAACTCCAGAAGTGTTGGGTCTGAAAAGTTCAATTCTGCTCCGAGTTCTGAGCAATTCTCAGCAGGAAACCAGGCATTGTGAAGCGGGCCCTGCGACTTCCTGAGGGACTCCAGGAATCGCTGGAGGGAAGGCCTGTTTTTCCAGGTCAGGAGCCCCCAGACTGCTCTTAACCTTCGGGAAAGGAGCTGATAATGCATCCCTGGGGCCTCTCAACCTAAAGCCACGACTCTCAACGCTATCTTCTGGCAGATTCCAGCACCGCCCCAGGCACACAGACCAGACCGTCAACACTTGTTGACCATAGTCCTGGGCATTCCTCAAAGCAAGGCAGGGTGATCAACAGAGGAAGGAGGGGCATGTTTGTAAAAATTACATCTCTACCCTTTGTCCTGGGTAGACACACTCTTCCCCCTCCCCTAAAGCCACAGAAGCCTTCATAATGGTGGTGGGTCACCAAAAAGTCTCTTTTTAAAATTCTCTATAAAAAGAGAGTATCTACGCCTTTATAATAAAGATGAAGGAACAAATTGATTAAACTAATAATACTCTGCGTTTGCAAAGCTCAGGAGCTTTCTTAAGAAACCCTCTCCCTACAGGGCACCTAAGGCTCAGAGGATTATGTCCTTCTCTCCCCAGGTATGAGTGCCACTCCCACCACCCCAAAAGGAACATTCAGACCAAGTTCGAGTTTGATGGTAAAAATCTTAAGCAACCACATGGAAGAGTTCTCCTTCACCTCAACCAACGTTTCAATCAGTAAAGGCCTCCCAGGACTAGAAATCGCACCTGCACACACACGCACACACACGTACACTTACCGCCTTTGGTCAGCTCACTTATTCGTAAAGCTGTAAAGTACAAGAGCACCAGCTGTGCCTTACAAGATGTCTAGGAGTGACCGCCACTCCTGTCCTTTGACTTCTGACAACCCCACCCTCAGGATGTTAGGTCTCGGTTCAGTAAACCGCCTCCTCCACCAACAGCAATGGCTGGAAGTTGAGGCCCAACGATCTGTAAGTCTGTAAGAGGCACCTGCCACTTACATCAAGTGCAAGACCTGACTCCTATCCACAAATAGTCTATCAGCTTTAAGCTACCACTGTGACCTCTGTGAGGACAGGGACCCCACCTTCTTCATCTGCATTCCCAGAGCTCACACAGGCACACAGCAGGCACTCAATAAACAGCTGCCAAACAAATGACTGCAGCACACTTAAGACAGACAGACCAATTTCAAGGCTTCTACACACACACTGGCATTCAAAGGCAGCATCTAGAACTCCAGTGGGCAGATGTGTAGAAAATGCACTGGACTTGAGTCAGAAGATGTGGATTCAAGCCCCAAGTTTGCCAAAACTTCACTCCACTGTCCTGGGCAAATCCCCCAACCTCCGGGGGTCTTATTTTCCTCTTCTATAAACACAGTAGATGACTTACAGGTTTCCCTGTAGCCATTAAGCTTGTAAAATGCAAAGAAAAGATGTGCCCTTGAGCTACGGCCACAATATTAACCTGATGACGAGGGCAGTGAAAATACAACAGCCAGAGGCAGCCCTTCTTACACAGATGTCGGCTCATCACAGGCAGATGAGCGGCAGCTTTAATTGTAGGTAAAGCCTCTGCCCATTCGCCTGTGCTCACACGTGAGACACACATTTGGGTCACTCTCTATTAGGGAGGTGCAAATTTCCATGATTGTTCCTGGCAGAAAAGCCTCCAAGTGGAACAATGACCCGCAGACATTACTTCCAGGTAATAAACAGATTCCACTCAGACAAAGACAAATAAAGCAGCCCATGGCTACATCCGCCCCATCCCTGGAAGCACCAGGGCTGAGCTCTAAATGTGAGCCAGACGGTGCCGAATTCTTATTTTGGCTCCGCCTCTAACTCGGAGTGGATGGTCCTTGGCCAAGTCTCTCCTCTAGAAGCCAGGCTCTGGATGGGTATGACAACCCCCATAAACCAGCCAGATTACAGGGTGAGGCGAGTAAAGCATTTCACAGATGTAACGTGCTGCCAACCACTCCAGACAAGTGAGGGAAGCCGTCAAGAGGCAACGTGGCTTGGGAGGAGAGCCCCAGAGCAGCCCTCACCCAACTGTGCGCTCCCACAAACTCGCTGGAGGGCTCCGGAGGCCTCAGAGCCCCCCACTTGCAATCTGGCTCCACTTCCTCTGCTGAAAAGCAAGGAAAGCCATGTGAACCGACACTGCCCAGAAGAGCCGCTTGCAAAGCTCTTTAAACCACACAGTTAACTTGCAACGTTAACCAGCTGTGACTAAGTTAGGTTTGCTTCTCTTCTCCTGCGGGACATTTGAGGCAGTAGAGGTAAATCAGGCAAAGCCATAGACTTGTGTGAAAGATACAGGTCGCTCCTGAAATAAGAAGGGCTGTGACAGGAGCCATGTCAGTAGTTTACTGTTCTCTTTTCCTTTTTTTTTCTTTTATTTAACCATTAGGTACCAAGGGATACCAGATACACAGCGGTGGATAAAAAGGTTAAGAGATAGTATCAGTGAGTTTCCCACCAAAGCCTGCTAATAGTGCTCTGGCTGATTAGAAAGCCCTTCTGTAGTTTGGGAACTCTAATCCGGTCTTATCAACCCTCTGGCTTCGTCACTTATCAGGGTGGGAACGGGAGGTACATCAGCTCTGCCACAGAGTGATTTCTGGGGCCCCTGCCCACGAGGAGGCAGATCGAAAAGGAGCCCATGCCTGCCAAGGTGAAGTTTGCACCATAGCAACACATGTTACTCTGCAAACAGCCAGGACTGAGGCACTCTGTTGTGAAGGGTGTGAACAGTGCCCCCGAGAAACGGCAGACTGAGCGTTCAGCATCAGAGGGAGCGAGAGAAAAGTGGCACCTACTTAGCTTGCGGGGCCATTCACTCCTCCACACAGCTGACACGGCAGCACTGACTCCCCAGTCCCCATGGCCTGTGTCCTAATAAGATGGATGTCAGGGAGAAAACAGATGCTCTCCGTCGAGCAGCTGCCCAGGGAAAGAGGGGCTCAGTGTAGAAGAATGCTCCCCTTTGGGGAGCAGACAGCCAGCACTGGGGAACCTGGGCAGAGGTCTCATCGTGAAACACGTCACGTCTATAAGAAAGTACAGCCGGGGTGCCCAACGAGCTGGTCTGACGGTGAAGGCATCCTCACAGGCCCTACAATGACACCAGCAATGGTAGTCCTCGGTGTGATTGTTGAGAACATTGATCAAGCGCCTGTGTGCCAGGCACAGTGCGGGGCATTTCTACAGGGATCAGTCTTTATCCTGCAGTTAGTGTTAAAACTCACTAACTGATCAATGCCACCTTTCTGGAAACCACATTTTTGCCAAGGCAAGGAACAGGGATAACAGAGGTACCCTTACACCCCACAGGATAGGGTTATGCTGGAGGCTTGACCAGGAGAAAAACCAGCTCCAAATTTCTGCTCTGTCGTCAGATCACTGAGCAACGTGTGTAGAAATCCAACCACAGAACAAGGGCACCCAAGGGACTAAGTGACCCTTCTCGGTTTCCCCTGACTAATTTCTCTAGAACTGATGAACCATGTCAGAGGCTGGAGAGGCAGATGCATAAAGCCAGGAACTGTAAAAGCTGGTAAAAGAATGTTTCAAAAGCGCATTAGAAGTTAGTCAAAGAAAGACGACCTATGTCCGCAGATGCATATCTGTGCCAGTTACATACCTCTTTGTATCAACACAATCTAAGCAGAACTGTTTGTAATGCTAATATTAAGAGGCAGGACCAGCAGCTTCCCTTCAGGTTATGATGGTGCTACAGGTACGTCTGGGAGGATGTGAACTGGTGCCACGGAACCCAAGTACTAACAGGCTGTGACGCACGGGGCTCCCATTGTATATGCTGCCAACACATCATCCTGACAAGTCAATCACAGAGCCAGGAACAGGGAAGAAGGTAATTCCTGGAGAATAGGCAGCTCTACCATATCTGCCTCCAAAACAATTAAAAAGCAAAAACCAGCCACTACCCAAAAACTCCTCTGGGTCCTAAACCCATAAGTCATCACAGACCAAACAGAAACCAAACCTACGAACGACGGGCCCAGAATTTTAGAAACATTTCCTCGCTGTAGAGCCAGCAGAGCCCGCAGTGAGCTTTAAAACAAACAAAAAAGTTTCTGTCTCGAAATGACATTTCAGAGGTAATGTATAATTGCTTCTCTCAGTTCGATGCTCCCCCTTTTCCTCACTCTCTGTTCGCTAATGCGAGTTTTCCTCTTCCCCTGCCCATTTCAGTTTGAAACGTGGCACTGAACGGGACACTGGAGAGCGAAGCGAGAGGGGAGGGTCGGAAGGCTGCTTTCAAATCTGACACACACCTCAACTGGCCGCCCACACCCTGAAGGAAGGCAGGCCGGACTCCACCTAAGACAGCACTGAAGGCTCAAACTGTGGAGGAGAAACTCTCCCTTGCACCAGCTCTGGAAAGCAGAGTTAAGAAAGAGAAAGCTGGAAGGGAAGGAGGGGGAAAATAAAGCTCCACATTCCTGAGATTTTTTAGCCAAGTGCTGTGGCTGCACAGAACAGCTCTATTCCAAACAGTCTGCAAGACGGAAAGAAAACCTGGGTCCAGGGGGAAGAATCAGCCCCCTGCCTTGGAAATGGGAGAAGGAATCTTAGGATGGCCCAAAACTAAACCAAGAGGAGGAGGGAGGCGCACCCTTTCATGTGTGTTCCCAAAAGGAAGTGATCCCAAGGGAAGGAATTTGGAGTCCTCATCTCCCAGGGGACAGAAGTGAAGTCCTGGGGTCCCCCAGAGGGGAACGAAAGCCCCTCTGAACACTGGCCAGCTGACTAGCGACTTGAGGAAGGGGCACAGCTGGGATGAGACGGAGACTAGTTAGGATGCGAGGGCTGTGGCTGCTTGGGGTCGGGGGAGAGGGGCCCAGCTCATTGGCAGAGGCTGTGCAGGGGGGACCCCGGAGGGCGGAGTGGCCAGGAGAGTGGCTCTTTGTGGGAAGAATTATAACTGAGCCTGACTCAGCTTCTGAATGAAGGAATCCTCGCCCTGCCCAAGTTAGAAACGCAAGAGCCTGCCGGCCTCTCTCCTTGTCTCCCCTTCCCTCCCCTCCTTCTGTCCTCACTTCTAGGAAAATGTGTGCTAAGTGCAGGGCTGCCCCCCCATAGCAGCGCTCCATACACACACAAACACACCACACCCCCAGGGAGAATCCAGAAGGCCCCAACTCACATCTAGAAAGTCCTGCGCTGGGTTATGAAGCCACTCCACCCCCGGCTTTCCTCCAAATGTGAAGATGCCCACATGTGTTGCTCTGAGGTCCCTAGAAGTAACTTAGCTGTTTCTGCTCTCATCTGGTAGGCAGGCCAGAGTTCCAAAAACCTGAGTTCCCCCAAAATGCCTATCTCTGTGGAGAGTCAGTTGGTAGGCAGAGACCAGGAGGACCTACTATGTGCCTGGCACAGCAGAGCATGTGTCCTTCATAAGGAAGGTCTGGGCACGGCCCTCTCTCCCAGACCAGCACACACCGACAACCCCACAACATGCCTTCCACGCAACTCGGAAAGAAGGAGACAACCTCCCGCAAGCGCAGACACCTCAGGCCGATGGTTCTACAGGAAGGGGTTGGGGAAGAGGGAGCCTGCAGGCATTCCAGCCAGGTCCCTTTCTTCACTCAGAGCCCAATCCCAGGAGGGGGCAGAGAGGAGGGCAGTTGTTTTGGTCATAGTTGTTTTCCACCTGGGCCTTTCTCTTCTGTCAGGTACTGGGAGTAAGGGCTCCAAGCACTTTTCAACTCCCATCATGTGCCAAGTTTAATGCATAGGACTTTCCACCAGACTGGAGGGAGGGAGGGAGGGAAGAAGGGACCCAGCTCAAACACTAGGCAGCTCTTTTTGAGCAAAGATAAAGCAGGTAGAGCCACAAACCTTAACAAATGACAGAAACACAGCAGAGACAGCCATAAGGCTGTAAAAGAGACTTCGCTGGCTGCGAGCGTGTGGCTACGAGGTCTACAGCTGTCACGTGTGTCTTTCCAACCACACCCTCCCAGACTGGTGACACGGCACTGGGAGGCCTCTTAGAACGGAGGACAGCAAATAGATACTGAGGGTATTAGCTGGACAAAAAAAAACACTCTCCTATTTCGCTAAGCTACTATGATAATAAATAATTACAGGGCTTCAGGAGTAGGCGACATTTGTGGAATCGGTTATGGCTTTTGTTGCTTACACGATCTTAGTTAAACCTTACAATAACCCTGTGGAGAAGACAGGTTTTACTAACCTCTTTAACGATGGGGAAACTGAGGCTGCAGTCAGGTTTTTCATCAGACTAGTGACAGAGCAAGGCCTGGGACACAGGGCAGACCCTGCTTGACAAAGCCCTTTCAAACCCACCATGAGAGCTGCCCAGGTTTGAGGAAGGAGGAGGGAGTGAAGTAAAGGGGCACTCCCAAAAGGTGCAGTGCGACCCCACTCCTAGGCTCAGGTTTATTTCCTACAGACCCTGAAGCCCAGCTGAGGACACATTCACACATCCAACTCTGACCGGGCCACCGCAAGAATGTCGCCAGCTTGAGGGCAGCTTCACCAGCCAAGGAGGACCCTTGTCATCCATAGAGAGGAGACAGGGGACCCACAGACAGAGGGACACAAAAAGGAGACATTAGCCAGGCTAAGACTCTTCCATCCCCAAGGCAGTTCATAAATAGTTACAGCTTCCTATCCCATCCCTGAGAATGCAGATAAGCAGTCCTACCAGACGGAGGACAAGGCGTTGCCTCCCAGCGGACCAGCTGAGAATGAGGGGAGTGTTACTCACCTATCTCACTTTTGAGACAAGATATACCACAGCAAGCCCTATACCCAGTTGCCTCCAGTTCTTCCCACTTTGAACATCACATCTTGTCGCTGGCTCTCCAGAGGAGAGAGTCCTTCCCATCAGCCTCCTTGGACCATGACCCCCTGTTCTGTGAGGCCCACACCAGCAGTGCTGTCGGGGAGACCCCACGCTCTCCCTCCACCCCCAGGCGATGAGAGAATCACCTTTCTTCTAAAAGCAGAGGGTATCCCTGTCCCTCTCCTTGCCCCTCTACCCAGGAGAAGCTCTGCGCCCACCACACAGGGCTCTCAAGGGACAGTCCACAGAGTGATAAACGGGATATGAAAACTGGCCTTCTGGGCAGGAGCGGAAAAAAAAAAAAAAGTGAGGTAGGAGGACGGCCAAAGAGCACTGCTGGGACCGGCCGGGGCCACACGTGAACACCCCAGCACGGTCCAGAGCTGAGGATGCAAAAGGCCCAGACAGCCCGGCGGGAGGTGGAAAGGGTAGGGGTCCCTCCCACTGTAAAAGCCCAGAAGAGCTGGCAGCCACCGCTTGGGAGGGGGAGTTGTGAAATGACTGCGGGTCTGGGAGTCTCCGGGCTTGGCTCCCGGACACCAGAAAGGAAACCCCAGTCGTCAGGCCAGAGTGGCAGCGCTGCGGTTGGTTCGAGGCCAGGCTGGGACTTCAAGGCTGCAGAGAGAGCGAGCTGCAGGAGACGGCGGGTGCCCAAGGGGGCGGCAGAGCGGGGCCCGGCTGGCAGGGCGAGGAGCTGGGGGGCAGTGTCTGGGCTGACCAGGAGGCCAAAGGGGTACAGTGCACAAAGCCGGGCGTGCAGCTAACGTCCAGGGCAGCCGGGCGCCCCGGCTCAGACGAGGCCCCCGGGGACCTGCAGGGGTGTGCGGCGCGAAGCGCGCGGGGGGGCTCTCCCCTCCCCAGCCCCGCTCACCTCGAACATCAGCCCGATGAGGACGCAGAGCACCAGGCAGAAGCCGATGTCCGCATGGTTGTGGATGACGAACTCCTGGCTGAAGAGCGGGTAACTTTTCGTCCTCCTGCGGAAAGCCATGGCAGCGGGCGCGCAGCGGCCGGCCGGGCCCGCACCCTGCGCTCACGAGCCGCCGCGCAAACTTCTCCAGCCCCGGCCCGCCGCCCGCTCGCCCTCCGGCCCGCCGGCCCAGCGCCCAACAACTTCTCGGGCCCGCCCCCTTCCTCCGCCCGCCCCGCCCCGCCGCGCCGCGCCGCGCCGCCCGGAACCGCCCCCGGCCGCAGCCCCTCCCCACCGCCGCCCTCTGCGCGCCGGGCTCACCGGCCCCGCCTCCCGCGCGCTTAACCCTCTCGGCGCCGGGGCCGCGCGGGGGCGGGGCGCGGGGCGGGCGGGGCGGCGAGCGCGGCGGGGTGCCGGAGCCGGGAGCCCCACCGCGTGCCCGTCGCCGCTGCCCGGCCGCCTCCCGCGCCGAGGGGGCAGGCCGCGGGGACGCCGCCGCCCGGCCCTGCCCGCACAGGAAGTGGGCCCCGGCTTCCACGCCTCGGCGCCCGCTTCTTCCTCCGCGGGAAGGGAAGGGCCCGGGAGGCCGCGGCCGGCCGGTGGGGGCGCCGGGCGGCCGGATCTTCCCGGGGGGGCGGGCGGTGGCCCTGGGGGCCGAGAGCGGCGCAGGTTCGGTGGAGGGAGGGCAGCCGCAGGCCGGCCTTCTCGCTGGCCACAGCGCCCTGCACGGCTGAGAAATGAATGGACGGCTCCCCGAGTATTGAGGAGTGCCTGCAGTGGGCTAGGCACGCTTCGGACTGCTGGGCTGCAGCAAAGGGACAAAGACGACCCTGCCCTGGGGGAGCTTGCGTTCCAAAGTGAATGGATTTCAGTAGTTGTTAAATTAGTTTTACACGTCTTACCCAAAGTCTACCTTCAATATTAATTGATCTAGAAGTGGAGGCATAAGCACTGAAGAAGAAAGGAACATTCTCACTGAAAGTTTCTATTTAATATTGTTTTAAAAGTACTTCTGGAAAGGACAAAATGTCTTTTAATAAATTAATTTATATGAGCAAATATTGAGTTTAATCCTACCAGTAAGGAATGAGTCAACTAATCACTTTCTAAATGTGCAAAAATATGAACTGAACTAAGAGCTACTTAATTCCTATTCCCTTTTTTATTAGTCCACAGTTATTTCACTTTTAAGTAAATATGATTTCTTCAAAATGGCACAGTGTATGAAATGTGATTGAGACTAGACTTACGTGGAGTTCCTAGATAAATTTACTTCTTCAGTTTCTTGACTGTTCAGGATTCAGCATACAGTCTTTGGTCTTTAATTCCTTTATGTGACTTAAGGAAATGGGAAAGTAATGCCTATATTGGACTAAACCTCATTTCACTTCAAAGACTAACCTTTCTTAAAGTTGGACCTTAGTCTTGTGAGGAATAGAAAGATCAAGAACTCTGCTGCATCTCAATTTTCCATCTGTGAAAAGGTGTTCAAATTTTCAAACTGCAGCCACCTCTATTAGGTTGAACCCTATGAAATTGGTTGCTTTATAGGTCAAAACTGGAATACCAGCATTTCAGATGGTTCACACTGATAGTTCCCCTGTATTTCCCCATGACCATTTGTAGAGGATGTTGTGGTGGTGTGGTGTTGCAAAAGGTGGGATGTTGTCAAGCTTTTAACGTTAAGAGTTAGGGCTGAGAGTCCTGGAGATAGGTATTATAACCTCCACATTTATCAATGAGAGACCAGAAGCAAAGGGGATAGCTTTGACAGTACTCATACTGCTGACTGCCAGCCCTGGGCCTTTTCTAATATAATTGAACAATTAGACATAGTGTTCTTAGATGCGTAGTTTGGTATTTCATCACCTTGAAACCCCATGGAGGAAGTACGAGATGCCTTCTTCAGCCATCAAAGCCATCTCTCAGTCCTGGTTTCAAAACCATCTTCAACCCCAAATGGATCTCTTCTCGAGCCTTCTCATCTAATCAGTTATGGAGTCCTATGAATTCTTACCTCAGAATCTCTCCCACCAACTCCCACCTCTGCCATTCTTCACCTGGCCCACACTCGTTACCAGGGATCTCGCCGCCCCCAATATCTCCCCCTTTAACAAGTCAGTCCTTTAGGAACGTCTGTTGAGCACATACTAAGTGCCAGACACTGTGCTAGTTACTGGAGACAGAAAGATAAAACAACCCGTGTGTAGTGGTTTGAAAATATGTCCTGGGGCTGGCCCCGTGGCATGGCGGTTAAGTGCATGCGCTCCACTGGACAGCCCAGGTTCAGATCCCGGGTGCGCACTGATGCTTGTCAGGCCGTGCTGTGGTGGCGTCCCATATAAAGTGGAGGAAGATGGGCACAGGTGTTAGCCCAGGGCCAGTCTTCCTCAGCAAAAAAGGGGAGGATTGGCATGGATGTGAGCTCAGGGCTGATCTTGCTCACAAAGAAATAAATAAATAAAACATACAATAAAATAAAATATGTCCTCAAATTCTTTGATACTCCTCTCTTCAGGCCTAAAAGGCATTTTGGCTTTCTCCTTTCTCTCTGTCTTGGATCACTCGCTCTGGGGGAAGCCAGCTGCCATGTTGTGAGGATACTCAACCAGCCTGATGGAGAGTCCACATAGCAAGGAACCAGGGCCTCCTGCCAACAACCAGCACCAACTTGCCAGGCTTGCAAGCCATCGTGGAAGCAGGTCCTCTGGCCCCAGGCCAGCTTTCAGAAGACTACAGCCCAGGGTGACCTCTTGACTGCAGCCTCATAGAGACCCTGAACCAGAACCAGCCAGGTAAGCCACTCCCAAATTCCTAACCCACAGCAGCTGTGAGATAACACACCTTTGCTGTTTTAAGCCACTAAATCTTTTTGTCATTTGTTATGCTGCAAGAGGTAACTAAGAAGCCTGCTGAAACTTACCATCTTTTAGAAGAGACAGAGGCATCATTATAATTCGGTGTGATGATGGTGACTCTAAGAACAACTTGAGGCCCGGCCCCGTGGCTTAGCGGTTAAGTGCTCGCACTCCACTGCTGGCGGCCCTGGTTTGGATCCCAGGTGTGCACCGACGCACCGCTTCTCTGGCCATGCTGAGGCCATGTCCCACATACAGCAACTAGAAGGATGTGCAGCTATGACATACAACTATCTACTGGGGCTTTGGGGGGAAAATAAATAAATAAAATTAAAAAAAAAAAAGAACAACTTGAGATATATACACTATGAGTGCAAAGAAAAGGTAACTTATTCTGTCTGGGGTAGAGGGAAAAGGACATTTGGGCTGGGCCTTTGTCTAGTAGGATTTTACTGACAGAGAATGCAGAAGCGTGGTAGGAGATGGATTTTGGAGAGCTAAGATGGAACTGGATTATAATGGGTTTTGAATGCCGTGATAAAGAACTGTGACTTTCAATGTATATGTGTATCAAATCATCACGTTATACACTTTACATATCTTACAATTTTATTTGTCAATAATATGTCAATAAAAGTGAAAAAACATTTTTTAAACAGTCTTGTGGGGGCTGGCCCGATGGTATAGTGGTTAAGTTCACACGCTCCACTTCGGCAGCCTGGGGTTCGCAGGTTTGGATCCCAGGTGTGGACCTACTCACTGCTCATCAAGCCATGCCGTGGTGGCATCCCACATACAAAATAGAGGAATAGGGCCGGCCCCGTGGCTTGGCGGTTAGGTGCGCGCGCTCTGATGCTGGCGGCCCGGGTTCGGATCCCGGGAGCGCCCCGAGGCACCACTTCTCCGTCCAGCGCGAGGCCGGGTCCCACGTACAGCAACTAGAAGGATGTGAACCTATGACGTACAACTGTCTGCTGGGGCTTTGGGGGGAAAAAACTGAATAAATAAAATCTTAAAAAAAAAAAAAAAAATCTTAAAAAAAAAAAAAGAAATAAAAGACATGGAGCATTTAAAAAAAAAAAAACAAAATAGAGGAATATTGGCACAAATGTTAGCTCAGAGACAATCTTTTTCAAGCAAAAAGAGGAGATTGGCAGCAGATGTTAGCTCAGGGCCAATCTTCCTCACCAAAAGAAAAGAAAAAAAGAATTGTGACTTTATTCTGCAAATGGTGGGAAGGAATGGGAAGTTTTTAAGCATGATCAAATCGGTCTTTAGAGAGAGAACTATCAGGAATAAGAAAGATCATTTTGATTAAACAGAGTGGTGTCAGGAAGACCACTTGAGAAACTATTATAACAGCCCAATAAAGAAATGAACACTTCTCAAAGAATAGTGGCGCTAAGAATAAAAGGGAGGCGAATTATTTCAGAGACATTTCAAGGGTTAATTAACTGGATTGATGACTGCTTTAATATAAGACATACAGGAGTTGGAGGGGTCAAAACTTTAGGCTGGGATGATGATGGTGGAATCATTAAAAAAAACATATGGGGGCCGGCGCAGTGGCGTAGCGGTTAAGTGCGTGCGCTCCGCTGCTGGCAACCCAGGGTTCAGATCCCGGGCGCGCACCAACGCACTGCTTGTCAGGCCATGCTGTGGCAGCGTCCCATATAAAGTGGAGGAAGATGGGCACAGATGTTAGCCCAGGTCCAGTCTTCCTCAGCAAAAAAGAGGAGGATTGGCATGGATGTTAGCTCAGGGCTGATCTTCCTCACAACAACAAAAAATACATAAATATATATATATAAACAACAGAGAAAGAGCAGCATAAGAAAGGAGAGGAAGATGGTCTCTGCTTTGAACAAGCTGGGCTGAGGAGTCATGGGACATCCAGATTGACACCTTGACAGGTCAGTTGGAAACGGCTGGATTGACTCTAGGGAGGGAAAACCAGAATTCAAGGTATTTGTGGTTCGTCTGCACGGAGACTGTTGAAGCCGTCAGGTTAAGGAAGTGTTCTGCGGAGAATGTGCTGAGTGAGAAGAAGCCCAAGGTCAGCGGAGTCCCAGGGAGCCCAACACTGAGAAGGGAGGGGGAGGAAAAGGAAAGGGGGGTGGAGGAGGCCACGACACACGCCTTTCACAGGGCAGGGTCAACCAGGCAGGATGAGAAGATATTGAGCCCCTGGGGGCAGGCATCGTGCCTTTGAGACCCCGCTCTTAACTGAACATGGGAGTGGGCTTACCAGTGGGTAGAAGATGAGAAAAGGATGTGGGAAAATAGTCTATTCCTTTAAGAAATTTGGTGAGAAAGAGGAGAATGGATGGTGTTCCGGGGGATATAGAGAATCTAAGGAAGGATCTTTAAATTATATTTATTTTTTGAGATTGGAACATGTTTGGAGACAGGGAAGAAACACTCAGGAGAGAGAGGGAAATACTGAAAATCCTAGAAACGTGGGAGATTATTGCTGAAACCGAGGAGACTACAGGGTAACTCCAACAACAGGAGGAAGAAGGAAAACTCAGAGGCCAGAGTGAGGACCTAAGAATGGTGAATAGCTAGTTACGTCTGGAGGTGGAGGAGATAATAACCTCTCGTGTTCATACTGCACTTTGCAATCGCTCTGTGAGGGAGGCAAGACGGTTATTACCAGCCCCTTCTCGGAGCTGTTCTGAGACACATGGATGACCCACATAATTAATGGGTAGCCGAGGGCCGGCCCCGTGGCTTAGCGGTTAAGTGCTCGCGCTCCGCTGCTGGCGACCCGGGTTCGGATCCCGGGCGCGCACCAGCGCACCACTTCTCCGGCTATGCTGGGGCTGCGTCCCACATACAGCAACTAGAAGGATGTGCAGCTGTGACATACAACTATCTACTGGGGCTTTGGGGGGAAAAAAATAAATAAATAAAATAAAAAAATGGGTAGCCGAACGAGGACTCAGACCAGCAGGTCAGTGCAGGGTTCCCTTGCTGGACTACACTGTAGCCTTTCAGGCTTCCTAAAGCGTGGGACTGATCAGGTGGTCACCATCTGTCCCTCTGCTGTCCAGTCGTGGCTGCTGACTACTCTGCTACACCAACTCTTAGCTAAATTGGACTAGCCCCTCTTTCCAGAACCGACCCTGTGGTTTCCGATCTCTGTGTCTGTGCTCCACTCACAAGGCCCTTGCTCCATGCCCCTTTGCCTAAAAGGTGACCATCCTTCAAAATCAAGAGCGTGTACCTCTTCCTTCACAAAGCTGTCTTCAGGACTCCAGGCTGGAGGTGTGCACACAGCACCTTGTGCACACCTCTCAGGTAGCAGCAGGTGCCCCTGCAATCGGTGTGTTTTCCTATGAGTTTTACCCCCTTTGGATGGTGTATCCTTCAGGGCAAGAATCCAGCCATTCGGCCTCATATTCCAACAGTATCAATCACAAGAGTCCCACATGGTGTGTTCTCATCAAGCATTGGTTGAATGAACGATTGAATGAGAGATGCTGTTGCCGTGGGCAGTATAAATGTGACCACCTTCCCCAACCAGTGGAAAATGTATTTTCTCACATAACAAGAAGTCCTGAGTTAGTTCATTCCCAGGTGTAAGTGATCCATCAAAGACTGGAGTCTCACTATCCTCCCACTTTGCCACTCTGCGTTTTTTTTTTTTTTCGGTCTCAGGCTTGTCCCTCATGGTTACAAAGTGGCTGCAACAGCTCCAGGCATTCTGTCCTTCATACAACAAGACCCAAAATTCAGACGAGAACAGGAAGGACATTTTGAAGGTAAAGAAAACTCTCCCGGAAATCCTGGAGTTCACTTATGTCCCCCTGGCCAGAATTGCATCGCATGCCCATTCATAAAGCAGTCATTGGCAAGGTGAGTGGAACTGACATGATTGGATTAACTTCACCAGGAAGCCATCCTCAGAGGGGCTGAGGAGAGTTCCAGCCTCCTTTGAAGACCTTGGCTACCCCTTACCTCAAGAAAATAAAAATTCTGATGGCAGCACAAAAGGGGAGGATTGGTGTGGAGCAGCCACCCAGAAGTGTCTGCACTGTGATGTTTCCAGGGCCTTTTACTCGTTATATTTTTGCCTCTTTGCCTCACAGGACATGTGGCATTTTGGCCCCAAACAAGCCTTGCTTTCTGGTGTCTGTACATGAGGCACACGAACCTTGCAAACATCACACCCCTAACAGTCACTGTTGGAGTGTCTGGCTGAAGGATCTCCAGCTTGATAAAGTGGCGTGTTTGTGCTCTGGCAGTCCAGCATATTATATCAGGCTCAACGGTGCCTTTCACCAAAGGATAAGACTTCACAGTCATCAGATCTTCTTCCTCCCAATACCGTAGCAGTTTGATGGAATCAGGGATGTACCAAGGGTAGGGCGGTGGGAGCGGTCAGCCCAGGGGCAGGCACTAAGGGCTCGCATGATCCGTAAAGGATTTTAAAACAATGATAAACCTCTAAATACAATGTGGTATCCTGGATTGAATGCTGGAACAGAAAAAGGACATTCGTGGAAACACTGCTGAAATCCAAATAAAGTCTGTAGTTTGGTTAATAGTATTGCACCAATGTTAATTTCTGTGTTTTGATAAATGCACATGGTTATATAAGCTGTGTGAAGGTATAAGGGGACTCTCTATCCTATTTTTGCAACTCTCTGATAAATCTAAAATTATTTCAAAATGAAAAAACATTTTTTAAAGATAAAACTGACTAAAAATTGGTCTGCTTTTTTATTACCACCATGGCAATCTAAACAATGTTAGTGATAAAAATACTCCTGTGCCCCAAATATTTTGGTCTAAATTCTAAACTATTGTTGAGTTACTGTTGAGTCTTAATAATATATATGTAAGTTTCAACTTAGCACATTTTTATTATTTATCTTTTAGTAAACATTGCATTCTACGTGCACGTTAATCTTAGGACTCGCATATACACAGCTGACCCCTGATATGTGCAGCCTCAGATGCACACATTTGTTTTTAGTAAGTTCATATTCCGTTGGAATTTTCCGAGCTGGTTTCTAGCACGGTCGTGTCTCCAGCACTATGGTACTACAGAATCTTGCATTTGAACCACAAATTTGAAACAAACAGTGACAGCACAGTGATTTTAAAGATGAAGAAACAGAACTTGTTACTTTAAGTCTGTCGTTCTGTGTGACCACTTGCAGCTTCTATTTGTGTTTCACGTTTAAAGCAATGAAACAGGGTACAAAATGGCATTATTATTATTTTTTTCATGTCATGTGCCATAATTATTTCTGGAATTTTTTTTTTCATGTACAAGAGCAGAGTGTTAAAAACAATCTGCTCCAGGTATTAAATAGGCTAAGTCTGAGAGAGAGTGGAATTAAGATTCCAGGTATTAGAAACTACCTTAATGATCAGATATCCACTCGCCTCATTTTAGCAACAAGGAAAGGAAGGTCCAGAAACTCGCTGCTGTTCATAAGGATTTGGTGAATCAGGCGAGGACCGGGACCTCTCCCTCCTGGCTCAGTGCTCCCAGTACCATCTCTGCATCGCATGCCTGCTCTCCTTTAGCAGACAGGCAATAACTCAGAAAAACCAAGTCGCTTGTCCAATGTCAGCTAGTGACTCAGTGGCAGAGAAAGAGGTGGGAACCAGGACTCGTGACAGCTCAGGGCTCTAATCACTGCCCCCTATTTCCTCTTTCCAGTTCTCACTCAGCTAGAGACAGAATAATTCCAGACGATTAAGGAATGTGCCACCTGACATTCAGATGGGAAGAGGGGGGCATTTTTAAAAAGAGACACAACTCAAATTGACATTAGAAATGAGTAAATTTCCGTCAGAATTCCCACAACCAGAAAAATCCTGGAATACAACATCTGAGCAGCATTGATTTCCACTGAGTTCTCCAGTATAGGGGGCATCTTTCGATGGAAGGTATATTGGGAACTTAAACTGCCCACAAACATGCTTATCCTTCCTTTTCCTATGTTCAAGGAGAAAGCAATAAGTATCAGAGCGTCTTTGTGATGCGGTGGGCCATCACATTGAGGAAAAGCTCAACAGCAAGATCTCTGGAAAGAAAGCTTCATGAACTGCTGTTACTTGACTGCTGCGCCTGCCTTCTCCGAGCAGCTCTCTCAGGCTAGGGAGAAACATAGGTACTATCTTGGTTAGAGTTAAGCACCTCCCTCTGAACCTTTGTTACCAGTCTTTGAAATTCATCCCTTCTCTATTTCTCAGATCACAGCCCAGTGTTCAGATCTTGTGATTTGTCAAGCATGGACACCACATGCAATCACTGGGGTTCTGTCTTTGCACAGCTCCCTACCACAGTAATTGGCTAGGTGTGCCCTGCTCCCCTCTGAGCTAATAATTGACCTCCTACCGCATGTTTGGAAGGATAATGGATGAGTGAATGGATGGATGGATGGATGGATGGATGGACGGATGGACGGATGGATAGGTGGGTGGATGGTTGGCTGGGTAAGTAGATAGATGAGTGGATGGATGGGTAGATCAATGGGTGGTGGATGGATGGACGGGTGAATGAATGGTTATAAAAGTAGGTGGTTGGATGTGTAGATGAGTGGATGGGTAGATGGATTAATCGATCAATATGCAGGAATCTATACCATTCCATCTTTATATTGGTGTCCAAGGTAATTTCCATAGTGAGGGGGCCCCAAAGGGATTCTGCACCACACAGGAGATATGTTCAAGACCAAAGCTATATTTAGGTTGGGTAGAACTTTGCCTTGGGGTAGGCTTTAAGGCCCTGAGGGTCCAGAATCATAGCCTTCCATCTGTGTGCCTTAGTAACGAGCTCATTCCTTGCTGCGTAGTAGGTGCTGAATGAGTATTTGTTGATAAAAATAAGTGAATAAATAAATGATTTGAGAAACAAAAGGAAGCCTCCTCCTGACCCTGAAATTCATCCCCACATTCTGATTTTTGTGTGTGTGTGTGAGGAAGATCAGCCCTGAGCTAACATCCGTGCTAATCCTCCTCTTTTTGCTGAGGAAGACCGGCTCTGAGCAAACATCTATTGCCAATCCTCCTCCTTTTTTTTTTCCCCTGAAGCCCCAGTAGATAGTTGTATGTCATAGTTGCACATCCTTCTAGTTGCTGTATGTGGGATGCGGCCTCAGCATGGCCAGAGAAGCGGTGCGTTGGTGCGCGCCCGGATCCGAACCCGGGCCACCAGCAGCAGAGCGCGCGCACTTAACCGCTAAGCCACGGGGCCGGCCCCCCCACATTCTCATTTTTTGTACTTACATTCCAACATTACAATTTCACTCCTTTATAAATCAATTATGTATCCAGAAAGTATCCAGTTATGATGCAAAACATTCCTGGATGTTAAAGACATTAAACCCTTTCCATCTGTTGTCTCTTTGGCAGGGATTAGCTAGTCACATTGCTGTCTCTCCTGATGCTTTGCTGAGGAGGTTGGGCATAGGGCAGGTCCAGAGGTTTCTCTGACTGGACTGAAGGACTCTTGCTGACAAGTGGGGGAGGGCCCTTTACATAGAAAGCACCGGGGCTGCAAGGAGAGACCCAAAGACTCTCCCCTCTCCTGATCTCGGGCAGCTAGCTCCTGGCCACAGTGCCTTCTCAGCAGCCCCTCCTCCTGAGATGATAGGAATTCCTCACTTTGTCCCATGGGTTTCCCTACCAAATGGGCAGGGCTGAGGTGGGGAAAGAAATGAAGAGAGAAGGGGGAAAGTAAGAGCAAGAAAGTAAACATGAGAAGAAGGGAGACACAGGATAGTAAGGAGAGAAGAGAGGAAATGAGGCTGGATATGGGCAGAAGGTAGGAGGGAAAAAAAATAGATTATATTTGCAGCACAATGCTTCCAGTAATAATCTCGTCATTATCTTGCCTGAACAGACGTGCAAGGACTCCATCTACTCATTATACAACATGAAAACGGAACACGTTTCTATCAGCCTCATCGGAAATCTTGGCAGATGCTGTCAGAAAGTGCACACTGCTTCTGAGATGTGATTTTTCAGTAGCGTAGACTGTACTTTTTGATTGGGGTCGGGGAAAAGAGGAAAAGGCAGTTGATTGTGGTTTTTTTTTTTTTAATTTTGAAATTCTTCTCTTCAAGGGGGTTTTGCCTTAGACCGCATTGAGCTCCATTGACTAGCCATGTCAGCATGACCAGTGGTCAGGGGCTGGCCAGCAGTCTTAGGGCCACACTAAAGCTCTGTGCCAAGGCCCCATTCCTTTCAAAGAGCCCTCTCTGTCCAGTCTTCAGAGCATGCTCTCCGTGGCTCCCACGTCCCCTTATGTCAGCATTATTCAGAGCTTCCATTCCCTTCTACACCACTTCTGCCCTGATCTCAGGGTCCCTGACTTGTATTGAGATGTCTGAAGTGCGTGGTTCAAGCAAAGAGCATTTTGTTCCCAGCTGAACAAGGCTCAGGCAGACCGGCAGTACCAAAGACAGCAGTGGGCACCGCTCGTCGCTGAGCTAAAGCCGGGCAGTGTGCAGTTCCCCACGACAAACACCACCTTTCCCTGGGAAGGCGGCCAAGGCCTGGAGCCCTGTGTAGGAAATCCCCTGTGAGAGGCCACAGAAAATGGTTCTTTTCATCGGCTCTGAGTCCCCTTCCTTTCTAGCCGTAAAGGCCCACATCACATCCCCTGTCCTGGCCTTCTACACTCCATTTGCCTGCCAAGTGCCCCCAGCCAGGTGCCTCATGGCTCCCACACCCCTTCTCCTTTCCCTCCATGCTCAGCTGGCTCCCCAGCCTCCGAAAGCTGCCTCCTCTCCCCACTTGGGCAGCTGACCCTCCCTCCGTCCTGCGCTCTGTGCCCTCACACGAAACCGTTCCCTGCCATGACCTTCCATCTCCCGAGGCTCCTCTCGGGTTGAACAGAAATGATTTGTTGACATAGCCAGATTAGCAAGGGGAGAAAATTCCACAGATGCCTCTGTCCCTAAGTCTCAAAGTTCAGACCTCCAGCTTGATAGCAGGAGTGAGGTGATGGAGGCAGCCTGAGATGGCACGGAGGAACAACAACCATAACAATCACGCTTTATGGAGCAATTACTAGCTGGCAGGCAATTGTCCAAGCCTTTCTCGTGGATTTATTTATTTAATCCTCTCAACAACCTTCTGCAGTAGGTACTATTATGAGCCCCATTTGACAGACCAGGACATGGAGATAAAGATGTTAAGATGTTAAGAGATGTTAAGTAACTAGCCCAAGGCCCAGGCCAGAAAAGGCAGAGCCAGGGTTAAGAGATGTTAAGTAACTAGCCCAAGGCCCAGGCCAGAAAAGGCAGAGCCAGGGTGTGCCTGGGGGATGGCACTCCTGCACCCACCCCACTGCCTCTCCTGACAAGCCCTGGGAGTGGTAGGAGGCTTGGATTCCAAGCCGGAATCCAATACTTCAGGCCTGCCATGCTCATTTTTCAAGTCTCCATTTCCAAAATCAGAAAAATTATGGCAATGAGGTGATTTCTTGGGGCGTTTCCATATGGTGATGCTATGATTTTTTTCCCTAATTATAAAGGTCCTCAGAAAGATCTCCAAATTTTCTGGGCTGGGGGCCACCCCAGGTAAAGGGATGAAAAAGGTGGCAAAATTGATCTTCGGTGACCCCTAAAGGCTCATCTGTGCACCATTTCCCTCTGTCCAGATCGGGCCTTTGGTGCAATCTCTGCTGCCCCTCGGGGCCCCAGGGCAGGGTCCCGGGGTGGGTACAAGGAGGGTTTGTCCGTCACCTGATGACTTGAAGGACACACAGAGTCCACACATCAGGATGGGTCAACCTGGTCTCCTTATTAAAAGAGGGCTGTCCTTTGAGTGTGTCCTCATTTGTAACAGGGCTGAACACACTGACCAGTGCTAGTCAGAGGTGAGCTCCAGGCCAACTCTCTTGGGCAAGAGAGGAGTGACCCTTCACGCTTTGAAATGAGATGGAGTCGTAAATACTGTTTCAGATACCAGGAGTCGTATAATCAGAGACATTAGTTATACTCCTCCGCCAGGCCCCCCTCGGTGACTGCCCATTGCCTGCAGGAGGAAGTCGGCATCCTTTAGCTGGGCCTCAAGGAGCTCCAGGACACACTCACACCTTCCCACCTTGGCCTCTCTCTTTCCTAGAAACTAGTGAGTACCACCCCCGGCCAATTTTGACAGAGCCGCAGCATCTTAAGAGTTAACCCTTTACCTTTGGTGGAAGATGTGTAGTCGCATATTGGGTCAATTCTAAGTTGCACCCTTTTTCTCATTTTAACATCTTGTTCATTTAACGTTGATCTTGCAATCAACGGCACGTCGTCGTTCATTTGGCAGCACTTTTTCTTTCTCAGTGGTTTGTGAAATAATAGTGCATCTTACAACTGAAGGCATTTGATGAAGTTGAGTAAGTAGCACTTTCCAGATTTGAGCTCTAGAAGCTCAGCCAGAGGCTGGGAACCAGTGTGCCCATTCTCTGAGTCTTTTCTTCACAATCAGGCCTGGGTCTTGGTGTAATGGGGGTGAGCTTTGGAGGCCTATGTGGCCCCCTAGTTGTAACCATGGGTGATATTTAAAATGTTTAATGACCAGGCCAATCAGAACAGAAGACGGCTGAAAACATGTGACACGTCTGTCCTGGAGCTTACCTGACGCCCACTCGGCTGTATGACTCCTTACCTGTTGGCTCCAAACCCCTCAGCATTTTCCCTCCTTCCTTATTTTATGGACACTTGCCAGCACACTCAGAGAACTTGGCCTGTCACCCAATTCCAGGGGACAATCCCTAACTGGACTATACCAAGCACGGTTACCCCATCTCCTTTGCCTTTATTGGCTTTAGGGGTGGGCATTGTATTAGTTTACTATTGGTGCTGTAACTGATTACTACAACTTTAGCTTAAGACAACAAAAATTTATTATCTTACAGTTGTGTAGTCAGAACTTGGGTACAGGTCTCCTGAGCTAAAATCAAGTGTCTTAGGACTGAGTCCCTTTCTGGAGGCCCTAGGGGAGAATTGGTTTCCCTGCTTTTTCAGGTGTTGGCAGAATTTAGTTCCTTGCAGCTGTAGGACTGAGGTCTTTGTCTTGCTGGCTGTCAGCTGGGGGCCTCTGTTAGCACCTAGCAGTCTCTCTCCAGTCCTTATACACAGCCCTTTCATCTCAGAACCAGCGGCAAATCCTCCTCATGCTGCCATCTCCGTCATCCAGCTGGGTTTATGTGATTAGACCGGGCACCCCAGATATCCAGGATCGCCTCCCCATTTCAAGGTTCTACCCTTAATCACATCTGCAAAGTCTCTGCTGCCATATAAGGTAACTTGTTCACAGGCTCCAGGAGAGAAGAGTCTGAGCCTCTTTGGAGGCCATTGTTCTGCCTGCTACAGCATCTGACCCACTCTGGCCGATGAAACGTAAGGGGAAATCTGCTGGGGTTTGGGGGAAAGATTTTGCTCCCTGATAAAAAGACAGACATTGAGGAGGCTTGCCCCATTCCTCCGTACTTTGATTGAGGTTGTGTGAGCTGTGGCAGCTATCTTACCACCATTAGGCATCAACACCAAGAATAAAACCTGACACACTGAGAATAGCAGTGAGAATATCAGAGTGAAGAGAGAGGGAGAGAGCTTGGCCTTTTGATGACGATGTTGAGCCACTGAACCAACCTAGCCTATTTAACCTAGACCCCCTGCCTAGCTCCTGCTGGCCTCTTCTTTAGGGGCCAGGTGAGGCCCCTATATTTCCAATTATGGCTGGGGATTAGTCTCGGATGAACAGATCTCCCATAGTCCATAACGCTGCCTGCGAGATTGTACCTCCGGCTTGAGACGATTGTCTGAATTATGCCTGAACTTGCCGTGCCCTTCAAACTTGACTGGGACTGCTGGCTGCCCTCACGGCGGCTCAGTCTCCCCAGTCCTGTCCCATCCAGTCTCAGCTTTTCCCTCCTTGTTAATCCTGCATTTCCAGGGTCCCCTCACACCTGCACACTGCCCATCTTGATGTTTCTAGTGTGTCTTAATATCTAGATACCCTAGATATACTAAACTGGTTAATATCTAGTTAATATCCAGATATCCTAGACTGCTGGCCAGTCTCTGACTGGTCCTTCCACTTCTGTGCATCTACATCTTTCCTCATGCTGGTCCCTCGATCAGAGATGCCCTTTCACTGCTCTTATATCTTTTCCATTAAATCCTTGTGACAGTCTTATAAGGAGGTGCTATTAATACCATCTGGTGAAAGATTCAGAAACATTAGGTAACATTTAAGGTGACATGGCCTGTAAGTGGCAGAACTGGGGTGCTAATGTAGGTCTTTCTGACTTCAAAGCCCATGTCCTGTCACTCCCCCGTTTGTCATCTTAGAGGAGACACTGCCCAACTCAAGTCTGGAAGGACTTGTCTCCCTCCCTGCATTAGAAGCACCTTGAGGGCAGGGAGTGAGTCATTCCTTATTGACCCCAGAGTCAGTGGTGTGCTGGTCAAGGTTAACAAGTGGCTCTGACAGGGGGAAGGGGAAGCCCTGATTCGTAGTGTTCTCCATGCGGTAGATACTCCCATCATGGCTGATTTCAAGCTCCCAATGTGACATCACCGAACAAGGAGAGTTGGGAGGAGATGTGCAGAGGTACACCGTTATATGATATTTCCACTGTACGCATACAGTAGATGTGAATAACCTCAAGAGCACAGATAATAGTAAAATGTAGTAAAATAATTAGGAGGTGAATGAGTTTTGATTATTTATTATCTTTGTTTTAAGTCTAGTTTATTCCATTTTAATTTCATGTAACTTAATCTGTAATAACCGTTGTGTTTAACAGTTGGCTTGCAAATTTCCTGAGAATTTAACAATTAGGGCCGTGACTGGTTTGAGCTGGCTCCAGCACGCCACTGCTAGCCTAGTATAGTGCTTTGCTTTTAACAGGCACTGGACTGGTGGTGAGGATGCTAATAAAAAGAACATGATTATCCACTAATGAACTTTGAATAGAGCTGGTCACCCAGACTTCAATATTCTTTCCTGTGTCTGAGAATTTCTTAGTTCCATTGCTCATACTTAACAGAAGGCCAAATAAATAAAAACTAATTGAGGGTGGAGACCAAAGACCAGCCAAGCCTCCAGCTGAGGGCTGTGAATACTGAACTCTGCCCAGTGTCAGGGTGGGGCCCTGTCTGCTTCCAGTTCAACGGTCCTTGGCTATTGGCCTTGAGCAAGCCTCTAAGTTATAACTGTCTTCTCTCCATGCCTGCCCCCGACCACGCCCACAACAAGAGCAGACTGAAGAAAAAGCCCCAGTCCTATTATTATTCTACTACATTCCAGAAAGGGTAGCCTCCCAGGAATTGGAGAGCCTAGAGAGAAATAAAACAAAATTGCAGCCTCCCTAAGGCACAAAGAAGTCATGCACTTGGGCTGTCTTAACCTTTGGTTATGGGCGCAGGGCTGATGTCACTGGAAACTGGAGTGGGCAGGCCCAGCTTAGGGAGGGAGAGGGACAGCTGGTGAATCAGCTGTGTTGCATTACACTCAGCACTACCCCTGTCACCGTTCGGGGATTGTACCATATATGGACTCAGGCTCAGCACGGCAGTCCTGCTGATTTGCATCGGGACTCCCTTAAAATTGCATTTGAGGATTAGGTCATTGTTACCAGCAAAAGGGAGACCCCAGAAAGGTTGGTCAGCATGAAGAAATCAAGGCTAATTGTGGTCTGGCAAGGAAAAGATGAGAGAACAGGGTGCAGTCCCTTTCCAGCCAAGCTGCTCTTGGGAACGAGGGCCAGAGCCTGTGAAAGCTGTGGGAGTGACTCTTAGCAGTGGTCACAAGGGGAAGGATTCGGCAGGGACTGGCCCCCTTCTGCAGACTCCATTCTGCCTCTGGCTGGGGTGGGGCTGCAGGACTTTATCCTGAGGCCGATTCAGACAAGGGAATAACACCAAAATTTCAGATGTGACAGGCAGCTTCCCTGACTGTGGGTGAAGGTGGCTCTGATGCTGCTAAAGGTTCGGGAACCCTACTGGCCAACTGAGGGACGGTCTCAGCTCTGAGTTATTCTGAGGTGAAGATGGGTTCACCCAGGTAGAACACAGCTAGTTAACCTCCAACCCCGTCCCATCAGTCCAGACTGGGTCAGCCCAGTGTGTCACAGCTGGGGCTGTGGGAATCAAGGAAAACAGCATGGAAAGGAGTGTTGGGGAGTGATCTGGGCAAGTGTCTTCTAATGGATGGCCAATAAATTGAATCCAGTTTGTAAAGATTAACCAACTTTTTGTTGTTGTTTCAGCAATTTGGTTGCTTTAATTTCCAAACCAAACCAAAACAATTTGGTTCCTTGTTTTTTAAGGACCAGCTTGAATGATTTCAGGACACGTCTCTCTCTGTGTACCTCTTGAGTTGGTTCAGAACCATGGAATACTCTATCACAGTGAGAATGAACTACTCCATATGCAAAACACAGACAAATCTCACTAACATAATGTGGAGTGAAAGAAGGCAGACACAAAAGCGTACTGTGAAGTCCCATTTATATCAAGCTCAAAAACAGGCAAAACCAATCTGTGATGTTAGAAGTCAGGATAGTGGTTCCTTTGTTGGCCTTGGCGACTGGGAGGGGCAGGGGGGCTTCAGGGGTGCTGGTGATGTACTAATCCTTTGTGTGGGTGCTGCTGGCACAGATGCAACACACTCAGTTGTCCACTTGTGGTCTGTGCACATTTCTGTATGTATGTTATATTTCAATCAAAAGTTTCCTTACAAAAAAATGGAACCAGGATGTAATTATGTGAAATAAGTGGTGACAGCAAGAGTAAATTCCTGTGTGCCAACCAAAAATAAGCCTCTGAGGGTTGGTGTGACAGAATGGCATGACCACGGGGCCAGGAGTCAGAACACTCATTTCCAATCCCACTCCATTTTTCACGGCTGAAAGGGTCCTGGAAGCTTAGCTTCCCTGCTTCTCACTTCCTCTGCTGCAGAACAAAGAGGCTGGATTCAATTAAATGATCTCAGAGAGACTTCTTCCCTACCTGTTTCAGTGGAGATGGGATATGACAATGTTCATTTCGTCTCTCATGTGATCTTTTTATAGAGGAATGATCTCCAGGCTTGGAGAGCTCACAGATCACTTTTCACACTGTCAAAACACGCACACACGTGCACAAACACACATGCACACCTAGGAGTATTTGGCCCATCTCAGCATCCTCTTATCTCCCATCATCAGCCTTGACTTTCCCCCTCACCTTCTTCACCTTCATCTCCACCTTCCTGGATCTTAGTCGGTGTATTCGTTTCCCGGGGCTGCCATACAAAGAACCACAAACTGGATGGCTTAGAACAACAGAAAATTTTTGTCTCACAATCCTGGAGACTAAAAGTCCAAGGTGTTGGCAGGCCATGCTCCCTCTGAAGGCATGCAAGGATCTTTTTCATGCCTTTCTCCTAGTTTCTGGTAGCCTCAGGTGTTTCTTGGCTTGGAGCTGATCACTCCAATCCTTGTCTTCCCATGGGCGTTCTCCCATGGCTTCACACAGTCTTCCATCTGGGCATGTCTGTGTCTGTGTCTTTGTCCAAATTTTCCCTTTTTATGAGGACACCGTCATATTGGGTTAGGGCCCACCCTAACGACCTTGTTTTAACTTGATTACTTAGTAAAGACCCTATTTCCAAATAAGATCACATTCTGAGGTACTAAGGGCTAGGACTTAGACATAAATTTTGGGGGGGACACAATTCAACTCGTAACAGCCAGAGATTAAAAGGCTTTAGGAAAACCTAAAGTAGACCCCCAACTCCATGCCCTGCCAGGAAAGGTGAAGGATCCCAGTTGAAGACCAAACACCAAGAGACTTGGATAAATAGCAAGGATCTCTTATTTTCTACAGGCTTCCCACTTCCATGATCATTTACCATTTGATTCTTCACTGTAAGAAAGGTAGAAACGCAGGCCTTGGGGACAGACGGCCTGGGTTGGAATCTCTGCTCCATTGTTACTAGCTGCCAGACCCTGGGCACATTACCCCTGTGCCTCAGTTTCCTCATCTCTCAAACAGAGAGGTGGTGAGGATCAAATGAATTAACACAAGAAGCACTTACAGCAGGGCCTGGAACACCCTCGGCATTGATACTGTTAGCAACGACAGGGACAAAAAGCCGGATAGTGTCATCTGCATTTTACAGATGAAGAAACTGAGGCACACAAGGCTAATTCAAGGCAGATCCAGACGGAAACCCAGGCCTTCTGGGTGACAACACTGACTTGGTAGGTGACGTGGCATGGCTTGCTGTCCATTCTTAGGTATTAGTAATAACGACGACAACAGCTCCCTTTTACTGAGCGCTCATTGAGCACCAGACACTGTGTTGAGCACTTTACACAGGGCATCTCATTTAATCCTCGTGATACTTATGAGGCAGGATTGTTATCTCATTTTAGAGAGGTGCAAATTGAGGCCTAGAAATTTAGAAAGCAAAGCTGGATCACCCAGCTGGTGACGGGTGGCCGAGATTTAACACAGGTCTCTGCAACCCCAGGGCCTGAGTTTTCAACCCCTTGTGCTCCGAAACGTCTGGAAAGAAAAAGACCATGGTAATTGCTTGCTTTAGAAACAGCTAGGGGTTGCCAGGATGAACTGGGTGGTATTTGTAAGTTCCCCAAGGGTCAGGAAGAAGCCATTCTTAACCGTCCTTCATCCTTCCCCCTGTTACCTCAGGCCCTGGACCCCATCTGTGTCCCATATGCTCCCATGGAAGAATTTGCAGATCTGTCCCCAAGAGATTACGAAGCCAGGCCTAGGAGTGGAGAGGCGCCAGAAGAGGGCTTGATAGCCACGGCCGGGGCTGGGCTCCAGGGGACTGTCTGATGCTGCCGAAGAGACAGAGGAGGACCCAGTGCCAGAACCCAGAGGAAGCCACGGTGCCCGGGCACAAAGACTTTGTGACACTGATCAAGTTTGTGAAGAGAGAGAAGAACGAGACGTCACATGGGTGCAGCTAGTCCTAGAAGGGGGAATGCTACTCTTCACAGACGGCTGCAGATGGCTGCCTGGGCACACTTTCCTGGTCTGAGATTTCAAGTGAAGGCCTACTGGAAGCAGCCCTCTGGGGGCTTTGCCCAGGCTAAGGTGACAGACATTCTGATGCACACACATGGTTGTGGCTGGCAGCCCAGACAGACATGACTGTTTTGGCTTCTGTCACTTCTTTTTCTCCCTCTATCGGCAGCTTTGCACTCAAAGTCCTTGATCCAAGCTCGCCTGATTAGGGTCAGCGCAATCCGTGCCCCCTGTCTGTGCCTCCTGGGGTCCCCTGGTGGACGAGCGAATTTAAATGAATCATTTGAGCAGGAAATAAAGGCAGACATGGTGGCGGAGAAGGGGTGGGGGTGGGGCAGACATTGTCAATTTTTTTCCAACAGAATTGGAAGAGCTCTGTTGTGAATCTCTCTCTGGTCCCCCATTGGGTGAATAACTTATTGTGACTTGAGGGGCCTGAAACACAACAGCTCTGACCCTGGAATGGACTTTGAGGGGGAGGCAAGATAAAGGGTTGGCCTCTTCTCTCGACTTCCATTTGGAGTGCCCCACAACTCTCAGGGCATTTGAAAGGTAACACATTTAGAGTTTTCCCAAAAGAATATGAGCTGTGGCTTGAGCAAAAGGTGTTTACTCCCACGGAGGTGGGATTT
Source organism: Ceratotherium simum simum (assembly GCF_057802395.1). Lineage (NCBI taxonomy): Eukaryota > Metazoa > Chordata > Mammalia > Perissodactyla > Rhinocerotidae > Ceratotherium > Ceratotherium simum. Next base: position 51,995,618 of record NC_141912.1, read on the forward strand.
TTATTGCTAGTTTCAACATCAAGGAAGTGTGAAAGTTATGTGCAATCCTGACAATCAATACCACCTGAGGAAGGCCAGCAAAGGGCTCCACAGGCCAGCGATTCTCAGACTTAAGGTGCACAGTTTGGAAGCACCTGGAAATCTCGTGAAAATGCAGATTCTCAATCAGCAGGTCTGGGTGGGGCCGAGACGCTCCTGCTCCTTGTGGTAGGACCACTCTGGACTAAGAAATACTCCTGTTGTTTTCTTGGCATTTTCCTCCACACATACCTCCCCCGACCGAAAACATAAACTAAAAGACAACAGGGAAATTGCATGCCCTGGAAGTGTCTTACATAATGCCAAATATTGGGAAAGGCCTGCCATCCTGTATTTATTTATTTTTTTTAATTTTATTTATTTATTTTTCCCCAAAAACCCCAGTAGATAGTTGTATGTCATAGTCGCACATCCTTCTAGTTGCTGTATGTGGGACGTGGCCTCAGCATGGCTGGAGAAGCATTGCGTCGGTGCACGCCGGGGATCTGAACCCCTGGCTGGCAGCAGCGGAGCGCGCGCACTTAACCGCTAAGCCATGGGGCCGGCCTGTGCCATACTGTATTTAGAATTTTAATTTGTCCTCTTCCCCCACCAAGAATGACCTTATACTTGACTGAGTCAGAGGGTAGGGCAAAGGACAAAGAAAATTCCACAGAGAGTCAGATTGCTTGGGCAATCTTAAAGAATAAGCAGAAATAATAGTATTAAAACTACCATTTTTTTGCTCTAAAATACATTCTTAAAGGTGGCTTTGACTGATATATACGCATAAAAATTACTAGAAAACATACCCAAAGGCAAATTTTATCTGTTCTTTGCGCTTTTCTGTCTTTCCCAAGTTTTCTACAAACGTATGTTGCTTATATTTTTTTTAAAGGCTAAACTTGAAACATCCTGTATGTTAAAATTCACAGGTCTTTTCCCTGGTACTAGGAACCAGAATGGAATCTTTACCATCTAAGAGCTGATACTGTACATGCAGGTACACTCTGCAGATAACTGGACCTCTGGGGACGAGAGGAGGACAAGAATCTTGTGGGGTTAAGGAGACGAAGCAGCAGGGCAGGTTGGCATTGAATCACTATTCGGCGTTGAAGGAAGGCTAGAGAAGGCCTACGAGGAGCACCCAGTCTCTGCCTCCTGAGGTCATGCTGACCGCTTGCTGGCCCGAGGTCTGATTTATTTTAGTTTCCTTGAATGTGAGCAAGGCCAATTTGCATAAATGATGGTCTGGCATCTTGATCCATGTTTACAAATCAATGAGCAGACAACCTAAATCAATGAACTGTGATCTTGTGCATTTTATGGAGGAGAAAAAGCAAGTTGGGGGAGGGAGGTTGAAGAGGGTGGAAGTAATCATGGAAATGGAACCTTCCTAACTCAGTTTCACATCCCATGGCATTTCCTTTAAATCAGAGATTCCCAATCTTCAAAAGTGCTGGTGCAGCATAACTTTGGACAAATACAGTCCTCTCTTACCAGCATGGTGCTTTGTCTACAGTAGGTACTCATTTTTTTGAATATGCTAATGTTTCTTTCATAATGGGCTGAGCATAGAGCGCAGAGCAACTTCAGGAAATTGCCATCTTTTCTCACTGATAGCAATAAGCTTTGCAAAGAGGTTTGTATATGCGGTCACCCAATACCTGTTTGTTAAATAGAGGAAAAGAACATTGAAGCAACAAGATTTAGGAGGATTGGAACAACAAAACGGATTACTAAGAAACCAGAAAAGGCATGACTCTAAATGTAGCAACAGTCTTTTATATTTAAACATATAAGATGCCTTTATAGGTTTCAAGCATGTGATTTCTAATGTTGGAGGAAATAAAATTATAGGAGGGCCCCCTTTTTAGGTCTCTCCACCTGCTGTTCGGGAATGAAGACCGGCCTTCTGTTACTATCTTGGCTGATCTCTCTACTGCTTTTTTATCAGTCCCACACTATTTTAAATAATCTTTATCCTTCATGCTTGGGCTGCAGAGGTAAATATAAGTGACATTTGCTCTTTTTGTCTCCAGTCTTCATTCCTCTCTGTTCTTTATTCCCTTGACCATGACTCTTCCCATCAATGGTCCAGTATTTTCATGGCTTCCTCTAGAAAAAAGGAAAAACTCCTTTATACAGAGGTACAAACAACTGATAACAGTTTAAAGTAGCACAGGGAGGTTCTATTCCAGACTGCAAGCAGAAAAAATTCGTCTCCTAAGGATCTCCTCGATTATTTTTGATCTTCTGTTTTCAGTGTCAAGACATCCTTGGCTTCAAGAGCACCTCTCTGAGGCTCTCTATCAGTTCAGGGAAGGCTCCATATCTGCCACCTTGCCCAACTCCCATAGCTGTCTCCCTCTCACCACCCCAGGCAAACTTACCCAGCCTTGTCCCAGCCATCTGTGTCTTCATCATAAATTGACCAAATCTACCAATAGGTCCCCTTGATAGTGAGAATTAGAGGTAAGTGCGCTTTTGAGATGATAGACCTTCAAATCACCCACTGTAAGCAGCCCTGCCCTTTGGTCCAGGGGCCCAACAAAGGTTGATGACAAACGAGTTAAGCTGTGGCTGAGGTGATCTTCCCTTGATTTCAGAGCACCTTCCTGCAAGCCCTTTGGGCATCAGTGACTCACCAGCAGTGTTGGAGGATCAAATTGCTCCCTAAGGAAAGCAGATAAAATGAAAAGACAAGGTGATATTTGCTGTGGTGGATCATTGCCTCTTCAGTGTGTTTGCCTTGTCTACCTCTGATCCAAGGTCCCTGGCTGAGCAAATTGATACATGAGCAGTTCAATTGCCTCTGCAGTGGATTCAGCACACGCCCAAAGCCGTAATGAAGCGCTCTCCCTGACTGCCTTGCTAACGGTAAGTGGGCTCGGCAGCAGACATACCACGTTGGGAGAACTAGAAGACCAGACGTGGGGCTCGGACCCCGTTCCCTCGGCAAGAACCAGCCCTGAGTTCCCACAAGGCTGCCATATCTTACCACTGTCCTACATCGAGCTCCGTAATTGATCACGGAGAGCAGTCTGTTTGGAGAAAAGCAGCGGGAGGATTCTCAGACATCCTGACTTCTGGGCTGTGCTAGCATCAGCAGCTAATGAAAACAGAGCTGCATTCATTTGCTGTCGGAGGCAGCATGAGCTGGAGTTTTCAGACCCAAGACAAGTGAATGTGAACTTGAGAAGGGAACTCTCGGTAAGCAAGGGAGGAGGAGTCTCCCATCTTTGTTACGCCAGGCTGTGGTGGTGTCTGGTTGGAAGTGCAAACCCCCAATTGAGAGTATAGGTTGGGGTCTGGTCAGGAGTTGGAGCTATGGTGGGCCACACAACTCCCTAGGACTTTCCAGGGATCCTCCTAACCAACAGTCACTCGGATCTGACTCTTTCTTAGCTCACTGAAGGCTACTGGCAGGAATGGGTCTCTCAATCTAAGTGAGGATGTTGGGTTGGAGCAATTGGAGACATGTGTTCATGGGGTGTGTGTGTGTGTGTGTGCGCGCGTGTGTGTGTAAGTACCACTTACTTTCTGATCTGAGACTAGATGAGATTGAACCAAAAAAGACTCAAGGAAGGATAAGTTACAGGCAAACATAAATGTTACCAGTTCACCTCTTAAATATTTATCAGCCTAAAGTCACTTATCTTGAGAGGCCATATAACATAGTGGTGAAGACTTTGGCATCAGACACGTCTGGGTTTGAATTCCAGCTGTACTCACTGTGTGGTCTTGGGAAAGTTACTTAACTTTTCTAGGTCTTAGTTCCCTTAGCAATAAGATGGAGATGATGATAATAACAGTACCTTTCAAGTAGAGTTATTGTGAGGAATGAATGAGCTATTACAATCAAAGTGGTAGTGTGTTATTTAGTGAGTGCTCAATACGTGTCGGTTATAAGCTTGGGAATGTGAAAGCTCATCATGTTTTGGTAAAAGTCAGATTTATTTAGGTCTAATGTATGTACAATAAAATTCACCACTTTTCCTGTACATTTCTACAAGTTTTAACAAACACATACAATCATGTAACCACCACCATAATCAAGATGCATCACTCCAAAAAGTTCCTTTATGCCCCTTTGTCATCAATCACTCTCCCCACACCTAACTCCAGGAAGTCACCGATCTGTTTCTGTCCCTGTAGTTTTTCCTTTTCCTGAATGTCATATAAATGGAACCATACAGCACATAGCAGAAAGCTCATCATTATGTATTTGACATCCAATAAATTTCTCAGTGTATTTGAAAAATCAAGTTACAATTTTCATTCCAAATCAAACGATATATTTCCTGCTGACTTTTATAGAAGAAGTAAAATATTTTTGAAATGCCTCCTGAATTAGTTCCTATATGGGTAAGCTGGCCTTTCTCAGATGCTATCTGTTACTCATTAAGTCTCCACCGTGAGGCTGGAGTTGGCAGGGAGGAGGAGATGACATAGAGGAGATCTCAGGTATTCAGAAAGGTGAAAGAAAAGCAAGGTTCCCCTTCTTACTTGAACGGATAGTGGGGAGAGGAGATAGTCAGTGCAGCAGGAAGGGAATTATACGGTTCTCCATCTCTCCACTTTAGGGGAAGTGTGGGGAGCTGTGGAGAGGAACGCCAAGGGCAGAGGCATTTTGTTTGTTTTGTTTTTTTCAGTTCATGGCTTGGACTCTGGAATGTGATTGCCTTGCAGCCTGCCCTGCACCAACCTAGTGATAGCCACTCCAAAGTAAATGTGGTGGCACAGTGACTGTCTTGGTCCCCATATGGTATGGGGGGCCCCTGAAGTTCCCTCATGGAGTGAGAGGAGAGAAAGTAGCTGAGTTGAGAGTGGCTCACTGTGACAAGGGGAGATGACCTTAGAGCCAGGGCTAATCCCCTAGACCAGGGGCTAGAAAGAGGATGTGGCTCAGAAGGGTTTAACACTAGCAAAAAGCTGGAGACCCCAGGCAGCCAGGAATCACCCCCAAACCCTGGCCAAGAGGCCAGATGTTGAAGCACACCTACCATCAACTTAGCTGTATGTAAAGGTCAGCAGGGAGGGCAATGCCCAGACAGGTGGGCAACAATGGGAATCAGAGCATCCAGGTCACTCCTTGGATTCTAGAAGCCCTCTACTCTAGTGCCATGATGACTCAGTTAACACACCCCTCCTCCTAATCTCATCTTGTGAAAGCAAAGGAGAGGGCAACGACATTGGAAAGACTAAGTGTTTTCCTTAAGTATCACTCGCATGATTGCAGCAGACTAAGGTGGTGCAGTGGGCGAGGCCTTGTGAGAAAGGGAAACACTGTTTTCTCAGCCCACCTGAGCATAATGTGTGTAAATCTCCAGCCCCAGTATACTCCCATTGCAAGTCCACAGCTACTTTATCTTAATTTCTGACATATTACCTCTTGGCAGTGGCCCCTTAGACTGCAGCATTAAGACTCTTGGTCTTGCAACTTCTGCAGAAGCTGGACATTTTAAAGAATAGTGCAATGCATCCCTCTGCAGATAATGATTTTTAAAAGTTTATAACTCAAATAGGCACTCCACAACCCATCTTTAAGTTCAGGATTTCACCAGTCAGATTTCTTCAAATGGGCCCTCTTCCTTTCTTGTTGGATACACACAAAGGAACATCATGCCATTAGATGCATTTGTGTATTTCTATAGAGCAAACATGAGCTTTTTATAATGATCAATTTGAGTGGGATTTAGCTGCTAGGAGGAGATTAATAAAATGATTATAAATAACAGGGAGAACAAATGCCCTTTATTTGAGAGCAAATAAACTTTAAATGTTAGGGCAGGTTACAATGCCACGGTGATAAAGTAGTTAGTAGTGCCTATTGAAACAAGCCTAACCCAAGGGAAATTCCATAAGCTGTCTACTTCCCATGTGTAACTGAGCAGGAAAAATATGAGATTTTAGAAGGTAGAAAAGGAACGTCTTTGTAGAACTGCGTTACCATTGGATGTCGGAACACGAATGCACTCTGAATTATATCATTATTTTTTTGCACCCTTTTCTCACTCTGAAGCAAGGAAATCAATCTAGGGAAAAGTGAGAGCTGGCATTTTGAAATGCGTTGGGAAATTATAAATTATGAGAGCTAGTGATAGAGCTGATATTTATAGCTCGATCGAGGACTTTATATGATTTACATCTGGACTGTAAACACAGTCAAAGCCTGCTAACCCATTCCAATTTATTAATGCTGTTTCCATTTTCTGAGTCATACAGGACTCTTCTTGCAGCCAAATACACATGAGACACAGTCACTCTGAGAGGGTCACTTGGGTCAAGATTTAAAATAAAGCCCAAGCCCGACTGTACATTTTGACATAAATTGGGTCCAAATTGGCATCATTGAGGATGTATTTTTGGTATTCATCTACAAAAAAACACAAATTCTCCTGAGTGATGTCAGATGGTGGCTGGGCAGATTAAATGTCCAGTGACCTGCTGAATTTCTGATAAGTCCCACCTTGTGAGTCTGTAGCTAGGAGAAGCATAATCAAAGAGGAAGCATTAACAATTTTCTTTGTTTTACCACCTCTGTCCACTTCCCTCAAGTCTTAAGTTCCCCCTCCTTTGGTGAGGTCTTCAGTTTCATTCATTCAGTTACTGATTTGTTCATTTATTTGTCTTATTAGTTATCTATTACAAATTGCCCCCAAGACTTAGTGGCTTAAAACCATACACATCTCTTATCTCTTAGTTTCTGAGGGTCAGGAGTCTGGGCATCGCTTAGCTGGGTCCTCTGCTTCAGGGGCTCTGGCAGGGCTTAAATCAAGGTGTTGGCCAGGGCTGGGATCTCATCTGAAGGCTGACTGGGGAAGGATCCACTCCCAAGCTCATGTGGCTGTTGGCAGGATTCAGTTCCTACAGGTTGTTGGACTGATGGCCTCAGTTCCTCCTGAGGCCAACCTCAGTTCCTTGTTACATGAGCTTTTCCAACATGGCAGCTTGTTTCATCAGAGCATGTAAGCTGAGAAGGTAACTAGTAAGATGGAAGTTACAATCTTTTGTAACCTAATAATGGAAGTGACATACCCTCAATGTTGCCATATTCTATGGTTTAGAAGCAAGTTACTCAAGGTAAGATTACACAAGGCTGTGAATACTAGGAGGTGGGGATGATCAGGGGCCAACTTAGAGGTTGCCAGTCACATTTGCTAAGAATTCATTGAGCACCTCCTAGCTGCTTGACACTGTATTAGGTGCAGGGACTATAGTGATGATCCTTCTCTCATCAGAACTCACAACCTATCTGGGGGAAAGGAAGCAGACACTAAATAGATTATTGCAATTGTGATAAGCAGACTAAATTAGAAATACAGGGAATAAAGAACACATCCTGCTCTAGGTTGAGGGAGGAAGGATGAGAGGCAGGGACATTTCAGTGGAGACTTGAAGAAGGACTGGCCCAGAAAAGAGGAGGAGGAAGAAAGTTTTCCAGGCAAAAGGAATGGCCTGTGCAAAGATCCTGAGGCAAGAAAGATCACGTTGCATTTGAGAGAAGAGTGGCTGGAATGTAGAGTGAGAGAATGGAAAGAGCGAGAGAAGGAAGTGGGGCCTTATCTGCTATAATAAGGAGATTGGTCCAGAGCCAATGACCAAAGGAAAGCCTTGAGAAGTGACTCAGAAGATCCCTTTGGCCACTTTCTCCTTCTCCTATAGGTCTTCTCTCCTCTGGCCTGCAATCAGTCTTGAGGCTGTGACCATGCTCAGACATTTCTGAGTGGCTTGACTCCTCTCTATCCTGTAACAACATCCCGCTGACATTGTACTATGTAGTCCCAAAGACTCTTCCTCCTTCCACTTGCAGGATTTTTCTAGCAGTTTTCAAACTTCTTTCAAACAAAACCAGATGTAGACCCCTAATATATAAAATAGACGAAAGCAGTACCACTTAGATCAAAGACAGTTACAGGAGGAGAAGGGGCCCTTGGGAGCACTGTCTCCCACATTCTCAGGGAGACCCCCAAGACACCTCTCTGGAGCTCTAGGGCTCTGAAAATCCCAGTTTGGGAAACAGGTCTCTAGGCCACAGCTTTGCCAGCTGTTATTCCTAAGGACTCATTCTTTCAATAAATTTTTCTTGAATCTTTACACTGTATCGGGCATGACGTAGGCACTGAGACTACGCAGGTGATTAAGACATGAATTCACCTCCCTGAACTCACTGTCTTAGGAGGGATTCACGCGCGTGAATGACCAACTGCATTACCACATGGTGTGCAATTATGGAGGGTTGGGCAGGGAACCGTGGTGGCTCAAAGGGACACAGACAGGGAAGACTTCAAGAGTAGAAGAAGCTTGGGCTGGCCCCGTGGCTTAGCGGTTAAGTGCGCGTGCTCCGATGCTGGCGGCCCGGGTTCGGATCCCGGGCGCGTACCCACGCACTGCTTCTCCGGCCATGCTGAGGCTGCGTCCCATATACAGCAACTAGAAGGATGTGCAACTATGACATACAACTATCTACTGTGGCTTTGGGCGAAAAATAAATAAATAAATAAAATTATTAAAAAAAAAAAAAAAAAGAGTAGAAGAAGCTTGAGTGAAAAGGAGTTTGCCAATGAGCAAGAGGCCTGGTGGTACCTACCTCTGAGAATCTGCCCTTGCATGTGAAATCACTCCCTTCACTCTGCCCATCTCAGACACCCCCCCCCCCATGGTTCTCTAACAACCATGGTGCTGGAAAGCTTGTACTGGATTTTTGATTTCTCACAGTTTCTTGGTTAGAATAAAAGATGAACAACTTCACACAGTTCTATACGCCAAATCATCTTTCTCCACTTATAGAAGGAGGGACTGAGCAGAGAATACTCTTTATATCCCACTTCGGAGCATTTCTTCCCTACCAAGGCTCTGCACAGAGGAGGCTGCAGCAGCCTCTGACCTCCTGTCTGGTTTCAGATCTTACACTGGGGTCACCCATCAGGTCTAGCCTCTTCTGTTGCTCTCTGGGACCCTCCCCAATGTGCCTTGACAACTCAGAATTCTAGGGTCAGATGGTTTCCATTTGCTGGTTAGTTATCTAGGGATTTGACTCCTCATTCATAATGACAACTAAAAGCTCATACTGGTCCTAAAACAGTAAATTCAGTACATTTAAAGTCTTAAAGCAGTAAAGACTGAGGCTACACAATATCAGAACAACCAGCCATTCAGAGGAAAAGGCTTCAAGAGCGGATGCTGGGTTGTGCAAGCCAAGCAGTCTGTTGTTTAATTGTTTTCTCTCTCAGTGACTCATTCGGCATCTTTTAGCTCAGCCTCAGGCCAGGTTTGGAATAATACTGTAACAGCAAAAGAGTCCAGCTCAACGTTCTCCTCCTCCGTAAGATCTTCCCTCCAACAAAAAGTGAACTATGTCTTTGTCCTACAAGCCCAGACCACCTCTTGATTTTTCCGCACATTGTAAAGTACTAGCCTAGTATCTTGGGACATGTACACCTCTTCTAATGTTTTATTAAAAATTTTATACTCTTTTTCTTCTCAGGTGATTCATTTTGTCTGCCTGAGTAGATTGTAAGCTCCTTTCAGGGTCAAAGAATGTTTTAGCCATATTGGTACGTATGGTCTTCTCTTTCTCCCACTGCCAGTAGACTTAGCACAGTGTCCCACAACTAGGCACTCTATAAATATTTGTATGTGAATGGATAACCGTGGCCCACCACGATCCATCGATCACGCAGACAGTCTCATTGACATGAGGGTGACCTAGCCAGGGCATTTGTGGGGGAAAGGAGTTCCAGAGGCAGTCTGGGTAGGCTCCATGTGGTTCACAGCAGGCAGGCAATGTCCACAGACCCTAGGCCAAGTACATGTGAAAGTTAACGTCTTTATGCCTTAAAACAAAAGGCCCTGATCAAACCTGCATGGAGGGTGATTACCATTTACTTAACCCCAATGTGGACGACATCTCACCCAGCTTCACTTGCACCCTTTCCTTTAGTTATAAGTCAACCATTTCTACCACATCTCACTTCTTTAGCTGAGAGCATTCCCTGAAAACAGCCAACCTGAAGATTCTACCAAGAGCAGCACGGTTTTGACTTCTTTTCACTATTGCAACCAGACTACAGGCAATTAGTCTCATCTCCTTCGACCTAGATGAAAAGTTGAAAAGCAGAAGTCATGAGGCTCTTATTCAAAAACGGCTTTTGCTTTTTAGTGCAAGTATGGAGACCGCATGTTCTCAGCCCTGGATAACCATGTCAGGAGGGGATAGGTTTCTCTTCTTAGGACAGTCTCTCTTAGCTTTATGACTGTGGGTAACTCATTCAACCATCTGGCAACTTTCTTCCCGCCATTAAAGGTAGAAGGAGAGTGGGGATATTATGAATTGCTTCTCAGGTTTAAGGATATTCTAAGAATGAATTGCTTTTTGTCCATCTCTTCTAGGAAAAAAATACACAAAAATTGTGGATTCCTGGACTCAACTTTTCCGTAAACTGGATCCTCTTCCTGTCTCCCCTATTTCTAGCAATAGGACGATTTTCTACCTGACATCCTTCCAGAGGCAATCAGTCAAGTCTTATCAAGTCTTCCTTTCCAAAGCCTGTGCATCTGTCCCTTTTTATGCACCTCATTCATTCACTTAGTGACTGTTACTGAGCATCAGTGAGATGCAAGCCATTGTATTGGTTGCAGTGAATAGAAATAAGAATAACTCTAAGAAATGGATAGAAACAAGAAATAAGACTTGGTTCTCACCATTAAGAAGCTTACAAAGCTTCTTAAAGTTCACAATTATCAACTATTTCTCAGGTTTTTTCCTCACATGTGAGAAATTGAGGTTTCAAGTCTAATCTCTAGTCTGCAATTTCTTATTCATTTTCTCTATCGAACACTCTATTGGCAAGTTAATATTCCTAAGTAAACATTTTAATCTTGTCAGTTAATTTCATGGAGTTAAAACTTTCAATACCTCTTCACTGCTCTCAGGGTAAAGATCAAACTCTTAATTCAGTATTTAAGAGCTTCTCATCTGGAATGAACGTGTTTGCTGTTTTTACTTCCCACAACTCCTCATTATAAATCTTCTGTTTGGACAAATTGGTCAGATTACTATACTAAAAGTACATATCCTTTCCCCGCTCCAATTCACTTATTCATGTATTCAAGAACAGACTGGATGTCTTCTGTATGGCAGTGCTGCGATAAGAGATGGTGCCTGGCTTCTACCCTCAAACAGCTTATTTTTCAGCTAAGAAGACAGACAAATAAATTGACCATGGTAATGACAGAAGGAGCACTGGACGTAATGAAGCACTGGGTGTGATGGGAGTGCATAGAATCACATCTAATCCAGCCTTGGAGAAGTCAAAGAATGTTGCTCAGAGAAAATGACATCTAAAGTGAGACACAAAGATTGAGTAGAAGTTAGGCAACAAGTTGAAGAAGTATGTACTAAGCAGAAAAAGCAGTGTATGTATTCAACGGCCTGGTGATGAGAACACGTTGGGTTGAGGAACTGAGAGAATCTGAATCAGAATGCAGTGTAGGATACGTGTGTGTGTGTGTGTGTGTGTGTGTTGAGGATAGGATATTGCAAAAGAGGCTGAAGAGGGAAAGCAAGTCCAGATCCTCTGAGATCTCACAAACCAGGCTAACTGGTTCAGGATGGACAGGTTTGAACCAACAGAGTGTCATGACCAGACAGGGCTCTCATCTACAGAATGCTGTACCCTAGCCCCATAAATCAGGAATGGAGTGTTTGGGAGAGTTAAGTAAGGCCTTCTTTTCAGGATTATTGTTAATGATCTTGTTAAGATATTTGATTAATTTCCCTCCATTACTCCTGAATATATGAGAAATCCAACTGAATCATTCTTTGAGAATTCAGGCTCTTGTAGGGCCTTAGGAGAATGATATGGGAGAATGGCCTAAATCAATACAGAGACAAGAATATCCCCTGGTGGTATTTCATACCAAATTCTTGCCATAAAGATAATAGCTCTCACTGGTTGAGTGCTCACACCATGCTTATATACTCATGTGACTGTGCATGAGGTACATATTATCAGACCCATTTTAGAGATGAGAAAACTGAGACTCAGTTTAAGTATCTGGCTCAAGGTCTTAGCCTTGATTGTAAATATTTGCTTTACTATGAGCAAATAAAGCTGGAATTTGAACCCAAACTATCCCACTCCAAAGTACAGGTAATCTTAGGGTTTTGTTTAGTTGAAATTTACGCTGTGTTAATCAAAGATATTTTAGGATATTTCCTTTCCATCATCCTTTCTCATAAGTCCAGCTGTATAGGCGAATCTACGCTTTGCCTAGAGCAGTAGGTATGTAAAATATGCATAGCATTGGGTAAAGAAATGAGCAGGAAAGGAGGGTACCTCAGGGGAGAGAGTGAGGGGGGTTTTAGGGTGGTGTGAACTGATAAGATATGGGAGAGCAGAATTTAAATCAAGCAAAATGAGTAGGACTAACGTTTCTCTCATGGACTTCAACTCAGGCCCATGGCTTATAGTAATAACTAGTGGGTTGGAGTGAAATTGCTTCTCTTCTATGGCTCATTTGAGAGGGGTAATGAATGGTTCCTTACATAAGGCTCCCTTGTATGGAGGAACACAAGTACACAGAACTGAGTCCTCCAAAAACAGAGGCCCAGGTCCAGGTTTTAAAAACCACCAACCAACCTGTACCCAGAAACAGTCATTCATTTAGATGTGCAGGAACTGAATGACTTCAGAAATGTTCCAAGCCAAACGGCACAGGGTGAAAAATAAACACCAGCAGCTCGCTCACATGAGGTTTCCAGGAATCACCCCCTGCCCAATAAAGAAAACACTGGCCAAAAGCTGCTTGTTAACCAGTTCAACTCTGAGAGGATAACTCTGGATCTCAATATTGTTTTACTCTTTAATAATGGAAAAAATAACGAAAATGATCTGAGACCTTAAAAATAGTTTAGGAACTCAACGAGAAATCAGAATATTTCAGCTGATATTCCACCACTTACTATCAACCCTAGGAAGCAAGCACACAGATGCTCATGACAACATTGCTTGTCATTGCAAAAAAACCAGAAAACAACCTAAATATCCATTAATGGGAGATGGCTAATCCACTAGTGTAGTAATATTGTGGAATACCATGCAGCAAGGAATAAAGAAGTACAAATGGGCACTAATAAGCATTTCGAGGGCTAGCTTTCCTTGTCATCCAGTTGAGCGAAAAAAATAAATTGCAGAACAATACGTACAGTTTGACAATACTTGTGTATTAAAAAATAGAAAGTAAAACTAAATTTGAGCAACTCTGTATCTTTTCTGAGAGTAAATGTATTGGAAAAAGCTCTGGAAAGATACATAGCAAATTGATAAGAGTGATTACTTCTAGAGAAGACAGGATAGAGGATGAGGACAAAGTGGAGACTTCAGTTTTATTTAAAATATTTAATTTTTTATAAGCATATATATTCATCCATTTGTTGTGTAATTATAAATTAGTAATAATTATCAAACAAATCATAATAAGTTAACTTGAAAAAGAACACGCTTTAGGGTTAGTAATATGAGGATCCCACTTGGATATCTGCTGAATTCACGTAGGAAAAACAAAAAAAACCTTGAAGAAACTTAGACTTCTTAAGGAAGAACTTCCATTAGTGTTAGTGTATTGAGACTACAAAACCATGTTTTCCATTAGTCGATGTTTTGAGACTACTACAAAACAGATAACCAAATGAAAATGTAAAGACTTTCTTACTGAAAACCTTTATTACCAGGAACTACTTAATAAGTAAACTTGAGAGTAAATAAGGAAACTCTCAAAATAAAGTGAAATTGAATAAAATATCCAGAGTTCTGCTTAGTTTTCCAATATATAAGCAATTATTAATTGGAAGACACTAATGAAAAAAATTGCATTCATAATAGCAGCAGAAAGGCATAAAACATTCTAGAATATACAGGAACTATACGACCAAAACTTTGTTAAGAAATATATAAGAAGACTGAAATAGTGGAGAGGTAGATTATATTCCTGGTGAAAAAACTGAGTATTGTAAAGGATGAACAAATACTTCTCAAATTAATTTATAAGATGAAGGCAATCTCATTGAAAAATCCCAGTGGGATTTTGTTTTATTGTTGGAATTTGAGGACATAATTCCAAATTCACTTGGAAGAATAAACTGATGAGAAAAATCAAGATTTTTATGTTCTACAATATATTAAAATATAGCACAGAACTTCAATTTTGAAAATGTTGTGATATTGATATAAGAATCAAAAGAAAAATTAATGCAACAGAATAGAATATAGTCCTGAAACAGATCTTTCTGTCTGTTTTGCTATCAATGGATGTATTTGAGGTAAATACCACAATCCAATGATGAAAGGAATGATTATTCAACTGATGATATATTTTTTAATTGGTTATATGAAAAGAACAACGAAACCAAGCTTATTCCAGTGTTTTGGCTTCAAAATTTGCATATAACCATAAGATATATAATTTTACTTGAAAATGTAGATTAAGATATAATTGATATTTATAGAGAAGAACGTTCCAAACATAAAGAAAGAGATCATAAATAACAACAATAAACAAACACATAGAGACAGAGATTGGATTGGTGGTTACCAGAGGGGAAGGGGGGAGGGAGGAGGGCGAAAGGGATAATTCGGCACATGTGTGTGGTAATGAGTTGTAATTAGTATTTGGGTGGTGAACATGATGTAATCTATGCAGAGCTAGAAGTATAATTATGTACACCTGAAATTTATACAATGTTATAAACCAATGTTACTGCAATAAACAAAAAATTAAAAAAAAAAAAGAAAGATTATAAAAGGAAAGATCATGTAAAAAGTACACAAAAAAGTAAAACTCTTTTACAGGATTTTTTTTTTTTTTTAAAGATTTTATTTATTTATTTTTTCCCCCCAAAGCCCCAGTAGATAGTTGTGTGTCATAGCTGCACATCCTTCTAGTTGCTGTATGTGGGACGCGGCCTCAGCATGGCCGGAGAAGCAGCACGTCGGTGCGAGCCCGGGATCCGAACCCGGGTCGCCAGCAGTGGAGCGCGCTCACTTAACCACCAAGCCACGGGGCCGGCCCCTTTTACAGGATTTTTGAGTTACACAATTACAGAGGAAGAATGGTGACTCTGGGAGCCTTCATAGCCCCACAGTCTTGCTTCTGTCTATCAAAAAACACCATCATCCAAATTAAATTAAGGCAGAATTGAAAAGCACTTCTTCATCACATATGGCAAAGAAACTCAGACACAGCTATCATTTTACAATGCAGGAGATCACTTCCCTCTTCTTTTCAATCCTTCCAGTGGCTTCCATCTCACTCCAAGTTGAAGCCAAAGTCTTTCCAGTGGCCTCAAGGCCCTATGGCACCTCTCTGACCTCCTCTCCCTCTAGTCTTCCTCTCTATTCCTCTATTCCAGCCACACTGGCCATTTTGTACCTTGAACCCACCAAGCACACTCCCATTCCCAGGCCTTTGCTCTTGTTCTTCTTCACTCTGCCTCAAGGCTCTCTCCCTCACTTTCTTCAGACATCTAGGTCACTTTTTCAGTAGGGGTGCCCCTCCCGGGAGCTTGCTTTATTTTCCTCCATGGTATCAATCCCCACTGACATTCTATGTATTTACTTGTTTCTCTGTTTCCTGTCTCCCTGCCTCTTGAATGTAAGCTCCATGAGGGCAGAGTCTGTGTCTACTTTGAACACTCCTATATCTCCAGCATCTGGGACAGTGCCTGCAGGTAGTACTCAGGATTTATTTGTTAAACGACTGAATAAATACACTTGTTAGTTAGTACTTTTTATTACAATTACAGAGAACCGTTGGAGCTAACAAGTTAAAACTGACGAAGGGTGGGAAGGCAGCTGGACCTCACTTACTAAAACCAGCACTAGAACATTATCAAGATCTGAAATTGTTCTCTCTCTTCTCTGCTTCCTACTTAGCTTTCCCTACAGATCCCCATCTCTGTTTCCCAGAGCACATGATGGTCAAATGGCCTCCAGAACCACCCAAGTTTTATTATAACTTATTCAGCTACTTGGAGAGAGGATGACCTGACTCTGTTGGTTCTATTGCAAATCCCTGGGGAAGGCTATGAATAACTCAGTTTGGACTGATATCTATCCTAGGACCAATCCACTGAGGCCAGGGTGGAGGTGGAAGTCAGAAGTTCAGTGTGAAACCATGGCTTCCCTGCTGCAACTGTACAGATAGAAAAGTTCATAACAAGGGGTGTTAAGCAGATAAGCCAATAGGTGTCTACTACAACATAAAATTAACTCTTTCAGATCAATTATAAAAAATGCCAATCTCGAATTTAAAAACAAAAAGGTATGAACAGATAATTTGCAAAAAAGGAAATACACTTGTCCAATACATTTCAAAAAGGATTTGACCTCATTTATAGTCCAAAAATAGTCTATAAAATGATGGTATATTGCTGGGAAAAATATTTGCCACAATATGACAAAAGGTTAATATCCTTAATGTATAAAGAGTTCATAAATGTTGAACGTGAATGATACTAACATTGCCTAGGAAAGGCAAAGGATATGAAAAAGCTATTCATAAAAGAGAGCAAGCTTGGAAAGACATTTGTGTTCACAGATTGGAAGACTTAATATTGTCTCTATGTCAGTACTATCCAAATTTAGTGCAATTTAGTGCAATTCCTATCAAAAGCTCAATGGTATAATGGAAATAGAAAAACCCTTCCCATCCTAACACTCATATGGAATCTCAAGGGATCCCCAATAGCCAAACAGTACTGAAAAAAAAAGAAGAAAGTTGGAGGTCTCATATTTCATGATTTTAAAACTTATTACAAAGCTACAGTAATCAAAACAGCATGGTACTGGTATAAAGACAGACATGAAGACCAACGGAATAGAACAGAAAGCCCAGAAAGAAACCTTCATATATATGGTCAAAGGATTTTTGACAAGGGTGCCAAGACCATTCAAAGAGGAAAGGACAGTCCTTTCGACAAATGGTTGGGGAAACTGGATATGCACATGCAAAATAATGAAGCTGGATCCTTACTTTACACCATATACAAAAATCAACTCAAACTGGATCAAAGACCTGAATGTAAGACTTAAACTATAAAACTCGTAGAAGGAAACATAGGCAAAAACCTTCATGACATTGGATTTGGCAGTGATTTCTTGGATATGACACCAAAAGCATACTCAACAAAAGCAAAAGTAGACAAATGGGACAACAGCAAACTTAAAAGCTTCTGCACACGAAAGGAAACAATCCGCAGAATGAAAAAGCAACCTATGGAATGGGAAAAAATATTTGCAAATCATATATTTGAAAAGGAGTTGATATCCAGAATACATAAAGAACTCCTACAACTCAACAATAACAAAAAACAACCCAATTAAAAAATAGGCAAAGAACTTGAATAGACATTTCTCCAAAGAAGATACACAAATGGCCAACAAATATATAAAAAGATGCTCTGCATCACTAATGGCTAGAGAAATGCAAATCAAAACCACACCTCACCTTCATTAGGATGGCCACTATCAAAAAATCAGAAAATAACAAGCGTTGGTGAGGATGTGGAGAAATTGGAACATTTGTGCACTGTTGGTGGGAATGTGAAATGGTGCAGCTGCTATAGAAAATAATATGGAGGTTCCTCAAAAAATTAAAAATAGAATTATCATATGATACAGCAATCCCATTTCTGAGTATATGTCCAAAAGAATTAGAAGCAGAATCTTAAAGGGATATTTGCACACCCATGTTCATGACAGCATTATTCACAATAGCCAACAGGTGGACGCAACCCAAGTGTTCATCAACCGATGAATGGATAAACAAAATGAGGTATATACACATAATGGAATATTATTCCACCTTAAAAAAGGAAATCCTGTTATATGCTACAATACAGATGACTCTTGAGGACATTATTGCTAAGGGAAGTAACCCAGTCACAAAAAGACAAATACACAAATACTGTATTATTCCACTTATATGAGGTATCCAGAATAGTCAAACTCACAGAATGTAGTAGAATGGTAGTTGCCAGGAGCTGGGGGAAGGGGAAAATGGGGAGTGGTTGTTCAATGAGTATAGAGTTTCAGTTTTGCAAGATTAAAAAGTTCTAGAGATCTGCTGTGCAACAATGTGAATATACTTAACACTACTGAAATGTACACTTAAAAATGGCTAAGATGGTAAATTTTATGTTATGTATCTTTTAAAAAAGAAAAAAGAAGAACCCCAGGTGGATTTGAGATGCACTATTCTACATACTAAAACCCCTCATATTGTACCTAGAATTTCAAAGCTTTGATACTCTTAAAAATTATTTTATACTAGTTATCTGGAGGATATAACAAAACAGCATTTGAACAAAGCAATGAGTACAATGAAAAGAGATAATGAATTACAACTTTCAAAAGTAGCATCCACCAAGGAGATTTAATGTTGATTTACAGATACAAAGCAAGTAAGGCTTTCACTCATTGACTAAAGTGCAAAATTCCAGTTGTTGAAAAAAATGTATTGATGGTCAAAGAAATTTAGTGATCCCTCTTTCAGGCATAATGATCCACATGGTAAAATGAAAAAAAAAAATAGATATACTATTCCCATCTACCAAGCTGGCAAATATAAAACAGAAATACAATGTAAAAAAAACCATATTGAGAAATAATATACAGACAGTAAAGGATAAAAATCTTAAACGTAATATTCAGTGAATTCTGACTCACATGCGCGCGCACACACACACACACACACGGTGAAACCACACAAATCAAGACACAGAATACTATCAAAACTACAGAAGACTCTCATGCCGCTTCCCAATCAATCCTCCTCCAGAATGTTTTAGAGATAATACTCAGCTCCTGCAATTATGTCGTGTGACAGGCACTTCCATACAACATTAACCGTAGGGTAATTAGTGGATGCTTTCTATAAAGCAATTTTATAATATTGTCAAAACTATTGATAATGTTTAAATTCTTTACTAAGGAAGGAATTGAACTTCTTGGAATCTATCCTAAGCAAATAATATGAGAGGTAATAAAAAAATCTACTTATAAGAATGCTTATCACTGCAAAAATGATATCAAAAAATTGGAAATTGGGGAAATGTATGTCAAAGGATGCAAACTTTCAATTAAAGGAGAATAAGTTCTGAGGATCTAATGTACAACGTGGTGACTTATAGTTAATAATACGGTATCGTATACTTGAAGGTTATTCAGAGTAGATCTTAACGCATTCTCATCACAAAAAAGAAGAGTCAGCTATGTGAGGTGATGGATGTGTTTATTATTTTGATCTTGGTAATCATTCCAAAATGTATATGTATATCAAATCATCACGTTGTACACTTTAAAGAGTGTGTACATGACATTGGATTAGGCAGTGGTTTCTTTTTTTTTTTTTTTTGTGAGGAAGATCAGCCCTGAGCTAACATCGGTGCTAATCCTCCTCTTTTTGCTGAGGAGGACCGGCTCTGAGCTAACATCTATTGCCAATCCTCCTCCTTTTTTTTTTTCCCCAAAGCCCCAGTAGATAGTTGTATGTCACAGTTGCACATCCTTCTAGTTGCTGTATGTGGGACGCGGCCTC
Organism: Ceratotherium simum simum; assembly: GCF_057802395.1. NCBI lineage: Eukaryota > Metazoa > Chordata > Mammalia > Perissodactyla > Rhinocerotidae > Ceratotherium > Ceratotherium simum. Next base: position 52,015,238 of record NC_141912.1, read on the forward strand.
AGCATGGCCGGAGAAGCAGTGAGTCAGTGCGCGCCCGGGATCCGAACCCGGGCCGCCAGTAGCGGAGCGCGCACACCTAACCACTAAGCCACCGGGCTGGCCCAGCAGTGGTTTCTTAGATTTGATACCAAATCTCAAATCTTCTCATTCTCTTGACGTTTAAATATATGCAATTATATTTGTCAATATTCCTCGATAAAGTCGGGAAAAAAATAAATCACACACACAAAATTAGAAATAGCCTAAGTATCTGTCATAAGGGAATGGTTAGATTATAATATATCCATTTGATGAAATAGTTTGTAATCATTAAAAATTAGGTTGTGAAAAATTTTTGACATGAAAAAACACTCATAATGGCCAGGTATTAATCAATAAGTTATCTTTATGGATGAAATAAAATGGGAAATTCAATATGATCTTAATTTTGAAAAACATTACTTGTATGGAAAAACATTACTAGTTTGGTATTATCTCTAGTCAATAGGAATATAGGACATTTTAATTTTGTTCTTTTGCTTTTTGTATTTTCCAAAATTTTTTATAATAACATGTATTTCTTTTATAAAGTAAACCTTATTTAAGAAAGCAAGCAAGGAAAGTAAACAAATTGTCATTGTTTCAGTTCCTTTGAGGATAAAATAAAAGCTTTCCAATGGTTGACTGCAGTTTCCAGACAATTTACACTGGAGACTTAAATAATGAAAACAACAAAGCACAGAATAGATCAAAAGTCAAATGGATACTTCTATGAAGAATCTCATGACACACCTTGTGTTATAGACAATTGACAAAGGCTCAACATTTCAATGATTTACCAAAAGGAAAAGACCATAAAAACTGCATAAAATTCTATGCTAGTCCTTCAATGGGAAAAAAGGAGGAAATAAAATAAAAAGCCCAACCCTCTGTAATGACTCATTTTCCTCTTCTTTCCAGAGTTCACAGGAGAGATTAAAATCAATCCAATCTGGAAGCTTCTGGAGGGAACCCAAATTCCTCCTAACACCCACATAATATAGATTACATGCATAAGCAAACATCTGACCTGCTTTTTAGTAGTTTTAAGCTTCTTTACCAAAGAGCAAAATTTGAAGCCAGAGACCGTGTCCCTGGTGGACCCTTAAATAACTCCCTGCTTTATTTTTGCTGGAAATTGGAGGGGAAAATAAACTTGCCAAGGTCTGTGCAACACTTCCATATGGATGGAGCAAGAAGATGTTAGGATTTTAATTTATATTTATTTTCATGTCACCTTTTTAAAAGGTGTACTATTTTCTCTGTGTATGGAATATATCTGTCCAGTGGTACATGTATATAATTTTAAAATAAATGCACATACATATAGTCGGGAGTTCATGCTCATATTTTTTTAATGGTAAGGGTATATGCAAAAAAAAATTGGAGACCATCAGTTTATTTATTTATTTTATTTTTTTAAATAATTTTATTTATTTATTTTTTCCCCCAAAGCCCCAGTAGATAGTTGTATGTCATAGCTGCACATCCTTCTAGTTGCTGTATGTGGGACGTGGCCTCAGCATGGCCGGATAAGCAGTGAGTCAGTGCGCGCCCGGGATCCGAACCCGGGTGCCAGCAGCGGAGCGCGCACACTTAACCGCTAAGTCACAGGGCCAGCCCGAGACCATCAGTTTAGACCAGAGGATCTCAGCCCAGTTAACTGTGAAACATGTTCAATTAGTGTTTTACTGATAATAGTGAAATACTATAGCAGTTTGAGATTTTTAGAAATCAGAACAGATTCAATATTACCACTCTCAGTTCTTACATACGTGATGTGCTTTAAAAATTTTGTTTTTAATTTTAAAGACTGTTTTTTAAAGCAGATTTAGGTTCACAGCAAAATTAAGAGGAAACTACAGAGATATCTCATATATCTCCTGCCCCTACATATGCATAGCCTCCCCCACTATCAACATCCCCCATCAGAGTGGTACATTTGTTACAACTGATGAACCTACATTGACTCATCATAATCACCCAAAGTCCACAGTTTACATTAGGGTTCACTCTCGGTGGTATACATTTTATGGGTTTGGACAAATGTATAATGACATGTATTCATCATTATAGTATCACACCGGGAATTTTCACTGCCCTAAAAATCCTCCGTACTCTGCCTATCCATCTCTTCCTCCACCCTCCAACCCCTGGCAACTACTTATCTTTTTACTGTCTCCATACTTCTGCCTTTTCCAGAATGTCATATAGTTAGAATCATACAGTATATAGCATTTTCAGATTTTCTCCTTTCACTTAGTAACATGCATTTAAGCTTCCTCCATACCTTTTCATAGCTTGATAGTTCATTTCTTTTTAGTGATGAGTAATATTCCATTGTCTGGATATACACAGTTTATCAATCCATTTATCTACCGAAGGATATCCTGGTGGCTTCCAAGTTTTGGCAATTATGAATAAAGCTACCAAAAACATCTGTGTGTAGGTTTTCTTGGACAGAAGTTTTCATCTCCTTTGGGTAAATACCAAGGAGCATGATTGCTAGATTATATGGTAAGAGTATGTTTAGTTTTCTCAGAAACTGCCAAACTGTATTCCAAAGTGGCTGTACCATTTTGCTATCCCATCAGCAATGAATGAGAGTTCCTATTTCTCCACATCCTCACCAGGATTTGGTGTTGTTGGTGTTCTGGATTTTGGCCATTCTGATAGATGTGTGGTGGTATCTCATTGTTGTTTTAATTTACATTTTCCTGATGACATATAATGTGGAATATCTTTTCATATGCTTATTTGCCATTTGTATATTTTCCTTGGTGAGGTGTCTGTTAAGGTCTTTGGTCCATTTTTTTAATCGAGTTGTTTTTTTTTTAGTGAGTTTTAAGAGTTCTTTGTATATTTTGTATAACAGTTCTTTACCAGATGTGTCTTTGCAAATATTTTCTCCCAGTCTGTGGCTTGTCTTCTCATTCTCTTGATGTTGTCTTTTGCAGAATTTTTTAATTTTAATGGAGTCCAGCTTATCAATTATTTCTTTCATGGATTGTGCCTTTGATGTTGGTGGTGTGCTTTTTTCAGTGGAAAAGACAGTTACACAGCTTGCCCCATTTTCTCCAAAGCCCCAAATTAGCCCTCATTACTGAGGTACTATTAATAATTAAGAAAATTGTAAATCATTGTAATGCATTGCTTTTTCATTTTCTCATGAGGAAATTTCCCATTTTCTTTTAAATGAGAAACATGGATAGATGTATAATAGAATACAAAGAAAGTATCCATACACTGGAATTGGGTGCAGAATTGTAGTTGGTGATCAGAAGAGGGATCAGAATCAGAATGATAGGATGACCGGATATCCCCAGGCAAAAGAATGCTGTTGGGCTCCTACTTCATGCCATCTACAAAAATTAACTCAAAATACATCAAAGTCATAAATGCAAAAGGTCAAACTAAAAAACTGTAGAAGAAAACATAGGTGTAAATCTTCATGACATTAGATTAGGCAGTGGTTTCTTAGATTTGATACCAAAAGCATAAGCAATAAGGAAAAAATAGATAAATTGGACTTCATCAAAATTAAAAACTTTTGTGAATCAAAGAGCATTATAAGAAAGGGAAAAGACAACCCACAGAATGGGAGAAAATATTTGTAAATCATATATCTGCAAATCATATATCACATATCACATATCAATAAATCTATACTCTAGTATCCAGAATATATAAAGACTCTTACAACTCAACAATAAAAAGACATATAACCCAATTTAAAAATGGGCAAAGAATTTGAATAGACATTTCTGCAAAGATGATACACAAATGGACAATAAACACATGAAAAGATGCTCAACATTATTAGTTATTAAGGAAATGCAAATCAAAACCACAATGAGATACCACTTCTTCATATCCACTAGGATAGCTATAATCAAAAAGACAGATAATAACAAGTGCTACTGGGGAGAAAGTAGGGAAATTGGAACCCTCATGCTTTGCTGGTGGGAATGTAAAATGGTGCAGCCACTTTGGAAAACAGATTGGCAGTTCTTCAAAAAGTTAAACGGGGCATTACCATATGACCCAGTAATTTTACTCCAAAATATATACCCAAAAGAACTGAAAACATATATCCACACAAAAACATGTACATAAATGTTCATAGCAGCAGTATTCATAACAGCCAAAATGGAAACTATCCAAATGTCCATCAACTGATGAAGAGATAAATAAAATGTGGTATAGCTATACAACGGAATATTATTTAGTCATAAAAAGGAATGATGTACTGATTCATGCGACACTAAGTATGACCTTGAAAACAATATGCTAAGTGAAAGAAGTCAGTCACCAAAGGCCACATAGTGTATGATTCCATTTTTATAAAATGTCCAAAATAGGCAAATCCATGGAGATTGTAGAAAGTAGATTAATGGTTGCCAGGGGGTAGAAGGAGAAAGGAATGGGGAGTGACTGTTAAAGGGTATAGGTTTCTTTCTGGGGGAGATGAAAATGTTCTTGAATTAGGGAGTGGTGACAATTGCACAGCTTGGTGAATACACTAAAAACCACTGAAGTGTATACTTTAAGAGGGTGAATTTTATGGTATTGAATTATATCTCAATTTAAAAATTCTATGAAAAAGTAGTGATGACTAGTCTCTACTTAGATCAATCAAATCCAAATATCTGGGGAGGAGGCCTGGGCATTTGATTTTTGAAGTCTCCCTGGTGATTCTGAAGCACCCTGGGCTTGTAATCCACTGCATTAAATAAGCCATCAATCTTTTCTTATTGTAAATTTTGTTGGAAGAGATTAACAAGATTCTTTGACCCTCCATTGTTCTAATGGTTAATTTTAAAGGGGACAGAGGGTAGGAAAAGTTCTAGAATAAATCATAGATAAAATTCACCAGAATTCACTATCAACAAAGGTACATATTACTTGTTTCATTACATTATAATGTGTTTTTTAAATAACAATTTTCCCCAGTGGTAATCATTTAGCGTGTTTTTACATGTTTTCTGCATTGTAATATCATTTAAGATTTTTCAAAGGATGTAACATTACCCTTAATCACAGTGTCAATATAACAATCTGTAACGCCAGGATTTCTTTTGTGTTTTTTTAAAAAATCTACTCCTGCTTCAAAGTTCACATTGGAACGTGGCTCTGAGAATTTCTCCCTTTGGACCCAAGAGTGGGATGCAGACTTCAGATCCTGGGTGGTCCAAAGGGTACGATGGGGGCGCTTTAAGTGAGCATAGACCAAACTATTTCACCTACTGTAAGTGAAGGCAAAAACCACAACTGCCCAATCATTTTTGGTTTTACTTTATCATTTGTTTAATATTCCTACTTAATTCCAAAAAGGAAGTTGAAGTAATTTGATTATTTGTCTAAGAAAGTAGATTTAAGCCCAGAGCAGGCCTGATATGCTTATTAGGTTTCCAGCATGGTTCCTTATGCAGAGAGATATGAGCCTACTAATTCCCCCTACTTAACCTCGATATTATGTATCATTTTGGAAAATACTTGTTTTCTACATGGTCCGATCCCACGATGAGAAGCAGCAGGGACAAAGACGGGCAGGAAACACAGACGTAATGGCAAAGTTCTTGTACACTCTACTGGGAAACACCTCATTTCTGCTAAGATTCCAGAATCAGTTACAGACTTTTTTTTTGTTAGAAAACGTTTGCACATTTAAACAATAACCTTTCTGAAACATGGGAGTCTCTAAATAACAGCTTTCAAACTTCTAATCTATTAACAAGCATAATGGATGAAATGCAAAACACACTCCTGCAGTATATGAGAGTTATGCAAAATAACTCTACCTATAATTTAACTACTTTGTATTCCATACAAGAAAGTGTAAATTGAAGTGAGTAAAAGCAACGTTATTAATTATCGAATCTAGACTGCTGTTCATTGTACTAATTTTTGCTAATATTGAATTATACTAATTATATTAATATTTAATTTTGGGGTAGATTCAGTAGAAATGCTATTAGTACAATCTGTTGAGGTAGGTTCAATATTGGGGTAATGTTGAATCTACTGAATTTAGAATTACCCTAATAATAACATCAATTTAAACAAATTTCTTACTAGATACTTCTGTCCTAGCCATGATGGAGTAAGTAATATCATACAGCCTTCCCACTATAAACAACCATAAAACTAGGTAAAATACAGGAAATAGCTTTTTTCAGGCACTGGACAACAGTCAGGGAGGACTGTAATTCCTGAAAGAAGGGAAACAAACAAGGTAAGTTACATACACACCAAACAAACTTTACTGATGAATTATCTCAAACATTTAAGGAAGAAATAATACTAATCCTATACATCTCTTTTTAGAACATAGAGGAGGGGGACACTTACAAACTCATTTTATGAGACTAGAGTTAATCTGACATCAAAACCAGAAAAATACATTACAAAAAAGAAAACTACTGATCAATATTATTGTGAACGTAGATGTAAAAGTCCTTAACAAAATTTTAGCAAATGGAGCCTGGCAACATAGAAAAAGAACAGTCATCACAGTCAAATAGAGTTTATTCCAGTAATGCAATGTTAGTTTAACATTTGAATACAAATGGATGCAATTTAACAGAATAAAGAAGAAAACTCATATGATCGTCTCCATAGATGCAGGAAAGGCATTTGACAAAATTCAACACTCATTCATGATAAAACCTCTCAGCAAACATAGAATAAAAGGAAACTTCCTCAACCTGATAGACTTCTACAGCTAGCAACATACTTAATGGTGAAAGACTAAAACACTTTCTCCCTAAGATCAAGATCAGGGCAAGTATATCCACTCTCACCACTCCTAGTAAAGGGCTTAGAGGCTTTTACCAGAGGTCTTCAACAGCGTAATAAGGCAAGAAAAAGAAATAAAAGGCATAGAACTGTGAAGGAAGGAATAAACTGTCCTTACTTGCAGAAGACAGACATGATCACGTACACAGAAAATCATAAACAACTTAACAAATCTACCAGAGCTATTGGTGAATTTAGGAAGGTTTCAGGATACAAGGGCAATATACAAAACTCAGTTGTATTCCTATATTTTAGCAAATGAACATTTGAAAAATTAAACTTAAAATAATACCATTTAGAATAACACAGAAAACCCAAAATACTTAGATATGCGCTTAATAAAATATATATCAGATATGTACCCTGAAAACTACAAGTATTGCTAACAGAATCAATGAAGACAAACAAATGGAAAGACATACTATTTCTTGTTAAGATATCAGTTCTCCAAGAATTGATCTAAAGATTTGACACAAACCTAATCAGAATCCTGGAAAAATGGAGTATAAAATTTTTATAGAAGTTTGAAGGGCCTAAAAGAGATGAAGCAATTCTGAAAAAAACAAAACAAAGTTGGAGAGTGTACACTATTTGAAGATTGCTATAATGCTATGGTAATCAAGAGAGTATGGTATTAGCACAAAGACAGACAAATAGATCACTGGATTAGAATATAGTATAAAAGTAGACCCATATGTGTTGATTTTTGACCAAGGTACCAAAGAAACTCAATAGGGAAAGATAATACTCTCATCAAACAGCGCCGAAACAACTGGCTATCTACGCAGAAAAAAAATCAGTTGCAACTCATACCTGACACCAAACACAAAAATTAATTTGAGATAGATCATAGTTTTTAATGTAAAAGCAGAAATCTTAAAGCTTCTAGAAAAAAACACAAGGGGCTATGTTTGCAACTTAGAGGTGGGCAAATATTTCTTTGTCAGGACCCACAAAGCACTACTCATAAAAGAAACAAATTGATAAAATGGACTTAATCAAAATTTAAAACTTCTTTCATCAAAAGACACTATTAAGACACTGAATAAGCAAGCTATATATGGGAGAAAATATTCACAACATACATATCTGACAAAGGACTTGTATCTAGAATACATGAACAACTCCTATGACTCAATAATAAAAAGATGAACAAACCAATTTTTAAAAAGTAGTCAAGAAAAATTCTGCTTCCAGAAAGACGGAGTAGACATATTTTTCTCTTACTCCTCCTGCTAAGTACAGCTAAAAATTCTGGACACTCTATATAAAAAGCAAAGATAAGAAGACTCCAAAAGGTGGAGAGAAGGCAGACCAACTATAGACCTCAGGAACTGAGGAACAGGTGGTGAGTTCCCTGGGTTTTCTTTTTGCCTCATACATCCCAGATTGGATGCTGGAGAAGCCAGCAAGCTGGAAATGCCAATGAGTGACACAGACGCCCTTAGAAAAGCCTGCTGGCTCCAGCCAAAGGACCCAAAGGGGTCAGCCTAGGAAGACAGAAAACTGTTAGAGAGCAACTACTCTACTCCAGCCAAACACCACAGAAAAACCTGCAACCCCATCCCCATCCTCGCCAGCAAAGGCCGCGTAGGGAGCCCACAGCTCCACCCTTGTGAGATTATAATGGGGCACCCTGACCACCCCTCCCCGAGAAGTGTGATATCAGAGGTCACAGGGCTAGAGAAAAAGTCCTGGCTTTACTTGAGTCTCTAATTCCAGTTATTTAACCTTTCTTTGTATGCTATGAGGCAGTGAATCACCCTTTTAGCCTAAACTACTTTAATGTGGTTTAACTAAGAGCCCTAATTCAACGCAAAACTATTTTTTTCTGATATCTAAACTCTACTTTCTTATCTCAACTTCCTATCCTTCCAGTCTTCTTACTACTTCTCTTCTCTTTAATTGTGTTGGCCATGCTTGTCCCACCTCCTTCAGTGCCCAGCCTGTATGCTATATTGCATCTCCTCAACAATGCTTTTTGTTGATTTCAATTTTATTGAGCTATAATTTGCCTGCAATATGCATCCATTTAAGATATGCAATTTGACGAGTTCTGACCCATGCATATACCAATGAAACTATGACCACAATCAATATATAGAACATTTTCATTACCCTCAAAAGTTTCATTTTGCCTCTTGGCAATCCATCCCTCAGCCCCAAGGGGTTTTTTTGTCACTACATTTGCATGTTCACTATAGTTTGTATTTGCACTTTGGGGTTTGGCTTTTTTCACTCAGCATAATGGTGTTGCATTTATCTGTAGTTCATTCCTTTCTCTTGCTGAGTCATAGTCCGTTGTACGGATATATACTACATTTTGTTTATCCACTCATCAGATGAAAGGCATTTGGGTTAGATCTTGTTTGGGCTTTTGTGAATAAAGCTGCAATGACCATTCATGTAAAAAAAAAAAAAAAAGATGGCATAGAAGTGTCTTTATTGATAAAGAGGTTCATGACCAATTGCTAAATAAAAAAAGAAGTTACAGAACAGTTTATTCAACATGAACGCATTTTTGTAAAGAATATATCTGTGTAAATATAACTGCAAAGAAAAAAGCCCAAAAAGCTCATGATGGTTATCTCTGGGTGTTGAGATGACATGATTTTTAAGTTAAAAAACAAATAAAGTGGACAAAAGACTGGAACATTTACTTCACAAGTGAGGATACGCCAAAAAGCGCATGAAAAACATGCTCAACATTCTCAGTCATCCAGGAAATGCAAATGAAAGCCACAGTGAGACACCGTGACTGACAGCACCAAAGGTTGGCAAGGATGGAGACAAGGGGAACGCTCCTGTATGACTAGCGGGAATGTAAAACCTTACAACCACTTTGAAAATTGGTCTGACGGTTTCTCATAACGTTAAACAGGCACCTATCTGACGACCCAGCAAATACACTTGTAGGTAATTACCCAGGAGAAATGGAAGCACTGGACACAGAAAAGACTCGTGCATGAAGGTTCTTAGCAGCTTTATTCACAAGACTGAATACTCCCGGAAGAAAATCAGATTTCAAAAAATTTTACGTCGTTCTTTTCTCCTTTCCCAGGCTTGGCCTCAACAACCAGAAGAGCAACAAACTAGAAACAACTCAAATGTCCTTCAGCAGGAGAATGAATAAACACAAGGGATACCTCATACAAAGGAATACTACTCAGCAATAAAAAAACACAACAACTTCTGATACACACAAGACACGGATGGGCCTCAATATCATTGTACTGCGTGAAAGAAGTCAGGTGTAAAAGGGTACACGCTGTATGATTTCATTTATATGAACATCTAAAGTAGGCAAAACCAATCTATGGCAAAAGAAATCAGGCCAGTGGTTGGCCGTGGAGGTTGGTGCAGGCAGAGATTAACTGGGATGGGGCTTGAGGGATATTTTGGGGGTTATGGCAGTATTCTGTGTTGTGATGGCGTGTGGGTTACAGAGATGTATGCAACTGCTGAAACTCATCAAACTGTATACTTAAGATCTGTCATTTCACTGTGTAGAAGTTATACGTCAATTAAAATGGGAAAAAATACAAAGAAACAAAACAAGTCTTTTTGTAAATGTAAATTTTCAAACATAGGAAAAAGTAGAAAGTATAACATAATAAACACTCCAGCATATCTGAGTAATCATTCGGTAACTTCAGTTACTGGTAATAAATTGCTTAAGACATACATCATAACTGATCCCCATAAGTTTGTGGGACACGAATGATTGTGTGTTCACTGTCTAATGAAAGGCTTTTTTTCTCCCTTGACACGTCTCCTGGTTTGAGAAATGGTAGTATTTTCTAGCCTTCGCAGGGATTTCAATGGAATGTCAGCATTTGACCCATTGACATCTATTGAAAAAATGTGGTCATTTTCAAATACCAGCAGGGCTTCATTTTTTAGGGGTTTTTACTAGTCAACATTGTTTTTAGGAGGAAACAACCAGGACTGATTGATTTATTTTAAGGTAGGCTCAATAGTTTTTCTAATTCACGAAGTGAAGAACTACAAGGATAGTTTATGCTGTACTTCTCTCCATTCATGTCTTGAAAGAAGAATTAATGGAAGGAATGAGGTAGATTGGGCTTAGAAGGATGTTTTTACCAATCATTTGCTTTGTGATCTTGAATAAATTTCTTTTTTTTTTTTTATTGATGTTTTAATGGTTTCTAACATTGTGAAATTTTGGGTTGTACATTTTTGTTTGTCCATCACCACATATATGACTCCCTTCACCCCTTGTGCCCACCCCCCACCCCCACTGCCCTGGTAACCACAGTCCAGTTTTCTCTGTCCATGTGTTGGTTTATATTCCACATATGAGTGAGATCATACAGTGTTTGTCTTTCTCTTTCTGGCTTATTTCACTTAACATAATACGCTCCAGGCCCATCCATGTTGTTGCAAATGGGACGATTTTGTCTTTTTTTATGGCTGAGTAGTATTGAATAAATTTCTTAAACGTTCTAACCCTCAGTTTCCACATCAATAAGCGTAAAAATATCTATCTCAAAGTTTCATAATGAAGATTAAATACTGTCTGTGCAAATGCCTTGACATATGCCTGGAGCTCGGTAAATATTACTGTCTTCCCTCAACTCTTTAGCAGAAAACAAGAATAAAGAATGTTGTCTCCTTCACTCTGAAATCTGGACATTCTTTGGGGTATTTATACAAGTCCCATTTGAACTATTTTACAGGTGAGGTGGCTATAGGTGGATCAAGGTGGGTGGGGGAGGGAGGGCTGAGAGACCTTCACTTTTTATTTTTTTTCCGGTGAGGAAGATTAGCCCTGAGCTAATATCCGATGCCAATCCTTCTCATTTTGCTGAGGAAGATTGGCCCTGGGCTAACATCCATGCCCATCTTTCTCTACTTTATATGAGACGCTGCCACAGCATGGCTTGACAAGCGGTGCGTTGGTCCGCACCTGGGATCCGAAACCGCGAGCCCCGGGCTGCTGAAGCAGAGCGCTAGAACTTAACCACTATGCCACCAGGCCCACCCTGACTCTCACTTTTTATGCCCTAGAACATCATGAACATTTTATAATAACAGGTGATGAAAATATTATTTGCAGTTTCTATTTGTCTCTTTGAAAATGTACGTGGAAGGCCATTTCTTCTTGTTTTTGTTTTGTTTATTTTCTATCTCTCACTAAGAAGCACTGATCTGGGACTGGGTTGCTGTGTGGGAGGCCAGCTTTCTCCTTAGCTGGTGGTGGAGACTCACGTCAGTGCAGGGATGACCCTCAAACCCTGAAGGATGCTCCCCAGAGTGTGGACAGGGAGGGCTGGCAGACTGAGTTCTCTCTTGTAGCCAAATGCCAACTCTCTGCCCTTCCTTCAGTTTTGGTTAAAAACAAGATTCATTTCTGCCTTTATCACCCCCTACAGAGCCACCAGACTTCCCTGTGAAGCCCGCCCAGATCTCTGTAATAAATTACCTGGGAAAAGAGAAAACGAGAAAGTAAAGTGTTTTGAAATCTGACTTTCTTCCTAGGGTATTCAGGGTCACCTATTTGGAAGGGGCAGGGTTGTGCTAAGGTGTGCGCTGGGAGGTTTGCAGGTTAAAGTTTGTAGAAAATGTTTAGTTGTTTCTTTTAAGTCATCATTTATAAATTTGTCACATTATGGGTAAAATGTTACCAAACCTAAAAAAAAAAAAGGAAAAATAAAATAGATGCAGAGCATTACAAAATAGCACTGGACATTTATAAAGCATCATGTAAGCCTATAGTTGACTAAGTTTTTACGACCATTCTGTGAGGTAGGTAATATTAGGATTTCTCATTTTATAAATGAGGAAATGAAGTCTCAGAGAGGTTATGTGCTTGTTTGGTGTCATATAGATGGTAAGGAACAAAATGAGGTCTTGAACTCTGGCCTCCGGTCTCCAAATCTTTCCCCACTGGACAGGCCATTAACCCTGGACGCCAGTTTCAATGCTTTTGAGAGTAGTGTTGGTTAACTGGGCCAGAGCAGAAAACAAGCTTTGGGATAATCTTCCCTTGAGCACAGACTGTGATACTGGGGACCCAGTGAGTGAGGGAGAAAGTGGAGATGTAGGGACCAGACGTGAGACGCTGCCTGTGAGCATCACAGCAATGGCTTACAGGGTGAAGATTCGAGAGGAGCCCCCGATGGACTCTCTTGAATTGGTTTCCCTTTCATACATCTCTTTTCTGAGGTTACATCTCTCTTCCAGACTGGGAACAACCAATGCAGAGTAAAGAATGAAGGAAAACAGAAACACATATCATTTCCAAAGCGTGCCAAGAGTATCATCAAAATGAGGAAGAAATTCATAAACGTACACACATAATTTTTTTTTAGATTAAAAACACTGTGTCCAAGTACAAAGTACAAAGCTTGTTCACTTTTCTTTTTGTCAGCCCAATGTATTTTTCTTAGCAATGTTGACCCCTGAAATTATTTTCTTGGCAGAGAATTTTCCCGTAAACCTCCCACATCATTGCAAACTTCCTGTTCTCAACTGCTGTTCCTCTTCTGAGGCCCCTCATTACAGCCAGCAGGAGAGCTGATATTCAGCAGAAAATTAACTTGGCAGAGTGTGTGCTTAAAGGCATCAATTTCCAAGGGAAGGAAGTTTTGATTTTGTTTTGTTTTATGAAGTGTTGCTTTTTACTTGTGGTGTGCCTTTTGAAGTTACGGATTATTTTTTAAAGATAGAGACTTTTGGTTTAGCAGAGTTCTCAGTACCTGGAAAATATTCAATATATTTTGTTGACCTGAATGTTTAACATGTACTTCTCCTTGACCAGATAAAGAAGATTTTCTGGGTATTTTTCATTTTAGATGAGCTTATAGGAATAGGCTATCTGTGGAAATTGGGGACATTAATTTGTGAAGGCTGTGGTCCAAGTTTAAATTATGGGTCCTGAAGGGCACTTTTAAAAAAGAGGCCTTTGACCCTTTGTTAAGTACAAAACAAGCACAAAGTGAAGGCAAACCTCCTCTGAAATCAGTGGTTATCAGGCTTGGCTGCACACTGGAATCATTTGGGGCAGACTGTGTGGTAGGATTTTAGAAAATACTGCTGCCAGGTCTCAGACCCAGAAATTCTTATATAATTGGTCTAATCTACAGCTTGGGCTTCAGGGTTTTTAAAAGCTTCCCGGGAGATTCTAATGGGTAGCCAAAGCTGAGCATCACTCTCTTGTATGAACAAGCATATTTAATTAGCACCTACTAAGTACCAGCACTGTGCTAGGCGCCTGTTATCCTTCATTTTACCAACGTGGAAAATGGGACTCAGAGGTTGATTTGCTTACTATTATAGAACAGTTAAGTGCTAAAGTTAAAAAGAAAAAAAAGAGTCCTATGACCTTACACCCTTTTTGCCATTTACATTGTAGTAGTTAAAGGGTATGCTAGTGACTACAGAAGCCAATGTATTGACCTTCGAAAACAAAGGCACAAGTAAATGAAGACCAGCTCTGTTGAAGATTAGGACAGTCCTCAGGATGCTATGTGAAGCAGGTTTTCAAATGTGAACGGAAATGAAGTCTGGGTGCAAAGCCTGATGGATACATATTAACTTCTAATGCCATATTCTATTTTTCAAAACCCAGCAATGTCTCCTATTGAATTGGAAACTGCAGATTAATGTTAAGAAGGGCCCCATGTCGGTCCTTATTGAGTTGGGCATTAGAGATGTGTTTAGCCATTGAAGAGCCAGACCTGGGTGACCACCATAAAGAAAATAGAGGCTGAGCTGTCCACAGGGTGGGACTCACAAAGACACACACTATGGCAAAGTCAGGTCCCTCACTGCCTGTGTCGTAAACTGGCAGGCTGTGGTGCTGAAATTGTGTGTCAGTTACAGATATCCAAACTGCTTAGAAATCCAGGGAGTAGCTATTCAGTTAAGAAAAATTAAACTAAGAAAAGCAAAACTTCAACCAAACCCAACTGTAATTGTGATGGAGAGGCTCAGCGCCTGCTTGAAAGTGACTTGTGACTTTAATGTGTGTGTATATGTGTATGTGCGTGTGTGTGTGCGCGCGCGCTGTGTCTTTTTTGGTTTGAATAACCCCTTATTCACAGTGCTATGCCACAGGTGTCCCATCAATGCTTCCTTTTTCTCTCTAAATTTCCCTCCTTTCAAGGTCTCTCCTCTATCCTTATAAACCGTTGGTCCGTTTGCTGAGCCACGTGGAATAAGCCGTACTTATGAACATTTTAGAGTCCTGTCTGGAGCAGCGATAACTGTCTATTTCAGACAGAGGTAGATGAGAAAGGGAAGTAGACACAAAGAATGAAATTAGCAGATAGAGAAAGTGACAGGCCGGTACTCAGACAGACAGAGACAGAGAAGAAGAGATAACATAAGACAGAGAATGAATGAGAAAGAGACAGGGAGAAACCCAGAAAGAGAGCATAGAGAGGAACAGAGACAGAAACTCAGAGAGTGCTCAGCAGAGAGAGAGGGAGAGAGAGAGAGAGAGAGAAAGAGAGAGACAGCCAGTCAGTGACGGAAGGAGTGAGAAACAGAGGCAGCAGAGAAAATCTAACAGGAGACAGAGATGGTCAGAGATGAAAGGAGAAGGAAAGAAAGAGACAGACGTGCTGAGAGACAGGAGCGTAGAAGACAGACGGAGGTGAACAGGGAGACGGAGGTGAGCAGAGAGGTATAGCCAGGTAGGAGTGTGGAAAGTTTGATACGTGTTCTCACAGAGAAATGAGAAACCGGATTGGTTTTCTAGGAGGGAAAGCTTTTCCATTCAGGGCTGTTGAGGGGTATGAGTTTAGTCATTCTAAATGGAAGCAAGATTCCTTCCTCTCCAAGCGCAATTCATGCCCCATCTGGAGTGCAGTCTGGTGAACGTAACTTTCTATGCCAGCCTTTGGGCCATGGAAGGACCTCACAGAACTACAGAATGTTGGAACTGAGACCCTCATGGTGGACATGTGTGGTTTCTTGGCCAGCCCCTATCCATTTACCCTGTTTCCAGTAACAGCCTCCAATGTTCGTGGGGGAACCACCCTTCCCCACCTTCAGTCCCTGTGGTTTTTGTGGTGTTGACAGTACCTTCCCACCACTCTCCATTCCAGGGATAGTGTGTGATCCAGGCTTGGCATACGATCCAGAGCATCGGTTTCTCCTGTGGTCAGTGACTGGTTCCGGGATAGGCACATTACTGAAGGGAGACAGGTCAGAGCCAATCAGTCTCCTTCTGGGGGTTTGTCTAGACTCCTGGGTTTGCCCTCAGATCCAGACTTGAACCATGGAGACATGTTAGCTGGAGCTGGGGCTGCCATTTTGCCAACTTGCATAGTCTGAAAATGAAGCCAACAGGCAGACCAGCGGAGTGTAAAATGAAGACCAACTGGGTTCTCCTGGCCTCTTGTGAACACTGATCAAGCTATGTCTGAGGTCAGAACTATCTCTAGACATTTTATTTACAACAGCCAATAGATTACCTTTTTCTTTAACAGTTTAAACCAGTTTGAGTTGGATTTTCTGTCACTTGCAACCAAATCCTAACGTCTTGGAGAACATATATCACCACAGTCTACAGAAACCGAGTTTAAGTAATTTAAAGAAGATTTTAGCTAGCTGGTGGCAGCAAATGAACCGAGGTTTCACCTACCATGTACCCCCTGAACTCACTGTTTCATTCTCTCCCCCTTAATAAATTTTTAAATTAAGCTATAGGGCCCATTTCAAATAAATGTTTTTCTCTAGTGACTACGTCAATTCCAGAAATGAGAGCCTTAAGCAAAATTGCCACCCCCAGGCAATGCTTATTTTTGCTCAGCTATTTCCCCTCTTACAATGACCTCTCTCTCCCCTCCTAGCCATGGGAAGCAGAATATGACAGGTATCACTAATACTTTTATGTGAACTTACCAAATAGAACCTTTACCTTTTAAAAGAGAACAGTAAAAAGGGCCGAAAGGAATAAATTTCTAATGCAGGAATCCCAAATATTGTGGCATGTAGTTAGAGGACATACTTTGGAGTTGCTGAACCTTCTTAGAATTCTCTGAACTGCCTGCCAGTGAGCACTGGGTCCAATACTTATTTTATAAGATCGTAAATGAAAACTTACTGAAGAATCCTGAAAAACGTCTCCCATGTAACATACGTTTAGAGCAGTGGTTCTCAAACTTCATTGTGCATTAGAATCACTGGAGGGCTGGTTAAAACAGACTGCTGAGCCCACTCCAGAGTTTCAGCTTCAGTGAGTCTGGGGTGGGGCCTGAGAATTTGCATTTCTGAAAAGTTCCCGCGTGCTGCTGATGCTGCTTGTCTGGACGGCACTACACTTTGAAGATAGGGTTTAGATTTAAGAATACAACTCTGAAAAGAGCTTGGCCAGTTGACAGAAAACCTCAACACTGCTCTGCCCTAGTCCTAGAAGTTAAGACCCCTTCTCTCCCCACTTCCTCGCAGAGATGCCCTAGAGCATGAGGGGCAGCCTGGACAATGGTTGGGGGGGGCGGTGGGGGCCTGGAGTCCTGCAGTGAGCTCGCTTGTGAGTCAGATGCAGGACAACAGCCAGGAGACCATGAGTGCTAGGATCTGCTGATGCTTGTGTGGTGGGAAAACATTTTTTTTTTTTTTTGGTGAGGAAGATTGGCCCTGAGCTAACATCTGTTGCCAATCTTCCTCTTTTTGCTTGAGGAAGCCTGTCCCTAAGCTACCATCTGTGCCAGTCTTCCTCTGTTTTGTATGTGGGTCGTCGCCACAGCATGGCTTTGATGAGTGGTCTATGTCTGCCCCTGGGATCCAAACCCGCAAACCCCGGGCCGCCGAAGCGGAGCACGTGGAACTTTAACCACTATGCCACCGTGCTGCCCCTGAGAAAATGTTTTTAAGATATAAATTCAGGTTGTTTTTCTTTTTTTCTTTCCCATAATTCCTATTACTCCAGGAACTTTGCCTATCTATGCTTCTCCCCTGACTCTTTCAGGCAACAGCTAGAACTGTTCAATTCTCATTACACCAAGGAAGGGACGATGCAGTACAAGAAACAAGAAGTCTATTTCCTGGCTTTCATGCATCTGGGTACACAGGCAAGCCGGCTTCATGTGCGTGCGGCCAGGGCAGCTGCACAGGGCACTGCGCCCACAAGGGCACTTGGCTTAATGCTTTGCGGTGGCTGTCTGAAATTCTTCCTAGTTTTATCTTTGAATCTACGATTTGTGAAGCAGAGTAGAGTAGGACAGGACAATGGAGCAGGCACCAGGGGCTGGGAGCCTTGGCTCCCGTGCAGTCCTGCCTCCCGCTGTCCCCTGGGTTGGGTTCTCCACCGCTCACTCCCCTGTCCTCTGGTGCCATGGGCCCAGCTCGGCCTCCCTCTCCCTGGGTCACACTCCGCTGTCTCCTTCCACGCCTGGCCTGGGCCTGGGTGCAGCTGCGGGTATTGAGTGCTCTCAGAGCCTGGTGCACACACGCCATGGTATCTGGGGGTGGGACTCAAGGATGCACCTTTTGGCCTCAGGCTGCAGGTTCCACAGCCGTCTGGTGTGCAGCTCAGTGGGGTCTCTCGCCTCCCTCAGATCCAGGATCTAGTGTGCACCGGTGTGAGGACTGCAATCCTTTGGGGATCGTCTGTCTGCTGTGGGTTAGCGCTGTGGACCCGTGGGAAGGGGAAGCTGACTTCTCCAACCCCGCCTAGCTGTGCGTTTTCATTTTCCAATGGGTCCAGCAAATGATGTAGCTGGCCCGGCACAAAGGCCTGAAACAGCCCCCAGAGACCTCTGTGCCCCAGTGTAGCAGAGATGTAATGAAGGGCCGTAGACGGCCCCCAGAGGTTTTCACTTTTCCCAGCAACTGTGGGAAGAGAAGGCCCATCCTTTGCACCTCAAAGTAGCAAAGAATTGAGCTGAGAGCAAGTTGGAACTGGAGGAACCTTGGGTCAGGGATGACTTAGCAGTGATCTGCATAGCCCAAAGGCCGGATAGGAGCAGACATACTTCAGAGGATGCCAGCATGGATAGATAGTGACCCAGAATAGGGAAGTGCGTGTGTGTGTGTAAATCCCGCACGGACAGATCTACTCCTGCCAGCAGATGAAATGAAGGTTTGAGGTAGAAAATAGTTGGCTTATAGAAAAAGAATATTAAATTTTTCACATTCCTGAATTTGTGGATTGAGGTTTGTATCTGCCACACTTGCCCCCAAAAATGGGAAAAAGAGTTTGTAGAGACATAGGGTTAAGAACAAGCAAGGAAAGGACTCCTCTAACAGGGCTGAGAGCTGGGCGAGACTGGTTGGGCCTGGCAAGGAACCACAGTTCAGAGGGTCTAAGAAGGGAATTCTGAAAGTCACCCACAAAAGCAAGATTACCCAGGGGTCAAGAAACCTTAGGACTGAAGCTGGTCAGAGGAAACCAACCTAAGAAACAGTATTGAGGCATAGCTTCCTTATAAGAGAATTGTTTAAATTGTCCATTAGAATATTTTGTTCTATTACGGATACATGTTCCTTTTGTACTTTATTTGGGAGAATATTTTCCTTAAAGCAACTTAGCTAAAGTGGTCTGGGGAAAAAAAGTTGGTTGCTAGGGGCACCGTCTGGATGCAGGGAGAGAACAACACTTGATGAAAGTTCGCAGGAGCTGAGCCTCAGAAGACTGAAGAGTGAGTGACTGAGAAGCCTGATTTTTTATTGGGAGGAATTTTTTGGATGTTTCTTTTTTGTTTCTACATATCTGTTCTCATTTTTCTACAACAAACATTTGTTACTTGTATAGTTTTTATAATGGGGACAACCTCTAAAATGAAAGAAAATTTGGGGACTCAAAACTTGTCATGAAGATACATTGATGATTCTTTTTTGTGTGTGTGAGGAGATCAGCCCTGTGCTAATGTCTGCCAATCCTCCTCTTTTTTTTTTTTTTTTTTTTGCTGAAGAAGACTGGCCCTGGGCTAACATCCGTGCCCATCTTCCTTCACTTTATATGGGACGCCGCCACAGCATTGCTTGCCAAGCAGTGCGTTGGTGCGCGCCCAGGATCCACACCGGCGAACCCTGGACCACCGCAGCGAAGTGTGCGTACCTAATCGCTTGCGCCACCCAGCCAGCCCCAGACTGATGATTCTAATCTGCCTTTCTCTGCGTGTGACAGGAGGGGAGGAATAGCAGAAGAAAAGAAACCAACCTAGTTTCGCTCTCTTTCCCATCAGCTGAATCCAGATGTAAATGAAAGAACAGACATTCCCAGGGAGCAGCTAGAAAGAAGTAGAGGCAGGGAGGTGCCTCAAAAGAGGCCAGTCTGGAGAGGACCCTGCAGGACTCCGCCTCACAGAGTTACCTCAGACTGAATAATCGCCGGGAGGATGTAATGAGGCAGGTTACTGGGCCTTTGCAATTGCACTGATCGGGGCAGGGAGTGGATTCAGTGGCCAGACTAGTCCCATGTCGATAAAAATTCTTGCATAACCAAATACGTTCCAGGTTGCAGTAAATAACACACAGCTCAGATAAAACCAAAACCACTGTGTCAAAGTGTGGGAATGTTTCCTGGAGCTCCCTGGAAGTGGGTTTGACTTATGGAAGGTTTTAACTTCTCCATTTGGTGCCAGACCTGCCATATGAGAGAATTCCTGCTATGGATGCCATTCAAACCTGTGATAAACCAGAACAGAAAAGGCCATTCAAAAGCTGAAGCTCCCAGAGAGAACAAAAAGGGAGCAGAGAAAAGCAGACTGAGAGAGAAATGGCATTCGATAACTGGGAGCAGATAACTGATTTGTTGGTATGGAATTAGAGTGAAAAAAGGTTCTTCAGAAGGGGGTCACATTTAAAAGAGCGTGCACACTATTTGGCAGGGTGCCCTTCTCCACTGGTGTGGCCTCTGTGTAAAGAGAGCTGGATCCTGGTTCTCAGAAGCTCGTGTTTCCTCTGTATCAGGGATCCTGTTTAGCTCACGATGGGAATTCCTCACACGGATACAAAATGAAAAGGGAAGCAGAGTCCCTTTGGGATGTTTTATATCACAAATCATCAGTCCCTTCCCGACTCTCCTGAGAATCTTGTCCCTGTACAGAGATCCCATTGACTCTCGTGGTCGCCGTCAAAGTAAAACGCAAGAACAGAAAAGATGAGCTGGAATCTATTTCATGTCGGACTCATCAGCTAAGTCCTGTTGCAGGCAGGGGTCGGAGCAGCTTAGGATTAAGGAGGCAGAAATAAAAGAGCCTGCTATTCCAATACTTGGGGGTTCCTAGCATTCTGATTGTTAGTAGATCCAATAATTTATATGCAGACTATTTAGAAGGAGATGAATGAACCACAGAGGTCCTCAGTGTTTTTTTTAAATATACAGTTCAGCCTGTTTTGGTGGTAACTAGACTGTAAACACATGCAACTGAAGAAAGTGCTCTCTCAATTTTGTTTCATTTTATTTTAATCCTAGGACAGGCAAGGGAGGAACAGAATTTAAGAAAGTCCATTCAAACCTGTGCAATCCAAACCCGTGCAATCCAAACCCTTTTCAGAGACACAGCCAATTTGGGTTTTGAAATACTTATCTGATTTAAAAGATTCAGCAAGAAAAATATTATCTTTTTATTAAGCTAGGCTAGATCCTCTCTGTATAGTATCCCTCACTCTTCCAAAGAGAAGAGAGGAGAATTGACCACGGAATGGTTATCAGAAATTTGTTCTTTGGAAACATGAGTTTTTCTGTGTTATTTGTAAATAAATCATAAAAAATAAATAAATAAAATAAATAAATAAATCGTTGATCTGTTAACTCATTCATTCTTTTTTTGTGTGTGTGTGTGAGGAAGATCGGCCCTGAGCTAACATCTGCCAATCCCCCTCTTTTTGCTGAGGAAGACTGGCCCTGGGCTAACAGACATGCCCATCTTCCTCCACTTTATATGGGATACTGCCACAGCATGGCTTGACAAGCAGTGTGTCTGTGCGCGCCTGGGATCCGAACCGGCGATCCCCGGGCTGCCACAGCGGAGCGCACGCACTTGACCGCTTGCGCCACGGGGCCGGCCCCCACTCAGTGATTCTTCCACTCACTTGGTTTATTCAATGAACATCTGTTAAGTCCGTTCCTTGTACCAGGCACTGTACTAGGCACAGGGTGAATAAAATGAAATAAGGTAGATTCTGGTTCCATGTAAGATAGAGTAAGTAACCTTGTTTCTTCCACTGAACACAGCTATAAAGCCTGCACACATTACACGGAGCAGGTATTTACCATGAAAGGTATATAGCAGCAGACAGATTGGGGAAAAGACCAGAATTTGAAGCACCACTAAACTGGTGGTGAGCCTACCACTTTTTTTCTCCTGGTATCCCCTGGCCTAGACCCGAGGCAGCCCCAAACCTAGCAAGCGCATAGAACGCTCCAGGAGAAGCCCTCTAGTTCTGACGTGAGGAGTGGGAAAAGGGTCTCCTAACAGAGAAAGTGGGGAAAATTCCCCATTTTTCTTTTCCTTCTTTTTCTTTTCCTCAGTCTCTCACACAACCCAGCCTCTGAGAGCCCACAGGTACCTAACACTCCGAGGGAGAGGAACCTTCCTCTCTGGTTGGAAGAATCATGGCCCAAGAGAGTGGCACAAATGCCTGTTGCTTTTTTTCTCTCTGTCTTCTGGCCACTTGGCCCCTGTAATGAAGAATCTGATTCTGTTTTTGATGTTTGATTGCTGATAGCTTTCAAGCCTCACCACTCCCGCTTCCCTTTCTGCCCCACATCTGAGCAAAGCTGGGAAGAAAGCTCCGATACATCTCTGTAACCCGTGGGAAGTTCAGACCGCAGAGCTCCAGCCACTTGCGGGAACTCTCCCCCCGCCTCACTCCCTAACCGTCAGAAACACCAAGCCAGTCTCCTTTCCTGGATCTCGAGCCATTTTCAGACCAGCTTGGGAGCCCTCCCTGCTCTCGCCAGAATGTTTCATCATGTGAGTAGTAAACCTTTTCAGACCCTCTTGTTGCGTGTGTGGTATCATTGATCTTAACATCCAAACCAAAAAAAAAAATTTTCTGGGGGGTAGGGAGATCCACCTAATTTCTGCCGAGTGACTACAATAGCTCCAGACAGCGGCACAGTTACGGGAAACGCACAGCAGATGAGGGTCAAAAAGGGACACTTCAGTGAACCAGAAGGCACCAGGGAGATCTCAGAGAGGAGGAAGCTGGAGGCACTTCTCAGGTTATTTAAGAACTTGGGCTTATTCTCAAGCTGTGCATGCATGGATCTGACCATAAAGATTATATCAGAGACTGAGAAAGGAACCATGGGAGGGATCACTGCCCAGCTGTCAGACTGGCCACGAGGCGACATACGCATCAGAAAGATCTGAACCGCACCTCAAAGGCTTTGGAAACACAACTGACATTGAAACCACAACCCACAGAAGGTTGGTCAGATCTTGGAGCCTGCAACCAACTGGGTTGATTACCTGCTAAAACAAAAATGTCAACATTCCACAGGATTTGAACAAGACTCAGAGTCTCATAGCATGATCTTCAAAATGTTCAGGATACAATCCAAAATTATTCAGCATACCAAGAACCAGGAAAATCGCAATTCTAATAAATATATATAATTGTCAAGCTTCATAAACTGTACACAATAAGTCAGATTTACTTTAGGTTAATTAAAAAAATTTTTTATGTGGTGTCCTATGTTTTCAAGGGGTACACAATCTAGTGTGGGAGATAGACTCATAAATGGATAATGACATAGCCTTGAGTACCTATGATGGCAGAGATGTGGATGGGATAATGTGGGAACACAGAAGGTACCTAACCCAATCTGGGGAGTGGGGTGTCAGGAGATTGAGATTTGCTTCTTGGAAGAACAGATGCTTTAGTTAAGTCCAGAAGAATAAGTGGACAGAGGAATTAGGTGAAGAAGTAGAAGAAGGTATTCACACCTTAGTAAGGGGCAGCATGAGCAAAGATATAAGGCCAAGTGGACATGAGGAACTATAAACAGCTCTGTTTTGCTGAGGTTCTAGCTGCCAGGTGGGGAGTGTCAGAAAAGGATGGTGTAATGCCCAGGACCAGGCCATCGAAGTCTTCAAATTCTATCATATACCACATTTAAACCTATAGGTTACCCTATCTGGAATCTGATCTTAGTTCTGTCAACATTAACACAATGGTCATAATGAAATCTTGGCATCCCTTCGGGTCTTGGCTTCCTGTGGCAGAAACCATTGGTGTGCACCAATATCCATCTGGTCTTCCGTTTCCCAGCCTCCCTTGCAATTAGGTTGGCTGTGTGATCAATTCTGCATAATGGATGTGAGTGGAAGTGATGCAAGAAACACTCAGGGCTGGATGTCTAAAGTATCCAGGTACCTATCTTGAGCTCTCTTCCCCTTCCACACGTGACCTAGAGGTCACGTGTTGAAGGGCCATGCAAGATGGAAGGAATCTGGATCACTGAGTCACCACTCGGAGGTGACCGGGATGCCTGACCGGGAACATCCACGAAGGATTTTGCACAAGGGAGCAATAAACTTTTCTTGTGTTAAGCCACTGAGATTCATAGTTTGTTTATTATTCATCAGAGTCCAGCCTATCTGACAAATACAGTTTCTCCATCTCTTTGTCAAGAGTAAGATAGCCTCCCTCCAAAGTCTTTCCCAGCTCCATAAATCTGACTTAATCTAGAGAAGGCCCTTCTCCAGTTGTCTGGGACTTTGCCTAAATTTCTTGGGATCAGTCCTGCCTGTGTTCTTCAACTCCAGGATACTTCTGTATCTTACCTTGGAGAGGGGTCATGATGCCAGAGACACTCAGGATTGGATAGGCTCTCAAAGCTCACCAAGTGTACCTTACCTTCTAGTGCCTGACTCACCTCTCCAACAGCCCTGCTACGTGGTGGTCCAGGATCTGGTCAAAAACCTCCAGTAACTGGAAACTCATTGTTCTGACTATACAAAAGTTTTTCTTCCTTCTACATTCTAAATAAGGGAACATACTGCCAATAATTTATAATCCCCATGGACTGTGCTTAAATCTTCCTATTTTATTTTTCAAATGCATGAATAGTAATTCTATGCAAAGGAATGAGCTGCAATTACATTTGGGACAACTGAGCCTTTTCCTGACCTCTTCCCATCATGGCAATAGTTCTTTCTTTCTTTACACAATGAGCTATTTACTTGCTGAGGTTGTATGGCCTGTGTGTGACAGCCCAGAAATTATCCTTATATCCAGCAACTCCATGTGCCCACAAGTACAGAGCTCTTTCTTTGAGAGGATCTTGCCTAACATGTCAAGGACAAGATCTGATAAGCAATAGCAGTCTCACAATTGAAATCTTTGGAAGCTTTAAGTCTATGTATACATCCATGGGCTATCTCTGAAACCATAAACATCTTTTAAAAGTCAACACCCTAAACAAGAAAACAGAAGTGAACATCTTCATCCTGGCTGGAAAGTTTTAACATGAAAGCTTTTTGTAGTGAGGGACTCTGTCTTCTTTGACGCAATGTCTGTTTAGTGCATAACGCTGGATAGTACTTGACTAACGTCAAGCACAATTCATAAAAGGAAAAACTGATAAATTGGACTGCATCAAAATTTAAAACTTTTGCTCTGCAACAGATTCTACTGGAAGCATGAAGAGACAAGTTACAGAGCGGGAGACAACATTTGCAAACCACAAATGTGACAAAGGACTAGTATCTAGAATATATAAAGAACTCTCAAAACTCAACAGTAAAAAAATAAATAATCCAACATAAAATGGGTAAAAGACATGAATAGACATTTCACCAAACGGTGGCAAATAAGCACATGAAAAGATGTTCAACGTTATTAGCCATTAGGGACATGCACGTTAAACCCACAATGTGATGTCACTACACATCCATCAGAAGGGCTAAAACATGAAAGAGTGACAACACCAAACGCTGGCAAAGATGCAGAGAAACTGGATCACTCAGGCCTTGCTGGTAGGAAGGTAAAATAGTATAGCCACTCTGGAAAATAGTTCAGCATTTTCTTTAAAAACTAAACATGCACTTACCATTTGTTTTTAGTACTGTGGAGTTGATTCCGACTCCTAGTGCCCCTGAGTACAGCAGAGCAGAACCCTGCCTGGTCTTTTGCGCCATCCTCTCACTTTCAGGCGCTATATCAGACAATGCTCCGCTGCTATTCACAAGGTTTTTATGGCCAATTTTTTCAGAAGTGGGTGGCCAGGTCCTTCTTCCTAATCTGTCTAGTCTGGAAGCTTTGCTGAAACCTGTCCACCATGGTGACCCTGCTGGTAAATGGACCCTATGCCAAATCCCAGTGGCATAGCTCTCAGTATCACAGCAACACACAGTGTCTGATTATAGCACTGGAAGGTGAGAGGATGGTGCAAAAAGACTGGGCAGGGTTCTGCTCTGCTGTGCACAGCATTGCTAAGAGTCGAATCGACTGGACGGCACTAACAACAACAAACCAGTCAATATGAGGTACAGGCCCTGGCCATTTCTTATTCATCTGGCAGGCTCCTAGCCTTGAAGCTTTACTAATTGAAAACTTAAGCCTAAAAGCCAACGATATTAACCACTTCATTGATTGGAATAATGTACCAAAAATTTTGTTAGAAGTCATTTCATAAGTAGTGCAATTTCTTCCTATCCATCTTCATCCCAATAATCTTTATTAAATCTGGCCTGAGAAGGTGAGTTATACAAATACTGCTAGGTGTTCTGGAACCTGCCCAAAGTAAAAGTAACACTCCACCCACACCTGGCTTGAATTTCAGATCCCTTTAATATTCACTACCCTTCTTCCCAAGAAATTTGTTGGAGGTACCACTTCGACTTGCTGTAACAATTAACCTCTTAGCCCAAATTGTAAGAAGAAAAGAGAAAGGGACTGAATCTTTCCTCTCGTTCAACTTGGACCCAATTTCACCTTCACAGCTGCACTGCTGAGAGGATTTTTAGAATGTTCCTCAATTGCATGATTTTAAGTATTATCACGCTTTATCCTTCGGCCTAAGCCTTCTCTTGGGACTTTTTAATTAAAAACATCATTTAAAACACGTTATCAGAGCAACATTAACGTAATGAGAAAAGGGAGTGGCCTTATCAGACAAGATAATCTGCTTTTCTTCAAAGATGCCTTTTCTATTGCATTATGGGATGTTTGTTCAGAGAGATCTGAAGAAGGCACACGGGTTAACCCTGTGCACCAAGTCCTCTGTCTCATCAAGTCAATTTTCTGCTTGATTTTTACACTCCAAGTATCATAAGTACAGCCGTGGCTCCATGGAGACTAACAGAATACGAAAGATGGAGCTATCTTTAATATTTGTTTTTGGTTTTTGTTTCCAAGAAAGACGAAGTGAGAGACATATGCTAGTCAATATATGTAAATCCATCTCACCATAGAGAAGAACATAATTCTTTTACCGTTAAGCAAAATAGAAGAGTGAGGAGTCATTTCATTCCAAACAGAAACTCTTCTGGATTTAAGTGTACACAGTCAGGAAGCATTAAACTCAGCGAAGGAACAACCAATGGAAAACAAGCTGTGCGCAAAGGTCCCCTCTCACCCCATGATGTAAAGTTTCCACACAGCAACATCTGGAGACTGCACTGACCAGACGATTTAAACAGAAGACGCAGAAGCAGGAAGCCATACTCAGCCCCAGTTCTTTGCGAACTCAGCTTGTGGCTGAACCAATTCACTCTGCTTCTAATTCGCAATTCTGCAACCCCAATCAAGTACCTTATTTGGTTCTCACAAGGCCTGGAGCCCTTTCCCCACCTCCAGCCTTCGCTCAGACCATTCCTGCAGCCGGAAATGTGGTTCCCCTGACTCCGCGCCCACTGGCTCCCTCTCAGACTTAGGGTTTCAATTAAAATAATATCCCCTCCCATCTCCCTCACTCCGGAGTCAGTCTCTGACTCAGCACCCTGTATTTCTGAGTCCTGTTTCGGGGCCTGACATCAAATAGATAAATATTGGCGAAATTAATAAACGCTTCCTCCAAAAATTAATAAATTACGAAATTCTTCCTCCTGCTAAAAAAGTAGATATCATACCATTCCTTAAGAGAACTTTAGTGACTAATAAAAATTGGCTATATTTTTAGATAGACACACACCCACATGATAATCAAACAACAAATGTAATGATTAGCTCAAGCCATTCGAGATCGGAGGCTGCCCGCCAGGGGTCACATGCAGGTTGCTCAGGCAGAATTTTAAGTAGGTGCCTCACTGAGCAACCTGTGACCCAGGCCTGACCACTCTGTCCCACAGCTGTTCCCTCCTCCGAATGCTTACATGCATCTGTTCTGAGTCTCATTCATCCGTTCAATAGGCACCTCTATTGCTTCATGAATCTAGCCACCCTCTTCAAGTAGACTTTAAGCTCTTGGAGAGCCAGAACAACTCTTTTAATAATAATAGCAAACACTATTGAGTATTTCCCATATGCCAGTCATAATGTTCCGTGCTTTCTTGTATTAATAACATATGTGACGGAGCTGTAGTTTGAACCCAGGCAGAAGGACCTCATAGCCTGTAGGCACACCCTTTTCTTAAACTTGGATCTGACACTTCTCAGCTGTCTGCATGACCTCTGGCAAGTTGCCTCCGTTTCCTCCTCCGTAAAATGGGGACGACATAGTATCCACCTCAGAGGGTTGTTGTGAAGATTAAAGCTGATACCTGTAAAATGCTTAGAAGGTGGCTGGCACACAGTAGGTACTCATCAAATGTTAGTTGTTGTTATTATTGTTTATAGGAAAGTCCCCAATCCCGGGAAAGCCCTCAGTCCCGGTTTTAGCACGGAAAGTACCGCGTCCTTGGCAAAAACTCAAAATGGGTCCAGATGGCGGGCCCAGGAAGGGAGTCAGCCGGTACCCTGTGGTCACTCTCCATTGCCCTGCCTCTCTTTCAGAGCCCACCTCGAAATTCCCGAGGTGGGAATAATGTCCTATAATTAACCTCCCCCCCCCCCCCCGCCACAGGATTTCAGGAAACGGTACTCCTCAGTCAACAGGTTGTAGCGCTGAAATCGTTACCTTTGTGGCACAAACGTTCTTCTACGTTCATCGTCCTGTTTTCTTCATTTATTGTTAAGTTTTATAACCATCCCTGTTTCTAGGAGCAAACTGGTGTTTGAAGATAACTCTGATAAGGCTAAAACGCCTTGCTTACTTGAATGAAACTAGAGCATCTAGTGCCCCCTGCTGCCTTTTCATGGGAAAGGCAATCAAATAAGAAACGCTTGATCATTGATAGTTTTTTGCTTATCAAATCGGTATAAATAACCTAAATTTGAAATTAGATTCACGTTTTATCTTTTCTTGAATTCGCCCCCTTGAATTTCAATTGTTTGCTTTGCCTTGGCAAAAATTGACTTTTGTTTAATTATATTTTCCTCATTTATATTTGCTTTCCTTGAATTTGCTTTTGACTGTTCTGCTTTGGTGATTTGAAATGGTTTTGTCTTACTCTTGGCTGTTTTTCACTTCCGTGAAACCCTAAGACCGGCGCGCGGGGGCGAGAGGCTGGGGCATCAGCGGGCAGAGGGAACCACACTGACGGTAACAAAACTTAAGACCACATCACCCCCAGGCTGCGAGGTGGATAGGAAGCGCAACCTCATCCACCAGACCCTGGGCACTTCTTACGACTGGAAGTTAGTTTGCTTTAAAACAAAACGAAAACAGAAAAACCCTCTTACCAAAGTGCTATGGTCTATGCCTGTCTTCCCCTGCACCCAGATGTCGCTCTCCAGGAACTTGGCCTTCCTGGGGCAAGCCTGCGGTCAGTGACTCCATCCCCAGCTGGAGGGGAGGATGGAAGGAAGGAGGATGGAAGGAAGGAGGATGGAAGGAAGGAGGATGGAGGCCTTGGCCGGGACCCGATCTCGACCCGGATGGCCCTGGGTCCAAGCGCCTCTCCGCGGGCTGGAACAGGCAGTGGTCGCGCCGGACCTGGGTGACTCTGCAGCGCCGGGCTCCGCCGCGTTCTAAGAGGACCAACTCCCCCGGATTTAGAGCGCGCGCCGCGGAGGCCAAAGGGACGCCGGCCCACGGTTGGGTTCAGGCAGGTTCAGCCAATGAGCATGCGCCTTGGGCGAGGTGGGTCCGCCCCCAACTTGGGCCTTATAAATTCGCCGATGCGCCTGCAGAGCCGAGGTGGTTCCTCAGGCGGGTGGGAGCAGGCTCTGCGGCGTGCACGGCGGGGAGCGGAGCGGCGGGTCTGCCCGGGATGTCAGAGGGAGGTGACGGCGAGCAGCCTCTGGAGACGACGGGCGCCGCCGAGAGCCCACACGAGGCCGCCCCCGAAGGCGAGTCGCCGGCCGGGACCGGGGGGCCCTCGACTGGGAGCCAGGGCGGCGCGGAGGCTGAACAGGTGAACAAAGGAGGGGGGCGGGTAGGTGCTGGGCAGTTGGCGGGAGTGGTTGGGTAGACTTTGGTGCAGTCCCGGAGCCGCCTGGTGGGCCGGTGGCCGAGAGGAACGTGGGCGCTTGGACCCGGGGCGATCCGGGTCGAGATCTGGGCCCGGCCAAGGCCTCCATCCTCCGCACTCCCCTCCCTCCATCCTCCCCTCCAGCTGGGGATGGAGTCACTGTCTGACCGCAGGCTCTGTCCCAGGCAGGCCAGGTTCCTTGACAGCAATATCTGGGTGCGGGGGAAGACAGGCATAGACTATAGCACTTTGATAAGAGTTTTTTGGTGTGTTTTTTTAAAGCAAACTAACTTCCAGTTGTAAGGAGTGCCCAGGGTCTGGTGGATGAGGTTGCCATTCCTTTCCCCATCCCAGCCTGGGGTTCTGTGGTCTTACGTTTTGTTAGGGTCAACCTGGAGTTGAGGTCTCAGTAAGCAGGTAGTGTAGATTGTTCACGTCTTCCAAAGGTAGGATCATTACAGACTCAGGGTGGGTGGGTGTAGACCTTTGCTCTGGATGGTGGCTTTGGCATCCTTCCAGCGAAAGCTTTGGGAGATCCAGCCCTTCCTTAACTCATGGATTTCTTGTCAGCCTTCTTGTCACCATGTGTCTCACCCTGCCATTTCAGAAAATTGTTCGTTGGTGGCCTGAGCTGGGATATCAGCAAAAAGGACCCAAAAGACTATTTTACCAAATTTGGAGAGGTTGTTGACCGTACTATAAAAATGGATCCCAACGTTGGAAGATCAAGAGAGTTGGGGTTTATCCTCTTTAAAGATGGAGCCAGTGTGAGGAGGTAAGCTGCGTACTTCACCAAGGGCCCTTGTATGCGGGATGTGATTTCTTTCTTTCTTTCTTTTCTTTTGTGAGGAAGATCAGCCCTGAGCTAACATCTGTTGCCAATCCTCCTCTTTTTGCTGAGAAGGAACAGCTGTGGGCTACATCTGTGCCCATCTTCCTCTACTTTATATGGGACGCCGCCACAGTATGGTTTGACAAGCAGTGCGTCGGTCCACGCCCGGGATCCGAACCTGCAAACCCTGGGCCGACGAAGTGGATCGTGTGAACTTAAGCACTACGCCACCGGGCCGGCCTCAGGATGTGATTTCTAAGAGAACAGTGTGATCATGATCAGTTTGTCTGAGCTGCATGTGGCCAAGTGCACTGGGGGAAGCAGAGTTTAGGGACTTGTTCCCATACAGATTTGAGCGGGGAGTAAGAAGTCTATGGGTTGGAGTGGTCCAGGAAGAGGAGAGTGGACATTTATTACCTGTTTATGTGCCTGTTTTGGGCACTGCGCTAAACACTTCACATGTGAGGATTAGAAAAGCATCCTAGGATGCAATGAGGTAGGCATTATTTCAGTGTCACTTCACAGAGCAAGAAACTAAGGCTCAGAGAAGATTCACTAACTAGGAGAGGCCACACAGGGAGTAGATGGTGGAAGAGTGGGGATTCCAACCCCTGCAGCCCAGCTTCTGCCTGTGCTCCTAGTCCCTGCTGCTTTCCTCCTGGAGGAAACAAGCCTCAGACTGGAACTGCCAGGACAGGAAGAAGGGCGCACAGCATGGGCAGAGGCTCCGAGGGAGTGAGGTCTCATTTCTGTGTGTTTAGGTAAACCAGCCAGATTTCAGGTTTAGAGAAAATCAGGAAGTCGGGCCTGGGTAGAGTGTGGTGTGTTTGGAGGGGATGAAACATTTTGTGTGCCTGTGGTAGAGTCTTGTGGCTCAAAGAGAAGGGACTAGCCCTGGGTAATGCTGCCAGGAAATGCCAGTGAGCGTTAGAACTCGATCCGCCTGAGCCCCTTCTCAGAAGGAATTGTCCCAGTTTTCACACCGAAAGTCTCACATCCCGGGAAACCCCAGAGGCCTAGTTTTAGTGCTGTAAGTCCCTCAATCTGGGAAATCCGTTTGTTCTGGTTTTAGCACTGAAAGTCCCCAAGCCCTGTGGTCCTGAGCAAACCTGGATGGTTGGTCAACCT
This sequence comes from Ceratotherium simum simum, assembly GCF_057802395.1. Classification (NCBI taxonomy): domain Eukaryota; kingdom Metazoa; phylum Chordata; class Mammalia; order Perissodactyla; family Rhinocerotidae; genus Ceratotherium; species Ceratotherium simum. The sequence goes on from NC_141912.1 coordinate 52,047,398, forward strand.
ACTCTTCTGTTGGAACAGGTCCTAGACCAGAAGGAGCGCAAGGTGAGTGGCCGTAGCATGAACCCCAAAAAGGCCAAAGCCGTGAAGAAGGATCCTATGAAGAAAATCTTTGTGGGGGGTCTGAACCCCGAAGCCACTGAAGAGAAGATAAGGGAGACTTTGGCACATTTGGGGAGGTGAGTGTCTCCCCAGGGTGTGATTTATGCTTCCCACCAGCCACCTGTGGCTGCTTTTTTCCTTCCTTCCTTGGTTGGCTGGAGTTCTCCTCAGCGGGGCTTCTTTCTCCTCCTCTCTGGCTTTTAGGTGCCTTCTCTTCTGTGAGTTCCCTTTAGATCCTGAGTCAGAGAAGGCACCAGCTCTGAGCTTTGCCTGGGTTTCCAGATCGAGGCCATTCAGCTTTCCTTGGATCCAGAGTCTCACAAAAGACAAGAATCTGTTTTCATCACCTTTAAGAAGAAGAACCTGTGAGAAACATTCTGGAGAAGTTCCACACTGTCAGTGGTAGCAGGGTAAGGGTCTCCAGCTCCACGTGCCTGCCTTCCCGCCTCTGGAGAGCTAGCCCTTGGGTTAGTGTGCACCTAGGAGGGTAGCCCATGATCCCAATTTTAGCACTGAAAGTATCATGTCCTGGCAAACCCTTTCCTGGAATGTGACAGGTCCTGGTTCTTGGCAATGAGTGTGGAAGTTTGGAGGAAATGTACAAAACCCATACAGTGGCCCAAACAGAGGGGCTGAAAGTGTCTTGAGTGTCAAATGGATGTGGCATAGATCATGTACCTTCTGTAGCTGCTGTCACCCACTTTCCCCTGACCACTGATGTTGGCGACCATAGTTTGTGGTTCACAATAATGGTTTCTCTGTCCATTGTTGCATCACAGTGATGTAACTTCAAGTGTGTTGTAATTATGAATATTAACATTCTGTCCCCGACTTTGCCTGTGGGTTAACTGTTGTGCTTTGTACTGTATCAGGGTAGTGCTAGTTTTATTTTTTAATGTTGTGAATATTGTGACCATGTTTTCTAAGAGGTCAGATAATAAAAATGAGAACGATAATAATACCAAATGCAAGCATGATCCCATCACCGAAAAAGAAGGCTAAATGACTGTGTTATTTTAATGACAGATGGAAGGACACATACGACTGGATTAGGAGGGTGAAGAACCCAAACCAAGCACACTGCACAATATGCAGAAAAGAATTTGGGATTGGGCACCGTGGAGAAGGGGAGGTGAAAGTACATATGGAGACTGAGTCTCACAAGTCCAGGACGAGGCAGGCAGGGGCCTCTGAACCAATCACAAGTGTTTGCATTTCCTAAAAAGACACAGTGTTCAGGCAAAAATAGCAGCTGCAGAATTAGCGTGGGCATACCACACGAACAAACATGCACTATCTTACTGCTCCCTTGACTGCTCTATGAAACTAAGTAAGGTTACATTTCCTGATTCAGAGGTTGCAGCTAAAATCTCCTGTGGGTGAACAAAAGGAGAAATTTTGAGAACTGATCTGCTGGCCCCTTACAGTGTCGAGCTGATTTTGTCATTTCTCACCAACAGTCATGTTTTCTACAGTATATCAACTTCAAGCGATGTGCCGAGTCACGGCAACAAAAAAAATATTCCCTCTAGCTCTCAGGTACTTTGACTTGAAAAATGGAGTTTCAAATCATGTCCTTGATTTCTATGAAGATTTTAATGAAACTCCTGAAATTATAAAACAAAAGATTGTTGATATTTTGTCCAAATACAAACTAGATTTCGCTCGTCTATCTGCATATTCATCAGACAGTGCAAATGTAAATTTTGGCAAATTCCATTCAGTCTATAAACTTCTTACCGAAGAAAACTGAAAGATCTCACCTATTCAGTGTCCTGCATGTCTTATGTACAACACTGCTAAAAAGGATTGTGATTTGCTGAAATGTGATGTTGAGACTTTCATAATGAAAGTTTTTGGTCACTTTTCAGTTTCCTCAAAATGTGCAGAAGCACTTAGTGAGATTTTTGACTTTATAGAAATGGAAGGAGATGACCTTTCTAGACATGTGGTGACAAGATGGATGTTATTGCTGCCAGCCATAGAAAAGATGCTAAAATGTTGGCCTGCCAAAAAATCATATTTTCAAAGTGTGGGACGAGAAGAATGTCCTTCTTTGATTTGGAAATATATTGAGGATGAGGGTGGAGAAAAGGATTATGGTGAAACAGAAATGTATATGCTGTTTCTCCAAAACTGTTTGATGATCTTTCAAGAGGCCGTAAAAAGCCTAGAAAAGGATGAACTGACTGCACTGGAGCTGTTTGATATTATGTATAGGTTGAGACAAAAACTCATACAGCAGAAAAATGATTCATTTTTTGGAAGTAAGACTGCTTCAGAACTAAAAAGAATGTCACCGGGAAAGGGCAGCCACGTTACACAGGACTTTCTTAATTTCTTTACTAAAACTGTCACTTATTTGGAATCCAACTTTGATTTCACCAGTGCAAATTACCTCTGTGCTTTAAAACCATTTTCCCTGAGACGGAGATGTTTAACTTATGGTGACATCCAGTGTGCTTCAGAGTGTTTAAAAATGGCGGATATTTTAGACATGGATAACCTATATGATGAATTTATAGATGCAAAGGACCTGATCAACAAACAGCTAGTCTATCAAAACAAGCCTGTGGATTCAGAGTGGGTGGACATTTTTGGAGAAATGGAAACTAATTCCTACAAATTTAGAAACTTGCTGTTGCTAGTCAGTAAAATCCTAAGTATTCCATGCTCAAACACGTTCGTCGAGAGGATATTGAGCTTCACGTCAACACATTGGGCTCACACTCGGAATTAGTGTAACGTGGGCTTGAGAAGAGCAGAGCTACAGGTCAGAGTGAATTTCACATTTGACTGTGTCCAGTTTTACCACTACATAAAGGAGAAGAAGGATGTCCTAAAGGCTGCGAGCAGCTCAGAGAAGTATTATTGGAAAAGGAGACAGAAAGAATAAAAATATGCCACTCTATCATGGGACAGAAAGAAATGTGTCATTATTTTTTATTAAATATAGGAAATATCTATTAGTCCTATTATATTCATATTCTCCTTTAGAGTCTTACATTATGTATATTTGTATTCAAATATCCAAGCATGTTAGCACAACAGTCTGTGTCTAATTTAGAAATAAACAATATACATATATTGGGATGCTTGTTCCAAATTTGTTTTACTGATGAGCAGAGGCCTACGTGATAAGTAGCCTTGTGGGATCTGGAAGAAGAGAAGAATCAAGGATCTGAAGCAGGCTTTTTTGTTTGTTTGTTTAAAAATCAATAAGTCTCCTGTGACTTTAGTTTTTGTGAATCAATCTCCCAAAGCCAGGGTGCGCCTGGAAGAACTGATACAAACTGAGTGTCTGAACATCTGAAAATGAGGCCCATGCCCAGGATTAGAGAGCACTCACTGAAGTGTGAACATCCCGGGAGGTCCTGCCGGAGCAGCCGTCTGTCAGTCAGTCCGGCTCTCAGCCTAGCTTTCCCTTTCGCCAATTCCACCTGTATACAATGTATGGAAACTTGCATTACTACAGATTGGGAGTTCTGCAGATCCAGAGGGGCCTGAGAACGGAAATCAGGAGGTCAGAGAACTTGGATGGGAAAAAGAAATTTCTGTTTTCACTAGCCTCTAACTAAAATTTAGCATTTCTTTCCATTAGGTAAATAGGCAACAAACCCAGCAGTATTAGTACCCATGACTGTCATCACTAGGAATCACAGATGCTCACGTGTTACAGACGCCTCGAACTGTTGTTCATGCACACCCCTACTTGGAAATTATGGTAATTACTAAACCCTCTCCTAGATCTTGTAATTTAATAAAGAAGCACATCTATTATATCACAGATTTAGTGTGTAATAATTTGATAACTGTATTTCAATAAAATTGGCTTCCTTGGCCATCCTGTGTATTTTATCTTGTGCATTTGCCCAGACTGCCACTGGGGTTGATGCACATTGGAAGTGAAGAGTCTCTGCTGTGGATCATGAGTAGAAAGCTTTTTTTTTTTTTTTTTTTAAAGATTTTATTTATTTATTTTTCCCCCAAAGCCCCGGTAGATAGTTGTATGTCGTAGCTGCACATCCATTCTAGTTTCTGTATGTGGGACGCGGCCTCAGCATGGCCGGAGAAGCGGTGTGTCGGTGCTCGCCCGGGATCCGAAGCCGGGCCGCCAGCAGCGGAGCGCGCGCACTTAACCGCTAAGCCACGGGGCCGGCCCGAAAGCTTTACAAATAGAAGGACGAATAGGTAGAATTCAAGTGACTAGACTTTGCTGCACCCTCGCCTCCTGCTCTAACCTTACCATTAGCTGGGAGCAGGTGGCAGTTGGTGGCATGAGTTGAGAGGACAATGGCCCCTTTGCCTAAGAACCTTCCTGTTCCCACATGTCCAAGAGTATGGAATTCCCATAATATACAAAGAGTTGTTCTTTTTGGTTTAGGTGAAAATGCCTTGAGTAGGAATATCCTGAGGCTATTTCCAGCTTCTAATACCTCAGGGGTGGAGGTATCTGAGCAGCATTTTATAAATCCAGGCACTGAGGTCCAGGGGAAAGTTATTTACCAGGGGTCACATTAGTTGAAGATACTGAGGTGTTCCAAGAGGGTTTTAGTTTTATTCAGAATAGGGAAAGTGTCCTGGGAGTCTGAAGAGAGAGAGAGAGGGAGGAGGCTGGGGTAAGGATGGGCATGAAGGGGATGGAGAGGAGCACTGGGAGAACACAGAGCCAGACTTCAGGACACCACTTCCTCCACCCCACATTCCAGTGCCTGCGGTCCACTCCCCTGTGAATCTTCAGGAATCTTCTTAGCTCCCAAGGACCAACTTAGACCTCTCCTAAGTTAGTCACACTACTTCTCAGAAGCACTTTTAAGCACAAGGAATAGATTCAGCAAACAAATTTAACAAGATTTAATGTATATTCTTAGGGTTTGAGAAATTCCTTGCTACTATTCCCAGCCCCACAGCATCCCGAGGGCTGCATCATGACTCCTAGGTGACAGCCTTCTTCATAGCTCTGAAGGGCTGTTATATAAGGAAGCGGCTTAGAAAGCAAAACTGGAGTGAGATGAGTTGTTGTCACCGGCAGGCATAATTCCACGTCAATTTAGGTTCATTCCTGGGAACGGATTATCCCGGGACTAGACAGATTTAAAGTGCCTTCCAGTTCTGGCACTCTATACCTTTCCCTGCAGAGTCTGAAGCCCAGCAAATCCTGGGCTTGGAGTATAAGCCCAGGATCCTGGTCTCCCCTACATCTAGATGACCCCGCAGATAGTGCGGTGTGATGAGGGTGCGCGGGCTCTGAAACCAGACAAACGGGCTCTACCCTTTGCACCCCACATAGGAGCTGAGACCTTAGACAACCAAATGACTTCACCTCTCTGAACCTTAGCTCCCTCCCCTGAAAATACGGACCGTTTGCTGGAGAGTATGTAAAAGGCCCGGGTTGGCTGTAGACACAAATGTCCCTTGAATGATTAGTGAACGTCTTCATGGTTAAAAATCTTTCGCCTTTTGGGACCCCTGCTACACCCGGACTCACCGCCTACGAATGCGTGTTAGCCACGCTCTGTCCGGCAGGAGGCAGCAGACCCCGGGTCCGGGCGGGGGCTGGGCGGGCGGGGCAGCGCTGAGGGGGGAGGGAGGGACGTGGCGCATGCGCGCTGCGGGAAAGGCACCGCCCGGAACTGGCGGCTCCGCCGAGCGCTGGAAGGTAGGGAGCAGAGTCCGAAGGCTCCGGGTGTGAGGACTGCTTCCGGACTCCGGGTACGGCGTCTCACCGCAGCTGGCTCCCGACTTTTCTCTTTTCAGCCTCAAGGAGGGCTCGGGGCTGCAGGTGAGCTGTACACGTCGCAATCGAGACCTTCCTGCCCTGAGTTTTCTTGCAAAAGCGCAGAAATAAGCAGACCACGATGCAGAGGACCTTGGGAGGGTTTTGCAGGAGATGGGGTCTGTCTCCCGGGGACCGCTTCTCTCCTCCTGGGAATGCCCCGAATTTCTTCCTTCTGACAGTCCTGCCTCTCCCGCCCGTCCTCCCTCCCACCTTCCTGGAGCTAGGGAGAGGGAGGGGGAGGGGGAGGCTCTTGGACCATTGCAGAAATGCATGGCAGGGTTTTAAGCTTCCCAGCACCACCCAGACTTCACTGGAAAATGTCTTTTGAGCCCCGGGGAGTTCAAAGGTAGGTAATTCTTGATACTCAGCATGAGAAAATGCTTTTTATATAGTAGCTCACGGAAAATCTTTAGTGGACTCCCCAAATTTTGGAGGGCTAGGGGCAAGGCAGGGCCCTGTCACCTGGTTTTGTATGCGGTGTAGTAGATCATTCTGCTGCATTGCACCCAAGGTGCTTTCGGGCCTAAGAGCAGAGCCTTCGTTTGCGATAAGAGCTTGTGATGCCTCCCACATCGCACGCCACCCGCATCCCTTTCATGTTAACGCAGCCTCTCGCTCTCGTGTGCTTCTGGGCAGGTCAGATGGTCCTGCCATGGAAAAGGAGCAGGAGGAGTGATTGCTTTTTGTCTGAATTTTCTCTGTGAGTACAGAAACTTCTTGCAAGGGTTGGGAACAGATTTATTCTGCCTCCTTAGAACAACACTCAGTTTACTAAGGAGATTAACCGACTGGCTGTTTCCTGGCATTAGAGCTACACGGAGGGTAGGTGAGTTAAAGAATGTCTTTAACTCAAAAGGTCCCATCACTCCTGGTGACCTCCCTCCTCCCCCCACCACACACCTACTGCTGTTTCAGGGAATAGCATCGAGGCTCCCCTGTCCCCCACCTCTCCTACTGGTCCAAGCCAGAGGCCTAGGTATGAGCCCTCTCTGACTCACCTCTCCCCCTCACTCCCCACATCCAGGCCTATTGATTCCACCTCCTGAACCTCTCATTGCCGTTGCTCCAGGCCAGGCTACTGTCATCTCTTGCTTAGTTCACTGCAACAGCCTCCCAGCTCATCTCCCTGACTCCCTTCAACCCGTCTCCCACTACTGCAGCCAAAAAGCTCTTGCTGGAATTTAAATCTAATTGTGTGGCTCCCTTCATTCATCCCTCACTACCCTTGGGACAGAAACCAGTCTCCCTTTACAGGGCTTACGTGGGTGGTCCGGCCCTGTCATTCTTACCAGCCCCATGTCTTTTCACAACCCGCTTGTACTTCTTTCCATGTTGACCACATGCCATGCTTCCTCAGGCCCCTGGGCCTTTGCACATGTTCTCCTTCTGTCTGGAACACAGCCTTCCTTGCCACTCTCTTCACTGAGCTTACTCCTACTCTCCCCAAGGTCCCCTGCTTCCTCTAGGAGTCCTTCCTTAGACTCCCAAGCAGCATTAAGTGCTACTCATTATTATGGTGACCATGCCTCTCCTCTTAGGACTCATTCACGTGCCTCCCTCCTCCGTGGTGCTGTACTGTAAGTCCTGGAAGACCAGGGCCATGTCTGAGGGCTTTCCATGGCTTCCTACCGCCTTGCACAAAGAAGATGCTCAATAAATACAGGCATACCTCAGAGATATTGTGGGTTGGGTTCCAGACCACCACAATAAAGGGAATGTCACAATAAAGCGAGTCACACGAATTTTTTGGTTTCCCCGTGCGTTTAAAGTTATATTTACACTGTACTATAGTCTGTTAAGTGTGCAACAGCATTATGTCTAAAAAAAAATGGACATACCTTAATTAAAAAATACTTTATTGCTAAAAATGCTAACCATCATCTGAGCCTTCAGTGAGTTGCAATCTTTTTGCTGGTGGAGGATCTTGTAAAAAACACAACAGCTGTGAAGTACAGTAAAGCGAAGCGCACTAAAAAGAGCTATGCCTGTAGTTGTTAAATGGAATTGGGTATAAATATAAGTTGTAATATCTTGGTTTGGTTCACTGAATGCCTGAGTCACAAATTCACCCCACCTCAGTGGGTTTCTCATTTGCTGAAATAGTAATGGCCTGACACACATCAAGCTTGAAAATGGATGTAAAGGTGAGAGAAGAAGAATTATTGTTAGAGCAGCTAATTGTCGAGTGCTCAGTATGTGCCAGGCACTGTTCTAAGTGCTTTACAGGATTAACTCATTTAATTATCACAACAACTCTATGAGGTAGATATTTCTATTATCCCTATTTTACAGATGGGGAAACTGAGTTACAGAGAGATTAAGGAATGTGCCTCCAGTTACACAGCTAGTAAGTTGTGGCGTCAGGGTTGAAGCCAAGCATACCTTGTGGAATATCATTAACTCTTTGAGAAAGACAGTAAGTAGGTGAGATAAACATGAGATGCTCATAGGGCTAAAGATGGTAAATTACCAGATGGAAGACAGTACAGTGTGGTCACAACTTTAAGCTATGAGGCCAAGCAGAAGTGATTAATTCAAAATTAAAAACTCTGAAGAACATCAGTTTCATTTGCATATTCACTTTTTTCTGCCAGCCAACTCAGTTATCAGAGGTATTACTGCTAGTGGTTGGGAATGAGACTTCTGTGAGTCTGAAATCTTGGTTCTGCTGTGTGACTTCAGAGGTGTTGCTTGCCTTCTCTGTGCCTCAGTCTCCTCATCTGGAGGAAAATGGGGATAATAATGATAGTACTAACCTCCTAGGGTTGTGGTCGTGATTAAAGGAATTGGTACATGTAAGGCCTCAGAACGGTGCCTAACACGTGGTAATTGCTCGGAAACGTCATCCTCATCATTGTTACTTGTTTATTCATCACTCAGGCAACAATGGTTTTTGAACACAGGTCATTCCTATGTGTTCAGTGCCCCTCTGCTGCTTCTTGGCCCAGCTGAGCTCTCCTGCTGTAATTCCTCTTCCCACAGATGCTGAGGAGTGTTCAGCGTGGCCTCCTTTTCAGTGTCGTCATCTCCTCCTGTGCCTCGGATTCCCTCCCCGCAGACCCTTCCTCACGGTAAGTTCTAGCGTCCTCTCCGAGATAAGCTCAGAACCCCTTTTCTGTGCTTCTGGGTGAATTTGTTACCGGTTGCTACAGGGAATAAAAGACCAGGTTAACCTAAATGATGAGCAGTGAGAAGATTGTAAAAATGCAAAGAAGTCCCGTACACCATTCCTGCTATCTACAATGGTAATGATTTTCCCCAGGGAGGAAATATAGATGTAAAAAAATTAAGACATAAAAGCACCACCAGGAATCTTAGAATTTCAAGAGCTGCATGGAACTTTAGAGTTCATCTCGTCTGTTCCCCTCACTCTGGGGGGAGTTGGCCTAGGGCTGGGCTGGGGCGTGACCAAGGACCACCAGCCCGCCTGACGAGGACCCCCGTCTCCAGCCTGTAGCCGGTACACTTTCCCCTGCATCTCAGAGGATCGTGGGTGGGGTTTCAGTGGACTGTCTCACCCTGGATGTATGTTTCAGCTGCTGCTGTTATGCACAGTAGGATGTCATTGTCATTCAGTTAACCTCTCGCCAGGACTTCATTACATTCCTTAGTGATTTACCGTTTTGAGCGTGGTTGTCTCCACCACCACAGAAGAGCAGTCTCATAACAAAGCTGGTGACAAAGAAATGTTTAAAGTGGATCTTGGGTTCAGTCAACAAACGCCCATGTTACCCCTTTTCTGTTCTTCGGTGTGAGGAGGATAGGGCGACAAATATCTGTACTAATATGAAGGAATTATAAGATGGAGTTTCTGAAGTCAGGGAATTTAGAAGAAGAAGAGCAGTTTGCTCCAGCCCAGTTTACGGTGCAGGCTAGAGTGGTTAAGGAGGTTGTGGGTGGTTAAGAAGGTCAGACGTCGGGGAGAAGGCTCAGAGGGAGGTGGGTAGAGAGGGTGGTTGGGGTTGCAGAGGGCGGGCATTCAGGGCATGGAAATGAAAAGTGAAGACTGTCGCCTTACGGCCCGGGGAGGAGACGGGCTGACAAGAGCAGAAGCCTGACTCGGGAAGTGGAAGGAACTAAACAGCCGAGGGCACCGCGGGTCTTGAGGACGAGGAGAGGAGAACCAACCTGAGGTGCCCCTGGGTGCACTTGAGAGTGAGGATGGGGGGCAGTGGATGAGTGTTTGGAGAGGTGAAGAACTAGCTTCCCCTTTTTAGTAGACTAGAGAAATTAATTTCTGTGATTCTGTGGAATGCATATCATTTTTATATACATTTGCTCCCTCAAACTCTTTATTTTGTGAAATTTGTCCCTTCCGCCTTGCTGTAGAATTGCAGCCTTGCCCATGGATCTCGTTGGTTTTGGGTATGCGGCCCTTGTGACGTTTGGAAGCATTTTGGGCTATAAGCGGAGAGGTAAGCTGGAATCAGATTTCTCATCAAGGGGACCTGGTGGGGTTGCTGGTTGTGCTGGGACCAACTGAGGGTCTGTAATCAGGACACGAAGTCACAGATGTCCTGGAGGTGGCTGAGTACCAGCATGTCATGGACGGGATTGGGGAAGGAAGCGGGGCGTGTGGGGCTGGGCATGACAGAGCATTCCAACAGACCAAGCAGGTCTCCCTGCTTTACAAAATTCTAATATCACCTGTCATTGTTGATTGCATAATTAATTGATTTAACCTCCTTAGGCTACTCGCTTGGTATCAAATGAGGATTTTTTTTGTGTACATACTCAGAGGGTCAAAAAACTGAATTATGTTGATATTGTATGTTGCAAAGGAAAATTCATTAAATACTTAGATATCATACCTGAAGTTGTCTCTTCATCTCTGTCAAAAAGACGGAAAAAACCCCAGTTGATAAAGTAAGAGGTTTTCATGGAGAAAAATGAAGGGTCAGGTTTTATGTTTTACTTTGTTTTAAGGTAGAAGATTTATGGTCATGGTGTCTCGTATTTCTGTTTCTTATATTTTTATGAAATTTTAAAAATGAAGTATATTTCAAACAGTGTTATATTTGTGACATTGGCGGACTCGAGTTTCAGTGAAAAAACCAGGTCTACACAGTCTTCAGAGTTACTCCCTTTAGAGATTGCTAAGAAGTCCACGGCCAGAAGTTCAGTTCTCTCCGGGGGCTGAGGGGCGGGCAGGTTAGAATAGGTTATCTTCTAAGATTCCTGAGAGCCTGTAATTCACCTTAGATTGTTTGTTGTTCTTATTTTCTCTCTCCATATGTGTAGCGTCGCACATGTGTATTTGGTGGGGAAAAAAATGATGGCACCCAAGTAAGACCTGTAAACACCTACTGGGAAGTCGATGTTTCCTAATGTACTTTAAAGAGGACTCAGTTTAAAATCTCATTAGGATTGTTCTTGGAAAAGCTTTTCGTTGTCAAAGACCTGTCTAAATGACCTCTGTTACAGAACGGAAAAGAGCATCTGGACGTTTTTGCTTGTCTTTTAGAGGGGTGGGAAGAAGGGAGAGTGTGTGTGTGTCTGTGTGTATGTGGGGGGAGCTGCTGGGGTGGACGGGGGTGCGGAGAGAGAGGATTACTTTAGTATTCTAACCCAAATCTCTTTAGGAACAAATGAGGTCACGTTAGCTGTAAGGTCTCTGATATCAGGGCCCTGATGCCCAGCTGCACAATATGGTTCCTTGGCCTCCTGCAAGGGCCCCCACTAAGTGATCCTGGGAGCCCCTGGGGGTATTATGTGTTCACAGAGAAGCCCGCTCTTGTACTGTAATGTGGGTTAAGAGCGCAGGCTGCAGAATCGAGCATTCCTAAATTCTGCTCTTGACACAACCACCAACTAGCTCGGATACTCACATGAGTTGTTTTAACTTCTGGGCTTCAGTTCCTCATTTGTAAATTAAAATGTTAGGATTAAATAAGATAATGCATGTACCACGTTTCACATGGTGCCTGGCACAGAGTAAAGGTTTAGTATGCTTGTTGTTTCTGCTGCTACTGCCCTGCCAGTGGAAGGTCTGTGGGCCAGTGGAGCAGAATACCTCTGTCTAGTTTGTGCTGTGTGTTATATTTAAGCTTCTTGTGGCCCCGCTGTCTCTGAACTGTGTAAAGTGAGTCAGCTCTCTGTTTTTATTCAGAGCTTGCCTAGGCATGAGTTGGGCCAGGAAACCTTTGCAGGGACAGTTATTGAGATAATGTTGGGTAGGTTAAAGATGTGATGTCAGCATGGTGTTTGGGTCCAAGTGAGGGGCTGGTAGATTCTTTTTCTGTGCTGGGGCAGAGGAAGGGAGAGAGAGGCGGCACAGGGGCAAGACACAGGATGCTGAGCGCCAAGCCTGCTCTGGGGTCGCCCCTCTTCCCGCAGAGGTCCCCAGAGAAGTGTATAACCTGGAAGACAGTATGATTTTGAGGCTTTTTCTGGGCCAGGTAGCCAGTGCCCAAAGCCAAAATGGCCAGAAGGCTCGCTCTGTCTCCTCCTGCACCAGGGCTGGACCTGACCTCACCCTTCCTACTCCAGTTCGAGGTCAGGGCACGGCAGCCCCTCCAGAGAGGAGAGGAGCAGGGGCAGGAGGGCTTCCCAGGCAGGTGTCCTGCTCTAGGGAGCCCCTGGGTGCACCTTTCAACTCCTTTGAAAACTCCCCTCCCAAGACTGCCCCACCCAGATCAGCACTCCGAGGAAATGGGGGTAGGGGAGAGCTTGGAGCTTCTTTTTTTGTGGCCCCACCGTAGGCAACGAGGTTTTTCCGTAGGGTCTTTGCTCCCTTCCCCAGCCGTGGCTTTTTTATGAGGTAGAGCCCACAGTCCCGGCTCCTTCCTCATGCAGGATGAATTCTCCCAAGAACCTTCCCGGGTCTCATACACGTGGCCCCGTGAGCCTGCCCTGTCCCCGCTGTTGGCTGTCTGATCTCGCCAGGACTCAAGTGCAGACGCTGCCGCTCCCTCCTTGTATGTAAGGCGGGAGGATCCTAGCCGTGCAGAAATCGTCAGGGTATGCAGAAAAGAATATTGGAGAATCTCTAGGTGAGAAGACACCTTGATGGTGACCTAGTCATGCATTCCAGAAAATGCTTTATCTCCTTAACTGTATCCTTGTCTGACTTCTGCTTGAACATGCGCCATAACAGAGGTGCCCAGGCATGCATTTCGTCAGGATTTATCTCATGCTGCCTATGTACCTGGCACTGTTTTGGGCCCTGGGAAGACAGCAGTGAGCAAAAAGACACAGCGCTCACCAGCGAGTGGGGGAGACTGACATTAAATACCTGAACAGGTTTATAAATACATGATGATGAGTAATGGGAGACTGTGCTGGGGGCCTCGTTCAGAATGGGGGTCAGAGAAGGCATCTCTGGGGAACCAACCCTTAGGGAGACGTCCGAAGGTGAGCTGCAGTTGACCAGGTGAACAGTGCAGGGAAGAGCAGTCCAGGCAAGGGAACAGCATGGCTGGAAGCCAGGAGGAGTGAAGAGTTTGGCATATTCAGGGGACTGAAGGGAGGCCAGGGCTCCAGCAACTGAGCAAACGTGGGTTCTTTCCTGAGTGCGGTGGGAAGCACTGAGGCTTTTTAATTAGAGGAGTGACCTGTCCAGATGTATGTTCTTAAAAGATCATATTGCTGTTGGAGAACAGATTTGGAGTGGGGACGGGGGTGGAACAATGAGGAATTTATTATTATCTCCAACTATTACATTCTAAGCCTTTATATATTTGATGTGGATTATATGATGAACCATGTTTTACAAGTGATAAAACTCAGAGAGGCCAAGTGACTAAACCAGAGTCCCTCAGGGGGAAGTAAAAGAATCAGGACTAGAACCTCGCATGTTTGGCTTCTCATTCAGAATGTTGCTGTGTGTGTGTGTGCACGCGTGTGTGTGTACACGTGCATGAGTATGTTGCTGCAATGGGTGTGTGTGTGTGCACGCCTGCATATGTTGCTGCAGTGGTGTTTAACCCTGACTCCACATCTGAATTTCCTATGGATAATTAGAAAATAGAGATATCTTGACCCTACTCGTAGAGGTTTCAATCCAGTAGATTCTAAATAGAGTGAGTTTCGTGAAGCGAGGATGGTGTGTGTGTTTTCTGCAGTGTCGCTGGCGTGTAGCCCACTGCCCAGTGCACAGAAAGTGCTGGGTATTTGTCACAGTGCCTGGGGCAGTGGATGGATGGCTCGGGGGCTGGTTGACTGCAACAGTGGCCTGGTTCTTCCTCTTTCTCAGTATAGTCATCATTCATCTCTGAGTCCTGACATGTTGAGGCTGGAAGGTTTGTGAATTATTCAAGACAGAGCCATTGTTTGGTTTGCACAGGATTTCTCTCTCTACTTCTGTGAGCTAAAAATACCTTTGCATCTTATTTTTATCATAACAACCTTCCTTAACAGTAAAAAGATAGAGGCAAGGAGAATAGAAAAAAATAACGAAGGAATAAAGAGATCAACCGATTGCCCAAGATCATGCACTCAATGTCAAAACCACTCCTGCAAGGCAGGCTTTCTTATTCCCACCAGCTAGATCTAACCCCTGATTTGATATGCATTTGGAGTTCCTCTGCTCTGCATTTCGGGTTCAGCATGAAGGTCATTTTGTAGAAACCATCCATGAATAGGCCGATACTTAATTTGGCTTTGTCCAGTTATAATGCCTAAGTAGAAATACATTGGTAGGTGTGTGTCTCATACTGGAAGGAATTCCTTTCATTTGGAGATTCTCTCTCTGAGCCCATTTTTGTTTTTCCAGGTGGCGTTCCATCTTTGATTGCTGGTCTTTTTGTTGGATTTTTGGCTGGCTATGGAGCTTACCGTGTCTCCAATGACAAGCGAGATGTAAAACTGTCACTGTGTAAGTGAGACATTTTTCCCAGTTATGGAGAATCAAACCTTGGGGGTGGCTTTTTAAATCCCCTATACCAGGTATTCTAGAAGATACTTAGTCTCTTACAGGTACGTGGCCATATGCATGTGTCGAGACTGAACACAGTTCTTGTTCCTTTCTAGACAGACCTGATCCAAAATAATGATATTGCTACCAGGCCTTCCAACTCAGAATAATATTTCTCTAAAACTTTATTATTAGAAAAATAAAATAAAATTAGAAAAGGGAATTATGCCCAGATTCTCTGCTAATTCTAAGTACATATTAGCATAGTTTTTGTGTTGCTATGAAAATACCTAAAAAGAGACAGGCTTGCATTATTTTATTTAACAGCTTTAGCTCCTGCTTTGCCTTAAGACTAAATCTGGAAAAGCAAGGTTGACCCTTCTTTAGCTTCTTCCCTGGTTCAGCTTAGTAGGAGAACGTCCACAGAAAAATGGAAACCTGTGTGTGTTTAAAGCCCCCAAGACACTTGGCTTTCTTTTGTGTAGCTTGAAAGAGAAATACGGTGAAGATCTGGAAAAGTACACCAAGGAAATTGTCTCTATTTAAATTGATTATCATTCCAGGTGCCCTGGTGGGATATGGAAGAAAATACAAAGCAGGACAAATTGTATCAGTTCTGTATTTGAGGGGGAGAAAGAGATTTAGTGCGGCTTGTTTTCTTTGCTGATTTTAAATAGGAGCTAGGGATATTTTTAATAATGAAATTGTGTCAGAAGATAAAAATATATCAGCAAGATATAAATATATTGGGCTGTTTGTTCATATGCCTGTAAATAGTTCACATGTTTATTGTCAATCATTTTGTTTTTTTATATTAGCAAGTGATTTTTCCTTGAAAGCTGTTCTTAAATTGTGACATCAATGCCCTGATCTCTTACATAAAACCACCTCTCTCTTACTGATTCAGCTCCTAAAAAGCTGGGATGATGCTTCTGAATATAGTGTTATTAATCAGACTGTTGTTATTTAGTCTCTAGGCATCAAATTTCCCAAAATGGAGTGCTACAAAATAAACAGCCTTCTTCCTAGTATGATTTTATTAATCAGGTCTTACTTTAATAAAAGATACTGATGATTTTCCTAACTTTTAGTTGAATAAACATTTATTGAGTGTCTTCTGCGGGTCCTGGTACACTGCCTCATGTTCCTGAGGAAAGCTGAATAAGCTCCTAGCCTCCAAGGAGAATGCTATAAATAGAAAAGGACTTTTTCTTTTGAAGATATTTCAGGAATGGATTTTAACATGCTGGTTTACTCAGAAATGTTTTGATGAGTTAGTTTATAAAGTGTCTTAATAGAGCACTTTATCTTTTCAAAAATAGCAACTCAGTACTTCTGAATAGTAGTTGTTATATTAGACAGCTGAAACGATAGCCATTGTTTCACAGGTGAGCGCTGAGATTCACAGGTGAGCGCTGAGATTCACAGGTGAGCGCTGAGATTCACAGGTGAGCGCTGAGAGCACGTTTGCTCACGCGTTGGCTTGGTTTCCAGTTACAGCTTTCTTCCTGGCCACCATCATGGGTGTGAGGTTCAAGAGATCCAAGAAAATAATGCCGGCTGGGCTGGTTGCAGGTTTAAGGTAAGAAAGACTATTTTTTTTGTGTGTGTGTGAGGAAGATCAGCCCTGAGCTAACATCCATGCCAATCCTCCTCTTTTTGCTGAGGAAGACTGGCCCTGAGCCAACATCCGTGCCCACCTTCCTCCACTTTACTTGGGACGCCGCCACAGCATGGCCCGAGAAGCGGTGCGTCGGTGCGCGCCAGGGATCCGAACCCCGGGCTGCTGCAGAGTGCGCACACTTAAATGCTGCACCACGGGGCCTGCCCGAGAAAGACTATTTTGATCTATACTTTCCTCTGTCGTCGTATTGAAGTGCTGAATTTTTGGCAAAAGTTGGTTTTAATTTGAAAGGTCGAAGCAGTTTTTACTACAGCAAGCATAGCTGTAAACACCTTAAGATACCATGCATTCAGTCAGTCTTTGGTGCTGATGTGCACATGAGTGTTTTATCGAAGGCACTTAGTGTTGCTATAGTAGCTGATCAAAGGTACACTCTTACCTTTTTCAGAATAAAGAACTAAATTCAGCCTCATTTTACTGCAAGGTTTACCCATCTGAGACCGTCAGTGTATTCACTTAAATCCGGTGCTCAGTCTCTCGTAGAGACTTAGACAGAGGGACAGGCTGCTGCAGTGACTTTGAGTTTTTAAGGGAAAAAAACTTAATATTTTTTTAAAAGATAAATGGGGAACCTCAAGTTTCCCTTAATTTAATCCCAGTAATTTTGTCCATGAGATTAAGCATATTACTAGGTAAAAATATATAGGTAACATTTTTAATTCTGTAAGCTGCATTTATACATTGAAAGCCATAAGCATGTTCATTTCCTTTGATATACATTTCCACTTTTTGGAATTTATTCCAAAGAAATAATGAGATATATGCAAAGACTGATGCTTGTTGCAGCTTTATTTCTAATGGAAAACATGAGAAACTGAAAAATTAGAAACAACCTAAAAAGTTCATCAGTAAGGAAGTGTTTCAGTAAATGCTCAATAAATGGAATATTGAACAGGCATTGCATGTCATGTTTTCAAAAACTATTTAGTGGCATTGGAAATCTTAATGACGTAGGAGATTAAAAACAGGATAAAAAATAACCAAATATAGTATGATCTCAATTTTTAAAAATATGCATAGAAAACCCAGATAGAATGAAATACTGCAAACTGTTAGTAGTGTTCATCTCTGGGTGGTGGCATAATGAGTAATTTTCTTCTTTTCACTTTTCTATAGAATTTTCTAGTATGGTGATGTATTATGTTTATGATTGGGGAGAAAAAGTGTGATTGCAAAAGACTGCTTTCCAGTTATGGGCCTGTTTTGAAAATGACACGTGGTAGTGGAATTCATCAGAAGTAGGGTTTATGGGTCAAGAAGACCCCAATCAATGGAAAGTAGCTGAGACTGTAATAATAATCCCCCAGATTGCTCCTTGATTATTTTTTCAAGTTGCTTGATGTTACTGGCTTTTGAGTTCGGGTTTCCTTCCAAACGTTTCTCTTATGAAGCTTCATCCCAGATTTTCAGGACAGCGAGTTCCGATCTTTCTCATTCATTCAGTGAACATATAAGTGGCTGATTCAGTTCTGTCTGGGAAGTTCGAATACAAGGATAATGAGATCACCCCTCCCCCGAGAAGTAGGCGTAGGGGAGAACTGGAGCCCGAGTTTAGTGACAGCACAGGTTAGGGGAGCCCCGACCTGTTCTGTCTATGCCATGTCAGCGTGACCCCCCTTTGCCTCTGTTTTATTTTCCTGCAGCCTCCTGATGATTCTGAGACTTGTCTTATTGCTGCTCTGAGAATCCAGAGGAACTGAAAACTGAATTCCTGTCATTCCACACTATCGGGCAGAGCATACTCTACGTATGTAAAAGATAAATTTCAATGTGGAATGTTTAGTGTCTTATTTTATGTTAGAAACAAAAGAAACACTGTCACTTCTAATATGAACACTAGTTTGAGGTGTTTTTTTCTTAAACAAAAACTTTGTTTTCCAATTGTCAGGTACTATTTTCATTAAAGATAGTTCATAAATCGTGTTACACTCTTTCATTTGCTGTGCCTAGTTTTATATATGTGGTATTTTCCGACAATTCCAAATACTCGTCTGAAGTAAGTTTAAATTAAACTACAGCTTATTGGATAATGGAATGCCCTAAGTGGGCTTCACAGAATGCTAATGTATCAATTTGTCATTTGTGTTATATTAGAAATTATTAGAAATTATATTTTTCCATTTTAATTGTTAATTAAATTAAAATTGTTTAATTGTTTTGATTTTCCATTTTAATTGCTGCTATCGTTATTTTTTCCTTTAAAAAAATCCATTCTCAGCACACTCTGTGTGCTAACAGAATGTATTCAGTATTCAAATAAAAGACACTCTGTTTTAAACTTTCATTTTAGTGTCTGCTCTGTACACATAAATCACCTTTGATATTTAAAAGTTCTGTTATTAATGAAAGAAGTTGGGAAGGAGGGTTATTTACGCCAGAACTCTTCCTCAGGAACAGGTATTCTCGTTTTCTCTTTCTTTCTGTAAAACAGTAATAACTCTGAAACAAAAGTGATTTTGTCTCAAATCACCACTTCATTTTTAGGCATAGTTATGACTTTTAATGTCCGACGCACTTTGAGGCCCCCGACTGAACACTGGGAGACTGGAGTCCCAGCCCGACTCTCCCACTGACTGTATGCTCTTTAGAAGGTCGTTTCCTCTCTCTGGGACCCCGTTTCTCATCCTTAAGGAGGTATTTGGACTAAATGATCGACAAGACCCCTTAGAGCACCAAAAATCTGCAATTTTGGTCCTGTTGGCTCTGCGCAATGCTTCAGGTTGCAAACGCTTTCTTTAAATGAAATGGTGGGTAGAGCTCCCAGCCGATAACAGCAGAGTTGATATGGTTGTGTTCACTTACCTTTCCCAATTGACTTTCAAGGAGGTTGTTAAACTTCCAGTGATAAGTAATTCAATTCAGGGAAGAAAGAAAGAAAAACACTTAATTTAACCAAATAGGAAACCCAAACAAAATCCTTTGATATACTTTAAAAATATCCTACTTAAAAGAAAAAATCCCACTAATCCTAATGGTGCCAAAGAGGTTGTTACCACAGGCAGGATGGAGAAAGCGGTTGTCATTGGACTGCCCCGTGTGCTTGCTGACTGTCACAGATGATGGAGGGGAACCTTCAGATTCAGATTGCCAGCAGCTTATGCTCCAGCTCTGATTATGATACTGAAGTAGAAACTAAAGGTGAACTTGATCCTGGAAATATATACGATATCTGTAAAATACTCTAGTGATTGAGAGTTTAAGAAACTAGTTGGAAGCCATGCTGTGTCCTGGATTTTTCCCAAAAGGTGGTGGGAGTGGGTAATGTTGATGTATGTGTGGCTGTTTTTGTTTTCAAAGAAATCCGTAACACCCATTTGATTACTTATGATTTTACTCTTTTGCAATAAGTAGAATGCAGAAGAATTCTTATTTGGATGATTCTGATTAATTGGTGTTTTACTGTCTTATGAAAAACGGGAGGGGGGGTTGTCTGATTTAAGACAAGTATTAGGTAGTTTACTTCCTTATGCTGTTTATTACTTTATTAAAATGGCCTTATGATTTCTTTCTGGACACTGCTACAAACGTAAAGTGAAACATTTCCTGAGTTCTTTAGATCTCTTCATTTGTTAATACTCAGCTGCTATAGTGCCCATGTTTTTAAGAAACATGCCACGTTCAAATCTGAAAATACTCTTCATGGTCTCAATGGAGGCTTCATTTAGTGGAGGCTTCCTCTGGCTTCCAGGCTGGAGGAATTTGGTAATTGTGGGAATATGGCTGATTCTGGCCTTGAATTCCTAAAATGTAAAAGATTACTATTCGTGAGAGTAGAGCAAAATAAACAAAGTAAAATATAAATGAGGCACATTTTTGCATAAGAGAAAAAGTGTTCGTATTCCTCATTGCTAGTAGAGGTGGGAGATAAAATGGAATTTTTATACATTGTGTGGTAGTGCAAAGTAATGCTCCCCTTGTAGAAAGCAAGCTAGCAATATTTCTCAAGAAGCACAAAATGTTCATAGGCTGTAACCCAGTGATCCCATTTTTAAAATTGTATCCTAAGGATGTAATCTTAAATGTGGAAAAACCCATACCTGTGAAGATGCTGTTGTAACATTATTTATAAAAGCAAATATTCCAGAGTATCCCGATATATAACTAATAAACAGAAGTCCTTGTTTTTCTTATGTTCTAAGCATTTGTTCATGTTGTTATGTAATCTTTGAAAACATAACTGAGGCTGCATAAAATTCTATATGATGGATGTAGCCCCATTTCTTAGGTATTGAATAATTAGGTTGTTTGTGATTTTCATTATTTAAAATAAGATTATTCTGAGTACAATAAGCGGACTTATAATCATGAAAAATTTCACAAAAATATATGTAACAGACTTCATTGTATAAAAATAAGGCAGACTAACAATACTAAAACACGCTTATGTTGTAATGTGAAGTGGAAAATACAGGCTGCAGAATTATCATAACTCAGATTACAACTATTTTGAATAAGCATACTTTTAAAAGGCTATCAAGAATCCACCAAGAGCAAAGTGTTTTAGAACTCAGGCGGTGGAAGCAGCCGACTGGGGTTTGAGTCCCAGTCCTGTCACCCACCAACAGTGTGACCTAGGGAAAGTTACTTAACCTCTCTGAGTCTCCTTTCTTAACTACTTTGAGGATGGAATAAAATAAATGAAGTAATGTGCATTCAGTGCTTGGGATGATGCTTGCATATAATAAGAGTAGAGTCAATGGTTATGGTTATTGTTAATTAGTGGCTATGGTAGGATGATATTATCTTAAGTGTTTTCCCCTCACCTTACCTAGAGGTAGGCAGCCACTTTTACTGAGGTTCTACTATGTTCCAGGCAAAGCCTTTGAGATTTAACTCCTGTAAGAAGCCTGCCTCAGATCGCCATGCTGGCCTGGGTGACCCTCATCTGCTTTCCCATGTCATTTGATTTTTTAGTTTACCACATTATATAGAGGTTATCCCTGTGCTTGTCTCCCCCACTAGGTGTGTTCCTTGAGGGCATGTTTGTATTTCTAGCATAGGTTCTGGCATAAAGAAGTTAGCAGCTTCTTAAGTGATAATGAATGACTGAAGGAAAGAGTAACGAATGATGCAAATTCATCCTCCCTGCAGTTCTTGGGAGCTGTGTGGATAGCATGACCTGTAGCAGAGGGAAGCCTGGGAGGACACTGGGTTTGCACTCTTCTGTCATCAAGATGACTTCAAGCAGCTGTGTATCAGCCCAGCTCAGCCGACTGCCCGCAAGAAAATCTTGCCCGTGGTCTCTTGTGCCTGCATGATAGTTGAGAAGTGAGAAAGTAGAGGATTTAGGGGCATACCTAGCATATAACTTCAAGTGAGTGTGATTTGGCAGAAAGTCCTCTAGAAGTTCAGAGACCTGGTTCCTAATCTACTCTGTGCCACTGGCTGTGCGAGCTCCAACAAATCCCATCTCCCTGAGGGCTTCAGTTTGTTCACCTAAAAGAGGTGGAATAGGGCTGGCCCCGTGGCTTAGCGGTTAAGTGCACGCGCTCTGCTATGGGTGGCCCTGGTTCGGATCCCGGGCGCGCACTGACTCACCACTTCTCCGGCCATGCTGAGGCCGCGTCCCACATACAGCAACTAGAAGGATGTGCAACTATGACATACAACCATCTACTGGGGCTTTGGTGAAAAAAAGGAGGAAGATTGGCAATAGATGTTAGCTCAGAGTCGGTCTTCCTCAGCAAAAAAAGAGGAGGATTAGCATGGATGTTAGCTGAGGGCTGATCTTCCTCACACACACACAAAAAAAACAGAGGTGGAATAGCTTAAATCTTCCTCACATATTCTCAACCCTGGAAACAGCAATCTCGTGTGCCTTTGTTTTTTTCTCGTTTCATCACCCTGTACCTACTCTGTGAATCTTTACAGAATGATTTCAGCACCGTAGCCTGGCCTGGCGGCTCTTCTGGGTCTGTGATGCTAGTCTCTCCTGGCACCTTCTCAGGGCAAGGTCCTTAGCTATGCTGCACTTTGCAGGGAGAATGTCATTCTCACAGGGACCCAAACCTCTTTCATCAGCAAATTTTCTTCTAATAGGGCTCTGACGTATGGGTCACTTTGAGTCAAAATCAACTGAATACAAAATGAAAGATTGGAGTTGGAGGACACTAAGGTATATTTTAACCCTAAAACTCTACAATTTTATGACGCTTGGGCATGGGATCAGGAGTTAGAGAGACTGGAACGCAGGCTTTAACTTTGTTAGTTGTATGACCTTGGGCAAGTTACTTTGCTTCTTTAAGCTCTGGTTGCCTCATCCGTCAAATGGGGATAAAGCTGTTTCATGGAGTTATGAAGATTAGAGGGGATCATGCATGCAAAATGCATAGCACGGTGCCTGACACATAGTAAGCACTTGGTAGAAGTGAGCCCTCATTGCAGTAGCTGGTGCTGTTGTTAGTGATGATGTTATTGTTACTACTTTTAGCCACGAGGGCAGTCTCTGTACTATCCCACAACAGAAACTTCAGTCATTGGGAACAGTGGTGTTTAACATCCATTCCATTGTCAATATTGGTAAAATTATAAGATAAAAATCTCTTAAATTACATGATAATTACAAAGGAATATATTATCTTTTAAATGCTTTTGAAAGAATGATTTGGAGAAAGCCTGAAGTGTAGACTATTCACAGTTTGATTCATCTTCCATCTTGTACCAAGGGAACTATAACTCACTAAGTGTACTTGAGGGAAAGTACAGCCTTGGAAGTTAGAGTATCTATAATCTATGTCAAATACATAAGTATCAATTAAATAATCTGCATTACATGACTAGGCTCTAAAATTATTGATCATGATAAGTATATTTAAATGTATGGACTAAAGCTTTCACTTAGAACCATTGTTACTTAGCCCAGAAAGGATGGATTAAAGCAGAATTGCAGGTGAGTTTGGAAAGCTTACCTGGCTCATGTTTTACCAAACTCGAACATTTTTCATGATCCTTTCCTGCATTTTCTAATATTATAATGAATGTACCTGGAGAACAAGAGCATTGATAACTAAAGTCATCCAACCCTTGTGTTAGGGGTGGCAGCAAGTATTTGCTTAGAGCTCAAGCTTTTTCAGACATTATTTTTCAGCTGTTAAAAATGCAGAGACAGATGAAAAATAGTGTTATTTTTGGAACAATTTTTTCCTAACTTTTAGAATATTGTGTAGAATTGGGCTAAGCCTTATAAACTGCCCTGAGCCCTGGTACTATCCAGTGTATTTTAGAAATAATATCCATCCTTTCCCCCTTAGCTCTCTAATTAGTGTGGGATTTTCCCCCTAGAATTCTCTTTATAAGGTTCTATTTTACCCCAGAATTAAATCAGTCAACTGAAATTCTGTCAGCACCAGAACCACAAATAGTGCTTAAGTTATGCATGAAATTTTTTAAAAAATTAAATCCAGAAGACCAGGGTGGGAGGAGAGAGGGCAGATTTGTTTTATAACTACAGTTGGGGGAAGAATTTTGCTTTCACAGAGTGTTTTGGGATCTTTCATGCACCAGTAAAATTGTTTACCTACTTTTAGTTTAGTTGGTTTTTCTCCCCCTTGATCCAGGTCATAGAGCAGGGCAGAAGTTTGTTGCTGACCTTCTCATAGACAGGGGAGAATCTTGTAGTAGCTCTTCCAAGGATGTATTCAAGATTCCTCTCCTTCTTTTCAGGCAGAGAGAGTGGGAAGAATATAATCATGTCACTCAGGTCCCTCAAGCCTTCTACATACATGTCAATCCTAGAGAAAGGGTGAAATTCAAGAGTTCAAGATAAAGGGAACTGTTATTTCAGGAGCCAAAGAAACATTTTAAGTAGCGCCTCAGTCTCACCTGCTTAGTTATCAGGTGTTTCAATGATCCATGAGCTAAAATCAAGTGTTTCTACTGGCATGGTCTTCCTCTGAGATATTAAGAAAGATCAGTTTGAGGGATAAGAAAATTATAGGACTGAAGTATGTGAGCGATTATGTGTGTGTGAATATCAATTGTGTAACACTAATGCTAATTGACACACACACGCAAAGTATTAAAATAATCCCAAAGTAATAAATTTGGCAAAGATCATATCTGGCTTTTTAAGTGTTGCAGTAACAGTGAGATCGTCCATGCTGATACATGTCGTGGAAGAGGTAACTAGGGACATCTATACTGTCAACATCAGCTCTATCTGGATTGAAGTTGCTCAAACTTCGTCAGCAGAACAATTTAATAAGGCACAAAACTTACTCCACAAGTTCCCACTTGTCACCACCCACATCTTTGTGCCAGAATGAATGGAAAGATGGGTAATATGTTTGACAAGGCGCCATGGCATAGTGACAAAACTACTAGTATGGGCATTGGAAAACCTCTGTCCTGGTCCAAAGTGAGTCTCGCAACACTTTTTTTTTTTTAATTTTATTTATTTATTGTTTCCCCCAAAGCCCCAGTAGATAGTTGTATATCATAGATGCACATTCTTCTAGTTGCTGTATGTGGGACGCAGCCTCAGCATGGCCGGAGAAGCGGTGCGTCGGTGGGCGCCCGGGGAATCTGAACCCGGGCCACCAGTAGCGGAGCGCACGCACTTAACTGCTAAGCCACGGGGCCGGCCCTCGCAACATTTTTGAGTCATAGTTCCTTTAGTCTTAATCTAGAATAACGATGGGTGACTTGAAGATGGCCTCAAATTCTTTGCTACTCCTGCCATTGAGAGTAAGTCTCTGTCTCCCCTTGAATCTGAGCAGGGCTTGGGGACTTCTTTGACCAATAGAATGTGGAGAAGTAATGTTCTGAGATTTCCAAGCCTCGATCACAGAAGCCTTATGGCTTCCACCTGGCCCTCTTCCATGTTTGTTCTCAGGCAGCCAGCCACCATGTGAGAAGTCTAACCACGCTGAGAACCTCATGCTATGAGGAAGCCCAAGCTAGCCACATGGAGAAGTCACGTGGAAAGAGAGATACCTAGCCAGGTCCAGCTGTTCCAGCCCTCCCAACGCAGTGCCAGATATATGAGTGAAGCCATTCACGAGAGATTCTGAGAGAGCCACCCAGCTGAGCCCTATCAAGAAAGGGAGCGATAATGTCTGTAGCAATAAATAACCAGAATAATAGCATTCTGAGCATTAGGGTTGTGGGATCAGGTAGTTGAAAGAGTTTAAAATATGAAATATCTAACACATACAAGATTTTATCATAGTGATATACAAATGAAGGTGCCATAAGTAAATTATTAATTCATTTTCAATTTATAAACATCAGTTCTGAGAAAGATGTACTTAAAAACCATTTTGTGTTAAAAGGAACCAGAGGGCCGGCCCCGTGGCTTGGTAATTGAGTGCGCGCACTCCGCTACTGGTGGCCTGGGTTCGGATCCCGGGCGCGCACCAACGCACCGCTTCTCCGGCCATGCTGAGGCCGCGTCCCACATACAGCAATTAGAAGGATGTGCAACTATGACATACAACTATCTACTGGGGCTTTGGGGAAGAAAAATAAAGGAGGAGGATTGGCAATAGATGTTAGCTCAGAGCCCGTCTTCCTCAGCAAAAAAAAGAGGAGGATTAGCATGGATGTTAGCTGAGGGCTGATCTTCTTCACAAAAAAAAAAGGGAACCAGAGCTCCTTAGAGAAATGGCTGAGTCCAATTCTGGAGCAAGAGATATATAGGACTAGTCTGGATTATCATATTATACCAGATAATAAGGAAGCTATCAGAGATCACTAGAGTGAGGTCAAAAATTCCCAGGACCCACCTGGCTCCCATGGCCAAGGGTAGGACAATTTGAGCATAAAAAAGAATAACAACTCAGTGAATCAAAACTCATCAAAGATGTTTAAGTTGATGAGTTCATGGTGATACTAAAACAATGACAACAGCTAATTGGAGGATTCAGGGGAGCCAACTCATTGTTTGGAAAATTGGTAAACCAAGAGTTATCGTGTCTTTCCTATAGAAAGCTGTACTCCAGGTAACCAGATAGTAAGTGAGGGGAAGTTTTTCTATAAAGAAGTATTTTAGATAATAAACGCAGAAGGAATGATAACACTAAACACCAATGGCTCCTAGTATCATGAAGAATAGACAAGCAGACATTTTATGCTTCCTAATAGAGAAACACACCAACACCTATGAAGCAGTCTTGAAAAAACCACTAGAACTTGAGTCTGATAAAACCTCTAAATCCAACTACCAATTTACAAGAAATACAGAGACAGAGAAACATGTTAAATTACACTACAGGGAAGCAATCAGCAGAAGTTTGGCAGAGTCTACCAGAAAGCAAGAGAAAGCTTACCTTAAGATTTAAAAATACAAGATCATTTAAAAAATTTGACTGCATTACAAATTTTAAAGCCAAGTTTCTGAAAATAAATGTATTTTGGAAATAAAAGAATAAGTTTATTTAAAACACACCTCATTTAGTAAAAAGGGATAATTTGTTATTTACCAACTAATGGTTTTCTAATTCTGTGCAATGATTTACAATTTAGGGTTGCTGTTTTAAATTTCAGGTAAGAAGACTATTTTACCAGTTCGTAGACAGGCCTACCCATTGCAAAAGGACTGGTGTGTGCATGTGAGAATTAATGAATGTCTGGGAGGCCGGGTGGGCTATCTGGTGTGACCAGAGACTAATGAGGTGGTTTCCAATTGCCACTTCCAGAATCTTGTTTCACAGGTTATACACAGACCCCCTCCCCACGCCCACCCCCCGTCAAATTTTGAGTCTGTTCTGGTGACTTATTCTGTGTGCTACCCCCACCTACTGGAGGCAAACACAGATTCATGAGAAAGGGGCAAGTTTCCTTTACTAGAATTTGATTACTTGATTTGTCCATGAGAGCTAATGGCTTAACACTACATGTAGAATCAGAAAATGAAAGAAACTCTGTGATTGGCCAAGAATTGATCATTGTTGAAGGTAAATGTTGTGTACATGGGGTTTATTATACTATTATCCCTCCTTTTATATGTGTTAAATTTTTCTATACTAAAAAGTTAAAAAACAAAAGAACATTCTGTTAATCTATTAAGAACTACACATGACTGCTAAAAAGCCTAAAGGTTAGATTTTCTTATTTTTAAAATTTTGTTCTAAATAAGAAGTGATTGTTGTACCAGGCTTGTTCCTTCAGGTTTCTTCCATACAAGTCATATTTTGTGGCTATGTATCTTAGGATGGCTCTGGTTTCTACCAAATTAATTCCATCCATTTCGACCATGGGCACTTGTTCATACATCAAGTTTCCACCTTAAAATATACAAAGGAAAGTTGGATTATTTACTGTCCCTGATATTAGTAACTAAGTTTTCTTTAACTCTAAAGGTGCCACAAAATTGGACTTTGTAATCAAATAATATTAGAGTATTTTTAGAGACTTATCTAAAAGGAGAAATATTTATGTATTCATTCACAGAAAAACGTGTAGAGGGCAAGACACGATGTTGAGTAATCTGGGAGACACAAAAAAATGCAGACACAAAACTTTCTTTCTGGCCAAGGATTCTCCTTTCTCATCACTTACTCTCCAGGCCCATGGCCACCCCGCTAGTTTGACTCTTTCTATCTCTGAACTACCACGATAATGTCCCAGCGGGGCCCTCCTTATCTACCCCACATGCACTGCCTGGTGGTTTTCCTGGAGTCGTAAGGCTCTGCTTAAAACCTTTTCATTACTCTTCTTTGCTTATAGGAGAACAATATTTAACCTCAGCCTGGAATTCAGAGCATGCCTTGACATCTGCCTCCATGTACCTTCCACACGTAATTCCTCACCTCTCTCCTGCATGAACCTTCCATACCCTTTCCTTCTCTTCTCTCCATCTGAATCCCAGTGATTCCGCCATCTGGGTGACAGCTCTTTGTTTTGAGCTTACTTTTTCAATCTTGCAAGGAATCTTTGCATGAAAACAAACAAACAAAAACTAGAGAGAGCAATGATTTAATTAGAAAGAATGCTCTCTCTCTCTCTCTCTCCCTCTGTCAGTCTGACTCTGCCTCGGAAGGGTGACAGGAAGGCTGGCCTTACTCTTTTCCCACTTAACATCTTGGGGTTTTTTTTGAGGAAGATTGGCCCCATGCCAACATCTGTTGCCAATCTTCCTCCTTTTTCTCTTTTTTTCTCCCCAAAGCCCCAGTACATAGTTGTTTATCATAGTTGTAGAGTTGTAGCTCTTCTATGTGAGAAGCCGCCTCAGCATGGCTTGTTGAGTGGTGAGTAGGTCCGCGCCCAGGATCCAAACCGGCGAACCCTGGGCCAGCGAAGCTGAACGCGTGAACGTAACTGCTAAGACACCAGGCCGGTCTCTCCCACTTAACATCTTAAGTTGAGCCAGTTCTCTCCATTGTCTCCCATGCAAGAGCATCCTGGCCTTTCTGCTCTTGCCACCAGGTTTAACTGTAAAGATATTCTCTGCTCCCCAATCACACCAGTCAGGGTCCAGCTGGGAGACAGAACCATACTAATTACTTTAGCAGAGAGAATTTAATATAAAGAAGTTAACCAGGTCCTGGAGAACTGAAATGCAACACAGCAACAGTGCAGTATCTTGAGGGTGGCAAGTGCAGAAAGTAGGTATCCTCCCCGGGGCTGAGTAAACAGAGGGATGGAGCTGGAATCATTACAACTTAGAAGCTTGGAGGCAGGCTCCTCCTAGTCGGAACTCTCAGATGGTCCTTGCAAGATCCTAGTGCTGCCTTCCTTATATAGAGATATTGAAAGATACTGTCTACATAATTTTCACTGCTCTTATTTAGAATATTATTGTGTGTGTGTGTGTCTGCCTTTCATAGTAATGGAGAGACCATCTCATCCTTGGTCTAATGCAACATCACGAGTAACAAGGCTTTATCTCACCTTGGATTAATTTCTCAAATTCTCCACGTGTTTCAAAAAGTTCTTCTTCAAACTTAAGAATGAAAGAAGGAATATAAGAACACGGTGCTATTATCATTTTTATTGTTATTATTGCTGTTGATATCATGGAAAAAGAGTTAAATAGAAGTAAAGAGCCTAACCACCAATCAAACCAATGTTTCAAGCAGTGATTGAACCCATGCTGTCTTTTCTGGGTCCTATGAAACTAAGGAAGTTTTTATGTAAAATCAAAGCAAAGGGTTTTCTGAATTCAGTTGATCGAGATATATCTATACCTACTGTCATGCAGATCTAGCCTGCCAGGTAAACTTTTCAGGCTATAATTTGAATGCAGGCTACTCCCCTTAATTAGCTTGGACAATTTACTAACTCTCTTATAATGTCAGTTTTGTAATATGTGAAAATGAAGCTAATATCTGCTCATGGTGCTGTCATGATGATTAAATGAGATCATAACAACTAAAGATGAACTCGCATGCCTGGCTCAATAATTGACCATCGTGTTTTTTTCTTCATAACTTTCATTTGGGTGGGTTTTTTTTTTTTGTCTCTTATTTCCATTGTTCAAGAACACGCAGATTTTTTTTGATCATTCCGTTATATATTCTCTTTTTAAACCCAAGAGGCTTAGACAGAGAGAAATTAAGTTGCAGCAAATCTCAGAAATGAGTTGATAACAACTTAACAACAAACTGAATGAACTCAGACGACCCTTTGTTTCGTTCTTCAAGGAAACATGATCAAGGTGTGGTTTATTTGTTGCTGCTTTCAACATTTTTTTACTTGTCTTAATTTTCAGTTTTATTGTTAGGCTGTTACCAATTTACTTCTGGATACTTTCTCTCTTTTTTTTTTGTGAGGAAGATCAGCCCTGAGCTAAGATCTGATGCCAACCCTTCTCTTTTTTTTTTTTAACTGAGGAAGATTGGCCTTGAGCTAACATCCGTGCCCATCTTCCTCCACTTTATATGGGACACCTCCCCAGCATGGCTTGACAAGCAGGGTGTCTGTGTGTGCCTAGGATCCGAACCTGTGAACCCTGGGCCGCTGAAGCAGAGTCCCCACACTTAACCGCTTGCGCCACCGGGCCGGTCCCCTGGATACCTTCTCTTTAAAATACAGCCACAAATTGACTGTGTGCATTTTGCATGGTACAATTTTAATATAAAATTTAACACAAGGAATTTTTCTGTGCTATTTTCTATCGTGATTAGAGATGGGAAAACCCAACACCTAACTGGAAACTAGTATTTTTCCCAAAGATTCTATTCCACCCCCTTTACAACAAAAAATAATTAAAAGTTTAAAATTTTACAATTTGGAATAAAAAATAACAAGAAAAGATATCAATACATAGTTCCCTGGTTGTCATTCCTGAATACTTAATGTTAAGTAACGTTAAACCAAGGTGTCAGATCACCCTCATTCCTAAACCCTGAAGACCAGCATTACTATAACTCTCAAATCCAAGAGCAAGAAACATTTCTCTCTGGGGAAGTCTGCCATTTTTAGGAGCCAAGACAGATGCAAAGATGCAAAAAAAATCTGTCTTCCCCTGGTTCACTTAAAAAATATTTTAAATATTATTGCACGGTTATAGGAACTCATTTTAGAAAAATTAGAAAATATGGATAAGCTAAAAAAAATTCTGTCACCCTTATTGGCCTTTTTTCTCAAAACGAGCAGATGTTTAGTTGACATGCTCTTCTCCTTATGACTATGTCTTAATGAGTAGAAACATGGCATTCCGAAGGTGGAAACTGGATGCTTACTACATTTAAACAGAATCTTTGTGTGAGGGTGGAGTGTGTGTGTGTATGTGTGTGACGGGGTCTCTTCTTTCTCCCTGTCTGCTCTGTTTTTACAAAATAAGTTTTCTCTGGGTCTGCCCCACATTGCCCAACATTAAGTCCAATCTCTCCACTCCTCTTACTCCGTATTCCAAATAACTTTCTTGGGTCAGATAGAGTTGGAGGGTTTTTTTTTTTCCTCTCTCTCTCTCTCTTTTATTTTCACCAGCAAATAAAAGGCAACAGCTGACATTACAATATTGGTGCCCTGCTTTTCCAAGCCTTCATTTGAAGCTTAGGGAGCCCAGAGAGGTTAAGTGACTTGCCTAAAGTCCCTCAGCTAAAGGGTGGAAGAACAGGGCTAGAATCCCTTCTCTCCAGGGCCACTACATTTTAGATATTATCATCTTGGTAAATGCATCATTTGTGTTTAAATGATTTTTATAGGAAAAAGCCGTATTCCAAAGTCGATACCAAATACGAGAATACTGATAGGGATAACTAGGGTATCAAACAAAGCTTCCCCAAAAGCACTTTTTCCTTAATGTAAAGATTACTTATGATTTTCGTGAAGTGTGATGGAACAAAGCATATGTTTATGATTCTGATTTCTCACGTCAGGACCTCCAGGGTAACTTTCACTGTCTGGTGTGGCCAGGCTCAAGAGCTCAGAGAGTGGAGCCCACCTCCAGTTCTAAAGGCATTCCTTATCAGGGTAAGCTCTGAGAGCAGGAGGGGCAGAAGGCAGCTGTGAGGCTGCCCAGGGCCTCACGCCTGGGCGTGGCCATGAAACAGCATGGGAGGTATTGAAACTCTTCAGACTAGATATTATCTGAGGAATTTTCTGGTAAATTTAGATTGAGTTTTGCCAGATCACACAGAAAAGTTTTCCCACTGGAACTTATTTTTTAATGACGTGTTTTCCTCAATGGTACCTTATGCTTGAATGTTTATGTGTGAGGGGCTATGTTAGGTGCTGCAGGGGCTCCAAAGATAAACAGACCACCGCCATTTAGCAAAGTTGTAGACACTAGAGCAAGATTATTTAACTTGTTGAAAATTTGCTATGACTCACATCAAAAGGAAAATGCGGGTACAGAAGGTGGATATTGACTATAGAAGTTTCTTCTAACTCTGACAAGCTATGATAGTGCCAATCTTGAATGTAGAAACTGTGAGGAATCAGAACATCCAAGAAAGAGCTTCATGTGGCTTGGAAAGCAGAATTTGCCTTTTATTGTTTTGAAAAAATTAAGTCATTGAAAGAAGAAATTGTAACATCTAGATCTTAAGTTAGCATGAGGAAAGCCATCTTAGGGAAAGGAAGCAATATTGTAACTGTGATCCTGACTCACTAGTCTCTGAGAATATTCTAGCCTACACATAGCCTAGATGGTTAAGCACCTCTCACTTTTGCAGAATACATGATCTGCTAGTTCTATGACTCTTGCTTACGTATATCTGCCAGCTATGATAAGGATAACTTTGTTCTCTGAGTTCCCCAGGAGCATGATGGCCTCCAGAAAGAAAAACTCTATGTTGGTACCCATCACAAATGACAGAAGAAAGAGATAATGAGGTGCCTTGAAGTTCGTCACACCAGATAGTCAACGTCCCTAAACTGCCTCCTTCCATGCCAATTTCCCCTATATAACTGCCTCAAGATTCTGTATAATTTTAAGATAGGTCTTGAGGACACTAGTCTGCCACCTTCTGATTGTGCTAGCTGATCTTATAAACTTTCCTTTCTCAACCACCGACTTCTTTGCAATTGATTGGCCCCGGATTGCAGCAAGCAGAATGAGCCCCTTTTTGCTCAGTTACAAAATGGCAAGTTCAAGTTAAAAGAAAATTTACACTAAAAAAATATTTAGTGCCCCCAAAGAACTTAGAGTGTTTTTGATAGGTAGGCTTTGGGTTCACATTGTCTCCTGTGTGTTTTATCATATTTTATTCAGATCTAACTCTAAAGCAACAAAGTATACAAATTGAGATTTAAAAAGTAATTATAAATGAATGAACCAGATTCTCTCTTTCTCTCTCTCTATCTCTCTCATCACCTATCCTTCTGTTATCTATCCATCTCAACATGGATGGATCTCAAAAACATAGTATTGAGTGTAAGGAGGAAAATAGAGAATAATACACAAAAGGAACTATTTATATAAATTATTTCAAAAGGCACACAAGTCAATGGTTGGTGAGCACACATATAAACGTAAAAATATAAAGGCTAGACTGACTGGATAGAGGTTACTTAAATGGAGATGGGGCTGATGGTCCAAGCGAATTTTAGCTTAATCTGTTCATGTTTTATTTTTTTAATTTTATTTATTTATTTATTTTTCCCCCAAAGGGCCAGTAGATAGTTGTATGTCGTAGTTGCACACCCTTCTAGTTGCTATATGTGGGACGCGGCCTCAGCATGGCCGGAGAAGCGATGCGTTGGTGCGCGCCCAGGATCCGAACTCGGGCCACCAGCAGCGGAGCGTGCGCACTTAACCGCTAAGCCACGGGGCCAGCCCCTCATGTTTTATTTTTAAAAGAAGATTATATGAATATATTACCTGTGGTTTATTTTTTAAAGACTGAAGGCACATAGGATAAAATATTAATAATTCTCATTCCAGTTAGTGGGATCATGTTTATTATAATGTACTTTGTACTTTTCTCCACGTATTTTCAAAGTTTTAATTTAAAATTTTAAAATATTCAAAACAAAAGCATTTTAGAAAAAAGTGATGAATTTTCACAGACTTTTTGCTTTATTGTAGCAAGTATGTTATTTAATTGCTTCTAGAAACCCCTAAAATTAAATATATATATAATTTTATATAATATATTTATATTTTATATAATTTTATATATATAAATGGCATGCATGTATATGGCATTTTTCTGGGAAGAGTTTCATAGGTTTCCTCAGATTCTGGTATAAAACATATTATCTTCCCCTAAAATTTCTTCAAACCTCTGCATCACCAGATTACATAAAATGGAACATTTCACAGAATATTTAAAAATAAACAATGTTCTGAGCTGCGTTTATATAAAGTATCTACATTTCTAGAGAACGAATGATCTCGGTGCCTCTACCAAGGCTGAAAGTGAATGTAGAGCATCCTGACGAACGTCAGGTCACCAGGGTTACTTGCTGTTTTCGTGTTAAACCACAGTGCAGCTGGCCATAAATTTGAAGAAAACTCCCTGATGTTTCATCTTTGGATCTAAGAGACCACTTAGGAGTGACTAAAAGAAATTTTATGTGTGGGTTACAGAAGAGGCTACTTGCTTTATATTCACAATTAATATGTATACAGATACATATATTTATCTTTGAAAGGTCTTCATAAACTTCACTAAGCTTTTAAGTATGTTGAGAACATAATTTTAAAAATCAGTTAAAGTGTAGGACAGTTGTATTTTTGGTAGTGAATGACATGTTCTTACATCAGTAGCTCTGAGATTGTTCTATACATTTAAAGAAAATTACCTGTTTCTTAATATTTTTGAGGCAAATGTAATTAAACAAATGCAATATTTGGCTGATAAGAATGAAATGAAAAGAAGCTGTGTGATAGAATGAGTATTCTTTAGTTGATCATTATTTGCATCACCTATGTTGGGCTCAGTTATCAACAACCAGTTACCGCAGTATTTGGACACTTACTGAAAAGAACTAATTTACTCACAGCCCAACGTTTAAAGAACAGGTGGTAAAAGCTGCATTTTGTCTGGGGATCATGTAAAGAGTTTTCTACAACTGCTCCCCAAGTAGGTGCTCAGTGACCTGGAGACAAAAATAATACGAATAAATCGAGCGTCTTACCTCTACCCCTGCTGCGGCCAAGAGCCACGGGATTGTTTCCATTCTGCCTCTTGCATTGAAGTAGTGAAGCTTGGGCTTCCCTGCCGTGCTTAGGGATTCCTGAAAGTCAACAGAGAGATTAACTAAAACTCTTCTGCAGAAAGAGAGAGAGAGAGAGAGAGAGAGAGAGAGAGAGAGAGAGCGTACAAGCTTACAGACCAGCACAAGGTTGACCAGAAAGCCGTGGACTCTCAACGCCAAAAATCAAAGCTATTCCTCCGCTCCAAGTCTGCCTGGGGCGTTTCTCACAAACAGAGTTCGCCCTCACAAACTGGTGTTCTAAAACTTTATTAAATAATGGATAAGTTTAAAAAAATTGATAAAAAGAGGATGAGAGTGAGGAAACCAGACGGATGGAAGGAGTTTGGGTCTAAAACTGTGACCAGCTTTTCCTCCCATGGCAAGTGGCAAGTTTTCAGCATTCTTATCTTTTTTCTTTTTATCTGTACATATCCTCCTCCCTCCTCCTGCCAGGACAAGCCTAGACAGGAGAAAGAGGGTGAGATTAGGGGAAGCTGAAATTTATCCATTTCCAAATTAATCTGTATATTTTAATTCTGGCATCCTCTGAAGCCTAGAGACATCATTCAAGAGGATTTTAAATGACTCACCGGGATTTAAAGAAAAAGTGCAGAGTTAGGCAAAGTGGGTCTTTTCATGCTCTCTTTGTCCTCTGAAAATGAAAATATCTTTTTTAGAAACATAACCTATGCTCATTTTGAAGAAGTTAAAATAGTGTAGAAATGAAAAGCCCTTCTCCACAACCCCAACGGAGCTTAGGGGGAAGGAGGAGTAGACTTGGTGGGTGACAGGCTCTGGACATTCAGAGGCAGCTTGAGGGCCCTGGAGATGGGGCCCCTGAAAGCAAGGGGGGCTGTGGGGAGGGTGGGGTGGCTTTAGGAGTAGAAGAAGTGGGTGTCTTCATGGTACAAGCGAGAGCTCATTTATTTTGGAGCATATCACCTGGCTCACTTTCTAAACCAGCACTTCTGCACGTGGAGAGCTCAGCAAAATCAATGATGGAAGGAAGGATAGATTGCGAATCACCATTTTGGAAACCAAAATGAAGAAAATATGATCTAGGCCAATGGTTTTCCAACCTACATAGTGCCTATCAGAATCATTTGAGGGGCTTAAAACACTTGCAGTGCAGAGTTGCACGTCTGCCTGCTCACCAGTGTGCACGCACACACACACTCTCTCTGCCTGGGCCCCACCCAGAGATTCTGATAGAATTGATTTGGAATAGGACTCCGGCATCAATATGTTTTAAAATCTCTCCAGGAGATTCTATGCGCAGCCAGCCTTGAGAACCACTGATCCGGATGATGATGAGATCAGCTGCTGAAACTACTAATAGGGATCTACGATGGAAGGGTCAGGCTGACCACCCTAAATAACTAACATCACTCAGAGGGGGAAGCCAGAAGGTCCTCCTGATGTGATGCAATAGAAGGTATGCCTATGAAGACTTCTTGCCAAAATAATTGACCCAGAATTCAATCAAGCCTTTCGGTACAAATTTATGGGAAATACAGGAAACAGAGGAACACTTCTGTTCCTCTAATATTGCAATTAGCAAAATCAGCAAGATTTGTAACGTGAACTCGACAGACTTGCTATTCAGAGTGGTCCCCAGACTAGCAATGTACAGATCACTGGGCAGGTTGTGAGAAATGCAACATCTTGGGCTCCATCCCAGACCTACCATATCAGAATCTGTATTTCAAGGTCCTCAGAAAGCGCTGTTCTCCAGGTCAAGTGACTAACACCTTTCAGAGAACTCTCTACTCTTATATTTCCATAATAGGAAATTTTGAAAATTGCATGAAGATCCAAGAGGTAGGGGGATCCTACAGGTTGAAGAGATTCTTCACACAAATGCAATGTGTAGACCTTTTTAGGATTCTGATTCTAACTCGGCAATTATTTTAAAACTAGATGATATAGTTGGGAGAATTTGAACCATGAGTAACATTTGATAGAAGGGAATTACTGTTAATTTTTTAGGTATGACGATGATATTGAATTTTTCCAAAAAGTATCCTTATCTTTTAGAGACTCATGTCAAACTATTTATGGATGAAATAATACGGATTTGTTTCAGATTAACTTGGTTGTGAGGGGGAGTGGGTGGGAGTATAGGAGCAACATGAGTGATGTTTTGTTGCTAATTGCTGCAGCTGGGTAATGTATATATGGGGTTTATTACACTCTTCTTCTATTTTCATAAATGTATGAAATTTTCCACCATAAAGACATTGTTAATTGCTCAGCAAAAGCTGATATTATTTGTAATGGATTAAAGCTTTAAAGGCCCTGGGGTGGCTTCTGAGTTGTGAGATTTGGAACATGTTCATTCCAGCTTCAGGGATGACCATGTGGGATGAATGGTCAGCCCGGATGAGCCTCCTGAATTCAGGTTGAGTGATCCTAAGCCCTGTGGACACTGTCTGAATAGTGATGCTGCCTGAACTGAATCTATAAACCTTCATGCTTCTGCACACCTTACAGAGGCAGTGCAATGAGGAAATTAAGCTTTTTTGTCTAGGTTTGACCTTGAACAAATAACCTCTCTGAGTCCCAGTTTCTTCGTCTGTAAAATGGGGCTGGTAACACCAGATCTCATGGGTGTTTGAGAGTTTTACATGAGGGAAATCACGTAATGTGTTTAGCCCTCAGTGAATGATGAGTGATGGTAAGTGGTCCATATGTGTGGGTGGAGGGAAGAGAAGCAGACCCTGGAAGAGGGAAGACCTAAAAAGAGCAGGAGCCATCATCTTAGCGGTGAGATAGCTGGAGAGACAGTGGCAGGGACAGGAGGGAGATTGGGAGTTCATAGGAAAGAGGTGAGAGTTCTCTGGGCTCCCCTGGGATCCAAGGAACAGGCCAGGGAGAGGCTGCCAGGCTGAGTAGCAAGGAAGATATGGCTGAAGATGGCTCTGACAGAGGGTCTAGACACCCCCTGAGGTGGGGCTCATCTCTGTTGGGCAGAGCCGGGCAGAGCAGCCAAACCATCTGATGGTGCACAGAGCTGGGAACTGTAGGAGTGCATGGACTTGTGGACAGCTATGCAGGACCCGAATGTGAGCTTCTGAGAAGCCTCTCCGTGGGAGGGGCAAATCTCTGGGAAATCTATAAGATGAGGCTAGAGCCAGAGAAATATTGTAGGGTTAGTGTTGATGTCAACCAATTATCCCCCCATGCTGGATGGCCTGGAAAATACCGATTACATTTTAGAGGCCTGTGCCCCCACCTAGACTGGAAGCCCTCAATGACCATGGTCTTGGGTCTTTTATCTTCAATTCCTAGAAGAGCCAGACTCCCAGGAGGATCTCTGTGGTGGGATGGTGGGTGAGTGGATGGGTGGATGGATGGATGAATAGATGAACAATCTAGCTAATAGCCAGGACTTTTTGGATAGTAGAGTTGACTAAAATTCCTGAGTCAAGGCTTTTTATGGGAAAACGGGAGACATTAGTAGCAGGTGTCATAAGAATGTGTCATTCACTCATCCAACAGCTACTGTTGTATCCTCTACATACCAGACACCATGCTAAACACTAGGAGAACAATAGTGAGCAAGGCCAGACTGATCCCTGCTCTCATGAAGGTAACAGTCTAGTTGCCTGCTATGGATCAGTCTGAGGTCACATGATTGTATCATAAAAACAGGGACCTGGGGCTGGAAGCCCATGGAACTCTACTTCTCTGTCTCATCTCTGCTCCCCTCTGTTCGTTTCCTTTCACACAATGGCAAATGTGACTATTGGCAGCTCCTGAGTTTTATGTGTTCGAGCTGCAGCAACTGAGAGGGACCTGATTAAATCTCTTGACCCCAAATCCAGAAACACAGGACAAGGAGCTCCTCAGCTCAGCTGGGGTCTGGAGCCTGCCCCTTAGGGACTCATCATCTGTGAGGAGGGGGTGGAATGGGATTATGGTAGAACATTGAAATCCCGTGGGAGCCACTAGTATGGAGAGGGACGAGGCATAGTTCCCAGTTGTTTCTTTTTTAGGGAGGTATGGGGATGGGGGCCCTCCACAGAGATCGAGATAAAGACGGGTGGGGTGGATCCACGTGGCACACTGGGTCAGCTGAGGAAGAGGGCTGTGAGGTACGAAGCCTTGTGCCTGCTGGAGGGCCGTGGAGATGCAGGGCCCTGTGCTTCCAGGCAACTGTGTTATGAAGGTCAACAGACAGACTTAGGTTTGAATCCCAGCTTTGACTTCTATTTGCTAAGAAATTATTTAATCTTTGAACTTCACTTTTTTTTTTTTGGTGAGGAAGATTGGCCCTAAACTAGCATCTGTTGCCAATCTTCCTCTCTTTGTTTGAGGAAGATTGTCCCAGAGCTAACGTCTGTGCCAGTCTTCCTCTACTTTGTATATGGGATGCCACCACAGCATGGCTTGATGAGCAGTGCATAGCTTCACTCCCAGGATGCGAACCCAGGAACCTCGGGCCACCGAAGTGAATCACGTGGACTTAACCACTATGCCACTGGGCCGGCCCCATAAACTTCACTTTTTTTTACCTGGGAAATAGGAATGATCATACCCCATAGTATTAATGTGAGCATTAAGTGGGATAACGTTCTCAAAGGGCTCAGCAAGTGACAGGAAGAGAGTAAGCATCCAGTAACTGGTGTTATTGTTATGATGTAGGACAAAGGCTCCATCTACAGGGGTATTTACGTCCCAAAGTGATAACCTCTCTTTATGATGATGCTGGCCCAGCCAATTGTGTTTTGTGAACATTATGTAGGAAGCATCAGCCTTGATGATGTTCTCAGTAAAGACCCCGAGTCAGAGTGAGAGCGTGTGGTCAGTCTGGGCACTGAGGAAAGAAGATTTAAATTTTTGTTGAGTGAATGTCTTCGAGGTGTTCTCTGATGTACAGAGCCTTTTCTGGTAATTATTCACAGCCAAAAGTGATAATACATGTTACCCAATTCTTTTCTCATAACAGCTGTGATTTATTGAGCCTTTGTTATAGAGAAGACAGTTTACCAAGTAGACAACTTTGGGGCACCTGCTCTGTTCACAGAGATGCCCCTTCTCCAAGAACTGCCCCATCTCCTCTCACCCCTGCATGGGGGAGGGTGGGCTCCCACCAACCATGGTTGTGCTACAGAACCCCACCCCCTAGCGATGACTGAATTGACCAAGTCATGGAGTCACTTGACCCAAATGAAACCCAGTTGGTCTTCATCCCAGGAATTTAGCATTGAGACTCTGAGGCAGCTCTGTGTGTAACTGGAGAGAAAGACATACCCTCAGGGATGGTGGGACAGACGTATTTTGTCACATAGAGTGAGCAACAGAGAAGGTTAATCCGTAAAGAGATGAAAACAAAGCCAGTGCGTGGAGAAAAATGAAGAGATTGAAAGAGAGTACTGAGAAATGTCATTTCACTGTGTTACTGAGCTGAATTGGGTAAAGCCTGAGGATCAACTCTTCCTCTGATCTGGAAAGAGTGTCTCATCACGGTGTCCGCCAGCACCTGCTCAGGAGAAAGGAACAGATCCCACTCATTCGTCAATGGAATTGCTGTGCTCCCTTCTGCAAGGTCTCGCTCCATGTCTGAGTACCTGTTCCCGAAATGGTGTTTGACATACAATAGTGTGTGCACCATCTGGGCTGATTCCTCTCCCCACCCACCTACCGCTCCTGTATTGTTATAGTCCCAGCATCTCCAAGCCCTAAGCTTACCTAATGTATGAAAATTATATTGTTTTTCAAATCAATTCTTTATTTTTTTTCTCTTTAAAGAATTGAAACCCATCCCTCTTTGTAAGAGACACAAAAAACACCCCACTCACATATAACATTGCATACCAGGGGGGTGGGGTAATGTTTTGAGACAATCAAAGATTCCGTACACTGTACCTCCATCCTATTCACCATATTTCCTTTACTTATCATCTCTCTCAGTTAATTCTGAATTCAGTGAAAGGCAGAGAAACAAAGATGCTGAGACTTTGGAGTTGCAAAAGCCTGGATTTTGAGTTTGAAACAGCATAAAGTACGTGCTCTTTCTGATTATCTATTGCTGATTTCTGCAATATCTGATATTCTGATTATCTATTGCTGCATGACAAATTACCCCAAAACTTAGCAGCCTAAAACAATCATTTAATTTTGCTCACAATTTTGTGGTTTGGGAACTGGGAAGGGCTCAACTGCGTGCTTCCTTTTAGGGGTTTTTCATGCAGTCTCAGTCAGATGGGCTGAGTGTCCAAGACGGCTCCCACACACAGCTGGTGGTTGATGCACCTGTTGGCTAAGAGCTCAGCTGGGCTCTTGACTAAGATACCCACCCATGGCCTCTCCATGTTGTTTGGGCTTTTCACAGCATGGTGGCTGGGTTCTGAGAGGAAGCCTCTGGAGAATGAATGTCCTGAGACCAAAAGAGAAACTTCAAGTCGTCTTCTGATCTAGCTTCAAAAGTCGTACAGTATTACCTTCACCATATTCTATAGGTTTCAAGTGAGTCACTGAGGTCAGCTCAGATCTAAGGGGAGGGGAATTAGACCCCATCTCTCTTTGGGAGAAAGACCAAAGAAGTTGCCACCATCTTTAATCCAACACATACCACAAACAAATGATCTAGAAGAATTGAGGAAGAGCCCACTTACCCTCTGGATCTGAGGTAGAGACAGAGAGTTGGAGGAGGAAGGAAGAGAAGTTGGGCACTGAAGTATCCATGAGAGGAAACCCCTCTCTTTCATCACATCAGCCCACATGCTGGAGGAGGCATGTTAAGAAATGCCAGAATCCCAATATGGTTTAGGGTATCTGGGAACCTAGGAAACTTTTGCCGTGCTTCTGGCAAACCCAGAATGACTCAAAAGCATTGAGTAGAAATATCTGAGTGCTGTGTCTAACTGGTGGGCTTGAGAGAGCCTCAGAGTTCACGTCCCAGCAAGGCAAGAGAAGAACCAGCCGTTTCCATGCACACTTCCAAATTCAGAAGACCTTGTGGTGTTAACGAAGGGCGCAGTGATGTGCAACCCGATCACCCCGGGACTAGATGGGACTGAGGATGTCTTGGCAGCCTCCTGTGTGGACAGATGCCTGGTAAGGACAGGATGGCCCTCCCCCCTGGTGCCGGGGGACTCTGTAAGCCGATGGGACTTAGATACAACATAAAAAAAAATAGGGTGTGTGTTGGGGAGGAGATCACAACTGTCTGAGATTTAGTTTGTGCCCCTGGTGGATTGGGGCTCAAAATAGAAATTAAGCTCAGTTACAGAAAGATAAAGGAAGTCTTGCACACTTGAATTCATGTACTGATTCATTCCAATCGGCACAGATAACACAATGCTCCCTTTTAGAGTGGACATTGCTTAGAGTTAATTTTAATGAATAGAAAAATATTAATTATCAAAAGAAAATAAACGGTACAAGAGACACACTTACATTACAGGGAATAGAGGGAACATTATCTTGTTTGTATTCAAAAGTCTGTCCTTCACAATAATTTCTAAGGCTCTGATAGACAGATGTCAAAGTTTTAGAATCCCAGAAATATGCCTGGATAGGATTTATTCTGAATCCCAAGACTGGCAATGTTTTAATATTTCCTATAAGCAAAAGTGTACCCTGAAGGCGAGTGTCTAAATCAGTTGCCTGGGTTAATATTTCAAGTCAAAATGTCTTGACTTTGCGTTCTATTGGGGTGTTTATCTCCTAAAAGAGAATGAAGCTAGATTGTAGGTGTGTCACCTTTTAAAAGATGTATATCATTCTATTATAAATTGAAGAACATATGGTTATACAAGAGCACAAATTGAAATTAAGTTACCCTCATTTATACTAAACTTGACTTCAACTAAGCAATTAACCAAAAAGACCTGTGAAGAATTCAAATAAACTCAAAATGAAAATTTCAAACATGGAAAACAGTTTGCTAATTTATTCAGGAATACACTCTTGATATTGTGTGTTCATATGTCCGTATTTAAAATCAAATCTCTAGGGCTGGCCCCGTGGCTTAGAGGTTAAGTGCACGGGCACCGCTACTGGCGGCCCGGGTTCGGATCCTGGGTGCGCACCAACACACCGCTTGTCGGGCCACGCTGAGGCAGCGTGCCACATACAGCAACTAGAAGGATGTGCAACTATGGCATACAACTGTCTACTGGGGCTTTGGGGAGAAAAAGGGAAAAAAAAGGAGGAGGATTGGCAATAGATGTTAGCTCAGGGCCGGTCTTCACCAGTAAAAAGAGGAGGATTGGCATGGATGTTAGCTGAGCACTGATCTTCCTCACAAAAAATAAAAAAATAAAAATAAAATAAAATAAAATAAAATATCCGTATACTTAACGTATAAGGGTAAATACCCAGTCCACTCGTTCAAATTGTACATGTTATTAATTTGATGTGAGAGAGTAACAACAGTGTTTGGCAGATATAATTGAATCAATATGGTTAATTCATTTTAAACCATTCGAGATGTAGTTTTGGCTTTCATTAAAGCTAAAGCTTTATTATAAACTTAGAAAAAATTAGGTGTATTTTTAGTATCTGTTTCCTTGAGGATTAAGGACATAATAAACACAGGCTAGATTAATTGCTAGTCTTTTACACCTAAACTTGTCTGCCTAAGAGAAAGTACCGACTTCC
Organism: Ceratotherium simum simum; assembly: GCF_057802395.1. Classification (NCBI taxonomy): domain Eukaryota; kingdom Metazoa; phylum Chordata; class Mammalia; order Perissodactyla; family Rhinocerotidae; genus Ceratotherium; species Ceratotherium simum. The sequence continues at coordinate 52,090,955 of NC_141912.1, forward strand.
TCAGACAAATGACACAAACAGAACTCTAACAAGTATTAACAGAACATCATCTTCCACCAGGTTTTTCCACCTCTCTTTCCTTTTGTAACTACTTCTAAACTTATCTTTTACTTATGTCAAGGGAAATCATGAAAAGACAACTCAGTAGACTCTAAGAACATTGATGACAGTTCTCCCCATCTATTTGCAGAAAAGGAGGGATTAGAAGCAATTATTGTGTATTGATTTCATTCTGGTCAGGAGAACTTCAGTAGGCAGGCCAACCTGCTAAGTAGGTAATTTCACAGATTTAGAGTGTGCCTCCCCTCTGAAGAAAAAAAATCAAAGGAAATAATCTATTGTTTAATGTGTAATAATAAAAGGATTTAAATAGATCAGTTAACTGCATAACTGCATGCCCCCTTTTTTTTTTTGAATCTTCAGCCCAGCATTCTGGAATTTTATCGCCAATCATCTCAGCATCATGCCTCCATTCTGCTTTGTCTACTGAACCTGGGTTTTGGTAATGTGGGTTCTTGGGTAATTTAAGAGAAAGAACAAGGATTTTCCCCTCTACTAAAGTCAATCTAGTAACCTAGCACACAGTACATTTTGATGCATCCTTAGGTATTGAATACATATTTCCTGGTTTATGGAAAATCTGTAGGTCCTGCTTATGACATAAAATGAGGTTTGTTTGCTCTCATGAAGATGCTGTCCTGACACATGTCTGTCTGGTTTGGAAGGTCTGTGTTTCAGTCTCCTTGCAGGAGGATCGCTTGGTACTGGGAACCAAACTGTTTCTAACAGAGGAAAATGAGGCTTTGTAAAATAATCAGATGATAGCTAGGTAAGCAAACAGATTTATTTCAACTATATTAGAAGAAAAATTTAAGCAAAATCAATTCTTTCTTTAAGAAATCCCAATGTTGTATTTATATATTACTCCAATGTTTTAAAATTGTCAAACAATCTTAAAAAGGTGGAACTTCTCAATTAAGGGCACTTCAGCCCTCAGAGTTTAGTCCATGTCTCTTCACATATGTGTGTGTGTGTGGAGTGTGTGTGTGAATGCACAAGTCCATTCTTGTACTGGAAGCTTCGTTTCAAGAAAGCTTAGCATAAGAATATTAATTTATAAAGCACAATATTAGAGGCAGCTATTCCTACCATTACAGGGCTGTTTTTGGTTTTAAAATAATTTGATGAGTTTAGGTAGGAAGCTCCCTGACTATATTTCAAATAATTCTGTTAACATGTTTTGATCCATACTCCCGCACTCAGTGAATCACACCTGGCAAATACCGGTCTCAGGTAAAGTATTCTGTTGGCTCCTGTCCTGTTTATGTCAGTATGTTGTAATTCATTTATTTTACAAATTACACCAACATGCTTATCCACTAAACTCCTGAAAGGTGATTTAATTTAGTTTGGTATATCCACGCACTGAGACTAGTTTTCCGTGTTATCTTCATCCTTTTTTGGTGCTGAAGCAGATGAGTTTTTCTTCTTTAGTTCAAGTTATGCTTTCAAATAGCTACAGTGTGAAACTACAACCTCCCAAATACTGTATCATCTGGGCAAAATCTTAGGGAAGAAAGCCAGACCTTGGAGTCCCATTTCATCTAGAATAAAATCTAAATGCTTCACAGGACGTGAAGGAATGTGTCATCTGCCATCCGCCGCCCCCTTCTCAGGCCACACAGCCATTCCCACTCTCCAGCCAGGCCTCCTTTCGCTTGGGGTAATGAAGACACTGAGCGCTTTCCCACTTCAAGGCTTCGAAAATGCTGGTTCCTCTGTCTGTGACTTTCTTGCCCATCTCCTTGTGTGCCTGGTTTCTTCTCACTTGTTAACATCTCATCTTACATGTCGCCTCCCAGAGTGGCCTTCCCTCGCCATCTGAAGTAGAGCTCTCATTAGAAAAGGGTACAAACTTTCAGCTGTAAGATAAACAAGGTCTGAGGATCTGATGTATAACATGGTGCCTCTAGTTGATAACAGTGTCTTGTGTAATTGAAACTTGCTAAGAGAGTACAACTGAAATGTTCCTACCAAAAAAAAGAAAAAAATGTAAATATGTGGGGTGACGGATGTGTTAATTAACTCGATGGGGGCAATTTTTCATAATGTATACATATATCAAACATCACCAGGTGCACTTTAAACATCTTACAATTTTATTTGTCAATTATACCTCAATAAACAAGGAAAAAATTAAAGAACACAATGGAGCTCTCCCCTCACCTCCCCCATCCACTCTCTATTACAGTCCCTGTTTAATTTTCTTCACATCCTTATCACAGGCTATGATTGTGATATTTATTTATTTTTCTGTTTGTGGTCTTTCCCCTCCCACTAAAATGTCAATTCCTTGAGGTCAAAGGCCTTTGTTCATCTTGTTCAGCATGGTATCTCCACACCCAGGGTAACACTTCATATACTAGGACTCAAAAAATATTGCCTGTGTCCGTAAAGAAATGGGAATGGCTTTGGCCTGCGACTGAGGAGACCTGGCCTCTAGGCTGATTCTCCCATTGAGCAGCCGTGTGACCCTAGACAAATCCCAACCTCTGTGGACCCCAGTTATTCATCTAAAATAGAAAGGAAGATTAGATATATTGAGGTAAAGATGACTGCCAAGTTTGGAGGCTTGATTCTTCCCTCCTAGTTTTCTCACAATGATACTGGAACAACCAGTGTTTAAGACAACCTCAGAAAAAATATGGATAGGTCTTGAGGTAGAAGAACAGGGTCAGGATGGTGTAATAACAGAATTTAATCAGCTTCAGTGCATCCGCAGTTCAGATGTGTGGTGCCCAGCCTTCACCTACAACGTCTAATGGCCACCCTCCTGCTGTGTAGATGATTCTCCACCACTACTGACTAGTATCACCCTCTTCCACCTCTCCCCAGTGTTAGGGTGAGGAAACTATAACCTGAGCACATGGGATACAGAACAGAAAAAAGCATCATTTCCAGAAGGACCCCTTGTTGGAATGCCAGTGTTTGCTGAGTTCACAGTGAAGGCGTCATGATGGAGAAGACACTGCTGGACTGGTGCAGAGCAGGGGGGAGAACATTTCAAGTAAGAAGGAAGGGAGGGCAGAAAGGTGGCATAGTGGCCATGTCGCTCATCCAGTTGCTCTACCAAATGTTGCATCCGCTGCCCAACGTCAGACTCCAGAACCTTTCAGAGCCTTTGGTCACAAGCCTGGGCTCTGCAGGAGGGAGGGCTGTCAGTCATGGTTTCTTATTTATTTTATGAAAATTCTCACCTTTCGGAATGAAGCAGGATTGCATGCGATGAGTGTGACCCCGTGCTGGCAAGAAAAGCACAAAAATCACCAAACTACAAAAAGGGAGGCACGGGCCAGCATGAGCACCAGAGTTTGGTGGTGCGTGGAGGCCTCTGGAGAAAGTTGCTGATGTTAAAGGAGATTGCGGACGCATTGGGCCTGGATTTGCAGCAAAGAGGTCAAAGAGGACAGAACTGAGAAAAGACCTTTGAACAGGTAGGACGAATACGGCAAATCGTTAATTGGTTAAGATACAAAAGTTCCCCACTTTGGAGAGGACAGAGACCCCGAGTGCAGACTCTTGAGTTTTGGAAGTGACAGTAGAGAGGAAAGGAAATAGTAAAAGAGAAAACAAGCCAGGGATCAATAAAGGCTGTTTTGATTTGTTTTGGAGGGTTTGTTGGGTTTTTCTGAGGGGTAGGCATCAAGGTGACTAAGGGGGTTAGGACAGGAGAGAGCTGAGTCTGTAATTAGAAGGAAACACGGCAGAGGAGAGAGAGGCAGGCAGGCAGCATGGTGGGCAGAGGAAGTGTGGGGAGCACTACCTACAAGATGAATTTGTGGAGTTTATTTCCTCTGTTGGTTTTACTACTATATTTGAGGTATAATTGACATGTAATAAAGTGCACGTATTTAAGTGTACAATTGTATGTGTTTTGAAGAATGTGTACACCTGTGAAGGACCACCACAATCAGTACAGTGAACATGGCGTGTCCTCCAGCCCTGTCGGAGCCCCGTCCCCCTGCCTCTCTCTGTACCATTGACCTGCTTCTTGTCACTGTAAATTAGTTTGCATTTTCTAGAATTTTCTATAAATAGGACATCCAATAAGTGCTCTTTTTTGTCTGTTTTTTTCCACTCAGCATAATTATCTTGAGATTCATCTATGTTGTTGAGTGTCTTCATTCCCGTTTGTTGCAAAGTGCTCGTCCGACCTTCCTGTGGCCGCTGTAACAAATGACCACGCACTGTGTGACTTAAACAACAGAAATGTATTCTCTCACAGTTCTGGAGGCCAGAGGTCTGAAATCAAGGTGTCGAGAAGGTTCCTTCTGGAAGGTCTGAGGAAACATCTGTTCCATGCCTCTCCACTGGCTTCTGCCGGCTGCCGACACCCCTTGGTGTTTCTTAGCCTGTGGGTGCGTCATTCCAATCTATATCGCAGAAATGGACAATGGAAAAGGAAACTCAAAAGAGGGCCTGACAGATGGAGGTAAAGAGATAAAGGAGTAAGAAAGAAGTGGAATAAACTGGAAGGTGTTAAGGGAAAGTGTGGAGTACTTTCCACCTCAGCCTTTCAGTCAGCACTTTTTAGTTGCTCTTTTGGCAATTTATTCCAACATAGATTTAGGATTTATAAGCAAAAGTAACTTCCCTATTGCAGCAAACAGATTGTTCTGAACTGAATAGGAGGCCCAACCTACTCTGAGAAGTTGGTCTGAGAAGTTAGGCCACGGCTGAGCAAGAGATGGCATACTTTCTGGAGCAACGGGACCTCCCTGGTGACTAACAACTTAAGCGCCTTTAGGAATCTATGTCACTGTGGTACACAGCCTGGGCCATTCTTAGGTGACTTCCCACAATTGCAAATGAAACTGAGCCCAACCTACTTAACCTTTCCTTCCTTTTCTAGAGCTCAGACAAAACCTACTGTCCCACTATCTGCCCCTTTTTGAAGCAAAACTTCTCAAGAGGGCAGTCAGTAGCTGCTGTCCCTACTGCTCACTTCACATTGTCTTCTCAACCCACTGTAGTCAGGCTTCCGTCCCACCAGTCCACAACAGCTGCTCTCACCAAGGGCAGCAGTGGCCTCCGTGTTACCAAATTCAACATTCACTCTTCAGTCCTCAGGCTCCTCTCCCTCCTGATGCTGCCATATTTTCCCGTCTCTCCCTACTTCCTTGTCGCCTCCTCCTCAGATTCCTTGTCTGGCTCCTACTCTGCTTCCCTTCTCCTCTCCAACTGCTCTCTCATCCTAAGTGATCTCCTAAATCGATCACTATCATCAGAAGTGTGTCTTCCAATGCTGTTTCCATCTTGCTCTCCCTTTGGATCACTTGCTTCAGGGGAGGCTAGCTGCTCTGTCATGAGAACACTGCTAAGAAGCAGATGTGGCAAGGAACTGAGGCCTCAGTCAACAGCTGTGTGAGTGAGCCATCCCGGAGGTGGACCCCATCCCCAGTCAAGCTTTCAGATGACTGCAGCCCCTGCTGACGGCTTGACTGCAACCATCCGAGAGATCCTGATCCAGAACCACCCAGCTAAGTTGCTCCTAGAGTCCTGGCCCTCAGAAATTGCATGAGGTGATACAAGTTGGAGGCAAGATGAATCAAAGTCAACACGGATTGAAGATGTGCTGACTTATGGCTGCTTTGCCAAGCAGCTCTGGTTGGCAGAATGTGTCTAATACATGTTTGCTCTTCAAGATTTTGAGTAATTGACAAGTAATGGCTCAAATCTTGACCCAATACCCCGAGTACAGAGAAATTAATAGCTACATTCATTTACATTATATGTATATAAAATCTCTCCATGAAAATGGTGGATGGTGTAAGGATTAAATACCAAATGTAAATTAGTTTGTAACAAAATATTTATGTGTTTATGTCACTGATTACCAGGAACCATATTCAAAATATTTAACATCTAGTATGGTAAATAGAAATTTATATACAAATCAGTATATATATCAAAAATTAACAATATGTTTCCCTTTATTTTCTTACTAAACCACATATAGCATAAAAATGGATAAAGCCATAGTGCAAACCAGTCACAAATCAATGTGATAATTTCCATCATTTGTGAATTCCATAAACTGTCCCTGTGTTCTGGGCTGTTTGGGTTGGCAGTGGGGACCTTCCTCTGCAAAGGCCGTCAACTCCCGTTGGGGTGGCCTTTTCCTGCACCAATGACTCTCACTGCACTCCCAGGTCCCTCTAGTGCTTTCTGCCCTTGTTCCATTGAGAGTTAGGGGGGGATAGACCTCCCATGGTGGCTAGCCCCACAGTGCTTCACCATGTTTTGAAGTATCTTAACTCAATCTCCAGATTTGTAAATAGGCATTTCATTAAACTCTCCTTAGCCACCCTTTGTGAGATAAGGTGATGTCTTATTCTTCTTGTATTCACAGCACCAGCCACGATGAGGTAAATCTTTTGAAGTTCACTTCACAATAATAAAAAGGGATTATAAATATATATTATAAACTGGAGAAGGCTGAGTGTGATGAGGTTAAGAACTTCTGTTCCAGAGCCAGGGTATGAGAGTGTATGTTTGGAGGGATGTATAAAAAAGATCTCTCCTCATAAATCCCTTGAGGAATCTAGAACTGGAGTGAGAGAAGATAAATGTGCAAAGCGAGCTGGAAGCTTCCTGGGAGGACAGCTTGGCACATCTTGGTTGGGCTGAGTTGACCCAACACTGACTAGACATAAATGACATGAGCCATGTGTCCCTTGTCTCTGTCTGCCCCACCCCACCCAACATTGGAAGTTGACACTATGAAAATGGACAGTCTGGACTAGGACCCTGGGCTCAGCCACATAGATTCTGGATTTCCTGGGGGAGCCCAAGTTATGGGCTCAGTATGTGGCTGAAGCTAGAATTCGCTCTATCCCAGCCTCTCCCACACAGTGACGTGCCAGGGGGAAATGACTACATATCTCAATCTGTAGTCTGAGATCCCAGGCCTCAGTGCAAGTAGGGGGAGAGACTTCCTCTTCCTTCCCTCTGCGGCTGTAGAGCATGAAGATGCTGCTGCTGAAGTGGACTAATGGTGACCAGTGTTTCGACCGAAACTTCCCAGCTCAGCGAGTCGATGGGACAACAGGACTCCAGGTGGCAGAAAGGGCAGCGAAGACCAGGTGTAGCAGCAGAGGACTGGGGATTTTCTATCGGACTCAGGGCTACTTGACTCCTTGGTGGAGTAAGCCCCTGGTTGTTGGATTTAACATGGGAAAGAGACTCCTGGGGGGAGAAAGTTCTTACTCCTCTGAGATGGATGCTTGAGTAACTTAAATATTTAAAAGATGTGATTTTATTCTCTGTGTATATCAGGCTGGTAGTGTAGGGTGTGTGGCTGCACTTCAGTGGCTCCCTATTTTTCTTAGGACAAAATCCAAACTCCTTGCTGTGGGCTTCAGAGTCCTGAGGATGCTGGGCCTTGTTCCCTGATCTCACCTCCTTGGCGCTCCTCTCACCTTACATGTTAACGCTCCACTCAGACCCAGTGACTCCTCTTTCCTCAAATACACCATGCTCAGTCTCTCTCTCTAGGCCATTGACCCTGCTGACCTCCGGCCTGGATTCCATCCCTGCTGCCCACCACAGTTCCACCCACTTCCCTAACTGCAACTTGTCTCTCCTTCAGGTCTCATGGCAGACACGACTTCCCTCCTTGAGAAACCGTGACTGACCCACAGATTCCAGCAAAGGTACCCTGATTAGCTTTATGCCCAGCAGTCTCTCATCCCCTAGCATGGTGCTGTAGACTAAATTGTGTCTCTTCAAAAGAGGATATGTTGAAGTCCTAATTCTGGGCACCTATGAATGTGACTTTATCTGGAAATAGACTCTTTGCAGATGTAGTCAAGTTAGGACGAGGTCCTACCATATCAGGGTGGGCCCAGTGCAATTCCTGGTATCTTTATAAGAAGAAGGAACTTTGGGTAGAGACACGCACAGAAGTATGCCCTGTGACAATGGAGGCAGAGATTGGAGTTATGCATCTACAAGCCAAGAAATGCCAAGGATTGCCAGGAACCACCAGAAACCAGGAAGAGGCAAGGATGGATCCTTCCCTGCATCCTTCAGAGAGAGCACGGCCCTGCTCACACTGTGATTTTGCGCTAAGAGACTCCAGACCTATGAGAAAATCAACTTCTACTGTTTTAAGTCACTAAATTTGTGGTCATTTGTCTCAGTAACCCTAGGAAACTGATAGACAAGGTATGCATGATTTTGGATTAGAATTACCTATTTTTTTCTTTCTCTCACTAGAGTGAACCCCATGAAGTCAGAGACTGTATCTGGCTTGTTCATCATTATTTACCCAGCTCCTGGAACACTGAATATTACATATTAGATGTAAATAAATATTGGTTCCATAAAACCACAGGAAAACAGGTTGATTACCTGTAGAAAAGTGGTTTTCTAAAAAAAAAAGGAGAAAATGTTTTTAGGTTGTGGGTCAGAAAGACAGCAAAGCACAAAAGGAAAAGACTATTTCTATGTAACTAAGAATGCCAGATGAAAATTTCTGCTTAACTGTTTTTGATGAGGTACATGATAGCTGCTATATGACAATTTTTTGAATAGATCCGAGAGTCCTTGAAACTTTATCTCCTTTTATTTATTCTTGAGACCAACAGACATCCTAGAAGAAAATCATAAGTTCATATTTGATCAAAACAAAATAGATTGCTTTGCAACTAAATCTGCGTAGTTGATTTTTAATAAAATTAGCATTTAAACTTCGGAATAGTTTATTAGTCACGCGATAGCCAGGATCTACATTTAGGTCAACCACTTCATTGCTGGAAAATTTCAGAAGATTGGTCCTGCATGTGCTGGGGGCCATGCCTGCTTTATTAAAACTTCCAAACCTTCCTTGCTTCTTCTATAGCTTTCTCATCCAGTGGAGGCTTCCTCTGGCTGCCAGGTTGCAGAAACTTCTTCACGGTGGGGAGGTTGCTGATCATGGTTTTCAGGGCCTACAATGCACAAGAGCACAGCCTCAGAGTGGAGCCAAAGACCAACCCTGTCATTAGCACAAGCCAGGGAATCTGAGACCCTCCTAGATGAGGACCCACTGAGTCTCCTCCATCAGCACCAGTGTGAGGCTGGGGAACAGACAACTGGTGAGCCATGAGGATAAGAGGAAGAAAATCCAGCTCAATAGCACTTTCTTCCCTCTCTTCTTCCCTACACACTCATCCCGTGGATTCTTGGCTCTTGTGCAATGCAAGGAAGAGGATGTGTCTGTCGGATACCATCACAGATACAGTCTCCAATCAGGAAAAGAAAAGATATAGGAAACATTGGCTGGGACTGAAAACAGAAAATATACAAGGGAAAGCATGAGGCCAGTCAAAAACCAATTTACCCATCGAGAGAGAGAGACAGGGAGAGAGGGGAGACTGTGTAGAGAGAAACATAATGTCTGAAAGTAGGAGCCGGAGCCGAGAGGAAGAGACCTGCTCACACAGACTCAGGTGTGGAAAGACAAGGACACACCTGGGTCAAGGGAATTGCAGAGAAAAGAGGACAGAAACCGTCAGGGACCAGGAGCCTGGGAGAGAGAGGCTGACCCTGGGTCCCTCTCCTTGTAAAAGACAAATTCTTCTTCTTGGGGCAGCATCCACTCAGATCTCCTCAGCATAACAAGATTCTTTTCATGCCTCAGGCCAGTACCCAGGAGCTAATTTTGGAGACCTGAGGGCAGCAAAGGCCTGGACAATAGTGGAGACCCAGGAGTCCAAATAGTAGATTCCAAGATGGGAGATGAGGGCCTTCCATCCTGAGGGCTGTGAAAGAGATCACCTTCAGCAGAGGGAAGTTGGCCAGAAGGCTGGAGTCAAGCTCTTCGACAGAGTAGAGAAGTTCAACCAGCTGAATGTCAGCCCTGCTCAGCGTGTTGCCAACCAGGTAGTCTTGTCCGTGGCTCTTCAACACCTGGCGAATTTGAGGGATCAGGTCATGGACACAGGCACAGTCAGGCTGGGGCCCCTGCTCCTCCCGGGTCTCTCCAGCCCCACTCTCCCCCTCTGCTGCCCCCCCAGGGCGGATGTGGAGCTTCAGACCTTCTCCACCGGCCCTGACTCAGTGAGACGGAGGGAGGAGTGGGCTCTGCTGTTCTTCCCTCGCTCCTCAGCTGAAGCCAAGGCCACCATGTCCTTCACCCCTTCCCATGTCACTGGGTTCCTGCTACACCTTCCTCTGGGCCAAGGGTTTAGCCACCGCTGTGCCATATTTCGGTCAGCCCCACACCTTACAGTTTCAGGAACCGTGAGATTTCAGGGTGTGGCTCTTCATGCTGCTCTCTCTCTCATGTTACACACATGACTCCATCTTCATGGCAACTTTCTCAGTCCTGAGCTGAGTAGTTCAGAGTCTACCTTTCTCCTCTCCTCTGCTCTCCTCGTTTCCTGCCTATCTCTCTGGGACCTGAAATAAACTCGGGTCAACTTGAACTCACCGTCTCCCTTACAACATTGGCTCTGACTCCTACCGCACTTGTGTCCATCAATAACATTAGTGGAGGGCCGGCCCCGTGGCTTAGCTGTTGGGTGCACGTGCTTCGCTACTGCGGCCCGGGTTCGGATCCTGGGAGCACACCGACGCACCCCTTCTCTGGCTGTGCTGAGGCCGCCTCCCACATACAGCAACCAGAAGGATGTGCAACTATGACATACGACTATCTACTGGGGCTTTGGGGAAAAACAAAAAAGGAGGAGGATTGGCAATAGATGTTAGCTCAGAGCCGGTCTTCCTCAGCAAAAAGAGGAAGATTAACACGAATGTTAGCTCAGGGCTGATCTTCCTCACACAAAAAATAAAGTAATAACATTAGTGGAATATGTTCTAATTTGCATGCTGAAGTTTCTAGGAGTGACCTCGCTCATGTCTGCAATGTGCTTTAAAATGCATCAAATAAAAAACAAAACAGAACAAAAACAAAAACAAAATGCATCAAAAAATAACATGCTTCACTGTAGGAAAGGGATGGGCACATATATGATTAAGCAAGCATCATAATAAAATGTTAGTTTTTGAATCTAGGTGATGGGTGTATATGAGTTCATTGTGCATGTCTTTCAACTTTTATGTATGTTTGAATTTTTTATAATAAAATATTAGACAAAATGTGGTGTTTATTAAAAATATTGCAGCAATGTGGAAATCACGGAGAAAAAAGACAGAAGACACACATGGTGCCACCAGCTAAAGATCATAACATTGTGACAAATACCCTTTCAGACTATGTGTGCATGTAGAAGTTGGATATAAAATAAAGAATATAACGAAGCATCAAATGCCATGTTGTTATCTGCATATTTCATCTATGTTATCACAGGGATCTTGATTTCAGAGTATAGATGTCCTCAAACTGCAGTGACTAAAGAGCTTGTCGTCACGTGAATGTGCCTAAACTCTCAGCACAAGGGCCAGGAGAGAGAATTTTCTGAATAGTACTAAATTCTTCACTCCTTGAGTAGGACCTGACAGACTAGCAATGAATGGACATTTGTTGAACGAATGAAAGAATGATTTAATGCTTTATGAAGATGAGGGGGTCAGTGTTAATCCTTTTATTTATATATAAGCCTCCTGTATCTCTTAAAATCATTTTTTGGTGCATGCTTTTTATTTAGCATGATTTCAGGTAGTTTGGATCTTGAAATGTTCTCCTTTGCCTTCAAAGAGAAACGTTAACTCAGATAGGTACTATGTATAATGATGGAACTTATTTCCTTAGTTTTGTATGACTTCTGTAAAAATCTAAGAGCCATGTCCCCCAAATTTCTAGATTATTTCCCCTTAACATCTCTTCATCTATCGCTTCCTCTCCATCCCACTGCCCCCATCTCTGTTTAGATACATCTCACTCGTTCCCTGAAACACTACCACATTCTCCCCATGGGCAGCTGGTCTCATGTCTCCCTACACATGGTACCAGAATGTTTTCTGATGTATTGCTTTCATCGTGTTCCTCTTGGAGCAAAAGCAGGATCTACTCCAATCTCTAGTCTGGCCCTCAAAGCCTTCCACAGCTCAAGCTCTATGTCCATGAAATTCCATTGAATGGAGAATTCCCTATTGTGTCCCAGTCACTTGAAATTTTGCTAAAAATTATAACTTGGGGTAAAACTAGTAAATTCTTCCTGACAGTGGATTTTTATAAAATGTCTTGAGAATCGGGTGCTCCATTAACTAGCATTCAGAACAGCTCCCTAGAAGTGAAGGTAAAAACCCCAGGAATGCTCAGGCACTCTTTCTCTTTCTCCTCTAATCTCAGTGCCCCCAGGATGCTGAACAGCCCACTTACTTTCTCAAACGCGGGGAAATAACGATTTGTTGTTTTCTCTTTGATCTGGGTAATCTTGGCATCTTTTTGATCACGTGGGCATCCGGGCAAAAGCATGATCATTTCATTCAAATCTGCCACACCTTCTATGTACATATCAATCCTGAAAGACAAATATGACCAAAGTGTCAAATGTCTCCTGCCTTACATTTTATAGTTTAAAAATGTAAAAGAATCAGGAACCAGGAGATGGCAAAGGAATTCACCTCCGTTTGATGCACTTTTACATGTCAGTCATTTAGATAGGATTTTTACTTAATTTTCACATTTCCTTCTAGAACAAGCTCTTGAGGTAGATATACGTCTAAAACTTTTGTTACACACCTGACCAAATATAAGAACCGAGAGCATTGGTGACCCGCCCCGAGTGACAGGCATGACAGACATTGGTGGAATCACCGCAAGTAACCACTGAGCCTCTAGCTAGGGTTTGCCATCTCTGCTGGGGTTTGTTCTGTGCACAAACTCAGTGTGATTCATGTGACCAAAGATGTGCCACCTAAGTCACCTCCAGAGAGAGTCCCTGGCGGAGCCCTCTCAGTCGTGGCCCTCTCCCTCTCATCCTGATATACCACCCAGGCCCACATAATGCTGGATTTTGGCAGTTCTTCCAGTGATTTCCCATAGAACATGGTTCCACAGCCCTCTCCATGCACTGTTGTCCAACACTGGCTGTGTTTGCATTTCTCGAGATCCCACCTAATATATCCCCTGAAATGGTTCAATTCTTTATACACTTCCCACCAGTGCAGAGTCCAGATGACTTTTTTTTATTGTTCCTAATGGGGCTTCCTATGAGAGGCTTTTTAAATAATAGCTTTATTGACATATAATTCACCTACCATAATGTCACCCTTTTCAAGTGTACAATTTTGTGATTTTTAGTAAAGTCACAGAATCCTGTAACTTAACCATACTCTAATTCCAGAATATTTTCATCCCTCCCAAATGAACTGTTGTATGCATTCATAGGCATTCAACAGTCTTCCCTCCCTCCAGGCCCAGGCAACCGGTAAACTACTTTCTGTTTCTGTGGATATGAATGTTCTGGACATTTTGTAGCATGGAATCATAAATATGTGCTGTTTGTTTCTGGTTTCTTTTATGTAACATAATGTGTCAAGGTTCATCCATGTTGTAGCTTGTATCAGGACTTATTTCTTTTCATGGAAAAATAATATTCCATTGTATGGATATACCACCTTTTGTTCATCCATTCATCACTTGATGGACATTTGTACTGTTTCCCACTTTTTGAAGATTCTGAACAACACTGGTACGAACATTTGTGTACCAGTTTTAGTGTGGATGTATTTTCGATTCTCTTGGGTATATATCTAGTAGTGGAATTGCTGAGTCATATGTTAACTCTATGTTTAACTTTTGAACAACTGACATGGGTCCTTACACGGTTTTAATTTTAATCATGTGGTCCCATCACAACAGGGAGCAGACCCCCCAGATATGGATGTATTGAATAAATTGGGCTGCTTCATTCCTGTATCAAAATGCTCCACGTAACATGAGCATCTTGGGCTCAACCTCTGCTAACCCTTGTTAAATAGCCTGTCCATATAACTGGGTCATAATGTAAGTTCGTGGACATCATTGTGGTAAGTTCTGGAATGAGCTCATTTGGGTCCTTCCCTTCCACAGCCGTATCCTCTAGACCCTCAGATACTTCGTCCCTTGTCTCTAGCTGTGGGCTGGTGTCCCACTCCTGAAGACCTGAGCACCTGGAGTCATGACTCCACCATCCTCCTGGCTTCTTAGTTCATCAGGGTTTGGAGACCTCTGTCCCTGTGCCCTATCCGTGGGCCACATCCTCTTCGAATCCCACTTGCTTGAGTCCACTGCAGGTTTCCTATCCCTAATCCTCCAAGGTCTCTGCTTTACTGGACCTCAGTCTAAACCATCAAGGTCACACTGCTGGAGGTCATGATCCCCCTGACACGGTCCCGCTCCCTCAGGGAAGGACCTACATTGTTCCTATTAACTGTTGATGAAAGAGCAGGAAAAATACCGTACAGGGCTCTCTCCTTTATGTCTTTCCCATAGAGGTTGTATTTGGCGGCAATGTAGTTGAGAATGGCTCTGCTCTGCACCAGCTTCATCCCATCAATTTCGACCATTGGCACTTGTTGGAACACCAGACAACCATCTTTTGAAACAAGAAAAGAAAAAGGAGAGTGAAATGTTTTATGGATCACATTCTTTGAGGATGAAAAATTGTTTGTTGAAACGACTGGAGATATAAAATGAAACTAAAATTACTGAATATCTCTTTACAAGACGAGCATTTGTTTTTAGCTTCCTATAGTTCTTCTTTTTCTTATCAATCTGCCTTTTTTTTTTTTTTTGTGAGGAAGTTCAGCACTGAGCTAACATCTGTCACCAATCCTCCTCTTTTTGCTGAGGAAGACTGGCCCTGGGCTAACATCCATGCCCACCTTCCTCCGTTTTATATGGGACGCTACCACAGCATGGTTTGATAAGCAGTGTATCGGTGTGCACCCAAGATCCGAACCTGGGGCCACCGCAGCAGAGCGCACGCACTTAACCACTATGCCATCGGGCCAGCCCCTGCCTTTTGCTTTTTAACCTATTTCATTTATTTTTTTATTTCCCATACAGATAGATATAGGTCCCTGTATTTTTTGTGCTCTATTTCTCTTCATGGATCTTTTAGGAAGAAGTTGGAAGGAACTGCAACAGGACCATGAACCGTTTGCCATTTCCTTTAGGAAGTTCTGAAAACAAGTCTATGGGGTTCCTGGCATGAAGGCCAGTAGCAAGAGAGATTTCTACAGAGGGTGTTTTGTATGCTCTTCAAATCCCACCGTTGGAGAGTGTGTGCAGGGGGCCCTGTGTTCCCCACCCCACTGCTGCTGGCCCTCGCTCTTTCTCTCCCTCCTCACAGGCTCCCCTGGCCTTCCAACTAACTCAACACTGTCTTGTTATCTGAGTCTATAATAAGCTAGGACATCACCTTGTCAACCCATCAGAGAGAAGGACTCAAGGCAAGTGCAGGGCCTGTTTCTCCTCTTTCACTCTAACGCATGTGTTTGATGTCTTTGCTGGTAGGGCTGTGGGATCCTGAGTTGCTAGAGCTCAGTCACTGGGCAGAAAAGCAGGAGAAGCAAAGAGAGGGATCCACAGGGCCTGGGGGACGGTCCTGGAGCAAACACTCAAGAGAGTTCCAGCTCTTCCTGCCCTGAGCGAGTTACCAAAACTGCTCAAGGAGCCCCACCCCTGACATTTGTACCACTTCTCTCCCTCTCCCTGGCCCCCAACTCCCAGCATACACACACGTAGTGATACCAGCTCAAGACAAGGTTGACATGAGGGAAGCCATTGTAGAAGAGAAGCCCTATTGTAACTTTGAATGACCTCTGACTAACTAACCCAGCTGGATATGCACGCTCCAGGAGATTTAACTGCTCTGTAGATTTTACAACCCCTTATTGTGCATGTACCTCCCAGCTGTGATAAGATAAAAAGAACCTTGTTCTTTTGAGTTCCTTGGGAATGTGATGACCCTTGAACCAAGAGTCTATGATGATAGCCATCATCAATGAAAACTGAAAGATCTGGTGAGGTAACTCCCAGTCTATAACACCAGAAGGTCAACATTCCTAACCCCCTCCCCTATAATCCATTGGCCTATATAACTGCTATAAGATTTTGTGCCTCCTTAAGATTGTTCTTTCAGACATGAGTAGGCCATCTTCCCTCTTGCTAGAAAGCTGTAATAAACAGTGCTTTCTTTCCTACCACCTGTCTCTTGACTATTGGAATGTCTTGCTGTGGGCAGATGAACCCCCTTTTTGGGCGGTAACAATAGGCATTGCCTGGGGTTAAAACCTCAACACATGGTTTCCACCAGATACCCTTATCAGAGGAATTTAGATACTTGGTCTTACCCTTTTTTAATTTTTTCAGGTCGTCTGGAGTGTCAATAAACTTCTCTTCAAACTGGAAAGCAGAAACAGTTAATGAGTTCCTGTTCTTTCATTCCACAGCATTATAGGAATTTTACACTTGAATGGCCCCTGTCTGGCACATGATGAGGAGAAGGGCGATTCCTGAGCTTGGCAGGGAACACAGAGGTGTGTGATCAGGGCCATTGGAAATTTAGATGAGAGCCGTCAAGGAAAGACCATGGGTTGCCACAGGTAGCAGCTCATTCTTGCAGTTTCAATTCACCTCCACCCTCTTTCCAGCTCTGTGGATGGTTAGGTGGTGACTGGGGAGGGGATGTCATGCAGGGAAGGGACCGGGAAGATCTTCCTGTTGTGGAGTTTGAATATCTCAGGAAAGCCTGTCTCTCCACGTGAGATCAGGACAGGACATTGTGTGTCCCCCAGCATGCGGTATGCCAGGGGGCAGTGACCCTCTAAGATGCTGCCACCAGGGTCCTCTGCTGTCATTGACACCACCCCATCCCACAAGGCCCCACTCAGGGTAAAATGAGTCCTGGTTGCTGCACAGCTTTAAATCTTTCAACTCAAAATTTCCTCTCCTGGAAAATTGGGCACACTAGGTTAGAATTCCCAATTTAAGGAAAGAAAAAGAGTTCCCAAACTAGTTAAAAATTTTTTTTTTTAATCAGAAAACTTTGGTTTCTGATACGACTCCCTGGGTTTGAACATCATTTCTTGCATGTGGTGACCTCTTGACATTGGACACGTCATGGAATCTCTCCCTGTCTCAGTGTCCTCATCTATAAAATGGGTATAATTATGGTACCTGCATTATAGGTTGGTGTGAAGATTGAATCAGTAAGGTATACAAAGGTCTTACACAGTTCCATGTACACACTAAGTGCTCAATAAACATAAGTTGTCAGGATTTTTAAAACTAGGTTGCTGTTTCATCACATCATTGTTTTTTATTAATTTAAAGCAATCTAACATTGGTGAACACATCCTCTGCCCTTGACCTACACTCAGGCTTTAAACTTGGTTTATATTAATCCTTGTCCTGAGTTGAGTCTCTGTGGTTGGAATGGCAACCAACAGCAAGCCTGTCTCAATCTGAGCAGAAGTTCTGAATGGTTGTGGGGTTTTAATACAAACATGAAAATCACTAATTATATAATCATGCAGTTTACTTAATCAGCAGAATCTATCAAACCAAAAGTCAAAAGAGGCAGATATTAGGAAACTGGATTTCAGTGTTGATAGAATCTGGTTCCACACTTGGCTGTGCCTCATAGTAGCTGTGTGATCTGGGCACAGTCACTTCACATCTCCAGGCCTTAGTTTCCTCATCTATAAAATGGAGGTAGAACATTTTCTTAAGCAGAATATGTTGTGTTTTAAAATGCATGTTACAGGGCCCAGCCCACATAAACCAAGTAATACCTAGTAGTGGTGTTTGCAGTGGCTATGATAGTTTAAAGGGGTTCTTGATGGTGAAAAGCTTAGGAATTTGGGGGTTTCTAACTTGTCCAGTAGAACAATTTATTGTGGGTCTACACAACTCCACAGGGTCAGGCTTATACAGACGGTGAGGTGTGGGTGCAGCAATTCATAAAGCACCCACTTCAAGACAAACATAAGGGAATGTGGTGGTCTTCACAGCAGGGTGGCCGAGGTGGGGTGGGGGTGGCTAGTGAGATGGTGTTTGTGAGGCTAGTGGAGACGGATGGGATGGTGAGGATTAGACTTTGGACACAGAAAGCAGAAGCCCTTACCAAGAGCCTCTGGTATGTCCTTGTCCCTCCACCCTCTTCAGTCAAGCCAGGATGGAGAAGAGGAAGCCTGGATGCTCTCAGCATCTTCCCCTGCTTCCCCCTCCTGTGCTGAGCTCATCCTGCCCCGGGGCTCTGAACACATCCCTGAACCCAAAGCTGACGCTGGACGCAGTGAAAACGGGTTATTGACTCATAGAAAGAAAACGACCTGGAATGGCACTATTTGGATGTTTTGTGTACTCATTTCTTCATGAAACTGAGAGAGGACCAGGCTCAAGTCCCATGCACCCATGGAGCAATGGAGAAAGTGTAATCCCAAGGCTTCAGTAACCATGGTGTTATGGGGCTGAAGGGAGCCCACTAGAAATTTCTGTCACAGGACACTGCCTCACCTGGAGCCCTCCTTTTCTGCTCCCACCTGAGGGACAAGATGTCCTGAGTCTGTCCATGACTCCTCCCCCGCCCAGGAAAACTCTCCCAGAGTTGCTGGTCCCTCTGATCTGGACTGAAAAGTGTTTTCCTCAGTGACACCTCTAGAGGGCAGCACTCAACAGAGTCCCTGGGAAACCTACCAGGTTTCCACTGAGACTACGCATTTTGATGCTATAACTGCTTGGGTGTCCTCCTAGATGCTCCCTCCCTGCTTTTAATCATCTCTTTACTGTGTGCAACCTCACTAGAATGTAAGCTGCCTGAGGACAGGGCCCGTGTCTGTCGTCTTCATCTGTGTGTCCCCAGGACCTAGTAGAGAACCTGACACTTAAAGGTTCTCAACAAAATCACTGCTGAGTGAATGTATTACATCTTCACAGGCAGTTTATTACAATCCATTCCTCCCCAGAATTGCGGTTATGTCTTAACTTTAATTATATTCTAATATTGTATATTTTTTCCTTCTATTATGGAAATTTCTAGCACGTCAAAAATAAATACAAAAGTACCAAGATTTTCCTTGCATCTTTCACCCAGCTTCAATAATTATCCACTCAAGCCAGTCTCCTGTCATCTATATGCCCACCACTCTCCTTCTGTTGTAGTAATTTGAAACAAATCAGAACGATCATAAATTACATCTTTAAATACTTCAATGTGTATCTATAAAACATAAGAATTATTTTAAAAATAACCACAGTACATCATTACACATGGAAAATTAGCAATAATTCTTTAATATGATCTAATACGCAATTATGTCCATGTTTCTAATTGTTGCATAAATGTCACAAATGATATTTTATACTTTGTTTAAACCCAAATCCAGATAAGGCCCACACAGCATGATTACTGTCTTAACTTTATTTAATTGTTTATGCTCCTTGACGACAAGAAATTTTAATAATGTATTAGGTCCAATCTGTTCATCTCTTAATAACTAAATTTTATTTTTAATGCAAAACTATTGGCAGCTCATTTAGTAAGAATAGTTTCCTAGCTTATGTGAGAACGTACTTTCATAGTCAATTTTAGATTCAACTTACAATGACTGAACACAGAACCCACCTCTTCTCCAGCTGCAGCCAGGAGCCACCGGATGGACTCCATTCTGCCTCTCATGTTGAAGTAGTGAAGCTTGGGCTTCCCTGCCATGGTGCAGTCTCCTGGTTTCTCTAGACCTGAATGAGTGAATGAATGAACAACTGAATGAAACCACAGAAGCAAAAATGTACTTTATGATTCGTGGTTGAACGACACCAACGATGCTGAAGAAGGATCTGCCTCCTTCATGGCAGAGTCGGAAGAGTCCCTGGAATGTCTTCCTTGGCTCAAATTCTCACCCTCAGAAGCCAAGCCCAGGAAATAGCACCAAACCACCCTCCAGTCTCCACTGGGTAAAGTCTGGTGGTCTTGGCAGCCTAATAGGTGAGGGTCTGTGGAAAGGATGGAGGCATGGGTATTAGGGGGAGCGGAAGGATTAGAGAACTAATATTTATTGAAAACCTCCCCCCAAGGATCCTGACTGAATGCTAACCCCTTTGGATACATTATATCTTTAATCTTAATAACAGCCCCATGAAATAGTTTTTATTATTGCCATTTTCAGTTAATGAGCCGGAGGCTCAGAGGTGAGTTAAATGACACGTCCACAGTCACACTCCAGGGAATGGTGGACATGGAAATCCACCCCCAGGATAGAGGGAGGGCAGGGCTGGACCCCACAGAGACAGATGCAGGCCCTGGGAGCCTATGAGGGGCCTTGAAACCAGAGCACTTCCCTGACAGCGAGGGGGGAAGAGGGAGCAGAGTTAACGCTGCACTTGTTCAAAGGCTGAAATTAGGGCTCAGACTCGCTTAACTGTAGCTCAACAGATCCTAATTCTTCCCACAGACACAGGATGCTCATTCCTTCTTGTTTTTGGAATTCTACATTCTACCTCTACTTGGTGCATTTTATAATCTAGAAAAAGGGATGTTACTGCATCAACTTTACAGTATATGGAGTAGAACTAACATTTGTTCAATGTCGGTCATACGATGGGTGAGCTCACAAATTTATCTCCATTTAATCCTACAAAAATCACCTGAGGTGGGTCTGTTATCACTCTCCCTTTACAGCTGGGGATACTGAGGTTTCTAGAGTAACTTGCCCAGTGGAGGTGGTGGACCTGCGATTCAAACTCACTTCTATATAACACCTAAGACTAGGCTTCATTTTCTGTAATGTTTCTCAAACTCTGTGTGACAATCGTTCAGTGGATTGTGAAATCCAATAATTTTTAAAATGGAATGGAAGACAATAGAAACTCTCCGAGTGCCCTCTATGGAGACAAGGTTAGGATCATCTCAGGAGTTTCAGCTTCAGTCCTATATGTGTTGCACATGTGGATGTGTGCACGCTCATTTGATCAACTGATGGTGAGAGAGACCTTGCTTGTGTCCAGTCAGCAATATTTGAAAGCCCTTGGTCTATCGCAGGCTGCGTGGGTGGTTGACATAGCAGGGAACTAGAGAAGGAAATTCAACGGTTCCAACAGTGGACACGGCTAGTTCTCTCATGGGTGTGAATGGAAGCACACGGGACTGGTTACAAGCAGGTGTCCCAAAGCCAGCACTTAGGGAGGAACAGTTGCATTTTCCATCCTAATCCCCGGTTCTGTTTAGAAAACATTAAGATTCTTCCTGCAAAATGTTGTTGTTGCAGAGTTTGGGACAAAAATGTACTTCTCTTTACCCAATGGATGTATCTCTCAAAAAGGGTGTGACTTGAATTTTAGATATCAAAATATTTTCAATATCCACATTTTTAACGGGGGACTCAATAGTCTAAGCTTTAGAAAATAAAAAATCCTTTCGAAACATACTTAACCATCTGTTTTGTAATTGGAGATATTGGAGATTGTGCTTTCTCATCATGGGAGGCGGAGGTGCTGGGATTGAGCAGAATGGAGAGGAGACTAAAGCCGGCACTGAGGCGGGAAGTGTGTGCTGTGGACTAGAGTTCACAGAGCCAAGTGACTCACACCTCACACTCAGCTCCTTTCCCTTTCACTGAGGATCGTGTTACCAAGGGAAAGGAACTCTTATCTTAGGTAATATGTTATCATAACTCTCTTCCTCATAGGCAACTTTCCTCACCTCCCCACTAGGAGGTTTCCAAAGGCCTGGTCCAGACTGGGGCAAAGGTTATCCTAAAACTTTGCCTGGTCAGCAGAAAATGAGAACAAGAGAGATTCGATGAATTGTCAAAGGGCACACACGTGTGTTCCTGATTCACACTCAATATCCAGCAAGTGTGTCTGCCCTCGACCACAACCCTGGGAAGTAGCTTCTCACATCCTGTTCTAAAGAGGAGGAAACTGAAGGTCAAAGACGCGCAGCAGATTTCCTAGGCTCACACGCTGTGTCCTCTGATTTCAGGGCCACGTCATTTCAGGTTTCACCCCACCATGGAACACTCAGGCGCTCTCTGTGCTTCTCCCCGAGACTCTTGTTTATTTTTCCCTTTGGAATCCATTAGCCCGCTAACAGTTGAAGGGGAGGGAGAGAGGGAAATAAGGAATTCCTAAGTTCCTTTCTGTTAGCTGATTTTTAGCAGCTTGATAAGAAGAAACTTTGATAAATGCGTGCCTACTGTGAGTAAATTGAGGAGTAGTATAACTACACTTTACCGTAATAGGGGAGTAGGCTTACATTCCTCAAAAGGCATCTAGCCATGATAATCCCAGGAGTGAACTAAAGGAGTGAGGTCTGGGGTCCTAATCACAGCAGGTCTCAGCAGAGAGAAGATTTGGAGCCCAATCCCAGCTCCTTTCCTCAGGAGCATCAGAACCTCGGGCAGGTGGTTGCACCTCTGCACTGCAATTTTCTCTTCTGAAAATAGATTTCTCTCTACTTTTGAGGGCTGTTGAGAAGGTTAAGTGAGATCATGTGCATAAAATTCATTATAGAGATCAGCCGATACAAGCTCCCTCTCGCTCCCAGGTCCTGGAGATGAGTGAGTGGAACACATTGGGTAGCACATGTGTCATCTTTTCTATCCTCTGTGTGTCAATCTATCTGTCTATCTATCTGTCTGTCTATCTTTTGACACATAGAGCCCCAGTAGGAGTAAGATTACACATAAATTATATACAGATACATTTTACGTATATATCCAGAGTGTTTTCAAAAGTCGTATAGGTGTCATTTTATTTGGCTCCCCTGGAAAGCTTAGTGACGTTCACTGATTGCTTAACCTGGATTGCAGGAAGTTTTTGGTGAAGGTTCAGGGTTCTGGCACATCATTAAACACAGCCTTACCGTAACCCCAACCCTGAAGCAGATCCCTGGTTCTGCCCCTGGACCCTGTACCCCATGCGCCTTGCTCCTCAGGCCTGCCCCGCTGCCCTTCCCTCCCTGATCCTGGAACTCTTACTCCTTCCTGTACCTGGGCCCCCTTTGCATCGGTCCAGCCATTGGAACGAGAGACCCACCGCTTCTCTCTCCAGCTCTTCACAGCCCTCGTGCGGGTCTCACTGTTGACACTTGATGAAAATGATCATGTCTCTCCAGCATCCTGTCGCTTACCTGGAGATGACCCATTTCAGTGATCCTTCTCTGACACCTCATTGCTAGTTTACATGTGGATGTATTTTCTTGTTTTTTTTTTTCTTTTCTTGATAAAGATTAGTCCTGAGCTAGCATCTGTGCTAATCTTCCTCTATGTTGCATGTGGGTCACCACCATAGCATGGCTGACGAGTGGCGCATGTCCACAACCGGGAACTGAACCCACAAACCCAGGAGGGAGGGTGCTACACTTGCTGCGTAGAGAGCAGAGACTCCTCTGATGTGGAGTGTTGCGATGCCTCCATGTGCATCTGAATGCTTCTTATCTACCCTCAGTTATTCTGCAACTTATCCTGCTTCGTTTTACTTCCACCGTGTCATCTTAACAGACACGTCAACTGGATATTTAGTTGGAAATACCTTATGGTGGATTGGCATTGGCTGTCATATTTGTATCATGTCCCCAGGATAAAGCTTTTTTGAAAATAGATTTCTGAACAATAGAATAATTCTTCTCTATCCATTTGTATCTCACTCGACTCTGCGACTGCCCCCAGCGCTAGGATGAACTTGACCCCACACTGCGTTCTTTCTACAAGTACAGAGTGAAATGAGAAGAAAAGGTGAGAGTAGAGTGTTGAAGAAATGATGATTTCTTGTAAAACATGTAAACAAACTGTCGTTGTAGATATCTTAAAGGTGTAAAGTTTGCAAATGTGAGGAAATATATATGTTAACACTGCTCTCAAGTACATTGCTTAAAACTAATTAAATGTATTTTCTATGATAAATATTTTTTAACTAAAAAAAAAAAGTCCATGGACAGGACAGCCCCACAACAAGGCGTTGCCTGGCCACAGTGTCCACAGGGCCAGACTGGGAAACCTCCAGCCGCTGTCGGGTTGCCCTGAATTGGCTGAACCCCAGAGAGAGAAGGATACGTGCCCGCGAGCTAATCCAGCGAGTTCTGCTGACCTTTGGACTAATTTATTCCTATTACAATCAGTCTTAATATTGAATTTTCACAGCCAACACAGTATTACAGTATCCCAGCTCACAACCGCTGTGTGCCAACCACTTCTACAGAGAAAGTAACCTCGGCACAAACACTCACACTCTCTCTTGCACTGGATTGTCTAAAATGGTATCATTCTTTCTCCTTCTCCTATCATTAATTTTTCTCGCATCTAGATTCTCATGCCCTAGTGTTCTAAATCCTTCATTTTTACATTTCTGTGAAGATGTTTCCAACAGCAATTGAATAAACAACTCTTGAACTGACCCCTAAGCACAGCAAGAAGGCACAATGTGAGTCTAAAACAGACTTTTCTTGTGCTAAGGACACATTTTAAAGTATTTTTCTGGTGACCTTGATGTGAGGATATGAGGTGACCTAGAGGTGAGGATGTGAGGCAATGTATGAAGATTTATAAAATCAGTACTGACCTTATTAAAGTCTGTCTCCCACGTGGCTCAGCAACTCAGTGCCAACCCCTCAGGTGTTTATAAGCTGTTTGTATAATGGAATAACTCCTCCCTGTGACACAGGTGAAGTCCAGTTAAGGAAAAGCCACTCCTACAGAGTTCAGGGGCCAGGGGTTCCATGCTAGATTAGAAGAATGCTGACAAGACATCCTCTTGTCACAAAGCAATTGGTTAATATGTCCCTTTTCAAGGTTGACAATGAAAAGGTTAAACAAAGTTTCAGGTTGTTTGAACTATCTCTGCCAGTGAGTGGGAAATGGCTTTTTGAAGAAACTTACTGTGAGGTTTTCATGAATTGGAAGCAAGGAGGAAGGCAGATGAGAAACCTCTGCCATGAGCATCAGGGAGCTGATGCCAGTAAGGGGCAAGCGCATCTCTGGAATAATTTTTATATTGGGTCACAGATAGAATACGGGACACCCAATTAAATGTGAATTTCAGACAAACAGTAAATCATTTTTTAGTATGAGTATGTCCTAAACATTGTATGGTACCATCCAGTGTACCCATCCCCCTGCTTCAGCTATTGCCATCAATTTGAACACAGATGTCAGATTATATGTAAGAATTATGTGTAAATGAATATATATGAAATCATTGTTCTCAGCCAGAGTGCCTGGGTGAGGAGTGATTTCTAGCTTTAGCTACACCCAGTGCCAGTGATGAACACTCTCTCAGAAAAGGTGGGCTTTGGTGCCTGGAGTTCTCCTCCCCTTAGTGTGAGGGTCCCCACAGTGGGGGGTGGGGCAGGGAGCAGACAGACACAGGGCTCCCTGACTGAGGCTTCACTTCACTCTGGTCTGTTCTCTACTCACAGCCAGTGTGGATTTCCTCAAGCGCAAATCTGAGTCTCTCCACCTTCTTGATCTCCTTCAGTGACTCCTGTACCTGCAGGGAGGCCTCCTCCCATCCCTCCTCACACCCGCCTCCAGCCCATCACACTCCTGGGCAAGGTGGGGCCCTGGCCTTCCTGCCTGAACACAGTTGCTAGCCCTGCCTGGCAGCTCCTTCCCCCTGGACACTCCACACTTCCCCTCGGGGCTTCCCAGGGAGAGCTGGCCTCTGCTCTGGGATCCCACAGAGCCCCGTGAGCATCTCAGAAACCTGAAGCCACTGTGCCTCCCCCACTGTCCTGTGAGCTCCTGGTGTGGGGACATGGCCCTGTGGTGTCCCCAGGGCTCCCTCACCAACGGTAATAACACCGCACACAACTCCACGCACACCTCAGTGACTTAAGGGTTTGAATCTGGGCTTCGGGAATTCCTCACACTTACCCCCACACTCCCACCTGCCTGACGTCTGTATTCACTCACCCATGTCTTCAGAATATGTTATTCCCATCTCTCAAATGCAATACGTGAACTTTGCTTGGATCCTGATGCAAATAAACCAACTGTAAAAAATATTCAAGGACCTTGGGGGAAATTAGACTGCTGAATATTTACTGAAGTGAAGGAATTATAAAGCTTTGGTGTGATAGGAGAATAGCCTGATTATGTTTAAAAAGGAGTCCTTACCTTTAAGATAACACACTAAGTTTACCAACGTCAGGGTGTCAGCTGGGCTGCCTTCCTCCGGGGGCTCTAGGGGACAATCCTTCCTGCCTCTTCCAGCTTCTGGTGGCTTGTTGCATTCTTTGCTTCCTTGGCTCTCGGCCACGTCACTTCAACCTCTGACTGGGTCTTCACCTCCCCTCACCCTCTGTGTGTCTGTGTCTTCTCTTCTGTTATAAGGATCTGTGTTATCGGATTTAGGGCCCACCAGGATAATACAGAATGATCTCATCTCCAGTTCCTTAACTCAATTACATCTGCAAAGGCCCTTTTTCCAAATATGATCACATCACATGTTCCAGTTATTTAGACATGAACCTATCTTATTAGGAGGCCAGCTTACCACCGCCTACAGGATAGAGATGAAGAAACATTGTTGGCAGTTGCCTAAGCAGGGGATGGACATATTGGTGTTTGTAGCACTATTCTTTGTAGTTTCATGTGTACTAGAATTTTTCCATTTAATAATTTTAAGAAACTAAGTGTTTATTGTGCCCCTAATATGTGCAGGGCCTGTGCCAGACTTACAGGACTTGACTGAAAACAAGATGAAGACCCTACTCCCAGGAGCTCAAGGTCTGTCGGGAAACTGATATTAAGCATGAGGTGTCAAAATAATGTAAGAAAGGACATAATAGTGGAAACACAATCATAGCTCTGGTAGAGTATTGTAATTAGAGCAAAGAGCATGTGCAAAGGCCCAGAGGCTAGGAAGGCTGATCTGAGTGTGGCAGAGACAAGAGTATACACATAGGGTTGCCAGATCTAGCAAATAAATAGAGGATACCCAATGAATTATAAGTTTCAGATAACCAATAGATAATTTTTTAGTGTTTGTGTTTCATACAAGTTTAGAACATACTTATACTAAAAATTATTTACTATTTATCTGAAATTCACATTTAATTGGCTGTCCTGTATTTTATCTGTGACCCAATATAAAAAGTATTCCAGAGAGGGCCGGCCCCGTGGCGTAGAGGTTAAGTGCGCGTGCTCCGCTGCTGGTGGCCCGGGTTTGGATCACGGGTGCTCACCGATGCACCACTTGTCAGGCCATGCTGTGGCGGCCTCCCATATAAAGTAGAGGAAGATGGGCACAGATGATAGCCCAGGGCCAGTCTTCCTCAGCAAAAAGAGGAGGATTTTCATGGATGTTAGCTCAGGGCTGATCTTCCTCTCCCCCAAAAATAAAGTATTCCAGAGACCCACTTGCCCCTTACTGACATCAGCTCCCTGCTGTGCTCGCGGCAGAGGTTTCTCATCTTCCTTCGTCCTTGTATGCAATTCATGAAAACGTCACAGTAAC
The DNA here is from genome assembly GCF_057802395.1 of Ceratotherium simum simum. Classification (NCBI taxonomy): domain Eukaryota; kingdom Metazoa; phylum Chordata; class Mammalia; order Perissodactyla; family Rhinocerotidae; genus Ceratotherium; species Ceratotherium simum. The sequence goes on from NC_141912.1 coordinate 52,118,349, forward strand.
TTTCTTTGAAGCCATACCCCACTGACTGGCAGACAGAGTCCAAACATCCTGAAATATTTTGTTTAATCTTTTAATTGCCAACATTCAAAAGGAACATATTAACCATTTCTTTTGTGATAAAGGACGACTTATCAGTTTTCTTCTAACCTAGCATGGAACCCTTGGTCCCTGAACTCTGTAGGAGTGGCTTTGCAAACAGAAGGGGTGGGGCTCCCTAAGAAGTTCTTACAACTCCCTCAGGGCCGGGAAGCGCTGGAGGTCTCTGAGTGTTTGTTACAGGACCCTCCCCAGTGTCTGGTGGCGCCTTCTCTGCTTGCTCCTGCTTTTCCCCACCAGGACTGAGCTGTAGCAGCTCAGGCTCCTCCAGCCCTCAGAGCAAGGACCCTGAACACGTGAGAGGAAGGAGGAGAAACACGCCCAGCAGTACACTTGAGGTCTTTTCTCTGACGGATTGACAAGGTGATGTCCTAACACTGTTGTAGATCAGATAACAAGATGGCGTTGAGTTAGTTGGAAGGCCAGGGGAGCCTGTGAGGAGGGAGAGAAAGAGCGAGGGCCAGCAGCAGTGGGGTGGGGAACACAGGGCCCCCTGCACACACTCTCCAGTGGGGGGATTTGAGGAGCGTACAAAACAAAAATTTTTCCCTCTGGAGAAATCTCTCTTAGTACTGGTCTTAATGCCAGGAACCCATAGACTTATTTTGGGAACTGCCCAACTGAGATGGTAACCAGCTGGTGGTCCTGTTGCAACTTCTTCCTCAAATGTCCATGAAGAGAAATTACTGCAGAAAATACAGGGAACTACTTGGTATCTGGATAGGAAATAAAAAGATAAATGACATAACAGGTTAAAAAGCAAAAGGCAGATTGATAAGAAAAAGGATTGTAGGAAGCTAAAAAAAATGCTATTTCCTTTGATATGTTCCAACGTAATAATTTTTTGTTTCCTTTTATATTTCATTCATTTCAACAAACAGTTTTTCATCCCCAAAGTGTGATCCATAAAACACTTCACTCTACTTTTCCTTTTCTTCCTTCAAAAGATGGGGGTGCGATGTTCCACAAGCACCAATGGTCAAAATTGATGGGATGAAGCTGGCGCAGAGCAGAGCCATTCTCAGCTACATTCCCTCCAAATACAACCTCTATGGGAAAGACACAAAGGAGAGAGCCCTGTGCTGTATTTTTCCTGCTCTTTCATCAACAGTTAATAGGAACAATTTAGGTTCTTCTCTGAGGGACAAAGACTGTGTCAGAGAGATCATAACCCCCAGCAGTGTGGCCTTGGTGGTATAGACTGAGGTCCAGTACAGCAGAGACCTCGGAGGGTGAGGGACAGGAAACCTGCAGTGGACTCAAGCAAGTGGGGTTATAGAAGAGAATGTGGCCCATGGATAGGGCGCAGTGACAGAGATCTCTAAACCCTGATGAACTAAGAAGCCAGGAGGATGGTGGAGTCATGACTCTAGGTGCTCAGGCCTCTAGGAGCGGGACACCAGCCCACAGCTAGAGACAAGGGACAAAATGGTTGAGCGTCTAGAGAATAAGGCTGGGGAAGAGAAGGACCCAAATGAGCTGATTCTCATATTCCAGAATTTACCAGAATGATGACTGGGAAACTAACTTATCACCCAGTTATATGTACGGGCCGTTCGACTAGGGTTAACAGAGGTGGAACTCACAATACTAGGGTTATATCAAGCATTTTGATACAGGACTGAAGCATTAGATTTGTTCAATACATTCATATCTGGTGGAGTCTCCTCCCTGTTGTGACGGAATCACATGATTAAAATTAAAACCATGTAAGGAACTATTGGCATTTATTCAAAAAGTTAAACATAGAGTTACCATATAACTCAGCAATTCTGCTACTAGGTATATACCCAAGAGAATGGAAAATACAGCCACACTAACACTGGTACACAAATGTTCATTACAGTGTTGTTCATAATATTCAAAAAGTGGAAACAGTACAAATGTTTATCAAATGACAAATGGATGAACAGAGGGTGGTATATCTATACAACGAAATATTATTTTTCCATGAAAAGAAATGAAGTCCTGATGAAGGCTACAACACGGATGAACCTTGACACATCATGTTACATAAAAGAAACCAGATACAAATGGCACATATTGCATGATTTCATTTGTATGAAACTTCCAGAACATTCATATCCATAGAAAGAGAAAGTAGTTTAGTGGTTCCCTGGGGCTGGAGGGAAGGAAGAGTGTTGAATACCTGTGAAAGCATATAGCAGTTCATTTGAGAGGGATGAAAATATTCTGGAGTTAGAGGGTGGTGATTGTCAGAATTCTGTAACTTTACTAAAAATCACAAAATTGTACACTGGAAAAGGGTGACGTTAGGGTAGGTGAATTATATGTCAATAAAGCTTTTATTTTATTTTTTATTTTTTGGTGAGGAGGATTAACCCTGAGCTAACATCCATTGCCAATCCTCCTCTTTTTGCTGAGGAAGATTGGCCCTGGGCTAACATCCGTGCCCATCTTCCTCCACTTTATATGGGACGCCGCCACAGCATGGCTTGACAGCGGTGCGTCAGTCTGCGCCCGTGATCCAAACCGGCGAATCCCGGGCCACCGAAGAGGAGCATGCTCACTTACCTGCTACGCCAGTGGGACGGCCCTAAGCTTTTATTTTTGCCTCTTATAGGAAGTTCTATTTGGAATATTAAAAAAAAATCACTTGAGTTACTCACTGGTTGGAACTGTACAAAGAATTCCACCCTCAGGGGATATTTTAGTGGGGTTCCAAGGAATGTAAACGTGGCCAGTGTTGGGCCATGGTACATAGAGAGGGGTGTGGAACCACGTTCTATGGGAAACCACTGGAAGAACTGCCAACATTGGGCATTAAGTGGGCCTGGGTGGTGTAACAGAATGAGAGGGAGAGGGCTGTGACTGAGAGGGCTGTGCCAGGGACTCTCTCTGGAGGTGACGTAGGTGGCAGGTCTTTGGCCATGTGAATCACACTGAGTTTGTGCACAGAACAAACCCCAGCAGAGATGGCAAACCCCAGCTCAGTGGTTACTTGCAGTGATTTCACCAATGTCTCTCATGCCTGTGACTCGGGGCTGGTCACCTATGCTCTCGGTCCTTATATTTGGTCAGGTGTGTAACAAAAGTTTTAGACATACATTTACCTCAAGAGCTTGTTCTAGAATGAAATGTGAAAATTAATAAAAATCATAGGTGAATGACTGGTCTATAAAAATGCACCCAATGGAAGTAAATTCCTTTGCCACCTCCTGATGCCCCATTCTTTTACATTTTTAAAATTTTATTGAGGTCATAATATTTTATAATATTGTGAAACTTCAGGTGTACATCATTAATCAGCCACCATATATATGTGCTCCTTTACCCCTTTTGCCCACCCCTTGCCCCCTTCCCCTCTGATATTCACTAATCTGTTCTCTTTGTCCATGTGTTAGTTTATCTTCCACATATGAGTGAAATCATGTGGTGTTTGTCTTTCTCTGTCTGGCTTATTTTGCTTAACATAATACCCTAAAGGTCCATCCATGTTGTTGCAAATGAGATGATTTTGTCTTTTTTTATGGCTGAGTAGTATTCCACTGTATGTTTATACCACATCTTCTTTATCCATTCATTAGCTGACGGGCACTTGGGTTGCTTCCCTGCCTTGACTATTGTGAATAATGCTGCAATGAACATAGGGGTGCATAAGTCTCTTTGAATTGTTGATTTCAAATTCTTTGGATAAATATTCAGTAGTGGGATAGCTGTGTCGTATGGCATTTCTATTTTTAATTATTTAAGAAATCTCCATGGTGTTTTCCATAGTGGCTGCACCAGTTTGCATTCCCACCAGCAGTGTATGAGGGTTCCCTTTGCTCCACATCCTTTCTGACATTTGTTCTTTTTTGTTGGTGATTATAGCCATTCTAACAGGTGTAAGGTGATACCTCATTGTAGTTTTGATTTGCATTTCTCCAATGATTAGTGATGTTGAACATCTTTTCTTGTGCCTGTTGGCCATCTGTATGTCTTCTTTGGAAAAATGTCAGTTCATATTCTCTGCCCATGTTTTGATCGGGTTGTTTGTTTTTTTATTGTTGAGTTGTATGAGTTCTTTATATATTGTAGAGATTAACCCCTTGTTGGATATGTGTTTTGCAAATATTTTCTCCCAGTTGGTGGGTTGTCTTTTCCTTTTGTTCCTTGTTTCCTTTGCCTTGCAGAAGCTCTTTAGTCTGATGCAGTCCCATTTGTTTATTTTTTCATTTCCCTTGCATGAGTAGACATGGTATTCAAAAAGATGCTGCTAAGACCTATGTCAAAGAGTGTACTGCCTATATTTTCTTCTAGGAGTTTATGGTTTCACACCTTACCTTCAAGTCTTTAATACATTTTGAGTTAATTTTTGTGTATGGCATAAGATAATGGTCTATTTTCATTCTTTTGCATGTGGCTGTCCAATTTTCCCAACACCATTTATTGAACAGACTTTCCTTTCTCCATTGTATGTTTTTGGCTCCATTGTTGAAGATTAGCTGTCCGTAGATGTGTGGTTTTATTTATGGGCTTTCAATTCTGTTCCATTGATCTGTGTGTCTGCTTTTTGTACCAGTACCATGCTGTTCTGATTTCTCTCGCTTTGTAGTATATTTTGAAGTCAGAGATTGTGATGCCTCCAGTTTTGTTCTTTTTTCTCAGGATTTCTTTAGCTATTCGGGGTCTTTTGCTGTTCCATATGAATTTTAGGATTCTTCGTTCTATTTCCATGAGGAATGTCATGGGGATTCTGATTGAGAGTGCATTGAATCTATAGATTGCTTTAGGTAATATGGACATTTTAACTATGTTTATTCTTCTAATCCATGTGCATGGAATATTTTTCCATTTCTTTGTATCATCATTGGTTTCTTTCAATAATGTTTTATAGTTTTCATTGTATAGTCTTTCACCTTATTGGCTAAATGTATTCCTAGATATTTTACTCGTTTTGTTGCAACTGTAAATGGGATTGTATTCTTGAGACACTGTGCACAACTCCACGCACACTTTGATGACCTAAGGGTTCCAGTCTGGGCTTTGGGAACTCCTCACAATTCCCTCCACACTCTCATCTGCCTGACATCTATATTCATTCAGCCACGTCTTCAAAATGTATTTATTCCTATCACTCAATTGCAATGTGTGGACCTTGCGTGAATCCTGATGAAAATAAACCACCTAAGGAAATCATCACGAGACACTGTGGGAAATTAGAATGTGGAATATTTAATGAAATGAAGGAATTATAAAACTTTAGTGTGATAAGAGAATAGTCTGCTTCTGTTTAGAAAAAGAGTCTTAACATTTTAGAGATTAACATACTAAGTTTTTGATAGATGAAGTGATATGCTGTCTATGATTTCCTTCAAAATAATCCAGTGGTAGTGGGGGAAGTAGGTGGTTCTATATTAGTTTTTTGTGGTTTCTATATCAAATTACTACAAACTGGGTGGCATAAAATAACAGAATGTATCCTGTCACACTTTTGAAGGCCGGAAGTCCAAAGTCAAGGTGTCAGCTGGGCTGCACTGCCTCTGGGGGCTCTAGGAGAGAATCCTCCCTGCCTCTTCCAGCCCTGGTGGCTTTTTGCATTCTCTGCTTCCTTGGATCTTGGCCACGTCACTTCAACCTCTGATTCCATTTTCACCTCCTCTCCCCCTCTGCGTGTCTGGGTCTTCTCTAAGGATACGTGTTCTTGGATTTGGGGTCCACCAGGATAATCCAGAATGATCTCATCTCAAGCTCCTTAACTTAGTTACATCTGCAAAGACCCTTTTTCCAAATAAGGTCACAGAACAGGTTCTAGGTATTTGGACATGGACCTGTGTTTTTAGGAGGCCACCTTACCACCCCCTACTAGGTATAGGTGAAGAAACATTGTTGGCAATAGCTGAAACAGGGGGATGGGTACACTGGATGGTACCACACAACATTTAGGACATACTTATGCTAATAAAATATTTACCGTATGTCTGAAATTCACATTTAATTGGCTGTCCTGTATTCTATCTGTGACCCAGTATAAAAAGTATTCCAGAGACCTGCTTGCCCGTTACTATCATCAGCTCCCTGCTATGCTCATGGCAGTGGTTTCTTATCTGCCTTTGTCCTTGCATCCAATTCATGAAAACCTCACAGTAAGTTTCTTCAAAAGCCATTCCCCACTGCCTGGCAGAGACAGTCCAAACATGCTGAAAGTTTTTGTTTAATCGTTTCATTGTCAACCTTGGAAGGAACATATTAATCAACTGTTTTGTCATAAGAGGATGACTGGTCATTTTTCTTCTAATCTAGCATAGAACCCCTGGTCCTGAACTCTGTAGGAGTGGCTTTTCCTTAACTGGACTTCACCTGTGTCACAGGGAGGAGTTATTCCATTATACAAACAGCTTATAAACACCTGAGGGGTTGGCGTTGAGTTGCTGAGCCACGTGGGAGACAGACTCCCACGTGGGAGTCAGTACTGATAAGGTCAGTACTGATTTTATAAATAGTCAGTAATAAGGTCAGTACTGATTTTATAAATCTTCATACATTGCCTTGCATCCTCACCTCTAGCTCACCAGAAAAATACTTTAGAATGTATCCTTAGCACAAGAAAAGTCTGTTTTAGACTCACATCATGCCTTCTTGCTGTGCTTAGTGGTCGGTTCAAGAGGTGTTTATTCAATTGCTGTTGGAAACATCTTTACAGAAATGTAAAAATGAAGGATTTAGAAAATTAGGTCATGAGAATTTAGATATGAAAAAAATTAATGATAGGAGGAGAAAAAAGAATGATACCATTTTAGAGAATCTGAGAAACTGACCAGTGTGGGTGTTTGTGCCCAGGTTACTCTCTCTGTGGAAGTATTGCACACTTAACAGTTCTGAATTGTGATACTGTAATACTATGTCGGCAGTGAAAATTCAAATATAAGATTGATTGTAATAGAAATAAGTTAGTCTGAAAGTCAGCAGAACTCGATTCTAGTTCAGCCTTTGCTGGATTATCTCGCTGGCAAGTCTCCTTCTCTCTCTGGGGTTCAGCCAACTCAGGGCAACCCGACAGCCGCTGGAGGTTTCCCAGTTTGGCCCTGTGGACACTGTGGCCAGGCAATGCCTTGTTGTGGAGCTGTCCTGTGTGTTCTCCTTTTTTTTAGTTAAAAAATATCTATTGTAGAAATGTACATTTAATTAGTTTTAATGAATGTACTTCAGAAGAATGTTAACATATTTTTTCCTCAAATTTACAAACTTTACACCTTTAAGATATCTACAATGATAGTTTGTTTACAAGTTTACAAGAAATCATCATTTCATCAATACTCTACTCTCACTTTTTCTTCTCATTTCAGTTGCCCTTGTAGAAAGAACACAGTGTGGGGTCCAGCTCATCCTAGTGCTGGTGGCAGCTGCAGAGTCGAGTGAGAGGTGCAAATGCACAGAGATTACTCTAGTTCTCAAAAAAACTTTATCCTGGAAAGATGACACAGATATAAGAGCCAACCCCCACCATAAGATATTTCCAGTAAATATCCAATCACTGTGTCTGTTAGGATTACATGGTGGATGAAAAACGAAGCTGGATAAAATGCAGAATGACTGAGGGTGGATAAGAAGGAGTCAGATGTACATCGAGGCATTGCCCCACTCCATGTCAGAGGCATCTCTGCTCTCTACCCACCTGATGTAGCACCCTCCCTCCTGATTTTGACAACCAAAAATGTCTCCAGACCTTGCCAAGTGTCCTCTGGGGCAGGAGGGGCAAAATCATCCCCTGTTAAGACATGACCTCTCAAACTCCCCAACTCCCGAAGTCTCAATGGGAAAACTAGAGAATCACAGGAGCACAGAATGAGATTTTACAAAGCACAGAATTCACCCAGCTAGAATGGACAAGTCATTCAGTCAGAATGTAACAGTCAACCATGCTCTGTGTACTAACATTGGGGGGAAAAGGAACAGTCTTATACCAGAGAGACAGAGAGGTTCAGCGAGATCATGTGAAAATCCTGGCGCTGTCCAAACATAATAGAAGTCACAGTACAGTACAGGTACAAACTACAGTACCTGTGGGGGAAGACATTGAAATGGCAGTGAGGAAAAGCACTAGGCAGGATGCTACCGAGAGCAAGGTTGTCAGGGCTGAGGCGGCGTCCTCATTTGAAGGGGAGGAAGGCAGCCACGTGGGGTAGAGAGGCACAGAGCGTGGGGACTGGGTGCTGCCCGGGAGGCAGGAGCGCCCTGGGCCGCGGAGCAGCGCCCTCAGCTTCCTCAGCCTGGCAGCTCCTCACCTCGCGCTGACTTGCTTGGCTGAGAGAATCGTGATTCTGGGGTTGGAACCACTCAAGGTGAAGTCCCTGCTGAGCCCTTTGTGCTCTGTCTGTTGCCCACAAACCTGTTTTTCTGACCAGAGCCAAAGCCCTTTAGGTCAGGGACCAGATCAGGCTCGGATCCTGTTCCCGACCACCCATCATTTCTTAGCACTGGAAACTGCTCCAGGAGTGTTAGTTGAGGAAGTCTGAAGGAAACTTTTTAAAAGAAGGAAATACAGGGACCTGCCCTGTGGTGTAGTGGTTGAGTTCCATGTGCTCCGCTTTGGTGGTGGGGGTTTGCGGCTTCGGGTCCCAGCGTGTGGATCTGCACCACGCGTCAGCCATGCTATGGTGGTGACCTACATACAACAGAGAGGAAGATTAGCACAGATATTAGCTCAGGGCAAATCCTCCTCAGGCAAAAATAAATAAATAACTAAAAAGAGCAAGATTGTCAAGTGATGTTAGCATGTTAGCTCACAGCGACTCTTCCTCAGCAAAGAAAAAAGAAGGAAATATATCTACACATAAACCAGCAATGAGGTGTCAGAAAAGGATCAGTGAAATGGGTCGTTGCCGGGTAAGCGAGAGGATGCTGGAGAGACGTGACCATTTTCATCAAGTGTCGACAGTGAGACCCGCACAAGGGCTGTGAAGAGCTGGAGAGAGAAGCCATGGGTCTCCCGTTCCAATGACTGGACCCATGCAAAGGGGGCCCGGGCACAGGAAGGAGCCCAGAGTGCCCGGATCAGGGAGGGAGTGGCATTGGGGGCGGGCCTGAGGAGAAAGACACATGGGGTGCAGGGTCCAGGGGCTGAACCAGGGATCTGCTGCAGTGTTGGGGTTACACAAAGTTGTGTTGAGTGACGTGCCAGAACCCTGAACATTCACCAAAAGCTTCCTGCAATCCAGGTAAGTAATCAGTAAACATCACCAATCTTTCCACAGGAGTTAAATAAAATGAGCCTTTACACGAAGTTTGAAAAAAGTCTGGAGACTTATATATACACTATATGTAACCTTATTCCTACTGGTGATCCATGGGTCAAGAGATAGACAGACAGACAGACAGATAGATAGATGGATAGACAGAGAGATAGAGAGATAGATAAACAGATTGACAGACAGACAGAGAAAGAAGACACGTGTGTTACCCAGTATGTTCAACTGTCTCGTCTCCCAGGACCTGGGAGCAGGCGGGAGCTTGCATTTGCTGATCCCTACGATGAATTTTATGTACGTTATCTCATTTGACTTTCTCAACAGCCCTCAAAAGTAGGGATAACCCTATTTTCAGAAGAGAAAATTGCAGTGCAGAGATGCAACAACCTGCCTGAGGTTCTGATTCTTGTGAGGAAAGGAGCTGGGATTTTGCTGGAAGTCTCTCTTGTCTCTCATGAGACACACTGTGTTTAGGACCCCTAGACCTCACACCTTCAGTTTATTCCTTGAATTATCATAGGATATATGCCTTTAGAGAAATATGAGTCTACACACTTATTGAAGTCAAATATAGTTGTACTTGTAGTCCTCAATTAACTCAGTAAATTTTTAGGATGTCAAAATAAAGCAAGGCACGATTTACCAATGTTTCTTCTTATCAAGCCCCTAAAAATCAGCTAACAGAAAGGAACTCTGGAATTCCCTGTTTCCTTCTCTTCCTCCCCTTCAACCGATAGTGGGCTAATGGATTCCAAACGTCAATAGACAGACCAGGGTTTGAATCCCAGTCTTCCCCTTTACTTGCTAAGAAGTTACTTAACCTTTGAACTTCACTTTCTTTACCTGGGAAATAGGAATGATCATACCCCATAGTATTAATGTGAGCATTAAGTGGGATAATGTTCTCAAAGGGCTCAGCAAGTGACAGGCAGAGAGTAAGCATCCAGTAAGCGGCATTATTGCTATGATGTAGGACAAAGCCTCCATCTACAGGGGTGTTTACGTCCCAAAGTGATAACCTCTCTTTATGGTGATGCTGGCCTGGCCGATTGTGTTTTCTCAATGTTGTGTAGGATGGATCAGCCTTGATGATGTTCTCAGTAAAGACCCCGAGTCAGAGTGAGAGCATGTGGTCAGTCTGGGCGCAGAGGAAAGAAGTTTTAAATTTTTGCTGAGTGAATGTCTTTGAGGTGTTTCCTGATGTACAGAGCCTTTTCTGGTAATTAATCTAAACCAAGAATGATGATAACTATTACCCAATTCTTTTCTCATAACAGCTATGATTTATTGAGCCTTTGTTATAGAGAAGACACCAAGTAGACAACTTTGTGGCACCTGCTGTTTTCACAAAGATGTCCCTTCTACAAGAACTACCCCATCTCCCCCTCTCTCTGCATCGGGGGGGAGGTCCTGACAACCATGGTTCTGCTACAGAACCCCACCCCCCAGCCGTGACTGAATTGACCAAGTCCGTGGAGTCTCCTGACTCAAATGAACCCCAATCGATCTTCATCCTAGGAATTTAGTGTTGAGACTGAGGCAGCTCTGTGTGTGACTGGAGTGAAACAAAGACCCTCAGGGATTGTGGGACAGCTATATACGTGTATATATTTTGTGTGTGAAGAAGATTAGCCCTAAGCTAACATCTGTTGTCAATCCTCCTCTTTTTGCTGAGGAAGATTGGCCTTGGGCTAACATCCATGCCCATCTTCCTCTACTTTTATACGTGGGACGCTGCCATAGCATGGCTTAATAAGCGGTGCGTAGGTCCACACCAGGATCTGAACCTTCAAACCCCGGGCTGCCGAAGCAGAGCATGCCAACTTTACCACAACGTGACTGGGCCGGCCCCAGTGGGACAGCCATATTTTGTCACATAGAGTGAGGTACAGATAGACTAACCGGTAAAGAGATCAAAACAAAGCCAGTTGGTGGAGATAAGTGAAGAGATTGAAAGAGAGTACTGAGAAATGTGATTTCAGTATGTTATTGTGTTGAATTGGGAAAAACCTGAGGCATCAGCTCTTCCTCTGATCTGGAAAACAGGTTGTTCTTCATGGTGTCTGCCAGCGCCTGCACATGAAAAAGGAACAGATCCCACTCATTCATCAATTGAATTGCTGTGTTCCCTTCTGCAAGGTCTCCCTCCACGTCTGAGTACCTGCTCCCTAAATAGTGTTTGACACACAATAGTGTGTGCACCATCTGGGCTGATTCCTCTCCCCACCCACCTACTGCTCCTGTATTGTTATAGTCCCAGCATCTCCAAGTCCCGAGGCTACCTAAAGTATGAAAATTATATTGTTTTTCAAATCTGTTTTTTAATTATTCTTTTCTCTCTTTCAAGAATTGAAACCCATCTCTTTTTGTAAGAGGCACAAAAAACACCTCACTCACATATAACATGGCATACCGGTGAGGTGGGATAATGTTTTGAGACAACCAAGGATTCCGTACACTGTACCTCCATCCTATTCACCATATTTCCTTTACTTATCATCTCTCAGTTAATTCTGAGTTCAGTGAAAGGCAGAGAAACAAGGATGCCGAGACTTTGGAGTTGCAAAAGCCAGGATTTTGAGTTTAAAAGAGCGTAATGTATATGCCATATTCTGATTATCTATTGCTGCATAACACATTATCCCAAAACTTAGCAGCTTAAAACAATCTTTTAATCTTGCGGTTTGGGAACCGGGAAGGGCTCAACGGAGTGCTTCTTTTTAGGGGTCTTTCATTCTGTCTCAATCAGATGTTGTCTCAACTAAAAGCTTGACTGGGCTGAGAGTCCAAGATGGTTCCCGCACGCCACTGGCAGTTGATGCAACTGTTGGTAAGAGCTCAGCAGGGCTCTTGACTAAGGTACCCACCCATGTCCTCTCCGTGTTGCTTGGGCTTCTCACATCATGGTGGCTGGGCTTTGAGAGAAAGCATCTGGAGAATAAGTGTTCTGAGACCAAAGCAGAAGCTTCAAGACTTCTGATCTAGCCTCAAAAATCACACAGTATTATTGTAACCATATTCTATAGGTCTCAAGTGAGTCACTGAGGTCAGCCCAGATCCAAGGGGAGGGGAATTAGACCCCATCTCTCTTTGGAAGAAAGACCAAAGAGAAAGGCCACCATCTTTAATCCAACATGTGCCACAAACGAGTGATTTAGAAGAATTGGGGAAGAGCCCAGTTACTCTCTAGAACTGAGGTAGAGGCAGCGAGTAGGAGTGGGAAGGAAGAGAAGTTAGACACTGAAGTATCCATGACAGGAAACCCCTTTTTTATTTTTTTATCACATCAGCCCAAAGGCTGGAGGAGGCAGGTTGAGAAATGCCAGAATCCCAATATGGTTTAGGATACCTGGGAACCTAGGAAACTTTCGCCTTGCTTGTAGGCAAACCCAGAATGACTCAAAAGCATTGAGTAGAAATGTCTGAGTGCTGTGTATAACTAACTGGTGGGTTTGAGAGAGCCTCAGATTCTCCACATCCCAGCAAGGCAAGAGAAGAACCAGCCTTTTCCAAGCACATTTCCAAATTCAGAAGACCTTGTGGTGTTAACGAAGGGGGCAGTGATCTGTAACCCGATCGCCGCGAGACTAGAGGGGATTGAGGGTGTCTCGGCAGTCTCCTGTGTGGACAGATGCCTGGTAAGGACAGGATGGCCCTCTCGCTGGTGCCCAGGGACTCTGTAAGCCTATGGGACTTAGATACAACCATAAAGAAAATATGGGGTATGTGTTGGGGAGGAGACTAGAACTGTCTGAGATTTAGTTTGTGCCCCTCGTGGACTGGGGCTCAAAATAGAAATTAAGCTCTGTCATAGAAATATAAAGAAAGTCTTGCACACTGGAATTTGTGTACTGATTCATCCCAATCGGTACAGATAACATAATGTTCCCCTTTTAGAGTGTACATTGCTTAGAGTCAATTTTAATGAATAGAATAATATTAATTATCAAAAGAAAATAAATGGTACAACAGATGCATTTACATTACAGGGAATAGAGGGAACATTATCTTGTTTGTATTCAAAAGTCTGTACTTCCCAATAATTTCTAAGGCTCTGAGAGACAGATGTCAAAGTTTTAGAATCGCAGAAAGATGGCCTGGATAGGATTTATTCTGAATCCCAAGACTGGCAATGTTTTAATATTTCATAAAAGCAAAAGTGCATCCTGAATGCAATTGTCTAAATCAGTTGCCTGGGTTAATATTCCAAGTCAAAATGTGTCGACGTTGTATTCTATTGGTGTGTTTATCTCCTAAAAGAGAATGAAGCTAGATTATAGGTGGGTCACCTCTGAAAAGACATCATCATTCCATTACTATTTGAAGAACATATGATTATATAAAAGTACAAATGAAAATTAAAGTACTCTAATTTATCTTAAACTTGACTTCATTAAGCAATTAACCAAAAACACCTGTAAAGAATTCAAATAAACTCAAAATGAAAATTTCAAGCATGGGAAACAGGTTGCTAATTTATTCAGAAATATACTTGTCTGTTAAAGAGAAAGTACCGACTTCCTCAGACAAATGACAGAAACAGAACTCCGAGTAACAACTCTTAACAGAACATCTTCTTCTACCAGCTTTTTCCACTTCCCTTTCCTTTTGTAACTGCTTGCAAATTTATCTGTTACTTGAGTCAAGGGAAATCACAGCAAGACAGCTCAATAGAGTCTAAGAACATTGATGACAGTTTTCCCCTCCTACTGACAGAAAAGGAGGGATTAGAAGCAATTATTGTACATCGATTTCATTCTGGCCAGGAGAACTTCAGCAGGCAGCAAACCAGCTGAGTAGGTAATTTCACAGCTCTTGAGCTTGCCTCACCTCTGAAGTAAAAAAAATCAAAGGAAATAATCCATCGTCTAAAGTATGTAAGAGTAAAAGGAATGAAATAGACCCGTAACTGCATACCTTTTTTTTTTAATCGTCAGCCCAATATTCTGGAATTTTATCTCCAATCATCTCAGCATCATGCCTCCATTCTGCTTTGTCTACTCAATCTGCGTTTTAGTATTGTGGGTTCTCAGGTAATTTAAGAGAAAGAATATGGATTTTCCCCTCTATTCAAGTCAATCTAGTAACCTAACACATAGTGCATTTTGATGCGTCCTTGGGTATTGCACACATATTTCCTGGTTTATGGAAAATCTTTATGTCCTGCTTATGACATAAAATGAGGTTCACTTTGCTCTCATGAAGATGCCGTCCTGACACACGTCTGTCTGGTTTGGAAGGTCTGTACTTCAGTTTCCTCACAGGAGGATCGCTTGGTACTGGGAACCAAATTGTTACTAACAGTGGAAAATGAGTCTTTGTAAAATAATCAGATGATAGCTAGGTAAGCAAACAAGTTTATTTAAACTATATTAGAAAAAAACTTTAAGCAAAATCCACTCTTTCTTTAAGAAATCTCAGTCATATTTATAACTTACTCCAATGTTTTAAAATTGTCAATCTTAAAACGTGGAACTTCTCAATTAAGTGCAATTCAGCCCTCAGGGTTTAGTCCATGTCTCTTCACGTATGTGTGTGCACATGGAGCAGATGTGTGAATGCATAAGTACCTTCTTGTACTGGAAGCTTTGTTTCAAGAAGGCTTAGCATAAAAATATTAATTTATAAAAGACAATATTAGAGGCAATTATTCCCACCATTACAGGTCTGCTTTTGGTTTCAAAATAATTTGGTGAGTTTAGGTAGGAAGCTCCCTGATATATTTAAATACTTTTGTTAACAGATTTGGATCCACACTTACTTCTCAGTGAGTCACACCTGGCAAATACTGGTCTCAGGTAAAGTTATGTGTTGGATCCTGTCCTGTTTATGTCAGTACATTGTAATTCATTTGTTTTACAAATTTTATAAATTACACCAACACGCTTATCCACAAAACTCTAGAAAGTAATTTAATTTAGTTTGGTAAATCCACACACTGTGACTGGTTTTCCGTTTTTTCTTCATCTTTTTTTGTTGCAGAAGCAGATGTGTTTTTCTTCTTTGGTTCAAGTTATGC
Organism: Ceratotherium simum simum; assembly: GCF_057802395.1. Lineage (NCBI taxonomy): Eukaryota > Metazoa > Chordata > Mammalia > Perissodactyla > Rhinocerotidae > Ceratotherium > Ceratotherium simum. The sequence goes on from NC_141912.1 coordinate 52,133,655, forward strand.
TTTCAAATAGCTACAGTGTGAAACTATACCTCCCAAATACTATATCATCGGGCAAAATCCTATGGAAGAAAGCCAGATGTTGGTTTCCCATTTCATCTAGAATAAAATCCAAATGCTTCACAGGACATGAAGGAATGTGTCATCTGCCATCTGTAGCCTCTTCTCAGGCAACACCGCCATCCCCACTCTCCAGCCAGGCCTCCTTTCACTTGGGGTCCACGAAGACACTGAGCACTTTACCACTTCAAGGCTTTGAAAATGCTGGTTCCTCTGTCTGGACTCCTCTTGCCCATCTCCTTGTGTGCCTGGTTTCTTCTTGCTTTTTGTGCCTCATCTTACATGTCACCTCCCCAGAGTGGCCTTTCCTCACCATCTAAAGTAGAGCTCTCCTTGGAAAAGGGCAGAAACTTTCAGCTATAAGATAAATGGGGTCTGAGGATCTGATGTATAACATGGTGCCTCTAGTTGATAACACTGTCTTGTGTAATTGAAACTTGCTAAGAGAGTAGAACTTAAATGTTCTCACCAAAAAAAGAAAAAAAAGTAAATATGTGGGGTGACGGATGTGTTAATTAACTCGATGGGGGCAATACTTTCACAATATATACGTATATCAAACATCACGTTGTACACTAAAAATATCTTATGATTTAATTTGTCAATTATATCTCAATAAAGAAGGAGAAAAATTAAAAAATGAAGTAGAGCTCTCCCCTCACCTCCCCCATCCACTCTGTTACAGTCCCTGTTTAATTTTCTTCACATCCTTATCACAGGCTATGATTGTGACATTTATTTATTTTTCTGTTTGTGGTCTTTCTCCTCCCACTGAAATGTCAATTCCTTGAGGTCAAAGGCCTTTGTTCATCTTGTTCAGCAATGTATCTCCACACCCAGGGTAACGCTTCATATACTAGGACTCAAGAAATATTTCCTGAGTCAGTGAAGAAAGGGGAAAGGCTTTGGCCTGCGATTGAGGAGATCCGGCCTCTAGGCTGATTCTCCCATTGAGCAGCCGTGTGATCCTAGACAAATCCCAACCTCTGTGGACCCCAGTTATTCTTCTAAAATAGAGAGGAAGACTCAATGTATTGAGGTAAAGATGGCTGCCAAGTTTGGAAGCTTGATTCTTCCTTCCTCATTTTCTCACAACAGTACTGGCACAACCAGTATTTAGGACAATCTCAGAAAAATATGGATAGGTCTTGAGGTAGAAGAACAGGGTCAGGATGGTGTAATAACAGAATTTAATCAGCTTCAGTGCATCCACACTCAGATGTGTGGTGCCCAGCCTTCACCTACAACACCTAATAGCCACCATCCTGCTGGGTAGGAGATGTTTCTCCATGACTACTGACTGCTACCACCCTCTTCCACATCTTCCCCGGTGTTAGGGTGAGGAAACTATAACCTGAGGACATGGGATACAGAACAGAAAAAAGCATCATTTCGAGAAGGACCCCTTATTGGAATGCTAGTGTTTGTTGAGTTCAGGGTGAAGGCGTCACGATGGAGAAGACACTGCTGGACGGGTGGGGGGTGGTGGTGTGGAGAACATTTCAATGTAAGAAGGAAGGGAGCACAGAGAAGTGGCATAGTGGCCATGCCACTCTTGAGGCTCCTCCACATTGCCCCGCCAAATACTGCATTCGCTGCCCAACGTCAGACTCCAGAACCTTTCAGAACCTTGGGCACAAGCCTGAGCTCTGCAGGAGGGAGGGCTGTCAGTCATGGTTTGTTATTTATTTGTGAAAATTCTCACCTTTTGGAATGAAGCAGGATTGGATGGGATGAGTGTGACCCCTTTCGTGCTGGCAAGAAAAGCACGAAAATCACCAAACTAAGAAAAGGGAGCCACAGGACAGCATGAGCACCAGAGTTCGGTGGAGGGTGGGGGGCTCTGGCAGAAAGTTGCTGACGGAAAAGGAGATTGGGTTGGATTTGCAGTAAAGAGGTTAAAGGGGACAGAGCTGAGAAAAGACCTTTGAACAAATAGGACAAATATGGCAAATTGTTAATTGGTTAAGAAACAAAAGTTCCCAACTTCGGAGAGGACGGAGAGCTGGAGTGCAGACTTCTGAGTTCTGGAAGTGACAGGAGAGAGGGAGGGAAATAGCAAAAGAAAAGAGCAGCCGGGGATCAAGAAAGGCTATTTTGATTTGCTTTGGAGGGTTTGGTGGGTTTTTCTGAGGGGTGGACATGAAGGTGACTGAGGGGGTTAGGACAGGAGAGAGCTGAGTCTGTAATTAGAAGGAAACACGGCAGAGGAGAGAGAAGCAGGCAGGCAGCATGGCGGGCAGAGGAACTGTGTGGAACACTATCTACACGATGAATTTGTGGAGTATATTTCTTCTGTGAGTTTTATTACTATATTTGGGGTATAATTGGCATGTAATAAAGTGCACGTAATTTAAGTGTACAGTTGGATGCATTTTGACATATGTGTACACCTGTGAAGGACCACCACAATCAGTACAGTGAACATGGCGTGTCCTCCAGCCCTGTCGGAGCCCCGTCCCCCTGCCCCTCTCTGTACCACTTACCTGCTTCTTGTCACTATAAATTAGTTTGCATTTTCTAGAATTTTATATAAATAAGACATCCAATAAATGCTCTTTTTTGTCTGCTTTCTTCCACTCAGCATAATTATCTTGAGATTCATCTATGTTGTTGAGTCTCTTCATTCCTGTTTGTTGCAAAGTGCTTGTCTGAGCTTCCTGTGGCCACAATAACAAATGACCACGCACTGGGTGGCTTAAACAACAGAAATGTATTCTCTCACAGTTCTGGAGGCCAGAGGTCTGAAATCAAGGTGTCGAGAAGGGTCCTTCTGGAGGCTTTGAGGGAACATCCGTTCCACGCCTCTCTGCTGGCCTCTGCCGGCTGCAGGCAAGGCATGGCGTTCCTTGGTTTGTGGATGCATCACTTCAACATGTCACAGAAATAGACAGTGGGAAAGAAGACTGAAAAGAGGGACTGACGGGTGGAGGTAAAGAGATGAGAGAGTAAGAAAGAAGTGGAATAAACTGGAAGATGTTAAGGGAAAGTGTGGAGAACTTTCCACCTCAGCCTTTCAGTCAGCACTTTTTAGTTGGTCTTTTGGTGATTTATTCCAACACAGATTTAAGATTTACAAGAAAAAGTAATTTTCCTGTTCCAGAAAACAGATTGCTCTGACCTGAACAGGAGGCCCAACTTACTCTGAGATGTTGGTCTGAGAATAGGTTAGCTCTTCTGTCACGAGGACACTGTGAAGAAGCAGATGTGGCAAGGAATGAGCCCTCTGCCAACACTGATGTGAGTGAGCCATCCTGGAGGTGGACCCCATCCCCAGTCAAGCTTTCAGATGACTGCAGCCCCTGCTGACGGCTTGACTGCAACCATCCGCGAGATCTGACCCAGAACCACCGAGCTGAGTTGCTCCTAGAGTCCTGGCTCTCAGAAGTTGCATGAGGTGGTAAATATTGGAGGCAAGATGAATCAAAGTCAACACCTATTGAAGTTGTGCTGACTCATGGCTGCTTTGCACAAGCAGCTCTGGTTGGCAGAATGTTTCTAATACATCTTTGCTCTTCAATAAGATTTTGAGTAACTGACATGTAATACTTCAAATCTTGACCCAATTCCCCCAGTACAGAGAAATTAATATTTAAACATTTTAATTTTATATAAATATATAAAATCTCTCAGTGAAAATGGTGGATGATGTAAGGATTAAATACCAAATGTAAATTACTTTACAACAAAATATTTATGTCTTTATGTCACCGATTACCCAGGAACAATTTTCAAAATATTTAACATCTAGTATGGTAAATATGAATTTATATATAAATAAGCATATATATCAAAAATTAAAACATATTTCCATTTATTTTCTAACTAAATGATGTACAGCATAAAAATGGATAAAGCCATACTGCAAACAGGTCATGAATCAATGTGATAATTTCCATCATTTGTGATTTCTATATACTGTCCCTGTGTTCTGGGCTGTTTGGGTTGGCAGTGGGGACCTTCCTCTACAGAGGCCGTCAACTCCTGTAGGGGTGGCCCTCTCCTGCACCTATGACTCTCAGAGCACTCTCAGGTCCCTCTACTGCTTTCTGCCCTTGTCCCTTTGAGAGTAGGGGAGGGAGAGGCCTCCCGTTGTGTCTAGCCCCACAGTCTTTCACCACGTTTTGAGGTGTCTTAACTCAATCTCCAGCTTTGTAAATAGCCATTTCGTTAAACTCTCCTCAGCCACCCTTTGTGATATAAGGTGATATCTTATTCTCCTTGTGTTCACAGCACCAGCCACAATGAGGTAAATGTTACGAAGTTCACTTCACAATAATAAAAAGGGATTATAAATATATATTATAAACTGGGGAAGGCTGAGTGTGATGAGGTTAAGAACTTCTGTTCCAGAGCCAGGGTATGAGAGTGTACGTTTGGAGGGATGTGTAAAAAAGATCTCTCCTCATAAATCCCTTGAGGAGTCTAGAGCTGGAGAAAGAGCAGCCAAATGTGTACAGGGAACTGGAAGCCTCCTGAGAGGACAGCTTGGCACATTTTGGTTGGGCTGAGTTGACCTAACACTGAGTAGACATAAAAGACACAAGTCATGTGTCCGTTGTCTCTGTCTGCCTCACCGCAGCCAACGTGGGAAGTTGACTCTATGAAAATGGATAGTAAGGACCAGGACCCTGCGCTCAGCCTCATAGATTCTGAATTTCCTGGGGGAGCCCAAGTTATGGGCTCGATATGTGGCTGAAGCTAGAAATCGCTCTATCCCAGCCTCTCCCGCACAGTGACGTGCCAGGGGGAAATGACTGTATATCTCAATCTGTAGTCTGAGATCACAGGCCTGGGTGACAACAGTGAGGGAGACCTCCTCTTCCTTCCCTCTGCGGCTGTAGAGCATGAAGACGCTGGTGCTGAAGTGGACTAACGGTGACCAGTGTTTCGACCGACCCTCCCCAGCTCAGCGAGTCGATGGGACAACAGGACTCCAGGTGGCAGAAAGGGCAGCGAAGCCCAGGTGTAGCAGCAGAGGACTGGGGATTTTCTATCGGTCTCAGGGCTACTTGACTCCTTGGTGGAGTAAGCCCCTGGTTGTTGGATTTAACATGGGAAAGAGATCCCTAGGGGGAGAAAGCTCTTACTCCTCTGAGATGAATGTTTGAGTAACTTAAATATTTAAAAGATGTGATTTTATTCTCTGAGTGCATCAGGCTGGTAGTGTAGGGTGTGTGGCTGCACTTCAGTGGCTCCCTATTTGTCTTAGGACAAAATCCAAACTCCTTGCCATGGGCTTCAGAGTCCTGAGGATGCTGGACCTTGTTCCCTGATCTCACCTCCTCAGCGCTCCTCTCACCTTACGCGTTAACGCTCCACTCATACCCAGTGACTCCTCTTTCCTCAAATACACCATGCTCAGTCTCTCTCTCTAGACCATTGACCCTGCTGACCGCCTGCCTGGATTCCATCCCTGCTGCCCAACCAAAGTTCCACCCCCTTCCCTAACTGCAAGTTGTCTCTCCTTCAGATCTCACGGCAGACACGTCTCCCCTCCTTGAGAAACGGTGACTGGCCCACAGATTCCAGCAAAGGTACCCTGCTTAGCTTTATGCCCAGCAGTCTCTCATCCTATAGCATGGTGCTGTAGACTAAATTGTGTCTCCTAAAAAGAGGATATGTTGAAGTCCTAATTCTGGGCACCTATGAATGTGACTTTATCTGGAAATAGACTCTTTGCAGATGTAGTCAGGTTAAGATGAGGTCCTACCATATCAGGGTGGGCCCAATGCAATTCCTGGTATCTTTATAAGAAGAAGTAACTTTGGGTAGAGACACGCACAGAAGTATGCCCTGTGACAATGGAGGCAGAGATTGGAGTTATGCATCTACAAGCCAAGAAATGCCAAGGATTGCCAGCAGCCACCAGAAACCAGGAAGAGGCAAGGACGGATCCTTCCCTGCATCCTTCAGAGAGAGCACGGCCCTGCTCACACCTTGATTTTGCTCTAAGATCCTCTAGACCTGATAGAAAATCAATTTCTACTGTTTTAAGCCACTGAATTTGTGGTCATTTGTTTCAGCAATGCTTCGTACTTGGTATCCATGCTTTAGGATTAGAATTACCTATTTTTTTCTTTTCTCACTAGAGTGAACTCCATGAGGACAGAGACTATATCTGGCTTGTTTGTCATTATTTACCAGCTCCTGGAACACTGAATATTACATGTTAGATGTAAATAAATATTAGTTTCATAAAACCACAGGAAAACAGGTTGATTACCTGAAGAAAATGGTTTTCTAAAAAAAAAAAGGAGAAAAAGGTTTTAGATTGTGGGTCAGAAAGACAGCAAAATACGAAAGGAAAAGACTATTTTTGTGTAACTGAGAATGTCAGATGAAAACTTCTGCTTAGCTGTTTTTGATGAGTTATATGATAGCTGTTATATGGCAAAATTTTGAATAGATCACAGCTCGTGAAATTTCTCTCCTTTTATCTATTGTTGAGTCCCATAGACCTCCTAGGAGGAAATCGTAATTTCATATTTGATCAGAACAAATAGATTGCTTTGCAACTAAACCTACGTAGTTGATTTTTAATTAAATTAGCATTTAAACTTTGGAATAATTTATTAGTCTCACAATAGCCAGGATCTACATTTAGGCCAACTACTTCATTGCTGGAAAATTTCAGAAGATTGGTCCTGCATGTGCTGGGGGCCATGCCTGCTTTATTAAAACTTCCAAACCTTCCTTGCTTCTTCTATAGCTTTCTCATCCAGTGGAGGCTTCCTCTGGCTGCCAGGCTGCAGAAACTTCTTCATGGTAGGGACGTTGCTGATCCTGGTTTTCAGGGCCTGGAATGCACAAGAGCACAGCCTCAGAGTGGAGCCAAAGACCAACCCCGTCATTAGCACAAGCCAGGGAATCTGAGACCCTCCTAGATGAGGACCCACTAGGTCTCCTCCATCAGCACCAGTGTGAGGCTGGGGAACAGACACCCAGTGAGTCATGAGGATAAGAGGAAGAGAATCCAGCTCAATAGCACTTTCTTCCCTCTCTTCTTCCCTACACACTCATCCCATGGATTCATAGCTCTTGTGCAATGCGAGGAAGAGGATGTGTCTGTCAGATATCAACACAGATACAGTCTCCAATCAGGAAAAGAAAAGATATAGGAAACGTGGGCTGGAAGTGAAGACAGAAAATATACAAGGGAAAGCATGAGGCCAGTCAAAACCAATTTACCCATCGAGAGAGAGAGACAGGGATAGAGGGGAGACTGTGCAGAGAGAAACACATGTCTGAAAGTAGGAGCAGGAGCCAAGGGGAGGAGACCTGCTCACAGACTCAGGTGTGGAAAGAGAAGGACACACCTGGGTCAAGGGAATCGCAGAGAAAAGAGGACAGAAACCATCATGGAGCAGGGGCCTGGGAGAGAGAGGCTGACCCTGGGTCCCTCTCCTCGTAAAAGAAAAATTCTTCTTCTTGGGGCAACATTCACTCAGATCTCCTCGACATAACAAGATTCTTTTCATGCATCAGACCAGGGCCCAGCAGCCAATTTTGGAGACCTGAGGGCAGCAAAGGCCTGGACAATAATGGAGACCCAGGAGTCCAAATAGTAGATTCCAAGATGGGAAATGAGGGCCTTCCGTCCTGAGGGCTGTGAAAGAGATCACCTTCAGCAGAGGGAAGTTGGCCAGAAGGCTGGGGTCAAGCTCTTAACATAGTGGAGAAGTTCAACCAGCTGAATGTCACATCTGCTCAGCGTGTTGCCAACCAGGTAGTCTTGACCATGGCTCTTAACACCTAGTGAATTTGAGGAATCACGTCATGAACACAGGCACAGTCAGGCTGGGCCCCCTGCTCCTCCCGGGTCTCTCCAGTCTGAATGTCCCCCTCTGCTGCCTCCCGGGCAGATGTGGAGCTTCAGACCTTCTCCACCGGCCCTGACTCAGTGAGACGGAGGGAAGAGTGGACTCTGCTGTTCTTCCTCCGTCCTCAGTTGACACCCAGGCTACCATGTCCTTTTCTGTTGGGCCCCTAACCCTAAAGTATGCAGCCCTGAGTCTTCAGGACATTGCTTTTCATCTGTCTCACCCTCTCTCTCTCTGTCTCCACACTTTACTTTCTCCTCTCTTCTTTAGGCAAAGACTCCATCTTCATGACAGCCTTCTTTAATCCTGTGCAGACTATTTCACAGTCTACCTTTCTCCTTTTTCTGCTCTTAATTTCTGGTCTATCTCTCTGGGACCTGAAATAAACTCAGGTCAACTTGAACTCGCCATCTTCCTTACAACATTGGCTCTGACTTCCACTGCAGTTGTGTCCGTCAATAAAATTGGTGGAGTATGTTCTAATTTGCATGCTGAAGTGTCTGGGGGGGACTACACTGATGTGTGCAGTGTACTTTAAAATGCGTCATCAAATATCATGCTTGACTAGAGGAGAGAGATGGGGCCATATATAATTAAGCAAACGTAATAAAATGTTAGTTTTTGAATCTAGGTGATGGGTATATATGAGTTCATTGTACATGTCATTCAACTTTTATGTATGTTTGAATTTTTCATAATAAAATATTGGATAAAATGTGGTGTTTCTTAAAAATATTGCAGCAATATGGAAATCACAAAGTAAAAACACAAATGACACACATGGTGCCACCAACTAAAGATCATAACATTGTGGCAAATACCGTTGCAGACTATGTGTGCATGTAGAAATTGGATAAAAAATAAAGAATATAATGAAGCATCAAATGCCATTTTGTGATATACATCGTTCATTTATGTTGTCACAGGGCTCTTTGATTTCATAGTATAGATGTCCTCAAACTGCAGTGACTGAGGAGCTTGTCATCATGTGAATCTGCCTAAACTGTCAGCACCACAAGGGCCAGGAGAGTGGATGTTCTGATTAGAATTCAATTCTTTGGTCCTTGAAGAGTACTTGACAGACTAGCAATGAATGGATATTTGTTGAATGAATACAAGAATGATTTAATGCTTTATAGAGATGAAGGGGTTGGTGTTAATCCTTTTATTTATATGTAAGCCTACTGTATATCTTAAATTCATTTTTTGGTGCGTGATTTTTATTCAGCATGCTTTCAGGTAGTTTGGATCTTGAAATGTTCTCCTTTGCCTTCAAAGAGAAACATTAACTCAGATAGGTACTATGTATAATGATGGAACTTATTTCCTTAGTTTTGTATGACTTCTGTAAAATTCTAAGAGCCATGTCCCCCAAATTTCTAGATTATTTCCCCTTAACATCTCTTCATCTATCGCTTCCTCTCCATCCCACTGCCCCACCTCTGTTTAGATACATCTCACTCGTTCCCTGAAACACTACCACATTCTCCCCATGGGCAGCTGGTCTCATGTCTCCCTACACATGGTACCAGAATATTTTCTGATGTATTGCTTTCATCGTGTTCCTCTTGGAGCAAAAGCCCCTGTATGGTGATCTGCAGGATCTACTCCAATCTCTAGTCTGGCCCTCAAAGCCTTCCACAGCTCAAGCTCTATGTCCATGAAATTCCATTGAATAGAGAATTCCATATTGGGTCCCAGTCAACTGAAATTTTGTTAAAAATTATAACTTGGGTAAAACTAGTACAATTCTTCCTGACAGTGGATTTTTATAAAATGCCTTGAGAGTCAGGTACACCAATAACTAGGATTCAGCAAGCCTCACTGGAAGTGAAGGTCAATGCCCAGGGAACGCTCAGGCACTCTTTCTTTTTCTCCTCTAATCTCAGTGCCCCCAGGGTGCTGAACAGCCCACTTACTTTCTCAAACGCAGGGAAATAACGATTTGTTGTTTTCTCTTTGATCTGGGTAATCTTGGCGTCTTTTTGATCACGTGGGCATCCGGGCAAAAGCATGATCATTTCATTCAAATCTGCCACACCTTCTATGTGCATATCAATCCTGAAAGACAAATATGACCAAAGTGTCAAATGTCTCCTGCCTTACATTTTATAGTTTAAAAATGTAAAAGAATTGGGAACCAGGAGGTGGCAAAGGAATTCACCACCACCGGGTGAATTTTTATAGGCCAGTCATTCACCTATCATTTTTACTTAGTTTTCATATTTCATTCTAGACCAAGCTGTCAAGGTAGATATATGTCTAAAATTTTTGTTACACACATGACCAGATATAAGGACCGAGATCATCGGTGGTCATCAAGTCACAGGTGTGAGAGGCATTGGAGGAATCACTGCAAGTAACCACTGAGACTCTCTTGGGTTTCCATCTCTGCTGGGTTTTGTTCTGCGACAAACTCAGTGTAATTCACACTGCTAAAGACCTGTCACTAAGTCACCTCCAAAGAGAGTCCCTGGCACAGCCCTCTCAGTCATGGCCCTTTCCCTCTCATCCTGTTACACCACCCAGGCCCACTTAATGCCCAATGTTGGCAGTTCTTCCAGTGATTTCCCATAGAATGTGGTTCCACAGCCCTCTCCATGCACTGTTGCCCAACACTGGCCATGTTTGCATTTCTCAAGACCCCACCAAAATATGCTCCAAAATGGTGGAATTCTTTATACACTTCCCACCAGTGCGTATCCCAGACGATTTTTTTTTATTGGTCCCAATGGGGATCCCTATAAGAGGCTTTTTAAGTAAAAGCTTTATTGACGTCTAATTCCGCTACCATAATGTCACCCTTTTCAAGTGTACAATTTTGTGACTTTTAGTAAAGTCACAGAATTCCATACCTGCACCACACTCTGAATATTTTCATCCCTCCCAAATGAACTGCTGTATGCTTTCACAGGCATTCAATACTCTTCCTTCCCTCCAGCCCCAGGCAACCACTGAACTACTATCTGTTTCTGTGGATATGAATGTTCCGGATATCTCATAACATGGAATCATACAATATGTGCTGTTTGTGTCTGGTTTCTTTTTTGTAACATGTTGTGCCAAGGGTCATCCATGTTGTAGCCTGTATCATGACTTCATTTCTTTTCATGGAAAAATAGTATTCCATTGTATGGATATACCACCTTTTGTTCATCCATTCATCACTTGATGGACATGTGTACTGTTTCCACTTTTTGAAGATTATGAACAGCATTGTCATGAACATTTGTGTACCAGTATTAGTGTGGATATATTTTCGATTCTCTGGGGTATATACCTAGTAGTGGAACTGCTGAGTTATATGTTAACTCTACATTTAACTTTTGAATAACTGACACAGTTCCTTACATGGTTTTAATTTTAATAATGTGGTCCTGTCACAACAGGGAGCAGACCTCCCAGATGCGGATGTATCGAATAAATCTGCTGCTTCATTCCTGTATCACAATGCTCTATGTAAACCTAGCATCTTAGGCTCAACCTCTGCTAACTCTTGTTAAATGGCCTGTCCATGTAACTGGTCACAACATAGGTTGCTTGAACATCATTGTGGTAAATTCTGGAATCAGCTCATTTGGGTCCTTCCCTTCCCCAGCCTTATCCTCCAGACCCTCAGACACTTTGTCCCTTGTCTCTAGCTGTGGGCTGGTGTCCAGCTCCTACAGGCCTGATCACCTGGAGTCATGACTCCACCATCCTCCTGGCTTCTTAGTTTATCAGGGTTTGGAAACCTCTGTCACTGTGCCCTAACCGTGGACACATCCTCTTCTAATCCCACTTGCTTGAGTCCACTGTAGGTTTCCTGTCCCTCATCCTCCGAGGTCTCTGCTGTACTGGACCTCAGTCTATACCACCAAGGTCACACTGCTGGTGGTCATGATCCTCGTGTCACAGTCCTGCTCCCTCAGGGAAGGACCTAAATTGTTGCTATTAATTCTTGATGAAAGAGCAGGAAAAATACCGTACAGGGCTCTTTCCTTTATGTCTTTCCCATAGAGGTTGTATTTGGCGGCAATGGAGTTGAGAATGGCTCTGCTCTGCACCAGTTTCATCCGATCAATTTTGACCATTGGCACTTGCTGGAACATCAGACACCCATCTTTGAAAGAAGAGAAGAAAAAGTACCATGAAATCTTTTATGGATCACGTTCTTTGAGGATGAAAAACTATTTGTTGAAATGATTGGAGATATAAAATGAAACTAAAATTACCGAGTAACTCTTTACAAAAAGAGCATTTGTTTTTAGCTTCCTATAGTTCTTCTTTTTCTTCTCAATCTGTCTTTTGCTTTTTAACCTGTTATTTCATTTATCTTTTTATTTCCCATACAGATACATATAGGGCCCTGCATTTTTTGTGTTCTATTTCTCTTCGTGGATATTTTAGGAAGTTGGAAGAAACTGCAACAGGACCACCAGTCATTTGTCATTTCATTTGGGAAGTTCTGAAAATAAGTCTGTGAGGTTCCTGGCATTAAGGCCAGTAGTAAGAGAGATTTCTACGGAGGGTGTTTTGTACACTCCTCAAATCCCACCATTGGAGAGTGTGTGCAGGGGGCCCTGTGTTCCCCACCCCACTGCTGCTGGCCCTCGCTCTTTCTCTCCCTCCTCACATGCTCACCTGGCCTTCCAACTAAGTCAACACCATCTTGTTATCTGAGTCTACAATACTGTGGGGACATCACCTTGTCAACCCATCAGAAGAGAATTCAAGACAACTGTGGGGCCTGTTTTTCGTCTTTCACTCTAAAGCGTGTGTTCGATGTCCTTGCAGGGAGGGCTGTGGGGTCCTGAGCTGCTAGAGCTCAGTCATTGGGCAGAAAAGCAGGAGAAGCAAAGAGAGGGATCCACAGGGCCTGGGGGATGGTCCTGGAGCAAATATTGAGAGAGTTCCAGCCCTTCCTGCCCTGAGGGAGTTACCAAAGCTGCTCAAAGAGCCCCAGCCCTGACATTTGCACCACTTCCCTCCCTCTCCCTGGCCCCCAGCTCCCAGGGTACACACACATAGGCATTGCCCGGGGTTAAACCCCAACACATGACTTCTACTAGATACTCTCATCAGAGGCAACTAGATACTTGGTCTTACCATTTCTCAGCTTTTCCAAGTCTTTCGAAGTTTCTATAAATTTCTCTTCAAACTGGAAAGGAGAAACAGTGAATGAGTTCTTGTTCTTTCATTCCACAGCATTATAGAACTTTTACACTTGAATGGCCCCTGTCTGGTGCATGATGAGGAGAAGGGCGATTCCTGAGCTTGGCAGGGTACGCAGAGGAGTATGATCAGGGTCACTGGGAATTGAGATGAGAGGCGTCAGGAAAGAGCACGGGTTACAGCAGTGACAGCTCACTCTTGCAGTTTCAATTCACCTCCACCCTCTTTCCAGCTCTGTGGATGGTTAGGTGGTGACTGGGGAGGGGATGTCACAGCGGGAAGGGACCGGGAAGATCTTCCTGTTGTGGAGTTTGAATATCTCAGGAAAGCCTGTCTCTCCACGTGAGATCAGGACAGGTCATTCTGTGTCCCCCGGCATGCGGTATGCCAGAGGGCAGTGACCCTCTAAGATGCTGCCACCAGGGGCCTCTGCTGTCATTGACACCACCCCATCCCACAAGGCCCCACTCAGGGTAAAATGAGTCCTGGTTGCTGCACAGCTTTACTCTTTCAACTCAGAATTTGCTCTCCTGAAAAACAGTGGACACATTAGGTTAGAATTCCCAATTTAAGGAAAGAAAAAGACTTCCCAAACTAGTTAAAAAATTTTTTTCTAATCAAAAAGTTTTGGTTTCTGATATGACTCCCTGGGCTTGAACATCATTTCTTGCATGTGGTGACCTCTTGACCTTGGGCACATCACTGAATCTCTCCCTGTCTCAGTGTCCTTATCTATAAAGTGGGTACTGTTTTGGTACCTGCGTTATAGGTTGGTGTGAAGCTTAAATCAGTAAGGTATGCAAAGGTCTTACACAGTTCCATGTACACACTAAGTGCTCAATAAACATAAGCTGTCAGGGTTTTAAAGTTGGTTGTTTCATCATAGCATTGTTTTTTTTTTTTAACTTAAAGCAATTTAACAATGGTGAACATATACTCTGTGTTGACCTACATTAGGATTCAAACTTTGGTGTATATTACCCCTTCTCCTGAGGCAAGTCTCTGTGGTTGGAATGGCAGCCAACAGCAAGCCTGTCTCAAACTGAGCAGAAGCTCTGAGTGGTTGAGGGATTAGAACACAAACATGAAAATCACTAATTATATAATCATGCAGTTTACTTAATCAGCAGAATCTATCAAACCAAAAGTCAAAAGAGACAGATATTAGGAAAATGGATTTCAGTGTTGATACAATTTGGTTCAAATCTTGACTCTGCCTCATAACAGCTGGGTGATCTGGGCACAGTCACTTCACATCTCCAGGCCTTAGTTTCCTCACCTATAAAATGGAGGTAGAACATTTTCTTAAGCAGAATATGTTGTGCTTTAAAATGCATGTTACAGGACCTGGCCCACATAAACCACGTAATAACTAGTAGTGGTGTTTGCAGTGGCTATGATAGTTTAAAGGGGTTCTCGATGGTGAAAAGTGTGGGAATTTGGGGGCTTCTAACTTATCCAGTGGAACAGTTTATTGTGGGTCTACATGACTCCACAGGGTCAGACTACACAGACAGTGAGGTGTGGGTGCAGTAATTCATAAAGCACCCACTTCAAGACAAACATAAGGGATGGTGGTGGTCTTCACAGCAAGGTGGCTGAGGTGGGGTGGGGTTGGCTAGTGAGATGGTGTTTGTGAGGCTAGTGGAGACGGATGGGATGGTGATGGTCAGCCTTTGGACACAGAGAACCCAGAAGCCTGGACCAAGAGCCTCTAGTATGTCCTTGCCCCTCCACCCTCTTCAGTCAAGCTGGGATGGAGAAGAGGAAGCCTGGATGCTCTCAGCATCTCCCTCTGCTTCCCCCTCCTGTGCTGAGCTCATCCTGCCCACAGGCTCTGAACACATCCCCCAAACCTGATGCTGGACACAGTGAAAACAAGTTATTGGTTCATAGAGGGAAACGACCTGGAATGGCACTATTTGGATGATTTGTGTACTTGTTTCTTCATGAAATTGAGAGAGGACCAGGCTAAAGTCCCATGCACCCATGGAGCAATGGAGAAAGTGTAATCTCAAAGCTTCAGTAACCATGGTGTTATGGGGCTGAAGGGAGCCCACTAGAAGTTCCCCTCACAGGACGCCACTTCACCTGGAACCCTCCTTTTCTGCTCCCACCTGAGGGACAAGATGTCCTGAGTCTGTCCATACTCCCCCCCCCCCCCTCAGGAAAACCCTCCCAGAGTTGCTGGTCCCGCTGATCTGGACTGAGAAGCGTTTTTCTCAGTGACACCTCTAGAGGGCAGCACGCAACAGAGTCCCAGGGAAACCTACCAGGTAGGAATACGGCACTTTGACACTATAACTGCTTGGGTGTCCTCCTAGATGCTCCCTCCCTGCTTCTAATCACCTCCTTATTTGTGTGGAACCTCACTAGAATGTAAGCTGCCTGAGGACAGGGCCTGTGTCTGTCTTATTCATCCGTGTGTCCCCAGGACATAGCAGAGAACCTGGCTCTTAAAGGTTCTCAACAAAATCACTGCTGAGTGAATGTATTACATCTTCACAGGCAGTTTGTTACAATCTGTTCCTCCCCACATTTGTGGTTACGTCTTAACTTTACCTATATTCTAATATGGTATATTTTTGTCGTTTTGTTATGGAAATTTCTAGCACGTACAAAAATAAATATAAAAGTACCAAGATTCTCCTTGCATCCTTCACCCAGCTTCGATAGTTATCAACTCAAGCCAGTCTCCTGTCATCTATATGCCCACCACTCTCCCTCTGTTGTAGTAATTTGAAACAAATCAGAAATATCATATATTACATCTTTAAATACTTCAATGTGTTTCTATAAAACATAAGAATTATTTAAAAATAACCACAGTACATTATTACACATGGAAAATTAGCAATAATTCTTTAATATTGTCTAATCTGCAATCATGTTCACGTTCCAATTGTTGCGTAAATGTCATAAATGATATTTTACAGTTAAATCCAAATAAGGCCCACACAGTGTGATAACTTTCTTACTTATATTATTTATGATCTTTGATGGCAAAATCTTTTTTTGTGTGTGTGAGGACGATCACCCCTGAGCTAACATCCATGCCAATCCTCCTCTTTTTTTTTGCTGAGGAGGACCAGCCCTGGGCTAACATCTATTGCCAATCCTCCTCCTTTTTCTCCCCAAAGCCACAGTAGATAGTTGTATGTCGTAGTTGCACATCCTTCTAGTTGCGGCCTCAGCATGGCCGGAAAAGCGGTGCGTTGGTGTGCTCCTGGGATCGGAACCAGGGCCACCAGTAGCGGAGCACGCGCACTTAACCGCTGAGCCACGGGGCCGGCCCCCAATGACAAGAAATGTTAATAATGTATTAGGTCCAATCTGTTCATCTCTTAATAACTGAATTTTATTTTTAATGCAAAACTCTTGACAGATCATTTAGTAAGGACAGTCTCCTAGCTTCTGTGAGAAAGGACTTTGATAGTAATTTTAGATCCAACTTAAGATGACAGAACTCAGAACCCACCTCTACTCCAGCTGCAGCCAGGAGCCACCGGATGGACTCCATTCTGCCTCGTGCATTGAGGTAGTGAAGCTTGGGCTTCCCTGCCATGACGCCGTCTCCTGCTTCCTCTGAACCTGAATGAATGAATGAATGAATGAACAAATGAATGAAACCACAGAAGCAAAAATGCACTTTATGATTCATAACCATGAATCATAAAGCACCAACGATGCTGAAGAAGGTCTGCCTCCTTCATGGCAGAGTCGGAAGAATCTCTGCAACGTCTTCTCTAGCCCAAATTCTCACCCTCAGAGCCAAGCCCAGGAAATGGCACCAAACCACTCTCCAGTCTCCACTGGGTGAAGTCGGGTGGTCTTGGCAGCCTAATAGGTGACAGTCGGTGGTGGGCATGCGTGCGTGAGTATTAGGGAGAGGGGAAGGATTAGAGAACAATTATTTGTTGAAAACCTCCTCCTAATCATCCTGACCAAATGCTTAACCCCTTTGGATACATTATATCTTTAATCTTCATAACAGCCCCATGAGATAGTTGTTATTATGCTCATTTTTCAGTTAATGAGACCGAATCTCAGAGGTTAAACAACACGTCTACAGTCCCGCTCCAGGAAGTGGTGGACATGGAAACCCACCCCCAGGGTAAAGGGAGGGCTGGGCTGGACCCCACACAGATGCAGGCCCTGGGAGCCTGTGAGGGGCTTTGACGCCAGAGGACTTCGCTGACAGCGAGGGGGAAGAGCGAGCAGAGTTAACACTGCACTTGTTCAAAGGCTGAAATTAGGGCTCCGACTCGCTTAACTGTAGCTCAACAGACCCTAATTCTTCCCACAGACACAGGATGTGGATTCCTTACATTTTATGGAATTCTACACTCTACCTCTTCTTGGTGCATTGTTTAATCTAGAAAAAGGGATGTTACTGCATCAACTTTACAGTATATTGAGTGGAACTAACATTTGTTCAATGTCTGTCATACGATGAGCATGCTCACAAATTTATCTCCATTTAATCCTACAAAAATCACCTGAGGTGGGTCTGTTATCACTCTCCCTTACAGCTGGGGATACTGAGGTTTCTAAAGTAACTTGCCCAATGGAAGTGGTGGACCTGGGGTTCAAACCCACTTCTATGTGAAACCAAAGTCTGGGATTCATTTTCTATCTTAGTGTTTTTCAAAATATGCATGACACTCCTTCAGTGGATTGTGAAATCCACCAATTTTTCAAATGAAATAGAAGACAATAGAAACTCTCCGAGTGTCTTCCACGGAGACGAGGTTAGGATCATCTCAGGAGCTTCAGGTTCAGTCAGATATGTGTGCACGTGTGGATGCGTGCACACTCATTTGATCAACTGATGGTGAGAGAGACATTGGTTGTGTCCAGTCAGCAAAATTTGAAAACCCTTGTTCTACCCAAGGCTGCGTGGGTGGTCGACATAGAGGAAACCAGAGGATGAAACTCAACGGCTCCAACAGTACACACGGCTATTTCCTCATGGGTGTGAATGGAAGCACACGGGACTGGTTACAAGCGGGAGTCCCAAAGCCAGGACTTAGGGAGGAACAGTTGCATTTTCTATTCAAATCCCAGGCTCTATTTAGAAAACATGAAGATTCTTCCTGTAAAATTTTATTGTTGTAGAGTTTGAGACAAAATATACTTCTCTTTACCCAATGGATGTATCTCCCAAAAAGTGTGTTTAACTTGAATTTTACATATCAAAATGTTATCAATATCCATATTTTTAATGGGGGACTAATAATCTAACCTTCAGAAAGTAAAAAAATCCTTTGGAAACATACTTAATCAACCATCTGTCTTGTAATTGGAGATATTGGAGATTGTGCTTTCTCATCACGGGAGGTGGAGGTGCTGGGATTGAGCAGAATGGAGAGGAGACTAAAGCCAGCACTGAGGCGGGAAGTGTGTGCCGTGGACTAGAGTTCACAGAGCCAAGTGACTCACACCTCACACTCAGCTCCTTTCCCTTTCACTGAGGATCGTGTTACAAAGGGAAAGGAACTCTTTTCTTAGATAATATGTTATCATAACTCTCTTCCTCATAGACAACTTTCCTCACCTCCCCACTAGGAGGTTTCCAAAGGCCTGGTCCAGACTGGGGCAAAGGTTATCCTAAAACTTTGGTCAGTGGAAAATGAGAACTAGAGAGATTCGATGAATTGCCAAAGTCACACACGTGTGTTCCTGATTCACATTCACTATCCAACAAGTGTGTCTACCCTCGACCACAACCCCGGGAAGTAGCTTCTCACATCCTGTTCTAAAGAGGAGGAAACTGAAGGTCAAAGACGCGCAGCAGCTTTCCTAGGCTCACACGCTGTGTCCTCTGATTTCAGGGCCACGTCATTTCAGGTTTCACCCCACCATGGAATGCTCAGGCTCTCTCTCTGTGCTTCTCCCTGCGACTCTTGTTTATTTTTCCCATTTGGAATCCATTAGCCCACTCTCAGTCGAAGCGGAGGGAGAGAGGGAAACAGGGAATTCCTGAGTTCCTTTCTGTTAGCTGATTTTTAGGGGCTTGATAAGAAGAAGCACTGATACAAGCATCTCATGCTTTACTTTGACATCCTAAAAATTTACTAGGAGTGAATTGAGGACTAGTGTAACTACACTTTACCTTAATAGGGGAGTAGGCTTCTATTCCTCCAAAGGCCTCTATCCTATGATAATCCCAGGAATGAACTAAAGGAGTGAGGTCTGGGGGTCCTAACCACAGCTGGTCTCAGCAGAGACAAGGAGACTTGGAACCCATCCCAACTCCTTTCCTCAGGAGCATCAGAACCTTGGGCAGGTGGTTGCATCTCTGCACCGTTATTTTCTCTTCTGAAAATGAAGTTATCTCTACTTTTGAGGGCTGTTGAGAAAGTTAAATGAGATAACGTACATAAAATTCATCCTAGGGATCAACCAATGCAAGCTCCCTCCTGCTCCCAGGTCCTAGGAGATGAGTGAGTTGAACATATTGGGTAACACTTGTGTCTCCTTTCTCTTTCTGTGTGCCAATCTGTCTATCTATGTATCTATCTATCTATGTATCTATCTATCTTTCTATGTATCTATCTATCTCTTGACAAATAGAGTTCCAGTAGGAATAAGATTAGATATAGTGTGTATATATACATATGTCTCTCCACATTCTTTTCAAAAGTCATATAAAGGTTCTTTTTATTTAGCTCGTGTGGTAAGATTAGTGACGTTCACTGATTACCTAACCTGGATTGCAGGATGTTTTTGGCGATGGTTCAGGGTTCTGGCACGTTATTAAACACAGCTTTGCGTAACCTCAACACTGCAGCAGATCCCTAGTTTGGTCCCTGGACCCTGCACTCCATGCGCCTTTCTCCTCAGGCGTGCCCCACGGCCCCTCCCTCCCTGATCCGGGCACTCTGGACTCCTTCCTGTGCCCGGGCCCCCCTTGCATGGGTCCAGCCATTGGAACAGGAGACCCACGGCTTCTCTCTCCAGCTCTTCACAGCCCTCGTGTGGCTCTCACTGCCGACACTTGACGAAAAGGATCACGTCTCTCCAGCATTCTCTTGCTTACCTGGAAACACACACATATACTGATCCTTGTCTGACACCCCATTTCTGGTTAACATATAGATATATTTCCTTCTTTTTTTTTTTCTGAGGAAGATTCGCACTGAGCTAACATCTGTTGCCAATCCTCCTCTTTTTTCTGAGGAAGGTTGGCCCTTGGCTAACATCCGTGCCTATCTTCCTGTACTTTATATGTGGCACGCTGCCACAGCATGGCTTGATAAGCGGTGTGTGGGTCTACACCAGGATGGAACCTGAAAACCCTGGGATACCGAAGCAGAGCATGTGAACTTAAGCACCACGCCACCGGGCCTGCCCACCGCCCCCCCTCCCCCCACATCTTTTGAAGGAAGAATAGGAAAAGTAGAGTGAAATGTTTTATGATTCACACTTTGGGGATGAAAAACTGTTGAAATGAGTGAAGATATAAAAGGAAACTAAAAATTATTACCTGGAAACATTTCAGAGGAAATAGTATTTGTTTTTAGCTTCCTATAATACTTTTTCTTATCAGTCTGCCTTTTGCTTTTAACCTCTTATTTCATTTATCTTTTCATTTCCCATACAGGTGCATGGTAGGTCACTGTATTTTTTGCATTGACTTCTCTTCACGGATATTTGAGGAAGAAGTGGGGAGAAACTGCAACAGGTCCACCAGCCAGTTACCATTTCAGTAGGGAAGTTCCCAAAACAAGTCTGTGGGGTTCCTGGCGTTAAGGCCAGTAGTAGGGGAGATTTCTCTGGATGGTGTTCTGTATGCTCCTCAAGCATGTGCAGGGGGCCCTGTGTTCCCCACCCCGCTGCTGCTGGCCCTCTCTCTTTCTCTCCCTCCTCACAGGCTCCCCTGGCCTTCCAACTAACTCAACGCCATCTTGTTATCTGAGTCTATAATACTCCTAGGACATCACCTTGTCAATCCGTCAGAGAAAAGACCTCAAGTGTACTGCTGGGCGTGTTTCTCCTCCCTCCTCTCACGTGTTCAGGGTCCTTGCTCTGAGGGCTGGAGGAGCCTGAGCTGCTACAGCTCAGTCATGGTGGGGAAAAGCAGGAGCAAGCAGAGAAGGCGCCACCAGACACTGGGGAGGGTCCTGTAACAAACACTCAGAGACCTCCAGCGCTTCCCGGCCCTGAGGGAGTTGTAAGAACTTCTTAGGGAGCCCCACCCCTTCTGTTTGCAAAGCCACTCCTACAGAGTTCAGGGACCAAGGGTTCCATGCTAGGTTAGAAGAAAACTGATAAGTCGTCCTTTATCACAAAAGAAATGGTTAATATGTTTCTTTTGAATGTTGGCAATCAAAGGTTAAAGTAAAAATTTCATGATGTTCGGACACTTTCTTCAAGTCAGTGGGATTGGGTTTTGCAGAAACTTACTGTGAGGTTTTCATGAGTTGGATGCAAGGAGGAAGGCAGATGAGAAACCTGTGCCATGAGCAGCAGGGAGCTGATGTCAGTGAGGGGCAAGCTTCAGCTATTGCCAACAATGTTTCTTCATCTCTACCCTGTAGGGGGCGGTAAGGTGGCCTCCTAAAAACATAGGTCCATGTCCAAATACCCGGAACCTGTGACGTGACCTTACTTGGAAAAAGGGTCTTTGCAGATGTAATTGAATAAAGGAACTTGAGATGAGATCATTCTGGATGATCCTGTTGGACCCTAAATCCAAGAACACGTATCCTTAGAAGAGAAGAGAAGACACAGACACACAGAGGGTGAGGGGAGATAAAGACCGAGTCAGAGGTTGAAGTGACGTGGCCATGAGCCAAGGAAGCAAAGAATGCAAAAAGCCACCAGGCGCTGGAAGAGGCAGGAAGGATTGTCCCTTAGAGCCCCTGGAGAAGGCAGCTCAGCTGACACCTTGACTTTGGTAAACTTAATGTGTTATCTTAAAGGTAAGGACTCCTTTTTAAACATAATCAGACTATTCACTTATCACACTAAAGCTTTATAATTCCCTCACTTCAGTAAATATTAAGCATTCTAATTTCCCCCAAGGTCCTTGAATATTTTTTACAGTTGGTTTATTTGCATCAGGATCCAAGCAAGGTCCACACATTGCATTTGAGTGATGGGAATAAAGATATTCTGAAGACATGGGTGAGTGAATACAGACATCAGGCAGGTGGGAGTGTGGGGGGAAGTGTGAGGAGTTCCCAGAGCCCAGACTCAAACTCGGAGGTCACCGAGGTGTGCGTGGAGTTGTGTACGGTGTTTTCACCCTTGGTGAGGGAGCCCTGGGGACACCACAGGGCCATGGCCCCACACCAGGCACTCACAGGACAGCGGGGGAGGCACAGTGGCTTCAGGTTTCTGAGCTGCTCATGGGGCTCTGTGGGACCCCAGGGCAGAGCCCAGCTCTCACTGGGAAGCACCAAGGGGAGGAGTGGAGTGTGGCCGGGGGGGAAGGAGCTGCCAGGCAGGGCTAGCAACTGTGCCCAGGCAGGAAGGCCAGGGCCCCGCCTTGCCCATGAGTGTGATGGGCTGGAGGTGGGTGTGAGGAGGGGTGTGAGGAGGCCTCCCTGCAGGTACAGGAGTCACTGAAGGAGATCAAGAAGGTGGAGAGACTCAGAATTGAGCTTGAGGAAATCCACTCTGGCTGTGAGTAGAGAACAGACCAGAGTGAAGTGAAGCCTCAGTCAGGGAGCCCTGTGTCTGTGTCCCCCTGCCCCACCCCCCACTGTGGGGACCCTCACACTAAGGGGAGGAGAACTCCAGGCACCAAAGCCCACCTTTTCTGAGAGAGTGTTCATCACTGGCACTGGGTGTGGCTAAAGCTAGAAATCACTCCTCACCCAGGCACTCTGGCTGAGAACAATGATTTCATATATATTCATTTGCACATAATTCATACATATAATCTGACATCTGTGTTCAAATTGTTGGCAATAGCTGAAGCAGGGGGATGGGTACACTGGATGGTACCATACAATGTTTAGGACATACTCATACTAAAAAATGATTTACTGTTTGTCTGAAATTCACATTTAATAGGCTGTCCTGTATTGTATCTGTGACCCAGTATAAAAACTACTTTAGAGAACCGCTTGCCCCTTACTGGCATCAGCTCCCTGCTGCTCATGGCAGAGGTTTCTCATCTGCCTTCCTCCTTTCATCCAATTCATGAAAACCTCACAGTAAGCTTCTTCAAAAAGCCATTCCCCACTCACTGGCAGAGAGAGTTCAAACGCCCTCAAATTTTTTGTTTAATCATTTCATTGTCAACCTTGAAAAGGAACATATTAACCAATTGTTTGATCATAAGAAGATGACTTGTCACCTTCTTCTAATCTAGCATGGAACCCTTGGCCCCTGAACTCTGTAGGAGTGGCTTTTCCTTAACTGGTCTCTACCCTTGTCACAGGGAGGAGTTATTCCATTATACAAACAGCTATAAACACCTGAGGGGTTGGCATTGAGTTGCTGAGCCACGTGGGAGACAGACTTTAATAAGGTCAGTACTGATTTTGTAAATCTTCATACATTGCCTCACATCCTCACCTCTAGGTCACCAGAAAAATACTTTAAAATGTGTCCTCAGCACAAGAAAAATCTGTTTTAGACTCACATGGTGCCTTCTTGCTGTGCTTAGGGGTCAGTTCAAGAGTTGTTTATTCAATTACTGTTGGAAACACCTTTACAGAGTGTAAAAATGAAGAATTTAGGAAACCAGGGTATGAGAATCTAGATGCGAGAAAAATTAATGATAGGAGGAGAAAAAAGAATGATACCATTTTAGACAATCTGAGAATAAGAAGAGTTCAAGAGAGAGTGTGGGTGTTTGTACTGAGGTTACTCTCTCTGTAGAAGTGGTTGACACACAGCAGTTGTGAGCTGTGATACTGTAATACTATGTCGGCTGTGAAAATTTAATATTGATTGATTGTAATAGGAATAAATTAGTCCGAAGGTCAGCAGAACTCGATTCTAATTCAGCCTTTGCTGGATTAGCTCACTGGCACGTTTCCTCTCTCTGGAGTTCAGCCAACTCAGGGCAACCCGACAGCGGCTGGAGGTTTCCCAGTCTGGCCCTGTGGACACTGTGGCCGGGCAACGCCTTGTTGTGGGGCTGTCCTGTCCATGGACGTTTTTGTGTTTTAGTTAAAAAATGTTTATCATAGAAATGTACATTTAATTAGTTTTAAGAAATAGGGTTGAGAGTAGTCTTAAGATATATTTTCTCACATTTGCAAACTTTACACCTTTAAGATATCTGCAATGATAGTTTATTTACAAGTGTTACAAGAAATCATCATTTCATCCACACTCTACTCGCACTTTTTCTTCTCATTTCACTTTGTACTTGTAGAAAGAACACCATGTTTGGGTCAAGTTCCATGCCAGTGCTGGGGGCAACCGTAAAGTCGAATGAGAGATACAAATGGATAGAGAAGAATTATTCTATTGTTTAGAAATCTATTTTTCAAAACAACTTTATCCTGGGGACATGACACAGATGTAAGAGCCAAACCCAACATACCATTAGGTATTTCCAACTAAATATCCAATCAGTGCGTCTGTTAGGATGACATGGTGGATGTGAACTGAAGGTGGATGAAATGCAGAATGACTGAGGGTGGATAAGGAGCATTCACATGCACATCGAGGCATCGCCCCACTCCACATCAGAGGCGTCTCTGCTCTCTACGCAACGGGTGTAGCACTCTCACTCCAGCTTTCAAAAACGAAAAATGTCACCAGAGATTTCAATATGTTGTCTGGGGCAGAGGGGACAAAATCACCTCCAGTTAACAGTCCCTGGATGACACGACTTCTCAAACTCTCCAACTCAGGAAGTCTTGATGGGAAAACTAGAGAATCACAGGGGCATACATTAAGTTCTGAAAAAGCATAGGAATTCACCTAAGTAGAATGGACAAGTCAGTCAAATAAGAACGTAAGAGTCTATCATGCTGTAAGCATTAATATTGGGGGAAAAAAGGAAAGGTCTCACACAGGAGAGACGGACAGGTGCAGGGAGATCAAGTGAAAATCCTGGAACAGTCCAAACACAACAGAATTCACCAGAAAAACTCTAGTACCTATGGGAGAAGACATTGAAATGGCAGTGAGGAAAAGCACTAGGCAGGATGCTACCGAGAGCAAGGTTGTCAGGGCTGAGGCGGGGTCCTCATTTGAAGGGGAGGAAGGCAGCCACGTGGGGTAGAGAGGCACGGAGCTTGGGGACTGGGTGCTGCCTGGGAGGCAGGAGCGCCCTGGGCCGCGGAGCAGCGCCCTCAGCTTCCTCAGCCTGGCAGCTCCTCACCTCGCGCTGACTTGCTTGGCTGAGAGAATCGTGATTCTTGAGTTGGAACCACTCAAAGAGAGGTCCCTGCTGGGGCCTTGTGCTCTGTCTGCTGTCCACAAACCTGTTTTTCTGACTAGACTTAAAGCCCTGTAGGTCAGGGACCATATCAGGCTCGGATCCTGTTCCCGACCAGCCATCATTTCTTAGCACTGGAAACTGCTCCAGGAGTGTTAGAAGGAAGTTTGAAGGAAACTTTTTAGAAGAAAGAAATACATCTACATGGAAACCAGAAGCAAGGTGTCAGAGAAGGATCAGTGAAATGGGTTGTTGCCGGGTAAGCGAGAGGATGCTGGAGAGACGTGACCATTTTCATTGAGTGTCGACAATGAGACACGCAAGAGGGCTGTGAAGAGCTGGAGAGAGAAGCTGTGGTCCTCCCATTCCAGTGGCTGGATCCATGCAAAGGGGGCCCGGGCACAGGAAGGAGTCCAGAGTGCCCGGTTCAGGGAGGGAGTGGCAGCTGGGGTGGGCCTGAGGAAAGTCACGTGGGGTGCAGGGTCCTGGGACAGAACCAGGAATCTGCTGCAGTGTTGGGTACACAAGCCTGTGTTGAGTGATGTGCCAGATATCCCTGAACCTTCACCAAAAACTTCCTGCAGCCCAGGTTAAGTAATCAGTGAATATCACTAATCTTCCCGTACGAGCTAAATAAAATGAGCCTTTCTATGACTTTTGAAAATACTCTGTATATATACATAAAAAAATATATATATATTTTATGTGTAATCTTATTCCTACTGGAGCTCTATGTGTCAAGAGATAGCTAGCTAGCTAGATAGATATAGAGACAGAGAGATAGATTGACACACAGATGGATATAAAAGAGAAGACACATGTGATACCCAGTATGTTCAACTCACTCATCTCCAGGATCTGAGAGCAAGAGGGAGCTTGTATTAGCTGATCGCTATAATGAATTTTATGCACATTATCTCATTTAAGTTTCTCAACAGCCCTCAAAAGTAGAGATAAATCTACTTTCGTAAGAGAAAATTGCAGTGCAGAGATGCAACCGCCCACCCGATGTTCTGATCCTCATGAGGAAAGGAGCTGGGATTGGGCTCCAAAACTCCTTCTCTCTGTTGAGACCCACTGTAATTAGGACCCCCAGACCTCACCGCTTTACTTTACTCCCAGGATTATCACAGATAGCGGCCTTTTGAGGAATATAAGCCTACTCCCCTGTTACGGTATAGTGTAGTTGTACTAGTCCTCAATTTACTCACAGTAGATTTTTAGGATGTCAAAGTAAAGCAAAGCATGCTATTATCAATGTTTCTTCTTATCAAGCCCCTAAAAAATCAGCTAACAGAAAGGAACTCACAAATTCCTTGTTTCCTTCTCTCCCTCGCCTTCAACAGATAGCGGGCTAATGGATTCCGAATGGGAAAAATAAACAAAAGTCTCAGGGAGACCCACAGAGAGAGAGCCTGAGTGTTCCATGGTGGGGTGAAACCTGAAATGACGTGGCCTTGAAATCAGAGGACACAGCGTGTGAGCCTAGGAAAGCTGCTGCGTGTCTTTGACCTTCAGTTTCCTCCTCTTGAGAACAGGATAGTAGAAGCTATTTCCCGGGGTTGTGGTCGAGGGTAGACACACTCGCTGGATATTGAGTGTGAATCAGGAGCACACGTGTGTGACCTTTGGCAATTCATCGAAGCTCTCTAGTTCTCATTTTCCACTGACCAAAGTTTTAGGATAACCTTTGCCCCAGTCTGGACCAGGCCTTTGGAAACCTCCTAGTGGGGAGGTGAGGAAAGTTGTCTATGAGGAAGAGAGTCATCATAACATATTATCTAAGATAAGAGTTCCTTTCCTTTTGTAACAAGATCCTCAGTGAAAGGGAAAGGAGCTGAGTGTGAGGTGTGAGTCACTTGGCTCTGTGAACTCTAGTCCACAGCACACACTTCCCGCCTCAGTGCCGGCTTTAGTCTCCTCTCCATTCTGCTCAATCCCAGCACCTCTTTTTCCTGTGATGAGAAAACACAGAGTCCAATATCGCCAACTACACCACAGATGGTTGATTAAGTGTGTTTCCAAAGGATTTTTACTTTCTAAAAATTAGACTATTGAGTCCCCCATTAAAAATGTGGATATTGAAGACATTTTGATATCTAAAATTCAAGTCACCCACACTTTTTCAGAAATATATCCATTGGGTAAAGAGAAGTATATTTTTGTCCAAAACTCTACAACAATAAAATTTTGGCGGAAGAATCTTCATGTTTTCTAAACAGAGCCTGGGATTTGGATGGAAAATGCAACTGTTCCTCCCTAAGTCCTGGCTTTGGGACTCCCGCTTGTAATGAGTCTCGTGTGCTTCCATTCACACCCATGAGAGAACTAGCCGTGTCCACTGTGGGAGCCGTTGAGTGTCATTTTCTGGTTCCCTCTATGTTGACCACCCACGCAGCCTGGGGTAGAACAAGGGCTTTCAAATTTTTCTGACTGGACACAACCAATTTCTCTCTCACCATCAATTGATCAAATGAGTGTGCACACATCCACACATGCACACACACGTGACTGAAGCTGAAACTCCTGAGATGACCCTAACTTCATCTCCATAGAGTGACTAGGAGAGTTTCTATTGTCTTCTATTTCATTTGAAAAATTGGTGGATTTCACAATCCACTGAAGGATTGTCATGCATAATTTGAAAAACACTAAGACAGAAAATGAAACCTAGACTTTGGTTTAATATAAAGTGTGTTTGAATCCCAGGTCCACCACCTAAATTGGGGAAGTTACGTATATCCCCGACTGTAAAGGGAGAGTGATAACAGACCCACCTCAGGTGATTTTTGTAGGATTAAATGGAGATAAATTTGTGAGCTCGCCCATCGTATGATAGACATTGAACACATGTTAATTCTATTCCATTACTGTAGTTGATGCAGTAACATCCGTTTTTCTAGATTATAAAACACACCGAGTAGAGGTAGAATGTAGAATTCCAAAGACAGGCAGGAATCAGCATCCTGTGTCCGTGGGAAGAATTAGGATCTTTTGAGCTATAGTTAAGTGAGTGTGAGTCCTAATTTCAGCTTTTGAACAAATGCAGCTTTAACTCTGCTCCCTCTTCCCCCTCGCTGTCAGGGAAGTCCTCTGGTTTCAAGGCCCCTCACAGGCTCCAGCCCTGCCCTCCCTTTACCCTGGGGGTGGATTTCCATGTTCACCACTCACTGGAGTGTGACTGTGGGTTTGTTATTTAACTAACCTCTGAGCCGCCGTCTCAACTAAAAAATGGAGACAATCCCAACAATTTCATGGGGCTGTTATGAAGATTAAAGATATAATGTATCCAAAGGCGTTAGTATTCAGTCAAGATCGTTAGGAGGAGGTTTTCAATAAATATTAGTTCTCTAATCCTTCCCCTCCCCCTAATACCTACACACGCATCCTAACCACAGACTCTCACTTGCCAAGACCACCAGACTTTACCCAGCGGAGACTGGAGAGTGGTTTGGTGCCATTTCCTGGACTTGCCTCCTGAGGGTGAGAATTTGAGTCCAGGAAGACATTCCAGGGACTCTTCTGACTCTGCCCTGAAAGAGGAAGACCTTCTTCACCATGGTTGGTGCTGTTCAACCACGTATCATAAAGTACATTTTTGCTTCTGTGGTTTCATTCATTTGTTCATTCAATCATTCATTCAGGTTTAGAGAAACTAGGAGACTACATCATGGCAGGGAAGCCCAAACTTCACTACTTCGATAGACCAGGCAGAATGAAGGCCATCAGGTGGGTCCTGGCTGCAGATGGAGTAGAGGTGTGTTCTCAGTTCAGTCATGTGAAGTTGGATATAAAATTGACTATCAAAGCCCTTTCTCACATAAGCTAGGAGACTGTTCTTACTAAATGACCTGTGTAGGCTTTGGGTTCACATTGTCTTCTGGGTGTTTTATCATATTTTATTCAGATCTAACTCTAAAGCAGCAATACATACTAATTGAAATTTAAAAAATAATTATAAAGGAATGCACCAGATTATCTCTTCTCTCTCATAATCTACCCTCTGTTATCTATCTGTCTCAGCATGGATGGGATCTCATAAACATATTATTGAGTGTAAAGAGGAAAACAGAGAATGATATATACAGGGAATCATTTATACAAATTATTTCAAAAGGGACACAAGTCAATGGTTGGTGAGCACACATATAAATGTAAAAATATAAAGGCTAGACTGATTGGATAGAGGTTACTTAAGTGGAGATGGGGGTGATTGAATTTCATTAATTAATTCATTCATTAATTTATCTGTTAATGTTTTATTTTTAAAAGATTATATGAATATATTAGCTGTGGTTTGTTTTTTAAAGACTGAAGGCAAGTATGATAAAATATTAATAATTCTTCAATCCAGGTAGTGGGATCATGTTTATTACATATTCTTTGTACTTTTCTCCACACATTTTCAAAATTTTAATTTAAAATTTTTAGTTATTCAAAACAAAGGGATTTTAGAAAAAAGTGATGAATTTTCATGAATATTTTTTGCTTTATTAATTACTTTTTATATAGATAGCTTTTTTCTGGGAACAGTTTCATAGGTCTCTTCAGATTCTAGTATAAAACATGTTATTTTCTCCTAAAATTTCTTCAAACATCTGCATCACCAGATTACATAAATGGTACATTTCAGTAAATATTTAAAAAGTAAACCATGTTCTAAGCTGCATTCATAATAGGTATCCACATTTCTAGAGAACAAATGAACTTGGTGCCTCTACCAAGGCTGAAATATGGTGTAGAGCATCCTAATGAATATCAGGTCACCAGGGTTACTTGCTAATTTCATGTTAAACCATGGTGCAGCTGGCCATAAGTTTGAAGAAAACTCCCTGTTCTTTCATCTTTGGATCTAAGAGACCATTTAGGAGTGACGAAAAAACATTGTGTGTGTGGGTTACAGAGGAGGCTAATTGCCTTATATTCACCATTAACGTGTACACAGACACAGATATTTGTTTTTGAAAAATCTTCATAAACTTCAATAACTAAACTTTTAGTATGTTGAGAACAGAATTTTAAAAATTTATTAAAGTGTAAGACAGTTGTATTTTTGGTAGTGAATGATATGTTCTTACATGAGTAGCTCTGAGACTGTTCTACACATTTAAAGAAAATTACCTTTTTCTGAATATTTTTGAGACAAATGTAATCAAATGAATGCAATATTCGGTTGATCAGAGTGAAATGAAAAGAAGCCGTTTGATAGAATGAGTCTTCCTTAGTCGATAATTATTTGCCTCCTCTTGGATGGGCTCAGTATCAACAACCAGTTACCACAGTATTTGGGCACTTATTGAAAAGAACTAACTAATTTACTCACAGCCCAACATCTAAAGAACAGGTGGTAAAAACTGCTTTTTGTTTGGGGATCATGTAAAGAGTTTTCTACAACTGCTCCCTAAGTAAGTGCTCAGTGACCTGGAGACAAAAATAATATGAATAAATCCAGCGTCTTACCTCTACCCCTGCTGCGGCCAAGAGCCACCAGATTGTTTCCATTCTGCCTCTTGCATTGAAGTAGTGAAGCTTGGGCTTCCCTGCTGCACTTAGGGATTCCTGAAAGTCAGCAGAGAGAGACTGATTAAAACTCTTCTGCACAGAGAGAGAGAAAGAGAGAGAGAGAGAGAGAGAGAGAGAGAGAGCAAGCATACAAACTTACAGACCAGTATATGTTAGACCAGAAAGCTGTGGACTAGCAATTTTTGCTAAAAATCAAAGCTATTCCTCAGCTCCAAGCCTACTGTGTTCTGTGTTCTTTCGCACAAATGGAGTTTATCCTCACAAACTGGTGTTCTAAAAACTTAATTAAATAACTGATACATTTAAAAAAATTGATAGAAAGAGGACAAGAGTGAGGAAGCCAGACAGATGGAAGGAGTTTAGGAGTACAACTCTGACCAGCTTTTCCTCCCCCGGCAGGTGGCAAGTTTTTAGCATTCTAATTTTTTTTCTTTTTATCTGTACAGACCCTCCTCACTCCTCCCGCCAGGATGAGGATGAGAGTGAGATTAGGGGAGGATGAAATACCTCAATTTCCAAAATTAATCTGCATATTTTAATTCTGGCATCCTCTGATGCCTACAGACATCAATCAAGAGGATTTTCAATGACACACAGGGATTTAAAGCAAAAAAAAAAAAAAAATTAAACCAAAAGTGCAGTTAGGCAAAGTGGGTCTTTTCACACTTTCTTTCTCCTCTGAAAATGAAAATATCTTTTTTAGAAACATAACCTCTGCTCATTTTGAAGGCGTTAAAATCGTATAGAAGTGAAAAGCCCTTCTCCACCACCCCAATGGAGCTTATGGGGAATGAGGAGTAGACTTGGTGGGTGACAGGCTCTGGACATTCGGAGGCAGCTTGAGGACCCTGGAGATGGGGCCCCTGAAAGCAAGGGGGGCTGTGGGGAGGGTGGGTGGCTTTAGGAGTAGCAGGAGTGCGAGTCTTCACAGTATGAGCGGGAGCTCACTTATTTTGGAGCACATCACCTGGCTCACTTTCTAAAGCAGCTCTTCTACACATGGAGAGCTCAGCAAAATCAATGAAGAAAGACGGACAGATAGAGAATATCACCATTGGAAACCAGAATGAAAAAAAATGCTCTAGGCCAGTAGTTTTCCAACCCTACATGGTGCTTATTAGAATCACGTGAGGGGCTTAAAACACTTGCAGTGCACGTGCCCACGTGCACGCACACACACACACTCTGCCTGGGCCCCACCCAGAGATTCTGATAGAATTGATTTGGAATAGGACTCTGGCATCAATGTGTTTTAAAATCTCTCTGGGGGATTCTAATGTGCAGCCAACATTGAGAACAATGATCTGGAAAATGATGAGATCAGCTGCTAAAACTATTAATAGGGATTTATAATGAAAGGGTCATGCTGACCACCCTAAATGTCTAACATCACTCAAAGTGGGACAGCCGGAAGTGAGGGTCTTCCTGATGTGATGCAATAGAAAGGATGCCTATGAAGACTTGTTGCCAAAATAATTGACCCAGAATTCAATCAAGCCTCTCGGTTGATTACAGGAAACACAGGAAACAGAGGAACACTTCCGGGATGCAATTAGCAAGATTTGTAACTTGAAACTCAGCAGACTTGCTATTCAGAGAGTGGTGCCCAGACCAGCAAGTGGAGATCACCTGCGAGGTTGTGAGAAATGCAGCATCGGGCTCCACTCCAGGCCTACCAAATCAGAATCTGTATTTTAAGGTCCCCAGAGGGCACTGTACTCCAGGTCAAGTGGCTAACATCTTTCAGAGAACTCTCTACTCTTATATTTCCATAAAAGGAAATTTTAAAAATTGCGTGAAAATCGAAGAGGCAGGGGAACCTACAGGGTAAAGGGATTTAAGAGATTCTTCAAACAAATGCGATGTGTAGACATTTTTTGCATTCTGATTCTAACACAGCAATTATTTTAAAACTAGATGATACAATGGGGAGAATTTGAACCTAACATTTGCTAGCAGGGAATTACTGTTACTTTTTTAGGTATGATAATGATATGGAATTTTTCCAAAAAGGATCCTTATCTTTTAGAGACTCATATCAAAGTATCAAAGTAGCTTACAGAAGCAGTCAATGAGCAAATTAAACTTTTTTGTCTAGGTCTGACCTTCTGAAAATACGTCTCTGAGCCCCAGTTTCTTCCTTTGTAAAATGGAGATGGTAACACCAAATCTCACAGGTGTTTGAGAGTTTTACATGAGAGAAAGAGTGTAATGTGTTTAGCCCTCAGTGAATGATGAGTGATGGTAAGTGGTCCATATGTGTGGGTAGAGGAAAGGGAAGCAGACCCTGGAAGAGGGAAGACCTAAAAAGAGCAGGAGCCATCATCTTAGCGGTGAGATAGCTGGAGAGACAGTGGCAGGGACAGGAGGGAGATCGGGAGTTCATAGGAAAGAGGTGAGAGTTCTCTGGGATCCCCTGGGATCCAAGGAACAGGCCGGGGAGAGGCTGCCAGGCCCAGAGTAGCAAGGAAGATATGGCTGAAGATGGCTCTGACAGAGGGTCTAGACACCCCCTGAGGTGGGGCTTATCTCAGTTGGGCAGAGCCGGGCAGAGCAGCCAAGCCATCTGATGGTGCACAGAGCTGGGAACTGCTCTTACCCTCTGTAGAAGTGCACGGACTTATGGACAGCTATGCAGGACCCGAATGTGAGCTTCTGAGAAGCCTCTCCGTGGGAGGGGCAATTCTGTGGGAAGTCTATGAGATGAGGCTCAAGCCAGAGAAATACTGTAGGGTTGGTGTTGATGTCAACCAATTATCCCCCCATGCTGGATGGCCTGGAAAATACCGATTACATTTTAGAGGCCTATGCCCCCACCTAGACTGGAAGCCCTCAATGACCATGGTCTTTGGTCTTTTATCTTCAATTCCTAGAAGTGCCTGGCTCCCAGGAGGATCTCTGTGGTGGGATGGTGGGTGAGTGGATGGGTGGATGGGTGGATGGATGGATGAATAGATGAACAATCTAGCTAATAGCCAGGACTGTTTGGATAATAGAGGTGACTAAACTTCCTGAGTCAAGGCTCTTCATAGGAAAAAAAGAGGCATTACTAGCAGGTGTCATAAGAATGTGTCATTCACTCATCCAACAGCTATTTGTTGTGTGCTCTACATAGCAGGCACTGTGCTACACACTAGAGGCACAATAGTGAGCAAGGCCAGACTGATCCCTGCTCTCATGAAGGTAACAGTCTAGTTGCCTGCTATGGATCAGTCTGAGGTCACATAATTGTATCATAAAAACAAGGACCAGGGGCTAGAAGCCCATGGAGCTCTACCTCTCTCTGTCTCATCTCTGCTCCCCTCTGTTCATTTCTTTTCACACAGTGGGAAACGTGACCATTGGCAGCTCCTGAGTTTTATGTGTTAGAGCTACAGCAACTGAGAGGGACCTGATTAAATCTCTTGACCCCAAATCCAGAAACACAGGACAAGGAGCTCCTCAGCTCAGCTGGGGTCTGGAGCCTGCTCCTTAGGGACTCATCACCTGTGAGGAGGGGGAGGAATGGGATTATGGTAGAACATTGAAATCCTGTGGGAGCCACTAGGATGGAGAGGGAAGAGGCATAGTTCCCAGTTGTTTCTGTTTCAGGGAGGTGTGGGGATGGCAACCCTCCACAGAGATCAAGAGAATGATGGGAGGGGTGGATCAAAGTGACATCCTGGGTCAGCTGAGGAAGAGGGCTATGAGGTACGATGCCTTGTGCCTCCTGGAGGACTGTGGAGACGCAGGGCCGTATGCCTCCAGGCAAGTGTGTTATGAAGGTCAACAGACAGACCTGGGTTTCAATCCCAGCCTTGCCCTTTACTTTCTAAGAAGTTACCTAACCTTTGAATTTTACTTTTTTTTTTGGTGAGGAAGAGTGGCCCTAAACTAACATCTGTTGCCAATCTCCCTCTCTTTGCTTCAGGAAGATTGTCCCAGAGCTAACATCTGTGCCAGTATTCCTCTACTTTGTATATGGGATGCCACCACAACATGGCTTGATGAGTGGTGCATAAGTCCACGCCCAGGGTCTGAACCCAGGAACCCCGGGAGCGGGGTTCCTGGGCCAGGAACACCGAAGCGGAGCACGTGAACTTAACCACTACGCCACTGGGCCAGCCCCATGAACTTCACTTTCTTTACCTGGGAAATAGGAATGATCATACCCTGTAGTATTAATGTGAGCATTAAGTGGGATAATGTTCTCAAAGGGCTCGGCAAGTGACAGGAAGAGAGTAAGCATCCAGTAACCGGTGTTATTGTTATGATGTAGGACAAAGGCTCCATCTACAGGGGTGTTTATGTCCCAAAGTGATAACCTCTCTTTATGGTGATGCTGGCCCAGCCGATTGTGTTTTGTCAACATTGTGTAGGATGGATCAGCTTTGATGATGTTCTCAGTAAAGACCCCAAGTCAGAGTTAGAGCATGTGGTCATTCTGGGCACTGAGGAAAGAAGTTCTTAAATTTTTGCTGAGTGAATGTCTTTGAGGCGTTCCCTGATGTACAGAGCCTTTTCTGGTAATTAATCAAAGCCAAAAATGATAATAAATGCCAACCATGGTTGTGCTACAGAACCCCACCCCCCAGCCGTGACTGAATTGACCACGACATGGAGTCTCCTGACTCAAATGAAACCCAATCAGTCTTCAGCCTAGGAAGTTAGCGTTGAGACTCTGGGGCAGCTCTGTGTGTGACTGGAGTGAAACATAGACCCTCAGGGATGGTGGGACCGCCATCTTTTGTCACACAGAGTGAGCAATAGAGAAGGCTAATCGGTAAAGAGATCAAAATAAAGCCAGTGGGTGGAGAGAAGTAAAGAGATTGAAAGAGAGTACCGAGAGATGTCATTTCAGTGTGTTACTGTGCTGAATTGAAAAGCCTGAGGATCAACTCTTCCTCTGATCAGGAGAGCATGTCTCATCACGGTGTCCGCCAGCGCCTGCTCAGGAGAAAGGAACAGATCCCACTCATTTGTCAATGGAATTGCTGTGCTCCCTTCTGCAAGGTCTCCCTCCACGTCTGAGTACCTGCTCCCGAAATGGTGTTTGACACACAATAGTGTGTGCACCATCTGGGCTGATTCCTCTCCCCACCCACCTACCGCTCCTGTATTGTTATAGTCCCAGCATCTCCAAGCCCTAAGCTTACCTAATGTATGAAAATTATATTGTTTTTCAAATCAGTTCTTTATTTTTTTCTCTTTAATAAATTGAAACCCATCCCTCTTTGTAAGAGACACAAAAAACACCTCACTCACATGTAACATGTCATACCCTTGGATGGGATAATGTTTTGAGACAACCAAGGATTCTGGACACTGTACCTCCATCCTAGTCACCATGTGTCCTTTACTTATCATCTCTCTATGAATTCTGAGTTCGGTGAAAGGCAGAGGAACAAAGATGCCGAGACTTTGGAGTTGCAAAAGCCTGGATTTTGAGTTTAAAAGAGCATAAAGTATATGCCATATTCTGATTATCTATTGCTGCAGAACAAACTACCCCAAAACTTAGCAGCTTAAAACAATCATTTAATCTTGCGGTTTGGGAATTTGGTGAGTTTAGGTAGGAAGCTCCCTGACTATATCTTAAATAATTCTGTTAACACGTTTTGATCCATACTCCCCCACTCAGTGAGTCACAGCTGGCAAATAGTGGTCTCAGGTAGAGTTATCTGTTGGCTCCTGTCCTGTTTATGTTGGTACATTGTAATTCATTTATTTTACAAATTACACCAACATGCTTATCCACTAAACTCCAGAACGGTAATTTGATTTAGTTTGGTAAGTCCACACACTGAGACTGGTTTTCCGTGTTATCTTCATCCTTTTTTGGTGCTGAAGCAGATGAGTTTTTCTTCTTTAGTTCAAGTTATCCTTTCAAACAGCTATAGTGTGAAACTGCACCTCCCAAATACTATATCATCCAGGCAAAATCTTAGGGAAGAAAGCCAGACCTTGGATTCTCATTTCATCTAGAATAAAATCCAAATGCTTCACAGGATGTGAAAGAGTGTGTCATCTGTCATCTGCCGCCCCCTTCTCAGGCCACACCACTAACCCCACTCTCCAGCCAGGCCTCCTTTCGCTTGGGGTCCACGAAGACACTGAGCACTTTCCCACTTCAAGGCTTTGAAAATGCTGGTTCCTCTGTCTGGAACCCTCTTGCCCATCTCCTGGTGTGCCTGGTTTCTTCTCACTTTTTACTTCTCATCTTACATGTCGCCTCCCAGAGTGGCCTTCCCTCATCATCTGAAGTAGAGCTCTCTTTGGGGAAGGGTACAAACTTTCAGCTATGTGATAAGTAGGATCTGAGGATCTCATGTATAACATGGTGCCTCTAGTTGGTAACAGTGTCTTGCATAATTGGAGCTTGCTAAGAGAGTACAACTTAAATGTTCTCACCAAAAAAAGAAAAAAATGTAAATATGTGGGGTGACGGATGTGTTAATTAACTCGATGGGGGCAAACTTTCACAGTGTATACGTATATCAAACATCACGAGGTGCACTTTATATATCTTGCAATTTTCTTTGTGTATTATACCTCAATCAAGAAGGAAAAAATTAAAGAAGGAGAGCTCTCCCCTCACCTCCCACATCCACTCTCTATTATAATCTCTGTTTAATTTTCTTCACATCCGTATCACAGGCTATGATTGCGACATTTATTTATTTATCTGTTTGTGGTCTTTCTCCTCCCACTAAAACGTCAATTCCTTGAGGTCATTCAGCACAGTATCTCCACACCCAGGGTAACACTTCATACATTAGACTCAAAAAATATTTCCTGAGTCAGTGAAGAAATGGGAAAGGCTTTGGCCTGCGATTGAGGAGACCCAGCCTCTAGGCTGATTCTCCCATTGAGCAGCCGTGTGACCCTAGACAAATCCCAACCTTTATGGACCCCAGTTATTCTTCTAAAATAGAGAGGAAGACTCGATGTATTGAGGTAAAGATGACTGCCAAGTTTGGAGGCTTGATTCTTCCTTCCTAGTTTTCTCACAACGATACTGGAACAACCAGTATTTAAGACAACCTCAGAAAAAATATGGATAGGTCTTGAGGTAGAAGAACAGGGTCAGGATGGTGTAATAACAGAATTTAATCAGCTTCAGTGCATCCGCAGTTCAGATGTGTGGTGCCCAGCCTTCACCTACAACGTCTCATGGCCACCTTCCTGCTGTGTAGATGATTCTCCACCACTACTGACTACCACCACCCTCTTCCACATCTCCCCAGTGTTAGGGTGAGGAAACTATAACCTGAGCACATGGGATACAGAACAGAAAAAAAGCATCATTTCCAGAAGGACTCCTTATTGGAATGCCCACTGTTGAGTTCACAGTGAAGGCGTCATGATGGAGAAGACACTGCTGGACTGGTGCAGAGCAGGGGGGAGAACATTTCAAGTAAGAAGGAAAGGAGGGCAGAAAGGTGGCATAGTGGCCATGTCGCTCATCCAGTTGCTCTACCAAATGTTGCATTCCCTGCCCAACGTCAGACTCCAGAAACTTTCAGAGCCTTTGGTCACAAGCCTGAGCTCTGCAGGAGGGAGGGCTGTCAGTCATGGTTTGTTATTTATTTTATGAAAATTCTCACCTTTCGGAATGAAGCAGGATTGGATGCGATGAGTGTGACCCCGTGCTGGCAAGAAAAGCACATAAACCATGCAACCAAGAAAAGGAAGCCACAGGAGAGCATGAGCACCAGAGTTTCGTGGAGGGTGGAGGCCTCTGGAGAAAGTTGCTGATGTTAAAGGAGATTGCAGACGCACTGGGCCTGGATTTGCAGTAAAGAGGTCAAAGAGGACAGAACTGAGAAAAGACCTTTGAACAAGTAGGACGAATACGGCAAATCGTTAATTGGTTAAGATACAAAAGTTCCCCACTTTGGAGAGGACGGAGAGCCTGAGTGCAGACTCTTGAGTTTTGAAAGTGACAGGAGAGAGGGAGGGAAATAGCAAAAGAGAAAACCAGCCAGCAATCAAGAAAGGCCGTTTTGATTTGTTTGGGAGGGTTTGTTGGGTTTTTCTGAGGGGTGGACATGAAGGCGACTGAGGGGGTTAGGACAGGAGAGAGCTGAGTCTGTAATTAGAAGGAAACACGGCAGAGGAGAGAGAGGCAGGCAGGCAGCATGGCAGGGAGAGGAACTGTGTGGAACACTATCTACACGATGAATTTGTGGAGTTTATTTCCTCTGTTGGTTTTACTACTATATTTGGGGTATAATTGACATGTAATAAAGTGCACGTATTTAAGTGTACAATTGTATGTGTTTTGAAGAATGTGTACACCTATGAAGGACCCCCACAATCAGTACAGTGAACATGGCGTGTCCTCCAGCCCTGTCGGAGCCCCGTCCCCCTGCCCCTCTCTGTACCACTTATCTGCTTCTTGTCACTGTAAATTAGTTTGCATTTTCTAGAATTTTATAGAAATAGGGCATCCAATAAGTGCTCTTTTTTGTCTGGTTTCTTCCACTCAGCAGAATTATCTTGAGATTCATCTATGTTGTTGAGTGTCTTCATTCCTGTTTGTTGCAAAGTGCTTGTCTGAGCTTCCTGTGGCCGCTGTAACAAATGACCACGCACTGGGTGGCTTAAACAACAGAAATGTATTCTCTCACAGTTCTGGAGGCCAGAGGTCTGAAATCAAGGTGTCGAGAAGGTTCCTTCTGGAGGCTCTGAGGAAACATCTGTTCCATGCCTCTCCCCTGGCTTCTGCCGGCT
Source organism: Ceratotherium simum simum (assembly GCF_057802395.1). Lineage (NCBI taxonomy): Eukaryota > Metazoa > Chordata > Mammalia > Perissodactyla > Rhinocerotidae > Ceratotherium > Ceratotherium simum. The sequence continues at coordinate 52,173,282 of NC_141912.1, forward strand.
GCAGGCAAGCCTTGGCATTCCTTAGCCTGTGGATGTGTCATTCCAATCTATATCACAGAAATGGACAGTGGAAAAGGAGACTGAAAAGAGAGACTGATGGATGGAGGTAAAGGGATGAGGGAGTAAGATAGAAGACATGGAATAAACTGGACGGTGTTAAGGGAAAGTGTGCAGAACTTTCCACCTCAGCCTTTCAGTCAGCACTTTTTTAGTTGCTCTTTTGGTGATTTATTCCAACACAGATTTAAGATTTATAAGCAAAAGTAATTTCCCTGTTCCAGAAAACAGATTGCTCTGACCTGAACAGGAGGCCCAACCTACTCTGAGAAGTTGTTCTGAGAAGAAGTTAACGCCGTGGCTGAGTACGAGATGGCGCACTTTCTGGAGCGACAGGACCTCCCTGATGACTAACAACTTAAGTGCCTTTAGAAATCTATGTCACTGTGGTACACAGCCTGGGCCATTCTTAGGTGACTTCCCACAATTGCAAATGAAACTGAGCCCAACCTACTTAACCTTTCCTTCCTTTTCTAGAGCTCAGACAAAGCCTACTGTCCCACTATCTGCCCCTTTTTGAAGCAAAACTCAAGAGGGCAGTCAGTAGCTGTCCCTACTGCTCATTTCCCATTTTCTTCTCAACCCACTGTAGTCAGGCTTCCGTCCCACCACTCCACCACAGCTGCTCTCACCAAGGGCAGCAGTGGCCTCCGTGTTACCAAACTCAACATTCACTCTTCAGTCCTCACGCTCCTCTCCCTCCTGATGCTGCCATATTTTCCTGTCTCTCCCTACTTCCTTGTCGCCTCCTCCTCAGATTTCTTTGCTGGTTCCCTCTCTACTTCCCTTCTCCTCTCCAACTGCTCTCTCATCCTACATGATCTCCTAAATCGATCACTATCATCAGAAGTGCGCCTTCCAATGCTGTTTCCATCTTGCTCTCCCTTTGGATCACTTACTCTGAGGGAGGCTAGTTGCTCTGTCATGAGGACACTGTGAAGAAGCAGGCATGGCAAGGAACTGAGGCCTCAGTCAACACTGATATGAATGAGCCATCCTAGAGGTGGACCCCATCCCCAGTCAAGCTTTCAGATGACTGCAGCCCCTGCTGACGGCTTGACTGCAACCATCCGAGAGATCCTGACCCAGAACAACCCAGCTGAGTTGCTCCTAGAGTCCTGGCCCTCAGAAGTGGCATGAGGTGGTAAATATGGGAGGCAAGATGAATCAAAGTCAACACCGATTGAAGTTGTGCTGACTCATGGCTGCTTTGCACAAGCAGCTCTGGTTGGCAGAATGTTTCTAATACATGTTCCCTCTTCAAGAAGATTTTGAGTAATTAATAAGTAATGGCTCAAATCTTGACCCAATACCCCCAGTACTGAGAAATTAATAGCTACACTCATTTCAATTATATGTGTATAAAATCTCTCCATGAAAGTGGTGGATGGTGTGAGGATTAAATACCATCTGTATATTAGTTTGTAACAAAATACTTATGTGTTTATGCCACAGATTATCCAGGAACAATTTTCAAAATATTTAACATCTAGTATGGTAAATAGAAATTTATATATAAATAAGTATATATATCAAAAATTAAAACATATTTCCCTTTATTTTCTAACTAAACCATGTAAAGCATAAAAATGGATAAAGCCGTACTGCAAACAGGTCATGAATCAATGTGATAATTTCCATCATTTGTGATTTCTATAAACTGTCCCTGTGTTGTAGGAAGTTTGGGTTGGCAGTGGGGACCTTCCTCTACAGAGGCCGTCAACTCCTGTAGGGGTGGCCCTCTCCTGCACCTATGACTCTCAGAGCACTCTCAGGTCCCTCTACTGCTTTCTGCCCTTGTCCTTTTGAGAGTAGGGGAGGGAGAGGCCTCCCGTTGTGTCTAGCCCCACAGTCTTTCACCATGTTTTGAGGTGTCTTAACTCAATCTCCAGCTTTGTAAATAGGCGTTTCGTTAAACTCTCTTCAGCCATCCTTTGTGAGATAAGGTGATATCTTATTCTCCTTGTATTCACAGCACCAGCAACGATGAGGTAAATGTTACGAAGTTCACTTCACAACAATAAAAAGAGATTATAAATATATATTATAAACTGGGGAAGGCTGAGTGTGATGAGGTTAAGAACTTCTGTTCCAGAGCCAGGGTATGAGAGTGTACGTTTGGAGGGATGTGTAAAAAAGATCTCTCCTCATAAATCCCTTGAGGAGTCTAGAGCTGGAGAGAGACCAGCTAAATGTGTACAGGGAACTGGAAGCCTCCTGAGAGGACAGCTTGGCACATCTTGGTTGGGCTGAGTTGACCTAACACTGAGTAGACATAAAAGACACAAGCCATGTGTCCCTTGTCTCTGTCTGCCTCACCGCAGCCAACGTGGGAAGTTGACGCTATGAAAATGGACAGTCAGGACCAGGAACCTGCGCTCAGCCTCATAGATTCTGGATTTCCTGGGGGAGCCCAAGTTATGGGCTCAGTATGTGGCTGAAGCTAGAAATCGCTCTATCCCAGCCTCTCCCACACAGTGACGTGCCAGGGGGAAATGACTACATATCTTAATCTGTAGTCTGAATTCCCAGGCCTGGGTGACAACAGTGAGGGAGACCTCCTCTTCCTTCCCTCTGCAGCTGTAGAGCATGAAGATGCTGCTGCTGAAGTGGACTAACGGTGACCGGTGTTTCGACCGACCCTCCCCAGCTCAGCGAGTCGATGGGACAATAGGACTCCAGGTGGCAGAAAGGGCAGCGAAGCCCAGGTGTAGCAGCAGAGGACTGGGGATTTTCTATCGGTCTCAGGGCTACTTGACTCCTTGGTGGAGTAAGCCCCTCGTTGTTGGATTTAACATGGGAAAGAGACTCCTGGGGGGGAGAAAGTTCTTACTCCTCTGAGATCTATGCTTGAGTAGCTTAAATATTTAAAAGATGTGATTTTATTCTCTATGTACATCAGGCTGGTAGTGTAGGGTGTGTGGCTGCACTTCAGTGGCTCTCTATTTTCCTTAGGACAAAATCCAGGTTCCTTGCCGTGGGCTTCAGAGTCCTGGGGACGCTGGACCTTGTTCCCTGATCTCACCTCCTCAGTGCTCCTCCCACCTTATACGTTAATGCTCCACTCAGACCCAGTGACTCCTCTTTCCTCAAATACACCATGCTCAGTCTCTCTCTCTAGGCCATTGACCCTGCTGACCTCCGGCCTGGATTCCATCCCTGCTGCCCACCAAAGTTCCACCCCCTTCCCTAACCACAACTTGTCTCTCCTTCAGGTCTCACGGCAGACACGACTTCCCTCCTTGAGAAACCGTGACAGACCCACAGATTCCAGCAAAGGTACTCTGATTAGCTTTATGCCCAGCAGTCTCTCATCCTATAGCATGGTGCTGTAGACTAAATTGTGTCTCCTAAAAAGAGGATATGTTGAAGTCCTAATTCTGGGCACCTATGAATGTGACTTTATCTGGAAATAGAGACTTTGTAGATGTAATCAAGTTAAGATGAGGTCCTACTGTATTAGGATGGGCCCAAATGCAATTCCTGGTATCTTTATAAGAAGAAGGAACTTTGGGTAGAGACACACACAGAAGAATGCCCTGTGACAATGGAGGCAGAGATTGGAGTTATGCATCTACAAGCCAAAAAATGCCAAGGATTGCCAGCAGCCACCAGAAACCAGGAAGAGGCAAGGACGGATCCTTCCCTGCAGCCTTCAGAGAGAGCACGGCCCTGCTCACACTGTGATTTTGTGCTAAGAGACTCCAGACCTGTGAGAAAATCAATTTCTAATGTTTTAAGTCCCTAAATTTGTGGTCATTTGTTTCAGCAACCCTAGGAAACTGATAGACAAGGTGTGCATGATTTTGGATTAGAATTACCTATTTTTTTCTTTCTCTCACTAGAGTGAACCCCAGGACTAGAGTGAACCTCTGTCCATGAGGACAGAGACTATATCTGGCTTGTTCGTCATTATTTACCCAGCTCCTGGAACACTGAATATTACATGTTAGATGTAAATAAATATTAGTTCCATAAAACCACAGGAAAACAGGTTGATTATCTGAAGAAAAGTGGTTTTCTAAAAAAAAAAGGAGAAAAACGTTTTAGGTCATGGGTCAGAAAGACAGCCAAGTACAAAAAGAAAAGACTATTTTTGTGTAACTGAGATTGTCAGATGAAAATTTCTGCTTAACTGTTTTTGATGAGGTATATGATTGCCGTTATATGACAATTTTTCAAATAGATCAAAGTGTCTTTGAAACTCTGTCTCCTTTTATTTATTATTGAGTCCAATGGACATCGTGGGAGGAAATCATAATTTCATATTTGATCAAAACAAAATAGATATCTTTGCAACTAAATCAGCATAGTTGATTTTTAATAAAATTAGCATTTAAACTTCAGAATAGTTTATTAGTCTTGCAATAGCCAAGATCTACATTTAGGTCCACCACTTCATTGCTGGAAAATTTCAGTAGATTGGTACTGCATGTGCTGGGGGCCATGCCTGCTCTATTAAAACTCCCAAACCTTCCTTGCTTCTTCTATAGCTTTCTCACCCAGTGGAGGCTTCCTCTGGCTGCCAGGCTGCAAAAACTTCTTCATGGTGGGGAGTTTGCTGATTCAGGTTTTCAGGGCCTGGAATGCACAAGAGCACAACCTCAGAGTGGAGCCAAAGACCAACCCCGTCATTAGCACAAGCCAGGGAATCTGAGACCCTCCTAGACGAGGACCCACTGAGTCTCTTCCATTAGCACCAGTGTGAGGCTGGGGAACAGATATTTTACAGTTTGTTTAAATCCAAATCCAAATAAGGCCCACACAGTGTGATTAGTTTCTTAACTTTATTTTACTTGTTTACGCTCTTTGATGACAAGAAATTTTGAGAATATATTAGGTCAAATCCGTTCATCTCTTAATATCTGAATTATTTTTAAAATGCAAAACTCTTGACAGGTCATTCAGCAAGAACAGTTTCCTAGCTTATGTGAGAAAGTACTTTTACAGTCAATTTTAGATGCAACTTAGGATGACCAAACTCAGAACCCACCTCTACTCCAGCTGCAGCCAGGAGCCGCCGGATGACTTCCATTCTGCCTTGTCCGTCGAAGTAGTGAAGCTTGGGCTTCCCTGCCATGACGCAGTCTCCTGGTTTCTCTAAACCTGAATGAATGAATGAATTAATGAATGAACAAATGAAAGAAACCACAGAAGCAGAAATGCACTTTATGATACATGGTTGAACAGCACCAACGAGGAAGGGGATCTGCCTCCCTTATGGCAGAATCAGAAGAGTCGCTGGAATGTCTTCCTTGGCCCAAAATCTCACTCTCAGGAGCAAACCCCAGGAAGTTAGACTAAACCACTCTCCAGTCTCCACTGGGTAAAATCCAGTGGTCTTGGCAGGCTAATAGTGAGTGTCAGTCGAAAGGATGCTTCCGTGGTTATTAGGGGGAGGGGGAAGGATTAGAGACGTAACATTTATTGAAAACCCACTCCTAATGATCATGACCGAATGCTAACCCCTGTGGATACATTATAACTTTAATCTTCATAACAGCTCCATGAAATAGATGTTGTTATCCCCATTTTTCAGTTAATGAGACTGAGGCTCAGAGATTAGTTAAACGACACAACCACAGTCACACTCCAGGGAGTGGTGGACATGGAAATCCACCCCCAGGATAGAGGGAGGGCAGGGCTGGACCCCAGAGAGATGCAGGCCCTGGGAGCCTGTGAGGGGCCTTGAAACCGGAGGACTTCTCTGACAGCGAGGGGGAAGAGGGAGCAGAGTTAACGCTGCATTTGTTCAAAGGCTGAAATTAGGGCTCAGACTCATTTAACTGTAGTTCAACAGACCCTAATTCTTCCCACAGACACAAGATGCTGATTCCTGCCTGTTTTTGGAATCTACATTCTACCTCCACTTGGTGCATGATCTAGAAAAAAGGATGTTACTGCATCAACTTTACAGCATATGGAGTGGAACTCACATTTATTCAAAACCTGTCATACGATGGGCGAGCTCACAAATTTATCTCCATTTAATCCTACAAAGATCACCTGAGGTGGGTCTGTTATCACTCTCCCTTTACAGCTGGGGATACTGAAGTTTCTAGAGTAACATACCCAATGGAGATGGTGGACCTGGGGTTCAAAACCACTTCTTTGTGACATTGAAATATAAGCTTCATTTTCTGTATTAGTGTCTTTCAAACTCTGTGTGACAGTCCTTCAGTGGATTGTGAAATCCACTAATTTTTAAAATGGAATAGAAGACAATAGAAACTTTCCCAGTGCCCTCTATGGAGACGAGGTTAGGATCATCTCAGGAGTTTCAGCTTCAGTCAGATGTGTGTTGCACGTGTGGATGTGTGCACACTCATTTGGTCAACTGATGGTGAGAGAGACATTGGTTGTGTCCAATCAGCAAAATCTGAAAGCCCTTGTTCTACCCCAGGCTGCATGGGTGGTCAACATAGACGGAACCAGAAAGTGACACTCATCGGCTCCCACAGTGGACACGGCTAGTTCCTCATGGGTGTGAATGGAAGCACATGGGACTCATTACAAGCGGGAGTCCCAAAGCCAGGACTGAGGGAGGAACAGTTGCATTTTCCATCCAAATCCCAGGCTCTGTTTAGAAAACATAAAGATTTCATGCAAAATTTTATTGTTGTGGAGTTTGGGACAAAAATATGCGTTCCTTTACCCAATGGACATATCTCTGAAAAAGTGCATCTGATTTGAATGTTAGATATCAAAATTATTTCAATATCCATATTTTTATTGGGGAACACAAAAGTCTAAGCTTTAGAAAGTAAAAAATCCTTTGGAAACATACTTAATCAACCATCTGTCTTGTAATCGGAGACATTGGAGTTTGTACTTTCTCGTCACTGGAGGTGGAGGTGCTGGGATTGAGCAGAATGGAGAGGAGACTAAAGCCGGCACTGAGGCGGGAAGTGTGTGCTGTGGACTAGAGTTCACAGAGCCAAGTGACTCACACCTCACACTCAGCTCCTTTCCCTTTCACTGAGGATCCTGTTACAAAGGGAAAGGAACTCTTATCTTAGATAATATGTTATCATAACTCTCTTCCTCATAGACAACTTTCCTCACCTCCCCACTAGGAGGTTTCCAAAGGCCTGGTCCAGACTGGGGCAAAGGTTATCCTAAAACTTTGCCTGGTCAGCAGAAAATGAGAACTAGAGAGATTCGATGAATTGCCAAAGGTCACACACGTGTGTTCCTGGTTCACACTCAATATCCAGCAAGTGTGTCTGCCCTCGACCACAATCCCGGGAAGTAGCTTCTCACATCCTGTTCTAAAGAGGAGGAAACTGAAGGTCAAAGACATGCAGCAGCTTTCCTAGGCTCACACGCTGTGTCCTCTGATTTCAGGGCCACGTCATTTCAGGTTTCACCCCACCATGGAACACTCAGGCTCTCTCTGTGGGTCTCCCTGAGACTTTTGTTTATTTTTCCCATTTTGAATCCATTAGCCCGCTATCTGTTGAGGGGGAGGGAGAGAGGGAAATAAGAAATTCGTGAATTCCTTTCTGTTAGCTGATTTTTAGGGGCTTGATAAGAAGAAACTTTGATAAAAGCGTGCCTTGCTTTACTTTGACATCCTAAAAATCTACCTTGAGTAAATTGAAGACTAGTACCATTACACTTTAGCTTAATAGGGGAGTAGGCTTATATTCCTCTAAAGACGTCTATCCATGATAATCCCAGGAGTAAACTAAAGGAGTGAGGACTGCGGGTCCTAATCACAGTGGGTCTCAGCAGAGAGAAGGAGACTTGGAGCCCAGTCCCAGCTCCTTTCCTCACAAGGATCAGAACCTCGGGCAGGTGGTTGCATCTCTGCACCGCAATTTTCGCTTCTAAAAATAGAGTTATCTCTACTTTTGAGGGCTGTTGAGAAAGTTAAATGAGATAATGTGCATAAAATTCTTCCATAAGGATCAGTAAATGCAATCTCCCTCCTGCTCCCGGGTCCTGGGAGAAGAGTGAGTCTCAACACACCGGGTAGCATCTGTATCTTCTTTCTTCTATCTCTGTCAATCTGTCTGTCTCTCTGTCTCTCTATCTATCTATCATGGTCTGTCTGTCTGTCTGTCTGTCTGTCTATCTATCTATCTATCTATCTATCTCTTGACAGCTAGAGCTCCAATAGGTATAAGATTAGGCATAGTATGTATATATTTCTCCAGAATTTTTCCAAACGTCATATAACGACTGTTTGTTTAGCTCATATGGTAAGATTAGTGACGTTCACTGATTACTTAACCTGGATTGCAGGAAGTCTTTGGGGAAAGTTCAGGGAGGTTTGGCACAATATTAAAAGCAGCCTAGTGTACCCAACCCTGCAGCAGATCCCCAGTTTGGTCCCTGACGCTGCACCCCAGGTGCCTTTCTCCTCAGGCTCACTGTGCTGCCACTCCCTCCCTGAACTGGGCACTCTGGCCTCCTTCCTGTGCCCAGGCTGCCTTTGCAGGGGTCCAGCCATTGGAACAGGAGATCCACGGCTTCTCTCTCCAGCTCTTCACAGCCTTCTTGAGGGTCTCACTGTCAACACTCAATGAAAATGATCATGTCTCTCCAGCATCCTCCTGCTTACCTGGAAACACACACATACACTGATCCTTCTCTCACACCCCTTTCTGGTTTACATGGAGGTATATTTCCTTCTAAAAACTTTCCTTGAAACTTCTTCCTAACACTCCTGGAGCAGTTTCCAGTGCTAAGAAATGATGGCTGGTCGGGAACAGGATCCGAGCCTGATCTGATCCCTGACCTACAGGGCTTTAAGTCTAGTCAGAAAAACAGGTTTGTGGACAACAGACAGAGCATGAAGGGCCCAGCAGGGACTTCACTTTGAGTGGTTCCAACTCAAGAATCACGATTCTCTCAGCCAAGCAAGTCAGAGCGAGGTGAGGAGCTGCCAGGTTGAGGAAGCTGAGGGCGCTGCTCCGCGGCCCAGGGCGCTCCTGCCTCCCGGGCAGCACCCAGTTCCCAAGCTCCGTGCCTCTCTACCCCACGTGGCTGCCTTCCTCCCCTTCAAATGAGGACCCCGCCTCAGCCCTGACAACCTTGCTCTCGGTAGCATCCTGCCTAGTGCTTTTCCTCATTGCCATTTCCATGTCTTCTCCCATAGGTACCAGAGTTTTCCCATGAATTCTGTTATGTTCCGACTGCTCCAGGGTTTTCACATGATCTCCCTGCGGCTCTCCATCTCTCCTGTATGAGACTTTTCCTTTTTTCCCCCAATATTAATACTGTAACAGAGCATGGTTGACTCTTACATTCTGATGTGAATGACTTGTCCGTTCTAGCTAGGCGAATTCCTGTGCTTTGTAAAATCTCATTCTGTGCTCCTGTGATTCTCTAGTTTTCCCGTTGAGACTTCCTGAGTTGGAGAATTTGAGAAGTCATGTCACCCAGGAACTCTTAACAGGGGGTGATATTGCCACTCTTGTCCCAGAGGACACTTGGCAATCTCTGGAGATATTTTTGGTTGTCAAAATCAAGAGGGAGGGTGCTACACCCAGTGGGTAGCTAGCAGAGATGCCTCTGACATGGAGTGGGGCGATGCCTCCATGTGCATCTGACTCCTTCTTATCCACCCTCAGTCATTCTGCATTTCATCCACCCTCCATTTTTCATCCACTGTGTTGTCCTAACAGACACATTGATTGGATATTTAGTTGGAAATACCTTATATTTGAGTGCAGTTGGCTATTTTATCTGTGTCATCTTCATAGGATAATTTTTTTTGAAAAATACATTTCTGAAACATGGAATAATTCTTCTCTATCCTTTTGCATCTCTCATTCAACTATGCGGCTGCCACTAGCACTAGGATGAACTTGACCCCCACACTGTGTTTTTTCTACAGCTACAGAGTAAAATGAGAAGAAAAAGTGAGAGTCAAGTATTGATGAAATGATGATTTCTTGTAAGCATGTAAACAAACTATCATTGTAGATATCTTAAGGTTGTAACGTTTGCAAATTTGAGGAAAATATATGTTAACACTATTCTTAAGTACACTCCTTAAAACTAATTAAATGTACATTTCTATAATAAATACTTTTTAACTAAAAAGAAAAAGGAAAGGAGAACAGACAGGACAGCCCCACAACAAAGCATCGCCCAGCCACAGTGTCAACAGGGCCAGACTGGGAAACCTGCTTCAGCCGATGTCTGGTTGCCCTGAGTTGGTTGAACCACAGAGAGAGAAGGAGACTTGCCAGTGAGCTAATCCAGCAAAGGCCGAACTAGAATCGAGTTCTGCTGAACTTCAGACTAATTTATTCCTAGTATAACCAGTGAATTTGGAATTTTCACAGAGACTATTACAGTATCACTGTTCACAACTGATGTGCATCAACTACTTCTATGGAAAAAGTAACCTCAGCATAAACACTCACACTCCCTCCTATACTGGTAATATTCTCGGATTGTCTAAAATTGTATCATTCTTTTTCCTCCTCCTATCATTAATTTTTCTTGCATCTAAATTCTTGTGCCCTAGTTTTCTAAATCCTTCATTTTCACATTTTTGTAAAGATGTTTCCAACAGCAATTGAATAAACAACTCTTGAACTGACCCCTAAGCACAGCAAGAAGGCACGATGTGAGTCTAAAACAGATTTTTCTTGCGCTGAGGACACATTTTAAAGTATTTTTCTGGTGACATAGAGGGGAGGATGTGAGGCAATGTATGAAGATTTATAAAATCAGTACTGATCTTATTAAAGTCTGTCTCCCACATGCTCAGCAACTCAATGTCAACCCCTCAGGTGTTCATAAGCTGTTTTTGTAATGGAATAACTCCTCCCTGTGACACAGGTAGAGATCAGTTAAGGAAAAGCCACTCCTACAGAGTTCAGGGGCCAAGGGTTCCATGCTAGATGGGAAGAAAAATGACAAGTCATCCTCTTATCACAAAAAAATTGGTTAATTGTTCTTTTGAAGGTTGGCAATTGAATGGTTAAACAAAAAGTTTCAGGTTGTTTGGACTTTCTCCTCCAGTCAGTGGGGTATGGCTTTTTGAAGAAACTTACTGTGAGATTTTCATGAATTGGATGCAAGGATGGCAGCAGATGAGAAACCTCTGCCATGAGCATAGCAGGGAGCTGACGTCAGTATACCGCAAGCAGGTCTCTGGAATACTTTTTGTATTGGATAGCAGATAAAACACGGGACAACCCATCAAATATGAATTTCAGCTGAATAGCAAATAATTTTTAGTTTAAGTATGTCCTAAACGTGTATTGTACCCACCAATGAACCCATTCCCCTGCTTCAACAACTGACAACTGTCTTTCTTCATCTATACCCCGTAGGGGGTATAGATGACCTCCTAAAAAGATAGGCCCGTGTCCAAATACCTGGAACCTGTGCTGTGACCCTTTGGACAAAGGGTCTTTGCAGATATAATTGAGTTAAGGACATTGAGATGAGATGGCTCTGCATTATGCTGATGGGCCCTAAATCCAAGAGCGTATACCCTTATAACAGAAGAGAAGACACAGACACACACAGAGGGTGAGGGGAGGTGAAGACAGAGTCAGAAGTTGAAGTGACGTGGCCATGAGCCAAGGAAGCAAAGAATGCAAAAAGCCACCAGAAGCTGGACGAGGCAGGAAGGATTCTCCCATAGAGCCCCCGGAGGAAGGCAGCCCAGCTGACACACCTCCACTTTGGGCTTCTAGCCTCCAAAAGTGTGATAGAATACATTCTGCTATTTTACGCCACCCAGTTTGTAGTAATTTTGTAGAAACCACAAAAAACCAATATAGACCCACCTACTGTCCCCACTACCAAGGGATTATTTTGAAACAAATCCTAGACAGCATGTCACTAAATCTATCAAAAAGTTAATATGTTAATCTCTGAAAGGTAAGGAGTCTTTTTCTAAACATAATCAGACTACAGTCCTAGCACACTAAAGTTTTATAATTCCTTCATTTCAGTAAATATTCCACATTCTAATTTCCTCCAATGTCTCCTGAAGATTTCTTAACAGTTGGTTTTTTTGCATCAGGATCCAAGCAAGTTCCACACACTGCATTTGACTAATGGAAATAAATATTCTGAAGACATGGGTGAGTGACTACAGATGTCCGGTAGGTGGGAGCGTGGGGGAAATGGTGAGGAATTCTGAAAGCCCAGACTAGAGCCCTTAGGTCCCCGAGTTGTGTGTGGAGTTGTGCGCCATGTTATCACCATTGGTGAGGGAGCCCTGGGGACACCGCAGGGCCATATCCCCACACCAGGCGCTCACAGGACAGTGGGGGAGGCACAGCGACCTTCAGCTTTCTGAGATGCTCATGGGGCTCTGTGGGAGCCCCTGGGAAGCAGCGAGTGTGGAGTGTGGCCAGGCAGGGCTAGCAACTGTGCCCAGGCAGGAAGGCCTCACCCAGGAGTGTGATTGGGCTGGAGGCGGGTGTGAGGAAGGATGTGAGGAGGCCTCCCTGCAGGTATAGGAGTCACTGAAAGAGATCAAGAAGGTGGAGAGACTCAGATTTGCACTTGAGAAAATCAACTCTGGCTGTGAGTAAAGAACAGACTAGAGTGAAGTGAGGCCTCAGTCAGGGAGCCCTGTGTCTGTGTGCCCCCTGCCCCACCCCCCACTGTGGGGACCCTCACACTAAGGGGAGGAGAACTCCATGTGCCAAAGCCCACCTTTTCTGAGAGAGTATTCATCATTGGCCCTGGGTGTGGCTAAAGCTAGAAATCACTCTTCATTGGGCACTCTGGCCCAGAACAATGATTTTATGTATATTCATTTATACATAATTCATGCATATAGTCTGTATCTTGGAAGCCTGGGCCTGAGGGACACTAAGTGACCTGAGAGGAAGGCTCTTACCAGGCCCCACAGAGCACTAAGCAACAGAGCGATGATGTGCCAGGGTGCTCGTGGACTGGAAGGGACAGAGGGTCCCCTGAGAGCAGACCTCGGCCCTGTTTTGTTCTTCATTCCTTCCCCACCACCTAGAACACTAAAGAGTCCATAGGAGACATAATAGCTGTTCAGACACGCATTAAAAAAAAAAGTTTTTATTATCAGAAGGAAAATGTTTCTCAAAGAAAAAATAAAATTTTTTTAGCCATTACTGAGAAAGGTAGGTATTTGCCTGTGAATACCTGAGAGTGTCAGGTATGAATTTCTGCACATGACTGTTTGTTGGCTATGTGACAGATGTTATATGACAATGTCTGGAAAAGATCAAGAAGACACAAAGTCTGTATTTCCCATTTTTATTTCATTTTTAATTCCAAGCAAGAGACAGGATAGAAGGAGACTGAAAATCTGATTTCATATTTGATCCTAATGAAAAGGAATAAATTGTAATGAAATCTGCTCATAGGAGTTGTATTATTTAATCAACACTAAAACCTTGGAATAGTTTATTAGTCTCACAATAGACAGGATCTACATTTAGGTCAACCACTTCATTTTTGGAAAACTTCAGAAGATAGGTCCTGCATATGCTGGGCAGCCATGCTTGCTTTATTATAACTGGAAAATCTCCTTTACTTTTAAAAGACATTTCTCATCCATTGGAGGCTTCCTCGGACTGCCAGGTTGCAGAAACTTCTTAACAGTAGGGATGTTGCTGATCCTGGTTTTCAGGGCCTACAATGCACAAGAGCACAGCCTCAGAGTGGAGCCAAAGACCAACTTGTCATTAGCACAAGCCAGGGAATCTGAGACCCCCCTAGATGAGGACCCACTGAGTATCATCCATCAGCACCAGTGTGAGGCTGGAGAATAGACATCCGGTGAGAAATGAGGAAAAGAGGAAGAAAATCCAGCTCAATAGCACTTTCTTCCCTCTCTTCTTCCCTACACACTCATCCTGTGGATTCATGGCTCTTGTGCAATGCAAGGAAGAGGATGTGTCTGTCAGATACCATCACAGATACAGTCTCCAATCAGGAAAAGAAAAGATATAGGAAAATTGGGCAGGAACTGAAGACAGAGAATATAAAAGGGGCCTTTTGACATGAGGCCGGTCAAAGCCAATTTACCCATGGAGAGAGAGAGACAGGGAGAGAGGGGAGACTGTGCAGAGAGAAACACAATGTCTGAAAGTAGGAGCAGGAGCCGAGGGGAGGAGACCTGCTCACAGACTCAGGTGTGGAAAGAGAAGGACACACCTGGGTCAAGGGAATCGCAGAGAAAAGAGGACAGAAACTGTCATGGACCAGGGGCCTGGGAGAGAGAGGCTGACCCTGGGTCCCTCTCCTTTAAAAGACAAATTCTTCTTCTTGGGGCAGCATCCACTCAGATCTCCTCAGCATAACAAGATTCTTTTCATGCCTCAGGCCATGGCCCAGGAGCTAATTTGAAGACCTGAGGGCAGCAAAGGCCTTGATAATAATGGAGACCCAAGAGTCCAAATATTAGATTCCAAAGTGGGAAATGAGGGCCTTCCGTCCTGAGGGCTGTGAAAGAGATCACCTTCAGCAGAGGGAAGTTGGCCAGAATGCCGGGGTCAAGCTCTTCGACAGAGTAGAGAAGTTCAACCAGCTGAATGTCAGCCCTGCTCAGCGTGTTGCCAACCAGGTAGTCTTGTCCGTGGCTCTTCAACACCTGACGAATTTGAGGGATCAGGTCATGAACATAGGCACAGTCAGGCTGGGCCCCTGCTCCTCCCGGGTCTCTCCAGCCCCACTCTCCCCCTCTGCTGCCTCCCTGGGCGGATGTGGAGCTTCAGACCTTCTCCACCGGCCCTGACTCAGTGAGACGGAGGGAGGAGTGGGCTCTGCTGTTCTTCCCTCGCTCCTCAGCTGAAGCCCAGGCCACCATGTCCTTCTCCCCTTCCCACATCACTGGGGCTCCTGCTGCACCTTCCTCTGGGCCAAGGGCTTAGCATCTGCTGTGCCATGTTTCTGTCAGCCCCACACTCTAAAGCGAGCAGCCCTGAAACTTCAGGCCATGGCTCTTTATCTTTCTGACCCTCTCTCTCCGTCTCCACACTTTTCTTTCTCCTCTCTGCCTTGGGAAAAGGCTCCATCTTCATGACAGCCTTCTTCACTCCTGAGCAAACTATTTTAGAGTCTACCTTTCTCCTCTAGTCAGCTTTCCTCATTTCCTCATCTATCTCTCTGGGACCCGAAAGGAACCTGAACTTACCATCTCCCTTTGGAGCCCTCTCAACATTGGCTCTGACTCCTAACCCACCTGTGTCTGTCAATGACATTGGTGGAATATGTTCTAATTTGCATGCTGAGCGTCTAAGGGTGACTGTGTTGATGTCTGCGTTTCCTTTAAAATGCACCATAAAATGATATGCTTGATTGGAGGAAACTGGGATGGGGACATACATGGTTAAGCAAACATGATAATAAAAATTAACTCTAGGTGATGGGTAATTAGGAGTTCATTATACATATCTTTCAACTTTTGTGTGTGTTTCAGTTTTTCATATAATATATTGTACAAAATATGTGGTGTTTATTAAAAATATTATAGCAATGTGGAAATCACAGAGAAAAAAGGGAAAAAACATACATAGTACCACCAACTGAAGATTACAACGTTGTGTCAAATACCCTTTCAGCAATGTATGCATATAGCAGTTGGATAAAAAATAAAGACTATAATGAAGCATCAAATGCCAGTTTGTGATATGCATCTTTCATTTATGTTGTCACAGGGCTCTTTATTCCTCAGGATGGATGTCCTCAAACTGCAGTGACTGAAGAGCTTGTCACCAGTGAATGTGCCTAAACCCTCAGCACAAGGGCCAGGAGAGAATATTTTCCTATTAGTATCAAATTCTTCACTCTTTGAATAGGACCTAACACACTAGCAGTGAATGCACGTTTGTTGAGTGAATGAAAGAATGATTTAATGTTTTATGAAGATGAGAGTGTTAAACCTCCTGTATCTCTTACAATCATTTTTTGGTTTACGATTTTTATTTAGCAGTATTTCAGGTAGTTTTGATCTTGAAATGTTCTCCATGACCTTCAAAGAGAAACATTAACTAAGATATGTACTATGTATAGTGATGGAACTTTATTTCCTTAGTTTACATAACTTTCCTCAAAAATCTAAGAGCCATGTCCCACAAATTTCTAGATTATTTTCCCTTAACATCTCTTCATCTATCTCTTCCTCTCCATCACACTGCTCCTGTCTGTGTTTAGATACATCTCATTCATTCCCTGAAACACTACCACATTCTCCTGATGTGCAGCTGGTCTCATGTCTCCCTACATATGGTACCAGAATATTTTCAGATGTATGGCTTTCATCATGTTCCTCCTGGACCAGAAACCTCTGTATGGTGTTCTGTAGGATCTGCTCCAATCTCTAGTGTGGCTCTCAGAGCCTTCAATTCCATTGAATAGAAAATTCTAGATTGGGTCCTAGCAAACCAAAGTTTTGCTGAAAAATTATAACTTGGGTAAAACTGGCACAATTCTTCCTCACGGTGGATATTTATAAGATGCCTTGAGAGTCAGGTACTCCATTAACTAGTATTCAGGAAGGCTCACTGGAAGTGAAGGTCAATGCCCCAGGAATGCCCAGGCACTCTTTCTCTTTCTCCTCTAACCTCAGTGCCAGGACACTAAACAGCCCACTTACTTTTTCAAATGCAGGGAAATAACGATTTGCTGCCTTCTCTTTTATCTGGGCGATCTTGGCACCTTTTTCATCAGGTGGGGTTATGAGCAAAAATATGAACATTTCATTCATATCTGCCACACCTTCTACGTACATATCAATCCTGAAAGAAAGAAATGACTAAATTGTCAAATGTCTCCTGTCTTAGATTTTATAGTTTAAAAATGTAAAAGAATGGGGCATCAGGAGGTGGCAAAGGAATTCACTTCCACTGGGTGCATTTTTATAAGCCAATCATTCAGCTATGATTTTTACTTATTTTTCACATTTCATTCTAGAACAAGCTACCAAGGTAGATATATGTCTAAAATTTTTGTTACACACATGACCAAATATAAAGACTAAGAGCATCAGTGACCTGCCCCGAGTCACAGGCATGAGAGACACTGGTGGAATCACTGCAAGTAACCACTGAGACTCTAGCTGGGGTTTGCCATCTCTGCTGGGGTTTGTTCTGTGCACAAACTCAGTGTGATTCACACGGCCAAAGACCAGTCACCTAAGTCACCTCCAAAGAGAGTCCCTGGTACAGCCATCTCAGTCATGGCCCTCTCCCTCTCATCCTGTTATACCACCCAGGCCCACTTAACGCTCAGTGTTAGAAGTTCTTTCAATGATTCCCCATAGAACACTGTTCCACAGCCCTCTCCATGCACTGTTTCCCAACACTGGCCATGTTTGCATCTCTCAAGACCCCACCTAAATATCCCCTGAAATGCTTCAATTCTTTATACACTTCCCACCAGTGCCTATTCCTAGTTTGTGTGTGTGTGTGTTCCAAGCAGGGCTTCCTATAAGAGCTTTTTAAAATAAAAGCTTTATTGACATATAATTCCGTTACCGTAATGTCACCTTTTTCAAGTGTACGATTTTGTGATTTTTGGTAAAGTCACAGATTTGTGCCATCAACACACTCTAATTCCAGAATATTTTGAACCCTTCCAAATCAAATGCTCTATGCTTTCACAGGCATTATACATTCTTCCCTCCCAACAGCGCCAGGCAACCATTAAACTACATTCTGTTTCTACAGATATGAATATTCTGGATATTGCATAGAATGAAATCATGCAATAAGGGCTGTTTGTTCTGGTCTCTTTTATGTAACATAATGTTGTCAAGGTTCATCCATGTTGTAGCCAGCAACAGGACTTCATTTCTTTTCATGGGAAAATAATATTCCACTCTATGGATATACCCCCATCTGTTCATCCATTCATCACTTGATGGCCATTTGTATTGTTTCTACTTTTTGAAGATTATGAACAACACTGTTATGAGCATTTGTGTACAAGATTTAATGTGGATATATTTTCGATTCTTTCAGGTATATACCTAGTGGTGGAATTGCTGAGTCATATAGTCATATGGTAACTGTTTTTCACTTTTTGAATAAGCCCTTACATGGTTTTAATTTTAATCATGTGGTCCATCACAACCAGGAGGAGACCCCCCCAGATATGGTTGTATTGAATAAATCTGATGCTTCATTCCTGTGTCAAAAAGCTTACTGTAACCCTGGCAATTTGGGCTCAACCTGTGCTAACCCTTGTCAAATGCCCAGTCAATATAACTCAGTCATAAATTAGGTTCCTGGTCATCATTCTGGTAAATTCTGCAATATGAGAAGCAGCTCATTTGGGTCCCACCCTTCGCCAGCCTTATCCTCTAGATCCTCAGACACTTTGTCCCTTGTCTCTAGCTGAGGGCTGGTGTCCAGCTCCTAAAGGCCTGAGTACCTGGAGTCATGACTCCACCAGCCTCCCGGCTTCTTAGTTCATCAGAGTTTGGAGACCTCTGTCACTGTGCCCTATCCGTGGGCCACATCCTCTTCTATAATCCCACTTGCTTGAGTCCACTGCAGGTTTCCTGTCCTTCATCCTCCAAGGTCTCTGGACCTCAGTCTATACCACCAAGGCCACCCTGCTGGTGGTCTTGTTCCCCCTGATACAGTCCTGCTCCCTCAGGGAAGGACCTACATTGTTCCTATTAACTGTTGATGAAAGAGCAGGAAAAATACCATACAGGGCTCTCTCCTTTATGTCTTTCCCGTAGAGGTTGTATTTGGCGGCAATGTAGCTGAGAATGGCTCTGCATTGCACCAGCTTCATCCCATCAATTTCGACCATTGGCACTTGCTGGAACATCAGACTCCCATCTTTGGAAAGAAGAAAAAAAAAAAGGAGAGTGAAGTGTTTTATGGATCAAACTTTCAAGATAAAAAACTGTTTGTTAGAATGACTGAAGATATAAAAGGAAACAAAACATTATTATGTGGAACATTTCAAAGGAAATAGCATTTGCTTTTGGCTTCCTGTAATCATTTTTGTTATCAATCTGTGTGTTACTTTTTATCCTATTATTTCATTTATCGTTTTATTCTCATTCAGGTACATGGGAGGTCCCTGTATTTGTTGTGTTCGATTTCTCTTCAAGGACATTTAAGGAAGAAGTTGAGAGAGGCTGCAACACGGCTACCAGCCGGTTGTCATTTCAGTTGGGAAGTTCCCAAAATAAATCTAGAGGGTTGCTGGTCCCCTACCATTAGTAGGGGAGATTTCTCCGGAGGATGTTTTCTATGCTCCTCAAATCCCCCCATTGGAGAGTGTGTGTAGGGGGCCCTGTGTTCCCCACCCCACTGCTGCTGGCCCTCGGGCTTTCACTCCCTCCTCACAGGCTCCCCTGGCCTTCCAACTAAATCAACACAATTTTGTTATCTGAGTCTACAATACGCTAGGACATCACCTTGCCAACCTGTCAGAGAGAATAACTCCAGGTAAGTGCCGGGCCTGTTTCTCCTCTTTGCTCTATTACATGTATTTGAGTGTCCTTCCTGGGAGGGCTGTGGGATCCTGAGCTGCTAGAGCTCAGTCACTGGGCAGAAAAGCAGGAGAGGCAAAGACAGGGATCCACAGGGCCTGGGGGATGGTCCTGGAGCAACTACTCAGAGAGTTCCAGCCCTTCCTGCCCTGAGCGAGTTACCAAAGCTGCTCAAAGAGCCCCAGCCCTGACATTTGCACCACTTCCCTCCCTCTCCCTGGACCCCAGCTCCCAGGGTACACACACATAGGCATTGCCCGGGGTTAAACCCCAACACATGACTTCTACTAGATACTCTCATCAGAGGCAACTAGATACTTGGTCTTACCATTTCTCAGCTTTTCCAAGTCTTTCGAAGTTTCTATAAACTTCTCTTCAAACTGGAAAGCAGAAACAGTCAATGAGTTCTTGTTCTTTCATTCCACAGCATTATAGAACTTTTACACTTGAATGGCCCCTGTCTGGCACATGATGAGGAGAAGGGCGATTCCTGAGCTTGGCAGGGTACGCAGAGGAGTGTGATCAGGGTCAATGGGAATTTAGATGAGAGCCATCAAGAAAGAGCATGGAGGCCGGCCCAGTGGCGTAGCGGTTAAGTGCACGTGCTCCATTGCGGCGGCCCGGGTTCAGATCCTGGGCATGCACTGAGGCACCGCTCATCAAGCCATGTTGTGGCGACCTCCCATATAAAGTGGAGGAAGATGGGCCCGGATGTTAGCTCAGGGCCAGTCTTCCTCACAAAAAAAAAACAAAAAAAAAAACAAAGAAAGAGCATAGGTTACAGCAGTGACAGCTCACTCTTGCAGTTTGAATTCACCTCCACCCTCTTTCCAGCTCTGTGGATGGTTAGGTGGTGACTGGGGAAGGGATGTCATGGAGGGAAGGGACCGGAAAGTTCATCCTGTTGTGGAGTTTGAATATCTCGGGAAAGCCTGTCTCTCCACGTGAGATCAGGACAGGACATTGTGTGTCCCCCGGCATGCGGTATGCCAGGGGGAAGTGACCCTCTAAGATGCTGCCACCAGGGGCCTCTGCTGTCATTGACACCACCCCATCCCACAAGGCCCCACTCAGGGTAAAATGAGTCCTGGTTGTTGCACAGCTTTAACTCTTTCAACTCAGAATTTCCTCTCCTGAAAAATAGTGGACACATTAGGTTAGAATTCCCAACTTAAGGAAGGAAAAAGAGTTCCCAAAGAGTGTCTTTCTTTCTAACCCAAAAACATTGCTTTCTGATATGACTGCCTGGTTTGAACATCATTTTTTACATGTAGTGACCTCTTGACCTTAAACACATCACTGAATCTCTCTGTGTCTCAATGTCCTCTTCTATAAAATGAGTATAGTTATGGTACCTGCATTATAGATTGGTGTGAGGATTAAATCAGTAAGGTATTCAAAGGCCCTTAAATAGTACCGTGTATACTCTAAGTGCTCAATGAACATAAGTGTCAGGATTTTTAAAAATAGTTGCTGTTTTATCATGCCATACTCTTTTTTTTTTTTAATTTAGGGCAAACCTAACATTGGTGAACACATCCTCAGTCCTTGACCTACACTCAGGATATGCACCTTGGTGTATATTATCCCTTCTCCTGTGGTTGGAATGGCAGCCAACAGCAAGCCTGTCTCAATCTGATCAGAAGCTCTGAGTGGTTGCGGGATTTTAATACAAACATGAAAATCAGTAATTATATAATCATGCAATTTACTTAATTGACAGAATCTACCAAACCAAAAGTCAAAAGAGACAGATATTAGGAAAGTGGATTTCAGTGTTGATTGGATTTGGTTCTACTCTTGGCTCTGCCTCACAGTAGCTATGTGATCTGGGCACAGTCACTTCACATCTCCAGGACTTAGTTTCCTCATCTATAAAATGGACGTAGAACATTTTCTTAAGCAGAATATGTTGAGTTTTAAAATGCATATTATAGGACCCAGCCCACATAAACCATGTAATAACTAGTAGTGGTGTTTGCAGTGGCTATGATAGTTTAAAGGGGGTCTTGATGGTGAAAGTGTAGGAATTTGGGAGTTTCTAACTTGTCCAGTGGAACTGTTTATTGTGGGTCTACACAACTCCACAGGGTCAGGCTAGACAGACAGTGAGGTGTGGGTGCAGTATTCATAAAGCACCACTTCAAGACAAACATAAGGGAATGTGGTGGTCTTCACAGCAGGGTGGCCGAGGTGGGGTGGGGTTGGCTAGTGAGATGGTGTTTGTGAGGCTAGTGGAGACGGATGGGATGGTGAGGGTCAGCCTTTGGGCACAGAGAACCCAGAAGCCCTGACCAAGAGCCTCTGGTAAGTCCTTGCCCCCCAGCCCTCTTCAGTCAAGCTGGGATGGAGAAGAGGAAGCCTGGATGCTCTCAGCATCTCCCCCTGCTTCCCCCTCCTGTGCTGAACTCATCCTGCCCAGGGGCTCTGAACACATCCCTGAACCCAAACCTGACGCTGGACGCAGTGAAAACAGGCTATTGATTCATAGAAAGAAAACAACCTGGAATGGCACTATTTGGATGTTTTCTGTACTCGTTTCTTCATGAAATTGAGAGAGGACCAGGCTAAAGCCCCGTGCACCCATGGAGCAAGAGAGAAAGTGTAATCCCAAGGCTTCAGTAAACATGGTGTTATGGGGCTGAATGGAACTCACTAGAAGTGCCTGTCACAGGACACTGCCTCACCTGGAACACTCCTTTTCTGCTCCCACTTGAGGCACAAGATGTCCTGAGTCTGTCCATGACCTCCTCCCCAGGAAAACCATCCCAGAGTTGCTGATCCCTCTGATCTGGACTGAGAAGTGTTTTTCTCAGTGACACCTCTAGAGGGCAGCACTCAACAGAGTCCCGGGGAAACCTACCGTTTTTCCACTGGGAATATGGCATTTTGACACTGTAAATGCTTGAGTGTCCTCCTAGATGCTCCCTCCCTCCTTCTAATCACCTCCTTGCTGTGTGCAACCTTCCTAGAATGTAGGCTGCCTGAGGACAGGGCCCATGTCTGTCTTGTTCATCCTTGTGTCCCCAGGACCTGACACAGAACCTGGCCCTTAAAGGTTCTCAACAAAATCACTGCTGAGTAAACATATTACATCTTTCACAGCCAGTTTGCTACAATCCATTCTTCCCCACATTTGTGGTTATGTCTTAACTTTAATTATATGATATTCTAATAATGTATGTTTTTTGTCCTTTTATTAATGAAATTTCTAGCATGTACTAAAATAAATATAAAAGTACAAATATCCTCCTTGTACCCTTCACCTTTGATAATTATCAACTCAAGCCAGTTGCCTGTCATTTATACGCCCACCACTCTCCCCCCTCATAAAAATTTGAGACAAATTCTAGATGTCATGTATTTCATCTTTAAATGCTTCAAAGTATCTCTAAAACATAAGAACTATTTTAAAAATAACCTCAGCGCATTATTAAACCTAAAACATTAACAATAGTTATTATTACCTAATATACAATCATGTTCATGTTTAATTTTTACAAAAAGGTCATAAATGATATTTTACGTTTAAATCCAAATCCAAATAAGGCCCACACATTGCGATAGTTTCTTAACTTTATTTTAATTTTTTATGCTCTGATGACAAGAAATTTTAAGAATATGTTAGGTCAAATCTTTTCTGAATTACTCAATTTTTTTTTTAATGCAAAACACTTGACAGGTCATTTAGTAAGAACAGTCTCCTAGCTTCTGTGAGAAATGACTTTGATAGTCAAATTTTGATCCAACTAAGGATGACCGAACACAGAACCCACCTCTACTCCAGCTGCAGCCAAGAGCCACAGGATGGAATCCAATCTGCCTCGTCCATCGAAGTAGTGAAGTTTGGGCTTCCCTGCCATGATGCAGTCTCCTGGTTTCTCTAAACCTGAATGAATGAATGACTCATTGAATGAATGAATGAAACCACAGAAGCAAAAATGCACTTTATGATTCGTGGTTGAACAGCACCAACGATGCTGAAGAAGGTCTGCCTCTTTCATGGCAGAGTCGGAAGACTCTCTGGAATGTCTTCCTCAGCCCAAATTCTCACCCTCAGGAGCCAAGCCCAGGAAATGGCACCAAACCACTCTCCAGTCTCCACTGGGTAAAGTCTGGTGGTCTTGGCAGCCTAATAGGTGACAGTCTGTGGAAAGGATGGATGTATGGGTATCAGGGGGAGGGAAAGGATTAGAGAACTAATATTTATTGAAAACCTCCCCCTGAGGATCCTGACTGAATGCTAACCCCTTTGGATACACTATATATTTAATCTTCATATCGGCCCCATGAAATAGTTCAGATTGTCTCCATTTTTCAGTTAAGACCAAGGCTAGGAGGTTAGTTAAATGACATGTCCACAGTCCCACTCCAGGGAATGGTGGACATGAAAATCCACCCCCAGGCTAGAGGGAGGGCGGGGCTGGACCCCACACAGATGCAGGCCCTGCCTATGAGGGGCCTTGAAACCAGAGGACTTCGCTGACAGCGAGGGGGAAGAGGGAGCAGAGTTAACGCCGCATTTCTTCAAAAGCTGAAATTAGGGCTCAGACTCGCTTAACTATAGCTCAACAGATCCTAATTCTTCCCACAGACACAGGATGCTGATTTTGGAATTCTTCCATGTTTTGGAATTCTACATTCTACCTCCACTTGGTGCATTTTATAATCTAGTAAAAGGGATGTTACTGCATCAACTTTACAGTATATGGAGTGGAACTAGCATATGTTCAATGTCTGTCATAAGATGGGCGACCTCACAAATTTATCTCCATTTAATCCTACAAAAATCACCTGAGGTGGGTCTGTTATCAATTTCCCCTTACAACTGGGGATACTGAGATTTCTAGAGTAACATCCACAATGGAGGTGGTGAACCTGGGGTTCAACCCACTTCTATGTGAAATCAAAGTCTAGGCTTCATTTTCCATCTTAGTGTTTTTCAAAGTATGCATGACAATCCTTCAGTGGATTGTGAAATCCACCAATTTTTCAAATGAAATAGAAGACAATAGAAACTCTCCGAGTGCCCTCTGTGGAGACGAGGTTAGGATCATCTCAAGAGTTTCAGCTTCAGTCATGTGTGCGGGCACGGGTGGATGTGTGCACACTCATTTGGTCAACTGGTGGTGAGAGAAACATTGGTTGTGTCCAGTCAGCAAAATTTGAAAGCCCTTGTTCTACCCCAGGCTGCGTGGGTGGTCAACATAGAGAGAACCAGAGAATGAAACTCAACGGCTCCCACAGTGGACATGGCTAGTTCGCTCATGGGTGTGAATGGAAGCACACGGGACTGGTTGCAAGCTGGAGTCCCAAAGCCAGGACTTAGGGAGGAAGAGTTGCATTTTCTATCCACTTCCCAGGCTCTGTTTAGAAAACATTAAGATTCTTTCTGCAAAATGTTATTGTTGTGGAGTTTGGGACAAAAATTTACTTCTCTTTACCCGATGGGCATATCTCTGAAAAAGTGTGTGTGACTTGAATTTTAGATATCAAAATGTTTTCAATATGCACATTTTTAATGGGAGACTCAATAGTCTAACCTCTAGAAAGTAAAAAATCCTTTGGAAACATAGCTAACCAACCATCTGTCTTGTAATTGGAGATATTGGAGATTGTGCTTTCTCATCACAGGAGATGGAGGTGCTGGGATTGAGCAGAATGGAGAGGAGACTAAAGCCGGCACTGAGGCGGGAAGTGTGTGCTGTGGACTAGAGTTCACAGAGCCACGTGACTCACACCTCACACTCAGCTCCTTTCCCTTTCACTGAGGATCCTGTTACAAAGGGAAAGGAACTCTTATCTTAGATAATATGTTATCATAACTCTCTTCCTCATAGACAACTTTCCTCACCTCCCCACTAGGAGGTTTCCAAAGGCCTGGTCCAGACTGGGGCAAAGGTTATCCTAAAACTTTGCCTGGTCAGCAGAAAATGAGAACTAGAGAGATTCGATGAATTGCCAAAGTCACACACGTGTGTTCCTGATTCACACTCGATATCCAGCAAGTGTGTCTACCCTCGACCACAACCCCGGGAAGTAGCTTCTCATATTCTATTCTAAAGAGGAGGAAACTGAAAGTCAAAGACATGCAGCAGCTTTCCTAGGCTCACACGCTGTGTCCTCTGATTTCAGGGCCATGTCATTTCAGGTTTCACCCCACCATGGAACACTCAGGCTCTCTCTATGCTTCTCCCCGAGACTCTTGTTTATTTTTCCCATTCGGAATCCATTAGCCCGCTATCTGTTGAAGGAGAGGGAGAGAGGGAAACAAGGAATTCGTGAATTCCTTTCTGTTAGCTGATTTTTAGAGCTTGATGAGAAGAAACATTGATAACAGCATGCCTTGCTTTACTTTCAAATCCTAAATATTTACTGAGTAAATTGAGGACTACTCTCTATATTTTACCTTAACAGGGAAGTAGGCTCATACTCCTCGAAAGGCGTCTATCCTATGAAAAATCCAGGAGTAAACTAAAGGATTGAGGTCTGGGGGTCCTAATCACAGAGGATCTCAGCAGAGAAGCGGAGACATGGAGCCCAATCCCAGCTCCCTTCCTCACCAGGATCAGAGCCTCAGGCGGGTGGTTGCATCTCTGCACAGTAACTTTCTCTTCTGAAAATAGAGTTATCTCTACTTTTGAGAGCTGTTGAGAAAGTTCAATGAAATAAGGTGCATAAAATTCATTATAGGAATCAGCAAATGCAAGCTCCCTCCTGCTCCCAGATCCTGGAGATTAGTGAGTCTGAACATACCGGCTGCACCTGTATCATCTTTCTTCTATCTGTCTGGGTGTCATTCTGTCTGTCTGTCTATCTATCTTCTATCTCTTGACAGAGAGAGCTCCAGTAGGAATAAGATTAGATACAGTGTATATAAGTATATATACATGTATATATCTCCAGACTTTTTCCAAATGTCATATAAAAGCTCTTTCTAAATAACTCGTGTGGAAAGATTAGTGATGTTCACTTATTAATTAACCTGGATTGCAGGAAGTTTTTGGCGAAGGTTCAGAGTTCTGGCACATCATTAAACAAAGCCTTGCATAACTCCAACTCTGCAGCAGATCCCTGGTTCTGCCCCTGGACCCTGTACCCCATGTGCGTTTCTCCTCAGGCCTGCCCCTGTGGCCCTTCCCTCCCTGATCCAGGCACTCTGGCCTCCTTCCTGTGCCCGGTCCCCCTTTGCATGGGTCCAGCCACTGGAATGGGAGAGCCACGGCTTCTCTCTCCAGCTCTTCACAGCCCTCATGCAGGTCTCACTGTCGCCACTTGATGAAAATGATCACGTCTCTCCAGTGGCATCTTGCTTACCTAGAACACGCACATTTCTCTGGTCCTTCTATGACTCCTTGTCTCTGTTTATGCGTAGGTGTATTTCTTTCTTTTAAAAAATTTCCTTCAACCTTCCTCCTCACACTCCTGGAGCAGTTTCCAGTGCTGAGAATTCATGGCTGTTTGGCAACAGGATCCGAGCCTGATCTGGTCCCTGACCTAAAGGGCTTTAAGTCTAGTCAGAAAAACAGGTTTGTGGACAACAGACAGAGCACAAGGCCCAGCAGGGACTTCACTTTGAGTGGTTCCAATTCAAGAATCACGATTCTCTCAGTCAAGCAAGTCAGAGCGAGGTGAGGAACTGCCAGGTTGAGGAAGCTGAGGGCGCTGCTCCGCGGCCCAGGGCGCTCCTGCCTCCCAGGCAGCACCCAGTCCCCAAGCTCCGTGCCTCTCTACCCCACGTGGCTGCCTTTCTCCCCTTCAAATGAGGACCCCGCCTCAGCCCTGTCAAACCTTGCTCTCGGTAGCATCCTGCCTAGTGCTTTTCCTCGTTGCCATTTCAATATCTTCTCCCATAGGTACCAGAGTTTTTCCCATGAATTCTATTACGTTCTAACAGCTCCAGGATTTTCACATGATCTCCCTGAGGCTCTCCGTCTCTCCTGTATGAGACTTTTCCTTTTATCCCCCAATATTAATACTATAACAGAGCATGGTTGACTCTTACATTCTGATTTGAATGACTTGTCCATTCTAGCTGGGTGAATTCCTGTGCTTTGTAAAATCTCATTCTGTGCTCCTGTGATTCTCTAGTTTTCCCATCGAGACTTCCTGAGTTGGGGATTTTGAGAAGTCATGTCATCCAGAGATTCCTAACAGGGGGTGATTTTGTCCCTCCTGCCCCGGAGGACACTTGGCTATCTCTGGAGATGTTTTGTGTTGTCAACACCAGGAGAGAAGGTGCTACTTCCATTGGGTAGAGAACAGAGATGCCTCTGATGTGGAGTGGGGCAATGCCTCAGTTTTCATCCAATGCTTCTTACCACTCTAACTCATCATGCATTTTATCCAACTTCATTTTTTATCCACCATGTTATCCTATCAGACACATTGATTGGATATTTAGTTGGAAATACGTTATATTTGTTTGCAGTTGGCTACTTTATCTGTGTCATCTGCCCAGGATAATGTTTTTTTAAAAAATTCATTTTTAAAAAATAGAATAATTCTTCTCTCTCCATTTGCACCTCTCATTCCACTCTGTGGCTGCCAATTGCACTAGGATGAACTTGACCCCCACACTCTGTTCTTTCTACAAGTACAGAGTGAAATGAAAAGGAAAAGTGAGAGTAGAGAATTGAGGAAATGATGACTTCTTGTTAAATGTGTAAACAAACTATTGTTGTAGATGTCTTACAGAAGTAAAGTTTACAAATTTGAGGAAATATATATGTTAACACTACTTGCAAGTATATTCCTTAAAACTAATTAAATGTACATTTCTATAATAAATATTTTTTAAATTATTTTATAGAGGTCATAATAGTTTAAAAACATTGTGAAATTTCAGGTATACATTATTATTTGTCAGTCACAATATATATGAGCCCCTTTACCCCCTATGCCTGCCTCCTAGCCCCCTTTCCCTCTGGTAACCACTAATCTCTTCTCTTCATCCATGTGTTTGCTATAATAAATATTTTTTAACTGAAAAAGGAGGACAACGGACAGGACGGCCCCATAACAAGGCATTGCCCAGCCACAGTGTCCATAGGACCAGACTGAGAAACCTCCAGCCGTTGTCTGGTTGCCCTGAGTTGGTTGAACCCCAGAGAGAGAAGGAGACGTGCCCGTGAGCTAATCCAGCAAAGGCTGAACTAGAATCGAGTTCTGCTGACCTTCAGACTAATTTATTCCTGTTACAGTCAGTCTTAATATTGAATTTTCACAGTGGACCTAGTATTACACTATCATAGCTCACAACAGCTGTGTGTCAACCACTTCTACAGAGAGAGTAACCTCGGCACAAACACCCACACTCTCTCTTGCACTGGGCAGATTCTCGGATTGTCTAAAATCCTATCATTCTTATTTCTCTTCCTATCATTAATTTTTATCGTATCTAAATTCTTGTGCCCTAGTTTTCTAATTTCGTCATTTTCACATTTCTGTAAAGGTGATTCCAACAGCAATTGAATAAACAACTCTTGAACTGATCCCTAAGCACAGCAAGAAGTCACGATGTGAGTCTAAAACAGACTTTTCTTGTGCTGAGGACACATTTTAAAGTATTTTTCTGGTGACTTAGTTTTGAGGATGTGAGGCAATGTATGAAGATTTATAAAATCAGTACTTACCTTATTAAAGTCTTTCCCCGACTTGGTTCAGCAACTCAACGCCAGGCCCTCAAGTGTTTATAAGCTGCTTTTATTAGGGAATAACTCCTCCCTGTGACACGGGTGGAGTCTAGTCAAGGAAAAGCCACTCTCACAGAGTTCAGGGCCAGGGGTTCCATACTAGATGGGAAGAAAAAAGACAGGTCATCCTCTTATCACAAGCAACTAGTTAATATGTTCCTTTTCAAGGTTGGCAATTAAAAGATTAAACAAAAAATTTCAGGATGTTTGGACTCTCTGGCAGTCAGTGCGGAATGGCTTTCTGAAGAAACTTACTGTGAGTTTGTCATGAGTTGGATGCAAGGACGAAGGCAGATGAGAAACCTCTGCCATGAGCATAGCAGGGAGCTGATGTCAGTGAGGGGCAAGCAGATCTCTGGAATACTTTTTATATTGTGTCACAGATAAAATACAGGGCATCCAATTAAATGTGAATTTCAGAGAAATAATAAATAATTTTTTAAGTATATCATAAAAATTGTATGGTATCCATCCTATGCACCCATTCCCTGCTTCAGATATCGCCAACAATTTTTTTCATCTCTACCCTGTAGGGGCTGGTAAGGTGGCCT
Organism: Ceratotherium simum simum; assembly: GCF_057802395.1. Lineage (NCBI taxonomy): Eukaryota > Metazoa > Chordata > Mammalia > Perissodactyla > Rhinocerotidae > Ceratotherium > Ceratotherium simum. The sequence goes on from NC_141912.1 coordinate 52,203,008, forward strand.
CCTAAAAATATAGGTCCATGTCCAAATACCTGGAACCTGTCATGTGACCTTACTTGGAAAAAGGATCTTTGCAGATGTACCTGAGTTTAGGAAGTTGAGATGAGATCATTCTGGATTATTCTGGTGGGCCCGAAATCCAATGAAACGTATCCTTATAACAGAAGAGAAGACACACACACACAGAGGGTGAGGGGATGTGAGGATGGAGTCAGAGGTTGAAGTGTCGTGGCGATGAGCCAAGGAAGCAGAGAATGCAAAAAGCCACCAGAAGCTGGAAGAGGCAGGGAAGGATTCTCCCCTAGGCCCCCTGAGGAAGGCGGTCAGCTGACACCTTGACTTTCAGCCTCGAAAAGTGTGAAGGAATACATTCTGTTGTTTTAAGCCAGCCAGTTTGTAGTAATTTGATACAGCAACCACGAGAAACTAATATATACTCTCATCTATGGCCCCCACTACCACGGGATTATTTCGAAGCAAATCCTAGACAGCATACCACTTCATCTATCAAAAATTTACTATGTTAATCTCTAAAAGATAAGGACTCTTTCACTAAACATAATTAGACTAGTCTCCTATCACACAAAAGTTAATTCCTTCATTTTATTAAATATTCAGCATTCTAATTTCCCACAATGTCTTGTGAAAATTTCCTTAGAGTTGGTTTACTTGCATCAGGGTCCAAGCAAGGTCCACACATTACATTCGAGCGATGGGAGTAAATATATTTTGAAGACATGGGTCAGTGAATACAGAGGTCAGACAGGTGGGATTGTGCGGAGAATGTGAAGAATTCCCGAAGCCCAGACTCGAACCCTTAGGTCACCAAGGTGTGCGTGGAGTTGTGCGCGGTGTTATTACCATTGGTGAGGGAGCCCTGGGGACACTGCAGGGCCATGTCCCCACACCAGGCGCTCACAGGACAGTGGGGGAGGCACAGTGGCTTCAGGTTTCTGAGATGCTCACGGGGCTCTGTGGGAGCCCAGAGCAGAGCCCAGCTCTCCCTGGGAAGCACCGAGGGGAGGAGGAGTGGAGTGTGGCCAGGGGGAAGGAGCTGCCAGGCAGGGCTAGCAACTGTGCCCAAGGAAGAAGGCCAGGTCCCCGCCTTGCCCAGGAGTGTGATGGGCTGGAGGAGGGTGTGAGGAGGGGTGTGAGGAGGACTCCCTGCAGGTACAGGAGTCACTGAAGGAGATCAAGAAGGTGGAGAGACTCAGATTTGCACTTGAGGAAATCTGCTCTGGCTGTGAGTAGAGAACAGACCAGAGTGAAGTGAGGCCTCAGTCAGGGAGCCCTGTGTCGGTCTGCTCCCTGCCCCACCCCCCACTGTGGGGACCCCCACACTAAGGGGAGGAGAACTCCAGGTGCCAAAGCCCACCTTTTCTGGGAGAGTATTCATCATTGGCCCCGGGTGGGGCTAAAACTAGAAATCACTCCTCACCCAGGCATTCTGGCCCAGAACAAGGATTTTGTATATATTCATTTATACATAATTCATGCATATAGTCTGTGTCTTAGAAGCCCAGGTCTGAGGGACACTGAGTGACCTGAGAGGAGGGCTCATGCCCAGGCCTCACAGAGCACTAAGCAGCAGAGTGATGATGTGCCAGGGTGCTCGGGGACTGGAAGGGACAGAGGGTCCCCTGAGACCAGAGCTCGGCTCTGTTTTGTTTTTCATTCTGTCCCCACCTCCTAGAACATTAAAGAGTCCATAGGGGACATAATAGCTGTTCAAACATGCATCAGAAACAACATTTTTATTACCAGAAGGAAAATGCCTCTCAAAGAAAAGAAAATTTCTTTAGCCATTATGGAAAAAGGTAGCTATTTTCCTGTGACCACCTGAGAGTGTCAGACATGAATTTCTACACTTGACTCTTCGATGGCTATGTGACAGATGTTACATGATAACGTCTCCAAAAGATCAAGAAGACACATAATCTGTATTTCCCGTTTTTATTTCATTTTTAATTCCAAGCAAGAGACAGGATAGAAGGAGATTGAAAATCTGATTTCATATTTGACTCTAATGAAAAAGAATAAATTGTAACAAAATCTGCTCATAGAGTTATATTATTTAATTATCACTAAAACCTTGGAATAGTTTATTAGTCTCACAATAGCCAGGATCTACATTTAGGTTAAGCACTTCATTTTTGGAAAACTTCAGAAGATAGGTCCTGCATAGGCTAGGCAGCCATGCTTGCTTTATTATTACTGGAAAATCTTGATTACTTTTTCAAAACGTGTCTCATCCATTGGAGGCTTCCTCTGGCTGCCAGGCTGCAGAAACTTCTTCACGGTAGGGACGTTGCTGATTCTGGTTTTCAGGGCCTGCAATGCACAGGAGCAGCCTCAGAGTGGAGCCAAAGACCAGCCCTATCATTAGCACAAGCCGGGGAATCTGAGACCCTCCTAGATGAGGACTCACTGAGTCTCCTCCATCAGCACCAGTGTGAGGCTGGGGAACAGACACCCAGTGAGTCATGAGGATAAGAGGAAGAAAATCCAGCTCACTAGCACTTTCTTCCCTCTCTTCTTCCCTACACACTCATCCTGTGGATTCATGGCTCTTGTGCAACGCAAGGAAGAGGAATGTGTCTGTCAGATATCAGCACAGATACAGTCTACAATCAGGAAAAGCAAAGATATAGGAAAAGTGGGCTGGAACTGAAGAAAGAAAATATGAAAGGGAAACCATAGCCCAATGAAAACCAATTTACCCACCAAGAGTGAGAGACAGAGAGAGAGAGGGGAGACTGTGCAGAGAGAAACACAATGTCTGAAAGTAGGAACAGGAGCCGAGAGGAGGAGACCTGCTCACAGACTCAGGTGTGGAAAGAGAAGGACACACCTGGGTCAAGGGAATCACAGAGAAAAGAGGACAGAAACCATCATGGACCAGGGGCCTGGAGAGAGAGGCTGACCCTGAGTCCCTCTCCTTGTAAAAGACAAATTCCTCTTCTTGGGGCAGCATCCACTCAGATCTCCTCAGCATAACAAGATTCTTTTCATGCCTCAGGCCAGGGCCCAGGAGCTAATTTTGGAGACCTGAGGACAGCAAAGGCCTGGACAATAATGGAGACCCAAGAACCAAATATTAGATTCCAAGATGGGAGATGAGGGCCTTCCGTCCTGAGGGCTGTGAAAGAGATCACCTTCAGCAGAGGGGAGTTGGCCAGAAGGCTGGGGTCAAGCTCTTCGACAGAGTAGATAAGTTCAACCAGCTGAATGCCAGCCCTGCTCAGCGTGTGCCAACCAGGTAGTCTTGTCCGTGGCTCTGCAACACCTGGCGAATTTGAGGGATCAGGTCACGGACACAGGCACAGTCAGGCTGGGCCCCTGCTCCTCCCGGGTCTCTCCAGCCCCACTCTCCCCGTCTGCTGCCTCCCTGGGCGGGTGTGGAGCCTCAGACCTTCTCCACCGGCCCTGACTCAGTGAGACGAAGGGAGGAGTGGGCTCTGCTGTTCTTCCCTTGCTCCTCAGCTGAAGCCCAGGCCACCATGTCCTTCTCCCCTTCCCACATCACTGGGCTCCTGCTGCACCTTGTACTGGGCCAAGGGCTTAGTACCTGCCGTGCCATGTTTCTGTCAGCCCCACATGCTAGTGTGCTGCCCTGAATCTTCAAGATGTGGCCCTTCATCTCTTTCTCTCTTTGTTCCACACTTTTCTTTCTCCTCTGCACCTTGAGAAAAGACTCCATCTTCACGACAGCCTTCTTTAGTCCTGAGCAGACTAGTTCAGAGTCTGCCTTTCTTCTCTCCTCTGTTCTCCTCATTTCCTGCCTATCTCTCTGGGACCTGAAATAAACCTGGGTCACCTTGAACTCACCATCTGCCTTACAACATTCACTCTAACTTCTACTGCAGTTGTGTCTGCCATTAACATTGGTGGAATATGTTCTAATTTGCATGCTGAAGTGTCTGGGGGAACTGCGCTAATGTCTGCAACATGCTTTAAAATGCATCAAAAAATACTATGCTTGATTGCGGAGAGAGGGATGGGGACATATATGATTAAGCTAATATCATAATAAAATGTTAGTTTTTGACTCTAGGTGATGAGTATATGTGACTTCATAGCACATGTCTTTCCACTTGAATGTATGTTTGAATTTTTCATAATAAAATATTGCAGAAAATACGTAATGTTTATTAAAATTATTGCAGCAATATGGAAATCACACGGAAAAAAGAGAAAAAACACACATGGCACCATCAACTAAACATCATAATGTTGTGTCAAATACACTTTCAGCCTATGTATGCATATATAGGTGAGATAAAATATGAAGAATATAATGAAGCATCAAATGCCAGTTTGTGATACGCATCTTTCATTTATGTTGTCACAGGGTCTTTGATTTCCAAGTATAAGTGTCCTCAAACTGCAGTGACTGAGGAGCTTGTCACCATGTGAATATGCCTCAACTCTCAGCACCCCGAGGCCCAGGAGAGTGGCTGTTCTGATTAGTATTAAATTCTTTGCTCCCTGAATAGGACCTGACAGACTAGCGATGAATGGACATTTGTTGAATGAATGAAAGAATGATTTAATGCTTTATATAGGTGAGGGGGCTGGTGTTAATCCTTTTATTTATATATAAGTCTCCTGTATCTCTTACAATCATTTTCTAGTTTCTGATTTTTATTTAGCATGATTTCAGGTAGTTTTGATCTTGAAATGTTCTCCTTTACCTTCAAGGAAAAACATTAACTAAGATATGTACTATGTATAATGATGGAACTTTATTTCCTTAGTTTGCCTGCCTTTCCTCATAAATCTAAGAGCCACGTCCCATAAATTTGTAGATTATTTTCCCTTAACATCTCTTCATCTATCTCGTCCTCTCCATCCACTGCCCCCATCTCTGATTAGATACATCTCACTCATTCCCTGAAACACTACCACATTCTCCCCATGGGCAGCTGGTCTCATGTCTCCCTACACATGGTACCAGAATATTTTCTGATGTGTTGCTTTCATCATATTACTCTTGGAGCAAAAGCCCCTCTATATTGTTCTGCAGGATCTGCTCCAATCTCTAATGTGGCTCTCAGAGCCTTGGGCTCTCACAGCCCAAGCTCTATGACTATGAAATTCCATTGAATAGAGAGTTCTAGACTGGGTCTTAGTAAATTGAAGTTTTGCTGAAAAATTATAACTTGGCTAAATCTGGCACAATTCTTCTTTACAGTGGATTTTTGTAAAATGTCTTGAGAGGCAGGATGCCCCATTAACTAGGATTCAAGAAGCCTCCCTGGAAGTGAGGGTCAATGCCCCAGGAATGCCCAGACACTCTTTCTCTTTCTCCTCTAAGCTCAGTGCCCCTAAGACACCGACCAACCTACTTACTCTTTCAAACGCAGGGAAATAACGATTTGCTGCGCTCTCTTTGATCTGGGTAATCTTGGTACCTTTTTCATTGGGTGGGCTTAAGGGCAAAAGTATGATCATTTCATTCAAATCTGCCACACCTTCTATGTACATATCAATCCTGAAAGACAAAAATGGCCAAAGTGTCAAATGTCTCCTGCCTTAGATGTTATAGTTTAAAAGTGCAAAAGAATGGGGTATCAGGGTGTGGCAAAGGAATTCACTTCCATTGGGTGCGTTTTTATAGGCCAGTCATTCAGCTATGATTTTTACTTAATTTTCGTATTTCATTCGAGAACAAGCTTTTGAGTTAGATATATATCTAAAATTTTTGTTACATACATGACCAAATATAAGGACCGAGAGCATCGGTGACCTGCCCCAAGTCAAAGGCATGAGAGACATTGGAGGAATCACTGCAAGTAACCACTGAGCCTCTAGCTGGGGTTTGCCATCTCTGCTGGGGTTTGCTCTGTGCACAAACTCAGTGTGATTCCCATGGCTAAAGACCTGCCACCTAAGTCACCTCCAGGGAGAGTCCCTGGCACAGCCCTCTCAGCCATGGCCCTCTCCCTCTCCTCTTCTTACACCACCCAGGCCCACATAATGCCCAATGTTGGCAGTTCTTCCAGTGATTTCCCGTAGAAGATGGTTCCACAGCCCTCTCCATGTAGTGTGGCCCAACACTGGCCATGTTTGCATTTCTGAAGACCCCACCTAAAATATCCCCTCATATGGTGCAATTCTTTATACAGTTCCAACCAGCACATATTCAACGTTTTTTTGTGTGTGTGTTCCAAACAGGGCTTCCTATAAGAGTTTTTTAAAAATAAAAGCTGTATTGACATATAATTCCACTACCATAATGTCACCTTTTTTTTTCTTCCTTTTTATTGAGGAAGATTGGCCCTGGGCTGACATTGGTGCACATCTTCCTCTACTTTACATGTGGGACGCCTGCCACAGCATGGCTTGAGAAGCAGTGCATAGGTCTGCACCTGGGATCCGACCCTGTGTACGCCGGGGCCACCAGAGCGGAGTGCGTGAACTTAACCACGAGTCCGTTGGGCAGCCCCTATTGTCACCTTTTTTAAGTGTACAATTTTGTGATTTTTAGGAAAAGTCACAGAATTTTGTACCATTACCATACTCTAATTCCAGAATATTTTCATCCCTTCCAAGTGAAAGGCTGTGTGCTTTCACAGGCGTTCTACCTTCTTCCCTCCCTCCAGCCCCAAGCAGCTACTATACTACTCCCTGTTTCTATGGATATGACTGATCTGGACATTTCACGAAATGGAATCATACAATATGTGCTGTTTGTATTGGGTTTCTTTTATGTGACATAATGTCGTCAAGGTTCATCCATCTTTAGCATGCATCAGGACTTCATTTATTTTCATGGACAAATAATATTCCACTGTATGGATATAGCACCCTCTGTTCATCCATTCTTCACTCGATGGACATTTGTACGGTTTCCACTTTTTGAAGATTATGAACAACACTGTTATGAGCATTTGTGTACAAGTGTTAGTGTGGATTATATTTTCAATTCTCTTGGGTATATACCTATTAGTAGAATTGCTGAGTCATATGGTAACTCTATGTTTAACTTTTTGAATAACTGCCAAGAACAGTTCCTTACATGGTTTTAATTTTAATCATGTGATCCCATCACAACCAGGAGACACCTTAGATATGGTTGTATTGAATAAATCTGGCTGCTTCAGTCCTGTATCAAAATGTTTGATATAACCCGAGCATCTTGGGTTCAACCTCTGCTAACCCTTGTCAAATGGCCTGTCCATATAACTGGGTCACGAGTTAGGGTACTGGCTATCATCTGGCAAATTCTGGAATACAAGAAGCAGCTCATTTGGGTCCTTCCCTTCCCCAGCCTTATCCTCCAGACCCTCAGACACTGAGTCCCTTGTCTCTAGCTGTGGGCTGGTGTTCCGCTCCTAAAGGTCTGAGAACCTGGAGTCATGACTCCACCATCCTCCCAGCTTCTTAGTTCATCAGGGTTTGGAGACCTCTGTCACTGTGCCCTATCCATGGGCCACATCCTCTTCTATAATCCCACTTGCTTGAATCCACTGCAGGTTTCCTGTCCCTCATCCTCCGAGGTCTCTGCTGTACTGGACCTCAGTCTAAACCACCAAGGCCACACTGCTGGTGGTCTTGATCACCCTGACACATTCAAGCTCCCTCAGGGAAGGACCTACATTGTTCCTATTAACTGTTGATGAAAGAGCAGGAAAAATACCGTACAGGGCTCTCTCCTTTATGTCTTTCCCATAGAGGTTGTATTTGGCGGCAATGTAGCTGAGAATGGCTCTGCATTGCACCAGCTTCATCCCATCAATTTCGACCATTGGCACTTGCTGGAACATCAGACTCCCGTCTTTTGAAAGAAGAAAAGGAAAAGTAGAGTGAAATGTTTTATGGATCACACTTTCAGGATGAAAAACTCTTTGTTGAAATGACTGAAGATATAAAAAGAAACAAAAAATTATTACCTGGGAACTTTTCAAAGGAAATAGCACTTGTTTTTACCTTCCTGTAATCCTTTTCAATCTGCCTTTACTTTTAACCTATTATTTCATTTATCTTTGTGTTTCCCATCCAGATACATGGGAGGTCCTTGGATTTTGGTTTTGATTTCTTTCCACAGATATTTGAGGAATAAGTTGGGTGAGGTTGCAACATGGCCACCAGCCGGTTGACATCTCAGTTGGGCAGTTCCCAAAATAAGCTATGGGTTCATGGCATAAGGCCAGTACTAAGAGAGATTTCTCCAGAGGGTGTTTTGTATGCTCTTCAAATCCCACCATTGGTGAGTGTGTGCAGGGGACCCTGTGTCCCACCCCACTGCTGCTGGCCCTCGCTCTTTCTCTCCCTCCTCACAGGCTCCCCTGGCCTTCCAACTAACTCAAGGCCATCTTGTTATCTGAGTCTATAATACACTAGGACATCACCTTGTCAACCGATCAGAGAGAAGAATTCAAGGCAAGTGCGGGGCCTGTTTCTCCTCTTTGACTCTAACGCATGTGTTTGCTGTCCTTGCTAGGAGGGCTGTGGGGTCCTGAGCTGCTACAGCTCAGTCACTGGGCAGAAAAGCAGGAGAGGCAAAGAGAGGGATCCACAGGGCCTGGGGGATGGTCCTGGAGCAAACACTCACAGAGTTCCAGCCCTTCCTGCCCTGAGCGAGTTACCAAAGCTGCTCAAGGAGCCCCAGCCCTGACATTTGCACCACTTCCCTCCCTCTCCCTGGCCCCCAGCTCCCAGGGTACACACACATAGGCATTGCCCGGGGTTAAAACCCCAACACATGACTTCTACTAGATACTCTCATCAGAGGCAACTAGATACTTGGTCTTACCATTTCTCAGCTTTTCCAAGTCGTCTGGAGTGTCTATAAACTTCTCTTCAAACTGGAAAGCAGAAACAGTCAATGAGTTCTTGTTCTTTCATTCCACAGCATTAAGGAACTTTTACACTTGAATGGCCCCTGTCTGGTGCATGATGAGGAGAAGGGAGATTCCTGAGCTTGGCAGGGTACGCAGAGGAGTGTGATCAGGGCCGCTGGGAATTTAGATGAGAGGCGTCAGGAAAGAGCACGGGTTACAGCAGTGACAGCTCACTCTTGCAGTTTCAATTCACCTCCACCCTCTTTCCAGCTCTGTGGATGGTTAGGTGGTGACCGGGGAGGGGATGTCATGGAGGGAAGGGACTGGGAAGTTCTTCTAGTTATGGAGTTTGGGTATCTCAGGGAAGCCTGTCTCTCCACATGGGATCAGGACAGTTCATTGTGTGTCCCCCAGCATGCCGTATGCCAGGGGGCAGTGACCCTCTAAGACGCTGCCACCAGAGGCCTCTGCTGTCTTTGACACCACTCCATCCCACAAGGCCCCACATTGTATAAAATGAGTGCTGGTTGCTGCACAGCTTTAATTCTTTCAAAACAGAATTTCCTTTCCTGGAAAATAGTTCACACACTAGGTTAGGGTAACCAATTTAAGGAAAGAAAAAGAGTTACCAAACAGTTTTTTCTTTTTAACCAAGAAACTTTGGTCTCTGATATGACTCCCTGGGCTTGAACATCATTTCTTGCATGTACTCACCTCTTGATCTTGGACATGTTACTGAATCCTTCTGTGTCTCAGTGTCCTCATCTATAAAATGGGTATAGTTATGGTGTCTATGTTAAACATTGGCGTTAAATCCATAAGGTATGCAAAGGCCTTGCACGGTACCACGTACACACTAAGTGCTCAATAAACACAAGTTGTCAGGTTTTCTAAAGTTGATCGCTGTTTCATCACATCATCCTTTTTTTTTTCTATTTAAAGCAACCTAAGGTTGGTGAACATAGACTTTGCCCTTGACCTACACTCAATATTTACATGTTGGTGTATATTATCCCTTCTCCTGAGGTGAGTCTTTGTGGTTGGAATGGCAGCCAACAGCAAGGGTCTCTCAATATGACCAGAAACTCTGAGTATTGGTGGGGTTTTTAATGCAAATATGAAAATCAGTAATTATATAATCCTGCAGTTTACTTAATTGGCAGAATCTATCAAACCAAAAGTCAAAAGAGACAGGAAAATGGATTTCAGTGTTGATACAATTTGGTTCCACTCTTGGCTCTGCCTCATAATAGCTGTGTGATCTGGGCACAGTCACTTCACATCTCCAGGCCTTAGTTTCCTCATCTATGAAATGGAGGTAGAACATTTCTTAAGCAGAATGTGTTGTGTTTTAAAATGCATGTTACAGGACCTTGTCCATATAAACCACGTAATAACTAGTAGTGGCGTTTGCAGTGGCTATGATAGTTTAAAGGGGTTCTTGATGGTAAAAAGTTAGGAATTTGGGGCTTTCTAGCTCATCCAGTGAACAGTTTACTGGGGGTCTACATGATTCCACAGGGTCAGTCTACAGACTACAGACAGTGAGGTGTGGGTGCAGTAATTCATAAATCACCCATTTCAAGGCAAACATAAGTGATGGTGGTGGTCTTCACAGCAGGGTGGCCGAGGTGGGGTGGGATTTGGTAGTGAGGTGGTGTTTGTGAGGCTAGTGGAGACGGATGGGATGGTGAGGGTCAGCCTTTAGTCACAGAGAACCCAGAAGCCCTGACCAAGAGCCTCTGGTAAGTCCTTGCCCCACCACCCTCTTCAGTCAAGCTGGGGTGGAGAAGAGGAAGCCTGGATGCTCTCAGCATCTCCCCCTGCTTCCCCCTCCTGTGCTGAGCTCATCCTGCCCCAGGACTCTGAACACATCCCTGAACCCAAAGCTGACGCTGGACACAGTGAAAACGGGTTATTGATTCACAGAGAGAAATGACCTGGAATGGCACTATTTGGATGTTTTGTGTACTTGTTTCTTCACGAAATTGAGAGAGGACCAGGCTAAAGCCCCATGCACCCATGGAGCAATGGAGAAAGTGTAATCCCAGACTTCATTAAACGTGGTGTTATGAGCCTGAAGAGAGCCCACTAGAAGTTCCTGTCACAGGGCACCGCCCCATCTGGAACTCTGCTTTTCTGCTCCCACCTGAGGGAGAAGATGTCCTGAGTCTGTCCATGACCCCCTCCCCATGAAAACCTCCCAGCATTGCTTTTCCTTCTGTTCTGGACTGAGAAGTGTTTTCTCAGTGACAAATCTAGAGGGCAGCACTCAACAGAGTCCCAGGGAAACCTACCAGGTTTCCCCTGGGAATATGGCATTTTGACACTGTAAATGCTTAGGTGTCCTCCTAGATGCTCCCCTCTCTCCTTTTAATCACCTCCAGTGTGCAACCTCACTAGAATGTAAGCCGCCTGAGGACAGGGCCTGTGTCTGTCTTGTTCATCCAGGTATCCCTAGCACCTAGCACAGGCCCTGGCCTTTAACCATGCTCATCAATATCACTACTGAGTGAGTGTATTACATCTTTCACAGACAGTTTGTGGCAATCAGTTCTTCCCCATATTTCTGGTCCATGGTTTAACTTTAATTACATTTATTTTCTAATATTTTGTATTTTTATCTTATTATGGAAATCTCTAGCATGCATAAAAATCAACAAAAAGTACAAAGATCCTTTCACCTAGCACCAATAATTATCAACTCCAGCCAGTCTCCTGTCATCTATATGCCCATCATCTCCCTCTCTGGTAATAATTTGAAGGAAATCCAAGATGTCATATATTTCATCTTTCCATGCTTCTATGTGTATCTATAAAACATAAGAACTATTTTAAAAATAACCTCAGTGCATTATTACACCTAAAATATTAACAATAATTCTTTATTATCACCTAATACGCAATCAAGTTCACATTTATCTGTTGTATAATGTCAGAAATGATATTTAACAACTTTTTAAAATCCAAATCCAAATAAGGCCCACAATTGTGATTAGTTTCTTAACTTTATTTTAATCATTTATGCTCTTCAATGACAAGAAATTTTAAGAATATATTAGGTCAAATCTGTTCATCTCTGAATTACTTCATTTTTTTTTAATGCAAAACACTTGACAAGTCATTTAGTAAGGATAGACGCCTAGCTTATGTGAGAAAGGACTTTGTTAGTCAATTTTAGATCCAACTTAAAGATGAGTGAACTCAGAACCCACCTCTACCCCAGCTGCAGCCAGGAGCCACCGGATGACTCCATTCTGCCTCATCCATCGAAGTAGTGAAGCTTGGGCTTCCCTGCCATGACGCAGTCTCCTGATTTCTCTAAACCTGAATGAGTGAATGAATGAATGAATGAATGAAACCACAGAAGCAAAAATGCACTTTATGATACATGGTTGAACAACACCAATAATGCTGAAGAAGGATATGCCTGCTTCATGGCAGTCGGAAGAGTCCTGGAACATCTTCCTTCGCCCAAAATCTCACCCTCAGGAGGCAAGCCCAGGAAATGGCACCAAACCACTCTCCAGTCTCCACTGGGTACAGTTTGGTGGTCTTGGCAGGCTAATATGTGAGAGTCTGTGGAAAGGATGAGTGCGTGGGTATTAGGGGGAGGGAGAAAGATTAGAGAACTAATATTTATTGAAAACCTCCTCCTAATGATCCTGACAGAATGCTAACCCCTTTCGATACATCATATCTTTAATCTTCATAAGAGACCCATGAAACAGTTATTATCTCCATTTTTCAGTTAATGAAACTGAGGTTCAGAGGTTAGTTAAATGACACGTCCACAGTCACACTCCAGGGAGTGGTAGACATGGAAATCCACCCCCAGGATAGAGGGAGGGCAGGGCTGGACCCCGCACAGATGCGGGCCCTGGGAGCCTGTGAGGGGCATTGACACCAGAGGACTTCTCTGACAGCGAGGGGGAAGAGAGAGCAGAGTTAACGCTGCATATGTTCAAAGGCTGAAATTAGGGCTCGGACTCGCTTAACTGTAGCTCAAGTGCTCCTAATTCTTCCCACAGACATAAGATGCTGATTCCTTCCTGTTTTTGGAATTCTTCATTCTACTTCTACTTGGTGCATTTTATAATCTAGAAAAGAAGATGTTACTGCATCGTCTTTGCAGTATATGGAGTGGAACTAGCATTTGTTCAATGTCTGTTATACGATGGGCGAGCTCACTAATTTATCTCCATTTAATCCTACAAAAATCACCTGAGGTGGGTCTGTTATCACTCTCCCTTTACAGCTGGGGATACTGAGGTTTCTAGAGTAACATCCCCAATGGAGGTGGTGGACCGGGGGTTCGAACCCACTTCTATGTGAAACCAAAGTCTAGGACTCATTTTCTGTATTAGCGTTTTTCAAAACATGCGTGACACTCCTTCAGTGGATTGTGAAATCCACCAATTTTTAAAATGAAATAGAAGACAATAGAAACTCTCCGAGTGCACTCTATGGAGACGAGGTTAGGATCATCTCAAGAGTTTCAGCTTCAGTCAGATGTGTGTTGCACATGTGGATGTGTGCACACTCATTTGGTCAACTGATAGTGAGAGAAACATTGGTGGTGTCCAATCAGCAAAATTTGAAATCCCTTGTTCTACCCCACGCTGTGTGGGTGGTCGACATAGAGGGAACCGGAGGATGAAACTCAACGGCTCCCACAGTGGACACGACTAGTTCCTCATGGGTGTGAATGGAAGCACACGGGACTGGTTACAAGAGGGAGTCCCAAAGCCAGGACTGAGGGAGGAACAGTTGCATTTTCCATCCAAATCCCAGGCTCTGTTTAGAAAACACGAAGATTCTTCCTGCAAAATTTCATTGTCGTGTAGTTTGGGACAAAAATATACTTCTCATTGCCCAGGAGCTATATCTCCGAAAAAGTGTCTGTGACTTGAATTTTAGATATCAAAATGCTTTCAATATGCACATTTTTGATGGGGACTCGATAATCTAACCTCTGGAAAGTAAAAAATCCTTTGGAAACATATTTTATCAACCAACTGTCTCATAATGGGAGATATTGGAGTTTGTACTTTCTCATCACGGGAGGTGGAGGTGCTGGGATTGAGCAGAATGGAGAGGAGACTAAAGCCGGCACTGAGGCGGGAAGTGTGTGCCGTGGACTAGAGTTCACAGAGCCAAGTGACTCACACCTCACACTCAGCTCCTTTCCCTTTCACTGAGGATCCTGTTACAAAGGGAAAGGAACTCTTATGTTCGATAATATTTTATCATAGCTCTCTTCCTCATAAACAACTTTCCTTACCTCCCCACTAGGAGGTTTCCAAAGGCCTGGTCCAGACTGGGGCCAAAGTTATCCTAAACGTTTGCCTGGTCAGCAGAAAATGAGAACTAGAGAGATTCGATGAATTGCCAAAGTCACACACGTGTGTTCCTGATTTACATTCACTATCCAACAAGTGTGTCTACCCTCGACCACAACCCCGGGAAGTAGCTTCTCACATCCTGTTCTAAAGAGGAGGAAACTGAAGGTCAAAGACGCGCAGCAGCTTTCCTAGGCTCACACGCTGTGTCCTCTGATTTCAGGGCCACGTCATTTCAGGTTTCACCCCACCATGGAACACTCAGGCGCTCTCTATGCTTCTCTCTGAAACTCTTGTTTACTTTTCCCGTTCGGAATCTATTAGCCAACTAAGGGTTGAATGGGAGAGAGAGAGGGAAGCAAGGAATTCTTGAATTCCTTTCTCTTAGCTGATTTTTAGGGGCTTGATAAGAAGAAACATTGATAGAAGCATGCCTTGCTTTACTTTCAAATCCTAATTTTACTGAGTAAATTGAAGACTACTCTCTATATTTTACCCTAATAGGGAAGTAGGCTCATACTCATCGAAAGGCATTTATCCTATGATAAATCCAGAAGTAAACTAAAGGAATGAGGTCTGGGGGTCCTAATCACAGCAGGTCTCAGCAGAGAGAAGGAGACTTGGAGCCCAGTCCCAGCTCCTTTCCTCACGAGGATCAGAACCTTGGGCGGGTAGTTGCATCTCTGCACTGCAATTTTCTCTTCTGAAAATAGATTGATCTCTACTCTTGAGGGCTGTTGAGAAAGTCAAATGAGATAATGTACATAAAATTCATTATAGGAATCAGCAAATGCAAGCTCCCTCCTGCTCCCAGATCCTGGAGATGAATGAGTCTGAACACACTGGCTGGCACCTGTATATTTTTCTTCTATTTGTCTGGGTGTCATTCTGTCCGTCTGTCTAACTATCTTCTATCTCTTGACAGATAGAGCTCCAGTAGGAATAAGATTAGATATAGTGTATATAAGTATATATCTATGTCTATATATCCAGAGTTTTATCAAATGTCATATAAAGGCTCATTTTGTTTAGCTCTTGTGGAAAGATTAGTGATTTTCACTGGTTGTTTAACCTGGATTGCAAGATGTTTTTGGTGAAGGTTCAGGGTTCTGGCACATCATTAAACAAGACCTTGCATAACCCCAACACTGCAGCAGATCCCTGGTTCTGCCCCTGGACCCTGCACCCCACGTACCTTTCTCCTCAGGCCCGCCCCTTTCTCCCTGATCCAGGCACACTGGACTCCTTCCTGTGCCCAAGCCCCCTTTGCATGGGTCCAGCAACTGGAATGGGAGACCCACGGCTTCTCTCTCCAGCTCTTCACAGCCCTCGTGTGGGTCTCACAGTCGCCACTTGATGAAAATGATCACGTCTCTTCAGTGGTGTCTTGCTTACCTGGAACGCACACATTTCTCTGGTCCTTCTCTGACACCATGTCTCTGCTTCCATGTAGGTGTATTTCTTTCTTTTAAAAAGTTTCCTTCAAACTTCTTCAACTAACACTCCTGGAGCAGTTTCCAGTGCTAAGAAATGATGGCTGGTCAGGAACAGGATCCGAGCCTGATCTGGTCCCTGACCTACAGGGCTTTAAGTCTAGTCAGAAAAACAGGTTTGTGGACAACAGACAGAGCACAAGGCCCCAGCAGGGACTTCACTTTGAGTGGTTCCAACTCAAGAATCACGATTCTCTCAGCCAAGCAAGTCAGCGCGAGGTGAGGAGCTGCCAGGCTGAGGAAGCTGAGGGCGCTGCTCCGCGGCCCAGGGCGCTCCTGCCTCCCAGGCAGCACCCAGTCCCCAAGCTCCGTGCCTCTCTACCCCACGTGGCTGCCTTCCTCCCCTTCAAATGAGGACCCCGCCTCAGCCCTGACAAACCTTGCTCTCGGTAGCATCCTGCCTAGTGCTTTTCCTCATTGCCATTTCAATATCTTCTCCCATAGGTACTAGAGTTTTTCTGGTGAATTCTGTTATGTTCTAATAGCTCCAGGATTTTCACATGATCTCCCTGAACCTCTCCATCTCTCCTGTATGAGACCTTTCCTTTTTTCCCCCGATATTAATGCTTAGCATGGTTGACTCTTACATTCTGATTTGAATGATTTGTCCATTCTAGCTTGGCGAGTTCCTGTGCTTTGTAAATTCTCATTCTGTGCTCCTGTGATTCTCTAGTTTTCCCATCGAGACTTCCTGAGTTGGGGAGTTTGAGAAGTCATGTTGCCCAGGGAATCTTAACAGGGGGTGATTTTGTCCCTCCCACCCCGGAGGACACTTTGCAATCTCTGGAGACATTTTCCTTGTCAAAACCAGGAGGGAGGTGCTTCATGCCTTTGGTACAGAGCAGTGAAGCCTCTGACATGGAGTGGGGCGATGGCTCGATTTTCATCAAATGCTTCTTACCACACTTACTCATTATGTATTTTATCCACTTTTGTTTTTCATCCACCATGTTATCCTAACAGACACATCGATTGGATATTTACTTGGAAATACCTTACATTTGATTGCAGTTGGCTATTTTATCTGTGTCATCTTTCCAGGATAATGGTTTTCTGAAAAATACATTTTTTTGAACATGGAATAATTCTTCTCTATCCTTTTGCGCCTCTCATTCATTTGACTGTGCAGCTGCCACCAGCACTAGGATGAACTTGACCCCCACGCTGTGTTCTTTCTACACGTACAGAGTGAAATGAGAGAAAAAGTGCGAGTAGAGTATCGAAGAAATGATGATTTCATGTGAACCTGTAAACAAACTATCATTGTAGGTATCTGAAAGGTGTATAGATTGCAAATTTGAGGAAAAAATATGTTAACACTCCCCTCAAGTACATTCACTAAAACTAATTAAATGCACATTTCTATAAGAGATATTTTTTAACTAAAAAAAAGGCCAACAGACAGGACAGCCCCACAACAAAGCATTGCCCAGCCATAGTGTCCACAGGGCCACACTGGGAAACCTCCAGCCGCTGTCGAGTTGCCCTGAGTTGGCTGAACCCCAGAGAGAGAAGGAGACGTGTCTGCAAGCTAATTCAGCAAAAGCTGAACTAAAATCGAGTTCTGCTGACCTTCGGACTAATTTATTCCTCTTATAATCAGTCTTAATATTGAATTTTCACAGCTGACATAGTATTACAGTATCACATCTCACAACTGCTCTGTGTCAACCACTTCTACAGAGAGAGTAACCTGGGCACAAACTCCCACACTCTCTCTTGCACTGGGAAGATTCTCGGATTGTCTAAAATCATATGATTCTTTTTTCTCCTCCTATCTTTAATTTTTCTCATATCTAGATTTTCATGCCCTAGTGTTCTAAATCCTTCATTTTCACATTTCTGTAAAGATGTTTCCAACAGCAATTGAATAAACAACTCTTGAACTGACCCCTAAGCACAGCAAGAAGTCACCATGTGAGTCTAAAACTGATTTTTCTTGTGCTGAGGACACATTTTAAAGTATTTTTCTGGTGACCTAGAGGTGAGGATGTGAGGCAATGTAAGAAGATTTATAAAATCAGTACTGACCTTATTAAAGTCTGTCTCCCGCGTGGCTCAGCAAATCAATACCAACCCCTCAGGTGTTCATAAGCTGTTTTTATAATGGAATAACTCCTGCCTGTGACAAGGGTGAAGTCCAGTTAAGGACAAGCCACTCCTACAGAGTTCAGGGCCAGGGGTTCCATGCTAGATGGGAAGAAAAATGACAGGTCATCCTCTTATCACAAGCAACTATTAATATATTCCTTTTCAAGGTTGGCAATTAAAAGATTAAACAAAAAATTTTTGGAGGGGCCGGCTCCATGGCTTAGCGGTTAAGTGTGCGCACTCCACTACTGGCGGCCCGGGTTCGGATCCCGGGCGCACACCGACGCACTGCTTCTCCGGCCATGCTGAGGCTGCGTCCCACTTACAGCAACTAGAAGGATGTGAGACTATGACACACAGCTATCTACTGGAGCTTTGGGGAGAGAAAAAAAAGGAGGACTATTCGCACTAGATTTAGCTCAGAGCTGGTCTTCCTCAGCAAAAAGAGGAGGATTAGCATGGATGTTAGCTCAGGGCTGATCTTCCTCACAAAAAAAAAAAAAAATTTTGGAGGTCTGGACTCTCTCTGGCAGTCAGTGGGGTACAGCTTTCTGAAGAAACTTACTGTGAAGTTTTCATGAATTGGATGCAAGGACAGAGGTTGGTGAGAAACCTCTGTCATGAGAAGCAGGGAGCTGCTATCAGTATGGGCAAGCAGGTCTTGGGAATACTTTTTATATTGGGTCACAGATAAAACACAGGACACCCAATTAAATGTGAGTTTCAGAGAAATAATAAATAACTTTTTAAGTATAAGTGCATCCTAAATGTTGTATCCATCCTATGTAGCCATCCCCTGCTTCACATACTGTGAATAATTTTTTTCATCTATACCCTGTAGTGGGTGGTAAGGTGGCCTCCTAAAAATACAAATCCATGTCCAAAAACCTGGAATCTGTGAATGTGACCTTATTTGGAAAAAGGGTCTTTGCAGATGTTACTAAGTTAAGGAACTTGAGATGAGATCATTCGGGATTATGCTGGTGGCCCCTAAATCCAAGAACACATATCCTTATAACAGAAGAGAAGACCCAGACATTTAGAGGGTGAGGGGAGGTGAAGATGGAGTCAGAGGTTGAAGCGACGTGGCCAAGAGCCAAGGCGAGCAAAGAATGCAAATAGCCACCAGGAGCTGGAAGAGGCAGGGAAGGATTGTCCCCTAGAGCCTCTGGAGGAAGTGCAGCCCAGCTGACACCTTGATTTTGGACTTTCAGCCTTGAAAAGTGTGAGAGAACACATTCTGTTGTTTTAAACCACCTGGTTTGTAGTAATTTGATACAGCAACCACGAGAAACTAACATATACCTTCACCTATGGGCCCACGACCAGGGTATTATTTTGAAGCAAATCTTAGACAGCATGTCACTTCATATATCAAAAATTTAGTATGTTAGGGGCTGGCCTGCTGGCGTAGCACTTCAGTGCGCGCGCTCCGCTGCGGTGGCCTGGGGTTTGCAGGTTCGGATCCCAGGCGCCCAGCGACGCACCGCTTGTTAGGCTATGCTGTGGCGGCGTCCCATGTAAAGTGGAGGAAGATGGGCACGGATGTTAGCCCAGGGCCAGTCTTCCTCATAAAAACGAGGAGGATTTGCATCGGATGTTAGCTCAGGCTAATCTTCCTCACAAAAATAATTTAGTATGTTAATCTCTAAAAGGTAAGAACTCTTTCCCTAAAGATAATCAGACTAGTCCCCTATCACACAAAAGTAGTTTAATTCCTTTATTTCATTAAATATTCAGCATTCTAATTTCCCACATTGTCTCATGAAGGTTTCCTTAGAGTTGGTTTACTTGCGTCAGGATCCAGCAAGGTACACACACTGCATTTGAGTGATGGGATTAACATATTCTGAAGACATGGGTGAGGGAATACCGATGTCAGGCAGGTGGGAGTGTGAGGGGAAGTGTGAGGAATTCCCAAAGCCAGACTTGAACCTTTAGATCACCGAGGTGTGCGTGGAGTTGTGTGCGGTGTTATTACCGTAGGTGAGGGAGCCCTGGGGACACTGCAGGGCCATGTCCCCACACCAGGAGCTCACAGGACAGTGGGGGAGGCACAGTGGCCTTCAGGTTTCTGAGATGCTCACGGGGCTCTGTGGGAGGCCAGAGCAGAGCCCAGCTCTCCCTGGGAAGCACCGAGGGGAGGAGTGGAGTGTCCGGGGGGGAAGGAGCTGCCAGGCAAGGCTAGCAACTGTGCCCAGGCAGGAAGGCCAGGGCCCCACCTTGCCCAGGAGTGTGATGGGCTGGAGGTGGGTGTGAGAAGGGATGTGAGGAGGCCTCCCTGTAGGTACAGGAGTCACTGAAGGAGATCAAGAAGGTGGAGAGACTCAGATTTGCACTTGTGGAAAGCCACTCTGGCTGTGAGTAGAAAACAGACCAGAGTGAAGTGAGGCCTCAGTCAGGGAGCCTTATGTCTGTGTGCCCCCTGCCCCATCCCCCACTGTGGGGACCCTCACACTAAGGGGAGGAGAACTCCATGTGCCAATGCCCACCTTTTCTGAGAGAGTATTCATCATTGGCCCTGGGTGGGGCTAAAGCTAGAAATCACTCCTCATTGGGCACTCTGGCCCAGAACAATGATTTTATGTATATTCATTTATACATAATTCATACATATAGTCTGTATCTTGGAAGCCTGGGCCTGAGGGACACTAAGTGACCTGAGAGGAAGGCTCATACCAGGCCCCACAGAGCGCTAAGCAACAGAGCGATGATGTGCCAGGGTGCTCGGGAACTAGAAGGGACAGAGGGTCCCCTGAGGGCAGAGCTCGAGTCTGTTTTGTTCTTCATTCCTTCCCCAACGCCTAGAACACTAAAGAATCCATAGGGGACATAATAGCTGTTCAAACATGCATCAGAAAAAACATTTTTATTATCAGAAGGAAAATGCCTCTCAACCATAAAAGAAAATTTCTTTCACCATTACCGAGAAAGGTAGGTATTTTCCTGTGAATACCTGAGGGTGTCAGGTATGAATTTCTGCAAGTGACTCTGATGGCTCTGTGACAGATGTCATATGACAATGTCTGGAAAAGTTCAAGAAGACACATAATCTATGTTTCCCTTTTTTATTTATTCTAATTCCAAGCAAGAGACCGGATAGAAGGATATTGAAAATCTGATTTCCATTTAATCCTAATGAAAAAGAATAAATTGTAACTAAATCTGTTCATAGGAGATGTATTTTTTAATTACCACTAAAACTTTTGAAGAGTTTACTGGCGTCACAAAAGCCAGGATCTACGTTTAAGTCAAGCACTTCATTGTTGGAAAACTTCAGAGGATTGGTCCTGCGTGTGCTGGGCAGTCTAGCTTGCTTTATTTCATCTTGAAAATCTTTGCTTCCAAACATTTCTCATCCATTGGAGGCTTCCTCTGGCTGCCAGGCTGCAGAAACTTCTTCACGGTGGGGAGGTTGCTGATTCTGGTTTTCAGGGCCTGCAACACACAGGAGCACAGTCTCAGAGTGGAGCCAAAGACCAACCCTGTCATTAGCACAAGCCAGGGAATCTGAGACCCTCCTAGAAGAGGACCCACTGAGTCTCCTCCATCAGCGCCAGTGTGAGGCTGGGGAACAGACAGTCTGAGCCATGAGGATAAGAGGAAGAAAATCCAGCTCAATAGCACTTTCTTCCCTCTCTTCTTCCCTACACACTCATCCTGTGGATTCATGGCTCTTGTGCAATGCAAGGAAGAGGATGTGTCTGTCAGATACCATCACAGATACAGTCTCCAATCAGGAAAAACAAAGATAGAGTTCGATTGGGAGCGGGAGCGGAGAGCGGACGCCAGAGAGCCCTGAGCAGCCCCGCCGCCGCCGCCGGCCTCGTTACCATCACACCCCGGGAGGAGCCGCAGCGGCCGCAGCCGGCCCCAGTCCCCATCACCGCAGCCAGGAGCAGCGAGGCCGAGACCCAGCAGCCGCCGGCCCCGCCCTCAGCGCTGCCGACACCGAGCCCGGCACCCCGGGCAGGGCGGGGACCAGGTCATCGCAGCGAAGGTTTTGGGAACAGTAAAATGTTTCACTGTAAGAAACGGATATGGTTTCATCAAAAGGAATGACACCAAAGAAGACGTATTAGTACACCAGGCTGCCATAAAGAAGAGTAACCCCAGGAAGCACCTTCGCAGGGTAGGAGATGGAGAGACTGCGGAGTTTGGTGTTGTTGAAGGAGAGAAGGGTGCGCAGGCAGCAAATGTTACAGGCGCTGGTGGAGTTCCAGAGCAAGGCAGTAAATACGCAGCACACCATAACCATATAGACGCTATCCACCTCGCAGGGGTCCCCCACGCAGCTACCCTCAAAATTACCAGAATAGTGAGAGTGGGGAACAGGATGAGGGATCGGAGAGTGCTCCCGAAGGCCAGGCCCAAAGCGCCGGCCCTACTGCAGGCGACGGTTCCCACCTTACTATGCGGAGACCCTATGGGCGTCGACCACAGTATTCCAGCCCTCCTGTGCAGGGAGAAGCGATGGAGGGTGCTGACAACCAGGGTGCAGGGGAACAAGGGAGACCAGTGAGGGAGAATATGTATGGGGTTATAGACCACCATTCCGCAGGGACCCTCCTCGCCAAAGTCAGCCTAGAGAGGAGAGGACGGCAGTGAAGAAGATAAGGGAAATCAAGGCGATGAGACCTGAGGTCAGCAGCCACCTCAACGTCGGTGCAGCCGCAACTCCAATTACCGAGTCAGACGCCCAGAAAACCCCAAACCACAGGATGGCAAAGAGACGAAAGCAGCCGATCCACCAGCTGAGAATTCGGCCGCTCCCCTGGCCGAGGAGGGCGGGGCTGAGTAAATGCAGGCTTACCATCTCTACCATCATCCGCTTTAGATATCCAACAAGAAGAAAGGAATAGGAAATCCCAGCAATAAGAAATGAACAAAAGATTGGAGCTGAAGATCTTAAGTGCTTGCTTTTTGCCTGTTGACCAGATAACTAGAACTATCTGCATTATCTATGCAGCATGGGGTTTTTATTATTTTTACCTAAAAACGTCTCTTTTTGGTAATGACCAAATGTGTTTTTTTAAAAAAAAAGAAAAAAACCTGGTTTTTCTCAATATACCTTTAAAAGTTTTTAAATTGTTTCATATCTGGTCACGTTGAGATTTTTAAGAACCTCATTTCTAATTTGTAATAAAAGTTTACGACTTGGGGCTGGCCTGTGGCTTAGCGGTTAAGTGCAGGGGCTCCGCTACTGGCGGGCGGGGTTGGGATCCTGGGCGCGCACCGACGCACCGCTTGTCCAGCAATGCTGAGGCGGCTCCCACATAGAGCAACTAGCAGAATGTGCTACTATGACATACAACTATCTAATGGGGCCTTGGGGACAAAAAGTGAAAATAAAAGGGAAGAGGACTGGCAATAGATGTTAGCTCAGGGCTGATCTTCCTCACACACACAAAAAAAGTTTACAACTTGATTTTTTCAGAAAAGTTAACAAACTGCCAGCACCTGTTAATAAAGGTCTTAAATAATAAAAAAAATAAAAAAATAAAAAAAGGAAAGAAAAAGCAAAGATATAGGAAAAGTGAGCAGGAACTAAAGACAGAAAATATAAACGGGAAACCACGAGGCCAGTCAAAAACAATTTTCCCAGAGAGAGAGAGGAGACTGTGCAGAGAGAAACACAATGTCTGAAAGTAGGAACAGGAGCCGAGGGGAGGAGACCTGCTCACAGACTCAGGTGTGGAAAGAGAAGGACACACCTGGGTCAAGGGAATCACAGAGAAAAGAGGACACAAACCGTCATGGAGCAGGGGCCTGGGAGAGAGAGGCTGACCCTGGGTCCCTCTCCTTGTAAAAGACAAATTCTTCTTCTTGGGGCAGCATCCACTCAGATCTCCTCGGCATAATGAGATTCTTTTCATGCCTCAGACCAGGGCCCAAGAGCCAATTTTGGAGTCCCGAGGGCAGCAAAGGCCTGAACAATAATGGGGACCCAGGAGTCCAAATATTAGATTCCAAGATGGAAGATGAGGGCCTTCTGTCCTGAGGGCTGTGAAAGAGATCACCTTCAGCAGAGGGAAGTTGGCCAGAAGGCTGGGGTCAAGATCTTCGACAGAGTAGAGAAGTTCAACCAGGTGAACGTCAGCCCTGCTCAGCGTGTTGCCAACCAGGTGGTCTTGTCCGTGGCTCTTCAACACCTGGCGAATTTGAGGGATCAGGTCATGGACACAGGCACAGTCAGGTTGGGCCCCTGCTCCTCCCAGGTCTCTTCAGCCCCACTCTCCCCCTCTGCTGCCTCCCTGGGCGGATGTGGAGCCTCAGACCTTCTCCACCGGCCCTGACTCAGTGAGACGGAGGGAGGAGTGGGCTCTGCTGTTCTTCCTCAGTCCTCAGCTGAAGCTGGGCTACCATGTCCTTCTCCCTTTCCCACATCGTGGGGCTCCCTACTTGCACCTTGTACTGGGCCAAGGGCTTAGCGCCTGCTGTGCCATGTTTCTGTTGGCCCCACACCCTAAAGTGAGCAGCCCTGAAACTGCAGGGCATGGCTCTCCATCTGTTTCATTTTCTCTCTTTCTTTGTTCCACACTTTTCTTTCTCCCCTCTCCCTTGGACAAAGGCTCCATCTTCATGACAGCCTTCTTCAGTCCTGAGCAGACTAGTTCAGAGTCTGCCTTTCTCCTCTCCTCTGCTCTCCTCATTTCTTGTTTGTCTCTCTGGGACCTGAATAAACCTGGGTCACCTCGGACTCAGCATCTCCCTTACAACATTCACTCCAACTCCTAACTTGCACTATGTTATGATCTGCATGCTGAAATGTCTAGGGGTGAACTGCATTGATGACTGCAACTCGCTTGGTAATATATGCAAAAATAATATATTTGATTGACAGAGAGAGGGATGGAGAGGTAGAGACATATGATGAAGCAAACACAATAAAAGGTTAATTTTGGTATCTACGTGGTGGATGTATATGTGTTAATTGCATATTTCTTTCAACTTTTCTGGATGTTTGCAATTTTTCATCATAAATTGTAGGGGAAATATGTGATATTTATTAAAATATTCTAGCAATACGGAAATTATAAAGTACAAGCAGAAAAAACACACATAGCAACACCAACTAAAGAAAATAACATGGTGGCAAATACCTTTTCAGACTAAGTATGTATATAGAAGTTGGATAAAAAATAGAGAATATAATAAATCATCAAATGCTATGTTGTAATGTGCATCTTTCATATATTATATCACGTGGTTCTTTGATTTCAGAGTATAGATGTCCTCAAACTGCAGTCACTGAAGAATTTGTCATCATGGGAATGTGCCTAAACTCTCAGCACCGCAAGGACCAAGAGTGGATTTTATGGTTTGTATTAAATTCTTCACTCCTTGAATAGGACCTGACACACTAGCAATGACTGAACACTTGTTGAATGAAAGAAAGAATGATTTAATGCTTTATAAAGATGAGGGGGTCGGTGTTAATCCTTTTATTTGTATGTAAGCCACCTGTATGGCTTACAATCATTTTTTGGTTCGTGATTTTTATTTAGCATGATTTCAGGTACTTTTGATCTTAAAATGTTCTCCTTTACTTTCAAAGAGAAACATTAACTAAGATAAGTACTATGTGTAATGATGCAACTTTATTTCCTTAGTTTGCATGACTTTCCTCAAAACTCTAAGAGCCATGTCCCCCAAATTTGTAGATCATTATCCCAAACATCTCTTCATCTATCACTTCCTTTCCATCCACTGCTCCCATCTATTTAGATACATCTTATCCATTCTCTGAAATACTACCACATTCTCTTGATGGTGAGCTAGTCTCATGTCTCCCTATAGATAGTACCAGAATATTTTTTGATGTATTGCTTTCATCATGTTCCTCCTGGAGGAGAAGCCCCTGTATGTTGTTCTGCAGGATATGCTCCAATCTCTAGTGTGGCTCTCAGAGCCTCCCAAGGCCAAGGTCTATGAACATGAAATTCCACTGAATAGAGAATTTTAGATTGCATCCTAGTAAATTGAAATTTTGGTGAAAAATTATAACATGGGTAAAACTTGTACAATTCTTTCTCACAGTGGATTTTTACAAAATGCCCTGAGAGTCAGGTGCTCCATTAACTAGTATTCAGAGAGACTCACTGGACGTGAGGGTCAATGCCCCAGGAATGCCCAGACACTCGTTCTCTTTCTCCTCTAACCTCAGTGCCCCCAGGACACTGAAAAGCCCACTTACTTTTTCAAATGCAGAGAAATAACGATTTGTTGTTCTCTCTTTGATCTGGGCAATCTTGTCATCTCTCTCATCAAGTGGGGTTATGGGCAAAAGTATGATCATTTCATTCAAATCTGCCTCACCTTCTATGTACATATCAATCCTGACAGACAAAAATGACCAAAATGTCAAATGTCTCCTGCCCTAGATTTCATAGGTTAAAAATGTAAAAGAATGAGGCAACAGGGGCTGGTAAAGGAATTCACCTCCATTGGGTGCATTTTTATAAGCCAGTCATTCAGCTATGATTTTTACTTAATTTTCACATTTCATTTGAGAACAAGCTTGTGAGTTAGATATATGTCTAAAATTTTTGTTACACACATGACCAAATATAAGGACCGAGAGCATCGATGACCTGCCCAGGGTCACAGGCATGAGAGACATTGGTGGAATCACTGCAAGTAACCACTGAGCCTCTAGCTGGGGTTTGCCATCTCTGCTGGGGTTTGTTCTGTGCACAAACTCAGTGTGATTCATGTGATCAAAGATGTGCCACCTAAGTCACCTCCAGAGAAAGTCCCTGGCACAGCCCTCTCAGTCATGGCCCTCTCCCTCTCATCCTCTTACACCACCCAGGTCCACTTAATGCCCAATGTTGGCAGTTCTTCCAGTGATTTCCCATAGAACATGGTTCCGCAGCCCTCTCCATGCACTGTTCCCCAACAATGGCCGTGTTTGCATTTCTCAAGATCCCACTTAAAGTATCCCCTGAAATAGTGCTATTCCTTATACAGTTCCAACCAGTGAGTATACCAAGTGATTTTTTTTTAATAGTTCTAAACAGGGCTCGTATAAGAGGATTTTAAAAATAAAAGCTTTAGGGTGCTGGCCTGGTGGCATAGTGGTTGAGTTCACATGCTCGACTTTGGTGGACCAGGGTTCATGGGTTCAGATCCTGGGAGAAGACCTACACACTGCTTACCAAGCCATACTGTGGCCAGGGTCCCACATATAAAGTAGAGGATGATGGGCACGGATGTTAGCCCAGGGCCAATCTTCTTCAGCAAAAAGAAGAAGATTGACAACAGATGTTAGCTCAGGGCTAATCTTCCTCACGAAAAAAAATAATAAAATAAAATTGAAGCTTTATTGAAATATAATTTACCTACCATAACATCATCCTTTTCAAGTGTAGAATTTTGTGATATAGATAAAGTCATAGAATTCTATACAATCACCACACTCTAATTCCAGAGTATTTTCATCCCTTCCAAATGAAATGCTCTATGCTTTCACAGGAATTCTGCATTCTTTCCTCCCTTCAGCCTCAGGTAACCACTGAACTACTTTCTGTGTCTATGGATATGAACGTTCTGGGTGTTTTATACAAATGAAATCATGCAGTATGTGTCATTTGTATCTGGTTTCATTTATGTAACATAATGTGTCAAGGTTTGTCCATGTTGTATGCATCAGGACTCCATTTATTTTCATGGTCAAATAATATTCCATTGTATGGCTGTACCACCTTCTGTTCTTCATCTATTCATCACTTGATGGACATTTGCACTGTTTCCACTTTTTGAAGATTATGAACAACACTGTTATGAACATTGGTGTACAAGTGTTAGTGTGGATTGTATTTTCGATTCTCTTGGGTATATACCTGGTAGTGGAATTGCTGAGTCTTATGGTAACTCTATGTTTAACTTTTGAATAACTGCCAACAGTTCTTTACACAGTTTTAATTTTAATCATGTGTCCCACCCACCGGGAGGAGACCCCTCGATATAGTTGTATTGAATAAATCTGCTGCTTCAGTACTGTATCAGAATGCTCAATGTAACCCGAGCATCTTGGGTTCAACCTCTGCTAACCCTTGTCAAAAAATGCCAATCCATATAACTGGGTGATAAGTTATGTTCCTAGTCATCGTTCTGGTAATTTCTGGAATATGAGTCAGCTCCTTTGGGTCCTTCACTTCCTCAGCCTTATCCATAGGTAGGCACTTTGTCTCTTGCCTCTAGCTGTGGGCTGGTGTCCAGCTCCTAAAGGTCTGAGAACCCAGAATCATGATTCTGTCATCCTTTTGGCTCCCTTGTTCATCAGTGTTTAGAGACCTCTGTCACTGCACGCTATCCATGGGCCACATCCTCTTCTATAATTCCACTTGCTAGAGTCCACTGCAGGTTTCCTGTCCCTCGTCCTCTGAGGTCTCTGCTGTACTGGACCTCAGTCTAAACCACCAAGGCCACACTGCTATTGGTCCTGATCTCCCTGACACTGTCTTGGTCCCTCAGGGAAAGACTTAAATTGTTCTTATTAACTGTTGATGAAAGAGCAGGAAAAATACCGTACAGGGCTCTCTCCTTTATGTCCTTCCCATAGAGGTTGTATTTGGCGGCAATGTAGCTGAGAATGGCTCTGCTCTGCACCAGCTTCATCCCACCGATTTTGACCATTGGCACTTGCTGGAACATCAAGCTCCTACCTTTGAAAGAAGAAAAGAAAACATAGAGTGAAATGTTTTATGGATCACACTTGCAGGATGCAAACCTGTTTGTTGAAATGACTAAAGATAGAAAAAGAAACAAAAAATTATTATCTGGGAACATTTCAAAGTAAATAGCATTTTTGTTTTTAACTTCCTGTAATCCTTTTTCTTATCAGCCTTTTACTTTTTTTTTTTTTTTTCTGAGAAAGATCAGCCCTGAGCTAACATCCATGCTAATCCTCCTCCTTTTGCTGAGGAAGACCAGCTCTGAGCTAACATCTATTGCCAATCCTCCTCCTTTTTGTTTCCCCCCAAAGCCCTAGTAGATAGTTGTATGTCATGGTTGCACATCCTTCTAGTTGCTGTATGTGGGACGCAGCCCCAGCATGGCCGGAGAAGCGGTGCGTCGGTGCGCGCCCGGGAGCCAAACCTGGGCTGCCAGCAGTGGAGCGCGCGCACCCAACCGCCAAGCCACGGGGCCGGCCCCAGCCTTTTACTTTTTAACCTATTATTTAATTTATCTTTTTCTTTTCCATCCAGATGCATGGGAGGTCTCCGTATTTTTTGCACTGATTTATCTCATGGATATTTTGGGAGGAAGTTGGGAAAGCCTGCAATAGGGCCACCAGCCAGTGGCCATTTCAACTGGGAAGTTCCCAAAGGGTCTGTGGGTTCCTGACATTAGGGCCGGTGCTAAGGGAGATTTCCGGAGGGTGTTCTGTATGCTCTCCAAATCCCCTCATTGGAGAGTGTGTGCAGGGGGCCCTGTGTTCCCCACCCCACTGCTGCTGGCTCTCACTCTTTCTCTCCCTCCTCACGGGCTCCCCTGACCTTCCAACTAACTCAACGCCATCTTGTTATCTGAGCTATAATACTGCTAAGACATCACGTTGTCAACCGTTCAGATAAAAGAATTCAAGGCCACTGGTGGGCCTGTTTCTCCTCTTTTTACTGTATTGCATGTGTTTGATGTCCTTGCTGGGAGGGCTGTGGGGTCCTGAGCTGCTAGAGCTCAGTCACTGGGCAGAAAAGCAGGAGAAGCAAAGAGAGGGATCCACAGGGCCTGGGGGATGGTCCTGGAGCAAACACTCAAGAGAGTTCTAACTCTTCCTGGCCCTGAGGGAGTTGCAAGAGCCGCTCAAGGAGACCCACCCCTGACATTCGAAAAGCCACTCCTACAGAGTTCAGGGGCCAGGGGTTCCATGCTAGATTAGAAGAAAACTAAGTCATCATCTTATCACAAAACAAATGGTTAATATGTTCCTTTTCAAGGTTGGCAATTAAAAGATTAAACAAAAAATTTCAGGATGTTTGGACTGTCTCTGTCAGGCAGTAGGAAACAGCTTTCTGCAGAAACTTACTGTGAGGTTTTCAGGAATTGGATGCAAGGAGGAAGGCAGATGAGAAACCTCTGCCATGAGCAGCAGGGAGCTGATGTCAGTAAGGGGCAAGTGAGTCTCTGGAATACTTTTTATATTGGGTCACAGATAAAATGCAGAACACGCAATTAAATGTGAATTTCACACAAATAGTAAATAATTTTTTAGTATGTCATAAGCAATGCATGGAACATACTTATAGTAAAAAATAACTCGTTTTCTGAAATTCACATTTCATTGGTTATCCTGTATTTATCTGCTAAATCTGGCAACCCTATTTGTATACTTTTGTCTCTCAGCCACGCTTGGATCAGCCTTTCTAGCCTCTGGGCCTTTGCACATGCTCTTTGCTCTGATTAGAATATTCTACCCATGCTATGATTGTATTTCCCCTATCATATCTTTACTCACATTATTTGACACTGAATGTTTAATATCAGTTTCCCGACACACCGTGAGCTCCTGGGAGTAGAACCTTCATCTTGCTTTCAGTCAAGTCCCCAAAGTCCCTGTACATATTAGGGGCATAATATATAACATAGTTATTAAAATTATTAAGTGGAAAATTTCTAGCAAATACAAAAGTAGAGAGAATAGCATATCCAACTTCAATGTACCAATCTCCCTGCTTCAGCAAGTGCCAAGAATCTTTTTTCATCTATACCCTGTAGTGGGTGATAAGGCGACCTCCTAAAAACATCGGTCCATGTCCAAATGTCGTGAACCCGTGATGTGACCTTATTTGGAAAAAGGGTCTTTGTAGATGTAATGAAGTTAAGGAACTTGAAATTAGATCATTCTGGATTATCCTGGTGAGCCCAAAACCCAGTAACTCGTATCCTTGTAAGAGAAGAGAAGACAGACGCACATATACACACAGGGGGAGGTGAGATGATGACTGAGTCAGAGGTTGAAGTAATGTGGCGATGAGCCAAGGCAAGCAGGGAATGCAAAAAGCCACCAGAAGCTGGAAGAGGCAGGAAGGATTCTCCCCCAGAGCCCTCAGAGGAAGTACAGCCCAGCTGACGCCTTGACACCCTGACTTGGGATTTTCAGCCTCAAAAAGTGTGAGAGAAGACATTGTGTTTTTTAAGCTGCCCAGTTTATAGTAATTTGATACAGCAACCAAGAGAATCTAATATATATTCCCACTCACTACCATGGGATTATTTTGAAGCAAGTCCTAGACAGCATATCAATTCATCTATCAAAAATTTAGTATGTTAATCTCTAAAAGGTAAGGACTATTTTTCTCAAAAAGAGCAGACTTTTCCCCTATCACACTAAAGTTTTATAATTCGTCCCTTTCATTAAATATTCAGCATTCTACTTTCTCCCAACATCTCATGAAGGTTACTTACAGTTGGTTTAATAGTATCAGGCTCAAGTGAGGTAGAAATTTTCCGTTTAATAATTTTAATTATATGTTATATCATTTGGGTGATGGGAATAAATGTGTACTGAAGACATGGGTGAGTGAATACCTATGTCAGGCAGGTGAGAGTGTGGGGGGAAGTGTGAGGAACTCCCAAAGCCCAGACTCGAACCCTTAGATCACCGAGGTGTGCGTGGAGTTGTGTGCGGTGTTATTACCATTGGTGAGGGAGCCCTGGGGACACTGCAGGGCCATGTCCCCACACCAGGAGCTCACAGGACAGTGGGGGAGGCACAGTGGCTTCAGGTTTCTGAGATGCTCACGGGGCTCTGTGGGAGGCCAGAGCAGAGCCCAGCTCTCCCTGGGAAGCACCAAGGGGAGGAGTGGAGTGTGACCAGGGGGAAGGAGCTGCCAGGCAGGGCTAGCAACTGTGCCCAAGGAGGAAGGCCAGGGCTCCGCCTTGCCCAGGAGTGTGATGGGCTGGAGGTGGGTGTGAGGAGGGAGGTAAGGAGGGCTCCCTGCAGGTACAGGAGTCACTGAAGGAGATCAAGAAAGTGGAGAGACTCAGATGCACTTGAGGAAATCTGCTCTGGTTGTGAGTGGAGAACAGACCAGAGTGAAGTGAAGCCTCAGTCAGGGAGCCCTGTGTCTGTGTGCCCCCTGCCCCACCCCCCACTGTGGGGACCCTCCCACTAAGGGGAAGAGAACTCCAGGTGCCAAAGCCCACCTTTTCTGGGATAGTGTTCATCACTGGCCCTGGGTGGGGCTAAAGCTAGAAATCACTCTTCATCCAGGCACACTGGCTGAGAACAATGATTTTGTATATATCCATTTATACATAATTCATGCATATAGTCTGTGTCTTGGAAGCCCAGGTTTGAGGGACACTGAGTGACCTGAGAGGAGGGCTCATGCCCAGGCCCCAAGAACACTAAGCAGCAGAGCGATGATGTGCCAGGGTGCTCGGGGACTGGAAGGGACAGAGGGTCCCCTGACAGGAGAGCTCGGCTCTGTTTGGTTCTTCACTCCATCCCCAATGCCTAGAACACTAAAGAGTCCATAGTAGACGTAATATCTGTTCAAAAATGCATCAGAAAAAACCTTTTTAATGTCCTAAGGAAAAGGACTCTAAAAGAAAAAAGAAAATTTCTTTCACCATTACCGAGATAGGCAGGTATTTTCCTGTGAATACCTGAGAGTGTCAGGCATGAATTTCTGCACTTGGTTTCTCCCATGTATACGTTATTAAACTTTGTTATTATTTTCTCCTGCTAACCTGTCTTTCATTTATTTTTATTTATTTATTTATTTATTTTGTGAGGAAGATCAGCCCTGAGCTAACATCCGTGCTAATCCTCCTCTTTTTGCTGAGGAAGACTGGCTCTGAGCCAACATCTATTGCCAATCCTCCTCCTTTTCCTCCCCAAAGCCCCAGTAGATAGTTGTATGTCATAGTTGCACATCCTTCTAGTTGCTGTATGTGGGACGGGGCCTCAGCATAGCCGGAGAAGCGGTGCGTCGGTGTGCGCCCAGGATCCGAACCTGGGCCGCCAGTAGCGGAGCGCGCGCACTTAACCGCTAAGCCACGGGGCCAGCCCTAACCCGTCTTTTTAATTATTTGGCCAGCCATAAGAACCTTGAGGGAAAGGGCAGAGGGGGATTTTCCTTCTTCCCTGACAGTTTTGGCGCCCAACGTGCGGCAAAAATTTCACTGGCTGGACACTGCTCACTCCTGGACGACTGCAGCGGAGAGATCCCGGACCCTGACAAGAGCCGGCAGGAGGTGAGAGTTCTTACCATGTCAGTCTCCTGGATCTCTGCCTGCGGGGTCCAGTGAAAGTGAGAGTGGTGTGTTTTTTCTTTCTAAATTTAGATTAACAGGAGAAAATATTGGTGAAGCTAGCTTCTTGGACTCAGCAACTCTAGGTTCTGGTTGGGTACCCATTGGATAATTGATCCATTTCCTCCCAGAAATAGTCTTTGTCTCTGTCTCTCTGTTTGTTGTTTACACAGGCATCTCTATAAGCCTGTCGTCTGGACTTTTGTCTTGTTCTGTATCTTGTGAGCTTGGCTTTGTGACAATTCTGGTCTCCACCTTCTGGAGGATGTACATACCGGCGTACATCCTTGGCAGCCAATTGAGCAGACTGGGGTTCCGAGAAACTCTGTCTGGCTGTGCCTACTTTCAGGGAAGTTTGTCATAAGGGGTTCCTTTTGTATAAGGGGCCTTTGTCATCTCTTGTTGTGCTTTCTTATTTTTGGGAGTAAATTCTCTGGATCTCTTTTGGGGACACCTCTTGCATTCATAGTTAAAGCTTGGGATGAGTCGCTGTTAAGGTTAAGATCCCACTTGCCAATGTGGCCAGACGATGGATCATTTAAATTGGAAAAACTTCTAAATTGGGGGAAAAAATGTTTTGAGAGCTCTCACATAATTGTTTAATTGGTACCTAAAAAATGGCCAGAGGAAAAAAAAAAGAGAAAAATTTGACTAGCCTTAAGACCCTGACTCAGGTTACAATTGAATTGAGAATATGTAAAAGTGTAAGTGTTGATAAGATTATAAAGGTTGGAATGTTTGAGCTAATTTTATATAAAGAGGTAACATCAACTTTGCCTCAGTATGTTTTAAAATGTCTGACTGGGAATGCTTCCCTTGTCCAAAATTATAAGATCAAGACCTATTGATAATAGTCTTAATGAAAACTATGTTTAGAGGTATAAGAGGTGATGAAATTTACATGAAATTTTATAGAAAAACTGATGTTATTTCTATTATAGAACTGGTTAACAAAAATAATAACTTAAATGATGGCTAATTTTATCTAATGTCTTATGAAGTCTTGTAGGCAATCTAAATAATTATTGGGAACAAGTAACTAAATCGATGTGAAAAAGATAAATGTTGAGTGAACTTTTAACAATAATTCTGTGTTATGGTGGTTACAGCTTCCAAACTCTTTTTGGTGACTTAAAACTAGAGTTTTGCTAAATTTTATGATAAAAATTCATTGAGTATCTAGATCATTTCCAAATAAGATAAGATATTAGACATTAACTGCTAAATATAGGTTTATCTACTTTTGGCTTCTTACAGGAAAACTAAAAGGTGTTTTGGGTCTATTGGTAAACATGTCTTGTGTTTTATTAAAAGATTTTAGTATAAAGTAACATGTTTCCAGAAATTATGAAATGTTTATAAATTTTCCAAGCCACAGAATGTCAATGTAAAAGAAAGTTTATAATTGCTTACTTAGTTTTTACTTACAAATTAAAGTTTCTAAGGGTTAAAAATTCTAATTACTACATGTGATTAAAGCTACTAAAATTAAGAAAAATATGTCTGTGTACAAGGAAAGTAAGATGTATAAAGAAGGTACAAAAAATGGAAATATTTTGTTTGGTTGGTTAAGAAAGATAAGTTTGTCCCAAAGTACTAGAAGGAAAAAAAAAATGAGGGCAAGGGACAAATTCTGAATGTAAAAAGTAAGTTATAGAAGGTTTGTTGAAGAGGAACCCATGGTCAAGTTCGCTGGGATTAAGGTAAATCCAATTAAGTAAAAGAGTTTTAATATTAGAAGTAAGCTGGTGCAAAATTAAAATTTGGTCTCCTCTTAAAAGGATAATTTTTCTTGAACTTTTCATCTGAGAGGTTATAAAAGGTTTTTCTTTACCTTTGAGTAAGTCTACCTAAAAGACAAAAAAAGTCTATGTTTTGTTAAAATAATTTTCTATGTTCAAAGGACTGAGGTCTCTCTATTAAGGTTTTTTTTTTTTTGCTGTTTTAACTCTCTTTCTGCCCTTGACTGTTTCATAATGAGCATTGTTTCATACTTGATCAAGTGTTCATGATAAACCTTCTTAAGTGGTATTAAATAGGTTAATGTTATTGATATAGGTATTTTAAAATTGTATAACAGTGCTGAAATTCTGATCCATCCTGGTTACTTGTTATTATTAGTTAAAGTGTTGTATGTCACAGAATTAACCAAATTTCTTTGTCAATTGCCATTTTGGGGTCGTGTTTACAGATAGTTATTTCTTTACCCTGATGCTTTTACATATGTTTCATCTTCAAAAAAGTTCCTGGAAAGGACTCTAACATTTACTCTGGAGTATAGGCTTCTGACAAACCTTCTGATCATAAAACTGAATGGGTTAAGAAATTACAGAACTCTGATGGAGAGACAGATGACTTCATGAAGCTGCTAGCAAAAAAATCAAGATCAAAAATTGATTACACAGGACTAAATAAACTGATGAGGATGATTCTAATTTTTATGATTTTTCATTTGAAATATTGCTGATTTTTTTAATGTTTTGTTTTTTCAGATTTAAGGAAAACTTTTTCTCTTTTCTCCTGAGCTAGCTATGACTTATGTATATAGCAATTTGGTAAATGATAACTTGGTAAGCAAAATTGAAATATTTTTTTCTCTCTACCTGATCCCTCCAGAATTTGGAAACTTTTAGTAAGTAAATATTCTTGCTTCATGGCAATATAGTTATTTGCATATGTTCAATAAGAATCTGTTTTCCTTATAACAGGACACAATTGGAAACACTGGTTATATTACCAAGGCTGTGACTGGAACATCATATTTGCAATATAACCATACAGCTTTTAAGGAATGAAGATTGGACTTTACGGAATAAAGCCACATGGAAATATTGGCCTGGTACCTTATGTTCCAAGCAGCACTTACTGGATAAGTAAAAAATGTCACCTACCTGGCAGGTACAAGGAACCTCAAAATATTTTGGGGAAACCTCAAGAAGAGAGGAATTCACCCAAATCTGTAGGTATTGTAGGTGAAGTCTGATGAGAAAATCCTTGGCTTGGCTTTCCTGGCCTTGAGAGGCTTTTTTAAAGAGGCTTTTTAAGTTCAATCTGAGATTCCTTGTAAAAAGTTTCCAGCAAAGCAAATTTAAAAGAGCTTATATGATCAATGGCTATTCTTGCTGTACTTATGTAAATAATTGGGCCAAGTTTATTAAAACTAAACTTATATTGCAAACTAGTTATTTTTAATTTGGCTATCTTTGATAAAAATGAGGGTGATTTCAGAGAGAAAAATTATATTTCAGTAAAAACTGTACTATACATTTGCGGATATTAGATCCTAGTTTTGTTAATTGTCTTTTGAGGTTTTTGTTTTATATCTGTTGACTGGACTGATTCCTGATTTCTTCTAGTCTCCTGAAATATCTGGCTACAGATCTCCAAACTAACGTTTTTTATTTTTTCCATCATTTTCTTTTGGAATCACTAAGAACTGAACCTGCCCTTTATGCTGAAGCCTTACAAACTGAAACCAATGGAATTGATATAAACCTGAGAGATTACCCAATGACATCATCAGAGACATTTTAAACTGCAAAAGATGCTTTGACGCTGACATCTAGAAATCTTAACTGGCTGTCCTCTGAACACAGAAACCGCTTTACAATTTGCTCCAACAATTAACCCTGTTTTTCTTTTGTTTCCATAGAAATGCTTCTTATTAAATACTTGATTCCTCACTTCCACAATACATAAGGCCTAACTTTGGGAGCCCGCCTGCATCATCACCTTCTAAAATACACTTAATTGAACTGATCTATTATCAGGACTAAGAAATGTGTTCAGTGAGATGGAACAATCTACCAACTCAGCTTCTGGACTATGAAACTTCTTTAAGTTTCAAAAGGACTGTGAAACTTTTAGTTTCAAAGGCGGGACTGTGGGAAATCAAAATTGGCCATCCTGAAATACATCTCTTTACCTTGATTATTTTCTCTGACGGACATTTGACCTCCCCCAAACTGCCTAAAGGAATTTTTGTGTGTGTGTGTGTGAGGAAGATCAACCCTGTGCTAACATCTGCCAATCCTCTTTTTTTGCTGAAGAAGACTGGCCCTGGGCCAACATCCATGCCCATCATCCTCCACTTTATATGGGACGCCGCCCCAAGCGGTATGTCAGTGCACACCTGGGATCCGAACTGGTGAACCCCAGGCTGCCAGCAGTGGAGTGTGTGCACCCAACTGCCTGCTCCACCGGGCCAGCCCCTGCCTAAAGGAATTTAACTCTGGGTGTAGACAGACTGGCAGGATCCTTGCTAAGCCCATTCTTAACAAATTCTGTTTACCAAATATTTACATTTGTAAGGGTATCTCCTTCTGTGTAGTGGGAAGAGGGGGGATGACCTTATTTGTGAAAACTCTTATCAGGACGGAAGAAGAAGACTTAAATCTACATACTCTTGATTACTGTAATTCCTGTCTCTCCGGCCACATTCTCTGTAGGTGGCCCTGCAAAGCATTGTCTGACAAACATTTACATTTCCCTCTTCATGTAAATTGTCTTCTTCCCCTCTGAAATCCCAAAACACCGCCCACCCCCAACATCCTCCTTTGAGTTTAGCTGAAGATAGTATTTAAGATGAGAATTTCTGCTATTGTGTTGAGAAACTCAATTTCCCTGGTTTCTCCCATGTATACATGTTATTAAACTTGGTATTATTTTCTCCTGCTAACCTGTCTTTTTAATTATTTGGCCAGCCATAAGAACCTTAAGGGAAAGGGCAGAGGGGGATTCTCTCTCTTCCCCTACAATGGCTATGTGACAGGTGTTATATGACAATTTCTGGAAAAGATCAAGGTGAGCACAGAATCTGTTTTCCTTTGTTATTGTATTTTTCATTCCAACCAAGAGACAGTTTTGAAGGAGATTGAAAATCTGATTTCATATTTAACCTAATGAAACATAAAAAATTGTAACTAAATCTGCTCATAGGAATTGTGTTATTTAATTACCACTAAAAACTTGGAATATTTTTTTAGTCTCAAAATAGCCAGGATCTACATCTAGGTCAAGCACTTCATTGTTGGAACTTCAGAAGATTGGTCCTGCATGTGTTAGGCCACTATGCTTGCTCTATTTCATCTTGAAAATCTTCTTTACTTTTGGTAGCCTTTTCTCATCTGCTGGGGCTTCCTCTGGCTGCCAGGCTGTAGAAACTTCTTCATGGTGGAGAGGTTGTTGATTCTGGTTTTCAGGGCCTGCAATGCACAGGAGCACAGCCTCAGAGTGGAGCCAAAGACCAGCCCCGTCATTAGCACAAGCCAGGGAATCTGAGACCCTCCTAGGCGAGGACCCACTGAGTCTCCTCCAGCCGCACCAGTGTGAGGCTGGGGAACAGACACCGGGAGAGCCATGAGGATAAGAGGAAGAAAATCCAGCTCAATAGCATTTCTTCCCTCTCTTCTTCCCTACACACTCATCCTGTGGATTCATGGCTCTTGTGCAACACAAGGAAGAGGATGTGCCCGTCAGATATCAGCACAGATACAGTCTCCAAGAACTCAAGGCAAGTGCGGGGCCTGTTTCTCCTCTTTCACTCTAATGCATATGTTTGATTTCCTTGCTGGAGGGCTGTGGGATCCTGAGCTGATACAGTCAGTCCTGGTGCAGAAAAGCAGGAGAAGCAAAGAGAGGGATCCACAGGGCCTGGGGGATGGTCCTGGAGCAAACACTCACAGAGTTCCAGCCCTTCCTGCCCTGAGCGAGTTACCAAAGCTGCTCAAGGAGCCCCAGCCCTGACATTTGCACCACTTCCCTCCCTCTCCCTGGCCCCCAGCTCCCAGGGTACACACACATAGGCATTGCCCGGGGTTAAAACCCCAACACATGACTTCTACTAGATACTCTCATCAGAGGCAACTAGATACTTGGTCTTACCATTTCTCAGCTTTTCCAAGTCTTTCGAAGTTTCTATAAATTTCTCTTCAAACTGGAAAGCAGAAACAGTCAATGAGTTCTTGTTCTTTCATTCAACAGCATTATAGAGCTTTTACACTTGAATGGCCCCTGTCTGGCACATGACGAGGAGAAGGGCGATTCCTGAGCTTGGCAGGGTACGCAGAGGAGTGTGATCAGGGCCGCTGGGAATTTAGATGAGAGGCGTCAGGAAAGAGCACGGGTTACAGCAGTAACAGCTCACTCTTGCAGTTTCAATTCACCTCCACCCTCTTTCCAGCTCTGTGGATGGTTAGGTGGTGACTGGGGAGGGGATGTCATGGAGGGAAGGGACTAGCAAGTTCTTCCTATTGTCTCTCCACATGAGATCAGGACAGTACATTGTGTGTCCCTTATCATGCGGTATGCCAGGGGGCAGTGACCCTCTAAGATGCTGCCACCAGAGGCCTCTGCTGTCATTGACACCACCCCATCCCACAAGGCCCCACTCAGGGTAAAATGAGTCCTGGTGGCTGTACAGTTTTAACTCTTTCAACTCAGAATTTGTTCTCCTCGAAAATAGTGGACATATTAGGTTAGAACTCCCAATTTCAGGAAGGAAAAATTGTTTCCATATAGCTTTTTTTTTTAACTAAAAATGTTGATTTCTCATATGATTGCCTGGGTTTGAATACATGTAGTGACCTCTTGACCTTCGACACATTACTGAATCTCTCCGTGTCTCAGTGTGCTCATCTATAAAAGGGGTAGAGTTGTGGTACCAACTTATAGGTTGGTGTGAAGATTAAATCCGTATGGTATGCAAAGACCTTTAAACAGTACCATGTATACACTAGGTGATCAATAAACATACGTTGTCAGGAGTTTTGAAGTTGATTGCTGTTTCATCATACCATCCTTTTTTTAATAAAAAAGATTTAAAACAATCTAACATGGGTGAACATGTACTCTGTGCTTGACCTACATTAAGGATTTACACCTTGGTGTATATTATCCCTTCTCCTGAGCCGAGTCTCTGTGGTTGGAATGGCAGCCAACAGCAAGGCTGTTTCAGTCGGACCAGAAGCTCTGAATGGTTGTTGAATTTAGTACAAATATGAAAATCAGTAATTATATAATCATGCAGTTTACTTAATCAGCAGAATCTATCAAACCAAAAGTCAAAAGAGACAGATATTAGGAAAATGGATTTCAGTGTTGATAGAATCTGGTTCCACACTTGGCTCTGCCTCATAGTAGCTGTGTGATCTGGGCACAGTCACTTCACATCTCCAAGCATTAGTTTCCTCATCTATAAAATGGAGGTAGAACATTTTCTTAAGCAGAATATGTTGTGTTTTAAAATGCATATTATAGGACCGGCCCACATAAACCATGTAATAACTAGTAGTGGTGTTTGCAGCAGCTATTATAGTTTAAAGGGGTTCTTCATGGTGAAAAGTGTGGGAATTTGGGGGTTTCTAACTTGTCCAGTGGAACAGTTTGTTGTGGGTCTACATGACTCCACAGGGTCAGACTATACAGACGGTGAGGTGTGGGTGCAGTAATTCATAAAGCACCCACTTCAAGACAAACATAAGGGATGGTGGTGGTCTTCACAGCAGGGTGGCTGAGGTGGGGTGGGGTTGGCTAGTGAGATGGTGTTTGCGAGGCTAGTGCAGACGGATGGGATGGTGAGGGTCAGCCTTTGGGCACAGAGAACCCAGAAGCCCTGACCAAGAGCCTCTGGTAAGTCCTTGCCCCACCACCCTCTTCAGTCAAGCTGGGATGGAGAAGAGGAAGCCTGGATGCTCTCAGCACCTCCCCCTGCTTCCCACTCCTGTGCTGAGCTGATCCTGCCCCGGGGCTCTGAACATGTCCCTGAACCAAAACCTGATGCTGGACACAGTGAAAACGAGTTATTGACTCATAGAAAGAAAACAACCTGGAATGGCACTATTTGGATGTTTTGTGTATGGTTTCTTCATGAAATTGAGAGAGGGCCAGGCTAAAGCCCCATGCGCCCATGGAGCAATCCAGAGAGTGTAATCCCAAGGCTTTAGTAAACATGGTGTTATGAGGCTGAAGGGAGCCCACTAGAAGTTCCTGTCACAGGACACTGTCCCATCTGGAACCCTCCTTTTCTGCTCCCACCTGAGGGACAAGATGTCCTGAGTCTGTCCATGACCCTCTCCCTGGGAAACCCATCCCAGAGTTGCTGGTCCCTCTGATCTGGACTGAGAAGTGTTTTTCTCTGTGACACCTCTAGAGGGCAGCACTCAACAGACTCCCAGGAAACCTACCATTTTTCCACTGGGAATATGGCATTTTGACACTCTAAATGCTTGGGTGTCCTCCTAGATGCTCCCTTCTCTCCTTTTAATCACCTCCTTACCATGTGCAACCTCACTAGAATGTAAGCCGCCTGAGGACAGGCCTGTGTCTGTCTTGTTCATCCGTGTGTACCCAGGACCTAGCACAGGACCTGGCCCTTAACGGTGATCAACAAAATCACTGCTGAGTGAATGTATTACATCTTCACAGCCAGTTTGTTACAATCCATTCCTCCCCACATTTGTTGTTATTTCTTAACTTTAATTGTATTATAGTTTAATATTATATCGTTTTATCCTTTTATTATATAAACGTCTAGCATGTACAATTAAAATACAGGAAAAAAGATCATCCTTGCACCCATTGCCCAGCAGCAATAATTATCAACTCAAGCCAGTCTCCTTTCATCTATATGCCCACCACACTCCCTCTCCTGTAATAGTTTAAAGCAAATCCCAGATATCTTGTATTTCCTCTTTAAATAGTTCAATGTGTCTCTAAAACGTAAGAACTATTTTAAAAATAACCTCAGTATGTTATCACACCTAAAACAGTAACAATAACTCTTTAATATTTTTTAATATGCAGTATGTTCATGTTTCTAACTATTGCATAAATGTCATAAATGACATTTTACGTTTGTTTAAATCCATTTGTAATTGGCCCACATATTGTGATTAGTTTCTCAAATTTATTTTGGTTGTTTATGTTCTTTGAAGACAAGAAATTTAATAACATATTAGATCAAATCAGTTCATCACTTAATAACTGAAGTTTATTTTAATGCAAATCTCTTGACAGGTCACTTAGTAAGAACAGTCTCCTAGTTATGTGAGAAGGGACTTTGATAGTCAATTTTAGATGAGCAAGCTCTGAACCCACCTCTACTCCAGCTGCAGCCAGGAGCCACTGGATGGTCTCCATTCTGTCTCGTCCATCCAAGTAGTGAAGTTTGGGCTTCGCTGCAATGATGCGGCCTCCTGGTTTCTCTAAACTGGAATGAATGAACAAATGAATGAATAAATGAACAAACGAAGAGAACAACAGAAGCAAAAATGTACTTTATGATACATGGTTGAACAGCACCAACGATGCTGAAGAAGGTCTGCCTCCTTCATGGCAGAGTCAGAAGAGTCCCTGGAATGTCTTCCTGGGCTCAAATTCTCACCCTCAGGAGCCAAGCCCAGGAAATGGCACCAAACCACTCTCCAGTCTCCACTGGGTAAAGTGGTGGTCTTGGAAACCAAATCGGTGAGGGTCTGTGGTAAGGAAGTGAGTGTGGGGATCAGGGGAAGGGGAAGGATTAGAGAACTAATATTTATTGAAAACAACCTCCTAATGATTGTGAACAAATCCTAACCTCTTTGAATACGTTGTATCTTTATTCTTCATATCAGCCCCATGAAATAGTTGTTATTATCTCCATTTTGCAGTTAATGAGACAGAGGTGCAGAGATTAGTTAAATGACACATCCACAGTCACACTCCAGGGGGTGGTGGACATGGAAATCCACCCCCAGGATAAAGGGAGGGCAGGGCTGGACCCCACACAGATAGATGCAGGCCCTGGGAGCCTGTGAGGCGCCTTGAAACAAGAGGACTTCACTGACCCCGAGGGGGAGGAGGGAGCAGAGTTAACAATGCATTTGTTCAAAAGCTAAAATTAGGGCTCAGACTCGCTTAACTGTAGCTCAACAGATCCTAATTCTTCCCACAGACACAGGATGCTGATTTTGGAATTCTTCCATGTTTTGGAATTCTACATTCTACCTCCATTTGGTGCATTTTATAATCTAGTAAAAGGGATGTTACTGCATCAACTTTATAGTATATGGAGTGGAACTAACATTTGTTCAATGTCTGTCATACGATGAGCATGCTCACAAATTTATCTCCATTTAATGCTACAAAAATCACCTGAGGTTATTTATGAGAGTCTGTTATCACTCTCCCTTTACAGTTGGGGATACTGAGGTTTCTAGAGGAACTTGCCCAATGGAGGTGGTGGACCTGGGGTTCAAACCCACTTCTATGTGAAACCAAAGGCTAGGACTCATTTTCTGTATTAGTGTTTTTCAAAAGATGCATGACAATCCTTCAGTGGATTGTGAAATCCACCAATTTTTGAAATGAAATAGAAGACAGTAGAAACTCTCCGAGTGCCGTCTATGGAGACGAGGTTAGGATCATCTCAGGAGTTTCAGCTTCAGTCAGATGTGTGTTGCACGTGTGGATGTGTGCACACTCATTTGGTCAACTCATGGTGAGAGAGACATTGGTTGTGTCCAATCAGCAAAATTTGAAAGCCCTTGTTCTACCCCATGCTGTGTGGGTGGCCAACAGACAGAACCAGAGAATGAAACTCAACAGCTCCAACAGTGGACATGACTAGTTCCTCATGAGTGTGAATGGAAGCACAGGGGACTGGTTACAAGCGGGAGTCCCAAAGCCAGGACTGAGGGAGGAACAGTTGCATTTTCCATCCAAATCCCAGGCTCTGTTTAGAAAACATTAAGATTCTTCTTGCCAAATTTTATTGTTGGGGAGTTTCGGACAAAAATATATCTCTCTTTGCCCAGGAGATATATCTCTGAAAAAGTGTGTATGACTTGAATTTTAGATATCAAAATGTTTTCAATATGCACATTTTTAATGGGGGACTCAATAGTCTAACCTTCAGAAAGTAAAAAATTCGGGCCGGCCCCATGGCTTAGCGGTTAAGTGCCTGTGCTCCGCTGCTGACGGCCCGGGTTTGGATCCCGCGTGCACACCGATGGACCGCTTCTGCACGCTGAGGCCTCGTCCCACGTACAGCAACTAGGAGGATGTGCAGCTACGACATACAACTA
The DNA here is from genome assembly GCF_057802395.1 of Ceratotherium simum simum. NCBI lineage: Eukaryota > Metazoa > Chordata > Mammalia > Perissodactyla > Rhinocerotidae > Ceratotherium > Ceratotherium simum. The sequence continues at coordinate 52,247,047 of NC_141912.1, forward strand.
TCTACTGGGGCTTTGGGGGAAAAAAAGTAAATAAATAAAATTATTTAAAAAAAAGAAAGTAAAAAATCCTTTGGAAACATACTTAATCAACCATCTGTCTTGTGATTGGAGATATTGGAGTTTGTACTTTCTCATCACGGGAGGTGGAGGTACTGGGATTGAGCAGAATGGAGAGGAGACTAAAGCCGGCACTGAGGCGGGAAGTGTATGCTGTGGACTAGAGTTCACAGAGCCAAGTGACTCACACCTCACACTCAGCTCCTTTCCCTTTCACTGAGGATCGCGTTACAAAGGGAAAGGAACTCTTCTCTTAGATAATATTTTATCATAACTCGCTTCCTTATAGGCAACTTTCCTCACCTCCCCACTAGGAGGTTTCCAAAGGCCTGGTCCAGACTGGGGCAAAGGTTATCCTAAAACTTTGCCTGGTCAGCAGAAAATGAGAACTAGAGAGATTCGATGAATTGCCAAAGTCACACACGTGTGTTCCTGATTCACACTCAATAGCCAGCAAGTGTGTCTGCCCTCGACCACAACCCCGGGAAATAGCTTCTCGTATCCTGTTCTAAAAAGGAGGAAACTGAAGGTCAAGACATGCAGCAGCTTTCCTAGGCTCACACGCTGTGTCCTCTGATTTCAGGGCCACGTCATTTCAGGTTTCACCCCACCATGGAACACTCAGGCTCTCTCTCTGTGCTTCTCCCTGAGACTCTCGTTTATTCTTCCCATTCGGAATCCATTAGCCAGCTAACGGTTGAAGGGCAGGGAGAGAAGGAAACATGGAATTCCTGAGTTCCTCTCTGTTAGCTGATTTTTAGGTGCTTGATATGAAGAAGCATTGATAAAAGCATGCCTTGCTTTATTTTGACAGCCTAAAAATTTACTATGAGTAAATTGAGCACTAGTGTAACTAAATTTTACCTTAATAGAGGAGTAGGCTTATAGTCCTCGAAAGGCCTTATCCATGATAATCCCAGGAATGAACTAAAGGAGTGAGGTCTAGGGGTCCTAATCACAGCAGGTCTCAGCAGAGAGAAGGAGACTTGGTGCTCAATCCCAGCTCTTTCCTCATGAGGATCACAACCTCAGGCAGGTGGATGCATCTCTGCACCGCAAATTTCTTCTAAAAACAGAGTTATTTCTACTTTTGAGGGCTGTTGAGAAAGTTAAATGAGATAATGTACATAAAATTCATTATGAGGATCAGCAAATGCATGCTCTCTCCTGCTCCCAGATCCTGGAGATGAGTTAGTCTGAACATACCAGGTAACACCTGTGTCTTCTTTCTTCTATCTGTCTGTCAATCTATCTATCTATCTATCTACCTACCTACCTACCTACCTACCTATCTATTAACACATAGAGCTCCTTTAGGAGTGAGATTTAATCTCCAGACTTTTTTCAAATGTCATGTAAAGGATCTTTTTGTTTAGCTCCTGTGGAAAGATTAGTGACATTCATTAGTTTTTCGCGAAGGTTCAGGGTTCTGGCACATCATTAAACAAGGCCTTGCGTAACCTCAACACTGCAGCAGATCCCTGGTTCTGCCCCAGGACCCTGCCCTCCACGTGCCTTTCTCCTCAGGCCCGCCCTGCGGCCCCTCCCTCCCTGATCCGGGCACTCTGGCCTCCTACCTGTGCCCGAGCCCCCTTTGCATGGGTCCAGCCATTGGAATGGGAGACCCACGGCTTCTCTCTCCAGTTCTTCACACCCCTTACACGGGTCTTACTGTCGACACTTGATGAAAATGATCACGTCTCTCCAGCATCCTCTTGCTTACCTGGCAATGACCCATTTCACTGATCCTTCTCTGACACTTCATTTCCGGTTTATATGTAGAAGTATTTCCTTCTTTTAAAAAATTTCCTTCAGTGCCAGCCTTGATGGCCAAGTGGGTAAAGTTCATCAGTCCACTTAGGCAGTCCTAGTTCAGTTCCCCACGAGGAGCCCCACCACTCCTCTGTCAGTAGCCATGCTGTGGCACAGGCTCACATAGAAGAACTAGAAGGACTTACAGCTAGAATATACAATTATGAGCTGGAGCTTTGGGGAGGGAAAAAAAGTAGAGAGAGGATCATTGGCAACAGATGTTAGCTCAGGGCAAAGCTTTCACAATAAAAAAAAGCAAAAAATTTCCTCAACTGACACTTTTTGAGCAGTTTCCAGTGCTAAGAAATGATGGCTGGTCGGGAACAGGATCCGAGCCTGATCTGGTCCCTGACTTACAGGGCTTTAAGTCTAGTCAGAAAAACAGGTTTGTGGACAACAGACAGAGCACAAGGCCCCAGCAGGGACCTCTCTTTGAGTGGTTCCAACTCAAGCATCATGATTGTCTCAGCCAAGCAACTCAGAGCGAGGTGAGGAGCTGCCAGGCTGAGGAAGCTGAGGGCGCTGCTCCGCAGCCCAGGGCGCTCCTGCCTCCCGGGCAGCACCCAGTTCCCAAGCTCCGTGCCTCTCTACCCCACGTGGCTGCCTTCCTCCCCTTCAAATGAGGACCCCGCCTCAGCCCTGACAAACCTTGCTCTCAGTAGCATCCTGCCTAGTGCTTTTCCTCATTGCCATTTCAATGTCTTCCCCCATAGGTACTAGAGTTTTTCCTGTGAATTCTGTTATGTTCTAATAGCTCCAGGATTTTCACATGATCTCCCTGAGCCTCTCCATCTCTCCTGTATGAGACCTTTCCTTTTTTTCCCCCAATATTAACACTTAGAGCATGGTTGACTCACATTCTTTTTTTATTTTTTTTAATTAATTTATTTATTTATATTTTTCCCCCAAAGCCCAAGTAGATAGTTGTATGTCATAGCTGCACATCCTTCTAGTTGCTGCATGTGGGACGCGGCCTCAGCATGGCCAGAGAAGCAGTGCGTCGGTGCGCGCCCGGGATCCGAACCCAGGGCCGCCAGCAACAGAGCACGCGCACTTAACTGCTAAGCCACAGGGCCGGCCCAACTCTTACATTCCGATTTGAATGACTTGTCCATTCTAGCTAGGTGAATTCCTGTGCTTTTAAAAAATTCATTCTATGATCCTGTGATTCTCTAGTTTTCCCATTGAGACTTCCTGAATTGGGGAGTTTGAGAAATCATGTCGTCCAGGGATTCTTAACGGGGTGATTTTGTCCCTCCCACCCCGGAGGACACTTCGCAATCTCTGGAGACATTTTTGGTTGACAAAACCAGTAGGGAGGGTGCTTCATCCATTGGGTAGCGAGTAGAAATGCCTCTGTTGTGGAGTGGGGCGATGCCTCGGTGTGCATCTGAATGCTTCTTATTCACCCTCAGTCATTCTGCATTTCATCCACCTTCGTTTTCATCCACCTTCGTTTTCATCCACCAGTTTATCCTAAAGACAAACTGATTGGATATTTAGTTGGAAATACCTTATGGTGGATTGGAGTTGGCTCTTTTTTTTTTTTGGTGAGGAAGATTAGCCTTGAGCTAACATCTGTTGCGCGTCCTCCTCTTTTTGCAGAGGAAAATTTGCCCTGGGCTAGCATCCAAGCCCATCTTCCTCTACTTTGTATGTGAGATGCCTGCCACAGCATGGCTTGGTAAGCAGTGCATATGTCCACGCCCAGGATCCAAACCTGCGAAACCCAGGCCACCACAGCAGGGTGTGTGAACTTAACCACTGTGCCACCGGCCCCATCCCAATTCCTTTTTTTTTTTATTGTGGTAACATTGGTTTATAACATTATGTAAATTTCAGCTGTACATCATTATATTTCGATTTCTGTGTAGATTACCTTATGTTTACCACCCAAAGCCTAATTACAATCCATCACCACACACATGTTCCTAAACACCCCTTTTGCCTTCCTCCCTCTCCCCTTCCCCTCTGGTAACCACCAATCCGATCTCTGTCTCTATGTGATTGTTTTTTGTTGTTTTTATCTTCTATTTATGAGTGAGATCATACGGTATTTGACTTGCTCCCTCTGACTTATTTCACTTAGCATAATACCCCCAATGTCCATCCATGTTGTCACAAATGGCTGGATTTCATCGTTTCTTATGGCTGAGTAGTATTCCATTGTGTATATATACCACATCCTCTTTATCCATTCGTCCCCTGATGGGCCCTTAGGTTGCTTCCAAGTCTTGGCTACTGTGAATAATGCTGCAATGAACACAGGAGTGCATGTATCTTTACGCATTTGTGTTTTCACACTCTGGATAAATACTCAGCAGTGGAATAGCTGGATCATATGGTAGTTCTATTCCTAATTTTTTGAGGAATCTCCATACTGTTTTCCATAGTGTCCGCACCAGTTTGCACTCCCACCAGCAGTGTTTGAGAGTTCCCTTCTCTCCACATCCTCTCCAACACTTGCTATTTCCTTGTTAATTATAGTCTTGTTAATTATAGTCATTCTGACGGGCATGAGGTGATATATCATTGTAGTTTTGATTTGCATTTCTGTGATAGTTAATGATGTTAAACATCTTTTTATGTGCCTGTTGGCCATCTATATATCTTCTTTGGAGAAATGTCTGTTCAGATCTCTTGCCCATTTTTCAATTGTGTTGTTAGTTTTTTTGTTAATGAGATGTGTGAGTTCTTTATATATTTTGGAGATTAACCCCTTATCACATATATGGTTTGCAGATATCTTCTCCCAATTGTTAGGTTGTCTTTTCACTTTGTTGATGGTTTCCTTTGCTGTGCAGAAGCTTTTTAGTTTGATGTAGTCCCATTTGTTTATTTTTTCTATTGTTTTCCTTGCCCAGTCAGACATGGTATTTGAAAATATGCTGCTAAGACTGATGTCAAAGAGAGTACTGCTTATGTTTTCTTCTAGAAGTTTCATGGTTTCATGTGTTACAGTCAAGTCTTTAATCCATTTTGAGTTATTTTTTGTGTGGTGTAAGATAATGGTCTACTTTCATTCTTTTGCATGTGGCTGTCCAGTATTCCCAACACCATTTTTTGAAGAGACTTTCCTTTCTCCATTGTATGTTCTTGGCTTCCTTGTCAAAAATTAGCTGTCCATACATGTGTGGGTTTATTTCTGGGTTCTCGAATCTATTCCATTGATCTGTGTGTCTGTTTTTGTGCCAGTACCATGCTGTTTTGGCGACTGTAGCTTTGTAGTATATTTTGAAATCAGGGAGTGTGACACTTCCAGCTTTGTTCTTTTTTTTCTCAGGATTCCTTTGGCTATTTGAGGTCTTTTGTTGTTCCATATAAATTTTAGGATTCTTTGTTCTATTTCCGTGAAAAATGTTGTTGGAACTTTGATAGGGATTGCATTGAATCTGCAGATTGCTTTAGGAAATATGGACATTTTAACTATGTTAATTCTTCCAATCCAAGAGCACAGAATATCTTTCCATTTTTTTGTGTCTTCTTCAGTTTCTTTCACCTATGTTTTATAGTTTTCAATGTACAAATCTGGGCAGGCCCTGTGGCGTAAGCGGTTAAGTGCGCAAGCTCTGCTGCGGCGGCCCGAGGTTCGCTGGTTCGGATCCAGGGCGCGCACCTATGCACTGCTTGGCAAGCCATGCTGTGGCAGCGTCCCATATAAAGTGGAGGAGGATGGGCTCGGATGTTAGCCCAGGGCCAGTCTTCCTTAGCAGAAAAAAAAAAAAAAGAGGAGGATTGGCAGATGTTAGCACAGGGCTGAGCTTCCTCACAAAAAAAAAATATATATATACAAATCTTTCTCCTCTTGGGTTAAGTTTATTCCTAGGTACTTTATTCTTTTTATTGCAATTGTAAATGGGATTGTATTCTTAATTTCTCTTTCTGCTACTTCATTGCTAGTGTATAGAAATGCAACTGATTTTTGTATGTTGATTTTGTATTCTGCAACTTTACCATATTTATTTATTATTTATTATATATTTATATATAATATTTATATATTTATTATTTCCAAAAGCTTTTTGGTGGGTTTTCTTTAGGGTTTTATATATATATTTATAGATATTCTATCTATATTTATATACATTTCTATATATAAAATCATGTCATCTGCAAATAGTGACAGTTTCACTTCTTTCTTTCCATTTTGGATCCCTTTTATTTCTTTTTCTTGTCTGATTGCTCTGGTTAGGACTTCCAATACTATCTTAAATAAGAGTGGTGAAAGTGGGCATCCTTGTCTGGTGCCTGTTCTTAGAGAGATAGCTTTCAGTTTTTCACCATTGAGAATGATATTAGCTGTGGGTTTGTCACATATGGTCTTTAATATGTTGAGGTAGTTTCCTTCCATACCCATTTTATTCAGAGTTTTTATCATAAATGGGTGCTGTATCTTGTCAGTTTCTTTCTCTGCATCTATTGAGATGATCATGTGGTTTTTATTCTTCATTATGTTAATGTGGTGTATCTCATTGATCAATTTGCAGATGTTGAACAATCCCTGCATCCCTGGAGTAAATCCCGCTTGATCATGGTGTATGATGTTTTTAATGTATTGTTGTATTCAATTTTCAAGTATTTTATTGAGGATTTTTGCATCAATGTTCCAGCCCAGTGATATTGGCCTGTAATTTTCTTTTATTTGTGTTGTCCTTGTCTGGTTTGGGTATCAGGGTAACATTGGCTTCATAGAGTGAGTTAGGAAGCTTCCCCTCCTCTTCAATTTTTTGGAAGAGTTTGAGAAGGATAGGTATTAAGTCTTCTTTGAATGTTTGGTGGAATTCACCAGGGAAGCCGTCTAGCCCTGGACTTTTATTTTTTGGGAAATTTTGAATTACTGTTTCGATCTCCTTACTGGTAATTGGTCTATTCAAATTCTCTATTTCTTCTTGGTTCCATTTTGGAAGGTTGTATGATTCTAAGAATTTATCCATTTCTTCTAGATTATCCAATTTGTTGGTGTATAGCTTTTCATAGTATTCTCTTATAATCTGCTGTATTTCTGAGGTGTCTGTTGTAATTTCTCCTCTTTCATTTCTGATTTTATTTATTTGAGCCTTCTCTCTTTTTTCCTTCGTGAGTCTAGCTAAAGGTTTGTCAATTTTGTTTATTTTTTCAAAGAACCAGCTCTTGGTTTCATTGATTTTTTCCTATTTTTTTTTAGTCTCAATTTCATTTATTTCTGCTCAATTTTTATTATTTCTTTCCTTCTACGGATTTTGGGCTTTGTTTGTTCTTCTTTTTCCAGTTCCTTTAGATGCACTGTTAGATTGTTTATTTGAGATTTTTCTTGTTTGTTGAGGTAGGCCTGTATTGTTATAAACTTCCCTTTTAGAACTGCTTTTGCTGTATCCCATAAATTTTGGCATGTCGTACTTTCATTTTCATTTGTCTCCAGGTATTTTTTGATTTCTTCATTGACCTAATCGTTGTTCAGTAGCATTTTGTTTAATCTCCACATATTTGTGGCTTGTCTCATTTTCTTCATATAGTTGATTTCTAGTTTCATACTGATGTGGTCAGAGAAGATACTTGGTTTTATTTCAGTCTTTTTAAATTTATTGAGACTTGTTTTGTGGCCTAATATGTGATCAACCCTGGAAAAATTACTGTGTGCATTTGAAAAAAATATATGTTCTTCGCTTTTTGGATGGAATGTTCTGTCTCTATCTACTAAGTCCATCTGGTCTAATGTGTCATTTAAGACCAATGTTTCCTTATCGATCTTCCTTTTGGATGATCTATCCATTGGTGTAAGTGGAGTGCTAAAGTCCCCTAGTATTATTGTCTTACTGTCTATTTCTCCTTTTATGTCTGTTAATAATTGCTTTATATATTTAGGTGCTCCTGTGTTGGGTGCATAGATGTTTACAAGTGTCATATCCTCTTGTTGGATTGTTCCCTTTATCATTATATAGTGCTTTTCTTTGCCTCTTGTTACAGTTTTTGTTTTAAAGTCTATTTTGTCTGATACAAGTATTGCTACCCCAGCTTTCTTTTCATTGCCATTTGCATGGAGTATCTTTTTCCATCCCTTCACTTTCAGTTTGTGAGTGTCTTTGGGTCTGAAGTGTGTCTCTGTTATGCAGCATATATATGGGTCTTGTTTTTTTAATCCAATCAGCCAGCCTATGCCTTTTTATTGGAGCATTTAGTCCATTGACATTTAAGGTAACTATTGATAAGTATGTACTTATTGCCATTTTGTAACTTTTTTTCTGGGTGTTTTACTTGTTCTTCTCTGTTCCTTTCTTCTCTTGCTCTCTTCCCTTGTGGTTGATGGCTTTCTTTACTACAATGTTTGGGTTCCTTTCTCTTAATTTTTTGTGTATTTATTATAGGTTTCTGGTTTGTGAATATCATGAGTTTCATATATGATAACCTACATATAAAGCATCTATATTAAGTTGATGTTCTCTTTAGTTTGACCTCTTTCTAAAAGCTCTACTCTTTTACTCTCCTCCTCTGACATTTTATGTTTTTGATATCATATCTAACCTCTTTTTCTCTGTGTGTGTATCCATTAGCCTCTTATCATGGAAAGAGGTAATTTTAGTACTTTTGTCTTTTGACCTTCATATTATCTTCCTAGGTGGTTGATCTGCTACCTTTACTGTATTTTTCACTTTACCAGTGATTTTATTGCTTTTTTTTTTTCTTGATAATTTTCTCATTCCTATTTGTGGTCTTCTCTTTCCCCCTTATAAAAGTCCCTTTAGCATTTTTGAAAAACTGGTTTCTTGGTGATAAACTCCTTTAATTTTTGCTTGTCTGGGAAACTCTTTATCTCTCTTTCCATTCTGAATGATAAGCTTGCCAGGTAGAATATTCTTAGTTGTAGATTTTTTCCTTTCAGCACTTTAAATATATTGTGCCACTCCCTTCTAGCCTGTAAGGTTTCTGCTGAGAGGCCCCCTGATAGCTTTATGGGGTTTCTTTTGTATGTAACTTGTTGACTTTCTCTTGTGGCTTTTAGGATTCTCTCTTTATCTTTAATTCTTGACATTTTAATTATAACGTGTCTTGATGTGGGCCTCTTTGGGTTTATCTTGTTTGGTGCTCTCTGTGCTTCGTACCTGCTTATCTGTTTCCTTCCTTAGGTTAGGAAAATTTTCAGGTATTATTTCTTCAAATAGATTCTCTGCCCCTTTGTCTGTCTCTTTTCCTTCTGGGACACATATAATATGAATGTTAGTGCATTTGATGTTGTCCCAGAGGTCCCTTAGAATTTTCTCATTCTTTTTCATTTTTTTTCTTTTATCTATTCAGCTTGGGTGACTTCCTCTAGTCTTTCTTCCAGTTCGCTGATCCATTCTTCTGTATTATCTACTCTGCTATGGAGTCTCTCTAGTGAATTTTTCACTTCCAGTATTGCCTTCTTCATTTCTGATTGGTTCTTTTTTATATTTTCCAATTCTTTGTTGACATTCTCGCTGAGTTCATCCATTCTTCTCCCATGATCAATGAGCATCCTTATGACTTTTTGTTTGAACTCTTTGTCAGGTAGATTGTTTATTTCTGTTTCATTTAGTTCTTTTTCTGGGGCTTTGTCTTGTTCCCTTACGTGGAATGTATTCCTTTGCCTCCTCATTTTGCCTCTTTTTCTGTGTTTATATCTATGTATTAGGTGGGTCAGCTACGTCTCCTGATCCTGGAGGGGTGGCCTCATGTAAGAGATGCCTTATGAGGCCCAGCAGTGTGCTTCCCTCTCATCATTAGTTCCAAATGTTCCAGGAGTGACCTTGTGTGGGCTACGTGTGTCCTTCTGTTGTGGCAGGGTTGCTCTTGCTGTAGGTGCCCAGGGAGGCTAGGGTGTCCCATTGGCCGGCTGGTTGTAATGCTCAGCTGTGTGTGGCTGCTATGGACCCTTCAGTCACTTTATCGGGCAAGGGAAGCCCAAGAACAGTTGGCTGCAAGGTCTAATAGCACATTCCTGTTGCAGTTTTTCTGTTAAGTGAGTAGACACCCAGCTTGGCTGGTTGTTAGGCTCAGGAGCTTACAATTGCTATAGGCCTACATCCTGCAAGCCTCTTGTCAGCTCTGTCAGGATTGCAGATAGGTGGGGCTGGCATTAGGCATGACAGCAGCCAATTGTTTCAGGCTTTGGAAGGTGGGGCTGATCCCCTATGTGGCTGTTTGAGAAACACAAGTCTGCTGCTGACAACGCCACTGCCCACAGGGCCACACACCCCCTCAACACAGTCCTGTCCTATGCGCAAGCCCAGACTACCTGAAGTGGACCCAGTTGCCCCACAGCAGAAGCCCCACACACTCCATCCGCTCCTCACGCACACCCTGCCCTGCAGAGGTGGACGTACTCACCTGGCTGCAGAGGCACCCGGGCACCCAGCCTATGCAGGCCCACAAGTTGCCTGAAGGCTTGCTGTCCCTCAGGAGGGCTGCCTGCCCTCGCTGAGCTAGATTAAATCTGTGCTTTAATGAGTGGGGCAGACTCTGGGCTAACAGGCCAGGGGAAGAACTCCAATGGCCTCTGCCAGTGTCTTTGTCAGTAGGCCTGTGCTAGGTTACAATGATGGCTGTCGCCAATGTCTCAGTCCTCGAGAGGTCTCACTTCTCACCAAGATGCACCCAGAGCCTATTGGGTGAGTCTCTTTCCACCAAAGGACTGTGCACCTTTCTTTCTGTGATTTTAGATTGCTTTCCTAAACGAGTGAATTGGTGCATGGGCCCTTTAAGAGATGGCTTTTTTCCCGCTTGTGTCCAATAGCTTCTCTGGGGGTATTCCCGACTGTTGTTAATAGCCAGCAATGCCAGATATTATGACACTTGTCTCAGTTGTGCTGAGTCCACCACATGCTTATAGCAGTAATGCCCCCATACTTAGGTCCCCCACTCCTCCAGGGAAGGCTGCACACCTTAGGACTTCTCCTGGCCAGCCATGAAGAACCTCAGCTTGCATCCCAGGCTTTGCACCAATGCACCACTTGTCAAGCTATGCTGTGGCGGCATCCCATATAAAGTGGAGGAAGATGGGCATGGATGTTAGCCCAGGGCCAGTCTTCCTCAGCAAAAAAAAAAAAAAAAAGAACCTCAGCTTGCGAAGGTGGCTTTTTTTCTCTCCAGAAGGAAATTTCTGCCTCTTCCACCTCAGTCAGGACTGTCCCTTGTTGTGGGTTTTTTTTAATCCAGTTTTCAGTTCTCTCTCAGGGGTAATTGTTCCGAGAGTAGTTGCAAATTTGTTGTGTCTGTGGGAGGAGATGAGTTCAGAATCCGCCTATGCTGCCTCTCGACAACTCTGAGGGAGTCGGCTCTTATATCTGTGTCATCTCCCCAGGCTAAATTTTTTTTTTTGAAAAATACATTTTTGAAAAGTAGAGTAACTCTTTTCTATCCATTTGTATCTCACTCGACTCTGCGGCTGCCCCCAGCACTAGGATGAGCTTGACCCCACACTGTGTTCTTTCTACAAGTACAGAGTGAAGTGAGAAGAAAAAGTGAGAGTAGAGTGTTGATGAAATGATGATTTCGTGTAAAATGCATAAACAAACTATCGTTGTTGATACCTTGCAGGTGTAAAGTTGGCAAATTTGAGGAAAATATATGTTAACGCTACTCTCAAGTACTTTCCTTAAAACTAACTAAATGTACATTTCTATAATAAATACTTTTAACTAAAGAGAAAAAAAAGACAACACACAGGATAGCTCCACAACAAAGCATGGCCCGGCCACAGTGTCCATAGGGCCAGACTGGGAAACCCACTCCAGCCGTTGTCTGGTTGCCCTGAGTTGGCTGAACCCCAGAGAGAGAAGGAGACGTGTCCGCGAACCCAACAAAGGCTGAACTAGAATCGAGTTCTGCTGAATTTCGGACTAAATTATTCCTATTACAATCTATCTTAATTTAGAATTTTCACAGCAGACATAGTATTACAGTATCACAGCTCATAACTGCTGTGTGTGGACTACTTCTACAGAGAGAGTAACCTCGGCACAAACACCCACACTCTCTCTTCTCGTCAGATTCTCAGACTGTATAAAATGTATAAAATATAAATTGTATAAAATGGTATCATTCATTTTCTCTTCCTATCATTAATGTTTCTCATATCTAAATTCTCCTGCTATAGTGTTCTAAATTCTTCATTTTTACATTTCTGTAAAGATGTTTCCAACAGCAATTGAATAAACAACTTTTGAGCTGACACCTAAGCACAGCAAGAAGGCACGATGTGAGTCTAAAACAGAATTTGCGGGCCGGCCCCGTGGCTTGATGGTTAAGTGCACGCACTCCGATGCTGGCGGCCCGGGTTCGGATCCCGGGTGCGCACCGAGGCACCACTTCTCCGTTCATCCTGGGGCCGAGTCCCACATACAGCAACTGGAAGGATGTGCAGCTATGACATACAACTATCTACTGGGGCTTTGGGGGGAAAAAATAAATAAATAAAATCTTTAAAAAAAAAAATAAATAAATAAAACAGAATTTGCTTGTGCTGAGGACACATTTTAAAGTATTTTTCTGGTGAGCTAGATGTGAGGAAGTGAGGCAATGTATGAAGATTTATAAAATCAGTACTTACCTAATTAAAATCTGTCTCCCACATGGCTCAGCAACTCAATGCCAACCCCTCAGGTATTCATAAGCCATTTTTATGATGGAATAACTCCTCCATCTGACACAGGTGGAGTCCAGTTAAGGAAAACTCCTACAGAGTTCAGAGCCAGGGGTTCCATGCTATATTGGAAGAAAAATGACATCATCCTCTTATCACGAGCAATTAGTTAATGTATTCGTTTTGAAGGTTGGCAATTAAAAGATTAAACAAAAAATTTCAGGATGTTTGGACCCTTTCTGCCAATCAGTGGTGTATACTTTTGGAAGACGTTTACTGTGAGGCTTTCATGAGTTGGATGCAAGGAGGAAGGCAGATGAGAAACCTCTGCTGTGAGCAGCAGGGAGCTGATGTCAGTAAGGGGCAAGTGGATCTCTGAAGTAGTTTTTATATTGGGTCACAGATAAAATACAGGACACCCAATTAAATGTGAATTTCAGACAAACAGTAAATAATTTTTTAGTACAAGTGTGTCCTAAAAGTTGTATGCTACCATCCATTATACCCATCTGCCTGCTTCAGATGTTGTGAGTGATTTTCTTCATCTATACATCTATACATCTATATGTAGTGGGTGGTACGGTGGCCTCCTAAAAAGATAGGTCCATGTCCGAAAACCTGGAACCTCTGAGTATGACCTTACTTGGAAAAAGGGTCTTTGCAGATGTAACTGAGTTAAGGATTTTGAGGTGAGACCTTCTGGATTATCCTGGCAGGCCCTACGTCCAATAACTTGTATCCTGAAAACAGGAGAGAAGACACAGACACACAGAGGGTGAGGTGATGTGAAGGTGGAGTCAGAGGTTGAAGGAATGTGGCAATGAGCCAAGGAAGCAAAGAATGCAAAAAGCCACCAGAAGCTGGAAGAGGCAGGAAGGATTCTCCCCTAGAGCCTCTGAAGGAAGGCAGCCCATCTGACATCTTGAGTTAGAGTTCCCGCCTCCAAGTGTGAGAGAATACATTCTGTTACTTTGAGCCACCCAGTTTGTAGTAATTTGATACAGCAACCATGTAGTAATTTGATACAGCATCCCATCTATGGCCCCACGACCAAGGGATTATTTGAAGCAAATCCGACACAGCATATCACTTCATCTATCAAAAATTTAGTATGTTTGGGGCAGGCCCTGTGGCATAGTGGTTAAGTTTGGTGCACTCTGCTTCAGTGGCCTGAGGTTTTGGGCCTGGACTCCAGGTGCGGACCTGCACTGCTCCGTAACCATGCTATGGCGGCTACGCACTTAGAAAATAGAAGAGGATTAGCACAGATGTTAGCTCAGAGCTAACCTTCCAGTGTTAGAGACTCAGATAACAAGATGGTGTTGAGTTAGTTGGAAGGCCAGATAAGCCTGTGAGGAGGGAGAGAAAGAGTGAAAGTCAGCAGCAGTGGGGTGGGGAACACAGGGCCCCTTGCAAACACAGCCCAATCTCAGTCCTGGGCAAGGGGGGCCCTGGCCTTCCTGCCTGGGCACGTTTGCTAGCCTTGCCTGGCAGCTCCTTCCCCCCTGGCCATACTCCACTCCTCCCCTCGGTGCTTCCCAGGGAGAGCTGGGCTCTGCTCTGGGCTCCCACAGAGCCCCGTGAACCTCTCAGAAACCTGAAGCCACTGTGCCTCCCCCACTGTCCTGTGAGCTCCTAGTGTGGGGACATGGCCCTGCGGTGTCCCCAGGGCTCCCTCACCAACAGTAATAACACCGCGCACAACTACACCCACACCTCGGTGACCTAAGCGTTCGAGTCTGGGCTTTGAAAATTCCTCACAATCTTTTAGAGATTAACATACAAAATATTTTTTTGCTGAGGAAATTTTGCCCTGAGATAATATCCATTGCTAGTCTTCAAAACCAATTTGCCCATCGAGAGAGAGAGATGGGAGAGAGGGGAGACTGTGCAGAGAGAAACAAAGAGGGCAGTTGGTCAGAAGGCTGGGGTCAAGCTCTTCGACACAGTAGAGAAGTTCAACCAGACGAAGTTGAATCAGGTTCAACTGAGTTCAACCCAGGTCAGCCCTGCTCAGCATGTTGCCAACCAGGTAGTCTTGTCCATGGCTCTTTAACACCTGGCGGATTTGAGGGATCAGGTCATGGACACAGGCACAGTCAGGCTGGGCCCCTGCTCCTCCCGGGTCTCTCCAGCCCCTCTCTCCCCGCTCTGCTGCTTCCTGGGGCAGGTGTGGAGCTTCAGACCTTCTCCACCGGCCCTGACTCAGAGAGACGGAGGGAGGAGTGGGCTCTGCTGTTCTTCCCTCGCTCCTCAGCTGAAGCCAAGGCCACCACGTCCTTCTCCCCTTCCCACATCACTGGGGCTCCCTGCTGCACCTTCCACTGGGCCGAGGGCTTAGCACCTGCTGTGCCATATTTCCGTCGGCCCCACACCCTAAAGTGAGCAGCCCTGAAACTTCAGGACATGGCTCTTCACCTGTCTCTCTTGCTCTTTCTCCACACTTTTCTTTCTCTCTTCTCCCTTAGGCAATGGCTCCATCTTCACGACAGCCTTCTTCAATCCTGAGGAGACTATTTCAGAGTCTACCTTTCTCCTCTCCTCTGCTCTCCTCATTTCCTGTCTATCTCTCTGGATCCTGAAATAAACTCGGGTCAACTTGAACTCATCATCTCCCTTACAACGCTGGTCTAACTTCTACCCCACTTGCATCTGTCAATAACATTGGTGGAATATGTTCTAATTTGCATGCTGAGTGTCTAGGGGTGACTGTGCTGATGTCTGCAACTTGCTTTAAAATGCATCAAAAAATACTATGCTTGATTGGGGAGAGCGGGATGGGGACATACATGATTAAGCTAACAAACACCATAATAAAATGTTAATTTTTGCATCTAGTTGATGGGTGTATATGAGTTCATTGTACAAATCTTTCAACTTTACTGCACGTTTGAATTTCACATAATAAAATATTGCAGAATATATGTGAGGTTTATTAAAAATATTGCAGCAGTATGGAAATCACAGAGAAAAAAGAGAAAAAATACATGGGGTAGCACCAACTAAAAATAATAACATTTTGGCAAATACCCTTTTAGACTAATGTATGTGTATGGAAGTATAGATAAAAAATAAAAAACATTAATAAAGCATCAAACGCTATATTGTAACATGCATATTTCATCTATGTTATCACAGGGCTCTTCGATTTCAGAGTATAGATGTCCTCCAACCGCAGTGACTGAAGAGCTTGTCGTCATGTGAATGTGCCTAAACCCTCAGCACCACAAGGGCCAGAAGAGTGCATGTTCTGATTAGTATTAAATTCTTCGCTCCTTGAGTACGGTCAGACACACTAGCAATACATAAAATTTTGTTGAATGAATGAAAGAATGATTTAACAATTTATAAATATGAAGGTGTCACTGTTAATCTTTTTATTTATATGTAAGCCTCTTGTATCTCTTACAATCATTTCTTGGTTCCTGATGTTTCTTTAGTGTGATTTCAGGTAGCATTGATCTTGAAATGTTCTCCTTTACCTTCAAAGAGAAACATTAACTAAGAGAAGTACTCTGTGTAATGAAGGAACTTTATTTCCTTAGTTTGCACGACTTTCCTCAAAAATCTAAGAGCCATGTCCCCCAAACTGGTAGGTTATTTTTCCTTAACAGCTCTTCATCTCTCTCTTGCTCTCCATCCACTGCCCCCATCTCTGTTAGATGTATCTCACTCATTCCCTGAAATACTACCACATTCTCCTGATGGTCAGCTGGTCTGACGTCTCCTTACACATGGTGCCAGAATATTTTCAGATATATTGCCTTCATCATGTTCCTCCTGGACCAGAAACCCCTGTATGGTGTTCTGCAGGATCTACTCCAATCTCTAGTGTGGCTCTCAGAGCCTTCCACAGCCCAAGCTCTATGACCATGAAATTCCATTGAACAGAGAATTCTAGACTGGGTCCTGGTAAATTGAAGTTTTGCTGAAAATTATAAATTGGGTAAATCTGGTACAATACTTCCTCACAGTGGATTTTTGTAACATGTCTTGAGTGTCAGGATGCTCCATTAACCAGTATTAAGGAAGGCTCCCTGGAACTGAAGATCAAGCCCCGGGAAGGCCCAGGAACTGTTTTCTTTCTCCTCTAACCTCAGTGCCCCCAAGACACTGAGCACCACACTTACCTTTTCAAAACAGGGAAAAAACGATTTGTTGTTCTCTCTTTTGTCAGGGTAATCTTGGCATTTTATTCATCAGGTGGGCTCATTGAACAAAGTATGAACACGTCATTCAAATCTGCCAGACCTCCTATGTACACATCAATCCTGAAAGACAAAAATGACCAACTTTTCACATGTCTCCTGCCTTAGATGTTTTACTTTAAAAATGTAAAAGAATGGGGCATCAGGAGGTGGCAAAGGAATTCACCTCGGTTGGATGCATTTTTTATAGGCCAGTCATTCAGCTAGGGATTTTTATTTAATTTTCACATTTCATTCTAGAACAAGCTTCCAAGGTGGATACATGTCTAAAATTTTTGTTACACACATGACCAAATATAAGGACCAAGAGCAGCGCTGACCTGCCCTGAGTCACAGGCATGAGAGACATTGGTGGAATCACTGCAAGTAACCAGTGAGCCTCTAGCTGGGGTTTGCCATCTCTGCTGGGTTTTGTTCTGTGCACAAACTCAGCGTGATTCACATGACCAAAGACCTGTCACCTAAGTCACCTCCAGAGAGTCCCTGGGACAGCCCTCTCAGTCATGGCCCTCTCCCTCTCATCCTCCTACACCACCTAGGCCAACATAATGCCCAATGTTGGCAGTTCTTCCAATGATTTCCCAAGGAACTTGGTTCCACAGCCCTCTCCATGTCCTGTTGCCCCAAACTGGCTATGTTTGCATTTCTCGAGACCCCACCTAAAATATCTTCTGAAATAATGCAATTCTTTATAGAGTTCCAACCAGCACATTCCAGGTGATATTCTTTTCCGGTCCCAACAGGGTTTCCTGTAAGAGATCTTTTAAAATGAAAACTTTATTGACATATAATTCACCTACCATAATGTCACTCTTTTCCAGTGTACAACTTTGTGATTTTTAGTAAAGTCACAGAATTCTGTACCATCACCACACTCTAATTCAGAATATTTCATCCTTCCCAAATGAAACACGTATGCTTTCACAGGCCGAACCTGGGCCACCAGCAGCGGAGCGCTCCCACTTAACAGCTACGCCACGGGGCCGGCCCCACTATGAGCATTTGAGTACAATTTTTAACGTGGATTTATTTTCAACTCTTTTGGGTATCTACTTAGTAGTGGAGTTGCTGAGTCATATGGTAACTCGATGTTTAACTTTGGACAACTGCCAACAGTTCCTTACACGATTTTAATTTTAATCATGTGGTCCCGTGCCAACAGGGAGCAGACGCCCCAGATCCGTTTGTATTGAATAAATCTGCTGCTACTGTCATGTGTCAAAATGCTTGATGTAACCCGAGCATCTTGGGTTGAACCTCTGCTGATCCTTGTCAAATAGCCCATCCACACAAATGTGTGATAAGTTAGGTTGCCGGTCGTCATTCTGGTAATTCAGGAACATGAATCAGTTCCTTTCGGTCCCACCCTTCCCCAGCCTTAACCTCTAGGCACGCAGACCCTTGGTCCCTTGTCTCTGGTGTGGGCTGGTGTCCAGCTCCTGAAGACCTGAGCACCTGGAGTCATGACTCCACCACCCTCCCAGCATCTTAGTTCATCAAGGTTTGGAGACCTCTGTCACTGTGCCCTATCCATGGGCCACACCCTCTTCTATAATCCCACTTGCTTGAGTACACTGCAGGTTTCCTGTCCCTCATCCTCCGAAGTCTCTGCTGTACTGGACCTCAGTCTATACCACCAAGGCCAACTGCTGGTGGTCATGATCCCCCTGTCGTGGTCCTGCACCCTCAGGGAAGGACCTACATTGTTCCTATTCACTGTTGATGAAAGAGCAGGAAAAATACCGTACAGGGCTCTCTCCTTTATGTCTTTCCCATAGAGGTTGTATTTGGCGGCAATGTAGTTGAGAATGGCTCTGCTCTGCACCAGCTTCATCCCATCAATTTCCACCATTGGCACTTGCTGGAACATCAGACTCCCGTCTTTGGAAAGAAGAAAGGAGAAGTAGAGTGAAATGTTTTATGGATCACACTTTTGGAATGAAAAACTGTTTGTTGGAATGACTGAAGATATAAAAGGAAACAAAAAATTATTACCTGGGAACATTCCAAAGGAAATAGCATTGTTTTTTACCTTCTTGTAATTCTTTTTCTTATCAATCTGTCTTTTGTTTTTTAACCTCTTATTTCATTTATCTTTTTATTTCCCATTCAGATACACAGTAGGTCACTGTATTTTTTGCCTTGATTTCTCTTCATGGATGTTTTAGGCAGACGTTGGGAGAAGGTGCAACAGGTCCACCAGCCGGTTACCGTCTTAGTTGAGAAGTTCCCAAAACAAGTCTGTGAGGTTCCTGGCATTAAGGCTAGTAGTAAAGGAAATTTCTCTGTAGGTGTTTTGTACACTCCTCAAATCACCCCATTGGGCAATGTGTGCACGGGTCCCTGTGTTCCCCACCCCACTGCTGCTGGCCCTCGCCTTTTCTCTCCCTCCTCACAGGCTCACCTGGCCTTCCAACTAAGTCAACACCGTCTTGTTATCTGAGTCTGTAATATGCTAGGACATCACCTTGTCAACCCGTCAGAGAAGAGAATTCAAGGCAACTGTGGGGCCTGTTTCTCCTCTTTCACTCTAACGCATGTATTTGATGTTCCTGCTGGGAGGGCTGTGGGGTCCTGAGCTGCTAGAGCTCAGTCACGGTGCAGAAAAGGAGGAGAAGCAAAGAGAGGGATCCACAGGGCCTGGGGTTGGTCCTGGAGCAAATACTCACAGAGTTTCAGCCCTTCCTGATACTGAGGGAGTTGCCAGACATGCTCAATACTCCCCACCTCTTTCATTTAAAAAGCCCCTCCTTTAGAGTTCAGGGGCCAGGGGTTCCAAGCTAGATTAGAAGAAAACTGACAAGTCCTCCTCTTATCACAAAACAAATTGTTAATATATTCCTTTTCAAGGTTGGAAATTAAAGGATTAAACAAAAAATTTCAGGATGTTTGGACTCTCTCTGCCAGTCAGTGGGGAATGTCTTTTTGAAGAAATTTACTGTGAGGTTTTCATGAGTTGGATGCAAGGACGAAGGCAAATGAGAAACCTCTGCCATGAGCAGCAGGGAGCTGCTGTCAGTAAGGGGCAAGCGAGTCTTGGCAATACTTTTTATATTGGGTCACAGGTAAAATAGAGGACAACCAATTAAATGTGAATAACAGGCAAATAATAAATAACTTTTTAGTATAAGTATGTTCTAAACTTTGTATGGAATGTACTTATACTAAAAAATTATTTATTGTTTATCTGAAATTCACATTTCACTGAGTGTCCTGTATTTATCTGCTAAACCTGGCAACCCTATGTGTATACTCTTGTCTCTGCCACATTCAGATCAGCCTTCCTAGCCTCTGGGCCTTTGCACATGCTCTTTGCTCTGAAGAGAATACTCTACCTTAACCTACGATTGTATTTCCCCTAATATATCTTATCTCACATTATTTTGACGCTATGTTTGATATCAGTTTCCCCATAGACTGTGAGCTCCTGGGAGTAGGGCCTTCATCTTGTTTTCAGTCAACTCCCCAAAGTCTGGCACAGCCCCTGCACATATTAGGAGCACAATAAATAATATAGTATTTTAAATGGAAAATTTCTAGCAAAAGCAAAAGTAGGGAGAATAGCATTACAAACCTTAATGTACCCATCTCCCTGCTTCAGCAACTGCCAATAATCTTTTTTCATCTGTACACAAGATCCACCTGTAGTGGGTGGTCTGGTGCCCTCCAAAGAGATAAGTCAATGTCCAAATACCTTCAAGCTGTGAATGTGACCTTACTGGGAAAGGGTCTTTGCAGATGTTACTAAGTTAAGGAGCTTGAGATGAGATCATTCTCGATTATCCCGGTGGACCCTAAATCCAAGAACACGTATCCTTACAACGGAAGAGAAGACCAAGACACGCAGAGGGTGAGGGGAGATGAAGACCGAGTCAGAGGTTGAAGTAACGTGGCCATGAGCCAAGGCAAGCAAAGAATGCAAAAAGCCACCGGAAGCTGGAAAAGGCAGGAAGGATTGTCTCCTAGAGCCCCCGGAGGAAGGCAGCTCAGCTGACACCTTGATTTGGGACTTTCAGCTTCCAAAAGTGTGAGAAAATATGTTCTGTTGTTTTAAGCCACCCAGTTTGTAGTAATTTGATACAGCAACCAAGAGAAACTAACATATACTCCCACCTACTCACTCCATGACCTCGGGATTATTTTGAAGCACATCCTAGACAGCATATCACTTCATCTGTCAAAAATTGACTGTTAATCTCTCAAAGGTAAGGACTTTTCTTCTAAACATAGTCCGACTATTCTTGTATCGAACCAAAGTTTTATAATTCCTTCATTTCAGTAAGTATTCAACATTCTAATTTTCCCAAACATCTCATGAAGCATTCTTTACAGTTGGTTTATTTACATCAGGCTCCAAGCAAGCCCCACACACCGCATTTGAGTGATGGAAATAAATGTATTTTGAAGACATGGGTGAGTGAATACCAATGTCAGGCAGGTGGGAGTGTGGGGAGAATTGTGAGGAATTCCCAAAGCCCAGACCAGAGCCCTTAGATCAACCAGGTGTGCGGGGAGTGGCGCGCGGTGTTATTACCGTTGGTGAGGGAGCCCTGGGGACACCGCAGGGCCATGTTTCCACACCAGGAGTGGGGGAGGCACAGTGGCTTCAGGTTTCTGAGAGGAGTGGAGTGTGGCCACAGTGGAAGGAGCTGCCAGGCAGGGCTAGCAACTGTGCCCAGGCAGGAAGGCCAGGGCCCCCATTGCCCAGGAGTGTGATGGGCTGGAGGAGGGTGTGAGGAGGGATGTGAGGAGGCCTCCCTGCAGGTACAGGAGTCACTGAAGGAGATCACGCAGGTGGAGAGACTCAGACACACTTGAGAAAATCTGCTCTGGCTGTGAGTAGAGAACAGACCAGAGTGAAGTGAAGCCTCAGTCAGGGAGCCCTGTGTCTGTCTGCTTCCTGCCCCACCCCCACTGTGGGGCCCCCCGACTAAGGGGAGGAGAACTCCGTTTGCCACAGCCCACCTTTTCTGGGAGATTGTCAATCATTGGATCTGAGTGGGGCTAAAACTAGAAATCACTCCTCACCCAGGCACTCTGGCCCAGAACAAGGATTTTGTATATATTCATTTATACATAATTCATACTTATAGTCTGTATCTTGGCAGCCTGAGTCTAAGGGACACTGAGTGACCTGAGAGGAAGGCTCATGCCCGGGCCCCACAGAGCACTAAGCAACAGAGCGATGATGTGCCAGGGTGCTCAGGGACTGGAAGGGACAGCAGGGTCCCCTGAGAGCAGAGCTAGGCTCTGTTTTGTTCTTCATTCTGTCCCCACCTCCTAGAACACTAAAGAGTCCATAGGGGACGTAATAGCTGTTCAAAAATGCATCAGAAACAACATTTGTATTATCATATGGAAAATGCCTTTCAAAGAAAAAAGAAAATTTCTTTAGCCATTAACGAGAAAGGTAGGTATTTTACTGTGAATAATTGAGAGTGTCAGGTATGAATTTCTGCACTCGACTCTTTGATGGCTCTGTGACAGATGTTATATGACAATGTCTGGAAAAGTTCAAGAAGACACATAATCTATGTTTCCCTTTTTTATTTATTCTAATTCCAAGCAAGAGACAGAATAGAAGGAGATTGAAATCTGATTTCATATTTGATCCTAATGAAAAGAATAAATTGTAACTAAAACTGCTCATAGGAGTGCTATTATTTAATTACCACTAAAACCTTGGAATAGTATGTTAGTCTCACATAGCCAGGATCTACATTTAGGTCAAGTACTTCATTTTTGAAAGATTTTGGAACGTGGTCCAGCATGTGCTGGGGGCCAGCATGCTTTCTTAAAACTTGAAAATCTTTCTTGCTTTTTCTACACTTTTCTCATCCCCTGGAGGCTTCCTCTGGCTGCCAGGTTGCAGAAACTTCTTCACAGTAGGGAGGTTGCTGATCCTGGTTTTCAGGGCCTGCAATGCACAAGAGCACAGCCTCAGAGTGTAGCCAAAGACGAGCCCTGTCATTAGCACAAGCCAGGGAATCTGAGACCCTCCTAGACGAGGACCTACTGAGTCTCCTCCATCAGCACCAGTGTGAGGCTGGGGAACAGACATCCGGTGAGCCATGAGGATAAGGGGAAGAAAATCCAGCTCACTAGCACTTTCTTCCCTCTCTTCTTCCCTACACACTCATCCTGTGGATTCATGGCTCTTGTGCAACACAAGAAAGAGGATGTGTCTGTCAGATATCAACACAGATACAGTCTCCAATCAGGAAAAGAAAAGATATAGGAAGTGGGCTGGGACTGGAGACAGAAAACATAAAATGGTAACCATGAGGCCAGTCAAAACCAATTTACCCATCGAGAGTGAAAGATGGTGAGAGAGGACAGACTGCGCAGAGAGAAACACAGTGTCTGAAAGTAGGAGCTGGAGCCGAGGGGAGGAGACCTGATCACAGACTCAGGTGTGGAAAGAGAAGGACACACCTGGGTCAAGGGAATCGCAGAGAAAAGAGGACAGAAACCATCATGGACCAGGGGCCTGGGAGAGAGAGGCTGACCCTGGGTCCCTCTCCTTGTAAAAGACAAGTTCTTCTTCTTGGGGCAGCATCCACTCAGATCTCCTCAGCATAACAAGATTCTTTTCATGCCTCAGACCAGGGGCCAGGAGTCAATTTTGGAGACCTGAGGGCAGCAAAGGCCTGGACAATAATGGGGACCCAGGAACCAAATATTAGATTCCAAGACGGGAGATGAGGGCCTTCCGTCCTGAGGGCTGTGAAAGAGATCACCTTCAGCAGAGGGAAGTTGGCCAGAAGGCTGGGGTCAAGCTCTTCGACAGAGTAGAGAAGTTCAACCAGCTGAATGTCAGCCCTGCTCAGCGTGTTACCAACCAGGTAGTCTTGTCCGTGGCTCTTCAACACCTGGAGAATTTGAGGGATCAGGACATGAACACAGGCACAGTCAGGCTGGGCCCCGTGCTCCTCCCGGGTCTCTCCAGCCCCACTCTCCCCCTCTGCTGCCTCCTGGGGCGGGTGTGGAGCCTCAGACCTTCTCCACCAGCCCTGACTCAGTGAGACGGAGGGAGGAGTGGGCTCTGCTGTTCTTCCCTCGCTCCTCAGCTGAAGCCCAGGCCACCATGTCCTTCGCCCCTTCCCACGTCACTGGGCTCCTGCTGCACCTTCTTCTGGGCAAGGGGTTTGGATCCACTGTGTCATGTTTCTGTTGGCCCCACGCCTTCCAGCCTCAGCAACCGTGAGATTTCGGGATGTGGTTCTTCATGTTGCTCTCTCTCCTCTCTCACTTGGGCAAGGACTCCATCTTCATGACAGCCTTCTTCAGTCCCGAGCTGACTATTTCAGAGTCTACTTTTCTCCGCTCCTCTGCTCTCCTCATTTCCTGTCTATCTCTCTGGGACCTGAAATAAACCTGGGTCACCTTGAACTCACCGTCTTCCTTACAACATTCACTCTGCTTCTACTCCACTTGTATCTGTCAATAACATTGGTGGAATATGTTCTAATTTGCAGCCTGAAGTGTCTAGGTGTGACTGCACTGATGTGTACAACATGCTTTAAAATGCATCAAAAAATAACATGTTTGGGGGCCGGCCCGGTGGCGGAAGCGGTCAAGTGCTCGCGCCCCGCCCCGGTGGCCCAGGGTTCACCGGTTGGGATCCCGGGCGCGCACTGACACACTGCTTGGCAAGCCATGCTGTGGTGGCGTCCCATATAAAGTAGAAGAAGATGGGCATGGATGTTAGCCCAGGGCCACTCTTCCTCAGCAAAAAAAAAAGAGGAGGATTGGCAGATGTTAGCACAGGGCTGATCTTCCTCACAAAAAAATAAAACAAAATAACATGCTTGACTAGAAGAGAGAGGGATGGACATACATGATTAAGCAAACATCATAATAAAATGTTAATTTTTGAACCTGGGTGGTGGGCACATATGAGTTCATGGTACACATCTTTCAACTTTGTGCATATTTGAAGTTTTCATACTAATATTATTGCAGACTATGTTTATTAAAAATGTTACAGCAATATGGAAATCACAGAGAAAAAACACACATGGCGTCACCAACTGAAGATCACAAGATTATGACAAATACCCTTTCAGACCATGTATGCATATAGAAGTTGGATAAAAAAACAAAGAATATAGGGGCCGGTCCCATGGCGTAGTGGTTAAGTGTGCGCGCTCTGCTGCTGGCGGCCCGGGATCCCTGGCGCGCACCCACGCACTGCTTGTCAGGCCATGCTGTGGCGGCGTCCCACATAAAGCAGAGGAAGATGGGCATGGATGTTAGATCAGGGCCAGTCTTCCTCGGCAAAAAGAGGAGGATTGGCATGGATGTTAGCTCAGAGCTGATCTTCCTCACAAAAATAAAAAAATTTAAAAAAATAAAGAGTATAACAGGCCGGCCCCGTGGCTTAGCAGTTAAGCGCCAAGCTCCGCTGTTGGCGGCCCGGGTTGGGATCCCGGGAGCACACAGAAGCACCGCTTCTCCGGCCATGCTGAGGCCGCGTCCCACATACAGCAACTAGAAGGATGTGCAGCTATGACATACAACTATCTACTGGGGTTCTGGGGGAAAAAATAAATAAATAAAATTATTTAAAAAAAAAAGAGTATAACAAAGCATCAAATGCCATGTTGTAATCTGCATATTTCATTTATGTTATCACAAGGCTCTTTAATTTCCGAGTGTAGATGTTCTCAAACTGCAGTGACTGAAGAGCTTGTCACCATGTGAATGTGCCTAAACTCTCAGCACCACGAGCACCAGGAGAGTGGATGTTCTGATTAGTATAAGTGCTTCACTCCTTCAATAGGATCTGAAACACTAGAAATGAATTAACATTTGTTGAATGGATGAAAGAATGATTTAATGCCTTACAAAGACAAGGATTCTATTTGTATGTGAGGCTGCTGTATCTCTTACAACCATTTTTTGCTTCATGATTTTTATTTAGCAAGATTTCAGGTACTTTTGAACTTGAAATATTCTCCTTTACCTTCAAAGAGAAACATTAACTAAGATAGGTACTATGTATATTGATAGAACTTTATGTCCTTAGTTTGCATGACTTTCCTTAAAAATCTAAGAGCCATGTCCCCAGAATTTGTAGATCACTTTCCTTTAATATCTCTTCATCCATCGTTTCCTCGCCACCCACTGCCCCCATCTCTGTTTAGATATATCTCACTCATTCCCTGAAATACTACCACATTCTCCCGATGGGGAACTGGTCTCACGTCTCCTTACAGATAGCACCAGAATATTTTCTAATGTATTGCTTTCATCTTGTGCTTCCTGGAGCAAAAGCCCCTGTATGGTGTTCTGCAGGATCTGCTCCAATCTCTGGTGTAGCTCTCAGAGCCTTCTACAGCCCAAGCTCTATGACCATGAAATTCCACTGAATAGAGAATTCTAGATTTCATCCTAGTAAATTGAAATTTTGCTGAAAAATCATAACTTGGTAAACCTGGTACAATTGTCTCTTACAGTGGATTTTTATAAAATGCCTCGAGACTCAGGTGCTCCATTAACTAGTATTCAGGAAGGCTCCCTGGAAGTGAGGGTCAATGCCCCAGGAATGCCCAGACACTCTTTCTCTTTCTCCTCTAACCTCAGTGACCCCAAAACACTGAAAAGCCCACTTACTTTTTCAAATGCAGGGAAATAACGATTTACTGTTCTGTCTTTGATCAGGGTGATCTTAGCATCTTTTTGATCAGGTGGGCTTATGGGCAGAAGCAGGATCATTTCATTCAAATCTGCTATACCTTCTGTGTACATATCAATCCTGAAAGACAAAAATGACCAAAGTGTCAAATGTCTCCTGCCTTAGATGTTATAGCCTAAAAGTGAAAAGAATGAGGCACCAGGGTGTGGCAAAGGAATTCACCTCCATTGGGTGCATTTTTCTACACCACTCATTCACCTATAGTTTTACTTAATTTTCACATTTCATTCTAGAGCAAGCTCTCAAGTTAGATAAGTCTCTAAAATTTTTGTTATACACATGACCAAATATAAGGACCAAGAGCATCGGTGACCTGCTACGAGTTACAGGCATGAGAGACATTGGTGGAATCACAGCAAGTAACCACTGAGACTCTAGCTGGGGTTTCCATCTCTGCTGGGGTTTGTTCTGCGACAAACTCAGTGTGATTCACATGGCCAAAGACATGCCACTTACGTCATCTCCAGAGAGAGTCCCTGGCACAGCCCTCTCAGTCATGGCCCTCTCCCTCTCCTCCTCTTACACTACCCAGGTCCACTTAATGCCCAGTGTTGGCAGTTCTTTCAGTAATTTCCCATAGAACATGGTTCCACAGCCCTCTCCATGCACTGTTGCCCAACACTGGCCACGTTTGCATTTCTGAAGACCTTACCTAAATATCCCCTCAAATGGTAAAATTCTTTATACAATTCCCACCAGTGCATATTCCAGGTGATTTTTTTCTATTGTTTCTAACAAGGCTTCCTATAAGAGGTTTTTCACAGTAAAAGCTTTACTGATGTATAATTCACCTACCATAATGTCACCCTTTTCAATTGCACAATTTTGCGATTTTTAGTAAAGTCACAGAATTCCGTAACTTCACCACACTCTAAGTCCAAAATATTTTCATCCCTCCCAAACAAAATACTGCATGATTTCGCAGGCATTCAACACTCTTCCTTCACTCCAGCCCTAGGCAACCAATAAGCTACTTTCTGTTTATATGGATATGAATGTTCTGGATGTTTCATACAAATGAAATCCTGCAATATGTGCCGTTTGTATCTTGTTTCTTTTATGTAACGTAATGTTGTCAAGGTTCATCCACGTTGTAGCCTGTATCAGGACTTCATTTTTTTTCATGGACAAGTAATATTCCATTGTATGGATATACCACCCTCTGTTCATCCATTCATCGCTTGATGGCCATTGGCCTTGCTTCCGCTTTTTGAAGATTATGAACAACACTGTTATGAACATTTGTGTACCAGTGTTAGTGTGGATGTATTTTCGATTCTCTTGGGTATATATCTAGTAGCGGAATTGCAGTCATATGATAGCTTTATGTTTAGCTGTTTGAATAACTGCCAACAGTTCCTTACATGGTTTTCAATTTAACCATGAGATTGCATCACAATGGGGAGCAGACTCCCCAGATCTGGTTTTATTGAATAGATCTGCTGCTTCAGTCTTGTATCAAAATGCTTGATATAATCCTAGCATCTTGGGTTCAACCTCTGCCATCCCTTGTCAAGTGGTCCATCCATATAATTTGGTGATATGATAGGTTCACGGTCATCATTCTGTTAAATTCTGCAATATGAAAATCAGCTCATTTGGGTTCTTCTCTTCCCTGGCCTTACCATTTAGACCCTCAGTAATTTTGTCCCTTGTCTCTAGCTGTGGGCTGGTGTCCAGCTCCTAGAGGCCTGAGCACCTGGAGTCATGACTCCACCATCCTCCCGGCTTCTTAGTTCATCAGGGTTTGGACACCTCTGTCACTGCGCCCTATCCATGGACCACATCCTCTTCGAATCCCACTTGCTTGAGTCCACTGCAGGTTTCCTGTCCCTAATCCCCTGAGGTCTCTGCTGTACTGGACCTCAGTCTATACCACCAAGGCCACACTGCTGGTGGTCATGATCCCCTTGCCGTGGTCCCGCTCCCTTAGGGAAGGACCTACATTGTTCCTGTTAACTGTTGATGAGAGAGCAGGAAAAATACCGTACAGGGCTCTCTCCTTTATGTCTTTCCCATAGAGGTTGTATTTGGCGGCAACGTAGCTGAGAATGGCTCTGCTCTGCACCAGCTTCATCCCATCAATTTCCACCATTGGCACTTGCTGGAACATCAGACTCCCATCTTTGGAAAGAAGAAAAGAAAAAGGAGAGAGGAACGTTTTATGGATCACACTTTCAGGATGAAAAACTGTTTCTTGATGTGACTGAAGATATAAAAGGAAACAAAAAATTATAACCTGGGAACATTTCACAGGATATAGAATTTGTTTTTAGCTTCCTGTAATCCTTTTTCTTGTGAATCTGGTTTTACTTTTTAGTGTATTATTTCACTTATCATTTTATTTCCCATCCCGATACATGGGAGGTCCCTGTGCTTTTTGCATTTGATTTCTCTTCAGGGATATTTTAGGAAGAAATTGGGAGAGACTGCAATACAGTCACCAGTCACTTGCCATTTCAGTTGGAAAGTTCCCAAGATAAGTCTGTGGGTTCCTGCCATTAAGGCCAGTACTAAGAGGGATTTCTCCAGAGGGTGTTTTGTACGGTCCTCAAACCCACCCATTGGAGAGTGTGTGCAGGGGGCCCTGTGTTCCCCACCCCACCGCTCCTGGCCCTGGGGCTTTCGCTCCCTCCTCACAGGCTCCCCTCGCCTTCCAACTAACTCAATGCCATCTTGCTGAGTCTCTAATACGCTAGGATATCACATTGTCAATCCGTCAGAGAAGAGAACTCAAGGCAATTGCTGGGCCTGTTTCTTTTCTTTGCTCTAACACGTGTTTGCTGTCCTTGCTGGGAGGGCTGTGGCGTCCTGAGCTGCTAGAGCTCAGTCACTGGGCAGAAAAGCAGGAGAAGCAAAGAGAGGGATCCACAGGGCCTGGGGGATGGTCCTGGAGCAAACACTCAGAGAGTTCCAGCCCTTCCTGCCCTGAGCGAGTTACCAAAGCTGCTCAAGGAGCCCCAGCCCTGACATTTGCACCACTTCCCTCCCTCTCCCTGGCCCCCAGCTCCCAGGGTACACACACATAGGCATTGCCCGGGGTTAAACCCCAACACATGACTTCTACTAGATACTCTCATCAGAGGCAACTAGATACTTGGTCTTACCATTTCTCAGCTTTACCAAGTCGTCTGGAGTGTCTATAAACTTCTCTTCAAACTGGAAAGCAGAAAGAGTCAATGAGTTCTTGTTCTTTCATTCCACAGCATTATAGAACTTTTACACTTGAATGGCCCCTGTCTGGTGCATGATGAGGAGAAGGGAGATTTGTGAGCTTGGCAGGGTACGCAGAGGAGCGTGATCAGGGCCACTGGGAATTGAGATGAGAGGCGTCAGGAAAGAGCACGGGTTACAGGAGTAACAGCTCACTCTTGCAGTTTCAATTCACCTCCACCCTCTTTCCAGCTCTGTGGATGGTTAGGTGGTGACCGGGGAGGGGATGTCATGGAGGGAAGGGACCGGGAAGATCTTCCTGTTATGGAGTTTGAATATCTCAGGAAAGCCTATCTCTCCAAGTGAGATTAGGAGAGGACATTGAGTGTCCCCTGGCATGTGGTATGCCGGGGGGCAATGACCCTCTGAGATGCTGCCACCAGGGGCCTCTGCTGTCATTGACACCACCCCATCCCACAAGGCCCCACTCAGGGTAAAATGAGTCCTGGTTGTTGCACAGCTTTAACTCTTTCAACTCAGAATTTGCTCTCCTGGAAAACAGTGGGCACATCAGGTTAGAATTCCCCACTAAGTTCTCTAACTAGTGTTTTTTCTTATCTAAGTTTGATATGGTTTCTGATATGACTGCCTGAGTTTGAATATCCTTTCTTACATGTAGTTATCTCTTAATCTTGGACACACGTCTCAATCTTTCTGTGCCTCAGTATCCTCATCTATAAAATGAGGATCAACTTATAGGTTGTGGGACTAACTTATAGGTTGGTGTAAAGAGATTAAATCCATAAGGTATTCAAAGTCCTTTAAACAGTACCAGATATACACTAAGTGCTCAATAAACATAAGTTGCCAGGATTTTTGAAGTTGGTTGCTGTTTCACCATGCCATACTTGTTTTTTTTTAATTTAAAGCAATCTAACATTGGTGAACATGTACTCTACCCTTGACCTACATTCAGGATTTATACCTTGATGTATATTATCCTTTCTCCTGAGGCGAGTCTCTGTGGTTGGAGTGACAGCCAACAGCAAGGCTGTCTCAGTCAGACCAGAAGCTCTGAGCAGTTGTGGGATTTTAAACTACAAATATGAAAATCAGTAATTCTATAACCATGTAGTTTACTTAATTGGCAGAATCTATAAACCAAATGTCAAGAGTCAGATGTCAAGAAAATGGATTTTAGTGTTGATAGGATTTGGTTCCAATCTTGGCTTTGCCTCATAATAGCTGTGTGATCTGTACACAGTCACTTCACATCTCCAGGCCTTAGTTTCCTTAACTATAAAACATGGGTAGAATATGAGGTGTTTTAAAATGCATATTACAGGGCCGGCTCCGTGGCTTAGCGGTTAAGTGCGCGCGCTCTGATGCTGGCGGCCGGGGTTCGGATCCCGGGCACGCCCCAAGGCACCACTTCTCCGTCCAACCCGAGGCCGAGTCCCACGTACAGCAACTAGAAGGATGTGAACCTATGACATACAACTATCTACTGGGGCTTTGGGGGGAAAAAAATGAATAAATAAAATCTTTAAAATGCATATTACAGGACCCGGCCCACATAAACCAAGTAATAACTAGTAGTGGTGTTTGCAGTGGCTATTACGGTTTAAAGGGGTTCTTGGTGAAAAATGTGGGAATTTGGGGGTTTCTAGCTCATCCAGTGAACAGTTTATTGTGGGTCTACACGACTTCACAGGGTCAGAATATACAGACAGTGAGGTGTGAGTGCAGTATTCATAAAACACCATTTCAAGACAAACATAAGGGATGGTGGTGGTCTTCACAGCAGGGTGGCCGAGGTGGGGGGCGGTTGGTTACTGAGATGCTGTTTGTGAGGCTAGTGGAGACGGATGGGATGGTGAGGGTCATCCTTTGGGCACAGAGAACACAGAAGCCCTGACCAAGAGCCTCTGGTAAGTCCTTGCCCCACCACCCTCTTCAGTCAAGCTGGGATGGAGAAGAGGAAGCCTGGATGCTCTCAGCATCCCCCCTGCTTCCCCCTCCTGTGCTGAGCTCATCCTGCCCCGGGGCTCTGAACACATCCCTAAACCCAAAGCTGACGCTGGATGCAGTGAAAACGGGTTATTGATTCATAGAGAGAAACGACCTGGAATGGCACTATTTGGATGTTTTGTGTACTTGTTTCTTCATGAAATTGAGAGATGACCAGGCTAAAGTCCTATGCATCCATGGAGCAATCCAGAGAGTGTAATCCCACGGCTTCAGTAAACATGGTGTTATGGGGCTGAGAGGAGCCCACTAGAAGTTCCTGTCACAGGACTCCACCTCACCCGGAACCCTCCTTTTCTGCTCCCACCTGAGGGACAAGATGTCCTGAGTCTGTCCATCACTCCCCTCCAGGAAAACCCTCCCAGAGTTGCAGGTCCCTCCGATCTGGACTGAGAAGTGTTTTCCTCAGTGACACCTCTAGAGGGCAGCACTCAACAGAGTCCAAGGGAAATCTACCAGGTTTCCACTGCAACTGTGGCATTTTGACACTGCAAGTGCTTTGGTGTCCTCCTAAGTGCTCCCTCCCTCCTTCTAATCACCTCCTTACTGTGTGCAACCTCACTAGAATGTAAGCTGCCTGAGGACAGGATCCATGTGTGTCTTGTTCATCCGTGTGTCCCCAGGGCCTGGTAGAGAACCTGGCACTTAAAGGTTCTCAACAAAATCACTGCTGAGTGAATGTATTACATCTTCACAGGCAGTTTGCTACAATCCGTTCCTCCCCACATTTGTGGTTATGTCTTAACTTTATATTATAATATTATATATTTTATCTGTTTATTATGTACATTTCTAGCATGTACAATTAAAATAAAATAACAAGGATCCTCCTTGCACCCTTCACCCAACAGCAATAATTAACAACTCGAGCCAATCTCCCGTCATCTATATGCCCACCACACTCCCTCTCTTGTAATAATTTGAAGCAAATCCCAGATATCTTGTATTTCATCTTTAAATAGTTCAATGTGCATCTCTAAAACATAAGAACTATTTTAAAAATAACATCAGTACATTATCACACCTAAAATGATAACAATAATTTTTTAACATTATCTAATATACAACATGTGCGTGTTGCTAATTGTTACAAAAAGGTGATAAACGATATTTTACGTTTGTTTACATCCAAATTGCAATAGGGCCAACACACTGTGACTAGTTTCTTAAATTTATTTTAATTGTTTATGCTCTTTGATAACAAGTGTTAATAATATATTAGGTCAAATCTGTTCATCTCTCAATAACTGAATTTTTTGTTTAATTCAAAAACTCTTGACAGGTCATTTAGTAAGAACAGTCTCCTACCTTATGTGAGACAGGACTTTGATAGTCAATTTTAGATCCAACTTAAGATGACGGAACTCAGAACCCACCTCTACCCCAGCTGCAGCCAGGAGCCACCGGATGGACTCCATTCTGCCTCGTGCATTGAAATAGTGAAGCGTGGGCTTCCCTGCCATGATGCAGTCTCCTGGTTTCTCTAAACCTGAATGAAAGCATGAATGAATGAACAAATGAGTTAAGCCACAGAAGCAAAAATGCACTTTATGATACATGGTTGGACAGAAACAACAATGCGGAGGAAGGATCTGCCTCCTTCATGGCAGAGTCGTTGGAAGAGTCCCTGGAATGTCTTCCTTGGCTCAAATTCTCACCCTCAGAAGCCAAGCCCAGGAAATGGCACCACACCACTCTCCAGTCTCCACTGGGTAAGCCTGGTGGTCTTGGCAGCCTCATAGGTAAGAGTCTGTGATAAGGATGTGAGCGTGGTTGTCAGGGGGAGGGGAAGGATTAGAGAACTAATATTTATTGAAAACCTCCTCCTAACCATCCTGACTGAACGTTAACCCCCTTGGATACATTACATTTTTAATCTTCATAACAGCCCCGTCAAATGGTTGGGATTGTCTTCATTATTTCCGAGGCTTAGAGATTAGTTAAATGACACGTCCACAGTCACGCTCCAGGAAGTGGTGGACATGGAAATCCACCCCCAAGGTAAAGGGAGGGCTGGGCTGGACCCCACACAGATGCAGGCCCTGGGAGCCTGTGAGGGGCCTTGAAACCAGAGGACTTCTCTGACAGCGAGGGGGAAGAGGGAGCAGAGTTAACGCTGCATTTGTTCAAAGGCTGAAATTAGGGCTCAGACTCACTTAACTGTAGCTCAACAGATCCTAATTCTTCCCACAGACACAGGATGCTGATTCCTTCCTGTTTTTGGAATTCTACATTCTACCTCCACTTGGTGCATTTTATAATCTAGAAAAAGGGATGTTACTGCATCAACTTTACAGTGTATGGAGTGGAACTAACATTTGTTCAATGTCTGTCATATAATGGGCATGCTCACAAATTTATCTCCATTTAACCCTAAAAAAATCACCTGAGGTGGGTCTGTTGTCACTCTCCCTTACAGCTGGGGATACTGAGGTTTCTAGAGTAACTTACCCAACGGAGGTGGTGGACCTGGGATTCAAACCCACTTCTATTTGAAACCAAAGTCTAGGACTCATTTTCTATTTTAGAGTTTTTCAAAATATGCATGACAATCCTTCAGTGGATTCTGAAATCCACCAATTTTTAAAACGAAATAGAAGACAGTAGAAACTCTCTGAGTGCCCTCTATGGAGACGAGGTTAGGATCATCTCAGGAGTTTCAGCTTCAGTCATGTGTGTGTGCATGTGTGGATGTGTGCACACTCATTTGGTCAACTCATGGTGAGAGAGACATTGGTTGTGTCCAATCAGCAAAATTTGAAAGCCCTTGTTCTACCCCAGGCTGCATGGGTGGTACACATAGCAAGGAACCAGAGAATGAAACTCAATGGCTCCCGCAGTGGACATGACTAGTTCCTCATGGGTGTGAATGGAAGCACCCATGGAATGGAAGCACACGGGACTGGTTACAAGCGGGAGTCTCAAAGCCAGGACTGAGGAAGGAACAGTTGCATTTTCCATCCATATCCCAGGCTCTGTTTAGAAAACATTAAGATTCTTCCTGCCAAATTTCATTGCTTTGGAGTTTGGGACAAAAATATACTTCTCTTTACCCAGTGGATGTACTCTGACAAAGTGTGTGTGAATGGATTTCAGATATCAAAATGTTTTCTCTTTTTCTCCTCGTTTTTTCTTTTCTTTTTTTCTTTTTTTTTTTATTGCAGTAGCAATGGTTTAGAACATTGTATAAATTTCAGGTGTACATCATTATACTTCTACTTCTGTGTAGATTAAAATGTTTTCAATATCCACATTTTCAATGGGGAATTCAAAAGTCTAAGCTTTAGAAAGGCAAAAATCCTTCGGAAACATACTTAATCAACCATCAGTCTCGTAATGGGAGATATTGGAGTTTGTACTTTCTCATCGCGGAGGTGCTGGGATTGAGCAGAATGGAGAGGAGACTAAAGCCGGCACTGAGGCGGGAAGTGTGTGCTGTGGACTAGAGTTCACAGAGCCAAGTGACTCACACCTCACACTCAGCTCCTTTCCCTTTCACTGAGGATCCTGTTACAAAGGGAAAGGAACTCTTATCTTAGATAATATTTTATCACAACTCTCTTCCTTATAGGTAACTTTCCTCACCTCCCCACTAGGAGGTTTCCAAAGGCCTGGTCCAGAGTGGGGCAAAGGTTATCCTAAAACTTTGCCTGGTCAGCAGAAAATGAGAACTAGAGAGATTTGGTGAATTGCCAAAGTCACACACATGTGTTCCTGATTCACACTCAATATCCAGCAAGTGTGTCTACCCTCGACCACAACCCCGGGAAGTAGCTTCTCGTATCCTGTTCTAAAGAGGAGGAAACTGAAGGTCAAGACATGCAGCAGCTTTCCTAGGCTCACACACTGTGTCCTCTGATTTCAGGGCCACGTCATTTCAGGTTTCACCCCACCATGGAATGCTCAGGCGCTCTCTGTGGGTCTCCCTGAGACTCTCGTTTATTTTTCCCTTTGGAATCCATTAGCCAGCTAACAGTTGAAGGGGAGGGAGAAAGGGAAACAAGGAATTCCTAAATTCCTTTCTGGTAGCTGATTTTCAGGAGCTTAAAAAGAAACATTGATAGAAGCATCTCATGCTTTACTTTGACATCCTAACAATTTACTGTGAGTAAATTGAGCACTAGTGTAACTACACTTTACCTTAATAGGGGAGTAGGCTTATATTCCTCAAAAGGCCTCTATCCATGATAATCCCAGGAGTAAACTAAAGGAGTGAGGTCTGGGGGTCCTAATCACAGCGGGCCTCAGCAGAGAGGAGACTTGGAGCCCAGTCCCAGCTCCTTTCCTCACGAGGATCAAAACCATGCGCAGGAGGATGCATCTCTGCACTGCAATTTTCTCTTCTAAAAATGGAGTTATCTCTACTTTTGAGGGCTATTGAGAAAGTCAAATGAGATAATGTGCATAAAATTCATCCTAGGGATCAGCAAATGCAAGCTCCCTCCTGCTCCCAGATCCTGGGAGATGAGTGAGTTGAACACACTGGGTAGCACATGTCTTCTTTCTTCTGTATGTCTATCTGTCTCTCTCTCTGTCTATCTATCTGTCTATCTATCTATCTGTCTATCTATCTCTTGGCAGATAGAGCTCCAGCAGGAATAAGATTAGACATAATATGTGGGGCAGACCTCGTGGTGTAGGGCTTAAGTTGACGCCTTCCACTTGGGCAGCCCAGATTCACAGGTCAGATCCCAGGTGGGGCCCAACACCACTCATCATCCATGCTGTGGGAGCGACCCATATATAAAGGAGAGGAAGATTGGTATAGATGTTAACTCAGGGTTAATCTTCCTCAGCAAAACAAAAATAGTAATAATAAAAAGATTAGACAAAGCATATATATATGTGAATATCCAGAGTGTTTTCAAATGTGGTATAAAGGGTCATTTTATTTGGCTCCTGTGGAAAGATTAGTGACGTTCACTGATTACCTAACCTGGATTGTAGGATGTTTTTGGTGAAGTTCAGGATTCTGGCACATCATTAAACAAGGCCTTGTGTAACCCCAACACTGCAGCAGATCCCTGGATCGGCCCCTGGACCCTGCACCCCATGTGCCTTCCTCCTCGGGCCCACCCTGCGGGCCGTCCCTCCCTGATCCGGGCCCTCTGGCCTCCTTCCTGTGCCCGGGCCCCCTTTTCATGGGTCCAGCCACTGGAACGGGAGACCCACGGCTTCTCTCTCCAGCTCTTCACAGCCCTTGTGCGGGTCTCACTGTCGACACTTGATGAAAATGATCATGTCTCTCCAGCATCCTCTTGCTTACCCGGCAACAACCCATTTCACTGATCCTTCTCTGACACCTTACTTCTGGTTTCCATGTAGATATATTTCCTTCTTCTAAAAAGTATCCTTCGAACTTCCTCAACTAACACTCCTGGAGCAGTTTCCAGTGCTAAGAAATGATGGCTGGTCGGGAACAGGATCCGAGCCTGATCTGGTCCCTGACCTAAAGGGCTTTAAGTCTAGTCAGAAAAACAGGTTTGTGGACAACAGACAGAGCACAAGGGCCCAGCAGGGACTTCTCTTTGAGTGGTTCCAACTCAAGAATCACGATTCTCTCAGCCAAGCAAGTCAGAGCGAGGTGAGGAGCTGCCAGGCTGAGGAAGCTGAGGGCGCTGCTCCGCGGCCCAGGGCGCTCCTGCCTCCCAGGCAGCACCCAGTCCCCAAGCTCCGTGCCTCTCTACCCCACGTGGCTGCCTTCCTCCCCTTCAAATGAGGACCCCGCCTCAGCCCTGACAACCTTGCCTCAGTAGCATCTTGCCCATTCTAGCTTGGTGAGTTCCTGTGCTTTGTAAAATCTCCTTCTGTGCTCCTGTGATTCTCTAGTTTTCCCATTGAGACTTCCTGAGTTGGGGAGTTTGAGAAGTCATGTCACCCAGGGACTCTTAACAGGGGGTGATATTGCCCCTCCCACCCTGGAGGACACTTGGCAATCTCTGGAGACATTTTTGGCTGTCAAAACTGGGAGGGAGGGTGCTACATCCAGTGGGCAGCTAGCAGAGATGCCTCTGATGTGGAGTGGGGCGATGCCTCATTGTGCATCTGACTCCTTCTTATCCACCCTCAGTCATTCTGCATTTTATCCACCCTCCATTTTTCATCCACCATGTTGTCCTAACAGACACATTGATTGGACGTTTAGTTGGAAATACCTTATATTTGAGTGCAGTTGGCTATTTTATCTGTGTCCTCTTCCTAAGATAATTTTTTTGAAAACTACATTTTTTAAACATGGAATAATTCTTCTCTATCCTTTTGCACCTCTTATTCGACCCTGCAGCTGCCACTAGCACTAGGATGAACTTGACCCCCACACTGTGTTCTTTCTACAAGTACAGAGTAAAATGAGAGAAAAACTGTGAGTTGAGTATTGATGAAATGATGATTTCCTGTAAACGTATGAACAAACTATCACTGTAGATATCTTAAAGGTGGAAAGTTTGTAAATTTGAGGAAATATATATGTTAACTCTTGTAGGAGAGGATGACTACCCTCTACCCATTCTGGGTCCTTTCTGGCTGGGCTACAATTTAAATTGACACAAGACCAAATATCAGGAGAAAATCAAACAAAGCTTTATAACGTGTATACATGGAAGAGACCAGGGAAACTGAGTAACTTGACAAAAGGGCAGAGGTTCTCCTCTTAAATACTATCTTCAGCTAAAGACAAAGGAGGATGTTGGGGGTGGGGAGAGTCAGTTATGGGAGATTACCAG
This sequence comes from Ceratotherium simum simum, assembly GCF_057802395.1. NCBI lineage: Eukaryota > Metazoa > Chordata > Mammalia > Perissodactyla > Rhinocerotidae > Ceratotherium > Ceratotherium simum. The sequence goes on from NC_141912.1 coordinate 52,285,303, forward strand.
AAAACCTCAGTAAACAAGTATAAGCTTACTATGCAGATTTAAGGCCTTGCCTTCCATGCTGATAAATTTCTGGAGATAAAGTCATCCCCCCTCTTCGAGGTGCAGAGAGGGAGATACCTTTACAAGTGGAGACTTCCCTTACAAATGTAAATGTTTGGTAAACAGAACTTTGATAAGAATGGGCTTAGCAATGACCCTCCCAGTCCAGCCACACCAGAGTTATCTATGGTGATGGCCTGTCCTGGGGAGAGGTATTCTACCTTAAATCCTTTTAGGCAATTAGTGGGGGGGTGGACGGGGGTCAAAGTTTCTTTGAGACTCGTCTGAGCCTTTACTGCCTTCAGCTTGTGATAATCCTCAAACCAGAGTGGCACATCTTGGGGCAGCCCGCCCTGAACCCCATCACACTCTTCTCAAGTACATTCCTTAAAACTAACTAAATGTACATTTCTATAATAAATAGTTTTAACTAAAATCAAAGGACAATGCACAGGACAGCCCCACAACAAAGCATTGCCTGGCCCACAGTGTCTACAGGGCCAGACTAGGAAACCCGCTCCAGCTGTTGTCAGGTTGCCCTGAGATGGCTGAACCCCAGAGAGAGAAGGGGACTTGCCTGTGAGCTAATCCAGCAAAGGCTGAACTAGAATCGAGTTCTGCTGACCTTCAGACTTATTTATTCCTATTACAATCAGTCTTAATATTGAATTCTCACAGCCGACATAGTATTACAGTATCACAGCTCCCAACTGCTGTGTGTCAACTAATTCTACAGACAAAGTAACCTGGGCAGAAACACTCACACTCTCTCTTGTACTGGTCAGATTCTCGGATTATCTAAAATGGTGCTGTTACCGCCCAACATGGGGCCTTCTGCAGGCCACAAGACATGTCAATAGTCAAGAGGCAAGGTGGTAGGAGAAATGGACTTTTTCTATTACAGCTTGCTAGCAAGAGGGATGATGGCCAACTAATGTCTGAACAAAAACATCTTAAAGGGGCACAAAATCTTATAGCAGTTATATAGGCCAGTCGGTTATGGGGGAGGTGTTAGGAATGTTGACCTTCTGGTGTTACAGACTGGGAGTTGCCACACCAGATTGTTCAGTTTTTGTTGATGATGGCTATTAGCATAGATTTTCTGTTCAGGGGTCATCACATTCCTAAGGAACTCAAAAGAACAAAGTTATCATCTTATCGCAGCTGGGAAGTACGTGCACAAGCAGAGGTGGTAACATCTACATAGCAGTTAGATCTCCTGGAGGGTGCAAATCCAGCTGGGTTAATTTGTCAGAGGTCCTTCAAAGTTACAGTAGGGTTTCTTTGCTACAATGGCTTCCCTCATGTCATTGTATCATTGTCTTGAGCCTGTATCAATTCCCCCTTTGCTGTTTAACCCCTCAATCTTGAGGGATATCCTGTTGTTCCTTCCTATTGAACCAGTCTCTTAGTGAGATGGTGATGCAGGTGGGCTCCCAAAGTTAGGCCTATACTGTTGAAGCAAGTAACCAGGTAATTAATAAGACAAAAAGAAAAACAAGTTAATGGTGTGAGCTAATTATAAACCAGTTTCTGAGTCCAGGGGGCAGCCGGTCAAAAAGATTTCTAGATGTCAGAGTCAAAGCATCTTTTGCAGTTTGAAATGTCTCTGATGATGTCATTGGGTATTCAGGTACCTCTATGAGTGGCTTACACGGTAACAGACATGAATCTCTCATAAGTTTATATCAAGTCCACCAGCTTCAGTTTGCAAGGCTTCAGGAAAAAGGGGAGGTTCAGTTCTCAGTGATTTCAAATGAAAATGATGGAAAAAATAAAAAATGTTAGTTTGGAGATTTGTAGCCAGATATTTCAGGAGACTAGAAGAATTTAGGATCCAATCCAGTTAACAGATATAAAACAGAAAACTCAAAGACAATTATCAGAACTAGAACCTAATATCCATGAATGTGTACTATAGTTTCTATTGAAACATGTATTTTTCCCTCTAAAATCACCCTTGTTCTTTGTAAAAGACAGCCAAATTAAAGCTAACTAGTTTGCAAAATAGGTTTAGTTTCAATAAACTTGGCCCAATTATTTACATAAGTACAGCAAGAGTAGCCATTGACCGTACAGGCTCTTTTAAATCTGCTTTGCTGGAACTCTTTATAAGGAATCTCAGATTGAACTTCAAAGGCCTCTCAAGGCCAGGAAAGCCAAGCCAAGGATTTTCTCATCAGACTTCACCTGCAATACCTAAAGATTTGGGTGAATTCCTCTCTTTTTGAGGTTCCCCAAAATATTTCATTCAAGGTTCCTTGCGTATGCCTGATAGGTGACCTTCCGTACTCATCCTGGTAAGTGTTGCTTGGAACTCTGTACATAAGGTGCCAGCCCAATATTTCCGCATGGCTTTATTCCATAAAGTCCAATCTTTGTCTCTCCAAAGCTGTCTTGTCACATTCCAGTCAAAGCTTTGGTAATATGGCCAATGTTTTCGAATGTGTCCTGTTTATAAGGAGAACAGATTCTTATTGAAATTATGCAAATAACTATATTGCCATGAAACTGACAGTACTCACTTACTAAGAGTTTTCAAATCCTGGAGGGATCAGGTAGGGAAAAAAAGATAAATGTTTCAGTCCTGCTTACAAAGGTATAATTTACCAAATTGCAATAAGCCATAGCTAGCTCAGGAGAAAAGAGAAAAAGTTCTCCCTAAATCTGAAAAAACAAAACATTAAAAAAAAATCAGCAATATTTCAAACAAAAGTCATAAAAATTATAATCATCCCCATCAGTTCACTCAGTCCAGTGTAATTGATTCTTGATCTTAATCTTCTGTTAGCAGTTTGATGAAGTCAGCAGTTTCTCTGTTATAGGTCTGTTATTTCTTACCCAGTTCAGTTTTATAATCTGAAAGTTTATCAGAAACCTATACTCCAGAATGTCAGAATCCTTTCCATGAATTTCTCTGAAGATGAAACATATTTTGCAAAAGCATCAGAGCAAAGAAACAACTGTCTGTGACCAACAAGACCACAAAATGGCAATTGACAAAGAAATTTGGCTAATTTTGTGACATACAATACTTTAAAATAATAACCAGAACCAGACTGATAACCAGGACAGATCAGAATTTCAGTAATGTTATACAATTTCAAAACACCTATATGAATAACATTCACGCACATAATACCACCTAAGCACTTATTTGACAATGCTTCCCATATAATTTAACATACCAAATAAGCCTAATAAGTTTAGAATCTTCCTCCTTATAGGAAGAGAGCAAACTTCTTTGAGAAGTCCCAGGGCCCTTTGAAAATTCTCAAAGAAAAAAAGACTTTATTTAAGATATGAATTTTGGGGAGCTTCTCAAAAATATAAACAGTCAAGGGCAAACAGATCATTAACAGGCCAAAAAGCCTTAATACAGAGACCTCAGTGTTTGGAACATAGGAAATTATTTTAACAGTTTTTCTGTCTTTTAGGTAGACTTACTCAAAGGTAAAGAAAAATCTTTTATAACCTCTTTATCAAGTTCAGGAAAATTATCCTTTTAAGAGAAAGAAGACCAAATTTTAATTTTGTACCAGCTTACTTTTGATATTAAAACTCATTTACTCAGTTGGATTTACTTTAATCCCAGCCAACTTGACCACGTATAAAAATCTTTTTCCAGAATTCCTCTTCCACAAACCTTCTATAACTTTCTTTTTACATTCAGAATTTGTCCCATGCCTTCCTTTCTTCCCTTCTAGCACTTTGGGACAAATTTATCTTTCTTAACCAACCAAACAAAACATTTCCATTCTTTGTACCTTTTTAACTGAAAACATACATCTTACTTTTCTTGTATATAGAGCTCTTTTTCTTATTAATTTTTAGTAACTTTAATCACACATATTAAGTAGAATTTTTTTAACCCTTATAGACTTTGACTTCTAAGTAAAAACTAAGTAAGCAGTTATAAACTTTCTTTTATATCAGCATTATGTGGCTTGGCAAATTTATTTCTTGGCAAATTATTGGCAAACACTTTTCATAATTTCTAGAAACATGTTACTTTATAGCACAATCTTTCAAGAAAACACAAGACATGTTTACTAATAGACCCAAAACACCTTTAAGTTTTCCTGTAATAAGACAAAAGTAGATAAACTTAGATAGGTTTAGCAATAATGTTTCAGTATTTTATCTTATTTGAAAATGACCCAGATACTCAATGAAATTTTATCAAAAACTCTGAAGTTTTAAGTTACCCAAAGGAATTTGGAAGCTGTTTTTTTCAAGTATACAGATCATAAAATGTAATTATTGTACCCAAAAACTCTTACTTATCTTCATCCATCTAAATCATTTGTTTCCAACAATGGTCAATCAAACCGACAAACTTAAACCAGCTTTCATTTACCAAAGATTAATTTATACCATGTTCACTTGAAAGACATTTGGGTTCATTTCTGTTACATTTAGAATTTATGTAAGTGCTTACTTTAAGCCAATTAAACAGAACTCTTAATTTTGACGGTACCATCCAGAGGTGAAATATCACACATATGTAGCATACATATAGACACACATACACAGAGTCTCCACAGCTGCGGTTTTAAAATTACTGCCATGAATCAGGCACAGTAATACAAAGCTTGCTAGTTACGAATCCAAATTTTTGTTTTAAGCCTTTTATTAGTATTTGTGGAGAAGACACTCAAGATGCTTGATTTTTGCCTGGGGTGCACTTATTGCCGTTTTTGGCCTTTTTACTCTCTTTTTTCTTCAGTCTTAGAAATTGGTGATGAGCTAGATAACACTTCCCAGAGAGGCAAGGCAATAATCCTTTTTGAGATAAAGGAACTGAGTGGAATCTGAACTACCTTACATAGAGCTGCTTTTCCAGTATTACAAGGATTGTTTTTTAAGGACAATTGCTCTTAATTTCTCAGAAATTGGGTTGTAACTCAAATGACATTATAGCTTGATCTACCTGTCCAACTATATCACAAAGGCACAGAGAAACCACTCAAGTTTTCCCCAAGATGGAGCATAACCCGTCCAATAGAAAGTGTTTCCAACTAGTTACAATGCACTGGGAGGGGTGAATCTCCGGGGATGCTTGGGGCAATCCCCATGTCAGTAAAACCAGTGTCCCAGTGACAGCGGGCTGGAGAAGCGAGCCCAACTGCGGGCGTCGATATAGCTATGAGATTTAGTAAAGTCCCACTCAGCCCGGACACTTAGTCCCTGAGCCAGCACGAGGCAAGCCAAGGAGGCAAGAGGCAAAAGCCTGGGGCAGGCTGAGGGCCAGGGCTCTCGATGCCGGGCTTGAGAGTTAAATCCTTGGCAGAAAGTTTTTCAAGTTTTCGATTTTACAGAAGGTCCAGGTTCTGCGCAGGTCCAGCCTGAACTTAACCTCGACTTGCTGCCAACAAAGGAGGTGATGAATGAGACAGAAAAAGAAGGGAAAGAGGTGATCAGGCCTCGCCCTCATGGCTTCTTCCCAAGAGTTATCAAGACAAGGGTCACACAAACAACAGTTCCTGTGCCGGGGCACACAATCCCGGCAGGACAGTTTACAGAATAAATTACAGATATCCTGTCCCCATAACTGACTCAGTTATGGGGACTCAAAGCGTTCTTGACAGGAGGCAAAATAGGGTTCCAGATTTCAGTCAAATGACCAAGGGCCAACCTGGACTCACTCCAGGTGCCCCAAAACCCAAAACAGATGAGCAGAAACCAGAAACCAGAACCGTCAAGAGAGGCACATCTTGGGGCCAACCCCGTGGCGTAGTGGTTAAGTGCACGCGCTCTGCTGCTGGCGGCCTGGGTTTGGATTCCGGGCGCCCACCAACGCACCGCTTGTCAGGCCACGCTGTGGCGGCGTCCCACATGAAGTGGAGGAAGATGGCCACGGTTGTTAGCTCAGGGCCAGTCTTCCTCAGCAAAAAGAGGAGGATTGGCATGGATGTTAGCTCAGGGCTGACCGGCCGATCTTCCTCACAAAAAAAAAAAAAAAAAAGAGAGAGAGAGAGAGCATCTCTCTTGGAGTCTCTGGAAACCAGAGGAGAGCTGCCGGGAGTTGAGCCTTCGACTCTTTCAAGATTTCTTTCTCGATTCGAAAGCTCAAAAGGAGCCCAAAGTGGCCACTGTAACTTTAAATTATCCAGGGTTACCTTGCCAGCTATTTACAGTTATCTCCCTTTTAGGGGAATTTTCCCAAGGCAGCCATAGTAAACGGGGTAATTTCTAAAGAGAGTTTGTTATGATCACCAAGAAACTCAGGCCCCAAACAACCAATTTTAAGCCATTTATCAACACAGACACAGACACAGACACAGACACAGACACAGACACAGACACAGACACAGACACAGAAAAACCAGACTCCAGCGAACTAGTTCCCAGATTTAGGGTATAAAGTCCTACAACTGTTCCCACTCCGAGTGCGTGCCCAGATGGTCCCATTGGAACCCAGATGGCCCTGCCATAAGTGGAAGGACCCCAGACAGCCCTTCCATAAACGGAAGGACCCCAGATGGAGGGGAAGAGAGTTCATGAGCGTCCTCAAGTGACTTACCCTATTCCAGTTTGAGCCTGTGGACTCACCAGATGTAGCCGTTTCTGTTTCTACCACAATCGGTGTTAGAAGGCAACTGGTGTCGGTCTGGGAAAGCAGGTGGGGCAGTTCCCAGAGACAAAGAGCACCTGGGCGGCCTCCAGGGACTTACCCAACAGGTTGCCCCTCTGAGGTCGGGTGGCCACGAGCTGGACTTATCGTCCCATCTGGGTTGCAAAATTGTTACCGCCCACCGTGGGGCCTTCTGCTCACCACAAGACAGGCCAATAGTCAAGAGGCAAGGTGGTAGGAGAAAAAGGACTTTTTTATTACAGCTTGCTAGCAAGAGGGAAGATGGCTGACTAATGTCTGAAAAAGACCATCCTAAAGGGGCACAAAATCTTACAGCAGTTATGCGGGTCAGTGGGTTATAGGGGAGGGGCTTAGGAATGTTGACCTTCTGGTGTTACAGACTGGGAGTCACCACACCAGACCGTTCAGTTCTCATTGATGATGGCTATTAGCGCAGATTCTCTCTTCAGGGGTCATCACATTCGTAAGGAACTCAAAAGAACCAAGTTATCATCTTATCGCAGCTGGGAGGGACATGCACAAGCAGAGGTGGTAACATCTACAGAGCAGGTGCTGTTCTAGGCGGTGCGGAAGGAGTGGAGCTGCACAGCTGTTCTCATGTCTCCCTACAGGTGCTGCCAGAACATTTTCAGATATGTTGCCTTCATCATGTTCCTCCTGGACCAGAAACCCCTGTATGGTGCTCTGCAGGATCTACTCCAATCTCTAGTGCGGCTCTCAGAGCCTTCCACAGCCCAAGCTCTATGACCACGAAATTCCATGCAACAGAGAATTCTAGACTGGGTCCTGGCAAATTGAAGTTTTGCTGAAAATTATAAATTGGGTAAATCTGGTACAATACTTCCTCACAGTGGATTTTTGTAACATGTCTTGAGTGTCAGGATGCTCCATTAACCAGTATTAAGGAAGGCTCCCTGGAACTGAAGATCAAGCCCCGGGAAGGCCCAGGAACTGTTTTCTTTCTCCTCTAACCTCGGTGCCCCCAAGACACTGAGCACCACGCTTACCTTTTCAAAACAGGGAAAAAATGATTTGTTGTTCTCTCTTTTGTCAGGGTAATCTTGGCATTTTATTCATCAGGTGGGCTCATTGACCAAAGTATGAACACGTCATTCAAATCTGCCAGACCTCCTATGTACACATCAATCCTGAAAGACAAAAATGACCAACTTTTCAAATGTCTCCTGCCTTAGATGTTTTACTTTAAAAATGTAAAAGAATGGGGCATCAGGAGGTGGCAAAGGAATTCACCTCCGTTGGATGCATTTTTTATAGGCCAGTCATTCAGCTACGATTTTTACTTAATTTTCACATTTCATTCTAGAACAAGCTTCCAAGGTGGATATATGTCTAAAATCTTTGCTACAGACATGACCAAATATAAGGACTGAGGGCATCGGTGACCTGCCCAGGGTCACAGGCATGAGAGACATTGGTGGAATCACTGCAAGTAACCACTGAGCCTCTAGTTATGGTTTGCCATCTCTGCTGGGTTTTGTTCTGTGCACAAACTCAGTGTGATTCACATGGCCAAAGACTTGCCACCTAAGTCACCTCCAGAGAGTCCCTGGCACAGCCCTCTGTCATGGCCCTCTCCCTCTCATCCTGTTACACCACCCAGGCCAACGTAAGGCCCAATGTTGGCAGTTCTTCCAATGGTTTCCCATGGAACATGGTTCCACAGCCCTCTCCATGCACTGTTGCCCAACACTGGCCATGTTTGCATTTCTCGAGACCCCACCTAAAATATCATCTGAAATGGTGCAATTCTTTATACAGTTCCAACCAGCACATTGCAGGTGATTTTTTTTTTCTGTTCCAAACAGGGCTTCCTGTAAGAGGTCCTTTAAAATAAAAACTTTATTGACATATAATTCACCTACCATAATGTCACTCTTTTCCAGTGTACAACTTTGTGATTTTTAGTAAAGTCACAGAATTCTGTACCATCACCACACTCTAATTCAGAATATTTTCATCCCCCCAAATGAAACACTGTGTGCTTTCACAGGCATTCTACATTCTTCCCTCCCTCCAGCCCTAGGCAACCACTAAGCTAATTTCTGCTTCTATGAACATGAATGTTCTGGATGTTTCATAAAATGAACTCATGGATATGTGCCGTTTGTGTCTGGTTTCTTTTATGTAACATAATGTGTCAAGGTTCCTCCTTGTTGTAGCACGCATCAGAACTTCATTTCTTTACATACACAAATAATATTCCATGGTATGGATGTGCCGCTGTATGTTCATCTGTTCGTCACTTGATAGATTTGTACTGTTTCCACTGTTTGAAGATTATGCACTGCACAGCTATGAGCATTTGAGTACAATTTTTAATGTGGATTTATTTTTGACTCTTCTGGGTATCTGCTTAGTAGTGGAGTTGCCAAGTCATATGGTAACTCTATGTTTAACATTTGAATAACTGCCAACAGCTCCTTACACGATTTTAATTTTAATCACGTGGTCCCATGACAACAGGGAACAGATGTCCCAGATCCGTTTGTATTGAATAAATCTGCTGCTACTGTCATGTGTCAGAATGCTTGATGTAACCCGAGCATCTTGGGTTCAACCTCACTAATCCTTGTCAAATAGCCCATCCACACAATTGTGTGATAAGTTAGGTTGTTGGTCATCATTCCGGTGATTCGGGGACATGCTCAAGACTCCCCACCTCTTTCACTTAAAAAGCCCCTCCTTTAGAGTTCAGGGGCCATGGGTTCCATGCTAGATTAGAAGAAAACTAAGTCCTCCTCTTATCACAAAACAATTGGTTAATATGTTCCTTTTCAAGGTTGGCAATTAAAATATTAAACAAAAAATTTCAGGATGTTTGGACTCTCTCTGCCAGTCAGTGGGGAATGGCTTTTGAAAAAACTTACTGAGAGGTTTTCAGGAATTGGATGCAAGGACGAAGGCAGGTGAGAAACCTCTGCCATGAGCAGCAGGGAGCTGCTGTCAGTAAGCGGCAGGCAGGTCTCTGGAATACTTTTTATACTAGGTCACAGATAGAATACAGGACACCCAATTAAATGTGAATAGTAGACAAATAATAAATAACTTTTTAGTATAAGTATGTCCTAAACTTTGTATAGAACATACTTATAGTAAAAAATTATTTATTGTTTATCTGAAATTCACATTTCACTGAGTGTCCTGTATTTATCTGCTAAACCTGGCAACCCTATGTGTATACTCTTGTCTCTGCCACATTCAGATCAGCCTTCCTAGCCTCTGGGCCTTTGCACATGCTCTTTGCTCTGAAGAGAATACTCTACCTTAAGCTACGATTGTATTTCCCCTAATATATCTTTTCTCACATTATTTTGACACTATATGTTTAATATCAGTTTCCCCATAGACTGTGAGCTCCTGGGAGTAGGGCCTTCATCTTGCTTTCAGTCAACTCCCCAAAGTCTGGCACAATCCCTGCACATATTAGGAGCACAATAAATAATATAGTGTTTTAGATGGGAAATTTCTAGCAAAAGCAAAAGTAAGGAGACTAGTATTACAAACCCCAGTGTACCCATCTCCCTGCTTCAGCAACTGCCAATAATCTTTTTTCATCTGTACACAAGATCCACCTGTAGTGGGTGGTCTGGTGCCCTCCAAAGAGATAAGTCCATGCCCAAATACTTTCAAGCTGTGAATGTGACCTTACTTGGGAAAAGGGTCTTTGCAGATGTTACTAAGTTAAGGAGCGTGAGATGAGATCATTCTCGATTATCCCGGTGGACCCTAAATCCAAGAACACGTATCCTTACAACGGAAGAGAAGACCAAGACACACAGAGGGTGAGGGGAGATGAAGACCGAGTCAGAGGTTGAAGTAACGTGGCCATGAGCCAAGGCAAGCAAAGAATGCAAAAAGCCACCAGAAGCTGGAAGAGGCAGGAAGGATTGTCCCCTAGAGCCCCTGGAGGAAGGCAGCTCAGCTGACACCTTGATTTGGGACTTTCAGCTTCCACTAGTGTGGGAGAACATGTTCTGTTGTTTTAAGCCACCCAGTTTGTAGTAATTTGATACAGCAATCACAAGAAACTAATATATGCTCCCACCTACTGCCCCCACTACCACGGTTATTTTGAAGCAAATCCTAGTGCCAGCCCTGTGGCTTAGCGGTTAAGTGCGCGCGCTCTGCTACTGGCGGCCCGGGTTCAGATCCTGGGCGCGCACTGATGCACCACTTCTCTGGCCATACTGAGGCGGCATCCCACATACAGCAACTAGAAGGATGTGCAACTATGACATACAACTATCTACTGGGGTTTTGGGGGAAAACAAAATAAGGAGGAGGATTGGCAATAGATGTGAGCTCAGAGCCGGTCTTCCTCAGCAAAAAGAGGAGGATTTGCATGGGTGGTAGCTCAGAGCTGATCTTCCTCACAAAAATAAATAAATAAATAAAACTGTTTAAAAAAAAATGTTGAAGCAAATCCTAGACAGAATATCAGTTCATCTGTCAAAAATTTACTACGTTAATCTCTCAAAAGTAAGGACTCTTTTTCTAAACATAATCTGACTGTTCTTGTATCAAACTAAAGTTTTATAATTCCCTCATTGCAGTAAGTATTCAACATTCTAATTTTCCCAAACATCTCATGAAGCATTCTTTACAGTTGGTTTATTTACATCAGGCTCCAAGCAAGCCCCACACACTGCATTTGAGTGATGGGAATAACATATTCTGAAGACATGGGTGAGGGAATACCAATGTCAGGCAGGTGGGAGTGTGGGGGGAATTGTGAGGAATTCCCAAAGCCCAGACTAGAGCCCTTAGATCACCCAGGTGTGCGGGGATTTGTGTACTGTGTTATTACCGTTGGTGAGGGAGCCCTGGGGACACTGCAGGGCCATGTCCCCACACCAGGAGTGGGGGAGGCACAGTGGCTTCAGGTTTCTGAGATGCTCACGGGGCTCTGTGGGAGGCCAGAGCAGAGCCTAGCTCTCCCTGGGGAGCACCAAGGGGAGGAGTGGAGTGTCCGGGGGGAAGGAGCTGCCAGGCAAGGCTAGCAACTGTGCCCAGGCAGGAAGGCCAGGGACCTGCCTTGCCCAGGAGTGTGATGGGCTGGAGGTGGGTGTGAGGAGGGATGTGAGGAGGCCTCCCTGCAGGTACAGGAGTCACTGAAGGAGATCAAGAAGGTGGAGAGACTCAGATTAGCACAATAGGACAACCGCTCTGGTTTAGGCATGGAGCAGACTAGAGTGAAGTGAGGCCGCAGTCAGGGAGCCCTGTGTCTGTGTGCCCCCCGCCCCACCCCCCACTGTGGGGACCCTCACACTAAGGGGAGGAGAACTCCATGTGCCAAAGCCCACCTTTTCTGGGAGAGTATTCCTCATTGGCCCTGGTGTGGCTAAAACTAGAAACCACTCCTCATCCGGTCACTCTGGCCCAGAACAATGATTTTATATATATTCATTTATACTTAATTCATACATATAGTCTGTATCTTGGAAGCCCAGGTCTGAGGGACACTGAGTGACCTGAGAGGAGGGCACATGCCCAGGCCCCACAGAGCACTAAGCAACAGAGTGATGATGTGCCAGGGTGCTCGGGGACTGGAAGGGACAGAGGGTCCCCTGAGAGCAGAGCTCGGCTCTGTTTTGTTCTTCACTCCTTCCTCACTGCGTAGAAAATTAAAGAGTCCATAGGGGACATAATCGGTGTTCATAAATATATCACAAAAAACATTTTTATTATCAGAAGGAAAATGCCTCTCAAAGAAAAAAGAAAATTTCTTTAGCCATTAATGAGAGAGGTGGGTATTTTCCCGTGAATACCTGAGAGTGTCCGGTATGAATTTCTACACTTGACTCTTTGATTGCTCTGTGACATATGTTATATGACAATGTCAGGAAAAATTCAAGGAGACTGCATGATCTATGTTTCCCTTTTGTATTTAATTTTTCATTCCAAGCAAGAGACAGTATAGAAGGAGATTGAAAATCTGATTTCATATTTGATCCTAATGAAAAAAATAAATTGTAACTAAAACTGCTCATAGGAGTGCTATTATTTAATTACCACTAAAACCTTGGAATAGTATGTTAGTCTCACATAGCCAGGATCTACATTTAGGTCAAGTACTTCATTTTTGAAAGATTTCAGAAGGTGGTCCAGCATGTGCTGGGGGCCATGCTTGCTTTATTAAAACTTGAAAATCTTTCTTGCTTTTTCTATAAGTTTCTCATCCACTGGAGGCTTCCTCTGGCTGCCAGGTTGCAGAAACTTCTTCACGGTAGGGACGTTGCTGATTCTGGTTTTCAGGGCCTGCAATGCACAGGAGCACAGCCTCAGAGAGGAGCCAAAGACCAACCCTGTCATTAGCACAAGCCCGGGAATCGGAAACCCTCCTAGACGAGGACCCACTGAGTCTCCTCCATCAGCACCAGTGTGAGGCTAGGGAACAGACACCCAGTGAGACACGAGAAATAAGAGGAAGAAAATCTGGCTCAATAGCACTTTCTTCCCTCTCTTCTTCCCTACACACTCATCCTGTGGATTCATGGCTCTCCTGCAATACAAGGAAAAGGATGTTTCTGTCAGATATCAGCACAAAGTCTCCAATCAGGAAAAGCAAAGATATAGGAAAGTGGGCAGGTATTGGAGACAGAAAATATAAAAGAGAAACCACGAGGCCAGTCAAAGCCAATTTACCCACGGAGAGAGAGAGACAGGGACAGAGAAAGACTGTGCAGAGAGAAACACAACGTCTGAAAGTAGGAGCAGGAGCTGAGGGGAGGAGACCTGCTCACAGACTCAGGTGTGAAAAGAGAAGGACACACCTGGGTCAAGGGAATCCCAGAGAAAAGAGGACAGAAACCGTCATGGAGCAGGGGCCTGGGAGAGAGAGGCTGACCCTGGGTCGCTCTCCTTGTAAAAGACAAATTCTTCCTCTTGGGGCAGCATCCACTCAGATCTCCTCGGCATAAGATTCTTTTCATGCCTCAGGCCCGGACCCAGGATCCAATTTTGGAGACCTGAGGGCAGCAAAGGCCTGGACAATAATGGGGACCAAGGAACCAAATATTAGATTCCAAGATGGGAGATGAGGGCTGTGAAAGAGATCACCTTCAGCAGAGGGAAGTTGGCCAGAAGGCTGGGGTCAAGCTCTTCGACAGAGTAGAGAAGTTCAATCAGCTGAATGTCAGCCCTGCTCAGCGTGTTGCCAACCAGGTAGTCTTGTCCGTGGCTCTTCAACACCTGGAGAATTTGAGGGATCAGGTCATGGACACAGGCACAGTCAGGCTGGGCCCCCTGCTCCTCCCAGGTGTCTCCAGCCCCACTCTCCCCACTCTGCTGCCCGCCCGGGGCGGATGTGGAGCCTCAGACCTTCTCCACCGGCCCTGACTCAGTGAGACGGAGGGAGGAGTGGGCTCTGCTGTTCTTCCCTCGCTCCTCAGCTGAAGCCCAGGCCACCATGTCCTTCGCCCCTTCCAACGTCACTGGGCTCCTGCTGCACCTTCCTCTGGGCCAAGGGGTTAGCACCCGCTGTGCCATGTTTCTGTTTGCCACACGCCCTACTGTCTCAGGAACCATGAGATTTCAGGATGTGGCTCTTCATGCTGCTCTCTCTCCTCTCTCACTTGGGCAAAGACTCCATCTTCACGACAGCCTTCTTCAGTCCCCAGCTGACTATTTCAGAGTCTACTTTTCTCCTCTCCTCTGCTCTCCTCATTTCCTGTCTATCTCTCTGGGACCTGAAATAAACCTGGGTCACCTTGAACTCACCGTCTTCCTTACAACATTCCCTCTGCTTCTACTCCACTTGTATCTGTCAATAACATTGGTGGAATATGTTCTAATTTGCAGCCTGAAGTGTCTAGGTGTGACTGCAATGATGTCTACAACATGCTTTAAAATGTGTCAAAAAATAATATGTTTGACTGGAAGGGAGAGGAATGGACATATATGATTAAGCAAGCATCGTAATAAAATGTTAATTTTTGAATCTGTGTGGTGGGCATATATTTCATGGTACACATCTTTCAACTTTTGTGCATATGTTAATTTTTTAATACTAATATAATTGCAGACTATGTTTATTAAAAATGTTGCAGCAATATGGAAATCACAGAGAAAAAACACACATGGCTCCACCAACTAAAGATCATAAGATTATGACAAATACCCTTTCAGACTATGTATGCATATAGAAGTTGGATCAAAATAAAGACTATAACAAAGCATCAAATGCCATTTTGTGATATGCCTCTTTCATTTATGTTATCACAAGGCTCTTTGATTTCCGAGTGTAGATGTCCTCAAACTGCAGTGACTGAAGAGCTTGTCACCATGTGAATGTGCCTAAACCCTCAGCACCACGAGCACCAGGAGAGTGGAGGTTCTGATTAGTATAAGTGCTTTGCTCCTTCAATAGGATCTGAAACACTAGAAATGAATTAACATTTGTTGAATGGATGAAAGAATGATTTAATGCCTTACAAAGACAAGGATTCTATTTGTATGTGAGGCTGCTGTATCTCTTACAACCATTTTTTGCTTCATGATTTTTATTTAGCAAGATTTCAGGTACTTTTGATCTTGAAATATTCTCCTTTACCTTCAAAGAGAAACCTTAACTAAGGTAGGTACTATGTATATTGATGGAACTTTATTTCCTTAGTTTGCATGACTTTCCTTAAAAATCTAAGAGCCATGTTTCACAAATTTGTAGATTACTTTCCCTTAACATCTCTACATCTATCGCTTCCTCTCCATCCACTGCCCCATCTCTGTTAGACACATCACACTCATTCTCTGAAACATTACCACATTCTCCTGATGGGCAGCTGGTCTCATGTCTCCCTACACATGGTACCAGAATATTTTTTGATGTATGGCTTGCATCATATTCCTCCAGGAGCAAAAGCCCCTGTATGGTGCTCTGCAGGATCTGCTCCAATCTCTAGGGAGGCTCTCAGAGCCTTTTACAGCCCAGGCTCTATGACCATGAAATTCCACTGAATAGAGAATTCTAGATTTCATCCAAGTAAGTTGAAATTTTGCTGAAAAATTACAACTTGGTAAACCTGATACAATTGTCTCTTACAGTGGATTTTTATAAAATGCCTCGAGAGTCAGGTGCTCCATTAACTAGTATTCAGGAAGGCTCCCTGGAAGTGAGGGTCAATGCCCCAGGAATGCCCAGACACTCTTTCTCTTTCTCCTCTAACCTCAGTGACCCCAAAACACTGAAAAGCCCACTTACTTTTTCAAATGCAGGGAGATAACGATTTACTGTTCTGTCTTTGATCAGGGTGATCTTAGCATCTTTTTGATCAGGTGGGCTTATGGGCAGAAGCAGGATCATTTCATTCAAATCTGCTATACCTTCTGTGTACATATCAATCCTGAAAGACAAAAATGACCAAAGTGTCAAATGTCTCCTGCCTTAGATGTTATAGTCTAAAAGTGAAAAGAATGAGGCACCAGGGTGTGGCAAAGGAATTCACCTCCATTGGGTGCATTTTTCTACACCACTCATTCACCTATAGTTTTACTTAATTTTCACATTTCATTCCAGAGCAAGCTCTCAAGCTAGATAAGTCTCTAAAATTTTTGCTGCACACATGACCAAATATAAGGACTGAGAGCATAGGTGACCTGCCCAGGGTCACAGGCATGAGAGACACTGGTGGAATCACAGCAAGTAACCACTGAAACTTTAGCTAGGGTTTGCCATCTCTGCTGGAGTTTGGTCTGTGCACAAACTCAGTGTGATTCACACGGCCAAAGACCCGCCACCTAAGTAACCTCCAGAGAGAGTCCCTGGCACAGCCCTCTCAGTCACGGCCCTCTCCCTCTCATCCTGTTAACCACCCAGGCCCACATAACACCCAATGTTCATCAGGGTTTGAAGAACTCTGTGACTGTGCCCTATACATGGCCATATCCTCCTCTAATCCCACTTGCTTGAGTCCACTGCAGGTTTCCTGTCCCTAATCCTCCAAAGTCTCTGCTGTAATGGACCTCAGTCTATACCACCAAGGTCATGATCCCCCTGCCGTGGTCCTGCTCCCTCAGGGACGGACCTACATTGTTCCTATTAACTGTTGATGAAAGAGCAGGAAAAATACCGTACAGGGCTCTCTCCTTTATGTCTTTCCCATAGAGGTTGTATTTGGCAGCGATGTAGTTGAGAATGGCTCTGCTCTGCACCAGATTCATCCCATCAATTTCGACCATTGGCACTTGCTGGAACATCAGACTCCCGTCTTTGGAAAGAAGAAAAGAAAAAAGAGAGTGAAATCTTTTATGGATGACACTTTCAGGATGAAAAACGGTTTGCTGAAATGACTGAAGATAAAAAATGAAAAAAAAATTATAACCTGGGAACATTTCACAGGGTATAGAATTTGTTTTTAGCTTCCTGTAATCCTTTTTCTTTACAATGTGCCTTTACTTTTTAGCATATTATTTCACTTATCATTTTATTTCCCATCCCGATACATGGGAGGTCCCTGTGCTTTTTGCATTTGATTTCTCTTCAGGGATATTTTAGGAAGAAGTTGGGAGAGGCTGCAATACGGTCACCAGTCAGTTGCCATTTCAGTTGGAAAGTTCCCAAGATAAGTCTGTGGGTTCCTGCCATTAAGGCCAGTACTAAGAGGGATTTCTCCAGAGGGTGTTTTGTACAGTCCTCAAACCCACCCATTGGAGAGTGTGTGCAGGTGGCCCTGTGGTCCCCACCCCACTGCTCTTGGCCCTCAGGATTTTGCTCCCTCCTCACAGGCTCCCCTCGCCTTCCAACTAACTCAACGCCATCTTGCTGAGTCTCTAATACGCTAGGACATCACATTGTCAACCCGTCAGAGAAGAGAACTCAAGGCAATTGCAGGGCCTGTTTCTCCTCTTTGACTCTAACACATGTGTTTGCTGTCCTTGCAGGGAGGGCTGTGGGATCCTGAGCTGCTAGAGCTCAGTCACTGGGCAGAAAAGCAGGAGAAGCAAAGAGAGGGATCCACAGGGCCTGGGGGATGGTCCTGGAGCAAACACTCACAGAGTTCCAGCCCTTCCTGCCCTGAGCGAGTTACCAAAGCTGCTCAAGGAGCCCCAGCCCTGACATTTGCACCACTTCCCTCCCTCTCCCTGGCCCCCAGCTCCCAGGGTACACACACATAGGCATTGCCCGGGGTTAAACCCCAACACATGACTTCTACTAGATACTCTCATCAGAGGCATTTAGATACTAGGTCTTACCATTTCGTAACTTTTCCAAGTCGTCTGAAGTGTCTACAAATTTCTCTTCAAACTGGAAAGCAGAAACAGTCAGTGAGTTCTTGTTCTTTCATTCCACAGCATTATAGAAATTTTACACTTGAATGGCCCCTGTCTGGTGCATGATGAGGAGAAGGGAGATTTGTGAGCTTGGCAGGGTACGCAGAGGAGTGTGATCAGGGCCACTGGGAATTGAGATGAGAGGCGTCAGGAAAGAGCACGGGTTACAGCAGTGACAGCTCACTCTTGCAGTTTCAATTCACCTCCACCCTCTTTCCAGCTCTGTGGATGGTTAGGTGGTGACTGGGGAGGGGATGTCACAGCGGGAAGGGACCGGGAAGATCTTCCTGTTGTGGAGTTTGAATATCTCAGGAAAGCCTGTCTCTCCACGTGAGATCAGGACAGTTCATTGAGTGTCCCCCGGCATGCGGTATGCCAGGGGGCAGTGACCCTCTAAGATGCTGCCACCAGGGGCCTCTGCTGTCATTGACACCACCCCATCCCACAAGGCCCCACTCAGGGTAAAATGAGTCCTGGTTGCTGCACAGCTTTACTCTTTCAACTCAGAATTTGCTCTCCTAGAAAACAGTGGGCACATCAGGTTAGAATTCCCCACTAAGTTCTCTAACTAGTGTTTTTTCTTATCTAAGTTTTATATGATTTCTGATATGACTGCCTGAGTTTGAATATCATTTCTTACAAGTAGTGATCTCTTAAATTGGGCACATGTCTCAATCTCTCTGTGTCTCAGTATCCTCATCTATAAAATGCGTAGAGTTGTGGTACCAACCTATAGGTTGGTGTAAAGAGATTAAATCCGTAAGGTGTGCAAAGGATTTTAAACAGTACCAGGTATACACTAAGTGCTCAATAAACATAAGTTGCCATGATTTTTGAAGTTGGTTGCTGTTTCACCATGCCATACTTGTTTTTTTTGAATTTAAAGCAGTCTGACATTGGTGAACATATACTCTACCCTTGACCTACATTCAGGATTTATACCTTGATGTATATTATCCCTTCTACTTAGGCAAGTCTCTGTGGTTGGAGTGACAGCCAATAGCAAGGCTGTCTCAGTCGGACCAGAAGCTTTGAATGGTTGTGGGATTTTAAACTGTAAATATGAAAAGCAGTAATTATATAATCACACAGTTTACTTAATTAGCAGAATCTATAAACCAAATGTCAAGAGACAGATGTCAAGAAAACGGTTTTCAGTGTTGATAGGATTTGGTTCCAATCTTGACTCTGCCTCGTAATAGCTGTGTGATCTGTACACAGTCACTTCACATCTCCAGGACTTAGTTTCCTTATCTATAAAACGTGGGTAGAATATCAGGTGTTTTAAAATGCATGTTACAGGACCCGGCCCACATAAACCAAGTAATAACTAGTAGTGGTGTTTGCAGTGGCTATTACGGTTTAAAGGGGTTCTTGATGGTGAAAAATGTGGGAATTTGGGGGTTTATAGCTCACCCAGTTAACAGTGTATTGTGGGTCTACACGACTCCACAGGGTCAGACTATACAGACAGTGAGGTGTGGGTGCAGCAATTCATAACCCAGTTCAAGACAAACATAAGGGATGGTGGTGGTCTTCACAGCAGGGTGGCCGAGGTGTGGTGGGGGTGGCTAGTGAGATGCTGTTTGTGAGGCTAGTGGAGACGGATGGGATGGTGAGGGTCAGCCTTTGGTCACAGAGAACCCAGAAGCCCTGACCAAGAGCCTCTAGTATGTCCTTGCTCCACCACCCTCTTCAGTCAAGCCGGGATGGAGAAGAGGAAGCCTGGATGCTCTCAGCATCTCCCCCTTCTTCCCCCTCCTGGGCTGAGCTCATCCTGCCCCGGGGCTCTGAACACATCCCTGAACCCAAAGCTGACACTGGACACAGTGAAAACAGGCTATTGATTCATAGAGAGAAAACGACCTGGAATGGCACTGTTTGGATGATTTGTGTCCTTGTTTCTTCATGAAATTGAGAGATGACCAGGCTAAAGCCCCATGCACCCATGGAGCAATCCAGAGTGTAATCCCAAGGCTTCAGTAAACATGGTGTTATGGGGCTGAAGAGAGCACACCAGAAGTTCCTGTCACAGGACACCGCCTCACCTGGAACCCTGCTTTTCTGCTCCCACCTGAGGGGCAAGATGTCGAGACCTCCCCCCCCCTCCCCCGGGGAAAACCCTCCCAGAGTTGCTGGTCCCTCTGATGTGGACTGAGAAGTGTTTTTCTCTGTGACACCTCTAGAGGGCAGCACTCATCAGAGTCCCAGGGAAACCTACCGTTTTTCCACTGTGACTATGGCATTTTGACACTGTAAATGCTTGGGTGTCCTCCTAGGTTCTCCCTCTCTGCTTCTAATCACCTCCTTACCGTGTGCAACCTGACTGGAATGTAAGCTGCCTGAGGACAGGGCCTGTGTCTGTCTTGTTCATCCGTGTGTCCCCAGGGCCTGGTAGAGAACCTGGCACTTAAAGGTTCTCAACAAAATCACTGCTGAGTGAATGTATTACATCTTCACAGGCAGTTTGCTACAATCCGTTCCTCCCCACATTTGTGGTTATGTCTTAAGTTTATATTATAACATTATATATTTTATCCGTTTATTATGTACATTTCTAGCATGTACAATTAAAATAAAAGAACAAAGATCCTCCTTGCACCCTTCACCCAACAGCAATAATTAACAACTCGAGCCAATCTCCCGTCATCTATATGCCCACCACACTCCCTCTCTTGTAATAATTTGAAGCAAATCCCAGATATCTTGTATTTCATCTTTATATAGTTCAATGTGCAACTCTAAAAAATAAGAACTATTTTAAAAATAACATCAGTACATTATCACACCTAAAACGATAACAATAATTTTTTAACATTATCTAATATACAACATGTGCATATTTCTAATTGTTACAAAAAGGTGATAAATGATATTTTACGTTTGTTACATCAAAATTGCAATAAGGCCAACACACTGTGACTAGTTTCTTGAATTTATTTTAATTGTTTATGCTCTTTGATGACAAATGTTAATAATAATATATTAGGTCAAATCTGTTCATCTCTCAATAACTGAATTTTTTGTTTAATGCAAAAACTCTTGACAGGTCATTTAGTAAGAACAGTCTCCTACCTTATGTGAGAAAGGACTTTGATAGTCAATTTTAGATCCAACTTAAGATGACAGAACTCATAACCCACCTCTACCCCGGCTGCAGCCAGGAGCCACCGGATGGACTCCATTCTGCCTCGTCCATCGAAGTAGTGAAGCTTGGGCTTCCCCGCCATGATGCTGTCTCCTGGTTTCTCTAAACCTGAATGAATGCATGAATGCACAAATGAATGAACAAATAAAGAAAACCACAGAAGCAAAAATGTACTTTACCATACATGGTTGAACAGCACCAACAATGAGGAAGAAGGATCGGCCTCCTTCATGGCAGTGTCATCAGAAGAGTCCCTGGAATATCTTCCTCGGCTCAAATTCTCACCCTCAGGAGCCAAGCCCAAGAAATGGCACCAAACAATTCTCCAGTCTCCACTGGGTGAAGTCTGGTGGTCTTGACAGTCTAGTAGGTGAGAGTCCGTGATAAGGATGTGAGCATGGGAATTAGGGGGAGGGGAAGGATTAGAGAACTAATATTTATTGAAAACCTCCTCCTAACCATCCTGACTGAATGTTAAACCCTTGGATACATTATATCTTTAATCTTCATAACAGCCCCATGAAATAGTTGAGATTGTATCAATTTTTCAGTTGAGACCAAGGCTCAGAGGTTAGTTAAACAACACGTCCACGGTCAGGCTCCAGGGAGTGGTGGACATGGAAATCCACCCCCAGGATAGAGGGAGGGCAGGGCTGGACCCCACACAGATGCAGGCCCTGGGAGCCTGTGAGGGGCCTTGAAACCAGAGGCCTTCGCTGACAGCGAGGGGGAAGAGGGAGCAGAGTTAACGCTGCATTTGTTCAAAGGCTGAAATTTAGGGCTCAGACTGACTTAAATGAGGCTCAAAAGTTCCTAATTCTTCCCACAGACACAGGATGCTGATTCCTTCCTGATTTTGGAATTCTGCATTCCACTTCTACTTGGTGCATTTTACAATCTAGAAAGAGGGATGTTACTGCATCAACTTTACAGTATATCGAGTGGAACTAACATTTGTTCGATGTCTGTCATACGATGGGGGAGCTAACTAATTTACCTTCATTTAATCCTACAAAAATCACCTGAGGTGGGTCTGTTATCACTCTCCCTTACAGCTGGGGATACTGAGGTTTATACAGTAACTTGCCCAATGTAGGTGGTGGATCTGGGGTTCAACCCCACTTCTATTTGAAGCCAAAGTCTAGGACTCATTTTCTGTATTATTGTTTTTCAAAATATGCATGACAATCCCTCAGTGGATTGTGAAATCCACCAATTTTTAAAATGAAATAGAAGACAGTAGAAACTCTCTGAGTGCCCTCTATGGAGACGAGGTTAGGATCATCTCAGGAGTTTCAGCTTCGGTCATGTGTGTTGCACGTGTGGATGTGTGCACACTCATTTGGTCAACTCATGGTGAGAGAGACATTGGTTGTGTCCAATCAGCAAAATTTGAAAGCCCCTGTTCTACCCCAGGCTGCGTGGGTGGTCGACATAGAGGGAACCAGAGGATGAAACTCAACGGCTCCCACAGTGGACATGGTTAGTTCTCTCACGGGTGTGAATGGAAGCACACGGGACTCATTACAAGCGGGAGTCGCAAAGCCAGGACTGAGGGAGGAACAGTTGCATTTTCCATCCAAATCCCAGGCTCTGGGGCCGGCCCCGTGGCTTGGTGGTTAAGTGCGTGCGCTCCACTGCTGGCGGCCCGGGTTCGGATCCCGGGCTCGCACCGACACACCGCTTCTCCAACCACGATGAGGCCGCGTCCCACATACAGCAGCTAGAAGGATGTGCAGCTGTGACACACAACTATCTACTGGACCTTTGGGGGGAAAAAATAAATAAATAAAATCTTTAAAAAAAAAAAAAACAAATCCCAGGCTCTGTTTAGAAAACATTAAGATTCTACCTGCCAAATTTCATTGCCTTGGAGTTTGGGACGAAAATTTACTTCTCTTTACCCAGTGGATATAACTCTGAAAAAGTGTCTGTGATTTGAATTTCAGATATCAAAATGTTTTCTTTCTTTTTTCTAGTTTTTTCTTTTCTTTTTTTATTTTTATTATTGAGGTAGCACTGGTTTAGAACATTGTATAAATTTCAGGTGTACATCATTATACTTCTATTTCTGCGTAGATTAAAATGTGTTCAATATCCACATTTTTAATGGGGAACTCAATAGTCTAATGTTTAGAAAGTAAAAATCCTTTGGAAACATGCTTAATCAACCATCTGCTGTGTAGTTGGCGATATTGGAGTCTGTGTTTTCTCATCACGGGAGGTGGAGGTGCTGGGATTGAGCAGAATGGAGAGGAGACTAAAGCCGGCACTGAGGCGGGAAGTGTGTGCTGTGGACTAGAGTTCACAGAGCCAAGTGACTCACACCTCACACTCAGCTCCTTTCCCTTACACTGAGGATCCTGTTACAAAGGGAAAGGAACTCTTATGTTCGATAATACTTTATCATAGCTCTCTTCCTCATAAACAACTTTCCTCACCTCCCCACTAGGAGGTTTCCAAAGGCCTGGTCCAGACTGGGGCCAAAGTTATCCTAAACGTTTGCCTGGTCAGCAGAAAATGAGAACTAGAGAGATTCGATGAATTGCCAAAGGGCACACACGTGTGTTCCTGATTCACACTCAATATCCAGCAAGTGTGTCTGCCCTCGACCACAACCCCGGGAAATAGCTTCTCGTATCCTGTTCTAAAGAGGAGGAAACTGAAGGTCAAAGACGCGCAGCAGCTTTCCTAGGCTCACACGCTGTGTCCTCTGATTTCAGGGCCACGTCATTTCAGGTTTCACCCCACCATGGAACACTCAGGCGCTCTCTGTGCTTCTCCCTGAGACTCTCGTTTATTCTTCCCATTCAGAATCCATTAGCCAGCTAACGGTTGAAGGGGAGGAAGAGAAGGAAACAAGGAATTCCTAAGCCCCTTTCTGGTAGCTGATTTTTAGGGGCTTGAAAAGAAACATTGATAAAAGCATCTCATGCTTTACTTTGACATCCTAACAATTTACTGTGAGTAAATTGAGCACTAGTGTAACTACACTTTACCTTAATAGGGGAGTAGGCTTATATTCCTCAAAAGGTCTCTATCCATGATAATCCCAGGAGTAAACTAAAGGAGTGAGGTCTGGGGGTCCTAATCACAGCGGGCCTCAGCAGAGAGGAGACTTGGAGCCCAATCCCAGCTCCTTTCCTCATGAGGATCAAAACCATGCGCAGGTGGATGCATCTCTGCACTGCAATTTTCCCTTCTGAAAACAGAGTTATCTCTACTTTTGAGGGCTGTTGAGAAAGTCAAATGAGATAATGTGCATAAAATTCATCCTAGGGATCAGCAAATGCAAGCTCCCACCTGATCTCAGATCCTGGGAGACGAATGAGTTGAACACACTGGGTAGCACGTGCCTTCTTTCTTCTGTCTGTCTATCTGTCTTTCTCTCTGTCTATCTGTCTACCTATCTGTCTATCTATCTATCTATCTACGTATCTGTCTATCTATCTCTTGGCAGATAGAGTTCCAGCAGGAATAAGGTTAGACATAGTATGTGGGGCAGAACCTGTGGTGTACTGCTTAAGTTGACATGTTCCGCTTGGGCAGCCCAGGTTCACAGGTCAGATCCCAGGTGGGGCCTGACACCGTTCATCATCCATGTTGTGGGAGTGACCCATATATAAAGGGGAGGAAGATTGGTACAGGTGTTAGCTCAGGGTTAATCTTCCTCAGCAAAAAAAATAATAATAACAATAAAAAGATTAGACAAAGCATGTATATATGTGTATATCCAGAGTTTTTTCAAAAATCGTATAAAGGCTCATTTTATTTGGCTCCTGTGGAAAGATTAGTGACGTTCACTGATTACCTAACCTGGATTGTAGGATGTCTTTGGTGAGGAGCTGCCAGGCTGAGGAAGCTGAGGGCGCTGCTCCGCGGCCCAGGGCACTCCTGCCTCCCAGGCAGCACCCAGTTCCCAAGCTCCGTGCCTCTCTACCCCACGTGGCTGCCTTCCTCCCCTTCAAATGAGGACCCTGCCTCAGCCCTGACAAACCTTGCTCTTGGTAGCATCCTGCCTAGTGCTTTTCCTCATTGCCATTTCAATATCTTCTCCCACAGGTACTGTACTTTTTCCCGTGAATTCTATTATATTCAGACAGCTCCAGGATTGTCACATGATCTCCCTGAGCCTCTCCGTCTCTCCTGTATGAGACCTTTCCTTTTTTCTCCCAATGTTAGTACACGGAGCATGGTTGACTGTTACATTCTGATTGAATGACTTGCCCGTTCTAGCTTGGTGAGTTCCTGTGCTTTGTAAAATCTCCTTCTGTGCTCCTGTGATTCTCTAGTTTTCCCATTGAGACTTCCTGAGTTGGGGAGTTTGAGAAGTCATGTCACCCAGGGACTCTTAACAGGGGGTGATATTGCCCCTCCCACCCTGGAGGACACTTGGCAATCTCTGGAGACATTTTTGGCTGTCAAAACTGGGAGGGAGGGTGCTACATCCAGTGGGCAGCTAGCAGAGATGCCTCTGACATGGAGTGGGGCGATGCCTCATTGTGCATCTGACTCCTTCTTATCCACCCTCAGTCATTCTGCATTTCATCCACCCTCCATTTTTCATCCACCGTGCTGTGCTAACAGACACATTGATTGCATATTTATTTGGAAATACCTTATATTTGATTACAGTTGGCTATTTTATCTGTGTCATCTTCCTAAGATAATTTTTTTGAAAACTACATTTTTTAAACATGGAATAATTCTTCTCTATCCTTTTGCACCTCTCATTTGACCCTGCAGCTGCCACTAGCACTAGGATGAACTTGACCCCCACACTGTGTTCTTTCTACAAGTACAGAGTAAAATGAGAGAAAAACTGTGAGTTGAGTATTGATGAAATGATGATTTCCTGTAAACATATGAACAAACTATCACTGTAGATATTTTAAAGGTGGAAAGTTTGTAAATTTGAGGAAATATATATGTTAACTCTTGTAGGAGAGGAAGACTACCTTCTACCCATTCTGGGTCCTTGCTGGCTGGGCTACAAATTAAATTGACATGAGACTGAATAGCAGGAGAAAATCAAACAAAGCTTTATAACGTGTATACATGGAAGAGACCAGGGAAACTGAATAACTTGACAAAAGGGTGGAGGTTCTCCTCTTAAATACTATCTTCAGCATAAGACAAAGGAGAATGTTGGGGGTACGGGGGAGTCAGTTATGGGAGATTACCAGAAAACCTCAGTAAACAAGTGGAAGGTTATTATGCAGATTTAAGGCCTGGCCTTCCACACTGATAAATTTCTGGAGATGAAGTCATCCCTCCCCTTCCCAGTACACAGAGGGAGATACCTTTACAAATGGAGACTTCCCTTACAAATGTAAATGTTTGGTAAACAGAACTTTGATAAGAATGGGCTTAGCAAGGGCCCTCCCAGTCCAGCCAAACCCAGAGTTATCTATGGTGATGGCCTGTCCTGGGGAGAGGTATTCTACCTTAAATCCTTTTAGGCGGTTAGTGCGGGGATGGGGGGGAGGTGGTCAAAGTTTCTTTCAGAGTCTTCTGAGCCTTTACTGCCTTCAGCTTGTAATAATCCTCAAACCACAGTGGCATATCTTGGGGCGGCCCGCCCTGAACCCCATCACACTCTTCTCAAGTACATTCCTTAAAACTAACTGAATGTACATTTCTCTAATAAATAATTTTAACTAAAAGACAAAGGACAATGGACAGGACAGCCCCAAAACAAGGCGTTGCCTGGCCACAGTGTCCATAGGGCCAGACTAGGAAACCTCCATCCATTGTCTGGTTGCCCTGAGTTGGCTGAACCCCAGAGAGAGAAGGAGACGTGCCCGTAAGCTAATCCAGCAAAGGCGGAACTAGAATCGAGTTCTGCTGACCTTCAAACTAATTTATTCCTATTACAATCAGTCTTAATATTGAATTTTCATAGCAGACATAGTATTACAGTATCACAGCTCACAACTGCTGTGTGCCAACCACTTCTACAGAGAGAGTAAGTAACCTGGGCACAAACTCCCACACTCTCTCTTGCACTGGGCAGATTCTCAGATTGTCTAAATGATATCATTCTTATTTCTCCTACTATCATTAATTTTTATCATATCTAAATTCTCGTGCCCTAGTTTGCTAAATTCTTCATTTTCACATTTCTGTGAAGATGTTTCCAACAGCAATTGAATAAACAACTCTTTTTTTTTTTTTTTGTGAGAAAGATCAGCCCTGAGCTAACATCCATGCCAACCCTCCTCTTTTTGCTGAGGAAGACCAGCCCTGAGCAAACAGCTATTGCCAGTCCTCCCCTTTTTTTTCCCTTTTTCTCCCCAAACCCCCAGTAGATAGTTGTATGTCATAGCTGCACATCCTTCTAGTTGCTGTATGTGGGATGCCGCCTCAGCACAGCTGGACAAGTGGTGCATCGGTGCACACTTGGGATCTGAACCCGGGACACCAGTAGCGGAGTGTGCACTATCAACAGCTAAGCCACGGGGCCAGCCCAAACAACTCTTGAACTGACCCCTAAGCGCACCAAGAAGGCACAATGTGAGTCTAAAACAGACGTTTCTTGTGCTAAGGACACATTCTAAAGTATTTTTCTGATGATCTAGAGGGGAGGATGTGAGGCAATGTATGAAGATTTATAAAATAAGTACTTACCTTATTGAAGTCTGTCTCTCACGTGGCTCAGCAACTCGATGGCAACGCCTCAGGTGTTTATAAGCTATTTTTATAATGGAGTAACTCCTCCCCCTACACGGGTAGAGATCAGTTAAGGGCAAGCCACTCCTACAGAGTTCAGGGTCCAAGGGTACCATGCCAGATTAGAAGAAAAATGACAAGTCGTCCTCTTATCACAAAACGAATGGTCACTATGTTACTTTTCAAGGTTGGCAGTTAAAAGACTAAAGAAAAATTGTCAGGATGTTTGGACTCTCTCTTCCAGTGAGTGGGGTATGGCTTTTTGAAGAAACTTACTGTGAGGTTTTCGTGAATTGGATGCAAGGACAAAGGCAGATGAGAAACATCTGCCATGAGCACAGCAGGGGCCTGCTGTCAGTATGGGCAAGCAGATCTCTGGAATACTTTTTATGTTGGGTTGCAGACAAAACACAGGACAGTCCATTAAAAAGTGTGAGAGAATACATTCTCCTCTTTTAAGCTGCCCGGTTTGTAGTAATTTAATATAGCAACCATGAGAAACTAATATATAATCCCAAGGATGGCCCCCATACCAGGATATTATTTTTAAGCACATCCTATACAGTATATCACTACATCTATCAAAAACTTAGTATATTAATCTCTAAAAGGTAAGGACTCATTTTCTAAACATAATCCGACTATTCTTCTATCACACTAAAGTTGCGTAATTTCTTAATTCATTAAATATTCAGCATTCTAATTTCCCCCAATGTCTCATGAAGATTTCTTTACAGTTGGATGATTTGCATCATGATCCTAGTAAGGTCCACACATTGCATTTGAGTGATAGGAATAAACATGGATTTTGAACAAGGATTGAAGACATGGGTGGGTGATTACAGATGTCAGGCTGATGGGAGTGTGGGGGGAAGTGTGAGGAATTCCCAAAGCCCAGACTCAAACCCTTAGGTCACCGAAGCGTGTATGGAGTTGTGCGTGGTGTTATTACCTTTGGTGATGAGCCCTGGGGACACTGCAGGGCCATGTCCCCACACCAGGAGCTCACAAGACAGTGGGAGAGGCACAGTGGCCTTCAGGTTTCTGAGATGCTCACGGGGCTCTGTGGGAGCCCAGAGCAGAGCCCAGCTCTCCCTGGGAAGCACCGAGGGGGGGAGTGGAGTGTGGCCAGGGGGAAGGAACTGCCAGGCAAGGCTAGCAACTGTGCCCAGGCAGGAAGGCCAGGGCCCCGCCTTGCCCAGGAGTGTGATGGGCTGGAGGAGGGTGTGAGGAGGGATGTGAGGAGGCCTCCCTGCAGGTACAGGAGTCACTGAAGGAGATCAAGAAGGTGGAGAGACTCAGATTTGCACTTGTGGAAAGCCACTCTGGCTGTGAGTGGAGAACAGACCAGAGTGAAGCGAAACGTCAGTCAGGGAGCCTTATGTCTGTGTGCCCCCTGCCCCATCCCCCACTGTGGGGACCCTCACACTAAGGGGAGGAGAACTCCATGTGCTAAAGCCCACCTTTTCTGGGAGAGTGTTCATCACTGGCCCTGGGGTGGCTAAAACTAGAAATCACTCTTCATCCAGGCACACTGGCCCAGAACAATGATTTTCTATATATTCATTTATACATAATTCATGCATATAGTCTGTGTCTTGGAAGCCCGGGTCTGAGGGACACTGAGTGACCTGAGAGGAGGGCTCATGCCCGGGCCTCACAGAGCACTAAGCAGCAGAGCGATGATGTGCCAGGGTGCTACGGGACTGGAAGGGACAGAGGGTCCCCTGAGAGCAGAGCTCGGCTCTGTTTTGTTCTTCATTCGGTCCCCACCACCTAGAACACTAAGAGTCCATAGTAGACGTAATGGGTGTTCAAAAATGCATAAAAAAAATTTTATTATCAGAAGGAAAATGCTTCTCAAAGAAAAAAGAAAATTTCTTTAGCCATTACTGAGAAAGGTGGGTATTTTCCTGTGATTGACTCTGTCTCAGATTTCTACACTTGACTCTGATTGCTCTGTGACAGGTGTTATATGACAATGTCTGGAAAAGATCAGGGAGATCACAGGATTATGTTTCCTCTTTTTATTTAATTTTTTATTCCAAGAAAGGCACAGGGCAGAAGGAGAATGAAATCTGATTTCAAATTTGATCCTCATGAAGAAGAATAAATTGCAATGAAATCTACTGATAGGAGTTGTATTATTGAATTACGAGTAAAACCTTGGAAGAGTTTATTACTCTCACAATAACCAGGATCTACATTTATCAAGCACTTCATACTTGGAAAACTTCAGAAGATCAGTCCTGCATAGGCTGGGCAGCCATGCTGGCTTGATTATTACTGGAAAATCTTCCTTGCTTGTTCTGAACTTTTCTCATTCACTGGAGGCTTCCTCTGTCTGCAAGGCCGCAGAAACTTCTTCATGGTGGGGAGGTTGATGATTCTGGTTTTCAGGGCCTGCAATGCACAGTAGCACAGCCTCAGAGAGGAGCCAAAGACCAGCCCTGTCATTAGCACAGCCAGGGAATCTGAGACCCTCCTAGACGAGGACCCACTGAGTCTCTTCCATCAGCACCAGTGTTGGGGAACAGACTGGGGAACAGACACCCAGTGAGCCATGAGGATAAGAGGAGGAAAATCCAGCTCAGTAGCACTTTCTTCCCTCTCTTCTTCCCTACACACTCATCCTGTGGATTCATGGCTCTTGTGCAATGCAAGGAAGAGGATGTGTCTGTCGGATATCAACACAGATACAGTCTCCAATCAGGAAAAGAAAAGATATAGGAAATTGGGCAGGAACTGAAGACAGAGAATATAAAATGGAAACCATGAGGCCAGTCAAAACCAATTTACCCTCTGAGAGGGAGAGATGGTGGGGAGAGGAAAGACTGTGCAGAGAGAAACACAATGTCTGAAAGTAGGAGCAGGAGCCGAGGGGAGGAGACCAGCTCACAGACTCAGGTGTGGAAAGAGAAGGACACACCTGGATCAAGGGAATCTCAGAGAAAAGAGGACAGAAACCGTCATGGAGCAGGGGCCTGGGAGAGAGAGGCTGACCCTGGGTCCCTCTCCTTGTAAAAGACAAATTCTTCTTCTTGGGGAAGCATCCACTCAGATCTCCTCAGCATAACAAGATTCTTTTCATGCCTCAGACCAGGGCCCAAGAGCCAGTTTTGGAGACCTGAGGGCAGCAAAGGCCTGGACAATAATGGGGACCCAGGAGTCCAAATATTAGATTCCAAGATGGGAGATGAGGGCCTTCCGTCCTAAGGGCTGTGAAAGAGATCACCTTCAGCAGAGGGAAGTTGGCCAGAATGCCGGGGTCAAGCTCTTCGACAGAGTAGATAAGTTCAACCAGCTGAATGTCAGCCCTGCTCAGCATGTTGCCAACCAGGTAGTCTTGTCCGTGGCTCTGCAACACCTGGCGAATTTGAGGGATCAGGTCATGGACACAGGCACAGTCAGGCTGGGCCCCCTGCTCCTTGCGGGTCTCTCCAGCCCCACTCTCCCCCCTCAGGAGTGGATGTGGAGCCTCAGACCTTCTCCACTGGCCCTGATTCAGTGAGACAGAGGGAGGAGTGGGCTCTGCTGTTCTTCCCTCGCTCCTCAGCTGAAGCCCAGGCCACCATGTCCTTCACCCCTTCCCACGTCACTGGGCTCCTGCTGCACCTTCCTCTGGGCCAAGGGCTTAGCACCGGCTGTGCCATGCATCTGTTGGGCCCCTTAAGTGAGCAGCCCTGATACTGCAGGACGTGACTCTTCATCTGTCTCTCTGTCTCCACACTTTTCTTTCTCCCCTCTCTCTTGGGCAAAGACTCTATCTTCAAGACAGCCTTCTTCATCCTGAGCTGACTAGTTCAGAGTCTGCCTTTCTCCTCTCCTCTGCTCTCCTCACTTCCTGTCTATCTCTCTGGTTCCTGAAATAAACTCGGGTCAACTTGAACCCACCATCTTCCTCACAACATTCACTCTGACTCCTACCTAGCACTATGTTATGATCTGCATGCTGAAATGTCTAGGAGTGAACTGCACTGTTGAGTCCAACTTACTTTGTAATATAGTCATAAGTAATATGTTTGATTGACAGAGACAGGGATGGAGAGATAGAGACATATGACAAAGCACACATAATAAAAGGTTAATTCTGGTATCCCTGTGGTGGCTGTATATGTGTTCATTGCACATTTCTTTCAAGTTTTCTGGATGTTTGCAATTTTTCATAATGAATTGTTGGGTAATATGTGATATATATTAAAATATTCCAGTGTGGGAGATCAAAATTTGGTCACTCTGAAATATGTTTCTTTATCTTGATTATTTTCTCTGATGGACGTTTGACCTCCCCCGCTAACTGCCTAAAGGAATTTAACTCTGGATATGGACAGACCAGCAGGGTCCTTGCTAAGCCCATTCTTTTCCAAGTTCTGTTTACCAAATATTTACATTTGTAAAGGTATCTCCTTGTGTGTACTGGGAAGAGGGGGGGATGACTTTATCTCTGGAAACTCTTATCAGGAAATAAACCTGGGTCAACTTGAACTCATGTAAGAAGAGGACTTAAATCCACATACTCTTGATTACTGTAATTCCTGTCTCTCCAGCCACATTCTCTATAGTTGGCCCCGCAAAGATTTGTCTGACAAATATTTACATTTCCCTCTTCATGTGAATTGTCTTCTTCCCCTCTGAAATCCCAAACTCCCCATCCCCAACATTATCCTTTTTCTTTAGCTGAAGATAGTATTTAAAATGAGAGTCTCTGTGCCACTTTGTTGAGAAACTCGGTTTCTCTGGTTTCTCCCATGTATACGTGTTATTAAACTCGGTATTATTTTCTCCTGCTAACCTGTCTTTTAACCATTTTGCCAGCCAGAAGAACCCTAAGGGAAAGGGCAGAGGGGGATTCTCCCTCTTCCCCGACACGAGCAACATGGATATCATAAAGTAAAAAGAGAAAAAACACACATGGCACCACCAACTAAAAATAATTAATTTGGCAAATACTCATTTAAGTTATGACTGCATCTAGAAGTATGGATGAAAAATAAAGAATATAATAAAGCATCAAATGTTATATTGTAGGGGCCAGCCCCGTGGCATAGCGGTTAAGTGCGCGCGCTCTGCTGCTGGCGGCTCGGATTCAGATCCCGGGCGCCCACCGACACACTGCTTGTCAGGCCATGCTGTGGCGGCGTCCCACATAAAGTGGAGGAAGATGGGCACGGATGTTAGCCCAGGACCAGTCTTCCTCAGCAAAAAGAGGAGGATTGGCATGGATGTTAGCTCAGGGCTGATCTTCCTCACAAAAAAAAAAAAATGTTATATTGTAATATGCATATTTCATTAATGTTATCACAGGGCTCTTCGATTTGAGAGTGTAGATGTCCTCAAACTGCAGTGACTGAAGAGTTCATCATCATGAGAATGTGCCTCAACTCTCAGCCCCACGAGGACTAAGAGAGTGGATTTTTTGATTAGTATTAAATTCTTTACTCCCTGAATAAGACCTGACACACTAGCAATGATTGAATGAACACCTGTTGAATGAATGAAAGAATGATTTAATGCTTTATATAGATGAGGGGTCCATGTTAACTCTTTTATTTATATGTAAGCCTCCTGTATCTCTTACAATCATATTTTTGGTTCCGGATTTTTATTCAGCGTAATTTCAGGTAGTTTTGATCTTGAAATATTCTCCTTTACCTTCAAGGAGAAACATTAACTAAGATAGGTACTATGTATAATGATAGAACTTTATTTCCTTAGTTTGCACAACTTTCCTCAAAGTCTAAGAGCCATGTCCCCCAAATTTGTAGATTGTTTTCCCTTAACATCACTTCATCTGTCACCTCCTCTCCATGCACTGCCCCCACTTCTATTTACATACATCTCATCCGTTCCCTTAAACACTACCATATTCTCCCAATGGGAAGCTGGTGTAATGACTCCCTATACATGGTACCAGAATATTTTCAGATGTATTGCTTTCATCGTGTTTGTCATGGAGCGAAAGCTCCTGTATGATGTTCTGTAGGATCTTACTCCAATCTCTAGTGCGGCTTCTACAGCCCAAGCTATGACCATGAAATTCCATTGAATAGAGAATTCTAGATTGCATCCTAGTAAATTGAAATTTTGCTGAAAAATTATAAGTTGGGTAAAACTGGTACAATTCTTCCTCACAGTGGATTTTTATAAAATGCCTTGAGAGTCAGGGTATTCCATTAACTAGTATTCAGGGAGGCTCACCTGAGGGTCAAGGCCCCAGGAATGCCCGGGCACTCTTTCTCTTTCTCCCCTAACCTCAGTGCCTTCAAGACAATGAACAGCCCACTTACTTTTTCAAACACAAAGAAATAACCATATATTGTTCAGTCTTTGATCAGGGTGATCTTAGCATCTTTTTCATCAGGTGGGCTTTTGTGCAAAACCAGGATCATTTCCATCAAATCTGCTATACCTTCTATGTACATATCAATCCTGAAAGATAAAAGTGACCAAAGTATGAAATGTCTTCTGCCTTAGATGATATACTCTAAAAATGTAAAAGAATGGGACATCAGGAGGTGTCAAAGGAATTCACCTCCACTGGGTGCATTTTAATAGGCCAGTCATTCACCTGTGATTTTTACTTATTTTTCACATTTCATTCTAGAACAAGCTCTCGAGGTAGATATATATCTAAAATTTTTGTTATACACATACCAATTATAAGGACTGAGAGCATCGGTGACCTGCCCAGGGTCACAGGCATGAGAGACATTGGTGGAATCACTACAAGTAACCGCTGAGCCTCTAGCTGGGGTTTCCATCTCTGCTGGGGTTTGTTCTGTGCACAAACTCAGTGTGATTCACACAACCCAAGACCTGCCACCTAAGTCACCTCCAGAGAGAGTCCCTGCCACAGCCCTCTCAGTCACGGCTCTCTCCCTCTCCTCCTGTTATACCACCCAGGCCCACTTAACGCCCAGTGTTGGCAGTTCTTCCAGTGGTTTCCCATAGAACGTGGTTCCACAGCCCTCTCCATATACTGTTGCCCAACACTGGCCATGTTTGCATTTCTCAAGACCTCACATAAATATCCCCTGAAATGGTGCAATTCTTTATACAGTTCTAACCAGCGCATATTCTAGGTGATTTGTTTTTTTGTTTTACTGTTCCAAATGGGGTTTCCTATAAGAGGTTTTTAAAATAAAAGCTATATTGACATATAATTTACACACTATAATTTCATTCTTTTTATTTTATTTTATGAGTAAGATTAGCCCTGAGATAACATCTGTTGCCCTTCCTCCTCTTTTTGCTGAGGAAGATTGGCCCTGGGCTAACATCCGTGCCCATCTTCCTCTACTTTATATGGGACGCCACCAAAGCATAGCTTGACAAGCGGTGTGTCAGTGCGCGCCCAGGATCTGAACCCCACGCTGCCACAGCAGAACGTAGGGCACTTAACCGCTATGCCATGGGGCCAGCCCCAACGTCATCCTTTCAAGTTTAGTATTCAGTAGTTTAACACATTCTGAAACCATCTTCACATTCTAATTTCAGACATTTTTATCACTCCCGGAAGAAATCCTGTACCTTTGACAGTCACTCTCCATTTTCCCCCAACTCCTGCCCCAGACAACCACACAACTACTTTCTGTTTATATGGAATTGAATGTCTGCACATTTCTTAGAGTTGGAATCATACAACATGGGGCCTTTTGTGTTTGATTTCTTTCATTTAGTGAAATGTTTTCAAAGTTCATCCATGTTGTAGCATTCATCAATACTTCATTCCTCTTCGTGGCTAAATAATAGTGCATTGTATGGATATACCACCCTCTGTTCATCTATTCATCACTTGATGGACATTGGTATTGTTTCTACTTTTTGAAGATTATCAATAACACCGTTATGAACATTTGTGCACCAGTGTTAGTGTGGATGTATTTTCAATTCTCTCAGGTATATACCTAGAAGTGGAATTGCTAAGTCATATGGTAACTCTATGCTTAACCTTTGAATGAGTGCCAACAGCAGTTCCTTATATGATTTTTTTTTTTTTTTGGTGAGGAAGATCAGCCCTGAGCTAACATCCCTGCTAATCCTCCTCTTTTTTGCTGAGGAAGACGGGCTCTGAGCCAACATCTATTGTCAATCCTCCTCCTCTTTTTTTTTCTCCCCAAAGCCCCAGTAGATAGTTGTATGTCATAGCTGCACATCCTTCTAGCTGCTGTATGTGGGACGCGGCCTCAGCATGGCCGGACAAGCGGTACGTTGGTGCGCGCCTGGGATCTGAACCCCGGCCGCCAGCAGCAGAGCACGCGCACTTAACCGCTAAGCCACCGGGCCGGCCCCTCCTTATACGATTTTAATTTTAATCATGTAGTCCCATCACAACAGGGAGGAGACCCCCCAGATATGGTTGTATTGAACAAATATGCTGCTTCAGTCCTGTATCAAAATGCTTGCTATAACCCTAGCATCTTTGGCTTAACCTCTGCTGACCCTTGTCAAATGGCCTGTCCATATAACTGGCTGATAAGTTAGGTTCCTGGTCATCATTCTGGTAAATTCTGCAATATGAGAAGCAGCTCATTTGGGTCCCACACTTCCCCAGCCTTAACCTCTAGACCCTCAGACACTTAGTCCCTTGTCTCTAGCTGAGGGCTGGTGTCCAGTTCCTAGAGGCCTGAGCACCTGGAGTCATGACTCCACCATCCTCCTGGCTTCTTAGTTCATCAGAGTTTGGAGACCTCTGTCACTGCACCCTATCCATGGACCACATCCTCTTCTATAATCCCACTTGCTTGAGTCCACTGCAGGTTTCCTGTTCTTCATCCTCCGAGGTCTCTGGACCTCAGTCTATACCACCAAGGCCAACTGCTGGTGGTCTTGTTCCCCCTGACACAGTCCTGCTCCCTCAGGGAAGGACCTACACTGTTCCTATTAACTGTTGATGAAAGAGCAGGAAAAATACCGTACAGGGCTCTCTCCTTTATGTCTTTCCCATAGAGGTTGTATTTGGCGTCAATGTAGCTGAGAATGGCTCTGCTCTGCGCCAGCTTCATCCCATCAATTTCCACCATCGGCACTTGCTGGAACATCAGACTCCCGTCTTTGGAAACAAGAAAAGGAAAAGTAGAGTGAAATGTTTATGGATGACAATCTTTTCGAATGAAAAAATGTTTGTTGAAATGACTGGAGATATAAAATGAAACTAAATTTACCTGGTAAAACTTTAACAGAATAGCATTTGTTTTTAGCTTCCTATAGTCTTTCTTTTTCTTATCAATCTGGCTTTCACTTTTTAACCTATTATTTCTTTTATCTTTTCATTTCCCATCCAGATTCATGGGAGGTCCCTGGATTGTTTGCATTGATTTCTCTTCATGCGTAGTTTAGGAAGAAGTTGGGAGAAACTGCAACAGGGCCAGTAGCTGGTTGCCATTTCAATTGGGAAGTTCCCAAAATAAGTCTCATGGTGTTCACGGCATTAAAGGCAGGTTTCGAGAGAGATTTCTATGTAGGTGTCCCTTTCCCTGCTCTTCAAATCTCAGTACTGCTAAGACATCACCTTGTCAACACGTCAGAGAGAAGAATCCAAGGCAAGTGCGGGGCCTGTTTCTCCTCTTTCACTCTAACGCATGTGTTTGCTGTCCTTGCTGGGAGGGCTGTGGGATCCTGAGCTGCTAGAGCTCAGTCATTGGGCATAAAAGCAGGAGAAGCAAAGAGAGGGATCCACAGGGCCTGGGGGATGGTCGAGGAGCAGCTACTCACAGAGTTCCAGTCCTTCCTGCCCTGAGGGAATTAGCAATGCTGCTCAAGGAGCCCCAGCCCTGACATTTGCACCACTTCCCTCCCTCTCCCTGGCCCCCAGCTCCCAGGGTACACACACATAAGCATTGCCCGGGGTTAAAACCCCAACACATGACTTCTACTAGATACTCTTATTAGAGGCAACTAGATACTTGGTCTTACCATTTCATAACTTTTCCAAGTCTTCTGGAGTGTCTATAAATTTCTCTTCAAACTGGAAAGCAGAAACAGTCAATGAGTTCTTGTTCTTTCATTCCACAGCATTATAGAACTTTTACATTTGAATGGCCCCTGTCTGGCACATGATGAGGAGAAGAGCGATTCCTGAGCTTGGCAGGGTACGCAGAGGAGTGTGATCAAGGCCACTGGGAATTGAGATGAGAGCCGTCAGGAAAGAGCACGGGTTACAGCAGTAACAGGTCACTCTTGCAGTTTCAATTCACCTCCACCCTTTTTCCAGCTCTGTGGATGGTTAGGTGGTGACTAGGGAGGGGATGTCATGCAGGGAAGGGACCGGGAAGTTCATCCTGTTGTGGAGTTTGAATATCTCAGGAAAGCCTGTCTCTCCACGTGAGATCAGCACAGGACATTCTGTGCCCCCCAGCATGCGGTATGCCAGGGGGCAGTGACCCTCTAAGACGCTGCCACCAGGGGCCTCTGCTGTCATTTACATCATCCCATTACATTTTATTCTTTAAAAGGGGTACTTTACAGCAAAAGTGTGAGAATCTGGGGGTTTCTCACTTGTCCAGTGGAACAGTTTATTGGGAGTCCACACAACTCCACAGGGTCAGACTATACAGACAGTGAGGTGTGGGTGCAGCAATTCATAAAGCACCCAGTTCAAGACAAACTTAAGGGATGGTGGTCTTCACAGCAGGGTGGCCAAGGTGGGGTGGAGTTGGCTAGTGAGATGGTGTTTGTGAGGCTAGTGGAGACGGATGGGATGGTGAGGGTCAGCCTTTGGGCACAGAGAACACAGAAGCCCTGACCAAGAGCCTCTGGTATGTCCTTGCCCCACCACCCTCTTCAGTCAAGCTGGGATGGAGAAGAGGAAGCCTGGATGCTCTCAGCATCCCCCCTGCTTCCCCCTCCTGTGCTGAGCTCATCCTGCCCCGGGGATCTGAACACATCCCTGAACCCAAAGCTGATGCTGGACACAGTGAAAACGGGTTATTGATTCATAGAGAGAAACGACCTGGAATGGCACTATTTGGATGTTTTGTGTACTCGTTTCTTCACGAAACTGAGAGAGGACCAGGCTCAAGTCCCATGCATCCATGGAGCAAGAGAGAAAGTGTAATCCCAAGGCTTTAATAAGCATGTGGTTATGGGGCTGAAGGGAGCCCACCAGAAGTACCTATCACAGGACACCACCTCACCTGGAACCCTCCTTTTCTGCTCCCACCTGAGGGGCAAGATATCTTGAGTCTGTCCATGACTCCCCCCGCCCAGGAAAACCCTCCTAGAGTTGCTGGTCCCTCTGATGTGGACTGAGAGTTGTTTTCCTCAGCGACACCTCTAGAGGGCAGCACTCAACAGAGTCCCAGGGAAACGTACCGTTTTTCCGCTGGGAATATGGCATTTTGACACTGGAAATGTTTGAGTGTCTTCCTGGATGCGCCCTGCCCCCCCCCCCCGTCTCCTTTTAATCACCTCCTTGCTTGTGTGCAACCTCACTAGAATGTAGGCTGCCTGAGGAGAGGGCCCGTGTCTGTCTTCTTCATCTGTGTGTCCCCAGGACCTAACACAGAACCCGGCACTTGAAGGTGCTCAACAAAATCACTGTTGAGTGAAGGTATTACATCTTCACAGGCAGTTTGTTACAATCCATTCCTCCCCACATTTGTGGTTATGTCTTAACTTTGATTATATGGTATTCTAATATTATATATTTTTATCATTTTATTATGGAAATTTCTAGCATGTACAAAAATAAATAGAATCGTATCAAGACCCTCCTTGTGCCTGTCAGGGAAGAAGGAGAATCCCCCTCTGCCTTTTCCCTTAAGGTTCTTATGGCTGGCCAAATAATTAACAAGACAGGTTAGCAGGAGAAAATAACACCAAGTTTAATAACATGTATACATGGGAGAAACCAGGGACACTGCTTTTCTCAACACAATAGCAGAAATTCTCTTTTTAAATACCATCTTTAGCTAAAGACAAAGGAGGATGTTGGGGGTGGGGGGAGTCAGTTACACGAGATTACCACTAAAGCACAGTAAACAAGAGTAAGGTTATTGTGCAGATTTAAGGCCTCACCTTCCACATTGATAAGTTTCTAGAAATGAGGTCATCCCCCCTCTTCCCAATACACAGAAGGAGATACTTTTACAAATGGAGATTTCCCTTATAAATGTAAATGTTTGTCTGGCAACTCCTTGCAGGGCAATCTAGAAAATGTGGCCAGAGAGACAGAATTTCCAGTAAGATGGACTTGTTGGTGCCTTTCCTATTGTAACATCTATTTTACATTATATTACAGCCATCAGATGGAAGATCTGTTCCAGGAAGGAGTTACTATGTCAAATTCTTTAGGCAGTTATTTGGGGGAGGTCAAATGTCCGTCGGAGAAAACAATCAAGGTAAAGAGAGATATTTCAGGGTGGCCAAATCTTCATCTCCCACATGCCCATCACCCAGCTTCTATAATTATCAACTCAAGCCAGTCTCCTGTCATGTATATGCCCACCACTCTCCCCGCTCATAAAAATTTGATGCAAATTCTAGATATCATATCATTTCATCCTTAAATACTTCAATGAATTTTTCTCAAACATAAGAATATTTTTAAAATAACCACGATATCACATCTAAAATCACACCTGAAAAATTCATAATTTTTTATTATCTAATATTTAATCAATAATCAGGTTTCTAATTGTTGTGTAAGTGTCATAAGTGATATTTTATAGTTTGTTGAAATCCAAATCCGAATAAGGTACACACATTGTGATTAGTTGCTGTTTGTCTAATTTTCCTTAAACATTTCTTCTAATTGTTTACGTGGTTTCATGGGAAGAATTTTTAAAATTTGCATTTGGTCAAATCAGTCCAATTCTTTCTTAATATGCAGATATTTTTATTGACACCAAAACCATTCACAGGTTATCTTTTTCTAATGGAAATTTGTAACATATATAAATGTAGAAGGAAGTATAATAGGCCTTGGCATACCCATCACTTTGCTTCAACAATTGTCAGCAATATTTTGAAGCAAATCCCAGACTTCATTTTATTTCATCAATAAATAAATTAATATATATGTTTTAAACTTTTGTGAAATTATTTGCATTACAGAAAAACTGCAAAAGTGGTACAGAGTTCCCAAGTACTCTTCACCGAGTTTTTTCTAATGTTAATATTTTACATAACCACGGTACCACGATCAAAACCAGGAAACTAACATTGATATAACACCATTAACTAAACCCTAGGCCTTACTAGAGTTTCCCCAGTTTTCCAACCAATATTCTTTTTCTGGTCCAGGATCTTAGTTACTGTAGTCTCTTCCAGTCTGTGACAACTCCTTGGTCTTTCCTTGTCTTTCTTAATCTTGGCACTTTTGAAGAGTACTCGTCAGATATTTTGTAGAATGTACCTCAATTTGGGTCTACCTGGTATTTCCTCATTATTTGATTGAAGTTATACATTTTTTGCAAAAATTCCACAGAAGTTATGCTGTTCCCGTCTCAGTGTATCATTTCCAGACATAACATCATATCTAAAACATAGCATGTCTAACTAATTAATGTCTTATTAATGGTGACGTTAACCTTAATCCTTTGGTTAAAGTAACGTTTGCCAGGTTTGTCACCTGTAGTGTTACTATTTATCTTTTGGAATCAATCAATATCTTGCGGAGAGATACTTAGTGACTATGCGATTATTCTAGGTAAACTTTCATTGACTAACATCAGCATTCACTATGGATCTGGCCTGAAGCAAATGTTACTGTAATGTTCGCTCAGTGGTGATTTTCCTCATTCCTTCTACATTTAATAATTGGAATTCTTCCATAAGGAAGAGCTATCCTTTTTCCCTTTGTCCCTTTTTCCCTGGCTCCCATGTCCTTGAATCACAATTTCTCTCTTTTCGTGAGTATTTCCATGTATTTTCTGTACCAAGATGTTCTAGGCTTATCTTGTATTCCTCTATCCCAGTCCTGAAATCAGCCATTTCTCCAAGGATCCTTGTTTCCTTTTATTTGGAAACTAGGATCTGGGCACTGTGTATGTTCATTGTTTCTAGGGTTTCAATGCTCCCAGGCCCTCCCCACAGGAAATATATGTATATTCATGTAAATATATGTGTATGTATGTATGCATATTAATCCACACATATACACACTTTCATAGGTATTCCTATATCTGTCTGCTTATATATGCGTAATTTAAAAACATGAGCCCATACTCATACCTGCTATTTCAATCCAATAGGTTCATTTTATTTCCTTATCTGTAACTTTCTCTGACAAGTGAGAAACTTGGCTCTGATTATCTAAAATATACAGTATTTACCTATTCGTTCAATCCTAGTATACATAAAATAGTTTCAGAACTACTAACTCATACCTCTGTGAGAAACGAGTTTACTAACCGAGTACAGTATTTTTTTTTCTTGTATATTTCTTTTTGTCCAGATCCTACAGTATCCAGTCAAAATGCTATTACAAAGTTATTTAGGTAGTTCTCCCCCACCTCCTTAGCCCAGTTATAATAGTCATTTGAAATGCTATTGGGTCGTCAGTGTTTGCATTCCATTTTGGGCTCCCCCATATCTTGATTGGTTTTAATTAATTAGTTTTTGAGCACGTGAAATTTTCTCATGGTTCTAAGAGTCTGAATTTTACAAAAAAGTGTCCTCAGAGAGGTGTTGTGCCCTCCTCATCCCTTCTGCCCCATTTCCCTTCCCTCTTCCTTTCACCCCTTTCTCACCCACCCCCTGTAGGTAACAAGTCTCATCAATTTCTAACTTATCCTGGTTTTCTTTTGCACAACTGAGCAGATACATGTATCTTTCCTATTTTTTTGTAGCTACATAGTACTCCATTGTGTGAATGTATCATAATTCATGCAACCACTGTCGAACGTACGAATGTATAGACATTTGTTTCCAATATGTTGGAATTGCAAACCATGCTGCAATGAATAACATCGTGTATATACATTTTGTATGTTGAAGGTGCACCTTAGTATATTTCTTTAAAACATAAGTACTCTTTTTCTAGACAACCATACTAGTCAACTATAACACAAAAGAATTATAGTGTAATTTAATCAAATATCTAGCGTCAAAATTTCCTCAACTGTCTCATAAATATTTCTTTTTTTCATTGTGAAGATTTTTATTAAATTACAATGTATTATAGTTTATGTCCTAATAATATTTTAATATTTAGGGTAATGTGATATAAAAACCTCTTTGGCCACATTACTTCTCGCGTTCCTTCTGGGCGACTTTCTTCTTGACCGTCTGTAAGCACTTCATGGCACTGAGCTGTGATTCCTGGGAAGTTGGACCTTTAAGGGATGCTAAGGGAGACCTGCTTGGTTCTGAGGTGGTTTTGCTGGTGGCATTTCCTCTGGGCCCTGATGTCCCACTGTTTCTATTCCCACTTAGTTGGCTGCTGCTTCCTGGAAATAAGCTACCTGGACCTACTTTGCTAACATTGTTACAACTAACCAAGCAATTGATAAATAAATGAAAAGCAATAGTATACATTGGGGTGTATGGGGAAGTCATTTGGTGTAAAACTAATTCAGCCTGACCTTGTTTTTCCAAAAGGGCCTGATGTGGCCTGTTGAGTATGCATTGTACATCAGGTTTAAACATTTACTATGCCCCAAAGGCAAGAATGATGCCCTTAAAGATAGGGATGTAGCTTCCCCCCATGTCGGCATTTCTTTAAAGATGAGCATCTCTTCCTGAAAACTAAGGATTAACTAGCCGCCTGCTGTGCTCACCTTG
This sequence comes from Ceratotherium simum simum, assembly GCF_057802395.1. NCBI lineage: Eukaryota > Metazoa > Chordata > Mammalia > Perissodactyla > Rhinocerotidae > Ceratotherium > Ceratotherium simum. The sequence goes on from NC_141912.1 coordinate 52,328,775, forward strand.
TGACCACCGACCTGCTGACCACCGACCTGCTGTGCCAGCTAAGCATCTCGTGACAGTAGTAAAAGAGATATTCTTGGGACCACCCCGAGGCGTAGCGGTTAAGTGTGCGCACTCCACTGCGGTGGCCCAGGGTTCAGATCCTGGGTGCACACCGATGCACTGCTTGTCAAGCCATGCTGTGGCAGCATCCCATATAAAGTAGAGGAAGATGGGCACAGATCTTAGCTCAAGGCCAATCTTCCTCAGCAAAAAAAGAGGAGGATTGGCATCAGCTGTTAGCTCAGGGCTGATCTTCCTCACCAAAAAAAAAAAAAAAAAGATGGTACAGCATTGCATTATATTGTGCTGTATGGTGCATTTAGTGCCTAGCAGAACATGCATTAGCATGGCCCAGCCTGGCATTGTCTTTACCTTGACTTTGCATTGCCTTGAATTCGTTTAGTATCTCCTTGTACCTCATAAATTATGGTAACTATACATGAAGAATGTAGACCTTTGAATTCTAGTCTCAAAACCCAGCTCAACCAGTTAGTAACTATGCAAACTTGGGAAGTTGCTTAATATCTCTGAGCCTAATTCTTCAAGAAATGGAGATACGGCATCCCATATAAAGTGGAAGAAGAAGGGCATGGATGCTAGCCCAGGGCCAGTCTTCCTCAGCAAAAAGAGGAGGATTGGCAGATGTTAGCTCAGGGCTGATCTTCCTCACAAAAATAAACAGAAATGGAGATAGTATTAACTACCTCACAGGTTATTGTGAGGCTTAAATGAGATAATATGCATGGTCCCTGTCATTATCATCATCACCATCATCATGTCGAAGCAGAATAACCAATAACCATTCTATAGATAAGAGAAATAAGGTGAGTTTACTTGAGCCAGAGTGAGGATTACAACCCGGGAAGGCCTTAGAAAGTGTTCTGGAGAAGCATGGTTTTCAGTACAGTCTTATGTCTTTTTAAAACAAAGAACATACATTAAACACACCTAGGATACATTTTCCTCAAAGTTTCAAAGAAGTATTTAGTTGCAAATTAGCAGGTTAACATGACCCTGATATCAGGAAAGGGATTAATCCGGGTGTCACCAATAGGGCATTCCAATAGGGTGTAGGAGGGGAAGTATGCATTCTTATCTTGAGAGTGCATTCTTTACTTTAATGGTTAAACAGATGTACAATGTACATTTGATAGGCCGTAAGTCAGGCTTTTTAGTTCAAGCCAAATCAGTTTTGAACCCAAATATTTACCCCATATACGTCAATATGTGAGAATCTCTTGTCAATCATGTGTGCAGTTTTGTATGGACAGAGAGGAGCTATAGGTACAAGCAGAGCCTCAAATGCAAGAATCTCAGCCTCCAGGGCTGGAGTAATGGTGGCGGGGAGTGGTTGATGGGGTGGGGGGTGTTTGAAATGCTAGGAGAGACTTTTCAGGTGGAATTTCACACAAGGAAGATCTGGGCCAAGCCAAAGATTCAGTCCTCAGAAGTGCAACCCAAAGCAAGTTCTGGGCCAAAGGAAAAATAAATAGGCACAAAACTAGAGATCATTTGGGCCGATAAACCAAAAGAGGCAGCTGTGGGGAGGTCAGTCAATAAAGCTAGAGGTCAATGTGCAGCCACTGAGGCTGGGGCCTTAAAGGCACAGGCTGCTGCCGGACACTGGAGGCACTGGCTCATCAAATACACGGAGTCCCAGGTTCTCATTAGAATGTGGTTCTAGCGACCATATGCTAAAGCAGTGTGATAAACCAGAGCGTATTTTCCCACAGGACCTGTGTTATATTTGTAGGTTTTCTTCCTGACCAAGGACTCAGGATCAAATAATGCGTAGGTATGGCCAACAAAATGTCATAAAGGCACAGCAGAAGCAATTACGAGACTTCAAAATAATCTATTGAGTTTCAATTTGTGTAAAACAGAAACCCGCCATCATCCCTGACTCCTCCTTAAGACATAGTTGAACACGATCGATAGTTTGCTGGTAAAATCTGAGGAGTTGGTGACTGACTGGAAATCACAGGCTTCCCCATCTCCCTCACTCCCACACCCCATCCTCCTCCACCAAGTTTGCTGATTTTCTCCAATGTTTTTGAGTCCATCTCCTCATCTCCGTCCTTACTTCCCCTCTGCCCTAGTTCTGGCCTCATCATCACTCAGCTGAGTCTTTACAGAGCCCCTAATCAGATTGCCTGCCTCCTGTTTCTTTATATTAGTTAAGATGTTTTAACCTTCGCGTAACAGAAAACTCAAACAAAAGTGTTTCCACAGTAAGGAATATAACATCTCAACAGGAAATCTGGAAGCATCTCTGAAGGCGATTAACTTGGCAACACAACAAGGGTATCAAGGGCTCTGCAAGTACGTTGGCTGCTTAATCAGGGTTGTGTCTTTGGTCACACAGTGACTGCCACGACCCTAGTCTGCTCAGCTCTTTAGCTGACTCCTCCTTTTGGGTCCTTAGTTAGGGTTGCATGCCTAAGCATAAACACATGACCGGGATTGTCTTAGACTAATCAAAATTCATTGGTGGAACTGAGAAGGGGCCAGTTGCCCTGAACCTGTGAGAGGGTGATGCAGAACAAAACTGACGGATGGCAGTAGGATGGGCAACCACATGTGCATGTTATCAAACAAAACAGGGCTGGAGGTTTAGCTTAGATGACACTACTTCCTAATCTCCCTCCTCTGGGCTGCCAGTTCCTGTTATGAACTCCCATAGGAACTTGTTTTATCTCCATCATCATACTTAGCACATACTATTATTATTATTATTACTACTACTACTACTACTATCGTTATTAATGATTTGACTATCTTCTCTGTTAGGCTATAAGCACCACGAGGTCAGGGACCACATCTACTTTGGTCTCCATTGTATCTCCAACCCATCATCCAGCATGGTGGAAGGCATTTAAGAACTATTTCTTAACTGAATGAATGAATGAATGAATGGTGAAATTATTTATATTAGTTAAGACTTATTAAGTGACTAATTTTGTAACAGGTACCATGCTAATTTCTTTTTCATGCATCATCTCATCTAACCCTTACAAGCCTCCTTTGATGCTCAGCTTTATCATCCTCACACTACAGATGAGATATCCGCGGCTTCGAAAGTTTAAACAATTTCCCCAAGGCCGGACCTAGAAAGGATATTGGGAATTTGAGCCCGCTCTCTTGAACACATTATTCTACCTTCCAATTATGGTAAAAAGAAGGCAAGAGATAGGCTCTCCAAAAGGTCATCTATGGGTCCATATCTGTCCCAGTCTTGGGACAAATATTTGACTTGCCCAATATTTTTAGCACATTAAAGCCAACAATGAAAATCAGGAGATTTCACATGAATGTCCAGATATCGAGCTCTTTATATAAGACTTCAGAAAAGCTGGGGAGATTGGGCATGCTCAGACATGTCAACAGTGGGCTGCCCTTCTGGTAAGGGCCCTGAGCCCGGTCCACCACCCTGTCACTCACACACACTCCCTGAGCATAGGCATTCCCACCCACAGGCCCACGTACACCCTGTAGGCATTTGAGGCTGCAATCCTGGATCTACCAGGAAGTCCTTATAGTTCTTTTATTATCATTCAATTTCCCCCTCCTTTTCCCAGAGTAACCAATCTTGTTTTTTTTTTTTTTCAGGTTCCTCTTAGTTTTTTTTTTTAAGGCCTCGCCTATTAATCCACCCTCTTTTATTTTCAAATGAATTAGAGTCCGCAAGTATGAAGACTGATTCCAAAATCCCCTCTGGAAGACATCTACCTCATTCCTCTGTAGTCACACCTCATGTCTAACCAACAGCAAAGTCAGTTCTTACCTGCACGATGGTAGAGCAGCCTCGTAAGTTCCTGCCTGAGGTCAGCCGTCTCCTCTCTTCCCCGGCAAGTCCACCAATGGGAGTCCTGCCAAGCAGTGCTTTCTCTAGCTGTAGCCGATAGAAGAATCATCTGGAAAGTTTGCAAAAGCACAGATTCCTTGGTCCCCCTGAGGAGAGATTCTAATTTAATCATCTCAGGCAAGGACCAAGAATTTGCATTTTTATCCAGTCATTCCACTTCTGAGTATATACCCATAAAGATTGAAAGCAGGGTCTTGAAGAGATACTTGTACCCGTGTTCACAGCAGTGCTATTCACAATAGCCAAAAGGCAGAAGCACCCAAATATCCATCAATGGATGAATGGACAAACAAAATGTGGTCTATACATACAGTGGAATATTATTCAGCCAAAAAAGAGAAGAAACGTGTTGCTACGCAACATGGATGAACCTTGAGGACGTTATGCTAAGTGAAGTAAGTCAATCACAAAAAGACAAGTACTCCATGATTCCACTTATATGAGGAACCTACAGTAGTTAAATTCATAGAGATAAAAGTTCCACGTTGGGGGTGGAATGAGGAATTATTGTTTAATGGGGACCGAGTTTCAGTTTTGCAAGATGAAAAGAGTTCTGGAGATGGATGGTAGTGATGGTTGCACAACAATCTGAATGTAGCTAATAACACTGAACTATACACTTAAAAATGGTTAAGAGGGTAAAATTTATGTTATATGTATTTTACTACAATTAAAAATAAGAAGAAGAAGAAATAGTTTACATTCTAACAAACTCCCTTGGGCACGCTGATGCTGCTGGTCTAGGAACCACGCATTGGAGTAGCCCTACTTTGGAGGCCTCCACCAACCATAAAAATGTTGGCACTGTAGCCAAATTAGCTCTTAGAGACACAGCTTCCCGCATTTGAATGAAGAGTGAAGTGGCATCTGAGTCACAGTGGTGCAGGTCCCTAGAACTGTACTAGAAGTTGGGAGACCTTGGTTTTGCTCCTGACTTTTTCCCTGAGTAACTTGGTATCTCAATTAGGCAAATCTCTTAATTTCCCTGGGTCTTTGTTCTCACATTTGTAAAATGAGAGTTTGGGCCAGGCGATCCCTAGGTTTCCCATGGGTTACATGAGTGCATAATTTGAATCTGAAAGTGATTCCAGGAGAGAGCCAGCAGATGGGATGACCATGCAGTGTGACACAGTGCAAGTCGGCAGTCCAGACTTTTCCGGTCTATGAGGGGAAACAAAATCTTTTCCAGGAAAAATTAGGTTCATTCAGGACAGTTCTGAAGGTTTGGGATCAAGGTTTCACAGACCTGAAATCTGACAAGCAGTCATTGGAATCTCTGATTTTAGTGTTTGGAAGTTTCCAGAGATGTGGGAGTCCAGTAGAGGGGGAAAGCTACAAAGTGACCAGGAAGGAGACTTCTCTCCAACATTTTTAGAGACACATGCCAAGGCAAAAGCAAACAGTGGCCTGGTTTGATCACTTCTGCCTGTTATGTTTAAAATCCAATTTCTTTTCTCAGATAACAACAGGGAACTAAAAATTCCAGACTCATTTCAATAAACTCTTCTAAAGAGAGCATTTATTTCAATATGTGCCCCTTTTGCTACATGGTTCTACTTTGAAAACAAACCATTTCAAACTCTTCAATAATCAATTTGGCACCTCTGTTAAAGCCAACCCCTAGACGGCTTTAGGTTGAGATTGACCAGTCTGGTCTCTCCCACCAGGTCTGGAACACTGTGGAGAGGAGCTCTCTGTCCCTCCTTGGAACAAAATGCTTAGAACGGCACAGAGACTAAAGAACACCTACCAGCATATTGGCAAAGGCTAGGAACGCAAGCCTGTGGATAAAAATATATGTGTTAACAAAAAGAACTGAAAACAAAAGCTGAAAAACCAAAAACTAAAAGATCTTGACTGAGGAAAAGCAAACAGATGTAATTTTTAAACCCAAGCTCCTCTTTCTTATTGTTTTGAAATATTGTTTCCTTAACTGGAACCTGGGCTCCCTACGCTGCGCGTTCACCATTAACAGCTGGTGCTGGGACTTGCTGCTAATTCCATTTTAAAATCTAATTAAACCTTAGAAGCAACACACTTTGTAAAAATGGTGCTTTTTTGATTATTCAGCTGTTATCAAATATACGTGCAGCTTATATAACAGACCTAGTGAAAATAGAGATTAAATGTATACATCAATTTCGGCTTTTTTTTTCCCATCTGGGAAAAAATACTACAGAAAAATTCAGCTTCCTTTCCCACTGAGTTACCAACAAGCAAAAGTGGTTTGAATAGAACGTGCCTTCTCGCCTCTCCTGACCTCTAGTGGTGCCAGCGATAGTGGTTAAAAGGAGCAAAAGGAAGCGAGTGGAGATGCAAGAAAAAAAAAGTACACGCTCTTTGTGGAATGCGTGGAATTTATAATACGCCAAACATATTTTAGTTTGAAATGCAATTTAGATCACCAAAATTTATTGATTGAGAATAGTTAAATACTGTTTCCTCTTAAACAAAAGGTTGCTCTAATTGCAAAAATTACCAAATAATTGCACTTTGCTTGGAAGCAACTTGAGTAAAGGATCTCATCCTACGTTTGCAACCCAGGAATTGCCTAAATCAGAGCTGAATTCATAGCAGACCACTAACAGATGCTATGTGAGGATGGCCCTGGTTTGTATCTTAAGTGTTATTCACATCCAATTCTCTGGCGTCAATATCAGAGTAGAGTATGAGCCAAGGGCAACCAGGCCAGACTGCCAGGGCTGCCCAAGGATCCAGTTATCAAGAGATAACCAAGAAGAGCCACTGACGTTGGCAAAGCGACGCATTCTGTGTCAGCACTCTCTCTATGGCATTGAGAGCACCAATGCCCTCTCTTTACAGAGAAGGAAACAGAGGCTTAGAAAGATAACACTGGCTTAGGCACCAGCTGACAGAGCCAGACCCAAGGTCTTTCTGATACCAAAGTCTACACTGTTTTCACCACACCGTGTACCTCTCACCCACAGTGGGAGAGAGGAAGCCAACCACGATCTGGGGCTTGAAGAGATCGTGAACCAAAGCCACCACTCCTGGAAGCAAATGAGGGTCTCACACACAAAGCAGGCAGAGATGGAGGTGCGCGAGGTGGACAGGGCAGCCCAGGACTTCGACTTCTGAGTAGCAGAGCTAGAGAAAGTACAGGACACGTGCAACATTTGAGACATACTTATACCAAAAACTATTCATTGCTCCATCTGAAATGCACATTTAACTGGGTGTCTTGTGTTTTTCTTTGCTAAATCTGGCAACCCTATTCCTGAATGGCCTTGTGGCTGGTTTGTTTGTGTCGGAGGCAGGGCCTTGAAGTTGTCCTTAGTAAGTAAATGTCTGATGACTCCTATGGTATACGTAACAGGCAGGGGATGAAAGGAATAGAACATTCTCACCCCTGGGGAGGATGGCATTCCACCTGGGGAGCCAAGACTGCGTTTGTTTGGAAAGATGATAATAATACAAGGCCATGTCGAAAACTTCAGTGCAAGCACAGATCACCTGGGGATCTTGTTAAAATGCAGATTGTGATTGAGTAGTTCTGGAGCAGGGCCTGAGACTGCATTTCTCACATGTTCCCGGGAGCCACCCATGCTGCTGGTCTGGCCACACTTGGAGCAATGAGTGTAAATCGTGTAGGCTGAGTTGGTAGTTCAGACACAAGTGCTCACTACTGATGAAGCCATCCACACTGGAGTGGGGGACAGAAGGGGACAGCAGCTGAAGTTGCACAAGAATCAGTGCTTTAGAACCAGCAGTCTTTGGAATGTCTGTTATTTTCTGCTGCTGTTGCAATCCGGCTGTGAGTCTTAACTGTTTTCTTTTGTCAAAAGACATACAAGGCACCATTTGGCCAGAACCGCTAAACTGGGGGTGTTATCTCTCTTCTATCAGTGGAAATATTTCTTAATTTCTCCAGTGATTGGACTGCTCATGGGCTTCAGATCACTTATTTTCCTGCAGACGTTGGTGTTGGAGGATAGGGAGGATCTCGTCTCATCTCATCCCATCTTTCCATCTCCAGAGTAAAGGAACCCTTTCCCCACAATCTCGCTTTTCAAAGCTAATTCTTTTTGAGTGACAGGGGGCAGGACTGGATTGTGGGGCCAGCCCCAGACAGGCTGGTTAAGGAGAAACCCCACCTGCACTGGGCTGAGCAAGCATTTGAGAGCAGGTAGGTTTCCCCGCCCAGGACCAGCAGTGAGGCTGCCACTGAACCAACTCATCTCGGTTATGATTTCAAGGCCTCCCACCTCCTATTTGGACAACCTGGAGGCAGATGTTGTCTTCAGGGTCATCAGCAAAAATCTTGACTCCTCCTTTCTAGGTTTGGGAGGAAAGAGGAAACTGTGGTGTATTGAGTGTCTGCTGAGTGTCAGGCCTCTGCCTAAGTCCCTCACTGGATTCACACACATGTCAGGTCGAAGTAAGAGTTGGCAGGCAGCCTCAGATTTTTAATTTTGGTGGAAGTCACTTCATTTATGGGAATATATGTCTGTCTTTAGAGTCTACAGATAAACCAAATATTTCAAGAATTTCTTTTTGCTTTTCTTGATGTGGAATCCCAGATTAAACAGAAAATGATTTTGGAAATTGCTCAGATGGGGATAATCTGACACATGGAAAAGGTTTTGCAATTCCATTTCCTGGAAGAGACCGGGGCTGCCCCTCCCCCTGGGCAGACATGTCTCTAGGGGTGTCATCGGATTCAGTTAACTCCAGCATCTCTTGCAGTCCTGTGACTCTTCTGTCTGCGTGTTTCACACTTGACAGGATGCTTTGTCACTACAGAAAGCTATTCTCCATGATGCCTCCTGGGGATAATAAATGCAACTAAATTATTCAACCACAAAGACCTGAAAGGAAAAACAATTGAATTAACTAGATTATTGGATTCTTTTGCAAGTGTGAAAGGACACCGGGGGCATTTAGACTACTGGGAAATAGCAGCTACTTCTAGGTGTACATTACAGCCCTGTGAATAGGCGGTACAGCTTAAAGCAGACCTCGAGAATTCTCCACCCCTCTCTCCACCGTACTGGTCTCCTCGTTTCACACAATCTAATAAGGACACAGGTCCTTCCATCCCCCTGTCCTCTGCTATTAGGATTGGCAGCAGGCACTCCAGGGCCAGGCAGATCTGCACTCAAACTTCCTTTCAACCACTTCCTAGCTCTACGATTGTGTGAAGTTACTTAACTTCTCTGGGACTCACCTTATAAGGTGGTTGTGAGGATTAAGTAAGAGTAGAAACTTTGTGCGTAGCACAAAGTTAGACACAGAGCAGGCACCCAAAAACAGTAGCTGTTATGATTATTGTATCATTAAACATAGAAGAGGCTATGGAAAGGGAATCTAAGAGCACTGAAGAAGGAAAATGGAAAGTGCGAATGAGAGAGGGAGGGCAATTGGCTCCACATCTTCTGGAGCGGTCACTGTCTCGGGTGGTTAGAAGTCTGGTCACGAAGCCAGCCTGAGTCCGGGTGGCAGATCTAGGGGGTGCATTGAGGGAGAATGGGGCCACACAGACCTACCTCCTGCGGACTCCCGCAGTTCTCCACGACCACCACCACCAAGAAAGCAAAAGCGAATCACCCCTCTGGCCCATTCTGGGCCTCTGGCCTGGTGGTCTGGCTTATTAGAATGCTGTCACGGGAGGCTGGGCCGAGCAGGGAGGGCCCCTCAGAACTGGATTCCTTAAAGCAACCAGAGGCCATGCTGGGAAACAACATGGAATAATCTCTCCCCAACCAGTGTCTGGATCTTTTTAAAGCCTTGTGTTTTACAACTATTTGCTCTTAACTCTGGAAGAAGGCGCCTGGGGCCTGGCATGAGTAGGCCTGGCTTCTCGCCCTAGTCCTGGTCCAGTCTCTGGGAACCTGGGTACCACGGCTTCTCAGGGCCTCAATTTCCTAACCTATACAAACTCAAATGATTGTATGTCTCTTGGAAGGTTGTTGAAAGGATTAAATCTTACAATGGATGTAGAGCACCTGGAAGACAGCCTGGTCCATAGAAAATGCCCAGTAAGTGTTACTTTTCTTTCATGACCTTTGTCTAAAGCCATCTCTGTGTGGCATAGTTTCAGCATGAAGGACCTTTGATCTCTGATATATCCGTACCTATTTCCTGATACTTGAAATTCCTTTTAGAAGGGAAAAAGGTTTTTACCACAATTAAATATGAGGTATAAAGTCTAAATTATGCAAAGAGAGGTTACATAAATCTGAGAACTAATTGTGAAAGGGAGGAGTGTTGTGAGAAAGGAAGAAAGAACAGGATCCCAGCTGGCTTCTTGAACAAAGGTGGTGGTATCTTGTAGGGTCATCTAGCCCAGGGGCTATGTGTCAGCTCTCAAAGTCCTGAAACAATTCTGTGAAGTGCCTCTGGAGGGACCACAACTGGAGGGAACTTACTTCCATGAAAAACACAGAAGCTAGCCTTAAAAAGGAATGCAATTCTGACACATGCTACAACACGGATGAGCCTTGAAAACATTATGCTAAATGAAATAAACCAGACACAAAAGGAAAAATGTTGTATGATTCCTCCTTTATGAGGTACCTAAAATAGGCAAATTCATGGAGACAGAAAATAGAATAGAGGTTACCTGGGGCTGGGTGGAGGGAGAATGGGGAGTTATTGTTTAACGGGTACGGAGTTTCAGTTTAGGATGATAAAAAATTTCTGGAGATGGGTAGTGGTGATGGTTCTACAACAATGTAAGTGTGCTTAATGCCACTGAAATGTAGGCTTAAAAATGGTTAACATGGTCAATTTTATGTTATGCCTATTTTACCACAATAAAACACACACATGAAACATATATACAAGCCAGAGATATCTGTTATTTTAGAAGAAGAAAATAATTGCCAAAAGGATCCGAATGCTCCTGACAGCTGGACAACACACCCTCAACCCCAGAGAAAAACCTACAAGAGAAGCTATGGTGAATACATTCTGCTTTGTTTTGTTTTGTTTTGTTTTGTTTTGTTTTGTTTTGGTGAGGAAAATTGGCCCTGAGCTAACATCTGTTGCCAGTCTTCCTCTATTTTTCGTACGTGGGTCGCTGCCACAGCATGGCTTGATGAGCAGCGTGTGGGTCTGCACCCGGGATCCAAACCCGTGAACCCCAGGAATGCTGAAGCAGAGTGCGTAAACTTAACCACTACGCCACTGGGCTGGCCCCCTATGATGAACACAGAATCCAAGCTAGGAAAGTGGGTTGATGTTGAGAGCTGGCTTGACTCATGAAACTATAAACTCAGAGCCCACTATCAGCCCCCCTAGGACAATTTCCCAACCTTTCACAAGCTGGCAGAAGAAGAAATGGTGCTATTTGTAAGCCGTGGGGGTAAACCAGAAGGCCAAGCCAGCTGCCCCAAAGGCTGAGGTATCAATATCTTGGTCCCTGCAACCCATCTGTCTGGGACACACAGATTGGGAAGCTCTGGGTCAGGGAGTGCCATAATATTCATATTCAAGAGCTGAACAGTCTGCAAATTCCTGATCTCTGGCCCCCTTTTCTTTACACACCGCTGTATGAAACTACTAATTGAAGTATAGCTTACTTTTGCATTAAATCCTATTTTCTTGAGATTATATCTGAACATCCTTAACTGATTTAGGGGCTTCTGAGATTTCCTCTGCAGGACCTTGACAATCTCTTTTTGACTGGAGGTGTCGTGATGCCTTATTTTGTTCACTGTGGAGAGAAGGAGCTTCAGGCCTAAGTAGCACAGCTCCTCACTTAGGAGGGAGATTCTGCTGGATTTGCTACAGGAGGAGAAAGCCACAAGAAGGTGACCTGGGATTATTATTGCTGCATTGTCTGTTCAAGCCAGTTTTATTTTGGAGAAGTAAAATAGATTGTGACAGAAAGCAGATCAGTGGTTGCCTGGGTCTGGGGGTGGGAATAGCGACTGACTAGGAACAAGGAAACTTTTGGGGGTGAAGGGAGCATTCTAAAACTGGAGAGAGGTGATGTTTGCACAACTGTATAAACTTACTAAAAATCTTTGAACATTTTATAACATATAAATTATATTTTAGTAATGCTTTCTATTAAAAAATGGAAAGGGGCCAGCCCGGTGGTGTAGTGGTTGGGTTTGTGCCCTCCGCTTCGGTGGCTCAGGGCTTGCAGGTTCAGATCCCAGGAGTGGACCTATGCACCGTTTATCAAGCCATGCTGTGGCAGGCGTCCCAAGTATAAAGTAGAGGAAGATGGGCACAGATGTTAGCCCAGGGCCAATCTTCCTCAGCAAAAAAGGAGGATTGGCAACAGATGTTAGCTCAGGGCTAATCTTCCTCACTGGAAAAAAAAAAAAAAAGAAATGTGGCATTTGTGAAAACAAAAATAAAAAAAATTGAGCTGTAAATGAAATATTTGTCCTCTTAACTATATATTTGTTTCACTTCAATAAAGTTTTTGTTTGTTTTTTATTGAGGTATAATTGACATATAGCATTATATTAGTTTCAGTTATACAACATAATGATTCGATATTTGTATACATTGCGAAATGATCACTATAAGTCTAGTTAACATCTGTCACCATATGTAGTTACAAAGAAATTTTTTTTCTTGTGATGAGAACTTCCAAGATCTACTCTCTTAGCAACTTTCAAATATGCAATACAGTATTATTAACTACAGTCACCATGCTATGCATTAAATTACCATGATTTATTTATCTTATTACTGGAAGTTTGTACTTTTTGACCCCCTTCACCCATTTCTCCCATCCCTCACCCCTGCCTCTGGCAACCACCCATCTGCTCTCTAGATCTATGAACTTGGTATTTTGTTTGTTTGTTTTTAGATTCCACATATAAATGAGATCATATGGTGTTTGTCTTTCACTGTCTGACTTATTGCACTTAGCATAATGCCCTCAAGGTCCATCTATGTTGTTGCAAATTGCGATATTTCATTTTTTTTATGGCTGAATAGCATTACATTGTGTGTGTGTATATATATATATAGATACATATGTGTATATATATACCATGTCTTCTTTATCCATTCATCCATCTATGGACACTTAGATTGCTTCCATATCTTGACATATATCTTTTCAAGTTAGTGATTCTGTTTTCTTTGGATAAATACCCAGAAGTGGAATTGCTGGATCATATGGTAGTTTTATTTTTAATTTTTTGAGGAAACTCCATACTGTTTTCCATATTGACTGCACCAATTTACACTCCCACCAACAGTGTATAAGTGTTCCCTTTTCTCCACATCCTTGCTAACACTTGTTATTTCTGGTCTTTTTGATAATAGCCATCCTAATAGGTGTGAGATGATATCTCATTGTGGTTTTGATTTGCATTTCCCTGATGATTAGTGATGTTGAGCATCTTTTCATGTACCTGTTTGCCATCTGTGTGTCTTCTTTGGAAAAATGTGCATTCAGATCCTCTGCTCTTTTAAACATGATTGTTGGTTTTTTTGCTATTGAGTTGTACAGGTTCTTTATACACTTTGAGTATTAACCCTTTATCAGATATATAATTTGCAAATATTTCTCCCATTCTGTAGGTTGCCTTTTCATTTTGTTGATTTCCTTGCCTGTGCAGAAGCCTTTTAGTTTGATGTAGTTCCACTTGTTTATTTTTGCTTTTGTTGCCTTTGCTTTTGGCGTCAGATTCAAAAACTCATCACCAAGACCGATGTCAGGGAGCTTAACGCCTATGTTTTCTTCTAGGAGTTTTATGGTTTCAGGTCTTACATTTGAGTCTTTAATCCATTTTGAATTAATTTTTGTGTAAGATGGGGTCCAGTTTCATTATTTTGAAAGTGGCTGTTCAGTTTTCCCAGCACAATTTATTGAAGAGACTATCTTTTCCCCATTGTGTATGCTTGGCTCCTTTGTCATAAATTAATCAAGCATATATGTATGGGTTTATTTCTGGGCTCTCTATTCTGTTCCATTTATCTGTGTGTCTGTGTTTATGACAATATCATACTGTTTTGATTACTATAGCTTTGTAGTATAGTTTGAATTCAGGGAGCATGATGTCTCCAGCTTTGTTCTTCTTTCTCAAGATTGCTTTGGCTATTCGGGTCTTTTGTGATTCCACACAAATTTTAGGATTGTTTGTTTTATTTCTGTGAAAAATGCCATTGGAATTCTGATAGGGATTGCATTGAATCTGTAGATTGCTTTGGGTAGTATGGACATTTTAACAGTATTAATTCTTCCAATCCATGAACATGAAATATCTTTCAATTTATTTGTGTCTTCTTCAATTTCTTTCATCAATGTCTTATGCATCAAGTTCCAATAGTGTTATAATATAAAAGAAAAAAGTCCTACTTTGCAAAGTTTTTGGGAGCATCCAATAGCTACTGCATGGGAATGGGCTTGGGAAAAAAGATATAAACAAAATAAAGTATACTAACCCTTAGTGTTATAATTGCTGCTGGGGGCTATGAACAGAAGTGCCATGTCCAAATTGCCACTCCATAAGCAAACAGAAAACATCTATTTCCTAGCTATCTTCAGTCTCCCAAACGAACACACACTACTGCCAAATATATTAGAAAGACCATGAGTCCTGATTTCTGGAGCCAGTTTTGGTCCAGCCAGTCATTAGCTTGTGACCCTCCCCTCTCTGGGTCTAATTTTGCCATCCCTAAAACCAGATGTAATTCTTACTGGCAGTGCAACATAGGGGGAGCTTGGCCCATGAGGTAAGGGGCTTGCTGAGCCTCACTTTCCCTACCTGTGAACTGGGGAGATAGTAGACCTTTATGGTTCTGTGTGCCTGGCATCTCTCCCCTCTTCTCCTGCTAATATCTGCTCTGCCTCTTTGAGGAACCTCTTCTGCCTCCTCCACGTGTTTCCACTGTGGCTGCAGCAATATCTCAATGCGGACCCCAGGGTCACCTGGAGGAGGACAAGCCAATCACAGAAGAACCCGAGGCCAACACAGAGTGAGGTGTGCGCAATCCTGACAGTCTGAAAGTCCCTGAGTTCACACTGTTCTTTCAACGTATGTGCTAATAAGTCCCCTTTCTTGCTTAAAAGCAACAACTCCAACCCCCACCCAAACTCCCCCAAAAAATCAAAGATCAAATTTCACCGCCCAAGGAACTCAAGGGTGGGTTTGGAAGCATTTAACTGTTTATATGTTAAAGAGACACAACCAGCAACCACCCTGAAGCTAACCAAGCCTCCGTACAAGAGCCACACCCATGACCTTGCCTTAATTTTTGTACAAAGATCTCTCCAGGAGGAGATTAAGCCTCATTACTATAATCTGAAGAGTATGCAGAAGCATATTTTCCAGCTGAGCCTGTGCAAGCAAATACCTGCCTCTCCCTTTTGAATATTCATTCCCCAACCAAAGTAAAAGTTCCTACTTCCCTTTCTTCAGGGATGCCATGACTTTGGAAATGATTTCTCATGCCCTCCTATTTGCTGCAAATACACTTTACTTTGTGAGACAACTTCCACTGGTGTGGAATCTTATTTAACTCACGAGGAGGCGAGCCCACTTGGTCTGGTATCAAAAGACAAAAACAACACCTTTTCTCTCAGTTTTCTCAGAGCTGGCCATCCAGTGGGAGCAACCATCTCTGACTTGGTCCTAACTTTTCTCCCTTTAGCCTGTGCTGGGAAACTCATGCAGCAATCACACATCTTACTATTCAGGTTGGAGTCTAAAGGGAGGATTAATTATTGGCATCAAGTTAGGAGGAGTCTTTAGGGGGGCCACTGCCCCCCTTAAATCTTTGTATACTGAGGTCAAAACAAATAAACAAAAATAGTCTTTAACTGAAACAGGGGATATTTATAGTCACCAAGAAAAGAAATTCCCACTTGCCTGAGTGCTAAACTCCTGAAATGGGAGAACAAGGCCGGTAACAGGCTCTCCATCCCAGTATCTTCTGGAAGTGAGGACCAGGGACCTCCAAGCTCCCTCACCCCTCAATTTCTATGGGTGTGTTGAGCTTGTGACCTACCCGTTGCAAGACATGCCAATAGTCAAGAGGCAATGTGGTAGGAAAGAAAGGACTTTTTTATTACAGCTTGCTAGCAAGGGGGAAGATGGCTGGTGTCGGGGGAAGAGTGAGAATCTCCCTCTGCCCTTTTCCTTAAGGTTCTTATGGCTGGCCAAATAATCAACAAGACAGGTTAGCAGGAGAAAATAATACCAAGTTTAATAACATGTATACATGGGAGAAACTCAGAAATGAGCAACTCGTCCCTCTGTCTAAGCTGCTTGCTTAAGTATTGCAGCTAAAGGCGAACAGCGTGTTGGGGGTGGGTAGTGGCCTGGGACTTCAGAGGGCAGGAGGACAATTCTTTTCAGGGTCATCTATACATAATGTGGTCAGTGAGAGACAGAGTTTTTGATAAAAGGGGCTTGGTGCCCCTGCCATTGTAACATCTATTTTACATTATCTTTATAGCCATCATGATAGAAGATCTGTTCCAGGAAGGAGCCACCATGTCAAATTCTTTAGGCAGTTAGTGGGGGAGGTCAAATGTCCTTCAGAGAAAACAATCAAGGTAAAGAGATATATTTCAGGGTGGCCAAATCTTGATCTCCCACACTGGCTCACGTCTGAAAGAACCATCTTAAGGGGCACAACATCTTACAGCAGTGGGTTATAGGGGAGGGGGTTAGGAATGTTGACCTTCTGGTGTTACAGACTGGGAGTGCCACACTAGATCTTTTAGTTTTCATTGATGATGGCTATCAGCATAGAATCTCTGTTTGGGAGTCATCACATTCCTAAAGAACTCAAAAGAACAAAGTTATCATCTTATTGCAGCTGAGAGGTACATGTGCAAGCAGGGGTCATAAAATCTACAGAGCAGTTAGATCTCCTGGAGGGTGCATATCCAGCTAGTTTAGTTTGTCAGAGGTCATTCAAAGTTACAATAGGGTTTCTTTTCTACAGCGTGGCTTCCCTCATGTCAGCCTTGTCTTGAGCTGGTATCAGGGTGACTGCCTTCACTTGTCCTGCTTTCTCGGTCCAAAGCTAAGACTCTCTGGTGTTGCGGAAGTAGAAGTGGGGCTTTGAATGCTGCTGGGTGCTATTGGGGTCTCTGAAGCTCACTCTTTGGGCCCCCAGAGTTGCCTCTACTAGTTTGGGTAGCTAGGCAGTGGGCCCAAAGAGAACCTTATAGGGAAGAACGAAGAGATAAAGACTATTACAAGAAAGAGAGCAAGTTGTATTTATGGGATTACCGGGCAACGAAACATGCTCTGGCATTGGCTGGCTGCCTCTGTTGTCAGGTGCCTTTGTGGTGTGCTCCTAGAACGTGCCAGACCTATGGCTTCTTTTCAAAACCCATGAAATAGAACCCTGGCAAACTGGCGTGGAACTTTGGGAATTCAACCATACAGCCCTTGGAGTCTCAAAGGAGGCACTGGGGCAAGGAGTGAGGACCCAGGAAGTGGCTGTTTTAGAAAACAATCCAGGGAGGGGCAGAATTTAGTTTTTCCTGTATAGCCTTCTGATCTGTTGGAGTTATTTACAAGACCATGTGATTGTAACAAAAGGAAATTGGCTTACAGTTTTGAATCATTAAAAAGTCATTTCTTTTTCCACTTAATTTCTATCAGGTCAGACTCTCCGCTTTGATGGAAGTCAGAGGAAAAAGTCATCCCACACGGAGAAGGCAGGGTTTCCTCTGACAAGCCTTTTCTCCCACTCTGTCTTATCCGTTGTGTGGTGGCTGGCCATGGCTTTCCCAGGGTGGGAGATGAAATGGGATGATTAGCTATGTGCTGATTCCCAAGTTGGGATTTGACCACCCTGGGAGCAGGAGCTCAGGTCCCGCATGGGTGGGGGTGCTGGGTGCTGAATGGCCCAGTTGTCATAACTCTGTGATCAGTCCATCATCTAAGGAGGGGAGGAGGAATGGAGGGGCAGGGTGTGGTGCAGGAATGATCACTCCCTGTGTCGGCCCTGGGAAAATAGCATCAAGTCTGGTGAGTCATTGAGTCAGTTCACCAGTAAGGACATGTGCGTGGATACGTCCTCAGCCAGCAGCCTGGGCAGGACGTCCCAGCAGCAGGGTAGAGCTGGGAGAGTCATGTACCCCAAGCCATTGGCAGGAGCCATGCTCCAGACCGGAGACCACTGGGAACCACAGCTGTGCCTGTAACATCGCCCTGGATAGCCACCTTATCAGCAAGTCAGCTCCTCCATCCCCCACCAAACAGAGCCCCCATTTGGAGCCTAGCTCCAAATTACACAACTTGGGAACACACCAGTTATCCTTAAAGAAAGTATACCAAGGCTAGGGAATCCTGGGTCAATTTGTATAAATATTCAGTTGTTATATCTTATCTCGGTGAAACCAAGGATGAAGGGGTTAAAGTTTTCCTGGATTAGGATGAAACCGTGCCTGTATCACAAGGTTAATGTGGGAACAAAGTAACCGAAGTTTCTGAGCTTGCCTTGCAGAACAGCAGGAGGACTGCTGATAAGAGAGTAACTTGCTGACAGCCCTCCGCCTGACTAAGCATCACGCAGGAGCACTGAGAAGCTAAAATGACCGATTGTAAGCTTCACCTGTCATAAGAAATATGAAAGGCAGTCGTCCCTGCGCAAAGGACTCAGAACTTCGGCCCCCAAGGCCACATGCTCCCCTCCCCATCTTATTCTCACAACGTGCTTTGGAAAAACACTTAGAACTGTACGTAGGCAAACGAATCTGTGACCGGTAGAAAGAATAACTTGTCCTCTGCCCAAACTGTCCCTCTGTCCCAGATAAAGAAGTAACTGAGGTTTTCTTAGATTCTTCAGGAAGGTTGCACTCAGCAGATGTGCTACAGAGAAGCACTCAATGTTCTGCTGTCATCCATCACCTGACATTTCTCAGCCCCTCTCCAATCCCGTTCACCTTAAATAAGTCATTTCCAGATCAATTCCCCTTTAAGATGGGGTGTTTAGGACAAAGTCCGCCATCTTCTGACATGCTAGCTTATCGCTTATTAAAGTTCTTTCTCTACCACTGCCTGTTTGGCCTTTTATCTTGTGGCGAGCAGATCGAGCCCTTCCTCGGTATCATCTGTGTTGCTTGGAGTTGTTTCATCAAAGCAAAACCCACTCTTGGCAGCCATGGTAGGCGGAATAGGGTTGCCTAACTGTCCAAGATTTTTTTTCAGATCTCGAAATGGTGTTCACTGGACATTCTCTGTCCCCCACATTTCCCCTTAGGATTTACTAGCATCAGCCATCATCGTGCTCCCGATTGGTCGTCTGCCACTTTTTTTCTATCAGCATCAATGTGGGTGTTGGAGAGAACCTGCCGCCCAAATCTCTGCTCATTCTTCCCCCAGTGGTCCCGATCTTGATGCAGGCAGCAAGAACAGTGCCCTATGTAGGCCACTGCCCTAAATGTATCAGCCTCCTATTTATTTACACAGAACAATGATTTCGTAAAAGTTGTAACCATCATCCACAATTGACAAGCTTAAAAAAATTTCACACATCAGAATGGTTTCCTATTGCCTTTAATCAGCGTTTGCTGTTGATGGCGTTATGGTTTTGCTCTTTTCAAACACTTTACTCCTAGAATCTATGGTTTGCTCTGATTGGCGCTGCCATGAGAACTGCAGAACAGTCTTGACTGCTTCAACATAGTGGCTATCCAGGGGTGGCTTCCTCTGACTCCCAGGCTGCAGGAACTTCTTAATTGTAGGGATGTTGCTGATTCTTATTTTAAAGGTCTGAAATGAGAAACAGTAAAATCAGGGCCTCAATAGAAGTCACAACCTTTAAGAAAAATCAAAACTTCATCATGGGGGGAGGATGCTTAGACTGGCAGCTTATGGAGCCCAGTGTGTTGAATCTGAGTTAATCCCTCAGCACGTCGGCTGGATGTTCTTGGGAAGGGGAATACAATTGCTGGTATGTTTAGCATGAGTTAAATCATCTTATTAAAGGATCATTGTCATTGGGCCCGGCCAGGTGGTGTAGTGGTTAAGTTCGGCATGCTCTGCTTTGGCGGCCTGGGTTCAGTTCCTGAGTGCAGACCTACACCACTCGGCAGCCATGCTGTGGCTACGATCCACATACAAAATAGAAGAAGATTGGCACAGATATTAGCTCAGGGCAAATCTTCCTCCAGCAAAAAGAGGAAGATTGGCAACAGATGTTAGCTCAGGGTGAATCTTCCTCAGAAAAAAAAATTGTCACAATTAGGCAGTGTATATTAAACACTCTAAAAAAAATTCATATCTTGGGGGCCGGCCCAGTGGTACGGTAGGTAAATGCGTGCACTCCACTTTGGCAGCCCAGGGTTTGCAGGTTCAGATCCCAGGCGCACACTTATGTACCGCTTATCAAGCCATGCTGTGGCAGCATCCCATATAAAGTAGAGGAGGATGGGCATGGATGTTAGCCCAGGGTCAATCTTCCTCAGCAAAAAAGAGGAGGATTGGCATCAGATGTTAGCTCAGGGCTGATCTTCGTCACAAAAATAAATAAATGAAAATAAAAAAAATAAAAAATTCGTATCCTGTGATCTATCAATTCCTATTCTAGGGATTTATTATAAGGAAATAAATAAGCTGTGAGAAAAGACACAACTGTAAGAATGTTTGCAGAGTGAAAAATTGGAAATAACCTATGTTTTCAAGAAAAGAAAATTTGTTATGTATTTTATGGTACATCCCTGCAAGAAATATAAACAAGAAATTTAAAATGTCATATACAGGGCCGGCCCCGTGGCTTAGCGGTTAAGTGCGTGCGATCTGCTGCTGGCAGCCCGGGTTCAGATCCCGGGTGTGCACCGATGCACCGCTTCTCTGGCCATGCTGAGGCCGCGTCCCACATACAGCAACTAGAAGGATGTGCAGCTATGACATACAACTATCTACTGGGGCTTTGGGGGAAAAAAATAAATAAATAAAATTAAAAAAATAAAATGTTATATATAAAAGCAAAGAGGAAGGTCCCTATATTGACAGGGAAAGATTTCTAGAATGCATTGTCTAGTTAAAAAAGAAGCCCAGGGCAAAAGAGAATATATACTATTTTCTGTTTTGTGTAAGAAAAGGGAGGGGATAAATATATACTCATATTTTCTTATATCTGCATAAATAGGAACACTGGAAGGATATACAGGAAACCAATAAAAGTGATTATAGGGTTGGCAAGGTGGGAGAGCAGTGGTGGGAATGATATTTCTCAATTTACACCCTTTTTATATAGTTCTGATTTTTCAGAATGATGTGACTACTGCCTAAGGAAAATAAAATCGAATAAAATGATATTGCAGAAGAATATTTGTTGACATGCAAAATATTTAAGATAATTGGAAAAAATGTTAAAAGCAGGCCACACAACAATATTGACTATGATCCTCTTTGGGGGAAAATATAAAATAATAGGTCAGAGTGCCTAATGTAGCCACATTTGGCTAGTTAGGTCTTTTTTTTTTCTTTTCTTTTTTTGGTTCATACAAATGTCTAATTTACGCTATTCTTAAACGACAAAACCTATGGTCACCTATTAGATAAAATGTTTCTAAGGAACTAGAATGGAGGCCGGTGAAGACTGACAGTGGCGGGGTTCAGAGACAGAGGGGTCTGAAGACAGGCATCTCAGCGGGACACAGGCAGCACCATCCAAGCAGGAGCTCTGAACAATCAAGAGATTTCGAGGGGGCTTTGGCATCAGAGGGATTAAGGGGGGCAGAGTCGTCTGGTAGGAGCTGGGGAGAAAAGAAACAAGGACAAATTTGTCAGCCTTGCTTCTTCAGGAAAAAACACTCAAAGCACTAAAAAATATGGAAAACGCTAAATGTTTGTGCTAGAAATCAAAATAACCTATTCTTTCTCCCTTCATAAGGTTTTATTTCCTAACGATCCTATAGCGTAAGCAGGAGAAAATTACCAAAATGAATGAAAATAATGATTCTTAAAATAGTCTTCTTAAGTTTCTTTTGAGATTGACCCAGACACATATTTTGCTTCAGTCTTTGTCTCTATTCACTGTTTCCTGGGTTTTGTGTGGATGTTAAAACATTACCTTTAGCAGAGGGAAGTCGGAAAGAACAGAAGCACTGAGTTCTTCCACCATTAAAATAGCTTCCAATAGTTGTATGTCTGCCCAACTGAATTTGTTGCCAACGAGAAAATCCTCTCCATGGTCTTTCAAAATCTACAGAAAGGAAAATAACAAAGGGTATCAAACAAAAGTAAAGACTATTTTGCCTGGCTAAACACAAAAGCATGGAATCTTTTGAACAGATCAAATTCACTAAAGAATCTTTTTCTTGATAATCTCCAAGAATGCTGTCAAGGATAGGATAAAACCAATACTCTTACACACTGCTGTAAATTGGCACAATCTTTTTGGAAATTTGTTAGTGATTTTCTTGAGTGGTGAAGTACTGGTATGGAGTTCTCATTTATAAACCCGGAGCTGGTTAAGCAAAACTGTACTCACCAGTAAGGGAGACACAAAGGTCATCATTAGCTAGAATCTGGCTACTATACCACAAGTAGAAATAAGTCACCATTGGGGTACTGGAAGCCCAAACCTGAGCCTTTTTACTATGCAGTGAAAAGTGAATATAAAAATTCCTCAGGCACTGCTTTGAGTAGATGTACTAATATGGGTTGACTCCATAAATAAGGAACAAAGATAAATTCAGGCAGGACATTTCTTCCTGTGATACATACAAGAATAAAAATAAACGCTAGTATGGATGAAAAAAATGTCCAAGAATCAACGAGTTCTGGAGTATCCCAGCCAAGGAATACTCTAATAATTGTGAAGATAAAAAGTCAATGGAATATACCAAATATGTCAAATATATGGTGATTCCTGCCGAAGACAAGCTTACAAATTACATGTGACAACTCCTCCATGAGACAGAGGAAATAGACTTAGGAAAAAAGGAGAATTTTGAGCTACAGAGCCAAAAATAAGAGTGAACTCTTTAAGGAGTTAAAAATGTTTAAAATGTTCCAAGAGATAATGAAAAGAAAGGCATGTAGAAAAAAAAGAGCATATGAGTTTGAACAGAATACAAATAAAAATTGTGAAATGAAATATATAAACAATATAAAAATACTTAGTGGAGAAGTTGAAAAAAAAATCAGTCATTTGGCACATAGAGCTGAAGAACTCACGGAAATAAAGATACTGAAAATATGAAAGAGAAATTAAGACACATGGAAAACAGAATGGAGCTCCAACGTGTATCTAACAGGAGCCCAGAAGGACAGAGTAGAGAAAACAGGGAAGAAACCTTTTTCAAGAGTTATTTGGTAGAGGATTTTCCAGAAATTTTTTAAAAAGAGAAAGAATCTTCAGATTGAAAAGGAACACCAAGGAGACTAATAAAAAAAAAATCCAGAAGTAAACACAGTATTGAAAGTATATCAGATAAAAATCTAAAAAAGATAAATACAGTACCACCAAAGGAAAAATAACCACACTAATAGCAGACTTCTAAATATCTGCAATCAAGGCCAGAAGACATTGTAATAATATCTTCAAAGTGTTACAGAAAATAATTATTAATCTAGGATTCTATAACCATCTAAATAATTATTTAAGAGTAAAGGTAAAGTAAAGATATTTTCTGGCAAATACTGAAAGAGCTAACCACTTACAGATTCTTCCTGAAAGAACTCTAAAAAAACGTTCTTCATGTAGAAGGAAAATATACCGAAAAGAAAGGCACGAGAGGCAAGGAGCAATGGTAAGCAAAGAAATCCCTTAAACATGTTGATCAATCAATGTAAGCTTTGGGGCCGGCCCTGTGGCTTAGCGGTTAAGTGCACACTTTCCGCTGCTAGCGGCCTGGGATTCAGATCCCGGGCGCATACGGACACACCGCTTGTCAGGCCATGCTGTGGCAGCGTCCCATATAAAGTAGAGGAAGATGGGCACGGATTGTTAGCCCAGGGCCAGTCTTCCTCAGCAAAAAGAGGAGGGTTGGCATGGATGTTAGCTCAGGGCTGATCTTCCTCACAAAAAAACAAAAAAAAGAAAAAGAAAAATCAACATAAATTTTGACTGTTAAAAAAAAAAGACTAATTGGGGGAGTGTAAAATCAAGTTGGATCTAAAATATTACTCAACAAAAAAGGGAGAAGGGAGGAGAGAGAAGGTTGGAGGGAAGTCAAAGCCTTGGCTTATTGAGAAGAGGATAGTCACTAATAGTTTAAGAAAAAAATGTTTATCTTCCAAACTATCAGAAGAAAAATTGGGAATAAAGAAAATCTTGATCAATCTAACAGGACATAGAAAAGGAGGGAAGGAAAGGCAAAGAAAAACTTTGTATTTGCAAATGGAAAACAAAATAAAATGAAAGAAGTAAATGTGACTATATTAGTAATAATAAAACATTTGTCTAGATGACTCCAAAGTATAGAGTAGATTGAAAAAAGGAAGTTGGAGAATAAACTTATAGTATGGTATTGTGTATATAAAAATATTTTAAGACACACTTGTGTAAAAATTTTTTAAACAACCCAAAGCCAAGTCTCTATTTTTAAAAAGGACAGAAAGAATCTGCATCAAATTGCTTACAGTGGTAGCCTCTAGAAAGGGAGAAAGGAAGGAATATAATACTTGGGTACAGTGCAAAGGAGAGTTCAACTATCTGTATAGATTTGTTTTAAGGAGAAAGAAAAAGTTCTTAAGCGAGAAAATAAAAGTACTGACATTTGTTAATGCCGAGTGGTAGGTTCTGCTTTTGAAAACATTTAAAATAATAGAATAACATGTGAAATTATCTTCAGTATAATTACAATTATATAAAAATCTGAAAGTAAATAAAAACTTATTTATAGTGTAAAGACTGGAAGGAAATACACGAAAATAACTGACATTTATCTTTTGGTGGTGAGGGTAGTAGTGACTAATTTCTTTTATGTTCTACATTTCTGTATTGTCCCATTTTTTATATGAGGAGCATCTACTTCTCATAAAATAATTTTTAAAACTCGCCTTATTTTCAGAAATAAAATTTAATCTCTGAGTGCAAAAAGTTGGACTTAACATGATTTTACAAAACAGCATCTAAGTCATTGAGTTCAAGTAGATAACATTCTTTGATTTAACAAAAGCAGTTGGTTATCTGGATGAATCAGAGAATCAGGGTTTGTTTTCTGCTCAGGCTCATATCTTCACACAGAGAAAACCTTATCCCGAAGCCCCAGGGAGAATGCCTTATTCCAGCCAGCAGCCTCCAGAATAGATGCTCTTGATCAGAAGGGATATCAAGAAAGATGGCTTGGCAACAAAAAAATAACACAAGCCAAGACCCAGTGACATATCAGGGTGACATATTATTTTAAAACAGTTTCTTGCTCTTTAACTCAACATAAGGAAGATAGTAACTTTGCATTTCAATTCAAAACACAATCAAAATTATTTAATACATCCTTGTCTTACAGAGTAGAAGTGACACAGTCCTGGGCAAAGAGTAGACTCAAGAAGTATTTAGCATCTACTTGTTTCAGAAAGAGCAACCCGGATATTAATGAATCATGTAGTTCCATTTTACCAAAGGATTCTCTAGGAACAAATTAGACACTAGGCACATTAAAAAAAAAAAAAAAACTATTATATCCAACTCCAAGTTAAATACAACAGTTTTATATTTGAATGTTCTGAATAATCCAGCATCTGATTAATGAAGATTGAGTGGGCCAGAACACATCATCCAGGGTGGCAGGTTTCACTGCTGTATGTAAGTGTCTAAGAATTTGAACCCCAAGCCCTTGAGATTGTTGAGCAGGGCTTGGAGTGATGGAGCCCCCAGAGCAGTCTCTGCCAATTGCTTTGTCTGGTTGCACTGGAGTCCTACAAATATTATCATTGTATGACTACTACGATATGAAAAACTTAGGAAACATGAAAGTAACCAGACCTCTTGGAGAGATGGCTGATTGAAAGTCTGGAGAAGGAAATGTACAAGCTAAGCCTGGAGCATCCTGTCGTACCACAGAGCAAGGAAGCATCAAAGATTTCTGGGGTCATGTCAACAGGACGAGGAGCAAACTTGAAGAAGATAGCACTGGTCAAAAGATAGGATATTTGAGCCCCATTAAGAATAAGAGCTCTGAAACTGACCAAAACATAGAAAATATGTTTAAATCCACGACAGTAAGTAGTATTCTAATGTTACTTAAAGCACCAAAACATTAATAAACTCATTGGTCTCCTTTGAAGATGCTGGGTAACTAACTCATTTTGAAAAGTGGTGAATAAAAAGAAAGAATCAAGCATTGATCTTCCTTTCCTACATAAACCATACCCCAGGGTGACCAAATATATTATGATGGGAAGATTCATTGTATAGAAAGTATTCCAGCTAATAAGTGAAGAGAAACTAACAAGATTGGGATGTCAACATTTTGCATCCACTAATAAATCCGGGGTCTAGGCATTGATCATCAATCACATTAACGTCATAAGAAGAGTGACAACCAGACAACATGTGCTTCCCAATGACCTACACACCACCACCTGGGAAGGAGTCTGGCCAACATAATCAAACTTGAATCTGATCAAGCTTCAAATTCTAATTTCCATTTGACAGGAAACCTAGGAAATAAAGGAGTGTGCTGCAGTTACTAAAATCCAGACTGTGGGAAACTGGGCAAGACAAATGCAGGAGGAAAAAAAGAGGAAAAGGGGAAATCGTATAGATTAAAAGAGACTTAAGAAATGTAATTGACTAATTACAACAAATGAACTTGAATTTGATCCTGATTTGAAGAAAAAAACGATTTTAAATGTTTTGGGAAGTACCACATCAGGCAACATAGATTTCAAAATCTGTGGTCTGATAAAGCACTCTTTGACTCTATAACTTAAACTATACGACTCAAATAACCATAGTAATTTTTTTAAATTACCCATATTAATTATTTCAACAACATTGTACATTGTTCCCAAATAAACAGGAACTTTCTTGACTAGCAGTCTGAGGTACAAGCAGAACCCTTAATTATAGTTTAGTCATCAAGGAATCATTCTTTCCCAAGGCTAAGACTGAAGATAAACACCACAGAATTCTTTTGGCCTGCAAACATCTATCTATGGAACCCTGTGCTAACAAGACTTTCTCATCACGTCACATGCTGTCCTTTAGGTTTGGAACCTTGCCAGATGTACTGAGAGGATTTTTGTAATTCGTATTCACTCCAAAACGACTTCAGAAAAATTGTAAGTTTAAGAGACTTTGTCCTTTGAGTGAGGCATGATTAGCCAATAGCATTAAATCTAAAGAAATATCTGACTGACACAGTGAATTCGAGGTGGTGACGCCTTGGGCTGATGGCTTATTTTTAAAATCAGAACAGAAACACTGTACCCTTTCACTGCACTTGGTTTATTTCAATCCTGTTTTGTTGGGGGTTCCATAATTATACATGTTATTTGTTTTGGAATCCTTATTAATAAAGTTTTGGTCCAAATGCAGTAAAGCTCTAACATCGCTTCTGTTTCTTCAAATATTCCTATCAGCAACAGGAAATGTAAAAGTCCCAGATCCTTGTAGCCTACCTTTTCAAAGACAGGGAAGTAACGGGTTTTAGCTTTCCTCACAACTAAAGCAATATTCTCCTCTTTCTCCTCACGGGGTTTAAACGCAGCCAGCGCAATCATCATCATGAGATCCAGGGTGCCATCGGCGTACATGTCGATCCTGAAAAAACACCACCTGACTCTCATTCCGAGAGGAACCTTTGAGTATGGAGTTTCCTAATCTGCCACTCCTATGGTGTAAATGGATATTGGGGCAAGTGACTTTTGATTCTCCCTCCCGTAGGCTTCCAAGCTCAGGAATGATTTCTGAAACCAGTACCAGCCATGTGACCACAGTACAGTAGAGTCTCTGGAAAAGTTTATTGAATAAAGGGATGCGTGAAAGAATTGAGTGCCTCTAAGTTGAAATCTGCCATAAACAAATAATTAGATTACTATGGTTTTAAAAACCAAACTGAATGAAGTTTACCCAAAATTAGTACTAGAACCTTTTCACTTATTTAGAAAGATATATAATTTATCATGTCTTCCGTTGACCTGGCAACTGAGACAGAAAAGTTTACTTTCCTAGTCAGGTCAGACAAATAGTTCTATTTCATTCTCTTTAAAATATTCTTTTTATTGACAAACACTTTTTTAAAAAACGTTATTAAAAAAACTAATGATGGTAGATATGTTACTATTATATATTGGCCCTTGGTGCAATCATGCTGTGCCAGTTATCTACAACTAGTTTGCAACTCGTTAGGAATTGTGAGTCTTGTATCCCCAACTATGTGCTAATTGCACATCAAATTTGATTTAATGAACTTCTTTGTCTTCCCTTTTAACACATATAAAAGAATAATTTACTTTTATTGTCTTATCTGAATTACAAATCATTTTTCTTCCATGTTAGATTGTCACCTAGCCTGCTTGCTTTAGTCCATTACAGTTTATATCTAACGTGGAGAAAAAAATATTAATGGTGTCCTATAGCTTAGCACACACATCTTGGAAAAAATCACGGGGATTTAAAAAACAATTAAAAACATGCACCAAAACAAATGAGCAACAGACTGCTTCTGCATATTACTGCTTGTTTACATTGTTATAAGAGGATTCTGTTCACAGACTGTATTTGAAATTGCTTCGCTTGCCATACTCCTTTGCGATGGCAGGTTAGAATAACTAAGTTTTAAAGATGGAGCGATGGGCCTTTCTCCCACCACATCTTTGGTGTATATTGACCATCCCACCGTGTCCATGCTTATGGTGATGAGATTTCAGGGACCACTGAAAAGGCCCCTTGACCCCAAGTCCAGATAAAATTTATAGTTGCAAGTCTTTGTTTTGTCTTAAGTCTATTTATCTCCTGTGAAACTAAACTATTCCTGGGAGTAATAACCCAATCATCCTCAGCCAGGCCTAGCACAGTGCAGAGTAGGCGCTTGTGGTATATAGATGCCAAAAAATGGCCACGAATTTTCACCCTCTAGTATTTGTGATAAAGCCTGGCAGCTTCTTCCATCAATAGATGGGGTCTGTTCCCCAGGCTGACCTCATGACTTGCTTTCACTAATAAAATGAGGTGGAATTGATGAGCTACTAGATCTGAGCCTAGAACTTAAGAGGCCTTGTGTGCTTTCACTCTCTCTCTTAGAACCCTGCCCACTTGCCATGAGAACAAGCTCAGGATGAGAGGATGAGAGACACGTGGCCCATTTGCCTCCCAACCAATAGTCAGCCAACACCCAAAACCAGAGCCTCCCGGCTGACTACTGGTTGAACACAGAAATATGAGTGAGTCTAGCCCAGATAAGTCAAGGCTGGCCCAGATGTGCTGGCCACTCAGATGACTCATAGACTGGTGAGCAATGTTTAATGCTTGCTGATTCAAGTCACTGTATTTCAAGATGATATGTTATACCAGCATTATTTGTGGTAATAGATCATTGCTACAATGCTCAATATGTATTTATTTGCTGAGTCAGTCATTTCCGGCTTCACGTAGAATAGTTTACCAGGTCATTTTATGAGAAGATATTTTGTTAGGAGTGAGGAGAGACTAAGAGAATGTTGAATGCAGACCACTATGAGGGGAGACCTGGAGTATTTATTCAGAGTTATGCACAAGACATGCCGGATGTAACAAGGTCATCTCCCCTTTATTCCTCTTGCCTTCTCCCCTCAGTCCAGGCTGAAAGGCTATACCTGGGCTGGGTCTTAGTTGGTGCAGGACTACAAAGCTTGGAAAAGAATCAAGTATAGGCACGAACACTCTAGTACCTGACTTTCTCCTTCAGGTCCTTCCTTGGCAGCAAGGTAGCTAAGTATGGCTGTAGTCTGCGTCAGCATCATTCCATCAATTTCAACCAGAGGCACTTGGCCAAAAAGCAGGTGTCCATCTGTGGTTTGAGCAAAAAGAGGTTAAGACACTCTCCCTCCATGGTTGTGGTAAGCCTGGAGGAGGGTTCACTTCTAATTTCGTTGAGTGATTTCTAGTTTTCATCCAAAGTGGTGAGTTAAAGACCCCAGTCCTTGAGGAAATGCCTATCATTTGCTTCATGGAAAATTTGAGATTTACTTGATGGTTTCATGAATTTTTGTGTGTTGGTTAATCATGATATTTAAGACTGTCTCCATTTACTATGATTATGTTATAGTATAAGTGCTCTGGTTCTCAAAGTTTAGGATGTATAAGAATCACCTGGGGGAGGTAGGTTGTTAAAAATACCCCACCTCCCAGATATTCTGATTCAGGGGTGGAGTCTGGGATCTGAATTCTTTAAAAAGTACAAAAGTATCAGTCTAAGTCTACACAGCAAGGACAACATACACTGGACGACATAACAGCAAGAACCCTGGCAGACTTGGGTCTGAATGCCAAATTTAGCCCTTTCCAGCCGTGTGACTTGAAGCAAATGACTTATTTGAGCTTCCACTTCCTTTTCTCCAAAGTGGTAATAATATCTATCCAGTAGGATTTTGAAAGGATGAAATGAGATAACATAAGTAAAACACTGCATACTGTCAATAGCCAATGTTTAGTAAAGTCAAATTCTCTTCTTTGTGACTGCCTATATGAATAATGCATTTAAAGACATCCTACAAATAGTGCTCTTTCATGGGGTCTTGAAGAAATTAACAGCCTTTACATTTCATTAACACCTGTACATTGCTGAGAATAAGGAACTTTACCCAGGATAGGAACCAGACCTCGCTAGAGCATTGGCAAAGGCCACAGTTAATTTCCCCAACATCCACTACTGTTCCTATCTGACTTAATGCGAGGCAGTAGAGGATGGGGGGAGAATATTGCTGAGGAACCAGTGACAGCTTTCCAGGGAGCCCGTGTCCCTGTCTAGCTGGGTGACTTTAGGCAAGTCTCTGACTTTTCTGAGCCTCTTTTCTGATCTGCAACAGTATCTATCCTGCTCATTTTACTGGGTTTCTTTGAGTAAGAATAAGATCAAACTTGTGACCATGCTTTGGAAATACCAGTACTATTATTAACAGAGAGACTGTAAAACCTCCATTTCCTAAAGGTATTTCTACATTTGTTCCATATTAAATGAGCATCGAAAGCTGAGCTCTGTGCTGCTGCTTATGAGTGATGCAAACCTCCATTAGAAATGATCCCTGCTTCTAGGAGCTGATGATCTTCTTCAGAAGGATTAAAAAAAATCTCAGGTCAAGAGTGCAGGAAAAGATCTTTGAGATCGTTTAGTTCAGTTTGTTCATATTATAGATGATAGTACTGGGGAGGCCAAGGGCGGCAAAGGTGGCTTGCCCAAACTCACACTGTCAGGGGAGATCCAAGCCGACAGAAGTGGGCCTCCTGGCTCCTGGGCCAGTGCCCTCTCGCTGTCCCTCTCTGCCTCCTGTTCACAAACAACAGTGACACCCAGGAGGGTGTCTCAAGCACAATAGCAGCATCAGAGACTCAGGGAGGGATGGAGGACCTCAGAGGCTGTTAGACAGCACTTCCTGCTGGAATGATCATGAAAAAGAGTTTATGGAGATACATTCATTTATTGACTCAATACGTATGTATTTAACCTCTACCAGGTACCAGTGACTGTCCTTGTTTGGGATGGAGTGGGACAGAAATGAAGAGGACAAAGAGCTTCAAGGGATTCCAGATAATAAAGTTCCTGGACAAGAATTGGGAAAGCAGTTAAGTGGGCCACCCCCACTCAATATGATCTACTGGTACCTTGCAATCCAGGAATATAAAGACTGTTTTTACTTTATGGTAAGGAGGCAGGATGCAGAGAAGTTAAAGGCCTTGCCCAAAGTCATACAGTTTGTAAATGGCAGATCTGCTGACTACTAGTTGAATGTCTTAAAAAATAATTTGTGTTAATTTCATGACTCTTAATCAGCAACAATGGGGACACCCAGGTCTCCTTAGATAAGGAAAATAACATTATGGCTGTTAGAAATTTAAGTACCATGAAAGTACTAGTCTTTTCTCTCAGTGTGAGAAATTCTTCTGGGGAATGCAAAGATTAAGAACTACTTCTTGGATCCAAAGTTCATCAAATTTGGGTCTTTTCTACAGTTTTGATTCTACAACTGTGACCTGACAAAATGTTTTCTGGTAATCTGTTAAAACCATCAAGAACAAGCGGTTCATTATTTAAGAATTTTTAAAGGTTTCTTCAGTGGGATGGAGAGGATGGAACCAATTGGCACTGGGTCAACTCATGCCATCGTATCTAGTTGATGTCAGGGTCATAACCTGCTTGATAAGCTTTGACAAAGGCTAAGGACGCAATGCAGACGACAAATTCAGCTCTGTGCCAGGGACACAGTGAACAGTTGATGTCAGCAGTCACGCTATCCACCTTTTCTAATAGTTGTCACTCTAGAGCTCTGTGTTCTATATCGAAGTGAGTATTTCCAGAAACAAATTTCATTTTTTTCCAATAAGGCGACATTGAATAAATCTAGGCTTACCCTTCTGCAACTTCTCATATTGTTCTCTTGTTTCAAGAAATTCTTCTTCAAACTAGACAAAGGATAAAGACATTGTTATAACTTTAAGGTCCTCAAAAAAAGAGAGAGAGAGAAATGCTCACAGTATAAAATGCCCAATGGCTTCCAGAACGAAAATTTGAAAAGGAATCACAAAGCTGTCAACTACCACATAGCTGAAAATTCTGACCGAGTATGTGTGTAGATTGGTTAGACTAGCATGAGACGGGCACCCCTTTTTGGTTTTTGCCAACTTATAGGATATCTCTAAGCCCCCACCCACATTTCTCCTTTTCTTCACCTCAGCTCTTTCCTCTCTCCAAACTCATTTTTTCTCCAACTTCCCCAGCGATTTCTCCTCTTCCCTTTCCTCTCTTTTCTTTCTCCTCTTTGTTCTGTATTGTTCTCCTTCCATATCAAGACAAATTAAATTTCTCTTTGATGCTCACATGTTCAATGAAAGGGATCCAAGGATCATTACCCAGGTGGGATTCTCATAATTTATTATTGATGGAGTTTGTAAAGCTTTTGTGTGAAAGAGTGACTTTTGTGTGTGTGTGTGAGGAAGATCAGCCCTGAGCCAACATCCATGCCAATCCTCCTCTTTTTTTGCTGTGGAAGACTGGTCCTGGGCTAACATCTGTGCTCATCTTCCTTCACTTTTTTATATGGGACACCGCCACAGCATGGCCTGACAAGTGGTGCATCGGTGTGTGCCCAGGATCCGAACCTGGGCCGCCAGCAGCGGAACACGTGCACTTAACTGCTACGCCAATGGGCTGGCCCCCAAGAGTGACTTTTTTTGTCCCTCAAACCTTGGGATGGGGGTAGGATGAGGTGAGCAAAAAAAGAAGGTAATGAATCCTTGTCCTGGAGGACATGACGTTCAAACAGGAAAAGGGATCTACACCTGCACGAAACAAAACAATTCCAAAGCACTTGTGAAAATCTATGGAAAAGCCAGTGGAGAGGGAATTCAGAGTTAAGGAAAGATCTCCATGTGGCAGACCTTTCAGAGGAGGGTTCAAGAGGAGACCAGACATCGGCTGAACCTAAGTTTCCAGTTGGCATCCATGAGTAGAACAAGACTGAGGTGCCAAGGCAGAGATGAAAAGACCCCGGGAAATCAGCCGGTCCCACTGAAGAGAATCATTCAGATATGGGTCTCCTCTCTTTCCCCCATCTTATGATCCACCATGATCTTTTCAGCTGCTACAAAGCTTCCAGAACACCTCCCTAGGCTTCCACCTCTGACCCCTCCTTAAACAGAAGACTATGATCCCTCCTTCACCTCTCACAAAGGAAGACAGTTAGAAAGGGAAAGAGTGGGTATAGCCCGAAGGCACCACCCTGAATTTTGAAGGGGGAAGAGGATCGCTTCAATACCACGCAGCAAATTCCCTCCTTCCTTTTCCCAATCGGGAACCAACCTCCACTCCAGCTGCAGCCAGCAGCCAGTGGATTGACTCCATTCTGCCCCTGCCACGAAAGTAGTAGAGCTTGGGTTTGGCTGCCATGACTCCTGGCTCAGGGTTTCTGAAGGGCAAAATAAGAATATATTAAGAACAAACTGACATGCACTGTATGGTATGTCTCCACTTATAACAATTCAAAACCAAGCAAAACAAAACTATTATTTAGGGATACCTACAGAAGAGGTACAACTATGCAGAAAGGCAAGAAAATAATTACCACAGAAGGAGGATGGTGGTTACCTCTAGGGAGGAGAATGAGGGTTGTGATTGGGGAGGGACTTGGGGGGTTCTGGGATGCTAACAGTGTTCTATTTCTTAAACAGAATTAGTAATTAGTCTTTACAATTTGTAATTAAACTGTATATAAATGGTTTTGCTCTATCTCACAATTTAAGAAAAAAGAAAGAACACACTACATATATCCAAGTGTTCTATAGATTTGAGAGATTGCCTCTGGTATTTTGAGAAAGGAAGCAGGATTTAATATGATGGTTTCATGGATGACCTTGCCAAAGAAAATCTTTTCTAACAGCGGCAAGGAGCTGGGCCTGTTGGGATGGAAATGTTCGGTGGGAATTGGGGACTCTTTCATTTCCATCACAAAACTTTTCTGAGAGCTGGGACTAGCACAGATGCAGCCCTAGAGAGGACCACCCACCACCAAGAAGCCGGGTGACCTTAGGCCCAGTTCATTGAACCTCTGTGTGTCTTCATGTCCTCATCTGTAACTGGAGAGAATTACCCTCGGCGACTTGAAGTCTTTTGAAGGCAAGTACAGCAATAATGAAGCATACTAATAGCACTTTCTGCTCCATTGTCACAAGAGCCACAGTGGCAATTACGTTAGTGCCTCCTGTCTATCGCACAGGATTATTGAGATGATCAAATGAGATAAAATAAAAGTAAAGTGCTTTTAAAATACTAAAGCTTTATATCAATGTAGAGGATTGTTGGGTTTCCTTTTCTCACATTTGCCCCCTGACCCCATATACAATAATGCATGCTTCAAGGGGACTGCAAAAAATGTTGACTGCTGGCACAGTGCATGAGGTGCTGTGGCTAGGAGGGTGCATGGGAAGTGTCAGGGCCACACCTGGATGGAGAGACCGATGCCAGCTTCCGAGGCCGTGCTTACCGTGGTCCTCCACCAGGTAAGCCCCAAACTGCCAAACGTCATGCCCTAGCTGGATTCCACTTGAGGATGCTGCCTGCACTAAGGAAACCCACAAGAAAGTAATAAAGCAGAATGTCAGTAGCTCAGGTAATGCTGAGAAATTTAACTGTTACTACCCACAATCACCTGGCCATAAAGTCACTCAGGTTCACGAAGTCTTGCAGGTGTTTCAAAGCCGTTTTCCCCACAACCATCCTATTTCCCTATATGTTGGATTTACAGTTTAACTTTGGAGAAGGTTAATTCCTTCCTTGCAGTGGTCTCATCACTCCCCAAGCATTCCTCTGTTGGGTTGCTGTCAAGAGTCATTCCTTTTAGGGGAGAGAAGTCAAGATGGCAGCGTAGGTGGACTCTGAACTCACCTCCTCCCACAGACACAGCCAATTTACAACTACTCTTGGAAAAATTGCCCCTGAGAAAGAACTGAAAACTGGGTAAGAGGAACCCCTGCAACAAACAACAATCCTAATTGAGGTGGAAGAGGCAGAAACTCCCGTCTGGAGAGAAAAAACACCACCTTCACAAGCCACAGCACTTCACAGCCACCAGGGAGCAGCCCAAAGGTACGCAGCCTTCCCTGGAGGAGTGGGGACCTGAGCCAGGGAGCATGCCCGCTATAGGCATTTTTTGGACACGGGACAACCAAGATGAGTGGCATAATATCTGACTTTGCTTGCTACTAACAACATTGGGGAGTACCCCCAGAAAATCTGGGTCACAAAGAAATTAAAGCCAGCTCTTAAAAAGCCCATGCACAAATTCACCCATTTCAGAAAGCAACCTAAAATCACCAGAAAGAAAGGTGCACAGTCCTTCAGTGAAAAGAGACTCACCTGATAGGCTCTGAGTGCATCTCGGTGAGAGGTGAGACCCCTCCGGGGACTGGGACATTGGCGGCCACCATTGTTTTGATCTGGTTTGGGCGTGCTGACACAGACACTGGCAGACATCAGTGGAGTTCTTCCCCTGGCCTGCTAGCCCAGGGTCTGCCCCACCCACTACAGCAGCGATGTAATCCAGCTCAGCCAGGGAAGGCAGCCTACCCCAACTGGCCCCACCCAACAACAAGCCCTTGGGCAACTTGTGGGCCTGCTAAGTGAACTGCCTGGATTCTCTTCAGCCTGGGGAGTGGGTCCACCTCTGTGGGGCGGGGCGTGCATAAGGAGCGGGTGGAGAGTGTGGTGCAGTGGTGGAGTGTGTGGGGCTCCTGCCGTGGAGAGACTGGGTCCACTTCAGGAGGTCAGGCATGTGCACAGGACAGGACTGTGTTGACTATGTGTGTGGACCTGTGGGCGGCAGGGCTTGGCAGCTGCAGTAGACTTGTGCTTCTCAAACAACCACATAAGGGATTGGCCCCACCTTCCAAAGCCTGAAACAATTGGGTGGTCCCATGCCTAAGGCCAGCCACACCCAGCTGCAATCCTCAGAGAGCTGAAAAGAGACTTAAAGTCCAGAGGCTTACAGCAGTTGTAGCCCCTGGGCCTAACAACCAGCCATGCTGGGGGCCTATTCACTTAGTAGAAAAACTGCAACAGGAATGTGCTATTAGACCTTGCAGCCAACTGTGCTGGGGCTCCCCACATCTGATAAAGAGACTGTGAGATCCCACAAAAACTACAAGCAGCTGAGAGTTACAACAGCTGGCCAGGGGGACAGCTCAGCCTCCCTGGGCACCTACGGGAAGAGCAACCCAGCCACAACAGAAGGAGACACATAGCCACACAGGGTTCACTCTTGGAACATTTGGAACTGAAGGAAGCACACTGCAGACCTCATAAGGCATCACTTATATAAGGTCACCTCTCCAAGATCAGGAGACATAGTGGACCTACCTAATACATAGACACAAGCACAGGGAAAGAGGAAAAATGAGGAGGCAAAGGAATACATTCCAAGTAAAGGAACAGGACAAAACCCCAGAAAAGGAACTAAAAGAAACAGAAATGAGCAACCTACCTGACAGAGATTCAAACAAAGAGTGTTAAGGATGCTCACAGATCTTGGGAGAAGAATGGATGAACTCAGTGAGAACGTCAACAAAGAAATGGAAGATATAAAAAAGAACCAATCAGAAATGAAGAATACAATACTGGAAATGGAAAATTCACTAGAGGAACTCAAAAGCAGCGTAAAGGATACAGAGGAATGGATCTGCGAGCTGGACGAAAGACTAGAAGAAATAACCCAAGCTGAACAGATAAAAGAAAAAAGAATTAAAAAGAGTGAGGACAGTCTAAGGGACCTCTGGGACAACATCAAGCACACCAACATCCGTATTATAGGTGTCCCAGAAGGAGAAGAACAAGACAAAGGGGCAGAGAATCTATTTGAAGAAATAATAGCTGAAAACTTTCCTAACCTAAGGAAGGAAACAGATATCCAGGTACAGGAAGCACAGAGAGCACCAAACAAGATAAACCCAAAGAGGCCCTCACAAAGACACATCATAATTAAAATGTCAAGAATTAAAGATAAAGAGAGAATCCTAAAAGCCGCAAGAGAAAGACAAGGTACATACAAAGGAAATCCCATAAGGATTGACTGACTTCTCTGCAGAGACCTTACAGGCTAGAAGAGAGTGGTACAATATATTTAAAGTGCTAAAAGGAAAAAACCTACAGCCAAGAATACTCTACCCAGCAAGGTTATCATTCAAAATGGAAGGAGATAAAAAGTCTCCCACAAGCAAAAATTAAAGGAGTTTGTCACCAAGAAACCAGTTTTAGAAGAAATGCTAAAGGGACTTATTTAAGGGGGAAAGAGAAGACCACAAATAGGAAAAATTATCTATTTCCATGATAAGAGGGTAATGGGTACAAAAAAGAGGTTAGATATGATATTGAAAACATAAAATGTGGGAGGCTGGGAGTTAGAGGAGCGCTTTCAGATAGAGGTTAAACTAAAGAGACCATCAACTTAATATAGATTGCTATATACATAGGTTACTGTATATGAACCCCATGGTAATCACAAACCAGAAACCTATAATAAATACACAAAAAACTAAGAGAAAGGAACCCAAACATAATACTAAAGAAAGCGATCAAGCCACAAGGGAAGAGAGCAAGTGAAGAAGAAAGGAACAGAGAAGAACAACTAAAACACCCAGAAAAAAAAGTTAAAAAATGGCAATAAGTACATACTCATCAACAGCTACTTTAGATGTCAATGGACTAAATGTTCCAATTAAAAGGCATAGGTGGCCGACTGGATAAAAAAACAAGACCCACATATATGCTGCATATAAGAGACACACTTCAGACCTAAAGACACTCACAAACTGAAAGTGAAGGGATGGAAAAAGATACTCCATGCAAATGGTAATGAAAAGAAAGCTAGGGTAGCAATACTCATATTAGGCAAAATAAACTTTAAAACAAAAACTGTAATAAGAGACAAAGAAGGGCATTACATAATGATCAAGGGAACAATCCAACAAGAGGATATAACACTTGTAAATATCTATGCACTCAATATAGGAGCACCTAAATATATAAAGCAATTATTAACAGAAATAAAAGGAGAAATAGACAGTAACACACTAATAGTAGGGGACTTTAACACTCCACTTACACCAATGGATAGATCATCCAAACAGAAGATTAATAAGGAAACATTGGCCTTAAATGATACACTAGAACAGATGGACCTAGTAGATATATACAGAACATTCCATCCAAAAACTGAAGAATACGCATTCTTTTCAAATGCACATGGAACATTCTCCAGGATCGATCACAGATTAGGCCACAAAACAAGTCTCCATAAATTTAAGAAGATTGAAATGATACCAAGCATCTTTTCTGACCACAACAGTATGAAACTAGAAATCAACTATAGAAAGAAAATCAGAAAAGCCACAAATATGTGGAAATTAAACAAAATGCTACTGAACGACGATTGGGTCAATGAAGAAATCAAAGGAGAAATCAAAAAATACCTGGAGACAAATGAAAATGAAAATACGACATGCCAGAATTTATGGGATACAGCAAAAGCAGTTCTAAGAGGGAAGTTTATAGCAATACAGGCCTATCTCAACAAACAAGAAAAATCTCAAATAAGCAATCTAACAGTGCACCTAAAGGAACTGGAAAAAGAAGAACAAACAAAGCCCAAAATCAGTAGAAGAAGGGAAACAATAAAAATTAGAGCAGAAGTAAATGAAATAAAGACTAAAAAAACAATAGAAAAATTAATAAAACCAAGAGCTGGTTCTTTGAAAAGATCAACAAAATTGACAAACCTTTAGTTAGGCTCATCAATAAAAAAAGAGAGAAGGCTCAAATAAGTAAAATCAGAAACGAAAGAGGAGAAATTACAGCCTACACCTCAGAAATACAAAAGATTATAAGAGAATACTATGAAAAGCTATACGCCAACAAATTGAGCAATCTAGAAGAAATGGATAAATTCTTAGAATCATACAACCTTCCAAAACTGAATCAAGAAGAAATAGAGAATTTGAATAGACTAATCACCAGTAAGGAGATCAAAACAGTAATCAAGAACCTCCCCAAAAATAAAAGTCCAGGACCAGACGGCTTCCCTGGTGAATTCTACCAAACATTCAAAGAACACTTAACACCTATCCTTCTCAAACTCCTCCAAAAAATTGAAGAGGAGAGGAAGCTCCTTAACTCATTCTACGAAGCCAACATTACCCTGATACCAAAACCAGAGAAGGACAACACAAAAAAAGAAAATTACAGGCCAATATCACTGATGAACATCAATGCAAAAATCCTCAACAAAATACTAGCAAATTGCATACAACAATACATTAAAAAGATTATACACCATGATCAAGTGGGATTTATTCCAGGGATGCAGGGATGGTTCTACATCCACAAATCAATCAACGTGATACACCACATTAACAGAATGAAGAATAAAAATCACATGATCATCTCAATAGATACAGAGAAAGCATTTGACAAGGTACAGCATCCATTTATGATAAAAACGCTGAATAAAATGGGTATGGAAGGAAAGTACCTCAACATTATAAAGGCCATATATGACAAACCCACAGCTAATATCATCGTCAATGTTCAAAAACTGAAAGCTATCCCTCTAAGAACAGGAACCAGACAAGGATGCCCATGCTCACCACTCCTATTTAACGTAGTACTGGAAGTCCTAGCCAGAGCAATCAAGCGAGAAAGAAATAAAAGTATCCAAATTGGAAATGAAGAAGTGAAACTGTCACTATTTGCAGATGACATGATTTTATATACAGAAAACCCTAAAGAATCCACCAAAAAACTTTAAGAAGTAATAAATGAATACAGTAAAGTTGCAGGATACAAAATCAATATACAAAAATCAGTTGCATTTCTTTACAATAACAATGAAGTAGCAGAAAGAGAAATTAAGAATATAATCCCATTTACAATTGCAACAAAAAGAATAAAATACCTAGGAATAAACTTAACCAAAGAGGCGAAAGATCTGTACAGTGAAAACTATACAACTTTGCTGAAAGAAATTGAAGAAGACACAAAGAAATGGAAAGATATTCCGTGCTCTTGGATTGGAAGAATTAACATAGTTAAGATGTCCATACTTCCTAAAGCCATCTATAGATTCAATGCAATCCCTATCAAAGTTCCAACAACATTTTTCACAGAAATAGAACAAAGAATCCTAAAATTTATA
The DNA here is from genome assembly GCF_057802395.1 of Ceratotherium simum simum. Taxonomy (NCBI): domain Eukaryota; kingdom Metazoa; phylum Chordata; class Mammalia; order Perissodactyla; family Rhinocerotidae; genus Ceratotherium; species Ceratotherium simum. The sequence goes on from NC_141912.1 coordinate 52,369,413, forward strand.
TGGAACAACAAAAGACCTCGAATAGCCAAAGGAATCCTGAGAAAAAAGAACAAAGCTGGAGGTATCACACTCCCTGATTTCAAAATATACTACAAAGCTATAGTAACCAAAACAGCATGGTACTGGCACAAAAACAGACACAGAGATCAATGGAATAGAATCGAAAGCCCAGAAATAAACTCACACATCTATGGACAGCTAATTTTCTTTTTTTTTTTTTTTATTCTTCATCAGAAGGTTTATTTATTTATTTTTTGTGTGTGAGGTTATTTTTATTTTTATTTTTTTCAATTTTTTGTTTATTGCAGTAACATTGGTTTATAACATTGTAAAAATTTCAGGTGTACATCATTATACTTCTATTTCTGCGTAGATTACATCATATTCACCACCAAAATACTAATTACAACCCATCACCACACACACGTACCGAATTATCCCTTTCACCCTCCTCCCTCCCCCCTTCCCCTCTGGTAACCACCAATCCAATCTCTGTCTCTATGTGTTTGTTTATTGTTGTTATTATGTACTACTTAATGAAGGAAATCATACGGTTTTTGACCTTCTCCTTCTGACTTATTTCACTTTGCATTATACCCTCAATGTCTATCCACGTTGTCAAAAATGGCTGGATTTCATCGTTTCTTATGGTTGAGTAGTATTCCATTGTGTATATATACCACAGCTTCTTTATCCATTCGTCCCTTGATGGGCACTTAGGTTGCTTCCAAGTCTTGGTTGGCTATTGTGAATAATGCTGCAATGAACACAGGGGAGCATATACCTTTACAAATTGGAGTTTTCAAGTTCTTTGGATAAATACCCAACAGTGGAATAGCTGGATCATATGGTAGTTCTATCCTTGATTTTTTGAGGAATCTCCATACTGTTTTCCATAGTGGCTGCACCAGTTTGCACTCCCACCAGCAGTGTATGAGAGTTCCCTTCTCTCCACATCCTCTCCAACACATGTTGTTTCCTGTCTTGTTAATTATAGCCATCCTGACAGGTGTGAGGTGATATCTCATTGTAGTTTTGATTTGCATTTCCCTGATAGTTAGTGATTTTGAACATCTTTTCATGTGCCTGTTGGCCATCTGTATATCTTCTTTGGAGTATGGACACCTAATTTTTGACAAAGGAGCAAAGAACACACAAGGGAGAAAGGAAAGTCTCTTCAACAAATGGTGTTGGGAAAACTGGACAGCCACATGCAAAAAAATGAAAGTAGACCCTTACCTTACACCATACACAAAAATTAACTCCAAATGGATTAAAGACTTGAATGTAAGACCTGAAACCATGAAACTTCTAGAAGAAAACATAGGCAGTATGCTCTTTGACATTGGTCTTAGCACCATATTTTGAAGTACCATGTCTGATCGGGCAAGAGAAACAACAGAAAAAATAAACAAATGGGACTACATCAAACTAAAAAGCTTCTGCACGGCAAAGGAAACCATCAACAAAACAAAAAGACAACCTAACAATTGGGAGAAGATATTTGCAAACCATACATCTGATAAGGGCTTAATCTCCAAAATATATAAAGAACTCATGCATCTCAACAACAAAAAAACTAACAACCCAATTAAAAAATGGGCAAAAGACCTGAACAGACGTTTCTCCAAAGAAGATATACAGATGGCCAACAGACACATGAAAAGATGTTCAACGTCATTAACTATCAAGGAAATGCAAATCAAAACTAAAATGAGCTATCACCTCACCCCTGTCAGAATGACTATAATTAACAAGATGGGAAACAAGTGTTGGAGAGGATGTGGAGAGAAGGAAACTCTCATACACTGCTGGTGGGAGTGCAAACTGGTGCAGCCACTATGGAACACAGTATGGAGATTCCTCCAAAAATTAAAGGGGCCGGCCCTAGGGCTTAGCAGTTAAGTGCCCACACTCCGCTACCGGCGGCCCAGGTTCAGATCTCGGGCCCGCACCGATGCACGCTTGTCCGGCCAAGCTGAGGTGGCATCCCACACACAGCAACTAGAAGGATGTGTAACTATGACATACAACTGTCTACTGGGGCTTTGGGGAGAAAAAGGGGGGAAGAAAAAAGGAGGAGGATTGGCAATAGATGTTAGCTCAGGGCCGGTCTTCCTCAGCAAAAAGAGGAGGATTGGCATGGATGTTAGCTCAGGGCTGATCTTCCTCAACAACAACAAAAAAAAATTGAAGCTAGAACTACCATATGATCCAGCTATTCCACTGCTGGGTATTTATCCAAAGAATGTGAAAACATTAATGCATAAAGATACATGCACCCCTATGTTCATTGCAACATTATTCACAATAGCCAAGACTTGGAAGCAACCTAAGTGCCCATCAAGGGACAAATGGATGAAGAAGATGTGGTATATATACACAATGGAATACTACTCAGCCATAAGAAACAATGAATTCCAGGCATTTGTGACAACATGGATGGACATTGGGGGTATTATGCTAAGTGAAATAAGTCAGACGGAGAAAGTCAAATACCGTATGATCTCACTCACAAGTAGTAGATAAAAACAACAAGAAACAAACACATCGAGTCAGAGATTGGATTGGTTGTTACCACAGGGGAAGATGGGAGGGAGGAGGGCACAAGGGATAATTAGGCACATATGTGTGGTGATGGATTGTAATTAGTATTTGGGTAGTCAACATGAGAACACGATGTAATCTGTGCATAAATAGAAGTATAATGATGTACACCTGAAATACATGCAATGTTATAAACCAGTGTTACTGCAATAAAAAAATAAAAATAAATTTTTAAAAAAGAAACAGAAAAAACAATAAAATAAAATAAAACTGAACCTAACCTAAAAAAAAAGAAAAGACTCATTCCTTTTAAATTGACTCTTTGGCTACCGCATGTTGAAAGTGTCAGGAGTATGTTAAAAACACATCACTTGATTATCTTGGGAGACACAGTGATTAAAAAGGCACTTTGCTAACCAAAATTCTCTGATTAGAGAAACTGTGTTTCAGTCCAGTAACTCACTGCTAACAAACCTTAAAATGAACCTTATGATAAAATGAATGTGGAGAAAATATGAGAAGAGGAAGAAGGGAGACTGTGCCTTCTCCCCAGCAAGATTACTACTGAATTCTCTGGTCTCGTAGAGTGTCCCAAGGAGGATGGTTAAGGTGCAAATACAAGCAGTCCCCTCGCGCTCTTAGAAGTCAAAAGGAGGAGGGCATAGGAATTCACCGACATGCCAAAGGCATAGCACACAGAGTGGGTTCCAGCCCTGGTGAAATTCACACTCCAGATGGTCCATGTTCCAGGTGTCAGGAAGGCAGCATGACAAGAGAATCTGGGCAATTCACACGAAATTCAAGCCCTTCCTCAGAGGACCCCCTCTAGGTCTCCATCCATCCTGCTGCCTTCAGACAAAAATAAAGCAATACTCGTGAAGTTGAATAGCGGCATCTAGCTTGGGGGAGCTCCATCTCTCCATCCTCCTTTTAGTGCACAGAGCTCCACCTGCTCTGAGAGATGGGGATGAGGCTGTCAGTCTGGCTGGGGCTGGACTGAAGTTCATTCCTATTGTCCTGTCTTCCTGAAGCTTTTAACCAGATCAAATTCTGTTTGAAGTAAATCCTAGGGTGAAAGAACGTGGAACATAGGAAATACTGCTAAAAACCTTTTTATAGTGATTCTATTCTGCTCCCCAGGTAACTAAAGCTGAAAGCTAGACTTTGATTTAGACCATCATCTCTGGTAGCCTACAGAAAGCTGTTTCCAAGCAGTGGTCACCTCAAATGCAGGCTGAATTGTCTTTCTTCTGCCTGGTTATTCTCTTGGTGCTTTGAAACCTAAAGAGATTAAAACTGTCACTTCTGGATTGCCTCCGGGAGATGGGTACATCGCATGGCCACCGTCATAACTTGGAGGCTCCCAATATTAATATATTTGTCCCCAAGACCCACTCAAGAGTGAAGAACCAATGCTGTGCCTGGTACCAATGATAGTGAAATCTCTCAGACACAAGAAGTGGCAGCAAGATGCTGTCCTAAAGTGATCAAGAATGGGGCAAGTTTCTTGCTGGTATGGCGGAATCAACACTCAAACGGAGGCAGTGCTATGGGCCCTTGGAGGGGTGGGACTAAATCAGACAAGTGGACAGGAGTCTGTGGACCGGGGATGGAAGGTAGTATTTTCCTTTGGGAGGGGCAGAGTCTCCAGGTGAGAGGGGAAACCTGTGCTCCTTGGGGTATAACCTCCTGGATGTGGATTAATAGCTGAGGGAATGAACACTGAGAAAGCTGAGGGCACAGGTGTGGATCTGGCCCTGTTCACTTACAGCCTACTTTGTGCCAGGCATGGTACCTACATTATGTCCATCCTCAAATGGAAATAAGGGGGTATGACTATCCTCATCGTTCAAAGGCAGGGGGCTCTGGGCTTTAGAGTTGTGAGTCCTCTCTATTGTACAACCGTATTCCATCTCTCTACGCCCCAGTCTCCTAATCCTTGAAATAAAGGGATGGTTGTACTGCCCACCTTCGAGGGTCATTGTTAACGGCTCAGGATGGAATAAAGTAATACATAAAATACATATCACAATATCTGACCCATATCAAGTAGAGTCCTCCACGCTTCTGTAAACAACGAGCGGCTTTAGTGTTTTCTTAGAGTTTTTTATGCTGATTGGCTTGTCTATTCGTCTCATGTGATTTATAAGTGATTGTTGCAAATGCAATTGATATTTGTAAAAGGGAGCTAAAACTTTGGTAATTTGACTTTGACTCAATCTTGCAATACAAAATATTTAAAAAGTAAAATCTGGTGTGGCTTTTGCCTTCATTTTGTGATTATCAGCATAAATGGAGCATTTATGTGCTCCATTTCTGTGAATCCAGATCTGGATCACAAGGGACAGGATCGCCCCCCTCCCCGCCACCACCTGCAAGCCTTCCCTGGTGCTGAGGGAGCCCTAGGAGCCCAGAGTTAGAATGAAGGAGACCCCACCCCAGATCAACAGGACTGTGATCTGCAACTCTCCCTTTCCAGTCCAAAAGAAGGAAACTTTTTTCTCCAGTTGTTAATAACCAGCCACTTGAATGATAAGCAGACACCACTTCTTGTAAAAATCCCAACAATTGTTTGTGTGCCCCATAAACAGCTGGCTTTGGTCAACCAGCCACCATTCCTCATCTCTCAGCCTCAGCTCCGTGGTCTTCTAAATTCGGCTCTCAGGTGGATGATGGAGGACCGAACTGGAGGTTGTTAAAAGATCCTCAGTAGGGGCTGGTCCCCACTCCTAACCCCCCCAAGAGGAGCTGTTCCTTCTAGAATAGCTGAGCACAGAGAAGGAGCCCAATACCTCTCATAGTATCACACCCCAAGAAACAACTGCTCCCCCTGGATTCCACACTGCAAAACTCTGAGGTGGCAAACTCCCAGAAGGCAGGAGTCATGTCTTAGTTCTTCTGTCTCCTATGGAACCAACCCAGTGCTATCCCGGACACATGGTGGCTGTTACCTCAGTGTGCCACTCTGAGATACCAGTGCCTATGCTTGTTAAGATTTCTGTATTCAATCTTTCATTCTTTCTTTCAATATCAAACATTTATTGAGCTCCTACTATGGATACAGTACTAAGGCACTCCAGGCATACAAAAATAAATAAGCTGTAGTTTCTGCCATCAAAAAACTTTCAAACCTTATATCTAGTGATGGAAACATCCAGACTACCAAGAGGTAAGTCAGAGTGAAATGTGCTTATTAAAAGTACAATATGGTATTACACAAATTGAACAGAGCCTTACAGAATGGGTATACAGTCGTCCACCACCTAACGATGTTTCGGTCAATGAGGTACCGCATATAGGATTGCGGTCCCATAAGATTAGTACCATATAACCTAGGTGTGTAATAGGCTACACCATCTACATTTGGGTAAGTACACTCCATGGTGTTTTTACAATGACAAAATCGCCTAATGATGCATTTCTGAGAACTGCCCCCGTTGTAAAGCAACTCATGACTGTATGTAAATATGTTTGTTTGTCTGAGCCCCGCCCCTCCCTGCCCCACGGGATTATAGGTTAACAGCCTAAACAATATTCCTGGGTGGGGAGTGGGTGAGAGTTACTTATGTAATAAGATGATTAAGGAGGTTGCTCTATTCCAAGCTCATAGGCGAGGCATTTTCTCCAGAGATCCCTATATTTCAGTTTCAGAAACTGAATTTCCTTTCCATTAGGGTCTAATGGATTGATTCATGTTCCCAAAACTCACAAGAGGTTGACTTATTCCCCAAAGGCTTATAAACTTACTTAAATGAAAAATATACCTGAGCCAAGAAAGAGACTTTCATCTACGCATGTCACTGAGGCTGTCTAGAGAAAACAAAGTGAGTCACCACATGGCCCATTGCTGTTTAAAGATTGGGGCAAGTCCTAGAAAAATCTACCTCAGGGTTTGACTGAGAGACTCCTGCTTTTCAACTTGGCGCAGTCCCCCAGAGATGTAGGACCCCAGAGGAAGACCCCAGTGTCAAATGATTTGGATTAAATCCTCCAAGCATGCATGGAGAAGATACTAGAAGATACTAGATGTAGGAGATTTAGTTTACCTGTTAGGCACCATGGCAGAGAGTGGGCAGTGCCTGTGTTCTTTTCAACGGTGTACAAAAATATGAGATTTGCCTCAGGAGGAAAAAAATGTATTGGCCCAAAAATTATAAATGTTTAAATTCTACTAAGCATGTTATATCAATCAATCAACTGAAACACTGTTTGACTCTTATATACTTTTTTTTCAAATTACATTTAGTGTGTGATATGGGTGTGGGGGCATTTTAATGTCTGCTGTTATGTAAATCATGCATAGGCAAAGAACATCTCCAAAAGGCTTTGTCTAGACTTGCTGTCTCGTTTTCATTTACTCTGCAGAAAAAATACCTGTTCCTTCTACTTGATATACGCAAGCTGAGAAATAATAGGCATTAAATTAATCACAAAATTAAAACAATTGTTAACTACAACCTGCAAATTTGGTCACAAAATATAACTATCTCACCAAGCCCAAGAAGAGTATACAAGAACTTCACTACTCACCTTGTCTCGTCCTGGCTCTTGTCTGGGGTGCTCTGGGTGGATTAAGTGAGGGTTTATAAACTTTTTCTTTCCAGTTGAAAGCTCTGCCCACTCATGAGATTAGCCAACCGGCATTCCAGTCTGTACATCTCTGAGGCTTCACTTCACATCCCCTGTTTGTGTATTTGATAGCGCATCAAGTTACAGAAGTAGGAAGAAAGGAAGATTCCACTGACCCACTGAACAAGTATTTCCTGAGTACCACCACTCTGTGCCAGGTGCTGTTTTAGGCCCCGGCTCCACACAGGTGGGCACGACAGACCCATTCCTGCACCCCTGGTGCTTACATTCTAGAGGGGGAAGGTAGGCAGTATAAACATATAAGGAAATAAATGCAGTGTGTTTAAAATAATAAAAGCGACAATGTATCAGATGATCATAGCTTATGGATATGCGAACTCTATGACCATAACGTTGTAAGGGTGGCAGGAGGAACTGGGAATACTCTAAGTTCCTGCACTACCCGTGAAGCAGTATAGTGTTATTTGAAAGTGGTCTCAGCTTAGTTGTAAATATATATTGTAAACTCTAGGGCAACCACTAAAATGTTTTTTTAAAAAAAGAACTGACATGCTAAGAGAGGAGAGAAAATAGAATCACACAACATGCTCAATTAAAACCAGAGATGGCAGAAAAAGAGAGGAAGACAAAAAGAAAAAGAAAAAGAAAATAACAAGAGCAACAAATAGAAAACAGTTACAAACATGGTAGATATTAATCCAACCACATCAATCATGATTGTCAATGTGAATGGTCTCAAATACACCAATTAAAAGACAGAGACTATCGTGAGTGGATTAAAACAAACAAGACCCAGGTGTGTTTTCTACAGGAAACCCACTTTAAATATAAAGACACAGCTAAGACTGCCAGAAGGTGTCAATGCTATGAAGAAAACAAAATCGGATGGTGAGAAAGTGGTATGGGGGCTGTGGGGGTGCTAAGACCTCACGGTCAGAGGAGGATTCCCTTAGGTGGGGATGTCTGACTGACAGAATAAGAACGAGCCCACCACGCAATCTTCCAGGGCAGACAATTTGCGTTAAAGGAATAAAAAGCTCATTCAACAAAGAGGGAACAGCAGCAAATAATACAAAATCCCCTGCTGGCTGTGGCTTGTTGCAGACCCTGCCCCCTGGAATTCACTTTCTGCTCTGCTCCATATGCCAGGAGGCTGCCCTGACAGACTGCCCCGGCCAGGCGAAGGGCAGGAGGAGAGTCAGGTGTTTCTTTGGGCACCCAGTCTGCCAGAGCCTCTCTGAGTGGCTTCTGCTGGGTCCCTGGCTCCTTAAGTGCTGCACCTCTTTCTTCTGTCCCAGACACCAGAAAGCCACACCATCCAGGTTTCCCCTTTTGTCCCAGACACCAGAGCCTCTGCAACTGCCCCATTTACACATGGCTGTGCACTTTAAACCCACTGGCGCACCTGCCATGGCTTCCGGTCGGTGAGCCTCCTGACCCCCCTTCTGCTCTGCTCCCTGTCTCATGTGTTTAGGTTCAGCCCCGAACATTCTAGCACACTGATGTTTTTGAGGATAAATGATCCAGTGCCTGACTTCTTACTCTATGGCCAGAGTTCGCTGGCTCATGAAAATAGGTTGGGGGGGGGGGGGATGTCAGACTAAAGGGTGGGAGTCTGGGCCAAAAGGGCTTGTGACAAAAGTACAGTAATGCCGCCTGAGACAGGATGGGGAAGGAGGGGAACCTGTTTCCAATACGGGAAGTGACCTGCACAATTTAAGGTATATAACTATGAGCAGGAGACATGGGAACCTGTCTTCTTCGGAGACAGCTTGCTCTCTCTCTTGTATTTATTTTCTCTCATCCTGTCATTCAGTGCATGCAGAAGCCAACCTTCCTCCCTGGTTGTTTTCTCTCGAGGGCCCCCTTGTGTCTAAGAGAATTAAAACCCAAGGAGCAATGTTTGCAAAATGGCTTAAGGTCTACATAGCAGGCCCTCAATTAATATTATCAGGCACTGGAACTGGATAGTAAAATCACACCGAAATGGTAATACAAAATAGCCCAAATTTGCTGCCATCTACAAAACTCAATAATACAGGTCCCTGGGCATCATCAAATCAGTATCTGGTTCCCACATGTAAATTAGTTTCCATATGAGTGTAAGTCGTTTCTCTTCCGCAGAGTTTAGAAGGAGCGGGCCAGAAGACGGCCCTCACTTCTGACACCATCTGCAAGTTCAGCAGGTGCCCAAAAAACACCCTCAGGTTCGACAATCCGCTCGAAGACTCACAGAACTCACTGAGAGCTGTGGTACTCACGGCTATGGTTTATCACAGGGAGAGGATACAGAGGAACATCAGCCAGGGGAAGAGATGCACAGGGCAGACTCCAGGAGGGTTCCAAACACGGGGCTTCCAGATGCCCTCTTCCTGCGGAGTCGTGGACAGCATTAGATCCTCCTAGCAACCACGGGTGACAATAGAGTATTGTCAACCAGGGAAGCCCACCCAAGCCTTGAGTCCAGAGTTTTTACTGGGGCTCCACTATGTGGGCATGACTGACTGCCCACGTGGCAGATCTGTCTCCAGCCCCTCCAGCGTTGAGCGGACACCACATGCCCCCAAGCCCCAACCCTACATCACATTGTTGGTGTGGCTCAAAGCTCTCACCCTAAATCACTCTGTTATTGCCTGGCTGGCCCAAGGCCTCCAGCAAACAAAGCTGTTCCTATCAGCATGACATTCCAAGGGCTTAGGCATCACCTCCCAGAAGCAAAGGCAGATCAGCCTTGCGGCAAGGTGAGACTCTACTCCATACTCCCTCATCCTCTTCTTTTTGTTGGCTCCTGCTCTCAGGAGCCTGGCCGGACTGGGCCTCCCCCTCAGGAGCAGAGCCTAGGCCGTCACTGCTCCTCAGGCCAGCCCCCGTGCGGCACCTGCCACCAAGCCTTTGCTCCTCCAGCACTTCTAAATATTAGAGTGACTCACACTGTGACGGTGTGAAGACAAATCACTACCTGTATAACTGCGCTTGACTTTCCCCTAACACAACACTGAGGCACTGGCACTGACTGTGACAGGCATCACGATCACCTCACGACTACTTCTTTGTTTTTTACATCCGAGCACAAGTTCCCTCCTGCAGTCAAGGATGAGGGTGTCCTCTCTACGAGACTCTCACCAAACACTTGCCTTTCCTTGGTTTTTAAATTTCTGAGTACTAGATAGTCCCAAAGCAGCAATTCTTCCTTTTCCAAATTTACTTCTGCTGTTTACACATCTATCTCCCCTACGGTGATGAATTTTTCTAGAGCAGGGGCTCTGTTCTAGGGTTCCACCTCCTGGTACCCTACCTGGTACATAATAGGTGCTTAATTAATATTTAAGATACAGATCAACACATGTTTAAAGCAGTATTAATAAATCATACTTTTAGTTCTGAAGTACAAAAAATTAGAAGCCTACAAATAACCAATTGGGTGGTGAGAGGTTAAATGTAATACATATTTATATTTTCTTATACATGTGTCAAATATAACTGGAAGGATATACAAATGATAACTATGTTGCCTGTGGGGAGCAGAACCTAGTAGCTGGGTGGCAGTGTGAAAAGAACACTTCTTTTTTTTTTAAAGATTTTATTTATTTATTTTTTCCCCCCAAAGCCCCAGTAGATAGTTGTATGTCATAGCTGAACATCCTTCCAGTTGCTGTATGTGGGACGCGGCCTCAGTGTGGCTGGAGAAGCGGTGCGTCGGTGCACGCCTGGGATCCGAACTCGGGCCGCCAGCAGTGGAGCGCGCGCACTTAACCGCTAAGCCACGGGGCCGGCCCGAAAAGAACACTTCTAACTGTTCACCCCTTTAATACGTTTTTGATTTTGAACCATGTGAATGTATTATATATTCCAAACAATTTAATTTAAAAATTTTAGCAACAGGGCAATGATTTGTAAATTCTTTATTTTGGCTAATATCGACTGCATTCATTGCTACCAGGGATTTATAATAGCTCAGAGGAGAGTTATTCACTAGATATTCTGTTTTATTAGACACTAAAAATTAGGAAGAGACTGGAGGGGGTTTAGAATGGGATAAGAAGAGGAGAAAAGACGCTCAGGGGGGAACATGAGGCCTTCCCATCCTTGTTATCAGGAAATGAGTTCAGATCAGATCTAACTTGAATGCCAGCCTCTCTGAAAAGGTTTTCAGGAAAAAAAAATCCCGTAATGATTATTCACTGGACACATAAATGTCGATGTTTCTAGAAGAGATCGCCTTGACTTGAAAGACCCAACTTGGGAACAACCATACATAGCACTACAACAGAGCTGGCATCACGGCAGCCTGGCATCGATGGAGATACTATTGTGGACACAGCAATCTCTAGGGGCTGGCTCTCACTCACAGATGCATGAGTTGTTTTACGGCATAAAGATATTGTAGACGGTTCTCACATAGATGTCATCCGGAGGAGGTTTCTTCTTGCTGCCAGGTTCAAGGAATTTCTTAATTGTCGGGATATTACTGATTTTCACTGTGAACTCCTAAAAAAGGAAAAACACAGAAGTTCAAGGTTAACGGCAGAGGTATTATTTACTCTGAAAATACGGTTGTGCAAAATGGCCCATCAAACTCTGTTCAATAAATATTAGTCGCAGGGATCCAACCAGAACTGTAATCCAGCATCTGTTTAGCGTCTGATCTCTTGGTACGATTATTTACAATCTCTGCCAACCATGGCTGGCATCTGGATCAGGCTTCATGCAAACCTCAGGGTTCACACAGAGATGTGAGTCCTCTTCAGAGATAGCAAAATGAAAAAGATACTTAGAATTATGATTAGGATTCTGATACTTGCTTAAAGAGAAAAAAGGAAGGAAAAAGAAAGACAGGGGAAGTACCTTAAATATATCGATCTGCTCAGAGAAAATGAATGAATCATATAAATAAAGTGCTTTAAAAAGTCATCAGATGGTACAATGTACATTTTACAATTCAGCTTTCTTGGACTTCTTTTTTTTTGTGTGAGGAAGATCAGCCCTGAGCTAACTAACCTCTGTTGCCAATCCTCCTCTTTTTGCTGAGGAAAACCGGCCCTGGGCTAACATCCATGCCCATCTTCTTCTATTTTATGTGGGACACCACCACAGCTTGGCTTGATAAGTGGTGCATAGGTCTATGCCCAGCATCCAAACCTGTGAACCCTGGGCCGCCAAAGCGTAGTGTACGAACTTAACCACTACATCACCAGGTCGGCCCCTTCCTTGGACTTTTTTACTGCTATTAACAAATGAATCGTCTTTCTGGCTATGCGTGGGAGACGGCCAGTTGCACTTTTTGTAACCTAGGGCTCAGATACCAGATATTTATGTAAACTGGAATGGAAGGAAAAAAATTATATTTTTCATTCACAGAGTCAAATCTTACCAATTCTCAGTAATTGAGAAGAAAAGTCTAACTGATTTAGTGAAAATTTTGAATTATGCAAAGTGCATATCCATCATAGATAATTATTCTAATAAAATCTTTCAAAGTAAAGAGGTAATTTATTTAAAAAGCTGCTATTTATTAAATGTCTATTATATACAAAGCACAGCCTTAATTAAGCATATACACAAACACACATACACACACATATATATGTATATACATACGTATGTATATATGTCACTAATATCAACAAAACTAATAATTACGTCAATTAATGCTTTACAAATATGACAATCTTCTCTTATTACCTATTTGAACTACTTGTATTATCTAAGTTTGAATATTATAGCACTGTTTAGAAGTTTGTTCCATAGGATTTATCATTTCAAGTTTTACCTGGGGTTCATACTTGTCATGTATAATAAAGCTTTTTGACTCCCGACAATTTTTTTTTTTTTTACCCATTATTCAATACAGGAATGACCCTTTAATTCAACTCAGATCTGGTGTTAGATTCTGAAGTCCTTTAATATTGATGTTCGATCTGAACAGAGATTAAAATTGTATTTACACAGATGTGCCTGGGGTTTAAAAACAAATTGTTAGCATCATGGATGGAAAATACCAGTAGGTCCCTGGGCTATTTCAGGGACCTACTGGTATTAAAGTCAAATTAAAAAACGTCCATCTTGGGCCAACGCCGTGGCGTAGCGGTTAGGTTCGAGCACTCTTGTTTCGGCAGCCCGGGGTTCACAGGTTCGGATCCCAGGCACAGACTGACGCACCGCTTGTCAAGCCATGGTGTGGCGGCATCCCATATAAAGTGGAGGAAGATGGGCCCGAATGTTAGCTCAGGGCTAATCTTCCTCACACACACAAAAAAAGCGACATTTAAGAAAAAAAAAAAGTCCATCTCTGCGTCTACAAGAAAAAAATGAACAGATAGCTAAACTATATATTGAGTATTTGCCTCATCAAACATTCTGGTTCTCATTTTCTGGGTGTATGCATTTAACTGGTGGTTGTTGTCCTTATCAGCATATCAAAATGATGTTTACTAGACTTGGAAAAATTAGTTTCTTAAAAAAGTATGCGTCTTTACTCTTTGGAAATTGTGTGTCTCTTTTGGCTTTTGATAACTTGGTCAAAGATGTGTTGATCTGGTCTATATTGGGGATTGACAACCTCTTTCTATAAAGGACCAGTTAGTAAATATTTTAGGCTCTGCAGGCCACACGGGCTGTATCAGAACCACTCGGCTCTGCTGCAGTAGCACAAAAGCAGCCTTAGACAATGCATAAATGGATGGTTGTGGCTTTGTGCCAATAAAACTTCTTTATGGACACTGAAATTTAAATTTCACATCATTTCATGTCATGAAATATTATTATTCTTTTGGTATTTTTTCAACCATTTAAAAATGTAAAAACCATCCTTAGCTCAAGAGCTGTACAAAAACAGGGAGCAGGCCCAATTTGACCTGGGGGGGGCATAGTTTGCCAACTGCCCCCCCCCCCCAGTATAGATGAAAGCCCATTGGATTTAGAGAGAAAAGGCTAAGGTTCTAGACAAAATTGAGGCACCCACTCACCAGGCCATCTTAGCTGCTGACTTCTTTACCCTGGGTCTCTATTTCCTCATACAGATATCTAAGGCATCGGAAGAGATTCGTTTTTTTAAAGCCCTTTTCTGCTTCAAAATTGTATGATCAATCCTGTCAGAATAATACTAAGGAATAAGCTAAGTCACACACAGTCTCTCCTCGGAATTTCTGGGAAGGCGGGAACTCTTTGGGGTAATGTTTAGGGTGCCTCTTAGTTCTTAGAACTCAGGCTCGGACGTTTCTAACTGGAGAGCACGTTCTTCTGAGAATGGGAGCCACCCCCTGACCATGAGACTTGTGACACTGACTCTCAGGCCCTCGGTCAGTACACACAGCCCAAAGAGATGAGGAATGCCTGTCCCCAGGATTACCCCCAAGGCAAGTCTCTACTGGCAAACTGTGTGGAGTTCGTTCCAGGAGAGCAGTTACTAAGGTAAAACTTCTCTCAGCTGGAAATGATCTTTCAGCTCTAAGAATCTGGGGACCAGAAAAACAATTTCAAGTCTGTATCTTCATTTCATTTCACTAACTAGAATCTAAACAAATTGTACGCACACACACACACACACACACCGCCCCCAGCCAACCAATCAACAGACATTGAAGGAAGGTCTAAGAGTTCCGGGCTAATCTTCTAAGACGTGGTTTTATTTACCTGGAGGTGGGGAAATGCAGACAGGATATTAGGAATTTTCTCTTCTAAAGCCAAAATGGTTTGGAGCAGAATTATGTCTGCAAGGCTCAGCTGATTGCCAACGAGAAACCTTTGTCCGTGATCCCTTAAAACCTGCAGGATAGAAACATGCTGCACTGGTTACGATCCTCCACATGGAGAAACTGAGGAAGCTCCTGAGTCAGTGCAGGGTCTGAGAAGGGGTGAAACTAGGCCTTGCCCTTTCATCCTTTTATGAATAACATCAACTAAGAGGAAGCTCCCTGTACCAGAGAGAGAGAAACAAAAGGTGAAGGAATGAAAGCATCATTAAATATCTGCTTTACAGCAGAAGGAGATACTGAAAAGGGGAAGGAAACATTAATTTTGGATTTAGCATCCAGTGCTTTAAAGGAATGCATCTATTCCATAAATGTATCTACAGAAATGAATTAGCCCTGATGAACTCAGGAGGCTGGGGGGCACGTGATGTAAGAAATAAACGATAGGTCCTCTCCAGGGAGCCCAATCTTGTTGCTAGCTGCGTTTCTATGAACATCGGGACTCATGGTCATAAACTAGACGTGACTATAAAAAAGCAGACTTTCTTTCACATCTCCCAAGACAGAGAAAATTAAAAGCACGCGAGTTCACCTTGACTCCCATTTTGAGAGCAACCTATAGGTGCAGAGATTCACAGGAACAGGTGATGATCAGGGGGAGGCGAGAACAGTGGTAGAAGGGAGATCCCTTTGCAGTGAATTCTTGGATGCCCACGAAAGTGAGTCTGTGTGCACACATGTGTTTGTGTGTGTGTGTATATATGTGGTGTGTGTGTCTGACAGGGATTCTGTGTATAACGCCAAATTAAACAGGACTCTGGAGCCAGAGTGGGATAGTACAATGAATCCAGAATTTGTAATCAGAGGCCAGGGTTCCAATCCCAGCTCCCCACCTTGGGCACGTCACTCAATCTCTCTGTGACTCTGTTTCGTTCTGTGTAAGAGGGGGTAACAGTTTTTAGCTCATGTGTTGGGAGGAGGCCTGATGCAGTCTGGGCCATAGGGACAGAAGAACCAGCAGTGACCTGTCACCGAGGTACCTGACCCCCTTGTCACACCACATTTCTGCATTATATTTTATATTCACAAAGTGCCTGTGGGCAGAAGACCATGAAACCAAGTGACAGAAAAACCCAGAAAATACCTCTCCTTTGTCTGAAATCTAATTCCACCAGGATGACCAGAGGCAGTTTGCCAATTCCATATTTTCACATTCTCTTCTTTTGTTTTTTAAGCGAAACAGTTAAAAAACTTCCTCTCAGTTCAGGAAAAAAGGAGTTTGAAGCTCAGAAAAGCAGAGATAGCAATAAGACAAGGAAAATAAGAAAACAGAGAACAAAAAGAGCAAAGGGAAGAAAAATAAAACAGTAACGGTTCTTCTCTCCAAACAGGGTATCTGAAACACAATGGAATGGAAGAAGGAAGGAATTAGGGAGTTTCTGTTTTTCTGCATCTTACACAGTTGGGCCCCTGGGGAATGTGAAGGAACAATAATGCACACATGGGGTGAGCCCACATTTTCCAGTAATGTGGTCCTAGTGGAGTGTGAGGGGCTCTAAGACATCCTGGCTTTGTGCTGATGGCTACTGTCACTCTCAGGTGTCTGGCGACGTCAGTCCATCAGCTTTACACTGCCCTGAGCAGAAAGGGGCATAGTGGCAGCTCCTTTGTGGTCAGGTTATGCTGTGGTCACGGGCTTCTCTGCCACCTACCTTTTCAAACACAGGGAAGTATCTAATGATAGCCTTCTGGGCCATGTTAACCACTTCCTTCTGTTGATCATCTGGTTTTAGGAAAGGATGCATGATGATCAGTTCCAGCAGATCCAGCGTCCCCTCCACGTACATGTCAATCCTAAAAACAAAAAAAGCAGCTTTCTCAGTTTCCTCTCTCTTTAAACTCAACGGCTTCCACCGCTAAGCATTCAGAGTGCTTTTCTCTTAAGGCTCCCCCAACTTAAGTACCAAGAAGCATTTACCTACATCTGACTCTTAAGGGCAAAGATGCAAAGTCAATTCCAGTTATAATTCAGAAAAGTCCTTCAGAAAAATCTGTCACAAATCAGAAAGCACAACAGTCTCTCCCCGGCCCTCCTCCTCCACCCGCAACCAGCCACCACCCTCAATGTGGGTGGAACTTCACATTTATAAAAAGAGTGCATATCATTTATGGAATGCTTGGTGTGTACCAGGCATGGTGCTAAACACTCTATATCCAACATTTCACTGAATCCTACGACACTGTGAGGAATGTGCCATTATTATCCCATTGCACAGGAAACTCATCAGAACCCTGGAACTCAGCATTTTTCCCAGTATCAGGCCTTCTAGGAGATACAAGGACCTGGCTTTGAGCTCAAAGTATAATCCAATGCACAGTATCCCAGGCCTTGAATGTCACAGCGGCTTTCTGTTCCTAATACTCCATGATGATAAGTTTGCAAGAAAGGTAAAAAGCAGTATCAAAGCTTTTAAAGATGCTGAAACCTGAAATCACCACATGCCAGAGTCAGGATCCAATATCTGAATTCAATTGTTTTCTATTGTTTTACTCAGACTCTGTCACACTAACAACACGAGACATAAAGTAGCCAGGGTGCGCTGCAGAGGACTGCTAATCAGCTAGGGCGCCAGCAAGCTGACAACGACAGCACTCAAGAGGGGCCACAGTACAGGGTTCTCTCCTTCAGGTCCCTGCCAAAGAGGTGGTGCTTGTCCGCGATGTAGTGGAGGATGCTCCGGGTCTGCACCAGCTTCATCCCGTCAATTTCAACCATCGGCACTTGTTGGAACAGCAGGTGGTTACCTGAGCGTGGAAGCCCAGAGTTAGAAGTAATCTCTTCCCTGTCCCCCATCCCCTAGAAAAGTGCTCTACTGAATGAAAAGGGCCAGTGAGGTGACAGCCTTAGGAAATAGTGGAAAGCTCCCTGATGACAGATAACCTCGACCTCATTCGGGGAAGAGGATTTAGCCATAAAAGAAGCCCCAGCGCTAGCATCGTTCTAAACCTTCCTTTTTCATTTTCACCCCAGGAAAAAATACCTACCCACCGTGATAAAGGGTGGGGGGAAATGCAGTGAAGATATTTCTTCAGAGCTCTACTGGCCAACAGTGGGCAGTAGCTGCATGTGTCTAGTTAAACCTAAATTTAAATTAAAACTTTAAAAATTTCAAATTCAATTCCTTAGTCACAGTAGACACATTTCAAGTACTCCGTAGGCACATATGGCTAGTGGCTACTACACTGGACTGTGTAGAATAGAACATTTCCATCACTGTAACATGTTCTACTGACTGCACTTATTTTAGACAATCTGATCATGAAACCTAAGTCACCAGCTGATACTTACTCATGTCGACTCAGTTTTTCTCTTCCACAGCCACAGACCACTTACTATCAAGTATGCTGTCACTGGTCCAAAAGTAAGCCATTACTTTCAACAAACTTGTATCAAACACCTTCCACACTCCAAATCCCGGGGAGGGATGCAAGTACAGGATACAGCCCAGCCCTCGAGGGGCTCAGGGTCTGTGGGCACGTGAGCGCAGAGGGGACATGAGTACTCAGCACACGCCTGGTGACGCCAGGCAGTGTCACGCATGACAGGCGGCATTACAGCCCTGTAGAGCTGGTCCCTCTCAAGGGAGCCTTGAGTTGGGCCTGGGGACCCTGCTGATGGCTGGGAGGGAGGCTGCTTACAGGGTTGGCAGGTGTTTCTTCTGGGCCCTGGGCGTGGAGGGAGAAAGACTGACCAGGAGTTAAAGGGGGGGCCTTTCACTGATTTTGTTTCTCTTTGGTATTTACTTCAGAAATGCAGCCCAGTATAAACGACGATTTTTATCTGCATACTTCAAGCAGGTGCTGATGCCTCAGACAATTTGGAGGGGGCAAGACGGGGAAGATGAGGAGGAGGGAAGGGATGAGGGAGAGGAAGAAAGGGGGGAAAGAGAGGCCAGAGGAGGGCAGAGGGAGGAGAAAGGGATGGAGAAGGGCACTTGGATGGAGGAAGGAACTGCTCCCTCCCTTTAGCTAGTTCTTAAAGAACTACTTAAAAAGGAGCGATTTCTTGGCAATTTCAGCCGTTATTCCCTCCTGCTTGTCTGGTTTTAGGATACTGTTCTGAAGGTCTGGTGTAAGCAGCATCTTTGCCCTTCCATGTACATATCAGTTCTTAAAAAAAAAAAAATTCAGTATTACTGACCGTTGTCTCATTTCCATACTT
Organism: Ceratotherium simum simum; assembly: GCF_057802395.1. Lineage (NCBI taxonomy): Eukaryota > Metazoa > Chordata > Mammalia > Perissodactyla > Rhinocerotidae > Ceratotherium > Ceratotherium simum. The sequence continues at coordinate 52,388,463 of NC_141912.1, forward strand.
ACCATCCTGCAACTTCTGCAACTGTTCTTTTGTTTCTAAAAATTCTTCATCAAACTAAATTTAAAAAAGATAACCCCCCAAAAGAAGGGAAATGTTATTACAGGTTCAGGACTGAAAATACCAAGTTAAATCACCTCAGAAGCAAAGAGAAAGAGCACACTTAACACCCATATCTTTTTTTTTTAATTGTTTTTTTAATTTTTTTCCCCCCAAAGCCCCAGTAGATAGTTGTATGTCACCGCTGCACATCCTTCTAGTTGCTGTATGTGGGACATGGCCTCAGCATGGCCAGAGAAGTGGTGCGTCAGTGCGCGCCTGGTATCCAAACCCGGGCCGCCAGCAGCGGAGCGCGCGCACCTAACCGCTAAGCCACAGGGTCGGCCCTAACACCCATATCTTGGTTTCCAAATATCACTGCCTACCAGGATGGAAACCAGGGCTCCTGGGAGAAAAAGTTGATTCTGTTTTCTCAGAAAGCAAGGAAGTGCTGAAGCACTAATGAGAGACAGCAAAGACAAAGGCACATGGGAGCCTACTCGAGGGGGATTCCCTAGCCGAATCTAGGACAATTTAAGCATCAAAGAGTAATGTCAGTTATGGGTTATAACACACACCAACAAAAAAATCCCTGTGTCCATAAATGATGATACCAAAATAAAGGAAGGGAGAAGGAAAAGCTCTTTTTTACAGATGAATTAGTGCTAATTCATGTAGACTATTGCTCATTAATGATAAAATTAGCAAGTCATCAATTTGCAATCTACAATGCAGTGACTGATTCTCATAAGGACCATAATGGATGCTGAAATCCTTGGGTTATGGGGCACAGAATATTCACACAACCTCAAAGTATCACCCCACAAGTTACTTAATTACAACAAAGGAGAACTATCTCCACAATGGAGAGATCTGGAGATCTCACCATCTGTCTAAACAAGTGGTCAAATTTAGCTCCCCACTGGGGGCCACTCCGAGACATCGTGTGTTTCCTGCTGTCACACAATGAGAAGGGCACAGGAACACTGTAAAAACATTGTCAAAAACATTTAACCTGGATCTCATTGCAAGGTGAAAATCAGGCATATCCAGAATGTGGGACATTCTGCAACATAAATGGCCTGGACTCTCAAAGAGTCAAGGGCATGGGGGGAAAAAAACAGATACGATACAGTTCCAGATGAAAAGAGACTAAAGAGACATAACCAAATGCCTGAATCTTGATTAGATCCTGGAAGGAGGGGCGAGCGGGCAGTGGGGGGTACACGACACAGTCACAACTGCTAAATAGATATATAACAGTTATACAGACATTTGGGAGGCAATAGAGAACTTCTGAATACGGATTGCATAGTAGATATAAAATTAGTATTAACTTTCTTAGTTGTGACAATGATACTGTGTTTATTAGCACAATTATTTACTCTTTCTTAGGAGGAAGATACATGTTGATGTCTGCAACTTATTTTCAACGGACTGAGAAAAAAAAGCAGAGGGAGGAAGGGAGAAAGCAAATGTAGCAAAATGTTAACAGCTAGTGAATTTACTTGAAAGGTGTCCATTGTACGATTAGAACTTTTCTGTAGGTCTGAAAGTTTTCAAACTAAAAAGTTGGGGGGAAAAAGGAAACACTGAAAACAGGTTCCTCTTCTGAGACATGAAAAAAGCATTCTAAGGCACTAATGCACCTCACATCAGGAAGAGGAGGCCGCCTCCACAGAATCCAGAGCCGTGTCTGCCCTGCGCTGCTGCCCAAGTCATCTGAGGGGGGGCAGAGCTGACCAGCACACAATTAGCAGTTCTCCCCTCCTCCGTCCCAACCAGCTGACCTGGGGGGTGGGAATCGGGATGATGGGTTGTAAGCATGGCTTCTCCTACTCGCCAGGGTCCTCGTGGTGTGAGGAGAGGGGTCTCAGGGCCACTGGAGGCCCTCTATCTCCTGCCCACGGACCAGTAGCCACAGAGTAAGAACGTTCCAGGCATTTGTCCAAACGCCCAGCTGCTCAGATGTGATGCAGGTGGTGCTCCCTCCACGCTACTGCTCTCAAACTTCTATGACCATGACCACTTAAAGCACACAAGGAAGTGGGGGTGGGGGGAGTGTTAGACCCACGCCCACCCCTCAGATAGGCAATGCAGTAGCTGGCAGAGACCAGAAAGTTACATTTTTAAAAACAAGTCCTTCCAAATGGTTCTGATTCTGATTTTTGACTTCTGGGAACGCCCATGCAAAATGTGTGTGTTCTTTCTAGAGCAACTCTCTCATGTCAAGCTTTATAAAACTACTGGGCAGTAAGAAACTGGTACGGGAATGGGAGATGAGAGGGTGGGACAGAGAGGAAGGAGAAAGATCAAAAGGCAGCGGTGGGAGGGAGCTTGGCGACTCTAGTCTGAGCAACTCTAGTCTGAGCACGGCTCAAGGCGATGGGACAGAGGCAGCGTCTCCATTTCTGTCTGCACAAGCAGGGTACTATTCCTACGTGGGGGTCTTTGGAGCACTGCCCTGTCGACACCACAGCACCCACTTTTGCTTGCTTTTTCAGTTCTTCTAAGTGAATTGCCCAGAAGTCCTGAATTAATATTTTGTGGGCTTAAATCTTTTCTTTTACATGTGTTAATCTCCCTCTTAACAAGGAGGATCTGACTGGGTTTCTGGGGGGTCTTCAGGCAAATGAAGCCTCAAGCAGCAAAGAAGCAACATCCAGCTCAGAACAATGTCTAAGGACTCAAACCAAGTGGCTGAGACTGAGGACACCGACTCCCTGAAGGAGGACAGGCTGCCTTTCAGAGGGTTTCAGTTACCTAGTTACTCAGATGTGTGTGCTTTACACAACAGGGTCAACCCAACACTGTGACCCTGGGAATCACGAGCTCATCCAGGGGCTGCCAGCCTGCCCTCCCAAGCATTTCACATCTACACAAGCACAGACTTAGCTAAAAATGTCTTTTGGCAAAGAAATGGGCAGGGACCCCCCACCCCCAAAACCACCTTTTGGGAATTGCTCCTGTAAACCATGTGGTCAGCCCCAGTGAGAGAATCTAGTCTAGCTCCCTCCACCCTGGTCAGTGGGGTGGGCCCGAGACCCAAGCTGGGCTAATTATGCTACCCCACTTGCCTGCCTGGTCTAGGGTAGGTGGGTCATAAGACCCATGTTCTTTTTTGTTTAACTCATCTAGGGTTGGGTTTCTATTACTGTAACCAAGAATCTTGACTCACAAGAGAGTAGGAGAGACAGGGTAGATGGAAGTCAGGGATGAGAGGGGATTTGACAAAGGACTATATTACATACACATGTAAGACACCCACTACAAAAGCTATTAAATAAATTGGAATTGCAAACTCAGAAGCATACAGGGGTTAGACAGCTGACATAAATAAGCTGACCAGGTTTAGTTGATGGGACCAAGAATTTTTTCACCCTCCTCTTAACAAATCAGATAATATGTCCTGAGACAACTGGGAGTGATGCGGACTGTGTTGAACTAGAAAGATCCATCTACAGTGGTGGTCCTTACTCAGATTCAGCAATTGCTGCCCTGTGGAAATCAGGGCCCAGTATCATCAGATCTTCCTATTTCTCAAGAGAAGTCAGAAATCAGAATTTCTATATAAAAATTTAGAAAATTGTAAAACACTGTGTGGCAAGTTATAATAATCTGCAAAGAAACCAAAACTGAAACCGAGCAAGAAGAGGTTAAAAAATCTTCCCTGGGCTAGAAGAAGAGAGCAAAAACTTTGAGATAAGCTTTGCTAACCGCAGCTGTGCATACTCTGCATAATCAACTGTTGTTTAAAACTAACCAGGTCTTTCTGTCCCTCCTCAGTATAGGAGTGAGCTGTCTTCCTCAGGAAATCCAGGTACAGACATCAAGATTCAGCCTCACAAAAGACCTGAACAGACATTTCTCCAAAGAAGATATACAGATGGCCAACAGACACATGAAAAGATGTTCAAAATCACTAACTATCAGGGAAATGCAAATCAAAACTACAATGAGATATCACCTCATGCCCGTCAGAATGGCTATAATTAACAAGACAGGAAACAACATGTGTTGGAGAGGATGTGGAGAGAAGGGAACTCTCATACACTGCTGGTGGGAGTGCAAACTGGTGCAGCCACTATGGAAAACAGTATGGAGATTCCTCAAAAAATCAACGATAGAATTACCATATGATCCAGCTATTCCACTGATGGGTATTTATCCAAAGAACACGAAAACACAAATGCGTAAAGATATATGCAGCCCTGTGTTCATTGCAGTGTTGTTCACAATAGCCAAGACTTGGAAGCAACCTAAGTGCCCATCAAGGGACGAATGGATAAAGAAGCTGTGGTATATATACACAATGGAATACTACTCAGCCATAAGAAACGACGAAATCCGGCCATTTGTGACAACATGGATGGACCTTGAGGGTATAATGCAAAGTGAAGTAAGTCAGAGGGAGAGGGTCAAATACCGTATGATTTCCTTCATTAAGTAGTAGATAATAAGAACAATAAACAGGCACATAGGGACAGAGATTGGATTGGTGGTTGCCAGAGGGGAAGGGGGGAGGAGGAGGGTGAAAGGGATGATTCGGTACATGTGTGTGGTGATGGGTTGTAATTAGTATTTTGGTGGTGAACATGATGTAGTCCATGCAGAAATAGAAGTACAATGATGTACACCTGAAATTTTTACAATGTTATAAACCAATGTTACCGCAATAAACAAAAAAAAAAAAAAAAAAAAAAAAAAAGATTCAGCCTCACAAGGCCAAACGCAGGCTGAAGATGAAAACTAACCAGAAAAGTCCAGACAGTCAAGGGAGAGAAATTCAGTCTTCAAGGCCAAACATAAGCTGGTGGGAAGGTGCCAACCAGCAGGTCCACATGCTCCCCCTCCCCTACCTAAAACCCCAGTAGATGCTCCCCCTCACAACCTTTAAAACCCCTTGCCTCCCATCTTTCGGGGAGATGGGACAAATCTGAGAGCTCTCATCTCCCTGCTGACGTCACCTGAAATAAAACTCTTTCCTTGCCGTGAGCCTGGTGTTCCAGTTTTATTTGGCCCCTCTTGTGTGGCGGGTAAAGAACCTGGGTATGTATCCTGTAACAAAACCAAACCAAACAAACAAAACCCCAAAGCCAACAACCTTCATTTCTCATCTTTGGAGGTTGCTAAGGTAACGACTCACTAGTCTGAAAATTCATAAAGAGACAGAATCAAGCATTTATCTTGCCCTTCCTATATGAACTGTACTTCAAGGTAATTAAATAGTTAACAAATGAAACATTACTCTTTATAAGAGAATTACGGCTAATAAATTCAGGTGAAGTGACAGAAATAGAAAAATAGCCATTTTGTAATCCCTAACAATGGCAATGATCAACAGCTGCTAAAACCACTAGTTGCAAGGGTAATGGAGGAAACTTTATAACGTGTGGTTCAGGCTGACGTCACCGGAACACACTGATCACGCTCAGTGTTGCTGAAAACGAGACAGTCAGACATCATGCACCCCAGATGTCATACAATAGAAATGTGTTCAGAGCATCACCTCTGATGTAGTCTGGCAGGAAAAAAATTCAGAGACAGAAAGAAAAAAAGGAGCCTGGATTTGATCAGACCTCTGGGTCCCACCATCAGTTTACAGGAAATATGGAGAATAAAGGAACATATTAAAATGAGGGTAAATCAGCCAAATCCAGAAAAGGGGAAATTCTACAGGGCAGTTTCTTCCACAAATAAATGGCACTAGAAACAAATGCAGACACTTATCATCCAGATCTTGGCTGTTAATACCGTGTTCTAATAAAAGGGACCAGGGCTCATTGGAGAAATACAGGATTCTAAGGCCGGGGCAAGGAAAATACAAGGTGAGCCTGGAGCATCCTGTAGTGTCAGCAAGTAAGAAAGCGCTAAAAGGAAAAAAGGGAACGGGGGCTTTGTGGAAAGGACACAAGAGCCACCTGACAGAGCCACAAAGGCCAGAGCTGGAACAATTTGAGTAAGAAAATAAAGTACTATTGGATTTTTAACCCAAAGTATAAAATAAATATACTTAAGTCCATACTGATATAAACAAATGATTGAATAAATAAATAAATGGAGAGAAAAAGATAAATCTTCCTTACATAAGAATTCTAAATGCAGATACTCTCCCCTCAGGAGGCGGAGCTTAATTCCCATCCTTTTGAGCGTGGGCTGAACTTAATGATTTCGCTTCCAAAGAACAGAAGGAAAAATAGCCACTTTACAATGAAGAAACCTGGCAGACACCACCTTCACCAAGTGACCAAGGTTAACAGCACCCATGATAACTCATGTTAATATCATGGAACCCCTAACATGATACAATGAGAAGGGCACTTCACCTCTGTGGTATTCTTCCCCCCAAAACCCCAAAGCCCAGTATAATCATGAGAAAAACATCAGAGAAACCCAAACTGTGGAGGATTCTACAAAAAACCTGAACAATGCTTTCCAAAACTGTCAAGGTTGTGAAATAAAGGAAAGACTGAGCAACTACCACAGATTGAGGGAGACTAAGGAAACATAATAACTAAATATAATGTCAGATCCTGGAACAGTAAAAGGACATTAGTGGAAAAACTAATTAAATTTGAATGAAGTCCATAGTTTACGCACCAATGTTAATTTCTTAGTTTTGACATGGTTATGTAAGATGTTATTAGGGGAGACTGAGTGACAGTTATGTGGGAACGCTCTGCACTATCTTTATAACTTTCCTATTAATCTAAAATTATTTCCAAATACAAGGTTTATTTTTTTTAAATGCAGAGAAAATGTTAGAGATTTTTAAAATATTGAAACATAACGAAACACAATGCGTGGACCTGATTTTGATCCAGCCTGGAACAAGCCAACTATAAAAAGACCTGTTTGAGACAATCAGACTGAGTGTTAGATGCTAACAAGAAATTGTTAATTTTGTTGGGTGTGATGACGGTATTGTGGTTATGTTTTAAAATCCTCATCTTTTCAAGATACAAACTGAAGTACTCACAGATGAAACAATATGTATGGATTTTGCTTTGAAGTACCTACTCCCACAAAACAAGTGGAGGGGAGGAGAGAGAAGAAATAAGATTAGCATAGAGCTAATGATTGTTGAAGCTGGCGAAGGGTACATGGAATTCACGGTAATGTTCTGTCTACCACTGTTCGCATTTGAAAATTTCCATAAATAAGAAGGTAAAAGAACAGAACCAAAAGAAAAACAAAAAGACTGTGGGCCGAAGCATACACGTAGGCAGACAAAAGTAGAAGGCTGCCAGTTTGAAGCCACTGAAATAAACACACAATTTACCTAGAGATTGTATGATTAAAAGTTCTGGGAGTAACTGGCAAATTTCAGGTTCATTGCTTTTCTCCTTATTAATTTATTGGTAGTAGATCGGAAGCCAACGATTAAGTAATAGTCAAAAGTAAAACAGAATTCCATCAACGACATTCCATTTATAAAGAAAAAACCCCTTGAAAGGAAGGAGTCTTCTGACTCAATGAAGCATGTCTGTAATGTTAGTGGGAGAGGACTCCACAAGGCTCCGCCATTTATGTTTTCCTCAATAGTCTCAAGGCTGTACGACAAATCTGTGAAGAAACAGCATATAGGGTACCTCAACTCCAGCAGCAGCTAAAACCCATCTTACGGATTCCATCCGGCCTCTCCCGTTTGGATAGTGGAGCTTGGGCTGCGCTGCCATGATGGCCTTTCAGGTTTTCTGAAAAACAAATCCAGCAGCTCCTCGCACACGAACAGTCTTAATTTCGTGTCCTCAACCCAGTGCTCAGGAGCTAAACGAATATTCAGGATTTTGGCACAGGAAACTGGTTTTTTTAAATTATTACTGCGTTCTCTCTCACTCAATAAAAACATGCCACCATTTTAAAACATTTAAAAAAACAAAAAACGAACCACCTTGGCTTTCATATTGTTTCTATTTCTGATTTCTTATTCTGGATCTTAGGAAGCTGGGGCCATTTGTTGTAAAGACATCTGTGCTAGCAGTACGGTACTTCACAGATTCAGAACATCATATACTTTGACCTTGAAAATCTTAGATTTTACAAATTCGGCCTGGAGAGGCCAGACGCGGAGAAGAATTACACACCCACTGGAACCTATGCAAGTATTCGTACTTTCACATGCATCATCATATTTGATTATCACAGCAACTGGGAGGTGGATAGGCTAAGTATTACTATTGTCTGCAAAATGTGCGTCCCTCGCCACGCCTGCGGTAGCCGCCCCCGGGTCCCGCACGTCCCCCGCCCCCGCTGGGAGATGAGCCCCCAGACTTGCGAATGCTCCCACGCCACGCAGTCGGCCACCCGAGACGAGACTCCCGGGGACTCCGCGCCCCCGCTCAGCCCCCGCTGGGCTCGGCCCGGGGAGGATCCGAGCCTGCCTTCCATCAATGGATTCAGACTCTGCAGAGCGGGTTCATAAAAATACGCACGCTGAGCCAAGAATGACCCCAACCCCAGCCAAGGGCCCACGTATGCCCAGATGGGGGCAGAGGCGCCAAAGACAAGAGGGAGGGAGACTAGAGAAGGATTGAATGGAAGAGTGGTTACGGGATGGATGGGAGAGTTAGAAGCTCGAAGCCGGGAGAGTAAAGGGGAGGAGAAAGAAGAGGAGAAGGGGCTGGTGGGGGCAGCAGGGGAGACAGACCTGGAGGCCGCTCGGAGCACCTGGAGCCGCACAAAGCCCACCACAAGTGCTCTGCGGCGAGGCGGGAGCAGCGGGCGGCCAGACGGCACTCACGGTGGGCGAGGCTGCGGGAAGATTTCACCAATAGAGACGGCAGTATTTAGCATGCCCCACCCATCTGCAAGGCATTCTAGATAATATAAAAACAGGTCCAATTTAAGCCAATTTCAACAGCAATTTTAGCATTTTGAAGGGTGAAATAACCTGTAAAATGTTAGTTAGATTTGAACTTGTGTTAAAAGTTCCTATTAGCGCTCAGGCATGTGGTAAACAACTCGACCTATGCGAAAAGAGAGCATTCTCTACAGGGTTTATATACCTCGTGCTCAAGCGTGGTACCTCGGATGTGAGGGCGATCTGGCTGCGACATCTGTCACCCCATTGATCGCCAGGGTTGATTCGGCTGATCTGGCTGGCTAGGCGGGTGTCCCCTTCCTCCCTCACCGCTCCATGTGCGTCCCTCCCGAAGCTGCGCGCTCGGTCGAAGAGGACGACCTTCCCCGATAGAGGAGGACCGTTCTTCGGTCAAGGGTATACGAGTAGCTGCGCTCCCCTGCTAGAACCTCCAAACAAGCTCTCAAGGTCCATTTGTAGGAGAACGTAGGGTAGTCAAGCTTCCAAGACTCCAGACACATCCAAATGAGGCGCTGCATGTGGCAGTCTGCCTTTCTTTTGACAATGTAACTAAGAAATCTTTTGACAGTGTAATTAAGAAACTTTTGTTGGGAGGCAAAATACAGCAGGCATCAACGTGAAGGCTCAGCACACTGAACGACTTGTAAATACCAGTTGTAAGGTAACTTGTGTAAGGTACATACAGCGAATTTTTGAAAGGTGTTATGTAGGCAAAGTACCATATATAACATAAAAGTGCTGTTAACGCATATTTTATTAAACAGTAGAACTTAATTTCTCTCATTTTGTGTATATACATATGTATATATTTTTTTATTATTATTTTTACTATACATAGCACCTTCCTGGATGGGAGGAAGGTGGGGGCATTGGGGTGAAGGTGTCAGTGGGGCTAAACAAGTAATTTGGCTGGTAAATAAGTTGAAACTTTTAAACATATTTTAAAACCATCAAGGCTATATTATAGAGTAGGATGCAAAATTCACATGAATTTTAAACTTAAAAATATATACCTTCAAAAGGACTTCAAAACTATTTCTTGTTTTTAGAGGCGGTTTCTGCTCTCAGACTGTACATTTGTTGATTATTGTTTTCACCCAGGAGGGGCTCTTGAGACTACCTGGCTTGAGAAGACTGTGGTGCTGATCAATCGCAGTAGCTAACACAGTCATATACTATTTTCAGTAGATTTCTGACATAAGTGTGGAGAATGAATTGGGACAGCGCAGGGTCGAGAATGAGAGACCTGTTAAATATCCGTGTGAGTTCAAGCAGCACCGTGAGTCTGAAGAACATGGGTAAGAAAAGGTGAGATATTAAGGAGTAGGGGAGAGGAGGAAGAGAAAAGTCTAGAATGATGCCGCTCCAAACACACACACACAGCCACACACACATTTCCTTTTCCATCCTCATCTCTTTTCATAACATTTATTGTCCTCTAACATACTAGATATTTTATTTATTTTGTTATCTGTCTGTAGATTTGATAGAAGGTAAATTCCTTGAGGTTAGAGATTTTCATATTTTTAAAACATACTTTGGTATATCCTGCTCCTAGAATAATGCTTAGCACAGAGTAGGCATTCAGAGAATACTTGTGGAAGGAAAGAAGGAAGGAAAAGAAAGAAGGAAAACAGGGGAGGGAGGGAGAGAGGTTTGGGGGAAATAATAATCAGTGGATTTGTCTTTCATTCCTATGAGCCATCCGACTGGAAATGTCCACTAGACAGTTGAACAAGCCAGTGATGACTCAGAAGAGAAGACTAAGATGGATCAAACTGCCAGCAACAGGATGAGCTGATCCAGAGAAAGGATGTAAAGTAAGAAGAGAAAAAAATCTACAACAGCTGGGCACCCCAGGAGTCAGAAAAGCCACACTTTCAAACACGAATAACAGTATATGTTCAATTTCATCTTTCTAATTCTGACCTAACACGGATTACTCAATTTAACCTGGGTAGGAAGTCATTATTTTCCAACCCTGCTGAAACTGATCATTCATTTTTTCCAACCCATCTTTCTACAAGGATTCACTTTAATTAAACTAGTTAGGACAAACATGATTATTCAATTTTGTTCATAAACCAAACATTTATCTCCATTTCCTTATTTCTAATTGTTTGAACCTTATCAAATTGCTGATACTTTACTATTTCTTTCTAACCCACAAAAATGGCAACTTCATATGTCCAACCTAACATTACAGGGGTCAAACTATCCTAGCAATCTTGTTTACCTGAAAGAGAAACTAAGGCATTATCATATGACTCTATTATTACCATGCTTGTGCAGAAATAAAAAGTCCTGTTATAATTCTGCCATTCTATGACAGGTACCCTCAGGTCATGTTATTCCCTGGAAGCCCCTGAAATCCTGCTATTCTTGGAAACCTTCGAGTTGCTCTCCGTCTCAGACAGTCTTATTCACAGTGTCTATCAATTTACCTAATGTATTTTCAGAGGCCCAGGGAGAGCCTCTCAGCCTTTAACCCTTCACCAACCTACTCAGTAGCAGGTAAGATTGCCTTAAAAATCAACAGCTGTAAATCTCAGTTTAAGAGAAGCTTTATACGTAAGTACTCCAGGGAGAGGGAAACAATTGGCTTAAATTCAGCCTTAGCCATAAATGACTGGTATCAGACCCTATTCTAACAATGCGTTTTTATAGCAAGAAGGATGGCTGAGGGCTTGAATCTGTGGGGCTTCTGAAGGGGCACGGTGGGCCCATATGCCATAAGGTCACACAGTCAGCTCAGCCGTGTTCTGAGGGTGAGGGGCACATCTAGGGATTCACCAATACAAGTCCGATTGGTAAAACGTGTTCCTGCACACTTCTTTCAGGGATTCAAAGAATGTTTGGGAAATGAATTTCCTGTGGAATCCTGTATATAATTCATGAAGTTATGAGCTTCTTTTGAAGGTTTACATTGTACACATGAGTGTGCCTTGAAAGGTAACAACATACAAGGTAGGTATTAATCGTGATGACATCGGCAACAAGAAATAGTTTTGACCTGTTTTTTTTTTTTTTTTTTAACTATCCTTAGTCACCTAACTTGCTAAAAGCTAAATTTAGAAAACCTCCACTTTGCAGGATAACTTCCTACTGCGGCTCTAGTGTGTGCTTCCAACTCCACGGCAGTAACACTGTAGTATGCACTAAGGAGAAGTTATAAAATCTCAAAATTCCAAATTAGGAAATACTACTGTGATCTTTTGATGGCAGAGCACGAAAACAAAACCCCAACACTCCAATCAATTTTTCTTAAACTGTAACTTTATTTGCAGCAGAATTTTCCTTACGTCAAGTTAACGTTTTTCAACACCTCAGGACAAACTATTCAAGAAGCAACATCTTATTTCAGAGGAGGCTTGCATAAGTGGTTTTCTGTCCTCCTATCTTCTCATCATTATGAATATTTGCTTTATAAATAAATATTCTCAGTGACTCCCTTGTAATCCAATCAGGGGACTAAACTGCTCTCAGTACTGAGAAATCTGATATCAGAAGACTTTTCAGATCATTTTAAATTCACATTAGCACAGCGTCTTTAAGAAACTGATAATACAGATCAATGTGACATTTGCCTCCAGTTTGTCTTCTTAATGGTTTCCATGAGAACGTCTTCACAATAAATTATATAAAATACAGTACTTTGGTTGGAAATTTAAAAAATAATTCTAAAAGTTAACCATATATATTAAACAAACAAGTTGCTACAGTGTGCTTTAAATGAGATAAAATAATTAGTATGTCAAATATTTTCTTATAAACATATTGCTTTTGGTTATACACCGAGCTGAAACATACAGCCTGTATTTTTTTTCTCTCTTAAATGGCACAAAACAATGGCTTGATGGTAGGGAAATGCTACTTCATGAGAAAACATGGTGCCCGTGAACTCCAATGGTACTGGTATTGGTACTTAAAAACAAAACAACTCTTGTTTTGTTTTACATGTCTTTCCTTGATTGTATTCAATTTTTGATAACTCTGGAAGATGACATAGTGTCAATTTATTAGATGTACATGGTCCTTTAGACAAGAGATGTGTCTAAAAATTGTTTGAAAATCAATTTTCTTCCTACTTAAATCCTATCATACATGAGCTGGGGGAGGGCTTGGTAATGAATGGAATTTTATTGTAAAACGAACAATGACACCAAGAGTAGCTTTTACACTCATGCAGTTTCCCTGCAGTTTACACATGGACCCCCTGGCACACGACTGTCACTGAATGAGAACCAGCCCTGCACCATCTCCTGATGTCCCGGAAAGCTTTCTGACTCTGAAATGAGGCACAGTCACGGGTAGGTGCAGTGAAACTCATCATTCCTCTTGGTGTCTTGCAGTACATTTCATAATGCTATAGTAACTAAAAAATATATGCAACAGGTAGATTTTATTTTCACTTAACAAAAAATGGTCACTATTCCCTTCTACAGTAAACAGCTTGTACACACAATGTGTCCTTTACCCATCTGGGGGAAAAAACAGAGAACATCAGGATTTTGCTAGTTCTTTAGAATTGACGTTGTTTTTTCAGTCTTCTAGTTTTCTCAACTGTGCATTAGCTTCTTGACTTTCATATGAATAAATATGTTTGGCTTCCCAAGGGAAGTTGTTTGCTAATAAACAAAGGAAAGAGGAAAAGGAAGAAAAGTACAATATTTTCTGAATTTGGGCCCTATAAAAGTATTAAGAAACAATTTTATAATGTGTAATAACCAGGTAACTAGGTTTTTCAATTAAAAAAATATGTAATGACCTTAACATAAGCTAGAGTGCCAAGAATATGGTATTCACAATCCATTTGCTTCCCTAAAGGGTATTTACAATTTAAAACCAGCTTTCCAGCAAGCTGGCTAAGGTTACAGGTTAAATTATTCTTTATACACAATACAGAAAGGGAAAATAAATATTAACCTCAGTAAAGGACTCATCTCTGAAAACACATTTTCTGTTGCTTTAGATAATGAGTTGAGAATATAATACAGAAATGAATTCAACTTCAAGTTGTGCGTACATATACATATTTATTTTCTGAAGCTTTGCCGCCAGTTTGTTAACAGGAAAATATTACTTATCAAATCCACATCCATTATGTGCTTTCCTCATGCCTCTAGTGCTTGGTCAAATACATTTTTGAGCCAGATTCTCCAAAGCAGAAATACTCCCTGATTTTAGGTTCAGGCTCTCTGGGAGCCACAGCGATTTGTTCAGGCTGCAACGTATTATTAATACCTCAAAGCAATAATTTACCAACTTTATTACGCTGAACCATGTCCAAGTGCCAATATTCATTTTAACCTACAAAAATGACAATTTCATATGGGTCAACTTGCTCTATCCTGGAACCTGGAACCAAATGCCTTGAGAGAATGTGAGTCAATACACTATTGCGATTATATCATATTCACCAGTGGTGACCTTCCCCTTGCCTTTCAGGTAACCATGAGTGGAGGCAAATTTGTGCCCCAAAGAGATGGATGAAAGTGGACCTTTTGTTTTTTTCTATCTCCAAACTAGCTTTGTCATTTTCAGAATTGCTGTAAACATTCCTCTCAATGGGACAGCCTCTGCCCAACAGAGTTCTCACTGTTGAAAGAAACTACACAAGGGTTAAGAGTTCAAATGTGGCACTCCATGGACACTAACATCACGGTAACCGTGACTTCCCAGATAAGTGAACATCTGCCATACATCTTTTCTGCTTCCCAAATTGCCCTGAGAATTTGGCTAGGACAGAAGATTATTCATTGTCTGTTCCCAGCCAGGCCTGGAGAACTGAGCTGAATGCAAAATTCTATCAGTTATTATATAAAAATCTTCTGCTGCTTTGAAACAGCTTTTTGGTCATGCATCTTGGTAGGGATATAAGTTTAATTGACTGTGTTAACCTTTATGTGGAGAACCTTTTGGTTGAAAGGCTTCCCTTTTGTGGGTACTTATACAATTTGATTTCATAAATGGAAGAAAATAGAATGTGATGGCATAGCATATAACTCTAGGTTTCTCCTGGATATCTCCAACCACCACAAAGGGTATTGTAAAAATGTCAAAAAGTATTTACTTAAGAGTTCTTTCATCTGGGGAACAAGAACAGAAGAAAGTGAATTACATAATAGTACTTTTAGAACAGCACAGTGGTATCAAAAAATCAAACCAATAACATGATATTGAGAAAAGCAGATCATTTTTCTAGTGCTGATATCAGTCCCAGAAAGCTGAAAGTACCTGATGTGCCACATTTAAAATTTAAGCACTTCACAAATATCCCCACACGTTGAGTAAATAACCCTTTATCACATAGCTTTAAATTGTACCCCTGTTGCAATACTGCATCAATATTATTACATTTTTAAAAATCTGTATAAAATACCTGGAACCTCAAAAGAAAACCAATTAATCTTTAAAAAGTTCATTACAAAGTTGACTGTATAAAATGCTAAAACATAATCCATATATACAAAATGCTACTGCTTAAGAAAATAATGGGACCCAGTTTTAGAATAAAATAATTTTGTACAAAAAAAGGGTATTGCATTCAAATCAATATTTAAAAACAAATTTTTTAAAGAATATTGAAATGTCTTAGTTCAGAAGGTAACTGTAAAGTATTTGTTTGCTTTTGTACCACTTGAAAGTTTCTTGCAGGTAGAACCAGTGGGCTGAGGGACAGTGTCCTGCTTTCCCTACAAAGGGCTTCATGACAGTCATCGCCGAGACGCGTACTTGGAGGCCCAGTCCGTCCGTCCGTGCACCGGCTGGGCGGCCGGAGGCCGGGGCATCAACCCAGGAGTGCTTCTAGGCTGGGTGTGGAAAAAAGGTCGCCCAGGATGAGGTCTCACAGCCTTCAGGGAAGAATAACCTGCAGTGAAAGAGAAAGGTGGGTCTGATTGATATGGGACCCATGCAAACAAAGTGCAGACAAATGCATCTTGGTAACAAAAATATCAGAAAATGAGAGCTCAAGAGCAGCATTTGCCTCCTACTCACTGTCTTCCCTCTTTCAGTAAGGACAACCCCATTATATGGCTGTAAGCCAAAAATACTGGTGTCATTCCTGTCCTGTCTCTTCTTCTCTTATCCTACTTATAATTTGTCAGCAAATCCTATTGGCTTTCCCTTCCAAATATACCCAGAATTTGGAAAACTCCACTATTACCAGCCCGGCGCAGGCCAGCATCATCCCTTGCTGGATAATTGCAAGGGTTATCCAGGAAACCAATTGGTTTCCCTGCTTCCAACCTTGCTCCCCACTTTCCATCTAGTGACAACCAGCACTGAGTGAGCCTGGAAGATGAAGGTCAGATCACCTCACTCCTCTGCTCAAAACCCTCCAGTGGTTCCCATGTCACTCCGAGTCAATGACAACATGCTTACGGTGGCCTGCAGGGCCTCATCCCGTCGGGCATCTTATTGCCTCTCTGACCTCCTCTCCCTGCTCCCCCCCTCCCACTCATGCCACTCCTGCACTCCCTGCTAGCCCTGGAATATGCCAGGCCTGTCCTGCCTCAAAGGCCACGCACTAAGAATCACACGTCTGGAACAGTCTCGCCCATATTGCATGGCTAGCTCCCTCACTGTCTTCAGATCTTTACTCAACGTCTCCTTTGCAGTGCGGTCTTCTTGGTACCCTCTCTAAAGCTGCACTCTGCACCCCACACTCCAACCCCCACACTCCCCACCTCCTGCCTGCTTTATTTTTCTCCTGAGCACCTATGAGCATCTTATTCGGTTTCCTTACTGTTTAGAGAGTGCAAGCTCCACGAGGACAGGGAGCTTTGTCTGCCTCCTTCCCTGGGGGACCCTAGGCCTACACATGCCAGGCACAAAGCAGTTGTCCAGTAACTATTTGTCGAGTCAATTCATGAATATCCGAAATAGAACTTACCAGGCGAAGGGTCTGGGATAGGTGCCAAGTGCACCCTCTGCATAGCAGAACCAATTTCTTTTTTCAGAAAGGAAGGGATGTAGTTTCCAGTCAGTCCACTAGAACTTGTAGAGCCAGAACCAACTGATTTGCAAAAGGAAAAGCTCATTACTACAAGGACACATGCACATGACATCACAGGGTTAAAGGACATCGGTGCAGAACAACAAAGAATAGGTTTTGACTATTAGGGAGGAAAAAAGAATTATGATAGAAACAGTGAATTCTGAGCAGAGCATTCCACCACACCACACTGTCAGAAAGACTCGGAGGGCAAAGACCATGCTGCTCCTGTGGCCTGCACCCACATGGAGGCTGGTTGGTCGGTTTGTTAAAGAAAAAGGAAATCTGGAATTTTCTTTCTTTTTGGAATAATAGGTTTATCCTCTTCTGCAATTTGCTTTTTCCACTCCATAATATAGAATAGTTATCCTTCCATGTCAGTATATACAAATTCTAGAGTATGGCTAAATCGTAATTCATTTAACCATTGTCTTATTGATCAGCACACAGGTTATCTTAATTATTTACAAGTAATTCTACACTAAATATTCTTGTCCATAATCAGAAAAATTAATCATTATTAAATTATATTAAATCCATTCACTTTTTATGTCATTTCTATCTTGAGAGTGCTTTAAGGGCCGGAACTGTATGTCCTCATCTTAGTATTCTAGGATGTTAATGAAATGCCTTACATATAACAAGTAATCAATACATATTGGGTGGGTGAATGAATATCTATAATCGGCCTTATTATGAGGGGTTAACAGTACACATGGAATGATGAACAATGTTATTATGGGCCATTATTCGAATGGAAGTTACATCCGTTAGGAAAAGAGTTAATGAACAGCAGAGGTGCTTCACGACACACAGCATTCTTGGCAACTGAATAAGGCAGAGGGGCAAATGGTCTGGAATGCACGTGTGAGGAGTTGTGTTGTCGGCTGGAGCACATTTTGCATTTTTGGTGAACAGATAGATATGAAGAAAAACGGGAAAAGAGAGATTGAACAAGTAAGTCACAAAAGGGAAAAAAACATACAGTCAACAAACACAGGAAAAGACATTCCACCTCATTAGTAAACAGGACATGCAAGTTTAAGCCATAATAAGATGCCATTCCACACCCATCAGATCAGCACACATTTCGCAATCTTGACAGTACCAAGTGGCATCAAGGATGCAGCACAACTCCCATACCCTGCTGGAGAGCAATTTGGCAACATCTGTAAAGTCCAAGACGAGCACACCCTTTAACCTAACATGTCTGCATTACACCCAGAGAACCCCTCACATAGGTGCACAACAATGGAGGCCGACGATGTTCATGTCAGCCCTCTTTTCTTTTTTTTTTTAATAAAGATTTTATTTATTTATTTTTTTCCCCCCAAAGCCCCAGTAGATAGTTGTATGTCATAGCTGCACATCATTCTAGTTGCTGTATGTGGGACGCGGCCTCAGCATGGCCGAAGAAGCGGTGCACGCCCGGGATCCGAACCCCGGGCTGCCAGCAGCGGAGCGCGCGCACTTAACCGCTAAGCCACGGGGCCGGCCCCATGTCAGCCCTCTTTCTAACAGCAAAAACTGTACACAACTTACAAGGTCGTCAAGAAGAGAAGGGATAAATAAATTATAGTCTAGTAGAAGTAATAAATTACGGTATAGTTACATATATTGTATATGTTATACAATGTATATCTTATATATATAATTATTACATCCTAATACAATTATTAAAATGAGTGAAGTGGATATCTAGGGTTATACGCATACAAATTTTAAAACATGCAAAACATACTATGTATTTCATGTATATTTTATTTTGTTTTATTTTTATTTATTTTTTTGGCGAGGAAGATTGGCCCTGGGCTAACATCCGTGCCCATCTTCCTCTACTTTACATGGGGCACCACCACAGCGTGGCTTGACAAGTGGTGCGTCAGTGCGTGCCTGGGATCCGAGCCTGGGAACCCCAGGCCACAGCAGCGGAGTGCGCCACTGGGCTGGCCCCTCATGTATATTTTAAAAAATGCATGGAAATAATAAACACCCAAATCAGGCAGGAGGTCGGGGAGGGAGGGGAAGAGAAAAGGGAGGGAAGGACTAGACACTGGGCTTCGTGTGTATTTGCAAAGTCTGACTCCTTGAGCTGGTGGTGAGTGTATGGGTGTTGACGTATCATTTCCTTCCTTTTTGTATTCCTTAAAGTTACTGAACACACAATGGATAAAGGCAGGGAGAAGTGAGGCCCAGATGTTTCCTGGGCCCTGTGGAAGCAGAAGCAGCACACAGTAGGGGCTCCCCAGGCGAGGGAAAATGGTGTGGGAAACCAGTCTGCTGGGAACGGGGTTAGTCAGCCTGGAAGGCTTCCGAAATTCATTCGTCTCTTCAAAAGAAGTGGAGCGGGCCTTCCAAAGAGTACCCCTTCCAACCAGAAGGGGTTCCGACGCCATGGGCTATGGCTGGGTCACCAGACGGAGGGGACGAGCTGGAGCAAGTCAGCCGGAGCAAGTCAGCCGGAGCTGAGTTCAATTTCCACCTCAGAAGGAGGCCGCCCACCTCAGAGCCGGCCTCAGAAGTCAGACTCTGTAAGGCTCTGTCAAGTTATTTTTGTTTTTCCCATGAGCCAGGGAAGACTGTTCTCCTCCCCAGCTACTCTTGAGGGCAGACCCTGCGGTTCAGCTCCCAGGGCCTGCTGCAGAGAGGGAGGGAGGGAGAGAGAGGGAGGGGGAGAGAGAGTGCAGGAGAGCGAGCGAGCAAGAAGGTGGGGGGAGAGGGGGAGAGAGAGAGGAGCACAGGCCTGGAAAAGAGGCCCAGGGTTTTCACACCAGAAAGGCCCTCCTGGTTCCACAGCTTGCGCCCGCATCTCTCTGTACCCACCCTGCCGCATCCAGAGAATTTGCTTCTTGTCATTTAGGAATTAACAACCATTACTCACCTGAGTTTATTTTGCTGATTACCGACACCGTTCCTGAAGATTTTCCAGACAAACCAGAACTAGACCATGGATTAGATGGAATAAAATCCTTGCCTGGATTCGAGAGCATGCCGTTTCTTATATTTATTCCTAATAGGGAAGAAATGATTTTAAAATGCAAAATACATATTTAATCTTGCACCAGGCTTCAGAGGTGAAATTAACACAGAACCAATCTGTCAAAACCTTCCTATGGTTCAAGATCTAAGCAAAAACTGGCTGTGCTGATGTCGTGTGAGAGATGGTAGAGGAAAGACACCATCGTTGGGTTTAGTATGTCGTCTCACTGCTGGGTGGCCTGAGAGAGGTCTCTTAAACTTCTACCAACAGATCTGTCCCATGTCATATGTCTGACCCCTCTGGTGCTGTCCTGGGCTTCAGTGCTCCTGGACATTCCTACTCATCCCCCTTCACAGACTGCTGCCTTTCTGTCACCTTTCCAAGTTCTCCTTCATCCCTCACCCCCACCCCCCATCTGCTCTCCTCTTTCTGCATTCTGTCCCCCGAGATTGCATCTTCTCACCTGACCTGGACCATCATCAAATGCTGGTGACTCTGGTCTATACCAACGATCCTCACCAACTCCCTCACGTCCACGGCTGCCTTGACCTCAACCTCAAGCCAAACCACCTTCCCTCCGGACTGCCCACTTTCCTCCTTATGTCAGGCACGGCAGCTATTTTTCCGAACTGAAAGACTGAATTCATCTTCTTCCTTCTCCTTCTTCCCCTAGAGCCAAAGAGAAACAACTCTCCAACTCACTCCCTGCTCCCTTTTGCCCGGGGTCACTGTAGTTGGAGTCTTTGCCCCATGCACCCTGTCATCTGGTCTCTCTTCTTCCAGGTCATCCTAGGAACTGTCAGGCCAATCTTCTAAGACAACAATGCCAACCCTGATGAAGTCTGGCAGTATTTAGAAGCCCTGTTCCTCACTGAAGGGTGAGGAATCAATGCATCAGCAGGCCAGCCCTTCCCACCTTCATTCCTTCCCCTGGGACCCCAGCCCTGTCCCCTCACCTAGACAACAGCTACAGCTCGCCGGCCCCCACCCACTGAGCACACAGATGTGGGTAAAACCATGATGCTCTCCAATGAACACCCTTCAAGAGCTTCCATTGCTTATGAAATAAAATCCAAATTTCTTACAAAACCAGAAAAGATGCCTCGTACTACATACCAGATCACCCTCTTACCATACTCTGGCCACAGTGGCCTCTCGGCCATTCCTCACAAGCCCTTTCTCGCCCCAGGCCTCTGCACTGCTGCTTCCTGCCTGGTGTGCTCCTCCCTCAGCTCTCTGCACACTTAGCTCCTTCCCCTTCTTTGGGGCCTAGCTGGGAGTTACCCGCTCAGAGAGGCCTTTCCTGACCACTCTATCTAAAGTGCCTCCCCCCATTGCATCACCCTGACCATCACTTCTCACCACCTGTACTCTGTGTGTCTGTTTGTTTAGGTCTGTCTCCCAGCACTAGAAAATACGCTGCAGGAGGGCGAGAGTACTGCCTGTGGGGCTGCCGTATAAAGTCCCCGCACACAATGTGATGTGAGTGGAGCCTCCTGGAGCTGGGCAGCCCAGTGGCCCCGCTTGGCCACTTTGTTCACCATAACATTCCCAGGGCCCGGCACACGGTAGGTGCTCAAACTTATTTGCTGATTGGATGAATTTGTGAATGAATCGTTGGCTAATGCTATAAGCTTGGAATCCAGAGAATCTGGACAGAGCCTTGGGAATCTGGAGAGAGGCCCTCCAAACTATAGCTTTGACACTTAACCCCTGCAGTACTGCTGGATGGTGAGACTAAGCTCTTCCCTGGTTTCCTGAGAGGACTGGCAATTTCTCCTAAACTGGACTGGTGCTGGGGCCTCAGCCTTGCTGCCTGGCACTTTCCAGTTCCTCCCTCCCCGGGGGCTGGACCCAGTTTCCTCTACCAAATTTCTTATCTTAGGCAACTATATAAAGTAAAAATGTGAGGCCTGGGCTTCAGCAAGTATATATAGTTTGTTTTTTTGTGTGTGAGGAAGATCAGCCCTGGGCTAACATCCATTGCCAATCTTCCTCTTTTTGCTGAGGAAGACTGACCCTGGGCTAACATCCGTGCCCATCTTCCTCTACTTTCTATGCGGGACGCCGCCACAGCATGGCTTGATAAGCGGTGTGTATGTCTGCACCTGGGATCCAAACTCGCAAACCCTGGGCGCCAGAAGTGGAGTGCGCGAGCTTAACTGCTACACCACCAGGCTGGCCCTTCAGCAAATATTTTTACGATGTTCCTGCCAGTTCTGAAGAGAAGCTCCAAGCACTTGCCTTCCAAATTGGAATCTTTGTGAATATGTGATTCCAGGGACACGACTTCTTATCAACTGTCAAAGTAAACGCAAGTATTTATACTACCAGGCAAGTATCGCGAGTGCTTCAAGTAGAGCTGCTTGGCCGCAGATCGCAGGGTTGGCGTGTCTCGCCTCTGATATGAAGTCTGGATTGGGGCACTGTTTCCTGTGCCCACGGGCTCAGAGGGCTTCAGGTCCAGAACACTCTCAAATCTGAAGGGAGAGAACGCGGCTTAGGCCAGCACGAGACAGGAAGCATCATCAGACGGGAAAGATCATCCCACAAATCCCAGATGAGTCCATTTATGGACAGAAGCCACCCACTCGCCTGCAGAGAGTCTCATCGCTCTGTCTCTTCTTGTTTTTCAGGTCAATCCTGGTGAGGGAGGGACTGAAGTCCAGGTCATCCAAGTTGGCCCAATCATCGGAATCCTTTGTTGACCTAGAAACGAGACCCCACTGCCTCCTACTCTTTGGCTTGATCTCACCATTTTTGTGCTCCAGGCCAGCTAGGATTTTCTGTGAATACAAGGAGAGGGGGAAAAAGCAATACTTAGCATTAATGGAGCTCACCCACGAGTAATCCCCATTCTGAACTTTCTTGGTTATGGAAAGGAGGATTCTGGGGCATACCATTCCCCAATATGCAAGTTATCTGAAAGGGAACCGGGGAATACCCATTCCCAGACCCGTCTCTCACGGTCCTGCACAGATTACATCGGTTTATGTCCAATGGGCACACTCAGCTGGATAAGACAAAGCTTAAAAAAAAAAATCTAAGGTACTTCTCACATACTAGGAAGATGGCTGGATTCTCATTCAGGCCTCACCCCTGAAAGAGTTAACCTGATTTATACTGTCACAAATAGAGACAGAAGAGAATGTAGCTAAGATGTCAGTGGTCCTGCTCCAATACAGAAAACTACGCAAATAATGCCTTCCCTGCCAAGTAGACCTGGATCCTATCTCTTAACTACAGAATTAGCTACAACAGAAAATTTCTAAACACACACTGCTTTCAAGTCATGGGCTGGGGCAAAGCGAACAGCCTAGAGACACCCGCCTTGTGACCTCACCCAGTATCTCACATGGCACTAGCTGGGGGCCAGCGCTCAGCGAGTGAACACTAGTTGACAGAAAAAGTACTACTTTTGCATAAAGGTGATAGAAAACAAGACTCTTGAGACAGCATTACAAAGTTAATGGTAACTAGACTCCGTTGTCAAATTATCATTTTATTGAATCTAACACTCATTGTTTCCTTTTGAACACCAGCCCCAGAAGAGGAGAAAGATCTGGGCTCAGTTAACAACATCAATTGATGGCATTAATAGGAATAACAACCTAAAAATATTAGTATGGTACTTTATGATTTTCAAAACATTTTCTCAAGCATTGTGACCTTTGATCCTCATGAACAGCTCTGTCTGGTTGCCAAGACAGGCATTAGGATCTTCCTTTTACAGACGAGGAAACTGAGTCCACAGGGGTTAATAATAACAATGACTAATATTTGTCAATTTCTAACCAGGTGCCAGGTACTATTCTAAATTCTTGCCAGTATTAACTCATTTTGTCCTCAAAAGAATTGTATCAGGCAGGTGCTATTATTATCTCTTTTACAGATGAGAAAATGAGGAGCAGAGAGGCTAGGTGACTTTCAGAGGGTCATCGAGCTATGAAATAGCAGAGCCAAGATTTGAGCCCCTGGCAATCTGGCTGCCACGTCCAGCTCTGCACCACCACAGCACAGCCGCCCCCCATACGCAGCTCCATTATTCACAGGCAGAGCTGGAACCTGGATTTAGATCTTTAACTCCAAAGCCAGGGCTCTTTTTACAATTCCATGATATTGCAAAGATAAGTCTATTATAATTCGACCTTATATGCTGAAAAAGAAAATATTTCACACAATAAGTGGGGTCAGAAGAGCGGCGGCCAGACACAAGGCTCATGAGCACCTCTTTGCTGCTTACCGGCTGAGGATTCTTGGTGTGGAGGGACGGGAAGAGAAACGGGCTTGGCTTGTCCTCCGGGAGATGGCTCGGGTGATCTGCCCTGGAAACCCCTGCTTTGTAGGGACAGATGAGATGCTGAGGAGGCTGGCTGGCTTGATGCTGCCTGGAAGAAATCCGCGTGTGTGGCTTGGCTGGGGGCTGGGCAGGAGGGACCGGCTTCATGTGAGGAGGTGGGCCTGCCTTTTCCAGGATGTCCTTCTGTGCTTTTCCTGAATCCTGAAGGCTCTGTGTGGTGCTGCCCAGGGGGTGCCCAATCTGGAAGTAAGGATATCGAAGTGCCTAGAATGACATATGAGTCTGCTTTAGGAGTAGAATCTGGCCACGAAGGTTAACACCATTCAGGATCACGGGGCAAGATTTCACGTAACTACTTACTACAGTTCCTTAGCCCAAACCAACTGTGAAACAGGATCCTGAATCTGTAACACCCCTTGTGATTTTCCATATCTAAAATAGCGTAAAATGTATGCACTGGTTGCAACACTTGAAATTATTTGCATAAAGCAGCCAGTTATACTGCTGCTACCTCGCTACTTCTGAAAAGTATTCAGGCTCAATGCAGATCCTGGCTTTGTAACTTATTTGCTACGTGTTTTGAATATGATATTTCACCTTTCTAAGCCCATTTCTTGGTTCCATAGACAGAAAAAAATAATATAAAACTGAGAGAGCCACAGAGAATGATCCAGGATGACTCTGAAGAATCAAGTGTAAAATAAGCAGATATATCTGCTGAAAAGCCTGAAGATATATCCCCTGAAAAGCCAAGAGAGTAATGCATGATACAGTTAAAGCTTGCTATCAAGATAATCAAGTTTTCTGGGTAGCCGAGGGATAAATCTTAGAGTGCTGGGTTTATCCTTCTGAAATATTCCCTGAATTGCCTAGTCTTTCTGAGTGGAACTCATTGAACATATAACATAATCTTCCTTAATGACTCTAGGACATAGCTATCAACATCTGTAATGGTTATTCGTAAGTGTGGACACAGGGGCAAATAATGTGGATACTCTCGTAGACATTCTGGACCCTGACAGCTAACTTGAAACGTCTTCTCTGTAGTCCCAGGCATTCTGCAAGTCTCAACTGATTTGGGGACGTTTTTAGCTTTTCTGACACTATTCTTAATTTTTCTTTTAATTATTTATTTATTTATTTTCCCCCAAAGCCCCAGTAGATAGTTGTCTGTCATAGCTGCACATCCTTCTAGTTGCTGTACGTGGGATGCGGCCTCAGCATGGCCGGAGAAGCGGTGCATCAGTGCGCACCTGGGATCTGAACCCGGGCTGCCAGCAGCAGAGCATGCGCACTTAACCACCAAGCCACGGGGCCGGCCCTCTGACACTATTCTTAGAAGTACACGTTCCTCTCTTGGCTCCTTGTTACAGAATCTTTTTCTCTTCATCTCTTGTGTGTATCCTTCAAAAAACTGGGTTCATCAGAAAGCTTCCTTCCTGCCCTGACAACATTTGTGAATTGCATCACCAGAAGGGCATTTCTGAGGACTTTCTAACCCTCTCGAGCCATCCAGAGTCTTTTGGTACCAAATTATGGCTCTTTCTTCTTTGGGCCTTTGGAAAGCTGCTTTTCCACAGTCCCCTAATTCCCCCAACTGTCACCTCTCCAGCTCTCACAAATTCTAACATCACATCGAAACTGTCTTCAACTGTCTCTGTCATTTTCGCTTAGCCAAATCATGCCTCTGATCAGAATTGGTCACTTTTTTGATCCTCTGAGCAATGTAATTGTCAATGGGACAAGCTGAGAAGGGGCTAGAAGCAATTAATGCAAAAGGAAGCTGGCAGGAGGCATGGGCATGGCTAAAGCCCACAGCACTACCACGTGGGTTTTGGGTGCATTTGATCATCTAAGTCCAAGGGGCTTGGGGGAGGCAGGTTGAGAAAACAGGAGGTGTGGAGTCAGAAGACCTGCCACCCACATCAGTGAATTGCAGTTGGTTGCAATATCTGTACTAATTACTGGCAAATAGCTCAAATTGTCTGAGGTTCCGTTTTCTCATTTATAGAATAAAAACAGTAACACCTACCTCATGGAGTCTTCAGGAGGTTAAAATCACATAAAAACATACTAAAGCATTTGCAAACTGAAAAGTGCTATAAAATGCTAGTTACAGTTATTATCCTAGCTCTCTCTCATCTGTCACTCTCTGTCATCAGTAAAATGAGTGAGTTGGATTTTACAAGATATTTTCAAACTGCCTTTCAACAATCAGTACTGCGTTATAAACAAACTGCTTCATAATCTTAACTCATAGAAAATATTTTTGTAAACATTCTCCAAAGACAGGTAGATATATCTATTTGTTCTCATTTCCACATATATGGTGATATAGCACATAAATTGCATGCCAATTTTCAAAGCAACTATATTATTTAAACCTTCACTACTTTAACTATACAGAAAATTTCAAACTATTTTAAGTTCTTATACGTGAAATAGTTCACCATTAGTGGTATTCAACACTATTTTTCACCCGTAATACCAAATAAAATATTTCCCATGAGACTTAGAGGAATTATTCGGAGTTAGATACAAACTTCACAAGAAACGCATCAAACAGAAGAAAGTGGAAGAAAACCTGACTAGCTGTTGGCCGTTTCTTGGGGTCCCACTGAAGCATGTCTCTCAGGAGCTGAATTGCTTCACTACTAGCATTTGGAATCAGGGTCTTTAAGTTATTGGGTACACACTGGGGCCAGCGGAAGTTCATTGCACTTGAAAGTTGGTAGCCTTCAGGCCAGTCAGTCTGAAAGAAGGAAAAGACAGAAAATCATGCTCAGCCAATCACAGTGATAGGAGTTTATATTCTAGCACATGTGTCCATGACAGAAAGGCAATCATGTCATTACCACGCCCGTACTCACGACGGTGGCAACGTGTGTGATGAAACACAGGAGGACGCTAATGGAGAGACTACAAAGAACATGAGGTCTGGGGAACAGTGGAGAAGACACTGGATTTGCCATGAACTTGTTTTATAACCTTAACAATGCAAGACAGTTCATCTCTTGAGATTTGGGGGTTAAACCAAATTAGTGTCTTTCCAATTGTGTTCCATGAGACAGAGGTTTTAGAAACTGCTAATTTTGGGGGGAAAAAATAAAACAAAACACCTTGTTTCACCTTGGTGAAATAAATTTGTGAGACCCTACATTGTACTCTGTCCTCATCTTGATTCAAAATATATATGCTGAGAAGTACAGCAGTAAAGAAAGCCATTCCGCCCAGTCTCAGCTCTCCACTTTTCATGCTTCATGCCTATGGGACACTAAATGATGGAGCGAGTGACGGAAAATGATGAACAAATAGTCTCTAAGGTCCCTTCTAGTTCCAACATACCACTATTTTACAAGACACATTCTTATGTGATTGCTTTTTATGTTTTTAAAGTGAAGTGTCAGGATATATAGCTTTTATCATTCATTCAGTCACCAAGTGCCTACAATATGCCTAGTGTTGTGAAGGATCCAAAAATAATCCAATATGAATCCTGCCCTTAAGGATATTACTGTCCAAAAGAGAAAATAAGATATTTATTTAAAAACACAATAGGGTCCGGCCTGGTGGCACAGCAGTTAGGTGTGCGCACTCCGCTTCAGTGGCCCAGGGTTTGTGGGTTTGGATCCCGGGTGCACACCGATGCACCGCTTGTCAAGCCATGCTGTGGTGGTGTCCCAAATAAAGTAGAGGAAGATGGGCATGGATGTTAGCCCGGGGCCAGTCTTCTTCGGCAAAAAGAGGAAGATTGGCATGGATGTCAGCTCAGGGCTGATCTTCCTCACCAAAAATAAATAAATAAATAAATAAAAACACAATAATACAGAATAAAAAATAACAAAGGTCACGAGAGAGACAGATACAGTTATCCAGAGAAGGAGGAGATTCCAGCAGAGAATTATGGAAATCTTCCTGAAGAGGTGGTATTAATGATTCATTTAAATGATTTAAAAAAAATTTTAAGGGTCTGGTTTGTAGCAGGAAGGTTGCCAAGACCTAGAAAATAAACACAAACACAAGACAAATCTCTGTCCTGAGTGAGTTTATGGTCCAAGAAACAGATATGTACACATATAATTCTATTAATAACACAGAACACTGCTGAAGATGGAACGGAGATGAGAGGAAGCGTGAGGGCAAAGATTCCTGAGAGGCCTTGGAGGAGAGCCGGATTCGGGTGTGTGAGGGACTGTCACTCCGGCAGAGCGTGTATACACAGAGCACAGAAGTGGGGCGAGTCCAGGGCACACAGCCAGGAGGGGTGTGGAGACAAAGTGGGGGACAGGGGATAAGCATTAAGGGGGCTGGGCGATGGGAGTCAGCGAATATTTTAGGAGGGGAGGATAGTACCAGAGCTATTCTTTAGGAGGATGAATCTGGCCGCAGACTGAAAGATAAGCTGGAGGGAAAAGACTTGAAGGCAGAAAAATTGAGAAGACACCACCACAGTCCCAGTGACTGGACTGTCACCTCCAGTCACAGCAGACTGTGGCTCCGGCACAGCCTGTGATGAAGTCTGTGATGGCGGCTGTGAGAGATACCATGCCGAGATATTCAGCAGGATTTACTTACGGGCCAACTGCTTGTTCAGGGGAAAGGGGAGCAAGGGAAAGAGAGAGGGTAAAACTGAAACTCAGCCTCAGGCTGGGGCTCTGGGATTATGAAGGGACCACAGACAGAAATGGGCAATGCAAGAAGGAAGCAAGTTGAAGGGTAAACAAAAAGCAACTGTGTCAGACATGCTGAGTCTGAGGTGATGGGGGGGGCGTCAGGAGAAAATCTCACAGACAGTTGTCAATATGTGAACGGAGTGATGAAGGAGGGAGGTGAGGGCCACAGTTGGCATTTAGGAGACTCGTGAAGAAATACAAGAGTTGTAGCCATGAGAAGAGAGAAGCTCTGCAAGGGAGGTGAGATGACATAGAAAGAAAAGCAGAGGGAGCTGTGACAAACGTTTCTTCTACTTAAGAGCAGAAGGAGAGAGTGAAGCGGCCATGTCTGAGAAGGTGGGCAGTGGAGGATTCCAGAAAAAGATACCAGAAGAGGGGGTGATCAGCATGCAGTGCTGCACAGGGTGCAGGAGAGGGAGCACAGGAAGCTGCTGGCTTCGGGCCACAGGCCTTTGTTCTGTGTCATTACCTTCTTTGGTGTCCCCAACACCTGGCAAATTTTGAAGATGGTATCAATTTCACTGGCCCCAGGGAAGAGTGGCCTGAGGGTGTACACTTCGGCCATGATGCAGCCCACGGCCCAGATGTCAATGGGGGAGCTGTAGTTGGTGGACCGCAGGAGCACTTCTGGAGCCCGATACCTGGAGGGACAAAGGTGAGCTGCTAGTCACTCCTTCCACCGGCCAGAAGTCAAGTCAATATATAATCAATTCTCACTGAGAGAGTTGATATATTTCTATTTTCTGTCTAGTTCAGTGTGGCACATGGACTCCTGAAGCCTTGGCAGCTGCTGTGGCTGCTGTCAAAATCAGTGCTGCTCTATTTCAGGGTATTTTCTATTGAGCATTTCTCAAAGATTTTATTTATTTTTATTTTTTCCCCCCAAAGCCCCAGTGGATAGTTGTATGTCGTAGCTGCACATCCTTCTAGTTGCTGCATGCGGGACTCGGCCTCAGGATGAACGGAGAAGTGGTGCCTCGATACGCACCCGGGATCCGAACCCGGGCCACCAGCATCGCAGCGCGCGCACTTAACCACCAAGCCACAGGGCCGGCCCTCTATTGAGCATTTCTCTACAGGACTCTTCTCCACAGTATCTTTGAGAAAAACAGAGAGTGAGAGCAAGAGCTAGGAAAAGAGAGTGAGAGAGGAGGGAAAAAGGGACAGACAGCACATAAAATGTGCTGTCTGTAGGCCACGTCCTGGTCATGGCCAACTGCTTAAATCAAATTCTTAGGGTTTGAAAGTTTTAATAATAGCAATTAGCTGGTTTTTCAAACAGGTCTTGGAGAATTTTTTACATAACTCTTTTAGGAAATGGTCTTCAGGAAGGTCTAAATATAAAATATTATGTATATTATGGAAGAGCATAATGGACTTCCTTTTAAAATTATTTACAACACAAGCTTTTAAAACGTGGACAATGCCAACACACCTACAAACCCGTGTTTCGAACTGCACTGTTTCTCTTGGTGAAAAGTTAATATTGGTGACATTAATATTACCCTCATTATATATACATATATACATATTTGTATATATATATGTATATATATAGAAATATACAAATAATGGTATATTTGTAAAGAACTATAATTAAATAATTTTGAGGAAGATCGTATTCACCATCTGGTAGATACATAGTCTGTGTATGGAGGTCGTGATCGGATTTCTCGGGCCAATCCAAAGTCTGCAATTTTCACAAGTTCTGGTCCCATGCAGAGGAGGTTCTCAGGCTTTAAGTCCCGATGGAAGAAGCCTGTGGAGACAGTGGAGAAGGAATCCAAATGCAAGCTTGCTTCTGCATTCCTCTTTGCGGCTGTATTGCTCTTTTCATAACAGCTATAATTTGAAAAGTAGTCTGGTATGACACTGAAGCCTCTATACATTCATCCCACTGATAAAGGAGAGTCCTTTGGACCACTCAAAAGACTTCATTCATTTCCCTTTGATGAATTCAAAATGTAAAATCATTCAAAAGTTGATCTTCGTATTTTTTCCCCAAGAGAAGTTTTCTGTTAAAATAACAAAACTCAGTCATGGGCCAAGATGACTTTGC
Source organism: Ceratotherium simum simum (assembly GCF_057802395.1). Classification (NCBI taxonomy): domain Eukaryota; kingdom Metazoa; phylum Chordata; class Mammalia; order Perissodactyla; family Rhinocerotidae; genus Ceratotherium; species Ceratotherium simum. Next base: position 52,419,334 of record NC_141912.1, read on the forward strand.
AAAAAGAAATTGTCACTCAAGGAAAAAAAAATCATGCCTACCCTGCCCCAGTCAGCTAGAAAGAATGTAAGATTAAAACCATTTCAAAAGACAAGTCTTATGAGTACTGAGAGTTTATACCACAGCAGAAACACAATTACAACTTTTGTTTAAGAAACAAGGGATTTATGAACATGACCAACTCATATCTGAGATTCCGGTGTGTGTTGCAACAAATGTTTAAATGTTAAATACTTATTACTGTGCCTAATGAAGCACAGAGAAACATCTGCTGCTCACATTGTGAAGGGCACAGATAACTCATCCAATGGGAGGCCTGTTTCAGCTACAGCGGAGCTGTGGGTGTGCAGGCAGGAAACAGTCAACACGCCAACCTTCCAGATGCACCCAAACGCCCGCTTCTCAGCAATATATGCCTCTGAAAACCCAAAACCTCTCACTTGTGGAGGGTGTCACCGACACAGACATCATTCTACGTGACTCTAAATCTCAATGGGACACCAAAACTGGAAATCAACTCCATTAATGCTGCTGATGGTGATACTTGTTATCTGCTATCATTATCCATGTTGTGCAAGTTGGATTCTAACCAGCACATTATGGGAGAAATTAATAGCCATCACTGAAGATCTACCCTATTCCTTGACAACCTCTATGCTGATAATGCTCAAATCTACATCTCTCTTTTTTTTTTAAAGATTTTATTTATTTATTTATTTTCCCCCCAAAGCCCCAGTAGATAGTTGTATGTCACAGCTGCACATCCTTCCAGTTGCTGTATGTGGGACGTGGCCTCAGCATGGCCGGAGAAGCAGTGCGTCGGTGCGCGCCCGGGATCCGAACCCGGGCCGCCAGCAGCGGAGCGCGAGCACTTAACCACTAAGCCACGGGGCCGGCCCTCAAATCTGTATCTCTAACGTGCCTTCTCCGCTCTTCTCTAGACCTATGTCTCTAATAGGATAGCAGCTGAATGTGACTGTCATCCCCACATCAACCTGTCCCAAGCCACTTTTCTCCCCTCCCAAATCATCTCTCCTTCTCGACTCTTCGATAAGATATCTAGGTACCTTGCAGTTATTCTGGATCCACTTTTCCCCAGACAGTCACGGAATTGTGTCACATTTTTATCAAAATATCTCATATCTATCCCTCTGCCCTTTCCCACTGCCCCCTCCCAAACTCTTGCTCACATCAGCTATCCCTGCACTGCCACTTTCCAGCAGGACTTCCTCGCTCCAGCTTCTCTGGATCCCCACACATCCTGATAATTTAAACACTATCTTTCCCTTGTCACTGTCCCATCCACACACATACACAAAACTTCTGTGGCTCCTTTTTAAATTATTTAACAAGGGCCGGCCCCGTGGCTTAGTGGTTAAGCGCGTGAGCTCCGCTGCTGGCGGCCCGGGTTCAGATCTCGGGCGCGCACCTACGCACCGCTTCTCCGGCCATGCTGAGGCCGCATCCCACATGCAGCAACTAGAAGGATGTGCAGCTATGACACACAACTATCTACTGGGGCTTTGGGGGGAAAAAAATAAAAAATAAAAAAAACATCCCAGTGAAAAAAGAAATGGCAGACATGGTTTTCTTACTGAACAGATGGGAAAAGTGAGGGGGGAGGGATGAATTATTCACAATCCTACTAAGAAATGTGTCCGAGCTGTTGTACTATTAAGCTCTCCTCTGTCCCTCTCAATCCATATGGCTAAATCTCGATTTGTGGTTCTGGTCCTCTCAGTCCAGACTAATGCTGTTTCTCCTCTTAGACTCCCTTTTTCTCCTCTAGTTGGGCTAAATTATTATTTCTAAATGTATGAGGCATCTCTCTTATAAGGAATCATTTGTCCTCCAGCCCCCAAACCCCACTGCAACCTCCTCTACCATCACCTATAATACCCACCTCAACAAACTCACATCTTCTCCCTGTTCAGTTCATCCTGTTACATCAGATACAAGCATACTTGAACTCCAGACCTTGTACCCCGCTTCCACTGGGTCATGGTCCCGTAAACACCAACCAGTTCCTCTCATCAATCAAGTTTTATCCTTGCCCTCACTGCTAACTCGTCTGTAATACTACTTCCACAGAGAACATGTATACTAATGAAATGAGGAGAATGAAGATTCTGGTTCCCCATGTATCCCTCTAAGCGGCTTTCCTTTCTATGGATCATATTTCAGGCCCAAAATAAACTACCAGAGGGAAAACACCTAGGGAAAAAAATTAATTGCAAACAGACTCTTAAAAATGAGTAATGAAAAGTGTATTTGTCAGTTGACATATGTTGTCTGTTATACTGTATTCAAGTATAAGCCTTTATAACTAGGAAGCTTGCGTGAATATGTCCGGAGGATATCCAGCCCTCTGTTCTCTTCATTACTGAATAATAGCAATAGCTATTATTAGCCTTACACCCATGAGTTCTAGTCCTTGGCATTAAAAGTATAAGACCCTCATGTCATGTACATTGACCTTTCATCTCAATTTTAACAACACATTACTGTTTCCATATGAGAGGCAATACTGCACAGTGGTTAAGTGTGCAGACCAATCAAGTCGCCCAATTTCAAATCCCAGTTCTGTTCACTGACTGGCAAATTACTTAACCTCTCTGTGCCTCACTTTCCTCATCTGTAAAATGGAGAAATAACAGCATCTACCTCGCGGGGTTGTTTTGCAGGATTCAATGCGATAATATTGGTAAAGCTTTCAGAACAGTGCTTGGCACATCGGCACCTTGCAAGAGCTTGTCATTACCACGGTATGAATCCTCTCATTTCATCTTCCCAACAACCTGGTAAAGGAGGCAGGCAGACAGCTCCATTTTTTGCAGATAGGAATTAAGACTCGTGAGGCTAGTGATGTGCTCCACCTCCCGTGGGGAGGTGGCGCTAAGCTCTGATCCGATCCCTGGCTGGGTACACGCTCTGCTCTGTGCACTGGGACTTGTAACAGTGAGCCCGCTTCTTCCTCGGGGCTTCTGATTCACAATGGAAACCCTCATACCTGGGTCATTCAGGGATCATGCAACAGCAAAGTGCTGTTGATAAGAATCTTCCTGTTCAAAACTGTCTGGCTTTCAGAATACAGGAACAGACTTTTAATTTCATTTCAAGGTACCCAGGCCAGTCGAACAACACAGGGATTTTTCTCTTTCATCCTGGCAGAAAATGTGTTGTGCTTACTTTTCATTAACAACCCGGGCAAGGAAAACATCGGGTTACAAAGAAGGCTTTCTCCTCTCCACCACATTCTGTTAATGATGAACCTGATATGAATACATGGAAATAACCAGAGAATACTTAAACACTGTGAATTTATGCAGCACACCTTCCTGCTATGCAAGCTGTAATTTCACAGATATTACTGCATTTAAACCCGCAGTGTTTTTATCCCGAAGGCCAAGAGGACACAACACACAGAAAGGCCAAGCGCTGACTCAAGGTCATGCACAGCAAGACAGTGGGGAAAGAGAAGCAGACAGCCACCTCTGGGGGCAGAACATTGTCCTCCAAGCCACTGAAGGCATTTCTGATTACCTGCATGGATAAGCGTGAGCTGGGTATCAGTAAGGGCAGGTCAAGGATAAAACATGATCTGTATTAATTATTTAATTCCTGCAAAGTACATATGCTTTGGCGTTGCTCAATCAGCACCAAGTGGAGTGGTGTTTTCATTCCCCGTGGGGGGAAAGTACTCAGTGACATGAACTACGGCCATGGCAACTACCTCCAGCACTCTTCTCCCCTCTCAGAGGAGCCTGCTCCCTGGGGACAGAACGTACCTTCTCACGGTGAGAACCAGCTAACAGGGAAGGGCCTGAAACGCACAAGACAAATCTGTGAAGTGCTTTAGATTTTTTCCATTACTGGAGGAAAAGAACAATATGGAGCTACATGTGCACTTAACCAAGGTCAAGTCAATATCCTATGAAAACCATTAAAAAGATTCCAAAAATCATTTATCAATGAAAGTAAGAAAGGACCTGCAAAATTAATATCCATCCCACCTGCAATTATTATCAGTATTTTCTTCACCTCTTATTCTCTGTTCTTTTTGAGAACAGACAGGTTTTTCTAGTGAAGCGTGACAAATGGGCACAGATAATTGGAGCTAATCTCCGCTTTACCACTTTATTGCAGTGGGGCCGTGGGCAGGTCTGAATCCCAGTTTCCTCTTCTTTGAAAGGAATAGATACCATCTGTCCTTTCTACCTGAGAATTTGGCAAGGAAATAAATAAGGTGACAGATGAAATGTTATGAAGCTCAAACTAGAACTGAGCACTTAACAGCTGGGAAAAGTGTCAACAAGAATCTCTGGCAATAGCAATGGCGCTGGGGTTATAAAAGCAAAGGCGGTCTGACCTTCTCCATAAACTGAGCCTTCCCTTGCCCTGCTCCCATACACAATCCGGTGTCTAAGGCGTGCGAGGGAAACAGACAGTGCAGAGTTCCAAAGAGCTGTTTTGACACAACAGTATATGGATGCTAAATTATTGGATACAAATATGTATTGTGTGTGTGTGCACATACTTGTCCATTTGTGGGTGTGGGTGTGTGCATGTGAAGAGTGTATGTGTAGGTACATGTGCATGTGGGTATGTGTACATGCAGATGTGTGCATGTGTATGCACATGTATTGTGTGTGTGTGTGTGTGTGTGTGTGTGTGTGTGTGTACTCATATAATAGGATTAGGGAGAGACCTGGATAAAAGACTACAAGTTCTTTCCGGCAACAAATATCTGAGTCTCATGAAAAGCAACAAAAAGCAAAAGAAGAGAAAGCCAAAGAATATCAACTTTCTCATAGGTCAACCGCTCAGTTTCCAGTACTGAGCAAATAGCCCAGGTAACAGAGACACTAGGACCGATCCCTATTTGAAAATGTTCTGGCTGACCTTTCTCTGTTGAGAATCCCTTTGATTTCCCATCATTTCTTTTTTTTTTTTTAAAGATTTTATTTATTTATTTATTTCCCCCCCAAAGCCCCAGTAGATAGTTGTATGTCATAGCTGCACATCCTTCTAGTTGCTGTATGTGGGATATAGCCTCAGCATGGCCGGAGAAGCAGTGTGTCGGTGCAAGCCCGGTATCCAAACCCAGGCCGCCAGCAGCGGAGCGCGCACACTTAACCGCTAAGCCACTGGGCTGGCCCCATCATTTCTTTTTTCTGGGCTCTTAAATTTAGTAAGTGAACCTTCTCCTCCTATTTGTCCCTAAGACATCATAACAGAAGTCTTCAGTGTTTTGCAAACTCATATCATCCCTCGTGAATTCTTGTGAATAAAGACTACAGTGCTAGTTCTCTCACTGTCAGTGGGATCAGAGATACTTTTGACTAAAAACTTTCTACTGGACTGGTTCACAAATGACTCAGTCTTGCATATTACTTGCTGCTTATGCAGCATGTGCCTGAGGCTGCCAAGGACCTGCACAGAGAGCCCCTGTCAGTCTGTTTGTTTGCATTTCATTTAGTCTCTACTTGTGAGGGGCCACTTACGGGTTAAAGAGCAGACTGGGAACGGCCCCAGGTGTACTGTGTCACCAACTGTGTCACAATGTTTTCTCTACTCACTGCCAATGTGAGTCCAATCTGAATTGACTGTATTATGACAGGGCTTCCACTCCATTTCCTTACTGGGCAATGAATTCCTTTGCTGGTGCAATGTTTGCAATGGCAATGATATCCTTCGAGTGGGAGGTGAAAGGATTTTTGCCTGTGCAAGATCAGCACTTTCCCCATCCGTCTGTGTGTTAAAGCGACCTCAAATGACCTCCTGAGGGTACTCCTGGCTCTGCTGGTGGACACATCCATCCTGTGGCTCTGTGTTCACAAGGCAGTTTCCAACCCTAGCTGGGTCTGCATCCAGTTAGTAACAAAGACTAGTAATGCCCAAGGTAATTACTAGAAAATATAACCTCAAATTCCTTGCTACTCAATACCTTTCGGAAGCTCAGCTAAGGAGAACGATAGAGATGGAGGATTTCCTGAGGGGTATGTGGTCATTCTTCTGGATATTCTAAATCTCTCCTTGGACTCACCAGACCCTCCCTGGAGCAAATCACACTGGGCCCCAGTAGAACTGTTTTCTCTGATCAGGTGATGTAATTGGCCTATATTGAGAGATATGACATGAAACTGCCCTACGTAACCAGTTACTGTGTTCACCGTGAAGTCATGTTACATACTATCCCCTCTACAAGGATGCATGAGAGAAACCCCTCTGGTCTCAGTACCATGAATAGTTGTGCTTCTCTTGGGCAGCTGGTCTGTTTTTAGGTCGGGGCAACTACGTAGCTTGTAACTGCTCACGTTTTACATTTTGCACGGTCTGACAGTGAGCTCAGAATCACATCCGTGTCTGCTTCTTCCACTGCGATGAAATTTGCTGATAGGCATTTCACGGATGGACCTCACCCCTGGCTCTATCCAGGCCTTGCTTGGCTTTGTCTTTTTCTTTGCTTATTTTCAATTTATTTTATTTTCCTGTGTTGCATAAATATTTTAGACCATTTTTGAACCCTTTTGAACAGAGTGAAATAAAAACACATTAAGAAAATGAGAAGACAGGGCAAAGCAGTGTTAGTGGGTTAAATATAATACATGAAATTCCTCTGAATTCTATCTTAGGTGTCTCATTAATACACCAGTTAAGGGTCAGGAATTATTCTTAGATCAATAACTAACAAGCTTAATGTTAAAGCCTAAAGAATGGGAGCATGCAGACAGGATAAATGAGGGAAATTCAGAAATCCAGTTATGGAAGATAATATATTCCAAAATCCACTGTCAGCCTCTCTTCAACCCTTTCTAGGAGTCAATTAGAAAGGACACTGATGCTTCCTACATCTTCTACCTGATGACAACATGTCACTGCTCTTCAAAAGCACAATACTCCACATCACCTACCGTGTTTGTGAATAAATGCGAGTCCTTGCAATATCTGATACATGATATTCCTTATAGCAGACTCAGGAAACAACTTATTTCTGTATGGGGCAGAGGAAAAAAAAGTTATAAATCCAGATTTACATATGAAAACAGATGCCGTTTTCACGTTCTTTTGATTATATAGTAAGAATTTAAGAAAACATTTGCTTTCATGCTAATTTGACTAGATTCTTTGATAATAAAGACAAAAGGAAAACAACCACTTATCCATACATGAGAGCTTACCTTATAAACACCAAATATATTCAGTTATGTTGCAAAGAAGAAAAGATTAAACATTTTATAACAAACCAAAAAAGAAAAAATTCCCTCCAATATATCATATAAAAATCTCCTCTCTCCATAAAATAAACTAAAACTTTAAAAAATTTTAATTAGAGGGCCAGCCCCGGTGGCCTAGTGGTTAAGTTTGGCAGGCTCCACTTCAGCGGACTGGGTTCAGTTCCCGGGTGCAGACCTACACCACTTGTCTGTCAATGGCCATGCTGTGGCAGCAGCTCACATACAAAAAGAGGAAGATTTGCAACAGATGTTAGCTCAGGGCGAATCTTCCTCAGCAAAAAAAAAAAAAATTAATGGGAAAAATTTGAGGTCTTCCAGATGAAGGCCCTGTGAGATGCAGTAGACAGTGACATTTCTCCCTGGTTGGGCAAACCACATGGCTTCACAGCTGTTACTGACAATGGAGACGATATTTCTTCACTGAAATCACTCAAAGGGATGCTGTGAATGGCATTCATTTGCCACCAAGAAAAAGTGCCCAAGAGGTTCTACATGGTTCACTTTTAAAGTTCAAAGTGGCCATGGCGGGCTGGCCCCGTGGCTTAGCGGTTAAGTGCGCGCGCTCCGCTGCTGGCGGCCCGGGTTCGGATACCGGCCGCGCACCGACACACCAATTGTCCAGCCATGCTGAGGCCGCATCCCACATACAGCAACTAGAAGGATGTGCAGCTATGACATACAACTATCTACTGGGGCTTTGGGGGAAAAAAATAAAATAAATAAAAATAAATAAACAAAGTGGCCATGGCGGGTAAGTTTTTTATTAGTCTCCTCTTCCCAGCGTGCAAACCCCTGAGCACTGTAGCAAGAAAGGCACTGAAATAAACCTAGAAGTTTTCAGTGGAGGGCTCAAAACGGATGAAGCTGTTACACCCTTGACTTGTAGCTGCTCTGCCCCTACCTCCTTATGGGAATGGAGAGCTGAGAGTCTCTGTTAAATCTGTGAGTTCGTTTGGGTGAATAACACACTAAAACATGAAAACGGCTGCATTGAAAGTAGCTTCTATGAAGCTACCACAAGGTTCCAAGTAGGCATGTGGATTGGCCCCTCATCGAATGGGCAGCTTTACACAGCGAAGCCTAAGTAGCATGACTGCCATAAACAAAAGCAGAGAGAAAACACATCCACATGGCAACATTTATTTCTCAGATCATGATGACCAAACCGTACCTTTCTTTAATGAGCTGGTAAAGGTTCTCCTTCATGTACTCAAAGATAAAATAAAGATGATCATTTTCCCTGATAACTTCTTTTAATTTTACTACATTGGCATGGTTGAGCTTCTTTAAGGACTGAAAGGCAAGGAAGAAAAACACAAAAAATTAGAGAAAATCTATTGTTAAAAAAGAAAAGTAATCCCACATATACTTAGGACATCTAATTTTAGAACCACAGAAAAGCCACCATTCCTATTTCATTGACAATTTAACAAACAGTATTCTTCCAAAGTCAATAGTAACTACACACAGGAAAACCATTTCAACAAACAGACTAGAAGGTAAGTACCGGACCGTTAACTGGTACTTCTGGCTGCCCCCCGCACCAGGCAGTGGGCCAGAGCTGTTTTAGGTGCCCTACCTCCAGATGATGGAATTCACACCATGAAAGGGGCCAGAGGGGAATGAATTGGAAGTTGAGGCTGGGAATGTTCTAGCATTGGAGAAGGCAGCTGCTTTAGGCTGAGATCCCCAGCCAACAGTGTGCAGACACATTGAACAAGAAATTGTTCAAATAGACTGAGGCTGATAGCCTGATACTCTCAACTTTCGGCTGACTCAGGTGTGTTCACGAGATGTATAGCACTGCTTACAATGTAAGTTTTAAAGAAGGAGAAGAAGGAGAGAAGGAGGAGAAATCTGATTGGAAGGACCCTGAAGGGAGATAGGAGAAATACCTCTGCTTCCACGAACAGCAAAAGCAAAAAAGTCAGGCAGGGGATGAGGAGCAAGAGGGTAGCTCAGAACACGGTGGATGACCGTCTGATTACTCATCCTTGTGCAAATGCAGTTTCCCTCTTCCCAGAACATACATTTGAGTACAGTCACCTGTAAACTATTTTCTGTTTGCATCCTTAGTTCTGTCGATGGTGAACAAACACTTTTGTGTTAGTGAGCAGCAATCTTGTTCACGTACGACAGCCAGAGACACTCAACTGCTCGTCTGCTCACCAGATGATCAGAATTTGATAGACTGTCTCCTTCAAAGGTGCCTCAAAGGGTCACTTTGGCCAGTGGGACGAGTCCTTTAATTCAAAGAGCCTTTTCCTCACAAAGAAGTGAGTCCAATAATAATAAGTTGTAAAGCCCTCTTTATCTTTGAATTTCCTTAAAAAGAACATCCCTTTTATAAAACCAACAAACACAATGTCTGAAGATGAAAATGTTAACAAGAATACCCCAATCTGGAAGGACACTCAGTAATAAGGTACCCAAGGGATCAGAGCTTGGGATTGTGTAATACGATCGAGTTACTTCAGGCAGCTGGGAAGAAAGAAGAAATATGGTCTGTGAATGAGAACAAAATAAGACCCTTCTGGAGCCTCTTTCCTGAAAGACAAGCTCCTGCTAAGAAGCTTCTCTGGCAGGAAATCCACAGCTGTTTTGGCCAACTGGCCAGATCCTTCTAGAATGAACCAACTGGGCTAATAACTTCTTTTAGTTGGGTTGGATTCTTGGTTCTCCATGAGTAACAAACAAACATTGCCTAACTTGTAAGTATTCACCGGACTCTCACGGACGGCAGCCATCTTTTCTGCATGTTTACTTAAAATGCATCATAAGCAACGGCTGAGACATCCAGTGGACGAGCAGCAGAATGAATCAGGCAAATTCATTGAGAGGAAAATGAAGTAGGTCTCAAAGCTTGTTAAGAAGAGAATTCTAGGCAAGGAGTAAGGTACCATCGCTCTGAGCCAGAAGTGTGTTTTGAGCATGACTTGTTGGCCCAAGTCTAAGGGCGGCTCACAGCTCTTGTTTCAAAGTGAGGCTCACGGGCAAGTTAAAGTCTATATTAGTTTAATAGAAAAGGAATTAATTTTGTGTGAGGGACTGCACGTGACTCATTTTACAGAGACACATTTCTAGAAAGAAGCCATCTTATTTTGCTCAGGAAAGGTCTCCACGGAGAGGTAGAGGCAGGGCAGTTGCATCAGAGCAGTGAAGAAAAAGCAGCAAATCAAACCCGGGTCAGCAGTCCAAACGGGGACTGTCTACCCCCACGGAGGAAGGTTCCTAACTATAAACAAAACTCAATGTCCGATACCCTGGGGCACGAGACACAGTGCCTGCTCTTAAGAGGCAAACAACCCAGTCGGGAAAAGAGGTCCTGAATACATAACACGTGTAACAGAATAAGGAAGATCGTATTAAGTGTTAAAGGAACGATAGAGACAAGGAACATCAGGGATGTTTCAAGAAGGAGTAAGAGGCAAACCCTGAGTGGTCAGTGAGAGTATCATCTGGAATGTGACTTGAAGGAAGAGTAACATCTACACCAACTCAAGGGAGGGAGAGAGTGTGTCAGGAGGGAAGCCCTCCGGAGGCGTGAGCATGGGAGTAGCACCCTGTCTGAGGGAGGAGAATCACCCTCAGGAAGCTGAAGGAAGCTCATCTGGAAGACTTTAACTGGAGAAATGGGCAGGGAGGACACTGTTTAGACACCAGGTGTATACCCACTGAAGCTTCTGACAAACATGGGTTTCAAACCAAGCTTTGTGGCTTAGAGTTGTGTTTACCTCAAGCAAATTACTGAGTCTCTGGGCCTCAGCTGTTCACACCAGCAAACTCAAGATACTAACACTTTCCTCATCAGGCAGTTGTGGGGATGAAACAAGATATGCATGTAAGGCATCTTAGGTGCTGCCTGGCCCATAGTCTTCTCAATAAATGGTGGCCAGTGTGTGAACAGCTGAGTGTACAGAGGTCGTTCTACCATCTGGCAGCAGCACACAGGATGGGTGAGATGTGTAGGAAGTGGGGTCACATAGGCCACCTGCAACAAGCTGTGGTTTCTGGGTGAATGGGTAAATGATAATTAACAGAAAGGGGAGAAAATATGAGCAGTGGGGGAGGCAGACATTCCAGAAAATTCAGACACTGATGTCCACTGAGCAGTTGGATATATGGGCCTGAAACAGGGGGCAGCAAACTTTTTGTAAAGGGACAGAGAGTAAATATTTTAGGGTTTCTAGGTCACACGGTCCCTGCTGCAACCACTCAACTGTGCTTCGTAGCATGAAATGAGCCATAGACAACATGCAAACACATGGATGTGGCTGTTACAACATTTTTTTTTAACAAAAACAGGCAGCGAGCTGTTTGTTGACCCCTGGTCTAATGCATAAGAAAGATAAAAGATTTGATGAGACTGCTGGATGCAAGGGGGATGAATGAGATCACTCAGGAGAAGAAGTCAGAGCAAAGAGAAAAGTTGCTAAGGACAGAATATGAGAAATCATCAATATGTAAGGGGTGAACCATAGAACAATTGATGAAAGAGAAGAAAAAGGTAGGACAGCTGGGAAAAAGCAGAGTCACACAGCCCTGGGAGAAGACAGGAAGAAGTGATCAACAGCACCCAACAATGCAGGCAAGAAAGTGCCAGAGACAATGATGCTGGACTCTCAACTGGAGACTTTTAGGAGAGCAGCTTCAGTACAGCTGCAGAGGCCAATGCCTGATTCAATCAAGTGCAAAGTCAACAGTAGGTGGGGAAGTGATGGCAAAGGGAGACATTTGGAAGGGAAGGGAAAGAAAGGAAAGGGGTGGACGCTCAAGGGAAGAGAGGGCTGAGGCTTTCCTAGACTAGAAGGAACGGCGAGCACATTTATAGACCACAGAGAAGAAGCCACGGAAAGGGAGAGTTTAAAGAAATGGGAAGGTTCACAATAGCCAAAAGGTGGGAGCAACCCATGTGTGCACTGATGGATGAATGGATAAACAAAATGTGGTCTATACATACAACGGAATACTATTCAGCCTTAAAAAGGAAGGAAACTCTGACACCTGCTACAACATGGATGAACCTTAAGGACATTAAGCTAAGCGAAATAAGCCAGTCACAGAAGGATAAAGTCCACTTTATGAGGTGGACTAAAGGATGAGTCCACTTACATGAGGTACCTAGAGTAGCCAAATTCACAGGGACAGAAAACAGAATGGGGGAGGCCAGGGGCTGGGGGGAGGGGTAATGGAGAGTTATTATTTGATGGGTACAGAGTTTCAGTTTTGTAAGATGAAAAGAGTTCTGGAGATGGATGGTGGGGATGGTTGTACAACATTATGAAAGTACTTAATACCACTGAACCGTACACTTAAAAACAGTAAATTTTCTTATGTTTATTTCATCACAATTTGAAAGAAAAAGGACATTAGTTTGAAACCAGTGAAATCTGAATAAATCAATGGTTTAGTGAATAGCACTATACGAAGGTTAAAAATAAAGTATATTCACTAATATAATGGCACAGGAATCTTCTTTCAGCTATTAGCTGCGTAATGTTATCATCTGCCCCCTTTGTCAGCATCAGTGAAACCATTCAAACAGAGTGACTATACCACAGGTATAAAGCTATTTTATCAACCATACACAAACTGTTCCCTAGTGTATTTATAAATACCTTAACCTCCCGAAGGTTCATGCATTCCTCCCAGGAATAAAACTTTCTTTTCATTCTAAAAGAGAAGAAAGAAACAAATAGTATGGTTATTCCCAGTAAGAGGCTAAACTTTATTTTTAAAAAAATGTTTTCATTCTGAACCTAATGAACAGTATTTAAAGTTGGTTTTGATTTCTACCAAATATCAGACTATCCAAAACGACATTTTAAAACTGGGCAGTGCCATCAATCCTACATCATAAAATTTCCCAGCATAGGTGGTGCAGTGCAGTGCAGTGCAGAAGGCCTGGACTGCTGTCTTGCTCTGTCACTAACCTGCCCTCGAGGGAAATCCCTTGGGCTTATTTTATCTAGACTAGAGTTGCCCATAAAACTTTCTGTATCGGTGGAAATGTTCTGTGCTGTCCATTATCGTAGCCATGAGACATGTGTGGCTACTGAGCACTTGAAATGTGGCTGGTGCAACATGGAAACTGAATTTTTAATTAAATTTAAATTTAAATGCCACATATGGTTACTCACTACCATCTTGGACAGCACAGTTCTAGAATGTCTGGTATGCGAGTTGGCAGACTATGGCTCATGGGCCAACTCCACCCTACCATCTGTTTCTGTACAGATCATAAGCTAAGAATGGCTTTCATATTTTTAAATCATTGGGAAAAATAAAAGGAAAAATAATATTTTGTGATATGTGAAAATTATAAGAAATTCAAATTTCAGTTTCTATAAATAAATTTTTATTGGAATCTAACCACACTCATTCATTTATAGATGGTCTACGGCTGCTTTCACACTATGACAGCAGGACTGAGTTGTGAGAGAGACTATACGGTCTGCAAAGCCTAAAATCTTTACCATCTGCCCTTTACGGAAAAAGTTTGCCAACCTCTGGTCTAGCACCTAAGGGGCGAGAAAGAGAACCCTGTTAGCCAGCCAGAAACCCAAGTTTCAAGGTTATATCTTTCATCGCACTTCAACCACAGTGCAGCAGCCCCGGTGAAATAGATGGGACAGGTGAGGAAACCAAGAAACAGAGAAGTTACATGATTTCCCCCAGGTCTCGCTGCTGGCTAATAACAGATCAACTTCCATCTCTCCACCTCACTCTTCTCCGATGTCGCACCGTCTCCTGCTTCAGTAACCAATTCCTTTATTTATGCCCCAAATATTATTTAGTCCCTCCCATGTGGCAGAGGCTCTGGTAGACACAGGAGATACAATGATGAGAGACATCCCTCATGAAACTGACATCCTAGCAGGAAGGCAGGCAGTTAATCCTTTTCAGCACTAAGTGCTATGAAGGAAAGTACAGGGCATTATGCGAGTGGACCTCAAAGTGACCTAATCTAGTCTGGGGTGATCAGGGAACACTCTTCTAGTGAAGTGATATTTCAAACAAGACCTGAAGGACGAGTAGAATTTAGCCCGTGGGAGGCATCGGGTAGGGAATATCATGTGAAGGCTCAGGGCAGGAAGGTATTTGCTGAGTTCAAAAAGCAGAACAAAGAAGGATAGGAGATCCGGCTGAAGAAAACAGGCAAGGGCCAGATGACGCAGCAATTGGTGGGTCACATTAAAAATTGGCAGCTTGATCCTACAACTGAAAGGAAGACACTGAAAGCTGTCTGGGTTTGGGTTCCCCTGAAAGCAGAGCCTGAGGCAAGGACTTGGGTGCAGTAGTTTATTTGGCAGGTGATTCCAGGAAGCCAGGGCAAGAACAGGGAAAATGGGAAAGGAGGTAGGGAACCCAGTAAAGAGCACATTACTTAGCTGATACCAAGGTGGGCAACTGTGACTCCATCCTGCTGGGCCTTCTAAGGATCGTGTAGAAGGCGTGTTGGTTGGGAGTCTCCTGAGTATACTTGACGTGGGATGCTGGCGGTGGGCCAGAACTATACACCACAGCACACTGAAGTCAGGTGAGACAGTGGGATGAGATGGGGCAGCAGGGACACAGTGTTTAGCAAAAATCGTTTTAGACAATCAGATTTGTGTGTTTATAATAATCCCTTCAGACTGGACTGGATAGGCGTTAGAATGGAAGCCAGGAACCCTACAGAAGAAATTATTCCAGTGGTAGAGGTAGTAAATGAGGAAGGGTTGCACGAGAGGTTAGCGGTGGGAACATAGAGAAGTAGGTGGATCAGATAACTATTTAGTCATTGGAATCTACAGGTAGATGACCAATGCTGGGGCATACGAAAGGAAGTCAGGAGGACTCCCAGGTTTTAAAGGGACAGTAGCATCATTTATCAAGATAGGGAATACTGAAGGAGAAACAGGAGAGGGAGAATATGTTGGACATAAGTTTAGTTTTGGATATGATGAGTTCGAAGTGTCTGCACGGCATCCAAGTGGAGATGCTGAGAAGGCAACTGGATATAGATGAGTGTGGCAGGCAGACTCTAAAATGGCCCCCAAAGACCACCCCCCATCTCCTGGTATTCACAACCTGGTATAATCCCCCTCTTTCAATGACTTGCTTCTAACCAATAGAATGCAGCAATTTGAGAGGATGTCACTTCTGTGATTAGTTTACAAAAGCAAAAAAGATGTGACTTCTGTCTTGGTAGAAGATTATCTCATTGCCTTCTTGGCTCCCATGTCTTGAGGAAGCAGGCTGCCATATTGTGAGCTGCTCTTTGGAAAGGCCCACAGAGCAAGGGACTGAGGGCGGCCTCCAGCCAACAGCCAGCAGGGAACTGAGGTCCTCAGTCCAACACAAGGTACTGAATGCTGCCCATGATCATGTGAGTGAGCTTGGAAGTGGATCCTTTCTGAGTCCAGTCTTCAGATGAGACCCCAGCACTGGCCAACACCTTGATTGCAGCCTTATGACAGACTTTATAGCGGAGAACTCAGCTAATCCACACCCAGACTCCTAACCGACAGAAACTGTGAGATGATAATGTCTGTTGTTATAAACCACTAATTCTGGGGGTAAAGGTTATGCAGCAAAAGATAACTAATACAATGGGTCTGGACCCAGATGGCAAAGGGCAAGTGGTGTCGGGGGAACAAGCTCAGTAGTCACCAGACCACCACACGTGTAAATGATCCAAATCAAGTCACTTAATTTCTCAGAGTTTCAGTTTCCTTTCCTAGAAAATAATGTTTCTTAACTTGCTTGTTACTGCCTCACAATATACGAAAACACTTTGAAAAAGCACTAATATGTATGCAAAATAGTAAATCTTAAGTGGGAATGTGTTTAAGACCTCTAATATGAGCGTTCCAGAGTCAATGATCACCTAACTCACAGAAATCAACGTCGAAGATTCTTCTCCAAGCCTCCCACCCACTCCCCTTCAGAACTTTTCCAAAGACGAGGAATGGAGAGGGTAGAGTTAAAAATATGTTGACGACGTGTAGTTGAGGATGAATTCATGAAAGTGATGGATAAAACTTACTTTTTAATAGCAATCAGTTCCCCAGACTCAATGCTTCTTCCCAGCAGGACGGAACCGTAGGTTCCATCCCCGAGTTGCTTGATTGTTGTGTATCTATTCATGGTGTGCCCGCTCAGGCCGGACACTCATCTCAGGGCCGAGGCGGTTCAGTCCTGCAGTGGCAGCAGGCCTCCCCGGAGTGTAACCAGATTTTTCGATGGCAGCACCAGCACAAGGTATTCAATAGAACGTGACTATCTCCCAAATACATATTTTCAAAGATCAGTCTTCTTCCTGTAAAGAAATATGAGAGATGAGGATAAATGCTAATGTACATTTTAAGTTGGTGTATTTTTATAGTCTAAATCAGGGATCAGCAAACTATAACCCCCAGCCTGCCACTTGTTCTTGTAAATAAAGTTTTATTGGAACACAGCCACGCCCACTCACTTGCATATTGTGTATGGTTGCTTTCACACTAAAACAGCAGAGTTGGGTAGTTGTGACAAAGACTGTGGCCTACAAAGGCTAGAGTATTTATTATCTGGCCCTTTACAGAAAAAGTTTGTCAACCTCTCATCTAAATAATGCTCTTTTCCAACATTTTACAAAACCAGAGATAATATTCTTGGAAAGTGAATTTTTCACTGATTCAGAAATGAATCAGAAGCAATTTAATGTTTTTCTGCTGACTAACCATCATGGGCAAACCCTGCATGATAACCCTGGTCGATGAAAATTGCCGACCTGCAAAAATCTGTGCTAAATATACTGTGTTCTGTGTAATTCAGCTCCGATTAACAATGCAAACATACAAAAGCCAAGAAATGCTAAAATTAAAGTTCTCTTTATAGAGAACTTACTTACATGTGCTCCATGAACTATCTGTGGCTAGGCATCAACAGTATTACTTCTACTACTAGGCACAGAGAAGCTAAACAAAGAACTAGTGATTTTTTAAGGCCTGCGTATAGGGTGTGCCCATTTTAAAGTCATTTGGTTGTGTTTCTTTTTTAATAAAGTCATTGACTTCTCATTTTTGAAATTGAGGGAGTCATTCAGTCTGCCTATAATAAAGAAAATGTAGTAATAACTTCAGTGATTGCAATGCCTTTATGCAAACATTAATAAAATGTAAATGCTTAAGTAAGAATAAAGGCATATTTTAAAAATACAGCTGCCAAACTAATTATCTGAAGAATCAAAAGATCAGAAAATGATGATTAAAAATATGTGACATTCTGCATCTAAATCCAGTCTATGCAGCTTCTCCTTCCAGAAGAATTCCAATCAATAAATGCAGAAGGAAAGAGGGAAATAAGAAATCCACTATTAAGCAAACATCACAGTAAGATTTGTTGCAGACAAGATTCACTGATGGATGCAAAAACTAGTGGATGAAAGTTTGAGGAGAAACAGATATTTGCATAATTTCAAAGTATCTCTAAGGTATTTATTAACTTCAAAGGGAAAGATGGTAACTCTACAGGGAAAAATCCAGCAGAAGCCTCCTAACCCATGATCGAGTTCAACATCACCATTGATAAGACATATGACATCATGAACCTGAACGTGATGCTCTGAGAAGGGCACATCGTCACTTCCGTGGTGTTCTTATCAAAAATGCAGAACCTCAATCTATTCATGAGAAAACTTCAGACAAACCCAAAATGGGGGACATCCTACAAACAACTGACCAATATTCTTCAGAAGGGTCAAGATCATAAAAGGCAAGGACAGACTGAAAACGGTCACAGATTGGAGGCAATTAAGGAGACATGACAACTCAGTGCAATGTGAGATCCTGAACAGGAACCTGGAACAGAAAACAGCCATTACTGGAAGAGCTGGTGAAATGTGAGGAAGGTCTGAGGTTGAGTTAACAGCGCTGTGCCAACGCTAACTTCCTGGTTTTGATCATTGTTCTACGGTTATAAGATGTTAATATTAGGGGAAGCTGGGTAAAAGATTTCTAGGAACTTTCTGTACTATCTTTGCAACTTTTCTGGAGGTCTAAAGTTAGTTCAAAATTAAAAGTTAAATCCAGTCTATGTTCTTGTGAAGCTGTGCGTGACCTTGAGAAACCTTAAATGCAAGGTTACGGCTGATCTCACCATACTCTATCATGTAACTAGAAGAGCTTTTGGAGATCAAGCTCCCCTCACCCCTGACATACAAACACAAACTCATTCCCCTCCCCCCTAGAGCCATTTTAAGGCCCCTGGTTAGCGGGGCAGTTTCCTTCCTTTTGAGGCTCCACAGGATCAGACTCCCTACAACTTCCTTCAGCAGCTCTTTGCAGGGATGTCTCTCATTGCTGATTAATAAATATTTATAAAGCACCTCCTGTGTGACAGACCCTATGTTAACATCTGGCAATATAAAGACCAATAAAATATGGCCCCTTTTTTCAAAGATCTTAGCTTCTCATGGCATCGGATGAGGACGGTGGGTGGGAAGGGGACCCAGCTATGTACTCATGAATGTGCACTAAGATATTTCAAGTACACTTAAGAGACAGGATGTTGGGAGGGGTTAAGGAGAAAGCCCCCTGGTTTCCAGCTGGGTCAATTCCATCTGGGCTTAGGAGGGCAGTAAGAAAAGTCTTCAGAAAAGACTGAGTCTTGAACGAAAAAGAAAAGGAGGTGTTTTGCAAGGTAAGGAGTTCTCGCACTCCAAGGAGCAGAAAAAGAGGCACAGGGGCTTGAACCCGGGGTAAAGGGGAAAGTGGGGAGCTTGGAAATAGAAAGAGATAACCTGAGAGTTTTGTTTGCCAAGGGCCTCAGATGCCATTTTGAAAAACACAGGCTTTGACTGGATCCTGTACTAAAGAAGAAAACGCTATAAACGACATCATGGGTCAATGGAAACAATTGGAATATGGACGGTAGATGAGATTCAAGTATTGTACCTGTATTAAATTTGCTGAAGTTGATGCCTGTCCTGTGGTTCTGTAAGAGCATAGCATAGTCTTATACTTAGAAAATACACTCTGAAGGATTTATAAGTAAAGGGCCATGACGTGTGCAATTTATTCTCAAGTGGGTAGAACAAAAAGCGCATGTGCACGTGTGTGTGTGTGTGTTGAGAGAGAGAGAGCGTGCACACAAATAGGGTAAAATGTTAACAACAGGTAAATCTGGGAAAAGGTATATGGGTATTCTTTGTATTATTCTTGCAACTTTCCTGTATGTTTGAAATTATTTTAGATTAATAGTTTTAAAAATTCTCCTGAAAATGGTAAAGGAAGGCAATCTTTAAAAAGATACATACATATCTTAAACATTTTATTTCAGCTTAAAACATACAAATGTAGATGTGATTAATAAAACCTAATAATAACTTGTTCATAAGACAGAACACTATCATACATCATGGCTCCCCCACTTTATGATTACTACACCCTGACTGTTTTGGACTCTAGCTGTGCCTCAACATAGAAAGAACATTTGGACCACAACATAAGCAATTTTTGACTCTGCGTTAGTTTTCCTCTCTTTTTCATATTTATCTCCACCTATTTTTGATAGGACATATATGTTTGCTACATCACTCATAATATTTTCCAGCAGATTAAAATTCCCAAACCATTGTTGTATGTCATCTTCCTAAAAATCACTGGATTTTGATTTGTCAAAATCAGCTAACTAATAAATTACATGCTTTATTTAAAAAAAAAAAAAAAAAAAAAGCTTTGACCTAGAGACAATGGGAAGTCAATTAAGGTTTTAAACTAGAGAATAACATGATCAGATTTGCATTTTGTAATCCAGTGAGTTAGAATATTTTTCTTAATGTCCAACCAAAACTCACCTGTTCCAATTTAAGCTAATTTCTTCATGCTTAGTTTTTTTGGATATAAACTAACTCACAAAAATGCGTATGCACATGAAATTAGTAGTCACACGTGTGTCTCTCAGCCTTCTCTTGCTTTAATTACAGAAGCTTTCCTCATAGGACCTGTTTTCTACTCCTTTCATTATCTTTGGCATTCATCTCCGAATCCTCACACAGTTCTCCATCTCCTTGATGAACTGTGAAGGCCAAAACTTAATAACGATCTACATTCCAGTAGCATGGGGGCTCTCCCCCACTTTTTTTTTTGCAATGGCATTATACTACTGATCCATATCTATTTATTATTAATCACAGAAGCCTTTCTTTGATAATATCCTACTACTTCCTCATCTACTTAAATTGTATAACTGGGACAATGCTTTGCTAGATTACCATTGAGAAAGCTATTTGTGAAAGTATTCAGAACTTCATTGAAATCAAGATAGAGTGGCTCACTCATTCAACATAGAGTCACCCTAACAATTTCTCCTTGTTATAGTTTGCCATATTATCGTAGAACAAAATTCAATTACTCTGGCAAGATGTGACTCTCACCATGCATGGTAGTTACTTTTCAATCTTGTTATTTCAGGTAATTACATAATGATTGTACAATGGACCGGACTAGTGTCTCTTCAGGCACTGATGTCAGCTTGACAGTGTATAATTTTAGTCAACCTCTACTGAGATGCTAAGCATTATGCAAGGCTTTTGGGGCACATTATGGATAAAGTAAGGGTCCTTCCTTTAAATAACTCACAATTGACAGGTATGTGAAAAATGCAGAAGGTGCTGTAAGAACGTAGTAGAGAGTAACTCGCTTGTGGGACTCGTGGGAGAAGGCAGAGATCTGACAACCCTTCAGAGAAGAGGTAGTATTGAGGTACTGAAGAATGAGCAAAGTTTTATTGTACAGAAAAGGGAGAGAAAGGAATTAGAGATGGAGGAAACTGTATGCAAAAGGTTGGTGGGTACAAGAGCTTGGTACGTTCACAAGAGGGCAAAAGCCTAGTGGTTCCCTGTACTCAGTACCTGAACATTAGAATCACTTGGGGGGGCTGGCCCCACGGCCTAGTGGTTAAGTTCGGTGTGCTCTGCTTCGGTGGCCCAGGTTTGGTTCCTAGGCGTGGACCTACACCGCTTGTTGATGGCCATGCTGTGGTCGTGACCCACATACAAAATAGAGGAAGATTGGCACAGATGTTAGCTCAGGGCGAATCTTCCTCAGGCAAAAAAAAAAAAGAATCACCTAGGGAACTTTTAACAAATACTGAATCCCAGGCTTCACCTCTAAGAGTCAGGTCAGGGGTGGGGAATGAGTTTCAGTAGTTTTGAAAGCTCTCCAAGTGACTCTAATGTACAACCAGGGTTGTGAAGTACAGGGGTAGGGCATAAAACCCATGGAGAGCAGGCAGGAAATGGCTAGAAATGTAGGGTGGGCCAATTGTGAAGGGGTATATTTGTCGTGCAGGAGTTTGGTCTTTATCATGCAGAGGGGAGCTCTCCAAGGTTTTTAAGCAGGTAAATGACAGGAGGAAGGTCCCGCTGGAGACCAAACAGAGGTTAGAATAGACAGCCTAGAGGCAGAGAGACTAGTTAGGAGGGTATTGCAATAGTCCAGGTGAAATATGTCGAAGGCCTGAACAAAGGCACTGGACTGGATGAGTTTTAGATAGGAGGAGACACAGGTTTGGAACAGGGAATGTGTGGGTATGTATTATTTGGACAGTGTGCAGAGACAATGGGTTCTGATTTCTAAGGTGCTGAATTTGAGGTATGTATAAAACCTCTCATTGGAGATGCTCAGTAGGCAGCTACAAGTATTTCTAATGTTGTCGTATTTTTTTCCCAAAGATAGTGCATTATTGGAGTTCTTATTAGGAGCATAGCATTCAGACAAGGCTGATACATTGCACAACTCTGGGTACCCCAGTCACACAGAACACTATGTGAACAGTGCCCACTGGAGTGTGATAGTTTCAATAGTGATAGTTTCAATACACGCCTGAATTACTGTTCAACTTTGGACGACAAACTTCAAGAGAGATATTAAAGAACATAATGATGGGCCTAAATGAAAGCACAAGAAGAGTAGTTGAAAAAACACAGACTAGATGAAGCAAAGGACACTTAAGAAGCCATGGTAATTGTTTCCAGTATACACAGGAGTATCAGAGAGAAGGATTAGTTACTCTATGCAGGGATCCAGAGAACAGAACCATGACCACCGTCTGAGCTTTCTACTCCCTACTCTAGTGAATGATTTCCTATAGTGAAAAAATGAAGTGGTATTATTCAATTTAGCATTAGACGAGAGTATCGTTCAACACAGTCAATTCTGAGCATATCCCAGCAGGAAGTGGTTCAGTTCATTTGAGATCAGTATTGTTCAGCTGTTCATCATTTTTGTGGTGGCCTGAATATGATGACTCATGTCACAATCTGAAAGGGAAGAACAAAAACTTCTTGTTGCTCTGGGAAAACAACAGGGTGATGGGCAATGCACTAGAAAAGGGAAGGGAGATACGACAGATGCCATTCTTGATCTACCAATAGCTATGCCCCTCTTCTTGCTCCACTTAACAGAACTCTCATTTTATTCAGGATTCAATATAAGCAGGGACGGCAGCCACCCACTACAGCCCGCCCCAGGGCATGAACTATGATCGGTCCAAGCCAAGCAAAGCAATTCCACTTCCTACTAAAAATTGTTTAGGAGTGGGACTATGGCTCCGCTCCAACTTACGAGATGGAAAGAAAAGTGGGCTGGCGAGGGAGGAGAAAGCCTTCTGAGAAGGACTCTACTCCCCGATGAAGGCAGTTGACAAAAAGGTTGCCCCATGTTTCTGCCTTGAACATAGCTGTATAAAGCTGCACTATTTAGGGCTGAGACAGCCTTCTGAGGACTACGAAATGTATAAGAACCCTATGCGCTGAAGATGGACGAAAAGAAAGGGGCTGAGTCCTTGATGATCTCACTGGATTGCTGTATGATCCCTGAAAATAACTGCCTTAGATTTCTTGTTATATGACCTAATTAAAGGTTTCTGCTGCTGAAGGCACTGTTAGATATTCTATCAAGTACAACTGAAAGCATTCCTGATACAGTGGACTAAGGCTACACTGACTGAAGAGACTAGATACAAAATTCTCTATAGGAGGTGAGATAGATAGATAGATAGATAGATAGTCAGACAGACAGACAGTTCTTTTGTAATTAGAATGGTTTTGGAGACTGAAAGAGGTGTATAGCTGGAGACAAATTAGAAGAAGTAATTCTATTAGCCTAAGGTTCATTTTCCATCCACCATTATCTGCTTCCATTTTGGAAGAACATCTGACTACAAATCTACTGTGGTGCAACACAGATGAGTGTCCAGACGCTGCCAGGACAACTAGCCAGCTAGGACTGGGGCTTCCCTCTACTCCCCAGGGTTTATCCAAACCCCACTTATCTTGGGCCTTGAAGGTTCCCACATGCTAGGTGGATGGCTTCCCAGACAACTACTATCTACAGCTGGCACTAAACCCATTCTGCAAATGGTCTGATTATGCCCCCACAGACAAGACCGTTCTCACACCCACACTGCATGTTCAACAGAGCACCCTCGCCCAGCATGGCTTCCATGGAGAAGGTGAGAAATTGGGATATTCATGCCTCTCTTTTTTGGTCTCTTGATTTGGAAGTTTTCCACAAATTCACAAAACGTACCATGTGTGAAACTTACCACATGTGAAACTTACCACATGTAGCAACAGAGCTTAAATTAAAGGCAACCAAGAAAATTACAGAACTCTCAGTCTGAGTCTCAGCAGGAAAAACGTTTCAGCACACTAATGCTATTTTTATTGTACATTCTTCCTTGATACTTAACCAGAGACATCTACATCCTCAGGTCAGTTCTGTAAAGATTAAAGAAGCAACCAAATATTGAAGGTGTAAAATGCATATGTGAAATAGCTACTCCTTTGTAAAAAGTTGGGTACTTCAATATACTTGATTAACTCAGTGTTTTAGAATGCTCATTTAAAACAACAGTCACTAAGCTATCACATGTCTTTAATTGCTAATTCAAGTCTCAACTCAGTATAAAAACAAATCACCATCATGTCATTGTGGTTCCTCTCAAGTACCTCGTGTCTGCTTCTTTCCACAACATTTTGCCTATAAGTCATTCCACTGAGACCTCACTCCATAAGTAGAAGACAGTTTCTATTACTGAGTTCTTTATAGTTTGGTAATAAAGCCAACTATTGTCTTTCTACAGTTGTGAGGTTTCCCCACATTTAGGATGTACAATATAGAAATAAGTGAGATATATATTTTTATAGAAGTATAAAAATATTTATTTCAGATATACAGGAAGATATGAAATATGCTCAAGAAGTTAAAATATCAACAAAGTATCACTCAAGTGAAAACTCACGCACAAGGCACTATGCTCAGTACTGAGACATAAGATCCAAAGAGGTGCGGGTGGTGGATCTGGCCTCTAGGAACCTCCCCTCTAGCTGGGGAGGTGGAACACACACAATGACGGGGAGACACGGTGGCTGGGGTAAGTTCCTGGAGAGGGGTGGAGACAACAAGAGATCCACAGTGCACAAGTAAGGAGAAGTCACTTTGTGGATCACTGGCCAGCAATCTCAAGGAAGGCTTTGGGCCACTAATCTCTAAATAATGGCTAATTTCTCTCGTTAAAGACATGTCATTAACTCATATGCTGTTCCATGTATCACCGACAAAAAATAATTTTTTTAAAACGTAAAAATTTTCTTTACCAACTGTATTAGTTTCCCATGGCTGCTGTAACAAATTAACACAAATGTGGTGGCTTAAAACAACAGAAATTTATTCTCTCATGTTTCTGGAGACCAGAGGCCAGAACCAGTATCACTGGGCTGAGACCAAGGTGTAGGCACTTCCTCCAGAGGCTTTAGGAGGAATCCTCTCCTTGTCTCTTCCAGCTTCTGGTGGCTGCTGGCTTGTAGCCACATCACTCCAACCTCTGCCTCTGTAGTCACATTGTCTTCTCTTCCATGTGTGTCAAATCTCCCTCTGCTTCTCTTTTATGTGTTTGCATTTACGGCCCACCCGGATAATCCAGGTTTATCTCCCCATCTCATATTCCTTAATTTAATCACATCTGCAAAGTCTATTTTGCCATATCACACAACACTCACAGGTTCCAGGGACCAGGACCTAATATCTTTGGGGGATATTATTTAGCCCACCCCTGTCCAATGAAACTTCCCAAAGACTTTCATATAATCATCTTAATTATGACAGCAGTGGTTTCCATTCATCCAAAGTTGAATGTTTTAGGAATGAAATCAGAAGTCAATGCTTACTTACCCAATGAACAAGGGTATTCGTTTTTGAAATATAGAGAATATTTCTCTTCAATTTTGCACAGTGGAGAAGACGTCACAATTCTGGCTGAAATCTCTGAGTATATGACATTAGCATATGGAGATTCCACACTGGGTGGGCCAGAGGTTGCAAACTGGCAGCCTGAAGACTGAATTCAGAGGTATGCTTTGAGTCTATATTTAAAAATAGGAACCTTCAGGGGCCGGCCCGGTGACATAGTGGTTAAGTTCACGTGTTCCATTTCGGCGGCCCGGGGTTTGCCAGTTTAGATCCTGGGCGCAGACCTACTCACCGCTCATCAAGCCATGGTGAGGTGGTGTCCCATATAGAAGAGCTACAACTCTACAACTATGCTACACCACTATGTACTGGGGCTTTGGGGAGAAAAAAGTAAAAAAAGTAAGATTGCCAACAGATGTTAGCACAGGGCCAATCTTCCTCAAAAAAAAAATTATATAAAAATAGGAACTTTTATATAAAAATCGAGATTTGGGGCTTCCCTGGAAAAACTGAAGAGCTAACAACTTGGGATCCTTAGCCCTCCCTGGTAATAAAAAATGAGAAGAGTCGTCACCAGCCCTTTGGACCGAGCATGGGCTCTTCAGCTCATCACAGTCCCCATCCTCACTGTTGTTCCCAAAAAGGTCTCTTTGTCAGGTGCCAATTTTTTTTTTAGTTGCCATTTATTTTTGCATCTTCATGGCCACTTGTTTTACCCGAAGACAAACATTTCTCTGTTCCTATGCCTCTATCAAAAGTGACAAAGTAAAAGACAGCCTGAAAAAAAACCTCATGTTAGAAGAAAAATTCTTCTTTTTTTAAAAGAGAAGAGCAATTCCTTCCTGTTTAATAAGCACATACCCAGCTTCCTTGAGTCTTTTACATTCCCTCCTCTGCCCTGACTGCATCTGAATTCACAGCTCCTGGTACAGGCAGTCAACACTGCCTAAGAAGTGAATGGAATGTAGCCACCTATCCATTAACTTGGGAATTAGCTAACATGCTAATGGGCAGTATTTCTAAATCCTGCTCTGACTCCAAGAATTAACTTGGATAAATCACTCACTGTAACTAATCATATTTTGCTTCCTAATATTTCAAATAAGCCCAAAAGGTAATAATAATAATTTTAGTACTTACTATGTGTACAGTACTGTTATAAGTGGTTTGCATATATTAATCCATTTAATCGTCACAACTGTACCAGGTAGGTACTATTATTATTATCCCTATTTTACAGATAAAGAAACTAAGGCAAGGCAACTTGTCTACAGTACTGTTCTCATCATCAATCTCATTTTATAGATAAGTAACTGAGACAGAAGTTACTCGTCCAAGGTTATACAACTAATAAGTGGTGGAATTGAGACAGGAAGCCAGGCCAACTGCACCCAAGTTAAGGGAGAGGCTGCAAAAGATCCAAAGATCACGAACTCTTTTGAGGATCTGAGAACGAGAGGAATTGGAAGCAGCACTTTGTAGCTCAAAGTCCAAAAATGGAAACCAGCGATGTGGCCATGCTCTAGTTGGCCTCATTCTGCAATCCAACATCAGCGAACCCAGCAGGGACCTCGCCAGCACCAACGCCTACAGTGGAGGCAAAGGGAATGCAGATGAAGAGGGAATGGTCCCAGTGTCAACTCAGAGTGTCTCCGGGTCCTCAGGTTTACTTTTTGTGAAATTAGGGCGTTGGACTTGATGAAGTGAGGCAGATTCCTGCTCTACTGCTCTGTGATTCTGTGACTCTGTGTGTCAGGAATCAACCTCGCATTTGTCTAAGAAAAATAATGGATCTGTGTTTCCACTTTTCCCATCACATGCACAAAGCTAGCAAAGAGAAGACAGTGCCCCAGAGGAACCCTGTATGCTATACGTCATCTCTCTTTCGGAGAGGGACAAGCACCCCCCGCCTCAGCCAGGCACCAAAGTTCAGAATCTACCCCTTCTCTTCCTTCCCAGTCGAGCTCAAACATCACCTCTTCAGAGCCTCCCGCCCCAACCACACAGACACACACAGCTAACGGCTCTCTCCCCGAGACGCCACAGAGCCCTGTCCCCACCTCACTGCCAGCCCTTCCCGGTGGTCAGAGACATGTAGGCCTCCCTCTGCATCAGCCAGGACACTCACCACGCTTCCTTCATCTCTGTGTTCTCACACCTCACACTCCACTTGCACATGGCAGGTACTGGAAGATTGTCTGAACGGTCAAAATTTGAACTTTAGTCTATGCTATTTATTTTCTGTACCACCCTTGGTAAGTATCTCAAAACTCTTGGTACTTCTATTTCTTCATGTGCAAAGTAATGATAATCAAATCATTGGACTTGACCAGAAACATTCTGAAGTTCTCAAATGGAAGAATAGTAAATACCATAGAAAGGCTAACGCAGGCAGGCTGCCTCGGCCCTCCCACCGCAGAGCCGGAATTACTGAGTCTCAGGGAATCACAGCAGGGTCCCCTCAATGTTGTCAGATCAGGCCTTCGGCCTTTGGGTATGGCTGTACCCAACTAATAGAGAAATACAGCTTTATCTCGCTTTCAAAGAGTTCCAGCCAATCTTTGAAATAAATGTTACAGTTTTTCTGGCTGGGTGACATTGGGCAAAATCTTCCTACGATCTGCCCCAATTCCCTCCCCCCAGCTTTGACCCTCAGTGGAAGCAAAGAACATCTGCTCACACTCAGTGGCTCACATGGGCTCCCTGCTCATTCACAGCCTGGAAAACAGACAACAAGTACAGGGACAATAGTAGTCCACTCTTATTTTGGAACCTTGATAGCCATTGAATAAATGCCACATTTAATCATTTTTTAGGATAGGAGACAGAAAAATGTGCAACTGTGGGCTTCTCTGGGAGTCATGGTTTATCAGCCCCACTTGCACCATTCAGACCTGGACGAGGAGCTCGTCTCCCTTAGCCTTAATCATTTTCCACTGAGAAGATTCCGTGACTTTCATCTGTCCTCATGGGAAAACCGGATTATGTGCAGTCATTCATCGGCCCATCTCCCTACACTTCCGACTTCCACTTTAGCCCAGCTGGCATGTGATTACACATCGTATTCCAGGTTCAAACCTGTCAGACCTTCACATGAGTAAGTTAATACTGTTAATTTCTTTTAAAGAGTACTAAAAATAGTACCTTTGTTTATATTTTTCTCTCTGGGGCTTAATTCTTCTACCCATATGCATTTTAGCAAAAATGTCCTTTAATTATTATCCCTCTTGGAGGAGTGCCTTTTTCTGCACTAGGGCAGCAGCTACAGGGCCAAAAGAACCTTCTCTGTGTGGAACTTGCTTTGCCTTTACATTGACGAAGGCGTGCAGTCAAGATGCTCTCGGCTATGGCATCAACTAGAGTGATGGGAGAAGAAAATCAGTTCTCCATGTGCCCTCTTCTATTCCCCGGAAACTGTTCCCTGTCTTTACCTCTCTCTCCTCCTCCAACACCAGCTTCTGAGAAAAGAACTCCCCATGCACCCGAGTCCTTAATCCCATGAGAAGGGTCCACAACTTTCCATCGCTTCTGCTGCAATACCAAAGGGGGCTCATGCCCCGAACCTGGAAAACGTCTTCTATCTCTTGCAGATTATTTCTAAACTTGGACCCATCATTCTGTGTGGCTTTCGTGGGCTGTGAAGAACTGAAGAGAGAGCAAAATGTTAAACAGCGAGAGGAAGAATAACTTACCCTGACTTGTGTGAAACTGTGGATGCGCTGGGGTGAGAGTCCCCAGCCTACTGAGGGCTGTTGAGGGTCCAGCTGCTTGCCTGACCGCCAGCCCGGGTTCAAAGGTGCACAAGGTAGGGTGAGGGGAAGATGGGGGTGTGAATGAGCACATACACATTCAAGCGCTATGCAAATATCACAGCACATCTAACTCAGGAGCTCATCTCACCCAACGTATGACGATTCACGGCCACGTACAACCAGCACCAGATCAATAAACCTATCAGAAGTAAAGGCTTAACATAAAGATAAAATAGAGCAGGGTCAGCAAACTTCTTCTGTGAAGGGTCAGTAAATATTTTAGGCTTTGAGGGCTATAAGTCTCTGTGACAACTACTGAACTCTTTGTGCTGTTGGAGCACAAAAGCAGTCACAGACAACACTGGCATGGCTGTGTTCCAGTACGGTCTGTTTACCAAAACTGGCAGCAGGCAGGATAGGCCTGCAGAGCACAGTCTGTCGACCCCTGAGACAGAAGAAACCCTGCAAGTCAGAAGATGCATTTCAGCCCTCTCCACATAACCCCCATTTACCCCTAGGTTACAGGGTTACATACACAAAGTACGTTTATCTCTAGAATATACGGTCTCTGAGGGCAGAAACTTTGTTATATTCACAACTGGATTCCCAGCACCAAGAAGAGTACCTGCATACAGTTGGCACAAACAGGTGCTCATAACAAAGATTTGTTGGGTGAATAAATTAATGAATGAGCAGCTTATGGCTTTGTCAAGGGTAATTTTGACTATGGGTGATTTTCCTGTACCCCAACCCCACTCCCACTGCCATCCCATCCCCTCACACCCCCCTTCTTCACAAAATTGGCCAACTAGATGGAGGCTGGGACACAGAAATTATGATCCTTCTAAAATTTTGACACTAATTTAGGAAAACAAGTTTTTTTTAACAGCAAAGATAACATGTAGGAATACCTTTCTTACTTTTTTTCTCATTCAGTTTTGTCTGAATTAAATCAATCTTTAATAGATTTTCTTTCAAAGCAAAGGCAGTGTCCAAGAGGACAAAACCATTCACTGTTGTCTTCTGGGAACTACAGCTCATGCAGATAGTAACTTTCATGACATTGTCAAATATGTAGTTGGAAATTACACCATAATAGTTTATCTTTCTGGTTCTGGGCCATTATCTTTTATAGTCACCACAAGGGCAGTCACACGTCATCAGTCCTTTATCACAGGTCATACTACACCTATAGAAATGTGAAAAATGACTCACATCGATCTTTCCTCAAGAATATGTGGCTCTCACAAGCTCTTGGGCATCACTGTACATTTACCAAGTGGCCAGTAAGAGCCACCAGCCCAGTGGAAAAAGCACCAAATGAAACGTGAGGTACCATTGTGGCCCTTCCATTTTAAAAAATTGAGTTAGGATGACCAAGTTAAAATATAGGAAAAATTTAAAGTAAGATAATATATAACCTAATGCTAATTCGTATAGATCGAATGCTAAGTTCAATAGGACCCAAGTTCAACGTGGGCATAGCATAACGTTGCATAATGTTGAATCCAGACTATAGAACTAGATTTTTTTTTTCCTGTAAGGGACCTTAATGATTATCCAACACCCTCACTTTACAGACGAGATCCAGAAACCCAACTAACTGGAACAGAATCCTTGTTAGCTCCAGATCAGCATATTTATTTATTTATTTATTTGTGAGGAGATCAGTCCTGTGCTAACATCTGAGAATCCTCCTCTTTTTTGCTGAGGAAGACTGGCCCTGGGCTAACATCCGTGCCCATCTTCCTCCACTTTATATGGGACGCCGCCACAGCATGGCCCGACAAGCAGTGCGTTGGTGCGCGCCCAGGATCCGAACCGGCGAACCCCGAGACGCCGCAGTGGAGCGTGCACACTTAACCGCTTGCGCCACCGGGCCGGCCCCAGGGATCAGCATATTTTTTAACGTGTGAATACAAGAAATGTTTTAATAGTCTATTAAAGATGTATCAAATGTTCCCCATTTCCTCTTTTGCAAGAAGTATATATGAAAGTATTGCTAATCCTGAACGACACGTAATAAAAAAAGTGGCAGATCGCTGAAGATGTGCTTTCTGCAAACTCTGAAACAACTTCACAAGTCAACGCCCAAAGGACTTGCTTCCCGCTGCACAGGTGAGTCCAACCACAAGACACTCTTTCTATGAAGGTTTCAACTTGCAAAGCATAGCAAGTCAGGCACTTAATGTGCAAGGTTGCTTGCGTTTCCTTAGAAGGAAACCAGGAGTGGGAGCTTTCCACTTTGGACTGAGTATTTTTCTAGTAATACTCTCCTAACATCCGACAGCACCTCACAGGAGCAGAGACTGAGCGTGAATGCCCACATCAACCTTCATGACCATCTTGAGACGAATCTGTCCTGCTTCTTTTACTCCTTCTTCGGCTGCAAGTCAAGGCATCTGATTTCTTCCTGCTACAACACTTTCTTAACATTTTAATGCAGTTTGCCCAGAAAATGATTTGCTTCACCAAATTCTTTTAGGAGGTAATTTTCTAGAACACGTGTACAGTCATGCTCCGCATAACAATGTTTCGGTCAATGACGGGCTGCATATACAACAGCGGTCCCACATACCTTATGTAGGCTTCGCCCTCTAGCTTTGTGTAAGTCACTCTATGATGCTGGCACAACGACAAAACCACCTAACAACGCATCCTCGTCGTTAAGCGACGCATGACTGTACTGAGAAGGAAGTTAAAACTGTGTTTCAAAGGTGAGCACAAGCACAGCCTCAGACATGGTTACACTATAACCCCCACACGACACTGTGTGTAAGTCATCTGGCACACACCTCTGTTTGCACATTCTCCCCGTCAACCACATCACCCGCAAACACTGAGGTCCACAGACGGGCGATTTCTGACACTCTAGTCATAGGCCCTTCTCAGAATGCCGTGGTCATCAAAGACTGCTGATGAGAGATCCAACAGTTAAGTGAGACACTCTTCACAGGCTGACAGATCATCACATACAGAAAGGTCACTGTACGCGGAATTCTGCCAAGAAACTGTGAGGCAAGTAGTCCTGCCATAAATACACACATTCACACATACCCCACAAGAAGAAAAATAGAAGGGTTAGGTACAGCTCCAGCTCAACAAGATCCTGCAAAATGTAATGGAGGAGCTTGCCACAAGAGAAGCAGTGGGGAAAAAAAAAAAATTAAAAGGCAGTACTGTTCCTGGCAAGGTTCAGATGGAAAAACTGCAACAGATCCCAGAAGCAGAGCTATAGCCAGGAATAACCAAAGCCCAGGCCATTTTAAGTAAGGGCAGGATAACACTCATGGAGGATTCACCACCTGGTTGCCCTGTCCTCTGGGCCTCCAGGCTGAGCCATGGAGTACTTGTAGTAGACCACAAGTCAATCAACAAACCTCTACTAAATATTTGCTACATGTTCAAGCCTCTGTGAGTCATTGTCCAGGGATGAGCAGACCTTTGTCAGGCGTATGCCAGGCACTGTGTAGGCACTGTAGACCATCTTCACAACACAACAAGCTGGGGGAGGCACTGCCCCTATTTCACATGTGACAGGACCAATGCCAGGGAGATTCCACAAGACCACGTGAGTAATAAGTGGAGTCAGCCCTGACTCCAATTCTGCCTGACTCCAAAGCCCACGACACCACATTACCACCCATAAAATATGGCTCCTGCCCTGAAGAGGCCTAAAATAACCTAAACCAATTACAGATCGATACAGCCAAGATAATGAAGGCCCCGCAAGCAAGTACTTTAGACTGTAAAGAAAGAGGAGAGAAATGAGTAGTTAGAGAAGACATTATGAAAGAAGTAGGACCTAGGCTGTTCTTCGGAGGATGGGTAAGATCTGTACAGGACAGTGGAGAGAAGGGAAGGAGTTTCTAAGGAGAGCAATCTGAGCAGTGACACTGCAGTGGGCACGAGCCTGGCCCCCTTAGCAGGACAGCAAGAAGACCAAACCGCACAGAGCAAAAAGATGTATGCTGAACTGAAAATAGGATTTAGATAGGAGGGGTGAGGCCTGATTACGAAAGGCCTTGAAAAATCCGGCAAATTATTTCAGACTTGAGATAGTAGAGAATGGCAAGGAAGTGAAGGTTACAAAGCAAGGAGAAACATGAGGAAGTGATAGTTTAAAAAGATTAGACGGCAAAACATACTGAAGAGACCAGAAAGGAGGCGTCTCATTCATTCATTCATTCATTCATTCATCAAACATTTACTGAGGACTTACTAAGAGCCAGGCTTGGGAGGCCAGCTCAGAGGCTGCTCCAGTCTGCAGGAGAGGAAGAGCGAGTTTCCGGACTAGGATGTGGAGGGAGGGATCTATACACATCACATCTCAAAGGTCTGGATGACTCATTGATATAAAGGATGAAAGAACAGATGGTTAAGGATAATTCCAAAGGTTCAAGATTGACATGATTTCCACCTTTACTAGGAACCTCAAAAAGCAATGAGAATAAACCAAAGTATAAAAAGAGCTTGGAAGATGTAGAATACTCAACAAATAAACCCCCCAAAGGCCTCTTCTTTATCCTGGAAGCTTATCCACATATAGTTTGGAGGTAAGACTCTTCATTGAGAAAAACCATTTCTTTGAACTAAACCATTTCCCTGGACAAGGAGGACAGAATGCTGCCTACTCACAAGGGCTCCATCAACCCTCCCACACGCCTCCATCATCTAAAACTAAACCAATCTCCTTCAGAAACGTGGCTGCCCACTCCTGCCCAGCCACCAGTTTTGACTTTGGGGAAGTGGCAAGGCCAAGTGGACGGGGGGAATATAAAGTGGGCAGGGTCACTGTAGAGCGCTGGACCTTAGGGAGGGGGCAGTGGTTCAGGAAATCATTTTAAATAAAGACTCCCAGCTCTGCTCTCATTTCTACGCCCACTTCCTAGTGTTTTACAGTTACTTGTCCTCAAATAGATAGGAAGGCCTTGAAGATTCTTTACCAAATCGCAGTGCTTTTGTTCAGAAACTATTTCAGATGTGCATATTTATGAATATATTAACTCCAAGCACAGCCAGCATATGGTTGAGACACAAATTCTTCTTAATAATTTATATGTTAACTACAAATATTTAAAGCTCATTTTAATTTTATATTCAGCAATAGTGCAATTCACTTTGGGGGCAAATCCTGAAAGCCCACTCACTGGAAAATGTGAGAAATGAAAACTGTAGCTATCAAACTTCTATAACTACAAAGAGTGCTCCAGTCCCAAATAAAAAACCCAAGTGCCAATACCTCAGAGAAACCTAGCCCTGCGTGCACAATTCAGGGTGGTATTCTCTCAGCACGGTCCAGCGTTAGCAACAGCAGATCTGTATTCAGTTGTAAGTGGAAATGCATACTCTTTTCTGCAGAATGAGGCATTCAACTACTCTCATATGTAAAAGTAAAAGTAAAAGCCCTAGATGATAGTGTCCAAGTTAAACTTGAAAAGGTACATTACAAAAGAAACGGTTGTTCTGGAAAATCCTTCAACATCTCTCTCATAACATCTACTCAGCTTAGTAAGAAAGAAATCAGAGCAGAAAGAAACCCAGTGAAAAATGGTTGCACAGAAGCGTGTGAGGATTCTTGCTCAGACCCCTTGCGGGACAGCCAAAGGCCTAGTCAGGAAAATTCCAAGAGCAAGTCCTCCGCATCCCAAGACAGGGGCTTCAAATCAGGCCAGGTATCTTTCCCTCTTTAACACGAAAGGTAAACAGCCCTCAAAGTCTTCCAGACTCCGAGGAGACGGGAGTTTTCACGCCAAGAGGGAGAGACCCACATGACCGCGAAGAGAAACTACAGCCCATTAGCCTCTCCCTCCCCCTCCGATCCCTCGCGGGGCCACCGGACAGGGGTCCCTCTGCCGCTGCAGCCCATCGCCCCGAGTGACAGGTCGCCCGGCGGAAGCCCCTAAATCCCTGACCCCACTTACTGGCGCCGCGAACACAGGCGGGGGCCCGCCCCTGCGGCGAGCGCAGCTCCTCGGCGAGTGGGGCGCAGCTGTGCGCTCGGGCACCGGGGATGGGGGCGATCCCTGCTAGGACAGCCCGAGGGGGCCGTGCAGGGACGCCCGGGAGGTCCGGCGAGTGGCACGGGCCGCGCGGCGCATGGTGGAGCAGCAGGGACCCGGCCGCTCTCCAGCCTCCGGCAGGAAAACAAACAAAAGGCAGGCGGCTGCTCGTGGGGACGACCGGCCGCTTTCCCTGGGAAAAGTAACCCTGCAGCTCCCCTCGCTGGCCCTGCGCGTCCCTGCACCGCGCCAGCCCGCCGGGGGCGCCGAGCCCGACCCAGCCCTGGGGTCCCTGCGCCGAGCTGACCACCAAGGCGGCCTCCAGCTCCACAAAACGCACGCCTTATTGCGGACCAGCTGCATCAGGCATCCAGATTTAGAAACGGAGGCCGTGGATGCACGTTCTGAGAACATCTCATTAAAGATAATCATGGTGAAAACCTTTTCCTGACTTTAAAAAACCTAACAGAGGTTGCACGACACTGTGAATGAAACCAATGCCACTGAACTGTACGCTCAAAAACGGTGAAGATGGCAAATGGTGTTATGTATATTTTGCCACAATAAAAAATATTTAAAATAAAAACGCAACTGATTGCCTGTTAGCAGTCATTTGAACTTTTAAGAGGTTTTATATTGTTAGCAACTTTAGCTTGAAAGACTGCATTGTTATCCAGGCGGGAAACTAACTATATTATGAGCCACAAAATTGTAACTAGTTACATGAAATCAAACACAATACTTTTTAAACACACTCATTTGTATCACAAATTATACATTACCTTAAACCATCCACATAAGAGACTGGCTCTGAAGTGCTTTAAAAAAAGAAATGGCTTCAAGGTCCTTGACTTAAATTTACATAATTGCCCCAAGCCAATGTTTCTCAAACTTTAGTTGGAGGCGTCAGAATCACTTGCAGGGCTTGTTGAAACAGATGCTGGGCCCCATCCCCAGAATTCTGGTGCTGATGCTGCTGGTTAGGGGAACCACAGCCCTACGCAACCCAATTTTAATTAATAAAGCAGTAACTCTTTTACACATTCTGGATATTTCTCCAAATTTAAATTCCCCAGTTCATCACCGTATCCATTTTCTCTCACTATTTTCATTTCTGAATTCTAAGAACTGAAGATAGTTTTTTTCTAAAAGAATCTATAAAAAAGGACTGAATCCCTCTCTCCTCTTGTTTCTGTTGAACAAACCTGCAACATACCAGACAGTCAAGCTTCCTTAGACTTCCTGTTCCAAATGGGAAAGAATCATCTGGCCACTTGGCAAATGTATAACATTTATCTGCCTTTGTGTTTACCTATATAACACCCAAACCATATGGCAAATGAAAATTGAAAGTCATTGTCAATGAAAACATAAGCAGACAAGAGGCAGTCTAACAAATCTTATACTGTTCCCATGAAAAGTGATTTTTAAGGTGTCTAAAATTATCAGTTTTAGTCAAATTAGTTGTCCAAGCAAGTCTACCTGGCAAATAGAGGGACTGTCTTGGTCTACCTTTAACAAGGGTCCACTGGGCTAGTAAATGGCTTAGGTCAGTAGCTCTAGCCTGGGGAAAACTATAATTCTGTCAATAAAATATGAGATAATACAACCCTGTAAAGAGGTCTAGTGGATGCTGATCTAAAATAGAAAATAAGTAGCTGTGAAACATAGCGTTTTAATAAAATAGGTGCTCAATTTATTGTTACAAATCTAATTATTATTTTATTAAGCTTGTTTGCTAGAATAATAGAAATCATCTGGGCTAACTGACCAAGCTGTCTTAAATTAGCATTCAACACATCTAATGAAATAGACTGGTTCTGAAAATATTTCAATACCTCATTCTTCATTTGCAAAACTGATATTTTGTATTGAGTCACATGTACCATTTTCTTCTATTATAAATCCTTACATCTTACTCTTTCTCCCAATTTAAGTTTCAAAATCCAATTTTAAAGAGGTCATCGGGAGGAAAATCACCCTTAAAAGACCTAAGCCCTAGAGTCTCCTTTAAAAACTAAAAAAACTATTAAATTTTTGGCCTCCGTTAAACAAGAAGGTACTTTTTATAGATAGCTGATTTAGGATGCAAATAAAAATGTACCCATCCCAAGGGTAGACCCTAATATTAAAAGACAGCAGTTGGGCTTCCTTATTGTAGCTCACCATTCTGCCCCCACCCCTTTTTTTTTGCTTCTATTTTTCTGCCGAAGATGTACTGCATCTCCGGAATAACATAATGGATAAGAGATTTAAACTCCGTGAACTCGTTGAACGTAAGGTCTTGGAATCCTGATGACTATTAATACCTGGCAACTAGTAGAAATTTTAGAAACTACGTAAATGTTTGCTGAATGAAGGTAGGCTGTAAGACTGTAGGTTTTCACAGAGCACGCAAAATTCCGCATTTAAAACATTGTAAAATGTGGAAAAATAACATACCGCCCGATAAATACGGGAGCCTTCTGTAGAAATGAAATCGGGTGTTTGGGCTTTAAAAGGCGGGGCGACGACCGTGTATAAATTCCGGCGCTCTACGCGGAACACAGGACTACAAATCCCAGAGTGACTCGCGGCTGCCGTCTCCGCAAGACTCGGGTTTCTGGGCCTTGGAGCCGCAACATCCTTCCCCCGTTGCATGACGGGATCTGTAGTGAGACAAGCCTTGGGTTGCGTTGGGTTTTCTTTCCCCCTGCTGCTCTGCTAAGCACATCTTTTCCTCAACCTTCGGACCCGTGCTTTAAAAAAGTTTAGTCTTTATAACAGCTTGTGACTGTAGTGGAGTTTCACCGATTCCCTGCATTCCTGGCGTGGGACTCCAGCCAGAGTCGCTGGGAACTGTCCCGAGCGCCCAGTTCGACGCTTGCCTTAAGGTCTCAATCCTAAATTTGAGTTACAAACGCTTTTGAGATGACGCTTGTTAGAGTCTGCATAAGTGTTCACTGAGCCCAATAGGTGGGTTGAGCTTCGGGTTGGGCAAATTGGCGACCTCACCCGCGGTCCTACTCTGCGCACACAGCGGGCCACGCCCCCTCGTCCTCCGCTGGGCAGCGCCCGGGCCGAGCGGCCGTGTGCGCATGCGGGCGGCGGCGGCGGCGGCGGCGGCGGCGGCACTGCGCATGCTCGGTGCGTCGGCGCAGGTTCCCGTGGCAGAGCGGGCAGCTCCGCAGCCGCGTCCGGGGTCTCCAGCAGGGCCGACGCTCCGGTGTTCGCACAGTCCTCGGCCTCGGCTGGCAGCGGGTGCCCCTTCGCTCCGCGAGTCCCCGGCCGCCGCTCCAGCGCGCCCCAGTCTGGCCCCCTCCCCCGCGAAGATGGCTGCCGTACGCCGGGCCCGCAGTTACTGCCGCTGCCTGGTGCGCTTCTCCGACCGAGAACTCTGCTAAGCCCCGCTGCAGCAGACGGGCAGGAGTAGACACCGGACACCAGCACACCTCCTCGGGGGGCGGTGCAGAGGGCGCCGAGAGCCCCTCGACCGCGGCCGGCCACCCCGCCAGCATGGTAACCGGGGAGGGGGCCCGGGGGACACTGCGGGGCGGGGGCGCGGTGTGCAGGAGGGGCCAGGCCTCGGGGAGCCCCGAGAGAGCCGGGAGTGGAGACTGGGAGGAGTAGGAGCTGCATGGCCGCCGCCCATTATGGGGCCCTTGGCCCGAGAGGCAGTGGAGGGGGTGCCGGCCCTGACCGCTCCCGGGGTTCCTTTCTGCTAAGAGCGAGTTTGCAGGACCGCGGAGGAAAATGCCTCTTAGCTCGCCGAGGACATGGAACCAATCTCGCCCCTTTCGAGGGATTTTATCAAAAGCAGTGAGCAGAGATGGAGGTGAGCCGTCGCAGCATCTGAAATCGGGAGGGAGCCGTGGCCAGTGGAGGCACTTGTTGATTGTTCCCCCTCTGCAAAGCCCTGCCCACGGAGAGGCTGTTCTGGCCTTTAGGAGTCCTGGGTTTAGGACGCACCTGCCCCGGGACGCGTCACTGCCCTGGGTAGGATGTTGGCAGGCGGTCCTGGCGGCGTGGGGTTGGAGGGATTATCTCTCACTTTCCAGCAGTGAGAGCCCGAGAAGAGTCTGCGGTCCAAATGGAGGGACTGAGCTAAGCTCCAGAAATGGCCAACGCAAGTTCCATGAGACTGTTGCATGCTGGAATGTGAAGTCTCTGCCCTACGCCGACTTTCTTTTGCTAGGGTTGCCTGAATCAAGGGTGGAATGACACCAAACTAATTAACTCATAGTAGGCACTCAAATATCTATCGAATAAATGAATGCTGAATGAATTTATTTTATTAAGTTAATCTGGAGGATAGAAAAAGGCACTAATTGTCTACACCGCTAAACTTTCAGAGGTAGTTCTCTGACCAGGATTAAGCACCTGATTTTTTCTGTTTCATTATTCCCATGTGTAAAACAGGAGTAAAATGATGACATGGGCTACTCAAAAAAAAGGTGATGTTGAGGTCAAACTCAGTTGTGAAGAATAAAGTGAAAATCTCTGGGTGACAGCTGGGGACCTACTTATTTCAAGTGGTATTTGAGTTGACAAAATGTAGCAAAACCCCAAATCTAATTGTGTCTTGTTTTTGTCATACTGTCAAAATCAAAGTAATAATAGGTTATACCTGTTCTAACACAGGAACTCAGGGGAGAGGAAAAGTGCCGTCTGTATTATAGGTTTCCTTTCCTTATCCTTGAGATATGTATGCATTATATATCCACGTGGCATTTTATTTGTTAATTCACCCAGTTTTTTTGAGCACCTGTTATCAACCTGGCATAGTGCTAGACCCTTGTAGAATACTAGATTTTCAATATAACCAAACCTGTAAGGTGATTTATGGGAAACTTTTAGTCATAGAATGTCATATATGAAAAGGGACATCAGAGGTCACCAAATCCAACACCCTCTCTTTATAGATGAGACAGCTGAGGCCTGGACTCTTCTTTACTACAAATCAAGCAATGTGTTTGGCCCTAAGTTTATGAAGATTACTGAAATGTTCCCAGTGCACTAACTCGAGGGAAGGGGACAAAAAGAATCTCAATACGAGTTTTTAGTGCTGTGATACAAGCAGAAGTGTTATGGGAAAACAAAAGAGGCAATTAAAAGGATCAAAAAATACTTCTTGCTGGGATGATCCCTGAGCTGAATCTTGAAGGATGAGTGGAAGTAGCCAAGTGAGGAAGAAGTCATTCCAAATGGAGAGAGCAAGCAGCACGTGCAAGAGCTGGGCAGTGGAGAGAGTGGGGGGCAGCTCTTGAAATGAAGTCAGTGTAGTCAGACTGCCAGGCAAGAGTTAGAAGGTTAAGTCACTAAGAGGCTACCCCAGGGAACTCAGGTCCCTCCTGTTGGCTGTACTTAGAGTTTACAGTAGTAAAGCAGACTCTCATTTGAGGAGAGAGAAATACTTCTCAATGCCATCTATAAATTCAAAATCCTTTATTATGTATTTTCGCATTAGTGATGTTCTTAGTAGGAAAAGTGCCTGCTTGAAGAGATTTAAAAAAAAAATGTATTTGACAATACATTAATGCTTAAATTTTCAGTTTTCTGGAAATTCATCCAGAGTCTTGGCCTTGCTCATTTATTTCTTCAGCAATTTAGCCTCCACAGTGTGCCAAGCACTTCAGCATTTACTAACTAGTTCAAGTCTGAGCGGCGCCTCTGCTCTAAGTCTGGGTGCCAGAGATAAGATAGGAAGTGAGGCTTATTTATGTTGTGCTGTAAAGTGGTGCAAGTATATCTGGTTGCTGCATTCAAAAATTTGTGTTGATACAAACATTTATGTCCTGGAAACAAATTACAACTAAAATTTGTAAAACCTTACCATCTTTGGAGTGAGTAAAATTAACTATTTTATTGTTTTTATTTCTGACTAACCTTCAAGATCATTTCCCTGATTGCCACACATTAGATATTGAGCAAGTCCAATTTGCTAATAAGTCTGTTAGCTAACAGAGTGGACTGAGGTAACATTTCATTTCACTGGAAGGTAGGATTCAGTTTAATTTAGCTAACATTTATTGAGAATAAAAGGATAAAATGGAAGGAATCTGACCTGAGACTTGTTAAGTCCCAAGCCACGCACAATAATTCCAGTCCAGCTGTATTCCACTTTAAGTCAATTTAATATATAAAAACTTAGACTTATAAAACAGATAAAATAAAAGAGGCTTCTTTACAGAAACGTTCAGTATTACTTGTCTTTGATAATGAGCTTTCCTACTACATTTAAAATATTAATAAACAGACAAAATACGTTTGCATATTAATAACATGCCAGTTCCTTAAAAGAAGTGGCATCCATATGTGGATTATGTATGGTCTTTTAAGTGATCTGTGAAACAAAAACTGTTTGCTGAATCTGTACCACAACTAAATGTTATTTTCCGAAGCAAAGTTGTTCTTTTTAACCACCTACTAAAATATTTTAAACTGGAGGCCAGTGAAGTTGTTTATTCTACAGTATTAAAAAATTAAAGTATCAAATTTTATCTGATTGAAATCATGCAGCTTACCAGTGAAGAAGGCATCTGGAGAGAAGCAGCTATATATTTCATTGGGCGAGTAGCTGAATAGGAGATGTAGATTCCAGTGGGGAACTGAAGTTTGCATATTCCTGATCCTTGTTTTGGGTTTTTCCCCTCAGGCAGAAGCTGAGGAAGATGGTCATTCTGATACTGTCAGAGCAGGAGATGAGGAAAATGAAAGCCCTGCTGAAGCCGATCTGCAGGCAGGTTTCTGCAGTTGTCTATTTAATTCTTATTCCATTGCTTTCTATACATGAGCAGAAATTGATCCTAATTATGAAGATTTGTAGGTTTTTATTTTTTTTTATTTTTTTTTTGAGGAAGATCGGCCCTGAGCTAACATCTGCCAATCCTCCTCTTTTTTTTTTTTTTTTTTTTTTTTTTTTGCTGAGGAAGACTGGCCCTGGGCTAACATCCATGCCCATCTTCCTCTACTTTATATGGGACGCCACCACAGCATGGCTTGACAAGCGGTGCATCGGTGCGTGCCCGGGAACTGAACTGGCGAACCCCAGGCCGCCACAGCTGAGCGTGTGCACTTAACCACTTGTGCCACCAGGCTGGCCCCGATTTGTAGGTTTTTATTTGCATTGCATTTAACCGTATTTTCATGCTTATTTATAGAATACTTAAATTATAACTGTGTTATGGATTTCTTTTTCTGTAAAAGGAGATATCAGTAATTGCTGCTATGTATTTCTATATGTGGGTGTAAAGTATTCAGACCAAGGCTTAAGCATGACGCAAAACCCATCACCTTAAAGAAAAAGATTGACAGATTTGACCACCGAAAAGTTTAAAACCTATGTATAGCAAAAAACATCATAAACCGAGGGAAATAATCAGCTGGAAAAACTATATACCACATATGGGCAGAGGATTGATATCCTCAGTATATATATCATTTTTATACGTTAGCGGGAGGAACACAAGATAGATATGAATGGACAACTAATGGAAAAAATAAGATAAATGGTTACTAAATATTTGAAGAGATAATTAGCCTCGTTAATAATTAAAAAAATACAAATTAAATCTACAGTGAGTTTTGTGAGGAGATCAGCCCTGTGCTAACATCTGCCAATCCTCCTCTTTTTGCTGAGGAAGACTGGCCCTGGGCTAACATCCGTGCCCATCTTCCTCCACTCCACATGGGAGGCCGCCATAGCATGGCTTGCCAGGCAGTGCTTCGGTGCGCACCCAGGATCCGAACCGGCAAACCCCAGGCCACCGCAGCGGAGCGCGCGCACTTAACCACTTGTGCCACCGAGCTGGCCCCGAGATTTTTTTTTTTTTAAACAATCAAATTGGTGAATAACGCCCATTGCCTTCCAGGCTATAAGAACTCTTAGGCGGTGTACATGAAAGTGTAAATTGCTTCAACTTTTTTGGAGGGCAGATTAGCAATATGGATCAAAATGAAAAACATACATTCCCTTTGATCCAGCAATTGTACTTCCAGGAAATTAATCCTAAGGAAATAATAGGGAAAGGGAGTAAATATACATGTACAAAAATTGTTGTAGCATTATTTATATGGAAAAATGGAATACAACCTAAATATCCACACTTATGTTAAATAATGATGCATCTATACAGTAAATACGCTGCAGCCATTTAAAGAGATGGGGTAAATCTTTGTGCACTGAAATAGAAAAATATTCATTGTAATTAGTTAAGTGTGTCTTGCTGAATTTATAAGCTTTATGATGCATATTTATTTGGAGTGCATCCTCTAGTGGACATTGAGAGCTGCTAGAGATTCTATAGGTCAGAGGTATATGTGTTTTGTCTTAGAAGTAGAAGGGTGGGAACCAATGCAGTGTAAAAATGTAGAGAAAATTATTTTTAAAACTTACGTATTTTCCATATGCCTTTTTTAAAAAAACCAGGACTAATATCCACAGTCCTATTGGCAGTGGTCTTCTTTGGGAGGAGGGGTA
This sequence comes from Ceratotherium simum simum, assembly GCF_057802395.1. Classification (NCBI taxonomy): domain Eukaryota; kingdom Metazoa; phylum Chordata; class Mammalia; order Perissodactyla; family Rhinocerotidae; genus Ceratotherium; species Ceratotherium simum. The sequence continues at coordinate 52,463,005 of NC_141912.1, forward strand.
TCCCAGGTTGGGTTCCGAGGTGCAGGAGGTTCAGTGCATGTGGGAGGTTTATTAGGGCATGCTCTTGGCGAAGGAAGGCAGGGAGGCAGAGTGGGCAGAGGGAGAAGTCAAGCTGCTCTGCAGTCTTCATGGGCCACCGTAGCCAGTCCTGTGGGGGTTCTGAGGCTGGGGTAACCTTCCAGAGCCGGGCCCTTAGCAGGCAGTGGTCAGTTTCACTGATCAGTCATTGCATAGAGATCCCCTGGGAAGGGGAGCGACTAGCCCCAGAAGGACTGACAGTTGAGGGCTGTTTTCAGCTGCACTCCCGGTGGTTGGGGTAATCAGTGCTTTATTCCTGAAGGGGGATCTGGGCAGCTCAGCAGAGTCCACCACACAGGGGGACTTCACGTTTTCTATATTTAAAAATTATTTTTTTAGGGCCGGCCCTGTGGCTTGGTGGTTAAGTGCGCGCGCTGCAATGCTGGTGGCCCGGGTTCGGATCCCGGGTGCGCATCGAGGCACCACTTCTCCCTCCATCCTGAGGCCGAGTCCCACATACAGCAACTAGAAGGATGTGCAGCTATGACATACAACTATCTACTGGGGCTTTGGGGGGAAAAAATAAAATAAATAAAATCTTTAAAAAAAAAAAAAAAAATTATTTTTTTAATTATATGTATAATTTTTAAGTTATGTGTGTTAGAAAAAGTATTTCCCTTTTAAAAAAAGGAAAGAATTTGGTTGTTAAATAAAATGAATAGTTATTAAAAGAAAGACTTGGGCTCACCTACAGAGTTTTTAGCAGCACTCTTTCTTTTGTTTTTTTGTGAGGAAGATCAGCCCTGAGCTAACATCTGATGCCAATTCTCCTCTTTTTTTGCTGAGGAAGATTGGCCCTGGTCTAACATCCATGCCCATCTTCCTCTGCTTTATAGGGGACACCGCCACAGCATGGCTTGATAGATCCGAACCTGCAAACCCCAGGCCACCAAAGTGGAGCACATGCACTTAACTGCTGCACCACCAGGCCTGCCCTTTAGCAGCACTTTTAACATCTGCTAGATGATGTATTCCAAATAAACCCATGTTGGAAAGCTTCTAAGTTGAGCCCTTAAGTGATAGCTTATATTTTCAATTGTAATTAAAATTTGATTTTCCAATACCATTAGATTTTTCCTGTATACACAAACTTATTTTAGGTAAATTTTCATGATTTCTTTAAAGTTTTCAGCAGAAAATTATTTTAGAAGCTAATAGGTGTTTAATGAGTATTAATTTAGTAATTGAAAAGACAGTGTTTTCTGGTCTTAGAATAAGTATCTATATGAATTGATGGTGGACTTACTGATAAATTATTCCAGATGTGAGCTGCTCTTTCTCGATGAGTCCTGACACACTTTCTCCCCTAGGCCCAACTCCAGATGTTCCGAGCTCAGTGGATGTTTGAACTTGCCCCGGGCGTAGGCTCCAGCAATTCAGAAACTCGACCTTGCAGACCAGCAAGAGGCTCTTTACTGAAAGCAGCGGACACCAGAGGAAAGCAAGAACTGGCAAAAGAAGAAAAGTTAAGTGTTATGGATATTGTATTGGAAGAATTTTGACAAGTGTACCAGTCTGTCCATCCCTCACTACTTCTTCTAGGTACTTTGGATGGTACCACCATCCTCATAGGCTTCTCTCCTACAGGTGCACTGTCTTCATGGAACTGTCTTTGGTAATTTATAGACCCCCTGAGATTCGGTTCGTCTTGAAAAGATTAGTGCTTCTAGATTTATTAACAAAAGCCCAAAAGGGGAAAAAATTGTTCAAATATTAACACCATTCCAAAGGTCTTAATGCAATATTTTGTTATATTTTGAGTTGAACAAATTTATAATGATGCATTAATCATTTTCTTATTCTGAAAAATTTTGAAAGTGCTCACACTGAAAAGATTTTGAATGCTAATTATTCACCTCTTTCTTGTACTTACAGGAATAAGGCACAGCACACCATTTCACTTTTCATTATTTTCCTATTCCATGGAGGCTGTTGTCTTTACACCATCAGATCCAAGTTTTTCTTTACAAACAATTTGCTGTTAAATAATTGACATTACCATGGTAACTAAAAACTTCCATATTCTTTTTTTTTTTTTTTTTTTTTTTTTTTTGCTGAGGAAGATTCACTTGGAGCTAACATCTGTTGCCAATCTTCCTCTGTTTTGTTTGTGAGCTGCCACCACAGCATGGCCACTGACAGACAAGTGGTGTAGGTCCGTGCCCGGGAACCGAACCCAGGCCGCTGAAGTGGAGTGTGCCAAGCTCAACCACCAGGACACCGGGGCTGGCTCCATTTTGTTTAATTTTTATTCTAATTTTGAATTAATTACAGATTCACAGGTACAGAGAAGTCCGCCTTCACCCATCCTCCCTCGACGGTGACGTCTTGCATAGATAGCTATAGTACAATGTTAAAAACTAGGAATTAGACATTGGTGCAAGGCACAGAGCTTGTTCAGATTTCCCAGCACTTTTGTGTGTGTGTGTTATATAAATAGTTCTCTGCACTCTTTTTTTTTTTTTTTTTTTGGTGAGGAAGATCAGCCCTGAGCTAACATCCATGCTAATCCTCCTCTTTTTTTGCTGAGGAAGACCAGCTCTGAGCTAACATCTATTGCCAATCCTCCTCCTTTTTTTTGTTTTTTCCCCAAAGCCCCAGTAGGTAGTTGTATGTCATAGCTGCACATCCTTCTAGTTGCTGTATGTGGGACGTGGCCTCAGCAAGGCCGGAGAAGCGGTGTGTCGGTGCGCACCCAGGATCTGAACCCGGGCTGCCAGTAGCGGAGCGCGTGCACTTAACCACTAAGCCACGGGGCTGGCCCATCTCTGCACTCTTAATGCATGTCTAGCTTCATGTAATGACCACCGCAGTCGAGATGCAGGACTGCTGTATCGCCACGAGACTCCCTCTTGCTACACATTACAGTTGTGCTCTCCCTTTCTCCCCTCTCCCCAGCCATTCTTCATCACTGGCAACCATTCATCTGTTCTCCATTGCTATAATTTTCATATTTCAAAGATGTTGTATAAATGGAATCATACAGTATGTAAGCTTTTAAGATTGGCTTTTTTCACTCAGCATAATGAGCTTGAGATCCATCTAAGTTGTTTTATCAGTAGTTTGTTCCTTTTTATTGCTCAGTAGTGTTGCATGGTAAGGATATACCCCAATTAGTTTATTCATCGGTTGAAGGACATTTGGGTTGTTTGCAGTTTTGGGCTATTGTTAATAGAGCTACTATGAATGTTCATGTGCAGGTTTTTGCATGAACATAAATTTTCATTCCTCTGGCCTAAGAATGCAATTGCTGGTTATATCGTAAGTGCATGTTTCATTAGAAGAAACTGCCAAACTTTTCCAGAGTGTCCTCACCATTTTATGTTCCCTTGAGCAATGTATGAGTTGTCCGGTGCCTACGCATCCTCATCAGCATTTGGTGTTGTCCTTTCTTTTTAATTTTAGCCATTCTGATAGGTGTATAGTGATACCTCATTGTGATTTTGATTTGTATTTCCCTGATGGCTAATGATGTTGACTGTCTTTTCATCTCTGTGAAATGTCTGTTTGTCTTTTCTAATTGAATTGCTCATGTTTTTAGTGGTGTTTGGAGAGCGCTTTATGTATTCCAAATACAAGTCCTTTGTTGACCATGTAAATTCATAATCTTTCTTGTAAATTCTTTCAGTTTGCAGCTTGTCTTTTCATCCTTTTAACAGGGTATTTCACGGAGCAAAAGTATTTGATTTTGATGAGGTCCAATTTATCAACTTTTCCTTTTATGGATTGTGCTTTTGGTGTCAAGTGTTAAGAACTCTTTGCCAAGTCCTAGGTCTCCAAGATTTTCTTTATTTTTTTCCTAAAAGTTTTATATTTTACATTTAAGTTCATGGTCCATCGTCAAGTTAATTTTTATGTGAGACGTGAGGTTTAGGTCGAGGTTCATTATTTTGGCTATGGATGTCCAATTGTTCTAGCACCGTTTGTTGAAAAGGCTGTCCTCGGGCCACCCCCGTGGCTTAGCGGTTAAGTGCGTGTGCTCCGCTATTGGCGGCCCAGATGCGGACCCCAGGCATGCACCGACACACCGCTTCTCCGGCCATGCTGAGGCCACGTCCCACATACAGCAACTAGAAGGATGTGCAGCTATTACATACAACTATCTACTTGGGCTTTAGGGGGAAAATATAAATAAATAAAATTATTAAAAAAAAAAAAAAAGGCTGTCCTCCCACCATCCATACTCATTTTTAATACAGATTTTCAAAAATTGTTTTTCATTGTTTATTTTTATAGGCTCGAGAACTCTTCCTAAAAGCAGTAGAAGAAGAACAAAATGGAGCTCTCTATGAAGGTAAAAACTCAGGGCCCAGCATCTATTGTCATGACATTTCTGAAGAACCACTCTTTGTTACTAACCAATTTTTTTTTACTAGAATATATGTGATATAGAACATGTCTCCCTATATTTGAAATTGTTTTTTAAAAAAAATCAAAAATAAAAATTGTATTTCTATGTAACCTCTCTCTTCCCCAAAAAATATTGCTGGGAAATATCATATTGGTAGGATGATTTTCTACATTTAGATTTAGTATTTATTAACTCCTCATTATTAAAATATTAAAAATATTGTTACTTGTTTAAAAATAGGATATGCTCCTTTTATAGGTGAAAATTATTTCAGAGGAGGGGAATATAAAGGATAGATTGAGGGACAAATATATGTTTTCTAAGTTCTAATTTGCATTAATGAAAAGGAATACCCTGCAGCTTTAATTGTCTCTTTTATTAGCCCAGTAGAAATGTGTAAGTAAACAAAGTGGTGGGGCTGTTTTGTAATTAGGCTTTCATTTTTTGGTAGTAAAGCTAATAGTTGGGGCATGGGAAAAATGCTTGTGCTTGAATCATTTGCAAATGCCCCCAAAATAACATTGTCAGAATTACTGCGTTTATTTGCAAGTTTCTGCTAGTGATATTTTTACTCTGACATATTGAAAGGGCCCAAAGGGTGAAATTCCTCCACAGTCTTCATTAGTTTTGAGATTGCCATCTCCACTTAGTGTACAGTGATTCACCAGAGTACTAGAACATGGCAGTGTATATTGAATTGAATAGACCTCATCTAGGGCAAAAGGAACTAGTGGGCCTCTACAGCCCCAAGTTCTATTGGTATCTCTCTGTGGGAGACGTGAATAAACGTTATAGCTCTGAACCACCTGGTCAGATTTATGGGGAAAAAAATGATATTAAAGGTTATTTAGCTAAATACGAGGCAGCCAGACTAAAGGAAGTTGGATTTGAAGGATAAATCCCAAAACCTCTTCTCTTTATTCCACCCAGTAAGATACATTTGATTTTCCTCAACTCTGTCCTGGAAAGAAAAGTTTGCTTAAAAATGTTTTTGTTGGGGCTACAGCATTTTCAAGGCCTGAAGAAAGGTAACCACATAAGCTCACTTCTGACAATGCATAAGAGGCTGAGGAAAAAGATGGGAAGGGCTAAATGATGGGAGTAAAATGTAGCATCTTAAGCTTTATAACATGTTAGCTTTAGAAAAAAGAAAGATTATTTCTGAGTAGTAAGGTTTGGAAATAAGTTTGTTCACTGAACTACTGTTGCATGTAGAAAAAGGGAATTTGCCTGTTTTTAAAGAAAGTTACCAAATTAAACCACAATTAAGGATAATCAAAGGAAATGACGAAAATGTGTGGTCGTACCTAATTTCTCTTTATTTCTTCTTTTAGCCATCAAGTTTTATCGTAGGGCCATGCAACTGGTACCTGATATAGAGTTCAAGATTACTTATACGCGGTCTCCAGATGGTGATGGCGTTGGAAACAGCTAGTGCGTATATGATTTGATAGACAGGAATACCTAGAGCTTGTTAAAGTGAAGCATCTTTGTCCTGTTGACTCTTAACATGATAAGAAGGTTATGCCAGTTCTGCTAAGTTCTATAGTCTTTAGTATAAAGACTTGTTTATAAAGTCGTAGAAATTTTTAATTAGGGAAATTCTAAGGTTAAAATATAGACCTGCACATTTTAAACAGACCTAACAAAAATGAAGTGATGAAAGAGTTTAATAAAAGCATTGATTATTGAAAGGAGTAAATTAAAGGACACCTTTGAGCTTTCTAAACCTATTTAAAGTCAAAACTATTAAAATGTAGGCCAGGACCCGGCCCCGTGGCTTAGCGGTTAAGTGCACGCGCTCCGCTACTGGCGGCCCGGGTTCGGATCCCGGGCGCACACCGGTGCACTGCTTCTCCGGCCATGCTGAGGCCGCGTCCCACATACAGCAACCAGAAGGATGTGCAACTGTGACATACAGCTGTCTACTGGGGCTTTGGGGAGAAAAAGGGAAAAAAAGGAGGAGGATTGGCAATAGATGTTAGCTCAGAGCCAGTCTTCCTCAGGAAAAAGAGAAGGAGGATTGGCGTGGATGTTAGCTCGGGGCTGATCTTCCTCACACACACAAAAAAAATGTAGGCCAAAGTTGAAAAATGTTAATAATGATTGAAATTGGGTGATGGGTAGTCTTTCTCCTTTTGTATATGTTTGAAACTATACATTTAAAAAAAAAAAAAAAAAGGCTTTCCATTTTTTAGGAAAATAAAACTGAACTATAGCAAGACTTTGTTGTGGGTAGAACATTACTAAGACTGTAACGTTTGTTTAAAAGCACAGGTTCAGGATATAACCAACTCCTAAAAGAAACCGTGTTTTATTGTATAGATGACACTTGCATCCAGGTCACAAAGTAGCACTGATGGATTTATACGGACAAAGAGTAAGAGAACGTGTTGTTAAACCAATACTTTTGAAACTATTTGCAAGACTATTATAACATTGTTTTGGCTTAATCTCCCTATCCCCACAAGCCCAATTTGCTGATATTAGAAGGGAAGGGAGTCTGTACCCATGAGAGAATGTCAGGTTTAAAATGAGCAATACATAGAAAAATAGAATTTGGGTAATGAGATATTATATTAGCTATTATATTATTATATTACCTCTGTCATGAAATAGTTAAGTTATTTTATTGATAAAGTATGCTTATTGCCAGTGTTTTTTAACTGCTTATAGTATTAACACTTAGGCCTTGGATAAGCCATATTAAAAACATCCTAGTGAAGTCAGTATTAATTGCCTGTTTGAACTTTTGGGCTGATAGTGTTGTTCACCAAATTAGATTTAACAGTGTGAGGTAGTTCATGCTCCAAAGGAATCATTTGGGCTTTTCCAAGCCTTTATATTTGAGTAGAGTCATTTAGACCCAGTTTTTAGCCAGTTTTATAAATGGACACCAGATGCTGTTAAGAAAGATTGTATTAAAACATTAAAGAAGCATATCTTTTCTCTCCCATCCCTTTATACCAACCCAGATGCTGTGAAAGTTCTTGAAGGATACAGTGTTTTTTTTCTTATCAGGTCTAATGATCCCTAGAAGTTTCTTTGCTGTTTTTTGTGTTCTGTAAAAGGTTGGTAGAACAGCCTCAATCACCTTTGCCCTTTGTTGTATTAAAAGAAGCGCTTCCTGGTTTTGTAACTTCATCCCCATCCAGGCCTTTTTTTTTAAGTCTGATCATTTTTTAGATTACTTTCAACAAAAATGGAAAGCTAGATATTTTTCTAGAACTTTAACTGCACGTTTGTTTATATTGACAGATGATTTGTAGACCCTGCTAAGATTTTTTAAATTACATATTTTCCTCTTTAAAGGTAGAGTGATAATGCACGTCTGTTAGAAACCCCTTAGTAAGTAAGTACCTCAGATGGCATCTGTATATTTGATTTTTATCCAATTTGAATAGATTAAGGTCACTTAAAAGAATATATTTACCTAACTTTTTTTAAGTTATTTGAAATTATTTTTTCCAATACCTGAGGAAATCTCTACTTTACAATAAAACTAATTAGTTAAATCTCAACATTTGTATCCAAAAATTCTAATTCTTTCTGGGTGGTAATTAAAATTGCTAACGCTTTTGTCTTCAAAAGACTTCGTATGGTACTCCTTACAAAGCAGATAAACTTTTATCACATCAAAAAAAAAATAGAGGCCGGCTCCGATGGCCTGGTGGTTAAGTTCAGTGCCCTCCGCTTCGGCGGCCTGGGTTCAGTTCCTGGGTGGGGACCTAGACCACTCGTCAGTGGCTGTGCTGTGTTGGGGGCTCACATACAAAATAGAGGAAGACTGGCAACAGGTGTTAGCTCGGGGCGAATCTTCCTCAGCAAAAAAATAAAACTAGTAAGTTTACTTGTAGATGACTTTTTCTAAAGCAGATTTGAAAGTGCTATGAAAAATCAGTTTCTAAGCTCTGTGTTTGTAGACTGAGGCCCGCAATCGATTCACCCCCCCCATCTTTGTTCAGCATTGAAGACAATGATGACGACAGCAAGATGGCAGATCTCTTGTCCTACTTCCAGCAGCAGCTCACGTTTCAGGAATCTGTGCTCAAACTGTGTCAGCCTGAACTCGAGAGCAGTCAGACGCACATATCAGGTGAGAATTCATGCTTGTGATCACCCAGTGAGAAATGCTTGAACCTTAGATTTAAGGTTCCCGAACTTACAAGGTCAGATAACTTGCCGGCCAATTAGTCTAGTTCGGAGTGGGGGGAGATCTCGCTGTAAGTAGTTCGCGTCCACTGCTGCGCTTTCAGAACCTGAAGTAGAGCAGTTTGTGGGGCGGTTGTTCAGGATGTCCTCCTTTTTCCCTGGAGGTCCGGCAGGGTGTGTGTCTGAGTTACTGGGGCGACCCTCAGAAAACTGAGGAGTACCGGCAGCATCAGGCACTTCAGCCAAGTTAGACAGTCGTCCTGAGATAGGCTGAAGGGTTAAAAACGAATATATTTTCTTTTCACATGTTAAACGTTTAATTAGTTATGGGACTTTTCAGAGAAGGGTAATGGAAAATTTTCAAGGAGATGAAAGGAACTTTTGAGTGTTAACAAATGCACTAAGGATCACACACATACATAGATATAGTAGACTATTTTCCTAACACGTTCGTTTTAATTTGTCTTGCTGGTAAAATCATCCTCCGAGGGAAGGGGTTGCTTTACAAAAGTAGCTTCAGATCTGTTCTGTACTGAAAAAACAAAGATATTTGCGTCTTGATGTTAGGAACCATTATTACTTTTGGGTAGCTAAATACACTCATGCTGTCGCTCTGAGTGATACTGAGGGTGTGATTTATAAATTTCTAGTGATATATAAAGATATCTGCACTGAGAACGTGAGAGCAGAGCAACTTGGGAGAGTCGCTGAGAGGATGGTTTTCTTTTGTAGTGCTGCCGATGGAGGTCCTGATGTACATCTTCCGATGGGTGGTGTCCAGTGACTTGGACCTCAGGTCATTAGAGCAGTTGTCACAGGTGTGCAGAGGATTCTATATCTGTGCTAGGTACGTACTTTTTTAAAGCACTCAGGCAGTGGTGAAAAGATTATGGTCTTTTGGCAATTTTGATAAAAGAACTTGATTGACATTCTGGGTAAAAGCTTAGAATGAACAGTTTGCTACACTGTACTTATGTGATTTTCTCAAACAGCTTAGCATTTAAAGGCTAGAATGCACTAGGTTTCCAGGGTGTAGAATAATATGTAGGTCAGATGTAGTCACACATATTACTTCCCTAGGGTAGTTTGCATGCTGGCTTAGCTGATTTGGAAAAAGAATGATGTTAGAAAAATATGCTCAAGTCATTTTCACAGTAACTCTAAACTTATTAAGTGGTAATGATTTAAATTTAGATTGTGCTGGAATTTTCTTTTGAGTTATTAAAAGTTATTCTGTATTTTTAAAATCTTGCTATGTGAAGAATAATCATAGTTTAGTTAGTATAAGATTATTTGAAATTGGTAATCTTGCATGGGTATCTTTTATAAAAATATCTACTTAGTCCTTCGCATCTAGAACTTTTTTATAACTGTAGTTCTTAAAATTCAGATGCATTAGGTTATTTTTAAATAACCTAATTTCATTTGGAGTCTTATATTTGGGATGAAACATTTGAATTGCCTGAAGCCTTCGTTTTTTGGTGATTCTTTATGCTATTCTATTTAACAAGTACCTGTTAAGCACCTGGTGGATTGCCACCAACCTTTTGAAATTGGGGTCTCTAGCATTGTTATTCTGTTAACTTTTCTTTTAACTATACAAGAGAAAACATTATAAAGAGGGAATTGATTAAGAAAACAAATTTTCAGGGAAAAAACTTCATGTGTTATTATAATATAAAAGTAATCCTTAAAAGGAAAAGTTTTAAATATACATTGCAACAAATCTGGAGCAGGTTTATCTTTTTTTACAGTCTGGCTCTGATATAAATAGTTTTTACATCTTTAAAACTGACTATTTCAAGCTACAGATGGAGTTAAAATATTTTGAGCTGTATCAGAATCGTATCAGTATTCAATACATCTTTTGCTTCGCTTTTTGCACTAATCCCAGAACAGTCTTGTTGGTGTTGCCTTCACAATACTCTACGTCCAGTCTCGCCACTTCTCCAAGTACACTATAGAGCCGCAGCCGCCGTCGTGCCAGGTCTGGATTACGGCGGCACCCTGCGTGGTCTCCCTGCTTCCACGCCTAGAGCCCTGGAACGTAGTCTCTGTAAACTGCCAGAGTGATCTTTTAGGAGCACGAGTCCTGCTCAGAACCCCACAGGGGCATCCCTCTCACTTCAGTAGCCACTCCCGCCTGCACTACCTCACCTGGCCTGACTGCCTCTCAGATTGTGTCGTCTCCACCTCGCCCTGCTTTGCTGCAGCCACGTGATCCTTCTTGCTCCTTGTGGAGCACACCAGGCACACTCCCATCCGAGGGCCTTGCACTTGCTGTGGCTTCTGCCCAGGATACCATCTTCCTCATCACTGTAGGCAGCTGCCCAGAGAGGCCTCTCCCAGCCACCGTATCTGAAATAGTCTCGTATTCCCCACCACCATCGTCCTTATCTCGGTACTCTGCTTTGTCTGTTTGTTTTTGTACTGAGCACACAACGTGGAACTTTTCTCTCTCTCTTTTCTTAGTTTTGTTTGCTTTCCCACCAGTAAAAGAGTAGGGCCTTTGCCTCATCCATCAGTCTATCTCCAGTGCCCAGGACAGTGCCTGGCAGGGGCTCCACAAGCACTTGCAGGATAAAAGATGGCTCATAGCAGGAGTATTTCTTATGTCTGCATGTAGGCACTTAGCCTTTATATAAATTGATGATGTGCTTTCATTGCCTAGAGACCCTGAAATATGGCGTTTGGCCTGCTTGAAAGTTTGGGGTAGAAGCTGTATTAAACTTGTTCCATACACATCCTGGAGAGAGATGTTTTTAGAAAGGCCCCGTGTTCGGTTTGATGGTAAGTTGAAGTTGTTAGCACTCGGGAGAAATAGTGATTTGTCATGCTGATTTTGGTAAATACAGTCTTAATTTTCTGTAACAGAGATAAGTACTCTGAGCATATTTAAAGGAAACCACAATAAAAATAAAGCTGAAAATGTGTTATATGATTGTAATTTTTAAAGTTTTTTATGTTGTTACTTTAAAAAAATCTGTTTCTTGGGGCCGCCTCAGTGGCACAGCAGTTAAGCGCACGCGCTCCACTGCGGCAGCCCAGGGTTCACAGGTTTGGATCCCGTGTGCGCACCGACGCACCGCTTGTCAAGCCGTGCTGTGGCAGCATCCCATATAAAGTAGAGGAAGATGGGTAGGGATGTTAGCCCAGGGCCAGTCTTCCTCAGCAGGAAAGAGGAGGATTGGTATTGGATGTTAGCTCAGGGCTGATATTCATCACAAACAAAAAAAAATCTGTTTTTTTTTTATAGGAGTGTATATCAGTAAAACCACATATATTCGCCAAGGGGAACAGTCTCTTGATGGTTTCTATAGAGCCTGGCACCAAGTGGAATATTACAGGTACAACTGTAGTGAACTGAGTGAGTGGAAAATTCTCTCTCTCCAAGTATTAGTTGGTTAGTTATTGGACATCTTTTCTTTGTGGCCTTTGCATTTACCCACAAAATGGCCCTCAATATTTTTATCTGTTATTATAATAGGAACTACACTCAAAGAGCCAATAGGTTAATACAAATTATTTAATTCCTCCTAGCCTCTAAATCTAAGAATTATTTTGTATTTTAGAGCTCTTCCTTGTCTTGTGCCTTTGGTGTACTCATTTGCCTTTATAAATAGCTTGTGCTTTTATTCAGCCTGTTCATCAGATATTACTGTCATAGAGAAATGAGTAGACACGTTAACTGTTGTGTATTATCATGGGATCTCACTTTTGTTTGTCATTAATTAGTGCTTCAAGAAAAAACAGATGAACTTTAATAGAGCAATATTTAATTTATTTTTATTCAGTGAAACTAAAAGTTCAGCAGTTCCCTCTAAGAAAGATAATAAAAGTCCTTTAGTTCTTTGTCACTGGCCTCACAGGTTGTCAGTCACGTTTGTTTTAATGATGTTTGGCCAGTTCTTTGGTGCTTGGTAGTTCTGTTTTGGCTTCCCAGCTGTGAAGAGGTTTAGGCACTGGGGAGAAAGGACATACGTGTTTCATACCTTGTGCGTGTGTGGTGTTCTTTGGTGTTCTCTTTCTCTTACCCAGGTACATACGGTTCTTTCCTGATGGCCACGTGATGATGCTGACTACCCCCGAGGAGCCGCAGTCCATCGTTCCTCGTTTGAGAACGAGGAACACCAGGTGGGTTTTTGTGTGTGGTTTTCTATCCAGTCCACATTTCCTGTGGTAACGTGCAGATGAATGTAAGCCACTGCTTCCTTAACTTACTGCTGCTGGATGGTTAAAAAAGTAATCATCAGGGGCACTTGTGAAAGATACGATTCCCGGGCCCCTCCCCAGAGAGTGTGCTTCAGTAGGGCTCTGGGGCCTTGGAAACCAGGTTCACTCACGTCCTAACTGACTCTTCTCAGGCAAGTTGAGTAAACACTTATAACTGATTACTTTAAAGATGACTTAAATACATAAAACTGATTAGTAGACTTAGATTTAAAGTGGTTTTTTTTTTTTTTTTTTTTTTTTTTTTTTGATTTTTAGAACTGAGGCAATTCTACTGGGTCATTATCGCTTGTCACAAGATACAGACAATCAGACCAAAGTATTTGCTGTGATAACTAAGAAAAAAGAAGAAGTGAGTATGCAAGATGGAATTCGTTTTCTTTTTATTTCAGTGCCCTACTCATTCAAGCATTCTTGATTAGAAAGGATAAAAAAATACTATTTCATAATTTATATTATTACACAAAATGTATGTTGACTTACAGCATATCTCTGAAGAGAGCTGGAGGGTTTTCTAAAATGTAGGGTGTTTTTTTTTAAGATCAGCTTGTTTGTTTTTCTCCAAATGGTTTTCTTTTCTGGTCCAGGTTTTTTGCATGTGAAAATATAAAACCAAATTTCCTTTGAAATAACTGGTAAAATTATACCTGAATATGTTTTTGGCTTTTCTCATTTTGAATCATAGGAGATTTTCTTCCTAAATTATCTCATATAGATATTTCTTTCACAAGCATATTCTTAGAGAGAATTTCAGTTTCTACTGGACATAAACTAAAGTAAGCTAATTTCCTTCTTCCTCTTCTCACAAAAGGAAAAAAATGCCAAGCAAACATGATTGCTGAATTATTACATTCCAGAGTACTTTAAACTCTCTTAACAGATTGAGGGCCTAATTTTTTTCACAACTTTTCTCCGTGTACATTTTTTTCAATCTTGGTTAAAAACCGTAACATACCCAAAAGTCATTTGTGAGATAGTTGGAATAAATACTCACCTATTGCTTTTCTGATTAATACAGTTTTTGAAAGAAGTTTCCCTTGTGTTAAATCTGCCTCTCTTCGCTACCACCACGCATGGAGATAGTCATAGCAGGGTTTCCTGTGGGAGTCCTGTCACCATGTGGCCATCTGTTGCTGGCTTCTCCACCTCCCTCAGGGAGGCTCCTGGAATCTGGGGCAGCATCTGAGGGGCACAGATAGTTGCTCTGACTGTGACCTTGTCTGTGAGTGTCAGAACTGGGGAGTGGTCAGGCCCTAGTTGTTTAGACTTTATCTAATAAAAGAGTTGAGGAACTCCCATGTTGAGCACCAGTTTTCTCTTCAGAATATGGTATAGAGAAACCATATGCAGCGTTGATGTTCTTGTGTTTTTAGCAGCAGTATTTGAGAAGTGTGATTCTAATGAATTTTATCACATCTGTTTCTCCATTGACTATTACACTGTTATTGCAAAAGATAAGTTGTACTCTGCTTTTTCTGCAGCCTTTATCAGTTTATCACTTTCCCTCTTTAAAAATTCCCAAATGTTTTCAATTAGAAGGAAATAGGCTGAGAGAGAGGAGACAGAAGTTGTAATTCCTACCTCTGAAACTGCTGTGTAGCTTTAGTTAACCCTTTCAACCTTCCTGGGTCTTCATTCTTTCAGCCATTAAATAGCAATAATGCAATCATATTTAACACATGGGGTTATTGTGATGATGACGGAGAAACAAACGTTATATTTTTAGAATACTTAACATTTTTTAAGGCACTCATATGCCTTCTTTTTTGTGTGTGTGAGGAAGATCAGCCCTGAGCTAACATCTGCCATTCCTCCTCTTTTTGCTGAGGAAGACTGGCCCTGGGCTAGCATCTGTGCCCATCTTCCTCCACTTGATGTGGGATGCTGCCACAGCATGGCCTGACAAGCAGTGCATCGGTGCGTGCCCAGGATCTGAACCCAGGCTGCCAGCAGTGGAGTGCAAGCACTTAACTGCCACGCCACGGGGCTGGTGCCACTCTTATGCCTTCTAATTTGATATCCAAGACAACTCTTTACTGTGTGCAGAGATTGTTACTTTTAGTGTCACTCTTGCATAATATATACCTATAAATATTTTTATATATATGAATATCAGTGAAGTGGTGCTTCATTATTGTTCATGCACCCTTTTACAGAAACCACTTGACTATAAATACAGATACTTTCGTCGTGTCCCTGTACAAGAAGCAGAACAGAGTTTTCACGTGGGGCTACAGCTGTGTTCCAGTGGCCACCAGAGGTTCAACAAACTCATCTGGATTCATCATTCTTGTCACATTGCTTACAAGTAGGTGAACACGACAAAAACACCAAGGTTGGAGGATAAATGTGTACTTCCTGTCAGGTTAGGAAACTCGCAGGTTTTGAACTCCACAGAGCTAATGTTACATTACAGAGCAAAACCATAGTGTGATACTACTACAGACCAGAAAATGGCCAAACTGAAACAAACTAACAGTGGCCCAGGAAGCGGAGCGCTGGCGTCTCCCTCAGTGCGCGTGCGATGGGAGTGGGCACTGGCGCTGTGGCCGTGAAAGCAGCGGTCCGCGAGTAGGGTGCTGCTCGGCCACTCGCAGCCGTCCAGCCGTGGCTCAGTCAGTGCCTTATGCAAAGCAGCTTTAAATGCCAGATCCTCTTTCTTCTCCCATGCTTCAGTCTTATCATGTTTTACTTTAGTTCCATTTGGTTTATCCCCAGGGATTATACACTGATTTTAGTAAAATTGTAGTTAGGAAAGTGAGTCTGCTGAAAAGATCTCAGGTATCCCAAAGCCAAATCTGTGAGGCGGTCCTATTGAAAGCTCTCTGTCCTATGAGTTAGGACCTACTTGTATGAAACAATAAACAGGAGAGTGTGTGTGAGAAAAGAACAGAACAGAAATAAAATCAAAAAAGCAATTAGGAAAGGAGACATCAATTCGTGTGGAATTGAAGTCAGCTGCTGTTAGGTTTGAAAGAACGTTGGTGTGTGACTGAGGGCTCTCTGTTCCAGTTGAATCCAGAATTCTGAGAGACAAGCTTTGAGGTCACCTTCCGTTAACCTGCTTCACAATCCTGGCCACATGGTTGAAAACTTGCTTGGTCACATTTGTACCTTACAAATAACTGTCCCACTCGTGTGGAAGGTCCTGACAGCTGAGAAAGGGCGTTTTTCTGTCTTCTCATCTTTGTTTACCAGGCCCGCTGTCTTCCTGCTTCTCTCAACGATCTGTGAAGTGGAACTTTTTTTTTCCTCCCCCCCAAGAAGTAGTTTTTCAAACCACAAGTAGTGGTTTTCAAAACCCAAAAGTAGGACCAATCAAATGAAAAGCATTATGTTTTAGGAGAGAAAAAGGACATTATAATAGGCGTCATTTGTAAGAACTGATGATCATGTTGACTTCCTTATAATATTTATAAAGTCACTTGAGTTTTCTGGTTTTGTCTATTTCTCCTTTTTTAAGGAAAAATAAAAGGCTGTGGTAATATAACTCATCACCTGCTTTCCCCTCCCACCTGTAATTATGCAGTCGGTTATGCAAATATTAAATCATTACATCCTAGAATAGATTCTAGGATTATACTTCTTTCTAAAATACATTTTAATAAAATCTTAAAATGTCTATAGCCTTTGATTTAGAAATTCTACTCTTAGGAATCTGTTCAAAAGACATAATAAAAAATTTCATAATGTTATTTATTTATTTGTTTTTCTGTGAGGAAGATTAGCCCTTAGTTACCATCTGTTGCCAATCCTCCTGTTTTTTTTTTTTTCTTTTTTCTTTTTTACTGAGGAAGATTGGCCCGGGGCTAACATCCGTGCCCATCTTCCTCTACTTTATATGGGACACCGCCACAGCATGGCTTGACGAGCAGTGCGTCACTGCGCGCCCGGGATCCAAACCTGTGAATCCCAGGCTGCTGAAGTGGAGCACACGCACTTAACTGCTGCGCCACCGGGCCAGCCCCTCACAGTGTTATTTTTAATTGCCAAATATTGAAAACAACCTAAATCTCCAACAAAAGGGGAATTAAGTAAATTGTGATACAAGCAGACAGTGAAATCTTATGCAGCTACTAAAAATGGCTTCTGAAGAGTATTTAATGATGTGAAGAAATGCATATGTCATAATGTTAAATGCGAAAAAGCGGCATGACTAGCAGAGTGAAGCTCAGCAGAGGTGCGAGTGCTTGGAAGAAACACTAGAAGAAAGTACTTCCTCTGGCTATGTCTGGGTGATGGAATTATGAGTGGTTTTTCTTTATGCTTTTTAAAAAATAAACTCCCCCCTAGAAATATGCAAGGATTTTAAGTGAAGTGAAATTTCCTTGTAGCTAGTAATTCTGTGCTCTCTTTCCAGATCAACTGGCGAGACCGCAGTCACTGCTTTTGAGATTGACAAGATGTACACCCCCTTGTTCTTCGCTCGAGTGAGGAGCTACACTGCTTTCTCCGAGAGGCCTCTGTGAGCCTCCGCCCAGTCCTCTGTCACTATTGCATGAAAAAAAGTTTAGAGAGCAAAAGAGCCACCTAAGTTATAAATGTACATATATATATATGGAATTGGAACTTATTTTACATTGTTGGAATTCTTTTAAGAAGAATGTAAATTGATTATTTTTTTTATTTAAAGGGATAGTTGATTCTTGGGGTGTTGTGTTTTGAAATTAAGAAGTTGAAATTTTAAGCTGTTGAAGCACATTTATGTTGTGAAAAACCTCATGAGGTTTAAATCATGTTCTTTTTCAAGCAGATTTCTGTCACATAAATCTTCTGCCTGATCATCCCAATATTTAAATGCGTCAGGGGGGAGAGCTCCACTGGGTAAGCATTTCTTTTATGCATGACATAGTGTCTTTGCACTCAAGGTTCAAAATGTAAAAACCTGTTCAGGATTTGTTTGAAACTCTTTGACCAATAAAGATCATAAATAAACGTTTCTTTCAAGAAAATATATTTGGATGGCCTTTTTCAATTGTCAGGATAATAAACAGGCCTAGAGTAGCCAGTGAAAGCTTAAGAATCATTGCCTCATTTCATCATTGGTCTTTATCTGCAGCCGCAGACTATAGATATCATACTCTGACCTCATCTGGGCACCTTACAAATGGATGACATTAAATGAGAAAGAGTGAACTTTTCAACATGTTCAACTGGTCATTTCTGTTCATAAAAGAACAATAGAGGATCATGTAAACCTAGGCCTAACTCTTTCCAGCATTCAAGGTGGGAGAGAGCCAGCCACCGAGTATACTGTGTGTTACGTCCCTAGTAACAATACTATTAGTGTTTAAATTCAGAGCTCTACCAGATTCAGATGTTGGCAATTCAAATACAGCTGCCGACGAGTACTTTAAGAAAGTCATGTACTTTCAGAAATCCACATCTGCAGCCACAGTTGCTTTCAAATTCATGTTGAGATCAAAAGACACTTCATAAGTTCCTGCAACTCAATATGGGACAGATCTTTTAAAAAGCTAATAGGTGGGGCCCGCCAGGTGGTGTAGCAGTTAAGCTCACGGGTTCAGATCCCAGGTGCCGATCTACACACTGCCTATCAAGCCATGCTGTGGCAGCATCCCACATATGAAATAGAGGTAGGTTGGCACAGATGTTAGCTCAGGGCCAATCTTCCTCACCAAAGAAACAAAAAAAGCTAATACATGTTATGTTAAAGATGAAAACCAAACATCCAGTGTGTGTACAAAGAGAGGAGAGGTCTACTTAGGTCGGCTTTTTGCATCCTGAGAAGGATGTGTTCCTCAAGTTGGAAGGGGGAGAAAGAAGCAACCTGCCTGAGACAAGGCAACTCTTCATGATACGGCTGTTATGTTTATATACAAGTTGATAGAACATCTGATCAGGACATGGTCAAATACAGCTAGAAAAATCAATCACGAAGGAAAGGGGAATTTGGAGACTTGTTTTGCCATCATCCCTGATTAGATGACCTGTTGGAAACAGCCGGTGGATACCAAGTTCAAAGGTTCCCTTGTGACCAAGAAAGCAGCTTTCACCTATTTAGCTTGGAGCTGAAAACAATCATTTTTTTTTCAGGTTACATTTTCTGTATATTTAAAATTTAATGCATGTATATGTAGTGTGAGAAAATTAGAATATTCAGAGACTCAAAACATAAAATAATCCTAACACAAAGATAACTAACGAGGAGGAGTTTTTACAGTGTAACCTTTTTCTCCCGTCCTCTGAAAACCCTGTCACCAAAGCCTTTTAACTTCAGGAAATGTCCTTCCTTTGCTCTATTTGGATGTTTTAGAAACTATGGAAAGCTGGCAGTGCAGTGTCTAGACTAGCTCTTAAAAAACAAGAAAAATTTTCTAGAAATTGCATTTCATCTCCTGCTTGAACAGTGCTCAGATGTCCTCACAGGGAATCTGGCCTGAGCACCAACATGTGGACTCACCTCCTCTTCCCCTCCTGCGTTTTCCTCCCCGGTCCTCTCTCACGCCTGAGTAAAGGGCAAGGTAGAAGCACTTGGGGCCCTTGGGGGCTGGGGGGTGCAGGGCAGGATTCACCTCAATCCTCTCTCTGGCTCTATAGTAACCACTCAACTGTATGATGTGTATCTTTTGACTATTTATTCTGTGCATCTATTAAAAGTGGGATTATATTGTACCTAATGCTTTGTAAGCTTTCTTTTCCCACATAGTAATACCATCTATGTCATTTCATTATTCTTAATGGTTGCATAGTCCAACTTTAATCTCCTCTTTTGACAGTTCCACTTTCTGATTTAATGCTAGTGTAAACGTTTCTGGAATGAACACTCTTGTGGCTAAATCCTAACACACATCCTTAATTATTTCCTTAGGATGTTTCCAAAAAGTAAAATTGCTGAATCAAAGTGAATGTTTTTAAATATCTTAACAATTTTTTGTTAAAAAACATACACTATAGAAAAACTGGAAAACTGATGGGCATAAAAAAGAAAATGTAAATCACCTGTGATCAGCTCACCCAACAAAATCCACTGCTGACTTTTTGGTGTTAATCCTTCTGGCCTCATATAAATGTGCAATTTTTCACTCCTACACTGCAACACTGCCAGTTCTTTAGCTGATGCTCTCATGCCCTGGATCTTACCACCCGGCCAGTCATTTCCCCAGTGATGGGTGCTGAGGGTCAGCCACAGCTCGAGGTAGCTTGACTATGACACCATGACATATGTGGGCTAGGGCTCCCCGGGGCTTCTGTGGCTACAGAGAGTCCACGGGGGGCTAGAAGCAGAAGCTGGGGCAATACAGTGGGTCTCTGTCTCACACTGATCATCTGTCAGTCAGTGTGACCGGATGAGATAGCTACCTACATCCAAAAAGGGATCCCATCTTTGGTTATATATGGTGAATGAAACCTGCACATTTGTCTCCCCTCTGTCCTGAAACCCTGCTAAATGGACAGTAAAGAAACAAGGAGGCCTAAGTCCTCAAAGACAAGGAGAACAGGAGAGGCACTGACAGTGGACGAGAGACGTTAGTATTTGGGAAGTAGAAAGCAGATGGGCAAGTGACACGCTGCTCTGAGCACGGCTCTGGGTGGAAGTGCTAGATCCACGACTTTGTGACTTTGAGCAAGTCACACTCTCCATGTCACAAGAATAAATTGGAGGAAATAACGGTACCTACCCACAGACGTGAGAAGTAAGTGATACTCCATGCTAATTGCTTAGGACAATGCCTGATGGAATTGGTGCTCAATAAATACAGCCATTATATGTATTATTACTGTTATTACTGCTGTCGTTCCAGAGACTTGAGACCTCAGCTGCAAGCAGGGGAAGATAAAAAGAGCGAATCAGCTCACCTGACATCCAACTTGAGGTAATGAACCATCCTGAATGGCGAGACTCCACAGGGTTGACCCCTCCGTCAGTCCCCAGAGCTTATTCGCATCAGGCAGGAAAGAAGAGGCTTCCTCTCCGGGAAAACAGCCCCTCGCCTCAAATAAAGCCCTATAGATACTGACATTGAGGCGTCTCAACAAAACAGACAGGTTCCATCCCTCACCTGTCAGTCAACACGCCCCTCCCACCCACAAGTTCCCATCAACATTTAGTGCCTCATGCTTGAATCTCAATGGACGAGCAAGGAACACCGGGCGTGGGAGGAGAAAGCCTCTAACACGAAAGAGAGAATCAGACTTATTACATAAATAGAGAAAAGGAACGCAGAGGAAACAGAAAAACGAAGGGAGAGGAAGAAAATTTAAAAAACGAAGTTACATATCTTCAGAGAGATGAAGGAAGAAATATATCCATGAAACAAGAACAAGTGACTATAAAGAAAAAGAAGCCATTGGAGGGCAGATCTTTTGGCTATTACAAATATGACAGCTAAAAATTTTTTAAATTTCTGGCAAAACATAGAATGTCAAAGCTGGAAATTACCTTAGAAATCATTGACTGACCAGGCATCGCAGTGTGGAGGAGAGAGAATGGGGATCTAGAAAGTGAAGTGGTTCGCCAAAGGTTTAAAACTAGGACTCGCACAAACTACAGGAGAGAATTCATACCAAAGGCCTGGCTGTAGGAAGCACTCAGCAAATTTTAGTCTTCATACTGTTCATTAAGAGTTTATTTTGTGTAAATAACATCTCAACGAAGCTGTTTAAAATTTTTAAGAGCTTATATGTAAATGTGGAGCAAAAGACTGTATTTATGCTCACAATACATAGGTATTATGGTCCCCATTTTATAAACAAGAAAATTGACATTAAGAGAGTTTAAGTAAAGTTGCTCAAGCTTACCCTAGTTACTGAGTGGTGGAGCAAGGCTGACTCCAGAATCCGTGCTCACAGCCAGAGCCACGAGTCCATCTCTAAAGGAATCCCATCAAAACAAATACATTCTCATTCCCACTGGAGGTGAACCAATCACCTAGACCAGCCCTGCCCAGGAGAAATAGAATTTGAATTACATACTTAATTTTAAGGTTTCTAGAGCCATGTTAACAAAAAACTAAAAAGAAACAGGTAAAATTAATTTTATTAATTCACCTTTTTTAATCCAGTGTATCAAAAATAGTATCATTCCAACATGTAACCAACATAAAAAATTATTAATGGCCTTTTTTTACACTCCTTTTTAAAATTTTAAATCTTCGAAATCTGGAGTGTAATTTTGTCCTTACAGCACATCTGAGTTTGGATTAGCTACATTTTAATATTTCCGCTGCTCGATAGCACCCACGGCGAGAGGCTACCGTAATGGACACGCACATCACGGGACAGCGAGGGCGGGGGATGATTGGTGCTGAGCTCCACCCTCTTGGTTTTTCCACTTGTGCAGTTGGCCGCAGGGACCAGTCAGCCAAGCGTGGAGCTAATTAATTCCCGCTTCCTCGTGGGCTCAAGGCACCTCTCAACATATTCCCTGACTCCGCTAGAAAGTGTCCCTCATCTGTGTTTCCGAAACACCCCTCATTACCTCTACCCAGCAGTTATCACCCTCTATCCTCATGTTGTGTTTACATGTCATTGTCGCTCCATCAACTCTGGGTTCTTTGAGGACAGGACCATTCCTTTTAAATTCCTGATTTCAAAGCACCTCCGTGTTGAGAACATGAAATAAAATAATCCTTAGGACGCACTGGACACGTTCCTGGGGCTCTGGGGACCGACTTTATTGAAAGACATGAATGAAAGCGTGCTCTTGCCACTAGGTGACAGTGTTGTTCCTCTCTTTTATTTTTGCTGTTATTCTCTGTAGTCAGCGAAAGATCTGACATTTCGCATTCACGGGAAATGAGGAGCACCCCAAATCCTTCTGACTGGCCTGCACAGCTGCAGATGATCTGATCTAAGACTTAAGGTGTGACTCCAAATGCACTGTCATCTCCACGACAGAGCTCTGACTCCTGCCAGGCCGAGCTCCTCAATAACTCGCCAAGGAACCCGTTTTCTTGGCCAGAGTTTATCGGGCCAGTTTGTCTTGGCTGTTTGAGGAAACTGAATATCCTGCTTTGGAATGAATAGGAAAGCGATCCTGAAATGAGTCATCTGCAGTGGGGGAGGGGGACGGGGCAGGGGCAGAAGAACAGCTAACCTATCCCCATTTGACAGCAAATGGCCCAATTTGTGACTACTTTATACTCGGGAGGCCCAGTGCAGAGATTTGGTGCATGACTAGCAAGTCTACTGAAAGCTTCCATATTTGCACCTTCTTCCTGTGATTCCAGTAGACACTTTGTCATAGAATCGAGATTCACAACTGCAAGACAGTTCTAAGAATGCCGACTAACACCAGACACTGTGTGTGAGTGTGTGTGTGTGTTTGAGTGTGTGTGCCGCAGATTGAGAGGACACAGTGTGGAAATTTTATCAGCAGCCCAGGCTTCTTTCTGATGAAATGGCTTTTCTGTGCAGACTAACTTCTTTGAACCCTGGAAATACATTCAGCCCAATTTATTGTGTGCAGGCCAACGGAACAGTAAGCTGAAACCTGCTACGTAAGCAAAGTGACCGTATAGTCAGTTTATTGTCAAAACAGAACACTTTTTAGTGGAAAGAGGAGT
This sequence comes from Ceratotherium simum simum, assembly GCF_057802395.1. NCBI lineage: Eukaryota > Metazoa > Chordata > Mammalia > Perissodactyla > Rhinocerotidae > Ceratotherium > Ceratotherium simum. The sequence goes on from NC_141912.1 coordinate 52,486,345, forward strand.
GTGTTTTGTAATTATGCTGGGACAACAAACATAAACTAGAACTGTCCTGGGCAAATTGGGATGAACCGTCACTCTTTATACCAGGCATTATCAATGTCCTACAACCAGCTTTTCATCAGATTTAACTTGGAATGGAGGTTATCTGTTCTGTTCTGGCTATTTAATGCTCACCAACTTCTGCATTTGGCCAACAGAGACTTTGGTGCCAGGAATCACCAACAGCTTGAAAGCATACGTCAGGGGGGTGGCCCCGTGGCATAGCAGTTAAGAGCTCGCACTCCTCTGTTGGCGGCCCGGGTTCCGATCCCAGGTGCACACCGATGCACCGCCTGTCAGGCCGTGCTGTGGTGGCGTCTCGTATAAAGTAGAGGAAGATGGGCATGGATGTTAGCCCAGGGCCAGTCTTCCTCAGCAAAAAGAGGAGGATTGGCATGGATGTTAACTCAGAGCTGATCTTCCTCACACACAAAAAAAAAAGTCAGTTTCTACTTTTCTTATAGCTGTTCTTGATTTCAGTCTGATTTCTTTAATGTCTTGCTAAATGCTTCTAGGCCTAGACCCATAATCCCAGATTAATGTGGACAGTTGCCAAGAAATAGCTCTCCCATGCCTTATGACTCGCATTCTCTTGAAGTGTCCGGCTGGAAGCCAAGTTTCCCCTCCTGCCTTGTTTCTTCTTCCTTCCTGTCTGTGAAGCGCCTTCTCTGCATGATCCCCGAGAGGAGAGGGTGTATTTGGAGCCCTGTGATGTGAGGAGCTAGCTGCATGGTGTGGTGCAAAGACCACCAATTGGATCAAAGGACATGAGCTCGGAGCACCTGACACAGAGCCTGACACGTAGTAGATGCTTGATAAATACGAGCCGATTCCCAATCAGACCATCACAGTTAACCCTTGCAGTGGAGGGGAGGCCTCTGTGGCCTTCTCCACCAACAATCCATCAGAGAAGGCGTTCCTTGCTTGGGTGCCCCCGATTCAAGCCCAAGGTAGTAGATGCTAGTATCATGTGGAGCAAGTGAGAGCCACAAACACGGGGGCTTCTATAGATGAAGGGTCTTTCAGCTCTGCAGCCTTCAAACCTTCAACATGATTCCTTTGAGTCTTTGGGACCTGACTTACGTCGGGCAAGAAAGTATCGTGTTCCCCCAGACATGAAGGAGTAAGGCCTTCCTTCAACTCAGAACTTGAAGGGAGAAGTAAAGAAGTAGCATAAAACAATAGAAAGTCTCTGCACTTGGGAGTCAGCTAGCCCTGGGTTTGAACTCCCCAGTCCTGCACCCAGAGCAGGCATCACTGGTCAATCAGCCATGGCACGCTTCCCTACTGAGTTCAGACTCAGCATCAGCATCTTGTTATCATAGTCAGAGTCATTTAACACCTGGAGCCTTATTTGTAAACTAGGAATAAGGGTTGCTGTGACAATAAAATACTACAGATGTGAAGCCCCTGCACATAACAGGCCCTCTGTATGCAGAAACTCTTGTTACACAGAATTATCTCAAAGAACAGTAACACTCAGGTGGGGAGGGAAGATAGCTCTATGACTGGGAGCCCCCAGAAAGAAGCTTCTAAAATCATAAAACTTGAAGAAAAAAAAAATCCTAAGACCATACTTGCGCCCTATCTCAACTGGGTAGTTTATGCCAGAAATCCCCTAATACTAGGGCAAGTTATGTCAAATCAACGACTGGGCTTGATCACTTGGTAGGGGCTACCTGAAGCGCTGGTTGAGAAAGATGCTGATGCTGAGTCTGAACTCAGTAGAGAAGCGTGCCATGGCTGATTGATCAGTGATGCCTGCTCTGGGTGCAGGACTGGGGAGCATATGATGACCCTCTGTTCCTCATGGACCAATGGATAAGGCTGCTCTTAACACAGGCAGGAATCTGGAAGTCTAGAGCATCACTCAGGCTTTGCATAGCTTAGGGGAAAAAAATGGAAGGCAGTCGTGCTCCCAAAACTGATATACTAGGAAAGGTGTGGGAGATCATGGGAAATCTTTGGTAGTATATTAGGCAAATTTCAATGATTTCCTAATTCTACCCAGGAGCAGCCCAGGAATGGTAGCCAGAAGGGCCTGACAAATTACCTGGAAGAGTCAAGAGAAAATTGGGAATATTGGGAAACTTTAAAACATTCACGGAGCCAAGTTAAAGAGCAGGAAGAGAGGGGAAACACAAAAGAATACACACAAGGTAAAATTCAAGCAAATGCCCAACCTTGTCCTGGGGAACACTAGTTTAAGAAGCACAAGTTTATAAATGGTCAAAATAGTCAAGAGCAAGAAAGCCTTGAATGTCCCTAAATTTAATGCCCCTTCCAAAATCCAGTGGCCTCCTCTAATTGTTGAATGATGTCTCAATATATGTATTCTGAAGACACTAATCTTGAGAAGAATTGAGTAAGAAAAAGTGCAGTCTGGTTCATCCTTAATGATAGAGTACAACTGATGACCCTTATAAGAGTCATGGAGACTATAAATAGCAAATCCCTGTTCCTAGCCCTGTCCTCCCTCTGCCCCAGCTCATCAAGAAATAGAAATACAATCATGCGCAGTATAGGGATGTTTCAGTCAACAACAGACCGAATATATGACGGTGGTCCCATAAGACTAGTACCGTAGAGCCTAGGTGTGTAGAAGGCTGTACCATCTAGGTTTGTGTAAGTCCACTCTACAGTGTTCACGTCATGACAAAATCACCTAACGACGCATTTCTCAAAACAAGTCCCAGTTGTTAAGTGACTTGTGACTGTATTTGAAGCAGAAATAATATCTCAAAGCAGACCTGAGTTAGGAAAATAATCCTGAAGAACCTGGAAGAGACAGGAGAAACATAAATGTCAAGAAATTTTGTTTTAAGAAGGAACAAGTTTTGGAATAGGCTTTTCTTCTTTTCCTACTCAGACTGTCATTAAGCAGATTTCTCTGAGTGTGAGGACAGTGGCCCATGTGGCCGCCATATTGCTAGTACTCTTCGGGGTCAGCTGTCATGGAGGGAGTATGGTACAGCTCTCTCCCTAATCTTTCTGGGACAGGCAATATTCTTTTGCCTTTTCTTCCTACATTTTCCTATGATACAGAGGACTGGGAAGTACCTGTGAATTTTCTGAACTTTTTGGCAAACGTTATTGAAAAGTAAAGTTTACAGATCCTGGCTCAGTTTGAAAAGATGTAGGTTCTAGACTCACTTCTTTCCTGTATTATTTTTTAGGGAATATATATTTCAATACTTTTTTTCTGATTATAGAATTAATGTACCCATTTTGGAAAATGCAGAGAGGCATTAGAAGAAATTAGGATTTACCCATAAACCTACTACCAGAGATAACCACTGTTCACATTTGTCGGCCTGATATCTATCATTGACTAATGCGTACTCTGGCCATCCTTGTCCATATGTGCTATGGGACCCTAGTAGTTGGGAAGATGTTCTTAGCGTCTCCTTGCCAGTTATTAACCAGAAACAGGACTGACAGGGTTTGGGATGGGGGAGATGAGGGGCAATAATAGTGATCACCACAATGGTGAGAAATGGGGTGATGGAAAGTGAGTGTTTGTGAGCAAAGTGTAAATTAAATGCATAATGGCTATAGTTGTGATAACACTAACTGTTGGGCTGGGGAATCATTTGATGAAGGTTAGGCTTCTCTGATGTGTCCTGACAGGTAGCCAGGTGTTTCACCAACTAGAACCACTGTCTTTCACGGTTTGAGAAACATTGTCTTTCAAAGCCTAGTTTCCTCATTTATACAGTGGGGAGACCTCTGTTTACACTGGTATAAAGTTCCAAATAAATTGTGTAAAGTTCCCTGCAAGCTAGAGATAAGACAATTATTTCAAAGCCTACTTATTACAGCACACACAGTGTGCTTTAAACCTTAACCATGGGCCCTACCCCTCTGCCCCGCTGCTAGACCAAGATTCTCTAAGTAAGCAGTGACAGTCTGGTTCACCGTGATGGGTGGGGATGATGGGGGAATCCAGAGGGAGAAGGGCTCAAGGCAAATCAGAGGCTGTCCTAAGATTAGTTCTGTTTCCTGATCTTTGAAATATTCCTTGGAATTCTCTGCTCAGTCCTGGGAAGATGTAGTCAAGGAGCTAAATTGCTGGAACGGTGCAAGCACCTCCGGAAAACAGCAGATATGCTGACGAGGCGATGAGGCGGTGTTTTACAGAAAGACCACCCCTTTGCAGTTAGTGGCTACTCAGAATTGAAACTACCTCCTTTCAATTACCCCAGTTACAGCCTTTCATAAATACCTGAGTGGGAGTTGGTCCTGTGTGTGGGCAGAGGAACCAACCAGACTTTCAGGGCTCAGGGGACTGATGGAGGGGTGGCTGTCTTTCAATGAGGAGCCAGAGAAGCAGGGTTGTTCCTCACTTACCAGCCATGTGGATTTGAACCCATTTCTCCCAGTTTCTCGACCTGTGGGTTTCTCAACCTTGGCACTGTTGACATCTGGGGCTGGGTAATTCTTTGCTTTTTGGTGGAGGGGGTGGGGGGAGTGGGCTTTCCTGTCTGTTGTAGAATGTTTAGCAGCATCCTTGGTCTCTACCCACTAGATGCCCGTAGCAACTCCCAGTTGTAACAACCAAAAATTTCTCTGGACATTGCTAAATATCTCCTGAGGGGCAACATCACCCCGTCCTTGGCCTATTGAGAACCACTGAGTTATCCTAAAGCAGAGAGAACTAACCAGAAGGCTTGAACAAGTTACCCAGTAGATAGATCGTTTCCGGCACAGCCTCTTTTGGGGGCTCAAACTCAATCATCATCAAGGCCTAGCTAAAACTTGACTCACATTTCCGTAAATGTGATTTGACCTTTGGCTCCAACGACAATTTCCTTCACCACCAATCTGGCCCAAACACTTAGATTCTCTGAAATATCTCTGTGCCACTTTCCTATCTCCCTTGGTTCTAGGAGAGTTTCCTGCATCTTGATCTGCTGTTCATAGACTGGGGCTAGCCCTGTGTGCACCTGCTCTATTTGTCATTGAAATATTTCAACCTTCTTCATCCAAGACCATGCCTACGGATGGCTATTCTTTGTCTCCCAGTCAGTTTCATTCTTAGCTGTTGTGTTAGTTTTCTATTACTGCTGCAACAAATTACTGCAAATTTAGTGGCTTAAGACAACACAGACCATATATGAGAAACCCACAGCTAATATCATCCTCAATGGTGAAAAACTGAAAGCTATCCCTCTAAGAACAGGAACCAGACAAGGATGCCCACTCTCACCACTCCTATTTAACATAGTATTGGAAGTCCTAGCCAGAGCAATCAGGCAAGAGAAAGAAATAAAAGGGATCCAAATTGGAAAGGAAGAAGTGAAACTGTCACTATTTGCAGATGACATGATTTTATATATAGAAAACCCTAAAGAATCCACCAGAAAACTTTTAGAAGTAATAAACGAATATGGGAAAGTTGCAGGATACAAAATCAACATACAAAAATCAGTTGCATTTCTGTACACTAACAACGAAGTAGCAGAAAGAGAAATTAAGAATACCATCCCATTTACAATTGCAACAAAAAGAATAAAATACCTAGGAATAAACTTAACCAAAGAGGTGAAAGATCTGTACACCGAAAACTATAAAACATTTCTGAAAGAAATTGAAGAAGACACAAAGAAATGGAAAGATATTCCGTGCTCTTGGATTGGAAGAATTAACATAGTTAAGATGTCCATACTTCCTAAGCCATCTATAGATTCAATGCAATCCCTATCAAAGTTCCAACAACATTTTTCACAGAAATAGAACAAAGAATCCTAAAATTTATATGGAACAACAAAAGACCCCGAATAGCTAAAGGAATCCTGAGAAAAAGAACAAAGCTGGAGGTATCACACTCCTGATTTCAAAATATACTACAAAGCTATAGTAACCAAAACAGCATGGTACTGGCACAAAAACAGACACACAGATCAATGGAATAGAATCGAAAGCCCAGAAATAAACCCACACATCTATGGACAGCTAATCTTTGACAAAGGAGCCAAGAACATACAATGGGGAAAAGAAAGTCTCTTCAACAAATGGTGTTGGGAAAACTGGATAGCCATATGCAAAAATGAAAGTAGACTCTTACCTTACACCATACACAAAAATTAACTCCAAATGGATTAAAGACTTGAATGTAAGACCTGAAACTGTGAAAGTTCTAGAAGAAAACATAGGCAGTACGCTCTTCGACATCAGTCTTAGCAACATCTTTTCAAACACCACATCTGACCGGGCAAGAGAAACAATAGAAAAAATAAACAAATGGGACTACATCAAACTAAAAAGCTTCTGCACAGCAAAGGAAACCATCAACAAAACGAAAAGACAACCTAACAATTGGGAGAAGATATTTGCAAACCATACATCTGATAAGGGCTTAATCTCCAAAATATATAAAGAACTCATGCATCTCAACAACAAAAACTACCAACCCAATTAAAAAATGGGCAAAAGACCTGAACAGACATTTCTCCAAAGAAGATATACAGATGGCCAACAGACACATGAAAAAGATGTTCAAAATCACTAACTATCAGGGAAATGCAAATCAAAACTACAATGAGATATCACCTCACGCCCGTCAGAATGGCTATAATTAACAAGACAGGAAACAACATGTGTTGGAGAGGTTGTGGAGAGAAGGGAACTCTCATACACTGCTGGTGGGAGTGCAAACTGGTGCAGCCACTATGGGAAACAGTAGGGAGGTTCCTCGAAAAATCAACGATAGAACTACCATATGATCCAGCTATTCCACTGTTGGGTATTTATCCAAAGAACTTGAAAACACCAATTTGCAAAGGTACATGCACCCCTGTGTTCATTGCAGCCTTATTCACAATAGCCAAGACTTGGAAGCAACCTAAGTGCCCATCAAGGGACGAATGGATAAAAAGCTGTGGTATATATACACAATGGAATACTACTCAGCCATAAGAAACGATTGAAATCCACCCATTTGTGACAACATGGATGGACATTGAGGGCATGATGCAAAGTGAAATAAGTCAGAGGGAGAAGGTCAAATACCGTATGATTTCCTTCAGTAAGTAGTAGATAATAACAACAATAAACAAACACATAGGGACAGAGATTGGATTGGTGGTTACCAGAGGGGAAGGGGGGAGGGAGGAGGGTGAAAGGGATAATTGGGTACATGTGTGTGGTGATGGGTTGTAATTAGTATTTTGGTGGTGAACGTGATGTAATCTATGCAGAAATAGAGGTACAATGATGTACACCTGAAATTTTTACAATGTTATAAACCAATGTTACTGCAATAAACAAAAAATTTAAAAAAAAAAAAAAAAGACAACACAGATACATTAACTTAACAGATCTGGAGATTAGAAGTGTGACATGGGTCTCACTGAGCTAGAATCAAGGTGTCTGCAGGGTGGCATTCTTTCTGGAGGCTCTAGGGGGGAATCCATTCCCTTGCCTTTTCCAGTTTCTAGAGGCTGCCCACATTCCTTGGTTCATCGCCCCCTTCCTCCTTTTTCAAAGCCAGCAACATTGCGTCTCTCTGAGCACTCTTCCTTCGTCACACCTCCCTCTCCCTGACCACAGCTGGCAAAGGGTCTCCATTTTTAAGAAGCAATGTGATTAGATTGGGCCCACCTGGGTAACATTGTCTTCCCATTTCAAGCTTCTTAATCACATCTGCAAAATGCCTTTTGCCACCTAAGGTTTTGTCACAGATCCTGGGGGTTAGGACATGGACATCTTTGGGGGGCTGTGTTTCTGCCTACCACAGCCATGAAACTATGAGCTGTGTCAACATCACCCAAACTCTGTGCCTCCATTCCTCGGGAGCTGAGTGCAGGTTATGAGCTCAGGGTTTTTAGAAACCTGAGGTGGCTATCAGCCTCGGCACAATACCAGCAGTTTGCACCCATGATCATACCAGCCGGCGTCACGCATTTAGTCTACCTTCCTTCAGCAACCAGAGATGAGTTTTGCTGCTTCCACCAGCCCGCACCCCTCTTCCTCTGGCTGGCCCAGAAATAGGAAACTCCAAGCCTGACTCCCGAGGAGGAAGGTCTAAAGGTAGGTCATACCCCATCTTATCCTTCCTCTCTCCACCACTCGTAACAGCCCAGATGGCTCAGACTGGTGTCGCCTCTTGTTGGCAAACACCATGTGGAAAGGGTTGTGCCAATCTCCCTGCCATATCCACACATGTCTCCTCCACCACCCCTTCCATTCTCTGCTCATCCCCAGATACCCAGGGCTGTAGACTGGCTTATGAAAAATGTGGGTGACAGTGAGCAACAGACGTATTAAGTCACTGAATCCTCACAACAGTCCTGTGAAGTAGGTACTGCTGCCCTTTCTTACAGGAGAGGAAACTGAGGCACAGAGATGTCTCATAACTTGCCCAGGGAGTGGTGGCAATGGGATTCACACCCAGGGAGGCTGGCTCCGAGCTTGTGCCTGGTCCCCTGTGCTACAGCACCTCTCCTAACGGGAGACTGTCACACTGTCGTTGGGAGTTCAAGTGCTTTCTCCTACCTGGATGTATGTGTGCTTTTAAAGAGTGCAGAGAGGAGCACCTTGTGTAACGCGGAAGAATTCACCCGACCAAGGCAGAGGGATTCCGACTGGGAGCCCCACAATAAAGATTTGTTCTGGTTCTCCCCTTTACTGGTTGACGGGGTTTAGGCAAACAGGCCACCTCTGAGCCTCAATTTCCTCATCCACAGAATGGGAATGACAAGTAACAATGCCATGCTCATAGGGTTGTGGTGAGGATCCTATGAGATAAGGGATGTGAAATGATCTGGTATAAGGCACTCTTTTTTTTTTTTTTTAAAGATTTTATTTATTCAGTTTTTTACCCCCAAAGCCCCAGTAGATAGTTGTACGTCATAGGTTCACATCCTTCTAGTTGCTGTACGTGGGACTCGGCCTCGCGTTGGACGGAGAAGTGGTGCCTCGGGGCGCTCCCGGGATCCGAACCCGGGCCGCCAGCATCAGAGCGCGCGCACTTAACCGCTAAGCCACGGAGCCGGCCCTATAAGGCACTCTTATTGTTTGAGTGTGGACTTCACGCTTGTTGAGAATGAATTTGAGACAGAGCCCTTGCTGGCCCTCACATCACACCACTAGTTAGCACCTGTTCCTTCGGCACATAAAGCCACCTCTTTCTTTTCATTCATTACCACTGCCTAGGTCAGGAGCTCACCACCTCTTGCTTGAACCTATATCAGGCACCCTGCCTCTATTCCTGCCCTATTACCTGAACACCACCCCCGACTAGTCTCACTGAGGCATAGCCTTGCTCTGTTATGCCCGAGTTGTGATTTTTTGTGGCCTTGCCCTCTCTGGCAGGGGTCTACAGAGTGCCACAAATGAGCCAAGAGGGTCAGGTGTGCAGACAGTGGCTAGCGGGACCCCGGGTGTCTTGGCAGAAAGGGAATCGGCTACTTAGCTCCCCCTGATTGTCTGCATGCGTACAGATCCTCCCATTTTTAAAGAGAAGCTGGAAATCTGGGTTTTATGTGAAATGGCTATATTTTTTAAAGTTGGCTCAAATTAAAAAGAAAGAAAAGCACTCTATACAGACCAAACAAAAGCCGTCTGCAGGGTGAATGGAATTGGCCAGCATTTGACCTTCAGTGTACAGGCCAAATCCAAAGTCATGAGCTGTGCATTCTAGGTTCAGAATTATTTGACAATGACCTACCTTTCCAGTCTCCCTTCCCGCTCCACTTCTCAGCTAGTCCAGAGTAGTTCTGGTTCCCCAAACATCCAAGGCACCTCCCTGCCCCTGCACCTTTGCTCTGCTGTCTCTGGAATGCCCTTTCTTCCAGCTCCTCCAGCTCTACCTGGAAAGTTCTGCTGATCTTCCTGGAGGTCTTCCCTGATTTATTCCAGCCAATGAATAATTAAATAATTACATACAATCTACTCCCTGTGGGCCTCCAGGGCACTCTCAAAGGGTACGTTTCACTTCTGTTGTACTTTCTACCATATCCTGGCATGCGCCACATCAGAAGGCTTCAGAGAGAAGTTGTGATGCTAAATTATAAGCAACTTGTGCACAGAGCCCCATTCTCAGCTCCCCCCTCCAACCCCAGGATCTGCCTTGTAGGTGCTGGATGAATGTCAAGCCTTCTTTAAAGCTTTGGCTTTAAGGGACTAAACTGAGTTTATCCCAGCCAGGCTAAACTCAGATTTGGAAGACTGTGACTGATTGACTCACTGGGCAAAACCCCCCCTTCTCTGCTCAGCCCCTCCATGGAGCTCCACTCTTCCCATGGCGTGGCCACCATCTCTTACCTGCATCCTTGGTCACTCAGGGTCTCAGGCCAGGGGAGCTGAATGAACAAAGCATCTTCAGCCCCCAGGGGAGTGGATCCAGGTGCTAGCCCTGCTGACTGGTGGGGGATGCCAGCACCACTGGGAAGAGGAAGAAATGCCCTGAGAGAGCAGTGCCTGGATTTGGTGGATCCAAATTAGTGCTGATATTACCATCTTAAAACAGTAGAGACCCGAGACATCTTATAGACATTAAGATCAAAGGAGGAAACTGAGGCCCAGAGAAGTGTGGCTTGCCCAAGGACAAAGGCAGGGTGCCCTAGATAAGATCCAGGACATCGAACTCCAACTTTTCCACCAAGGACTGTTTTCCACCAAGCTGTAGATTTGCCACTGTCATTTGAAACGTTCTGAAAGAAACCAAGGTGAGATCACGTTAGGCCGCATTTTCAAAAACTCCGTTCTGTAGCTGTGCAAAAATGGGCTTCTAATTTGTCTTGTCCTTCCTGCCTTTGTGAATGTGGCATTCAGAGTGTAACATTTGCTGGTCCAGCCATCCTCACCTCGGTGCATTTCCTTAGCAGAAGGAGGAGGAGTGGTACGTGTCTGTGTGTGCATCCACACCTTTCAAACTCCTAGCAAAACGTGTCACAGGAGTGGACAAAATGAGAAACTCCCATAGGTAATTTGCTGCGATGTGTCTTGATCTCCTCCCCATCATAGCTTACCATTCCTTGGGAACATTCAAATGAAGAAGAGCTACCATTTAAGTCAAGAAAAATTTTTTTTTGCACTTATGCTATTTTTTCAAAACAAGAGATGATGCTGTTTCGTTCTCATGCCCACCCTGAGAACCTTGACTGGAAAGTCCGTGTAGGAAGAGGTCTACTGATGCTCAGACAAGATCATTATCTTCATTTTGCAGACAGGGGAACAGAGGCTCCAAGCAGCTTAGAATTGTTCATCCATTAATTCGCAGTCAAATAAATGGGCCAGGCACTGTGCTAGGTTCTGGAGATACAATAGTGAGCAAGACAGACATGGTCCTTGCCCTCAAATTTTTTCCGGCCTAGCAGGAAAGACACTGTCGATAAGTTATATGAAATTGAAGGAGACAATGTGCCACCCCAAAATAGAACCACTTTGGCGTAAGGATTGTTTTGAGCTGAATGCAACTGAGGAACAGTAGAGTGCAGAGAAACTCTCTACCCTCCCCCTACTTGCCTAAAAGTAGGGTGTAAATTTCCCATTGTGAAGGTGTCCCCCTCCCCTCTCTTATACCAGGAAGGGCAGAATGACTCAATCACTGGGGAGGACTCTGGACTCATCAGTCCAAAGATGGCATGGCAAGGAAGCTACATAACAACCTTCCTAAGACACCCCGTACATTCCATTAGTTTCCCCATATACTTAACATTCCCACAGTTACCACCCCAAGACGCTCAAAACCTTTTCCTGCATCTTTTCACTTCTCTACAAATGTATTTTCCTTTTAGTTTAAGCCTGTGGGTCTGACCACCTCTTTGGGGTTTTCATTTCATTTCTGTGAGGCCCTCCATATGCATATGAAATAAACCTTTTTATCCTGTTAATCTATCTTTGGCAGTTTAACTTCCAGGGCCCCAGCCAAAGACCTGAGAGGGTAGAGGAGAAAGTTCCACCCCTACAAAATCATCTGGCTCTTAGTCCTGTGCCCTTTCTACCACTCTGTGATGCTGAAGCCACACTCCTGAGTCAGCGGTGCATGAGGTTTCCCAGGACAGTTGCTCAGTCCTCAATCCTTATCTGCTCCTTTTACCCAAATCTGACCTTGTCACCACCCTGGCAGCTTCCCTAAAACACGATTTATTTTGTGAGACCACCTCAGAGGTCTCGATCTTCATGGCCAGCGTTTCGTGGGGTTCTCAGCAGCATCTTTCAGGGTCAGTAACCCAAAGCAAGCTGCCCGGCTGGTATCATCTGTGTTGTGATGATGTGGCTCAGCCAGAGAAACCAGAAGCCAAAGAGAGAGACAGCTTCAAAGAGTTCTTTGTTTGCAATGCAATTACTTAGCCATGCCAACAATGCCAGGCTTTGATGGTTTCTAAGAAATGCCAAGCATTTCTATGGAAGCTATCATTTAAAGTCAGCCTTTTGACCTCTGCTCATGCAAAGCATGTTTCCACATCCAGGCCCAGAATTCATCACTTCAGCCCAAAGTGCCGTGTCACTATCCTATGGTAAGCCCTGGCAGCTTTTGCTACACAGAACCAATAAAATCCAGCAGGAGAAACCACAACTGCTCTGATGAGACAGGCTGATGGAGACAAAATGACAACTATATGCAAAGGCATGTACGTATGCGCTGGAACTTTAGGGACACCATGGAATATTGCAGAGTGGGCTTTGCCAAGCCCAAAGGGTGGAGCCTCAATAAATGTCGCTGGATGGTGTGAGTGCCCAGTCGCAGTCCCTGAGTCCCTAAGTGCTGGGTGGCAGGTGTAACCCAGGTGTGCCTGAGGCTCACCTGCTTCGGTGTCAGAGATGGTCAGTCACCTTAGCAGTTTGTGCTCAAGTCTACCTCAACTGCCGTGCATGAGATCCCCAGAACTTATTCATCTCCTAACTGTAAGTTTGTACCCTTTGACCAATATCTTCCCATTCCACCACCCGCCAGGAAGTCTTATACTCTTAACTAACCCTTTCTCAATACTGTCTCCTGGGTAGCCTTGGAAGTTACTTAAGAACTTGGAGCTCAGTTTTCTTGTTTGTGAAATGAAGACAATAACATTTTCTACATCATCGTTTTGAGGATTAAATAAAGTAATGTATAGAAAGCATTTGGCACAATGTCTGGCACGTTCTACACTCTCAATATGAAGTATCAGAGTATTTAACCTTCTCTCTCAGCCTTCATGAAAAACTTTCAGCATCTCAGAATGGAGTTTCAACAACTCATGGACTTCAGTTCCTCAAAGGAATGCTCTCCATCTCCCAGAACCAGAGCAAAACCAAATGGGTCCAAAGGGGTGGGAAAAGGACAGACCTTGGAAGGGCTGCTGAGGGCATATGAAGAGCCTCAGCTGATGCAGAACTAGATACAAGCTACCTACTCTCTCAGAGAAAAGAAGACAGTGTGCTGTTCCCATTGTGTACACAAGAAAATTGTGTGCCAGCATGAAGTCACACAAAAGGAGAGTGAAGAAACTAGAGCTCACAGGCCTTTATATCTCACCCTGCGTCAGCCCAAAGAAACTTGTGTCTCCAGGTTACTGTCCAATCTTTGTATTTTATTTTACACAAGTTCTCTGTGACTGTTAGATAAAAAACCCCAAGGCTTATCAGAGGATGCTTCAATTTCCAAAATAATTTTTTCTCAGCAGGGCAAAAAGTAGCTAGGAAAAGAAACCCGTGGGATATGTTTCTTCTCTCCTGGTCAAGGAAAAACTGTTCTGGAGGTGGCCTCTACATAAACATTTGCAGGATGGAGAATAAACCACTGAAATCACCCAGGGCCAGAGGCCTTCTCCTGTTCTTATAGGACAATGCTCTACTTGTGAGAGAGGGATTCTGGTTAGAAGCTGGATAATTACTCTTTCCGTTTTGAACATCAGAGTAAAAGTTTGGGAGCTGGTTCTGGTTTTAAATTCATCCCATCCTTTTTTCCTCAATCACAAGTGCAATTATTTATCCTCCAATTCATCTCCCCCAGTCCTCCCCTCACCTTATTTTTGAATGGTCTTCCTCTGTCACTCATCTTGTGAGCTTGGAAGGACCCAGTTAGCCACCAAGACACTCATCTTCACCTTCCAACCAAGCCCTGATGTCCAGGTCCAGTTTACCTTTGACCCCTACTAGTAGGGGCTGGTTGACTAAGGAAAGTAGTGGCTGTTGAGTCACTGTCTGGAGTCAAGGTCACTTACAGGCTGGCAACACCTAAACCAACTGCCCTCACTCCCCACTCGACTCCACTGACCCGGCCAGGGGTGTCTTCTCACTTGCCTCTCTGAGCTCATTCCTCTCCATTTACCCATTTCCTGACTAAATCTTACCTATGAACGAAAAGGGAAGCCCTCCCTCAAATGGAAGGCCCTTTAGCACCTTTCTGGACCAGCTAACGTAGCAGTAGTAGAAACCTACAGAGTCGAAACACAGCTGTTATGACTCATAACAAACACACGTTATGAATCATGTATGATGAAACAGTAGAAGTAGATGGAAAGTACTTGTGACAAACTACATTATGAGAAGTTCATTTAGTGCTTTTTATTTGATTTGTTATTCTTAATTTTTCAATCAGAATAACATTTGTACATGGTAAAAAATATATAATATTATATGCAAGGGCTTTATCCTGAAAAGCACCACCGCTCCCGAAGCTTCTCCAAGAGGCAACCACTTTAAACCAGGTTTTGGTTTTTCAGAGGTTACCCTCATAATTCTAAATCATATTCTTATTCTTCTACTTCTTAGATTATCAAATTTGGATATCTATAGATCCTCCAGAATGAAAAGTGAGGTTTTAGCTCACTTGAGTCCTCATTCTTTTCCCTCCCCTCCACCTTCCTCTTCTTGACTTTTCTTGGTCATATGTTGTTATAAGATTATTCTCCATGCTTCTAGTAGATATCTTTGAAACTTAACATAACGTATTAAACTACCATTCACTTATTATTCCATCGACGTCAGTCAGCAGCTGTTGATTCCCTTCCACACAAGGATATAAACGACCCACCCAAATTCTCCTCCACTTCTTTTCCTCTTTAACCTGTCAACTACACCTTTACAACAGTTACATTCTATGCTGTAACTTTTATGAGGTCTTCTGCATTTCGTCTGTGGTTAATTTTGAAAGTTGGAACTCAATGAATACTCTTTAAGTGACTATCTGTGTAAATAGCTCACTGCAGGGCCACATAGCAGGCAAGGATTATCTCTCCTTATCTGTGGGTTTAAGTTTCTAGCATCGAAATCAAACGCCAAACAGCATTCACTTTAGACCCTGTGCCTTTAGACCTTGGCCCCCAAAAGGCAAGGCTGAGAAGTGTTTTATTCCGGGAACAAGCACCCTGGTAGAAGCCCTAGTTCTCCTAGAATAGTTAATTCAATTTCTTTTGAGACAAGTCTTAGTGTGATGTTTATTTTATTTTTTTAGTTTTTTACTCCCTAGGATACACGTTTGGATGAATGCCTGCTGGGAGAGAGCCTAACTGGTAGCAGCTGATCTGTAGAAAGACCTTCAAGCATTGGCTCTGTTTTCAACGTCCGCCATCCTTCCTCATTCCTACCCTTCCGCTCGGTGACATCAAGCCCACAGCCTCTCCAGAGTCCTGCCTCCTCCATTTCACCTCTTTGCACCTCCTCAGTGTAGGTCAATATATACTCCATCCAATTCCCTTCTCCCAGAAATTTGTTGACATTTCTTTTTTTTTTTTTTTTAATTTTATTTTTATCTATTTTTCCCCCAAAGCCCCAGTAGATAGTTGTATGTCATAGCTGCATATCCTTCTAGTTGCTGTATGTGGGACGCGGCCTCAGCATGGCTGGAGAAGCGGTACGTCGGTGCGCGCCTGGGATCTGAACCCGGGCTGCCAGCAGTGGAGGGCGCACGCTTAACCGCTGAGCCACGGGGCTGGCCCCTGACATTTCTTATGCACTTATTATCTCCCTATGTTCTCTCGGCTCATGAGCTCATTCTTTCTTTTGTACATCATTATTGACATTTATTGACAAGAAGAGGTAGCAAAGCATAAATTTGGTCTGCCACCTGGAACTCAATGACAAAGACTTTAATGTTTTTATACAAAACAAAGGTAGTAGAACTAGTTCCTATATTGGACATTTTGTTCTTACTACATGTTTATTAAAGTCAGAATAATAGTCCCCATCATGGATTCTGATTGGCCTTTGATATTTCTTTACATTTGGGCCATTCTATGGCAGTTATACACATTGAGCATTTCTAGGAGCCTCACATTGAGCCAGCTGCTAAACAAGATATTTATTGATTACACATGTGGATCATGACAATATCAAAGATAATAAATTTTAGTGCTATAATAATTGATAGTATCCATGTTCCCATTTTATTTGCCTTTTTAATTTTTTTATTTGTATTTTATCTTGACCTTAACAGATTTGGATCCCTTTGGTCAGGTATTATGACTTATAATTTTGTCTAAGCTCAAGTGTGGTTCTTGCAGTCAGTCAATGCTCAGTAAACATAGTTGATGCAATTTTGTCTTGTACAGCAGCCAACATGAGCATAGTACCCAGGGCAAGTATACGAGTAGGTGCTCAATGAAAATTTGTTGAGTATAATACTCAGCTGAAAGAAATTCCAAAAAGAGAACCAGAAAAAGAAAGAAAAGGAAATTATTTTTTAAAAAAAATACAAGAACATGTCTCAGAACTGAAAGATACGGGTAATTAGATTAAAAGCCTCAAGAAGACCCTTGTACAAAAAATAAAAAAAAAGACCCACACTAACACTCATTATCATCAAATTTCAGATAACCAGAAATAACAAAAATACCCTAAAATCTCCTAAAAAGAAAAAGTAAGCCACATTCAAAGGACCAGAAATCAAAATGACATCCAGACTTCTCAACAGTAATACCGGAGGCTAGAAGATAATGGAGCAGAAACTACAAATTTTTGAATGAAAATTACTTGCAACCTAAACTTCTATTCTCAGCTAAACTGTCAGTCAAGTATGAGAATAGAATTAAAACATTTTCCAACATGCAGGGGCTCAAAAAATGTATCTCCTTTCTATCTTTTCTTAGGGAACTAGAGGAGTGTGTGCTCCATCAAAACTAGGGAATATACCAAGAAGGAAAAAGCTGTGGAATCCCAGAGAGAGAAGAGGAAGAAGGTCCAAAGATGCTGGTGAAGAGAAACAGCATGAGACAGCAAAGCAGCAGGATTAGAGAGCAGTCTCAACGCATCTGAGGAGACATGGAAGGTTCTAGGAGGACTGTCTTCAAGAACAGGAGTTACTATAAAGAAAAAGACTTTTATAGTTTGGACAGTGTTTGAAGATAAATTATTGTTGGTTATTTAAAAAGTTAAGCAATGAGATGAGACAATTATCAACCCCAGGAGAAACAAACTGTTGTCGAAGACAGGAAATGTAATTATAGTATACCAAATGGCCCAGCTGTAAACACAGTCAAAATCAGGAACTCTGAATATTCATTTAACCAAAGACTGCAATAAAACTTCGATTCAACAAATGGTGCTGAAACAATTTAATATCCTCACGCATAATAAAATGAACCTCAATCCTTAACTCATACCATATATAAAAATTAACTATAAATGGAGCACTAACCTGAATGTAAGAGCTGAAAATATAAAACTTTTAGAGGAAAACATAGAAGAACATCTTTGTGACCTTGGATTAGATAGGACACAATAACTGGGAAACAATGTTTGCAAAATATATGTCTGACGATAGGCTTTTATCCAGAATATATAAAGAAAAAAACCTGCAAAATGTATATCTGGTAAGAGGCTTATATCTAGAATATATAACTCATACAACTTTTTATTGGGAAATCATCTAATAAAGAAATGGGCAAAAGATTTGAATAGATACTTCACTGAAGAAGATACAAAAATAGCAAATAAACACAGAAAAAGATGCTCAACATCATTAGTCATCAGGGAAATGCAAATTAAGACCACAATGAGATACCACTACATACCTACTAGAATGGCTAAAATTGAAAAGACCTTGAATACCAGGTCAAGAAGCAACTAGAACTCTCAAATATTACTGGTAAGAATGCAAAATGCTATAGCCATTTTGTAAAAAGGGGTTTGGCAGTTTCTGCTAAAGTTAAATGTGCACTTAACATATGATGAAACAATTTCATGCCTAGGTATTTAGCCAAGAGAAATTAAACCATATTCCACAAAATGACCTGTGTGTGAATGTTTATAGCAGCTTTATTCACAATTGGCAAAACTGAAAACAACCCAAATGTCCATCAACTGGGGTATGGATAAGCAAAATGTGGTCTATCCATATAATGGGGTAAAAAGGAATGAACTACTGATACATATAAGGATGAATCTCAAAAAAGCATTATACTGAGTGAAAGAAACCAGATACAAAAGACTTTATGATTCCATTTATATGACATTTTAGAAAAGGCAAAGCTATAGTGACACAAAACAGATAGTAGTTGCCCGGGGCTGGAACTCAAGCAGGGGATTGACTGCAAAGGGGCATGACAGAACTTTTCAGAGTGATAGCGATGGTCAGTATCTTGATTTTGGTGTGGTTTCGTAACTGTATACATTGGCCAAAACACGCAAAACTGTACACTTAAAATGAGTGAATTTTATTGTAAGGTGTACTTCAGTAAAGCTGATTTTTAAAATGTATTGGGAAAACTGGGGGTAAGAGGTGGATACATGTGTCCTAAATCCTAAGCTGTGATCAGAAAACAACAGACGTATAAAATTGAAAAACAGATGTGGTAAGCATGTGATCTAGTACTATAGATGCAAGTTTGAGAAGAAACAGCTAAAAGAGTTAAAAAGTGGAGTGTTGGGAAGAGGACTCAGGAGTGGGAAGGGGTGAGCTGATGGCTGTTGTTTGTAATAAGCTTTGTGGTACCATCTGGACTTTTAAACTACATACCTGTTCTTGCTTTGATAAATATCAAGATTATAGTTTTTTAGAGTGAGAAAGGTTTGGGAGGGCAGTGTGCCTAGTTTAGTAGAGGGGAAATGTTTGAAATATGCAGAAAGCCTTGGACCAAATAGAAACTAAAGTTCCTGCCCAGACAGTCGCTGTTTCTTGATGGCTCACAGTGCAGTGGGAAACTTCCAGGCCCAGGAATCTCCACCATGCCCATGGCCTCATCCCACAGCCTATGCAACACTAAGCCTCTCCTTTCCTTTTTGGTCTTTTGAACATTCAATTTAAAGGCCATTCTTTGTGACAGTTGTGGCTGCCAGACTGTCCCTAATCTAAAAACTACTTTGGATTTTGTCACATGAACTGGCATTCCATCAATTACATAAGTTTGAAATTCCACATGTTGTGGTCCGTGAAAATGTTAGGTTATTTTGACCATGGTGTCTTAACAGTAAGGACGAGCATTTTCAGGGGCCTGCCCTTGGCTTTGTGAGTTACACAGGCTTGGGCGTCACAATAACTGAGTCTATAGTAGATTTTAATATTTTTCAACTGAAGACCTAGTTCTTGTTCTCAGGGAACAGTTAGGCATTCTTGAAATGACCTGAATACAAAGCACCTGATGAAATTACTATGATGATTATGCTCTGAAGGAAAGAATTTCTCTTCTCTGCAAAGAAATAAACAAATGCTGGATGAGCTTTCATTTGGGAAACTGTAAAGGAGATTCATGTCTGTTCAGACATTTGCACAAGTGACCTTTAATCTGTATTCAAACCCTTGGATCAAATGGTTACAGGTCTATAGTTGATTGTTTATACTCAAGATCAGGGTGCAGGGTGGAGATACAAAATCCTGGAGATCTCCAAGTGGAACCGAATTTCATCAGACACTACTTCCTAGAATTTTGAGCCAAAATTTTTAGCAAGCAGAGACACCTGTCTTACAGCATGGGGGAAAGGTATTTTAGGTGACAATAAATAAATTTAATGCAGCAATGAAAATAACAAACTACAGCTACACATCACAATATTGTGATTTTTATGGACACAACGTTGAGCAGAAAAGGCAAGGCAGGAGAGAATGTGCATTACGTGGCAGCTGGACTGTGGTTGTTGTGACACTATCGAGCTGTAGGCTATGACTTGTGCACTCTTCTGTACGTACATTATACTTCAATAATTTTTTTACAGTATACCATATAATTCTACTTGTTAGGTTCCCCCCAAAAAAGAAAACCAAACCATTCTTTAGTAATACATATCAAGGTAGTAAAAATATAAAGAGCCAGCCTAGCAATCACCTTCGGGATCCAGGAAAGGGCTGGTGATTAAGAGTGGGTGGTATCGGGGGCCGCAAGCAGGGGACCTTCTGGAGTGCTAGTAAGTTCTATATCTTGGCCTAAACAGTGCTTTTACAAGCATTTACTTTATAACTCTGCTAAACTGAATATATAAATTTTATATACTTAGACAAAAGAATTTAGTAGATTCAAACCAATCTAAATGTCTATCAATAGAGAACGACTTAAATTAATTATAATACAGTCATGGAATGTATCATACACCATTAAAAAGGGGGTAGCTGTGGTCCTTTATCCTTATAAGGATCTGATGTCCAAATTGTGCCCTACAATGACAAAAGCCATGCTGGAAATGAATCTGGTATGACACCACTTACATATATGCAGAAAGTATCTGTTATCTCTGGAAGAATAGACAGGAAACTAGTCAATCTTGCGTTAAGAAGGAGACCGGGAGCCAAATTTTATATGATACGCATTTGTTACCATTCAAATAAAAATGATCATTTATTTTGAAAGTATTTGTTTATTGCATGGTTCTTCCCCAATTTTATGTCTAGGCTCACCTGTATTGTCAATTACTTCAGCAGAAGAGAGGAACTGGCATTCAAACAGGGCTGCCCAACTACAGCCTTGTTAATTGCACAAGAAGTTTTCTAAGCAAACATTTCTCAAGCACATATTTTGAAGCTGCCACTGTTAGGCCATATACGTTAGAATAAAGATAAACGAGACAAAATCTAAGCCCTCATGGAAGGGGAAGACAGTGAGGAAGAGGAAGAAAGAAAAGAGAGGAGACCATTTGTCACCACTGGAATTTCTCTTCATGTGGCCATTTAATTTTGCTGCCTTTGTCTTTATGAAATGAGGTTAGGTCATATTCTTTGTCTCAACAAGTCTTAGAAATCAACTAGAGAACACCTATTTTGTAAGCTCTTCCCCGTGTTTAAGACCAGACAAAGGATTCAATACACCAGTGGTAGAATCTTTGTCTTTCTGTGCCTCCACAGCTCTTCTACCCTCTCTCTCCTTTCCTTCATTCTCAGTTTCCAAGAAAGTGTAGAGGAGATCATAGGTGGATGGGCTTTTCACATCTTTGCTCTGTTCAATATGCATCAAGGAAAATGAAAACCCCATAGATAATGCAACTGAGCTGCTGAGAGCCCCAAACGATGTGGGGGGGGGGGAAACATAGGACATTTCCCACCACAGGTTGAACCAGTTTCCATTCCTCGCTAAGGATGGGAGGACCAGAATGGAGGAGAAAGGGCTGAAAAGATTACTGGTGTAAAGAAAGAAGTCTTGCCTTCTGCTTACGATTGATTCCGATTTATCTGTGGTTATGTTTTGAAAACTGTTTCCTAAGGAAATTCTTTCAGCCATTTCCCAAAACAGTTTTTTTGAGTGGTTGTAAAAGATTTCAGTCATCTTTTTTATTCCAGTTTTATTGAGATATAATTTTATTGACATATAACATTGTATAAATTTAAGGTATACAACATAATGACCCAATATATGTATATACTACAAAATTTTTACAATGTTTTGTTAATATCCATCACCTCACAAAGTTACAGATTTTTTTTCCTTGTGATAAGAACTGTTAAGATCTACTCTTTTAGCAACTTTGAAATATACAATATGATATTGTTAACTATAGTCACCATGCTGTACATTATATCTCCTGAACTTATTTATCTTAAAACTGGAAGTTTGTACCTTTTGATCACCTTCACACGGTTCTCCCACTCTTTATCCTCTGCCTCTGGCAACCACAAATCTGATCTTTGTTTCTATGAATTCGGGTTTTTTTTATTTTCCACATATAAGTGAGATCATACAGTAGTTGTCTTTCTCTGTCTGACTTATTTCACTTAGCATAATGCCCTCAAGGTCTATCCATGTTGTCGTAAATGGCAGCATTTCATTTTTTATGCCTGTGTAGTATTCCATTGTGTGAAAATATCACATTTTCTTTATCCATTCATCCACTGATGGACACTTAGGTTGTTTCCATGTCTTACCTATTGCAAACAATGCTGCAATGAACATGGGGGTGCAGATACCTCTTCAGGATAGTGATTTCATTTCCTTCAAATATATACCCAGAAGTGGGATTGCTGGATTATATAGTAGTTTTACATTTAATTTTTTGAGGAACCTCCATACTGCTTTTTACAATGGCTGCACCAAATTATATTCCCACTCACAGTGCTCAAGGGTTCAGGTTTGGATCATCTTAGAGGGCAGAGGTTTAGAAGCATTTCCGTGTTGCAGTGATCCAAACTCATGCACCTCACTTCTTCATCAAAATCCCATTTGCTACTCTTGCCTGGCAGCGAATATTGATGGTGAGGATGGGAGGTGTAGGTGAGGAGAAAGGGGTCTTCCTGAGGTGAGTGGCATGTGGCGGGAGGATAGTAGCTGTTAAAATCCACATGCACCTTCTCTTCATAGAGGTCACCCCCTGGATTTGGCCATAATGGGTGACAGCTAGTTTTGGCTGCAGGAGGTTCCACTGGAATCTGCTGGAAAAAGGGTTCTGAAGAGTTCTGGGAAGGAGAGAGGTCGTAAGGCCAGCTGGTCAGAGGAAAAGGGTAATTGGGACAACAGTTGTCGTTAAGAGGATTTCTCCCCAAAGCAGTGTTTTTATTCCATGGTTGCAGATCACTGTAGTCAGAGAAGACTCCGGAGACAGGCTGAAGTAGGTCCCCATTGTTGCAGATCCGACTGTTGGACAATTTGCACTTCTCATAGAGCTTGGGGCCCAAGGTGGAAGTGGGGTCTGCCAGATTAGTGGTTCCCCCCAAACCATAACCCTTGGAGAAGGATAAGCAATCATTCAGGGACTTCTGCTGGGGCGCGTTACCTATTAAATGTCCACTGTAACTACCAGGCAATTGGACGCCTTCCTGGAAAGACCAAGTTAAAGGCAAACTTCCCCAAGTTTGCGCTTCCCCTGGAAGAGACTGGAAAGGAAAGCGAAAAGCCCGTGTTAATAAGTTAAGCAAATCGACACAACCACCACAGGTACCCTCGAGTTACTCTGTACCAGTAAGCGCTCTGTCAGATTTTCCTCATTCCTTCCATTCTTGACGCACAAACACACGGTGCAGTTTTACCACAACCATTCGAGACCTGAAGGGGGCAAAGGCTGCGTCCATGTCCATTGTAAAGCCTACTACCCTCGAAGAGCTGAATCTCCCCCCACTCTGAGGAGACACGAGTGTGTTTGAAATGTTCCACCCTCACACTCAAATCTGATAGCCTAACTGCCTTTGTGAGAAACTTGTGAGGGGTTATTTAAGAAAGATCAAACTATAGGTTCAAAGATTTATATTATACTCAGTACAACTCTCAGAGGATCTCTCTCTTTCAATCTCTCTCTCTCTCTCTCTCATACACACACACACACACACAAGCTTATCATTTCCCTCGTTGACTTTTCTATTTTATAGTGCTGTTTGGGGTCTGAGACTTTTCTCTCAAGAGACTTTTCTCTGAACTCATGGGATTTTTGTTGAATCATAGATAGGACCTCTAGTATATGAAGTGGTACATTTATTTTTATAAATGGAGGAAGTATATCATCCTCCAGCGAGTCACAGGAAAAGAATCTGGTTAAGAATTAAGTTGTTTATGTAAGACTATCGACTAATAAGAGGATGTGGGAGGAGAGACTGTGACCAGATAGAGTGAGGAGGGAAATGCCCTCAACTTGTCCCACGGCTGGGAGAAGGGCTGAGGGACTGGCTGTCTGGTTTCTGGGGCTCACATTTCCCTACAACAGACTCAAATTACAATCGTCTATGTAAGCTACATGTACAGCCTCCAGGGATAGACCAGCTCCATCTCTGTCCTCCTGAAAATAAACGCGGAGCACGGAGCAGCAGTAAAGAATACAAGTTGCCATCACTATTAAGCAGACAAACCCGCAAACCTACGGTATGACGCCCATAGGGCCATGACTTCACATTGCAGTTTGGCTCCAGGGAGGAGCCTCCATCCCCCCGCCCCCTAGATGACCATTGTTCTCAGAAACTTCCTGGTTATTTCACCTTGGTAGAGTGTGCTGAGGAAACAATCTGTTTAGGGGAAGAATAGAAATTTGGGGGAGAAAAAGCACCAGGCTAATATTTTGTGGAGATCCTTTCAGTTAATTTTGATTCCAACAGAACCAAAATACAGAATGCCAAAGACAGGTTAAGTACTAATTCAAGTCTCTCTTTTTAATTGTAGTAGGGAGGATGATTTTAAAATTATATGGCATTTATGGTGGAGAGCATGCTACAAAGATGGTAGAAATTAAGAGGAAAACCTCAGATTCAGTTTCTCGGGTGGCTGCTTGCTGGTAGATGAGCCTGCCTGATTTCTGGCTTTCATCTGGAGGCAAGGGACCAGGAAATCTGCTGCCCGCACCGTCGAGATGGCAAGTTGCCGTGGGTTTTGAACAGACGGGGGAAGGTTACCTTTGTCTCTGGGCCTCCCTTCAGCTTTAGGGAGACGGAGGAAGACGCTGTCTGCGCCTTCTTCATCGCTCTTCTTGCCTCCGCTTCCAACTTGGTTTCTGGTTTTGGATGATCATGCTCTCCCTTTGACTTAAAGGAGATGAGGAGGGAAATAAATAACTCAATTGTACTTCACGGTGTGTCAAGTTTCACCCTGTGCCCTGGCATCTGACTGAGTGTGGCTGCCATTGACTACCGGAACCAGACTGGATAAGCCTCTGCAATACCCCTGAAGCCCAGCATGCACTTTCCAGCCCACCTGCCTTTGCTCACCAGGCTCCTCCCCATGGCGCCCCTCACCCGCCTGGCACAGACACATTCATAGTGATAACAAGTACCACTTATTACACACGGTCTCATGTAATATTCAGCACAAGCCTGGGACGTCCAGACCATCATTATCACCCCCAGTTTACAGAATAGGAGACTGAGGCATGGAGAGATTCCACCACCCGGTAACCTCCCCTAGTAAGTGGGGAGCTAGGATTCAGAGTGCGCTGGAGTCGGCCAAGCTGAGAGCCGATGGCTAGACATTCAGGAATTCCGTGAGCTGGTTGTTAAAATGGCTGGGAGCTTGAAACCAGCCGTGGTGGGAATGTTACATCACAGAAATTGGCAAACCTACCAATCAGGACACTTTCTTTTCGGAGGGCAGGTTGACCAGCACTCTGCTGATTCAAACCCAGGCAGTCTGCTATCAGAGGCCACTCTTCACCACTGTTTATACCACTGTCCCTATAGTACTTCTTAATACCCACATTTTTCAGAGAACTGGGGCTTAGGGGCGTAAAGGAAGGTGTGTGGTTTACAGAGCTGGTTGGAAGTCAGAGCTGGTACTCAGTCTGGGCTTTGCTGAAGGCAGTGAAGCCTGCCGCCTGCCGCAGCCCTGTGGTCGCCCGAGCTGATCAGATTACTAAGCGCTGCCTCTCCTAAAGGGCCAGGAGCAGAGGCAGCCCCTCCCCTCCGAGGGCCCCAGCTCCTGGCGCCTCTGTTGAGGGGTAGGGTACACATACTTGCTCACCCGCCCGGAGTGTGTCTCAGGGTTGGTGCAGGCTCTCATTCACCTGCATCTCCTACGTGAAAACCTTCCTCGTACTCTGTAAACATTTCTTGAATTAAAGAGAAATGGTATCATATAATCTAATTCAAATCCAACCTGGAAAAATATGAAGCGTCCATCGTGCCTCCAGAAGTTGGTGACCGGGAAGCCCCCATGGCCTCGGCAAGGAATCAGCTTGAGAGGCCCGTCGCAGTTGGGACAGCGTTTCCCTACAAAAGAGCAAAGGCAGGTGACCACGCCCAGCTGAGCCCCGCAGCTGACTCCTGAGCCCGTGCAGCCCTGACAGTTTCAGCCTGGACTCCAGGTGGCAGAGAGGACACCTGGGCACAGTTTTCTGGGCTTCCATCCACTGGGCATCATTCCTGACCCTAGGGGGCTTGGCCACCATAATGGCCCAGATGGGTCTCACACGTGGATACAGAGCAGGATAGTTCACAGGTCAGGGGAGAGCTCTCCTGAGCAGAAAATCCATCCTACTTCTTTACTGATACTTGAAATTCTTTGTAGAGAAGAGGAAAAAATCTTTCATTTCATGATTAGAACTAAGGGTCAAGGGGCAAAGACGCATGGGAGAGAGAACACAGCTTCTAAATTTTCACAAAGTATAAGAAACCGATACCAGATCCTGCCCTGAGAGCAAGTCTTGAAGACAAATTACAAGGAAAGAACATGAAGTAACTTGAGGTCTAAAATGGGCAAGGCTCAGGGAATGCTGAATGCATCTATTTCACAATCCGATGAATCTGATAAAAAACCAAAATGAGCAAATATTCCAGCATGTGATTATGGCATGGAATTGAGTCTAATCTCAAACGGAGTCCCACTGCTCCCACCCCAGATCACAGTTCTCACTGAGATCCTTCAGAGACCCATTCCCCAAGACGTCAGGTGGCAATCTAATAAACAACTTTCTCTTAAACTTTATGGGGGTGCACTGGTGAATTAATGTGAGGCCCCTAAGTGATGCAGCTTCCTTTGAACAGAGGCCTTGACTCAGGTGCCTTAACCCAAGGGAACAGTTCTAATGGTGGGTGCTCTGGGCATGGCAGATCTGTGGTGCAGATACCCATGGGGAACATCTGGGCAGTCCCCCATGGGGGACGAGGGGGCTGGTTGCCGCTCCTTAATGTGTTCTACAGAGGAACAGCCTTGGTCTCCACCACACTCCAATGTGAAGTCTGAGCCCTTGGGATGTGCTGGAAGGCAGTGGCCCATCTGGGCAGAAGCATCTGAACGGATGTCAGCTTCCTCTCCAGTACCAGCGAGCCCCACTCACTCTGCTGCTTCTGCCGGGCTTTGTCACAGATGGCAGGTCTCAGGTAGATCTTGCGCCCCTCTTCGGCAGAGCAGTTGCGGCTGCACACCACCACGCCCAGGCAGGACTTCTTGAGGATGCGCGAGTTGTGGTTGTTGGTGTTGCGCATCGCCCAGCTGCTCAGGTGCCGCTGCGCGTTCCTGTCCTCTGAGCTGTAGATGTGCTTCTCATAGGAATCTGGCCATTCCTGGAACCAGTCGGTCTTTTTCACATTCTGATAGAAACACAAAGAATATTATTATATTTTCAGCTAGAAAGCACAACTGTCCATCACTGTGGAGTCAACAGACGTGAAGGTTGTTTTGGCCCTTGAGAGCTGGCTGAGAGACTTTCGGCAAAGACCAATCTGGACTTAATTCTGACGGTGGGATTTGGGAGCGCAGCACAGCAGTGCTGACATGACTGCTGTGTCTACCGAACATGCGCTCTCTGGACCGAAATGAGCTGTCATTCAGCCCCTCTGAGTTCTACCCAGCTGACGTTTCTCTAGCCCTTGACAATAAGAGTTATGACCATTTCTGACTAAGAATTTTTGAAGGTGAAGTAATATTATTGTGCTCTTACACAATTACTGTGGAAAACATTGTGGTGGGGTAGTGAGATAATGTCTCATACCACACGGTAGTTACCTTATTGGGAATTCTAAGGGTTTATGTAAAGTCACCAGAGATAAGCACTGGGAAGAGTGGAGAGCTCTGTGCAGGAGGGTTCTGAGAGCCATTTCCTCCTCTGCAATTTTCTTCCTTTTTCTCTACTCCCATATTCATGTGCCTCAAACAAGGCAGAGGAGAAAGGAAGAGTTCACTTTCACTGGAAACTTCTATGTTCTTGCCCAGGACCGGTACTATTCCCTGTGCGTGAACATCTAACTAAGCTCTCCTTTAAAAGGTCAGAGACACAGGACACTCAGTCCTGATAGCATAAGTTATTTGGCTCTCTGGGCTTCTGTTTCTTCATCTGTACAATAAGGATAATGAGACTTGCCTACCTCTGGAGTGGTTCTGGGAATTAAATATGATAATATATAAAAAATACTCAGCACAGCACCTAGCATGGAGTGAGCTCTAAATAAATATTAGTTACTGATGTTGTCACCCACAATCCTTAGGCCCTGCTTTGGTGCACAGATGCTCCATGTAACAGATCTCACCTAGTTCTTAGAGTAAGAATCATTATGCAGTCTCAGTAGTCAAAGTCAGGCTGTGCCCATCCCCACAGCTTCCAGAGATCTGGCCTGATCTAAGAACATTTTTCATCAAGAAGATTCTAGAAGGTCAGAAAAGAAGATTTCAGAAGGTCCAGAAGGAGAGACCAGGGTGCCTCTCCTTTGCTTCCCCAACAAGAAAACACAGCGTAGAACATGAGAAAGGAAAGACAAGACATTTTAGAAGGAAAAAAGCAACATCAACAACCGGATGGAAAGGCAGCATGGGGAAGTTGGTGTTTCTTGAGTTACATTTCAAGTTTAGAAAGTGCCAAAAAACTTTGTAACATAAGACTCTGGGCAAGTGACTTTGTCTCTGAAGCCTCATTTTGCTCTTCCTTAACATGGGGACATGGATAAAACACACTTCAAAAAAGTACTGTAAAGGGCAGAAGCGTTGTAAACTGTAAGC
The DNA here is from genome assembly GCF_057802395.1 of Ceratotherium simum simum. NCBI lineage: Eukaryota > Metazoa > Chordata > Mammalia > Perissodactyla > Rhinocerotidae > Ceratotherium > Ceratotherium simum. Next base: position 52,515,063 of record NC_141912.1, read on the forward strand.
TTTATATAATGCCAGTTGTCATTTGAATGGAATGCCATGGGAACCGAGGTGGCTCTGAGGAAATATAAATGAGAGGTTTTATGTACATGAGAGGTGGTACTAGTTAATAGCTAAGAGCTGGGGCCTGCAAACTAGAGCCCATGGACTAAATCCAGCCCACTCCCTGTTTTCATACATAAAGTTTTATTGGGACAAAGCCGTGTTCATTCATTCAAGTGTTGTCTATGGTACACTGCCACAGCAGAGGCGAGGAGTTGCAGCAGAATCTGGTCTGTATGGCCCAGGAAGCCTAAAATATTTACTGTCTTGCTCTTACAGAAAGCTTGCCAACTCAAGGCCTCCACTTCCAGCTCCGTAAAACAGAGGTAACGGGAGTACCTACCTCACAGGGATGTCACGAAGACTGAACGAGTTAACACACACAAGCATTTAAAACAGCGTCGGGCACAGAGCAAGTTCCATATCAGCGTTCACTGTCACTCTACCGGATCCGGGGCCACATGCAACCAGACAACATGGTTGTAAGAGCCACTGGCTTTCCGGAGAGAGAAGACCCACAGAGAGGTCGCTTCATGCTTTAAATCTTGCCAAGCCCAATGCAAGGCAAGAATCCAAGCCCCTATAAAACAAAAGCTTAATTGGTGGAACTCTTGTTCCAGGACCTTCTTTCTCAGAGCAGCGACAATGGCTGGCCCTTCGGGCTGTGCACTGAACTGCTGTGGTGCGGGAAGGGGAAGCTGCTGGAGAAGAGAAGGGAGGAAGGAGTGTGGCCTCTGGGGGAGAAGTCCCCTCTGGTTCATCAGGCAGCTACAGCAGAGTGTCCGGGAAAGAGTCAAGGCCAGGCCAAGACGCTGAATGCATGGTCTGCTTTTTCCAGGTCCTTGCCTCTCTCCTTCAGTTCCCTGGTAATTCTGAGCTGGAGAAGATTCAGTGTCCCAGGATGAGAAAAACAGCTCTGGCAGCCCCATCTCCTGCTTTCTCTGCCCACCTTCTCTTCTCTTCCTTCTGACCTACATCTCCAGACAATACTCTCTTGTTTTCTGTCACAGAAATGCCATAGAAAGCATAATATTTTATCTTCTGTAATAATAAAAATGCAGGTTAAAATGTTAAAATGTGCAGCTTCTTCTAACAATTGGACTGTAAAAATCTACTGGTGGATTTGAATTATTCAAATATGAAGCACAGTTGTCAGGGTAGCAGAGACAAGGGCGAGGTGGACTTGGAGAAAAGCTGAGATTTTCTTGTGTTAAAGGTGAGGAGCCCCTTCAGGCTGGTCGAGCTGTAAATCCCCCAAACCAAGAGGAGGGGAAGGTATTTGTGAGACGGCCTCAGATGTTCCAGTTAAAGCAAAGACTCTGCCTACCCAGGAAGAAAAGATCTCCACTGTCTTTTTTTTTATTTTCTCTAAGTTTAATAAATATTTTGACCTCCCTTTGAGGCTTCCTCTTTGACCCATGGATTATTGAAGAATACATTGTTTAGTTTCCATATATTTACAGATTCTCTTGTTGTCTTTTGTTATTAATTTCTAGTTTGATTCCATTGTAATTGGAGAACACTCTGTGTGTTTTCAATTATTTTAACATTGTTGAGGTTTGTGTCAGGGCCCACAATATGTTCTCCATTCCACCATCTTTTAAGACTTATTTTTTCAACAGTCCCTCCCTGGCACCCTAGTTTTCCAGTTCTATTAATAGCAGTAATAATTTTGACAACATATGGACTTGAGAAAATTACTAAGAGAAATATGTTGACATCAAGATATTCCCTTGGCTGTTTATTTACACCCAGTTTTTGGGATCTTTGACATCTTTTGACATTGAAATTAAGAGAAAACCCAGATTCCAATAATGCAAAGGAACCTGGGTGTCAAATGAATGATAGTGATCTCTGAAAGCCTTGTAAATTTAAGGCCCCAGAGAGGTAAAAGTTAAAGAGAAAGAATAATCATTTCTTAATCTTGTTTAGCAAATCTCCATAAAATATTTTCTTCTTTTCAGGTCTTTTGTTTATTTTAATTTCTAACTTTTCATGAGTAACTCTTTGTTTTTCCTCTTGGTTAAGAAGTTTATAATTTAAAGGGAATATTCTCAAGGTTTCCAACATGTAAATCTAACTAATTTATATTTTATAATCTCATGGGTAACATCATTGGGGGGTTAATTAATATTTCTATGACTTCTGTATATTTTTTTACTAAGAGACTTAATCCTCTAACTCACTCAAAAATCTTTGAAACTCTTTGCAATCACAGAGCACCCTTTATCCTCTCCTCATTTTAATTTACTTAACTACTTGAAGTTTTAATAGGGTACCTTAAGAATTGACTATATACTACTATACAAAACTAATAAATTAAAATAAAAATTCTGAAATAAGTTATCAAAAATATCCACATTATCATGTTATCATATTAAAAGTGATATTCACTTGGGATACAGTCCATTCTCATATAAAGCAATTATCTGCCAGGTTTTCTTTAATGGTAAGAATAGATTATTAATTCCTTATAAATAAATATTGCCAAATAAAGCAGGGACAGCAAACAGATACACCTTTAAGCAAATCACATAGAGGGAAAAAATTAGATGTTACTTACGGAACACAGAAAAAAATTCAACCAGCATTTTGATCTACATACAACTTTTCAGGAACTTATCTATTCTGAGCCAGCTGGAAATCAAACTCCAGTGTTATCAAAGGGAGAAGTTCAATTCAACAAATTTCTTTTGAGGTAACTCAAGAATTGCTCCTTAGGCTAATCCTGCAGTTTCCTACGTTTGTTTTTTGTGTGTGGGGGGGGATCTTTTTGTTTTTGGGGTGTTTTTGGTTGAGGAAGATTCACCCTGAGCTACCATCCATTGCCAATCTTCCTCTTTTTCCTTGATATGCTAACATCTGTGCCTATCTTCCTCTATTTTGTATGTGGGTTGCTCCCACAGCATGAGTGGTGTAGGTCCGTGCCCAGGATCCGAACCCACGAACCCTGGGCCACCAAAGCAGAGCACGTGAACTTAATCACTACACCACCAGGCCGGCCCCCTACTTTTGTTAAAGAGTCAAGATTCAAGACAAAAAGTTCTTTATTTGCTCAGACAACACTAACGTGGGCCAGAGCACCCCAGCTTTCAAACTCTCTCCATTACCTACTTCTCTTTTATCTTCTCCCTTCCCTCTCCCACTCTACCAAGCAAGGGATCTGCTGGCGGGCACCCAGAGGAGTCTGTGCTACCACAGATGCAGTAATATTCACATCGCCATCACACCAGAAGGACAAGGTAGCAGAATTCTGGCCCCAACAGTGGGGGACCCAATGATCAGGGGGGCCCACATAGGTGGAGCTGTCCCAGGAAGTTCAAAAGACCTTGAGATCAAGGAGAACGCTGGACGAAGAGGACAAGTCATGAGTGTCCCGGTCAGACCAACAACAACATGACTTGATCAGGCAGTTGGATAATAATTGACAAGGAATCCAGAATCTGGTTTACCTGTTAGCTCCTTAGCACTAAGACACATCTGATTACTACAACTGGCTCCTTCTGACTACAGTTAGCCACATGAATTCACAGTAAGAGCTCAAAGATTCACCTTTGCTCATAAGTTTGAGGCAAAGGAAATTTTGTTGCCTAAACCATGGTCCAGGAATTAACTAATCGAAGCTGTGGCCTCTTTGTGGTTGACTCACCAGGTTTTGGGTTGGTCTGTATTTATGTTTAGCCTATATATATTTTTATGTTTTCTCAGAAAAATGTACTTAAACCTTGGAATTTTGTGAGTTAAAGACTCAGGGTGACTTTGGCCATGGGTTTAATCTGAAAACTGCTCAAGCTTACGAACAAAACGATTCAGGGTGTTTGTCTGTTGTGGTGCTACTGGAACACCCTGTGCTTCTGCTTACAGAAACTGGCTGGTGTTAGGAACAGAGTGGGTGCTCTCACCTCCCTGCTGAAGGGGCTAAAATTTCGGAGAAAAAGGAACTGATTATCTTCCCAATTTTCCACTGGAAAAAAACAAGAAGTTTCTTAGGGATTCAGGCTTTCAAGTATTACAATCAGTATTAATGAGAGTGTGACACTTTTTGGGACCAAGTAATGAACATTTTTAATGAAAGTAAATCTCAACCAACACCAGACATTTGCTGCTTGGATCAAGCAATCCCTAAAGCAACTATATTTGAACTTTAAAAATGCAAATGTAGTTAAAGGGGAATAGGAAGGGAAAGGAACAGTGGTGTGTTACACTGGCCTGGAATAGAGACATTTATCAATGATGGCTTTGAGTAAATTAGGTGCCCGCAGTTCTGGCTGGCTCGCTGGGGGCTGGATTAAAGAGATAGGCTATCAAAATGACCACAAGTTAAAGGAGTGACCAGAAACAAGTGAAATGAAGATTTATAACAACATCTATGCAGCTGAAAGAAGGAGGAAACAAACATGAAACAAATACACGGGAGGGACGATTTAGCGAGGGCAAGTAGACTCTACGCCCTGGATCTGATCACGACACTTTCCAGCCCAATAAGCCCAATGGCTTCCCACTGCCTATAACATAATCGAATCCTCTTAGGTAGCCTGCTTCCAAACCACCTTTCCAGCCAGTAGCCTTCCAAATCTCCTTGCTGAACACCTGTGCACAAGCTCCCTCAAATGTTGACTTTGAATAGCCTTCAGGTTTTGGTGCCCTGCTCTGCCCTCATTGCCTGTCTGCTTCCTTCACCTGCCCTAATCCTCTCACGTTTTACAATGCACCTCTCCAGAGAAAGCCCTTTGCCAGATGCTCTGCTTTGCTCCCCGTGCCTGAGTCATGCTGAATAACATACTCCCTCTGTCAAGTACCTCCCAGATTTTTCTGTATGGCCACTGATTCTCTATCTGGGCACTGATCTTGTTCTGTTAGCCCGGAAGATCATGAGTCCTTCCATGAACGTAACAGCTTAATGGCTCCTGAATCCTGGAGCCTGGCACATTCCAGTCACTCAAAATGCTTGATGTCCTAATGGGGACATCACCATTCACTGTTGCCAAAATTAACCCATAGATCTTGATGTATCTGAGCTGTATAAAGGGATATGGAGCTTCCAGGACCAGAATGCAATTAGCATTCAGGTGCCCATCTTGAAACTTGAAGCATGTGAGTGGATTAACAGGAAAGGAATTTGTCTACAAGTTGAAGGATTTGCCCATGTGTTGCAGTAGTAACCCTGGCAAGAATATAAAATTATGAAAGATAAACTGTAACTTCTTTGTCGGAATGGAACAGAGAATGAAATTGGGAAGTTTATAATAACAACAAGCCACTGCATTTGATCCTTTAAACCACATTTTTTAAGCCCAAACAGGTGGTCTGAGGAACATTAATCGTCTGAGTGGCTCCATGAAAAGAAGGCTCCATGGACAAAAATAAGTCAGAGCAACATTGCCTAACATGGCCTCCTCTTGGGACAGCCACCAATGCACAGATGGTGAGAAAGTCTCCAAGTCTGCAGTAAAGAAATCTGTTTCACTTTGTTGAACAAAGTATTTTTTTCCTTTCTTTGCAACACCCGTTAAAATTCCATGTAACTTATATTCCACAGACCACATTTTGGGAAACACTGCTCTCAACAGCTTAGAGTTGTACGTGGAGCATATAAGAAATTACTATTTTCATTTCACAGAGGAGGTGACTAAGACTTAAAAAAAACGATTGTTTACAGTCACACAGACTATAAGCAATGGGGCAATTCATTAATGAATTTCATATTTGTTGTTTGTTGTTTAATACAGGCCAGGCACTGTGGTAGGCACCGGGCAGACAGTTCTAGAATGTAGGCCACCTTCCAAATCTCAGGTCACAGACTCTTAGACTATTAGAACTAAAAGGGTACCCAAGAGAGTATTTAGTGCAACCACCTCATTTTCAGAAGAGGAAAGAGAGTCAGAAAGGGGAATCGACTCCCCGAGTCTCTACAATAAAAAGAGGCAGAAGTGGAAATTCAAAGCCAGGGCTTGGTCTCCAAGCCCCGTGTTCCTCCTGGTCCACCCACCACTCTGCCTTGAGGCGTGCTCACAAAATATAAAATCCATTATGTTTGGAAATCTTTCCAAGATCTTTTATTTTTCACCTCAGCTGGGTCTTGATATAATTCCAGAGCCACTATGAACCCAGATGAGGATGGTGTTGTCTCTGCTCAGAAAATATTAAGGGATATTTGCACTTTTAATCATTACCCTAGCATAATTAACAAATTGAAGGGCACTTGGCTATTTCTATGGGCAATCAAACCTTTTCTGTGAACTATAAGCGATATATTTCCAAAACTGAATGTGTATTTTTGTCATAAATTTCTCAGTTTAGCATCTTGGGTAGCCGAGAATGCTTCTATTTCTGGAAATTCCTGTTGGAACATGAACTTTTATGAGCCCTGAGTTTCCCTCCAGGAAAGTGGTTCTCCCTTTCTTTAACTACAGATCTGATAATTGATATGGATCTTCTGTCCCAGAAAAAATGCATGTTAGTACACAGTGTCGCCCGCCATTTCAGGGGTTCTCAGAATCTGTCAAAAACACCTGCTCTGGGGTGCGACATTGCAAAATCTTCTCTGTGCCTGCTTACTTCAGCTCTTGATTTTGAGGCTGCCCAGCTTCTATCTGGGAACTGCAATCACGAAATTAGGAATAGGGGGAAATATGGGTCCCTGAGCCAGGAGTAATTAAAATTTACCTTCAAGTTTTCCCTAAACCAGCTATAATAATCGTAATACCAATTACGAGCAACTACAAACACAAATCCCTGACATGAATATTGCACGATCTAGCTGTGGTGTATTTAACCATCCTTAAATGAACAGAAAGTGGGGCAGCTTTTGCATCCTCCAGCTCTCCCAAGACCTACCAAGAGAGAATGTAGGGGGGAATTTAAGGAGAAACATAAAGAGAAAAGAAAATCTTCATTGGAGTGAAATTTGGAATGATCTGGAAGTCTTCATTAGAGTGAAATCAGGAATGGTTATAAATCAAGACTGTGGAATCTCCATTCCTTCTTCCCTGCTTGGGATAACTCAAATTTCTGGTTCCCCAGAATCAGGCAGACTAGCTCAACCTTTTCATTACATGGTACTGGTGGTCTCCAGTCTTAGCCTTCCTAGTTACCTTTTCAGACAACTTCCAGTGAAAACATTCTTCAAATGCCAAAAACAGAGGTCAAGGAAGTCAGTTTTAAACAACTAATGTTTTCTACCAAAATAAGAGTTAAAAAGTCAATTGCCAAAAATGAAGGCAAAGAAAACATGAAATGAAAGTCATTCTATAGCTGGAAAGCAGCAGTGTGCGTGCACTGTGTAGTACTTACAAAAGTTCTGGATGAGCATGCTATCCCACAAGAGCACTATCATTTGGACATTCCAGTTATGGATTTAGTTGAAAACTGTTACTACAGCAAATAAGATTGTATAAAAACTTGTGCGTTATGCAGAATCATTCTATGGGCAAATACATCATCATGGATTTTATCCTACTAGCTAGCCAGGGTGGGTGCGACCTGAGCCAAGCCAACTTTGAGAGAGAAGGGAAGTGGCATTTTCTTTGCTTTAGTCTATAACTGGGGGAGTCTGGTAGGCAAAGCCTTGTTCAAGTCATAGGTCTTGGCATCTCCTCTTAAAATTCCCCAGTCAGATGTCCAGCTGCAGTTCTGGAGGAGAGGAGTTTCCCCACTTGGGACCCTCAACAATTCCCTTCCAGATCTTACCTTCCAGACCTCACCTTCCAGATCTCTGTTTTTGGCATTTGAAGAATGTTTTTACTGGAAGTTGTTTGAATGCTCTGAAGCCTTGACTATTAACTTGCTAAGATCTGGCAGGGAATTGTTGAGGGTCGCAAATGCTGAAGGCAGAGTTTTATATCAAGTACATACCTGTGGTAGTTTCATATCATTAATATCCCAGCTTAGTATCTCTTTGTCCTCAGAATCAAAGTCCTCAGGTTCCATAATAAAGTCAGGTCACCCACAGGTGTCCGTCTATTCAACTCCCCTCAGAAGTGCCTGAGAATTTGGTTCTCAAAGGCCCTTAATACGGTTGGATCAGTCCACTCAAGCAGCTTAGACCAGGAGACTGTTTTCTGACGCTGAAAAACAAATGATAGTAATACTGACTGTTAAAGAGATCAAAATCAGTGCTTGTCTGCCAGAAAAACCTGTTTCGTTGACATTTCTGCAAGCACCAACATACAAACAAAAACAAAACGTAGATGTTGTTAGCAGTCTTGCAGAAATAAAGCTTGACCATCGGGAATCGGAAGCACGGTGATCGTGGCTTTCACCCTCGGGTTTGTGCTTCCTTTCTCATTGCCAGACCCAGGTTGTGAAGGCCTTGGTAGGGACTGTTGTCACCTGTAACCAGTTGTTAGGACCTTTCCCTCCATATACCTGTGTTGGGGCGGGAGGGAGAGCTGGCTTGGAGTTCTTTCCACAGAAATGCCTTCATATATTAGCTAACGTGTGGTTAAAGTTACAAGAGGGAAACATCACAACCAGATGCATCTAGAAGTATTTTTTAAAATCCAAATTGCCGTAGGGATTAATTTTGGTCTCCTTAATAAGTCCAGTGTGCACTTTATATCTTCAAATATTATCAAATGAGGGCCGGCCCTGTGGCTTGGTGGTTAAGTGCACGCGCTGCGATGCTGGCGGCCCGGGTTCGGATCCTGGGTGCGCATCGAGGCACCACTTCTCTGTCCATCCTGAGGCTGAGTCCCACATACAGCAACTAGAAGGGTGTGCAGCTATGACATACAACTATCTACTGGGGCTTTGGGGGCAAAAAATAAAATAAATAAAATCTTTAAAAAAAAAAAAAAAATATTATCAAATGATATCCTCATATCAGATTCCTCTAAAACTTTGGTGTTATTGACATTTTGGACCTGATGATTATTTGTTGTGGGGGTTCTCTTGTGCATTGTAGGATGTTTAACGGCATCCTTGGTCTCTGCCCATGAGATGTTAGTAGCAACCTAATCCTACTTGTTGTGACAACCAAAAATGTCTCCAGACATTGCCAAATGTCCCCTGGGGGGGAAAAATTGTTTGAGAACTACCGCTCTAAAATAGTGTTTCTCAACTTTGTTCAACTCAAAGCACCCTTCAAGACTTTCTGACTTTATCTTAGCAATCTCACTTTCCCTGCCCCCCACAAGAAAATTCTGTACCACTTTACTTTGATTAAATTGTATTACGTAAACGATAGATATTCAAAAATGTTTGTGCAAACTTCACTATTTTCCCCCATGAGAAGTACTGCTCTAGTTTATAGCTATAGTTGGTTAAAGGAGATTTAGAAGGAAAGAAGGAAGGAAGGAAGGAAGGGAGGAAGGAAGGAAGGGAGGGAGGGAGGGAGGGAGGAAGGAAAAAGAGAGAAGGAGTTCTATTCTGAGGAAAAAACGAAGCATTTTGCAGATGAAATGTGCTTGTTAGTAGACGATGAAGTGAAACATTTCTATTTGCTGGTGCTCTTGTAAAAACAAGGGACGTGATGACGTTATGTAGAACTACTTACCTAGTAAACTCAAACTACAAATTAGATGAATAGTCTCAACTTTAGGAAGTCTCATGTGCTCAGTTCCTTGGTTATTTAACTTTACGTAACCCTAATACTTGTCGATCACTGAGATGTATTGAGGGAAAGTGTATGGATATAGAAGACTGTGGACTGAACATATAAATGAAGTTCTTGGCCCTTAAATAACAAGCTAAATGGAGTCTCTTCCCTCCCTATCCCACCTACACACACACTCACCTGCAACCTAGTGGTTGCAGACTCAAAAAGCATGAAGTCCTTGCCCCTCAGTACAAACACTAACATGCAATACTAAATCCCCATGAGTTTTAAATGAAATTCTACGTTTGGGAAATAAACACTGAGTTACTGAGGAAATGATGCCACAGATTGACTTTAATTCAGAAGACTTCAGGGGCCGGCCCCGTGGCTTAGTGGTTAAGGGCGCGTGCCTCGCTACTGGTGGCCCGGGTAGGATCCCAGGCGTGCACCGACGCACCACTTCTCTGGCCATGCTGAGGCCACGTCCCACGTACAGCAACTAGAATGATGTGCAACTATGACATACAACTATCTACTGGGGTTTTGGGGGAAAAAAGGAGGAGGATTGGCAATAGATGTTAGCTCAGAGCCGGTCTTCCTCAGCAAAAAGAGGAGAATTGGCATGGATGTTAGCTCAGGGCTGGTGTTCCTCACAAAAAAAATTCAGAAGACTTGAGTAACAAGTATATTAGACCCAGATATCAAGTGTACATGTGATAGCAACATTTTATGTACTTACCTCTTTGAACATTAACAGTATCTCAGATGATCTAAAATTTGTTATACCCAATTGGAATAGATTGACTTTTTTAAAAAAAAACTTGAGTAACAACATTCACATTTCCTAAAATAAAAAACATTCTTTTAAGCCTAGGTAAAATAGATATAATTCTTTTGCTTTCAAATTAAGGAGATGGGAATCAAAAATCTTGCTGCAGAAAAACGACATTGATTTTAAAATTTTCCTGATACAAATTTTTGCCAAATAAATGAACATTAATTTAATATCTCCCTGAAAGTTAAGAACAAAACATAAAAAAGAAGACTTTTGCAGCCCTTAAAACATAAACAAGTAAACTCAGTTTTCCTCCAGGATTAAAAAAACGAAATTTGGCAAGACTTCTTTTTTTTTAAAGCAACTCAGGCCAAAGTGTATTCAATTTTCATCATTTCTACAGAAAACCAAACAGAACAAATGAAACCCTGTAGGAATGGGGTGGCCATTACCACATCCCTTATATTTACCTCTCCTCAGGATTTCTGGCTTCCTTACCTTCTGACTTCTTATGGAGATGCAGACAATACTGTGTCATAAAAATCTCATCTCTGGTTCAGGTCCCAGCAGGCTCTGGTCATTTTCTACGCAGAGCTGCTGTTCCCTAATCCAGGTCAAGGTACACTATGCTAATGAGCTCTGGCAATAGTCCAATCAAAATCTAGATGCTTTCAGCTCGGGATAGGTAAGGCCCAGGGAGCCACTTAACCAGCCCAATTCTCTGCAGAATGCCAGCAATGTGATGAATATTCTATGGTGCGCCTCTGAACTTTCCCCTCGTTTATGTTACGAGGACATTTTAACTGAAATGGACATTGAAAAGAACTTCACGAGAAAGTACAGATGTTTTCCTTCTCATTACTTCACAGGTTGGGCTCAAGGCAGACTGATTAACAGTAGATTCTAATTCTCCCATCATTTACCCCTGCCTGTGTACAAGACAGGACAGACAGACAGGAGCTGATGGAATTTACTGGGATAATGGATAGCCAACATCTCCTGATCTAGAAACACGGAAATGCTATGCTACCTCTAACAATGATGCCTCACTAATTCTGAGTGCTCAAATTCCCCCAAAATAATACAATTCTCTCTTCTAGAGAGTTCTCAGCAGTCTGGGCACAGCCCAAGTCTGATTAGTTCACCTGCTATGTTCCAAGCAGTCTTCTGGGCTCTGGATATACAAGAGAGAATTAAAGCCATCAAGAAGTTCAGTCTAGTGGAAAAGATGAACAGACACCAAATATGTCTAAGATAACTTGATGCACAGAATAGAGTCTAGAAGGAGTGTAGAGGCGGACAGTATTAAGCTGGAGGGAAGAGAATCAGAGGAAACTTCTTCCACCAACATGATGCCCGATCAGCCTTTTGAAGGACAAATAGATATTTGTCAAGACATCAAGGAACAGAAGATGCTCTTCTGGTAGTGGCAATATCGTGGGCAAAGGTCAAGTGGTATGAAAAGTGTGGTATGCTCAGCGTTACAAGAAGTCGGTACCTGTCGGGGAGGTCCGGACCCTCAGAGACAGGCTGTGGAGGAAGGAATGAGCAGGCCAGAAGGCAAATGACTGGGAAGCCCCATAGGCTGTGTTAGGCAGTCCCTAAGAGACCTTCGGCAATGTCGAGAGGATTTCTCACTGGTCTTTCCGTCCAGGAATGAACTCCCCTTCCACTGGGGGTGACAGCTCTGCATAATTTTCTTGAGCTTTATCTAGCTAATCTTGGTCTGCTCTTTGTAGTTCCTCTTTGGTCAGTAGGTTCTCTCTCCATCCCTCAAACACACTGCAGCAGGACAAAGCCTAGCGTTGTGCCAACTGGCAAAAGAGAAATGTCTACGGGGTCCAGCTCCAGAATCACAAAGCAGAGCAAAGAGCAGATTTAGAGCTGAGAGGCAAGAAATTGATAACTGGCACACCTGTCATGATTAGCCACTTGCTGAGGTCTCTCTAGAGCGTCTTCTCCCATCCATATATCTAAGCCCTATCCATCCTTCAGGAACCCCCAAAATGCCACTCCCTTATGAGACCTTCCCATGCTAGTCTAGAACACATGATTTCTCACTTTGGTGTTGCAGAACTCTTAACTATATTATATGCTGTCTTATATCACTTAGAACTAACATTTTTTTCTAATTACAAAATAAATTCATGGTCTTTAAAAAAAAATCATGTTCTCATCTCCTAGAGACTCCCACTGTTGACACTTTGGTCATGTCCTTTTAGACTTCCGTTTTCCCCTACATACATCACCAAACATAGGTATTCTTTTGCATAATTGTAATACTATTGTATGCACTGTTGCTTTAACTGTTCCTGAGTGTTAGTTCTGGCTCCCTAGCTGAGCTGCTAGTTCCTTCATGGTGAGGTTGGTATCTTCCACTTTCTTGCTCCTCACAGAAGGCCCTGCTGGAATCCCAGCTACAGTATCAGATCCATCCTTGTCCCAAGAACCAACCCTACTCTGACACAGACAGGAACTGAGGTGCTGTTTCCACACCCCGATTGATCTATGACCTTATGTTCCAGACTGGTAATAACAGCACTTCTGTTTTCTCAAGTCCATGGTCCTACCTTCTCACCCAAATTCTCCTAATTGGATCTCTGTCATTGTTATTAATAACAACAACAATCATGGCAGCTTCCCTTAACCGAACACTTGCAATGTGTCAGGTGCCATGCTAAGCACTTGATCTTTACAGCATCCCTGTGAGGTAGATGCTATTTTTATTTTACCCCCTTTACAGAGAAGGAAATCAAGGCTCAGAGAAATAATACCTCACAAGCGTTTAGGCAACAGAGGTAGTAGAACTCAGACAAGTCTGTTGGCCACGGTCCTGCGTGAACTGCCCGATGCTGTTCAGTATCTGGAGTCTGTCTCTGCTCCTGTGTGCTCGGACCTCCACCTTGCTCTGTCCAGTCTCTGTCTCTTCCCTGAAGACAGGAATCCTGCCCTAAAAGCCAGGTGGCTAGGGGCCCTATTGCTTGTTAACTAACCTCAACCACTTAAGTTTGGATTTCTCAGTATCTCTGCTCTTACATTCCCTGTCACTCTGGAGCCTGCCTATTGAGAACATTCTGGTTTCTTTCATCATCGGTAGTGCTTTAGGCATTTTAGGAAGGAAAATTCTTCTTTGTGACTGTGCTATGCACTGTATCCTCAGACAGGAAGCCTGACCTCAGAGCTGCTATGGCCATCTCTGCTGCCACGTGACAGAATCTGAGAGATGAACCCAACAAGGGAGCAAAAACCAGAGGAGAGAGAGAGACACAGGGAGAGGAAGGGGAGAGACCTGGACACAGGCAAGCCTGAGGCCAGTTCCAATCCTTCCCTTTCCAGTTGTGTGACCCACAAATACCATTCACACTTTTACTCCTTTGAATTGAGCGTCTTCAGTTTGCACCTATTAGAGATCTACTAACACGTCTCCCATCGAAGTAAGCCTGAATTTAGCCCAGGCTTCAAAATAAACCACTTTCCTTCTTTATTTATGCTTCCAAAGGTGGGCACCCAAAGGGACTTGTCTGACCCTCCGTAAAATCAGCAAATGCTTTGTAATGTCTCACCTGAGTTAACGTTCAGGACCCAGACAATAGTCACCATCAGCCCAATTAGACACTCAGCCAGCACATGCAGTTCTCAAAGCAGGTACCCAAGGGACCTCTGAGAGGTCACTTTTCTGTGCTGTGTAAAACTGAACCTGGTATTTTTTCTTTAGGGTTTCTCAAATTTTAAGTCATTTGTGGCTCTCACGTGGAGAGTCTCCAAGTTCTGTATAACATACTTCAGCTCTAAAGACCAACCTGCGTCATCTTAAATTGGATTCTGAGCTGCATCTGTTCTGTGGAAAAAGAGGCTGACGCAGTGTTCTCTTTCTAAATCTCTGGGCAGACAAGACACACACAGTTGGCTGTTGAGAGTCCCTAGTTGGTGGTTCAGGTGGGAAAGTCCCTTGACGTCAGGGTGTTCTTTGGAAAACATTGTGAAATTTTAAAATATTCACTTTATAAGACTTAAGAACTGTTTTACCAATAGAAGCTATGAGTAATATCTGTATATGTGATATCAAAATCACACCCATGAACCCAAGTGTGGACCACCTAAAAAAGGAAAAAACAAACAAGCTCTGAAATGCATTGTGGTGGATTGTTTCCAATCTCCTATAAATATTTTGCTGTGCTTTTGTTTTGTGATAGAAGGCGAGAAATGAGATGTCCTATAGATTGATAACAATGTGGGTAAAGTCAGAATTGAGAAAACTATTCTATTTCTCAAATAATTTTGCAAATTAGGAAATCAACACCAACTTTTTAAAATTTAAGAACCACAAATCAAACAAAGCGGGAATATGATCCTACCATTTCCCTGAAGGAGTGAGGTACCCCAATTTTTTTTCATAAAAAATAAAATTTTTATGGTTATTTTCATAAAAACATGGTTTTATGGTTATTTTTCATTAAAATGTTATTTATGTTAAAATGTAATGAGTTGTTACTGTTGGATGAATTAACAAATATTTCAAAAAATTTTCAGCTCTAATTTCTAATATTGTAAATTTTGATAGGTACAACCACATAAGCAAAAGTTGTTTGAGGTTCTTATTAATTTTTAAGAGTGAAAACTGGTCCTGAGACCCAAAAGTTTGAGAACTGCTGCTATAAAGTACTAAATCATAAAGTACTGAACCTTGGTCATCAGGGGAGGGCTGTTTCTGGTGATATTGAGCACTCAGTGCAAACTGCCGCATTTCTGGTTCTCCATGGGCTCATAGCTCAGGACTAGCATCGAAGGGGGGAAGATGATAAAGACAAAGAGAGATGCTTTCAGTATAACTGCACACCATCAAGGCGGACAGGACAAAGTACTGCTCGAGGAGGGAGGCCCTGCCCACAGGAAGGGTTTTCGGCCCCCAGGACTAATTCCAGCAGACCCAGCACCCACCACTTCTGCAGCCCGGGAGCTCCCGCTGAGCAGTGGTGGAGGCGCCCAGTCGAGCCCGCTCGGGGATGCGCGACCCCGCCAACTGAGTCATCCTCTGCAGCAGGCTTTGGAGACAGCTACCATCACCAAAGAGGGCACAGCAGAAGAGGAAGAAAATGGTGGACGTATGCGGTAACTGAAGACTCAGTGAGGAGCACACACGACACACCCCCTGAAGAAGACACAACCAGAGATAATGCGGGGCAGAGCTGAGATCCTGCAAGTGGATCCAAGGACCAGCAAATACCAGCCTAACACTCCTCGTGTCACTTCAATTTAAACTCTGAAGCCTGGCAAAATCGAAAGTTAGATATTTACAATGGAAGAATACTGAGAAAAGTGCAACAAAAATGGTAACAGTTGCTCTTTGTGTTATGGGATTATTGATAATGTTTGTTTCCTTTTTTATATTTATCTATAATTTTCTACATTTTCCATAAGAAGCATGCATCCTTTTTCAGTCGTGTGACACATTTTAAAAAAAAAAAGGTCAATGATATAAAGTAAAAATATCTGCTATTTGTACAGTACTTTACTACAGAAGTTCTCAACCTTTTGGGTCTCAAGATGAGTATGCACTCAAAAAATAATGAGAATCTCAAAGAGCTTTTGTTATATCTGTCAATATTTACCATATTAGAAATTAGAACAGAAAAATATTTGAAATACTTATTAATATGTCTAAAATAATAGTAACTCATTACATTTTAACATAACATTTTTATGAAAAGTAACTATATATTCAAAACAAAAATTGAGAGGAGTCACATTGTTTACCATTTTTACAAATCTCTTTGGTATCTAACCTAACAGAAGACAGCCAGACAGCTTATATGTGCTTCTGCGTTCAATCTGTTGCAGTCTCATATGTCATGTCAATTCTGGGAAGTCCCCTACATACTTGTGAGAGGTTTACAGCAAAAAAAAAAAGACAACATCTTAGTATTACCATGAAAATAGTTTTGATCTTGTAAACCTCCTGAAAGGGTCTGGGGCACCCACAAGACTCTCTGGACCACACTTTGAAAACTATTTTCTTTTCAATACATTCACATTCACATACAAAATACATTCACAAACAAATCTCATTTGACTCTCACAAAAACATTTTGAATTATGCATGTTTTTAAACAGATGAGGAATCTGAGGTGCAGAGAGGTTAACCAGTTCATCCAAGATCAGACACTCAGATTCCTCTACAGACTCTGAATTCAGGACTCCATCCCAGATAACCACCGTATCAACGCTGTAAAGGCTTTTTAACCACCCACCTTTTCCCAGATAAGCAACAGCCTGGGACACTCAGAGAATTTTCACACAGTAGTTAGGATGGCTAATATTTTAACTCTAGAATGTGGTAGAAAAAGGGAAATCCAGAGAAGTTACATAAGACAGAACATGACATAGCAGAAATAAGCCCAAGTCCTGGGAGGCAGGAGCCCCGAGTTCTGGACACCACTCTCTACTTACTATGAGATTTTGAGACAAGTTTCTTTACCTCTCTGGCACCAGGATTGCCTCATCTGTAAAATGGGATAATGATATCTTACCTGCCTGAAGGCATGGGCTGGACCAGCTGATTGCCCAAGGTCCCTGCTAGGGGAAGGGCTGTCATTTACTGAAAATCCCAGTCCTTTAGAAGGTAAGCAATACAACTCAGCTGAAATGGACTCTCCTTTTGAAAATGTAGGCCCTATAATTCTTCCTTTTTCTCTAATGTAATATTTGGAACTTAGTATTTATTGAAAGCTATTTCAGTCATCTTTCTCATAACTCCTTCAAACTTTGCCCAGAAAACTCAGCTTGAGAACAATTCACTGAAATCACTTGAAAAGTTAATATGTAGAAATCCAACGCAATCAACAAGCCCAAGTGTGTTGAACACCTACAGTTGTGCAGCAGATGTGTAAGCTTCTAGAGAAGCATGCACATCTGATTTTATGTCTGGCCATACTACTGGATTTACACATTTACAATGCACTTAAGTTGCTTTATTTTTCCCATGTTTTTTATCGTGGTAATATATATATTACATGAAATTTACCACTTTCACCATTTTTCAGTGTACAGTTCAGTGGCATTAAATACATTCACATTGTTTTGCAACCATCACCACCATACATCTCCAAAACTCTTTTAATCTTGCAAAACTGAAACTCTATACCCATTAAACAATAACTCTCCTTTCCCTCAGGCTCTGGTAACTACTATACTATTTTCCATCTCTATGAATTTGACTACTCTAAGGACCTCACATAAGTGGAATTACACAGTATTTGTCTTTTTGTGGCTGGCTTATTTCTTTCTTTCTTTCTTTCTTTTTTTTTTTTTTTTGGTGAGGAAGATTGGCCCTGAGCTAACATCAGTACCAATCTTCCTCTATTTTGTATGTGGGTTGCTGCCATAGCATGGCCTGATGAGTGGTGTAGCTCCACGTCTGGGATCCGAACCTATGAACTCGGGCCACTGAAGCGGAGTGCACCGAACTTAACCACTACACCACCTGGCCGGCCCCTGGCTTATTTCACTTAACATAAATGTCCTTAAAGTTCATCCATGTAGTCACGGGTGTCAGAATTTCCTTTCTTTTTAAGGCTGAATAATATTCTGTTGTATTATATACCGAATTTTGTTTATCCATTCATCTGCCAATGGACGTTTCGTTTGTTTCCACTGCATTTAAGCTTTTCAAGCCTCCGTTTAAAGGTTAGAGAGATTCTACATAGGCAAAGAAAAAAGCAAAACAACAGAACTAATGGCAGTAGACACGGATCAGAGAAGTATGCACTGAGTGTTTTCAAATTGGAGAAGTAAATTCCAGTGTTAAAAAAAAAGCAAGATTTTTGTCTTTGTTATTTTCCCCTCTTCTCCAAAGATATGCTACTAAATTGTAAGTTTCATAAGATCAGGGAATGTCCTGCATTTAACTTCACATTCCACGTAACACATAGCAAAATTCCTGGCAAATTCCATTAACTTATCTTTGAATACAGCAATGTAGTGTACAATTAATGAAATATTTTGATCTGAATTGCCACATTTGATTTTACAGCAATCTTCCGAGATGGGCAGGGTGAGTATTTGTGCAATTTTATAGGCAAAGAAGATGAGAATCTCTGCCATTAGCTCACCACTAGTCAACATGGGATGGGGCCACCACCAGAGATCTTGTAACACCAACTCCAGCTCTGGCCTTCTTCCCCACCATCTGTCAGTATTTGTGAATGAGCATTTGAAGTCATTTCCTAAGTACAATTTCCCTGTGAGGCACAGAAATATAAGCTGGACAACATCTTAAGGTCCTCCTAACCTCATGATTTTATGGGACAGTTTTCCTTGACAGTGAGTATCTTTTTTTGAATATGAAGATTTGTCTATGTGAGATCAGGCCTGCTAACATATATATTTAGATAACAGTGAAATGATCTCAAGGTCTATTAGAGACCCTGCAATGAGAGGAAATCAGCAAAAAGTGACAGGGGAGGGCAGGGTGGGATAGATTGGCTAGGAAGAGCATTGTTCTTTGATCCCATGCTTAGTTTAGAAAAAGTAGGTATGAAGTTGACTGACTGTATGATGGTTGGCCCAAGCAAGACTACCTAGAAGCAAAGCTATGAAATGGCCAAATTAACTGCTCTTTGAGTGCTCCTGCCTCCCTGAGCATCCTCTCTGAATGCCCCTGGATTGTACCTTTCTCAGCTCTCCCAGGGACTCGGTACCCTCAAGGTGCCCCCTATGCCCAGCCCTACCATGCACCATCTGAGTCTCTTTCCAGATCATGTTCCATCCTCTGCACTTTTTCCTCTGTTATTTCCCTTCCTTCCCCAAACCCACTAGAGTAACTGTAAAGGAATTTAAAATAGTCTTAGGGCAAAAAACTTTTTAAAAAGAGGCAAGGAGGATACAGTAGAAGAGAGATTTCAATGAATTTTTGGAAGACAAAGTAGACATCAGGGGAACAGACTCAGGAAGGGGAGAGTGTTCCAACCTAAGTGGAGGTGGATATGGAAGAAAAGAAAGACCACTCACTCACAGGCTTAGAGCCTGGAGACCCCAGGGCCCAAGAAAGGCCAGACTTGAGTGAGGCAAAAGCATTGGTTGACTGTCTGAGTCCTGAGCAGCTGGGTCATTCTCCCCCATCCACTCATCAGACAATAATCCCTCCCCAACCAACAGGAGCACTGAGATTTGTTCTCTTGGAAAACTGAATAACCAAAGCTCTGGATTTGGAGAAGTTTGGGGACATAAGGGACAAGGGAAGGTTGGGATGAGCACCAGGCTGAAATCAACATGATTAAATGAAAGTCTACAAATTAACTGGGGGGACCTCAGCGCTTTTCCCTACCCTGGGACACCACTCTGACTGTAGCAAATGGATGACCCTTCTTTTCTGCAGAAATTGAACAGCCTTAGAAAAAAGAAGTGCACGTAGTTTAGGGTCCCATAATAACAAGGACAGCTCAATGACAGATCCCCTAAAAGAGAACCCACCAGTCAGCAAGCTTAACCTACACATGTAGAGCTTCAAATCCGCTTTTAACAAAGGGATCTCACTCTTTAAACAGGAACAGACAGTCCAGGATGACTACACCTTTGGGGAAAACCCCCAACATGAAAGAGAGGGATTTAAAACCCACCAACCAACCAACTACCCACGCCTTGGAGAAGGAGAGAGCAGGAAGATGCTGCAACTACGCCATTAAAGTCCCTGAGGATGGAACAACCAAGATGTTACAGGAAAAAGAAAAAAAAAAAGGCAAAAAGCAAGAAAGGGCCCTGGGAAATTATAAATATGGCAGTGAAAATGAAAAATTCGTAAAAAATAGGAAACTGAAACCAGGGAAACCTTCCAACCAGAGAGTTAAACCCAAAGTCAAAGAGAACAAAATTAGGAAATAAACTTAAAGGATCAGACTAGAAAGTCTACTCAACTGGAACTAAAAGCTGCCAGAAAAAGAAAGAATTGAAGGAGGAAAATAACAAAGTGATACAAGAAATCTTCCCGGAATTGAAGGCCGTGAGACTCCAGAGTGAAGTTCTGCAGAATGCTCACACGGTAAGTGAAAGGAGACCTGCCCTGACACATCTCTGTAAAAGTGAATTTAGTCCTTAAACTTCCAGAGAGGAAAAGCAGGTTACATGCGAAAGACGGAAAATCAGAATTTCACTGGATTGTTCAAAAGCACGAATTCCAGAAAAAACAGAAGATGATGGAGTAATGCCTCCAAAATTCCAAAAGAAAAGCATCTCCAACCCAAAATTCTAGAGTGAGCCACATCAGTCAAATGTGAGGAAAGAATAAAAACATTTTTAAACATGCAACGGCCTTAAAATTTTACTTCCTGTGCACTGGAAGCTACTGAAGGATACGCTCCACCAAAATAGGGGTAATTGAATGAGGACAGAGGGCTCCAGGACAGCCATGACGAAAAGCCCAGGATCATGGTGCAGGGAAGTTTCAGCAGGGCAGGTATGCAGAAGGCCCTGTCCATGAATAGAGGATTCTGGGAGAGAGATCGTGATGGTTAAATTTTTTGTGTAAGTGTGATGATTAATTTTACATGTGAACTTGGCTAGACCAAGATCCCTAGATATGTGGTCAAACACCAGTCTAGATTTTGCTGTGAAGATATTTTTTAGATGAGATTAATATTTAAATCAGTAGACTTTGAGTAAAGCAGATTACCCTCTTAATGTAGGTGGGCCTCATCCAATCGGTTGAAGGCCATAAAAGAAAAAAGATAAATGTCCCCAAGAAGAGGGAATTCTGTATCCAGACTGCCTTCACACATGAGCTGCAACATCAACTCTTCCCTGAGTCTCCTGTCAGCCTACCCTGCAGATTTTGGATTTGTCAGTCTCCACAATTATTTGAGGCAATTCCTTAAAACTGAATTTCTCTCTCTCTCTCTCTCTCTATATATATATACATATACACAATCTATTAGTTCTGTTTCTCTGGCGAACACTAACTAACATAGAGGTCTACAGGAAAAAAATGAGAAGCAACGCTTTTGTGAGTATAGAAAATATTGTTGATCAGTGTGTGGCAAAGATTCAATATGGTAAATTAATTATGGGTGCATAGGAAACCAGGCAAATGAAAAAATGAGGCAATTTTTAACTCCAGGAGAAACAAAGGATTGTACTTCAGCAATGAACGATATTTGTTTGTCACAGTAATGCAAATAGCCTACCACTGACTAGCCAAAATCTTATATAATTATCTGGGGAGAGGGGAATGAATCAGTAATACCTAAAACTGATAAATTGAGAAATACAATATAAACATATTATTCAGAAACAAGGAGATAAATGCTAAGACAAATTGTGAAAAAAGATAAGGGTAATTTTCTGCGGGTATGGGAGGAGGGTGGCAAGAAAAGGCAGATCAGCTATTTGCAGTTTTTCATCATAAGCCTTTTTTACTATTTGCATGTATACTCAGGTGTGACTCAGTAAACATCTAATGTGAATGTGAAACAAAAGCACAAAACTCACACTCAGGATTACACTGAGTGTAGTGCCCCATCTATCTGGTAGTATAGGGGTGAGAGTGGCCACAGTGTGGACCCTTGCATCTAAAATATTTCCTGCATTCGTTTTCCACAGATGCTTGAAATTCAATGACTATCTCATTTCCTTGGCTCTCGAAGGCTCTTTGATATTTAAAGTTGTCTGCTAAAATGGAAACCTTCCCCGGAAAGGAGTGTCACGCAGTAGGGATTGCTCTGCTTCCTCCTGAGAATGAGAATGGAAAATTGAGGGGTAGGGAAAGGCAGCAGTATCGGCCACACAGGACAAGTCTTTGGCCAGGTCATTGTTTTTACTAGGCACCGCCCCGGGGCAGGGAGAAACGAGTTGCAGATGTGGGCCTGGCGTATTTGCAGTAGCAGCGACTGGCCGGGAGGTGGCAGCCCTGTCTTATCTGGTGTCTCAGCCTTGGTTCCTGCAGGGCCAATGGTGGGGGAGGGGGGCAGTGTAAGAGCGAGCAGGGTCACCTGAGAGGCAGCAGAAACTTGGCAACTCTGAGCCATAGGAGTAGTTTTATTACATTCCTGCTGTGATTACAGTGAGCATTCAGCAAATATTTGTTTAAACCAGTCAACTCTATGACCAATCGTTAAGATCACTCCCTTGAATGATCCCTCAACACCTTTGCGGGTACCACAGCCCTGGGTCATTCTGCTCTCTACTCACCAGACTCCTGGCCGCCTGCAGCGAAAAAAGTGGCTAGGGAAAAAATCACCGTGCTGACCACTCTCACTTTAAAGCCATGTCCATACATGTCATGCGGGCCCTTAATCATCTTGTATTTCCCCAGCGCACTCACTCTCCCACTCTCTCCTAAGACAAATATTTACACTTTCAGTTCACTCTGCAGACCTCCAAACGCCTCACTCTGCTGGTGGGCTTGCTTCCCACTTCATTGAGAAACTGAAGCCCCAGAAGAGAACTTCCACGAGGCCCCCACCAGCATCCACACCCTTAGAGGTGGCTTTCCTGCTTGTTATTGTAGATGAACTGTCCCGGCTCCTAAGGGCAACCCAGCCTGTGCCTGGCTGGAATCGCCCCTCATCTCCATGGGAACTTGACTCCAGCAATTTTCCACCTTGTTTTCCCACATCATCAATTTTCCTCTCTCTACTGTGTTATTCTCATTAGCACATAAACCTGCTGTTATCTATCCCATCATTATTTGCAATCCTTCTTTGGCCCCAGTTCCGTATCAGCCATGACCTCATCTCTCCCTTGCCTTTTCCAGTAAGGTTCCTGGAGATTTCCACGCTCCCTGATACTCCCTGTCTCCAAAGCCTTTCCTGCCGTTCTTGGTTAAACCCACTGCGATCAAGCTTTTGCTCGGACCACTCCAAAGAAACTCCTCCTGACCTCCACATCGCCTAAATCCAATGGTCAGCTCTTTGTCCTCATCTGAACCTTATCTATAGGAAGCACTTGACACAACTGAGTACTTGCTTCTGGAAACATGTCTGCATTGGCTCCCAGGTCACCATAATCTGGATACCCCTCCTTTCTTAGTTCTTTGCTGATTGCACATTTTCTCTCCAATCTCATTCTTGAACTCAGTCTTTGGACTTCTTTTCTAAACATAATCACACTCCCTTGGTGAGCTCCTCTAGTCTCATGACTTTAAATCCCACTTAGACATCACCATTCCCAAATAGATACCTCTAGCTCAGGCTTCTGCCCTGAGCGCCACACTCTAACATCAGCTGTCTGCTCAGCATCTCCACGTGACCACTGAGTTGACATCGAAATTGAGATCCTGATACGCACCGCCAGGCCCACGGTGCTCCTATCTCAGTTAGTGGCAGCCCCATCCTTCCAGTTCCTCAGACCAAAATCATTGCAGGCATCTCGGACTCCTTCCTTTTTCTCACATCCCAGGTCTAATCCTGCAGGAAATCCTGCAGGCTCTACATTCGGAATATATCCAGATTCCAACCACATCTCACCACCTCCACTGCTAACACCCTGGGCTGAGCCACTGTCATCTCTGCCCTGAGTTACCGCAACAGCCTCCTGACTGCTCTCCCAGCTGCCACGCCTGAGCCCCTACAGTTTAATCTCAACACAGCAGCCAGAGTGATCCTTTTTGAAAGTGTCAGATCATGTCACTCCTCTGCTCTAAACTCTCCAAGGCTCCCCATTTCAATCAGAATAAAAGCCAAAGTCCTTAGAAAGGTGTACGAGACTCTAGGCCAGCACCGTCCGATAGAAATATAATAGGAGCCACATGTGGCATTTAAATTTCCCAGTAACCATAATAATAAAGTTAAAAGAAACAGGTAAAATGAATTTTAATAGTATATTTTATTTAACAGAGTATCTCTAAAATATTATCATTTCAACATGGAATCCATATAAAACTTGAGAAATTTTACATTGTTTTCATTCAAATTCTTTGAAATGCCATGTGTCATTTAGTCATACAGCACATCTCAATTTGGACTACCCCATTTCGGGAGCTTGATAGCCACATGTTGCTAGAGGCTGCTGTATCAGACAGTACAGCTCGAGCCCACATGTCTCTGATGGTATCTCTCTGATCAGCCTCCTGCTCCCCTTCACCGTGCTCAGTGCTCCAGCCCACTGGGCAGGCTCGCGCCTCAGGACCTTTGCACAGCCTGTTCCCTCTGCCTTCCTTGCTCTTTCCCCTGATAACCTCATAGCTGCCTTTTTCACCTCCTCCTGTCTTTGCTTCCATGGCCCTCCCACTTAAATTGAAACCACCTCACTTCTCATTCTAACACTCCCAATTCCTCTTACCTGCTTCAATTTTTTCCCCTTAGCACTTATCGCCTTCTACAAGATAGTCTATCCATTGTGTGTTCTCTATTTTCTCCAGTGAGAGGATAAGCTCCACAAGGGCAGGTGCCTCTCTTGTTCACAACAGTGCCTGGTACATGGCAGGCGCTCCATAAATGCTTCTTGACTGAATGAACTAGTGAGAGCATAAATCTGTCTCCCCAGGAGGGTTTTCAGGTCAGGGCTTGGAGCCAGCATCTCACAGAGTGCAACAGTAGCACTGCTCTCGGAGTGATGGAAGCGGGAGCCATTTTATCTGTTAGCGATCTTGACCAGAAAACGCCAGGCTAGGTTCAACGCAGCCGACGTTTTCTGAGCATCCACTGTGTGCACGGCTGTGGGGAACAGCAAGTCAATAATCATAGGGACACGGCCCCATGTCCTTCGGGCAGGCCTGGATTTCCTGCAGGCTGCTCCAGAGGCCAGAGCCAGTCCAAAGGGGAAAACTGACAGAGACTAATCTCAATTGTTTGGAAAGAAGAACCTTTGACTAATCAGCACCATTCAAAATGAATCAGACTGTCTAACTGTGGCCCAAAATCTAGAACCCATCACTGCTGAGAAGACCTGGGCTCTGTGTGGGAGGCTAGACTAAATTCCTAAAGTCGCCTTAATATGCTAAGATACTTAAGCCTACACTCTGATGTAGTAGAAATAATACGAGTTTTGATATCCCACAGCCTGAGTTTGAAGTCTTGTTCCATTGTTTGCCTGTCGCTGTTTAACCATCTGCATATTTGTCATATTGTTTCCGGATGTTGCCTATCCCCAAGGATTTTTTTTCAGATAATAGATGTAAAACTGTCTTCCATATGAATTGACATACAATAGAAAGTAAGTAATTTTTTCAAACTTCATTTGGAAAACTTTCTCCTAGGTTCTAGGATTAAAGGTTTCCCCCTCCCTTTAGTTTTTAATTCTCAAGCTATTTCTTAAAATCTGCTCCCACCATGTAACGACTACTCACCATCCCTTTTCCCATCAGTAACAAGGACTACTCATCAATGTTAGGTGCTGTCTCATTTCATCTTTGCAGAAGATGTGGAGGTGTTAGCCAAAATTAGTCCCATTACTCGGATGAGGAAACTGAGGCTCAGAGATACTAATTTACTTGCCCCAAACCACATATCTAGTTAAGTGGCCAAAGGTAGCCTAGGAGATTCCCAGGGTTCTCTTTCACTGTTCTGTTCTCATTTATTCACTCAACAAATATTTCTTCATCTCCTGGCACAATATTTATTGTTGTGCCAGGAGCTCTGCTAGGAACTGAGGACACAGCCGTATACAAACCCCTTCTCTGCCCTCTACGAACTTCAGCTCTGGAGTTAGGTTAGAGGGTTTTGAACCATCACCTTTCCCTTTCACATTAACACTCTGCCGGCCCCTCCAGGCCCCAGTGAGGATGCTGCTGGTTTGCTGCTTCTCTACGGACTCTGCAGTATTTTCCTGAACTTATTATATCCTAGTTATGCAAATAGCCCAATCATTTTCCATTTCTGATTGGACAACAAGATGGAGCTTACTTTTACTTAAGAAGCGGCCGCTCATCTTAGCCAACATTTTGCAGAGTGGACTGTAGTTTGAAAACCTGACAACTCTGAAGCCCCCTTTATATCCTCTTGACTTCCAGTTTGTTTCCAAATCCCAGTTTATAACTGGGATTTGGAAGGGGAGTAGTGTGTGCATACTGAAGTGGTGCAGACATTCTCCCTCTTCTGAAAGGTCTAAGTTACAACTCTGTTCAGGTCACGACCCAGCCCTTGCTGGCTCCTCCCTAACCCCTCCTGGGGCCAACCTCAGGCTAACCACAAACACCCAATGCGTATTTTAAACGCTCAGCCTTCCTCTTTTTATTCAGTCTGATATTACTCACTTGTTCCGGGCAAAGTCAGTAAAGTATTTTCTAAATTACTTTCATTTAAAAAGTAACCAAAAGATTGTGAAAGCTTAAAAAAAGCTAACTGTAGTTTACTCAACCCCAGGATATATGATATTGTAACATAATGTGTTTCAAGTGTTTAAAACACTTTCATGTTCAGGTATGTCAAATGGGATGGGGTGTGCTCATGTCATTGATTTTGCTACTTTTCTTCACAGAGGATGGGAGGGATATTGAACGAGTGGTCCTAAATTTCTTAGCATAACATTCAAGGGCCTCCATGATCTAGCTCTAAATGACCTTTCTAGCACATACAGCTTCCATGTCACCCTAGACTGGAACAGTTTAATTGTTTTTTTTATTTGATGTCCCCACACTTGCTAGATATATGGTTAGCATGCAATATTTTCAGTCATCGTTATGGCATTATCAATGCGCCATCAAGGTATATGATCTCTGTGAACAGTCAGTTCCTTGAATTCTTTACCTTCAATCATCTTGCCCTCCACCCAATGCCACCCACTCACCCCCATGGTTGGACCTAAATCTTGTCTTGACCAGAAGCTGCAAGTGCTCACAACCTCCATGTCAAGCATTCGATTTCATCTCACCCTTTCTGGTAGCCCTCTCCAACAGTGTTCCCTAGACTAGAACCTCCAATCCACTGATGCGCTCTCTCATCTGCTGTATGTTCCCTCTCCTCCTAATCACAGGACCTACTTATTCTAAAAAGTTATTTGTTATTTATCTGAAATTCACATTAACTAGGCATCCTGTATTTTAATTTGCTAGCTCTCGAAACCCTACAATCGTAATCACTCTCTTACATAAACTCTCAACTTCTTTGGTCTCATCCAACTTGAAACTCCCTTGGTGAAACCGTAGCTTGTTAAAGCCCAACATTCTGACAGCTCTGCATTGCCATCCATGCAGCTGATTGTGGTTGGAGAAAAACACAATCCCACTGAACAGATCTCACTTTAACTTCATGACTGCAAATCTCAAAAGAGGCCTTAATGCTGCCTGGAGAAGCGTTTGACTTCTCTGTTCCTAGTCAACTCATGTTCTGTATTTTATGCCTTTGCTTCTCTCCTCAAATCTTTGATACCTTCTCTCTCATCCCCATTCTCAGGGTCCTACTTCACTGAGAAAATCAAAACACTCAGGAGACTTCCCAGATGCCCCTCACCACACACCTACCCAACTTACATGTACTCCTCTATGTTCACTTCTTGTCTGTTACATAGATTGGGGGTCGGCAAACTATAGCCTGTAGGCCAAATGCTGCCCGCTGCCCCTTTGGGTACAGCCTGCCAGCTAAGGATGGTTTTTACTTTAAATAGTTGGAAGGGGGATAAAAACAAAAGAAAAATATATTGTGCAACATGTGAAAATTCTATGAAATTAAAATTTCAGTGTACCTCAACGAAGTTTTATTAGAACACAGCCATGCCCATTCATTTACGTATTGTCTGTGGTGGCTTCAGAGCCACAGCAGAATAGCTGTGACAGAAACCGTATGAGCCACTAATACTAAAATATTTACTATCTCGTCCTTTATAGAAAAAGTTTGCTGACCCCTCATCTATCTATGCTCCAATCCAAAACGACTTAATCCCATCCCTTCTCCCCTTCTCAAGAATATTGCCCTACTAATTCTACCCAGTCCTGCACCATCAGGTTTTCCCTGTCTACTAAATCACTCCTATTAGCGTACCAAAAAGCTGGTATTTCTCCCATGCTAAAAAAAAAAAAGTTTCTTCCCTCTGCCCCCACCTGTTACTGCTCTCATTTGCAGCAAAAATCCCCAAAGAATCATCTGCACTTGAGGACCAAAATTCTTCCCCAAATCTCTCTTAAACCATCCCCATCCCTCTACTGAAATGCTCGCATCAGTTACCAATGGCCCCTGAGAGAAGCTAAACCCAGCGGCCAGCTCTCCATCGCATCTTACCTGCTCGATGGGCAGCATTGACACAGCCGGATCACTCTCTCGGCCTCAAAGCTCTTTCTGCACTTGGCTTCCGAGACACCACACCCTCTTGAATTTTCTCCTACCTGCTGGAGGCTTCCTCATAGTCTCCTCTCCTTGTTCCTCTTTTTCTCCTCTTATCACTGGAGGGCCCCAGGACCTCCTCTCTTGTATCCCTGCTCTCTCCTTCACAGGCTCCTTCAGTCTCATAGCTTTAAAGGCCAGTTCTCATGCCTCTGCCTCCCCAGTATATACCCCAGCTCAGACCTCTCTCCTGAGGTCCATGCTTCATTATCCAACTGCCTACCTGCCATCACCACAGGAGCATCTAGTGGTTGTCGCAAAATCAACATTGCAGTCCAAACATTCAGCCCAGAGCTGAAATCCAGGCTCCTCTCCATCACAACCTGTCTCCTCCCTCCTTATTGGCAATCTCTTCCTTCCTTTCAGACCTAGATCCTTGCAGTCATTCTTGGTCACTCTCTTTCTCTCACACGCCACCTAGAATCTGTCAGGAAATTCTGTTGGCTCTAGGTTCACAATTTATCCGGGAATGGACCATTTCTCACCTCATCTCGTCATCTCCCGCTCAGATTACTGGAATACCCTCCTAAGAGTTCTCCCTTCTTCCTCCCTTGTCTGATATTCTCCTCTCTACCCAGCAGCCAGAAAAATCCTTTTAAATCAAAGCCAGATCAAAACTCTGCTTGGCTCCTCATTTCACTCAGAGCAAAAGCCAAAGTCCCTTCATGGCTGACAAAGCTCTCCTTGATGGGTCTTGCTGCCTCCTCCCCTCTCCTCTCTGACCCCATCTCCTAGCATCTCCTCCTACCTCACCACCACACACTGGCCTGCCTGCTGCTTCTGGGACAAGACAGGGCTGCTCTTGCTGGGGGCCTTTGTGCTGGCTGTTCCCTCTACCTGGAATGCTTTTCCCTAGAGAGCTGCATGGCCAACCTCTGTCACCTTCAAGTCTGCTCACATGTCACCTTTTCAGCTTGATCTACCTGACCAGATCCCAGAGCTCTGCACTACGGTATGACATTGCTCTCTTAGCTTCGGACATATTATACTATGTACTTACTGGGCAGTTGGCTAGAATGTTAACTCCACAAGCCAATACATTTTGTCTGTTTTGTTCACTTCGATTATTTAATTTCAAGTGCTTGGAACTAAAAAGTGCTCAATAACTATGTGTTGAATGAATGAAATGATCGTCTAGTTGCTAGACGATTTCACCTTTGTTTTTTTTACTCAATTTTTCAAAAACCTTGAGAGTTATGGGTCATCTTCGTTTTGCCTTGTTAAATTAGTTAAATGAGGAGGCCATTTGGCTGAAGGGGTTCTGATGTTTGGTGGCCTACAGAAGCAAACCCAAACCTAAGCCTGGAACGCCTCCAGGTGAAGAAATCGAAACCTAATGACAACCAATCACAAAAGCCAACTAGGCTTTCAGCTGCAGCCAATCGAATAATTGCCTTTCTCTGCTTTGCACCTTCTCGACGTCTTTCCCCGGCTCCCTCGGCAGAGCTCACCCACCCGCTTCAGGGTTGGCCCATGCCCAGTTCGAATTTTTGCTCAGATAAACTCTTCAAATTCTTAATATGCTTCAGTTTATCTTTTAACAACCTGTAAGGATACCAATGTTTAAAAAGTTTAAGTAACTTGCACAAATCACAGGTCATTGCGTTGAAAAGTGAAATTGAGGACGTCAGTCTCTTTTTCACTCCGCGAGCAGCGTTGTCTCCAGCTTTCTCCATGGCCGCATATCCCATGTCCCTGTTTGTGCGGCTCAAGGAGTGGCCAGGTCACTCACGCCGAAGACGCGCTCTGCAGTCCGTGAGAAGAGCGAATTTCTGTAAATCGAAGCGGAACTTCCCAAAGCAACGGCAAAGGAAAAGTTAGGAGTGGACACTCGCTCGTAATTGTAATTCCATTTGTTCCTAAGATAACTCACACATTTAAATGACATAATTTTTAAATTATTTAAATAGGTAGAAATATTTTTAAAATACATGGAGAAGTAAACATACAACAAATCACTTACTTTTATCAGATTTGATGGAGTTGTGGTTGAAGAGAATCGAGATGAACTTGATGAGACTTGATTGGAGGTTTTGGGCAAGGGAAAATGGAGAATAAAAAAAGAATGAAAGAAGATGGAAAAAATAGAGGAAAAATGTTACCTAAATAATTTGGACAGAAGACGTTCCCTAGACCCCTAGAGGTGATGACTTCAGAGAACCTTTCTTTGTTTTAAAAAATCTAAAGACTATTTAACACGCACTGTCTTTTGCCTTCAGGAGAACCAAACGCAACAGTCCAGATGGAGACTATTTTACCTAGAGAGAAAAATCAGGACAAAACCAGTAGAAAATCTACTACTCTCTCATCCCTGGGCCTTTCAACCCAAAACTCAAGCTCCTCCCACTTCCGCTGTTGGGAAGCCCTCAAATTTGCATCAGAAGCTTTGGAGGAGGGACGCCTGGGAACCTTGTAAACTGAAGACCTAGCTGTGCCCAAGGGTACACTCACCCTTCCCATATGTGGGTATGGCTGTCATTGGCCCTGAGATTTGTAGGGAGAGGGGAGGGGGACATTTTTATATGTCACCATTAATTCTCATTTAAAATCACTATAAAAACTGCAGAATCTCTATTAGTTAATAATTAAATACAAGAAGCATCAATCTAGCCATATTAGTATTATGCATTTTTAAAAGTCATCTGCTGCAGATAACTAAGTAAGCATTGTCATTGCATGAATAATGCAGTGTCAAAAAGGATAAATAGGACACTTCAAGTTATCTTTCTTCCTCATTCCTCCCAAGCTTACTTCTTAGAGACAGAAAAAACAAGAGGCAGCCACATATCACAATGGAATAGAGGGTGTGGGGTCAGGGCCATTTACTCTGAACCACCCCTCCTTCCTAAGACAACTGCATTTAAAGGGCTCCTTGAAATTGTTAAATACAGATATTTTGAAAAAAAATTTAAGTGATTTCCAGCCTGGGCCCCAGACTGGTTCCCCAGTTGCCCTACCCAAGGGAATGATCCTCTGACAGTTCCTGACAGTGCTTAACTCAAAACTAGTCTGTGTTCAGGAATCAGTTGTGGAAGAGACACCTGTATGACAACTTCAACTAAAGTGAAATCTCCACCAGAGCACCAGGAGCCAGGATCCTGGTATGTTTGATCTGTTTTCTTAAATATAAGTCACTAGTGGCTAGAGCCACATCTACGGCTCCACCTGGTAAAAACAGTTAAGGAAACTATTCACTAAGTATAATTAAGTATTCATTTAGTAAAACAAATGGGTAGTAATCTAAGAACTAGGTTCTGGCCTAATCTCTATCCGGTGTAGAAGATATTACATCGAATCAGATCCTTAGCAAATGTCTTCATATAGATCCACAGAGGATCAATAGAATATTTTTGTTTAAAACCTGTTTAAAGTTTGCTAACCTAAGCCAACTTAGCAAGATAGTTAGATCTAAAATACAACTTTCCAGGGGCTGGCCCAATGGCATAGTGGTTAAGTTTGCTGACTCCATTTCGGCAGCCCAGGGTTCACGGGTTTGGATCCTGGGCATGGACCTATACATGGTTCATCAAGCCATGCTGCGGTGGCTTTCCACATACAAAAAATAGAGGAGGATTGGCACAGACGTTAGTTCAGGGCCAATCTTCCTCACCAAAAAAATAATAAATAAATAAATAAGTAAAATAAAATATAACTTTCCTAAGAGTCATAATTATATTTTGCAAATTAAGTCATTACCACTGAAAAGCTTGGCTTTAGTTTTGAGCAATTAATCTAAAAGATGATGGCATGGAGCTTGCAGAGTAGAGTGAGTTCTAATGGGTAATATGGCTAAATAATATTGTTTCTTGGCTGCCTTTGTGCTAGACATCAAGTCGGACAACTGGAATGCAAATCCTGGCTACCCCACTTACTGCTTATAGACCTTGGGCAAGTCACTTAATGTCTTTGCATTTCACCTGTAAAATAGAAATGATAATACATCCCTGCATTATTGGTTAGACTAATGTAGGTGGAATAACTCTCTGACTCTAAAGTTCTGTACAAATGATAGTTATTTTTAATATCAACTGCTATAATTGCCAAAATGGCCAATATCGGCCAAAAGCCACACAGAGTTCTCCCCAATCCCTTGAAATGACATTTTGATCACATTACGTATTCTTGTATTTTATATGTTCCCAGTAGACGGACAACAAGAAAAATTTACTAATGTATTTCAACTTCTATTTATGACCCCCAAAGAGAACAATTTATGTAAAGTCTTAATGTCTTCATTGGCCGTATGAATGAGAGCAAAAGATTGGAATCAACCTAATTGTCCATCAATAGGGGCTGATAAAATAAATTATGGCTTATCTGTCCTATAGAACACTATTCAGCTTTCAAAAAATAAAATAAGGAAGCTCTTTAGGTATAGTTATATAAAGACCTCCAACACACATTGTTAAGTGAAAAAAACAAGATGCAGACCTGTATGCATGGTATGCTACTAATTAGGTTAAAAAAAGGGAGAGGGACAAAATGATTCTAAAACTTACATGGAAATGGAAAGGGCCAAGTATCGCCAAGGCAGATCTGAAGTAGAACAAAGACTTAAACTATCAGATATCAAAACTACCAGATATCAAGACTTATTATGAAAAAAAAGTTGAACTCATTGAAACAGAGTAGAAAAGTGGTTGTCAGGGGCTGGGAAGTGGGGAAAATAGGGAGAGGTTGGTAAAAGGCTACAAACTTTCAGTTATAAGATGAGTAAGGTGCAGAGGCCGGCCCCGTGGCTTAGCGGTTAAGTGCATGCGCTCCGCTGCTGGCGGCCCAGGTTCGGATCCCGGGCGCGCACCGACGCATCGCTTCTCCGACCATGCTGAAGCCGCGTCCCACACACAGCAACTAGAAGGATGTGCACCTATAACATACAACTATCTACTGGGGCTTTGGGGAGAAAAAGGGGAAAAAAAGGAGGAGGATTGGCAATAGATGTTAGCTCAGGGCCGGTCTGCCTCAGCAAAAATAGGAGGATTGGCATGGATGTTAGCTCAGGGCTGATCTTCCTCATTAAAAAAAAAAAAAAAGATGAGTAAGGTCCAGGGGTCTAATATATAACGTAGTGACTCTGGTGGATAACACCGTATGGTGTAACGAGATTCACTGAGAGTAGAACTTACATGTCCTCCCCCCACAAAAAAAGGTAAAGATGTGAGGTGATGGATGTGCTAATTAACTTGATGGGGGGAATCCCTTCACAGTATATATCATATTATCACATTGTACACTTTAAATATATTATGATTTTATTTGTCAATTATACTCCAATAAAGCTGGAAGAAAAGACTTATTATGAAGCTCTAGTAGTTAAATCAGTGTGGTACTGGTGCCAGGCAAATATACCAATAATCTGGGCAACTGATTTATAACGAAGGTGTTATTGTAGTGTGGTAGAGAAAACACAGTCCTTTCCAAAGATGGCGTTAAGTTCACTGGATATTCATATGGAAAAGAAAAAATGAATCTTGACCTCCAGCTTACAACAGACACAAAAATCAATTTGGATGGATTGGAGATCTGAAATTGTGAAACAATCGAGCTAGTAGAAGAAACATAGATAAGTATCTCCACAAGCTTAGGGAAGGCAAAGATTTCTTAAACAGGAAAAAAAAAAGTGCTAACCATAAAATAAACAAATTTACAAATTAGACTACATTAAAACTAAGGACCTCTGTTCCTCAAAAGACACCATAAGGAGGGTAAAAAGATGCCACAGAGAAGAAAAGCTATTTGTAATACACACAGTAAACAAAGGACTGATAGCCAGAAATATAAAGAACAACTAATTAGTAAAAAAAAATAGAAAAACCTGTTTTTTTAAAATGGGCAAAAAGCCTGAATACCTATTTACTAAGAGGCTATCCAAGTGACCAGTAAACATATGAAAAGTGGTTCAACTATTATTCTTCAGGAAAATGTATATGAAAACCACTCAGAAGAAGGGCTAAGATGAAAAAGACAGTCAATATCAAGTGTTGTTGAGGATGTAAGTCAAATAGAGCTCATACAGCTCTGAAGATTATAAACTGGAAAGTTGCTTGTCAGTATACACTAAAGCTGAATGCGTAGGCCCTATGGTCCAGCAATTCCACTTCTCCATATGCAACAGAAACGCCTACATTCATCTTCACCAAAAGACAGGAACATTTACAGCAGCGCTCTTCACTATAGCCCCAAACTGGAAATAACCGAAATGCTCATAGATAGTAGAATCAATAGATAAAGAATGGTGTATTATTTATACAAGCAGCACTATTTAGCAATAAGAATAAGTCAATACTATTATGCATAACAACATGGATGAATCTCACAAACACAATGTTGAGGGAAAGATCTATGCACAAGGGAATACATACTGTATTATACAAAGCTCAAAAGCAGGCAAAAAGAATCTATGTTGTTAGAAACGAAGGTGGAGGGGGTTGAGGGGTGAGCCAGTGGGCTGGTTACCGACTGGATACGGGCTTTGAGATTCTGGGAAAGTTTTCTTTCTTGATCTAGGTTTATATGAGTATATTCACTTTGAGAAAAAATATTGAGTTGATCCCTCATGACTTGTGCACTTTATCATCCAGGCATATGTACTTTAATAGAAAGTTTACATTTAAAAAGTAGGGTCAGTAAATATTCGTATTCATACGCATTAAAATCCTTGGAAGAATGCAGAAGAAACTTGTTTTAGGGAGGGGGTGCTGGGCAGATGGAGACAACTGTGGGAGGGAAAATTTTCACTCTAATTCTTCCTATTTTTTGAATCATTGGCGTGGATTATCCATTCTAACATTTAAAAAATAAACTTTAAAACAAAAATAAAATTTTAAGATATGAAATAAAAATAACACTTCTAAAATTCCAGGTTTTCTTGGTGGTCACCAAAATTCTTGTTACAAGAGCCAATACTTCATCAACAAACGAGCAACTATCTGTGGAATTTGAAGATGCACACAGGAAGATTTAGATGGTTTATTATTTTGCTAATCGATCAATTTTCAGTCTTTAACAAATGTACTCTGATCTCATGAAGACAAGAGCTCAGCAAAGGACTTAGGACTGTAAATTAGGATGAAATAAACAGGTGGTGATTAGGCAACTCTCCTTGTCTGAGACATGTCCTGAGAGGGTCAGGGGCTCCCGCCCAGTGAGATATGAGACATATTTGCCAAAATGGAAACCCGAAAAGAATTCTCTGCCACCTGGGAAGGATGCTGGCAAGGAAACACTATTGTTCTCTATTTAACTC
The DNA here is from genome assembly GCF_057802395.1 of Ceratotherium simum simum. Classification (NCBI taxonomy): domain Eukaryota; kingdom Metazoa; phylum Chordata; class Mammalia; order Perissodactyla; family Rhinocerotidae; genus Ceratotherium; species Ceratotherium simum. The sequence goes on from NC_141912.1 coordinate 52,550,903, forward strand.
TTCCTGAATGTTTTTCCATCAATTCTTAGCCAGACTGCTGGCAGTAAAAAATATTTCTCTATTTTTTTTATTTGCTTGAATCAATACAGTCAGATTCTTGAACAAAAACCTCTGAGTCACTGCTTGTTCCGTCCCTGGACAGGCTGTTCTGGTTAAACCAATGTGCTATCAAATGTTTCGGCCCCTGCTTTCGGCAGCCAGCCCTGAGGCTACAAGAGATGAGATCGCCTTCAAAAGGGAGAGCATGAAAAAGGTGACCGGAAGGGACAAGAGCAGAGCAGACAGCTACAGCCCTGACGAAGCACAGCAAAGCAAATGTGAAAGAAAGAGAGAAGCAGAATTTATCTTGTTGTTTTTCTTCCTGAGCAAGGCGGTGGTTCTCAAAATAACTTATGACCTTGTACTGGTCAACGTTTGCAAGGAGTTTTTCTTGGTCTCTAGGCTCCAAGCCTGCTCTGCAGAGTCTCCTTCCCTCCTTCTCTCTCTCTCTCCCTCCCTTCCTCCCTCCTCTCTTCTTTAGCTCTTGGTTTCATTCTGTTTTTGTTTGCTTTTAAAGTCAGGTTTATTAAAGTATAATTTACGTAGAGTGAAATTCACCCTTTTTTGGTGCAAAGTTCTAAGAATTTTGACAAATGTATACAGTTATGTAACCATCACAATACAGAACATTTCCATCACCCCCCAAAATTCCCCTTGCCTCTTTGTGATCAATTGCATCCTCCCACCCTGGGCACTATCAACCACTGATCAATTTTCTGTCCCTTTAGACTTTTTCAGAGTGTTGTATAAATGGAATCATAGAGTATACAGCCTTTTGAATCTGGCTTATTCCACTCAGCATAATGCTTTTGTAATTCATCCATGTTGTTGCATGTATCAGTAATTTATTCCTTTTTATTGCTGAGTAGTATTCCACTGTATGGCTATTGGCTTATCCATTCACCCATTGATGGACATTTGGGTTGTTTTCAGTTTGGGGTGATTATGAATAAGCCTGTTATAAACATTGGCAAACAGGTTTCTGTGTACTCCTTAGTGTGTTATGAATATTCAAACATTCATGAAAGTGGAGTGAGACAGGCAGAGTGACCCCACACACACCCATCACCGAAATTCAATAGTGTCAACATTGTGCCATACATTCTATATCTATCCCTTTTTTAGTTTTTTGCTAAAATATTTTAAAGAAGATGCTTAGAATCATATCAAACCTCTAAAAGCACAACAGATCTCTAAAGCATGACGTTTTCTCATATGACCTCAAGGCCACTATCACTCCTAACTAAATTGCTTTTTCTTGGTATTATCTACTATATCACACATAATCAGACTTCCTGTGTTATCTCAAAAATGTTTTTTTAAGTTGGTTTCTTTGAATTAGAGTCCACATTACACAAGGTTGTTATGCCTCTTTAATATTTTCATCTAAAGTAGTCCCCTCTCGGGCCGGCCCCGTGGCTTGGTGGTTAAGTGAGCGCGCTCCGCTGCTGGCGACCCGAGTTCGGATCCCGGGCTCCCACCGGCACGCTGCTTCTCCGGCCATGCTGGGGCCGCGTCCCACATACAGCAACTAGAAGGATGTGCAGCTATGGCACACGACTGTCTACTGGGGCTTTGGGGGGAAAAATAAATAAATAAAATCTTAAAAAAAAAAATAAATAAATAAAGTAGTCCCCTCTCCTTTGACTCCCATGTCATTGACTTACAGAAAATAGGTCTGTTTTCCTACAGAAAGTTTCCATACTCTGGATTTGTCTCTTCGCTTTCGTGTGGGGTCATTTAACCTTCTCCTCTATTTCCTGCGCTTCGTGTAAATTAGCTGTGAGGACATGATTAGATTGTTGGGAGTGTTAAAAGATAAACTGAGGCATATTAAAATTTTTGAGAGTTTATTTGAGCGAAAGTGAATTCCAAATTGGGCAGTGACAAACCGAAGTGGTTAGGAGTGCTCCACCAACGCAGCTCAGGGAGAGACTTTTATAGAGAAAAGGCGGGAGCAAAGTAGGGAAAGTAGTGATTGGCTGTAGGGTACAGACAAGTTGGCTGCTTGCGATTAGTTGTCCTTAGGTTTTGATTTGGTAACCTTGAGGCATTTACAGGCTTAGATTTTGGGTAGCTTATCAAGGCGGCCACAGCATTAGAGCTACCCCGGTCTAATGGGTTGTTTAATTAATTTATTGTTTAATTAATTTATCATGGGCGTGACTCCTTCATAGGTGGGGCAGTGGACTTCATGTTCCATTACATCAGGAGCTCCATGTCTGCTGTCCCCTATTAGTGATGCTAAGTTTGGTCAATGTCAGAACACACGTGGCAGGTCAAGCATGAAACGAACCGTTAAGCCATCTTTAAGCCATCTATTTGCTTGACCCTCTCTGTTCCCTTCCAGGGAGTCCCTGTGACAGATGTGGAAGCCTGGGCCCTCTGCTCCTCGCTCCCACCCACACATCCTCATCCAGAAGGAACCCTCTCTCCTAACAGCTTTATTTGGCTCTGATTGCATTCTAACTGGCTTGTTATTTGTGTTTGTCCTCACCTCTTTTATGGTGCAAGGTTTTGAGGGCAAGGCAGTGGTTCATGTATCTTCTCATCGCTATTTCCCTAAGTGGTGTGATGTTGGCACTAGGAGGACAGCTCTAGAGTCAGACTGCCTCTGTTCAAAATCATCTCTACTCTTATTGATTGTGGGCTGCGGACAAATGACCTGGCTTCTCTGTGCCTTGGTTTCTACACCTTTAAAGTGGGGATACTAACAGAAAGTAACTCAAGGGGCTGTTGTGAGGAGTGAATATTCAACAAAAATTACTTATCTTCATTGTTACTGTGCAGAGTTGGCTATCCACAAATAACTGTCCTATAGGCTGCCACTTGCTCACACATTGGTATAGCTCATAACTGCTTCATGATCAGGAATGAGGTACTGGTGTACCATCGGTTTTCTCTAATTCATAGGATTCTATGATCCTCTAACTGGTGAGTAAAAGAGATTATCCGGCTTTCACGAGGGGATAAAATGTTGTTGTTCTCATCTTATGGGGGAGCTAACTGTGTCCTCAGAAGCTAACCCATTCACACAAAGGGGAGAGAATTAAAGATTTAGTAGAAGGTGAGAAATGGTATGCAATGGATAAGTTGGTCACGGTAATCACACAGCTGAGAAATGCTGAAAGAGGATCAGATTTCAGGTTTCCTTCTTCCAAATCTAGAGCTCTTCCTACTACATCATGTTGGGTTTTTTTTTTTTTTTTTTTTTTGGTGAGGAAGATTGACCCTGAGCTAACATCTGTTGCCAGTCTTTCTCTTTTTTCTTGAGGAAGATGGTCCCTGAGCTAACATCTATGCTGGTCTTCCTCTACTTTGTATGTGGGACGCTGCCACAGCATGGCTTGATGAGCAGTGTGTAGGTCTGCGCCAAGGATCTGAGCCCGCGGACCCTGGGCCACCAAAGGGGAGCGCGAGAACTTCACCACCACGCCAAGGGGCCAGCCCCTAGACCATAATGTTAATGGATTTATCTGCTCTTTCGATCTTCAGTTGCAGTTAGTGACAGTAACTGTAGCAATGAGCAGACTCAATAGAAAGGAGAAAAAAACTCAAAGCCGGTTTTGCAGGAAATCTTCCGCAGCCCTGCGTTTGCTCTCAGTTTTGCTGTATTTTTGCTTCTGCCTGTTTCTGAGAAATATTTCCAGTAGAAAGAAAGAGAAAAGGGTGCTTTCCCCTACTTGAATATCTGCATGAGTAGCTACGGAGCTGTGGTCAGGCCCTTGCAGATGACTCGAGTGACTGGGGCCTGGGAATGAGCACTCTATCACCTACGTACCCAATCCCTGCCTGTGGGGCCTGAGTGCAAGGCAGACAATTTAGTGTGGCTAGGATGTACTCCCTTCAGCAAAAGGCCGCCTGCTCACCCAAACCTAACCCTAATGTGTGCACACCCCCACCAGCCCCGGGGTCTGAAAATATTCTTCTCCTTCAGCCAGGGTGTAGTCTCCAAGGTGACTTCATTAAAGTGCAAATAGACCCTAAAAGAGATCTGAGACCCGTTGTATTAATTAACAATGTCTCAGTGCTCCTCCAATCATTCTGATTAAGTCTAGGAGAAGATCCCTAACATTTGCTAATCATCCTTCTAACAAAGGGTCCCAGTTTTCTGCAGGCAATGGTATTAAAGTAGATTTAAGGGTATTTTATTTCTGCTGTATTTATTTTTAGTTACTTTATATTTGTGGCAAATGTGTTTTCCATTCTATGATGTCACATGCAATTTTCTTTTAAGATATAGTTATTTAACTTTTTAAAAAAGTGAATAAATGTAATAAAAATTATTAAGTAAATAATAACACAGGCGGTACTTAATAATGGCAAAAATCAGAAAGGCTAAGTGCAAATGACTGAGCATAGAATTATGCCATCCCTGTCCTAGTAATAACTTAGATTAACTTTTAAAAATTAATTTTAAATTATAAAATAATGTAACCAATTTAGAGAAAGTTTGAGAAATAGAGAAAGAAGAAAAACAAACAAAACAGGTATAAACTTTGCACTCACAAATATCATTTGCGATCCTATTCACACTTGAGTGTTTCCTGGGGAGAGTCTCTGGGAGGAGGGTCCCTGGGGTATAAGAGACACAGCAGGCATGCCTGATAGGGTGAGAAGGGGATTACTAAATTAGAAGGTGACTGCCCACGAAAGAAATGGCCTGGAACAGGTCAGTACTGGAAGATGGGTAAGGGGAAGGGAGTGGTGTAAGGAGGTTGTAGCAAGAGGAGAAATGAGATGGAAAAGGTAGATGGGAGAATGTTAGGGGCACCATTCTCTAAATTTGCTAAGCACAGCTCTGTCTGAGTGACTCTAGTAGGAATTATTTAAAAGGAAATCTATCACCTAACTGCCTAATGGCCAGATATGACCTTCTATTTTCAAGGACCACAGACGCCTTCAGGAGAAGATGAGAAATAACTAAAACATGTATGAGACTGGATTGGACAATAGAATGCTGATGTATTAATGCAGAGTGGGAAATGTAACTCACAGACCGGAAGTACTTGTGTGGTACGATCAGAGATTCCCACACTGTGGTCAAGATGCCTTGAAAGGGCCTGCCCCTTGGCTTAGCAGTTAAGTGCGTGCGCTCCGATACTGGCGACCCGGGTTCGGATCCCGGGCACGCACTGACACACCGCTTCTCCGGCCATGCTGAGGCTGCGTCCCACATACAGCAACTAGAAGGATGTGCAGCTTTGACATACAACTATCTACTGGGGCCTTGGGAAGGAAAAAGGAGGAGGATTGGCAATAGATGTTAGCTCAGAGCCGGTCTTCCTCAGCAAAAAGAGGAGGATTAGCACAGATGTTAGCTCAGGGCTGATCTTCCTCACCAAAAAAAAAAAAAAAAGGACGCCTTGGAAGTCACATCATGAGCAGAATCATTATTTTTTAATCCACTGAAATAACTCATCTTATGCAGGGACCAGAAGTTTTCCATGAGGACCGTGTTAAATTAATTAAACCAGGAGGCCATTAGACTGAGGTTTAAGGCTTCAAGGCCTTTGTGATCTAGGTAAGCAAACCCAAACCTAAGCCTGTACTGCCTGCAGGTTAAGAAATGGAAACCTAAGGACAACCAATCACAAACAGCCAACTAAATTTCCCCAATAAGGCAACCTTATGCTGTAGCCAATCAAATACTTTCGTTGCTTTGCTTCTGCCTCTTCTCTGTAAGTCTCTCCCTGCTTCTGTCCCCAGAGCACTCCTAACCACTTCAGGTTTGGTGCCACAGGATTAGGATCTATTTTTGCTCAAATAAATTCTTAAAATTTTTAATATGACTCAGTTTATCTTTTAACACAAGTCTCTCCCAATAAACGTGATCAGAGTGGAATTTAAAAGTTACTTGGTAAAGGAAGTATATCACAACGTGGAGTTAGAACAAGTACCTACCGAGCGCCTGCTACATGTCAGGCACTGTAGACTCTGGGTAGACAACTGCAAAGGATGGACAAGTTCAGGGACTTGTGATCTAATGGGGAGACCCAATAAAATAGCTTGACAAATGAATATATAAGACAATTTCGAATTTCGGATAGAAATAACTGCTGTAAAAACAGAATGTGGTATAAAAGGAAGAAAGAGTCAGTGTGTATGTGTGTGTGTGTGTGGTGTGTGTGTGTGGTGTGTGTAGTGTGTGTGTGTGTGTGTGGTGTGTGTGTGGGGGGACCTGGTGGCTGGGGATGTTGCTTCTTTTCACTGGGTTATCAGGGAAAGCTTCTTTAAGGAGATGATATTTGAGTTAAGACCTGAAGGATGAAAAAGATCCAGGAAAATAATCTAGGGGCAAGCAATGGAGGTAGCACTGGGCAATCCTGAAGCAAAGGCAGACCAAAGTGGGCCTTTTAGAGGAACAGGTGAAGGCCTGTGGGGTTGGAGGTAAAATGAAGGGGCACAGGCTGTAGAGTTCTACTCCCTGAATTCAAATCCCCACTCAACCACAAACTAGCGGTGTGACCATGGACATGCTGCTTAACTTCTCTATGGCTCAGTTTTTTCATCTATAAGGAGGGAAATTATAGGGAACTATTTCATGGCGTTTCTATGAAGATTACATGAGATTTTCTAAGTAAAGGATAGTGCGTAGGCACATGGTTAGTCCTCAATAAATATTGGATATTAATATTAATGTGTCCATCTCCACCTAGACTCTCATCCGGTGGATAAGATTCCCTCTCCTTGGGACTGTGCTTGGAAGGACACTGCCAATTTGGGACTCGGCTACTTTTTCAAAGTTGAGTCATAATACATCAGAGGTCCACGAATTATGGTTCCTGGGCCAAACTTCTCCTGATGCCTATTTTTTTAAATCCTTGAGTTAAAAATAGTGTTTACACTTTTAAATGTTTGGAAAAAATAAGAATATTTCATGACACATGAAAAATATATGAAATTCAAATTTCGGTGTCCATAAATAAAGTTTTATTGGAACACAGCCACAGTCTTCATTTATGTGTTGTATAGGGCTTCTTTCTGGCTCCAACAGCAGAGTTGAGAAATTTTGACAGAGACCACATAACCTTTAAAGCCTAAAATATTTACTGTCTCTGACCATTTACAGAGAAAGTTTGCCGACTCCTGTAATACATCATAATTGTTAAGATTGTGGGTTTTGGAGACAACAAGTTACCTGGAGCCTGAATTTCTTTCTAAGCAAATGGACATAATGACAATTCCCTCAACAGATTGCTAAGATAATTAAGAATATTTATCCTATGGTCTGAGCTCAGCAAAGTGTACCCATTATTTTGACAACAAAAAAGAAGATGATGATGATGATGTTTCTGTAGCTGACAGTCCACTCTCTGATTGACACTTTTCCTTCTTAAATTATGTAGCTATTTTCCAAGGAAACATAATCTTTCCAGCCCGGAAAATGGTCTCTCTTTTTCAGCTCATTTTGCATATCTGTATGAGTACTAATAGTTCAACTCTATGAGGGCAATCTTTCCCCTACATTTCTAAGTTCTTGGAGGGTTTCTTACCTCAGCCTGGTGGCCAGCATTTAAAAATGTCTACATCTACGAGCTTTCTAACTCCTCTCTCGTATCTATGCCCAGGTTGGCAAAAGTTTGCTATTCTGTTTGAATGATAATTAAACAGAAGACCTTTACAGGCTCAGTTTATTTGATTCTTGACTATGGAATAAGATATGGTTTTGATTGTTTTATGCTATCTTGAGACAAGCTAGTAACGTTTATCATCAAAAGTCAAATTTCTCCCAATTTCATTGACTTTTTTTCCCTTTTAAATAGTCTTTAATTTTAGAGAAGTTTTAGGTTCACAGTAAAACGGAGAGTCAAGTACAGAGTTCTCATATAACCCCTGCCCACACACATGACAACCTCCCCCACTGTCAACATTCCGTACCAGAGTGATACATTTGTTATCATTGATAAACCTACAATGACAACATCATTATCACCCGAAGTCCTTAGTTTACATTAGGGTTCACTCTTGGTGTGGGTTTTGACAAATGCGTAAGGATATGTACTCACCATGATAGTATCATACTGAATAGTTTCACTGCGGTAAAAGTCTTCCGTGTTCTGCTCATTCATCCCTCCCTCCCCCCATCCCCTGGCAACCACTGATTTTTTTTCACTGACTTTTCCAGAATGTCATATAGCTGGAATCATACAGTTTGTAGCCTTTTCAGATTGGCTTCTTTCACTAAGTAATATGCATTTAAGTTTCTTCCATGTCTTTTCATGGCTCGATAGCTCTTTTTTTCCCCACACCCCAGCCCCTGGCAACCCCTTTTCTACTTTGTTTCCGTGATTTCGATTTTTTTCTTTTTTTTAGATTCCACATATAAGTGATACCATGCAGTATTTGTCTTTCTCTGTCAAGCTTATTTCACTTAGCATAATGCCCTCTAGGTTCATCCATGTTGCCGTAAATGACAAGATTTCCTTCTTTTTTAAGGCTGAATAATATTCTGTCATATTTATATACTACATTTTCTTTATCCCTTTATCTGTTAATGAACACTTAGGTTGTTTCCATACCTCGACTATTATGAATAATGCTGCACTGAACGTGAGAGTACAGGTATCTCTTCGAGATAATGATTTCATTTCCTTTGGATGTATATCCAGAAATGGGATTGCTGGATCATATGGTAGTCCTATTTGTAATTTCTAGAGGAACCTCCATACTGTTTTTCATAGTGGCTGCACCAATTTACATTCCCACCAACAGTTCACAAGGGTTCCCTTTTCTCCACATCCTAGACAGCATTTGTTATCTCCTGTCTTTTCTTTTTCTTTCTTTTCCATGTCAGACTGGTAATGTGCCAACATCATAACAAGGTTTTTGGGAGGCACATCTCACGCAACAGTGTGAACACCCAATCATCATGCTCATGAGCTATAAAAGGATCTCTCCTGTCTCTTTGATGACAGCCATTCTAACAGGTGTACGGTGATATCTCATTATAGTTTTGATTTGCGTTTCTCTGATGTTTAGTGATCCTGATTGCCTTTTTATATACCTACTGGCCATTTGTATGTCTTCTTTGGAAAAATGCCTATTCAGGTCTTTTGCCCATTTTTTAATTGGTTTATTTGTTTTTTTGCGATTGTGTTGTATGAGTTCTTTATATGTTTTGGATATTAACCACTTATCAGATATATAATTTGCAAATATTCTTTCCCATTCCATAGGCTGCCTTTTCATTTTGTTGATGATTTCCTTTGCTGTGTAGAAGTTTTTAGTTTGATGCACTCCCACTTGTTTATTTTTGCTTTTGTTGCCTTTGCTTTGGTGCCATAGTCAAAAATCATTGCCAAGACCAATGTCAAGGAGCTCACTTGCGGGTCCGGCCCCGTGGCATAGCGGTTGGGTGCTCGCACTCTGCTGCTGGCGGCCCAGGTTCCAATCCTGGGTGCGCACCGAGGCACCGCTTGTCGGGCCATGCTGTGGCAGCATCCCACATAAAAGTGGAGGAAGATCAGCACAGATGTTAGCTCAGGGCCGATCTTCCTCAGCAAAAAGAGGAGGATTGGCATGGATGTTGGCTGGGGGCTGATCTTCCTCACAAAAAAGGAAGGAAAAAAAAAAGGAGCTCACTTGCTATGTCTTCTTCTAGGAGTTTTATGGTTCAGGTCGTAATCCATTTTGAATTGATTTTTGTGTATGGAGAAAGAGAGGGGACCAATTTCATTCTTCTGCATGTGGCTGTCTAGTTTCCTCAACACCATTTATTGAAGAGACTGTCCCTTCCTCAATGTATACTCTTGGCTCCTTTGTCATAAATTAATTGACCATATATGCATGGGTTTGTCTCTGGGCTCCCTATTCTATTCCATTGATCTATATGTCTGTTTTTATACTAATACAATACTGTTTTGATTACTGTAGCTTTGTAATATGGTTTGAAATAAGCAAGTTTAATGCCTCCAGCTTTGTTCTTCTTTCTTAAGATTGCTTTGGCTATTTGGGGTCTTTTGTGGTTCCATACAAATTTTAGGATTTTTTTTTCTATTTCTGTGGAAAATGCCATTGGAATTTTGATAGGAATTGCATTGAATCTGTAAATCACTTTAGATAGTATGGACATTTTAACAATATTAATTCTTCTGATCCATGAACATGGAATATCTTTCCATTTGTTTGTGCCTTTTTCAATTTCTTTCATCAATATCTTATAGTTTTCGGTGTTTAGATCTTTCACCTCCTTGGTTAAATTTATTCCTAGATATTTTATTCATTTTAATGCTACTGTAAATGTGATTGTTTTCTTAACTTCTCTTTCTGATAATTCATTGTTGATGTATAGAAGCACAACTAATTTTTGTGTATTTATTTTGTATCCTACAACTTTACTGAATTCATTTATTAGTTCTAGCTCATTTCTTTTTAATGTTGAATAATATTCCATTGTCTAGATGTACCACAGTCTATTTAGCCATTCACCTACTGAAGAACATCTTGGTTGCTTCCAAGTTTTAGCAAGTATGAATAAAACTGCTATAAAAATCTGTGTGCAGGTTTCTGTGTGAACATGTTTTCAATTCATTCAGATAAATACCAAGGAGTGTGATTGCTGGATCATATGGTAAGAGCATATTTAGTTTTGTAAGAAACTGACAAACTGTCTTCCAAAGTGGCTGTACCATTTTGCATTGCCAACAGCAATGAATGAGAGTTTCTGTTGCTTCACGATCTCATCAGCATTTGGTGTTGTCAGTGTTCTGGATTCTGTCCATTCTAACAGGTGTGTAGTGGTATCTCATTGTTGTTTTCATTTGTATTTCCCGAATGACATATGATAGAGCGTCTTTTTATATGCTTATTTGCCCTCTATATGTATTCTTCAGTGAGGTGTCTGTTCAGATCTTTTGTTCATTTTTAAATTGAGTTGTTCACTTCTTTATTGTTGAGTTTTAAGAGTTCTTTGTATATTTTGGATATAAGTCCTTTATCAGATATGTCTTTTGCAAATATATTCTCCCATTCACTAACTTTTAAAACAGAAATTATTTGTGGTTCTTTTGGTTGGAGAAGGAATGTGAGTTTTACTGTATTTAAATATCAGATAAGAGAACGGACTACAAGATGGTAAAACTAAAATCGTTTTTCTGGGGCCTGCCTGGTGGAATAGCGGTTAAGTTCGTGCACTCCACTTCAGAGGCCTGGGATGCGCAGGTTTGGATCCTGGGCACGGACCTACGCACTGCTCATCAAGCCACACTGTGGTGGCATCCCATATACAAAATAGAGGAAGATGGGCACAGATGTTAGCTCAGGACTAATTTTCCTCAGCAAAAAAGGGAAGATTGACAATGGATGTTAGCTCATGGCCAATCTCCCTCACCAAAAATAATAATAATAATAATAAATAAAATCATTTTTCCATTATAGCATGCAAAAATTATTTGTTGAAACGACAATTTTCAGTTTGAGGAATAAAAATGTTGCCAACACCATATTCTTCCATTCAACAATGGTTTATAGAGGACTTACTAGACTCCAGGGACTTTTCTTTTTTGTGTGTGAGGAAGAATAGCCCTGAGCTAACATCCGTGCCCATCTTCCTCTATTTTTTATGTGGGATGCTGCCACAGCATGGCTTGATGTGTGGTGCAGAGGTCTGCACTCAGGATCCCCCACAAACCCCAGGCTGCCGAGGCGGAACACGCGATCTTAACAACTATGCCACCGGGCTGGTCCCTCCAGGGACTATTCTAATCTACTCCCAGGAAGGAGCTGAGGAGTGAACCTCTCATAAATCTCCTCTCGAGGGAGTTTTGTGGCCATGAAGAAGACGGAGAGATCACTTGCACCTGCATAAACAAACATTACACAAGCTTTCTTATCTCCTGTTTGTCCTTCTAGAAACCCATTTGAATGAGCAGTCTGATCAAATGACTGCTTACTCCCCAAGACTCTTTGAAATATTCATCTCAAATCCTCTCCTTGCTGGGTCCACCAGTTCTAAAATATATCATGACCTTTACACAACCCTAATCAAGCTCTACAATGAAAGCCCTGCCTTCAACCCAACTCTCAGACCTCGTAAGTGACCCAACGTGACCCTCCAAGCTCCTAGACTCTGTCATAGTGGGGTGCACTCTTTCTCTCATATTGTGGTAAGAAAAAACTCAGCTTTGTCTTACTGATAGTTTGTTTCTCTGATATGTTCTGGAAGCCACCATTCTACAGGGGTAAATTGCAGTTTTAAATATAATCGTCAGGTAGACCTCATTAGGAACACGATATTTGAACAAAGACTCAAAGAAAGGGGGTTTGCCCCAGGGATCTGTCGGCGAAGAGTGTTCCAGGGAGAGAGACAGACAAAACAAAGGCTTGAATGGGGGTCAGGCCTGTCTTGATTACAGCAGAGTGAGCGAGGAAAGAGTGGTGAGAGATAAGGTCAGAGGCTACGCGAGAGCCTGGGTGATGGCTGTGTGTGTGTGTGTGTGTGTGTGTGTGTGTGTCTGTATGGAAAGGCCAGTCATATAGGGTCTTGTGGCCAAGTACATGTTTATTTGTCTTTCCCTAAAGTTATGTCTGAAAATAATTTCCTTTTTTCAGGGGATTACTTAGACTCGGGCTCTTTCTTCTCGTGTACATTTCTCCCAGTATTTTGTCAAATTTTCCCCAGGCTGCAGCTCCCTCATAAAATGTTTGGAGGATTCTCCCACACTCCTTTGGAGCTAGGGTACAGGCACCAACCTCTAGATATTTCCTCACATTTGGGTGAGATCTAATTCACAAGAACTAGATCTCAGGAAGAATTTCCTAATAGTATTAGGCCACCACTTTGATACATTTCAAGTATGATCAGTGTAGTGGTTAAAAAAAAATCAGGGGCTGGTTCCCCAATGGCATAGGGGTTAAGTGCATGCGCTCCACTGCGGCAGCCTGGGGTTCACGTGTTTGGATTCTGCTCACGCACCAATGCACCAATCTGTGGAGGCGTCCCATATAAAGTAGAGGAAGATGGGCATGGATGTTAGCCCAGGGCAAATCTTCCTCAGCGAAAAAGAGGAGGATTGGCATCGGATGTTAGCTCACGGCTGGTCTTCCTCACAAAAAAAAAAAAAAAAAAAATCAAGGTTCCCAATGTATGCAGAAATGGTATTTCTGCATATATATATATATATATGCAGTATATATATATGCAGTATTTTTCTGGGAAAGCAGTTTTTCTATGGGCAGGGCCAGCTTCATGGGTTTACGATCTTTGCTCTTGCTTAGGGCTGCACATTTATTTTAATGCTTTGCTGTTGCTATCTTAAAATTCTTTTTTTTTTTTTTTTTTTTTTTTTGTGAGGGAGATCAGCCCTGAGCTAACATCCGTGCTAATCCTCCTCTTTTTGCTGAGGAAGACCGGCTCTGAGCTAACATCTATTGCCAATCCTCCTTCTTTTTTTCTTCCCCAAAGCCCCAGTAGATAGATGTATGTCATAGTTGCACATCCTTCTAGTTGCTGTATGTGGGACGCGGCCTCAGCATGGCCGGACAAGCAGTGCGTCGGTGCGCGCCCGGGATCCGAACCCAGGCCACCAGTAGCGGAGTGTGCACACTTAACCACTAAGCCACGGGGCCGGCCCTATCTTAAAATTCTTAATAATTTTTTAACAAGTTACCTGCATTTTCGTTTTGCACCAAAATTCACAAATTATTACCTAGAGTGTAGATTAGCATTCATCTCTAAGGCAGGCATTTTGCTGCCAAAAACAGATCAATTTTGACACATTTTAGAGTCCTTGAGTGGATTAAAGAGGGTAATATCAATATCTTGGTAGTTGTATCAAGAATAAGGCTACCCAGTGCAGATGCGGAGATAAGTTTAGCGTTTCTAGGCATCGCTGTTCCCTTAGACCTATTTAGAACAGACATCCTTAATTTCACAGTTAAAAGAAAAAAATTAGTTTAAAAATATAGATCATTCTGAATATTATTAAGAGTTAAAAAGGAAGGAAAATCTCACGTATGCTACAAAATGGATGAACCTTGAAGGCATTACACTAAGTAAAATAAGCCAGTCACAAAAGGACATACACTGTCTGATTCCACTTATGTGAGGTATCCAGAGCAGTTCCATTCACAGAGACGGAAAGTGAAATGGGGGTTGCCAGGGGATGGGGGATGGGAAATGGGGCGTTGGTGTTTAATGGGTACAGAGCTTCAGTTTTGCAAGATGAAAAGGGTTCTGGAGATTGGTTACCCAACAATGTGAATATACTCAACACTACTGAACTATACGCTTAGAAACGGGTAAGAGGGTAAATTTTACATTTGTGTATTTACCACAATTAAAAATTTTTAAAAAATTTATTATATAGATACTTCTGAAAATTAAAAAACAGAGGTGCTTAGATGGAACATAGCAGATGTTTTCCTCCATGGTGGAAGAGATAGGAAGTTTGAGATTTCCAGGTGGTTAATGAGAGATTTGGTATCAAAAAAAGACAGATTTTAAAGGCTTGGCACACTATTTCATCTTTTTGCTTCCAAAAAACTGTATCGTGTGAATATGTTATGTTTTTCTGACTTTTCCTAAGTGTCTTTTTCTATTATCCTGATAATGTTTTACCTTATTCTCTAAACAAACAGTTTTTGAGAGCCTACAATGCACGAGGCACTGCCCTAGGCAGTGGGTATAGTGTGGTGATTCTAACAGACTCATCTCATTTCCTGCCCTCTTTGGCCATAGGTTACTATAAGGGAAACAGCTCATCACACAACCAACTTGTGATAAATGTCATGAAACAGAAATTAAAGAGGCAAGGAAGGACTGTAACAGGGTCTGAGGTCTAAATTCGAGGTCAGGGAAGGCTTCCTGATTGTGGAAGGTTAAAGATGACTACGGGGCTGGTCCGATGGCTTAGAGGTTAAGTGCGCGTGCTCCGATACTGGCGGCCCGGGTTTGGATCCCAGGCGTGCACCGACACACCGCTTCTCTGGCCATGCTGAGGCGGCGTCCCACATACAGCAACTAGAAGGATGTGCAACTATGACATACAACTGTCTGCTGGGACTTTGGGGAAGAAAAAAAGGAGGAGGATTGGCAATAGATGTTAGCTCAGAGCCAGTCTTCCTCAGCAAAAAGAGGAGGATTAGCACGGATGTTAGCTCAGGGCTGATCTCCCTCACACACACACAAAAAAAGATGGCTGCAAATTCTTTGCCCTTCCCCCCATGGGGCGGTGGGATGTGTTTACCCTCCCTCTGAATCTAGGCTGGTCCTGTGACTTGTTTTGACCAATCAAGTGCAGTGGAAGCGAGGCTGTGTAACTTCCAAGGCTGGGCCCTAAGAGATCTGCAGTTCCTGCCTTTGCTGCTTGGAACGTTTTCCCCTGGAAGTCAGTCACCATATAAGATGTCTGACCACCATATTGTGAGGAAGCTCAAGTTAGGCCTGTGGACAGAGAGGCCACATGGAGGAGCACCCAGGCACCAGCCACATGAGTGAAGCCTTCTTGGACCTCCCAGCCCAGCCCAGGCACCAGATGAATGCAGCTGAGTCAATGACCCCAGCTGACCCCATGTAAAGTAGAAGTACCCAGCTGAGCTATGCCTGAATTCTTGTCTCATAGAATCGTGAGCAAATAAAATCAATGTTGTTTTGAGCCGCTATGTTTGGGTAGTTTGTTACACAGCTATAGCTAACCAAACATTGAGGAAGTGATCTGTGACTGAAATAGAAGTGATGTTCAAGCTTTAGCACATGAACAAGATTCCCAACATTGCACCATGGCAGTGGTTTTCAAATTGTGCTTATAGAACCATTTTTGGACCCCCAAGGAAGATTGGGGTAAGGGTAAGGGAGGTGACAGTTCACAGTAGGGTCGAGTTGAGAGGCAATAGATGAGTCTTAAGCAGCAGAGACTTTCTTTCTCTGAGACTCATGGGTGCAGGGGTGTGGAATGAATTTGTAACATCTGAAATCAAAACAATTTGAGAGTTGCGCATGAGGAAATAAATAAACATGTCCCAATGGTTCCTCTGATTTTGCATCACCGGCCTGTCTATAAACATAACCTTCTCATCCCTCTGGTACCTCTCCTGGTCTCTGGCATCCATCCCTCCAACTTGAATTTCCTGGTGCTGCCATGTGTCTACCCCCAAAGCCCAGCTTCAGTGGGACATGTTGCTGTTCCAGGAGGAATTTCCTGGAAGACCTGAACCTCTGCTTCTACGGCATCACCAGCCATAGCATCTACAAGATCCTGATCCCTCCAGAAAGCAACACTTGCGAGCCAGGCCTTCTCTCTCCATCTTCCTCGGCAAGGGGCTTAAAATGAGAGGAGAGGGCAGACAGTCTCTGTGCTAACAAACCCTCCCACTTCTTGCACACTACTGTGTCCCAGGAGCCTATTTTAAATATCACAGCAACCTCACGAAGAAGGAAGAATTATCCCTATGTCATGGATGTGGAGTCTGAAGCTCAGAAAATGTAAGAGCCTTGTCCACATTTACTGTGCAAGTAAGTGACAGAGCTGGGATTGTGTCCTTTGAAGAGGGCAGGGACCTCCCCACATGTGCTCCAAACCATTCAATGAGAAAGGCCAGAGTCCTTCGGACAGCCTCTCTAGTGGTGGGCACACATATTCTTTCAGGGGAGATCTTTGTTTAGGGAATGGGAGAAAGACAAGCTAGTACTTGAAATTCTGCTGTCTGGGCACAAATGGCCGTTTCTGAAATGATCAATCTATTTATTAACAGAATTCATCCATTTATAAATAGCACATGTATTGTGTGTGGCGTTGAGCACAGAGGTCTTCATTATGAGTCAGAAGACCTAAGTTCTACTTTTCATATGAGCTGGACCTCTCTGACAAATTGCTTTGTTATTCAAAACTCTCAGACCTCGGTTTCTGTCTCCTTCACTGGACTGAGAATAATTGAGGGCAGGGAATGTTCTGGTCTACTTCATATCTCCAGCATCTAGGTCAGGGCCCCAGAATGTTTGAAGGTGGAAAGAAATAGGAAGGAGGAGAAGAAAGAAGGAAGGAATTTATCATGTAACACCAGTCGTGGGCTCAGCGATACGAATTGAAACAATTTGCAGGGTTTGTTGAAAGGCGTGCGGTCGATCTGGGTGGCAAGCTTTTCAGGAGGAAGCGGGAGCTGGAGCAAGGGCCTCCCTTGCATAAAGGGCACAGAAAATGGAATAGACGTGTGCATGCAATCGAATGCCTTGGCACCTTCCCCTTGTTCCTCCCAAAGCAACTGCTACCAGAAAGTGACACAGGGGTGGAACGAGAGGACGGCTGTCAACGACAACTCTGGCTGGCTGCTTCCCCTTCAGCTGCCTTTGTGGGTAGCAACAAGAAGAGAGAGGTCAGGGGAGCCCCTAACACAAATGTGGACTCAAGACTCAGTTTTGTGCCACCAAACTCACCTCATAGATGTTCTTTTGTGTCCTCAACTATTTCGACCTTTGCAGAACGAACTCCCCATTTTAGGGTTGTGCCGGAATTTAAACTGGGAGCATCAGCTGCAGAGGGCAAAGGAGTCAAGCTAATAAGCTCTCCAGTTCTGCTTCTTGCCGACGGCTTCAGTTGTGAAGAAGGCATTATTTTTAGAATCCCTCCTTGCTTTCATCCTGTACCCTGAATGATTAACTCCTAGTGTCTCTCTTCCCGTTAACTCATGTTTCCTCTGCAGTTGCTCCCGGGGAAGCAGGCGCACTTTCAACCCAGACAGAGGCCAGATGTCCTTTTTTTTAAAATCACTTTCAATCTGCCTCCTCCCCTGCCACCCCACCTCTCCATCTTCTGTCCCCACTCCCACCTCCTCCTGTTAAAATCATCCCCACTCGGTCTCCAGGACAATGGCTTGTTTGGGAGGTGGTAACCCTGTGAGATAAACCTTAGGTAATGTTTAAAGTCCAGTTCAACTCTTCTGGTGTCTGGAAAGGGCTACACCATTAGATCTCCAAAGGGATGATAGCATTCCTTGAATTATGTCATTAAAATACAGAGGCTGGGGGGGTGGCCCAGGGGCGTAGTGGTTAAGTTCTCCAGCTCCACTTGGCAGCCCAGGTTTGCAGATTCGGATACTGGTCGTGGACCTACACACCACTCATCAAGCCATGCTGTGGCAGTGTCCCACATACAAAATAGAGGAAGATTGGCACAGATGTTAGCTCAGGGACAATCGTCCTCAAGCAAAAAGAGGAAGATTGGCAACAGATGTTAGCTCAGGGCCCATCTTCCTCACCAAAAAAAAAAAATTACAGGGAGAAGGGAAGCGCACAGCTCAGCATTTGGGGAGTTTGTTAACAGCTTCCGCAGTCTTTCATAGAGTAGGCAGATGAAGTCACTGTTCACGTATAAGTCTACAAAATACTTTAAAAATGTAACTTCATTCCGTGGTTTGTTTCTGCTAAATTATCTTTTACTAATCTTAAAAACAACCTCAGGGGCCGGCCTGGCGGTGCAAGCGGTTAAGTGCGTGCGCTCTGCTGTGGTGGCCCGGGGTTTACCGGTTCGGATCCCCGGCGCGCACCCACGCACCACTTGTCAGGCGGTGCTGTGGCGGCGTCTCACATAAAGTGGAGGAAGATGGGCATGGATGCTAGCCCAGGGCCAGTTTTCCTCAGCAAAAAGAGGAGGATTGGCAGACGTTAGCTCAGGGCTGATCTTCCTCACAAAAAAAAAAACCACCTCAGGAAGAAAATTACAATTTTCTTTCATTGAGTTCAAATGTGCATCTTTCAGATAAACTTTCTTAAGAGAAAAATACACACAAATAGTTACATTTGGAGAATATTTCTGCCTAAAATAAAAGAACATGCTTTACATGAGTAGAGAGTAGATCCTAATAGTGACTTATCTGATTCAACGTATTATTTCTTTTTTTAAAAGATGTGACTATGGTGACCAGTAAAGGAGCCAAAAAAGATGTTTGAGATTAATTGCTAAATTTTAAGTGAATTTGAACTTGTAGTGAAAAATGGATGCATTTGGTGACCCTGCCAAAATCGGGTGCTATGTTTTCAAGTTGTACTGAGTTTGGTTATAGTGGCTCTTGAGATGTAATGATTAAAATTTTAAATAAATGTAATTTATCCTTTAATTCTCTAAAGCAAGTTCTAAAGAAAGCCTGAATCTGACAGGAAGTCTTACTATTCATTCTTTACAAAGTTCCAAGTCGTCAAGCCACAGAAGGAATTTCTGCGTCTTTGGTATGGCTCATGCAAATACAAATTGGCATCTAAGATCTGAAGAACACAGTGTTAAACTCTGAAATAGAAATGACTTTAGGCAGAAGCACAGATGGGCGAGGAGAGGGGAGACAGAAGGAGAGATTTTTCTCCCTTGCACACATTGTCCCAAAAAGGTGCCTTGTGTACAGTTTCTAAGGTCACATGTTAACACGATGTTTGTTAAGACTTCGATGAAAAAAAGCTTGAGGAAGCCAGTGTGAAATACGCGCATGAAACATCAGCAGTGAGACCTTGAGACATGCAAAAAAGGTCTTCAAACCTTGCTGTCTCTTTTATTTGCTCCCTCTCCCACCAAACAACATCTCTGTTCACATGTTAAAGAAGGAAATATTCGCTGAGAATACATTCATCAAACGTGCTGTGACTGAAGAGAATGTTACAAGTGTGACAGAATGTATTTGTTCTCTCTGTCTTAAGTACCTTGTATTGTCCTTTACTAAGCTCAAAGCTTGTCCAAACAAGATTAATCACACACACACAGAGACAAACATCAACCTCCTCACTCCTCCAGTAAACCCAAAATAAATCTGATCTGCTTGAAGTGATTCCTTCAGTAGCTCCCACTGCTCTCAGGATGGAGTCTGATCTGGCGAGGCGGATGCAGCCCCGCAGGAGCTGGCCCCTCCACCCTCTGCACCCATCCATCTCCTCCCTCCCTCCCTCCCTCCTGATGGCCCCACCATATTGACGTTGAGGTCCTTGGACCTGCCACGCTCCACCTCACACCTCCAAGCCTTTGTTTTTCCTGCTCCCTTTACCTCCATGTCTGCCTGTCTCGGATCCAACCTTCCACATTGAGCTCAGATGTCAGCTCCCCCTGAAAACTTTCCCAGACTATCTCCTTGCCCAGATCAGGATTGGTACCTGGCCAATGTGTTCCCACGCATGCCGGCCATGCCTCTACCACAGCATCACACCGCATCGAAACCCTTTGTCTTTTCCTAATGACTGTTTCTTGTATCATAGCACAAAACCTGTCCCACAGTGAGTGTCTACTGTACATTTGATGAATGAGTGGTTCAATCTGAGTGTGCTTCTAATCTGGTTTCTAGCCCACATTAGCTCATTCACTTGTGTGCCTAAGTGATTGAGCACAATAAATCTTAAATAGTTTGCTCGACGAAGAATATTTTCCTCAGAGTGACTTGGCAACTTGAAAATTAGAGGGGGAAGTAGTGATAGCTTCTGAACAGACTGCCTTCAATCATCTTCTGTGAATCATTTATTCAACCTACGAATGCTTTACATAATTTCTCTGGAGATAACAATAATAACTAAAAATAACGAAGACCACATTTATTATGGGTATATGCTAAACATCCTTTTATTGTTCCTAGGGCTGCAATTGCAACTCCAAAATTTGTCTTCTTCCCCCACCCTGCCCACGCCCGAACACACACACACAGACACGCACACACACACACACACACTCCCCAGAGCCACCTTACCAGATTTCGTCTTTATTAGAGTCCCTTAAGACAAACGTCACCACATTTCCAAAGTCATAATGGATCTTGTAAAGGAAAGCTATAGAAAATGATGATAAAGAGACCCCCTCAGTTGGTGTATGAGGCTCTCCTTTGACCTCTTCAAACAAACCAAGAAATCAAGAGCAAAAATCACCTAAGAAAGCAAAACTTGGGGGCTGGCCTGGTGGTGCAGTGGTTAAGTTTGCACACTCCACTTTGGCGGCCCAGGGTTCACAGGTTCAGATCCCAAGTGCAGACCTACACACTTCTTATCAAGCCATGCTGTGGCAGGCGTCCCACATATAAAATGGAGGAAGATGGGCACAGATGTTACCTCAGGGCCAATCTTCCTCAGCAAAAAAAAGAAAGAAAGAAAGAAAAGAAGCAAAACTTGGAATACCCTCCCAACACCACTAAGCCCATCATACACAGTCATGTGGATCTGTGTCAAGTACAAAGTCAGTTCTGCAAGAAAGCTGGTAGAGAGAAGAGTTATTTTAGAAAGATCATCTCAGGAAGCTTATTTATACTCTCTCTAAAGTAATGAGTCCAATGAACTCCTGAACTGGTGAGTTGAAGTCTGTAATTTTTGCTGTCACTTGGAAAAGAATTACCCTGAATAATTTTCTATGTAATTTACTGGAGAGCAGCAAAATTGGCTGACAATATCACTAGCTGGACTTTTGGTCTGTTTTGGTAAACACCAGAGAAAACATCTTAAGGGTGGGGCTTGAAAGTCTAATTAGACAACATTAAAAATAAATGTCTCAATATCAGGCATAATTTATATTTTCAAATGGACATGAAGGACTGTTAGAACATTTTACCCAGTGATTCTGTGTTTCAGAAAAATGAGGTTATAGATCTGGTATAGAATTTGACATAGAATCTTTTTCCACGAGGTGTAATAGGAAAGAACACTGAAGCAAGAGACTCAAGACTCAGTTTTAGTTCCCGTTTTGCCTGTGTGACCCTGGCCAAGTCTCTTCAACGTGAACTTGGACTTCCACAGCTACCACATAAAGGAATGCATCTCTGACAATGTGTGGGATCATTCCATATCTAGATGAAGGATGCCAAATGTTTTTAGCAACACTAACTGCATTTAACGAGTAGCCCTCCCTCGTCTCACTGGAGGAGGAGGTTAGGCACAGGCCCGGCTGCCTTCCACCCTGGGGAGAGCTCATGCCTTCCAATCAGCAGCCATCAGCTGACCAATGTGCCCACAGCCTGTTCCGGTGGGCCCACTGGTTGGCAGGCTTGTGGATGCAGTTGGGTCATGCCCCCTGACCCAAACTGGCCATGTAGAAGAGCAGTCAGATGTGCCCAGAGTTACATAACCCATCCTCAGGAGAGAGAATGGGCTAGGGAACCATGGCTCCAGAGCAAGTCTCATTCAGGTGATCTGTTCTGTGTGGACAGCCCAAGGCCCTTCAATTGGCCTCAACCCACCTGCAAGGCTCCTGCCTCCACCTTGTGCTTTCCTCACACCTTCTCTGGGTCTGTACTTCCCTTCTCACTACTGCTGCTGGCTCCTTGATGGCTCATACAGAAGATAATGTAAGTCATTCACCACCACCCCAGCCCTTCTGTGTACGTCTTCCTTGTTGCCAGAAGCCTGGTTTTGTTCAAGGTGCTCCCCGCCCCACATGGCCAAGGGAAGGGCTCTAAAGCCTCAGCCCCAGGGGAAAACCCTGATCAGTGTGAGCTGGTCACTGCTCCCATTCTACTGTCCTCAGAGTGACTGGTTTAGGGATGGGCATGTACTGCTGTTCTGGCCAATTCGGGGAAGTCAGTTGAGAAGCTTCTATGAAAACACATATTGTCGTGTCTGCATGCGATGCCTGGAATACCATGGCCGTCTTTTGAAAATGAGAAAGATAAGTTGACAGGCTGAGTAAGCCTGGCCAAGTAGAGCAATGGAGAGAATTGCCTGGGTCCTTGGTGATAAAGCTGAGTTGCTTAATTCATCAACCCTGGAGCCCCTCTACCCCTTGAATTCTTATGTGACATAACAATTTTTTTCTTACTCTTTGAGTCAGAAGCCAAAAGCATCTGAATACAGCCCAAGTAGCACACTGGAGGGGCAATGAGGAAACACCTGGGCTCTAGAATTACACGGACCTGGTCTCAAATCTCAGTTCCTCCACTAACAAGTTGTTGTTGATGAACAAATTACTTCAAAACTTAGTGACTTAGAAAAACCATACGTGTGTATTATTGCTCAGTTTCTGTGGGTTGCAAATTTGGGAGAGGTTTGAGTGGGCAACTCCAGCTTAGATTCCCTCCTCTCATGAGATTGTAAACAGGTATGAGCTAGGGCTGCAGTCATCTAAAGGCTTAACCGGGGCTGGTGAGTCTGCTTCTCAGGCGGCTCACTCACATGGCTGGTGGGACACCACAGTTCCTCTTCACCTGGGCTTCTCCACAGGGCTCCTTGAGTGTCCTCTCTTTTAAAATATAGGTTTTATTATTATTTCGGTATGGCAAGGCTAACAGATCAGGAGATGACTGCCAATGAAAAGAGAGTTTGTTATACTCACAGATCCCAAGAGGAGGGGGCACATCTACTCCACGGGGAGTACTGGAGTAGATCAGGAGGAGACAGAATTAGGGGAAAATGTGAACAAGAGCCTTTACTGCGGTTTCCACAGCAAGGAACAGGCAAAGCAGCTTGAGCAGGCTTAGGATTGGCTCGTCTGAATTATTTCAGCAGGCTGTGGGGCACAGTGGCTGTCTCTGATGGTCTAGTACCTGGCCATCGGGTGACTAGTGCAGGTGGATAGGGGCCCAGAGTGTGAGAGTCCCATAAAGGAAGTGGTTGGGGATGTGGGTTCTGGATTGGTTGGTTTGCATTTGAAAAGTGTGCTTGCAAACAAGTCGTTTATTTTCTCTAGGAAGTGGGTAACCCTGGGAGGGGCAGTCCCTCCAGGGTCAGCAAGACTCCAGAGGTCAAAGCATCAAAATACAAAAATAAAAGACATGGTTAATACAGCCTCACAGCATGGTGGCTGGCTTTGCCTGGAGTAAGCAATCCAAGAGAGCAAGACAAAAGCTGCAATGCTCTTTATGATCTAGATTCAGAAGTCACATGCTATCACCTCTGCCGTCCTCTACACAGACCAGCTCTGGTTCAGTGGGAGGAGACTATACAAGGGTGTGAACACTTAAGAGGTGAGGAGCGTTGGAGGTCACCTTGCAGGCTGGTTACCACACATTTGATAAGTTACATAACCTCCAAGTCTCAGTTTCTTCATCTGATAAAGATGGTAACAATATTGTGTTAGCCAGACTTCTTAGTTG
The DNA here is from genome assembly GCF_057802395.1 of Ceratotherium simum simum. Lineage (NCBI taxonomy): Eukaryota > Metazoa > Chordata > Mammalia > Perissodactyla > Rhinocerotidae > Ceratotherium > Ceratotherium simum. The sequence goes on from NC_141912.1 coordinate 52,574,915, forward strand.
CAAGCAACAGAAAATAACTCTGGCTTATTTAGGCAAAAGAGGGATTTGTTGGATGAATTTTGGGCAACTCACACAATAGAGAAGGATATATAACCATGCTTATAGATGTGCAGAAATAAAGGAGGCCAGGGAGCAAGTAAAGTCGTGCAAGGTTGAAGCCTCAGGATTGTTCTGGTTGGGAAACTGGTGTTGACATTACCTCCACTGGTCACTGGCTATTGTTGCCAAAGCTAAATTTCTCTGCTGTGAGTAAGTCTCATAGCAACTCTCTCTGCCCCTAAGGTTCCACAGCTCGGGGAGCGTGGGGACAGGAGAGTGTGGCCCCTTCTGCTTCCAAGAATTCAACAAATGTCCACTATAAATACCGGTCTCCTGGGACTCTCATGAGGATTAAACAAGAGTATATGAGCTTTTGCAGAACAGAGTGATCAGTAATTGCTGGTTATTGAATAGAAGGAAGAAAGCAATCACTTTGGGATGGCATAGAGTGGGTTTAGAGATCTCAAGTCAAGGCTGATCTCCTCTTAGATCCTGAAGCATTCTCGTAAATTTCCAGACAAACTGATCAATTCTGCTTGCACCCTCTCCCCACCCCTGCTCTTACACAAGTACACGAATTCTTAAATTGCTGAGATTTATACAAATCCTGTCTCTACTCTGATCTGGTTGCCCTATGACCAGAGCTGGAGGCAAAAGAACAGCATGTGATTAATTAAGAAAAGCTAAAGTGAAAGGTTCCTATGAAATTGCGACCCTGGCTCCTTGGTACCCTGACATGAACCACAATCAACCACACTCTCTATGTGGTGGTGGCTCCTATCTGGGTCATTATTACCTTGGCTTCTGTCTCTGTTTGAATTGCCAAGGCGTGACAAGACGCCTCTGTCCAGAGAGCCTGTGCTTTCTTAGCTGTGGGCGTGGTCCTTATTGTTCAGACTCAACAATTTTTTTTTTTTTAATGAGGAAGATCAGCCCTGAGCTAACATCCATGCTAATCCTCCTCTTTTTGCTGAGGAAGATCAGCTCTGAGCTAACATCTATGCCAATCCTCCTCCTTTTTGTCCCCCAAAGCCCCACTAGATAGTTGCATGTCATAGCTGCACATCCTTCTAGTTGCTGTATGTGGGATGTGGCCTCAGCATGGCCGGAGAAGCGGTGCGTCGGTGTGCACCCTGGATCCGAACCCGGGCCGCCAGTAGCGGAGTGCGCGCACTTAACCACTAAGCCATGGGGCCGGCCCCAGACTCAATGATTTTGTTCAAAGTGTTTCACTTCCCTTGGGTTTTAACTGAGGTTGGCATGTTTAACTTAGGTCAGTGGTTCTCAAACTTTAGTGTACATGAAGATCAATAGGAGGGCTTGCTAAAACACAGATGTCTGGGCCCCACCCCCGGAGTCTCAGATTCAGTAGGTCTAGAGTGGAGCCTGAGAATGTGCATTTCTAGTAAGTTCCCAGGTAGTGCTGATGCTGCTGGGCTGGGGCTACACTGTGGGTGACCTGATGCTGGTGCTGGACTGCTTTGTAAACTCCTTATACTCTTCCTAATCATTGCCTTTCACAGAGAAAGCCAAGACAGCACTCACAGAGCAAAATTCTATGATACTCAGAAATAAATATTGAAACATGATTTCAGTTAGAAAGATATTTGACTACACGGAACAGAAACTTGACTATAGGAGCTTAACCAGATAGCAATTTGTTATTTTTCTCACATTCTCAAGAAGACTAGAAGCTGTTGAGATGATGCCACATCATCAGGGCCTCAGGCTCTTGCTCTTTCTTCTCTGCCATCCTTGGTAAATGTTATTGCCCTCATGGTCACAAGATGGCTGCTGCACCACCAGATATTGCCTCTGCACTCTAGGTAGGAAGAAGATGAAAGATGAAGAGGAAATGCATGTGTGAGCTTTTCTGGAAGCCCCTCTGTAGATTTCTGTTCCCATCTCCTTGGCCAGAACTATGTGAGTTGGCCACACTTAGCTTCAAAGGAGCTTGAAGTAGTTTTAGTTTAGCCCTTGTTGACCCAAATAAAATGGGGTTCTGTTACTGAGGAAGAAAGGGAGAATGGGTGGTACCCAGTAGGCTCTGTCTTAGCACTCACCTGCTCAACTCCCAAAGGACCCCATACAGCATACTCAGGCCAAGTCTATGTTCAGTGCTAAACCAACCACACCACAGGCGAAGGGCCAAAGAAAAGACATGGAGAGACTATCTACACTAGCATTTCTCGTCGCATGCTAATGAGTGTTATATGGAAAGGGCAAATCCTGGGTTAGAACTTGTTTCTCTCTACAGGACTGGGAAGTTTTATTATGCTTAGGTATGTAATGACCTTCCAAGACAGGGATAAACATACTGCATTTCCCAAGGGTATTGGACCACAGAAGCTTTTAAAAAATTTTCCTGGAGCATCTCTCTAAACTAAGTTCCATGCGACTTTTGCCAGGAAACCTTGATCTATACAGCATCAACTACCACTATGTTTTCAGAGCCCCCATACATGGATAAAGCTAGCATGCTCTTCTTGAATCAATGGACTAGTCTATTTTTTTTAAGGGGAAGGAAGTGAAAATAGGAACAGCTAGTGAGTCAGGAAACAGGGTGTGGTGCCAGTCTGCTGTCTGTTAACTGCATGAACTTGACAACCCCCTTGCCCTCTCTGAAGTCTCCCGTTCTTATTTGCAAAACAAGATCTGTAGTAAATCACCAGCTTGCATCCAACAAACTAAAATTCTGCAACTTCACAGCTCCTAGAAACATCAAGAAGAGATGTCTGGATAAATCTTGGCAAATGGGTGACAGGGGAAATACAGAAAAAGGTTAAGATTAAAAAGTCTTTTAGAAGTCAAGAAGAGTTTTAAGAAGAAAAAAATACCTTAATGAATATGAAGGATGAAAAATGAGGGATTGCATTTGTTTTCTGTGGCTGCCTTAAATCATCACAAATTTGGTGGCTTCAAAAAACAACAAATATATTATCTTACAGTCTGGGCTAGAAGTCCAACAGAGGTCCCTCTGGGCTCAACCAAGGTGTCAGCAAGGCCATATTCCTTCTGGAGGCCCTAGGGGAGAATCCACTTCCACACATCTTCCAGTTTCTAAAGGCTGCCCACCTTCCTTGGCTCATGGCTCCCTTCCTCCATCTTCAAAACCAGCAAGCTTGCATCTCAAAGGTCCTTCTCCCCTGTCACATCCACCTCTCTGACCACAGCTGGGAAAGGTGTTCCCCTTTTAAGGAACCATGTGATTAGGTTGGGCTCACCCAGAGAACCCAGGATGACTCTTCCTCTCAAGGTCCTTAACCACATTGGCAGCGTCCCCTCTGCCATGTAAGGTAGCATATTTACAAGTTCTGGATGTTAGGATGTGGATATCTTTGGGAGTGGGGGGCATTATTCTGCCTACCACGTGGATGAAATCTATTGTTTAAAGAATTATAGGTGTTGAGAAACTAAAGGATGCCACGAAAAATCGAAGTTTGGCTTAATAGTTTGTGGGGTACAAAGTTACAACAGGAACAAAAATAGGACAACACCAGTTAACAGTTTAGAAGCACGTTAATCCTTTGTGGAAAAAACAGAGCAAAGAGCAGAGGCTTAGAATGTGATTGGTTTTTTCTCTCTTTTATCATACCGTCACAAAACAGAACTAAAATCTAAAAATCACACTATTTAACAAGCTAGAACGTATTAGCATTAACTAAGTTGGTCCTGCAGGGGGTCTTTCACGGGTGGAAGGTCGTGGGGGAGCCCCAAGAATGGCCTGAAATCGTCGCAGAGCCCCAGTGTTTGAAAGGATTTATAGAAACCTGGTGAGATGAGGGCAGCTGTACCTTTGTTTAGTGGATTCAGGATGTGGAATAAAAAGGAACACGGCATTTACAGCCAAGGTGAGGATGGGCTTGGGGCCAAGGTTGGCCGAAGCATCAGTCCTAAGTGCAATAAGACAGTACGAACCAGATTCAAGGCATCCAAGTGGAGAGTACAGCAAGGCTTTCTCAGCCTTGGCACTATTGGCATTTTGGACCAGATAATTCTTCGTTGTGGGGGCTCCCTAGTGCATTGTAGAAAGGTTAGCAGCATCCCTGGATTCTACGCTCCTGATGCTAGTAGCACCCCTTCCCCAGGTTGTGACAACCAAAAACGTCTTCAGGCATTGCCAAATGTCCCTTGGGGGGCAAAGTCGCCCCAGTTGAGAACCACTGGCAGAGACTGAGAGAACAGGTGAGGGGCAGCAGCGAGCCAGGAGGTGGACCCTGAGAGCCTGGAGAGATTCTCAGGCTGCAAGGCAGGAACGGAGGGTGCCTTTTACAGGACCTTTTGCTGGAGCTCCTGGGCTGGCAGGGAGCCAACGGTGGCGTCCAGCTGGTTTGCATGCTGGTCTCTAACTTGGCCGTGGCAGCCTCCAGGTCAGGAGAGCTCGAGTATAATTTGGTCAGGGCTCACACTCTAGCTATTGTCCATTTGTTACGCAAGCACAGGCTTTAAAAGGCAATTCACCTGGGCAGGTGACTCGCTCGTTTGCAGTATAAACAGCTTGGGACCTATTCTCTTGTTTTCCTTCATCTAGGTTAACTGCCAGTTCTTCTGACAGCTGATTCATAGAGGAGGGAGAAAAGGGGACTGTGGAGGGACTGGGATGCAAACAGAGCCACCTCAAGCCGTATTAGACGATTTTATGCAAATTGGAAAAAGTGCACCCCTGGTGGATGCATTAGAAAAGGATGTCCCTCTGGGAGGGTCAGGAGCAGGGCTAAGAGAGCAGATGGCACCTCACTCGGAGCCCAGGCCCCACTCATCATGGCGCCCTGCACGGTGAGCCCCCGCCCAGCCCCCGGGGGAGGTCCAGCTCTGTCTCCCACGCTGCCTCTTACCTGTCACCGGAGACAGAGGTTTACACATGTACACCTTGGGAATCAGATGAAACATTGCGGAGCCCCAAACTATGAGAGATCCTAAACTTTCCTACCACCAAAATTAGAATTTTCATACAACACATGGTCAGAAACAAAGGCAATTGAGTCTATAGAAATGAGTGAAAAGTAGTTTAGAAATAGTCTAACAGAGGAAAAAGCAAAATGGATAGCTAGGAGAGGCTGTACCTTGTTGCCTGTGTGTGTGGCCAGAGGAGCCTATTCATTTATAAATTTAGGACCAAGCTAACGAGGGGGATACAGAGATAAGCAGGAGAGCTGCACTTATGCGAGTGAGGGCAGACCTCTGAAAGCCCCCCTAAGTTTCCAACACCCATGGTCCAAGGCCTCTAGTTTAGGAGATGCCATTCCCCAGAGCAAGTCATGCTGCTGTGTGCATTCCTGTGAACTGCCTTTGATGACCCTGGAAGACCAGCATCGTTAACCTTCTTCCTGGATGGGCAAGGTGTCTTCTTGCCAAAGGGACAGAGAAAGATATTCTAAAGCAAGAAAACTCTCAGCAAGTGCAGATTATAAGTTATAGATGGAGACCCTGAAGCAGAGTCAGGCCAGCCCCTAACAATTGCAGGGCCTGGGGCGAGAAAGTATGAATGGAAGCCCACACGTCTAATGTCTGATGTTTAAATAAAATTTGCTTCATCCTTGTACTTGGATAAATATATCTAGCAACAAATTTGGGAAAAAAAGTGAAATTTATGGTTTTTTATGACAAAATTGGCAAAAATTTTAAAATAACTATTCCATTATTATTGCACACTTGTGGGTGTTCAGTTAGTGGGCTGATATGTTTAAATGAGCAATAAAATAAAGATATGGACAATTCATGTATGATTATGTATTTATCCATAAAATTGATGTTCCTTATTTTCATTTCAGCAAAACCACTAATTATGTTGTTATAATCAATATTTTCACATCATTTGTATTCTATTGACAGTAATGCCAAACTAGATGACCTTTCTTGAATCTTAGTTTGTTTTTTTAATTTCAACTTGGAGAAATTTTGCTCTGCAGAGGCAGCAGCAATTGAAATTATCAATAAAATTCTTAAAGCAATACTTTGATTTGGAAATGGGTCAGGAATTTTGTATACCAACTTTATAATTGGGCTGCATCTGATATATTCCATTATCACAGACACTGTTACAAATATTTTAATTTCATCCTATAAATCACTATCATTTATAGCACTATTTTCAAAAATCTCTTAAAACAATATTTTTTAAAAATCTAGATCCACATAGTATTGTAAAGAGTTGATATCATGTTTCATGCATATTATGTGCACACCTGTGTACAGATGCATTTAAGAGTAACGTGAACTGCTGTGAATATTGTGCTAATTCATGAGTAATTCCAGAACCATCCATTGGAACAAGAAGAGAAACTGAGACTGTTGCATTCAGGCCATTGGAGAGGAAGGTTTGGGGGAGCTGCTTTATCTTCTCTTTCTCCCAGGAGCTTCGGCCACCACAGTCTTCCTCACTTTCCAAGGCAGGGTCTGATCTGAGGTCAGCAGTGGCACATTCTACAAACCTTTACAGCTTCGGGTGTGGTTACATTTTGCTTAGAGAACACAGGGCAAAAGTTGTAGAGGGTTCCTTGGGGTCTGACCGGTGTGAGTCACCAGCAGATGCTCAGGGTTGGGGGTTGCACTGAGCCGGTGCCATGTGGCAGAGGGCGTTCTGAGGTGACGGGCCCAGGACCCTCCTGCCCAGGGTGATGGCTGGTACTGCACTACTTGCTAAATAACCATGTAAATATTACTGTAGTGGGTTGAATGGTGGCCCCCCAACAGATATGCCCATGTCCTAATCCCTGGAACCTGTGACTGTGACCTTACTTTTGCAGAGGTGTTAAATTAGGGATCTTGAGATCAGATCATTCTGGATTATCCGGGTGGGCCCTAAATACAATGATAAGTGTCCTTCTAAGAAAAACAGAAGAGAGACAGAGGGAGAAGAGGAGGCGGCCACGTGATCAGGGAGGCAGAGACTGGTGAGATGCTGCCACAAGCCGGGGAATGCTGACAGCCACTGGAAGTTGCTAGAAGCAGGAAAGAGTACTCCTCGGAGCCTTCAGGGGAGCACTGCCCTGCCAACACCGTGATTTCAGACTTCTGATCCCCAGAACAGCGAGAGAATAAATTTCTGTTGTTTTAAGTCACCAAATTTGTGGTAATTTGTTATGGCAGCCCTAGAAAATCAGGGCTAAGTACAACAATCACCGACAAAGTTGAGCATTAGGGCTGATTATGTACCACGTGCTCTGCTAAGCCCTTTTTATAAGCATGATCTCATTTAAGCCTCACAAAATAGGCACTATTATTAGCCCCACTTTACAGATGAGCCAAGAGAGGTTCTAACAGAAAGTAGCTTGCCCAAGGCCACATGGCTACGAAGCTGGGATTTGAACTGAGGTCCGTCTGACTGCAAAGGTCTTTAAGCATGGGGAAGCCTTCCTGCCTGGTGACATAGCCAGCTGTAAGGGGGGAACCCTATGCTTGGTGGCTTCTAGCTAAGTGTCACCTGCTCTTTGTCCCCCTACTTAAGAGAGGCTGGATTCTTTTAGCACCCCCTCCCCCAGCGGACAGCAATTTACTGCCACCTCAGAAGTGATACACAAATTACAACAGACCATTCTTCTGACCTAATCGATCACGGGAACACTGTTTCCTTACAAAGAAACATTTTAGGCATACACAGTCACTCCTAGTTCTTTGTATCTATTTAGCCACTGGGTCATTCGGGTTTATTTGTGGATGTTGCCAAGATGAATCAGAAATCTGCAGAAACTATTTGTCCTTGGAGAAGGACAACAGTCAGGAGGATTTTTTGTTAGTTTCTTTTTGCTGATTTTGAATTTGTATGAAGACTATCTCACTGTCCCAGGAGAAAAGAGTTAGAAAGAAAGTTTGTTTTCTTAAGACTTAAAATATATTCTCTGAGCTCGCTAAGCCATCAGAACATTGCCACCGGGCTCTGGCAAGGGCAAGACTGAGAGAGAAAGCACTTCTTTCTTTCTCTACTTTTGGGGAATAGAAGGGTTTATTCTCTATCTGCTGACAAGCCCCAAAACTCTGTGTGTGTGTGTGTGTGTGTGTGTGTGTGTGTCTATGAATGTGTATGTGTGTGTGTGTGAGTGTGTATATGTATGTATGTGTGTATGTGTGATGGTTGGGGGAAGGGATCTGATGAGTGGTGACTTTTATTTTGTTAGCCTTCATTTATTTTCTTTCAAACAAAACTACCCCATTTTACAGGTGGAAGCATTGAGTCTTGGTGGGTTGAAAGGATTGTCTCCAAGATAACTCAACTGGACACACAACTACAAATGCTGTGCTGTCCTCTCAAGAAACCATACCATTTAGTGGAAACGAGAGCGGTTACACAATGAGTTTTGAGGCTAATTTTAAAGCAAGTCATGTGTCCCTCCCGTTGCTCTGACCCAAATACGCGACAAGGATTCAAAGTTGCACACAAAGAAAACCCAAATCAATCAGGAGGCTCCACATGAGCAATTTGCCTGAGGACGGGAACGCAGCCTCATTTTTCAGCCACTGCGAGTCTCCATCACCTGGGACTCGTTCGGTGTTCCAGGTAGGGTACTGCCCTGGGAGACCGAGGAGGGACCTGAGCCCAGAGCCAGGTCCAGGGACCGGCCTCGGGTCAGAAGTTCTGTCTGTACCCAGATTTCCAGAGCAGTAAAGAGATGCTAATCTAACCTCTCTCACAAAGATGGCTTTGTGCTGTGCCGACCAACAACAGCTAATGGAGGTTTGAGACCACGACCAGGAGGATTCTCCCTTGACGGGCTGATGTGAAGGGGAAAGACGGACACCCGGCTGCCGACAATTCATAAAGGGCTGAGACGCGTTAGTGCAGACGGAAGGCGCTGGCCTGATAAAATGAAAGTCTACCCCTCGTCTCACTTTTATGAACCCCTTTCTGTCCAAGGCTCCTGTACGCAATCACTGGGCCCCGGAGATTCCCTCCTCTCCCGCTTCTCAACCAAAACCTGCTCCCAGGAAAGAACCTGACAAGTTCATTTGCATCAAGGAGAATGGACAAATTTATGTTCCCGGGAGCATTTGCATTTTGAGGACTTCAAGCAAGAGTATTGGGTCTCTGGGCAATTTCAGATATCAGAGAAGTCGGTAGGAGGGGTGGGACCTGCCCTGGGGGCAGGGAGGTTTGGAGGGTGGGCAGGAAAGTCAGGGGGAAGGCAGGAAAGGCATTTTCAGAAAGGAAGGCAGAAGTTATCAGAAAGGAGTCCAGTGGCATATGAAGCAGACAGTGGGAGCTAAAGCGGCAGAGAACAGAAAACCTTGAACTCTAAACTCACGTTGAAAGTTACCAGCTTTTCTCTAAAGTAAAAGATTCAAGAAAATCAAGTGTGTATAAAAACTCACTCATTTATACTTTCATTCATTTATTTGTTCATTCATCCATCCATCCATTCAAATGAAATTGTATTTACTGTGTTCCAGATATCAGAGATAGCCAGGAGCAAGACACGTTATGCATGGAATCATGGAACTTTCTATCTGACTAGTGGGTGAAGCTAACAAACATATAATTTCATGTGGTTGTTAAATGTTTTGAAAAAATAAAACAGGGTAAGGAGATAAGAGTGTGATGGAGCTGAAAGGCAGCTGAGGGGGAGAGGGGTGTCTGGCTGGGCTGGTGAGGAAAGGCTTCCTCTGTAGGGCTGCCAGGCCAAGTGAAGAAAAGTACAGCACACCCAGTGACATTTGAGTTTCAGATAAATGATGAATACTTTTTCAGTATAAGTATGCCCTGTGCAATATTTGGGACATACACGTACTAAAAAATTGTCATTTACCTGAAATTCAAATGTAACTGAGTGTCCTACATTTTATGTTGTAACTCTGCTCCTATGAGGCCCCCAGGGATGGAGTGAGGGAGTGTTCAGGAGAGAAACAGTAAGTACAAAGATCTCCAGGCAGAAATGGGCTTGGCTTGTATAGGGAGAAGCCCAGTGTGGCTGGAATAGAGGGAGCAGGAGAGATGATGGTAGAGATGACCCCATAGAGGTGGGGCCCCAGGCCAGTGTGAAGAGTTTGCATTTTATCCTGATCTGTGGAATTTTAAGGAATGCCCTCAGCACTGCAATTATTCATTTCCATGAATACTCCAGTTTAGTATTGTGTTTCCCAAAGCAGGTGCCACTGACTTTAAGATCAGACTTTAGGATGGGAGAGTAGGTGCCCCTGCCCTGGGGGGAAGTGAGCAGTGTCTCCCCTGAATTCCCTGACCTCCCGTCTCTCCTTCGGCCCCATTCCCTGCTGTCTTCAGTTTTCCTAGTGCTGGACAGTCTTTCGTCATACCATAAGAAATGAGCTTAAAATGCTACTGAGAGAAGAGCCTTAGGGACTCAAATTCTTACTAGTATGTAAATGACCACTAGAAAGTGTTTTGAAAGTGAGGATGGGGAGGGCATGTAGCATAGGTCAAGGGAACATGGGAAAAGAATAAAAAAGGGAAATTTGGGGGTGCTAATGTCAAGCTTGACCAGTTTCCCTTGCTGTGACCCCGAAGCTGTGTTGGCTGAGCAGAACTGAAAACCAGCTCTCCCCACTCTGTGTGGAGATGACCAAGAATCTCTCGTGAAAGAGAGACGCAGAATCAGGCTGGCTGTGAGCTGATACTGCCAGATGGCAGAGCCGTCAAAACATTTAGCTGTAAAGCCCACACTGTGTTGGGGAAGAGGCTGAACTTGCATTCCCGCCGCAGACGTTGGTGGCTCCCTCCCGACGCTGCTTCCTGCCCCCTCTGCCGGCTGCTCCGTGACTCAGAGTGACTCACGGCTCGTCTCCGGCGGTTCTCTCCTCGAAGGGATTTGTCCATCTGAACCGGCCTCCTCGGAAAAGATCTTATGTTGAAAAAGGAGTCTTGACTGCACTTCTGTGAGAACGGCCCTACCTTACTTTCTGGGTAATGTGGGGTTTTTGAGACCCAAGAATACTCTTGTGAGGTAAACAGAAAAGCAATATTGCTCTCCATTTTATAGAGGGGAAAACCAATCATGAGAAGACTGTCTTGTCCCAGGTTTCGAGTGGTAGAGTGTGAACTTGAACATCTGAGTCTTTTCTAACACACTAGTTGTTGTCAATTCATTTGAAAATTAACGACTTGTGCAAGGTCGCATAACTAGTTGCTGCCTTCTAAAATCAAAAGGTTCTCTTTCTATAAAACTGTGGTTTAGAAACCAAGAGCAGAATCTACAAGGGAAAAGAAGGTTCCTCCCATTTTTTGAAAAACATTTGTTTCAGATAGACTGAATCCCCGGGTAGTAGACTGATTGATTCTTTCAAAAAAACCGAATGACCCTCCCCATTATCTAAGTAATAAATGTTTATTGCAGAAACTTTGGAAAAGTCAGAAAAACACAAAGGGGAAAATAAGAATCACCTGTGATTGTCCCACTACGATATAACTGTTGTTGATATTTTAATATGTGGCCAGCCCTGAGGGCCTAGGTGAAGATGTGGCTCTCTCATGCCGAGGGCCGGGTTCATTTACCCATCAAGGAACCACGCCACCCGTCTGTCAGTTGTCACACTGTGGCGGCTGTGTGTTGCTGTGATGCTGAAAGCTATGCCACCAGGATTTCAAATACCAGCAGGGTCACCCATGGTGGACAGGCTTCAGCAGAGCTTCCAGACTAAGACAGACTAGGAAGAAGGAGGAGGACCTGGCCACCCACTTCTGAAAAATTTGGCCGTGAAAACCCTATGAATAGCAGTGGAGCATTGTCTGATGCAGCACCGGAAGGTGAGAGGATAGTGCACAAAGCCTGGGCAGGGTTCCCTTTGCTGTACACAGGATTGCTAGGTGTCAGAATCCACTTGACAACACTGGCAATAAAAATTTTAATACGTATCCTTCCTTTTTTTTTCATACACACGTGACCATATTTTAACAAATTGGAAAAAATGTGCTATAAGCTGATTAACGATATTTTCATGAGCATTTTCTCACATCAATTTTTTTCAAAGCATGTTTGATCCATAGCATACTATCTATCCTATGAATGATAGACTTAATTTACTTCACTTATTGGGACTTTTAGGCTTAGGCTCTTACCATTTTTTTTTTAATCATAAACACCACTACAACAGGCGTGCTTAGTCTTATATATATTGCGTGACGTTTCCACCCAGTGATTTGTCTGGGACTTGGTTTGAGAGAAACTGAAAATGGGGGGAGAAACACAGAAAGTTAATAGACATTAGCTTGATTTTTGTCTGTCTGTGGGAGAAGGGAGAGAAGGGAGGACACCGATCTCAAGTGTCTCCTCTGTAAAGGTCATTTCCGTCCCCTGTGCTCTTCATTCTGTCCCTCTGACTTGGCTCTCATGCTATTTATCTTCTCTGCTCCCCTGCAGCTCCTTCGCCTTCTCTCCACCCTGCCACAATGCTGTTTTCCTCTCATCACACCCTGCTGGTGGCCTTAATCAGAGCCTCCCTGGTGTCGTCAGCTGTTGATGAATGTTTTCTGTGTCTCGACTCAGTGCCTGAGAAGCTATTCCTAAGAGCAGCAAACGAAGGATCCTGTCACAGTATATGAAGTCATGCCCAGAAAGCTCTTGGGCAAATCACTGTGCTGTTTCACCTGTGGGTACACCCCACAACCCGGCTACAACTGACCGGGCTCAAAGACGATTAACAATCATGTGACCTACGGATTTCTTCATTTTCTCCGCTGGACCAAGCTACTGACCCTCCATTCCCTTCTCATCAGGGCCCATCAGTTTGTTAGTTCTAACAACAACCAGAAAAATTGGGACAATCATTCTCTTCTCGAGCTATAACTGGAGAAACAGATAAGAGAGGTCATAAAATTGAATAGGGCTCAACTGAGTGCCTTTAAAAAAAAAACACGTCTCATTTGTTGCAGGATTCTTAAAATAGTTCCCAATGCTGTCCTTCACCTTCACGATTATTTTCGTCTTCAGTTCTAAATCCGAATGGCACAGAGCAGCAGAATTTATATGTTAAGTTCATGAGAGAACAGACAGCTCATTAATTCTCCACATTGGTGGGATTTGACTGTTCGCCATCATATGCTCTATTCCGAAATATATCTGGGTCTGCTTTTCTGAGATGACTAAGGTGTTTTATTAATACAGGGCTATTAAAAACATGGTGCCTTTCACGTATGAGACAAGATTACAGCCCCCTCCCACCCAAGGGAGGGTGTGGGCAACATCAACACAAATCATCTCGTGTTCATTCATTCACAAATTCATTGATTCAAATATTTGAGACTTTCCTATGTGTCAAACAAGAGAAAAAGCCCTTGTCTTCCAGGAGGGAGACAAATAAACAAATATATAACACAATGAAAATGTTACAAAGAAAAATAAAGTATTTTAGATCTGGTAGTTAGGGAAGGCCTCTTTGGAGAGGTGGCATTTAAGTTCGGGAACAAGTCATGGAAATAACTCTGTGAGGAGCAGCAAGGACAAAGACGGGAAAGGCTCCAGGAGAGAAGCAGCAAACAGGCGAGGGGGGCTGAATGCAGCGAGGGAGGGATAGGGAGAGAGACCAGAGGGGGCTGGGGGCCTGCGCGGGGAGAGCCTATATATAGGCCATGGAAAGATTTAGGATTTTATTTGCTATGAAGCAATCATCTCGAGGTGGCCCTGAGGCAGAGGGAAGCTAGTGACCCCACAGGGACCATGGTCTGCTCTACCATGCTCTTTCCCAAGTGCCCATTCACTACAGACTCGCACAGTCCCTGAACCCAGCAGTCACCACCTTGGGTCCCGGCAAGCTGGAGGCACTTAGGGATTCTGGGGAGGGTCTCTGGGGCCTGTAAAATGGTCACTATTGCCAGGCCCACTCTCTTGGTTGTTTTACAATTCAGATGAGCTGCTCTGACATCCTAGGTCTACTGGAAGCCGACTTTATTCCTGCTACGCCATCACCTCACAGAACCACCAACTGTTACGTGGCGACCATAATTCCTTCTGAGTCCTCCCGTAGACCACGTGATCTGTTGTTTATTTTCTCCAATCCTGGAGAATGAGGCTGAGTTTTAGGAGGTTAGGTAACTTGACAAAGTCACATTGTGTCTCAGTTCAGACTGCTATAACAAAGTACCACAGACTAGATTGCCTATAAAGAGAAATCTATTTCTCGTAGTCCTGGAGGCTGGAAGCCTGAGATCAGGGTGCCAGCATAGGATTCGGTGAGACCCTCTTCTGAGTTGCAGACTGCCGACTTATAGTATCCTCACACGGCAGAGAGGAGAGAGAAGCAGCAAGCTCTCTGGTGACTCTTATAAGGGCACTAAACCCATTCCTGAGAGTTGCACCCTCATGACCTCATCTAAACCTAACGACCTTCCAAAGCCCATCTCCTAATACCATCAGACTGTGGGGTAGGGTTTCAACATATGAATTCTGGGGGACACAAACAGTGACACATGGTTATTGAGTGATAGGATTTAAATGCAGACCTAATTAGCTGGAAAGCCTGCTTTTCTTACTATACATCACATTGTCTAACCCTTCCTGAGTACTTCCGTTCATTCATCAAAACATTTAGTGAACACCTGCTGTGTGCTTGGTGCTGGGCATGCCTGAGGGACGGAGGCACAAATGAGACAGTTCCTGTCCTCAAGCGTCATAGAATCCAGCGGGCTGTCTTGAATCTACACTACATCTCCCAGAATGGAGTGAGATTACAACACACACCCCCACCACCACACCCACACCCACACCTACACACCATTTTAGACTTTCTGACATGGAGATCTGTCTTATTCTTCTCATTAAAAAAACCTGCCAGCTGCCTGGCAGGATGTGCCACTGCCAGGCATGAAAAGCATCCGTTGACTCATCTGTCCTTGGCTGACACTGGTACTACTGCTCACAGTTGGATTTCACTTAAATTTGGATCTTAATTGTCACTTTAAAAAATCTTCAAAAAGATCACCCCTCACGCAGCGCTGAAATGACATCAGTGTGGGAGCCTGCCCGTCCTGTGTCGGCCATGCAGCCGAGGACAGCAGGAAGTGCCAAGTCTCTGAGCGCTCCCAGAACTGGCAGAGCCAGGCGCAGGACTCACCCAGGCACCGTGAAGGACTCGCGTTCAGGTGGAAAACAGACAGCTCTATCAGAAGCTTCCAGATGACTTTCTAGAGAAGGCATGAAATTTCCAGTGATGTCTTACTCAGCTCAGGAATATATAAACTACCAGTTTAACACATTGGTGACAATTCCAATATCCTTCCACATGCCTCAAAATGATCTCAATCATAACACCTAAGAGATTATTCTCAACGTCACTACCCTGGTTGTTTCCTTCAGAATAGTTACCATGATTTGTAATTATTTTGTTTGCTTGTCTTTGTTCCAGAGTGACTCTATCTTTTCATTGTTGTTTCTCCAGCAACTGGCAAAATGGCCTGAGCAGAGTTGGCAGGTGTGCGTCCTTGCAGAATCGCCGGCAGGGGTTGGGGGAAGCAGCCTGTTTCTGAAATACTGTATACCCACTTGTGGTCAGGACGATTTGGAACTCTTGCTTTAGCATCTGGGAGAAACAGACTCAAAAGTGAGTCTAAGGTTTTTATTGTGATGCTGACAAAAATAAGTGTTATGTAGTTGCCTAAATAAACACATGCTACTGTGAGTTTTTTAAAAGCAGAATCACGAATACATAATATGATTTTTTTCCTGAAAAAAATTTTGTTAGCTTTACAAGTGTTATTTGGTGTTAAGTTTTATGATTTAGTAGTTTCTTTTACTCAGTGGCATCACAGAATGAAGGAAATAGTATAAAAAGTATAAAAGCCCATTAAATATTGCAAAGCTTTAAATCAGAGATTTTAATATTTGGGGATCTCTTTGAACGCTTCTCCCAACATCTCTAATCCATTAACTAAAAACTTTCATTAGATAATGCGTACTTGCCAAATAATTTGAAATCACATTGACATAGCCTGTAGGCAAATTATCACCCTGCTTAGAGAGGCAGATGCGAGTAAATGCGCTGTAATTGTGCTTAAAGGAGCTGGTCCGAGGGGGCTGCTTTCTGATGCGTCTCCCTGCACAGTGAGCTCTGTGGTTGGCATCAGATCTGGAACAGGAGAGCCCATTTGAACTCTGACATCATGCTTACCTTCGGCAGGTGACGCATCCTCTCTGGGTTTCGGCTTCTTGGTCTGTAAAAGGGGAAGACAGGCGCCAATTCCTACACACGGGGAGGAAACACCCGTGTCCCACACTCAGCAGGCACTCGCTTGTTCAGGGCGCCTGTCTCAGTCCATTCGGGCCGCTGCAACAGCACACCATAGACTGGGAGGCTTATAAGCCACGAACTTGAATTGCTCACAGTTCTGGAGGCTGGGAAGCCCAAGATCAAGGTGCTGGCAGATCTGGTGTCTGGTGAGAGCCCTTTTCCTCATAGGAAGTCATCTTCTCATTGTAACCACACAGGGCAGAAGGGAGGAACTAGCTCTCTGGGGGTCTCTTTTTTTTTGGTGAGGAAGATTAGCCCTGAGCTAACATCTGTTGCCAATCCTCCTCTTTTTGCTGAGGAAGATTGGCCCTGGGCTAACATCTGTGCACATCTTCCTCCACTTTATATGTGGGACGCCTGCCACAGCATGGCTTGGTAAGCAGTGTGCAGGTCTGCACCCAGGGAACCGAAACAGTGAACCCTGGGCCATTGAAGGGGAGTGCGTGAACTTAACCACTATGCCACTGGACTGGCCCCTGGGGTCTCTTTTATAAGAGCATAAATCCCAAACACAAGGGCTCCGCCCTCATGACCTAATCATCTCCCAAAGGCCCCACCTCCAAATACCTTCACATTGGGGATTAGGTTTCAACACATGAATTGGGGGCGGGGGCACAAACATGCAGACCATAGCAGCACTCCCCACCTGACTACCTTCTAGCACACCTGAACCAGTGGTGAACCCCTTCAGCAATCTGGAAGGCTGGTGAGAGCACCACTGTTATCCAACTCAGATCATAAGAAAAGCTGCTGTCTGTAAAACAGCGCTCCTCTGGGGCTTTTATTCCATCAATGCTTCACTCGTTTTCCTTTTATCCAAACTTTGTACCAAGGTCTACTGTTTCCTGCCTCTGCTTCTTCAGAAACCTCTTTCCAAATGTCACCCCCAGGGACACAGTCCACGCTCACTCGGACATTGGGCCAGTGTGAACACTTGAGCGGTTGTTGAATCCTTTGCCCTCATTTTAGAAAGGGCCACGTTTAAATCACCTCCCGTCAATTCTTCTCCGTATCAGGGTAAATTTAAAACATGCTGTAAAAAATATAAAGTTCTTCCTCAAATATATTCTCCAAACATTAGGGACTAATTTAAAAGAGGCCAAATGAAATTATGCTAGATTAAATCTGGATGAGGAGGGTCTCATTTAACTCCGCACGTTGGGTATGCACCTTCAGGGTTACGTTCCCAAACAGGGTCGAGATACACACGGGAAGGTCGTATAGTCTATGGCCCCACAAAGACGAAGAGGCTTGCTGTACGGGATTCTTTGCATTATACACCGTGTGTTCCAAGTCTCACCTTAGAGATGTACACGAAGCATGTTCCGCTTTATGTCAATGTCCTGGAAAGGCAAGGAGCTAGAAGCACATTAGGGCTATGTCAGAGTTCTACTTTGGAATCACAGAATGTTCAAGATGGAAGAGACTAGAACACTCCTACAACTCCCTCATTTATAGATGAGAGACCCAGACAATCACGATGTTCCCTACTAGAAGTACATGCCAGTTAATACTGTAACAGATAACTTTTGTTTTTGAGTGACCACTTATGATTAGACAATTCTATTTAGAATCATTTTGCAAGGCAACTAAGTTTAAGACATCCAATTTATCCAATTTATTTTTTTAGAAATTTGAGTTCCCTTACCAAAAGCTAGTATTAACTGAGCTTCAGCCAAGGATAACTTAGCGGAAATAATTTGTGTTGAGCCATAGAATTTGAAATCTCTTTCTTGTTTACTTACCTATCTGATCTTTCATCCTTGATAATAAATGACTGTTACCGTAAAGCCTTGGGCTAAACACTTCATATCTCCCCTCTGCATTTACCTTAGCCATTTGAACTAAGCATCCATATCTGTCTTTACAGTTGAGGAAACTGAGGTTCAGAAAAGTGAGGAAACTTGCTTGTGGTCCCACAGTAAACAGCAAAGCCTTTTTTCTAACGTGCACTGTACCACCTCCATACAGACAAGACCCCTTCTAGCATGGACAGCAGTGCTGTCTGTGCCCGAAGACATGTATCCTATCGTACCAGGTCTAAAATAAGGGCAAAATTCAGGGTCTAGCTTGGGGCCATCACAATTTCCCTCTTCTGGAGCCCTGAAGAAAGCTTAAGATTTGGATTCCAACTGCTCCCTTGCAAGGGCATGCGTGACTCTTGGCCTTAGTTGGAAAATGCCTTTTACCCAGTACTCCTAGAGCAGAAGGCTGAGCTCTGCATGGGTGGCACGGTGAGCAGGCAGGCGGGGCCTGGTCAACCCCTGCCACTAGCCTTACCAAAGGTCTGACACCGTACTCTTCATGAGGAGTAGGGAGGGCACGAGGTTGCTGGAACCTGGTGTTGATGGTTTGCTACAAACAGGCACCTGTTTCATTGGGAACATTGTCAAGGGGAAGGCACACGACTTGCTGAAAAGTGCTAGCTTGGTTAAAACACTGTCAAATTCATGCATTGAGGGAAATCCACATCTCTGCCCTTTATTTGCACAAAGAACACCAGTTGTAACAGGTGTTGACATAATCACTTAAGAATTTTTTGTTCACAGACTAACATGGAATCCCACTCATGACCCATTCCTTCAGATGCCCCACGTTTTCTGACTTCAAATGCCACATCTTTGGTTAGGAGGAATTTTCTGGAGAAGGGCTGAGGCCCCTTGAATCAGCCCCATCTGACAGATGCCTCCCATCAGTTTGTAACTAAGACACGAGTCTCAACTCCTGTTGCATCACCCTCATGCTCCTCCCTAGCACGGCTGCTGAGGGAGAGCAGGAGGAGGGCATCCGGGCAGGAGGCACAGCTGGGGATGATTCTTTTGAGGCATAATTACTACTTCCCCCTGCGAACTCTGCGCAACATTCTACACGTTCATCAATGAGAACACCCAAATTCCACCCTCTGCTCACTTTACCTCTTATTTAAAATAAGCAGTGCTCCCACACACCCAGCAGTTCAGTGAAATGTGCTGTCTCACTGCCTCAGCCTTCCACCCAGCTGCTTGTGCTGCTCCCTGTACCTGCAATGCTGTCTCCCTCCCGGGCCGCCTTCAGTCACCACCTACCAAAATCCAGACCGTCTTTGAAAGCTCAGATGGAGCCCACTCCTTCACAGAGCTCTTCTTAATCAGCCGGCCAGAAGAGTTCTCCCCCCAGACTCTACAGTAGTTGGTTCATGTCAATCTCATGGCACTCGCCACAAACCACCCTGTGCTGAAGTCATCTGCGTGTATGTTTGACCCCAATCCAGCAAAGGCTTCTTCGGGACTGCAGTCATTTGTCACAGATCCACGCCTGCTCAATACACCTAGCTCGGTCCTGTACCACGACGCGCTCTCCCAGTGAACCAGGTAATACTTTTCAAAGGTCTGGTCAACACAAGAACATAAATGGACAGCAGAGGGGTACGGTAAGCACCCTTCAGGCGGGTCAGGATGATTTGAGACGGGGACAACCACGTGACTGGATCTCTGCCACCACTGCATCATCAGTTATGGGGTCCCTCTGCTTGTTCCTACAACCTCCACCCCGAAGCCCAAGCCATCTTCCATGAGCTTAGACCACAAGCTGGGTCCAGATATCCCACGCAAACTATGGCAAAAACTGGCCCAGGAACTTTCTCCCTTTAGATGAGTGCCATAAACATACCGGAAGAGAGAGAGGATGAAGCTCACGGAAATGCCAACGATGACAAAAATGGGTTTTAAATCTATGCCTGGAGCAAGGGCTAGTGGCTGATGGTGCACTGCTATGAGATCAGAGAGCAAACTAAGGCAACCAGTATTTTGCACCTATCTTCTCCATCGAGGACAATCATCTCCAAATTCAGAGTGTAGAGAAAATCTGGTTAGTACTTGAAGTCCAAGACTGCTGTGGGGGTCGTCGGAGACACCTGTTTAAATGAGGTCACATGAAATCTATCCAGGTGCTGAAGCAACCTGTGGGTGTGTCCGCAGCACTGCTGCCAGAACTCTGGAAAATAATGAGGACTAGAAGGCCAGAGACTGAAAACACTGCCCTGTTTCCCAAAGGTGAAATAAAGTAGATTCTAGAAACTCCAGAATGGTGAGTTGAATGCAAAACTGGCAAAATCTGGAATAATACAGATGAGGAACACTTTGACTCCTAACAATGGCTGGTTTCCTTTGAACTCTTGATTCAATAAAGTGTCACACCAAACTAACGTCCTTTCCCTTTTGGGTAGGATTACTGGAGCAACCAAGCGAGGAAATAAGAGTAAAACAGTAGCTGATAGTTTCAAGAGACCAGGGGGGTGGATTGAGCAGAACACCACCTTGAAGGTAACAGTTTACACTTACAGTTTACTCTGTGCCAGACATGGTTCCAAGGGCTTTGTATGTATCTATTTAATCTTCATAATGACCCTATAATATAGGTACTAACATTAATCCCATTTAGCAGATGAGAAAACTGAGGCAAAGTTAAAGCAACCTGCCTAAAGGTCATGCAGGTAAGGATGCCAACCAGGCAATGTGGCCGCCAAGTGTGCCTCTCACACTGCCTTTCCAAGAATGGCAACACTGCCAAAGAGGGGAAATGGGAACCTTCCCTTTTCTATACAGGTGAGCGAACTTGCCCTTCCACTTCTGCACAGGAGCGGGAAAGTGTGGGAAGACATAGCTGGCCTTGCTCTGCCCTCTTGCCTACTCCTTTCTCTGAGGTCAAGAGGGCAACCTTTTTTTGCCAAGACTGGGAGACGGAACAGAGCACACTTTCTGGGCCTGGAAAGGTCATCAGGGCAGAATCTGACACTGCAAGGGGAGCTTGTAGTTTAAGTGGGTAAATTCCAGGGTTGATATTCAAAATATTTTACTAACCAGTTCATCACCAGACCAACAATCAGAGCGGAGGCAGCCATGACCCACTGGCGTGCTACTGCCAGCCCTGGCAAGTTCACCTCAACAGGGTTACTAGCCAGGGTAGCTAGAGAGCCCTATGGCGGTCTTAGCTTCACCCATCCAGTCTTTCAGTAAGAGAGGCACTATTCTGATTTCCACGTCTTGGTTTTTCAATTTGTTCTGGACTTAGAGGGGAAAGACAAGGATATGATTAATTATCACCACCAAACCCCCAACAGGCTTCTGCACTTTTCAGGTAATATCCCAAATATTAAATGCAGTTTCAGATAACATTTTTAAGGTCATATTGACAAACTAGAAGGCACTCAAAAGCCAGAATCAAGCCTACACTGGGAACTGTGTGGCATGAAATAGACGGAGGGAAGAGGGGCACTCATGTCACTGCTCCCATTGTGGGTGTGGATGGACCTATAAGGCAGACCTGTGGGTGTGACTGTAGCACTGCTGCCAGAACTCTGGAGAAATCATGAGGATTAGAAGACCAGAGACTGAAAACACTGCCCTGTTTCCCAAAGGTGAAATAAAGCAGATTCTAGAAACTCCAGAATGGTGAGTTTAATATAAAACTGTGGCAAAGACTGGGGTAGGCTGCGGGGAGCCATGATCTGGGACATGAAATGGTCTTTAGTAAAGAAAGTGATCAAGCTCTGGAAGCAAGGCAGGACCCCATTACTCTAGAGTAGGAGTCAGCAAACCACGGCCACAGGCGTTACAGGCGTTCTGTTCTGCAAATAAAGTTTTATTGGAACACAGCCACACCCATCCATTTCCATATCGTCTATGGCTGCTTTTGTGATCTACAGCACAGTCGGCACTGTTGCAAGTAGACCATATGGACTGCAAAGCCTAAAATATATATATCTGGCTCTTCACAGAAAAAATGTGCGGAGCTCTGGTCTAGACCTAGGAAAGTAACTCTAACAGCTTGGGGGAGTGGGGAGTAGGGAAGGGAGGGAGGGAAGACGGGAAGGATGGAAAAAAAAGAAGTGTGCTTATAGCTGCTGCCTTTAGTAGGGGAACCAGGAAAGGCAGAAAGAAACGAGTTAGGGTGGAACCACCACCATGCCTTATTGCGCGGGGATCCCTCCTCATGTGAGCTAAGCTACAACACAACCTTCCAGACTGAATTATTTACATCTGTTTGGGTGAGTTCCTAGACGGGAGGAATGTGGATTTTTCTCCAGTCTTTCAGCATTGGCAGCACACAGACACTGTAAAACGCAAGCACAGGTCATCAAAAATGTTTTAATGATTAATGTTTAGACATTATTTAACAGTGTGGGTATATCCAGATGAGCGAAAGCACACTCTGATAGTACACTATTGAATGTTCTAGTTTCTGTATTGAAATATGCGAAGACATTCGCAAACTAGTACCTAGGAAGACATACATTTACAAATATACACATTCTAGATTTGATAAGGTAAATGTAAACAGATGCTGCGACTCCTTCCAAACAGAAAACCCACAAGACTAATAAGAGAACCAATTGGCTCCCTGTAACACGAATGTGCAAAATTAAAGCATGATAAACTGGTATTTACATAAATAGCAAAACAATTAGTTTATACATTGTCAATGACCTTCTAAGATGTGTCATGAGTGGTTCAATGAATGTTTTGTTTTTTCCCCCAATGGAGAAGGTATTCAGAGACTAAATTCCAACACTTTAAAATGACACACACAATAGTCCTTACCTGCTTGACCACTGCCTCAAGGAGGTGAGACGTGATTTTAGGATAAGCAGTCTATAATTTTTAAACAAGCAGTTCTAAACAAATCTTTAGATTCTAAGCAGAAAAAATGACAGGTGCTATTAGATTTACATTAAATAAATGATCTCTATCCAATTTCTTATGCTGTAGCTATCTGTTTAATTTTACCTTAAAATTTTTTAAGGTCCTTTTCTCCCCCCTTTGTTAATTTTGGTAAACTAGGCACATTTTAAAAGGAAGTTTGTGTCAAAACAGATAGCAGTACAGAAATCAACCCAAATTTGGACCCTGGCAACTAGTTCCCCATTGCTCATCTATGGGACTCTCAAATGGCAAATATTCAGTCACCTCTCTCGAAAAGTACACATCCTCTCTCTCAGGAGTGGAAAGCAAAATGGGCTTTGTTTCCTGTATAAAAACACTTAGCACTTTACAAATTAAAAACGGCCTACTCATCCTACACACACTTCCTAAAATCTCGAAGACAAAGAATATATAAGTTTCATCAAGACTGCTTTAGAGCCCCCCCCAACTATTTTTTTACATTATTAATAGTGGCACTCAAAATAAAAAAATAAGATCTGTTAAAAAGTTAAACTGACTGTTTGTTCCACTAGATTTGAGCCCGCCTGATTTAAAGCCAATATTACAAAACTGAAGGTGCCGTTTCTGATTTCACATGTACAAGTCACTTGAAATAACGTGTCGCACGCTAGCTAGTTTCATAAATCACGGTCTTTGATTATTCTAAACAGAGCTATGAAAAATGAATAAAAACTTGAAACATACCCTAATTTAAACTCAAAAGCTTTGGGCCCTGCTTTTTAAATTTTAAGGCATGTGTGTTTCTCTACTGTAACGACATTGTACAAATTTACAATCACATGCATGATCTACAGTAAAAAAAAAAAAAAAAGTTTGGAGTACAGTGTTTTTTAAATTGTGAATCACAATTCAGCACCTATCATGTTATAACTAATAAGGCAACAGCAGTGTCGTATACTACAAGAACACTCCCTCCACAGTCTAGCGCGGGGTCGGAGAGAGCCCAGAAATGTTAAAAATCTTACGCCTACTTGTATAATTTGTATACGTTTTCTAGGGGTTTGAACTGATGAAAGAGGTCCTACACGAATCACATTGTAGGCCGACTAGTTACAGCAGCTGTTAACGCGCGTCGGGCACAACTCATTGTGCTTACAATCATACGACGTGGTTGGGAGGTTTACAACTCTTGGACTTCAATCCTTTCGCTGTTTCCTTGGCTTCACATTGTTCTCCAGGGAAGAAAAGCTGCTGGTGTGTCCGTTCACGGCGGCCACCGACCCGTTCTGGTGCTCCTTGAGACGCTCTTTCCTCCGCGAGGCGCTCTTCTTGTGGTAGGTCTGAAAGGCACGAGGGGAGACGGGAGCCGTGTGAGCCGGGAGCTTTGTGGGGACTGCATCCCTAACTCCAGGCCTAGTTTCCTTTAGGACCAAACGCTCTCAAGAAGTAACTGCTGCAGTCAAGCAACCACGGAAATGTTTCTTGCCGCTGGTTTCAATCACTCTTCCTTTTTTTTTTTTTTTTTCCGGTGAGGAAGATCAGCCCTGAGCTAACATCTGTTGCCAGTCTTCCTCTTTTTACTTGAGGAAGATTGCCCCTGAGCTAACACCCATGCCAGTCTTCCTCTACTTTGTATGTGGGACACTGCCACAGCATGGCTTGATGAGTGGTGTGTAGGTCCACGACCGGGATCTAAAACTGCAAACCTTGGGCTGCTGAGGCGGAGCACGTGAACTTAACCACTACGCCGCCAGGCCGGCCCCTACTTTTCCATATTTTGAGGCTTAGCCTGGGGTAAGTTCACTGAGTCATGGGCTGTAATATAAATGCTATTTTAAAAATTACAAAGAAAATCCAATTTATACTTTACGTGGCTTTGCCCTTTCAGTATCTGGACGGCAGAGGATGGGGATTATGTGGCCAACCTGGCTTCTCCCGCTCTGTACTACCTCTCCCGTCACTCACATCCCTTGTCTGCAAAACTTGCTCGTTACTGCAGCAACTATTCCCACCCTCTGTACAAAGTGCTCTGCTGCTGTAAGCAGTTAAAGTAAGTGTGATTTCAGCTTTGTCAGGGCCTCTCCTTTAACCCACCTCGTACCTGGCGAATGTCCCAACTGAGGCGTAAACCATGAGCCCAGCAGTATACGAACTAAACTCAAACCTGCCAGGCCCAGGGATGTGTGATGAACGGTGTGGGTGGGCACAGGGAAACGTGGCTGAGCCCCAGGTGGCTGCTTAACACGACCAGGCTTTACTGC
The DNA here is from genome assembly GCF_057802395.1 of Ceratotherium simum simum. Classification (NCBI taxonomy): domain Eukaryota; kingdom Metazoa; phylum Chordata; class Mammalia; order Perissodactyla; family Rhinocerotidae; genus Ceratotherium; species Ceratotherium simum. The sequence goes on from NC_141912.1 coordinate 52,600,023, forward strand.
CTCCGCATCCGTGGCCTCTGCCCTTGTCTCTGACCTCGTGTGCCTGCTCTGGACCAGGCACTGCCCACAGGAGCAGGGACACATGTCATCCAGGGGTGACGGGAGGCAGGGGAATCAGCAGGGGCCGCACGGTGGTCAGGCTCCACCGGAGATAATCCGCCCTAAATGGATCTTTCTGGGAGCAGAAACCTACCAGACATCATGCACTTGGGAATGAACTGAGCCCCCGAACCTGAGCAATGGACGTGCAAGGAAACCGGGACAAACAGGCAGATTTCTGCCTACAGCAGAGGACTGTGATGGAAATTCTTCTGACATTTAATTCAGCCACAAAGCTCAGGGCTGTGGGGCTGCGAGACTTCTGATTGAAAATCTCCCATCACGTGTCTGTAGAGGCCATAGGGGAGCAATGCAGGAGCCTGCCGAACAGTTCTGCTTTTCCCACATGAACCCCAAGCCTCCCTTGCCTAAGATCTAGAATGCTGAAGGTCTGGGACAGGTCTCTGCATCTCGTATGGTGGCAGTCACCCTGCCCCCTCTCGAAAGCAGGGCCTGCCCCGTGACTGTGACTGAATTAGAGCCCAGTGCCCAGGATGCTGCAAGGGCTCCACGCATCCCCCTTAAGTGAAGGGATGAGGGCTTCCAGAAGTGCCACAGAGGAGGGAGGTTTACCTGAATGTAGAAGTTTGTGAAGAGAGCAATCAGGGAAATCATGTATCCGATCTGGAAATATAACCAACCAAGAGGGAACGTACACGGCCAGATGACCCCGCAGCTGGTCTGGATGATTGTCAGCACAAACTGAAGCTGGTGGGAGAGAGAGGACACAGCTGAGCAGAGGGGTGCACGGACGAGGCACCCCACATGATGGGCTCTCTACCAGCATCCCCCGAGTCTGTGAGTTAACACTTATGAACCTTTCTGTAGGTATAAAAGTGACTTCATAAACATAACGCATACACTAATTTATCCTGAATTATATATGCATCTGTATTTGTCTTACATATATTCTCTTCCTCCTCTTCCGAGATGCTTAAAACCACCTTCTCTAAATTTCAGGGTATAGTTAACAATACTGTATTGTATATTTGAAAGGTGCTGAAAGAGTAGATCTTAAAAGGTTCTCATTACAAGAAAAAAAATTGTAACTACGTATGGGGACAGATGTTAACTACACTTTCTGTCCTAATCATTTTGCAATATATACACATATCAAATCCTTATGTTATACACCTTAAACTTATATAATGCTATATGTCAAGTATATCTCAATGAAGCTGGGGGAAAAAAGAAAACATGTTAAAAAAACAAACACACACAAACACTTCAGGGACATATAGGGAGAGGCAAGGGTTTGTTTTTGTTTTGGTGAGCAAGATTAGCCCTGAGCTAACACCTGTTGCCAACCCTCCTCTTTTAGCTGAGGAAGATTGGCCCTGGGCTAACATCCGTGCCCCATCTTCCTCCACTTTATATGTGGGATGCCTGCCACAGCATGGCTTGATGAGAGGTGTGTAGGTCCATGCCCAGGATCCGAACCTGCAAATCCCGGGCCACTGAGGTGGAGTGCAGGCACTTAACCACTATGCCACCAGTCAGCTCAGCAATGGTTTTTTGTTTGCTTGTTTTTAAATTGTTTTTTTAAGGGAGGAAGGAAGGGTGTGCGGTGTCTGTTTGTTTATTTATTTATTTATTTTTTGCTCAACAGATGTTGAGTGATCCTTTTTTTTTTTTTTTTGCCAATCTTCCTCTTTTTCTTTTTAATCCCCTTAGCCCCATACATACTTGTATATCCTAGTTGTATGTCCTTCTAGTTTTTCTATGTGGGACGCTGCCTCAGCATGGCTTGATGAGCGGTGAGTAGGCCCACACCCAGGATCTGAACCAGTGAACCCTGGGTCGTGGAAGCGGAACTCTCGAGAACTTAACTGTTTCGCCATGGGGCCAGCATCGGGGTGTGTGTTTACAGGGAACCAGTGACATCACTGCAGGATGTACAATCCCACTGGACAGTCTTCCTGTTCCTTATCCATGTACTATACACCCTTTTGGTTTGGTTAAGGCTGGTAAACAGATTTAAACTCTTATTGGGATATAACGCTAAGTCCATACATTATTTCTGCTGAGTAAACCTTGAAAAGCACGTGGAACTGCTTGGAGAAACGGGAAAAGGGGTTAAAATAAGGTGTGGCTACTGGAGGGCGTGTCTTCAAGAAGAGTAACAACAGAGGGCTGGGCTCTGCCCAGCTCACCGTGTTTCCATGTAGAGAACTGGGTTTTTTCTTCTCTTCTTTAAGCTAAGTCTCTAGGTTGAGAAATGACTAGATGTGGTGCTTAAAATAAATCTAGGCAAACTGGGTGCAATCTTCCACCTCAAAGGGCAGAGCCTACTGGAAGCCCAACCTTCCCAGTCTGTTCTGCTCAATTCTACCTCCACAGGGCCCTGGCGGCGTGGTTAAACCAATCTGTGCATTGCTTCTTCTCGAATGAGCGAGAAGGTTAAAGAACAATTATCCTTCCTTGCAGGGAGGTGGGAAGAAATTAACAAGGAATGTGCAGCAGCTGGCAAAGAGGTGATAATGAAATCTCAAACCCATAAGATGCTCAGAAGATCTTCCCAGATTTTTTTTTCTAGATTGTTATTTTTAAATATTGAAAAATCACAACTGACTTAGAGAGATCTGAATCAGCTTGGTTTCTTTAGAAAAATGTATTAATAAGGCAAGGCCAGGGCTAAGGGTTTAAGGTCTGAACCCCTCAGTTGGCTAGCTTTGGCCTCTTGCCTCAGTGTCCTCATCTATGAAATGGGGATAACAACATGAAATCAGGCAACTGGAACAATTCACGTAAAACTGCTTACTCAGCATGAGTGCCCGACACACAGTCAACTCAACAAATGTGCTGGACATGAATCGTAATGGTATTAACGATCAGTTCACGAAAGAATTCATGAGCGGGAGCAATGGGAGTCTACGATGTACTGACAACTGTGGGAAGCATAAGAGAAGGGTGGGTGAGAAATAACCACCAAGCGCCAACAGATGCTCAGTAGCGCTGGCATCTGAGGGACTGTCATCTGAAGCACAGGTGCCATTCTCACAAACAGGCACTCTGCTACATGGGGGTCACCTCTCAGGGTTCACCAGGCGCCTGCCTCAGCACACATCCTCGCTGCCTCACCAGCTAAGAGCACCTGGATCCGTGCCCCTCCACAGCCCCCACTGAAATCCCTGGGAACACAGACAGTCTCTACTTTGGACTTTGATTATAATTAGCAAACACACACACACACACACTTTGTGGACAAACTAAGAACAAAGGACTGAGCTTGAAGTCAGGAGATTAGCTTCTAGTCCTCGTTCTGCAACTCAACTAGCTGTATACTGATGGGAACAGTTTCTCCGCCAGTTAAAATTAAGAAATTTCCCTGCTCTGCCCACTTCAAGGATTTTAACTGGATCAATGGGAAGGGGTGGGAAAGGCACATTAGATGCATTTAAATAACAATAAAACCGGGCAGGCAGCAGAGCATCCCAGGAAGAGGTCTGTGCCCCCCAGGCTGCGAGTCCTGGGGAAAGAGGCCGAGTCACTCACCAGCTGCCCCTGAGTGATGTACTTCTTCCACCAAAGGTACGGGCGCATGGAAGGGACGGACGACAGACCATAGTACGAGTACATGAGGACGTGGATGAAGCTATTAAGTGTGGCACCAAAATAAGCTGCAGGAACAGAGGGAATTGGGGGAGGATGCATCAGTATTTTATACAACAGGTAAAGAAATCCAAGATTCTTTTTAAATCCAAAAAAAGATGCTTTCGAACAGAGGCTGGCAAACCCCCCAGCAGAAAGCACTGCGTGGACGTGCAGTCAGAATTCAGCTCCACCTGGGCAGGCAGCCACGGGGATGCTTTAAACCCAGGGTCAGGTGTAGCTGCCAGATGGGCATCTAACATGGGAGTCAGGGGACCACCTGCCCCTCTCTGGCACCTGAAGGCTTTGTCGTCAGACTCCCTCAACTCCCAGAGGCAGTGGCTTTTCTTTACATGCCCCAGGGCCTCAGGCTGCTGCGTGGACGGCTTGGGGAAGAGGGGCAAGGTGTTCAAAGCAGGCTGTCTCTACACATTTGCTGAGGCTTGGAGAGGCCTCCGAGGCCACCTCCTAATTATTCCCCAAGACTGCAGTCCCGAGGCCATATATTTTTATTAATAACACAGTCCCGAGTCCAGTTCCTTAGAGATAAAGATTCTTCTTTTATCACATGAAGTTTAATTTCCAGTAGGACTACCAGTTCTTTTTTAGACTCTCTGTCTTCCTCCCCACAGCAGGCAACCTAACAAAGCGACCCAGCTTTTCCACGTGTAGTTAGAGGTATGCATGGCTGGGGTCGGAGGAGGAGTTTCTACTCTTGGCTGTGACAGTCACTGGCTGTGTGACCTTGGACAAGCCACAGCCATTCTCTCACTGTTTCTCAAGGGCCAGGTAGGGCTAGTTAAAATCTGTCATCCTGCAAGTTCTTTGAAAATGTTAAGCACTGTTCCAATGTAAGGAGGTGCTGTTTCTATTAGAAAGTTAAGCCAGCTAATCCACAGCCATGAGGTGTGATGGTGGAGAAAAACCCCCAGGGAGGAGCCTGGAGGCCTGAGCTCTGCTAACACTTCTACCGTCTCAGGTTTCTCCCACACTGAAAGGAGTCGTATATGGAAAGTCCTTTCCAGTTCTAAAACGCTCTCTATGACTGTGAATCTTGGTGGGCCAAGTTCTCAAGGGCGTGCTATCCTAGGAAAAAACCTACGTGAACAGACCCACGGTTCTCGGTCAAATTCGTCAGGGTCCCACGGCAGGAACTTGGGGACATCTGTTAGAACTCCCAAGCTGAACCCGAAGGTGACGACTTAATCTCAGAACATTTTAAGAGACTTCAGACCCCAAGCTCTCCAAAAACCACGCACATCCTTCTTAGAGAATTGACTTCAAATTCTGGTGCCTGTCATAGCAGACATCCTGCTAAAGGTGCTTCACAGGCCGTGCGGCCATCACGCGAGAATACGTACAGAATTCCTAACGCACCGCTCAACCACAGCTGTACTTTGTAACTCGCCTTGTTCTCTGGCTCCCTCAACGGTGTCATTCCCTCCTCCCGGCCTGTCCCTGTCAGTCAAACATCCTCCAAATTGTAGAGAAACAAGAAACAGAAATAATCTGGGACAGCTGCCCTCGATGATGGAGGACACTGTCCCCATTTCTTGATATGCCCCAGGCTTGGAAGCTGGTATTTCCCTCATCTCGCCACATCAGCACAGGCCAGTTACTAAACTAGAAAAGGGTTTTGTCAGCTTTCGAGTACACGGACCACACAAACTATCACTACAGCAACCCGGACAGAAAGTTCAAGGCTCGACCTAGAAATCTGCAGAAACAGCACCTCTTCTAAAAGCTTTCGTTTCAATCCAGCCTCTCGGCCCACACCTGTTCCCACATCCCCCCCTACACAGGGCTTACAATGGCCACAGGGGACCCAGTTCATCACGAACCACCAGATGTTCAGCATGCTGGCATGGTGGTAGACGTGCAGGACCGTGATCTGGTGGTTGTTCTTGCGCAAGATGAAGAAGAAGGTGTCCATGAACTCGATGAGTTTGGAGAAGTAGTACCACCAGAGGACACGGACAATCTACGAGGAAGGGACCGTCAGCGTTTCTCTGGAGTATCACCTCCGCCATGTCTTACTAACATCCCAGGATATCCCGCGTCCACTCGGAGAAGCCTGAGTGGCCCACTGGCTCAAGTCCTGCAGCAGGCGGGAGCTGTGGTCTGCCAGTGCCTTTAAGCAAAGGGTATGATGGGGGCGGGGCTGGGGGGGAGCTGGTGTTGAAATGGTAAGAGGGAAAGTTTGAAAAGGGCCACTGACACCCTTCAGGACTCTAACGAAAACAGGAGGCTCCGAGTTCAAAACCCTGAAGTCCCCTATGCCCTCTGGGAGGAGCCTGCAGAGCATGAGTACAGAAGGACCGCCAGAGAGGTGCTTCTGACCTCAAGGGCTGGCGTGGGGCAGGGGACAGGATAGGAGGCAAGGAGGAAAAGGAATCAAGAGCCCCCAGTGTCAGGTCCCTGCCCAGCCGAATGTGTCGAACACTGCTAAGGCAATGACTGCCCGTGCTGAGCCTGGACTGCAGCCTTTTATTTAAAAAATACAAAACACTCAAGAGTGGATGTTGGAATCTACAGACCTCTACTCGGAGGGCACCAAGAGGAATGACAAATGCCTTTAAAACATCATTCTTACATCCCATTTACATAAAGATGGTATAAATACTGATACATGCATGCAATTTTTTTTTTCCTGGGAACTGTTAACAGGACTTATTTTTGCAGAGAGGGAAATTTTAGTTTTCATTTTATACTTTTCATGTTGTTCCAACGTTCATACCATGTGTACACACTTGCTTTCTTAAATTCTTTTAAAACTGTCAACGTGGATTACCTGGACAGTGAGGTGATGAGCCATTTTGTCTTCTGTACAATTTCTTTATTTAAAAAAAAAACTATTTAAAAAAAAGACAGTACCTTCATATCTGCTTCTCCCGCGCTGCGTGTGCCCTGACAGAAGAAGTTGTAACTGTTTTCCCATACTCCTGTCACTAACTAAAAAAAAAAAAGAGGAAAAAGGAAAAAGCCAATCACCAATGATATCAGAACCACGAAAGCCCTCTGCAGTTAAACCTCAGTAGTTTCAGAATCTGTGACTTGACCTGGGGCTGTGCTGAGGCAAGTCTGCTCTGAGCAAGACACTTGATGCTAGGGGAGGTGGACAAAGGGGAGTTTGATGGCTCGAGCCTCAGCGTCACCGGAGTGGGCGAGCTTACAGATGAAGGGGTGGACCCGGACTCATTCTCTTACCCGCTGCCTCTCTCCAGAACCCTCAATTCCCTTGGCTATCACCAGGGCCCTGCCAGTAGCAAGGCGCTGACCGACTCCATCACAGGCCCCCGTCCTGCCCCCGGCGGTCTCATGGGGGGATCACCACGTCACAATCAGGCTTTCCCTCGGCCAGCGCTTCTCAATCTTGAGTGTGTGGCACCAGAACCACCTCAAGAGCACCTCAAAACACGTATCTCGGGGGGGGCATTTTGGACCCAGTAGGTCTGGGGTGGGGTTCAAGAATTCCTACTTGTGACAAGTTCCCAGGTGGTGCTGCTGGTCTAGAGGCCGCACTGCGAGAACCACAACTGTAAAACTAGAGATGGTTCAGTCCAACCTCATCACCTTCGTTATTTCCTGTTGTGTGTCATCCCCTGGATCCATGAATCAGACCTCTGCAGGTTGAGGAAATCACGCCCATTCCTCAGAATTCACCGGCAGCAGAGCAGGCACTGTGGTGTCACAGGAAGGACCCCCGAAGTCGGTGCAAGCTCTAGGTTACAGACCTGCCGTCACCAGCTCACTGTGAGGGCCTCAGTTTCCTCATGTGTACACAGTGAGGATGGCTGGCCTAGAGGAGACCGAAGACCCACTCCAACAGTCCAGAGGGAAGGCTGAATCTGACCACCCTGTGCACATCCACGCTGTCCAATATGTTCCAGCCAAACACCTACAGGATGCTGTTCTGTGTCCATCACTGTCGACTGCAGCTCACGGATTCCTCCTGAGGCCTGGGGCAACCTCGAGTTTTCCTGGTGACTCCCCCGCTGGTGGTCAAGCAGGTGCCGTGTGGGGAGACATCTGAGGTGGCCTGCCTCGGCCTGATCTCATCTGGGTATCCAACACAAGGAACTGGCCCCTGGGTCTCAGTATCCCCCAGTCCAGCTGCATTAGCATCACGTGGGAATTTGTAAGACACGCAAACTCTTGAGCCCACTCCAGACCCTAAGAATCAAAACTCTGAGAGCAGACCATCAAGGCGGGGCCTGAGGGTCCTGGATCACGGACCCTCTGAGAATCTAGTACTGTGCTTTACAAAGTGTGGTCCTGACCCAGCAGCAGCAGCGTCACCCAGAAATTTGCTAGAAACTCAAAACCTCAGGCCCCACCCCAGACCTAATGAATGAATCAGACATTTCTGGGTGTGAACCTAGCGGTGTGAAACAGGTTGTTTCACCGGTGATTCTGATGCAGCTCACGTTCGAGAGCGACTGGCTTACAGCTGTGGTTCTCATTCCAGCTGCATAACAGGATCACCTGGGAGCTTTTAACAATTACTAATGCCTGGCCTTTCCCCAGACCATTAAACCGGAGTCTTCAGGGGCCACTCACCAAGCTCTCAAGGCAATTCCAACGTGCAAGCAGGAGTGGGAACCACTGGTTTCATGCTACTTAGTTCAAATAAGAAACAGGTGGCCTACCCGCGCCGCGAGAAAGATGTAACTGAGGCCCAGGACTCAAGAGCCTCCCGCTGCCCTACCCGCTGCCCTGTCCCTGAACAGGTCAGCTGGGTGAGCAATACAGATGCCCTCAGGGAGCAGCAGGTGATCACGAGAGGGAAGACAAACCAGTCAACTTGCACCCAGTCTGGCCCCAGAAATAAACGGCAGCAGTGGGTGTAGCCACCACTCTAGTGCTCAACACCCTGCTTACAATGTGATTCTTTTTCTATTAACTTCCTTTTTGTTATTTTCCTTCGGCTTTGTTACCTTCTACACATAAAAAAGCATTAAGAATTAACACGGTTCTCACGGCCCAAGACCAGCACGGGGATTCAGAGTACACACGAGGCGGGCAGCATCTTATGATGAAAAGAACCCTGGATCAGGGAGCATGGGACTTGAGGGCCAGGGCCAGTGAGGCAACCATCTCTGTCTGTGCCCAGCGCCTGAGACCAGCTGATTCCCTAGGCCTTGCTGGTTTTCACTCTAAGAGGCTGAGGTTGGACTAAATTATCTCCGAAGGTTCAGTTCTCATTTTCTACAATTTCTCGGTTAGGACTCTTTGAAAGCAGACAAACTGTACTATACTGTCTCTGAAAGACCAGAACCCACAAGTCATTTATGAGAAGGTATGTTATCTTTCGGGTCTCTTCCACTCTCTGAGGTCATGGCCAGGAAAGCACACCACACGCAGAACTCTCAGAAGTGCCGAGAGTTAAGATCCATGGCCCAAGTCCCAAGGGGAGCTGGGGTGGGGTTTGGGTGGGCAGGTGCTGGCATGTCTACGGGAGACCCGCGTGGAGAGAAGGAAGCCGTCCTGACACACCTTCTTCACTGCCCTTCCCTCCACCCCCTCGAGGGAGTGAACGGATGAATTACCTTCTGTGGCTGCAGGGCACAGAGAGCGAATTGACCGTTCCCGATGAAGTATTCGCAGGACTCCCGCGAACGGGCAACAGAAGGACAACTCTGCAAAGTGCTCACGAAGATACACTTGTGCAATTTAAATTACACCTTTATTTAAAACAAGAGCCTTACTTGGCAAAACTAAAAACTGACTAACATGACTGTCCTCATTAGATATGTTTTTGAAATTTTATCATCTTAGGGATCTAAAATTCTAAGACCTACCATCACTGTTTTCCAGCTTCTATTATGCTTTATGGTGTCCTGAGACACCCTGGTGCGGTTTGCTTTTGCAAAGTATAGAATCAGATGGGGGTGTGTGTATGTGTGTGTGTGTGTGTGTAGGTGCACACGCAAGTGACTGCGTTCATGAAAGGACACACAAATTTTTTTCAACCTCAAGGGAGGACCCAGATGGAGGTGTCTGTTAACTCTACAGAAAGGACTCTCGGACACATGCTTCCTTTCTTTGAAAATGTCTTTCAGAAGGAATCCAGGTGGGATTGCCTTGACTCTTTAAGCTAATTAACCTAAAATTCCATTTGCCCCTCCCCTCATAAATGGAAAGAAAAATCCCTGTATACAACACCCACTGTCTTTGGAGGCTAAAGCACTCAAACCTCGGTCCTGCGTGGTGAGCTTCCCAATAGTGAAGCAAAAAGCAGGTACACAAACCAGAAGCTGCTCTCAGAGCCACTTCATGGCCCTGAGGCCACCATCTGTCTTCTACCTGGACAGGATCCCTGCAGCAGCTCCGCCACACACCCTCAATGGCTGCTGCCACTCGGCACTTCTACCAGGGCCTCGGGCCTCTCAAACCATTGAACTCGGTGTTAAAACCCTTCAATGACTCTCACCGCCTTCAGAATGAAACCCTGAATCCTAGGCATGGCATGCCCGTACACACGTTCTTCTACAACGAGGTTCCAAGCTGATATCTGATCTTCCCTTCCTCCCTCACCTACAGGCAGAGGGGACCCGTCTCCATTCTCCAAGCATGCCTTTCCATACCCACCACAGTGGCCAAGGGGACAGCGCAGGTCTGGGCACCAGCTAGAACGGGGTTTAAATCCTAGTTTCCCTGTGTTTAGCCAGGTGACCTTGAGCAAGGTATTTCAACTTAGTTAGGCCCCTGTTTCCTCACTCCTCAAGTAGGATGAAAACAATACTCTCGCCTTTTAAGGCTTCGGAGAGAAGTTAATGAGATAAAGTGTGTAATGCTTATCATCCCCCAACCTGGTCCACAGGATAAGCACAATAAATGTGAGCAATGACCATTACTGTCCTCTTTTCAACTGAAACGCTCTCTGCACCCAAGTACCCCCGGGGCTCCAGCTCTTAAACTCCTATCCTTCAAAGTTCAGTTAAAATTCTATTTTCTTCATGACTGCCCCCTTGAGCATTCCAGCCTGAAGTTCGCTCCCCCTCCTCTAAGCTCGCCCTGCCGTGACTCGTAGGTATTTGCTCATACGCTCCCTTTAAGCCCTTTGTTAGCGGGTCTGTTTTAAGCTCTTCTGTAAACTCTCGGAGGTGGTGACTGTGGCTCTGGAGTCTGCACAATCTAGCCGGGGACTTGTACACAAGAGGCGCCAAACAAATATTTGCTAAACCAACGACAAAGAGTTCAAGGCGCTGCTTTTGTCCCCTGAATCTAGGCCTAATGCTTTATTTGTAGCAAAAAAAGATTTCATTTCTGCTTTGCAAATGTTGACAGTGAAATACAAGAAAGCATTTTAATGAGGCTTGAACGTGACGACATTCATCTGAATTCTATTCACAAGACTAAAACCAGCCATCATGAAAGGTCATACTGGTGACATGGAAATTTCAATTCTCCAATATCCTTGGCTTCAGAAGGGATAAAATAATTTAACACAGGAGGACCAAGCACCTGAGTTGAAGTTTATTCCTCTAAGACTCTCAGCAATCCTCCATAACATTGGCCAAGATCAGGGCCCTGCTCTCTCTGCTTCCCTTCAGAGAAAACAGCAAGCCTATGAGTAACAGACCCCAGAGGCCTGGCCTTCCCTCCAGCCCATGAGGAGCACATCAGAGGAGACAAGGCTCTAGGCAAAGTCTCCTCAGGCACCCTTTCCCTTTAGGGCTCAGGCCTGGCTTCTTTCCCAAGAGTTGCTTTGGTCAGTCCCCAGAAATTCCCCACACTGCCCACACCACAGGGTGAGGGCCCAGGAGGCTGGCCAATGGGGAGCCACTGGAAGTAAGGACAGGTCTCTGCCTTGGGCTTCTGCGGATCAGCTCAGAGGAGGGCAGGACTGCACTCAATGAAAAAGCAGGCCACAGGGCACGGCGTACCACTAACTACGCAGTTCCCAACACCACCGACTACTCCAGGAGCAACCAAGGGAGCAATATTTACCTCACCTGGCTGTTCCAAGTCACCAAATACAAAGAGCAGCACTGCAACACGTGCTTTCTCCTTCCTTGGAGTAAAGCAAACTTTAACTAAGCCAGGAGCAAGCACACGAAGAACCATAATTAAAGCCTAGCTAGCAGCTTTCTTCTCTCCTCCTGAGACAAATTTAATAACCAAAGGCGGTTTTATGCATCTTTTCATTTACAGAAGAAAATTCAGGCAAGCATCACTGGGTCCAGATGATACAGTTCATAGAATGGATCATTTCTAATGGCGAGAGTTGACTTTTCTCATCTAACATTATATTTAACCACAAATGACGTATAACCTTCAGCACGGTAACCATTTCCGTGGCACTGTCTGGAATGTTATCAAAGCATTTCAAGAAACAAGGTCATCTGAGACACTTAATAAGCAGAAAAATGTCACCCTGGGTGGCCCTTTTCAGTCATTCACCCCAACATCCCAAGATGTCAGAGCAACAAGATGGCCCCTTTCCAGAAGGGGCTGGCAGCTTTTAGTGAAAAGGGCCTGATGAACTGCGTGGTTAGTACCCCCTCAGCAGAAATGCAATGAGAGGTCATGAGAATGGAGACTGTCCATACTGGAATTCAACTGTACCACACAACCGAGGGACACTGCTAAGCATCACCACCAAGCGTGCAGGGTTGACATTTTCACAGCGTTGACTGTTTCTATGTGAATCCTCAAGTGTGTACTTTTTAGACCTGATACAAGCTCATGTTCTTAATAAAGAAACACATGAGAAGTGACACGGGTGGCTCAAAGTCACACGACTTCTTGGTGGCACCGCTGGGACTAGCACCCAGGAATCCTGACTCTCAGTCCAAATGCAATTTCAAACAGCAGTTCCAAGCTCCCTTGACTGTCTTTGTCTGTTTTTGAATCCTCAGTAAAAGTACAAAGAGGATACTCTGTCTATGAAGAATTCTGTGGAAGAGTAGACCTTAAGCTGCATCTTTATCTTCAGCAGATGTTTGGTTTAAAATTAATCATCAGCTACTCCAAAATTTAAAGTACCCATTTCCTCTAGGATCTAGCTGGCCAAGCTTGGCAGCGCCACTATGAAAGAGGGTCAGGTCAAAGCATGTGGTTTTGTATTCCAAATCTTTCATGGCCAGAACGAACATAAGGACGCCCATTAAGATGATCTCACACTTGTGACTTGCAGAAGTGTTTTCTTCCCCCTTAGGACCATGAACACCCTTGGGTTACAGCTGAGTGGACTATCTTGGTTAAGTCATAAGGACAGGCTCTGTACACTAGAGAAGTCTTTAGAATAAGCACAAAGAAACAGCTTGTCCTCGGCCCAACCTGAAACAGGTATGTCTGGCATATTTCCCCAAACCCTAGGCCCTGCCCTCTGATGCTGGCAGTCCCTTTCTCTCACTGTTCAGGCCTCCCGACAGGTGGTTTCTGGCAGGTTGCTTCCACATACCCCACAAGAAACGCTCGTTTTCTATTTCATGGGGGTGTTAGTGGCTGGGAGGGAAAAACCTCAAGCTAAGACTTAGCATTTTGGGGCAGTACTGCACAATGGTTTGAAGCACAGACTTGACTCCCAGGTCCACCCTGGAACTTTCCCTCTGTAGAAAGGGGACAGCAACAGTACAATGAACATTAAATGAGTTAGCCTAGTACTTGGCATAAGGTAGGCACTATATAAGTCTTTGCTATGATTCCAGCCAAATGTTTGCCATTTCTGCTTCCAATGCTCAAAGGCCCATGACTAGGTCTCAAGTGGTGTTGCTCCTACTGTGTACAGAAGCCCCAGTCAGAGCATCATTTGCATAATTCAAAGAGAGATCTGCAGCCTACCTACTGACTCTTGCTTTGCAGACTAAGTGCTTTAGTTGAGGATTTGTAGAGTGATGTGGTCCTTGTTATACCAGCTATAAGGTCATGTTAGCAAAGGCTTGCAGGGTCAGTTTAGAGGAGTCGGGCCTGGCTTTGGACCAACCCCAAAGCTTCCTCTCTATTAGGAGGTATACCTTCCTCTCCCCCTGGGGGTGAGGCTGAGGGGAAGGCTGTCTGGGCTGCACCCTTCTCTCCATTCGCTCCACTGTAAGGTATTCCCTCAGAGCAGTGCCAGATAAACCGAGAGGCAAGTAACTCAGTGGGGTGCTTCCACTCCCTGAGAGAAGTTTCTTTCTGAGCAAGAAATTTCAGTTGTAAGGGAATTAAGAGTGAGGAGTATTTTAGGCAATGGTCAGGCCTTTCTTATAAGTATTAGTCTCACCAGATGTTTCAACTTCTCTATACCTCCTTTAAATGGGGAAAAAGCAGAATAGTAAATATCTTTTTCAAAGTATTTTTGCAAACGAAATAATTTTTTAATAAAATTTGATAATTAACTGCCAGGTCTTTTAAGCGTTTTTCCAAATCCTATTGTCCCACAATAACACATCTATTTTAGGAAAGCCTGAAGGGAAAGAAAAACAAGACAGTTTAGAATATAATGTTTCCAAAGCAACTTCTCTGTGGTTCTATCGAGACCTTCAAAGCCAGAGCCCCAGAAGGAAGCGCCTGTCAGGTGCCTGAGGAGAGGGATGCTCCAGCAGCATCAACCCCACAATTACAGAGAGGTCGAAAGCACAAGCACAACACCCCTCCCGTCAAATGCTCAATTTCTTTCCTCCTCCCAATAAAGAAGCCATCAGAAATCTTTGAAAGAATATCCAAAGAACAAAATACTGACTTCTGGTTCTGGCAATGCAGCAAATTGAACAAAAGCACAACCAACTCTCCCACTATTAACACACTGAGAAATGCTACACGAAACACATCAAAAAAACTCCATCGCCATTGATGCGTAACTATAAAGTGAGGTTTCCCGTCCCCCCCCGCAAAAAAATTATTCAGAAAAGAGGAAGTTAGCTTCCATTCAAGTCCTTTAAAATCTTTCTTTTGTTTGGGGAAGACGCAGTTAGCTGAGATGACCCCAGCAATACTATTTGGGATGCTTACACAGGAGCCCCGACAACCGTGCTGTTTTTGTTTTTAAAGAGGCAAAGAAATTTAACCTAGGTTTAATAATTATTCCCAGAGACATGACCTCACAGATGTAGCTGAAAGAAAATTTTTTAAAGAATATTTTAAAAAGCAATACAGCAAATGGTTAAGTTTGGAGATCACTGGCACATATGTATATCATGGAGGAAAAAACCCAATGTTTCCATGTTACGGAATGAAAAAAAGAATGAGCAGTGAACTTTTAGAAATAAGACATAGTTACTGAAACAAAAAAGGGATGAAACAGATTAAACACAACTGGAAGAATGAGTGAATTAGACGAATGCTGAAGAGAGATATCAAGATGGAAAATATACGAGAGAGGATATGTAAACTCTGAGAATGTGCAACACATGTCTAACAGGAGCTCCAAAAGGAGACAACAGAGAGGGAGGAAGAGAGGCCAAAGTCAAGGAGACAATGCCTGGGGACTTTTCCGAATTAATGAAACAAATCAATTCTCAGACTGAAGGCACACAAGTCCTGAACAAGATAAATAAAAATAGATGACCACCTAGGCACCTTATTGTTTTATTTTTAAAAACAATTTTAAAAATACCTAGAAAGAAAAAGATTACCTACAAATGAACAAAAATGGGACTGCAGAACTCTCTGGAATAAATTTTCAAAGTGCTAAGGAAAAATAACTGTTAATCTAGAATTCCAAGCCCTAAAATACTATTCAAGCATAAAGACAAATAATATGATGCTCAAACAGAGCCTAAGAGTTCACCCTTCACAGAAAAGAACTATTTCAGAAGAAGAAAACTGACCCTCAAAGGAAACAATGGATTTCACAGATCAATGGTGAGCAAAGAAAATCAGTATTGATTGTAATAATGATGACTGTTTAGGACCTTAGAAGAAAGTGGAACTAAACGCTTGCCAACAATAACACGGAAGATGGGGGATCAGAGCTGAAATCTTCTAAGGTCCTGGTATTGTTCAGGAGAAGTGAAATAACAATTTACTTTAGACTTCATTAAGTCAAGGATGCATGTTAAAAACTTATGGGTAACTACTAAAATAATAGAATTAGAATGAGTAACTTTTAAATCAGTAAAATGAAAGGAGAAATAGTATAAAATTCAACAGAAAGCAGGAAGGGAGGAAAAAGGCAAAGAAAACACACACACACACACACACACACACACACACACACGAAGAAAAGGTGATAGAAGAAATTATTCCAAAATAACAGTTTTTATGCTACATGAAAATGGATTAAATTTCCTCACTAAAAGACAAGAGACTGCCAAGATTCAGTCATTAAACTCCTATGCGTATACCTGGCAAAAAAAATCTGTATCACATATGCACAAGGGGACACGTCTAAGACCATTCAATGCAACACTGTTAAAACAACGTATACATCCATTCAAAGAAAAATGGAAAAAATCGTATAATAAATTCTAACACTGAAATACAGAGAAGTTAAAATTAATGAATTAAATCTCTAAGATTCAACATGGATTCATTTCAAAATATAATGCTGACTGCAAACAGCTATTTGAAAAAGAGTATAAACAATATACCATTTATGTACAAAAAACACCTGTCTCGGAATATACTATGTATTGTCATGTATACATACACATACAGTAAAAGTATAAAAACATATCCAGAGAAGAAACAGATAAACTTTGGAAGAAAGTTACGTCTGGAAAGTGGCTGTACTTTAGATGTATTTTATAATGTTTTCTTTTTTAAACAAAAAATTCAAACCAATAATAAATGTCAAAATTTGTTAGGTATATAGATACTATTTATAGGATTTTATTTTCCATATTTTGAAGTAGTTCTGAAATGACAATTTAAAATAAAAATTGCAAAGGGGAAGAAAGAATATGTTTTGGATCTATGCCAATCCACACCCACCCAGCCAGTTAGCTATCAATCATTATTTTAAAATTACATTTTAAACGTTCCAAATGTTTGAGAGAGATCATTCTCTCACACTAGTCACAACATATAGTTCTAACTGCAAGGGAATACATACAAACACTCAAAAAATAATCTTGTTTGTAACCTGTGATTTCTCTTTGTTAAATAAAATCAAACTGTGGTTCTGGCGTTTGCTTTTTCTATCCTAATACTCAGGATACATTTGGTGGGGCCATACTAACAATGGCAAGAAAAAGGTGTGGAAGCAGCAATTACAGCAATCTTGGCAGCCAGTGACCTGTGTGTGAAGGACAGGACACTGGAGGGCACATTCACTGGGCACCTGGGAACAATGGGGAGGCAGAGGCTGACAAGTCACTGCTCTCATGACCTCACAGAGGAAGGGATCCCGGAGTAAAGTCCCTAAAAATGAGATGGAACTGTCAAACCCAGGTGGGCTGAGGTCGGAAAGGAAGATGGAGTTTCTAAGGGAGCAGAGACAGATCCAGAAAACCAAAGAACCTGGTGTTGAGGGGGTTTAGGAAGAGCTGGGCATAAAGGCAGGCTAAGATGGTGCAGTGTCTCCTCCTGAAGGAAGAGCCAGCAGTGCTTTCAAGGTCAAAGCCACGTGTACCGTGCAGTACTGACCTGGCTTCCCGGCTGGCTACTGCTGAGTCCCGGGATCAGGGCAAGAGGCCCAGGCTGATCACCAGACAGACTTCCTTCTGGACTGTAACCAACCAAGCAATCAGATCCTCTCTGCTTAGGGTGACAAGAGGCCAGAGACAAGGAGGAGAAGGGCAGACACACCATAATGGTTCCACATCATGACAGAGCAGCTACCCGAGTGGGAACCCCACGTGTGATCTGTTCACAAAGGAGTTAGAAGCGGCTCATACAGCTTGCTGAGTGGGCCAGGGGAAACCAGAGTCCTTCCTGGGTTTATACTGCACGAGGAGGAAAAGCTACAATCTGGCAACAGGTAGGTGTGGATTCTCAATCTGGGGCTGGGGACAAGGGGAAAGACATCTGGATAGTTTGAAAAAACAGTGGGGCTTCTATTCAGACGAAATATGCCCTGAATCTCAGGGGGCAGAAAGGCACACAAGATTTTTATGTTTGCTCTGAGGACACAGTTTTACAAAGCTGAGTAACTAATGCAAACTAAGTTGTTTCTCTTCTGTAACTTGAACTTTTATTTCTGAGCCTTCACCAATCACCGTGATTAGACAATACCTGACTTAATAAGTAAAAGCTAAAAGGAATGCCATAAAGTCCTGTACTTTCAATCTAAAACATCCCACTGTTCAAATATACTTCTAATTAGGGATCCACGGCCTCTTTCCTGGAAATAAACACTAAGTTCATGAGATAATTAGAAGTAACACCATGTCTTTCTTTTTCATTTTCTTTCTACCAAGTGCATAAACTATGATCAAATCTATGTTCTTTCCACTACATTTTAAACTCAGTTTCACAGTTTTAAAACCATCATTTATTTTCCTTCTTCCAGAAATGTTAACGTTTCAGTGACTTTCTTTTCATTTCCTTTTTCTCTCTCTTTTTTCAAGATTTCTCCTTGTCTCCTTTAAGTAAAAGTTAATTTTATTTGTATTAACCTAGAACTTGCCAAGGCAGCTGTGAATTCATGTCACAGGATTAAATAAACAAAAACATCACGGATTACATATTTTTTTTTTAAATTCTTTATACACCTGAGTACGTAGATAAGCAGGAGAGTAAATAAAGACTAATAATCACGGCCATGCCAACTGTGTGACCACTGGCAAACGGCTCCCACTCTTGGGACACTTCTCTGAACTGAGGGGCCCAAGCAGGCTCCATCACTCCTCAGTCTGTTCTGTTGTAAAACTCCATGACTGCTCTCCTAGGCTGTACTAGTCATTGGAATATAAATGCTACGTAAAAAAAGAAAAATCAGCAGCTAAAAAGAAATTAAAAACTTGACAAAGGATATGTTTTAACAGTATTACTGACAAGTTTACGTGAGTACAAAAAAAAAGACAAAAATCAAATGTAAATATCATCTAACTCAGCGTCCCGGGACTTATCTTGGGCTTATGTGATCTGCGTATATTTTTATAAACTTAATTCAAGGAATTATTGCCTCCTTATCTATTACTTATCTAAGTACGCTCAATTGCGAGTCAGAATGTTATTTGCTCCTCTGTATATTTCTTAAATCTCTGCACTCAGTGCTTAGACACAGCTCAACATCTTCTATTGTTCTCGCCAAGCTGTCAGAGGAAAATCTAAACTTTCTATTACAGTGTGTTCGGAACCCCCCAACTTCACTCATATGCACAGAGCAGCAATTTATACAGCAATTTCCTTCTCCTCTTTACAAGGAATCATCTGTTTAAGAGAAGCTAGATTATGAAGTTACAGCTAGATCTCTAGGGCTTGAGAAACATATATAAGGCAGAAGCTTAAGTTCTATAAGATTTAACAATCTTAAATATTTTTTTCTCTAGACTACTGCTACGCATAATAACCACCTCTATAAAAGCTTTCTTAAGTTAATAGCTCTATCATCTATCAATTATGGGAAAGTAGACAGTTCACTCTGAAAAACCTGACAGCTGGCTGCGGTTCTGTCCCTTGAACACAGAGATGTGCCCAGTGCTGGGCCCAGGAGTCACTCCTGCGCACTGCCCCTGCCTCCAGTCCTGCAATATCCATCTTGGAGGCTAATTTAAACTGCCTTCATTCTAGAACAGGACAGAAAAAAACCAAAAAAGCAGTTGTAAGCATTTCACAGAAAGTTAATAAAAGCAATGATAGTAGCATCTACTATTCTAGTCATAAAATCTTTACCTGGTCTTACGAAACACACATGGGAGAAGAGGACACAGTTCCAACAGCTGCAATACCTCTGACCATCAGATACAGTGTTTCCCACTAGCTTATACACCCACATACACTCCCACACACAACCACATGCAGACAGAGACATAGGCACAGCCTGAGGCCGACAGGGAATTAATTCATTCTTTCTTCTAAACGCTAATTTGAAGATTCACGCTGATTTTTCCCCTCCCCCTCCTCCCCTTATCTTCTTCACTAGTCCTCGGAGAATTAAAGCCACAATAAAAGGTTAAAAATCTAAACAGAGTACTTCAAAGTGTTCATTTTACATACGGCTCAGTTCTCTATCCCAGGGATTTACCAATAATTTTGTGTCATAAGCGTGAAAGGTGTAGTCCTTCCCCTAAAAATGTACACGAATTGTGCTTACCACTGGAGGGCAGCTGCCCTCCCCCCAGCTTTAAAGGCTCTATTACCATACCGTGCACAATAGTGGGGACAGAAGTGTGGATTCAGACTGTCTTTCACTCTTACTTATGCAACGACATGTGCCCTTGAGATCCCCAAATTTGGTTATACAGACGAAATAATCTGGCCTGAATTTACACAGACCATTCAAACTTTAAAGACACATCTCACTATCCACTCTTCTCAGCTTTTAAAAAATAACTTGTCAAATCTCAAAGCTATTGACAGTTATCAGATCAGGACAGAGAGGCTGACTTACCACAAACATACCAAGCACAAGTACCACCCACTTCCTTCCTCCCCCACCTCCAAACAAGAACCAGGCATTTATTAAATGCTTAATAATAAAACGCTCACAGATCTGTTTTTCACGCTCTGTTCATTTTCCACTCTGTATTTTGCTTGCGTAAGAGTATTTCTGAAATATTTATTTTAATTCTGAATATAATACAAAACATAAATAACAGAAGAATCAATAGTAAAGGCTTCTATTTTGGATATTCTGGAAGACATATTTGTACAAACAACTCTGGCATCTTGAAAAATCAATTTCAAAACATACTCAAAATGCATTAATGTACTGGCTCTCCCAGAACCCTCCCGACCCCACGCAGCTGCCCTTTTTCATTTAGCAACACAATTCAGGACAGCGACAGGAGTATATTTAAGTGAAAGGAAGCCCGTGTTAACCCCTGACCTACCTCATAGAACATATAGAGAGACAGCAATGTGAGTCCAAGGTTATACACCACTAAAATTCCCCGGCAAGAGAAGGGCTGCCTATTCTTCATGTATTTTGGTCCCAGCCATACAATTAGTAAGTATATGACAGAGCAGATAAAAGTAGGTATATAATTGTCCAGAAGAAACCATCCTTTTACTCTGGTATCTGGAAAACAATCAAATAAAAATAATTAGTGATTAAGAAGGTAGATATTTGACAGGTTATGTTGCAAGGAGCATCCTTACACACATCTTTGCATAACTGATCCTGATTAGCTGTAGGAATCAAACGGCTGAGTCAAAGGGCACGAGCAGTTTAATTTCAACAGAAGACACAATACCCTCCAGAAAGATTGCACCAATTTAGACTTTCTCCACATCCTCACCATTATCACTGATGGTATCAAACGTATTATTTCATCTCTGCTATACTAATAGATGAAGTTCCTTTTGTTGTTTTCTTTTGTATTTTAAAAATCATGAGTGAAACTGAGAATCTTTTCATCTGCTTAAAAGCCTCTTGTAGTTTTTCTATGAATGTTGCTGTGAACCCAAAAAGTTCCTTCTTTATAGATAAGACATTAAGAGACTTTATAGATATTAAAAGAAGGCAAAATGGAGCTGATTTACTTCTTAAGAGATAATAAAAGATTAAGAGAGTCTAAAAAGTGAGTTCAGTTGTATATATTTACCTGTTGACATGACACAACAGGAAAGGACATTAAAAAGCCATTAAAATGGTAAAAGGGGAAGAGTTTTAAACTCTTGCTGCAGCAGTGCATTCTAGATACGCACAGGATTGAGGAGAACACACCGCTCTGCGGTATGGTGACTTGATAATAGTGACTGTGGGATTCTCAGGCTGTGAGCTGTACCGCATAAGCTGATCTCCAGTTAGAGTCAGCAGAGGCGCACAGCAGCTGTGTCTCTGCTCCAACAGCCAGGGGACATGGCACCTTCAATAACCACCAGAGGACTTTCTCCAAGCCCTGTGGTATCCAGGACAAGGCATTACTTTCACCATAGAAAACGCTAATGTTTTCTAGAATCTCTTCATGCAATATTTACAAATAGCTATAATGGGGGTGGGTGGGGTAAGCAAAATCAAAAACCACCTTACCTCGGGGGCCTAGCAAAGCCCTGAAATAGGTACTAAGTGATGCATCAAAATGTTCCATTTTAAAACCTATTAAGAAAAAAAGACATTGATTAATCTCTACTCAAACTGCTTTTTATACAGTATTTTTTTCACAAAAGAACAAGAACAAATTCTTTTCAAAGATATGCTATGGACACGGTTAAGTTTCTCATGTTCAAACAATTTTTTTTTAAACTCACAAAAGTAACTACGTGCTAGTTCTAATTTGAAAATCAAAAGACACAAATCCGTAAATTCACTTTATAAATGAAGTGCCAGTTTTCTGAACTTCTTTTCTCAGCTCCATAAAAACTCCTTCCATGAAGCTGAAATCTCAGTGGGGAGAAGAGCAGAACTGGACTGAAAGGGGCAGATGGGAGAAGAGCCCACTGGGAAGACCCAGAGCTGGAGGTAAGACGACAGAGACAGGAAGAACGGCACCTGAGAGAGGAGCCACAGGGCAAGTCGGTTCCCTCTGCTTGTTACTTTCACTAATTATTATTTTTAAATACTTCATGTCCACAGTAAAAAATTCACATATTAAAAATAAAGTGGTAAAATTAAATAAAAATTTTGAAAAGTGGTAAAAAAAATCTCATCACTTCCCTCCAACCACAATCCCGAAAGCCCTCACTGTCAGAAGGACCCTGATGGTAACATTTCTTGGGTCTACTTCCAGAGATTTTCCTCTTTTGAGCACAAAAGAGGTCATGCCTAATGAGTGTTTTTACAATCGTGGACTGCAATCCATTAGTAGATGGTCAAGTCAACATAGCATTAAAATAACAACAAACTGATCATAATCAGAGTGCTCTGCCCTTAGTGAGAATGAATAAATATTGCTTTATAAATATGTTCACTAAAGATTTATAAGTCTGATGTACTCAGCTGTGATGTAAAATCTATTCTTACTGTGAGGGATCACAGAAAAAAGAAACTTAGAAAAACACTGTTATTTTGAGAAGCGCCTATCTTAATAAAACATCTTAGAAAGAGTCTCACGTTAGTAGTTATAGATCTACCTCCATCTTCTAAGATTTTATTTGTTGTTAGTGCCCTCAAGTCGATTCCCACTCCTAGCGACCCTGCGTACAGCAGAGCAGAACCCTGCCCGGTCTTTTTGCGCCATCCTCTCACCTTCCGGCGCTGTATCAGACAATGCTCTGCTGCTATTTATAGTGTTTTCATGGCCAGTTTTTTCGGAAGTGGGTGGTCAGGTCCTTCTTCCTACTCTGTCTAGTCTGGAGGCTTTGCTGAAACCTGTCCGCCATGGGTGACCCTGCTGGTATTTGAAAGCCTGGTGGCATAGCTTTTAGCATCACAGCAACACACAGCCACCATGGTGTGACAACCAACAGACAGGTGGTGTGGTTCCCTGATGGGAAAACGAAGCCGGGTCGTGGCGGTGAGAGCGCCAGATCTTAACCACTAGACCACCAGGGCTCTAAGATTTTATAGCTCCCTACATTTTCCCCCATTTAAGATTTACACTTAGATGGTAGCTAAGTGTCTCTTCATCTGAGTATTGACTAGATTTTCTACATTAAAGTTAGGAGGCATATATTTTCAACTTCTCCTGGTCATTACTCTTATAGAAATAACCACAAATATTTTACCTTCCCAGACCAAAGGCAAAATCGGTTTTATTAACTAAGTTGTTAATCATTTAATGCTATTTCTCTTCCTTGGCTCGCTACAGTGAAGTGCTGTATTCTTTGGCTCATTTCAGGATAAACCACTTTATCCATGAAATTACCTAAAAGGCTCTAGTAGTTACAATCAAGCCAATCCAGCTGGCTGTGAGACAGAGATGGGTGATGCCATCAAAGACACTTTGAGAGCAGTAGCTACCAGGGTTCTGCCCTCACATCTGTCCAGCCCCAGGGTGGACTAGGGGAGTGTACTGTCTCCCTCAACCCATGGCTGGAAACCAAGAAGCCACCAGTGCCCACACATTCAAGTGCCAACAATTAGGTATGCCACCTCTGTCACTCCATAGTTACACAACCATGGCACTAGGTCACTTCTGATATTCAAAAATTAAACATCTTTTTAACATACTATACTCTTACAACCATTCTGGTCCTGAGCCATTTTCCTCCCCAGACAGTGAATCTCTTCAGGGGACAGAAATTCTAGAAAATATTTTAAAGAATTGGTTTAGTTTTACATTTCCTAAACAGAATTCCTCTTAAAAAGGATTCCAACCTTAAATAAGAAATGTTGTATCCATCAAAGGCTATTAGAAGTCCTGCAGTTAAAAAATTATTTAACGGTATCTAATTATTTTTTCATCTAGTGAAAATCAGCTAGAAAACGCAAGTTTTGAAAGACAATAATCATGTTTTTGTGAAACTTAAATCACTCTAACACAATTTAACTTCATCTGTGATGGATGGTAGGCCATGTACAGTCACGCACCACACGATGTTTTGCTCACTGACAGACCGCATATACGAGGGTGGTCCCATAAGATTAGTTCCATACAGCCTAGGTGTGTAATAGGCTATACCATCTAGATTTGTGTAAGTACACTCTATGATGTTTGCACAATGATGAAATCACCTAATGATGCATTTCTTAGAACGTGTCCCTGTCGATAAGCGACACACGACTATATACAGAGGGCACAGGGTCCCGTGCACCCCAACAAAAAGCAAATAAAGACATGGCTCAAGGAGAAACAACCATGACGATTGGACTGAATTACTGATGGACAAGCTGCCCACTGGGGACAGATTTACCTTCTTCCAAGACGTTTTATTTTATTTTTCCTCCGCAAAGCCCCAGTACATAGTTGCACATCCTAGTTGTAGGTCCTTTCAGTTCTTCTATGTGGGATGCCGCCTCAGCGTGGCTTGATGACCAGTGAGTAGGTCCACGCCCAGGATCTGAACTGGGGAACCCCGGGCCACCAAAGCGCAACTCGCGAACCCAACTGCTATGCCACTGGGCCAGCCCCTTCCAAGACGTTTTAAATCTAGATTCTGCTCTTACTTGATGGGGAGACAGCTTACTAATGGTCACATTAAACATATAATCATCAGGTATTAAGCACAAAGGGGCTGAGAGCAGGTATGAGAGCAGGCATAACGGGCTGGCAGGTGATTAAGTGGTTCCATGCTGAGCTCTTTAACAGACAACGTGGGTTTGAAACCCATTTTTTCCACTTACTAGAAATGTGACTTTAGACAAACTATTTAACCTCCTATCTGTAACCTCCTATCTGTAAAATGGAGGAAATATTAAAGTAGTTGCCTCTAAGGTTGTTCAGAAGATCAAGTGATTTAATAGACACAGGTCCTCAGAGTGGTCCTGGCATGCAGTATGCCCTCAATAAATGTTTCCTACGCTATGTCTGCCAGAGGTCCAACTCCATAATGAACACTGCCAACCACCCGTGGCTGCCCGTGCTTCCCAGCCGGGACACTGCTGGCATTCTGTCCCTGTCCGCTAAATGCCATCAGTGAGCCACCAGTCATCACGACAACCCACAATGTCCACCTCATGTCCTAACACTCCCAGGGGGACAGCAGGGCAGGTGGGGGAGTTGATACCATCTCGGGAGAGGGGACCTTGTCAGTATTGAGATGTTATCTAAACGTGAAAGACAAGGCTAAGATGGACGTACTAATTAAATACACAAATATCAAGCACCTACTGTGTACAAAGGATTGCCAAACAGAGATAAACACAAAGGAGCATACCTGGAGACCTAGAACAAACTAGGCATTCACAATGGGGAAGAAGCCAGATGCAGTCAACCCAAAACCAAAATCCAGTCTGCAAATGAGCAGATGTTAGACTGACGCATAATACAACAAGCTGCATTTACACATTCAACACCAAGCAGTAAAAACAATATTCAAGTAACAGCATCTTGGGCTCTAACATCAAGAATACCCCTGACAAGAGCAGTAAGGGAATCATTCTGGTTTTTAACTAAGAGGCCTTTCAGAGGGCTGTAGCCAGCTTTGGTTTCTATGTAAGGAGGATATAGAAAAGCTGAAACAAGAGTGAAGAGATGTTTAAAAACGATGGAAAACAGACCTCTAGGGGTGGAGGTGGGGGGAGAACATCAATGGACTTGGAAAGAAATGAGGCCCAGGAATCGCTATAAACGACCTATTATTACAAGGACAACGACGCCTAGGACAGAGTTCAGCCCAAGAACCCAGGCTAACAACACGGCACCAGAAAAGCAGCTTCATGGAACAGAAGGGAAAATTCCAGTCCAAGAGTGCCGAGCCAGCAGCAGGATACCAGAGACTGTGGAACGTAGTATTTTGAGATACTGAAGAATTCTGTTACGAGCCATCTGTCCCGAATAATCCGAGTCAAAACCCATCTCGGATTGAGGCCCTCGGAAGCTGGCAGGCACAGGAGCACTCTTCCGTCTTTCTAGGAGGAGTGCGTTCTCTGCAAAGGCGCGCGCGTGAGAGGGGATTTTGTCAATAACGGCACATCTGTTCTCAGACGGCCTTTCTTCCCAGCTCGAGAATTCTTCTCTTAGGTTCGCAGAACTTTTCATAATCATACTTAAGAAAATATGAAATAGCTAGCAAAACATTCTCTAAAAGAATATACGTGGAAAATAATCTTCAAAGAGAGCTGCTCATTACTCCTGAAACGTCCACGTTGAAAAGGAGGAGAGGACAGGCGGAGGTGGTCCCTGAACAGAGGCCTCTAATCAGCAGAGTCCCGACCCCCTGAATCACAGGTCTGAATCTGGGCTGGCCTCTGACATGCTAAGCGTGTTCCCCAGACTCTCCCCACCACCCCACAACTGGACATGCACTGCAACAGGGCTGTTTGTTTTCACAAAGGTTTCCAAGAGACATCTTCAAAGGTTTATCCTCGTCGTTTACTCAGCTCGATGTCACGTTTCTGTCTGGCCAGCCACGTACCTAGCCTCCCTCAACACCATGTGTTCCCTTTTTCACTCATACCACATGCTTGCCAGGTGCCTGCATTACTAAGGCCCTGAGGGATCCTGAAGGCTGGGGCAGAAACACACACACCTATCATATGTTATGTAAAGTTAACTGTCAGCAAGAAAAAATAAAACAGGATAAAGGGGGTGGGGTCACAGCGCAGAAACTTACTTTGGAAGATGCATTTAGAAAAGGCTACCCTGAGAAGGTGACAACAGAGCGGAGACCTGCATGAGAGAGCAAGCCACCTATCCATCAAGAGAAAGGGCACTCCAGTTAGTGGTGTGGGTGGGTGCAGAGGCCCCAAGGCCAGGCTGCTTGGCATGCTCCAGGACCACAGGCCAGGCCAGGCCAGGGCAGTGGGTGGGCAGCAACTCGGGAGGCCTGCCCTCCACTCCCCGCACGGCACCTAGACCTTGCTCAATCGTGGTCCGCAAAAACCAATCACATGGCACAACCTGCAGAGCATGTGCCACCAGGCTGGGGACAGAAGAAGGTGCCAATCCCTAACTGCTCTCATTGCACGGTGCCCTCATGCTCCCGGCTGAGCCTGCCTGCGGCACCTTGTCCTCCTCTCCCTCGCTGAGCCTACCTGCTGTGCCCCAGGAACCTACAGAAGGTCTCAGCAAATGAACTCTTCACCGCCAGGCTGGGCCACCCACCCCATGGGTGAACTGGGCACTTGCTGAGTGGCCTGTTGGCCGAGCTACACTCTTCTGTACTTTTCTAAAGGGCACAGGGCCCTGGTACAACTCCTGACACTTTGCCTAGTGATCTGGAACTACGGGAACAGCATGATCCACTTTGCACAAGAGGTCCACCCACTGCTAGGCCTGCAGCCTGCCTGGTGGCTGCGGTTCCCCACCTTCCCAGCTGCACGTGGCCAGTGACATCACTTCTTAATGACCTGAGTCACCCTCTAGGCAGCTTGGGTGAGCCGGGCCAAGTGGGAACACAGCTGCTCTGTACAATTGTACTAGCAGGGACCAAGCCCAGGCGCTGGGACCATGGAAGAGGAGCTTTGGTCCTAAATGCAGCAAAAGAATAAGCCATTCTGTGATCCGGCTGGCTCCCCACACGCACACAGGAAAAGG
The DNA here is from genome assembly GCF_057802395.1 of Ceratotherium simum simum. Lineage (NCBI taxonomy): Eukaryota > Metazoa > Chordata > Mammalia > Perissodactyla > Rhinocerotidae > Ceratotherium > Ceratotherium simum. The sequence continues at coordinate 52,627,766 of NC_141912.1, forward strand.
GACATGGCTGGGGCTGGCTAGCACCTCCCAGGAACCAGCTCACACTTACATCAAGCCAAGCATCGCTTCCCCAGCCTCTTTAACCACGAGTCTCCGATGCCCGCTCAACCAGAAGTACAGGTCATCACAGGGAGTAATAGGATGTTAAAAAAAAAATTCCAACCACAATAGTATCCAAAAGCTATTCACTAATTCAAGGGCCACACACAGAAAATGATGACAATGAAAACAGGATAGGGGTGGAAAACAGAGGCAGGTAAATTAGAAGAGATGTTAAAGAATTCATCTATTATGCACATTTTCCAAAAGACACTCTTAGTTGAAAGCCACCTTAGTTGAAAGCCACTTTATCAAATTCTGGAGTCTTTTTGGTAAGCATGCAACTGTATTATAATTGTGCCTCATCATAAGTAGCCCATTAAAAAATTAATTGGGGCTAGTCATTCTCTATAAACGACCCTAGATGAAAGAGGATGTGAGAGTTCAGCATACCCTCAGCCGAGTCAAGGATTAGTTCTGTGTCCCGGGGCAAGATCCTGGTACCAGTCCTCAGCGTTCCAGGAGAGAGGTGAGCCTCAAGGCTGAACTCAAGAGACATCAGAACCACCACAGCACGAATTATAGAAAGCTGGAAATACTGACACAAGCAGAACACAAAAGAGCAAAACCTGAATCCCCCCAGAGAGCCCCGTGCCCGTGGAAAAGCCATCTTGTCTGTTAGCTGGCTCTCTCCAGGATCAGTATGCCCAGGTGGATCATCTGCAGGAGGTTAAATATGCATTAGTGTCCACTTTGATCTAATATGAAAGAGAGTTTGCTGAAGGCTTGTTTCAAAAAAGACACTACAATAAGCTCGACAGCAAACCACCCCCCCCCTTCCATTTGGCTCCCAAGAGGGACGATCAAATGTGAGAGAATGGGGGGCGGGGTGGGGAAGGACAACAATGGAAGAAGGTGGAGGGGTTAACGAGAGATGGCATAGCAAGCAGCTTCCATCACAACTCTCATGATGAAGTTATCTGTCTCGAATGCACATGCTAATCACCTTAGCCACAGATATCTGGAGCAGGAGAAAGTGAGCAGGCTGCTCAGCAAACGAAAAGTACTGGGATCTCAGAGTAAATCTGTTTCAAAAGATATCAAGATTTTAAAAAATATATTATAGCAAAGAAAGTCAATTTCCTAAACCCACAACCAGGCTGTGTGCCGACGGTCAAGCTTCGCAGGAAAGATCTTTAGGCTCCAGCCTTGGTTTCTCTCGCTGCTAAGGCAATGGTAGCAGGGAGAAGTCAGCTTGCTTTGAAAGCCCCCTTTCCCATGAAGTCAGGCAAGTCACACTGCTTCTGGCTTAAATTGCAGATGTTTAACTTCTGTTTAGTATAACTTCCTCACCATATCCTGTCTTATTTATTTTTTGAATTGTCACAGTTCCTCTAAAAATGAGTCAACTGAGCCAAGCTGACTAGCTACAAGGGGTCAGGATGAAATTTCCCTCCATTTGCTCTTCTCTCCTACCTATTCCTCCCTTTTAACAGTTAACTTCTGTTAAACCGGCATACGAACATTCTCCAAGTTGGCTGCCAATAACACAAAAAGTTGAATGGTGCTTTAACTTGGTAGTCACAACACTGTTTCCTGGAAGGTTTTTCTGGGTTGGAGAAAATCAGCTCCAGAACGAGGAGGAGGAAAATAACCACACCTTGCTCAAAATGTTTAAATATAAAACATTGTCATAAAGACCATGAAAGAAAGAACATCTAAGTACTAACAAGCTTTCAGATATGAAAGTGAATTGACAACAGAATCCCTTTAGAATGTCTGCATTTAAATAAATGTAACTTGGATTAAATCCCGGCTCAGGAGAAATTATCTGCCCCATAGACAGTGGCACCGTCATTCTGACAATCCAAAAATCTATGCTGCTTCTTTTTCCCCCGTAGAGTCCCTCTACTTTCTAACCTCCATTCTAAAGGCATAACAAACTCTTGTTAATACAGTTGTCCCTCAGAATCCGCAGAGGATTGGTTCCAGGATCCCCCACAGATGCCAAATCTGTGGATGCTCAAGTCCCTTACAGAAAATGGCCTAGTATTTGCATATAACCTACACACATCCTCCCTTATATTTTAAATCATCTCTAGATTATCTATAATACCTAATATGATGTAAATGCTACGTAGTTATATTGTATTGTTTAGGGAATGACAAGAAAAAAAATTCTGTACATGTTCAGTACAGATGCGACCATTGTAGGCCTTTCAATCTGCGGTTGGTTGAATCCATGGATACGGAACCTGCGGATACAGAGGACCGACTCTACTCTGATAGTCATTTTTTCCTACCATACATCAGACACGTAGAAACAGAAGACAGCCCTATTCGGGACCTTAGATAAGTAACTGCAAAACGAGGGCACTGATATGCACACAAGGTACTGCTACAGGTTAGCTCCGTGGTTAGAGCAGGCTGAACAAGCTTATTCTGGCATTATGGACAAGCTGCAGGGAAATGTTGCAACAGCATTTGCACAAAAATAAAAGTGAAACCCCCATCTTCCAGCTCCTTGGTTGCCACCAGTTAATTAAAAAGTATTATTTTAACCATTGTGGGAGAAGGACATTCTTCTAAAGCAGTAGAGAGGCACCCCAGTGGCTTTGTTCTTAAATGAATTGTCTGTGGTCCTTCCTCCCTGTTCTCCCTTGTCTTTGCTTCCAACCCTTTCTCCAAGGCCCAGATTAGATGTGACAGAGGTTCCCCTTTGGCCTCTCGTAGTTTTGCTGGCTGGGCAACTTATTTAGCATGTAGCAATTTCCATTTTCACATGACTTTGATACTTATGTTTTCAGGTATTACAGGAACATACTCTGCACTTCTTCAGTTAAAGCCCAAATTCTTTAAGAACCCGTACTCCCACTTGTTCAATAATTACCTATGGGCGATACTATAAATGGGGAGATACACCTGCTATTACAAAATAATAAAGAGGGAAAACAACATCAAGCACTGACACACATGAGCCCACAACGGCAGCTTCCCAAAACAGGGACTAAATTCTACTTAAAGAAGGTATTTATTTCCTCAGGGAAAAGTTCCCCCACGCTAGTGATCTGGGCTTCTAATGGAGATGTTCCACTCTCATCTGTTTACTGCCTTGTAAAGGCAGTTTACAAGGTGTGAAAGGAACAAATAACAAAACGATAACACACACACACACCCCTCTTAAACATTCAAGAGAGTTTCTTCCCCACCGGAGAAAGAGGTAGATTCTTCTAGATTTTGAAGGTAATATATAAATATACTTGATCTAAGAAACTGCGACGTAGCCGGTTTTTTCAGCAGCAAGAAGAGGGAAAGTAACAGGATCTTAGAAATGTATTCTAGGGGAATTCTTATTCACAGCTAAAGAACAGAATGTACCGTCAAATTCAAAGTTCTTCTCCTAGTCCTTAGGAGAGACAGACAGACCAGACAGACAGACAGACCCACACACCAATCCACTTACCCAACAAGCATCTGGAGAGGGGTTCACTGTAGAAAATTACTCCTGTAGAGTTTTATTACCTTAAAGATGATGACGTAACTTTTATTTGAAACCGAAAGAACAAGAACAGTGATGACCTCTGCTTGGGTTGAAGCACTCTGTCATTTGGAAAAAGACAACGCTAATCTACACACAGAATGCTCCTTGCTGGTGGACGAGGCCAGACTGCTGCAAATGGACTTAGAACTCTGCTCTCACAAAGAGCTTTGCTGACAGTAACTAATTAATCCCCCAAAGGCTACAGTGACACAAGGTAAAAGATCCACGAGTGCCGGGCTCAGGTCAGCCCCGGTTTTATTTCTGCCCTCCCAATGATTCTCAAAATGACCACTCATCGGGCCGGCCCCGTGGCTTAGCGGTTAAGTGCGCGTGCTCCACTACTGGCAGCCCGGGTTCGGATCCCGGGCGCACACCGATGCACGGCTTCTCCGGCCATGCTGAGGCCGCGTCCCACATACAGCAACTAGAAGGATGTGCAGCTGTGACATACAACTGTCTACTGGGGCTTTGGGGGAAAAATAAATAAATAAAAAATTATTAAAAAAAAAAAAATGACCACTCATCAAGCCACCAGTCATTTGGAAGGTGGCTGACTTACTGAGTTAACAAATATTTAATAGGTGCCTACCATGTGCCCAGCAGTATACTGCTTGTTAGGAAAACAACAGTGACAAAGACAGACATGACCCCTGCCCTCTTAAAAATTAAAGTAGTAAGCAGTGTGCAAAGACACCTGTGGGCCGACCACTTTGGTAGCAGTGGCTAGGAGCACACATCCTAGAGCCAGACAGCCTGGGTTCAAATCCCTGCCCTACCACTTACCAGCTGTGTGACCTTGGGCAAGTTACTCTCCCTTCCTCACGTGGTTAAATGAAGGTAAAATACTTAGAACAGTGCGTGGCACACAGGAAGCGCTGCAAACATATATGTATTATCATCATCACTGCAAAAACCTTTGGTATTGACCAATTTCACATTCAATGTTTATGAAGAGTTTTGCTAAGCCATAAATTGTAGCTCCCTGCGAAGTCTGTGGGCAATGAAACCTGCTCATGTACATCCACACCTCACAGCTCTGTTATCTTCCACTTCGGAGGGAATCCCAAGCCATAATGATACTCGTGAATCCAGGGTTTTTTGAGTCTCTAGATAAATTCCTCTGGAATGTTCAGGGGATGCTGGTCATTGACTTCTCTGTGAGTGGAAGATAAGATCAGTGTCCACACCATCCGTAGTATAGAGTGGAAATCCATCTGGATCTGATATGCCTTTTTTGTACTCCCAGCATAAGGTAGGTGGCCTACAATTATAATTGGAGAAGTGACTGAGCTGCCAAAGGTCACAGAGCTTGTGTGGAACCAAAATTTGAACCCAGGTCTTCTACTCTATGACCTACACCTCTTAAAATACCCCATGTGGCCTTTCAAGGGAGCATCTTCACATGTTTATTGTTAAGAGGATGGTGACAGTATGTATTAGTATTGTTTGAGTTCATATAACTTTATCCATGAGAATAAGATACATAATTAACTTAATTTTAAATAACATTGTCAAGTTAAAAAAACAAGAACCAAAACCAGTTGTATTCACCTATGATGCTTGGTAACAGAGGCCTCAGAAATCTCTGTAATTGAGACCTAGACAGGAAGATGATGGAAAAAGGGGGCAGCAATCCTCCTTGGCCTCATTTTCATGCGCCCATCATCACTTCTACGCTATCTCAATCAGTGACAAAATTATAGCCTTATTTTTTAAGTGTTGTGATTATTGGTTATAGTGTAATTATCTGTTCCTTTGTTCACAATCCCCATTAAGGTCTAAGCTCTAAGCTCTTCAAGGGCAGAGCCTCTGATGGTCCCATTTGTATCTCAGAGAGGCTGGATCTGTGCCTGACAGACAGCTGATTACTGGTTGAAACCATGAATGAGTAAGTGAATGAATGAATGCCTGCATGCCTTTCAGAGTTTCCTATCAATGGATTCTCACATCTGTCTGCATCTCAGACTCACCTAGGAGCTTTAAACAAGATTTCTGGGACCTGGCCCTAGAAATACTGATTCAATAGTCTAGAAGCTGAGAAATCTGTCTTTTTGAAAAGTTGCTTAGGTACCTTTGAGGAGCGGTCTTCTTCAGGAACCACTCCGTGCTGTGTCTATAAACTGGGCTTCTGGACTCTAATAAAATCCCCCGCAGCTCTTGAAGTTTGGTCAGCCAGACAGTACCCAGGGACTGTATCACACTGACAGAGTCTAGACTAGGACGGTGGTCAAGAACAAAGTATTTTTCATGCCCACAAATTCAGTTACAACTCCCTGTTTACCCTAACTCCACTAGCCAGAAAAAAAAAATCACTTACTTTCAAACCATCTCTCAAGGTGAAATAAAACCCCACTAAGTTAGAAACCAGTTCTCCTATCTTTCAACCACTGTGTTACAGAGGACATAGTGCATTTAATCAGCATGTATTAAGTAGTGTAAGCCCTTTCTCCATTCTGGAATGTTGTCGTAAAAAATACCACTGTCAGTAGCAGAAACTCCTTAACCCCTGTCACCACGTCCCGAGCCAGGCATCAGCGGTGACCAAGTCTGAAAAGCTCAGTGAGGGCAGGGAACATATCCAGCTTGCTCCATGTAATCCCCAGCAGCTGTTATTGGCACAAAGAAGGAATTCAGTGACTACTTGTTTAACCATATTGAACTGGGGCCGTGTGGGGTGCCACTGAGTGGCTGCAGCTGCCAGACATGTCACAGACTTGGCCACGGCCAACTGCATATACTGCTGGGATGGAGACAAGGGGGGCATGGGAAGAATCTGGACACAGGCAGAGATGTGGGCCCTGTTATTATCAGTCCTAAACTGAGCCACTTCCTATTGGCTTCATTACCTGGATTAGAGGGCCAAGGCTTCTCCAAGTGAACTTGGTATCTGTGGAAGACTGTCTCTCAGACGGCCCCCAATGATCCTCTCCTGCACTGAGCCAGGGTCGTGTGTGCGACCAACAGAATACAGCCAAAGAGACGGTATGTCACTTCTGGGATTAGGTTATAAAAGACATTGTGACTTTCATCCTCGTCAGGCAGTGTGTTTCTCTCTCTCTCAGATCATTAGCTCTGGGGCAAGCTGGCTGCCATGTCATGAACAGTCCTATGGGGAGGCCAATGTGGAAAGAAACTGAGACCCTCTGCCAATGACTGCCTGAGTGAGCTTGGGAGCAAATCCTTTGGCCCCAGTTAGCTTCAGATGACCGCAGTCACAAATACAACCTCCAGAACCCCCCAGCTAAGCCTCTCTGGGTTTCCTGACCCTCAGAGACTGTGTGAGATAATAAAGGTTTGCTGTTTTAAGGGACTCTCTTTTGCAGTATTTTGTTACTCAGCAACGGATAAAAGGCTTAGAAATTAACGAGGTCAGTGGGGTTGGGGGAGGAGGTTCTTAAAAGTCAACTCGTCCCCTTGCTAGCTTTCCTTTTGGTTACTACACGTAATGCAGGTACCAATGAGAAGCATGGCCCTAAAAATAAACGCTCCCCCTTGATTTAATTGGCACTGGGAAGGAAATGAAAAGGCTTGTTATCTAAAGTACAGAATTTGTTTTTGAAAACAATCCAACACTTTTATTACTGGCCTGAAGCTTAACAGCCAAGGGAGCTAACATCTATTGCATACCCAGCTTTTCAAAGACTCAATAAGGAATTGTCCCTTTTCTAGATGAGGAAACTAAAGTTAGGGATTTTAAGTAACTTGGTCAAACAACAAACACAGCCATTTAGTTTACTACAGGTTTAGGGTGCCCAACTATCCTGGCTTATTGGAACTTGGGGGTTTCCCGGGATGCAAAAATCAAGACAAAAGTAAAATCAGGCAAGTTCCAGGCACGCCAGGAATAGCTGGTTACCTTGCTATGCTCAAATCGTGTGCTCTGCAAACCACGACACAGTTGATTTTTTTTAAAATATATTTTAAAGCTATCATTCTGGCAGCTTATGATCTTCAATGAATTTTGAAATGTCACCTATGAAAACGAAAACCACAAGCCTTTCTAGTCTTTATCTCACAGTATCCAAGAAAGACTTGTTTTTCCTGTGAAGGAGTAAAACAATTGCTGTTCTTATGATGCAAACTAGCACGGGAATTTTTCAGCTTAAGAGTTTCTGCAAACTTCTGTTTCAAAATAGCCATTGAGTCCACAAAGAGCGGCAGGTCCTCCCTTGAGCCTCCTGGCATGACAGGGTGGGCTCCTCACAGAGCCCATGCCAAGTCAGGTGCTCTGGCATGAGGGGCAGGCAGATTCACAATTTCCTCTCCTTCTACAGAAGCCCAGAGACAGGGAGCTGACACCACTGGGACCTTCAACCTGAGCAGTGCACAACCAGTTTTCATACTTGGTAGCTCAGGAGGGCCAACGATCAGCAAGTCAACGTTGCCCAGACAACTCTGGTCCTTTCTCTTTTAAAACGATCCACACACACTCACTAGGATGGCAAAAATGATAAAGACAGATAATAACAAATGTTGGCGAGGATATGGAGAAATTGGAACATTCTTACATCGCTGGTGGGATTGTCAAATGGTACATCTGCTGTGGAAAATAGTTTGGCAGGTCCTCAAAAAGTGAAACACAGAACTACCATATGACCCAGCAATGCTCCTCCTAGGTATATACCCAAGAGAAATGAAAACATATGTCTACGTAAAAACCTGCATGCCAATATTTACAGCAGCATTATTTATAATAGCCCCAAAATGGAAACGACCCAAATTTCCACCAACTGATGAATAAAAACATAGTACATCCATAACACGGAATGTTACTCAGCCATAAAAAGGAATGAAGTACCGATATATGTTACAACATAGATGAACTCTGAAAACATTATGCTAAGTAAAAGAAGCCAGACACAAAAGGCCACATATTGTACAACTCCATTTCTATGAAATGTCCAGAACAGGCAAATCCATATAGACAGAAAGTACATTAGTGGCTGCCAGGGACTGCGGGGTGGGGGAAGGGAAAGTAACTGCTGATGTGTACGGAGTTTTTCAGGTAGTGAAAATGCTCTGGAATGAGACACAACTAAAAAAATTAAAAACTTTAAAAAAGAAAAGGTACTTAAAAAAATAAAAGCTTTCAAATTTTCCACACTCAAGTCCACTTCTAGAAATCTTTATATTAAGGAAATAAAAGCAGATGTGCATTAAGATTTACCTATCAGATTGTCGTCAGTGATGTGACAGCAGAAAACGGGGGCGGAGGGGACCTTTAAATATCCAACTAAGTAGTAGTAACCTGCTAAATAAATTATGGTACAGGATTGGGCATTATTCCAGAAAAATGAAAACTTATGTTTACACAAAAACCTGTACATGAATGTTCATAGCAGCTTTATCTGTAATAGCCCCAAACTGGAAACAACCAAGTTGTTCTTCAACAGTAGAATGACTAAACAAACAATGGAACATCACTCAGCAATGAAAAGGAACACACTACTGATACACGTAACAACCTAGAAGAATCGCCAGAGAAATATACTGAGTGAAAAAAGACAATCCATTTATATAACATTCTTGAAATGACAACATTATAGAGATGGAGAAGCGGCTGCCAGTGGTTAGAGATGGTGCCAGGGCAGGAGGGAAGCGGGTGTGGCTGTGAAAGGGCAACGTGTGCTGATGGACACGTTCTGTATCTCGACTGTAGCAACGCCAGCATCCTGGTTGTGACACTGAACTACAGTTCTGCACAATGTTACCACTGGGGGCAACTGGGTAAACGGTACTTGGGATGTCTATTATTTCTTACAACTGCTTATGAATCTACAATTACCTCAAAATAAAAAGTTACATTTTTTTTAAAAAAAGACCCACAAAAGTGAGGAAAACAAACCAATAAACAAGACTAAGCATTTGATTTTTTAAAAATTCAACCACCATCCCCTCTCCCCAACCCAATGACACACAGTTGTAACTATTTGTAAAAGGAAGGCTTGTCCTGGAGAGGGATAGTCTGAACTATGACCCCATCCATGAAAGCTTAACCCTTCACCTAAATGCTAGTGTCTTCACTATTTTAACTTTCAGGGCAGTCTAACTTAGCTTTCCAGTAAATGCTTATTTATCCACACTACTCAGGCAATGGGGAATAATGTTTTGATCTAATGTTCTGATTCACTTCAAGGGATCATACATCTCACGCAGGCCAGTTTTCATAAAGTAAGAAACCCATTAAATAAATCAAATAAAATCTCCCCAAATAAAATTTAATCTTTGATGATTCACAGGCATTTTGTCATCTTAAAGTGTTTCAGAGTCAGAACTATGAATGTCAAGTCCAATTTTACAGAACTGTGGATGAGCAGGCATAGATAATCGGGGTAAATCTGTAAATCTTTTATGCCTCTATGGCTTTAAATAATAAATTCCTGCAATCAGTTATTTCCTTACCACTTTCCATTCTCATAAATGAAACAGAAAACTTTAGATATCAATAATTGTGAGTTGTCAAGATGTTTTTTGATAACGAAAATATTAATGAAAGCCTACTGCATTATGAAAAATAAAAACTGTGCTTTCTTCTATCCTTTGGATCATTTTTCTGTCAATCCCCTGAAAAACACAAAGTGGTTAAGAAGCACTTTTACAACATGGAGGAGAGATCATCATTCCGTGATCCACAGTTTACGGGGGTGGGCGCTGGGTAGGAGTCACGGTGTGCGCTCTGCAGGGGGGACCCCTGCTGCTTGTCAACAGGAAGGAGCCATTCAACTCGCATGGCTCTCCAGAAAAGAACAGCGGACGCCTTCCAGAAACGGCTGAGATGACTTCTGTAACCCCCTCTGGAAATTCTCCAGCAAGATTAGATCTCTTCCTAGCAATGCTTTTCTTCTTTTCACCAAGTGCTACTTTCAACAATTGCCACTGTGTTTAAAACCCCAGTGTCAACCATTAAAGGTGAAATACTGAGAATTAGGCCCTAAGGTGATTACATTTTAGTGGAACTGCAAGTATTTTAGCAAGTCATATTAATGTAACTGAAGATTCTGACTGGCTAATAACAAGATTTCCTCTTCATTTCAATTCTCCCCAAGTACCAATATTCAACTCCAAGCTGTCATAAAAGCCATTTTGCTGTAACAAAATGAAGAAAGAGAAGCCAGTGATCAAATGAACATGAAGTCAGTCAGATGCCTACCTAGAGCCAACACCAAGCGAGACTCTAACAGGTCTCAAAATGAAAATTAAGGACATAGTTGAGGGGGGAAAAAAACAACCTATTTGTGTATAGAACTTGTAAAAATTCTTTCCTGGAGAATTAGATGAAAACTTTAGGAAAAGAATTTAGGTGGCAAAATGGCATATACCATTGTTGAACAAGATGCCTTTCACTACTGAGCACCAAATGGGTTTAAGGCATTACAGCACTGGGGTGAGATACAGAACACAGGCCTTTCACTTAAGCTCAGAAATCTAGCTGTCATCCAGTTGGAATCCATATTTTTAGCTCATTTCAAAACACAGAAATTCAGCACAAATCAACAACAGCTCAACACATACACCCCTCTGAAAGGTAAGAACATTTAATTGATGCAGGAGGGGAGCAGATATAAAATGATACATAATATCCTACTTTAATTTGGAAAAACTATCACATTTTTTCTTATCAGAACCAAATGAAAACAATTACTTGAAGAAAATTAGTGTGACTACAGAAGCAGTGACATGTTTAAAATGTATTGTGGTTTTCTCCAATGATTTCTTTCATATACATGAACAATTTAACATATGCCACCTGGTTGGAGAAGGGAAGAAAGAATGTCTCAGTCAGCCCTGACTGCTGTAACAAAATATCACAGACAGGTGGCTTAAACAACAGACATTTATTTCTCACTGTTCTGAAAGTTGAGAAGCCCAAGATAAGGTGTCAGCAGATTCAGTGCCTGGTGAGCACTCTCTTCCTGGCTCAAAGACAGCCACCTTCCAGCTGTATCCTCATGTGGTGGGGAGGGAGCTCTGGTCTCTCTTCTTCTTATAAAGGCACTAATCCCATCATGGAAGCCCCATCCTCAAGACCTATTCTAAACCCAATTACTTCGCAAAGGCCCCACCTCCAAAGAACATTACACTGGGGGTGAGGGCTTCAACATATGAATTTGGGGGGGTTGGGGGGGGGGGAACGACACAAACATTCAGTCCATAACAGAGAGGTAGTTTTCCGTTTCAGAGGTAAAGGGAATGACTGTTTACAGAGTCAAAAGAAAATTGCTACTTTTAAAAAACCTAGTCACTAAAATAAATCATTTTCATTCATGCATTCATGTTATCAAAACATATAATCTCTACTTTACAAAAGGGTTGTGTTCTAGATGTTAATTTGTAAACCAGTCATCTGGCCTTTGGAAAATTCTATTTTCTATATTCATACTTTCTATAGAAGTAATGTTATATTAGTAGTTCTTAACCTTTTGGGGATCCCATATCAATTGTGAAAATCTGATTAAACAAAGGAGACCTTCTCTCTATCCCCAAATGACAGAGAGTTTGGATAAAACTGACATTTAGAGTCCCTAAAATCCTAGGGACCCCCAGTCCCCAAATTAAGAACCTTAGCTGTAAGTGATGGATAGATCTCCAGATGGGCCCTAAACGACTTAACTCATAATGAAGCGGCACCTATGGGACTACTGATTCTCACTCTTTGTATGAGAAAATATAATCTGTAATACATCTAATTTGAGTTACAATCCCCCGGGCTCTGACACGTAACATTGTAATATGCTCTTTGGTAACCTGCTGAACCCGCACAGACCTCAGTTTCCTGATCCACAAACATGTGCGTAATAATGCCTATACCTCATGGGGCTATTGTGAGGATTAAATGAGATTATATGAACCCCTTGGCACAAAGCGTAAGCACCTCAATTCATGGCAGCTATTTTTATTATCCTCAGCAAGCATCCATCAAACATACATGTAATGCAGTGTAACAGAAATCCACAAGACAATAAATCTGCCTCCAGAGAGAGAAAGGGGAGAGAGAAGCGATGAATAACTAATAAAGTGATTGAGGTGCCTTGACAAAGTCCGTACAGGAGAAAATAGGGGATAAAAACAGAGGAGTCAATTTCACACAGGGCTGAGTGGGTCAGGTGGGGCTTCACAGAACGATCTTTGGCTAAGGCTTGCCAGTGGGGGATGGGATGGAGGGGAGAGAAAGTGAAAAACGATGCTGGAGAAGCAGTAAGGGAAGGGCTCTAGTGTTTACTTTAAACTGGGAAGGTGGGGTGAGAGTGTCCCTATGCCGTAGGCTGGTACGAAGGGGCGATCAAGGTCAAGTCAGAAGACTAGAGCAACAGTCCACATGAGAGATGGAGGCCAACCTAGGGCCACGGCAGGGGAGCAAACGAACGCAGGGGCCACAGAGAAGAGACGTCCAGGGTGGGCGACATGAAGTCCAAGCTCTGGCTTCTCACTCTGCACCCTGGATGGGGGTGCTATTCGTGAGTCAGGGAGCCCAGGGGCAAGCAGGCCAGGAAGGGAGAGTTCGGACCATCTAGAAATGTACCACTCTGCTACGGATCTTAGTAATCATAGATCCATCACACAGTGTCATATGTGCCTGTAGAGGTAGGAGGCTGGCCATATATTTTGAATTATTGGAGTACAAATTAGCGCAAATTCACTGTACTGACATGTTCTCTTATAGGGAAAAATTTGGAAGATGAAGTGTACATTGAGTTCGTAATGTTCAGTATAAGAAGTTCAAGCAGAAGCTAGGACCTAAGCCACACATTTGTTCAGGGATTTATGTACTCTTGTTGTCCTTCCTAAGAAAACATTAAGCCAGCTATGCTCTAACATGAATTACAGACTTTGGGAGGTTGAATTATTTAGCAAATTGCTATTTCCCTCCACTAAATGGTCTGCTAATGACCGACTGCTCCAAGGAAGCTTTCTAAAGTCATTCTCCTATCTCGTTAACATCTCTCCAAGAGAATCTATTAACCATTTAGAACCTAACCCAGCCCACCATTTCAAATGATTTTTCTTATTTTCAAGTCCTTTTCTTTGAAAAGCATAATGATTACGTATAACAATAGCAACTAACACTCAGTGTCCTTACTATGTACCAGGAGATCTTCTGCTATAAATTTACAAGGATAATCTCACTCCTCATACCAGCCCTTTCGCCTGTTCCCTTTTCAGAGATGAGTCCACTGAGGCAGAGGGCAATTCAGTCATTTATCCAAGGTCACACCAATAGCACCGCTCCACCTACTGCCTCCCCATGTTACAGTAAAAATAAAAAAGGGACGTTTACTGCAGAAAATCTGGAAAGTAGAGAAAAGTCTGTTTCATTTTAAAGTAAAAACAAAAAGCAACCAAGAGTGTGGCAGAATCCCTCTTCACCCTTCTACCATTTACAAGCAGAGTGACCTCAGACAAGCTGAGGTCTGAAAGCGTCAGCGTCCTCACTTGGAACATTCCCTTCAAACGGGAAAAACAATAACACTTACCTAATCAGATGAGGTGGTTCACAGAGAGCATTTAGCAGGGAGCTAAATACGTAAAATATAAATAATTCTATTTTGTCTACTTTTTCTTATGCTTTAAAATAGGATATACTTGTAATCTTTTATTTCAACACTGTAGCAATTACTTTCCTCACAAACCTAATTTGAGTTCTGGAGCAATATTTATATAAATGCCTTAATTATTCCCCCATTATTAGTCATTTAATCTGTTTCCAAGTTTTTACTATTCTTAACACTGCAGTGAAGATCTTGGCACATAAAACTTTAGCTGTATATTAAATTATTTCTTTGGGTGAGATTCCCAGAAATTGACCAACTAAGTAGAAGAGTCTTGATACACACTGCAAAATTTCTTTCCAAAACGTTTTTACCTATTAACGTTCCCACCAGCAGGATCACATGAGCAGCCTATATAACTGCACTGCAACCTGGCCAGGACTGGGTAATCTCATAAAGGAAAAAAGAAGATTTTTTTCACTAATTTAGTCTAATATAAAATGCCTTATGCATGTATTAAAAATATAAATCACAGAAATCCCAATAGCTGAATAAATAAACACTGAATATATAACGTTGAAAATTCATATAAAAGCCATTCCTGGCTAATGCTCACAACAGAAAAATGAATAATAAACTCTGTGTATCCTCTGCTTTCTAAAAGATTAATTTGTGAATATAAGCTGGTGGTTGTTAATTGGTCACTTATGTTAAGAGTCTTTCTTTTCTCAGGTTATTACTAAATGGAATTGTCTGCATTCCACAAAAATTCTCCCTCAAACCAAGGAACTAAGTCTAGTTACCAATTTTTAAAACCTCTAAGAGAAGCATTACGTCTTACATAAACAGTAGTGATCCTTGAGAACAACTATGGATTTTCAAAAGCACAGTTCAAGCATTTGTTAAGTATCTATTTTGTCTGGGGACATGGACTGTTTAAAAAACTGAACTGACAAACTCGACCACAGAGAAGCCCTGTAAAATAACAGTCAATTCAGTTCTAGTAAAAGAGCCTCATAAAACTAGCTTTAAAAAACACCTAATGTTTTACGTATTTAAGAACTTGAAGTAAGAGGCCTTTTTCAGTTGGTTTTTTAGCTGTGTACATAACATTTTGCAGAAGATCGGCCATTTTTGCTAATCAGTAGCCGAGTCAGCCAAATTCGGTGTATGTCATTAGTATTACTGTCAATAAAGCATCATAAAACAGCTTGATTTTTCCAATCCCATGTGAAGGCACACAGTGAGCAGTTAGAAAAATATTTTGACTTGCTCACAGAGAAATTTCATACGAATTTCACAGGACACGAATGAGAAACCCCAGAGGGTCCTCCTGCTGCACTTTTTCAGCCCGGTCACCATACCCGGAATACATGAGTGGCGCATGACCTGAGAGATTCTATTTAGAATCAACCTACTCCTACTTGGGTCTTAAAAATCCTCACGATGACAGGTGCCCACTCTCCGAGAATTAAGTCACAGGGAAAGGAAAACTTGATCAGCCAAACGTCAGGCAGGCACTAGGATAAGCTATCCAAGGTCTAATAGGATGGAACGGCATTAACTCGGGCCTCGCTTGTTCCAGCATCAAACAAATCTCACATCCTTATAGACTGTAACGCCTCACTAATGAGTTAAGAGGATTTCCCTACGAAACCAATAATACTCTTCCTTTAGAGAGTCCCTGGCTTCAGGACGGTAACATCTTTACAAACAGAAAATACAATAATGATAATAATCCCAACAGTAACTAACATCAAACACTTAGTGTGCGCTAAGCATCATAACCACGCACTTCACGTGCACTATTTAATCTTCTCAGTAGCCCTGTAAAGGGTTATTTTTCCCACTTTGCAGAGGAGGAAATGGAAGCTCACTCACTAGAACACAGCACACAATCACTGAGCCTGTCGTTGGTTTACGGGATTCAAACCCTGGCTGCCTGGCCCCACAACCTGAGCTCTTAACTGCCTCTCGTAGTGAAATTACACCAAGTTTAACTTCGTCTGCTGGGAAAATATGCAAGTGCATCAAACTAGCAACTTACCAATACCTGTAACCATCTACTGGGCCCTAAGTAATAATCTAAGGTTTTGTAAGGAATAGTCTATGCCCAAGGCAACCTAACACCAAGCCAATGGTAACAACTGGTTACAATGCTTATGTAGCACTGGCTCAATGTGGTTTTCCTTCCCCACTCAGATGAATCACCAGAAAGAGTCTGGTGTCCTGCAGACAGCATAAATTAGGTCATATTAATTCTTAGGTAGCAGGCCTGATTAGCAAGGACATAAAAGCAAGTAACAGTGATAATGTCATTTCAGGGAGGCTATGACTGAAAAAAATCTCAAGTGGAAACTTCCGGTTTGAGCGTTCTGGAGGATAACACGATACGGAACGAAACATGTGTCCACCATGTTCCACACTGATTGGTTTCTAGAGCCAGGATGAGTAATGAGTTTTTCCCATATCCCTTCAAAATATGGATACACAGCATATAATACAACAGTTATAGATCTATCTCTAGATATTAATTATGTAAATTTATGTAATTAAATACACATTTAAAAAACATGGATATATAGCGTTAAAAGATTTAAAAAAACGGGCCTAATGGCAATGAGTTTGGGATAACTACCTAGTTTTAGATCAAGACAAAAAGCTGAGGAATGAGCTATCATTAAAAAAAAAAAAAAAAAAAAATCAGAATTTCTCCATCTCCAAAGAGCAGCAAAAAGAAGGAACAGTACTAGCTTGGGGTTTGACACAAGGAAGAACTTTCAAGAGGTGTGCAAACACGAGAAAAGGCCTGTGGAGTACTGCATACACCTCTCTCCAATGCTGGGAGTACGGATTAACCTGAGGCCAAGGACTTTTTTTGAACACTGATAACCCTATTCCACAAAGACCGAAAAAAGGCAGAAAAGCACTGTGTTAAAGGTCACTAGTCTCCTGACTTTCTAATGTGAGAATCCTATCCCACCGTTAAGTTCTTTCGGGAAGGTCAGTTCACAGCTCCTCCTCCAAAGTGCCATTTGTTTCACACTGGATTTACCACCGACCGACTTCTCATGCATTTAGATGTCCTACCCAAGAACAAAATTTATGGAAAGATACAGCAAAGAATCATTTGGGTATTACTCTTCAAACTAAAACTACAAACTCTAGGCTAAGATACCCATTACTGTGTCATAAGCCAAATGTATGATACTTATATCCAAATGCTGTTTTTTTTTAAAAAAGTGTCCATATCTTATCACTTATAGGAATTTATGAAGATTATGAGCCATCTGTACATATTTATGTGTGCCAACTATTTATAAGTACTCTTTTGGATGAAGCAGACCTGAAAGAGGCTGTAATTGCCCAATATAACTGGAATCACATATCCATAGCAAGTCAATACCACAGTAGCATCCAGCAAAAGAGAGGGAGAGCCACAGGGGTGAGGGCTGTGGGGAAGAGGGAGAGATCTGGGAGAGATCTGGGACCGGACATCAAGAGAGGCTTCCGCCGAGGAGTGGGGCTTGAACTGACACTTAAAAGATTAGCAGGCGTGGGTAGGCCAAGGAATGCAGGAAGGGTATTCTAAGTGAAGGGAAGCGTCATCCAGCGAGTTGAGGGGGCGAGTGAGCTGCCATATCCTGGGAAGAACTGAGATACTGGGCGGGCCTGAGGACTGTTTCAAATTCTACCTCAATAAGCAACCATGTAACTGGCAACTGATAATGCTCTGCCTTCACTAGAAAACCAAGTCAGCAGTGACTTAAAGCACATTAAAACAAGTGAATGCTGCTAAATATTTGTTAAATGAACTGATTCTGAGCAGGGGATCAGGGAAGCTGTCCCACAAGTGGCATTTGACCAGGTTATTAAGGATTTTACTAGGCAGAAGGCCTACGAGGCAGAATGTTGACGGGTATTTCAAGCTGAAGGCACAGCATGAAAAGAGGCATGAAAGGATACAGTGGGCAGAAGGAGCAGGGTACCAGAGCCGGCTGGTCACCTCTTTAGCCCGTGGATGCTCTCTCTCAAGTACCTCAGAAATACCTGCATCTTCCCATCTACACCACCACCCCAGACCAGGGCACCGTTTTCTTTCACGTGGACTCCCAGCTGGCTTTCAGGCATCCTCTCCTGCCCCCTCCTATCCATCTCCACACTGCACCAGAGTCTTCTTTTCAAACCACCAAACTGATCAGGCCACTGCCACCTGAAGCCTTTCAACTGTGTCCCCTTGTTCTGTGGATTCTGTGGATACAGTCCCGCATGGTCTAGAACCCCCTTCACACACTGGCTCACACCTGCTTCCCCAGCCCAACTTCTGCCCCCCAACCATACCGCTTCCTTCCACCCTCTCCACTGTGCCCTTTACTCAGGCAGATCCTATGCAGGAAAAGCTCCCTTCCCCACCTGCCCCACTTCCCACTTATTTACGCTGTAAACTCTGCTGAAAGATGTTTACTCCAGAGAAGTCTTCCCTGACTCCTCCCCCAAAGCCCCAGGCCAGGTGAGGTCCCCCTGTTTACACTCTAATCACACCCCAAATACAAATTAACATTTGGTTACTACCTAAGTCTTCGAGGGCAAGGGCTGTGTCTGCCTGGTTCACCATGTACCATCAGCTCAGGCTTGGCACACAGGGAGTAGCCATTACGTATCTGAGGAATAAGTGGTATGCTGGGTCATGAGGCTGGAAAGCAGACTGGGGACAAAATGGGGAAGAACTTGAAAGCCATTAAGTCCTTTGACCTTTATTCTGTAGACAGTCAGGAGAAGACAGCTGGGCGCTGTGTAGGCTTTGCTGTCCACACCACTTTGCTGTTCATCACTGCTCTTGGCACCAACCAGAATGGCTGACTTAGCTTTACCAACCTTCATCACAGGAAGCAGAAGGAAACTCAAGGTCTGCTTCCCACCAGCCTGCTCCCAACTGAGTGAGACGCCCTCGGAGCAGCAGCAGCGCATCACTACCCAGCAGGGCGAGATCACAGAGCCTCCCGCCTCACCTGCCGTAGACAATGGGTCTGTCCACCTGCTCACTGCAGCAGGCAGGCACGGGGTACCCCGATCCACGAACAGAAGAGATTACCCCCAATCAAGATGGGCTCATGTTTCCACATGTTTTCTCTAATCTGGACCCCAAATTTACCCCATTTTGAAATAGGATATCCTTTCCCCTCTTAAAGCAAGTTACTACCCGCCGTCTCCTCCGCCCCATACCCCCACTGGTAGTCAATTTGCTCCCGGTGATTTCCATCACCAGATCCAGACCTTTGACATCCCACCCTCCCAGGTCTGGCCCTGGGGGCGTTTCCCTGCTCAAACTGGACCTCACAGGCAGTCATTCCACAAATACTCTTGATGTCACATCCACCCCCATGGAGCCTTAATCCTAGGTAAATCTAACTGGCTGAACTGTTTTGCTGAGAGTCAGGCTGTCAATACGAATTCCTTAAAACTCCCTCTTCTTAAAATGTCATGTCACTTTTTACATGCCACAACGAGGATGAACCTTGAAAACATTATGCTAAGTGAAAGAAGCCAGAAACAAAACGTTATGTATCACATGATCTATTTATATGAAATATGCAGAATAGACATATCCATAAAGATAGAAAGATGAGTGGTTGCCCAGAGGCTGTGGGGGAAGGGAGAACCAGAGTGTGACTGCTAATGGGCACAGGGTCTCCTTTGAAGGTGACGAAAATGTTTTGTAATTAGACAGAGGTGACTGGAGCACAACATTGTGGACAAACTAAATGCCACAGAATTACCACTTTGGTTAACTTTATGTGACTTTCACTTCAAAAAAAAAATTCAAATACTTGAAAAGAAAGTCACTCTTCTCCCTCCCGATTCATAGGGTGGCTTTCCATCCTGCTACTTGCACTCCAGATCCTTCCTACCCCTTTCAAGAATTTATTCACTCCCTTTTCCCCTTTTATCTTCAATTTCCTCTCTTCATAGCATCCTTTTTTTCTGTTGACTAATCTGTTCAAGTCTCCCCAACCTAAAAATCCATCCCTTAACCCTGTTTTCCCCTCAAATCTCATCCAGAACCATCTCAAGATCTCACAAAAAGCAGCCAATATCAGCAGTCTTCACTTTCTCATCTCCAATATTCCCTCCAGCTCCATTCCTGTCTATAGGGCAGTCTACAGATAGCGAAACTTACCTGCCACAACTTTCAAAATCGATAGATAAAATATACAAAATTCTTGTAAAAATGAATGGATGAGCCCGCAAGAAACTCTGAGGTCAAGAATGAAGACAGGCACGAGTCCTTAAAAAGAAGCTGCCAGATACCCTTGCAGTTGCACTGTCCAATAAGAGAGACATGAGCCACATGTGGCTACTTCGATGTAAATTAATTAAAGTTAAACTAAAAGTTCAGTTTCCAAGTTGCACTAGCCACATTCCAAGTGCTCAGTAACTACCTGTAGCCAGTGACTATTATATTGGACAGTGCAAAATATATCCCAGTATCTAGAAAGAAAAATCTCAGTATCTAGAAAGAGAGCGTCTCAATGTATTCTGGCACCTGATTCAGATATCACAGAACCTGAGGTTATAAACATCTTGAAAGAATTCCCCAAAGTAAAATAAAGGGAAGGCAGATGCAACGTTTACTAGTCTCCAACGCAGAGCTCTACATGATTAGACATTATAAAGGCCAGAGGCACCTTTTTGTAACACATCAAGCTATAAGAGCTAAATGGTTACTCAGAACAAGGTGGAGATGTGGGACGTGATGCAGCAGATTTTTATTAAAGCAAAAGCATTGTCCAAAATCAACAGAAAAAAAAAGTCAAGTAGTATCTATCAAACAGAAATGAACTAGCTATTTCTTTTTTTTTTTTTTATAATTTTATTTATTTATTTTATCCCCCCAAGCCCTAGTAGATAGTTGTATGTCATAGCTGCACATCCTTCTAGTTGCTGTATGTGGGACGCGGCCTCAGCATGGCCAGGGAAGCGGTGCGTCGGTGCGTGCCCAGGATCCGAACCCGGGTCGCCAGCAGCAGAGCGCGCGCACTTAACCGCTAAGCCACGGGGCCGGCCCTGAACTAGCTATTTCTAAAACTATTCCAAAAGACAGCCAATCTAAAGGCCCAAATATTATAAAGTACAGATAGCAAAGAGAACGGGATAAAGAATAAAATAATCTGAACATCTAAAAAGCTACTGATGCTACACTGAGACCTTAATCTCTTAATTTACTCCTTTTTCTGCTTTGGATTTTTATTCTAAAAACTGACCACTACAGTCCTCCAACAGAGCATCCATGTAAGCAACCAGTGCTGTCAGAGGATGTGAATTTACTTTTAAAGATTATCCTACCTAAGTAGGGTACCCTACAGATACCCATCTTATTAAATACCCTTTATTTGATAAGGTGACCAAAACCAGTCCACCTGATGAAGTTCAAATATAAAGGTGACACTCAGAGATCCTGTGGCAAGAATCAAGAAATTTACTCAGGCAGGAGGAAACAGGAAGCAACAGCTGCTGAAATAAGAAGGAAAAAAAAATGATGTTTTCACAGCTAAGTAGAAGCTTATACTTATTCAAAAATAAAATAAATAGGATCTGGTTGGAATGAGGGGTTCTCAAAGTGTAGCCCAGACACCTTTGAGGGTCCCTGGGCCCTTTTCAGGGGTTCTGTAAAATCAAAACAATATTCGTAACACTACTAAGAGATTACTCTCTCAATCTCATCTCCTCATCGTTGTCAAGTGTCCCAGAGGCTACATGATATTCGATATCTGAGAAGATTAAATGCAGAAGCAGATAAGAGGACCCAGCTGGCTTTCATTAAGCCAGATACATAATACATTGACAAAAATGCCAAACAATGCCTGTTTTCACTAGTTTTCTTTCGTCTTGGAAAATACATTTTTCATGAAAATATCGGTTACGTTATCATGTAACAGGCTAATTATTTTTAGATGTATTACTAATTATTTAAAATTTTATTGAAAAACAATTGAAAATTTCTAAGACAGTAAATACCAATAGATATAATCCACATAAACAAAAGCTCTCTGAGGTTCTCAATAATTTTTAAAAGTGTAGTTCCTAACACCAAAAAGTCTGAGAGCTGTTGTATTAAAAACTGTGCACAGAACTTTTTTCCACTCTATAAGGTTTTATTTCTAAAAAGACATTATAAATTTAGCTTCTCAACTTAAAGGCAAATATTCCAAATGTACCTCAAAAAGAATGTGTCTTTATACTTGACTTTAGGAGTTAAATTTATTGGAGTATACAGAGTTTAAACACAGAACACTTAAATACTTGAAGTTTGTTCAAATATAGTCATTTTAAAAGCAAGCTAACAATAATGAATAAAACTGATAATAAATATAATTTAAAGTACTCAAATAATTAAGTTCTTACCAGTTCCCCACTAACTCATCATGTGATATGAAGTATGGTCCTAGGAGAAACTCGACACCGATCCAACAGGTTGAGCTGATTTTCACATTACTACGTGGGCATGAAAACTGAAAGCTTCTTTAGCCAAAGCACGATACTAACTCCCCTTCCAAATGAGGATACTCCCCGTGGAAACTCTTATTCACCAAAAACTAAAAGTTTAAGTCATAAATAATGAGAGATCCAAGTTTCCTGAGGCTGAATCACATTAGGTAGTTCTGCAAACAGAAGGTCTTCACTCATCAACCACCACACAGGTGCTGGAGCGTTATACACTGAGAGAGAGAGAACGCTGGCTCAGAATTAGAATCAAGAATTCATTTGCCTGACTTCACCTTGCCACAATAAAACACATTTTAAAAACCACACTTTCCATTTGCCTGCCCATTGCTTCAGTTGTACAGTTTTCACCAAGTCCTAGTTTCGCTGACTCATTTTGCTCATCACTTCAAGTTAGCATCAGGTAGGTTTTCCAAAACTTCTAGACACGGCCTCCTCAGATGGAGAGCCCTCCTCCCCTACAGGCTGCAGCGGGGCCCTACCCACTCCCAGCACCAGGGGCTGGCCCCGGCTCACCTCCCTTCTTCCTCTACATGCGGTGTCAGCTGCAGGGATGGCCCTGCTGTCGTTCAGGAATATAACTACCGGAAGGAAAGCAGAGTCTCCGCTGAAGGAAGAAAAACAGGTCAGCAGAGAGAGACAGAGAGAATGAATATGAATAAAAGA
The DNA here is from genome assembly GCF_057802395.1 of Ceratotherium simum simum. Classification (NCBI taxonomy): domain Eukaryota; kingdom Metazoa; phylum Chordata; class Mammalia; order Perissodactyla; family Rhinocerotidae; genus Ceratotherium; species Ceratotherium simum. Next base: position 52,651,001 of record NC_141912.1, read on the forward strand.
GGGAGAAAATTACACAACACTCCCTCCTCTTCCAAAACAAGCCCCTAAGAGAGGCATTTCACCTCTCCAAGCATGACTTTCATGGTGTAGAAGCGTACTCCTCTGAAAGAGAGCAGTGTCACTGGCAGAACAAATCCTGTGTGAAGCTTAACACTTACTTGCTATGAGGGAACGTTACATCCTCCATCTGTCATGAAGAAACTCAGGGCTGTTAAACCAGAGCTCAGAGCTTCACCTTCAGGTCACGGCCACAGAGCAGATGTCTGCAGGTTTCTCTCTACAAAATGTTTTCTCTATTTGCCTTCTTAGTTTGGAAGACAGTACAGAAAAACGCCTGTAAGCCAAGGAGACTGTCTCATTTGGAAAACAACTAGATTTCAAGAAGGAAAAAAAAAATCACAACTGTGTTTACAGTGGACAGGACAGCTGAAATGTTAACAATGGGCCCTGAAGTACCAGACTAACACCTTCTCCTCCCTCTTCTCCTCCTCAGTGTGGCTTACTCGTGTCGCACTGGGATGTTCTGGGGGCTTTGTCTTACAGAGACATTGATTAATGTAAATGCAAGCCCACAATTCAGCACACATAAATCTGATTTTAATCAAATCAAAGGGCAAAGAGAAGAAAGAACAGAAAGTTTAGTGGGTCAGCTTAGAAGGAAAGGGATATCTTCTTTCAACCTTATTTCCTTTTCTGGAGAAGAAAATACAAGTAACTCATGATTGAAGTTAAAGCGGTTTTCATGTGTGGCTTATGGAAGTCATTATTTACTAGTCATACCTCATATCTTTATAGGCTTCAAAATTTTTTAAATTATATTCAGTACAGTCTTCATCGAAAAATCTTTCCTTTCCCTTGTAAGCTTAAATTACGTGGTGCAAATACCACCAAGCAGAAGGACAGTGATCAGAGACAAAACAGCATCAACAGACACGTGGGAAGGCAATGTGGAGCCACAGAAAAATCTCCCTCATGTCAATACATTCTACACAGTTGCTCTGAAATGGTTTCTCTCCCATTTCTCAGGAAATAGGCTGCAATTTCAATCGTTACAACCAAGTTCATTACGAAGAACAAAGGAATTCAGAAACCAAGAACTTTCAGGATGTGACCATGTCTAAAATAACTGTATGTCTAGTTCAACAGCAAGTTGATATTTTTAAAAAACAGATGTGGAAATGTTATAGCAAGTACCATTCATTTCCCTTTTTCCAGCACAAGCCAAGTTTTGTTTAGAGCTCCATCCTCCCCGACTCAGTGGGTGAGATCTGACAGTGTCAGACACAGAGGGGAGAAGCATGTGACCCTGAGTGACTGGCTGGGTGACAAAGAGACCAACCAGAGCCAGAGAGGCTTCTGGGAAGATGACCTGCAGCACAGGGTAAAATATGCAGGGAAGGGTCAGAGAAGTATGTTATTTTTATTTAGTTTTTAAAACCTTATTTATTTAGTTTTAACTTATGTTTATTTACTAAAAAACAAGGGTTCACAGAATTCAAATGGCAGCAAAAATACATAAAACACTAGGAAAAATGTAATTTTAAGGAACACGACATACTGGATTTTTAAAAAGGGTTGCTGAGTCTCCTCCCTGGAGAAATTTAAAGAGAGAGTATAGATAAATCATGACCCATGGCAGCCAACCCTGCATCCCGAATCCCACCCTCAGGACCAGTTTCCATCTGCTCTCTCTCCACCTCTGTACATGTGCTGCTCCTGAACCACACACTCAACAAGCCAAAAACCGAACTCATCACCCGCCCCTCACAACCTTCTCTTCCTTCTGACTCCCTTACTTCTGCTGTAGCCACACAACCTTCCCAGGAATCCAGCCCTGAAGGCACGCTTGGTCTCTGCCCTGCACTGGATACCAGGCCACTCAGGGTTTCAGGTCCTGTCACGGGCTCTGCAATTTCAGCCATCCATCCCCTTACCACCACCCCCCCACCCCTCTCCTGTCTCATTCTCATCACCTCTTTCCAGAACTTTCTTCTATGAACTCCTTGGCCTCCAGAACCTCCTCCTATCCAAATCATCAAATACAGGAATCTGTCACTTTGATCTGTTAAAGCACAGCTCTCATTCACTCAGCAAACAAGCACCGACCACGGTATTAGGTTTCTATGGCTGCTGTAACAAATCACCACAAATTTAGTGGCTTAAAACAACCCAAATTTATCTTCGAGTTCAGGAGATCAGAAGTCCAAAACGGTCTCCTAGAACTAAAATCAAGGTGTCAGCAGAGCTGCGTTCCTTTTTGGAGGCTCTATGGGGGCATCATTTTCCTTGCCTTTTCCAGCTTCTAGAGGCTGCCTGCATGTCTTGGTTCATGGTCCCTTCCTCCATCTTCAAAGCCAGCAGCACGGGGCCAAGTCTCCTAACATCACCATCTTTCTAGTTCTCTTCAGCCTCCCTCTTCCACATTTAAGGACGCTTGTGATCACACTGAGCCCACCTGAATAATCTAGGATATTCTCCCTATTTTACTCAGCTGATTAGCAACCTTAATCCATCTGCACCCTTTAGTCCCCTTTGCCTGTACCCTAGCATATTTACAGGTGTTGCGGATGAGGTCATGGACATCTTCATGGGGGCCATGTTCTGCTGACCACAACCACTGGATACGAGGCACTGGGACAGTAAAAGTTAAACAAAATGCAGACTTTGCTGTCAGATCATGCTAGTCCTTTGATACCAAAAGTTAATTGGCTCCCCACTGCTTAAAGAATTAAGTCTAAACCACTGAATCTTATACCAAAGCCTTCCACGATTTCAAAACCCTTCTGCAGCATCATCATCTACTTCCTAGAAGTACCCCAGTATTGTACTCACACTGCAGAACTCGGAGCACCACACACACCTGGGCTTCTCCTCCACACCACTCTCATAGAATTTGCTCTACCTGGCAGGCCCTCTACACTCTCCTGCCCAAATTATACTCATCTTTTTTCTGGTGAGGAAGAGTGGCCCTGAGCTAACACCTGTTGCCAATCTTCCTCTTTTTGCTTGAGGAAGAGTGGCCCTGAGCTAACATCTGTGCCCACCTTCCTCTTTATGCTGTACGTGGGTTGCCACCACAGCATGGCTTGATGAGTGCTGCAGGTCTGTGCCCCAGATCCAAACCTGCAAACCCGGGCCGCTGAAGTGGAACGTGTCAAATTTAACCACTACACCACCGGGTCGGCCTCAGTATACTCGCCTTTTAAGGTCCAGCTCAAACGCCGCCTACCCCCTCCCCCACCCCACTTTCTCCGAATGCCCACAACGCCCTGTTCCCCTAATTGGCACACTCAGCAGTGACATAAAGGGAAGAGTTCAGGCAGAGAAACAGTTTCTGGTGCTGCTCTACAGTTAGCTGTGCGACCCTACACACTCCATTTAACCTCTCAACCTTGGTTTCATCATCCGTCAAGTGAAAAGGCATTGTTAAAATTATTTTAATATTTTAAATTTTAATAAATTTAATTAAAATTATTTCTAAATTCTTTCCCAGTCCTTAAGCCCTATGAAAGTGAAAGGATTTGTATCCACTTCTCTCGACCTCCAAAGCCACTATCTAGTCAAGGCCACCATCATGTCAACTGGATTAATGCAGTCCCTCCTAATGGACCTTCCCTGCCTCCAGTCTTGTACTGCTCCTCACCCCCAAAAAGCATCTTTCTAGCTTACTCACCTCCTCAAAACCAGGTAAGGGCTCTTAGGAAAACGTCCAAACTCCTCAATGGGCCCAGACAGTCAGGCCTCCTCCTCCGATTTTCCTCACTGACTTTCTGTCAGTTCCTCGCACGCTCCTCCATCCCCCAGCTACCTGACCCCCCACCTCAGAGCCTTCGCCTGAATGCCTATTTCCTCTTTCCACCAGGCAGATTCCTGCTTATTCTCCAGCAACCTTTCCTGATCCTTCCGGTCTGATTTACGTGTCCTTCCTGCTTGCTCTCATGGCACCCTACCCTATGTTCTCATAGTCCTCATCACTGTGGTATTCATATCTGTTCATTTGTCACTGTCCTCCACCAGACTCTAAGTTCCACGTGGGCGGGACTGTCAATCTCACCCACCACCTGTGGTACAGACTGGTGGCTGTTACCCAATTCTGCATAGAGTTGCAAGACTTTTAGCTGCCCACGGCTACCCAGAATCAAGACGAAATTTTCCAGCCTCTCTTGTAGATTCATGTGGCCACAAGTTTAAGTTCTGGCTAAGGAGACATAAGCAAAATTGTCTACAGGCAGTTTCCGGGAACTTCCTCTAAGAGAAAGCATGCATGACCCCTCTGTCCCTTCTACTTTCTTGGTCTCTTCCTCCATCCTGCTGCCTGGAAGATGGGGCCACACTCAGCCTAATGCACAGTGAGCTAGCAGGAGTCTATGGTTGGTCGTATCAGTCCTGCACCCCTATCCCCCCACCAGCCTTTTATGGGAGATACAAACTTCTACCTTGTTTCGAGATCCCATGATTGGAGCCACTATTATTTTGGGATCTCTGTCACCTGCAGTCAAACCTAACTGCAACATACATGGCCATATCCACAGTACCAATAATTATCTATCGACTCAAGTACATACCTCACCTCTACTACCAGATGACAATCTCTTTGCCAGTAGGCGTCCTTAGCAGAGAGAAGCACACAGATATTCTCAATGGTGAGCGTGATGATCAATGAATGAATGACCATGTGGCTACTGACACAGATAGGCTCTGTCCAATCTCTACGGTCTACTGTAACTTTGGCACAATGTTGTGGTCAACCAAGTAAGGTTAAAAAAGAGTGGCAGTATCCACTGTTATTTGATGATGGGACAGCTGGGTGCCTTGACACCAGAGTTCACTCTATTCCTTCCTCGGGCACAGTGCCCCCAGTGTGGTCTATCACTGGCACAGTCACCTGAAAGCTCTACAAGGTAATATGCAAATAAGCAAGGCCCTTTAAAATAAGAGCATGTGTCACCTCTGCTCCTGGGCAGGTGGGCTGTCTGGCAATTTGGATGGTCTGAGGGCTGTTGTTGCTCTATTCCCTCAGCCTGGAGTGGGGAACAGCAACATAAAGCAGGGGAGCCAGCCCTCCAGAGTCCCGCACCCTCCAGAGTCCTGGCCCAGGTGGACTCCTCCTCTGTAAAGTGTTATATATTCTCACCTTCACACAGCCATTAGCACAGATTACAGAATTGATTATACCTGAAAGGTACATATTTAGAGAGACATTTATGCAAATAATTGCTAGATACCTACTACATGCCAGACAGTACACAGGTACCAAGAATACAGAGATACACAAGTCAGACCCTGAGCAAACAGAAAAGGAAAGCACCAGTCATTCTCACTTTAAGAAAGAGGAAACTGAGGCACACCGACGTTAGGTATCAGAACCAAGGTTATACAAGCCAGAAGGAGTGGGAATACCTCATTCAGTCAGAAGTATCAAAGATTCTCGTGGTTGTAGGGTATGAGGGTTTGACTTCTGAAGAACAGGGCTTTTTCCGTTATTCAGTTTGCTTTACTTTCGTGTTTTTGTTTTCTGGTGGAAAATGGTGAGGAAGCCACCAAATACAGCCTGTGGGGAGTGGAGACGGGAGCAGCCAAGGCCCATTTGGGGAGACGCAGTCTGTGGTGTGTTCAGAGGGAAAAGCGCGGGCAGGAAAGGGGCAGGAAACGAAGACAGATCAGGATGGGCCTGAAGAGGGAGTGAATGAAGTTTTTAGGGTGGAGTGAAATGACCCTATTCACATGTCAGAAGACCACTGTGACAACACAGTAGGGACGGGAACACAGGGAGAAAGAAAGGAGGCAGGGAGAAACTGTAGTTATCCAGGAAGGGACTGATGTGCTGCAAAGGCTGGGCAATGGAGAGGGGGAAGGGCAACGGAGCGGGACAGAGCAGAGCCTGAATGGACAACACTTGGTGACTGACAGCTGGAGGAAGTGGGGGAGGGATGTGGTTGATGAGAGAGAAGCTGGAAGGCTTGGGCAAACTGGTGGGTGGTAGTGCTCCTGCCCACAGTGGCCAACAAGAGAGAGAGGTTTGTAGGGCATCTGGGAGAACCTAGCTGAAGAGAAGTTAAGAATCTGGAGCTCAGAAGCAAGAAATGGATCAGAAATAAATATCTGAGGGGCCGGCCCAGTGGCGCAAGTGGTTAAGTGTGCGCGCTCTGCTGCTGGCGGCCCGGATTCGGATCCCAGGTGTGCACCGATGCACCGCTTGTCAGGCCATGCTGTGGCGGCGTCCCACATAAAGCAGAGGAAGATGGGCACGGATGTTAGCCCAGGGCCAATCTTCTCAGCAAAAAGAGGAGGACTGGCGACAGATGTTAGCTCAGGGCCGATCTTCCTCACAAAAATAAATAAATAAATAAGTATCTGAGCTGGTCAATGGGGGCATGAATGGATACTTGAATCCATGGGCAAGGATATCACCCACTGAGATTGGTCTTCCAACAGTTCTTTGCAACTATTCATCTAAGTCTTGAATTTGGGGAAGCCCGATTAAATATGCCAGTCCCATTTCTCAAAAAGATGATCAACTCAAGCTTGAAGCACTGTTCCAGGGCTCAATGAAAAGCACCTACCTCACTACACACTGCGGTCACAGCCACCTTCCTTGGCGGCCACTGAGCCTACTCCAAACCTACTGCTTCTTGCAAAGTAAACAAAAGGGAGCTGCTCTGAAAACAAAGCAACCACAGTAGTCATAGCATTCTCCTAGGGACGCAGAAGTCCTGAGATGCTATCTTTAAGGGGCTCTTTGAAGAAGCTCTGACCTGTTTCACAGGGCAACCACCTTCTTGGCTGAAGCACACCTGTAGAGAAGACAATCAATGACCAAGGCAGATCACAGACATCAAGATCCCATGCACGCCTCTAACCATTCCCTTCAAGACTGGGCTTAAAGAGGCTGAGCTCTACACATATTCCTAACATCTAAATCAGACTGCAATTGCAAACAGCGGGGAGACAAACATTTAAGAGGCTTTTAAGCAATATTTTTTGCTATGGGCAGCATTTATAATTCTTATCTGATTGCAGTCTCTTAAGTGACGTGATTACTTGAATATTCAAAATAAATTATCATGTTCTCCAAGCTAATTCGTACAGAATATACGAAGGCAGTGTTATAGCCTCAATTGAAATTAAAAGAGGGTGGAGAAACATAATTAACAAAGATAAGTTATGCACCCCCCAAGAGAAAATGTCTTAAAATATTTAAATTCAAACCTGTGTAACGTAAATAAGGCATGTGACACGAAAACACATTTCTTCTAAACTTAATCTAAACATCCACATTTTGTAACTGTTCTTTGGGTGTGGGGGTGAAGGAGAAGAGGAACAAGGCAGAGTTAAAACGTGAAGGAAAAAAAACCTGCTACGATGTGGTCTTTTTAAACATACACCCAATCTACTTGTCATTTATTCATCTCTTCTATAGAATGTGTCTAAAGCCAACAGCTGTTTCATCATCTGGCCACATTCCATGTTAACGTAGAAGCCATTCTGTGAATTTCGTGATCCTCTTCTTTTAGGAATTATAGTACTCATAGCCGTCATAATGTCAGACCTAGTGACCCACACCCAGAAAGAAAATGAAGTAGTTCTAAAAGAGTCTAAGAATCCCAAGAGAACTGAACATGGTGGGAAACGTCTATTTCAGCCAGAACAAGTAGCCCATGATGAGGCCTGTCAGAGTGACCAAGCAGATGTTCTCAAAACACACAGGATTTACACCTCCACCCAAGGGAAATCAGACGATCTGGAGACAGAGGGTCCCTGGAGAATCTGGGTGCCCTTCCCTCCCAGCCACACCTCTCAGGTCTGATTACACACCTTGTAAATCAAGCCCAGGTGGAGGTGGGGCCAGGTAAGGAAACTGAAGCTGGATGCTCCCGGCCACTCACGCTAGTCTGGCCAACTGGCCACTGGGCTTCTGAACACGGATTTCTTACACCAATAATTACAGAGCTCTTGCTGTGTTTGCACTTCTGATTACACCAAGAAGAGGAGGCTTAAGTTCAGAATATCTAAAAAAGGAGTTTGAGAAGAAACAGAAGGTCACCCTTTCAAGGACTGATCATGAATGTTATTCCCCTAGCAGCTTTCTTTGTCTAAACCTTCGTTTAGCTACTGTCAAAAGCCCTATATTGGTTATCCTGTCAACCTCCCAGAATGCAAGGATGAATAAGAAACTCAACTTTGTTTCCTCTAATTCTGTATCTAGAGCTGCAAAAGGAAAGATTACTAGTTAGGTCTAACAGGCACACAGCCTAGCAGGTGGCTACAAGCAGATGGTACCCCTGCCTAGGTTTGACTCCTGGCTCTGCCATCTACTAGCTGTGGAGCCTTAAACAAGTCACTTAACCTTTCTGTGCCTTAGCCTCCTCATCTGTAAAACTGGGGTACCTACCTCATGGGGTTTGGTGAGGCCAAATGAATTAACATACATAGAGCATTTTAGCAAGGTGCCTGGTATGAGGTACAGAGCAGCTATATTCAGCACCCTCAGAACAGCCTCATTCTTTTGTAAGCTGCAAAGTATGACACTTCCCGGCTGTAATTTATTCTTCTGAAGGACCTTTACTCCACAGACATTCAATCCTTTGCTAATATAAACAATGCTTCAGTGAACATCCTACACAACAGAGGATCTTTTTACCACGCTCATCAAATTAAGTCAGTCCCCACGTAACTTTCACGTATAATATTGATGGTTTGACAACCCTCCAAAGTAGGCACAGGTATCATCACCCTCCAGTTCTACTAAAAAGTCTCAGAGGTGGAGTGACTTACCCGCCGGAGCCTACAGAGCCATAAATGGCAGAGCTGGAACCCTATCCAGGTGTGTGGCTGCTAACCTGAAAGGCACCTTCTTCAATCTGCTTCTGACAGCTTTCTGACTTAAAGAGAAAAGCATGGTAGATGGTCTTATAAATGCACCTCAGATCCACAGCAGAGATAAGTGTTCAGAAGTTTTGTAAGACATAAACTCAAGATGGGGAAGAGGGCAGATGGAGGTGTCAACAACTTTTGTAAATATTAAAGTAAGTTATTTCTTCTGCCAAAGACTGAAGCAGAGGTACCCTGAACACCATCCCTAGGGACAGACACCATACTGCCAAACTCCCAAGGAAGCAAACAACTAGTTATTGAATTCGGTATCACGATAACTATTCTTTGGGGAAGGAGAAATTCCTAACAATTATTTTGTAGCAGCATATGCTGCGCCAAGACAAAAGGGGAACAGGTACTCTGGGGTTCAGAATAACTCAGATAAAACAAAGACCCGAGTGGCCAGCTCTCCACGGTGGTTTTAATTAGGCCTGTTTAGTACGGGCTTATAAGAGATTAGTTCCGACAGGGTGAAACGGCTGACAATGGGAAAAGAAAGGGGCAAAGGCAGAACTTAATAGAGATGGACCCTGTAACCAGCATGTGCTAGCTGGCGGGGGCTAACCTAGTACAAGGATTATAGTTAGAAACTGCAGGTGTGTTTCAAGAAAACAGTTCTTCTTCTAACTAGAGAAAACATGACAGTACCAGCACTAAAAATCCTGAAAGTGCAAGAAACTATTTCCTAGATCCCACTCAGCAAGAAGGCATCAAACAGAAGATACAAAAGTCTAACTTAAGATATAAGGAGTACTAAGACATTACACACCCATTGTACTTCAAAGACAACTGGCGGGGGGAGGGGGAGAATTTAGTCTTTCCGAACACTCACCCAGTATGAATATTTTAAATCCAGGGACCACACAATTCTAAAAGTGAATGCACACAAGTCAAATAAAAATGTTCCCATGGAGGAAACATGCCAGCGAGAGCCCAGTGGGAACCAGTTTGATAATGCTAACACTTATCGGTTGAAATGGGGGTTGGAGGGGTTCTATTACAGAGACTCAAAATTAGGTCAGGTTACCTTCCTAACCAATTCACGTTGCTAGACCAGAACATCTCCAGTAGTTCTGTCGAACCTCTTGAAGAGAAAACTATAATTTCCATCACAGATTCTGACGTCTACCTTTCTAAGACCTAAATGCTCTCACTTTTCATTCTCTATTTTTGGTCAAACAGAAACCAAGGATTTGCTCTCAGCAAAAGCAAAAATGAAAAATATTGGTTCTGAAAGGGACTTGGATATCACCTGAGTTGCACCTTTCATTTTTAAAGAAAAAGAGACCAATGCCCAGAGTCGATTTCCTTATGGTCCGTGGCAAGTTAGGACAAGAAACCATGGCAGCCAGGCTCTGTACAAGGATGAGGCACCCTGCTTAACTCTGCCTTCCATCCGTTTCAAATTACTTCACTTGTAATAAAGAAATATGCATGTGCTTTACTATAATCCTGTATCACAAGGCAACCTTTACTTTAATATCTATCACGTGAGCTGACAGAAGGGCCCAGAAGGCGTGGTGCTCACCCCTGGCTCTGCCAGCAACTCGGGGCATGACGTTCAGCAACGCTGGGATTTTCCTTTTCTCACCAATGAAACTTCATTGAAAGGTGGGAAGCCTCCTGATTTCAGTCTTCTTAAAATGTGGAAAACTGCTTGCAGTGATTTTCAGATTATAAGTAATGATTATAAGCTGCATCTCTACCCAGATATGTTAAAATGTGAAAAACTGTGTCTGAAAATGGATGAAATGTGGTGGAAACATGTACTGGCAGAAGGGCAACAACAAAAAAGTAGCCGATGGAGCGTTGAAGAGAGGGAACTGGGACTGGCGGGCAAGCAATGGCTTGTCGGGAGATGTGTCTGGGCCCTTAGGATACTTCCACCTGATTACAACGCTTCCTCCCTGGAAGACCATGTTTCCTCTACCGCCCAGTCTTAAGCCTGCCCTTCCTCTTCTCGGCCCCTGAATCCAATTGGTCTCCAAGTCACATAGGTCTCATCCCAGAAACGATCGCATACAATTAGCTCTCTCCAGTCTGTGCTTATGGCTGTAGCTCCAGGTGGGGCCTCATCACTGCCCTGGCCTCCTCTCCTCCCAGGCCACCTCCACAGTCCTAGCCTCTATCCACGCCAATCCATCCTACCCACTCTGACCAGACTCACAGCCCTGGAGCACAGCATTCATAATGCACTCCTTCTAGCTCAAAAGCTTCAGTGGCACTCTGTTACCTCACACCTCAGGAGACAGAGCAGGCTACGGTTCAAGACGACCTGGGATGGAATGCCTCGTTACCTTGGGCAAGTGTCTAAACTTCTCTGAGCCTCCATTTCCTCACCTGTAAAGTGGGAATGCTCACAGTACCAACTAATACTAATTGAGATAAATCCATGTAAAGTGCTCAATGCAGGGTTTGACACATAATAATAGCTCAATTAAAGTTAGCCACTATTATTATCATCAACAACTTGCCTTTCTAACCTTTTCTTCTACTTCTGCCCTCTCTATCAGCTTCAGCCAACTGGGCTACTTGCTTTTTGCCCAATGATTCCACACTCGTTCACTCTCTAAACTCCCTCCCTCCTAAATGCCCATCCTCCTAACTCTGCATGGCAATGAGATTCCTCTATGAAATGTGAGGTTAAATTCAAATGCTGATTCAATCCTCTTTAGTTTATCCAATCATCTCTCTAGTACTGACATCCCTGGAGGCCCTCACAGACACTGCGGCTGACTTCCCCATGTCCACACAGGGCCCTCCCTGAAGTTGTAGTAGCAGCCAGGTAGGTGAGGTGAGATTTAAATCCACTTCCTCAGTTCTGAGATGAACCCCAGTTTATCAGATCTCCATTGTTTTAGTTATTGTCTCAAGTAACCAGGGCTTAAGTCAATCAGCTCAAGACCAAGGATCCTCTTTGGAAAGTGGCAGGAAGGAAGGTTCCCACAGGAATATGGTAACTGGAGGGCTCCAACTGTTCTTGGCATTCATCTTGCAAAATGAGGCTATGGACTTAACCAATATCTGAGAGGACTTCAGAGAAGCAGAGCAGAAGTTCTGCCCTCAGGATTTCCCAGGTCAGGTAGTCATTTAAGCCCATCTAAGTTGGGTTTTCTGTCTCTTGCACCAAAAGCATCCTAGCCAATTCGGCAGTGCCTGGCACTGAGATGTCTAACGTGGACAGCTCTGCCACAAAGCTTTCCCAGACACAGGTAGACAAGTACCCCCAAAACTGCTTCTGACTCCCATTTGGTCCAAGGTGTAGATTAAGGATGGGTAAAAAAGGACTAAAGTGTAAACTAATTCAGAAGCCCTTTGAAGTCAGGAACTGTGTCATTCCACTTTGTATACAACCTCTCCCCCCAACACACACACACATGACACAATGACTGACAAGTCGATGAATTAATAGAAAGAATAAATCAAGCATGGGCTAACAGGAAGGGAACAAATTTTAGCCAGATATGAAAGATGACAAGTCATTAATCTTGGATGGCTTGAAGATGGACCTTTAAACACGAGGTTAAACGTTTAAGTTGCAGAGTAACCGAGTTACATAAATGGCACATAGCCCACTGAACAAATCCCAGCAGCACAAGGACAGACAAGAAACAGGCATGTGGTAGGAGACAGAGCTATGCGAATCTGGAAAAGTCACTTGGCATCTTTCGGCCTTAGCTCTCAATTCTTTAAAAAAAAGGGAGTGGAGGATAACACCTCTCACGGGGATGTTATAAGAAGGTGCTCACATCAATAATACCTAAAACCGAATAAATACAAAGAAAGACTTATTTATGGGTAATAATGGGAAGATTATCCCGTCAGTATCAGAAGAGTTGGTAGGCACAGAGGAGGAATTCAAAATAATTACAAAATTTCTTAGGGAAGAGGAAGGATGTAAAGGAAGTAAAACCATCACTCACTCTCTCTACTATCTACTTAGGCATCCAAGTTACCCTAACGGCAGGTAAACAGCTGTGCCTTGATTTGTATAATTCACGTTGGAAATAAGACGCCCAAGGATTGATACTCACCTCTAGAAGCAGGAGGACAAGCAATAATTATGCTGAGAACAGAGGAGGAGGTAGTGAAAAAAAGATCCTTGCAAACATCAAACATCCAAAAATTAAGGTCTCTAACCAAAAACAAAAAACCACCAAACCTCTGTTAATCCCCGGGAATGAGATAATTTACCTCATTTTCAAAAGTGACTTCATAGGGATACTGGAATTAGTGTCTACGAAAACCTAGTTGTGATTTGAATACTTTCCCAGTAATTTGAGATTCTCTAGCTTTGCTCTTGGCCACGTCCCCTAAACCTCACTTCCCCTTCCTCAAGAAGAAAAATAAGGGAAGAGGGAAACATTTATCAAACCACTATTTGGCAGACCCCATGCTGGGCTCTTTCATTTTTATCATCTCTTGAAATCCATACAGCAATTCTGTAACATGAAACCCCCATTTACAGACAAGGAAATTGAGTCAAAGGAGTGAGGTCAGCGTCTGAAGTTATGAGTTACTTTTCTGGAAAAATCTGAATCAAATTTTAATATGCTTTCTACTTTCACTTTTCAGCAAAGTTCTATATTCCGCAAAATTAGCCATCTGTACCCATCAATAACATTTTCTCTTTTGTCTTCAGTTAGAAATGGAAGAGGAAAGAAAATGCAAAAACAGAAACAGTACAGAAAAAGGTTCTGGCAATGAGAATCTATAATCTGGAGTATGAATCTAAAAGCGACAAGAGTGACTTTTCTCTTTCAAGTGCTTTGCTTTCCTGGGAAATCTCAGGCAGCGTCTGAGCTGACTAAAAAAGGGATCCACTTGTCCCCTAACGCAAATGGAAAGTTCAAGTGTTCGGCCACCGCCATCCAATGCAAAACCAACCGGCTGTGTCTGTTTCTGTAGATTCTGCACCAAACGCTGTTGGCTGAGATATGCAAGCAAAACAAGTGCAAACCAACAGGTTATCTACCCAGTGGTTAGGGGAACAAGTTACAAAACCTAACTAGCAACATTAGCTCTTCAGTACAACCCTATAAAGCACTTTCTGCCACGGGTTCCGCTATTAAAGAATTAAGGCTGCTCGCTCCTCACAATTCCCCCGCCGGCACCCCTCGGTTCCCCAGCCCAGCTAATAAGTCACACACTGGATTCTTCCATACGGGACCCACCCCCAACCCCAAAGTTGGCCGAATGCGTTCTCCAAATTCGCAATCAAGAAGCCTGGAGATGAGCTTAACTGCAATCGTGAGGAAGGGAACTACGACCCTTCAAGTATAAGGACACGGAACGGTTGCAAGACACAGTTTACGAGAGCAACTCTCCTCCAGTCATGACTCCATCCCGGGGCGGGAGGGCGGCCACGCGGGGCGGGGGGCGGCGAGTCTTACTGATGTAGCAACTGCAAAAGGGCACTTTTCCTTACAACTCGCTACAGAGGAGACACTAGGGGTTCCCCGGCCCCGAGCCGCTCCCGCGCCGCGCGCCTCCCTCCCCACCCGTCCCTCCCGCGCCCGGACTCCCTAAAGGGCCGCCCAGGTCGCTCTCGAGTCCCCGCCCCCGCGCTTTCCCACCGGCCTCATCCCTCCCCAAGGACCACGGCTGCAGTTATCTGGTTTTAATAAAAACCAAAGTGGTCCGCGGCTAGCGGGCTTCCCTCCGGGGGCCCGAGGCCGAAAGAGAAAGAGAAAAGACCGGATGATCCCGGCCCGCCCGCTCCAGGAGCTCCCCGCCGGGCGAGGGCGGGCGCGCCCTGGCTCTCGGTGCCCACTCGACTCGCGCCCCCGCGGAGGCTCTCCGAACTCACCCAGGTTTTGTTCTCCCCGAGGAAAGCGCGCGCTCTCTCTCTCAGAGGGAGCTCCCTGGACCTCCCATCCGCGAGTTCACCCCGCCAGGGCGGGCGGACCTGAGCGCACAGCCCATCCGTCCCGCTTCTCGTCTGGGCACAGTGTGTGTCCCGCAGCGCTGTCAGCCTGCAAAACGGCGCGCCCGCTGCTGCCACGCGCACAGCAGGTGCGACAGCATCACGCCGGCAAGTCCCGAGGCGCCCAGCCTCGCGCCCGAGGTCCGAGGCCGGGAGGCCGGACTGGGGCCCCCCGGAGCGGGCCAGGCTCCTCCGCCACTCGGGCGCAGCTCCTCCGCGGTCCCGGGTTCGGGACCTGACGGCACTCGCAGCCCTCGCGTCCCGGCCGCGCACTCGCGCGGGTGTCATGGCCGAGCGGCGGCCCCGGGAGGAGTTTCCAGGAGCTGACGGCTTACCTCTCGGCCCCAGGGGCGGCGGCAGCAGCTTGGCGAAGCGGCGAGGCGGCGGCAGGAGCGCCGGCAGCAGCCCGGGCCGGGGAGGAGGTCGGAGGGAGGCGCCGGCAGCCAGCACCCACGGCGATGGGAAGAGGAAGGCGCCCGGTGTCTACAATCGGAACGTGGGCTGACCGTGACGCCACAATGGCGCGGCCAGCCAATCGCGGCCCGAAGGCTGAATCAAGCGCTATGATGTCATGCGGCCGCGGAGCCAATCGCGAGACAATAGAACTTTCGTGACTGTAAATTCCAGAATCCGGTGCAGCGGGGAGCCGAGTCCCGGGTTGGTCCCCCCTGGTTCACGTGTCTCTGGGCAATTTTATCCCCTTTCTTCCTAATAAGCCTGCGTGGAACGCAGAGCCTGCGCAATAGCGGCTGTGAAGTTGTGATGCCCTGAACCTCGAGCTCCCGGTGCCAGGCGTGGCCGGGCTGTGTGGGCGCGCTGGGACGGCACGAGCCCACTCTGGTAGCCGTCTCGTCTACGGTCCTGAAAGGGATCCACTTCTCCTTGGTTTTAGCTGAAAGGGTTAAATGCCCACGGGGACCACCGGAGCGAAGGTCTGCAGTTGGATAAGATCAGGCAACAACCAAGAAAAGCGTTGAAAACTGATGTTACAGCCGAACTCCCTTGTGATGGATTTACCGTGACTTTTCTTAGGGATTCTGATTTTCCTTTAGAGGTCACTACCAACTCCATTTCTACTCTAGAAACTATTCCAAAGGCTTGTAAAGGGAGGAAAGGTGATGCAGTCAGTGACGTCTTTTCAGCTAGACAGATTTAAGCACTTAAGACCAAGTGCTTTCTGCTCAGGGCACTAATAGAAGGTCTCTGCTGTTTTTTGTTGATATTTGGATAATTTAAGGCCCTCATCATCCTAGTATCCTACTCTTTCCCCATATCAAGCCCCAGAAATTAATTTTTTGTCCTCTTGCCCTCTTGCTGTATTTCTACTACTCCGTGTCCATCGACCCAACACAGTCAACCATTTAATGTAGGCAAATTTATTCTTTTATATATTTACAATGTAATGTTTATCATGTGCCAGCTGTGTTCCAGGCACTGGGCCATTGTAGTAGGAATACAGGTGCACAAACTATATACAAATTAGGTAATTTAAACATACACAAATAATTGAGATTTTTTAGCAGTCAGTTGCCATTTATTTTTAAATTCTAGTAGCATTTTTCCTTCTGCTCCTAGTTTTCCTCAGTGGTCCCACATCTCCTCCAACCACACATTTCCAAGTGTGTTAGAAGGTCACTTCAATATTGCTCTTGAGAAAGAGAGTATTTAACATCTTGGGAAATTTGCTCTATTGCTACAGTATCTAGTTGAATTAAGAAATACGATTACAACTTTCATTAGAATGCAACTCTAGTGAGACTATTGTTTCATTTAAAGATCAAATACTCTATGTGCTTAGGTGGTATTTGCATGACATAATGAAATCTGTCCTTTGAAATAAGATATAAGCCTGTGTTTGCCTCTGGACATTAAAAGTTGACTAAGATACAGGCCAAGTATGAGCTAGTTTATATAAGATTGGCGCTGTGCAGTTAGTTCCTATCTCCCCTCACCTTCTAATTTGTTTTTTTCTTCTAATTTGTATTTTGTTATCTTGTTACCAGGGGTTCCCACGGGCCTGGCTTGTCTTTGTTGGAGGCAGATAGAGATTAAAAGCAGTTGCCTTTCCTCCTCAGGCCTTGGAGACTGTTCCTCACTTCCACCCTTAACTTGGCGGCTACTGCTCGTCATTGCTGTTCGACATGTCCTGAAGTTTATCTCTGTTTCTGTCCTTGAGTGTTCATCTTGATGGATGTGAACTACTTGAAGGCACTGCCTTGGTCTACTATGTTGTTTTCCCAATGGCTGGCAGAACCTCTGGCAAAGAGCAGATGCTCATAAATACCTGCTGGATGAATAAACAATTTGAACTATTTCTGGATTCCCTAGTCTTTTCTTCTCCACTTCCTTTTACACTCTTTAGTAATCTATCTGGGAGGACTGGGCAATGAAAGGGGTCTGTGTCCTCGTCCTCTCTATCTACATTGACTTCCTACGTGATGTTATCACCCTCGTTCACGGCTTTGGATTGCATCTGTACTTTGCTGACTCCCGAATGTATCTCTTCAGGCCAGACCTTTCCAGATGCAATTCCAGACTTATATACTTAACTGCCTGTTAATGACTGCCCTTCATTGTCTAAAAGGCATTTCAAACTGAGAATAATCAAAAATGAGCTCTTGATTTTTCCCCAGACCTGCTCCTCTCGTGATCTTCCCCAGCTTTGTAAATGACAGCTCCATCATCCAGTTTCTCAAGCCAAATGCCCTTGAGTTGTGTTAAGCTCTTCTCTTTCTCTCACATCCTACATCCATGCATCAGCAAAATCCTGCCTACGCGATCTTCAAAACATTTCCAGAATCTGTTTACTTTTCACTATCTTTACCATAACCATCTGTTTAAGTAACTATCACCTATTGCCCAGAATTTTGCAGTAGCCTCCCAAACCAACCTCTGCTTCTGCTTTCGCCTCCTACAGTCTATTCCCAATCCAACAGCCTGAGTGTTTGTCTTAAAACCAAAGCCAGATCATGTCACTTGTCTGCTTAAAACCATTTATCAACTTCTCATGTCAGTAAAAGTCAAAACCCCTGCAGTGTCCTGTAAGGTCCTTCATGACTTAGCACCTTGCCGTTTCTCTGACCTCCCAAAGCTACTCTGTTTTCCACCCACAATGGCCTCCTTCTTATTCCTTGAGCACACCAAGCACTAGATTGCCTCAGGCCTTTTGCACTTGGTTTTCCCCCATGTCTAGAATAATCTAACCTGGAAATCTCCAAGGCTTACACCCTTGCTTCATTCTGATCTCTATAAATGTCATCTTCTTAGAGAGTTCTCCTTGATCCCTCTAAATCTGCAATATCTCCCTCTTTGCTCCCCATATTCTAGAACCCTTTTACTCTGCTTTATTTTTCTTCTTAGCACTTATCACTCTCTGGCATACTCTAGGTTTACTTTTCATATTTGTTTATTTTCCCCGCCGTAAGCTTATTGAGGGCACAGACTTTGTTCTGTTCACCACTGTATCCCCAGCACCTGGAAGACTGCCTGTCGCCTGGTAGGAGCTCATCAAATATTTACTCAATAGATAAATGAATGAACAAATGAATGGAAAACTAAATTGCAAATAGGTAAGATGCTTTTACTAGGTACCACCTGGCCAAAAATTCAGTCTAAGAGAAAGAAAATACCAACTACAATAATTTAAAAATTATTATCTATGCATATTATTTTTCTGTTCCCCATTAAAGATAAATAGGTTTTTCCTGTCCCCATTTTGAAATTTAAAATCTGAAAAATTAACACACTCCAAAAGAATAACATTTTAAAAATGCTGTATATGGCTATGATGAAAAAGAAATCCCATTGTCTTAAATTAGTGTGAATTTGGGATATTTTACTTTTCTATAAATGCATTAGATCTCTTGAATATCAAGCATTTTCTCTTGAAATAGAAAATGTTATGATATTTATTTCAATGATGAATCAAATTTGGTACCAATTCCTTCTCTTTTTATAACTTATAAATTTCTAAGGCCTATCCCAATACATCTCATTTTACCCTTTCAGCACCATAATGAGATGAGAAAATTGAGCCACAGAAGAGTTATGTGACATTCCCAGGGCTGCAAAGCCAGTTAGCGCAGGATTAAGGTCGAATTCACGTCTCAGTTTTCAACTTCTTCATATGCTTAGCTATGTTAAAGATAAGATTTTAAACCGGGACGGATTCTCAATATGTGTTTTACTTTGCTGGTTAACAAAAGATAAATTTCATAACAGATGTATTTCGTCGTATAACATATTAAAGAGCCAAAGATTTCTAGGAAGTAGACAAAAGCAGACCGTAACCAAACTTCTAGCCAAAAACTATTTGCAACTGGCAAAGAGTAGCAATGTGGTTTCTGTTGCTAACGAGTATGTTCTGCTTAAGCTATGCGCTCTGCCAGTACTTTCCATGACTTGGGAACTGGTGGTATAGTACAGAATATGCTTTGCTGCCCTAATTCTATCGTTTGCAAAACAAGTTCTCCAAAAATTAGCCATGAGTGATTTAGTCATTCTAGATCATGTGATGTTTTAGTTATATGCATAACGTGTCATAAAAGGCCTTGCTTTTGTGTACCTTCAATATTAGACATACTCTTATGTTTTTGACATGTGATTTCTTTTTATGATTTCCAGTTCACTTTTCGCCAAGAGTGAACGTGGCATCCTAAGACTCAAATGAAATTCTACAAGTGTGTGTTGCCATTCAATTATTTTTGCAGACTATTGCTTGGCGTCTGATTGTAAAGCACATTTTTTTTCAAATTCATATATTCCCTAATGTCGGGTGTACTCAGTCAATTCCCTTTCAGGTTAAACAGCATTACAGTATTGCCTTCTAATCTGAATGATTAAATGACAGACTGCCCTCTATCAGATGTGTTTTAATAGAATGAACTGAGGTATAAAACTTAAAAAGCTGTCGGACAGATATCCTATGCATAAAATTGAGGCAATTGTAGGCTGTTTAAAGTCTAGAAAATAAAAAGTACAATAATATGTTATTACTTTTGCACTTTGCTGATCAATAAGATTAACTTCTACACAGTCTTAATCTAAACCCAGTCTTTCCTTTTTTTCCTCTACCTCCCCCCACCCTCTTTACTTCCCTGCATGTGACCCAGAACAGAATGTTTCTTTCCTGTTCTCCCCCTAACCAGAGCACTCTGTGAAGGCCTTTATCACTTATAATATTAATATTGTAATTATTTGCTTGTACTTCTCTTCCCCAACTCAAGGCCAGAAAATGTGTCATTCATCTTTGTTCCTCTAGCATCCTGCTGTGCCAGATACATAGTAGCCATTCAATAAGGGTTTATTGAACTAGACTCTCAAAAGACCATTTACTTTCTTCATGATAAAGACAGCAAATAAGACGCAGTAGGCTGTTTTGGGATACGCAAGAAAGACTTTTGGAGCCCCAAATTCATTCCATCAGTTTAATGTGCTTTGCTAATATGGTAGGCAGCTTTGGAAAGTGCTCCCGATGACCTCTGGCACCTGATATTCACGCCCATGGCCTGGACCTAGTAACTTGCTCCTAACAGATAGAAAGAGCTTGGCAAAAATGATGCAATGACACTTCCAAGATTAAGTTAGAAAAGAAGTGACTTCTATCTTACTGGCACTCTCTGTATAGCTTCTTGGCTTGCATACTTTGCTGAAGCAGGTGCCGTCAGAGATGCTCACATAACAAGCAAAGGGTGGCCTCTGGCCAATAGACAGCTAGGAACTGAGGTCTTCAGTATGACAGCCGACAAAAAACTAAATCCTGCCAGTGACCACATGAGTGAACATGGAAGTAGATCCTTCCCCAGTAAAGCCTTGAGATGACTTACAGGCCTGGTCGATATCTTGATGGCAGTCTGTGAGAAACCCTGAGGCAGAGAACCCAGCTAAGTATGCAACGCCCCAATTCCTCACCTACAGAAACTTTGAGACAAAAAAGTGTTGTTTCAAGCCACTAAGTTTTGGGATAATTTGTTATAAAGCAATCAATAACTAATACAATCAACAGTTTTCCTTTTTAGAACAGAATCAGAGACAGAAGAATTGAAATAAAGTTTATTTACTTTACCTATCAGAACAATCAAGGTATGCCTAGTATTTTGATAACTATGTCAGTATTCCAGTTACAAAATTTGCCTTTCCCAATATGGTTTTCTCATATCACAGGCAAACATTTACACATGTAGGGATAGGGTGCCAAATTTCAAAAGGAAGACGTAGACAAGGCAGGCCGCTCTGTAAACAAATGAAGCTCCTGCTTCATTGCATGAGGGCTCCCTGGGAAGGATCCTCATTCCTAACCTCACATCAGTAAACATTTTCTCAACTCAGGAGGCTAGTCAAGTGCCTCAGACTTCCATTTCATTTATTACTTTGAATTCAGGCATTGCAGGTGACTATTAAAACACAAACATTATATGGGAGGAATAATGCATTGTACTTTCATCCACTAATGAGTAGACCCAATTAGTTTATTGGATCAGCCAATTAAGAAGTAACTAAGCTCTGAAAGCATCAAGCCTGGAAAGTTGGGTTCTGGCTAAATAATCAAGAAAAATTCCCAAAGACTAGGGCTAAAGGGTGCCATAGTGGGTACCCGTAGGACAAGCATAAAAGGACAAAATTAATATTCAGGAAACATTCATGAACGTTCTATTCATTTTTAAATTATCCTGGACACCTAGCAGTGTATCTGGGAGTCAGTGGAGACTTATATTTTAAAAATTTTAAAACTTATATTTAAACAATATATTTACTGACTATTCGTTGGGGCCCTGGTATGCGTCAGGAATTGAGATGATAAAACTACAATACTTGGTTAAAAGTGATGTACCTTAAGAAGTGCAAAAAAGTGCTATGGGAATTCAGCTGTTGGAGAGGATGAGAAAAGGGGACTGCAGCCGCAGGGCCTTTGCAAAGGCTACACCCTCTACTTAAAACTGCTCACCTCCCTCTTTTCCAGGTCTGAACTTAAAAGTCATCCTCTCAGATAGGTCTTTCCTATTACCCTGGTTAAAATCAGTCTCTCCTCTTTTCATTTCCCCTTCCTCAGCCCTAGTTTATACTTAGTTCGCAGCACTTCTCACATCTGTAATTGCTGTGCTTACTTATTTTTATCCCTACCTTCCCAATTAGCCTTTAAACTTCAGGATGTCAGAAACAAGTCTGCCTTGTTCACTGGGGTGTGCCAAGCACAAGTATGTGAGCAATAGATATTTGTCGAATGACCGAATGTAAAATGTGAAGTCAAAAAAGGGTACTGGTGTAGGGGTGGAAGAAAGCTGCGTGTCCAGACATGGAGTCCAATCGTAGCTCTTCCTCCGATGAGCCGGGCCATCTTGGCACTGCACGTCGTGCTCTGGGCACCCAGGAGGGATCCTCAGGGGCGGGGACTCCCTTTGTCACCCGCCCGAGGAGCGGGCGCGGCTTCCGTCCGCCCCCCACCCCCCACGCCCCGAGTCCGGACCGCAGCCCCTCCGGGGCCCCCATCACTTCCGGGCCCCCACACCCGCGCCCAGCCCGGGGACCAGAGCCCGCTCAGCAGGTCCCCTCCTCCACTCGCGGGGCTTGGGGACCGTTACCCGCCCGCGGCGCAGGGCGGTGCCGCCGCCGCCCCGCGCCCCCCCGCGCCCCCCCGTCGCCCTCCCCCGCCCGATGCCCTCCGGCCCCCGCCCGGCTCCCCCGCCGCGGTCACCCCATTCATCCGCGGCCGCGCCCGCCAATCACCGCGCACCCTGGGCGCTGCATCTGGCGATGGGGCGGGGCCTCGCGAGGCGCGCGCTCGCCGCCTCCCCGCCCCGAGCTTGCGGCCGCGCCGGGTCACTCCCGGGCGCTGACCGGCCTCGTCCCCGCGCTGACCCGGCCGGGGCCTGGGAGTGGGGGCGGGGAGGCGCTGAGCCGGGGAGAGGAGAGTTGCGCGGTCCGCACTGAGGAGTCCTGGGATCGGAGGGTGGCCGAGGCCTTGGGGGAAGAATGGAAAGTGGCCTTCACTCCGGTGGTCCCACGCCCCCCGGATCCAGAGCCCAGAGCATCCAGATTGGCGCGTAGGACAGTCCCAGTCCTGAGACAAGCGACTGGGTGGACTGCGCGGGGCGGGAGAAGAGGAGGCCATGAGGCAGCAAGAAACTGTGTCCCTGCGGACAGCTCTGCCCAAGCTGGTGTTAGGGCAGCGCCTCTGGAGAGAAGCCTTAGATCGTTACTCATCTTGCACAGTCTTCTTGTGTAATTCGTGAATTAGCTCTGCATCGTAGACTTTCTTAATGCTTGTCCAGGCTGCTGAGAGTGAGGCTAAAACAAAAGGCTGCTCCTGTTCAGGTTAAAATTCTATTTATTTTTTGTATCCCCATAAATTGTGTGATATTGAAAATATTTCTCTTGGTATATTTCATAAATGGGCTTTTTTTTTCTTCTGAGATATCTGTCATTGTGTTTTATTCACCAGGAAGGCTAAGAGGAAACCTAGTGGCTTTTCTATTGGCAAAGGTCACCCCTTCCTTCCTTCCACCTGCCGCCCACCAAAAAAAAAAAACGCCTTAAAGGCACAGAAAACAATTTGACCACAAGCTGCTGCTAGATATTTCTCTTCTTATGTGATCCTCCTAACCAGTCTGTAGGAATAGGTGTTATCACTTATTTTAGATGTCAAACCAGGCTCAGAGATTAATCCGGCCATGTCACAGTTTGTAAGCGACAAAGTTTGGGGTCTTTCCACACTTCTTTCCCTTGGGTCATGAAATTTCAATCCACAGTAAGTGGAAGGTGGAAAGGAATCTAATGCTTTTGGAGTCCTTAGCTAAGGATAGTGAGTCAAGCAAGGGGAGGTGGGTTTGCATTACTTGAGAACTCTGTTAAGTGCATAGCTTTCATGCCAGAACTTGGAAGGGTAGGAGAGTTCCTTGAAGCTCTGAAATGCCAGGTGACACATGGGCTGATGCCTTTCGTAACCCTCGGTTGACCTGAAACAAAAACCGTTTTCGTAGTTAAGGATTGCCAGCCCAGATGCTGGAAGGCTGCCCATGTCTTGTTCAAGGATTTCAGTCTTTGTGTCAAGAGAGTACAGAAAAGTTGGATCAAAGACAGAGTTAATTAGGTCACGGCATACTTTTTGGGGAGAGAAAGCAGCAAACTATGATCAGACTTGTGACTCAATCCGATTTAACAGATCGGCTGAGTGTATCTGCTCCATGCTCCATGCTGTGGGCACACAAAGATGGGCAAGAAGCTTTTCCTGCCTGCTGGAAAAGATTACAGTTGGAGTGAGGGGCATTAGTGAGTTGAATGTATGAATAACTAGTAAAGGAAGGCAGCACATAGAGTGACAATAGATAAACACAAGGCAAGAATTATGGTGGATGTGATGAGCTTTGACAGAGCAGCGTCGGTCAAAATGCAGGAGGAAAGGAGGCTTCTTTACACTCCAAGCTGAGGAGTCAGTGCTTTACTTCACCAAGCAGCCAGAGTGGCCTTTAAAAAGAAATGCCAACCCAACATCCTTAAACATCCTTTAATAGCTTTCCTGTTGCACTTGGTACAAAATCCAAAATCCTTACTATGATGTAAAGACCTGTATAACCTGGTTCTGCTTACCTGCCCATCCTCCTGGGGCACCGCTGTCTACACTTGCACCACACTACTCATCTCTTTGTTTCTCAGAGATCAAACGTTTTCTCATCCCAGGCCTTTCAAATAGGCTGTCCCTTTTGTCTGGTCACTTCACTACCCTGTCCCCCTTGTGTACCGCTTTCCCCAGCTCTTCTGTCCTTGCTTCTCAGCTTCAAGTTGCTTCCTCTGAAAAACTTCCCTTCTAAATAAAGCCCCAAATTATAACACTCATCAGATCCTTTTCTTTTTTTCCAGACGCTTATCAAAATTTATAAGATATTGTTATTTGTGTGGTTATCTCTTAATATTTGCCTATCCTTTCATCTCACACTTTTTTCCATAGGGCTTATAACAATTTATAATATGTATTTATTTATGCAATTATTTGTTTTTATTTCTACTGGTCCCATCTGTTTTTGGGCTCCATGCAGACATTATATCCAGTGGTTAGCACAATGCTTGGCACGTTATCACTGCTCCATAAATATTTGTTGAATGAATGTTCAGGATCAGTCGGTCTAGAATACACGTTGAGGAGTAGTGGGAGGCAGGCTGAGTAAGGTAAGATGGAGCCAGATTGTGGAGGGCCAGTGAGAGGCTTTTCTATCTAATTGGTTAGGCCTGCATCCTTCAATATGGAAGCTACTAGCCACATCTGACTATTGTGCACTTAAAATGAAACTGAGGAACTGAATTTTAAATTCTATTTCATTTAAATTTATTTACATGTTCTAAAGTATGTTTGGAACAATGTGCGTATGTAAATATTTTTTCAACGATGAATTTTGTGAAATCTAAATACTGTTAAGAATTTCAGTGAAAATTTGTCATCGGAATTAAGTAGTAGTGTAAATATGCTGAATTTTGAAGACCTCATACAAAAAAAAGAATGTAAAACATCTCATTTTTTTCCTATTGATTACATGTTGAAATGATAAGATTTTGGATATATTGGATTAAGTAAAATATATTTTTAGAATTAGTTTCACTAATTCTAGGTATACACCCAAAGAATTGAAATCAGAGACTCAAACAGATACTTGTACACCAATGTTCATGGCAGCGTTATTCACAATAGCCAAAAGGTGGTAATACCCAAATGTCCATCCACAGATGAAGTGATAAACAAAATGTGATATGTATATATAAAATGGAATATTATTCAGTCTTAAAAAGGAATGAAATCCTGATACATGCTATAACATAGATGAACTTCGTTGTTTTTTTTTTTCAAAGATTTGCTCTGAGCTAACATCTGTTGCAAATCTTCCTCTCTCTTTTTATTTTTCTCTCCCCAAAGCCCCAGTACATAGTTGTAGATTCTGGTTGTAAGTCCTTCTAGTTCTTCTTCGTGAGCTGCGGCCACAGCATGCCTACCGACAGACAAGTGGTGTGGTTCTGTGAAGCAGAACGAGCCGAACTCTAATCACTAGGCCATCAGGGCTGGCTCTAGATGAACTCTTAAAACGTCATGCTAAGTGAAATAAGCCAGTCATAAAAGGACAAATGTTGTGCGATTCCACTCACATGAGGAACCTAGAATAGGCAAATTCATTGAGACAGAAAGTAGAATAGACGTTAGCAGGGGCTGGGGGGAGAGGGGAATGGGAAGTTATTGTTTAGTGGGCACAGAATTCCTGTTTGGGATGACGAAAAAGTTCTGGAAATAGATAGTGGTGATGCTTGCACAGCATTGAGAATGTACTTAATGCCACTGAATTGTACCCTTAAAATGGTTGAAATGTGAATTTTATGTACACTTTACCACAGTACATTTTTTGAAAAAACTAATTTCATTTATCCTCTTTTACTTTTTAAAAATGTGGCTACTAGAAAATTTTAAATTACGTATGTGGCTTTCTCATTATATTTCTATTGGAGGGCACTGGTTTAGACAGCTGGGAGCCCTGGGGGAGGATGAGTAAGTTTCTGTGATGGAGGTTTCACTAATGTCTGTGGCACCAGGAAGGCTGCTTGTAAGAAGGGCTAGAGAGTAGCAGACAGCGATGAACCCAAGAATTTAGGATTTGGTGGAATATATTATGTATAAAAAGGCACACAAGGAAAAGTCTGGGTGGGAGTGGGGAATGCACAGTAGGATTTAATCTGGAAAGGGCTTTCTCTATGGCTGGAGTGGGAACCTTCTAGAGATACTGTTTTCTCTACTGTAATGGGATAACTTGGCAGTAAGCCCAGGGTGATGTTCCTTAATTGTTGTGGGATCAAATGAGGACCATGTGCAGAAGAGCTGTCTACTCTGAGGTGAGAGGCACAGGTGAGCTGAGAGGCATAGGTAAGGTTAATCGCAAGGATAGGATTTCTTCAGTGTGTTCATGGGGTGCTCTCCATCTGCTCTGGCTTCTGCAGAGAAGCTCTAGCTCTCAGAAGTTTTCTACCAGTGCCACATACTTCACCTTCTGTATAAAACTGTGAGAGGGGTCACCCATTATGACTCCCTGATGCCTCAAAGACAGAAACCCACTCCTCCAAAATTGCACCTTCACCACTTTACGAATGTTGCCTTTGGAGAACAATTGTCTTCACGTGTTCAACATTGTCCTGTTATTTGTGAGGTTTTCAACCACCCAGAAGCCTGGCAAGTACTGACCCAAGCTCAGGACTGTGCACTGGGCCCAAGGACCAAAGGTATAGGAGAAAGTGGTGGGACAATGGTGGGCGACAAATTCGATTGTCCAACTTAGTCTGACACTCAGGGAAGCCGGTGTGAGAGACATGATCCAGAACTGTTGCAGGGCTGAGCTTGTGGGTTCTCAGGGGTTTGAGCCACACTGGACACCTGGCCCTGGCCCCTACACATCCTTACAGCCCTCCACATAGTTTAGGAAACAGGCCAGCTCTTTGGGCTTGCCTCAGATCAAGAACGGCCACCACTGGGGACACATCACCAGGTCCACGCTGGTCAGAATGATGTATCCCTGTCTTCAGAATTAAAATTTCACCTGAGTTGGGCTGAAACTGGCTTTGACTCTGGAAATATAGTGGGGAAAACCCAAGTTCGCTGGAGAAAAATCTATATACCCAGAATACGAGTTTAATACTCTAAAAGTCAATACGAATGAAATCAGAAGCACAGTAGAACTGCTAAAAAGTTTGCACTAAATAAGGTTTTTTATCTCTCTCTCTATCTATCTGTCTATCTATATTTATTGCTGTTTTTAGATTAGTTTGGTGTAGGTTAGTTCTTTTAAAAGACACCTGTAAGGCCAGAGATTATGTCCTAGTCTGACCATTCCAATAATTATCAAAAGTCAGTTCCTGGAATGACTGTCTACAGCATTGTTGCTGGTATGGAATGAAGGAGTATATTTTTAATGCCATCCAAATTCCTGTATCCTATCTTAGTGTCAGTAGTATCTTTGGTGGGACTTTATCCTTAGCTCCTATTGTGATGGCCAGATCACAGCTAGGACTTTGCGTTATGTTTCTAGATAGTGGTTGAGTTACTAGAGTAAATTCTTCCTTTTTGTCAGAGAGGAAAGCAATTTCTGTGCTCCACTATATCTAAGGCATTCCAGGGCTATGTTTGCTCTTGACAAAGTAGGATTTAGAGGTAGTTGTTGCAGAATAGAGAAGAAGATCCCCTTTGGCCTGAGTATCTGAAGTAACAATTGGTTTAACTTAACCTGGTAACAATTCTAGTAACCAACACTTCCCTTTTCAATGGGAAATGTGAGCTTTACACAGACTCCTGGGGAAATGAAGAGGCACGGGGAAGAAGTACTTATCTATTAAATACTTTAATTGCCCAAGATTAACTATTAAGATTGGGCTCCAGGGGCCGGCCTGGTGTGCGCGCTCCGCTTCGGCGGCCCGAGGGTTCGCAGGTTCGGATCCCTGGGCGCACACCACGCATCGCTTGTCAAGCCATGTGTGGTGATGTCCCATATAAAAAGTAGAGGAAGATAGGCACGGGTGTTAGCCCAGGGCCAATCTTCCTCAGGTGAAAAGAGGAGGATTGGCATTGGATGTTAGCTCAGGGCTGAGCTTCCTCAAAAAGAAAAAAAAAAAAAAAAGATTGGGCTCCAAACAGAAGACTATTAAAAATCACTATTTTATAAATTAGCAAGCTTCTTGATTCATTTCTTCTTATCCACAGTGTCAGAGAATGCATTTCAGCTGAAGGTGCTAAGGGATTAAAAGATACCGAAACTTTTTAATCTAGCAACACCAATGTTAGATAAATGTCAAAGTTCTTTAATCTTTTGGATGGTTCTAGGAGAGCCATAATGGTATTATATATATGCGGTTATAATGTCTGTGCACTAAATTGGCATGATGTGAACACTTTTGGGTTCTAAATTTGTGGCAGTAGTTGCTGTAGCTGTTTTGTTGTTTATGACAGAGGTTAATGGTTATGATTCTGTGTTGTGTCGTGTCGTCTTGTCTGTTGACAAATCAAAGCTATTCTCCTAAAGTCCAGGAAGTATTTACTCGCTAACACTAATTACAAGCCTTTATGGGAAGGGCAAAAACCACTACTATTGGCTGTTTCTTTTTTTCTGAAGTGCTCATAAAATCCCAAATCCACATATTGCTTGTCTGTATGACTACAGATGTTAAAGTCATCTAAGCAGTTGTAATTATAATCTTTTTAAAGATTTTTCAAATCATCTAAGCAATTATAATTGTAGTGTTTTTCCATGTTGTTACATTATGTTTTTAAAAATGTCCAGTAAGTGATTGTACCACAGCCATTGCTTAAGCCATTGGTGTGCTCAATGCAAATTTCTAGATGTTAAACCAAACCTACTGAATCCAGAATACTAGGGATGAGCTCAAGACTCTCCATTACATCATTTCTGCTTCACCAAAAGTATTCACCCCAAGGTTCGAGGACAGTAGGGGCCTTTGGAGCTCCTCCAGTGCTGGATAAGAGAGTCATCATTTTCCACTGTTGTAAATAACATTGCGCTGAATATCTTTGTGAACTTTTGTTTTCCTTCTTTGAATAATTTCCTTATTTTTTTGGTGTGTCATATTTCTTTCTAAATGGATGAACCGAAAGTATGCATAATTTTTATCTACTTTCTTGAATTTCTTATATTCTTTTCCCATATTAATTAATCAACAAAGATTTCCAACTATGGTCAACCTGATTTTAGCTACATTTTAAATTCTAGACGTGAGACAGTCAATAGTTTAAATTTAGGGAAGCTGAGAGAGAACAGATAAAATTCTTCCTGGTTGACTAGGTTAGGGAAGAAGGCAGCAGAGGTGTGAGGTGGATCTGCAGCCACACATGGGAAGTGATCAGTGGTAATAGTATTAACTAATGTTAGTGAACGTTCTTCACACTTAGAGAGCAATTTCACAATCCTTCTCTGATGAGGTTCTCTCAACCCTGTGAGGTAGGTATGATTATTCTCATTGTGTTATTGAGGAAGTTGAGGCTCAAAGTTGTTAAGCAATTTGCCCAAAGCAGTGAGTCATTGTCTGAACGTGGAAGGTTTTCTGCCCCTTCTGTTCTGTGCTGCCTCCCATCATCCTCTAGGATCTATTTATTGGTGGCACCCTTTTCTTAAGATAATGTCCAAAGAAGTTTTCTTCTTTATCTCTAATTGTATTTGTTTTAAGAATTAGACAATGGCAGCCTGATCAGTTAAAAAAGCAGGCAATAAGCAACAATTAGTTGCAAGGTACCACACCAGGTGCCATGGGGAATCCACAGATGAGAGGACACGGCCCGGGCCTCTAGCAACTTTCATCTGGGAAACGTAAAGAGCAAGTTTAAGACAAGAAACGACCAGAGACTGTAGAGGGTTTAGTCTGATTTCTTCCTTGACAGTTGAGGAAACTGAGGTCTAGCATCAAGTATTCCCCACTCCAGTTATTCTAAATAAGCCCTGTGTCCTGGGCTCCTCCTCTGGGCTAGAAGATCCTCAGGAGCAGGGCAGGCTTTCTTCTGCCTCTTGCTGTTCCCGGTATTCACGCACTGCCAGGCACAGAGTGGGTGCCCATTGACTGCACCTTGACCTCAATTTCTTCCATATAGAATATGCTTCACATTTTTCCTCATTCAACAGGTATTTATTTAGTTTTTATTATGTGGCAGGCATTGTTCTAGGCACCTGGGAGATGAGGAAACAAAACAGACTTAAATCCCTGCCCTTCCAGAGTCAAAATGTATAATCGCTTTTTTGCTGTCCAGAAGTTCGATCCCTACATGGTACACATCGTTGGGGTGATGCTGAGTGTCTCCGCTTCCAGCTTTGGTTCTTCTGTACTCTTACTGCTAAAGAAATGCATGACAGCTAATAGCTGAAGAAGTTTCAGGTACCCACCCTTTTACCTCTTTTTGTTAAACCAGACACTACGTAAATCTGAGTTTCATATAGAATTTTTAAAATTTTAGAGCACTGTCTAGGCAAAGACGAGTAATGAAAGTACGTGCAATGCTGGGAACTGGTGAACGACCCATGTCGCTGGAGTGTGGGGCTCGTGGAGCTGATTAGCTGGAAATGAGGCTGAGAGTTGGCTTGAGATTAGAATAGAGCCCTTGGGAGAAGCCATTTAGGTTTTAGGTAACTGAGAGTGTTTTGAGTTTTCTGGGGAAGAAAGCAAATAAGATCTTACCCGTTAGGAAGGTTACCCTGGCAGTGGTGAGAAGGATGCACCAGATGGGAGTAAGGTAAAGAGATGATAAACTGTTTTATTTTCACCATCTTTGCTTTATTTAATGACATAACAGAGTCTGTTATGAAATAAAGCACCTATAGCAAGACAGAAGAAAACAGAAGAGAAGAGATACTGCAGAAGTAGCAACAACAGAACTAGGTGGTCGATGAAGGAGAGAATTTGTGTAGGTGATAGGTGTCTGGGAGATTGCTGGTGATATTACCCATTAAAAATGCAGGGCAACGAGCAGGTTTTGATTGGTGGATGTGAATGATATCATGAATGCAATTTTGGATATTTTGTACCAATTATCTAGGACAGCATAACTCATCGTTTATGCCAAGTAATTATATTCAGTTCATCTCAACACATATTTCCAGAGTTCCTACCACTTGCAAAGTGTTAGAGATCATACAAAGATGAGAAAGACAATCCTGCCTTAAATAGTTTTCAGCCTGATCAAGGAAATAAATACAAACACAAACAATGATAAAAGATAAAATACAATATTTCAGAAGAGGTGTACAGAAGCCATCAAGACCTGCAGAAGATTATAGTCCTTTAGGGCCAAGCTGGGATGGTTAGAATAGGATAGGATAGAAAAACAATTTTTTTAATTAAAAAACAATGCCAAAAATATCCATTGAAGTAATCAAATTCAGAAACATCTAATAAATGTTGTCTTAGCATGCACCCAAGTGTAGTGAATACACCATGAAAATCTTAGTGAATTTCTTCCAAGGGGATGGCACAAGACATGTAAGTGAAAATCCATGCCTATACACAGCTAAGAAAAGGAGATTGGCAAATATGACTTGAGATATTTCAGCTTATAGTGGTCTATGCTTATAGACTGGAGATGTGCACACTTCGGCCATCTCTTGCTTCTGTTCCCCAACTCTGACTGAAATATGGTGGTCTAGGCTTTCTTTGGGCTGGTCAGTTCCCAGGCAACTTGGCTAATGAAGGCAGCTTCTTTAAGCACTGTAGTGGACATTGTAAGCCTTAGACAAACCTCGTTTGAAACTCATAGATTTTTCAGTACCATTTTCTTGATTTAGTTGATACAAACAAATATGCATTTTCTTTCAAACCATCAGTGGTAAGTTCTTCGGTAAGTGGTACATGATAGCCAGGTTGTGTGGCAAACTGGTTGGTGTCTATCTCCTTCCACATGCATAGGTGTCTCTGGGAGTTCATTCTGGGTCAAGTCCAGTACAGTTACAAACAATGTATTTTTTATTTTTCCTTAAAATATTCAACATTGTTCAGAGGAGGCAAACACTTTAGCGAGTGCCAAGTATTACATCAGCTCCTGCTCTTCCCGACCACGATTGTTTCAATCCAGGTGCCTTTTCCTCCTCTCCTCATTCTTTTTTGTAGTTTCTTTTTTTCTTTGCATAATATTAAGTTGCTCCCTGTCTTCCAGCTGGGCAATGTTTTTTCACATCTCTAGTATCACGGAATATTGTCCATGATTCTATTGGCTCTTTGTCTTTGTTATAGATGATAAACTGTTATATTTTCACCATCTTTGCTTGATTTAATAGTTGCGAGGCTGGCTTCTAATGGTACGTTGATGATTAATTGCAGACAGAGACAGATGAGAAGGTGTGATTCTGTGTTCTCTTCATAGAGCCGATGATGAGTCATCGTTTTCAATTTGAGTGTTATCTGACCACCAATCAGGATCACCTGTACTCTCCTGACGTTTGTCTTGGGACTAGAAGTGTTGTTGGAACGACCAGCCGAAGCAGAGTTCCCCGAATCTCTCAGCTAAAGCCTCTGCCCCATCCCAGACAGGATGCTGTACCTGCCTCGGCTGAGAATCATGATCCAGTTTCCTTAGCAAGGAGTGTTGATTTTAAGTCTGCTTTTGGATATGCTCTGGTTCCAGCTGTTTGCATTGAGTCTGTTTAGTTAAAAAAAAATTCCCAGGGTGGCCTGGTGGTGTAGTGGTTAAGTTCATGCTCTGCTTCAGCAGCCCAGGGTTTGCAGGTTTGATCCTAGTCGTGGACCTATGCTCTGCTTATCAAGCCATGCTGCGGCAGCGTCCCACACCCATAGAGGAAGATGGGCATGGATTTTAGCCCAGGGCCAATCTTCCTCAGTAAAAAGAGGAGGATTGGCAACAGATGTTAGCTCAGAGCTAATCTTCCTCACACACACAAAAAAATTCTCACTTTTTTTTTGGTATATGTTTCTATTTATAAAAGTAATATAGATTCATTGTAGAAAACTTGAATTGTAGAAAATGCTTAAAGTTTGAAGAAAATAACCTAAACTACCCATCATATCACAACTCACTGTTAATGTTTTATTTTATTGCCTTCCTGTCTTTTTTCTTTTGTTTATAAAAACACAATTCATGCATATATACTTTAGTTAGGAATGAAAAAATATATATATATTCCTAGTTTCTCACTTTAATTTTGCTTAGCAAATTTTGTGTTTTTTTATGTTGGAAAAACAAATCCTTTGCTCTCTTTTCACCTTTGGAGTTGTCTGTGTCCCTCTGTTACACATTTACTTGACACGAGGACTCTTGTGTCTGGTTAGAATGGGACATTTGGCCACATTTCATTAATACAGCAAATGCCCTGGAGGGGGAATTACACCACTTTTCCAATTCTAATTAGAGTATTCTAGTGCATATGCTTTCATTTTAATAGCCTAAGGTCTAATTTGATTACTCTTATGCAAGGCAGGATAGAAATGAGCAATCCAAGGTCGTGCCAGCAGCAGTGAGTTTCATAAAAGACGTGGACCTGACCTGAGGTCATTCTATTAAACATCCCCATACACAAACAATAGTCTAAGCAGGCCTTCAAAATGATTTTCAGAGAGTTTATCATCATTTGGTCAGATGCTCAGAATCCCTAGCTGCGCAACCATATTTATATAAACCGATGAACCAGTGGTCTCCAGGGTTCGTGGTTGGCTACAGCTACGGGTGAAGACTAGTGCATTCAGGGAGTGGGAAATTAAGAGAGGGAATCAGCCACCATCTCCCCGACATTCTTTCTTTTTTGGAACTTTGCTTATGGTCACTTCAGTGGAGCCCAGACCTAGAACTTCGATTGTGTTTCTAGAAACCGTTAAGTAAGTGGCCACTCTGATAGGTTCTTATCAGGGTCAGCTGGAAAGAGAAAAATAACATTTTTGAACTTTACTGACATCTGTGGGTTCACTAAGCAAGGGAGGTCAATAATTAAAGATGTGTACCTGAAAATTCAGAAAGGCTCCATTTTTGTCTTAGTTCCTTAAAGAACAGCTTGGTGAGCTGAAACTCACTATGATGTCAGCTACCACCATTGCCAAATCCATACTCCTTGTCAACTCAATTGCCTATTGTAGGCATGATGTACTTTTATAGTTAATTTAGGCAGAAAAGCTTGTGTGTGCTTTTTAAATTTCTCGTTTTAATAACTTTTGTTTTTCTGAGTAGTATTGGCTCAAAAGTGCTTCAATTTCTGACAGAGAAAAATGCTATAATAGAGCATAGCAAATATCAATAATCTCTAAATTTGTTAACTTTCTTAGTCAGAAGGCCTTACTGAAGTTGTGACCTGCTACTTGAGATATGGCTAACAGGGTGAGTCAGAGGGCATAAGCATTTCAGTTTAGAAGCATTGACAGCGTATGGATTTCAGAGCTCTTTAAGCTTAACTTGAGAAGATTCTGAAGTAGAGCAGCAATAACAAGCTGTTAATAATAGCTAAATTAATCGCACATGCCCAACATACTGTGTTAACACTGAAATGTATTATTGTGTTTCATCTTCATCACAGCCCTGTAAGGTGGTTAGAGTTGCAGTTCCCATTTTATAGATCATAGAGAGGTTAATGGCTTTTCCGAGGTCAAGGAGCCAGTGATGGGGAAGCCAAGAGTTGAACTCAGGTCTGCTCGTCTACAAAAAAGCTTAACATTCTGTCAAGCTTGAAGCTTTGTGTATTAATTCTTGGTGATACATCTCGGCAAATCAGAGGCTAGACTCTTACCATTCTCAGGTTCATTGATAATCTCACAGAGCAACATTATCTTAGCCCAGGTCCTCTAGAATGCAGAGCCTGAGGCAAAGATAAAGTGCCTATTATTTGGAATGTGCAAGACCAAGGACTTGAGGGAGAGTAATAAACAGAAATAAGGCAAGGAAAATTGTGCAACAGTGCTATGGTTCCTCACTGGCTACTATTTCACAACCAACTAACTGCAAGGAGACTTGGCAGGTGGCTGGTGGATCTCAAGCTGCCCGCAGGATTTCTCCGGAGGAGTTGCAAGGAGGAACAGGGCCTCTGAGCATTCCACGGAAGAGACAATGCTGGGGAATTTTCTTCCCAGTGCTACTCATCTCTCGTTTCCTATTGGTTAAGGTTTACTCCATCAGGACTCCCCTTCGGGTCGGGTCCTCTGGCTCCCTAATGGCTATACAAAAAGCCAGATCCCATCCCCCAGAGTGTGGTGCTTCGAGTCTGAAAGTGGAGGCCAACCTGGTGAGTGGTTTCAACCTAGAGAAAGAAAAAAAGGAGGATCAAGAGACTCAGATAAGACATATAGGGTCCGTACCCAGCGCAAACTCGAAGAGAACACTGCCACGGGCACGTGGATGTTGCTCTTTTCAACAGCAGACACTTGGGCCAATCTCAGAAACGACT
This sequence comes from Ceratotherium simum simum, assembly GCF_057802395.1. Classification (NCBI taxonomy): domain Eukaryota; kingdom Metazoa; phylum Chordata; class Mammalia; order Perissodactyla; family Rhinocerotidae; genus Ceratotherium; species Ceratotherium simum. Next base: position 52,686,689 of record NC_141912.1, read on the forward strand.
GCGTAGCCGAAGGGCTCTGAGAAATAATCCTTAACCTACAAATCAGTGGAGAAGCCAGATCTGTGAAGACGTTTTCAGTCTAGGAGTATTCACTCCTAGGAGGACTTCAGCCTCAGTGAAGTCAGGTCGGCATGTAGCTACTGAGCTGGTCTCTTCTTGGAAGCCCTGAGCATCAGAGAGCTCTGCTGGCTGGAGACACCCTTGAACTGTGGGCAATTGCTTTTGCAGCCCTGTTTGCAATAGCGAGAAGGTAGAAACAATCTGTTTAGATAAATTATAGAACACCAAACAAAAGAATTCTACCCAGTGGTTGAAAAAAGAAAGAGGCATCTCTTTATGTTCTGACACAGGAATGTATTTAAATCCTTTTAAATAAATAAAAAAAGAATAAATTACATAATGGCATATATGTTATGATTCCATTTGTGGGGAGAAAAAAGGTAATACTATATATGCTTGTACCAGCATTAAAAAATTCTCTAAAGGTATAGAAAAACCTGTTGAAAGATATTGTTAGGAGCTAGCCCTGATGGTCTAGTGGTTACAATTCAGCACTCTCACTGCTTCAGCTGCCTGGGTTCGCTTCCTAGTTGCAGAACCACACCACCTGTCTGTTGTGCTGTGGTGTGGTGGCAGCTGACATAGAAGAACTAGAAGGACTTACAACTGGGACATACAACTATGCACTGGGGGGCTTTGGGGAGGAAAAAAAATAAAAGAGGAAGAGTTGCAACAGATGTTAGCTCAGGGCAAATCCTTTCCTGCAAAAAAAAAAAAAAAAAAAGAGGGGCTGGCTTGGTGGCGTAGTGGTTAAGTTTGTGCACTCTGCTTTGGTGGCCCAGGGTTCACAGGTTCAGATCCCGGGCGTGGACGTATGCATCGCTCATCAAGCCATGCTGTGGTGGTGTCCCACATACAAAATAGAGGAAGATGGGCATGGATGTTAGCTCAAGGACAATCTTCCTCAGCAAAAAGAGGACGATCGGCAATGGATGTTAGCTCAGGGACAATCTTCCTCAGCAAAAAAAAAAAAATAGTGTGAAAGCTCTGAGGAGAGAAACTGGGGGGGAGGGCAGGAGAGGTCTTTATTTTTTACCTTATGCATATGTATAGTATTTGAATTATTATTATTATTATTATTTTTACTTATTTTTCCCCCAAAGCCCCAGTAGATAGTCGTATGTCATAGCTGCATGTCCTTCTAGTTGCCGTATGTGGGACGCGGCCTCAGCATGGCCGGAGAAGCAGTGCGTCTGTGTGCGCCCGGGATCCGAACCTGGGCAGCCAGCAGTGGAGCACGCGCACTTAACCGCTAAGCCATGGGGCCGGCCTTGAATTATTTTTAATGCACACATTATTTTTAAATAAAAATTACAAGTAAAATGAAACATTGTATTTATAGTTAACAATTCTGTATTGTCCATTGAATTTGTTAAGAGAGGAGATCTCATGTGTTCTTACCACAGTAAAATAAAATAAAAAAAAAAGTGAAATGAAAAAGTATAAATAAGACATGCTCGAGGTAGAAACTGTTAAAAATATGAAAAAGGGTAAGGAGGAAAATAAAATTCACCTATGACTCTGCCAACTGGAGACATCCACTATTAATATTTCATGATGTTCCTTCTAGTATACTTTCTGTGCATGTACATACATAATTTTAATTTGGATGAGATCATACACATGTATAGTTTGTCACTCTAAATTTTATTGAGTCAGTGTTTTTCCAGGTTAAAAAAGAAAATCTCTAAACCACCATTTTTGATGACCATATAATATTCTACTTTGTGGCTGTCCTATAATTTGTTACCCATGTATCTGTTTCTTCACTGCCCTTCTTATGCTCTTTTCCGTTATCAGATAAACCATCAGGTGTGCCTGTTCTTGGCAAAGCTCTGGGCTCTAACCACACTGCAGTATCTTCCTTCTAAGATAGTAGGGAGGGTGGCCTCGGGGACCGCCCAGCACTGTTTCCTGCACATGTTGGCAGCCCCTTAGAGAGGCCTCCCTGACTATCATTTCTAAATATCATTGCCTTCCCCACTCTGTAGCTCCTTACCCAGCTTTATGTTATTGTTGTAAATAGTGGTAATGTAGTATTTTTGGCTCCTAGCATTGTGGCCACCTTACATGCCATATATGTCTTTGTTTATTGTCTGTCTCCCCACCTGGATCGCGAGCTCCACAGACAGCAGGGCCTTTGTGTGGTTTTGTTCTCTGCTGTGTCCCCTGTGCCTAGATCAGTGTCGGGCACATGGTAGGTTGTCAAAAAACAGGAGCGTACAGGAAGAGGATGTTCATTGTTTCTATTCCTCTTTTCTACTTAAAAAAAGTAATTACTATTCAATTCCTAAATATAAATACTACCTAGGCAGCCCCTGTGAAATCAGTATGATGTATTGCTTGGGTTTCTACTGTTTGTTCTTAGAATTGCCAAATGTTAGACCTCAATAGGGGACCCATTACGTGATGTAATCCATCCTTTTACAGATAAAAGGATAATTTAGATTCATCACAGTAGTAATGGATGGGAAAGTGAAGGAGGGGAAGAACAAAAGTATTTAACTCCCCAAGAAGTTTACAGTCTAGACGGGAAGAGAAGATTAAGACACATGAGAAAATGGTAAACAGTTTGAGGCAATATATCATTATGTGTCACATGGTGTGTGTAACTCCATTTCTACCTTGGAGGATTTTATAATCTCATAAAAGACTATTTAAACGAATGATGTATTTATAGTGTTAGGTAAAGACTGAAGCAGTGAGAATGGCAATAGGGAGATAAGCTTTGGGAGCAGACTGGAGGGAACGATTCATTTTGCCTGGAAAAGTTAAGGAAGGAATATTTAAGCTGGTGTTGAAGGGTATGTAGAGTGCTGGTCAGAGGCAGGGGTACGGGGATAAAGACATTAGAGGCAGAGGTAACTATACAAGTAAAGGCAGGGAGAAATGAAATGCTTGGCACAATTGAAAAGTGGCAACTCTCTTGCACCTAGAAGACAGAAGGAGAGGAATTCAGGTGATGAGGGCTGGTCAGACAGGGAGGAGTGATGGACTGTGAGACAGAGGGAGCTCTTGGGCCAGATGGTACCTCTGTGCTGAGGGTTTATCAGTGCAATGGAGAGAAATTGAAGGTTTTTCAGTAAGAATGTGACAAGATTAGATCTGGGTCTTAGACCGTTCTGATAAGAGGATCAATGGCATATGGGGATTGAGGTGGAGAGGAGAGCTAGAAACAGTAAAACAAGAAACTTTTGCAATTGATGGTTACAGTGTGAGTAATGAAGATCTGGATTAGGAAATCCCTGGAAATGAAGTAGAGAGGTTTTAGAGATTCTTCAGAAGTAAATTGGAAGGATGGCCTTGGAGACCTAACGAAAGTCCTAGGAGTGTGTATAGGTGAAATAAATATGGACCGTGTTATCAGGTCAGGAGGGAGATATCTCTACGTTTTCAAACTGTGGCCTTAGCCAAGCAAACAAGGGGAGGAGCGGGAAAAAAAAAAAAACCAACAATAATAACCGTGAAAAGTAAAAAAAAACAAAGTGAATCCCTCCCTCCACCCCAACCCCAAGTAGCCGAGGTCCTTTCTGTAGTTCTAAGAATCCCGACACAAAAGCTGCATGTTGAAAAGCCCAGATGACTAATTCAGCTTTTCTAAACTCCTCCCCGCCCCTGAGTCTTCTCAGAAGACTCTGAAGAATCTCTGCTGAGGCAGAAAAGCCTTTTCTGGTTTGCACACAATCACCGTATTACACTGGACAGAGCCTTTCCTGGGCCACGTTGGAAAAGAGGCCATTGCAGCTCAAGATGGCAACCATTATGGGATGTTCTGTGACTAAACAAAAAGCGGGTGCTCCGCTGGGTTACAGACTTTCTAACAGCCTAGATGAACTGCCCATGCTGCCTTATTCCTTCATGACCCTCACCTCTCCGCTCACGCTAACCTTGTCCGTCACTCAAACAGTATCCACGCACACCGTTGGTTTCCATCCCTGGCAAGACAGCCTCAGGCTGGACGTGACCTTTCGCTCATTTCTCAACTAGATACACTCTCTTGTTGCTTTCTCAAAATTTCTCCTTTCCACAAGACTTTCTTGATCAACTTCTCTCATTCTGCTACAAAATCTCTGACCCCCTTTGTTGTTGGTATCCTGTGGCAGCTGTGTTTATATTTGTTGTGCGTGTGCTCTCTCTCTGTTATTTGATAGTAAGTCTCTTGTAGGCTCTTCTCTGCTCAACCCCTTTTCGGTGACAGCTAAACTGTCAAAGATAGACACAGCTGGCACTACCACTGGCACAGTGAGAGTGGTAAGGGCAGATTTTAGTCAATAATCTATTGTGCATTAGAGCAAAGAGTCCAGTGTGAACTGAATTCAACTTTGATTTGCAGAGAGATGACTGGGCATTTTAAAGAGAGAAGGAGGGAAGATACAGGAGAGTGAGCAGGAACTCTGTAGAATCAGGGAAGTGAAAACTTACAAAAAGTTGGGGTGGGGGTGGGGTTGGTCCATGTGAAACCTATCTGGATTTGCTAACTGGCACTTACTGAAGACAGGCTCCTACCCACCTAAAAGGACCAGGACGATCCCTGTCTTCTGGTGTTGGCTGGAACAAACAGTAAGTGCTTCTGGCAGCCTTGAGTTTCCTCAGGCAGACACTTTAAGAGGGGCTCGAGTCATCCTAGAGACTTGGCCTTGATCTGTTAGAAACTACATTAATGTTTGTTTAAGTCTTTATGGGCCAAGATTGGGGCCTGGTGGGGAAGAGGGCCTGCAGAAGCTTGGCTACAGTTTGGTCAAGGAGGGAATCTTTGTCAATAGGTCAAGAAAATCAAGAACACATGGGAAGATGTCTACTCTGATCTCAATAGAAGGTTTTGAGACAAGGAGAGGACTATTACAGGGAAACTAGATAAGGGATCTTTTTTTTTTTTTTTTTAATGCCTTGAACCCTGTCCACTGTTGGGTTCATGTCTTTCATGATTTTATTTATTTATTTTTTCCCCGAAAGCCCCAGTAGATAGTTGTATGTCATAGCTGCACGTCCTTCTAGTTGCTGTATGTGGGACGCAGCCTCAGCACGGCCAGAGAAGCGGTGCGTCGGTGCGCGCCCGGGATCCGAACCCCGGGCCACCAGCAGCAGAGCGCACGCACTTAACTGCTAAGCCACAGGGCCGGCCCAGGGATCATTTTAATTCCACTGCCCACTGAAAATACTGCTGAATTCCAACCAGCAAAAGCTAGGTATATTGTCCATACTGCGTGCTGCTAAAATCCAAACAAAAAAACTAGTTACTTCATCTGTATCTAGTGTCTTAGGATAAACAAAAATTAATAACGTGAGTTGTACCTTAGTTTAAATGTCTTGCACATTATTAACTAGTTCCTAACGAAGCACGGAAATAGTGATGCAGTTGACTTGTTATTTAAGACATTGTTCCCTTAAGGAAAGGGATCTTTTCTCTCAAATACGAAACTTTATCGCTTAAAAGTAGTTAAATATCAGTTCATTAGCCTTTACTGTGTGCATTTTGTAAATGTAGACCGTTCCTTTTCTATTTTATGCCTCTTTCTACTTAAAATTGGTGATTCAACTTATTTTTCTTGGTATTCTGATCTGCTGTGGTTTATGACTAGTGACATAGTGACCCCCGTTTTCCCACATGATGTTCATGATAACTCCCTCCGTCAGGGTCCAAAAGGCTAAAAGATGAGGTGGACGTGTATGGGAATAGACTTGAAATCTTAATGTACTCTTTATTGAAAGTGTAAGGATTAAAGAGCTAGAGAATGAACAATCCAGTTGTTTGGAGGAAATGAGACGTTTTTTAACTGAGATACAATTTACAGACAGTGAAATGCACAGGTCTTAAGTATACAGTTAAACCCCTTATAACAAATGCATTTACCTGTGAAACTCACACGCCATCAAGATAATCAAGGTATAGATATATTTCAATCAACCAGAAAGTTCTTTCACATTCTTTTCCAGTCAATCCCTATCACTTGGAGAAGTAACCACTGTTCTGATTTCATCATAAATTTGTTTTTTTCTGCTATAGAACTTCATATACCTGGAATTATACAGTGTGTACTCTTTTGGGTCTGACTTCTCACACTCGGTATAAAGATTTTGAGATTCACTCATGTTGTTAGTGGTTTGTCAATTTTAACTACTGAGTGTGAATATGCCACAGTTTGTTTATTCTGTTGATGAACACCTGGACTGTTTCCAGGTTTTGGCTATTATGAATAAAGCTGCTGTGAACATTCTTACATAAGGCTTTTTGTGGACATATGTTTTCATTGCCTTTGGATAAACACATTGCTGGGTCATAGGATTAGATGTATGTTTATCTAAGAAACTTCCACTTTTCCAAAGTGGTTATACCATTTTACATTCTCCCCGGCAGTGACGAAAGTTCTGTTTGCTCCACATCCTTGCTAACATTTGATGTTTTCAATCTTTTAAATTTTAACCATTCTAGTGAATTTGCAGTGATATCTTATTGTAGTTACTTTGCATTTCTCTAACAACTAATGATATTGAGCACCTTTTTATATGTTTATTGGACATTCATATACCATCTTTGTGAAGCATCTGTTCAAGTCTTTGCCCATTTAAAAAACTGTGTTGTCTTTTGATTATTGCATCATAGGAGTTCTTTATATATTCCAGCTAAAAGTCCTTTGTCAGATTTATATGTTGTGAATACTTTCTCCTGGTCTTTGGCTTGTCTATTCATTTTCTTAATGGTATCTTTTGATGAGCAGAAGCATTTAATTTTGATGAAGTCCCTATTTATCATTTCCATTTTTGGTTAATACTTCGTGTTCTTTCTAAACAAAAAAGCATTGCCTATCCAAGTTTGTGAAGATATTCTTCTACATTTTCTTCTAGGAGCTTTATAGGTTTAGCTCTTACATTTGTGTTTATGATACACCCTGAATTAACTTTTGTATATGGTGTGAGATAGAAGTTAATTGTTTTTTCCCCCAATTCTGACACCTACTTATTCCAGCACCATGTATTGAAAAGATTTTCCTTTCTCCATTGAGTTGCTTTCATGTTCTTGTGGAAAATCTTTTGACTGTAGTATATGTGTACCTCTATATCTGGACTCTATTCTATTGAACTGATTGTCTGTCCTTTTGCTAATACTTTCCTATCTTGATTACTGTACCTTTATGGCAAGTCTTGAAGTCAGATGGTGTAATTCCTTTAACTTTATTTCTTCTTGCAAGATGGTTTTGGCTATTCTAGTTCCTTTGCCTTTCTGTATAACTTTTAGACTCAGCTTATCAATATCTACAAAAAAGCACAAAGATTTTTGTTGTTTGTTTTTTGATTTTTTCCTGAGGAAGATTCGCCCTGAGCTAACATCCACTGCCAATCCTCCTCTTTTTGTGTGTGAGCCACCACCACAGCATGGCCACTGACAGATGAGTGGTGTAGGTCCACACCCAGGAACCAAACCCAGGCCACCGAAGCAGAGCGCGCTGAACTTAACCACTAGGCCACCGGGGCTGGCCCAGCATGAAGTTTTGATAGCTTTAAAAATAACAATTCACTCTCCTTAGAGATGTTGAAAGACTTCTATATTAAACTGTTCTTGATTTTAATTTCTAAGACAAAAGAACTGTGGCTAAGCTCCAGTTTTTGCTCAAATGTGAAGTTTAATCTCTGTGGTTTCAGGGGAAAGGTGGAAGGGAGTTAGTGGAGATCTGGGAAAACATTTGGGGAGAAGATTGTAGAAGTGCAGAATGAAGCGGCTTAGAGAGGCTGAACTTTTGGGGGGGATGGGAGTATGTTGGGGGATCCACCTCCAAGTTCCTTCTTTCTTGATGGAATACATTAAAATGGTCCATAGGGGCCCGCCCCATGGCTTAGCGGTTAAGTGCGCGCGCTCCACTGCTGGCGGCCCTGGGTTCGGATCCCGGGCGCACACCGACGCACCGCCTCTCTGGCCATGCTGAGGCCGCGTCCCACATACAGCAACTAGAAGGATGTGCAACTATGACATACAACTATCTACTGGGGCTTTGGGGAAAAAAAAGGAGGAGGATTGGCAATAGATGTTAGCTCAGGGCCAGTCTTCCTCAGCAAAAAGAGGAGGATTAGCACGGATGTTAGCTCAGGGCTGATCTTCGTCACAAAAAAAAAAAAAAAAAAAAAAGAGTCATCCTGAACATGGATAATGCAATTGTGGTGGGCAGTATGAGTCTTTCCCATGTATTCACAAGTAGCTCATATAAAATGTAGTTATCTGTGTTCTAAGCAAAAACAGATTTTTTTTTTTGGGGGGGGTGAGGAAGATTAGCCCTAAGCTAACATCCATTGCCAATCGTCATCTTTTTGCTGAGGAAGATTGGCCCTGGGCTAACATCTGTGCCCATCTTCCTCTAATTTATATGTGGGATACTGCCACAGCATGGCTTGATAAGCAGTGCACAGGTCCACGCCGGGGATCCGAACCTGCGAACCCCAGGGCCGCTGCAGCAAAGCATGCGAGGTTAATCACTACACCACCAAGCTGGCTGCAAAAACAGGTTTTTAAAAATAATTTTTGAATATAAACATCAAAACAAGAATATATATGAAGTATAGATTAAGAAAGAATAACAAAAGGGAGAAAAGGTAAAAAAAAAAAGACAAAAAAGAAAAGAGAAAATAAGATTTCTAGGCAGTACGTACATTATATAGTACCAATCCTCAGTAACACAGGTATCCCATATGCTCAGTTAAGGCCCTCCCCAAATCCACTGTAGTGAACAAGTGGTCCAGAGACCACTTAATGTTTGCAACTTTAAACCTGTGTCTTTATAGTGTTAAATATGGCCATACCTTTCCTGTTTCTGTTTTTATTTTGTATAATTCCTCACTCACCCACTCTTCACCCTCCGCCCTGACTTCTATTGTCATTGATATTGTCCTTTCAACTACTTATGTTTTTTCTCTTTGTACTCCATTTTTATCCCCTAATTTGCATCCCATAAACCATAGAACTTTCTCCCCCACTAGACTGCAAGCTCTGGGAGGAAAATAATTTTGTGTGTTTTGTTCACGACCATGTGCCCAGGCTCTAGCAAGTGCCCGACAAGTGACAGATTCTTAGTCAATCCTTGCTGAATGAAAAAATGAAAAAACAAAATCTAAAATATGCAATTCCCTCCCTACCTTATCTCTTGAAAGTTTAAATGACGCCTCATATATTTTTATCTTATCTGGGTTAGGTTGGGGCCAGAAACGATTTTATTTGAACCTAAGCCTACTTTAGTGTCTAGCATACTTCTATATAAAAGTGGGTGTATATGTTTTTCTTTTCTTGTAATACTCATTTAGGAATGATAAATATTTCAAGTTTATGTATATGAATAGTTTAAGGACATACTTTTAAAAGCAGAGCAAAGCAGAAGGATGGATAATTATTTCTTAAGTCCAAGATTCTTTAATAGTAGCCATCCAACATAGTGTCTGCAAAGGACCAGCTTCCTCTGCAGACACAAATTTCTGCCATCGAATCTCCTTCCTGATCCATTTTATCTCAGGAGATGTCCCTTTGTCAAATTACCCCTGGGGAATCTGGACAGGCACAACCCACCGTGGATTCTTCTTCCCTCCAGGACACGTACAAAGAAGTCAGGTTAAAACAAGTGTCAAGGAGAACATTGAAGGAGGAAAAGAGAAGCTTGAAAATGAAGATCAAAGACAAATGATGGTCTTCTATCCTCAGTCTTTACGCTTTTTCTCGGTCAACTAATTCATGCCATGGTTTCAATACCACTCAATGTTGATACATCTCTCAGAGCAGTTCTCTACCTAAGATTCAACAGAGCTACTATGTTGCCCCTCTCCCAGCAAAAGTATACCTCTTCCCGTGTTTGCATCTCCCTAGACAACAAAGGACAATGCCATTGAGTGACCCTTGATCTCTAGTAGCCTGTTCTGCTACTAAAGCTCTATTGAGTTGATCTCTAAAATCCCTGGCTTTTCTCCTTGTCCGCTTTCCTGTTTCTCTTGCCTTAAGTCGGGATTTCATCAGCTGCTTGCAATACTTTCCTCATTGGCATGCCTGCTTTGCCCTAATCCATGCCACCTTTATTCATTCATTCAAAACAAAAATATTTGCTCCTTACTGGGGGCCAAGAAGTGGGCGAGGCACTGGAAATACCAAGACCACTAAGACAGCTGCCCTGGGCCTCAAATGGCTCACAGTCTATTGCATGAGGTAGATATACAAACAAACGATTGGAGAATCATTTGATAACTGTAGTGATAGAAATATAGCCAGGGTATTACGGCAGCATCAAGAAGGGCACAGAATCTAGCATGGGTGGTGTGTGTGTATGTGTGTATGTATGTGTGTGCGTGATTAGCGAAGTCTTTCTGTAAGGTGATGACTTGGCTGGGACTTAGAAGAGGAAGGTGTGAGTGAGGTTGCGAAGACTGATGGAAGGATAGGAGGTTAGAGAGAAGGGACATTCAAGGCTGAGGAACAATCCTAGCCAAAACACAGGAGCAAGGAAGAACATGGTGTGTGTGTGGACCAACAAATGTTTTCATATTGCTGGTACACAAAATGTCCAGTGAGGGTGGTGAGAGATGAGACTGTGTAAGTAGGCAAAGGCCAGATCATAGGGGCACTTGTATGCCGAGTTAAGGAGTTTGGACTTTTAATCTAGAAAATGAAGGCGATCCATTGATGGTTCCATGCCAGAGAGTAACATGGACATAATATCATTTTAGGTAGATTATTCTGATAACAATGCAGAGCATAGATTTAGGAGACATCTGCTGTAGTAGAAAACCTGAACGAGGACATAGATAGGCATGGAGTTGGGAAAGCTATAGGCAATAAAATCAGCAGGAGCTGGCAATTCTCTAGATGTACCATTCAAGGAAGAGGGAGAGCAAGGATAACATAGGTTTCTAGATTGGGTGTGTGGAGGAAGGTACCATTATTAGAGCTAGAGAATATGAGGGGAGGAGCAGATTTGGTGGAAAAGATGATAAAGTCACTTTTGGATGAGTCTGAAGTGATTGCGGGATGTTCAGCAGGCAGCTGGATATAAATATCTGAAAAGGAAGGGACCTAGCCCCCAGATATCCTGGCCAGCAGTCAGCAGTTATCTGCATCTGGCTGTCTCTCCAGGGTGCCCACTGGCAGGCAGGTACAGCCCTCAGTGGATCAGTGCAAAGTGAAGGAGATACTGTTTCCCTCCAAGCCCTTCTGTGAGATTTAAGCCTGGCAGCGTGATCCTTGCTCTCCGACCTACTCCTGCAAAAAGGGCAGATCTGTTGGCTAGTGAAGAGTGAATTTTCGTTGATGATCCTGGTAACTTTGACTTAGGAAGAGTGTGGGTTAATAATTTTGAACCTCTTTTCACATAACAAACTTGTTTCTGATGTTTTTGTCCCTGGCAGACTTGTCCAGTATAATTTATCCAGCCTGTCTGGAGGATGAATGGAGTGGACCTAAAATGAAGACAGTTTTCCCTTTGATTTGAGGAGGCTGTTGGGATGGTAGAGGGAGACGGTGCTGAAGGCGGTGCAGAGGACCATCAGGTGGGCTACAGATTCTCAATTTATTTTATATCTGTTCTTCATTAGAGGTTGCAATGTTTCTTCAGTCTTTTCCTCATCATCCCCAAGTCAGATAAAAATAAAGAGTGTTGTCCTTATAATGTCATTAAACATTCAACTTTATTGAGACTGTACCGTGTGTCCAGAACTGTTGTATGTGCTTGGGATATAAAAATGACTGGGACATAGCCCTTGCCCTCAGGAAATTCAGCCTAGAATGGTAGTTCTCAATGCTAGTTCTCAATGCTCTAGAGTTACCTGGAGCTTGAAAAACATCCGGCGCCCCACCCCAGACCAATTGAATCAGAATCCCTGGGGTAGGGTTTGGATATCAGAAGTTCTTTTTTTTTAACCTTTTTATTATGGAAAAGTTGAAGATAGAACTTTATCTATCAAGATAGATAAAGATAGAGAGACTAGTATAATGGTGCCCTTCCCCCCATATATACATCACCCAGATTCAATAATTATCAACAAATGGCCAATCTTACTTCTTCCATAACCTCTCCCACTCCTCCTCACTATTGGATTGTTTTATAGAAAATCCCCCAACGTACATCATCTCATCTTTGATTATTTTGATATGTGTTTTTAAAATTATTCATAAAGCACAATATCTTTATCATATCTAAAACGATAAATAAAATTTCGTAACATCATCAAATATCCAGTCAGTTGTCTGATTTCCCCAATTGTCTCATGAACAACTTTTTGCAGTCGGTTTGTTTGAATTAGGATGCAAGCAATGTCTGCACATTTCTTTTGGTTAATAAACCTCTTGCATTTATTTTAATCTATAGGTTCCTCCTCACTCTTTTTTCTCTTCTTTGTGACTTATTTTTGAAGAAACATGGTCATTTGTCCTGTAAAATCTCTCACATTTTGGATTTTGCTGACTGCATCCATATGGTCTTATGCTGTTCCTTTGTTCCCTTTATTTTATGTAAACCAATAATTAGATCTATTTCATATTCAAGTTGGAATTTTTTTTTTTCGGTGAGGAAGATTAGCCTTGAGCTAACATCTGTGCCCATCTTCCTCTATTTTGTATGTGGGATGCCTGCCTCAGCATGTCTTGATGAGAGATGCATAAGTCTGCGCCCGGGATCCAAACCTGCGAACCCTGGGCCGCCGAAGCGGAGCGTGCGAACTTAACTACTACACCACGGGGCCGGCCCCTCAAGTTGGAATTTTTAGCAAGGATATCTCTTAGGTGATGATGTATTTCCTATTGTATCATATCAGGAGACATATCAAGTCTGGTTGCCACTCTTTTTGTGATTAGTGGGTATATCTTGATAGATAAGATAATAGAGCAAATTGATGATGATGCTAATATCGAAAAGAACTAAGGGGACCGGCCCCGTGGCTTAGCCGTTAAGTGCACACGCTCTGCTACTGGTGGCCCGGGTTCGGATCCCAGGCGCACACCAACACACCGCTTGTCCAGCCGTGCTGAGGCTGTGTCCCACATACAGCAACTAGAAGGATGTGCAACTATGACATACAACTATCTACTGGAGCTTTGGGGAGAAAAGGGGATAAAAAGGCGGAGGATTGGCAATAGATGTTAGCTCAGCACTGGTCTTCCTCAGCAAAAGAGGAGGATTGGCATGGATGTTAGCTCAGGGTTGATCTTCCTCACACACACACAAAAAAGACCTAAGATTTTCAGCAGAAGAAAAAAGAGAAATATAAACATAAAATCAATATAGGTGAATAAAACCCTTTTAACCCTAAATTTGAGTTGAAAAGGTCAGAATGAAATCCTAATGTATTGTCTCCTTTAAAAAAAAATACTCATTTCCTAACTCTGTTCACAGAAAAGGCCTATAAAAAATAATCAGCTTAAGAGCAATCCACACCCTTAAGCCCATATTATAGTCTCTAAACATCATTTCTCACTAAAAAGTCCCAAAACTCCTTGGAGAAATGCGTGGGTCAGGTCTGGAGCAGGAAACATATGAAATGAGTCTGGGATTTTCTTGCCTTTCCTGTACATACCTCAAGATATATGAGGAGTAGATAAAGAAAAGTGCTTTGTGAAAAAATTCTAATACATGAAAAAGGAAGAAAAGAATTAGACTACCGTCGTTTTGTATCTCCCAATGAAATAATGGCTTTTCAGACCGAACTGAAATCAAGACAGTGAGTCTTAGGAATGAGGAGCAGACTCTCTCCCTTAGAAAAGTCAGACGTCTAAGAGAGGGATCCCTAGTGTTGGCCACGGAGAAGGCACTGGCCACCTGTTGAGAAGGCCCCAAATAGAAAGTCAGGGACCAAAGTGAAAGCCTTGTGAGTTGTGTCAGTCCTTTTGGGATGGAGTCTAGAAATATCAAGAAAGCCTGCAAGTGAGTGTGAGCTGGCTATGGTCCATCTAAAATCTTGACTCTCTAAGATGAATTTTAAAAATATTTATTGCACTCTTCTAATTTCCTTCAAATATTCCTTAATATTTAGTAAATATTTAGTATTTGGAAGTCTCCCCCCCACCCCACTACTCTCCTTAAACATACAATCCTCAACTTCATTCATGATAGGAGACTTGTAATACCATCTTTTTATCACTTTTTGTGTGTGTGTGAGGAATATTAGCCCTGAGCTAACATCCGATGCCAATCCTCCTCTTTTTGCTGGGGAAGATTGGCCCTGGGCTAACATCCATGCCCATCTTCCTCTACTTTATATGGGACGCCGCCACAGCATGGCCTGACAAGCGGTGCATCAGTGCGCGCCCGGCATACGAACCTGCGAACCCCGGGCCGCCCAAGCGGAGAGTGCGCAATTAACTGCTGCACCACCGGGCCGGCCCCCATCTTTTTATCTTTTATCTATCCAGTTGGGAAATATCCAAAAGTCAACATACCACATTGGCAAGGATCTGGGAATTAGATACTCTTATATATTGCTGATGGGAGGGTAAATTGGTACAAACCCTTCAGTGGGTGGTGGGGGAGGGTACAATTCAGCAATAGACATAAAAATTACAATTGTATACATCCTTGGATCCAGTAATTCCATTTCTATCATACGCATGTTAACATATATTCAAAATATCATATGCGCATACATATAATAGAATGTTGTTTAGCCTTAAAAAGGAGTGAAATTCTGATATTTGCTACAACATGGATGAAGCTTGGCTCAGTGAAACAGGTGAAATAATTCATAAGTGGCTTATAAATAAATGGCTAAGTGAAATAACTCAGACACAAAAGGACAAATATTATATATTCTCACTTATACGAGGAACCTAGAGCAGTCAGCTACATTGAGAGAGAAAGAAGAGTGGTGGTGACTAGGGCCTGGAGGGGAGGGAGGAATGGGGAGTTATTGTTTTTTTTGTGTGTGTGTGAGGAAGATCAGCCCTGAGCTAATATCCATGGCAATCCTCCTCTTTTTGTTGAGGAAGACTGGCCCTTGGCTAACATCCATGCCCATCTTCCTCCACTTTATATGGGATGCCGCCACAGCATGGCCTGACAAAGCGGTGCATCGGTGCGCGCCCAGGATCTGAACCCGGGGCCACCAGCAGCGGAGCACATGCACTTAACCGCTACGCCACGGGGCCAGCCCGGAGTTATTGTTTAATGGGTACAGAGTTTCAGTTTGGGAAGATGAAACAGTCTGGAGGTGGATGGTGGTGATGGTTGCACAATAATTCCAGTGTGCTTAATGCCACTGAACTGTACACTTAAAATGTAAATTTATGTTATGCACATTCTACCACAATAAAATATCATAAATACAAGTTTATTCATTACAGTACAGAATTCATAACAGTATTATTTATAATAAAAAGATTGTAAATAACCTAACTATCCATCAGCAGAGGACTGATTATGTACAAATCATTGGTATATTCATATAATGAAATACTATTCAGCTGTTAAAAAGGAAGTTCTTTATACATTGACATGTGTACTGCATATTGTCTTTTTTCCTCTCCAAATTCACTGTTCACCCTTTCTGTCTTGTTTTGTTTTCTGGTAGGCTGCCCTTTCTGGAATGAATCAACTGGGCTCCGTTGTCCTCCAGCTTCTGTTGGTAAGGCCAGGGGGAATCACCAGCAGGAGTTAGTTCCTTAGCTCTCCCCCAGGCCTCAGGTTGGCAGTGGCAGTGTTCCTATTCCAAAGGCTGCAGCTCCTACTGGGCATGGTTTTGGCAATATTGCCCCCCACCCAAGCCTAGTGGTAAAGGAAGCTTCCTACTGTTGCTAGCTCTGGGGTATTTCACCATCCCTTGTTGGTGTGTGGTGAGATTTTATTGAAGTCTGGACTCAGCGGTGACATGCAATCACTGAGACTGATATGTCGGAACATCCCTGGAATATTGTGCAGGGAGAAGTTCAAATGCTTAGGGAGAAAGAAATGTTTCAATGGATTATTTATGTGTAAACTGCTAAGCCATGTGCTAATCATACACCCCAGGAGGTGTGGAGGAGGCTCGTCTCCTAAGACATTAGAAAGTACATTATTAGTGAAAGGAGCACCAGCATCTTTGAAAAGTCCTGTGGCAGCTGTTCTCTCTGGGCTGGAAATGAGGGTAGGAGATGCTGCAATGGAGTTGTAATGGGAATAATGGAATCCTGGAGGGCTGGAGGCCAAGTGGCAGCAAGAGACAAGGAGGGTGCATTAGTACAATATGCCACGAGGGCTCCTGAAGGGAAATCAGAGGTTTTGCTCTGTATAGGGATCTGTGATGGTGGCTCATTGATCACGGGGTCCTTAGGAATGAATAGGTGGGCAGACTTCCAAGGTATTGCTTGCCCTGATAAGCAGAAAAAAATTCTAGGGAAGGTGGGCAGAAATCTGACCTTGTTTGATTTCCAGATCTTGCTCAGTTTCCAGATCTAAGACAGTACACAGGCTTGGAGCCCCTTGATTGAGGAGGAGGTAAAACCTGTTGTGGAAGGAAGGACTCTGCAGTGTGGCCACAAAGCTTCCTTGGAGGAACCAGCAGTCATTTACGAGGGTGACTATACAAAAGAAGAAGTTTATACCCAGACCTTCCTGGAGTTTCTAGATACTGGCTCTAACATGATGCTAATTTCTGGAGACCCAACGCTCCACTGTGGTCCCCTGTCAAGAAGGGACTTACAGAGGTTAGGTGATAGATGAAGTCTTGTTCCACACCCATTGCAAAGTGGGTCCAGTGGGATCCTGGACCCATCCTGTGCTTATTTCCCTTGTCCCAGATAGTAGAGTGGTAACAGATATTGTTTTAAATTGATGAACCCCCATATTGGCTCCCTGACCCATGGAGTGAGTGCTATTAGGTAGGAAGGGGTCAAATAGAAGCCCCTGGAACCGCCCCTATCCTGACCTCCAACGTAAGATAGTAAATCAAAAGCAATACCACATCCATGGGGGAATTACAGAGATTAATGACTCAATCAAAGACTTAAAAAACACAGAATGGGTAATTTCTACTGTATCTCCATCTAACTCACCTGTTTAGACAGTGCAAAAGCCAGAGTGTCTTGGAGAATGTAGATTATTTCACATTTATTCAGGGGTACTGCCAGTCTCAGTTGAGGTTCTGGATAGGGCATCTTTACTGGCACAAGTTAGCGCAGCCCCTCACTACCCACCACTGGTTTTCTACCCTCGATTTATCATAGACTTTTTTGATCACTGCTATCAGCAAAGACAATCAAAAGCAGTTTGCCCTCATGAAGCAGGGAGAATAATACATTTACTGTCTTACCTAAGGGCTATGTCCACTCTATATCTGTCACATCATAGTCCAGAGGGAACTTGATCATCTGGATATCTCGCAGAGCGTCAAGTTGGTCTGCTGTATTAATAAAGTTGTGTTAACTGGACCTGGTGAGTAGGAAGTAGCCAGGACCCTAAATGCCGTAGTAAAAACCCTGCATGCCAGAGGTTGGGAAATAACACAGCAAGGGGCTTGGCCACAGTGAGGATGTTTCTATGGATATCCAGGGGACTGTTCAGGTTTCCCCCCTAAGGTGAGAGGTAAGTTGCTTCACTTTGTACCTTGTACCATAAGGAAAGAGGCACAATGCTTGGGGCCTCTTTTGACTGCAACGTATACTACATTTGGGCATGATGCTCTGACTCACATACTGCGTCTATTCTGAGTGGTGCCCAATGAAAAGACCCTCTAGCGAGTCAAGGCTGTGGTATAAAACGCCCCGCCACTTGGGCCTTATATCCCAGCGATGCAGTGGCCTTGGGGTGTCTGGGGCAGATAGAGATGCTGCATGGGGCCTGTGGCAAGACCCAGTAAAAGAATCACAGCCGAGGTTCCTAGGATTTCAGAATAAGGTCATGTCTTCTTCTTCTGACAACTGTTTCCTCTTTGGAAAGAGCTCCCGGCTTATTACTGGGTCCTGGTAAATGTTGTACTAATGCCTAATTATGGTAAACTAATGAACGCTGTGTCCCAAATTATCCATCATGAACTGAATGCTATCTGACCCACAAAATCATAAAATTGGACATGTGCAGCAGCATTCCAATGTTAAATGGGGATGGAACATCCAAGACCAGGCTGAGGAGGTCTGCAGGACACGAGTAACTGCGTGATCAGGCGGCTCAGACTCCTACATTAGCCCAGGTGCCTGGGCTAATGCGTTGCTACCTCTCGTTCAACTTATACTTCAGGCCACATGGGGATTCTCTATGAGCAGCTAAGAGAGGAGGAAGAGGCACAGGCGTGGTTTACATATGGGCCTATATGGTGCACCGGCTCCAGCAGAGGCAGATGGCCCCTGCTTTCCAGCTCTCGTAGAGATGGCCCTGAAAGTGTGGTGAAGGGAAATTTTCCCACTGGGCAGAACATCAGGTGGACATCTGGTTATCCCCTTTGCATGGGAGGAGAAATGGCCTGATGTATGGGTCAGTCTTAATTTACAGTCAGTGACTAACGCACTGGTTGGCTTGTCAGGGAAAGAACAAGATTAGAAGATTAGGGACAAAGAAATCTGGGGGAGAGGTATGTAAACTGAATAGGCACAGAACGTGGAAATATTTGTGACCCATGTGAACGCTCACCAAAGGTCATGCACTGCAGAGGGGTTTCTCAACAATCAGGGGGACAAGAGGATCTTTCTGGTGCATGTCAGTCAATCTCTCTCCCTAGTCACTCCTTTGCTTGCTCAGTGGGACAGAGTACAGCATGACCACAGCAGCAGGGACTTCCCCTCACCCAAGTGATCTGGCTGTCACCACAGCTTGAATGCTCAACCTATCAACAGCAGAGACCATGGTGATCTCCTACTGTGGCACCATTCCCTGGAGGGAACGGCAGACACCTGGTGGCAGGTTGATTACATGAGACCCCTTTTATCATGGAGGGGCAGCACTTTGTTCTTAGTGGATAAATGCATATTCAAGTTACAGATTTCTCTTCTCACAATGCTTCTTCCAGCATTTCTTGACTTATAGAAGGTTTTATCCTTTATCAAGTATCTGTGAGATAATAGAAAATATATATATTGGTCTCTGTCCCTGGTTCCTGGCACAGGGCTCCTAAAACCCTTGTAATTTCCTTGTAAAATGATAAGAGCACTTGGAGCATCTCTTGTTCTATTGAGGCAGCTCCGGGTGGGCTCCTGGATGGCTCCTGGATGCGGCCTGGTCACCAGAGAGACCCGTTCAGCATTGACCCTGACCAGAGTCACATTTGACTGCAAAATTGTACAACAACGGCCTCACGCTCTCAGAATTTGTTGGTCTTACCATATGCCCCATCACCTAGAAGCAACTAGCTTGAAAGAATGGTGGAAAGACCTACTGAAGGTTGAGGTGCTATTCTAGAGAATGCAGGATACGCCCTAACCCAGAGAACACTCTGTAGTGGTGTCTGCCTTATAGTCGGGATTCAGGGGTCCAAGAACCAAAGGGTAGAGGTGAGAACGGCCTCTCTCATTGTTCCTTACAGCTCATTTTCAGAATTTTCCCTTTCTATCTCCATAACCTTGCATTCAGTGGGTTTGGAGGTCCAGGTGCCCAAGGGAAGAATGCTTTTCCAGGTAATAGTCAGACAGTCTCGTTAAATTGAAAATCGAGACTTTCTCTCTGGTCATTTTTGGCTCTTTTCCTTTCTTTTCTTTTCTTTTTTTTTGATAAATGGTTCACCAAGTGAACCAAAGACTTTATTTTTTAAAAACGGATTACACCAAAGTACTATGTAGGATCCATATTTGCGGCAGGAAATAAATACTGGAATTTTCACATCAAATGGATAATGAAAAGGCTGAATGAAAAAGCTGAATCAATGGTTATGACTATAATTTTCAGACAATATACAGATTTTCATTCAAGGTCTGGGCTTGATTTCCACATAGTATTATTCCCATGCATTCCCTGTGCCTATTGGTCACAAAAATGGGAACTCTTGAAAGTCAAGCCCAGCTTTGTCTTGATTTCAAAGAGACAGATGAAGAGGTGACTCTACTGGTGGGGATGACTAATCTCAATTAACGATGAGAAGATGGCTGCTCACAATGGAGGCAAGGCAGGCTCTATTTGAAACCCAGGGGATTCACTTCAGCTATCCATCAAGATAAGACCCCCAAAGACTAACATCCGACAGGGTTGATGCTTGACTATGAGGAATGAGGTGGAGACTATGTCTTGGTCTCTTTGGGCTGCTATAGCAAAAATACCGTAAAGTAGGTGGCTTATAAACAATCAGCATTTGTTTCTCGCAGTTCTGGAGGCCGAGAAGTCCAAGGTCATGGCGCTGGCAGACTCGGTGTCTGGTGAGATCCCCCGTCCTGGTTCATATACAATGTCTTTTCACTGTGCCCCCGTGTGGCGGGAAGGATGAGGGTTCTCTCTCTGGGGTCTCTTTTGTAACTAATCTCATTCCTGAGGGCTCTGCCGTCGTGACCTAGTCACCTCCTAAAGGCCCCACCTCCTAATCCCATCACCATAGAGGTTAGAATTCCAACACATGAATTTTGGGCAGGACGCCAACACCCTATCAGGTAAAGACCCCCCCTTAGCTGAGGTGCTGGCAGAGGGTTGGGGAATGCAGAATGGGGAGTAGAAGAAAGGAGCCACGACTCTCCACTTAGGCTTTATAACTGGTTAGAGCAGTGAGGAATGTAGCCGCTCTCTGCCCCCTTCCCTCTTAATTTTTTTGGCAATATTTTTAATGAAATATAATTCATATAACATAAAGTTCACCATTTAAAAGTACACAATTTAATGGTTTTTAGTCTATACATATGTTGTACAACCATCACCACTAATTCCAGAACATTTCTGTTATCTCAAGAAGAAACCCCATCCCTGTTAGCAGTTACACCCAGTGATTGTCCACTGACAATCACTGATCTACTTTCTGTCTCTGTGGATTTGCCTATTCTGGATATTTCACATAAATGGAATTACACAATATGTGGCCTTTTGTGTCTGCCTTATTTTACTTAGAATAGCGTTTTCAAGGTTCATCCGCAATGTAGCCTGGATCAATACTTCATTACTTTTATGGCTGAATAATATTCCATTGAATGGCTGTACCACATTTTGTTTAACAGCTCAACAGTTGATGGACCTTAGGATTGTTTCCATTTTTTGGTTGTTATGAATAATGCTTCGATGAACGTTTATGTACATGTTTCTGTGCAGACATGTGCTTCCTTTTCTTTTGGTTATATACCTAGGAGAGGAATAGCTGGGAAATATAATAATTCTGTTCAACTTTTTGATGAACTTTCAAGCTGTTTTCCACAGTGCTGCATTTTACATTCCCACCAACAATGCAAGAGGGTTCCATTTTCTCCACACACTTGTTCGCACTGATTTGTTTATTTATTTATAGCTATCCTAGCAGGTATGAAGTGATATCTCATTGTGGCTTTGACTTGCATTTCTCTAATGACTAAGGATGTTGAGCACTTTTTCATGTGCTTATTGACCATTTGTATATCTTCTTTGCAGAACTGTCTATTCAAATCCTTTGCCCACTTTTTAATGGAGTTTTTTGTCTTCTTATTGTTGTACCATTAGTGTTCTTTATGTATGCTTGATACTAGACTATTATCAGATATATGATTTGCAAATTTTGTCTCCCAGTCTGTGGGTTGTGTTTTACTTTCTTGATGGTATTGTTTAACACACAAAAGTTTTAAATTTTGGTGAAGTTCAATTTATCAATTTATTCTTTGGTTGCTTGTACTTTTGGTGTCATAGCTAAGAAACTCTCGCCTACTCCAATGTCATGAGATTTACACCAATGTTTCCTTCTAAGTGTTCAATAGTTTTATGTTTAAGTCTTTTTCCATTTCAAGTTAATTTTCATATGTGGTGTGAGGTAGGGGTCCAAATTCCTTCTTTTCATGTGGATATCCAGTTGTCCCAGGACCATATTTGAAAAGACTGTTTTTTCCTTATTCAATGGTCTTGGCACATTTGTTGAAAATCAGTTGAATGTAAGTGTATGGGTTTATTTCTGGTCTCTCAATCTATTCCATTGATCTATATATCTATCCTTATGCTAGTAGCATAATGTCTTGATTACTGTTGCTTTGTAGTAAGTTTTAAAACCAGAAAATATGAGTCCTCCAAATTTGCTCTTCTTTCTCAGTGGTTTTCTTGTTTGTTTTGCCTCTTTGGGATCCTTTGCATTTCCATATGAATTTTAAGATCAGCGTATCCATTTCTGCAAAAACAGACAATTGGAATTTTGATAGGGATTGCACTGAGTTTGTAGATCCCCTTGCTAATGTAAATGAAGAGCGATGTAGTGGCTAAAGTTTAATGATTTTGGAATATGACTGAATGACATTACCCTATGATGACATGGTGGCTGATGGGACTTTGTATGTTCCCTGTGTTGGGGACACAGATTTCTCATCTAGACAAAGGACAAAGTATATGCTGATAAGTAACTTGTGTGGACAGTGCTGGATATTTTCTGATTTTCCTCCAGATGCACTCTCCACCTTTTTCCGTACTGCTCTGGGTTCCAGGAGGCTGACCTCTGTGGATTGCATCAACCAAGCTCCCTTGCCCTCTGGCCCTTGGTTGGATTCAGCCAATAGGAGGCCCAGCAGGAGATTGGAGAATGAGAAAAAAGAGATGAGGGCATTCCTAAGGCTGCCTCCCTGCTGCGGTGAAGGTTGGCAGTGGCTGTGTTGTTTAATAAAAAGCCACACTGCTGTTGGCTGGCCCTGTACTGCAGCAACAGATCTCTCTGGGTTCTGATAAACAGGCCATCTACCTACCTTTTCAGGCCTAAGGGTACTAGTGGCTTCCCCCTCCCTTATTGGTTTCTCCTAACCCTGCCCAAATCTTTATAAGTAGTTCTGTTATTTTTCTGTTAATCACCTGTTTGTAGTGTGCCATCTGCTTCCTGTCCTCCCTGACAGTACAAAACGGAAAGATCTACAAGATATATTGTCAAAGAAGCAAAATACAGAGCACTGTAATACAGTTTTCTCTCGATATCCACGGGGGGATTGGTTCCAGGACCCTCCCCCCCAAACCAAAACCCAGGAATGCTCAAGTCCTTTATATAAAACGGCCTAGTATTTGCATATAACCTACGCACTACCTCCCATATACTTTAAATCATCTGTAGATTACTTATAATACCTAATATAATGTAAATGCTATGTAAATAGTTCTTATACTGTATTGTTTGGGGGAATAATAAGAAAAATAGTCTGTATATGTCTAGTACAGACACAAACATCACAGGCCTTTTGATCTCCGGTTGGTCCTGTGGAAACGGGACCTGCGGATAAGCGACCTACAGACGGCCGACTGTATTGAATTGTGCGATATTCTACTATTTTTATAAAAGAAGGAGTAGGGAGAATACATCTTCATGTTTTCTTAAATAGTGTATTGGCTAGGTAGGTTTAGCTTCAAGTGATATTAAAAAAAAGACGGTGGGTTAATGGCCAGCCCAGTGGTGTACTGGTTAAGTTGGCTCACTCCGCTTCAGTGTCCCAAAGTTTGCATGTTCAGATCCTGGGCGTCCACATTTGCACTGCTCATCAAGCCATGCTGTGGGGGCGTCCCATATAAAGTAGAGGAAGATGAGCACGGATGTTAGCCCAGGGCCAGTCTTCCTCAGCAAAAAGAGGAAATTGGCAACAGACGTTAGCTCAGGGCTGATCTTCCTCACACATACACATAAATAAATAAATAAAATAAAAGATTATTTCTCTCTATAAACGTCTGGGGGAAGGCAGTCCAGAACCGAGACGGGGCTCTGCTGCATGACGCTCACAGAGCCAGTTTCCTTCTAGCTCACTGGCCCTCCATCCTTAGGGCATGGCCTTGTCCTCAGTCCAAGCAACCATCCACGTTCCAGGCAGTGGGATGGAGAATGAGGAGAAGAAGGGACAAAGGCATCCACCAAGGAAGGTTCCACACAGTTCTTCTGTTTATATCCCACCCCGTCACACCTCGCTATAAGGGAGCCCGGGGAATATAGTTTTATACCTGGCAGCCATACGCCCTAGTAAAAATTCTAATATTGTTTAAGAAGAGAATTGATATTGGAAGTAGTTAACAGTCTTTGTCACATATATGCATTTGAAATAACCAGAGGAAGAATATGGAGAAACTAATAGCAATGGTTCCCTGGGGAGAAGGTGGGCAGGTAAAAGCCGGGTCGATGCGGGGTCACTGACAGGGAGAGTTGTCACTGCATTTCTTGTTACATATTTTGATTTGCGAACCATGTATACATATTACCTATTTACAAACTTAAATAGAGTAATTTAAAAATTCCTCCTTAAAGATAAGTAAATAAGAGAAGATAAAGAAAAAATGTTCTAGCCGGTCTCAACTTTGGTAAGAACACTGGAACCACGGGGTCCAGTGGACTGATGGCCCTGCAATTGGAATAACCTATTTGAAAGAGGAAGGTATAAGCAGGGTGTACTAGCTTTCTATTGCTATATAACAAATACCACAAATTTATCACCTCACAATAACAGAAATTTATTCTCTTAGTTTTGTGTGTCAGAGCCTGGCGTGTTTTAACTGAGTCTTCTGTTCCCGGTCTCATAAGGCTGAAGTCAAGATTTTGGACGGCTGTGTCATCTTCAGGAGGTTCGACCAGGGAAAGATCCACTACCAAGCTCATTTAGATTGTTGACAAATTCATTTTCTTACCATTGTCAGCTGTCAACTGGGGGACACACTCAGCTCCTTCAGGCTGCTCTCAGGTCCTAGCCACATGTCCCCTCCATCTCAGCGACATGCCTCTGTCAAATCTTGCTCATGCTGGTTTGCTCATTTAAGAGCAGAGAGTTTTCTGCTCTTAATGGCTCCCACGATTAGGTTAGGCACACCCAAATAATCCTCTTTTCTTAAAGTCAACTGTGCCCATATAGACCAATGAAATAGAATACAGAGCCCAGAAATAAACCCTCATAAAATGGCTTTTGCTGAGGGTGCCACGACCACTCAATGGGGAAAGGACAGTCTCTTCAACAAGTGCTGGTGCTGTGAAAACTGGATATCCACATGTTAATAATGAAATTGGACCCTTATCTTGCACCATATACAAAAATTAACTCAAAATGGATTAAAGATCTAAATGTAAGACCCAAATTTACAGAACTCTTAGAAGAAGACAGGGAAAACTTCATGACATTGGATTTGGCAATGATATCCTGGATATGACACCAAAAGCACAGGCAACAAAAGCAAAATAGACGTATGATACTACACCAAGCTTAAAAACTTCTATGCCTCAAAGGAGACAATCAACATTGAAAGACAACCTATGGAACGGGAGAAATTATTTGCAAATTATATATCTGATAAGGAGTTAATATCCAGAATATATAAAGAACTCCTAAAACTAAACAATAAAAAAACCCAAATAACCTAATTAAACAATGAGTAAAGGACTTGAACAACATTTCTCTAAAGATGATATAAATGGCCAAAAAACGTGAAAATATACTCAACATCACAATAATCATTGGAGAAATGCAAATCAAAACCACAATGAGATATCATTTCACATCCATTTGGATGGCTATCATCAAAAAAACAGAAAATAACAAGTGTTAGCAAGGACATGGAGAAATTGGAACCCTTGTGCACTGTTGGTGGGATTGTAAAATGGTGCAACTGCTATGGAAAACAGTAAGGTGGTTCCTCAAAAAAATTAAAATAGAACTACCATATGACCCAGCAATCACACTTCTGGGTATATATCCAAAAGAATTGAAAACAGAGTCTCAAAGAGATGTTTGTACACCCATGTTCATTGCAGTATTATTCACAATAGCCAAGAGGTGGAAGCAACCCAAATGTCCATTGATGGACGAATAGATAAAAAAATGTGGTGTATATATATGACACCAAGCACTAAGAAGTTAAAAGATAAGCTTTGCTAACTGCAGCTGTGCATAGTCAGCATAATTAACTCTTGTTTAAAACTAACCAGGTCTTTCTGTCCCTCCTCAGTATATGAGTGAGCTGTCTTTCCCAGGAGGTCAAGGTCCAGACATCAAGATTCAGCCTCATAAGGCCAAACACAGGCTGAAGATGAAAACTAACCAGAAAAGTCCAGACAGTCAAAGGAAAGAAATTCAATCTTCAAGGCCAAACACAGGCTGGTGAGAAGGTGCCAACCAGCAAGGCCACATGCTCCCCCTCCCCTACCTAAAACCCCAGATAAAAACCCCTACCTTTTCCCTTTGAGGAGTTGGATCTGAGTTCTAACTCCCATCTCCTCTTCTGGCTGCCTTTTGATAGGAAACCTCTTTCCTTGCCACAAGCCTGGCTTTTCAGTTATTGGCCCTACTGTGCCACAGGTGAACGAACCTATGTTTGTGTTTGGTATCATATATACAATGGAACGTTGTTCACCCTTAAAAAGGAAGAAAATCCTGTCATATGCTACAACATACATGAACATTGAGGACATTATGCTAAGTGAAATAAGCCAGTCACAAAAAGGCAAATACTGTATGATTCTATTTATATGAGATATCTAAAGTACTCCAATTCATAGAAACAGAAAGTAGAATAGAAGCTGTCAGGGGCTGGGGAAAAGGGGAAATGGAGAGTTGCTTTTTAATGGGTATAGAATTTCAATTTTGCAAATTCTGGAGATCTATTGCACAACAATGTGAATATACTTAACACTACTCAACTGTACACTTTAAAATGGTTAAGATGGGACATTTTATGTAATTTTTTTTACTACAATTAAAAAAAAAAGTCAACTGTGCCATGTAATGTAACCTAATCACACCAGTAATATCTCACCATAGTCACAGACTCTACCCATACTCCAAGGAAAGGGGATTACACAAAGGTGAATGTTATTTGAGAGTCATCTTAGAATTCTGCCTCCCACATAGTAGGACTAAAACAACCCACTTTTTCAGAGACCTTTCCTATCTAGATTTTCACTTCCCAGCTATAAGCTTTGGAGGTTCTGGATTCTATTTTATTTAAGAGAGACAGGATTTCCTTCTTTTGTAATATTCAATGATGCCTGTCTGAGTACCTCTCCTGTTGGTGGAAATTTATTTTCCAGAATGGAATGGCCACTCATTCCCGGTATGTCCTTGATGTTAGATTGACCTGCTTGTGGCAACTCTGGGTCTGTCTGCCTGAGATGACCATCAAGGCTTGTCTGAGAAAACCTTATTTTTAGTGAAGAAATATTTTGTTAAGAGTTAATGGTTCGAACACACATAGGAAATAGGGAAGACAGAAGGACTTGGAAGCATTGTTTCTAGCACTTTTAACTTTGTCCCAGATCTCAAAGATTAAACAATAGCCATGGAAACTGTGAGCTTGAATAATATAGTGCCTGACTAAATACTCTTAAAGGTTAGAAGTTTGAGAGGGTTGTGAATACAGTATTTTATGGAGCAAAGATACACAAAAGAAGATAATCAGTGGTTTGCAAAGAGAACTTAATTTAATCATAGGATAGAAAGCATAATTTAGCTACAGGAGAGGTAGACAATAAACCAAGCAGTTAAAACTTAATTTATATCATCTAGCATCCTGAAAAAAAAAAGGACAAAATAATCTTGTATATATATTTTTGATATATTACTTGTTTGCAGAGAGAGAAGACCCCTCTAAGCCTTCTTCCTCTTAAATTAGTCAAAATATGAGCTTTAGTTTGAGGAGCACGAAAGCTGCCCACAATTTTTCCCATCTTGACTTCTCTTTCCCAGTGTCCTCATTTTTGGAAGTCAAATGACTGAGGTTGTTCTTGTGGGAAGGAAGATTAGTGCAGCCCGTTTAATGATTTGGGTCATTAACCTGTTAGATGACCCCGAATTTCACTCAGCTTAATGTTCCCAAAATATCACAAGGAGTCTGAAGGGCCATTTTTCTCAGCAAATGAAATTCCAAAGAGACTGTATCTTGGCTGTTTGCCCGCCCAGCTAGTGAACGCCAGAGGAGAATACCTGAGCTAGAAAACAGAGGTAATGCCTCTTTCTCAGACAAGATGTTATCAGTTTTTCAGGAAGACCTGGTGATTTGTAGCTGAGAGCATAACCCAGTTTCAAAACTATTCTCGTGAAAAACCCACTTCAGTGTTTTTAAGCAGTACACTGATTGGTACCCTGGTTGTCAACAATAGCCTGGCCCATTTCAGACCAGTCTTTCACAATGAGAAATGGAAGTATACTAATGAAGCATCTTAATTGGTCACAATTGTGGGGGCTGCTGACATGAGCTTCTCCTGACAGAGTAGTCTGCCTACACAACAAGGAGCCAGACTGTACGGTCTGTGGACAGGGACACTACAGCATAAATTATCGTCCACTCTGAACCTATCTTGGATAACATCATTCCTCCTTTGGCTTAACTTGAGGGCTCTTGTAGCAATCTCCAGACTCCAGGGGCACTGTCTAAACTATAAGCACCTTAAATGGTTTCTTTGCTGCCTTGTCTGAGGCTATGTATATCCTATAAGAAAGCAATGAGTCATTCAGATCAGCCTAGAAATTTTTCTAAAAACCATTCTCTCCCAAGCACCACTGGAACATATTATCTGATTTCCGTCCTACTGATTTTGTATTTGGATTTTTTTTCCCTCTCTGCCAGGTCTTTTTGGTTTTCAGCCGATAGTCCACCAGGTTTGGGGATTCCGCTTCTCCCTGAGATAGTGTTGGGATGATAAGGCACAGCCTGGAATCCAGGGTACCCAGGTGTGGCGTGGTCTGGGAGGGAGGCCTGACACTTGTGGGTTTCATTTCTGGGAAATTGCTTTCTGGAGGCAGCATTTACTTTCTGTCCGCGGTCTATCTGTGTTGGAAGGCAATTCTCCATGGCATTCCTACATTTTTTGGACTATCTGTTCAAGGATGTTTGAAGAGCAAATAGAAGCTTGGAAACTAGAGATAATAAAGCTTAGAAATGTCTCCCTCCCCAGACACATTCCAGGATAGTAAAATCGTCCTCCTCTCCCTGGAGAGATTTGCTTACATTCTAGAGGAAAGGTAAGCCCTCTGTCTTTCTCAGAAGGGGAGAATGGGCAGGTCACTGGCAGCCCTGTGTAAATCAGTTTTTCCTAGTTTGAGAGTTCCTCTTTTGTGAAGCATCCTCATGCCCTCCCAGGTAACACCCAGTCCTCACTGTTTCACTCTGTGAGGATGGGGCTTTGGGAACAAATGCAAAATTGATTTTGCTGTGATTAATAAACAATCTGTCTCTGATGCAAAGGGTGTGTGTTCTTCCGTCAGTAAATGTACATAAAACTGTATGTTGCAGCCTCATTTTTGAGCTTGCAAGTAGGGAAAAATCTCTCACCTTCAGTTTCTGACTCAATAGTCTCCCTCAGTATTCCAAAGAGATTCCAAATTCTGGAATAGAAGAATGCAGTGAATAAAATCCCAAACTCTGGAATAGACTAAAATTCAGGCCCCCTTCCAGATTCTCGTAATATGCATGTTGACGTGTAGAAGATCTCGCTGTAATCTAACCACATTTCCTCTAGAACATTCTCATCACTCCACATTAGAAGGTCCAAGCTATTTATGTTTCTCATTTTCTGTAATAAGAAAGAGCTTTTATGAGGAATAACATCCCAGAAATAAATATGGTGGATGAGAACAATAGGAAGAGATTTTGATTTAAAGTATGGAGGAAAGCAGTTTATTTTGTCATAGAAATAGGTGAAACACAACACTGCCATTTTGGGAACATTGCTCAGAGGATTTTGAAAAGCTGAGTTCAGTAAGCCAATTAGGGAAAATCAAAGCAAAATGGAAACAAGCAATAACCTAATGTGAAAATATGTCCAATTCATTAAAATATAGTACAAGCTATGGAAATATTTTGTTTTCCTTGGAATAAAAGAACATCGAAGTCTCCGGAGAGAGAGATATTTTCCCTTCATAGAAATGTTTTGAAAGCCTCCTTCCAGCTTCTTGAGAACTCAGGTGTCTTTTGTTGTTTATCTTCTTTGCAAAATAAGTTAGAGCTTGCATTTTGCCCTGAGGCTTTTTTCTTCTTGGACCTAAAGTGAGCAGCATGGTATTAACTGATGACACATACTTTTAAGTGCAATCTACATATTTGCATTTGTTGCTATATCCAAGGAGAAAAAGGCATATTTAGTAGATTGTAGGGCCAGTAGCTCAGAGTTATAATACAGGATGTTTTAAATCAATACAACCCACCATCGAGTTACGATATTTTTGCAAGAGTCCCACAGCTGGGTAATAGCCAAGACTGGAAGGATATGTGCCACCTACCCTGTGCAGCATCCCTGCAGTGGATCTGTCCACACTAACCATAGGGTGGGACACTCAGGTGAATGTCAGCATTTACCTATGCAGAGTTTACAGAATAGTTTCACAATTAATGTTTCTTTGACTGTTCTCTGTACTTGACATCAGGATGGTATCACGGCGAGGAGCTCAGGCTTCGGCGTCAGTCAGACCTGGACTTGAATCTTGGCTCTGCCACATATCAGCTTGTGACCTCAGGCGAGTTATTTAATCTCTCCGAGCCCGTCAGTGTTCTTGTCTGTGAAGACCACATAATAAGAATTTTATTGATAGAGAGTAAATGAGATGATATATGCAAGGCACTTAACATAGAGCTTGGCAGGTAGTAGGCATGAAATGAGGAGTTAATATTATAATGATCAGATACATAGCACTGGACTAGGAACATTCTTCGTATTCCACCTGCCTTTCAGGTACATCTCAATATGTGTTCTCTTTTCTTAATCATTCTGTCGTTTCATTGTGTCCTATTTTGTGCTTCTTCCCACCTCAGAGACCTACTTTATGCTCAATCCTGTTTCCTTGACTTTTACGTTGATTTTCTCCTTGCTCTGAAAAGCAAGAACAAAGTCAACTCTTTTCTTTGTTCCATCTCGTCTTCCTCTTCCTTGAGGTCTCCTCAGATTTCTCTCATTCCCAAGGATCCTTTCCTTTTTTGAACTACTGAATTATCTCTTGCATCTGTAAGCCATCTAATCGATTGCTCTGTACCTTCATATATGTTTGTTCAGTCTTCTCAGATAGTCTATGAGCTTCTGTAAGATTCCACTCCTTTGTTCGACTGTCATAGCAGAGCGCTGAAGCTATCAAAGGGGCTCAGTGAATAATTAATAGATGAGTTGATAGCTTGCACCCACCAATGACACAAGCCAATTTCAAGAGCAAATCAGGATTATAGCGATCCACAATTTCCAAACCAAAATCAGGCCATGTGATTTGGCAAGTACAAGTTGATTTAGGAGAAAGTGGAGCAGAATATTTGAAATTGGGACTGTCCCAGAAAATGCAGGAGGGCTCATCGTGATTCAGCTGGAGATAGACATCAATGCAGGAAATTATTTTTCTCAGTGATCCTTCTTGGCATGCAAAATCTTTTTAAAACTCTAGTTTGTAAATTTTTTGTGGCCACTGAAAACCTGATGACCTCTCTTGATGTTGTTTCTTTCTCCTTTCTTCCTCCTCCCCTTCCTTCCTTCTTCTCCCTCCTTCCTCCTTCCCCTTCCCCCTCTCCTTCTCCTCTACTTCCTCCTCCTCGTCGTTTTTAACAAATTGATTTTGTGTAGAAGAATTGGGGCAATAACACTGATTGGGAAAAGCAAATAGACAAGGAGAATCTTAAGGTAACTACTGATCAAATTTTAACTTTAAAATTTATAAGAATGTTCTGGGTGGTAAGTGTAACTCCTGTCTATGCCATTAGAAATATGCTTTGTGCAAAAGAAGTGTTCCTGAAAAAATTGAGTCTAAGTTGATTTCTGGAAAAGCTTATCATATTTTGGATCCATAGAAGATCTTTGTACTTATAGACATTCTACATTGAATCCTCCTGTCAAGAGACAGGCGTATTAGTTGTGTATTGTTATATAAAATTACCCCAACATTTAGCAGCTTAAAATAATGTTTATTATCCCGCTGTTTCTGTGGGCCGAGAATCTGGTGCTGCTTATCTGGGTCCTGTGGTTTAGGCTTTCTCATGAGGCTGCCATCAAGGTGTCAGCAGAGCTGCGGTCATCTCCAGGCTCAATTGGAAATGGATCCATTTCCAAGTTCACACGTGTGGTTGTGGGCCAGAAGCTCCCTGCAGTTCCTTGCTTGTGGGCCTCTCCATGGGCAGCTCACAACATGGACACTTGCTTCACCAGAGCCAGCAAGTGAGGAGAGCCAGAGAGAGAGAGGACCAGCAAGATGGGAGTCAGAATTGTTCATAACTTAACCTCGGAAGTGACATCCCATCGCTTTTTTGTTATTCTATTTATTGGAAGTGACTCACTAGATCCAGCCCACATTCCAGGGAAGGGGATTATACAAGGACATGAATACCAGGAAGTGTGGATTATTGGTGGCCAGCCCAGAGGACAGGGGACAAAGGTAAAGAATCGCTTTTGTTAATCTGGATTGTTGTGTTTCAAGGTTGTGTGACATATCTCTGTGCAAAATGGAGTTGAGAACTTCCTAATTCATGTTTCATCTATTTGTATTCCCTAAGAAAATCTTTGTGGGGACAACTTTATTTATTTATTTATTTACTTACTTATTTATTTTGGTGAGGAAGATTGGCCCTGAGCTAACATCTGTTGCCAATCTTCCTCTTTTTGCTTGAGGAAGATTCTCCCTGAGCTGACATCTGTGCCAATCTTCCTCTATTTTGTATGTGGGTCACAGCCTCAGCATGGCTGCTGATGAGTGGTGTAGGTCCATGCCTGGGAACTGAATCCAGGACACCAAAGCAAAGCACACTGAACTTAACCACTAGGCCACAGCGCTGGCCCTGGATGACTTATTTAGTCATTTAGAGTTCACCTCTTCTTCCTCCATGCTCATTCATAAAATTATAGGTTAAATCAAAAAGTACCAAAGAAAATAAGACCATAAAAGGAAGGAAGCCAGAATTAAACACTTTTTTTCTACTATAAAAATTTTCAAGATACAGAAAAGTAGAGAAAATAGTAAACCGCCAAGTACCCATTACCCAGAAAAAGTAGTTCTAGCATTTATAGAGCACCTGTGCAAATCATTGTACAAAAGTTTTCCAGAACATTGTTTTCACTTAATCCTTTCAACAACCTTATAAAATGAATGTTGTTGTACTTAAGGATAAGATAAATATACTCTATGTATGGAAAACATTAAGACTCAAGATGGGTAAAAACATTGCTCAAGGTTATATAACTAGTAACTGGCAGAGATAGGATTTATTTTATTTATTTTATTTTCTCTATTATTTTTCTGTCCCAATGTTGCTCCTCTCCCTCTTTCCTCCTTTATGCTATTATTGTCCTACAATTACATTTTTATATGTTATAAGCCCATCAACAGTTTTATAATTATTGCTATATGCAGTTCTCTTTTAAATCAGATAGAAGAAGAAAAGTTACTAAAAAAAGTACATTTATACTGTCTTTTATATTTTATATATTTACCTATGTTGTTACCTCACTGGTGCTCTTTGTTTCTTTGTAGGATTAGAGTTACTGTCTAGTGTCCTTTCATCTCAGTTGAAGGACTCACGTTAGGATTTCTTATAGGGCAGGTCTGCTAGCACAGAGCTAGGATTTGAACCCAGGTCTTCTACCCCCAAGTTCAAGACTATTTCTATCACACCTCAGGAGCAGTGAGAACCTGTGAGTCCCAGGCCTGTCCTCCCACAGGGAGCTCAATTTCATCATCCCGTATGTTGATCCAGCCAGAGTTTCTCAACACTTCCACGAATCCTTCTCATCCATCCTTCATTGCCACAAAAGTTTTAACTAGCAAGTGATTTGCACTATTTTCTTGGTCTGTTTTGTCCAATATCCTCCTACTACAGCCAGACAGAACTTAAGAAGCAGTGAGGCAGGGGAGAGGTGAGAACTAAAACTCCCAGGTGTGATGGAATTTCAGGTTGCCAAAAATAAGTGGATAATCCAATCAGAAATCTAGTTGTAAGAAAAGCAGTGAGATCTTGCCGAAGACAAGTAGGATTAGGACTTGAGTTATCAGATCAGAGAGAAGACAGACCAAAGTCAATCCAAATCTAAGCAAGTAATCAGCTCAGAGCATCATAACTCAAGGAGATCTGGGCATTGGAGAACCAGGACTAGTTAGAAATAGTGAGTAAAAACTGGCTGCCTTTTATTCAGTGCTTGAAGCTGTAGGTGATGGTGTTAGGGTTGCATAGTATTTGCTTGGTAGAAAGTTCTAAACTGGACATGATCTAGAAAGGAGAAGGGAGCCCCTAGGATTCCTCTTCTGGGTCACATCCTTCTCATTGCATTAAATCAGCATTTCTTAACTTTGAATGTGTGCAGGGCTTCTCAGGGTATGAAAGAGGCACAGATATCTTGAGGCTCCAGGTGTAATTTAAAAGAAAGAAAATGTGCTATATTTTAAATGTTTAATTTTGTTGGTGTATCTCAATTATAGTATGTGTGTCTTCATTTGGAAAGAGCATAGTACAATCTAAGTTTCTGGTCTCTGAAGTGTGAGATCCATGAGCAACGGGCCTTCTGGTCAACTTCTCTCTCCCCAGCCATACCCTGCGATAGCTCAGGAGGCAGGGACCCATCTAAAAAGTGTTGGTTTTGTAAAACTGATTCATGCTTATTACAAAAAATTAAGTACTACAGAAAAGTTAAAGACGAAAGTAAAAAACAAGCAAAACATCCACTATCAACTACACAGAAATAATCATCATTAACATTTGGCATTAACATTTGATCATCTTAGTCATCATCTCTCTATACATGTATCTATCTATATATATATGCACATATGTATCCATATATATATACATATATAACTCTATAAAAATAGGATCTTATTATAAATACTTTTCAAAAATAAAAGTATTAAATTTATCTTTACTTGAATTTAACAGGAGAAAAACAAATGAAATTGATAGAATTGCTAAACCTCAGATTAATAAGAATTCCTTCATATCAAGTAATTTTATTTCCTAAAAGATAATTCTAAAATTTCAAAAGAGACTTTCACTTAAAAACAAACACCAAAATGCTTCCATCTCAACAGTATCTATGCACTTCCTGCTCTGAAAATGAGAAACTTGACACTATCCTTAACATCCCCCCCAGACCACACTTCTGTTAGACCTACTGTTATTTTTACATTATCAAGATTTATAAATTTGCTCTCTCCTGTAACCATAATTCTCGATTGTTGTTTTTTCTTTAAACCATCGAATGGGTTTAATGACCCACCATTTACTGACCATAGAAACTCCATTTCTAGGTTCTTTATTTTCACTTATCTGTTGGTTTGCTGGATTTTGTTGTTGGATGACTTTTTCAAAGAGCTCTTGAGCACTAAATTTTGCAAACTGTTGCTTATTTGAGAAAGTATGTTTCTTGCCTTTATGTTTAAAGTACAATTGGTTGGATGCAAAATTGCCCTTTTCTTCTGTAAGAACTTTATAAACAGAGCTCCGCTGTCTCCTGGCGTTAAATGTCGCTGCAGAGAAGTCTGAGGCTAGTCTAATTCTGTACCTCCCACCCAGCCCTCACACTTGTAGATTTTCTTTTTCTGCACGGATGTCCTTAAAGCTTTTAGTTTATTTCAGGGTATGCCTAGGCGTTAAATATTCTTTATCAGATTCTCCTGGGAAAATTTTTCTTGTGGGTTAAGTCTTCTCTTTTTGTTATTAAATATTTCAGAGCTTTTTGTTTTACTAGTTGCTTCTTTTCTTTAGGAATATCAATTATTTTTATATTAGATCTCCCTTGTCTGTATTCCATATCAATAATCATCTCTCTAATAATCTTCATCTTTTTCCATTTCATATGGTATGTTTTTTCAAAGCAGTCTCTTATATCTTCAATTGTTTTGAGTTATATATATTTTAATTTTTGTTGTTTCTGCATGCCTTTATCTATGAAAAGATTTGGTGATCCTCCTGGACCTGTCTGTTAGCACTTTGAACAGCAGCATCTTGGACTTTCATAGTTTTTGGCCTTGATCATTCTGCTTCTTCCTTAGGTCAGTGACTCTTTGCTCCACTCCTTGAATGGGTCAATCCATCTCTTGCTTCTTCAAGAGCAGAAAGAAACTGAGAAAGTTGTTTTCGTAATCTGCTACTGATTTCTCAGAAACTGAAAAGAAGGAATGGGAGAAGTTGCAAGACAGCAGATGAAGTAGGAAAGAAGATTCCAAGAAGAGGGAACAGCATGTGAAAAGTACTTGGAGTAGAAAGGTTGTGGGGCTTCTGAGAAAATGAGAGGTGGGTCAAGAGGCACAAGCGTGAGAGATGGTGTTGCCAGAAGAAAGTGGAGAGGCCAGATCGTATCAGGCCTTTTAGGCTGTGGAGTTTGGATTTTATTCTTAGTATCTTCAGTGACAGGCCGGCCCTAGTGGTCTAGTGGTTAAGATTTGGTGCTCTCATAGCTGCGGCCCAGGTTCATTTCCCCCATCAGGGAACCACACCACATGTCTGTCAATTGTCATACTGTGGCGGCCACATGTTACTTTGATGCTGAAAGCTATGTCACCAGGATTTCAAATACCAGCAGGGTCACTCATGGTGGACAGGTTTCAGCAGAGCTTCCAGACTAAGGCAGATTAGGAAGAAGGACCTGGCCACCCACTTGCGAAAAAATTGGCCATGAAAACCCCACGAATAGCAGTGGAGCATTGTCTGATAGAGTGCCAGAAGGTGAGAGAATGGTGCGAAAATACCGGACAGGGTTCCATGCTGTTATACTCAGGGGTGCTAGGAGTTGTTATCCACTCGATGGTGCTAACAACATTAGACTTTGCAGAAACTTTGGTAGAGAAATCTTCCCCCCAATCCCCAGAGCACCTTCCTGCCCCCAGGATTGTAGCCACTGTCTGCACATCAGCCTGAATAATCCTTTTACAACTTAAATCAGATAATATCACTCTCCTGCTTAAAAACATTCAGTGGTTTCCCGTCACTGCATCTGGGTAAAATCTAGAGTCCTTACCCTGCCGTACAAAGCCCTACAGGATGGAGCCCCTGCCCAACTCTCCATCCTTGTCACTTACTGCCTTCTCCACTGTTCTCTACTTGCTATATCCACACTGGACATCTTTTGGTTCTTTGGACATGTCAGTCTCACTTTCATCCTAATTGTTCTAGACCTTTCTTCTGCCTGCAATACTCTTCCTCTTGGGTTTCTCTCGGGTAGCTTCTTCTAACAGCAAATGCAAAGGCTCAGAGTGATAGCTTGCTTGGCCTGCTTAGGAGAGAGCAGGGTGCCACTGTGGCTGGAGCAGGGCGAGCAATGGGAAGAAGGGAGAAATAAAGCCTGAGCAGTGGTCAGAGGCCACATCAGGTAGGGTTAGTTGGCAATGGTAAAGACTTTGGATTTTATTCTGGATCAGAAAAGAAACCATAAGGGATTTTGAGGAGAGGAATGACACAATCTGACATATTTATAATGAATTCCTCTGACTACTGCATAGGAAAAGCAGTACAGTTGTCCCTCAGTATCCACAGGGGATTGGTTCTAGGATTCCCTGCAAAATCCACAGATGCTCAAGTCCCTTATATGAAATGGTGTCGTATTTGCATATAACCTACACACATCCTCCTGTATACTTTAAATCATCTCTAGATTACCTATGATATCTAATACAATGCAAATACTATGTAAATAGTTGTTATACCGTATTGTTAGGGAATACTGACAAGAAAAAAAGTCTGTACATGTTCAGTAGAGAAACAACCATCATAGGCCTTTTGATCCACGGTTGGTTGAATCCATGGATGTGGAACCCGTGGATACGGAGGGCCGACGGTACAGAGATTTAGAGTAGAAGCAGGGAGATCAGATAATTAGTCCAAATGAGAGATGATGGCATCTTACAAGAAAGGGACAGTTTTTGAATATTAATTGCATCAGAGACTGTCCATAAAAATCCATTCTCCACCTTTTCCATAGTGATGGATTTGTAGTCAGGCACATGGCTGCCTAGCCTCACCCCATTTCCCAGGATCCCTTGTGGTTAAGTGTGGCCCTGTGACTCAGTTCCCCCAAGTGGAATCGGAGAAGACATGTGTGTCCATTCTGAGGCCTTCAGGCAGTAGGTCTGCTTTCTCCAGGCTCTTTTTCTTTTCCCACAAGTCAGTTTTGAGCATGCAGACAAGGGCAATGCATTAGGGTATGGTGAAGAAACAAATTGGAAGGAACTGGATTTCTGAATGACCACATGGAGCTCAGTTGCCTGCCAACCTGCTGTGCTGACCCCAGATTATAATGTGAGAAATAAGCCACTGAATTGTTACTGGGTCTCTGTAACAGCAGCCTCGCTTTTACCCCTGCTAATACATTTACCAAGTTACTTAACCTCTTTGAGTCTCACTTTCCTTATCTGTAAAGTGGGAATAATGTTGATACATCCCTTGGAAGGCTGTGGTGATAAATACATGAGATAATTCAGATAAAGTGCTTGCTGCAGTGCCCTTCTCATGGTAATTTTTTTATAAATGTTTTCTACTAGAATTAACAATGAAGATAATTCCATCTTTAGTTTGGATGACAGATATAGAGCTGGTAAAGCAGGTGGGGTTGATAAACTGATAGAAAGACCTATTGAAACAGACTTGCCATGAGTGCCACCCTAGTATTCATATTTTTTAAAAGTTCCACAGATATCTCTGGTGAGTACCTTGGTTTGGGTATACATACTTTATATTGGCTATATATGTCATATAGCATTCTGTTAATTAAACGCCTTAATGCCTTCCTGTGGGAGGAAGACCAGTCTAGAATTCCTGATATTCCCATAAGTGCTAGAAAAGGGAGGTATAACAGGCCAAATTAGTCATATTCAATGAAACAAATGACCGAAAAGCTCTGCGTGAGAGACTTCCATTTTGGGCAGTATGATCATCTACATTCTCCAAAGATCCCTCCTATAAAGCAATTAGACCTTGCATAAGACTCAAGTTTTATTGAACTTCTGCAATAAATAAAGGGCTTGGGAGATATGGGAAATCTTTACGCCCATAAATCCAACCCAAGCAAATGTATTGGTGAGCTGAAACTTGAGAGGTGGGTTGTGGGCAGACACACGAGGCAGTCTTATGTGCTAGATCAGCACTGAAACAAGGAGACCAACTCTTGAGTCTGCCTGAAGTTGGGGAGATCAACCTGAGACTCCTGGATTAAGCTGGAGATCCTAAAGGGAGCCAAACTGGTCCCAGGTCAATGGTGTCCTTGGGCTACTGGGGGAAGCAAATGCAAATTATCTCTGGAGGACAGCATGCCCCATTTAAGAGCCTAGGATTTCTAGGAATAAAGATCAACCAAATGTGAGCTAATGAGTAAAGACCAATGAACAGACAAGGAAACATGCCCTCACGAGTGAAGAATGACACCCAAAGGAATCGTACTGGAATTATCACATTCAAAATAAAATAACTGTGTAAAGTCTTTTTTAAAACAGCTTTATTGAGATATAATTCAGATACTGTACAATATACCCATTTAACAAGTGTGCAATTCAATGGTTTTTAGTATATTCGCAGATATGTGCAACCATCACCAGAGTCAATTTAGAACATTTTCATCACCTCAAAAAGAAATTCCATACCCTTCAGCTATCATCCCCATCTCCTGTTTCCTGCTCCCCGAGTCCTAGGCAATTACTAGTCTACTTTCCATCTCTATAGATTTCCCTATTCTGGACTTGCATATGAATGAAATCACATAGTATGTGGTCTTTTGTGACTGGCTTCTTTCACTCAGCATAATGTTTTCAAGGTTCATCTATATTGTAGCATATATCAGTACATCACTGCTTTTTGTGGCTGAATAATATTCCATACATTTCATTGTATGAATAAACCAGATTTTGTTTATCTATTTATCTATTGATAGACATGTGAGTTGTTTCCAGCTGTTGGTTATTACAAATAATGCTGCTATAAACATTCATGTACAAATTTCTGTGTTTTCCTTTTTCTTGGGTATTTACTGAGGATTGGAATTGCTGGGTCATACGGCACTGCCAGGATGGTTTTCAAAGTGACTGCACTGTTTTACAGCTTCAAGAGCAGTGTATGATGGTTCTGATTCCTCCACATCCTGCCTTGTCATCTGACTTGTTGATTCTCGCCATCCTGGTGGATATGAAGTGGTGTCTCGTTGTGGTTTTGATTGGCATTCCCCTAAAGATGTTGCACAACTCTTCATAGGCTTATTTGCCATCTGCATATCTTCTTTGGAGCAGAAACTGACATAAACACCAGGTGAGCTTGTGGATACTTAGATCAGGAACTTCTTGGAGGATCTTTTGTAAGACTGGGAGGAGGGTTGGTTCCACTCCAATTATTTGAGGTTTTAATTCTTCTGAAGCATTTTAATCAGTTAAATCTGACCTGTAATTACCTCAGTTCTTTAAGCAAATGAGAACACAGAGGAGGCTCCCAAATTGACTGCACATCTGGGAGTTCTCCAGTGAGAAGTCCAAGGAGGCTCTGCTGATGTCATGTTTACCTTGATAGGATCTACAATTACAAGCTCTCTGGAAGGTACAGGTTCCTATTTGCATTAAGGTACAGAGAAAAGGAGAAACATTTTCCTGTCCCTTGTGAATATTTTTTTTAAAAATGTACTTGAAAGCTGCTAATAGGGTGGATCTTAAATGTTCTCACCACAAAAAAGAAATAGTAATTATGCGACGTGATGGAGATGTTAGCTGACTCTATGGTGGTAATCATATTGCAAAAAGTAAGTGTATCTAATCAATATATTTTATACCTTAAAGTTACGCAATTTTTATGTCAATTACATCTCAATAAAGTTGGGAGGAAAAGTGTGAATAGCCACAAAATTGACAAACAGAGATAAGACTCAGAATGTGTATACCAAAGTAAATATTAGTCATTTTGGTAATTATTTTGTTGATTCTGGAGTGAAAGAGACAGCTTAAGGGAGAGATAAGAGTGTTAAGACAAGAACTATGAGGCCTGGATTCTGGCTTTGATTGTGCCCCTTCTGACAATGGGAGCTTGAGTAAGTTGCTTACTTTGTCTGAATTTCAGTTTCTTCTATAAAATGAGAGTATTAAGAACGTTTATAAGCGTTGACAATGTATCAGGCACTAGTCTAAACACTTTATGAATCCTTAAAGCAAATTAATGTATTATTGTCATTTGCATTTTAAAGATGAGGACATTGAGGCATCTAGAGATGAGTTAACTTTCCTAAGATCACACACTTTATAAGTGACGCCCCTAAGATGTGAAACTGGGCCCTATGCTTTTACTCTCCTGACTAGGTCACCTGGCTTGCCTGTCCACCATTCTCCATTCTGTTCTATGTCCTTGGAGGATGACCCACGTGGGTGTCCTGCCCTCTGGCTCTGGTTGAGTTCCAGCAATGATGAGATCAGAGCGTGGGAGAAGAGAGAGGTTGGACTCTTTCTTCCCCCAGTTGCCTGCCTGATGGACAACCACAGATTGGCTGCATGCCAATCGGAGATAGTGTCTGTCATCATGTGCCCTCTCCACATAGTTCATCTATTCGGGTTCTAGAAACTACTCTTTTCCCAGCTCCCTCTGGGCTAGGACTGGTAATAGCTCTTCACTCTTGCCAGCCTGGTATACTGCACCTTGTCTTGCTGCGATGATCCTTGCTGATAACACCTTGCACTCTATAAAGTTGCTTACAGTATGCTATACCAGAAGGAGGTTCATTTTGTGGTCACAATATTGTCTGGCTGAGACAATGGAGGTTCTGCTTATGTAAAGCCTCCAGGTTGGGTCTCTTGGAAGGGAGAAAGCTGAAACCTGCAGCAGACAGCTCTAGGAGTGAGACACTTAAGAAAGTGCGGGTGGTGGTGGTGGTGGTGGTGAACAGATTTGTCCCTTAATGTCCTGGCCAAAATTTGTAGAAGTTTGGCACCTCCCAAACTCCCAAACCTGTTTAGCTCCAGTACACCAAAATTCTTTCATTCACTGAATGTCTTATGGAATTGACACATACTCTTCCTTCTGCCTAGCACTCTCCTCCTTCTTTTTGCCTAGACGACTCCTCTGGACACCAGTGTGAATGTTACTTGCTTCAGGAAGGCTTCCCTGGAACATGTCCCTCAGTCCCGCCAGAATAGATCAGTATCCTCATTATATGCTCTATTAGCTTTTTGGAACTGTCCTCCACAACACTTACCAGAGTTTATAATTATGCATTTGGTGATGATTTGATCCATGTCTCCTCCCTCACTAGAAAGGAAGCTCCAGGAGGACTGGGGTTGCTTCTGGCTTTGCTCACCATGAAATTTCCAGAAATGAGCACAGTGACTGACTCCAATGTGCACTGAAAAATGCTTGTTGCACGAATGGATGGATGTGTGACTGAGCAACATGTGAAATGATGAAGACGGTAGACTAGGAGGAAAAACAGTTAGTGGGGGTGTTGTCTAGTGGCTCCATGTGCGTACAAGCAAAATGGGGACATGTTTTTGCCTGGGGCCTTACGAAAGTGTTGAAATACTTGTGGAAAATGTTTTCTTT
Source organism: Ceratotherium simum simum (assembly GCF_057802395.1). NCBI lineage: Eukaryota > Metazoa > Chordata > Mammalia > Perissodactyla > Rhinocerotidae > Ceratotherium > Ceratotherium simum. Next base: position 52,729,192 of record NC_141912.1, read on the forward strand.
TTCCCAGGAGGGCAGTAGAATACCCTTAGAAGTGACTAGACTGATGTCAGTAATGGCAAGAGGAAGAATATATCACCAAGTTAATATGAAGTTCCACTCCCAACGTGAGAAGAGAGGACTGGGGACTGCCACGAAGGGATGGAGGGAGTTTTGTTAGTGTTGTCAGTATTGGGCCAAAGGCAGAGCCTGGAAGACAGAACAGGAGAGAAGGGACCATGTGCATTGCGTGCCCTGAGCTTCAAAGAATTTTAAGTATTGCAAGAAAAATGTGTAAGAAACTCCAGAATCCAGTCGGACAGGCACTGAGGGAGCACCAATGATTTCACTGGCATAAGCTTGGAATAATGACTATTTTTTTTACTCCTTATTTCCTATTGTTATCCACATATCTCTTTTAATTACCTGTCTCACCAAGTGTGGGACACGTGTGTTAGAAGATGATGTCTTTTGACCTAGCCATTGTTTTTAATGATTCCTCCATCCTCTCTTCTCCACCAAAAGTGATATTTCAGAGTTCATCATGGCTCCTTCTGTAACTGATCTTTTTCATGCTATTTCTGTACATCGGCATAATATCTGAATTTAGAATTATGAACCATTGACTGATCTATTTCCTAATTCATTTGCACCCAGAATTTGGCAGCATCTTTATTTCTTAGTATGTTTTTATTTGGTTTTGCATTTTTCCATTTAGCTTGCACACTTGGATCAGAAGCCTTCCTCAATATAGGCTGCTTATTTAAATCAGCTGATACACCTTAAATGGAAAAAAAACTCCACTACACATGTAAATAATAAAATAGCATTTCTAAGTTTAGCTACAAGGTTATTATTAAATTCTGGAGGGAACTGATTGAGCTAACCCTAAATACCATCCTTTTTTGACTAATTTGTGTGGACAGTTATAAATAGTACAGTGAACTCTGTCTACAAGGCTACAAGCCAAAAATCTTTGTGTCATAAAGGGCCTGTTGTTCTTTGTGAATAGGCAATTATCAAATGGCATTTCTGAAACTGGGAGCTGAGTAAAGCAGTTTGTCAGTAGGCAGCCTAATAAAAAAGAAATTGGTTTGATAAAAGTTCCATTCAAACATGGTTTAGGTTTTATGCACTATGTATGTATCTATCGACACATGTAAAAATTACTTCTATGTAGATGTCGCATTGATAAGCTATTTATGTTTAAAACTTATTCACTAGAACAAATTATATAGTGTTGAAAAATTTGGCAACATTTTAGTGTAAAAATTGTTTGTGCTCTCAAAAACTATTCTGTTTATAAGTTTAATACATACTTGTTGTAGAAAGTGCAACAATAAATCCATAATGGTTAAAAAAGAAAGAAATGTCCAAATTCTTACTCTCTAGAAACAACCAGTGTTAACTTCCCTCCAAAATATAACTCAGAGCTCTTTCCAAGTTAGTGAATACAGGTCCACCTCATCATTTTTTTTTTTTTGTGAGGAGGACCGCCCTGAACTAACATCCAATGCCAATCCTCTTCTTTTTTGCTGAGGAAGACTGGCCCTGGGCTAACATCTGTGCCCATCTCCTTCTACTTTATACGGGACGCCGCCACAGCATGGCTTAACAAGCGGTGCGTCGGTGCACGCCTGGGATCCGAACCGGCGAACCCCGGGCCGCTGCAGCGGAGGGTGCGCACTTAACCGCTGGTGCCACCGGGCTGGTCCCCACCCCGTCATTTTTAACTGCTACTGGTGACAACATCAATTTTTAAAACCAATTTTCAAAACCAACCTGTTTTGTGAAACAGAACCCAAGATGAGGAATAAGTGCTTGTGTTTTATTTGGAAGGTGCGGTCCCAGGGCAGCAAGAGTGAAGGAGAATATATGTGAAGTAGTGAAGGGGGGAAGCCATGCAACATGATGCTTTACTTCATCATGAGACTGTAAGAGGCAAAATCTTTCCTTAGCAGGTACACTTGCTTGGTCACACAGTGGGTACCCGGAAAGACCATATGGAGAAGTCATGCCTCAGAACAGTCTTTCGAAGGGAGAAGGGAGAAGCAATTTATCTGCTAGCTCCCTTTCTTCTCTCTTCCATTGGAAGTTTACCTCCTCACAATCCCTCTCATCACTCAGCATCTTTAGCAGCCACTTGCCAAGCCAGATCTTAGGTTCTGCAATGAAGTTCTCCATTTGAATTTGGAAATGACAGGAAGAGGCAGAGACTGTGAGCGTGTGGCTGCTTGGCCTCAGGAGGTGGACTTTTATGTCTACACAGAGTGGGTCAGCCACAGGAATAGCTAAGGCAAAGCAAAGTGAACCGGGGTCTACGAGACAGGTGAGGCTGAGAGAAGCTGTGAAGGCAAATAAGATATATACTGAAGAGATATAATTTAGGTTATTTTCCAGTTTTCATTATAATAACTAAGGCTGCAATGAAAATCATTTTACATACATCTTGCACTCTTATCTGTACATTATCTTAGAATAAATTCGAAGACATATATATTGCTGAGTCGTAGGTTTCTAAATCCCAGAGAATTTTCCATATTCCCTTAAGAGAAAAGAACACAGAAAGGCAGGTTTTCCAAGAAGCTTGGGTGGAATTTAGTTTCACAGTTTGTCTCTTGCTTTGGCATCTGGATGGATTCTGCTGCATGATTTAGAAGGAATATTGAAACTTTTGAATTGTTCCTTTTCTTAGTTTCTCAGTTTTCCCTTCTTTTCGTACTTATATATCTGATGTTCAGCCTAAAGATGGTTCAACCAAGATGTTCTAGCAGAGAAATGCAGCCACTTTTGACTTTAAAAACTCCTCTTTCTTTCTGGGAAGGTTGTCTATATCAACCAAGCAAGCAGATGCAAGTGGGAGATATGGGACTGACTGGTGGGAGAGGGGGCTGCTACCCCAGTCAGCCCGACAATTATCAGCCAGCCAATCAGTGCCCAGGGGGTGATGGTGAGGCAGATGGTGCAGCCAGACTGTCCTGTTCTCCAGCCCTGTCCTCCTGCTAACTAGCCCGTGGCCTGGGCTTCTCTGCTTCACTTTCCTACTTCTGTTAAATGAGGGGCTTATACTAACCTAGACTAACTCTAAGGGACACTTTAGCATCAAGATTTTGGTAAAATCCAGAATTACAATTTAGGGAACATTTATTTCTTCTTTGGTGCTCAAAAGAAAAATAGAATATAGTGAATAGCAAGTCATGAAGCTTGGCCAAGTCCTAGTGATACTTCAAAAAATTGTTGTAAATATTAATTACAGTATTGAAAAATTGGAAACATCCCAAAGGCCCCAAAGAAGGAGAATGTATAAATCTTATATCTCTTTAGGATGGAATATTATGTAACCATTAAAAATAGTGTTTTCAACTGGAAAGCTAAACAATAAAGTACTGACAGTGGTTACTCTATAGTGCAGAGTGGGTGGTGGTGATGGTAGCCATGACTGTGATGATAGTGGTGGTGACGGTGGTGACTGTGGTGGGGCGATGGTAGTGTGATGGTGGTGATAATGATGGCAATGGTGGTGATGATGGTGATGGTGGTGGACTGGCGGGTGAATCAAGATGGAGTGAGACTTCTTAATGTGCACTTAATTTTATTTTGTTTTGAGTTCTCTTCTTCCAGTCAATATTAAAATTTTTAGAAATTAATATTTTTCAAAAATATTTAATGACATTTTAAAATGTTCATGGCATTATATTAAGATATTTTAAAAGCAGAGTGCAATGTTTTACATGTGTGTGTGTATATGTATATAAAATGATCCCAATTTTGTTTAAAAATGCATAGAGAAAAATTAGAAGAAAATACTTAAAGTATTAACAACTATTCTTTTGGGAAATGAGATTGGAAGTAATATTTTTGCTTTTTATTCCTTTTTATACTATCCAATGTCTCAACAATGAGTGTGTATTAGTTTTCTCAATAACAAAAAATATACATATATTTAAAAGTATATATAGAAGAAGAAAATAACTAACAACAATCCCCTGAATGTCTGTTTCTTTCAGCTTGGTTTACCCCTACAATGTTGCCCCTTTCCATCTCCCATGATCCCTCAGGTCAGGAAAGGGAGAGCAGTCTCTGCTTCCTCTTCCTGTCTGGCTGGGGCCTCTCTTGGGTAAAATGCTGTTCATTGATCTGTTTCTAGATTTGTTCCCTTAGGTGTGTCATCTGTTTCTGTAAGCAATTGTTGATAATGCCCTCAGTCATTTTTTTCTTCTAAATTTTTTCCCCCACTATATTCTTTTCATTATTTTGTTCTTGTAGCAGCATTGCAACATTTCCACACATTTTCTTTTATCTTGTTCGTGTTTGGGAATCTCTGTCTAGGTATTCTAGCTGCTCTCATATAGTATGGGTGACTTTTTAAATTTTGTTCAATAAGAATGTATTTATTTATGGTCAAATATGGTCCTTTGCCAAATGTTGGGAGTACAGTGGTGAATAAAATCCTGCTTCTGCCCTAGAGGAGCTCACAGTCTTCATAAACAAACACAAGTAACCTACCTGTGCCTCAGTTTCTTCATCTGTAAAATAATGATAGTGTACACCTCACAGGGTTGTTATGAGGATTAAATGAATTAGTATATGTAAAGTGCCTGGCACAGAGTACAACACCATAAAGTTTTATTATAACATTGCTACCAACTTTCTGCCTCAAATGATAAGAATCTTGTGTGCCTGCTGTGAGAAAAAGCATTAGAATAAGAGCCAGAAGCTAGCTTCCCAGTTTTACCACTTATTATCTCATTATGATAATCTGAGCCTCAGTTTTCTCATCTGTAAAATATGAATAATAGTACCTACCTTACAGGATTGTCATGAGAATTTCATTAGAAAAATATATATCCAAGTGTATAAAAGTGTAAATTATTATTATGGTTTAAGTTTAGGAAAAGTTATTTTATACAAACAAGCATCTACATAATTGCTCTGTGTCTTTCGAGAAATATGGGAAGGACAAAGATTGCTTTTTAATATTTTTTCTATGTTTACTTTGTATTGAGATATAACTGACATATAACATTATATTAGTTTGGGGACTACAACATAATGATTTGATATTTGTACATATTGTGAAATGATCACCACAATAAGTCTAGCTAACATCCATCACCTCAAACAGTTACATATTTTGTTTTCTTGTGATGAGAACTTTAAGATCTACTTTCTTAGCAACTTCAAATGTTTAATACAGTGTTATTAACTATAGTCACCATGCTGTACATTACATCTCTAGGACATATTTACTTTATAACTGGAAGCTTGTACCTTTTGACCACTTTCACCCACTTTGCCCATCTCCCCACCCCTCACCTCTGGCAACCATCAATCTGTTCTCTATGTATGTGTTTAGTCTTTTTTTTTTTTTAGATTCCACATTTAAGTGAGATTATACAGAATTTGTCTTTGTCTGACTTGTTTCACTTAGCATAATGCCCTCCATGTTGTTGCAAATGGCAGGATTTCCTTCTTTTTTATGGCTGAATAATATTCCATTGTATATATACATATAGCACATTTTCTTTATCCATTCATCTATTGATGGACACTTAGGTTGTTTCCATGTCTTGGTTATTGTGAATAACGCTGCAATGAACATGGGGGTGCAGATATCTTTTCAAATTAGTGTTTTCATTTCCTTCAGATAAATACCTAGAAGTGGAATTGCTGGATCATATGGTAGTTCTATTTTTAATTTTTTGAAGAACCTCCATACTGTTTTCCCTAGTGGCTGCATCAATTTACATTCCTACCTACAGTGCACAAGGGTTCCCTTTTATCCACACCCTCACTAACACTTGTTATGTCTTGTCTTTTTGAGGATAGCCATTCCAACAGGTGTGAGGTGACATCTCATTGTGGTTTTGATTTGCATTTCCCTGATGACTAGTGATGTTGAGCACCTTTTCATGTACCTGTTGGCCATCTGTATGTCTTCTTTGGAAAAATGTCTATGCAGATCCTCTCATCTAGTTTTTCATTTAAGTCCACTGTTTCTTTATTGACTTTTTGTCTGCATGATCTATCCATTGATGTAAGTGGGGTATTAAGATCCCCTACTATTATTGTGTTGTTGTTAATATCTCCTTTTAGGTTTGTTAATAGTTGCTTTATGTACTTTGGTGCTCCTATGTTGGGTGCATAATAATTGATATGTCTTCTTGGTGGAGTGTCCCTTTTATGATTACATATTGCCCCGCTTTGTCTCTCTTAATCTGTTTTATCTTGAAGTCTACTTTGTCTGAAATGTGTATGGCAACACCTGCTTTCTTTTGTTTGCTGTTAGCTTGGAGTATTGTCTTCCATCCTTTCATGCTGAGCCTGTGGTTGTCTTTAGAGCTGAGATGTATTTCCTGGAGACAGCATATTGTTGGGTCTTGCTTTTTAATCCATCCTGCCACTCTGTATCTTTTGATTGGAGAGTTCAATCCATTTACATTTAGGGTAATTATTGATGTATGAGGGTTTAATGTTGCCGTTTTATTGCTTATTTTCCTGTTCTTTTGCATTTCTTTTGTTTCTTGTCCCATGTGTTTTGGACTACAATTCAGTTTGGTTGTTCTGTCTTATGACTCTTTTAGTTTTCTCTTTATTTATCATATGTGATTTTGTTCTGATTATTTGTTTAGTGGTTACCTTGAGGTTTGTATAAAAAATCTTGTGTATGAGATAGTCTATTCTCTTATTTCCTTGTACTAAGTCAATTCAATCTCTTTCCTCTTCCCCTTCTAAGTTATTCTTGTCACGACTTATTCTATCTTGTGTTGTGGGTGTATATTTACAGTGATGAGGTTATATTTATTTTTGATGTTTTCCTTCCTTTGATCTTTGATTTTGGTATTTAAGTGGTTGCTAACCTATTCCGGTAAAGATCTACTACTTTTCTGATTTTGTCTACCTATTTTTCTCCTTGCTCCAAGCTTTGTATTCCCTTTCTATTATTTTTTTCAGGGCTGAGGGCCTTCTTGAGCATTTCTTGTAGTGGGGGCTCTCGTGGCCGTGAACTCCCTTAGCTTTTGTTTATCTGGGAAAGTTATTATTTCTCCATCATATTTGAAGGATATTTTCACTGGATAGAGTATCCTTGGCTGAAAGTTTTTGTCTTGCAGTATTTTGAATACATCATTCCAGTCCCTCCTAGCCTGTAAGGTGTCTGTTGAGAAATCCACTGAGAGCCTGATGGGAGTTCCTTTGTACATTATTTTTTGTTTTTGTCTAGCTGCCCTTAATATTGTTTCTTTGTCACCGACTTTTGGAAGCTTTACTACTATATGCCATGGAGTGGGCCTTTGCCTGTTGACATATTTAGGCAACCTGTTGGCTTTGCTTACTGGTATTTCCTGCTCCTTCCCCAGATTTGGGAAGTTCTCAGCTATTATTTCCTTGAATAGGCTCTCTGTTCCTCTTTCCCCTCTCTTCTCCCTCAGGAATACCTATAATTCTTGTGTTGCATTTCCTAATTGAGTCGGATATTTCTCAGAGACTTTCTTCATTTCTTTTTAGTCTTAGTTCTCTCTCCTCCTCCCTCTAGAGCATACCTGTATTCCTATCCTCTATAATGCTAATTCTTTCCTCCATATTGTCAGCTCTGTTCTTTAAAGATTCCAGATTCTCCTTTATCTCCTCCATTGTGTTCTTCATCTCCATCAATACTGACTGGTTTTTCTTTATCATTTCAATCTCTTTTGTGAAGAAACTCCTTATCTCGTTGAATTGCTTATCTGTGTTTTCTTGTATTTCATTGAGCTTTTTTATGATAGCTATTTTGAATTCTCTGTCGTTTAGGTTATGGATTTATGTGCTTTCAGGGTTGATTTCTGGGTGCTTGTCATTTTCCTTCTGGTCTGGCGATTTAATGTACCTTTGCATTGTGGTTCCTGTATTCACTTTGGTTTTTCTCATCCTGGAAATATCTGGTTGCAGTTTCCACCTGCCACCACCGTGTGGGGGTCAAGAGCTGTGTAATCTGAGACCCCTGCACTCCATGGCAGCTGCCTGCCCCCTGCGGCGCCTGCTCTGCCCTCTGTGGCGCCTGCCCTGCTCTCCATGGGGGCTGCTCTAACTGGTCCGCTGAACTGCAGTGTCAGGCATGCGGGGGGGGGAGGGGATCTCTCTTTTGCCCACTGGGTCCCTGGATTGGGGGGGAGCTTCTCGCTCACCCCTCATTATCTGCTCTCCTGGGGTGCTCAAGTGTTGATGGCACCCCTGCAGCAGTTCTGAGTCCTCTGTGTGGGAGTTTCCCATTGGCTGAGAGAGCCCCAAGAGCTACAGTTTCCCTGCAGAGGGCCACCCTTTCCCGCTGTCTGGGAGCCACGGGGACCTGAATCGTGGATCTGATGGGGAGGGAGAGGATTTTTCCTTACCTCACCCCACTTCCTCCGGGGGCCCCAGCACATCCACTCTCAGATGTACAGCAGTGTGGGTCTTTCAGATGTTACTTTTTGCTGTGTGAGACTCCCTTGTTGGTCTGTGACTGTCCCTTTTGTTGTATCTTATCGGGGGAAGAGTTTACAGGAAAGCTCACTCTGCCATGATGCTGATGTCACTCCAACAAAGATTTTTAAAAGATTAAAAAATGATATCGATACAGTTGAAATGCCAAGAGAAAGAGTTAACAGTCAAAGCCTGACATTCAGAATAGGATTTTGCCACAAGAAACAAGCATATCAAGAGACAGAAATTGGAGACAGACCAGAGCATTTTCACCTTAGAGAGGTCTCAGCCAGATAGGAGGAGAATCAGAGAAAGCTCACCTTTACCAGTCCTGAGAGATTGTGGGAAGAGGAACTGGACATTGTGGCAGGAGAGTAGATAATTAAACACATGTCCTAAGAGAGGAGGTCATGTCAGATCAACTGAGGGAAATACCAAAGGCAGAAAAGCTTGCTTCACCTTCCTTATGGGTCTTGGAGGAGACAGCTAGGCAGAGGTCCTATGTCAACTTGGCAGTGTCCAGTAAGTTTGGGAGAGAAAGAGAGGTCGGTAGAGGGTAGTGCATTTCTGAGTTCCCATGGTTCTTCAAGTGGACACACTGAGCTGAGAGCCATGGAGCCCACTATAAGGAGGGTGAGTTGGTCTTGCACCAAACCCTCAGTGTTGGTCATCTGGGGCAGAGAGCAGGATAAAATATGTGGCAGATGCTCTGGAAGATGGGGGTCTGCAACTCAGCAAGGACCAGGGGAAGCAAAGGCAGTGGTGGTGGAAGGTGAGGAGGGATCACTGCTATGGCTCTCACCAAGCTGAGAATAAATCAACCTTGATGTCACCATCTGCAGGTGCCAGCAGTAGACGCTTACAGAACATGTGGCTTGGGTGGGGCCGACTGTAACCCAATGAATACTATTCTGCAGATGGTACTAGTGAGGATCTGGAACACTGTGCACATCCCTTAGGGCTCCTTCACTCTGTCCTCTGATCTCACATTAGCCCATCTCCTCCTATATATCAAATCTCATCTTGGGAGTAGTAGGAGTGAAGGTGGAGATAGCAGTGGTGGGGTGCATACAATGAGATTGACTAAACAATTATCTCCTAAAAGTGAGCATTACCTAAAACAACTGTTTAAATTGTTAAATCAGACTGAGGGGTAAATTGGTTTGGCATTTTATTAGTTATCCCTTCTCGTTATCAAGTGGGGCTCATGAGGATGATGGGCAATGGACCAAAATAAAGAGACTACATTCTCTGCGCACATCAAAGGTTGTGATCACTTTACATCTGCAATAGACTAGGAAGAAAGCTTTTCAACAATATACAATAAAGAATTAATGTCCTTAAATAAAGACATAATAGTGGAAAAACAGGCAAAGGATTGGAAAAGGCAATTCACAGAAGATAATAAAATGGTCCATAACTATATGAAAAGATGCTCAATATTTCTTAAGAGTAAAGCAATAATGAGATATTTCCTGCTCAGTATATTGGCAAACAAGAAAAAGGCTGATAATCCTCTGGCGTGTTTTCTAACTTACGTGTTTGCTAGGGTTTTCGATACTTTGGTCGACCTGATGCCTCCTGACTGAAAATCCACGTGAGTTCTCCTATTTAAGGTCATCAGAAAAATCTAACAGAAAGTCCTCTGGAAGAGATCTCAGGAGGCTCAGAATCTAGTGACAGCTCTGAAACAGATTTCTTTGGTGACCTTAGGTGTAGAACTTTCAGTGCCTTATTCTCCATCTAACACTTAAGGGGGACGAGACCTACTTTTTCCATGTATCACTGAAATATGATCAAGATGAATGGCCTACTATAGAAAATGTTTCCAGCACCTTGAAAAGTCTGAGCACACTATTCAATGCCTGAATCTATGTATCTAGTAAAAATTAGTCTACTTCACTTAATTTGGGAAAAATGCTCGCCTAAAACCATATAATTTTAGAACTGAGTGTTTAAAACTGATCAAACTCAGTGTTTTTCAAAATGTCCCTCAAACTGATCGTGTTACCTCACACTTAGGGAATCGGTTGAATCTTTGAGTGTATAGATTTAGAAGCCACAGACAATATTAACTAAATGCACACGGCTGTTGTACTTGCCTCCACATGAACACGCCCTTGCCCCACTCTAAGGCTACGCCACAGTTATTAAGCCGGCACTGAAACATTACAAAAATGCGTTCATGCTGCGATTTTTCAGCTTTCACAGTGTAACACATGTTATTTTTCTGAAGGAAACTAAAATCAAATTTCTCAGGGTTCTTGCTGCGTTTTTGGCAGCATTTGAGGGAGGATCTTTTGTATGTTTGTAATAAATGAAAAATAACCCAGATCACAAATCCTGTTTTTTTTCTTTTTAAAATTTAAAACATGTATGACTTTGGTCCCACAATAGTACTAAACAAAAAAATGTCTTCTATGTGATGAGTGTTAACTATGTGTCAAGTGTTATACTTTCTTTAGCTTATTTCACCCTCAAGATTCCACTTCCCCTTTACAGATGAGACCGCTGAGGCGTGGAGAGGTCGGTCAGCGACTTACCCCAGGGCTCACAGATGCTGGAGCCTACACGTTGAAGAACCATAAGGTACTCTGCCACTTCCTTCTTGAAACAACAGTGCATTTTAATCTCTTTTAAATATTGAGCTTTTGCTTCTGCTATTGTTCAATGTCGTCCACATAGCCTGCAGGTAGCTTGTTAAAATGCGACTCTGACAGTGTTACTTCTCTGCTTGAAATCCTTGAATAGCTTCTCATCACCCAGAGCAGAGCTTCTGAAAGTGTGGTCCCCAGACCAGCAGCATCAGCAGCTCCTGGGAATGGCTAGAAATGCAAATTCTCAGGCCGCACCTCAGACCTACTGAATCGGAAACTGAGGGTGGGGCTCAAATCTGGGTGAGTCTGATGCTACTGGCTCAAGCTTGATCTTTGGATGATATTTGAGATCCTGTGTGATAAGGCTTACCTCTCTAGCCTTATCTTGCTACTCGCTGCTTCGCTCATCAAACTGCGTTTGTATCCACGAAATATACTCCAGCTGCTTCCTGTCCCAGGACAGCGTCACCTGGTGGTGAAGTGCAAGGATTCTGGAGCCACACTGCCTGGCCTTGAATGCCACCTATGTCATCTGCTACTAGTGTGACCTCAGTCAAGTTACCTAACCTATCTGAGTCTCAGTTTCCCCATATATCGAATGGGGATGAAGGTAATAATAGTATCTACATCATTTGTTGTTGTGAGGATTAGATGACTCACTCCACGTGGAGCACTTAGAATAGTGTCTGCACACGGTAGGTACCCTAGAAGTAGATTATTGTATTGTATTAGTTTCCTGTGGCTTTCATAACAAATTACCACAAACTTGGTGTCTTATAAACAACAAGAATTTATCTTTCACGGTTCTGGAGGTCAGAAGTTCAACATCAGTTTCACTAGGCTGAAATCAAGGGGTCAGCAGGGCAGCGTGGCCTCCAGGGACTCTAGGGGACAATCCTTTCCTTGTTTCTGAGCTTCTGGTGGTGATCTGCATTCCTTGGCTTGTGGTCACATCACGCCAATCTCTGCATTTTCACATCCCCTTCTCCTTTTCTGTGTGTGTAGTCTTCCTCTGCCTCTCTCTTATAAGGACACTTGTGGTTGCATTTAGACCCCACCCAGATAATCCAAGATAATCTCCACCATGTCACGATTCTTAATTTAATCCCATCTGCAAAGACCTCTTCTTCTTAGAAGATGACATCTGCAGGTTCCAGGGATTAGGACCTGACATCTTTGGGTGGCCATTATTCAGCCTACAACACTACTGTTATCCTGTCCACCTGTAGTGCCCTTTCCTCTCTGTTTCCTCCTTCTCTTTAAGACTCAATATGGAGTTTGCCTCCTTCAGGATGCCTTCCCTTATTTCCCCAGCACCAGATTTAGTTCAGCTCCTCTGTGGTCCCATGAACATACTCCTGTCACTATCTTTTCTTTTAATCTTTTTCTAGAGCAGTTTTACTTTTACAGAAAAATTATGTAGAGAGTACAGAGTTTCATATATTCCTTCTTCCTTCTCTCTCTTTACAGCTTCCCCTATTATTAGCATCTTGCATTAGTATGGTACATTTCTTATAACTGATGAACCAATACTGATTCATTATTACTAATGAAAGTCCATAATTTGCATTAGAGTTCATTCTTTATGTTGTATGATTCTATGGGTTTTGACAAAAGCATAATGTCCTGTATTCACTTTTACTTTGTCATACAGAATAGTTTCACTCTCCTAAAAGTGTCGTGTGCTTCACCCATTCATCCCTCTCTCCATCCCCCTGAATTCTTGGCAACCACTGATCTTCTTACCATCTCCACAGTTTTGCCTTTTCCAGAATGTCATATAGTTGGAATCCTATAGTATGTGCCTTTTCAGATTGGCTTCTTTCACTAAGCAATATGCATTTAAGCTTCCTCCATGTCTTTTTGTGACTTGCAAGCTCATTTGTCTTTATCACTGACTAATATTCCACTGTTTGGATGTACCACAGTTTATTTATCCATTCACCTATTGAAAGACAACTTGGTTGCTTCCAAGTTTTGGCAATTTTGTATAAAGCTGCTATACACATGTGTGTGCAAGTTTTTGTGTGGACATAAGTTTTCAGCTCCTTTGAGTGAATACCAAGGAGCATAATTGCTGAATCATATGGTAAGAGTATGTTTAGTTTTGTAAGAAACCGCCAAAATAGCTTCCAAAGAGGCTACACCATTTGGCATTCTCACCAGCAATGAATGAGAGTTCCTGTTGCTCCACAGCCTTGTCAGCATTTGGTGTTGCCAGGGTTTTGGATTTTGGCCCTCCTAATAGGTGTGTAATTGTATTTCATTGTTCATTTTGCTTTGCAATTCCCTAATGACGTATGATGCAGAGCATCTTTCATATGCTTATTTGCCATTTGTATATCTTCTTTGGTGCAGTGTCTGTTCAGATCTTTTGTCCATTTTTAAATTGGGTTTTTTTCTTATTGTTGAGTTTTAATAGTTCTTTGTACATTTTAGATACAAGTCCTTTATCAGATATATGTTTTGCAACATGTCTGATAAAGTCACCCAGTCTGTGGCTTATCTTTTCATTCTCTTAACAATGTCTTTTTCAGAGAAGTTGTTTTTAATTTTAATGAAGTCCAAGTTATCAATTCTTTTTCATGGATTGTGCCTTTGGTGCTGTATCTAAAAAGTCATTGCTAAACCTAAGGTCACCTGGAATATCTAGATAAATATATAAATAGATAAATATTCATCACCTATCTTCTAGAAGTTTTATAGTTTTGCATTTCACATTTAGGTCTATGATCCCTTTGAGTAATGTCACTATCTTTTTATTTTTCCTGTCTCCTGCTTTATTGTATCTGTCTGTGAGTTTTCCTTGAGATTATGGATTATATCTTCCTTGTTCTAGTACTGTGAGTACTCAGTAGGCCTCAAAAAAATAAGTGAGGGGGCAACCTTTATCTTGCTCAGCAACTCAGCCATTCTTAAAAGCACCATGGCTGCTCGAGGCTTACTAGCCTGAGGAAAGATGCAGAACTTTTTGTGTTGAACCAGCTTGCCTGCTCTCATAAACATGACATAGCTGTTTCCTCAGGCTCCAAGGACTTGCACAGTTGTGCAGGAAGGTCTCTGAGTGTCAACAATGCTGTCTTGTTAAAAGACTAAGAATAGACGAGGCTTTTATTTTCACTGGAACTGGATTTACTTCCAGTGGCATCATACAAAAGAATGTCCTGTGGTAAAGGGTCAAGGTGGGGTTGGAGAGTCAAAAGTTTAAGGGTTAGGTGGCGATTCTCCCATCAATTCATTGTGACTCACAGTTTCCTGGGTTAAATATTACTTTCTCTATTTATATGCTTATAGATTTAGAAATAAAAGCAAGCCCCTTAATCGGGGGAAGAATGTAGAATACTCTTCTATTCTAAAGCAGAGAAAGATCTGTATTAACCCCAATTTCCTTTTTCATGGAGAGATATTCACAAAAACACAGTGTTTAGATTTCATTGGGACAGTGATTAAATAGTATAGTTTTCCTGTGACAATCTCAATTTCAAATAAATGTGATTTGACTTGTAACTTTCAAAAAACTTTTATATATAGATAAATTCACAAATGGAGAAAATTCTTTGTTGCTCTGTCTTGGAAGGTGTCCCTGGGACATTCCCCTTTTGGAGCCTGAGGCCCACCAAGCAAACACAACTTTGGTTACAGATTCTCATCTAAAGTGTTCGAACTTTGGCCTTAAATCTAAGTTGCCCGCTACAATTCAATTATAATGCAGCAATTTTTGTTTAGTACCAAGGTGCTATTTGTAATGAAAGCATGTGGTTGTTCTTTCAGATATATATTTTTAAAGGATTGGTGGGTTCTTGGGTTTGGTGGACTATTTGACCATCTAGTAAAAGTCAAAACTGCCCAGCAGGCTCTAAGTGGGGACTGCCCAATGGTCAGCTTGGCCCAGGGCAGTGCCTTGGCCACAGGAATGTGAAGTAGGTTAGCCCTGACCCCCGAGCCCCCAACTTCCTAATATAGTAAAGGATGAAACAGCTCTCAGGCCTCAGGGTGCTCAGAACTCAGACACCAGTTCTCTTCTTGAGAAATAATAGGTCTCAGTTTCTTCATGTAGCATCTGTCTTAATGGTACTGAAACTTTGAGCCTTGTTCAAGCCTCTTTGGTGGAGAGATGAGGATCAGCTCTTGTAACAGACAATATGAGTGCCTACAAGAGGGAAATACATTTAAATATTTTGCCTCCTCCCATCTTTTTTGAAGCACATGAGAAAGCTAAGCAACAAATTGTGAATTGTTAGTTAGCTTTCTTGGAACTTCTAATAAGTCTTTACAATCTAAGCCAAGACAGCTTGCTACGTAAGGCAGGTGCTTCATCCATTTGCTTCATAGACTTAAGTAACCCATTAGCTGGGTTTTTCTTTGCACATATGGGCTGTTAGAGAAGTGAGTCTTGAAGAACATGCTAATAATTTCCAGCAGTTCAGATTAAGACAGGATCTTATTATTCTTTAGATATAGAAAGAAGTGGAATTATGAGCATAGAGGTCAACAGATATTCAAGTAAACAGGTAAAAAAAATTTAAATTGTCCACCATGTGCTGCATACAAAAAAGGAATATTATTTCTATCAATGGAAGATCTTAGCACATAGGACAAAATACCAGTAGACATAGAATTCTCGTTTTCATAGACTTAATTATAAGGCTTTACATACACACACACCAACCACACACACACACACACCCCTTCCTGTGCATAGTTTGTAATTCGTTCAAGTAAGCCAGTTCTGGCCTGAAGTGGATGGCAGCTTCAGACTCTGAGGTGACGTGGGTAGGATGCTCCCATGAACTTTCCATTCTCAAGGCTTTCTTGTATAAGCTTGAGTACCTTGGTTAGATATCCCTGCTTACCACCTATCTCCCTCACCAGCCAGTGTCCAATGACGTTGGGACAAATTTGATGGTGGGTTAAGGTCTGGAGATGGCTTGAAGCTTAACCCTAGAGTCCAGGTTATCATACATGAAACTACATAGTCAGAGGCTAACCATGGAGACCACAGAGTTAGCAACCACTGCTACTCCCCTCCCCAGACCACTGCACCAAACCCAGAAAGCTTGGGGGCCAAGTTCACCCCTGGACTTGATGGAAGAATAACTTACAGAAGGACGAGCAGAGTCTGAGGTGAGTGGAGTTAACAGAAATGGCGACCCATTACTTGGCTTTTTTGGGTTTCGCAGATCTGAGTTGGTGAAAACCACCCTGTTCTCCCTATATGGGGGATCCCCACAAAGGAGGGTAGGTGGCATGAAGGTAGGTGATAAGGACAGAGAATAGGACCATTTTATGTTTCTATTCAATCTCAGTTTTTGAGAAGGATGTAGAAAATCATCTGACAGAAAGTTTTTAGGTCACTATGGATTTCAACTTTTTCGTTTAGCCATATCCCCTATTACCAGGAATAGTGAAGAATCAGCTAGCTTTCAAGAAACGAGGAGAAGTCAGTGATTTCATGACTGATGGTAATTTGGAGTGAAAAGTAAGGCGATGATTGTCCAAGAAGCACTGAAGGGCTGAGAAGCCCTCGCTCCCCAATGTGCTGGTTGATGGACGAGGAAAGATGCTGACTGAGTAGGCTTCAATCAGACATTCTAGATTTTTCAGGCAAATAAGTTTATCTGGGGGAAAATGACGTTGAAACCTGTTGCTTTGCTTTCCCTTCAAGGCAAGCTAGCAAATAGAGCACACGCTTTCACATGTTTTTGACTATGATGCTCAGCAAGAAGTACATTTTACACCATGGCCAGTTTCTATACCCCCTGACACCCACACACAGCCACACACACGCGTAATGGAAATCAAAGCTTTAGAAGAAATACTCTTTAGGAATAATGTACTGGAATGTTTTCTCTTCTCTGCTCTATTGCATTACAAATAAAATCTATTTGCATTACACTGAATTGCTTGACTAATGGGTCATAATTTGCAATTTGGAACCTAGTAATGGAGAGGGTGTTGGGGATAAAGACACTGCCTTGGTGGCGGGGCAGGTCACCTGGAGGTTGGCTGCAACCATTATTTGTCTGAAAAGCCAGGGCAAACTCCGTTCAGGGTCAGGTTGGTAGTACATGTAGACAGATGGCTCAGGGTGTCTCGATTTTGTCCGACCTGTGGGGAAATGCATCTCTTTTGGAATAGTGCCCTAGCTATCTACTTAGTGGACCTGGGTAGGTCCAAGATTTTCCACAGTGGTTCCAAGTTTATGTAATTATATTATTTTAATAAAAACCAATCTGTAAAGATCAAGGAGCTGTTGAGGACTGGGTAGATTCTGAATGTGCTGTGATGGAGGACAGGACTGAAATCCTAGTAGGGAGTTGTAGTGCTGATCGGAATCCAGGCTGAAGCCCTATAGTGTGGTGCGTCCTCAGAATCCTAGATCACAGACCCTTTGAAAATCTAATGCTGTGGATTCCAAAGTGTGGTCCCTAACCAGCAACAGCAGCAGCATTACTCAGGAACTTGTTAGAAATACAAAATGTTGGGCCCTATCCCAGATCTATTGAATCAGAAACTCTGGAGGTGGGGCCCAACAATCTATGATTTAGTAAATCTCCCAGCTGATTTTGATGAAAGCTAAATTTGAGAACCACTGATTTAATGAAATGAATGGACACTTTTATCAGAAAAATGTATATATGCTCACAATATTTTTCATCTGATTTCAAATCTTTGTAAAGTTAGGGGGTCCTTAAGTCCTAAGTTAATAGGGAATAAGGAAAATCTAGACAGTTCAGTGAAAATACAGGTGTGTACCTGGACAGCGCATGTGAGATCCCCAGCCACAGGGAAACAACACTGATTCCAGGCGTCCTCCAGGGTGGCTAGGGCTCCTACTGGGCTGGCTAGTTGGGAAAGGACTGGCTCATGAGTCACTGGGGAGTTAGCCTGCAAGTGTTGGACCTCAGTTACTTGCATGTGTCTAGACGGAGTGGGGAAAGCCCAGTGAAGCTTCAGAACGGGGTCGTCATCATAAGTACAAGCACCAACCTTTGGGATAATGAACTGCGCATGAGGATTATGAACATCTTATTAAGGACCCACTATGCAAATGTAGGTCCCAGAATTTTCAGAATGACTTTGATTTCATGTACTTTTTCATTTTTAATAAAAAGCTTTTAAAATGTAAGTATACATGGTTTCATTTTTATATCTCATAGAAATAAACTTACAGACCAGCAACAAAAATTGGGCCATGTGCCTTGGTTTCTGCTTCAGAGTAAGTGGTCACTCAGTCTACGTGGCCAAATGGATGGAGTTTAAAGGGGCATTGGCCTCACCCACCATCATGGGTTCAGAAGTAAAAAAAATGACTGGGGGGTAGTAGAGTCACTTAGCATCCACTGCAATTTTCATTGCAAATAACCTTTTTTTCTTAATGAAGATGAAACTCACATAAAATAAAATTGACATTTTAAGATGACAGTTCAGTGGCATTAGTCCATTCACAATGTTGTACAACCACTACCTCTATCCAGTTCCAAAACATTTTCCTCACTCCAAAATAAGATCCTATACTTGTCAATGCTGTGGTTTTACTTCCTATTGCCACCTCCTCCCAGCCCCTGGAAACCACCAGTTTGCTTTCTTTTTACCTGTTCTGGATATTTCATATAAATGGAATCAGATAATATGTGACGTTTGTGTCTGGCTTCTTTCATTTGACGTAATGTTCTCAAGGTTCACCCATGTTGTAGCATGCATCAGTACTTCATTCTTTCTTATGGCTGAATAATCCTCCATTGTACGGATGCACCACATTTTATTTATCCATTCATCCACTGATGGACATTTGGATTGTTTCAACCTTTTGGCTATTGTGAATAGAGCTGCACTGAATTCATGTACATGGCAAGTAGCTTTTGCTCTTCTCTTCTTTGAACTCTCTCAAAAGATGGGGATTGGAGGAACTTCACCTGACTTCATTCCGATTCTTCTGCTTAACCTCTGCAATTTCATTCTTATCCCAAATTCCAGTTTGGCTCATCACTGAGTGGGAACTAAGAAACAGGTTACATGAGTTTTTGGTGCATCATAATATGTTATTGTATGTATGTGTAGTACATCCTGCCCGATAAGTTTGGTATTGACCCTGGAGACAGCCAAGAAATGCTGGCGAGATGATTCCTGCACTGTGGCTAGTTATGTGAATCTTGGCTTTGAGAATTTCCATGATCATAAATGAGTTGTTCAAAGCCTAAACAATGTCAGCTCTTTGTGATGACATGTCAGGTTCTCTGCCCTTCAGTCCGTCTCTTCCCACAGCTAGAGTTACTTCAAGCCACCATGGTTCTCTGCCTCATGTCCCACTCTGTATAATTCTAGGAGTCTGTCCTTCTCTTATTAAGTCCTGCAGGGCACTAGGTCTGCTCCCCAGCACAAGTTCTTTGGGTTGGCCCTGCCCTCGAGCCCTAACGTCAGCATATTCCTGGAGTCTCCATCACCACACTTTTTACTGGCACAATACTTACTGCTCTGAGCCTTTAGTTATCTTAAATTATTTCCATAACCACTACCCCCATTCATGCAAAATGGAGATCCTGACTTTTACCATTCATTGTTACAGGAATTAAATAAGATATGCAAAGTGCCTACTATAGTTCTTGGCACATGATAGGCTCACAGTAAATGAGACGGGTTGTATCATTATGATCTCCCTGCTCCCTCCCTCTTGCTGAGTCTCTCTGAGGCTGGCCCCTCTCTTTGGTCCTATAATTTGCCTTTCCTGCCAGCTGTTCTCCGCCGGCATGCTTGATTTCGGCTTCATTCCTTTTCCCACAACTGGGCATGTCCCCAAGCATACGTTCCATTTCAGGCCTCGTGTGAACTGTCCAAGTGCAGGCCTCTCCTGAACGGCAAGTCCCGCTGCCTCCTGACCTCTCAGTTTAGGATGATTCGCTGGGTAAACACAACTGCAGAAGGGGTGAAGGGCTCCTCATGTACATCCAACCAACTTCTTATTTGAAAGGTTACAAATGTAAGCCAACTCTTGTGTTGAGCGTCTTCTCATTACCCCTTGGAAGGCAATAGATCTCCTGTGGAAACAGTCTCACATACCGTGCTAAATGAGCAATTTGCTTGATCATATCTGTGACAAATCTGCCTTTCTCAGGAGGGAGCAAAAGAGACAACATTTCATTTGGCGTCATTATCAAATGTAGGAAATGATTGCAGCAGTTGTGTTAAGGATGGAAATGGGCCTTATAATCAATATCAGATAAGCTGTTTTTTGTCACTCTTCTGAATAACTATAATCACAGCTGACACAAAACCAGAATAAGCTTTTATTATTTCCGATTATATAAGAAAGAACTGGAATGGAATGACTTTTTGAATGCTGCAATAAAGTCTTCCAGGCCAAAGGTTTGGGTAATACTAGGCATAATTTTACAGTCTGTTCCAGTTTACAAACAACATTGCATTTCATCCTCACAGTACCCAGGGGCAGCACAGCCCACACTTGCTCCAGTAACAGAATGTGTGCAAACATATGTCTGCATGTAGCTAATGCTTAATCATCAGTAGTGAGCACCGTGTGTATGTGTATATATATATATAGAGAGAGAACAGTGGGGCGGAGAGGAAGAACAAATGAGCAAGTCAGCATGAGCTCAATAAAGAGTGAATTTTCATGGGAAATAGAAAATGCACCCAGCATGCTTGGAAGAGATATTAATATTAGTCTTTGTTAGTGTGTAGGAGAAAAAGGGCAAAGTAGATGGGTGGGAGGAGACGAGAGCTCTGTTTACATTTACTACCTTAATCAAAACACTCTTTGAACTGTCTATTTCCAGGATTTCTATGAGATCAGCCTTTTTGTTATGAAATGGATCCTTCATTGTCTTCGCATAGCTCTAAGCTGCTCGCAACAAAACCATTTTCCTTTGGTGCGACAGAATCTTTGCTTTTCCATCTACCCTCACACTTAATCTCTTTCAGAAATCTTATTCTTTATCTCATCCTTGATCCCCACTTGGAGTTAGATGTGGATTCAAATCCATATGGCCTCTGTGATCCTCAGTGCCATCAGCCAGAAAAAGAGGACCATACCTACCTGCTCAAGTTGTTGTGAGGATTAAATGAGGTGATGCATGAACAGGAAGCACAGTGTCTCGCAGCTACGAGGGGTTCCATAAGTGTTTCTTTCATTTCCTCTCTGGATCCACCTATTCATCTTTCGTACTTTCTGGTATCAGTTAGGTGCTCCTTCTGTAGAGACAGGGGACAAAGAGACGCAGGCTGGCATCTGCACACCACCTCCACCCCCACACGCCCTAGCTCCCTATGCGTCCGGGAGAAGTGAACTGAGCAGGAGCACAGAGGCAGGCATCGATCAGGCCGTGAAGTTGGTCTTACAGAGAAGAGAAATGTGTCTGCCTGTTCCTTAAGGCCTCCCCCAAGGTGGCCTCAACCTAAGTTTTAAAATTTACTTCTCGCCATTCCCACCATATGCTTTGACCCTACCTGACAATTTTCCGACCCAGGAGCAGATATCCATCCCACCCGCTCTTTGCTCTCGTGGTTTCCTCTATGCAGAGGCTTCTTTTTTCGTTTCTCCTTTGAAAGCTCACCTTCTTTAAAAGGCACCATTCCCAAGAAGCCGGGATGGTCCTTTACCTACCCTTTTTCCTGTCATTCTCCATGCCACATCCCACCAGGACCCAGCCACCGAACATAATGGATGTGGTTCCATTTCCCTTGAGCCCTTAAATTGTAGGTTTGTATCTCTCATGCAACATCTATTCTGTATTTCTACCCTGCCTTCTCCCAGAACGTACTCAAGGCAGGACTTTTTGCTTCAGTTGTTTCTGTACCTCTGTCTAGACTCCAGGTTGTGAGTTCTCTGAAGTCAGACATTATATCCTCCTTGTCTCTGAATATCCCTCCACTACCCCACTGCCCTTTCCCAGTAGGGGGGCTAACATATTTATTGAATTGAATTGAATTGAACTTATTTTCCCTTATTTTAGAGGAGCTTAAAGGAGTAGGGTCCCCGGAGTTGTCAGAGAAAACACAGGATGCCCTGTTAAATTTGAATTTCAGGTAAACAATGAGTAATTTTTTGTATAAGTATGTCTCAAATATTGCATGGGGTATATTTATACTAAAAATTTATTTGTTATTTATCTAAAACTCAAATTTAACTGAATCTCCTGTATTTTTTTTATTTTTGTGAGGAAGATGGACCCTGAGCTAACGTTCGTTGCCAATCTTCCTCTTTGTGCTGAGGAAGATTAGCCCTGAGCTAACATCTGTGCCCATATTCCTCTATTTTGTATATGGGATGCTGCCACAGCATGGCTTGATGAGTGGTGCGTATGTCCACACCCGGGATCTGAACCCGCGAACCCTGGGCCACTGAAGCCGAGGGCGCAAACTCAACCACTATGCCCCCAAATCTCTTGTATTTTTATTTGCTAAATCTGGCAACTCTAACTGGGAAACATGTTGCAAAAGGCAACAATGAGGGAATACATCAAATTCATTTGAAGTATATTGGAGGGAGAAATTCAAAGTCAACGCAGATTTTGACACTCTCCTGAGACAACTGCCGTGACTTTCATACTAACCCGCTCCATCCATTACCTGCACTCACCTCTTCAACAGTAGCATCACCACTAATCTGGGAGACACACAGGTTTCTGTGGCCTAAAGAAGCCCCTCCCACAATGACCGCAAGTCGTCCCGAAGCCTGCCACACGCTTGCTCCTCCCTCACACCTTCTCTGAGCCAGATCACTGGATCCCACAGAAGAGAAGAATCAGGGAGGTAATTTTCCTGGAGAAAAGCACTAGGTTAACACAACAGATACATCAAGCCACTTAATGTGCTCTTTCCCCTTTATTTGAATAATCATTTGTATACTTCATGTAACTTGCCCATCTGTGTGTGTGTTTCAAACACATGAAGCAGCTTGCTTTCACTAAAATGTTTTCTCTTCCCCAACATATATCCTTTCTAGCTTCCCCAACCCTAAAATCTCCCTTTCAAGTACATTTTCTCTGCCTGTTTCACACCTTCGTGCATCTCAGAGAAATAAAAAAAAAGGTTCATTTCAGTAAATAAACCATGGTTTAAAAAGTGTTCCCATCATTTCACACTCCAAAAAATAGAACACACATGGAAAAAAAGATTAAAAGCAATTGCAATCTCCTTCCTATTGTTCTGAATTCCCCTTCCTCGCCAGATAGTGCAAATTATTTTGATTTGCATTTCCCTGATGATTAATGATATTAAGCACCTTTTCATGTACCTGTTGCCCATCTGTATGTCTTCTTTGGAAAAATGTCTGTTCAAGTCCTCTGTGCATTTTTTAATTGGATTATTTGGTTTTTTGGTATTGAGTTGTATGAGTTCTTTATATAGTTTGGATATTAACTCCTTATTGGATATATGATTTGCAAATATCTTCTCCCATTCAGTAGGTTGCCTTTTTGTTTTGTTGATAGTTTCCTTCGCTGTGCCAAAGCTTTTCAGTTTGTTGTAGTCCCATTTGTTTATTTTTGCTTTTGTTGCCTTTGCCAGAGGAAACAGATCCAAAAAAACACTGCTAAGACCAATGTCAAAGAGTGTGCTACCTATATTTTCTTCTAGGAGTTTTACGGTTTCAAGTCTTTCATTTAAATCTTTAATCCATTTTCAGTTTATTTTTGTGTATACGATCCAGCAATACCATTTCTGGGTATTTATTCAACGAAAATAAAAACACTAATTCGAAAATGTATCTGCACTGTCATGTTCATTGCAGCATTATTTACAATAGCCAAGAGACGAAAGCAACCTAACCGTCCACCTGTAGGTGAATGGATAAAGAAGATGTGATATATATATGTACAATGGAATATTACTCAGCCATAAAAAAGAATGAAATCCTCCCATTTGTGACAACATGGATGGATCTAAAGAGTATTATGTTAAGTGAAATAACCAGACAGAGAAAGAAGAACACCGTATGATTTCAATGAACAAACAAAACAAAACAGAAACAGACTCATAGATACAGACAACAAATTGGTGGTTGCCAGAGGGGAAGGGGATGGGGGGAAGGTGTAGAGACATAGGTGTGGGGGATAAGAGGTACAAACTTCCAGTCATTAAGGAAATAAGTCATGAGGTTGTAATGTACAGCATAGGGAATACAGTCAACAACATTGTGATAACTTTGTATAGTGACAGATGACAGCTAGTCTCATCAGGGTGATCACTTTGTAACGTAAGTAAATGTTGAATCGCTACGTTGCATACCTGAAACGAATACAATATTGTATGTCAACTATACTTCACTAAAGACAAACAAACAGTACAGAGGAGTGAGCGCTTTAAACTCTTGGCAAGGCTCGGGCTGCTGCCTGCTTTCGGAGGAGCAATCCTGCAGCAAGAGGAGGCAGCCAGATTTCCCACAGACGGACGCGTGGGATTTTCCACAGACGTTCCAACAAGGGCCCCAGCAGGTAGCCGGGGAAGGCACCGCGCTTTTTCTCCATCAGTACGGGGACAGATGGCTTTTTTGTTTTTCTTTTTACCTTTATTGAAACAAAAACAAGTAAAGCAAGGAGTAAACAGCTCTTTATAACCTAGCAGCAGTCCTGTTCTGCTGTTCTATTCACTATCAAACTATTCCAGTTGGGGAAGGGCTGAGCGTGGAGGAGGAGGGACTCCGCCTCCACGTTTTCATCTTTCTCCCTAGCTCAGTGAAGTCTGGCTTTTGCTTGAAACCTTTCAACTGAAACTATTTTTTTTTCAAATGTCACCAGTAACAGAGTGGCGAAACAGGGACACTTCTGAGAGGGAAAGGAGATGCTACCAATAATCTTACTAGGACAACAGGTATAAACACGAACTGTCCCTACGAAGAACCTGCCATCTGATGAATCCAAACCCCTCTTCCCAGCACCTTTCTTGACCTTCCACAGCATCTGACACGGCCACCACCCCTTCTTTTTTGGACTGTGGTTTCCACCGATCTCCTTGACACTACACCTCTCCCCCGTTCAAAGGCCAGCTCAGATCTTTGTGGTTCCTGTTTCTTCCACTGATTGGAAAAGTTCTGGGCCTGACTGCTTGACTCTTCTGACCCTCTCTCCCCCTCCTCAGAGATCTCCTTCATTCCCATGACTTCAGCTCTCCCCCATCGTGATTCCCAAGCATATATCTCCATCCCTGATATATCATTTGCAGCCTGGTCTCGTTAATCAAACTTCCTTCTAGATATTTACACTTGAATAGTCCACGGTCACCTCAGAGTCTACCAGGCGCACCCCAACTCTAGGAGTCGCCATTCACAGTGTTTTCTACATGAATTATGCTCCCAGAGTTTGTGTGATGAGGTGGTACCCAGCAAAGGGCAATTCTAAAACAGTGATGACCATCCAAAGATCCTCTTCCCACCTCTCTCACTCCTTCTACCCCTTGCCATAAACTAACTCTTTCTGATGTCTACTGTCTTTCAGTGGTCCATCATTCATCCTGCTCCCCAGGCCTGAGATTCAGTGGCCCCTTAACTCCTTTCCTTTTCCAGTTATAGTTTCTCCTATCTGATCTTGGATATAATCCTATAAATTCTTTCTCCATAATATCACTTGAATCTCTCCCTTCCCTTTGAGTCCCACTGCCTCTGTCACAGTTTAGGTTTAGAGATGAAACAATTCCAAAGCCAGATGGTGGGTCTCAACAATGTCCCCTGCTCCAGAGAGAGGAGGAGGGTGAAGATGTGGGAGGTCCAATGGGCCTGGCCATCAGGGGTTCCTTGGCAGTCTCCGAATGTGCTGCTTCAGTACTGGGATAAGTGCTGAAGGTACATCGCAGGACCACGGTGCATCCTGGAACACTGGGACGCCCATGTGCTCTTCGGCGATCTGTCACTATCACCTGTTCTTCAAGGTCCAGCTCAAATCCTCAGGCCTGGGCCCACCAGCCCGGAGTGATCTCTCTTGTCTGAGCTCTTGTGTACAGACCACCTGCCACTGTTGTGTGGCTATTTCATTTGAATATGTTTGGGCTCTCCCAAATTACCCTGTGAGCTCCTGGATGGAGAGGGTGGTAGGACCATGTCTTCATCTCTCCAGAACCCCCACATTTCCTAACATAAGCCAGGTGGCCATCAATTTAAACAGAGCTGGCTGCATAGTTTACAGGGCACAGTGCAAAACCAAAAAGCAAGATAAAAGCCTTTCCTTTCTTCCAGTCTCTCTTGATCTGTCGATCTATTTTGATTGTTCGGTTTTTTGTCTTTTTAAATTTTCTATTTAAATCATGCTGCCTTGGGCTCAGGATCCTCACAGGGTGAGTGCAGAGCCTCACAGGCCCGGGGTCTGCCCTGAAAGGCACAGACCTGTGCTCGGGTGGCGGGCGCAGCCAGGACAGCTGTGGTGGCGGGTGGTGCCCTGGGCACCAGGGGCGGGGAGTGGGCGGCGGGGCGAGGAGACTGCATGTGAGCCAAGGATCCAAGGCCCACTGTCCCACTGGACAAACTCAAAGGTAAAATTACCAAGAACTTGAAGGCAACAGCAGAGTAAGCCCCACACATTGCCCGTCTGACCGCAGAGCCCTGTGTGACTGCACTGGGGACACGCCCAGGAAGCGGCCCTGATGTTAAATGAGTAAAGGGATGCAGTGAAGCATATAGGCCTTTCTTTCAAAAGGAATGGGGAAAATAGCAAAAAAGAGAGAGAAAGAGAAAGGGGCGGGTGAAGCCCAGGTGTTTCCAGGGTCTGTGATTACAGAGGGAGGGGCCCTGACAGGAAGCTTGCTTGAAAAGCCTGGTCCTGGAGAAGGTGTGATGGCAGGGCAGGAGCGTGAATGAAGGGTCTAATCCCCGGGGGGATGAATCCCATCTCTTGGCCAAGGCTGGGGAGCAGAGAGAATGAGAATAGAAGCAAAGTTTTCAGAGCTGGGAGACTTCATCTTGGATATTGGATGGAAATCGGCAGAAATATTTAAGGCTCAGTGAGACGCTGCTTTGCCTCTTTATCTATGGATTCAGCAATTATTTATCAATTTATTTATCAGAACTATTATGTGCAAGACACTGAACTTGTTACTGTAGTGCCCACTGAAGTGAAGCAGACCCTGTCACAGTGTCTTGAAAGGGCTCACAGTTACAGAGGAGACAAAACAAATATATATAATTTAGGCCAGAATGTAATAAGTAACTTGGAAACACTTTTTAGCTCAGCCAAGCTTCCTAGAAATATCGTCCTGCTAAAGATTCAGCAGGTCACTCAGCCTGATGCAGGCGGAAAACACAAAAGAAAATAAACAGCACAGTACAGTCATAGCAAGAAAGATGGCCTCCCTCAGCCTGCTGCTTCCTTTTCCTTTCGGAGAAATCTCCACATTCTTTCAGTGGCTATTTACTGAGGGCCTACTATGTGCTAGGCTCTGTGTTAAGTTGCAAGTGGGCTGGAGTTTGCAAATAGTGAAGGTTAGGGAAGCGGGTCATGAAATTTCAGGTTGCTATAGGAGAATTTTTAGCTTTGGGTCTCCAAGAAAAGCCTTCCTGACTCCAAAAGTCCTGTTCTCCAGAAATTTAGCAGCCGACACAGAGCAGCGTCCTACCTCCTCTGAGCAACGACCTGGCTGGTGGCAGAGTTGACTGTAAAAGAGCTCAGGAAACTCAGATCTCTGCAAAGCAGCCCAAGGGGCAGACTCACAGAGTTCTTCAAGGTTGCCCGTTGACGTGACCCCAGGATCCTCAGGGAGAGGGCAACGCAGGGCATGCCACGAGGAGAGAGCCTGGGTCTGTGCGTGGCGATCACTCAGCGATGGTTGGGAAACAGGGTCAGGGCAGAGTGGGCAGACTCTGTGGGGAAGGGAGCAAAACACATTTCTCTTGCACTCCACAGAGCCCTGAGGGACGTTCCGTGGGTGCTTGCTCATTGAGACTCCTCAGGGAAGTGACGGATTTTGAGCAAGGCTCTATTTTAAGCAGGACCAGCTACATCATTTGCTGGGCCCAGTGCAAAATGAAAAGGAGAGGAACCTTGTTAAAAAATTATTAAGAATTTCTAGACAACAGCAGCAGAGCATTAAGACAAGCAGGGGACCTTTCTGAGCGCAGGGCCTGTGCAACAGCACCGGTTGTACACCCAGGAAGCTGGCCTTCTTTTAGGTGTGGAGTTTGGGTAAAGGGACATCTCAGAACGGCGTCCCTGCTCACTTAGGATGAAGGCAGTCCCCACTGTCAGAGTAGTGTGCCCCAAAGAGAACTGTGGAGGGAATTCTCTTACAACCCTATCGTGTTCTTCAAAGAGGAAATGGAATAAATC
This sequence comes from Ceratotherium simum simum, assembly GCF_057802395.1. Classification (NCBI taxonomy): domain Eukaryota; kingdom Metazoa; phylum Chordata; class Mammalia; order Perissodactyla; family Rhinocerotidae; genus Ceratotherium; species Ceratotherium simum. Next base: position 52,757,468 of record NC_141912.1, read on the forward strand.
TTCCACATTGTTGTTCTGAACCAGTAACGCACATGCATATATAGACGCACGTGCATGCACACACACGTATCACTGGGGTCAAGTCCACATGAGCCTTACCTACAGTTATCTCTTTATTCACAGAGCTGCCTAGAGGCACCAAAATATCAAATCAAAAATCAGCTGGAAACAATCTTTATTCCGCACGCTTTACTGGCACGTGCTGCATGTCAGATGCTGTCCTAGGGGCTTACGACATACTGATGGACACAAAAGCCCCTGCAGCCATGGGACTTACATTCTACCAGGGGAGGCAGGCAATGAATATAACACATAAATATGTAACATAAAATCAGATCGTGATATGTGCGATGAAGACAAACGGGGGGGTAGAGCGTGATGATGTGTGTAGGCGTGGGCACACACTATTTGGGGTCAGCAAAGCCCTCCTGAGAGGGCTACATTTACGTAGAAAGAGGACTGAAATGAGGAGTAGGTTGTGTGAATTGTGAGGAGGAGAGCCTGCCAGGCAGAGGGCACAACCAGTGCAAAGGCCCCGGGGCAGGGCGTGCTTGGGAGGTCAAGGGACAAGAAGGAGCCCAGTGTGGTATGAACACAGTGCAATGAGTGTTAGTAAATAAGATTAGAGAGGTAGGTCGGGCCAGGTCATGTGATCCTTGGAGGCCAAAATAAGGGTTTTGGACATTAAGAGATACTGACCTCCGTTTTGAAAAATGAGAAGAGTCACTGAGCAAATAAGGAGGAAGAAAAATTCCAGAAAGAGGAATGGTAGAGGGGAGGGGCTGGCCTCATGTCCTTGGGAGAGTCTCTGAGACTTGATATTGGTGGAGTCAAGGGCAAGGAGAGTGAAGGTCAGTCCCAGGCCGCAATGCACCCACTGTGTGCAAGGTCCACGCTCACCAGGCCAGGCCAGCACCCCCTGTGGTGTGGCCGCAAGTGTTCCCCTGGGCGAGAGGTGCGCGGGTGTGACAGCAGGTCCTGACGGGAGGGGTGGGGTCCTCACCCTCTCTGAGAAAGAGAATGCTAGTCCAGGCCCCGGGGGGCTTCTCCTGCAGCTACTTTCCTGAGCTCGGATGCAAAGGCCCAGGAAGCTGCTCCTCCCCGAGAGGGAAGCAGTTACCCACCAGGGTGGGGGCCTGTGCCCTTGGAGCGGGGAGGCTGAAGGAAGAGGAAAAGGCTCATGAGCAAAGGAGCGGTTTGGGTCAGGAAGTATGAACACAAGGGAGATCATGCCACAAAGTGCCAGGCTCCCGGCCAGGAGCAAGGCTGGGACGCACACCTCTGCCAAATGCCCCGTCTTCTCTCTGAGGAGGGCCTGTTCCCACGGGCCCAGGCAGCCTCCTCTCTGTCGAAGTGTCTCAGCACTGCTTTCACATCAGCGCTCCACGAAGCAGCCCAGGCCAGGTGTCCTGGAGAGATCTCCAAGTACGGAACAGCAGACTCTGTGTTCTGCACCAAGATGGGCCTCGGCAAAACCGTGCAACACTTGAGGCTGATCTCTACCGAGCCCACGTCCACTTGTGGGTGCTGGCTGATGAGGCTCCACGTGCCACTGCCACTCGGGGTCTCTGAAGGCTTCCGCTTCAGGCACCTTGCTACTCGCTTCTTAAGGCCAGACGAGAGGGCTGCGGGGTGGCGTGGGACAGGCAGAGAGCCGCCTTACTTCTGAGAGTGGAGACTAGAAACGGCGTCTTGGTTCTCTGCGCCTCCAAAGAAAGTGATTTCGGAGAGTATTGGATCTGACTGGGGAAAGTCTCTGCAGTGACGGGCAACACAGACATGGGACGGAATGGTGCTCGTCTTACACTGGGGGGATTATGTGTTCATTCATTTCTTTGACCAAAATTTATGGAGTGCCTCCTATACGCCAGACATTGTTCAAGGTGCTGCAGTTATAGGTGGAAACATATACCCTGTTGTTTCATATTTTATTATTATTTGGAGTAAGAACAGAATCAAAGGACATTGGGAGAGGCCCTCTTGGAATATCTTAGTAATGAGTCATCAAAGAACATTCTAGAGCAATGTGAAGGGCTAGTAGGCCGGCTAGATCATTCAGGGAGCTCAGGACATGTTAGTCATTTCTGACTGGCCAGTCAACTGGGGCCTCAGACTAGGAGGGGATAGTTAAGTAATCGGTATCCCAAAAGGTGGGTAAGCTTTGAAACATGAAGAGAATTACTCAGTCCAGTAATCAACAAATTTCTTCTTTTCCTGATTATATTATTTTCCTAGGGCTGCCATAACAAAGTACAACAAACTGTGTGGATTAAAACAACAGAAATTTATTCTCTCACAGTTCTGGGGGCTGGAAATCTGAAACCAAGGTGTGAGCAGGGCCACGATCCCTCTGAAGGCTCTAGGAAAGAATCCTTCCTTGCCCCTTCTAGTTTCTGGTGGTTGCCAGCAATACTTGGCATTCCTCGGCTTGTGGCAGATAACTGCAATCTGTGCCTCCATCTGCACATGACTGTCTTCCCTGTGTGTCTCCAAATCTCTGTTACAAGGACACCAATCATTGGATTTAGGACCCACCTTAATCCACTATGACCTTATCTTAACTTAATTACACCTGCACAGACTCGTTTCCAAACAAAGTCACGTTTACAAGCAGTGGAGATTAGGGCCTCAACATATCTTTTTAGGGGACACAATTTGACCCACAACACTGATTTCCATCAATGGTGTGCCGAGAAGCTAGTGAAGGGAACAATCCACCCAGGTATAGGCAGCGAAGGATGCACTGTCTGCAGAGAGTTTAAAAGCAATAAAACCAACTAAAAGTCAGTCTTTTTTGTTATTGCCATGCTCCCAGAATTCTAAACAATATCAATGGTCAAAAACTCCTCCCTACCAGGGGCCCACTCCTACCACGATCCTCCTACCCCCACCAGGACAGTGGCCTACAAGTTGGTGCACTATTTGTACTCGTTTCTTAGGGGCTGCCATAACAAAGTACCACAAACTGGGTGGCTTAAAGGATAGAAATTAAGTTTCTCCCAGTTCTGGAGGCAAGAAGTTCAAGATCAAGGTGCTGGCAGGGTTGGTTTCTTCAAAGGCCTCTCTCCTTGGCTGGTAGACAGCTGTCTTCGCCCTGCGTCTTCATATGGTCTTCCTTCTGTATGTGTCGGTGTTCGAATGTGCTGTTCTTAGAAGGACACCAATCGTGGTGGATTAGGACCCACCCTACTGAGCTCACTTTAACTTAATTACCTCTTTTAGGACCCTATCTCCCAAAACAGTCACATTCTGAGATACTAGGGGTTAGGACTTCACTGTATGAATTTTGGGGCACACAATTCAGCCCATAACACCACTGAATCCATCTATTAAGTTTTTTAGGTTGTATAATGGTAGAAACAAAAATCCTACTTTTTCCAGGAAGTGCATTCTCATGGTTACCGGCATTCCGTGATCAGACTTATTACTGCAGCATTTCACAAATGGGTTCCTAGGAAACACAGTTTCATGGCCGTTACTTGATAAAGGTGGTTCTTGGTCAAATAAGTTTTGGAGACAAAAAAAATAGCAGTGTTCCTCAAACCTACTGTAACGTGGAAGCCCCGCCTCACTGGCTTTCCTACTGTGAACGTCTTTCAGAAAAGTGCTCTGTAGAGCAAAGTTGAAAAGGCTGATTTATGGCAATATACAAATTGCAGTGGTATTTTTAAGAGCGAATTTAATTGCTCTTACTTTAAAAAACAAACAAAAACAATGCCAGTAGTCATTGAAAAATTGTAATAAAACTCTTGTGTATGTATTTTACTATAGAACGACAAAAAGATAATAAATAAATGCTTGTAGTAATATTGTTAAGATGACATTTTATGACTTGAGTCTAGCACACAAATAAATACCAACTCGAAAACTGAAGAGGAGCTCGTTGATATTAGACCTATGGTCAGCTAACGGAGCACCACTGGCTGACCGTGGTTAAATCTTACCCTGTTTGAGATTGAGAGTAAGGATGCCATGTTCCACTGAGGCCCTGGAATGGCTTTGGATCCACTAAAAGAATGAAAAAAACAAAGAAGTATGAAAAATATAATAAAACCGTCAGTCCGACCAACTAGAGGGAAATCATTGTGCATGTCTCAAATTGCTTCCATTCTTTTTCCTCTGCTCACCTATATTTATTGCATAATCGTAACTATATTTCACATTAAATTCTATGTCCTGTTTTATTCTAAAATTACTAATTTTATACTAAAATTACTTCATTACCACTGTCTCATGTCATTAGAAATTGTTCATAAATATCGTTTCTAAGGGTTGTGAAACACTACATATCACTTATTTTCAAGTCTTCACATTTGAAACCATTTCCTTGTTGGTATACATATACCCATATATACACACTCTGTATTTCTGATCATTTTCTTAGGAGAGATTCCTAGAAATAGAATTCCTGAATAAAGATATGTATATTTTAAGGCTCTTAGGTTTAGTGCTATTGAAGGATGGGAAAGTGCCCATTTTGCTGTATCTATGCCAGTATTGAATATGATACTCTAAAAAAAAGTCTCTGCTAATTTGATCAGCAAAAATTGATCCCATTTTAATTTTCATTTCCTTGATTACAAATGAGTTTGCATATTTTTCCATATACTCATTAGATTTCTATTTTTATTTTTTAAATAATTTTTAAAATTTTAATTGTGGTAAAATAAGTATAACATAAAATTTGCCATCTTAACCTTTTTTTTTTTTCCCTCGGTGAGGAAGGTTAGCCCTGACCTAACATCTGTTGCCAATCCTCATCTTTTTGGTGAGAAAGATTGGCCCTGGGCTAACATCCGTGCCCATCTTTCGCTACCTTATATGTGGGACGCCTGCCGTAGCACGGCTTGATAAGTGGTGCATAGGTCCACACCCGGGATCTGAACCTGCAAACCCCAGGCCGCTAAAGTGGAGCATGCAAACATAACCTCTACGCCACTGGGCTAGTCCCATCTTAACCATTTTTAAGTGTATAGTTTGGTGGTGTTAATTAAGTATATTCACATTGTTGTGCAACCAATCTCCAGAACTCTTCATGTTGCAAAAGTAAACCCTATATCCATTAAACAACAACTCCCCATTCCTCTTCCCCCAGCCCCTGGTAACAATCATTTACTTTCTGTCTCTACAAATTTGACTACTCTAAGTGCTTCATGTAAGTGGCATCATACCGTATTTGTCTTTTTGTGACTGGCTTATTTCACTTAGCATAATGTTCTCAAGTTCATCCATGCTGTAGCATGTGTCAGAATTTCCTTCCTTTTTAAGATTGAATAATATTCCATTCTATGTATATACTATCTTTTGCTTATCCATTTATCTATTGATGGACATGTGGGTTACTCCTGCTTTGGTGAACGGTGCTACAATGAACACAGGTATAAAAATATCTCTTTGAGATGCTGCTTTAAATTCTTTGAGGGTATGTACCCAAAAGTGGGATTGCTAGATCATATGGCAATTTTACTTTTGATTTTTTGAGGAACTGTGATACTGTTTTTCACAGCAGCTGCACCATTTCACAATCCCACCAAGAGTGCACGTGTTCCAATTTCTCCACATCCTGGCCAACACTTATTGCTTTCTGGTTTTCTTGTAGTGGTCATCCTAATGACCCTAATGGTCATCCTAATGACCTAATGGGTCATCTGATGAGATGATATCTCAATGTGGTTTTGATTTGCAGTTCTCTAATAGTTAGTGATGTTGAACGTCTTTTCATATGTTTGTTGGCCATGTGTATATCTTCTTCGGAGAACTGCATATTCAAGTCCTTTCCCCATTTTTTAAATTGAGTTATTTGTTTTTTTGTTGTAGAGTTGTAGGAGGTCCTTATATTTTCTGGATATATATATCCAGATATATGGTGTGAAAAAATTCTCTCCCATTCTATAGGTTGCCTTTTCACTCCACTGATTGTTTCCTTTGATGTACATAAGTTTTTAAGTTTGGTATAGTCCCATTTATTTATTTTTGCTTTTGTTGGCTGTGCTTTTGGTATCATATCCAAGAAATCATTGTCAAATCCAATGTCTAAACGTTTTCCCCTGTGTTTTCTTCTAGGAGTTTTATAGCTTTAAGTCTTTGATCTATTTTGCACTGATTTTTGTATATGTGTAAGTAAGAGTTCAACTTCATTCTTTTGCATGTGGATATCCAGTTTTCCCATCACGTTTGCTAAAAGGACTGTTTTTTCTTCCTTGAATCGTATTGGCACCGTTCTCAAAAATCATTTGACCATATATGTGAGGGTTTATTCCTCGGTTCTCTATTCTATTCCATTGGTCTATATGTCTGTCTTTATGCCAGTACCACACTGTTTTGATCACTGTCACTTTGTAATAAGTTTTTAAATATGAGACCTCAAACTTTGTTCCTTTTTGTCAAGATCGTTTTGACTATTCAGGGTTCCTTGAGATTTCATGTGAATTTTAGGATGGATTTTTCTATTTCTGCAAAATATACCATTGAGCTTTTCATGGGAATTGCATTAAATTTGTAGATCGCTTTGGTTAGTATTGACATATTAATGATATTAAGTCTTCCAATTCATGAACACAGGATGTCTTTCCAAGTTTTCTCTCTTTTGTGAATAGTTTTTTATATCCTTTGCCTTTGGCAAAGGCAGTCTTAATATCTTAAATTTTAATGTTTATGAACTCTTTATATATTAAGGACATTAATCTTTTGTCGTACTGTGGCCAATATTTTCCCCAGCTAGTTATTCATCTTTCCACTTTCTTGATGATGTTTTGATATAAGCGTTACGTCAAGTTAAAATTTACAATAGTCTTCAGAATATTTTTTTTTCATTTGGGATTTTTTTTGAGGTATAATTGACATGTAACATCACATTAGTCTCAGGTGTTCAACAAAGCATTTAGGATAATTTTAAAAACTGAACTCAGCTAGAGTAACAGCTAGCATTTACTGAGTGCTTTCTATTCTACAAGCACTGTCGAAAGTGCTTGACACACACCAGCTCGTTCATCCTCACAACAACTCTATGAATTCAGTACTATTACTATCATCCCTGTTTTACATATGAGGAAGCTGAGACACAGAGAGGTTAAGTAACTAGTCCAAAGTCACACAGTCGAAGCCAAGCAGCAGAGGTCAGAGACCGTGCTCCTTGACCACTCTGCTCTATTGCCTCCCTTCTTTGCTTCTGCCTTTTTCTCTCCACTCATGTTCATTCCAACTTCTTGTGAATTTATCAGGGAAAATGGATAAAGAGCAGGGAAGCTTTGGAAGCTCGAGGTAGGATCTTTGCCAACCAGGAGACACAGGATCCTGTGGCAGTGAGACGAGATCAGCTCCAGGTCCCGGGTCTGGATGAGGTGAGAAGGGTAAGGAGTTTGTCCCTAGGGGGGTAGAACTGAGTCTGCCCCGAGAGCAAGGGCCCCTTCCAGCTTGGTGACAGAGAGGGGAACACACTGCGGAAAAAAGAAGAACATTAAGCAATTTATTTAAAATTGTATGCGGAACTGTCTCAGTAACTGTCAGGTAAATGACTTCCTAAGCTGGGTGTGCTATTCTCAAACACCGCTTTATTGTGAGTGACGCTCATACTAAACATTCACCTTGCTAACAGTAACTTCCTCTTACCAGGGGCTTGTTTGATCAGCACAGAAGAGGAGAAGATCTCCCCTAGTTTTGTTTCTGTTCTTTTTTTTAAAGCTTAGCTGTATGCTAACCTCATCCCTTCTCCATCCATCCAAGTGTGCACCCTAGGCTCTCGTGACCAAACTCTGACATGCTTTATTTGGGGGCATATATTCAAAAGGGGGAGCAAGCTGTTAAACAGAGCAAAGCAGTCCTATTCTGGTGACCACAGTGATACCAAAGCAAACCTAGATCATACCTTGTTTATTTTTCAGAGAGAATCTTATTTATACATAGTCGTTTAATTTTGAAAAAGTAGCTCCTCTCTGATTGTGTTAGTGGTGTTTCGTTGGCCTTTGCTTCATAGCAAGTCCCCGTAACACTTCAGTATGTTCCCTGTGGTGTCTCATGAGCGCTCACAAGCAAGTCTGTCACCTCCCTTCCTTGTCTGGCCTCGGCAGCCCCCTGTGGGGCCCAACTAGGAATATAACACCTGGTAAGTGTTCATGTCTATTGGAGTTGAAACTCTTGAGGCGGCAAAGCGATTCAACCTTCAGCTGCAAAATGGGCGAGAGCGTCCTCTACCTTCTGTGTTTCATTTTTTTAAAGGAATAATAGAGAGATACTGGTGCCCCACTGTTCTAAAGAGCTTTGAGGAAACAATTCTTCTGTGCTCTCCATAGAACTCAGACATGAATCCAGGAGAGAGGGACTGGAAAAAAGTCTGCGTCATAAGCCCCATGTGTGACCCTTGGTGTATACTCAGAGAACAGAGGGTTCTTGAGGCAGGAACTGTCTTGGTCACACTACATTTCTAGTTCAACAGTCCCTGGCATTGAGTGAACGCTCAATAACTATTTGTTGGCTGCCAGGTGCAACTTACCCCTGCACTGTCAATGCTCTCTCCGTTACAGGGCAGTGAGGGCCTAAGTAACTTCCCAGTAGCTCCAAGGACTAGGAGTCTTTTCTTTAGGCAGGGCAATGGTCTAATGTTCCGTCTATAATGGGAAAAAGATTTCCTCAATGGTGCCTGAAATTCCATGAATAGAGTTTTTTCTATGTTATCTTCACTAACTTCTTTGAAAATGCCTCGAGAAGGGGCATTCACATTGGGCTCTTGAGCCCGTCATGAGAATGAGTTGCTTATGGGAAAATTTTCTTCACAAGAGAGACCATTAGCAGGAGGGGGCAGCTGCCCACTTAGGAGGACTAGACCCGCCTTGCTCCAACATTCCCATGCATGTGGGCTCAGGGGTTCCTCCAAACTTCCCTCCCCAACCTTCTACATTGGCTTAAAATAGAGGAGCTACTCACTCCCCTTCTCTCTGGAAACAGGCCTCTGTCTCACTATTCCACAAGCATATTTCTTAGGAGCAATGATCCTCCCGTCCCCACCATAGTCTCTAAACAAAAAAAAATGTATCCCTGGCTAAACAGCCATTATTAGGGCTGTTTTTTTTTTTTTATAGGAATGATAGAGGTATTTTCTATTAAAACCTCCCACGGTGTTTGTGTGACTGGCCTTTGAGAGCAGTTGAAGGGCCTGGTTGCCAGGCAGAGCAGAGGCTGACGTTCATGGAGCATCCGCTGTGTGCGGGACAGCTGGCCAGATGCAGACTTCCTGCTGGAAATGACTGCGTTAGGCAAACATTATCATTTCCACGTTTACTGAGAATAAAGCGGAGGCTCTTAGAGAAACAAAGGACATTCTCAGGGTCAGGAAGCTGGGCTGAATTCCAGAGACCCAATGCTCTTCTCTAGGAAGGAAGATTGTCCACTCCAGTGGGGGCAGGGAACGAGTCACACATTCCTTTATATCCCCACTGGACTTTGCACAGGACCTTGGTGTCTTTCATAGGGAATGCACGGGTTTTGAGAAACCCACTCCAAACAAGCTTAAAAAAAAATGTGAATTTATTAGGCACCACCTAGGATCTTAGGAAGGTTGAACAACCAAGGCACCAGCAGCAGAAGCCCTTGGGGTTTCTCCCTGATGCTCCACCCAGGAGAAGGCTCGGTAACCTGCATCTCTGTCTCCTCGTTGGAGTTCTCAAGACAGAACTTCATTGGCTGCTGGCCAGCCAATGGATTGCCTCCTCCGAAGTCAGGTGTTCACCTCTAGTCCAATAAGCTATGACCAAGAGTCAGGAAGTAAAAACATGGCTCATGGGGGCTTGTTCTGTGGATGGATGGGACAGATCCGTGAAAAAACAGCCCTGTCCTGGGCAGATGACCCATAGGTGTCTATTATACTTGGACATAACTCAATGAAGGTTTACTGCCTGGCTGTTTTTTGTCCTGGCCAAACACTTTGAAAACCTTGGCCGAATCCTCCTTCTGTTTCTCATTTAGTCCCCAGGCAGGGGTTCATATGTGGTTAGGAAAAATATGTGGCATTTCTATATGCCAGCCGTCCCCTTGTTTACAACCATTGGAGCAAATCAAGAAAGGAGAAATGGACTATTTATTCTCGAATGCTCGGTTTCAAGGGGACAGAGGAAATGGGAAAATATCTGTGGTGCGGGCTATTGTGTGTGTTTCTGGAAGATTCCCAAGGCTAGTTATTATATGGGGGGGGGGGGGCAGCCACAAGAAGGTGCTTTGTTTTTTCCACAGAGGAAGTTATTTTCTCTGTTTTGCAAGTTTGTTGAATTTCTTTTGTCTCTGGGGTCAATATCCTGGCTGCCTGAAACTCTTTTTTTTCCCTTCAGAGTGCCCTAATTTTGCATTTTGCGTAACTCCAGAGCTGACCAAAAGCTAATTTGATAAATTACATTGCTTGCAAGTTGGCTCGTTGACTGGAAGGCAGCACGTACATGGACTAGTCTGACACCGCCACCATGAGGGGGCTGCTGGAATTCCAAGGCGCTTTTGGTTAAAATGATTTATCAAATGTAAGTTTCAGAAAGGAAAGTGAGCAAGTTAAAAAAATCATAATGGAACAATCCATCTCCTAAAAATTGACCTTTTGCAGGGCTTAAAGGAATCGATGACATGCCAGGTGTGGCCTGGTTAGGTAGGTGAGGGTTTGAGACCTGCCTCAACCTACTGCCTGTAGTGTCCTTACACCAGACACCTACGTTTTCTAAGCCGCAAATGTGAAAAAGTGATGATAGATCCATTTCACCGGGATTTGGTTGACTGAATGGCATTGCTGTGTCAATCTTTAGCACTTGGAAAGCACGCCCTAAGTGACTGGTATTGTTATTATCTGAAATTGGCGGTGCCTGAGAGCATGAGGGAAGCCTGCAGGGAGAGGGAGAGAAAGGTGAGGTGGGGGCATCAGTAACTGGGAGAAAACCAAATACTCAACAGATGGCCTGGAGTGGATGTTCAATAAACACTTGAAGGGTTCAGGCAAAAGGGGAAAGAGGAAAAGAGCGAAGTCCCTGGAGATAGCCCTACCTGCCAAAATGGGGACAGAACACTTGCTTTTCTACTATTCATTTTGGAGTTGGGGAATCATAACAACCTAGAATGCTCATGTGGTAAGGATTCTAGAAATGTACTCCAATTTCTTTCTTCAAATGGGGCAACCGAGTGGTAGAATCACTTTTCAAGTTAAAATGTGAATCAGTAGCAGACTGGGATTAGAACCCAAGAATTTTGAAAAATAATCCTTTGCCCTTTCTATAACACTAAAATATTGCTCAAGATTGGCTGAATCAGGACTGCCCTAGATTTAAAAAAAAAATGACTTGGGCAAGTTATTTAACCTGACTATGCCTTACTTTCCTTACCTGCAAAATAGCGATAATAATAATATCCTACTTCAGAGGGCTGTAGTAAAGATCAGATGAGATGCTACATATAAAGCATTTAGAACTGTGCAATAAATGTTAACTAGGATGATATCTGACAACAGAGCTCATGTCTCACAACTAAGCTGTCTCCTGGATGTGATCAAAGGGCTTTGCCATCTCTAAAACCACTGGCTTCCTAACTCTGTGTCTTCATGATAATAAACTCTTTAACGGCAAGAACACTTGTTACCTCTTTATACCTCCTGGTGCCTGGCACAATTATTACCTTTTTTAAAATTAAACTTTTTATTTTGAGATAATTATAGATTCATATGCAGTTGTCAGAGATAATCCAGAGAGATCCCCTTGTACCTTTACCCAATTTTCTCCAATGGAAACAGTTTGCAGAACGATAGTGCAGCGTCACAACCAAGATATTGACATTCATACAGCCCACTGATCTTATTCAGATCTCCTCCATTTGACTGGTACTCACTCATGTGTGTGCAATAGTTCTATACAGTTTTATCACCTGTGCAGGCTCATGTATCCCTCTTCACAGTCTAGATACAGGACAGGTCCATCATCCAAAAAGATCCCTCGCACTGTTTTTTATAACCATACCCACTTCTCTCCTGCACTCTCCCCTTCCCCATCCCTAAACTCTGGCAGCTGCTAATCAGTATTGGGCTTTTTTCACTCAGCATAATTCACTGGAGAGTCATCCAGATTGTTGCTTGTATCAATAGTTTGTTCCTTGTTATTGCTGGGTAGTATGTGATGAGATAGATGTACCACAGCTTGTTTAACCTTCACCCCTTAAAGCACATCTGGGTCGTTTCCTCTGTTTGGCTACTAGGAATAAAGCTGCTATGAACATCTGTGTACAGGTTTTTGTGTAAATATACATTTTCATTTCTCTGGGATAAATGCCCAAGGGTGCAACTGCTGGGTCGAATGGTAATTACATATTTAGTTTTATAAGCAACTGCCAATCTGTTTTCCAGAGTGGCCGTACCATTTTACATCCCTATCAGCGATGTATAAGTGATCCAGTTTTTCAGCACCCTAGCCAGCATTTAGTATTATCACTGTTTTTTTATGTTAGCTTTTTTAAGAGGTATGTGGTAATATCTCCTTGTGGTTTTAATTGGCATGTCCCTATTGGCTAATGATGAACATCTTTTCATGTTCTTTTTTGCCATGTGCCTCTCTCTTCTTTGGTGAAATATCTCTTCATGTATTTTGCTCATTTTATAATAGGATGACTTGCTTTTTACTGTTGAGTTTTGAGAGTTATTTATATATTTTAGATATTTTAAGTCACTTTACTTTTAAAGTAAAACACCAACATTGGATTGTTAATAGCATAACATGCATAGTAGTAAACTATATGACAATAATAGCACAAAGAATGGGGGGTGGTGGTAAATGACAGTATCCTCTTTTATGGTCCTTGACATTATATGTGAACCGACATAGTGTTAATCTATGCTAAACTTTGCTATTTGCATATTGTAACCGTTTAAAAAAATACAGAAAGAGGAACCATTTTAAAAAATCCAACGACATATAATTAAGTCAATAGAGGAGAGAAAATGGAATACCAAAAGATGGCAAGAAAGGAGGATTAAAGGAACAAAGCACAGCAACAACAAATAGAAAACAAGATGGTAGACTTACACCCAACCATATCAATTATTATATTACAGTAAATGTTAATGGACTACGTACTTCAATTTAAAAGGATTAGAAAAAATAAGACCCAATTATAAGCTGTTTACAAGGGACACACTTTAAATATAAAATCATAAATAGGTTGTAAGTAAAATGATAGAAAATATTTATTATGCAAGCAATAGTCATAAGAAAGTTGGTGTGGCTATATTAATATCAGACAAAGTAAACTTCAAAACAAGGAGTATTACCAGAGGTAAAAAGGGACACTTTATGATGAGGTAAGGGTCAATTCATTAAGACATACCAGGGGCCGGCCCCATGGCTTAGCGGTTAAGTGCACGCGCTCCGCTACTGGTGGCCCGGGTTCGGATCCTGGGCGCGCACTGACGCACTGCTTCTCCAGCCATGCTGAGGCCGCGTCCCACATACAGCAACTAGAGGGATGTGCAACTATGACATAAAACTATCTGCTGGGGTTTTGGGGGAAAAAAAGGAGGAGGCTTGGCAATAGATGTTAGCTCAGAGCCGGTCTTCCTCAGCAAAGAAGAGGAGGATTAGCATGGATGTTAGCTCAGGGCTGATCTTCCTCACAAAAATAAATAAATAAATAAATAAAAATAAAAGATTTCTTGTTGGGTACTACTTAAAAAAAAAAAAAAAGACATACCAATCCTTAATGTGAAGCTACCTACTAACAGAGCTTCAAACTGTAGAGGCAAAAACACAAAACTAAATGGAGAAATAGAAAAACCCACAATCATATTCTGAGATTTCAACACTCCACTCCCAGTAATTGACAGTAAAGCAGAAAAAGGGAAGCAGGAAGGACACAGATTTGAACATTATAAAAAATTCAACTTAGTAAAGAACACCACACACTGAATGTGTCAAATACACTTTCTTTTCAAGTGCACTTGTAATATTCATCAAGAAAGACCATAAACTGAGCTACAAAACAAGTCTAAAATTTAAAGCATTGAATCATACAGAATATTCTATGACCACAATGAAATTATATTAGACTTCAATAATAAAAAAAAAAATCTAGAAAAATTCCCAAAGGTTTTGAATTGAAGTAAAACATTACTAAATAACCATGGGTCAAAGCAGAAATCACAAGTTAGAACTGAACAACAATGAAAACACAACATAAGGAAATGTGTGGATACAGCTAAAACAGCAATAAAAGTGAAATCCACACTTTGCGCGTGTTAGAACACAAGCCTATTTCTGTTTTAAAATGACAATAGAAATAAAATAGATTTCAATATGGAATTTCATTTTACAGTAACTGTTCAGAATGTGTAGGAAAAATAAAAAGGCAACTACAGAAGAGACCACTAGAGGGCGCTATTATCTAACGCCAGAGGAAAATCTTTTATCATGGAAAACCGAAATATTAGGACTGGATCAGACCTGAGATAGCATTGAGATTTTATCCCTTTATTCTGTGAATGAAACAATTGGGGTCCAGAGGGAGCAAATGACTTGCCCCACATCACACAAGTACCAGGAATACTGTCAGAAGTAGAACCCAGTCTCCTGACTTATAGCACATCATGATTCTTCCTGAAGTCAGAGACAGACCCAGACATTCTGGTGGATTTACGGGAATGAGCTCTTCTCCTTTGGGATTGCCCAGCTACTGAGATGTATGCCTGGAGTTGCTGCAGCTGCCGTGGGGAGGGGGGCGAAGAGGGGGAGGGTTTTATTTTGGAAAAAGAAAAAAAATGTTCTGGGAAAGTCACCAGGACTGTGTTGGGAGGCAATAACAATGGATAGAAAAACACGAGGACATTTTCATGTTTCATTTTTTCCCCCAGAAATTTTAGTTCCTAAATTATCAATAGAATTGTTTTTTTCTCTGCTGACTTTTCCATTGCATTCTTGGAAGGGTAAATTATTTCAAAGGAGACTGATGGGAAAATATGTTGGTAGAAAGTAGATGGCAGCTCGTGTCACCTTTAATACAATAGTGTCTTCCGACTCTCTAGGGGTAAAGAGTAGGGAGTAAAAATCGTTTGCTTGTATGGACTTTGCTTTTACACACATCATCTCATTTCACTCATCTACCCCACAGCAACTCTGCAAAGTATTCTCATGTCTCTTTTACAGAGGAAATAGAGACACAGAAGTTGTGTCACTGCCTGAAGCCACCCAGCTAGTATGTATAAATATCAGGATTTGAACTCAAGTCTATGCTCTTGCTTTCACATTAGAAGCACTTGTGTCCCCTCCAAACCCAGTCCTGACAAATTTCCTAGGAACTTCAGAACACAATACTTTTTTTTTTTTTTTTTTGTGGAAGATCAGCCCTGAGCTAACATCCGTGCTAATCCTCCTCTTTTTGCTGAGGAAGACCGGCTCTGAGCTAACATCTATTGCCAATCCTCCTCCTTTTTTCCCCCCAAAGCCCCAGTAGATAGTTGTATGTCATAGCTGCACATCCTTCTAGCTGCTGTATGTGGGACGCGGCCTCAGCATGGCCGGAGAAGTGGTGCGTCGGTGCGCGCCTGGGATCTGAACCCGGGCCGCCAGTAGCAGAGCGCGCGCACTCAACCGCTAAGCCATGGGGCTGGCCCCAGAACACAATACTTTTGATTGAGATGTTAGCTGTTAAACTGCTTTCATTAGGATGCCATGACGAAAGCACAGTGTAGTCAAAAGGTATAAAACAATGCAGTTATTCAACACATACACCACAGGTAGAGTTTTTGCTCAGAAAATTTCCTTTTCTTCCCTGCTTCCTTCCTTCTGAATTGTTTTTACCCACATTTTTCTCTTCTGCTTGAGGTATAACATACATAATATATATAAAATGTTCTCATCTTAAGCTTGGTGATTTTTAAACATATTTAAATACATGAATCATCACCCAGATTAAGAAATAGAACATGTCTGGCACTCCAGAAGTTTCTTTCCGGTCAATAATGATGCACTCGCACCCAGTTTCTTTCCAGTCAATAATGATGCACTCGCACTCAGAGGTAACCACTAGTGGGACTTGGACAATTGTCACGGAGTTTCGTCTGTTCTTGAACTTATAAATTGAATCATACTGTATGCATTCTTTTTTATCTGGCTTCTTTACTCAGCCTGACATTTGTGGGATTCAGCCACGTTGTGTCTAAGAGTTCTTTCTCTTCTATCGTTGTGATAGTCCATTGCTTTCTTTTTTTTTTAAATTGAGACATAATTATCTATAGTATTATATTAGTTTCAGGTGTACAACATGATTGGATACTTGTACACATTGTGAAATGATCACTACAAGTCTAGTTACCATCCATCACCATTTTAGTTACAAAAAAAGTTTTTTCTTGTGATGAGAACTTTTAAGATCTACTCTCTTAGCAACTTTCAAATATGCAATACAGTATTATTAGCTACAGTCACCACGCTGTACATTACATCCCTATGACTTATTTACTTTATAACTGGAAGTTTGTACCTTTTGACCCCCTTCAGCCATTTTCCCATCCCTCACTCGCTTCTGGCAACCACCAATCTGTTTTCTGTATCTATAAATTTTTTTTTTTTAAGATTCCACATATAAGTGAGGTTATAAGGTATTTGTGTTTCTCTGACCTATTTCACTTAGCTAATAATGCCCTCAAGTTCCATCCATGTTGTCACAAATGGCAAGAGTTCCTTCTTTTTTATGGCTGAATAATATTCCATATAGTGTGTGTGTGTGTGTGTGTATACACACACACACACACACCACAGTTTCTTTACCTATTCATCCATTGATGGACACTTAGGTTGTTTCCATATCTTGGCTATTGTAAATAATGCTGCAATGAACATGGGGGTGCAGACAGGTTTTCAAGTTAGTGTTTTCATTTTCTTTGGATAAATACTGAGACATGAAATGGCTGGATCATATTGTAGTTCTATTTTTAACTTTTTGAGGAAACTCCATACTGTTTTCCATAGTGGCTGCACCAATTTACATTCCCACCAGTAGTGCGAAAGTGTTCCCTTTTCTCCACATCCTCGCCAACATGTCTTTTCGATAATAGTCATTCTAACAGGTGTGAGGTGATATCTCATTGTGGTTTTGATTTGCATTTCCCTGATGATTAGTGATGTTGAGCATCTTTTTATGTGCCTGTTGGCTGTCTATATGCTTCTTTGGAAAATTATCTATGCAGATCCTCTGCCCACTTTTTAATGGAATTGTTTGGTTTTTTGCTATTGAGTTTTATGAGTTCTTTATATAGTTTGGATATTAACCCCTTATCAGATACATGATTTGAAAATATTTTGTCCCATTCTGTATGTTGCCTTTTCATTTTGTTGATGGTTTCCTTTGCATTGCAGAAGTTTTTTAGTTTGATGTAGTCTCACTTTATTTTTGCTTTTGTTGCCTTTGCTTTTATTGTCAAATTCATAAAATCATCATCAAGATCAATGTCAAGGAGGTTACTGCCTATATTTTTTTCTAGTTTTATGGTTTCAGGTCTTACATTCAAGTCTTCAATCTACTTTAATTTTTGTGTACAGTGTAAGATAGGGGTCCAGTCTTCCCAACACCATTTATTGAAGAGACTGTCCTTTCTCCCATTGTACATTCTTTGCTCTTTTGTTGTAAACTAATTGACCATAATGCGTGGGTTTATTTCTGGGCTCTATTCTGTTCCATTGATCTCTTGTGTCTGTTTTTATGCCCATACCGTACTGTCTTGACTACTACAGCTTTGTAATATAGTTTGAAATAAGAAGCTGGAGGCACCATTGCTCTTTCTTAAGGCATCTTCCATACTTAGCTTTGTTATGTTTCATTTCATAGAATGTTAAGAATGAAAAGGACCTTTGGGATTATCCAGGGAAAGGTGGGGAGAAGCCTTAACCTAAATGGAAAGCATGCTAGCAGCACCTCTAAGAACCTGGCAATTAAGCAGCCTCTTTACAGCTGTGAGAGGGCCCCTCCTCCAGCCGGGAGCAGCTCAGGCATCCTTCTGGTGGTCCCCTGCCCCAGGACAGGCACCACCAGCGGCTTGAAGGATACTCCCCCTTCTTATCCTTGCCGTTTCAGGTTCCCGAGAAACCTCCCATCAGCTCCCCAGAGACGTGGCCCAACCCGCACCGCGTCCCGGATTCCCACGTCTCCTGGTTAATTTCTGTGTAGGTAGTGCTTCAGGAAGTGGCCAAGGCGAGCGCCCTCCATCTCTGACTGGAAAGGCTCACAGCCAGCCTCAGGGATGAACCAGAGGGCACAGGCATCTGGACCAAGAGGAAACCTCTTATTAATCCAGGAGGCTTGATGGGCAGGAAACGAGACTTGGGGTTAGAAGTCGGTTAAGTAACAGCCCCTCGTGTTCTAAGTCAGGGTCAGAGTCTGGGCTCAGCCACAACTATTTCCACCAAGGACAGCCCTTCCTGCTCATCTCAATATTTACAGTTCTGTTCCTAAAACTCCGAATTCTCAGCTGTGTTCAGGTGGTAAAGCTCATGAAAGGTGGTACTTACTTTCTGTCTTGGATACAGAGTACCATGACCTGGTTTTCAGTATGAGAAAAATCTAGATACAACACATCAGAATTAAAAAGTGTCATTTGAGACTTAAAGTTGATTTGCCTATAACTGAGGTAAAGAAAGTGCTCTAAGTCCTTGCTACTCAATGTGGCCCACACACCAGCAGCATCACGACCACCTGGGAGCTTGTCAGAAATGCAGAACCGTAGGCCCACCCCACACCCACCGAGCCAGGACGTGCACTTTAATAAGCCCCTCCAGAGATCTGTATGCAGGTTAGTTTGACAAGCACTGCCCTAGGATCATTCAGAGAAAGCCCCCGGAGCTCTAGAAAGTGGGCTGACGGGATGAGAACAGTATTATGTGGACTGGGTGCTGAGGAGTAGGAGGGAGATGCCAATCCAAAGACAAGGGTTGAAGCCGCCCTCTGCAGGCCGTGTGGCTTCAGTCTAACGTCTCCAGCTCAGTGTGCCACAGCACGCAGTCACTCAACACGCATCGTGACCACTGAAAGTGCAGCAGAAGGTAGGAGTAAAAGAATTCCCTTCCAGTGGCCCACTGGTCATTTCAGCCACACGCAGTCCCTCGCCTCCCCACAGGGGAGGACAGCCACCAAGGGAGACGCAGCATCTTCTCATCACTATGCTTCTTTCTAAAAACATCTGGGGATTGCAGCGTAGAAGTAATTTCTGGGAACATCTGGGCTAATTAAAAAAACGAACCCCACCACCAACCATACAGTTGTAGGACTCACACACTCAGGAGTTTTCAGAATGCTAATTCCATTCTTTTATTTCCTCACACCACAAACATTTTAGTTTATCTGCCTTTTTACAACCTGATTTACACAAATTGCAAATGAAAAACGGGCTTTCTTTAATCTTCCAAAATGCATGTATGAAATATAGCACAAACCCGAGTATTTACACATAAACAGGCTTAACTGAAGCAGCTTTATTGCAATTTCTTAAAATTAGCATTATAGTTTAAATATTTATACCTGTAAAGGTTTGCATAATCTACTATACATATTTATTTCAGAAGCAGTTAAGACTTTTAACTAACTGGGGAAAAAAAAACTTCAACATAAAGCTCTAACAATCATGTGAAACTTAAATTATTTACAATTACACATTTAGGGTCCTGATTCACAAAACTTAGTGCACATCATGATTTATTTATGAGTTTCATAGGGAAGGTGAGCTCTAGGTAGAATATTCCCAGGTAAAATTTAGACTGAATGGCTTTTAGAAGAACGTCTGTCAATATGCTCACTGGAAACTAGGAAAAAAGTAACAAAACAAAAACTATAGCAACTGCATTTGATTTGGAAATTTCAGTATACAGGGGCCTCAACAGAAGAGCTGGTACCATTACTCTGGGTAGGTACAGGAGGAAAAACGACTCTCCCCTTTCTTAGTTAAAAAATTATCACCCCCAATAATCAGTACATGAGAATTTGGGGTAATACGGAGTTGTCTTTAAACTTAATGCCTGAATCAGCAAATTCATAACAAATAAATAAGGAAAATACCTTCTATAACAGCCATCAGTTCATGGGTTTTATTTAGTGGTGAAAGCTTGGGGCAGGGGGACCAAGGGGTGAGCTGTTCCGATTGCAAAGAAACATCATCGATAAGGTGCCAGAAACCCAAGCTCACCCTAGGAGCGCCTTGGAGGAGGCATAGTGGTTCTATGTACGCAAGAAAGGAGATGACTCAGAGAAAGTCAGTAAGACAGACTGGTTTTATAATGAAGCGATCAATTTCGGTGAATCAGGTCCCAGGTAAAGTCTTTAAAAAAAAACAAAAATTTACAGTCAACATTGTCAACTCTGGAATGCAGGTCTAGTACAATGACCAGTACGTTACATTTACAAAACTGTTTAGACAGTAGTTGTTCCAGAGTTAAGAAGTGAAAAATGTACATGCCAGTTCACGATGACTTTAGATACAATGTTATTAAAATACACTGTTAATCATAAAAATACTTTACTATGTACATGTACGCTGTATAAACTCTAGGTTCACCTACTGAAGGCAGCCTCTAAACCCATCTGGCCGATGGGCTCAGGACACAGTGCGGTTCTATGATTTGGTCTTCACACCACGCGCAGGGCTGGAGTACTGCAGTCAGTGCCTCGATGGGACAGTAATGCAGTCGTCCCTCTGCACAAGGTCTAGTTGGAAGACTCAGTTTTACTTCCACTGTATTTTACTTTCCTGAATGCTGGTCCAAGTAACTCGGGGCATTCACATAATTCATTTGCAATTTCGTTACACTTTGAAATAAGGCTATAGTTCATTTCATCAGTTATTACACTGTCTTGCTTGTAGTCAGGATGGTTCGCGATAAACTCCCTCATCCATCTGGCGACTGTCATTAGTTCTCCTGAAGAAAAGTATTTTAAGGCAATGTAAGTTTATAGTAGTGCTTTTTAAAAATAAGTTGACATTTCGTGGCCAGTATAAACACAGTCCGGAGAAAAAATCAGTATGACCTTTTGGTGTAGCCACATGGCAGGGGTTGGGAACAACATATTTTTCATAGAGTTTGAAGAATTCCTCCTGGGGAAGAATTTTAGGTTGCAGGCAGGCAACTAGAACACACACATCCCGTTGCTATGGTACCTGCTAGATGCTACCCACACACTGACACTGCCAGCTCTCAAGAAACAGGAGCCAACACGTGTGCGCTAGAGCACGGGTGCTCCCATTGGGCCAGAGGGCTAAGGCTACATGTGCTCGTGGCAGGAGACTGCCTCAGAGAACGGGAGGGTCCCGAGTTTCCCAGAGCAAACTTGGATCAAAGACAAGGAAAGAATCAAGAATAATACATAGAGTGAAGAGAGAAATTGGGGGGATGTTCTTTGTGACTCCAGGAAGTTTACAGAAGCCCCAGATGAAACCCAGATGCCATTCCCACCATTACTGTCACCCTTACTCGCAGCTGCCAGCTCCCTGTGCCGGGCACTTGTTAGGCAAGGTCAATGAGATCTCCTCAAAGCCAACCAAGAAGGGCGTTCTTAGGGTGCTCACCATGTGGCGGCAGGCTGAAGACCCAGACACCCTAGCTGTGTCGCTTATCTAACCTATAGAGTTACCTGGCCCTCTACAAAGAACCCACAATGATGCACAACGAACACAGCCAGACACAAATGACAAATAGGCCAGCCAGATACTCTATTTCATCGTCTAAGATGCCACTAACTTAAAGGTGCACCACTACTGAGGAACCAGTAAGAAAAAAGCACTGCTAATTAAACTGTGAGTGTCCAAGATTACCAGGGGGTGCTCAAGTGCAAGGATGTCAGATGTGCAGCGCGTGCACTGATCAAATACAGCATACTTTATTATTACTTTTTTTTCTACAATTTTATTTATTTTTTTCCCCAAAGCCCCAGTAGATAGTTGTACGTCACAGCTGCACATCCTTCTAGTTGCTGTATGTGGGATGCGGCCTCAGCATGGCTGGAGAAGTGGTGTGTCGGTGCGCGCCCGGGATCCGAACCCGGGCCGCCAGCAGCGGAGCGCACGCACTTAACCGCTAAGCCACGGGGCCGGCCCAATACGGCATACTTTAAAAGACTACTTTAAGAAACTGAATGTTGTAAGATGGTGAGGGTCTGCCTACATGAAGAGTTTTTTTGTTTTTTTAAAAGAAAAGCAAATGATACCATACCAGATGCTCTCTTCTTAATCAGCTTTAGGTAGTTCAGAATACTACATCTGGTGTCTACATCCACTTCCATGTTTTCAAGGTAAGAGTTCAGAATCGGGATCAGCCCAGGAAACACACCTTCCTACAAGAAGCAGGATGCATCATCAGCTCCCTGCCCACTGGCGTAAGCGGGGAGGTGCGCGGTACAGGGCCCCTACCTTCCCGTTGATGATGGTGTCTACGCTCATCAGGCTGTACTCCTCCGTGGCCAGCTCTGTGCTGTTCTGGGCCTTCCCACAGCCATCCACCACAGCGTTGCCCCCTGCGGAGAAGAGTGCAAGGAGCTTTAGCAGCTGCTTGTAGCCTAAAGTGACCCTCGAAATCCCAGAGAATGTAATACCTTTGCAAATATCTTTCCTGAAATAAAACATTCCCCACAAAACAGCATCGCGTTTCTGTGCAACTTTCATGTTTTCGTCAACCTGAGGGAGAAAAATAATCATGGCTCAGTCAAAACATTCTTGACCAAACACAGAAGTTATAGCGCCTTCCTTGCTTCTGCAGTTAGCACTCACTCCCTTAAGAATCCTACTTGCCCCTCCAATACCTTCTGGTTGGAAGAACAGACTTTTTACTTGTATGTGGGGCCGGTGTCACTCAACTACAGATTGGCATGTGCTTGTCAATAACAATGGGGGAATTCTAAGAGAAGCTTACCTTACAAAACAACAACTTATATCCATGGAGGCCATCCACATTTCAAAGCACCTTTGTGACTGAACCTTGCAAGAATCTATGGAGGACAGGTGGCTGGTTCCCTTTACACAGCACAGCGACTCACCCAAGATCCCAGGTACGGAAAGGCAGAGAACCCAGTCAGGGGACCCAGTTCTCCTGCCTTCTAGTTCCGTGCTCTGCCCTCCCTCCTCTGGGGTTTCGCTGCCTCACTGTGGTGAGGAAAAGGAAAGAGTCAGCAGGCTGTCAGATCTGGAATAAGGCTAGCCCTCCGAGCAGAGGGTCACCACCCACTGCCGTTTGCCTATGTGGTGGCTCTGGCCATGTGGACTCATTCACGAGGCCAAAAACCTCCTCTTGATTTGTGAATTCTCCATTTCTCCAGTCACTTTTTAAGACCCTCCAAGTAGAGCTTTTAAAACTTTTTAGCAGGAGTCCCATATTTCCTATAATGAAATCTCAGGGGAATTTCAATACACAGAACAGAAACAAGTTAGGAGGTCACATTAAGTGGGATGACGGTATAAAGTCTTTGATTACTTACTTTTCCCCCATACTCAATTCCTTTTGTTGTTGTTTTGTTTTCTTTAAAGACACACATGACCTCAATAATCTAGACACTTCTAGGAGCATATTCAAATAATAGTCTAAAATTCCACCATGGCTAGGAATATCTTTGTTTTCATTTCCAATATGCTTTTTCTTAGTCTTGACAAAGTTCATAAATATCACTGGTTTTATTTCAATTTCTGCTTCTATGAATTCCTTTCTAAAAGTATATTTTACTATTGCTCTTTAGATTCTCAATTTCACTGCTGAGGTTTATTTTCAATCTTTCTGTTAAAGCATTTAGATGATTTTCCCTTAGAGACCAGCTTTGCCAGCATCCCACTGCCATTCACTTTCCTACATAATCTGTAATTCTAGTCGACTTAATCTAGAACCTATTAGGAAAACTACTTTAAATTTCCAATAGTTAAATTTCTCTTGAACATCTTTTTGTTGAATTTTGGTGGGAACGCAGCCTGTGTGGCGTCTACTTTTGAGAAGAGACGATTTCTCTTAACTTTTGTAAATCTCCTTTGGAGCATTTGAAAAAAGACAGGCTGTGGTGTGAGATCGTGATGTGGGCTCCAAGACCAAGTGTACCACCCGGGTCATCTAATTCCCCCGTGGCCTCTGAGCCTTTGATCATATGAGCTGTCAGTTCCTGAGTGACACGCAAGGTCTCTCGGTGACTTACCTCCCTGAATCCCACGTGGCCGTACGACAGCCCACTTATCCCCATCCACAAGCGCCAACCGAGGCCCTGAGAGGATGAGTAACTCGCCCAGGTTACAAAGCTGGTGAGTAAGTGGTACGAGTGATTCATGAATTTAGTCCTCACGCCACAGCCGTATCTCGCCCTACACGGCCGGGCCTCTAGGTTCTTCTGCTTGTGCTTCTGAGAAGCGTTTGCTGCACTTGACAAAAAGTAGCACAGCTCTGACATCATCCTGGAAGAGGGGATGAGACTGCTTTCTCCGTCTCATGCAACATTTGATCTCGTTTTATTCTGTTTGTTATTACCTTGTCACTCCTGCTATCGTAAAAGGTCATCGCGTAGCTCTGGATTTTCCACATCTGTCCTTGTTTTAGGTATGTCTTATGTAAACAACATATACCCTTCTGTTGCTATTTTATATCATGTTTTAGCTTCTGAACAGGAAAGTTTAGCCTATTCAAATGTGTTTGCATCTGATTTTACCATGTTATGTTCTCTGGCTACACTGTCGCACCACGCCCTGGGCCCCACACCCACTCTGTGGCACTGGAAAGTTCTTTGTTCTTTTCCCACCTCTTTTAGCTAGCAGGTTAGAAGCAACATGCTATTTCTATACCATTAGTAGTTTTGCTTACTTTTAAACTAGTGTTGAAATTCTCTCTTTAATGTCAAACATTTAACTAGAGTATCTGCCATCTGTCTCCTTCCACTGTCCCCTTGCTGTGGCTGAGACTGCTGTGGCATCCTTTTAGCCTAACTTAATTAAGTTTTGTTAGAATCACCTGGAATTTAAAGACTAGTTTGGCTGGGAAGAGGATTCTGTGGTCGTAACTCTCGACCCCTCAGGATTCTGTAGGCTTTTCTCCCTCTCTTTTAGCACTCTATGTTTAGATGAGAAGTGGCATCACTTGATTTTTCCCTCCTGGCGGCTATCCTAAGTTTCTCTCCTATCTGGACTGTTGATTTTTCTCTTTGAGATTCAGAAATTCCTAGATTTGAGTTCTTCTATAAATATTTATCTCATCCTCAATGGACTCTTCACTCAGGCAAAATTCCATCTATTATTTCTTAGATTATCATCTCTCATATCTCTTATATAGACCATTCTCCTCTTCTAAATTATTACATACACACTGAACTTTCCAGAGTATTTCCCATGCTTCAGTTTTTCCGTTTTTTCCATTTCTTTGCCATCCTGCTGGGATGAATCTCAATTTGGTTTCCTAAATCAGTAACTGTGATTTTTAACAATATGTGCTCTACTGGTGAGTACACAGTTTTAAGTGTGGCTACCATGTTCTTGGTTTCTAAGAGCTCCTAGTCTTCAAACGCTCCTTAGTGCTTGTTTATTTTATGGATGCAAGCCTTCTCTATAACTTCTTCAAGGGCACTAATTAGAATTTAAGAAATCTTTCCAGTTTCTTGAATTAATGGTGTTCCCCTGAGGATAATATACTCTGCAGGCCCAGCTGGGACCTTCTCGTTAAGGCTAAATATTCTCCATTTTCTGTTGACTTGCAGACATCTACTCCCATTTGTAAATAGAAGCTGAGACTGGAGCTGACACGGACTCTGCCTCAGGTGGGCTGACCTCCCCGGCAGGCAAGCCCCCACGAGTCACTCGGGCCCACAGAATTCTGTGGGTTACCTCTGGTGGTGGTGGGGGGGTGATGAGCAGGCAGGGACAAGCTGACAGCCAGACTTCCTTCAGGGTGTGGGGGGACGTTGCAGGCTGGAGAAGCCCCTCGGGGAGGGAGCAGGGAGCGAGGTGTCTTGGGGGCAGGTGCTGGGCTGGGCAGGTTTATTCTCCGTCCATGTTTCTCGCCACAGCGCCGCTCTACTTCTCCGTTCTCTGGCCCTAAAACCCCAGCAGACCCTTCTCTCTGCCTAGCAGCCTTTCCAGCCACTCCCAGTGCCAAGAGACCCCCGGGACCAGGAATCAAAGGCCTTGACTGACTTGGCTACTGCCCCACGACCACAGCTTTGCTGCCTCACAGCCTGGAATTGGTCCAAGGCTCTGCTGGGAAATGCTTCTAAAGCTTTTTTGGTTTTTTTGGGATGGGCTGATTAACTGATTTGTTTTTCTGATAGTCTAATGCCATCTACATTCTCCAGAAACATCTCCAGCTCTGTTCCACTGAAGTGACCTTTCCCTACATTCCCCTCCCATCCCAATTTTAATATCATAACCAAAATGGGATTTTTGAGAGGACAAAATCAATTTGTGGGACTTACTCCAGCCATCATCTTGAATCGAAAGCCTCTAGAAATAAAGTGATTCTTCAAATGCAATCCCGAATCTCTTTCAAATGGGCTGAGAAAGGAGCCACTATTACCACTTTTGGTTTTTTTCCAGGAGTCTCCACCAAAGCAGTACCAAAATCTATGGTATAAGCTCAGGTTCAAAATAAAAAAAAAAGAATAAGGTAGAGGGAGAAGTGTTTTATTCTGAAGGGTGAGCAATTCTGAATGAAGTCAGATTTGAAATAAAGGTTGTATATAAATGAGCAATAGATAGTAATCTACAGTCATCTAGACCCACCATTATACTGAAACGTATTCTCACCTTTGACAGCGGGATGAGAAAATCCAGCTTGTACGAAAGGATCACTCTGGTAAGCAGTACCACGAACACCACGTACGCAGAGTTCTCAAAGTCCGTCAACTGAACCTGGACAAGCAGGAGCCCGGAGAGGTTAGGCCAGCCCAGACCAAGCGCACAGACGTGCTCTTCCCCAACAGGCCCCTCCGTGGGTCCTGTCACTCCCAAGCCACCTCCCAATTCCCTGTCTGGGTCTGGAAACCCTCTGCCCACAATCTACCCTCAGAAACCAATCCTCCTTAGCATCTGGACCTGCTTTAACATGCACACGCCGGATCTAAGAGCCTCTGATGAGAGCTTCAGAAGAGTGATGGGCAGTCAGAGGACGGGGGCATTCGAGCCACTTCTGCCATATGTGTCTTACCTCCATGGGTCGGAATTCTACTCTCCATCCAATATCTGAGTTTGGAGGAGGGGGCTTAAATCTCATTGTCTGCCAATTTGTGGACTGAATATTCTATAAGAAAAAAGCAGAGAATAAAACCAACTTTCCACATGTCCAGGAAAACATTAAGATGATTTGATATGTAATAAGGGAAGAAGACTGTTGACTCTGCATACAAAATTCTCGTCAGTTTACAAATACGAAAAGGTACAATTTAAGATTTTCTTGGAGCGTGACCTGCTAGGAAAACAACAGCGAGTGTCTGACAAAAGCTGGGCGACAGGTCAGGAGCGCTGAGATGACCGGCCATGTTCTTTTTGGGCAGCATGTCTGAATTTTTCAGCATTACACAAACAGGAGAAAATACTGAACAAAAAATTCAGAATCAGAGATATAACCAGTGAGAATGATAAAACAGAGGTACTTTAGACCAATCTAAAATTGTTCTTAGTTCTGCACTGCACTGGGTAATGAGATTCCTCTGGTCACCAACTCCCCACAGCCAGACAACTGCCTCCACCGTGGTTAGTGCCGGGACACGCATGTGAAACAGAGGAGGTACCTCGAAATGGTCAGACTCATTGGCATCATCCAGGTGTATTTTCTCTTCAAACAGCGTCAGTGGGTCTCTAATGAAGAGATGAGCAACATGCTGGGCCAGCAGATGGTCAATGCCTGCAAAGAGAGGGCACAGGGACTCACTTCAAAGCTCGAGACGCCACTGCTCTCTAAGCCCAGTAAGAAGAGAGGCCCGCTCAGGAAGTTTGAAGCAGGGTATCTGGAAGCTTAGGGAATGGCAGGATCGTTCAGGATTCTCGTGTCGCCCAAGATTTTAGCCTATGGACCTTGGGGAAGTGTCTGAGTTTTATCTGCTACTTGCACAATGCCTACTGGGGCACTGGTGTGTACCCCACACAGACGTCTGAAGTAAGTTCCTTTTGCTGAAAGTCAAGAAGACCTCGCAAGTATCTGGAACTTGAAACTTGAGGAACAAGCAGCCTCATAAGAAAAGTCAGAGACTGTACACTAAAAATAGAAACCAGACCAGGAGTCAGCAAACAAGTTTAAAAGAGTTTTGAAGAACTAAAGGCGTACAATCAAATCCAGAAAAATGGAACGGAAGCTTACCTTCTCGCAACAGTTGTTGGTAGATTTCTTTATCTATTGTTAAGTCAATGTCATTATACTTCTCACCACACTCAGATAAATAACTGTCTATGGAATCATACCGGGATTTACTAATCCTATAGTTGTTTTTCTTCAGTGGCTAAAATCGAAAAAAATATGAATGAATGCCATATAAAATGATCTGGAAATAAACTAATGCCCCAAGTAATTATATTAAAATACTATATATTTTTAAATAGAATAATTACATAAAAATGTCCAACCTTAACATAGACCCTGAAAACAAGTTAACCCTGAAAAGTATTGTTAGGGAAAATTATATTTAAAAAGCCTAGAGGCAAGTAGCCTTTTTAAGTAGCCTTTTTTCTGGTATGATTTAAATATACACTTTTTTTCTTTTTTAAAGCAGATCGCCTTCATTCTTATTAGGCTAGGAAAATAAATGCCAAGGTTGAAAGCAAAAAATTAAGCCTATAATATAAAACAAAGCTATCAAAATTATTTCTCCTTTAAAGTGTATTTCTACTTAGAAAGCATGTTCACCAATTTATGAACAATCCCATAAAGACCCCAGCAGTAGGAGCACCGTCCTGGTTGAGAACATCGGAATTACTTGTGGGAACTCCTTTAGAAAACACCTGGAGGTGACTACTAGGTAGAGGACAGGCCTGGGTGTCTACTGTTTAAAGGTCTCCATGGTGGTCCTGATGCACACTCTGGGTGGAGAGATGCAGGGTCACAGCCCAACATGCACACGGGAGGCACAAACCCACCCTTCTTCAGCAAAACCTAACCCTTTATACAGAGCAAAAGAATCTTTGATGACAGATGACATGTTCCACAGCAGAAAGCATCCTATACAAATCACTCAGGTAGAGCCAAAAAGCCTCTTGGTAAAAACAGCCATCAGCACTGACTTCCAAAATTTAGAAAAACTGCACTGCTAATTTTAAAATAAAAAACAAATACAGATTTCGACAAATGATGAAAATTAACTCCCCACCCAAACCAAATCACATTTCCCACATATTCACTCCAAAACAAACACTATGGAGCCAAAGACCAGAAACAAGGGAATGTTTATAACCTGTGAATTTCTTCCCATGTGACTAACCCACTCAAAATAAAAATTTAAGGGCGACTTCAAAATTGCAAGCAGTTATAGAAACCCCATTTCACCTGCTCGATTGCAAAAGGCTATTAAGGAAAGTGATTCCCACCTCCAGTCCTCTCTCCTCCCGAGTTCTGTCATCTACAGACGCGGAAATCACGCCCCAGCGACAGTCAATGTCTGACACGTAGCCTCGGTAGAAAGGAGACGCAGCACTCAAAGCCATCTAGAAACAAACGGAAGTCAGCACTGCAGGCTCAGTGTCACCGACATGCTAAAAACAGCTCCATGCAGTTCTCTCTGGCCAAGAAGAATCAGCATGTATGACCCACACCGAGGTCTCCGATGTCTGTCTCTGCCTGCTTTCTCCCGGTGAAATGCACCAGAAGGGACTCCAATCCTGGGATCTGATTCATTTAAATCATCCTCCGTCATGTGAGGATAGGAAGGAGGGGAGAGGGAAAATGGCTACTCTCAAATGTGACACTTGAACACATAAATGTCTTATTAGCAACAGTCTACTTCCACAGCCTAGACTCAGTTTGTTAGCTCTAATCTGCATACCATCTGGGTTAGCTCATTTCTGAAGGGAGTCTTAACTGGACTGCAATAGCACGCCGTCAGCAAATTTTGCACACGCGGTCTTTATTTTATACAAAGAAGTATTTAAAATAAGATGCAACTTCTACTTACGACAATTGGGCAGATCGTGGCCAACTGATCATAAAGATATCTGGCCTCAGATATGCTGCAGGCTTGGAACGTTACCTGTTTAAGAATTGCAAGTTATTAACAACAGAAAACTCTTAACATCCTCCCCAAAGAGTCAAGTCTGAGAAGGAAGACAGTTAGAGAAGGTGGGGGGCATGGTATGGAATGATCATGCCATTGATGACATTAACACAGGAATTTTGTTTAAAAGCTGTCTTGGATGAATTTTGCTAGAAAATGTTACTTAATCATGTTCACGACTAATATAAATAACCATGTTCCTAAGTTAAATAAGATTAAGAAGCCAGGAAAGAAAAATAAGACATTAGATAAACAGCGAAGTTCAACAAGGCGTTTCCTCTTCTACTGGCTCATTTCCTCGTACAGCTTCCCATTCTCTGCAGCTAACTGAGGGGTTATATAAATTTTTGTACAAAAGGGATTTGGAGATGTGAATGATGGGTTTCAAAGTTCACTGGGGACAGTATGGGGAACGGCTTGGAAGGGGGCAAGCCTGGAGGAAGGAGAGGAGTTAAAACACCATAACTGTCAAGGAAAAAACTGAGGAGGGCTCGTGGGAAGAGGCCCAGCGGAGTCAAAGCAGCAGGCTCTGGGGACCAGTGGGGTATAGACAGTGAGGGTGTGAGTTAGGTTTTGGCTCAGGTGTTCCTCGGACAGACAGGAAGAAGAGGCACCATGACCCCGTGGGCCAAGGAACAGACAAAGAAGCCCCTTAAGTGGCTGGGTTTGGGGAGTGGGCTCAGATGATGCCCTGAAGATGGGCAGATCACCCAGGAAGCCTGCACGGAAGGGGTCATTTAAGAGTTAGGCAGAGAAAAAGATCACACAATTGATTAGTACACATCCTCTAAAAACAATTACCCACAAGAAACCACAAAAAAGTCCTGCCTTCTTTGGGGTGGGGAGTGGTGGAGGGGGCAAGGAACACAAATGGTGGCTGTGTTAGCACATCTGTATTAACTGCAAATTGGGAAGGTTCTAATTTCCTGTTCTTGTCATCTAACAGTAACGGTTTGAACTGAGTGTTGGTGCAGGAAATAATTTAAGTGCTTAATGCTCGAAATAGCAGCTGCATGAATATGTTTATTGTTACAATCCCAGCCTGTTAGTTCCAATAGTTTTTGCCAGGTCTCAACTTTGTTGTTTTTTTTTTTTTAATCAGCAGAGAACTTCTGTTGGAGACTGGAAAGTTTGCCTGCTGAGTTATAACAGCATTTCACGTCCCTGTGGTGACTAACTACAGCCAAGAATTATTTAGATAATTTATCACATCCTGACCTTCCTATCATTTCTACATTAATGATTAAGACAGTGCTACATTTTAATTAAAATATAAAGATAATTAACCAGCCATTACAAATTAATTCAACCTGGAGAAGAGCTGTGTCATGGACATCAAGGACTAAGAGGTTAAAACAGATCAAGATTGAGAAGGATTGGCAATTTGGTCACTGATAGCCAGAACAAGGGCAGTTTTTGCAGAGTGGGGACTCAGACATCAGTCTGTGCGGGGGTGAGGACTGAATGGGAAGAGAGGGGTGTTGACACCGCCTCAGCTCCAGGAGGGCAGGATCTGCCTCCCTGGTCTCTACCCCACGTGTGAGAACACAGTCTGACACCTGCTCAGCGCTTAATAAGTACTTACTAAGCGAAGACAGTATCTTGAAGGAAAGAGTGTGCTAAGGAGAACATAGGGGCAGAGATAAGTTTCATTTTTATAAAATGGTAAGATTCTTGAAAAACTGTGACCCTAAAGGCCAAATTTATATGGATTGGGATTAAAAATACCATAATGTTCCTCACACGTTCTGACCACTTCTTTTGAACATGCATCTGAGTTTAAGTCCTTTCTCATGACTCTCAGGTATTTCAGTTTGTCTGTTAATTTTGTTTTTAAGAAGACACTGTGACAGGCATTTTTTCTTTTCAGTTTTTTGATTGGCTTCTCTTTGATGGCCTAGTACATACTGGACAATTCACAGGTAAATCCTGGAAAAGTCAACTCGAGAGAAGTACGCTTAAGAAAATTAGCACCTGGAATTCAACAACTGAGTTACAATAGGTAAGTGACTTAGTTTTTCCGAAGATATTTAGTAACCAGTTTCCTTACTCGAGAGCTGACGGAGCCATCGCCAAGCCAAACAGAACGTCACTGTGGAGGATGGCTTTAGTCGGGGAAGGGGAAAAAAAAGTTCTTACACCTTAAAAACACATGAATATAAGGACAGTTTTGGCTTCTGGTGCCCTTTTGAAGAATGTAAAGAAAAGCAATGTCACTAAGGAAACTGATGAGAGGGGGGAAAAGTACGAAAAATAGATGTTAGAAACCTAAATATCTACTCTAGAATTCATCTAGAACCCAGTTTTGAAGCCACATGATTTTCTTTAGGGGCGGGGACACCTCTTACAACATGACATGAACTTAAATGATTCCTGAAAGGCTCCCCAAGAGTCGAGAATTTGAATGTGGTTAAAAGCTTTTTGTTTTGTACAATAAGTCTTCCGTTAACCTTAAAAAGTCACCTTGATGGGCCGGCCCCGTGGCTTAGCAGTTAAGTGCACGCACTCCACAGCTGGCGGCCCGGGTTCGGATCCCGGGCGAGCACCAACACACTGCTTCTCCAGCTATGCTGAGGCCCCGTCCCACATACAGCAACTAGAAGGATGTGCAGCTATGACATACAACTATCTAGTGGGGCTTTGGGGGGAAAATAAATAAAAAATTAAAAAAAAAAAAAGTCACCTTGAAACTATTTTTCTGCTTTACTGTAATAAGCAGTTCCTAGTGTTCCACGTGAGAGATACAAAGCAGGGATTTCTGCGGTGACACGTGGAATTCGTCTCATTTGCCATACACTTTACGTTGTCTAATGATTTTGTGTGTGTGTGTGTGTGTGGAAGATTAGCTCTAAGCTAACATCCATGCCCATCTTCCTCTACTTTGTATACGGGACACCGCCACAGCATGGCTTGATGAGTGGTGTGTAGGTCAGCTTCCGGGATCTGAAATTGCAAACCCCAGGGTGCTGAGGCAGAGTGCACCAACTTCACCACTACACCACAGGGCCAGCCCCTCGAATGACTTTAAGCGGAGTTTTCAAACCGGGGTGCTGGACATACCACTTAGAAAAAGAAACTTGATCCTAAACCCGTGACAAAGCTTAAACTGGATGGAAGACTGTATCCATAGCTAATAAAAATATTAACTACCTACCATCAGGACACATTTATTTGTATAAATACAGCGTTTCAAGGGAAAGAACATCCTTTTGGAACAGAGCCACTGTGCTGTCATGGCAAAACACCCTGGTTTAACATTAAACCAAGAAAGGGCAGTCGCTACTCCAACAGCACTGATACAATTTCAGGGCCACACACTGTAAGTTTTAAAGCTTGATGGTTCTCTTTAGAATATTTGTAATTAAGACAGGAAAGCAGATACACAGTTAAAAGTCAAAGGTCTCTTTTTGAATGAAGTGACCATTTCTAAAGAAACTTACTGGCCCACGTTTGCTTGGAAGACACCTATTTTATACTACCTATATAAGTCAGGAAAAGCAGAAAACAAATTTATCCTTGGCTATGATTATTTAAGCACATTTAGCATGGAAAAATCTAACTGGCAGTCAACTGTGAACATACATAGTTGTAAAAATAAACATGTCAGAGATACATGTGCAGGAAGGCGCGAGTCTCTGCTGCAGCCGTTTGAGATGACGGGAATGTGGGTTTCTTGGCCTCTGTGTAGAGAGCGACAGACTGGAGGCCCAGGGACCTTATGAGGGGCCAGGCTTCGCATGGCTCCAGGCGTCCAAGGACACTGTTTCTAATCAGCTGACGTAATCGGAACTGGTTAAAATCTCCTTGGACAATAACAAGAGGCCTCTCTCTTTTTTGAAATTTTCAATTTGAAAGTTTATCTTTTGTGCAACTCCTTCTCCTCTAACGTGATTTTAAACAAATTACAGGTTAAAATAAGTTTTGTCCTGTTAACAAAACCAGTGTAATAAATATTGGCTTAGAGTCAGACCTAGAAGGGGCCGTAATATAAACCCTTCTTTCAACGGATGAGAAAACTGAGGCCAAAAAGAAGTGAAGGGAATTACCCAAGTACCAGAGTAGGGACAGCCAAAACCCCAACGCAGGCCCGCGTGCTGCCTGATGGGTTTTTGCTTGCCACCCAGGTCCCACGTGAGCTTGGGCACAATCAGTACCAGGGACACCAGTCATCTAACTAGATCCAGGCCAGTCTTCAGAGTACACAGAGGAAGGCTACTCTATCTCCGTATAACTTAGCTGGGACAAGGCAAACAAACGCTGCTAAATATTTACTCTTTTTATACCGCTAGATGGCCCGCATGAATATAAAAATTTAAAGTCCAAACAATCCCTTCCTTGGATCACAAAATCATTGGAGTGCATCCACCAGAGTTCATTTGTAGAAACAGTAAGAGATATGAGCAATGTTTACAACCTCAAAGCTAGACTGTCACTAGATGGCAGCACAAATTAGGCTCACAGAGAAGAGAGACAGCCACCACAGAATATTTCACATGTTAAGTTAATTAACACTATCTTTGTAGTGAACTGTAGATTCTGTAAATTCTCCACCCAGAGATAACTTCTAATGAATTTACTAAAATAACTTCATTGGTTGTCAGAAAGGCATACTGGCTACCACTTCAACCTGATTAAAATATGATTTTTAAAAGGGAAACATGCATATATAAAGAAAAGAAGTTGTAAATAGAAATGGATGAGGACACTTTGCCTCTCTGTATATTTGAAACAATACCTGAAGACAGCAATTGCCCATCCCAAATCCCATGGCATCCATGTAAATATGATCAGGCTTAGAAGCCTTTGCTGCCTCATCATCCTCAGGAAACGTTTCTAGAAATGGAGACGGGGTATTCTTGTCCTTAAATACTGTTTAAATTAAAAGAAAAAAGGAAATGGTTAAGAGTCAAGGATTAAAAAACAACTCAGTGAGCTTCTCTCCCACCCCCCACCTCTCTGTGGACTTACTTGGTACATTGATGACAACCTTTTCTCCTCTCCTGTGTCGGATATTTCTTGTTAGGGTACTAAAACAGACAACCAAATGTCATAAATCGGTCTAAGAACCATCATGTAAAAGAAGAATTTGATCGTACACAAGTAAATGGAATGAAATCCTACCTCAAAGGAATTCTCCTAAGGCAACCCTACAGAAGGTTTATGTGGATCAAGACACTCGGAGGGATACTCAGAAAGACGGCTTCGGGTTAATACCACTGCCTCTGGCTCCTGCTCAAGAATGCCCTTCTCTCCCCTGCTCAACTCCCGATTCCTGGGCTGCACGTAAGTTACCAAATCAAGCTCAAGTCTTGGGGTCTGCCATGGTCTGGCCTTACCCTACATTCCTAACACTTCTCATGTTAACTCCAAAGAGGTTAGCCAAGCTTTAGAGTACTTGCTTTCTCCAGGCATCTCTGGAGCCCCAAGACCTCATTACTCCCTCCCCAATCTGCAGCATTAATACTTAACCTCTAGACCCTCGATGTCTAACCCAGAAGCTACCAGGCACACTGTGGCTACTGAGCACTTGAAATGTGGCTAATCCTAATTAAAATATGCTCTGAGGGTAAAACATACACAAGATTTTAAAGACTTAGTACAAAAAAAAAGTAAAATTAACACTTAAAAATACTGATTACAAGTTGAAATATTTTGGATATACAGAGTTAAAGAAAATATATTATAAAATTAAGTCAACCTTTTTTATTAATGTGGCTACTGGAAAATTTAACATGACATCTGTGGCTCACATTATGAGTCTATGGGACTGTGCTGCTGTCGGCTCAGCTTAGATGCTCCCTCCTTCACAAAGCCTGTTTTGATCCCCTCAGTCAGAAGCACCCTCCTTTCTCCAAGGAGGACCTCTGGGGCTACCATCCTTTGACATCCATCATAATCTATCTTTTCCCCTTAGCACACTGTACCATTCGAAGTTGGTAACTATGTCTATAAATCTTTGTCTCCCCAAAGACTCTGCATATAGCATGTGTGCAGACTTGTTAAAGGAACGAACACTGAGAAGTCCCGACGTCCCTGACTCTAGGGCAGGAGCCTAGGCTCAGGAAGACAGGTGAGACTCAAGGTACAAAGCCAAGAGCAGACTGGTGTGGGCCCCGAAGCACCTTAAAAACCCAAGAATTAACCTAGAGACTAACAGACCGGGAAGTTAATAGAACAGAAGGTAGAAATGCCTATTCTGTGCCAGATGTCCCTATTTTACCTTATGTATGTATGTATGTATGTATGTAGAGTGGGATGAATGGATCACAGGTACTGATGGTAACTTACAGAGGGGAAAAAGGTAGGAATAACTAAGGGAAAGCTTCCCAACAGGTGTTCACAGAACTAGGACTGAAAAGAATCTGCTCATTAAAGAAGAGAGCAGCTAAATTAGTGACTTTAAGATGAGTTGCAAAACAGGCAAATGAAGCCGGGATACCAGAAACAACAATCAGGTAGCCCTGGGGGTACTGAGGATGCGAACAGGTATGTATACAAGTCTGCCGTCCTCTTTGGTTAATTACAGAGGGAGCCAGAATTCAGTAAATGCTCCATGAGGATTCCTGGGCAGGCACACCATCCTCTCAGAAGGCAGGGATCTGAGTGAGGGACATCTGGTTTAAACACAAAGCCACACTCACCTGAAGCGGGGGTGCTTGTTTATGGCTTCATCAGGGAAGAAGAGGGACTTGGAAGCTCCTCCTTCCACCGGGTTGGGTTTGAAATCGGGCACCGTGAACCCAGGACAGCCTAATCTACAACAAATTGAAGAACTAAATAGATAGGATTTGTTTTCGAGAGTTAATTATGTCTTGCCACCACTGCACCTGTTAAAGACCTCACGTCTCGTACTCCCCTTTGCAGACGGTCTGGCATATGGAGGCTCTGTATATATTGTGCCCCTTTACCACCACCTCCTTGTGCTTTGTCATCTTGCTCACCAAGATCTCCCTTTGTGATGGCAGCCCTTTACTGACTTCATCAGAGAGCTTCCATTCACTCAGTATCTGCAGAGCACTCACGTCCCACTCGTCTCTTCATCCAATAGTGACGACCAACCGCACAGAAGTCACTTCCCTTGGTCCCATCCATTGTCACGGGTTATAGGTTTCCCTGTATGTAGCGTCCGGGGCGTCTTCTGTTACCACCTCTAATCTCTGCGCTTATCTTTTGACCCCTGCACAGCCCCACTGCCTCCAACCTCCTGATCAGCTTTGTTCGAATCTGGAAGGGGTCTCCTGTTTTTTGCCTCTGCAGGTCACCTCACGAATCCCTCAAGATCATGGAGTATCTCCACAGGTGTCCCCATCACCCCTGAGATCTCTCTCTGAAGCCTGAAACCCAACCTGATAGTCTTACTTGACCTAAAGAGGAGCTTTAATTCCAGTACAGAAAAATGAAGCCCTATATTTACCTCTAAGTGTAAAGCTCAAAATCCATATCACTTGTAGTGACGCAACCAGTTCTAAGAATTTTAAGGTCACGGTTAAGTGCGCTGTGAGGGAGGGCAAAGACTAACAGTCAGTGAAAGCAAAACCAGGGAGGCTCTTGTCAGGGCTTTACATCAGGGTAGAAACCGTTTGGCTTGAGAGCCAAGATGAGCCCATGCCTTATTTTCAACCCCTACCTTTTATACAATAAAGCACCTGCTGGCTGCCCACATCCACCTTGTGAGCAACAACTGAATTAGCTGATCTTATCTGGAAAACAGTTCCTAGGGATAATCAGAGTTCCTGGGAATTTTCACAGCTATGTGCATTATCTACTGTGAGCCTGCAACCTTAGGGAAAGTCCTTTAGGAAAGTGACAAACTTAAATCTGGAGGATTCTGAGCTACCCAGAATCAGGATGGATGAAGGGAGAATGACAATGTGCTTGTCTGGCTGGAAGAAGGCAGGCAGAACTCAGATCTTCAGATTCCTTCAGCACTGCTTTTCTTCCAGATGAGCACCATCCAACAGAACTTTCTGAATGATGGAAATGTTTATCATCTGTGCTGTCCAATACCAATATGGCAGCCACGTGTGGCTACTGAGCACTTGAAATGAGGCTAGTGTGACCGAGGAACTGAACTCTTCATTTTATGTAAGTTTGATTAACTTATATATAGTCACATGGCCACTGTTTTCAACTACAGTTTCCATACTACAGAGATTTGCCTCTTTACAGAGGGAAAAATCACAATGTTTACACTTAAACCGAGTACTTCGTTCTCTCTTGATCTCGAAATACAAGAAAACTTTCCTTATCATTTACTATGGATGTAAGGTGAGGCTCCTACAACTAAATAACTAACAATTATTCTTGTTTTGTTTACAAGTCCAAAAATACCCTCCCTTAGAAAATATTCTTAGAATAAAACTTATTCCTTTGTCTCAAGTTTCCCTTCATAATAACTGAAGAAAAAGAAGCTAAATCCTAAAAAAAAAAAAAAAAGGCAACTATCCCATATGGAGCCATTTCTCACTTAAAGTAAAAGACACATTAGGTTTAACCAAAAACTTCCCTTTGCGGCCCAGAAAGAACTCCCACCGCCAATCAATACTATACGTTCCTGAATTTTAAAATATAAAATAAAACGCTTCCGGTTTGTATTACAAAACTTTTTTTTTTAATTTGCTAAGTGAAATTGACAACCGTCTCAATGTTAAGGAAAATGTAAGATTCAATTTTCCAGTTCACTAGAGACTGTCAAATAACATCTGTAACCTTCTCCTTGGCCTTCTTATTTTAAAGTTGCATAATTACCTACACCCACAGCCTTGACATCTCTTCTTTCCACCCCTAGGTTTGCTGATTTTGCCATCTCTTGATCTATCTCCTTTTTCTAGCTCCACTACCCACTCTCATCCAGGCACCCTCATCTCCCCCGAGGGAGCCCCTTACTCATCTCCTAGTAAGCGCTGGCATCCATCCCATAGCCCTGCTCACACTACAGCCCAGGTGAGGGCTGCAAATCAAGAACTTGATGCTCTCCGCCCAACCCAGCTTGCCCAAGGCCTTCTACTGCTTTTACGATGGCAACCAAAACCCTCAGTTAACACGATCTTGCCTGCCCAGTGTCACTTAACCCCACACTTCCACTTCCTTCTCAGCATCCCAGCCACACCGGCCAGCTTTCTCCTAGCTCTTGGAAGGCTCTCTGCTCCCCTGGCTCATCCCAGGACTTTAGCTCATGCTGCTCCCCTCCCGAGGACATCCCTCCCCTCCCCATTCCTATTAAAACTCCTCCTGCAACTCTGGACACTGCTGCAATCATCCTCTCTCGGAGAAGCCTTCCTCCTCCACACAGAGTCCATTAAACACCATGTCACGCTCTCTTGGCTCCACATCTCTTCCTCACAGCACTGCCCCAACTTCATATTTGTTGGATCTATGGGTATTGCATTACTCTGTTTCCCACTAGCTCCGTGAAGGCAAAGACTGTGCCTGTTTTCACCCATGACTGTGCCCCACACTGCATGGTCCGGTGTGGAGCAGGCACTCAAGTATCTGAGTGAATGGCAGAGTCATGATTTTTTACCTCCTCCCTAAAACATTAGGGCAAAGGAATGCGCCAACTCTCTTCCAAGCCAGCTCATCCACTCCCCTCCAGTTGGGGTTTTTCTTCTGGCAAGGAGAGGGTAGTGGCTGGCACCAATGGAAGGAAGCAATCACAGAAAGTAAGAGATGCTTCTCCAAATGTTTAAGTAAGTGGGAGTTGCTTCAATAAGGTTTCAACTATTTAGATGTTACAATAGAGATTTTAAAAAAGAAAATTCCCATTTAAGTGTCCTTCGAAGACCAATGATATGACTCTGAATGTCTGTGTTCATTATGGATATTTATCAGAAAAAAAAAAACAAGGTATAAAAACAGTTCAAAGTGTTCCAGGCCGTGGATACCAAGCCCCAAGGCTCTTTGAACTTTGAGGAGGTAAGCATACTCTGTCACAATCTTGACAGATATCTGGCATAGATAAATCAGATTTATAATTTTGCAGAACTGCATTCTTACATTCAGATTTACGTATTATTGTACAATATTTATATACCTCATTCTAAGCTAACAACATAACTTCACTATTTATGTTTACTTTTATGAACTTTTAGCCATAACTAGGTTTGACGACAAATCCTAAATTTTCTTTTCAGCACAATATCCAAACACAACCTAGTGACTCCCCCTGTTCATAGTTAATGAGTTGACCGTGCACTGGGAGCACTGATGCCAGCCCCCCAACAGGTGACCCTCTGATCTGCCACGAACACCGCCAGTTGCTGGCGGGCAAACACGCGTGAGAGACAACCGTCACAGTCGAGTGAGAGGAGCACTTGATAACCCTCAGGAGACTCTGCTGCTCCTTACATGGTGTTCCTTACACGGTCAGACCTGCCTGGCAGCGAGCTGCTCCCTCCACTCCCACGTGGGTGGACATCGACACACGGCTAACCAGTCACGGTGGTCCTCCCGGTGGCCTTTCCCACTGAGCCCAGACGAACACTCTCCCCACAGTGCTCCGGGCCAACACCCACTGACTGAAACTGGTGGGCAATTTCTACCTGCAGCTCCAACGGCACAGACTCTATCAGATGCAGCCAATAAAGTACGGACTGTCTGTAAAGTATGAGAACTGTGGGCTCAAATGCCTGGGTCATGATTTGCTCTCTTCATAACCTCCAGCTCTGAAATGTCTGCTGGGGCCTGTTCATAGAGGAACTAACCTGGGAAATGAAGTAATTGTGCAAACAGCCTGATGTGCTTTTAGTAAAGAAGTGGCCTCCTTCCGGCGTTTTCTCATGTTGTCTTCGACTGTGTTGAACTCGGACATCGTTCCCCCGTAGGGCTGCCCGGGGGTCCCTTCAATCATGTAACTCCCATACTCTGGTCTCCAAAGGGTAGGATGGCTACAGAGAAGAACAAAATCTCGTTCCAGCCACTCAGTTTTTAGAAGTTTTTAAAAAGTTTCTGAAAAAATTTAGAAAGCATTCAACTACATAGGTGTTGAAAGTACTGGGTCCAAAATATTTATAAATAACTAAAAACGAACACAGGGCACTCACTCTCACTAGCAAGCTAGTCCACTTTGTGGGAAAGGAGAGGAGCCGCAAGGGCTCTTTCAGTTCAGTGCTGGGCTCCAAACTCACATGCAGCCTCCAAAATCCAGTGAATGGAAAAACGACTGGGGAGTCCATGCCCCCTCACCTCTCCGTCTACTTCAACAAAGAAATAGTTTATCAACATCCTGCCAGCCAAACAAAACCCATCTGCATGTTTTATCTGGCACCACAGTCTGTGGTCTCCATATCACTTGGGAAATGTTTTTTTAACGTTTAATAATAGTAAATAAGCTTCATATTGAGTTTACCCTCCTAAGTGCTTTAATATGTTAATGTATTTAAAATGTCAATACCCTACACGAGGTGGGTATTATTATTATTATCACCCCTACTTTACAGATGAGGACACTGAGGCATAGAGACATTGAGTAACTTGCCTAAGACTACCCAGCTATTAAGTAGAGGCACCAGGATTTGAACCCAGATAACTCAGAACCAGAGCCTGGGCTCTCAAGAGCTATGCCATCTTGCCTCCTATACATTCCATTCTAGTAGTTGTAACGTTTCAGAAACACTAAGACAAGCCTTCAGTACAGCAGCTTACTTTGGGTTTGTCCTTTCCCCCTGTTCTTGTAGAGTTTCAAGAAGTTCCTCTCCAGACAGGACCAACCGGACTCTTTTATTTTCATGATCAAAAGATACCAACATGTATTCCACCTATTGAAAATAAAAAAGAGAAAGATTAACATACTTCCAGA
Source organism: Ceratotherium simum simum (assembly GCF_057802395.1). NCBI lineage: Eukaryota > Metazoa > Chordata > Mammalia > Perissodactyla > Rhinocerotidae > Ceratotherium > Ceratotherium simum. The sequence continues at coordinate 52,799,451 of NC_141912.1, forward strand.
CTCATTGTAACCTTTAGGAGAAGAAAGTGGGGAAAGGATCCACAGTAACTCAAGACACATCTGCTTAGACTATAGCATGTGAGTGTTCATCTGCGTAACAGGAAAAAACCTAGGGAAAACGGTCCATCAATAGTGGCATTGTTTGAGGACAAGAACTCTTACTTCTCAATTCCTTCTTTCCCCGTTCTACTTAATATCCTATAGAAAGATCAAAATGCCCATTTTGTCAAATTGCTTAACGACGGGGACACGTTCTGAGAAATGCATTGTTAGGCGATTTCGCGGTTATGCAAACATCATAGAGTGTACTTACACAAACCTAGATGGTATAGCCCACTACACATCTAGGCTTCATGGTACTAACCTTATGGGACCACTATCATATATCCGATCCTTTGTTGACCAAAATGTCATTATGTGGTGCACGACAGTACTTCAAAAGAGGAGCTAAGATTCTGTACGCTGCTGGACGAGCGGTGCGTAGGTCCTTGCCCAGGATCCTATCCAGCGAAATGCTGCCGAAGCAGAGTGTGTGAACTTAACCACACCACTACAGGGCCAGCCCCTCTCTGGGCATTCTAATCGAGATAGATTACTCTTACTGCCAGGTTATTTAATGAGTCCCACTATTGGAGAGTTAAATTATAATCATAACACACCAATAGGAGAAGTTATTCTAGGAGTTTCAACAATTTAGTTTTGGTTTTCCAAGATCATTTAAGACAACTTCCCCACTCTAAAACCATATGAAATTTACAATGCAAGGTGCACCAGTGCATTTACAACAATATCTGGTGGAATTCTGATAAAAATCAAGAGTTAAATACCAAGGTAAGAATTTTCTGGGTAGAGTACAAATAGAACCTGCTGTTATTTTCCCTGAAATCGCATGCTTTAAATCATGACTGTTGGTGTAAACAGTAAGGATTATGAATCACTATGATTGAAATAAAACACATGTTATCCATATGTAAGTGAAAAGGTATGGAATTGGATCACTCAGGCAAATAATGGAGAGTACCCTTTGCACAAGACACCAAGACAGAGAAGACGAGAGGTGGAACAGGTGCCCCACAAGGCAGACCAGTCCACAGATGTATTTTGTTTGGCTTATCGTAGTATTAAAATAAAATTTTTAAAAAGGCAAGCAACAATACATCCACTATCTACCTGATATTTCACATGTAAATCCAGATTCCCAGCCTTAAAAGCAAACACACACCCAGAAACCCAGCACAGGCCTGAGTCCTGCACGGCTGGGGCTGGGCTGCTCTCGGGTCTGCAGAGGCCTATTCCTTTATTTACGTGGACCTGCCCGATCCTGGAAGGCGTTTGAGTCAGCCATCCCTGTCACAAAAACAGTAATGTTCCAGTGACTGTTTTGCCCTTCAGCTAAAAAATATAATTATAAAGGGGGAAAAAATGTTAGTAACCACGGGAAATAGCCCAGCAGGTTTAAACAACAACAACAAATATTAGTTGTTGCTACAGACCGAATGTTTGTGTCCCCCCAAATTCAGATGCTGAAGCCCTTAATCTCCAACTTGATGTGTTTAAAGATGAAGCCTATGGGGGGTAATCAGGTCACGAGAGCGGAGCCCTCCTGATGTGATTAGTGCCCTCATAAGAGATGAGAAAGATGGTCTCTCTCCACCACGTGAGGACACAGCAAGAAGGTGGCCATTCGTCAGTCAGCAAGAGGGCCCTCACCTGGAACTGAATCTGCCGGCACCTTTGATCCTGGACTTCCCATCACCCAGAACTGTGAGAAGTAAACGTCTGTTGTTTAAGCCACCCAGTTTACAGTATTTGTTACAGCCTGAATTGACTAAGATAGTTGTCTTATTGATGAGTTTAAGTTCCCATTCTTGCTTCTCTAATTAGACTTGTTTTAGCTCAAAAAATGGGTAAGATGGCTTGATTTAGGTACATGAACCAGAAATGTGAGATTTGCACCTGTATAGTGACTCAATGTCAAATGCCTGAACACTGTAGGCTGCAGAATCTGCAAGTGCTCCCACCTTTAAGTACAGGTTTTCAGATAGAATCTACAGACCCATGACTTCTGAACAGCCAAAACCTGATGGAACAGGACACTTTGTTAAGTCTCAGGATGGATATATGAAAATATTGTAAGTATGAGAAACAAAATTACCTTTAAATTAGCATAATGAAAAAGGGTATGCCATGAACTTTTCATATATGGATCCTAATCTGCAAACCCATCACACAAAGTAGGCATGATCATCTATTTCATAGATGGGCACAGAGGCTCAGAGAGGCTGAGTCAGCTGCCCAAGGCCACAAGCAGGGATTTGAACACAGCCCTGCCCAGCCTCAAGGCCCAGCACACCTTGCTGCTAGAACTATAGAGGATGCCAATCTTGTTGAGCGATAGTAAGCTTTCAAAAAAATTGTTGTAAGCTATATGAGATAGGGATAGGTTCTAACACTGGCTGAAAAATCTCTCAAACTGATTATGCCTCAAATTTATAAAGTGGGCCTGACATCGTATCATAGAAGCTGAGATCTAACAGAGTTATAGATTTAAACAGATGGCTCAGCCTGTCACTTAGGCCCAGGACAGACTCATTTGCTATATCTATGTAGCATTCATAACTCCCCAGTTGGAAGGAATCTTCCTCCTTTGATCACTGGCTCTGACATCTCTCTGGCATCATCTGTTATCGGGGGGTTAAGTTATCTTCTTAACCAGAGAACATGCTTCCTACAAGAAAGATGAAGAGATACTGCCTAGCTTACGGAGTTCCCATCATTTATCTATTACCAAAACGAGCAAGAACATTTATACCACTTATATAACCTAAACATGCAACGACTTTTGTTAGTTTCCTCGTTTTGAAATAATTGAAATCCTTAGTTTTCAAAATCACTCTTAGCCCACAAGTTTAAAGCATGGGCAGGGCAAAGGAACAAAAAGGTTAAGCTCAGTTTGAGTTTTAAATATCAGCCAAATGGATGACATTTAAAATGCTAACAAAGCAAACTCTCCTTAATTAAAAAATAATCATCCATGATCTCATTAAGCAAATGAAACAGAACAACATCAGAATGTTTACCAAATGAGAAAGAAAAACAAACTTACTTTTGGATAAAATCTAAGTTCAGTTAGAAGCCTTAAGAATTCCCCGAACATTTTTCAAACTTGAATTTAAGGCGTTCTGAAGTCATCGTTCCCTATGGTCACCTGATCTTTCTGCATCAGTGCTCAAAATGGTTCTTTAACCTCCTGGTTGTCTTTTTTTTTTTTTTTTTAGCTAACATCTGAGCTAACATCTGCCAATCCTCCTCTCTTTTTGCTGAGGAAGACTGGCCCTGGGCTAACATCCATGCCCATCTTCCTCCACTTTATATGGGACGCCACCACAGCATGGCCTGACAAGCAGTGCGTCAGTGCACGCCTGGGATCGGAAACGGCGAACCCCGGGCTGCCACAGAGGAGCGCGTGCACTTAACCGCTGCTGCCCCTGGGCCGGCCCCTGTCTTTTTTTTTAAATATATTTTTTGTTCATTCACATGCAAACTCTTTTTTGCATTTCCTATAGGAAATGATTTTTTTTTAAGTTTTTGTTTTGTTTCGTGAGGAAGAGCGGCCCTGAGCTAACACCTGTTGCCAATCTTTCCTCTTTTTGCTGAAGATTAGCCCTGAGCTAACATCTGTGCCCATCTTCCTCTATTTTGTCTACAAGATGCCACCACAGCATGGCTTGGTGAGTGGTACATAGGTCCATGCCCGGGGTTCCAAACCTGAGAACTCCAGGCCGCCAAAGCAGAGTGTGTGAACTTAGCCACTATGCCACTGGCCTGGCCCCTGGTTGTCATGTTATCATATTTAATCCCCCCCACCTCAATACATTTATTTCCAACTCCAGTTGATATGAGGGCTCAAATAATTAACTCAATCTTTAGGAGCCAAACTAGAGCTGAAATGGAGTTTGGTTCAGTGACCTAGCTGTTCAGTAATAAAAAGTGATACATTAAGACAATGCTTTCCCAACATAAAATACCTAAAGCCACAATGACTTATTTTATTATTTCTGGATTTTGTTCCCATCCTAAACTTCCCTTTTACACCCAAAGGATGAGAGAAAAGACAAAATCAAAGAGAACACTGGGCCGGCCCCGTGGCTTAGCGGTTGAGTGCTCGCGCTCCGCTACTGGCGGCCCGGGTTCGGATCCTGGGCGCGCACCGATGCACCGCTTCTCCCGCCATGCTGAGGCCACGTCCCACATACAGCAACTAGAAGGATGTGAAACTATGACAGACAACTATCTGCTGGGGCTTTGCAGTAAAAAAAAAAGGAGGAGGATTGGCAATAGATGTTAGCTCAGAGCCGGTCTTCCTCAGCAAAAAAAAGGGAAGGATCAGCACAGATGTTAGCTCAGGGCTGATCTTCCTCACAAAAATAAATAAATAAAACATACTCAACCACTTTGTGAGACTCTCATTTTTAAATGCGCACTCCTTTATCTACAAATGAAAATTAAAATCCTTTAGATTTCTACTTCTAAAAGAAAGAAAAGTCACTAATATCTACTAGAAGTAAAGTCACTAATATCTCTGAGCTGTTAAATCAAAGACAGAGGCCCATTCTAGAGACAATTACGTAGCTTACATGTTATATAGTGTTGCTAGGAACAATTGGGACACAATAACCCTCAGGCTATTTAATGCAGGTTTGCACAGGCGAGAGGAGTTCTGTGCATCTGAATTTAGGCCAATAAAAGTTAAGGCTCTTAATTGAGGGTGATGTAACTACCCAGCACAATGCAAAACCTATAGTAGACAGCGAAATACTCGTGATATTATGGCTCAAGATAACAATATTAACTGTTAATATTAAAATATTAACATTTTTAGTATTTATGTTGTCTTGAAATGGCATTTACCACTAGTTTAAAACAAAAATTTTTCTTTAAAAAAAAAAAATTTTTTTTGATACTCTACCATGAGGGTAAGAGTTTCAGGGAGCTTAGAATTTGAGGAAAGGCTAGAAAATTTATAAAATACAATTTTTAAATGTCTACTCCCTGGAGGTGAAAACAGTGCTTAAACAGGAAATAATCTAGTTGTCTCAGACTCAGAAGCAGTTACAGGCAGGTCCCTATTTAGGGAGGTTATACTTTTTGAGAAAGCTCCTTAGTCAGTGTCTATGTAAATTAGAACTAAAGGACTCTCCCACAAAAACAGTGTTACACAAAGGGAAGGTCCCTGAACCACCTCTCTCAAGTATTTTCCCATCACGTGCCTGACCTCTGGACAGAAGGAACTATCATGAAGTCCCTGGGGGACAATGAACCACCAGGTCCTATATTTCCTCCCAGCCAGTGGGGTGAGGACTCCCCACTCCTTACACCCTGGAGAAGGGGCCGTCTCCAGGGGGTCAGGTCGAGGAGGGCCAGGCGAGTGCAGACTTCGCCTAGGAAGGGCGGGCTGCAGGGCAGGGTCCCCAGCGACTCTACCGAAATTCAAAATTCGGGGTTCAGGGCCAGCTCCTCCATTCCACCACTGGCTCTCTTCCACTGTCCCAAGCAGCAGTCTTGACTCCTGCTAGAACCACCTGTTGCTTCTCAGAGACACAGTTTTCTCCTTACACTAACTCCAAAACAAGCCCACGGCCATTTGGAGGGTTAAGGCTGTGGCTGGAGTTGATGACCAGTGTCAGACACCTTGTCTTGCTGGCCCCCCACCTCCTTTCTCCTTGTACCCCCTCCACAGAGCACTGTGCTGGGAATACTGTGAGGAGCCAAGTAGGTGTGGTTCTTGTTCTCAAGCTTACACTGCAGCTGGGGCTACAGCCAATAACACAATATAGCTAATGATCTGAGTGAGTGCTCGAGGTGACCAAACAGAGCTGTGCATATGTAGCAGGAGGATCTGATCCAGTCCAGGAGATCAGAAAGCTTCCCTGAGGAAAGGGACTGGCCAGGCAAAGGAGCAAGTCTACCAACGTGTCCACATAAATACAGCCTCCCACAGGATGCCCTGTGCTTTCCCGACCACCATTCCGACTGCAGCATAATCACCTGTCTGGCTGGTCAGAGGTGCAGGTAAACTGGGCCCACCCCACAGAAATCATGTCACAATAGTCCCTCTCTAGGTTATAAGCTAGCAACCATGTCTTCTGTCCACAAGACTATAAACTCACACAGCATAGTACTAATGACCAATACTGCTGAGCATTCTCAACCAACCAGCTGGATGGCATCCATTCCCATATCTAGCATGATACCCAAACTGGTGCTAGCCACAGTGATGCCACGTTCTTTTTTAACCACTTATGGTTACACAGGGAAGACCTGAATGACAAGACCAAAAGAGCAGCTGTGCTTAAAACAGTGGATAAACTTTAGCAGGAAATTCTGTTACAGTAATGAAACTTGATATGGCTCAGAATCTGGATTAAGGTCGACGCCCACATTTGACACGTCTAATGATGACATTACAAATATCAAAACCAGTTTTACGTGGTAATGTTTGAGCACTTCTGGGGGACCAGTAAGCATGAAGTAGGAATTGGAACACGTGCTTTTGCACAGCCATGTATATGGTGATATCTTAAACTGGTAACTGTTGATATATTAAACTGTCCTATGTCCCCAAAATGAAATGTTTTAGTAGTTTAGTCTAAAGTTATATCAAATTCTTATAACATCTGATATGCTTTGACTTTTCCCTTACCATGAAACGTTATTTCACACCACAGACTTACACGGGGCCCACTCTGGGCAAGTTTACACTCTTAGAAAGCAAAGTAAGTGAGGCCTCGCCCTGACTTGGTCTTCTGTTAGCATCCTAGATGAGGACTTCAGCTTACAGAGTAGGTTGTTTTGTTATTTATAATACGTTAATCTCAATTTTAACACTGCATAAAATCAATGAATTTCTTATATGATTAGGAGAAGTAACTTTCCCGAATCATTACCTTGGCCCACAGAGAAAAAACAAATTCTTCACATGCCAAGATTAGTGACATGAAGACTAAACGGAACATGTTGACTTTTAAAGAGAAAAAGAAAATGGGAGTTGCAGGGAAAATTGTGGTGAATCTCCTAAGGGGGACAATGACGCCTTTCACTTAAGGGAAGAACAAAAAAATCACGCTGTCCATTAGGATAGACGCTAGGCACGCATGGCTATTTGGATTGGAAATTAATTAAAATAAAATTAAAAATTCAGTTCCCAAGTCCCACTAGCAACCTGTGGCTAGTGGCTACCTACTGGATAGAACAAACGTTTTCATTACTACACAAAGTTGTGCCGGACAGCAATGGACTAAAACCCAGGAGAAACCACAACCCTGGACCTGTACATGGACTCGCAAATTCATCACAAGGGACATCCCTCAATGCCGCGGCACCTGCTCTTTCATGCCCTGCAGACGGCACGAGACATTTATTTTCCGGGCCTCTGAATTTACGTTGGCTGATTTTTTTTTTTAATCCATATCACTACACTTCAGACATAGGTCAGTTTTAATTTTCTGATGGTTACAAAGACCATGTTAAGGCATTCCTACCTTATCTCTGAACCAAATCTAGCAGAACCCAACCAGTCTTCTCACAAAAAGTAACCTCAGTAAAGGTAGCACATGAAGTAACGTTACCAACGGTGATGTTAGCTATGGCCACCAACACAACACGGGCACTCGGCAACTCAGAAACCTAAACCTAAGCCAGAAGCCATTTCCTCCTAAAGAAACAATATTATAAATATAAACAGTTTTACTTACCTCAAAACACTTCCACTTTAGTACTATAGCTTCTGGATTCTAAGGACTAGTGAACTCCTTGGCTCTTTGAGAACACGTTCCCCTGTCTGAGTCCTAGTCACTCTGTGGCCGACAAGAAAGAGGGTATCGTGGTCCCCAGCGAGAGGCTGCTCCGGATCAACCGCTCTGCAGTACTCAGCTGGCAGATGGGGGTGTGAGGGGGGCGGCCTCATCAAGAATCCCTATCCAGTGTAGACCATCCAGAACCTCCGCGGTGACTCCTACCAGGTGAGGAGACTTAGGGCTCCAGCAGGGGGCGTGACGGATGCTAGAGACAGCACCCCACTCCATGGTGGGGCCCAGCTCAGTGCCTGACGCACTCCTGAGCAAGCAAGAAAGCAAGCATGTTCCCTCGTAAGGCACGTTTATAAACGAGGCTGGCCTAAACTCAGGGACTGCCTATGAGAAACCCAGGGTTTTTAGTTCTTAGGAACTGGCGGTAGACTAAGGCACCCAACAAAGAGGAGAAAGAAAAAAGAGAGTGCATTCTAAAGAGACTAAGTGGGAGCCAATGCTAAGACAGAGGAATTCTAACTCCACAGCGACTGCTGTGCTCAGAGGGGCCACCTATGCCCCAGTGACAGGGTGACAGTAATTCACGACCTCCAAGTTTAATGGCATTCCACCATCACAAGAATCTGAGCCCAGACACTCTTTCATAGTCTTACACCCCATAAAGGCAGTTTTGGGGCTACCCTCAGGAACTGCACCTGGATGTCAGGGCGGATCCCACCAAGAGAGCAATTCTAACCTGCTTTAGGTGGGATCTGGAAGATAGACACTCTTGTTGATATATACTCCTTTCCTGCCATATTTGAAATTCACATTAAAGGATCAAAATCTCAGAGGCAGAGCTCCCGACTCAGGCTCTAATTCCGGCCCACTACCTGTGCCCTGGGATGAAGTCCCACAGGCCGCATAGCTATCAAGTGAGGTCACCCCGATTTTCATATAAAGGGCTTGCCCCCATCTGCCTTTTCACAGGGCTCCGCAGAAGATTAGCTGGGACGGCTGTGGTCACATTACTAAACCTGTTAGCATTTGTCCTCCGGACCGAGAAATTTCCCAGGCATATTCAATATTATAGTTTCGAAAGAGTGTTGGCATTTCACTAGAAGGGAATCACTGGCCATCTGGTGTGAAAAATACTTAAGACTGCATTTGTGGCTCTAAGACATTCATATTTCCATTCCAAAAAAAAAAAAAAAAAGCCACTTCCTCTGTTGCCACCATCCCTTCCTCTCTTCTGCTTTTCCTTTCCACCTTCCACCTCACCTCAGTTGGTGCCTACAGAACTGCCCCCAGCTCTTTCCCCCTGCTCCTCTGGAGGTGATATATGGGGGAGTGGCTGGAGTGCCCTGCAGTGCGTTTCAGTCCTGGCAACTTCTGTATTTCAGCTTTTTCTTTTGTGAAATGGGGATACTACCTACTTCACTGGAGGCACGGGGGAGGATTACATAAAATAACGCACGTAAAGTGCCTAAAACAGTAGTAAGTACACAGCACCACTCAAATGTGAGTGGTTCTTTTCTAGCTCTGGGGCAGGGATACACTAATTGAGGCAGAATAGTGTTTATAACTTTTTTTCAAATGCTGGTTACATCCCCTTAGTAGGCCATGGTGGGTTGTTATCAATATTATAAAAATTTTTTTTTGAAATGGAGTAAAATATCGGAATGTGTCACTTACGGGAAGGGAAGTACTATCTCACGAAAATATTGTTTCCTATGGCGTCTGTTCCAGGTCCTACTGGTCTTAGTTGAAAGTGGAAGCTATGCACTGCTGTGGAATGATCCCCGACTGCAAACAGGCAGACCTGGGCTCGCTCACCAAGCAGACCAAGTCACTCCTCTCCCTGGAACTTGTAAATGCTCACACTCCACAAAAATCCAACACCCCTCACCAAGAGAATTAGGGCTGGTGATCCAGCCTCTGCCTCCTTCATTTCAAACCCTCTCCCCACCATGTTGCAGCCCCACCAGCCTTCTCTCCATTTCTCCAACAACCACTTCAAGGCCCTGACAGCACTTCTGTTCTCTCTGCCTGGAAAGATTTTACCTCAGCCCTTCAAAGAGCTGGCTCCTGTGGGTCTCCAGTCAAGTATCATTTCTTCAGAGAAACCTTTGCTGACTCCCCAATACCGTGACTCCCTTCTTGCCCAATCCTCAAGGGGCACCACCACACTAGTAGTGCCTGCTGGAGTTGTGCAACGTGGATACCCTACCCAGAGTAGTCTTCATTTTCCCTCTCTTCTCACGCATATTATAATTACAGACATTCAGAATGTGTTTTAGTCTCTGGGCCTCAGTTTCACCACCTGAAAAATAAGGAAAAACCAAAAGTTCCTTCCAGCTCTAAACTACTATTTCTGTAATTAAACTCTTCCAGAAATTCTCTTAGTATACGACCATCCATTTTCCTTTCACTCTCATTAAATACATTACTTACCCTGCACTGCCAGGAAGGTAATTTTATTTAAATGCATTGTGATGTTACCCAAAGCTTACCCTTTCTAAGCATATGTTCTCTTAAAAATTTTTATGTATATATGAGTGGAAATCTTTCTAAAACTGATTACATCCTCTTTTGCTATCAATAGGAAGATACTAAACACACTCTCACTTGTTATTAAGGCTTTAGAGTTCATCAGCAGTTTCATTTCTTTAACTAGAGGCATACCAGAGTGCGGCCCTTGGAGGCACACCGGGCTGCCCCATCCAGATCTGCTTTGCACAGATGCTCTGAGTCGGTCTCTCTCCTTTATGCCTCAATTGATTTTCTGCCGTTCATTCGGAGCTGAGAAACTACATGACCAACCATGGAGGAATTGTGTATAAAATGAGTGGTAAAGTGTGCAAACTTTGTACTCAGAGGACTTTTGTTTACTCCCTAGTTCTTGCTCTATTTGAGTAGCGGAGCCAGTAGATCATGACCCCTAGACAGAACTTCACATGGCAGTGGGGGTCTTGGGGGCGAAGCGAAGAGGACCATCATGCTCAGCACAGGCAGGACTGTTCAAAGTGTGTTAGATAACAACACACCTTCCAAGGACCCCATTTGTGTAAATATGTGAACATTTAGAGAGGGAAACGAAGGAAGCACCCCCAAATAATCTCTTTAGGTTCACCTGAGGCTTACAGTTCTCAGAGCACATACTACACAAATAGGATTTTATTTAAAAAAAAAAACGTTAACTTTCTAACATTTAAGGTCACTTAAGTTTAAGGTCACTGCTACAACCCCTAACTCTTTAAAACACTTCAGAGGAGTGCCAGCCAGCTTTCACAGGTACTTCAAGGTCTTGACTATCTCTCCGGAGCATTAAAATATGTGAAGCTCTGTGTACCCCAGTCCAGGGCCCCTGTGGGCAATCCAAATGGGGTGTCACAGCCCGGACTCTTCCTAGCTTCCAGGAAAAGGGTCACAGTCTCTAGCCTTAGAGTTTTAACTCTGCTAAATCAACATCCAGTTCAAAAGAAAGGAGTTAACTGAATCCAAAGGACTAAAAAAGAGCTGGAAGAGGGGAGACAAAGACGACAGCGGGTCTGTGTGAACATTTATATAATTAGGAACATCTGGTTTGGGGGTTCTTTTGTAATCCTGTTGTGGAAATAAGTTTAACTACCATATCCTGACAACAGACACAAAAACCGAAGAATACAGAGAGCTCTCCAAAGCGTGTCCAACAGAGTAGACCCTTAGCCACGTGAACTCTCCAAGGATACAGCAATCTAGATATCCAACTTTCCCAGATACCTATAAAGATGTATTCAAAATGAGTTCTTTTGGCAAGAAGTCTGAGGCTTATTCATGTTTCCCCATCTTCTCAATGTCTGAGAAACCCAAATTTAAGTGGAGAGTCAGGGTCATCATTCTAATACCCTCAATCCACGACCATCAGTCTCAACATCCAACAGAGGTAACTTAGCCACAGAGATACGACTTGAGTGACCCAAATTTATATGCTTTCTCAGTTCAATTCTGCTTCTTTCTGAAAATTATAACCAAGATTTCAAGGACCTTACAAGCTGTGAAAACACACATGGGCTTTGCGCCATTTATTCTGGCCGGAAACCAATTTTTGCTCTTTTCCCAAGTTCTTAATGTGTTTGAGATAGGTTGTTGCCAAAGCCTCCAGTCCCTGTCTGACCCGCAAATCCAATGGCTTCATTTCAGTTCCCATCCTCCCATACCTCTCGAAAGCCCTCCATCCTCCCCCCCCCCCACACCCACACTGTTCCTTCTCAGGATCCCACACTAAATTCCTGTCCTTTAAGTGTGCATTCATCAGGGTTCTGACGCGCCGCCAATGCCTCCTCTCTCTGGCTTATCTCACTCTCCACCTTGGTTTTAACCACCACCCTTAGGCCTGCGGCTGCCCAGCCACACACAGCCAGCTCAGATGTTGCTCCAGCTCTCTCTCCTCACTGTCTACCTCGTTTCTCTACTGGATGAGCCCTGGGCTCCTTATATGCAAGGGTTCCAAACCAGTTCCCCCAGGAACTAACTATCCTTGTAGGGATTCTTATTCACTTGATCATCTAAGCTAGGAACCTGGGTGAGAGATATAACCACTCAGGTGCTAGGTCCTCACTCTCCTCCTCCAAAGTGGCTCTTTAACATGCACATCTCTTGATCTCTAGAGCCCTAGACTACACTCTCTTCTCTCTCCCAGCAATCAGACATCTTCTATAGTGTGGGCTCCCTGTCTCTAGTGATCCTTCCCAAACCATTTTTCACACTATTACCAAAGGGATCTAGAAGAAACCTCTTTGTGCCATTATTCCTGGACTCGCAATACCACGTCTTCCCACATGGCCTATTATAAAGGACCTTCAACAGCTTGAACCCAACCCACCTTTCTAGCCTCAACCCCTAGCATTCCCTGTTCCCTGCTTCGGTTCTAGGTTACAGCAGTCTCCCTCAACATCAGGCACCTTCCTGATTTCACATTTGCACATGCCCTTTCCTTGCCTTCTCTATCTCCCTTTGAGATCCTACCAGAAGCCACCCCCTTCCTCCATCAATAAGACTCCCAGGATCTCCAGGTATAGAAGCAAACTTCTCTCCTCGCTCTCGCTTGTCCACCCACCCCACTACGACTGGAGTTCTTCAAGGACAGAGAGCTTCTCTCTCTCCTTGGTTCTTCTCTTCAACCCCATGATCTAGCACAGAAAGTCCTCGATATACAGACAGTACTCAACAAATACTTCTTAATTTAAAAGTCATCCATTATGGAAATAAAGCCTTTAGTGTTTTGCCACATGTAAGTAAAGCTTAAGTCTCGGTTTTTCTGAAGGAAACATTTTGCAATACCATCTTGCTTTTTATAGAAAAGTTGTGAGGCTCCAATAGGTTTACTTAGGAAGTTAAAGAAAATGTTTCTAGACACATAACACCTATGGCTTTATAATTAGGTTACTTTTTCAATAGCCTGTAAAGTATGCTATCTCGCAAAAATGCTAAAACCCAAAAGGTGACAGGGCAAGGAAGTGGATTCTACCATTTCTAGCATGCATTTCCTGGTTTTCTTAAGTTGTATAGAGTTTAAAGCATTCTGAAACAGTTAAACTGTTAAAGATACAATTAGAAATACACACACACACAAGCACACAACTCAAGACCAAATGATAGGATTTTTTTGATTTGTCTTACAGCTGAGGACATTGTGGTCCAAAGAATTTAAGTTCCGTATCTAAGATCACACAACCATTTGGGGGAAGACTCAGGGCTTGGACTCCCATCTTCAAATTAAAGTCCATTCATAAAATACAGGCAAATTTTCAAAATAATGTGTTTTCACCAAATACCCAGTCATAGGATGGTAACACTAAGTGTTGAACATTACAGCATAAGGGCAAAGAAAATCCTAACTTTAAAAACTTGGCTAGGGCTAGCCCGGTGGCGTAGCAGTTAAGTTCGTGCCTTCCACTTCCCGGCCTGGGGTTCGCCTGTTCGAATCCTGGGCGTGGACCTACTCACCGCTCGTCAAGCCACGCTGAGGCGGCGTCCCACATAGGAGAGCTACAACTCTACAACTGTGATACACAACTCTGTACTGGGGCTCTGGTGGGGGCAAAAAAAACCTTGGCTAAATCTTGGTTGCTGGAGATATAACCACAAGAGTAGCCAGCCTTTGGACAAAATTTACAAAGGAGAGCAAAGCTGAAAGACTAATAGAAAAAGTGGGAAAGACATCCACTTCTGATCAAAATGGAGTAACAGTGACCCATTTTACTCTCCCACCTGAACCAACCAAAAAAAAAAAAAAAAGAGAAAATATATGAAATAGTTTTTTCAAGACACTGGACATCAGATAAAGGACCAAGATCCCGGATACATGGGGGAAAAAAAAACTAAGTGAGCCCTACAGTTGCCCCAACTTACTGCCTGGAGAGAGGCCCCAGCTCATGGGCAGGGAGGCCAAGCCGAGCCCGGGGGACTCTCCAAATTGGAGAGAGAGAGCTGAAGGTCTGAGGAAACCTAGTTAATCAGAGTTCACAGGACAAAGTACCAAGGAGGAGAGCTGCACAAAGAACCCCAGAGACCTGCAGAGGGTCCCCCTGAAGGATTCAGTAGTAAATCAACCCCCGCATGTGAGGCAAGTAGCCAAAGCTCAGACAGAGTGTGTTCCCATAGGCCAGAATGGACTAAGTCCTAATTCAGGGGCTTTGGGAAAAGGACCTATAAAGGTCTCTCCTCAAAAGAAGGGAATACTTAGCCCTAAACTGAGACTTCTCTGGATCTGTCTCATCAATTGTAATAGCAAGATATAACTATAAGCTAATAACTATATTCCAGAACAAAGCTTAAGAATACTTTTAGGAATATACAAATATCAAGCACCCAACAAAGTAAAATTCATAATGCCTGGCATCCAAACAAAGGTTACCAGGCAAGCGGACAAGTAGGGAAACATACTCAAAAGAGAGAAAAAAAATCAATTGAACCTGATTTTAAAGGACAAAGATGATAGAATTAGCAAAGACATTAAAAGTTATCAGAACTGTATTCCAGATGTTCAAAAAAGTGAATTTAGTAAGGTTGCAGAATACAAGATAAATATACAAAATCAATTTTGTTTTCATATATTAGCAATGAACAACCAGAAACTGCAACTTTAAAAGTAGTATCATTTACAACAGAATCAAAAACTATGAACTACTCAGTGATAAATCTGACAAAAGACACAAAAGACTTGAACACCGAAAACTACAAAACACTGTTGAGAGAAATTAAAGAAATTATAAATAAGTGGAGAGATGTACTGGTTCATGGGTCGGAAGACCCATTATTGTTAAGATCTCAATTCTCCCCAAATTGATCTATAGATTTAATGCAGTCCCAGTCAAAATTCCAGGAGGGTTTGTTTTGTTTGGTTTTGGTAGAAATTGCCAAGCTGGTTCTAAAATTCACGAGGAAATTAAAAGGACCTAGAAGAGTCAAAACAAGTTGAAAAAGAACCAAGTTGGAGAGCTAACATTACCTGACCTCACAACTTATTATAAAGTTATAGCATTAAAGAGTGTGGTATTGGCATAAAGATAGACAAATAGATCAATGGAACAGTACAAACAGCCCAGAAATAAAACCACACGTACATAGGCAACTGATATCAGACAAAGGTACAAGGCTGTGCATCTTTGGCAGTGGAGAAAGGAGAGTCTTTTCAACAAATGGTGCTGGGGCAACAGGCAAAAAACAACCCAAACCAAAAATCATACCTTGTGCTGTATACAAAAATTAACTCAAAATGAATCACAGACCTCAACATAAAATGTAAGATTATAAAACTTCTAGAAGAAAACCTTTGTGACCCTGGATTAAGGAAAGATTTCTTAGATTCCATACCAAAAGCATAATCCATAAAAGAACAAATGGACAAATTGGACTTCATCATAATGAACAACTTCTGTTCTTCAAAATACACAGTTAAGAGAATGAAAACAGCATGGGAGAACATATGTGCAAAGCATATATCTGATGAGACTTACATCCAGAATACATAAAGAACTCTCAAAACTCCATAATAAGAAAACAACTCAAATAGACAAATGATTTTAACACACTTCACAAAAAAGAAATACAGATGGCAAATAAGCATATGAAAATATATTCAACATCTGTGGCCTTTAGGGAAATACAAATTAAAAATACTATAAAATACCACCACACATCTATTAGAATGGCTAAAATTAGAGACTGACTGTACCAAGTATTGGCAAGGATTCTGGTGAACTGAACTAGCATACACTGCTGGTGGAAATGTAAAATGGTACATCCACTTTGGAAAAGTTTGGTAGTTTCCTTATGAAGTTAAAACCCAGCATTCCTAGGTAATAATCAAGACAGACGAAAGCATAAGTCCATATAAGGACTTGTACATTAATGTCCATAGAAGTTTTGTTTGCTGTATGATTTCCTAGATATAAAACTTGAGGAAATGCAAACTAAGCTATGGTGACAGAAAGCAGATCAGTGGTCGCCTGCAGAAGGGGGGGTATGGTGGGGGGAATTACCAAGGGGCACAAAGATATTTTTGGAGATGATAGGTATGTTCATTATTTTGATTGTGGTGATGGTTTCACAGGGATACACATATCAGAAGTTATCAAACTGTACATTTTAAATATATGCAGCTTATTGTATGTCAATTATATCTAAATAAACCTGTTAAAATTAAAAGAAACCCACCCTACTTGGTTAAATCATGAGTATATAAACAGAGAATATTAACTAGCAAGCTCATTAGGATACGGTGCATCCACTAATACCAGCAACATCAGTAATGCCCCACACACAGTGCTCTAACAATTTATTCAGATGCCTTGAGTATCCAAAAATGACCAGAAACACAAATTTTGATGTTAGAGGCTCAATTAATATTCTGACATATTTTCTCAAGATATGTGGTCTTACTGAACTTTACCTAGGTTTATACTACAAAATGAAGCTACACACAGAGTACTAGTAAGTCCATTTGCTAAAGCCACTTCTAGACATTACTAGAAGTGGTATTCTAGACATTCCTCTTCACACAGAGGAACTCAACAGTGATATGCTGGGGTCACAGTAACTGGTTCAGAAGTCCAGAAACATTTCTCTAGGAGAACTGGGTGTACAGAAGTAATAAACCTTTTTCTTCCATTCTATTTTCCTCATGCGTTTAGAGTGCAAAAAAACCTCTACTTATCCAAAGACCTCTAGAAACTGATCGTATGTACTCAGTGCACTTACAACCCCAAAGTGCACATAACCCTGACATATCAACGTTACCTCTCCCCTTTCTGCCTTTACTACACTGTTCTTTTGCCTAGAATGTCTCCCCTTCATCTTATTAACGGCCACCCATTCTTTAGAGCAGCTTCCCAAAGGCGGTGCCTGAAGAATGAGAATCACCTGAAGTGCCGGGTTTCTCTCTCACATGTGTGCACAAGGGAACATCTGGAGGGTGATGGGAATGTTATATACACACGAATGTTCTGTTTGTATTTTCTATTTCAACTGTGGTGGCCGATATCTGGTCGTATATACTTGTTAAAAGTCACTGAACTGTACATTTAAAATGGGTGCATATTATCGTATGTAAATTATAATTCAGTGAAATTGGTTTAAAAAGAAAGCCCACACAAAACTATATAACACAAAATGAAGAGGGGAAAAGAAACCCTGAGACTTACATCAGAAGTAGTCGTCAAGCTCACATTTAAGCCAAGCTTCAATTCTCAGCCTCGATTCCTGATATAAACACAGGGTCAGTTATCTGGTTTCCTAACCTTCAAAAACGAACCTCTTGGTAAAAAAGGTAATTTTGAAAGGAAAAAAAAATTCACCAGAAGGCTCCAACCATGTTTCACTCTTTTTTCCTTGATTTCACCACTGTGCTTTAGACACATGTCAATAAATGCTGTTAAACTAACGTCCACAGTGACAGCTAAGAGAGAAAGATGCAACAACAGAACACACAATGACCGACGTAAGAAACCAGAATCTCAGAATGACTATCAAGAAATAATTTATCAATGTCTTATTCTAAGAAATCAGTGTCAAATGATGCATTTTACAAACACAATTTAGATTTTGAGATGCAATTTAGAAATACCATAAAAAATCACCAAGCTATTGAAATATAATTATATCTGAATGGGTAAATTTCAATTAATTGGTTAAAAAAATCCCACATACATGGAATGTCTCATTCCCCAATGACCCTGGTTATTAAATGAGATATACTAGATTATTTTAAAATTTCCAAGTAAACATTTTAAGCTATCATTTATGAGTCTTTACTTAAAAGGCTGGGCACTTGTAAACCATTTCATCAACATTATCTCATTTAGTTTTAATAACCCTATAAGGAAAGTATTACTGTCCCCATTTTATAGATGGCAAAACTGAGGTTAAGAGCAGTTCAGCTATTTGTCCAAAGCAACACAGAACGTTCAATTAGACTCCAATGACTACGCTTTTGTCCGTTCTAGATTTATAGCTTGGGACTGTTATTTTTATTATTGGATCATAAGCTTATTCATTAACAAGCTATGCATTTTCTCAATGGTTACTTAAGCATTCTTAACCTACACAGGCAAATCTGCAGTGCAAACTCAATGGATGGTATACCAGCTCCTAATAAATCCCATCTGTTTTACTGGTTTTATGCATGATAAGAACACACTCATATACATTAAAGATATATTATATTTTCCCCTCAAAGTTCACATGGACTTTTCTGCTAACTTGAGGACAATTTACCTTCTTGCCTTTGAGAGCCACTATACTGGGTTAAAAAAAAGTTAGAAAAATTATGTTTGCTTTTAAATGTTGTTTTCTGGCACCTCTACAACCTTTTACAGAGTTCAACTCTGTAAAGTGAGATTTGATAAAATGAGATTTGATAAAATCTCATACAATGTAAATAATCCAAAACCTGGTATAATGTGTTTGAGAAATGGACCTGGAGTCCGACAGATTTCAATTCTGATAATGCTCTTGCTTTTAAGTAGGTGAAAAGGCCTGGCAGGGAGCTAACATGAGAGTGATTACTAGCAAAAATTCAACAGTCGTATTTATTGCCACATTCGCAGCACAGATTTCCCAGGTTTGTCTACTACTACTACTACTACTACTACAATGTGCACATTCCAAGTTATAAACAAAATCTGTACCTGCAAGGCTGAGCTGTGAAGAGAGAAGACTTACTTTTTTGCATACACAGAATGCTCAGCAGGCAACAGAGCACCGAGGAATCTCCATCTCACCTCTGCCCGCTCATCCCTCCCCTCTGGGGCAAAACAGTCTTTTCCTGGCACCTAGGAATCAGAACTTCTACTCCCCACAGAAACAGCATAATAAATAGCGGCAAGGGGTAGGACCTGTCACACTAAAGGTGGAACATGCATCTGTAAACTGATTTAGGAATCTACCTATTTATAAGGTTCTCACAGGAAAGTACTTTTGAGTTCCAAAAAGCCGGCATACACACACCTTTATAATACAACCCATTTTTACCACAGCGATTGGTAGCAGCCTTCTCTTTATTCAGCAGTCTAAAAATTATCTATCTCCAGGTGAATTTCAAAGAGTAATATTCTCATTTGAGACACGTACATTATTAAAAAAATCTCATTCAAACTGTAAAAGCCGGAAGGGCAAGTCCAATCCCCTCATTTTCCAAATGAGGAAACCGAGGCTCACAATCACACAGGCAGCCGGGCAGGCCTCGGACACAACACAAGTGGAACTCCCAATCCAGGTTTCTTTCAGATAAACACCAGAGACAACTGGTGCCCCACTTCTCAAGTGGCAGGCTTTCCATCCAATCATATCTGCGACCAGTTTTACAGCACATTTTTTTTTTTCTTTTTTAATCCAAGTTGATGGCCCTGTAAGTACAACACCAAAACCTCCCATGAAGAGCAGTATTTTGGTATCACGCCAACACAGTCCACATATCACATCTCAACCACCACTGTCTGTCTGGTAAGGCCATCCTTCATCTTTGGGGCCACACCACCCCCCACACCTTTATCTACTTTTATCTGCCCAGCCTGTTTCTCAGTTATTTTCCAAGGCTTCTGCATACAAACAAGCTTGCTTGCTGTCTGGCCCCGTCTGCAGACTCCTCTTCAGTAGGAGTGATAGTGAGTTCCTACTGTGTGCAAGGCCTAGCGCCAACACCGGAGAAGTTAATTCTCTCCTGCTCCTCGTCAAAGGCTCGTCTCGTCAAGGAAGCCTTCCCTGATAAATGTGACACTCTGGCTTTCAGACTCCTTTAACTGCAACCACAGAAAGAAATAGTCCTACATGTGACCCAATACATACCCCTTCATATACATCCTCAAATAACTCCAAAGTTTCACATATTATTCTTACTATGTATGAGAAATTGATCTTCTTCATCCAACTCCATTTCATTTTTTAAAATGTCCTAGAGAGAAAAAAATCTAGGGGGATGGAGAGAATACATCATAAAACGCACACAATACACAAAAGAATACGCAAAATGTCAGATGTAAAGAAACAATGAACTTTAGACTTCTAAAATCTTCTAAATTTATTTCTCAACCCACTAATGGATCATGACTTGCAGTTTGAAAAACAATGCTCTGCAACATACAAGAGTGATTACTTTGGCAGGATGCTAGTAGAAGAGCTGGAGGTATCAGCAAATACTTAGGTATGAGACCCTCTCCCAGAAAACATCACACCTTCTCTCTGCCCTTAGAGATGTGGAGCCACCACAATGGAGAATTAGTACCTGCACCCCACAGGTCAAGGATCGGGGAGAGAACCAAATTGGGGAGAGACTAAGATTTCACTGAAGTGCCATTTCAGGAGTAGAAAGATTGGGGTTTTGTTTTTTTTTTCTTAACACCCTGGACAGTCTTCACAACCTCAATTCTTCCCCTTGTGTCAGGAGGCCTACTGCCAACAGGACTGTCAAGACTCGCAAGCAGGAACTTTATTCTTCTTGAAAACCCTGCACTCCATCCAGAGACTTGATTGAAGCAGAATTTAAAATAATAATAAGCAGCGGGTTATTTTTTAAGTCTAAGATAACTTTTCCACTTTGTGAATTCTGTTAAACAGTAAACTCCCCACTCTGGAGGACACTGGTTTACCAGTGGGGAGAGAAAGGCAAACAGAGGTGTGAGAGAAAAAAATCTAGGACAGACCATAAAATACATACAACACACGAATGATTATATAAGATGTCAGATGCTGTAAAGAAACAGTGAACTTCAGACTAAAACTGAAGAATTATCAAACACATACTGTATCCCTTTTCTGTCCAAAGTATGACAAACGACTAACAGTAGAAACGTGAATTACTCGTCATACTTTTCTAACTTAAAATAGCACAATTCCTTCAGCTGTAGGAGGCAGAATTATCTTCCAACGTTAGAAATAGAAAAACTAACTTTAAGAGAGAGAGAGAGATTCTGCATTGGTGTAGCAGCGCCTTGACACTTAAGTCAAGAGTGATCACACTGGCTAGAAGATAAATTACTTACACCTGAGCAAGCCATGGAAGGCAAAAAGTAAAAACACGAAAAATATAGATGGACTTTTCAAGAAGTCATTTAATTATCTGAACTGTATATACATGTGATTTTTTAAAACGGGAAGGGAGAGCAGAAAAAGCTTTGGGAGAAGACTTTAAACCTAACAGGAGGCAATGCTTTCCAGATCATTCCAGTAAACAATGGTTCAACCCATTGAGAATCCAGAGACATTTCACCTCCAGGCAGAACACACGCTGCCTGGATTTGTGAAGTTTAGATGCTGGATCTAGGCCATGGAAACGCACTAAAAAATCCTAATTCTGAAGCTCTAAGCGTTTCCATTTAGAATTAAACAGGACCAGGAAGTTTTCCTCCCCTTTAGAAAAACCGAGGCGTCACTTCTGTTTCAATTTATACCTGTAAAGTGTAGTCGGGGGGAGGAGGAAGGGGATGAGAAGGAGAAGCTGGAGGTTTAAGATACCTGGATGAGCTGGGGCAGAAGCTAACATCTGGAAGACCCGATTCCTAATAAGCAACGGGCCGTCTAAGACAAGTTAATCCCTTTCATATCAATCGCAAAAGCGCACTTCGAGACGGGACTGCGGACTGCGAGAGACGGCCGGCCAGGTGTAGGAGGCTGAAAACTCCCCGAAGCACCAAATGTCACACTTTTTCATGCTCACGCCCTGCCAGCGCCCAATCCACGTTTGCTGAGGGAAGGGAAAGCCCGAATGAATGAATGGATGGGAGAGAGAAGTCCGGCCAGAGGCTCGGGGCAGGGCCCCACTCGGGGTGGCTCGGGACGCCCGGCGCCGGGGACCCTCGGGCGCGGGGCAAGGCGCGGGGCGCCGGGTCGGGCCCGGCCGAAGGAAGGCGGCGCAGGGGCCGCGGGGCTCACCTCGTCGCCCCACTTGAGCACGTCCTTGTGCCGGTCCTTGACAGCGTGGTAGATGTGCAGGAACTGGAGGATGCCGTGCCGCCGCACGTGGTCGGCGTGCCGCTGGGTCTCCTCCCAGCTCAGCGGCGAGCCCTGGGACAGCAGCCCCATGGCCGCCCCCTCCTCCTCCTCCTCCTCCTCGGGGCTGCCGGCGCCGCTCGCTCCCGGCGCGGGGCGCGAGCCGGACACTCAGCTGCCCGCAGAGGGCGGCGGCCGCCCCGCCCCGGGGGGGCGCCCTCGGGCCGCAGCCGGCGGAGGGAGG
This sequence comes from Ceratotherium simum simum, assembly GCF_057802395.1. Taxonomy (NCBI): domain Eukaryota; kingdom Metazoa; phylum Chordata; class Mammalia; order Perissodactyla; family Rhinocerotidae; genus Ceratotherium; species Ceratotherium simum. The sequence goes on from NC_141912.1 coordinate 52,821,948, forward strand.
GTCCGGTCCGCCCCGGCTCCCGGCGCGGGGTCCCTGCCGCCCAGGTGACCGACGCAGGGGTCCGGCGCAGCGCGCGGACACAGAGGCAGAGGGCGGGAGGGCGGGCTGGGCGGCTCTCGGCCCTCGCCCGCCCCGCTCCTGCTCCGAGGCGGCGGCGACGGACCCCACAGCCGCGCTGCGGCAGCGGCTCCCGCTTCTCTTTGCCGGTGTCGTGCACTGGCGGCTTCCTACTTGTGACCAAAAGCAGCGCCGCCGCCGAGCATGCCCAGTCCTCCTCCCCGCTCGCTCGCCGCTCCCGGGCCCGATCCGTCGCTCCGGGTTTTATAGACTACGGGCGGGGGCGGGGACAGGAGGCGGTGCGGGGGAGGAGGCAGGGCTGAGCGCCGCGGGAGACGCAGAGGGGCGGTGGAGGAGGCGCGCGCAGGCGTGGTTGGGGCGGAGTCGAAGGGGAGGCGCTCACCGGGGGGAGGGTGGGGGCCCAGGGAAGTGGGCTTCGCTTTAAGCAAACGCAGTATGTAAAAATCCATTTTCTCTCATCCAAGGAGATGAACTCTGGGTTGGGGAAGACAGTTGATTATTTGAATTAATGAAGAACCCACTAGATTATTTTTTAGGTGAGAAGGGCCTCACACTTACAAAAGGGTGAAGGCAGCAGGGTATGGCGAGAAAAAATATTAACTTGCGAGTCCGATGAAACATATGTTCAATTCTAGTCTCCACCACTTACTGACGTGAGACCTCGGGCAAGTTATTTTCATACCTGTATAAAATTATATTACTATTTTTAATATTATATTGTATGGGTGTTGTAAGAATGTGCATAATGCAGATGTGCATAGAATTGATGGTCAATAAATAATTAAGAAGAATCAATTTGTCTACAAGTTTTTAGACATGTGTATATATTGCAAGAGTTTATATATTCTCTAAATTAACTATTTGATGACATATGTTCTTTGGATGGCACAGACACTATTCATTGCAACAAAAGGGGCTTTGTCAACATCTCCAGATGGATCATTTGAAGGAATCATCTCCGAAAGCATATCCTCCATCCAAACCTAAGATTCATCCATTAAGTGATTAAAATGGTGTTCGTGTGAGCTTGCCATGGGGGTAGAGGTTATTAGAAACAAATGGGGTTGGCCCTATCCTGGCGAGGAAGGGAAGGAACCAGCTACCTGACCCTCAAATAATTGTTCAATAAATATATGTTGACAGAGCAATGACCTGACAGGTCAGGGGAAGATAACAGCAACTAGTTCCCACATGTACTGAGGCCAGAAAGTGTGTACTTACTGTGTCCGTTCCCGTCACACTACAAAGTTAACATTTAGTAAGCACTTGTTAACTGCTGAATGGATATATGGTAGTAGGAGTCTCCTCTCCCACTGCCCTTCATATTGGATGTGCCAGTCTCAGGGCTGGGGGACATGGATACCCAAGGTCTGGCTGTAATTTCCACAGTGGAGTGTGTGTATGTATGGGGGGCTTTGAAGCTCAGAAGATGACGTTTCAATCCCCAGCACACAGCCAGGATAAAAACCGAGCCTCATTCTTATTTGTCCACCGCAGACTCAACCTCAGCTACTGCCCCCATGCTCCCTTGTACCCTCCCTACCAACCTCACCAGATCGGTGCGATTCTGGCTTTCTGCTGTTTCTTCTGCTTGGAATTCTTCACCTGACACATTCCTGTTCATCCTTGGAGTCCCAGTGACTCCCCTCTGTATTTTGGTTGCTTTTGTGCATGCCTCTCTTTCTACACTGTGATAGAATCATTTAAAAAATATGTCCACACTAGATAGGGACTTCCTTTGGGATGGAGATGATTTATGCTTTTTGGATGTATCTTTAATTCTAGAAAAGTGCTTTGTATGAATGTTAGCTTCCAAAGGAAGGCAAGCAATGAGTGGGGGGTGGGGACAGTGTTGGTCATTGTTTCCCATGCAGGTGAGGCATCCCAAGGACCGTTTTGTTATTCTCATGATCTCACCTTACATTTGCATGGACCTGCATTGTTCAACACAAAAGCCATCAGCCACACGTGGCTACTGAGCATTTGAAACACGGCTAATTTGACGGAGAAACTGATTTTAGTTTTAATCCACTTAAATATAAATTTCAAAATTGACATTCCATTCAGTTTCTGGAAAACTTTTGAGTACATTTGGAACAGGTTGGGAATGCGAACCCACTTTTTCATCTGTTAAATTTATGAAACCTAAATACAGATCAAGTATTTCCAATGAAAATGTAGTGGTTTGGGAGATGAGCTGTGAATGTAATGCACACTCCAGATTCAAATACTTAGTACCAAAAATAAGAATGTAAATATCTCATTAATAATTTTATATTGATTACCTGTTGCTGTAATAGTATTTTGAATATGTTAAGGTACAGTATATTACTTTAATTCACCTCTTTTTAGTTTTTAAAGGTGGCTAATGGAAAATTTAAGATTACATATGTAGCTCGCATTCCGGTTAGTTGAAACAGCGCAGGTGTAGAAATTTACCCTTTGCTAAGCACACACTTTCCCCCTACACCTGCTGCATTTCCTCACAGTACGGTGAAGCTGATCTCTAGGGAGAGTGTCAGTTTCGTTTTAACGAGGAAACGGAGACAGGCGAGGTTCAGTAAGAGACTAAGTTCTAGTCTAGCAAAGCTCTACGTGAAACTGAATGTAATGAGAGTTAACACTATAATTTGAATCACTCAGCCCCAAATTACAGTTGACACAGAAGGGGGCCTTTCCCACCTACCCCCGAATTCTGAACCAGCACCCCGAGAGAGAGCCCCTGGGCTCTGGACAATCCCAAATCGGGTGCAGGGTGGTGACACCACCTGGCAGTTATGTCAAATCCAAACCAGGACCTCCACAGCGCCTTTACCAATTGCTGTTACAAAGGGGATAAAAATCCACCAGATCAACACAAGTCATATTCGACAACAGTCAATCCCCTCAATTTGGCTTTGCATTTTTAGGTTTACTTCTCCTCGATTTCACTTGTGGATTGCATCCGGGGCTGGGTTTCGACTTCAGCGGGTGAGTTTTCTGCGGACAGCGCCGGACAGATCGTTTAGGGCTTTCACGATCGCTCAAGTGAAAAGAAGGCGCCCATCTCTTGCAGAATGAGCTCTTCCCCAAGGCTTGCCCAAGAGCGATGCCTGCTCATTTCTCCCGCGGAAAAAACGAGGACTACCTGGGCCGGAACCCACCCCGGCCAGTGGCGGTCCAGGCACCGCGTCCTCGCCTACCAGTGCCCGGAACCGCCCCAAGCCCCGCCCCACGGCCGCCCGGAAAACCCGGCCCGTGGAGCCGCGCGGCTGGGAATGCGCGCAGCCGCGCGGCCGAGCTGCGCATGCTCGGAGAGCGGGCCTGTCGCGGGAGGAAGCGGCGCGGGCCGCGGGCGCTGCACGCCGCGCCGTTGTTGTGATACAGCCCCCGCCACGTGACTGCGCGGGGCCCGCCTCCCGGTGACTCAGCACTTTGTGCCGGCTCCGGGCTAGAGGTCAATCCCGGAGAGGCCGCTCCGGGGCAAAGTCTCGGTCCGCCGCTCCTGACCCTGGGGCTGGTGCTGCTGGCGTTGCAGCAGCTAACTTAGACTCGTCGGTTTTCGGGCCTCCCGGCAAGGAGGAGGAAATGTATCATTTCCCTGTGGTCGCGCCATTCCCCTTTCCCCTGAATCAGCGGCGCCGCAGAGAGCCCGGAGCGCGCCTCGCCGAGATCAAAGGAAGAAAGCAGAGGGGCTGTGTCTCGGGGTCTCGGAGGGAGGAACTTGTAGGGTCTAGCCGCTTGCGGTCACCTGTCCCTGCCGTTACGCTCTCTTTGGCCTGGGCATGCCCCTTGATGGTCTCTCCAGCGGTCTCAGTAACTTACTCTGTGTGGCGCACCCGCTTTATGCCAAGCACTTTGGCCTGGAATCCATAGAACAGTCCTGGTTGCTGCCACGTTTAATAGATGAGGCAACTGAGATCCAGTAATAATAGTGCATAACAGGTAGTGGCTAGCAGGGATTTGAACTCCAGCGTGATTTCAAAGCCTGGGCACTTGATGCTACACGGCACAGCCTGGGGGCAGCTGAGGGCCTCCTGTCGCCCTCTTCCTGGGTCTTGATACCACCTCCACTACAGCCCTCCTCCTTGGACATACCCTTTCCCCGAAAGACCTCTGGTCTGCCGGTGAGGTGCTTAAGATTTTCTTTCTTTTTATTGTAATTAATTGATAAAAACAGTTTTTTCTTAACTTAAGTATACACGGTACAAAATGCAGAAGATGTAGAAAGGATTTTCTCTCTACAATTGCATTATACTTGGAATTTGATTTGATTATACTGAAGAAGGCCCCAGGGCCTTATGATAGAAGAGCTGTGGCCAAAAGACTGGGGTCTTTGCCCCAGCTCAGAGTGTAACCTTCCGGGTCAATCTAAGCAAAGTTGTGTTTATCATCAGGGACCCCTCCCTCTTCATGTGGTCAAATGAGGGTCTGGAGGAAATGAGGTTTCCCTTCCAACCTAAACATTCTCTAATGTCAACACTACTAAATTAGTTGAAAAAGTGCAAATCTTTTTGTATTGTGAACTAGTTCTAACACATGCTGCTGAGATGTGTTGTTATCATTTTAAGTCAAAAATACCCAACAACATCTTTTAACTTGTTTTTTGTTTTTTTTTTGTGAGGAAGATCAGCCCTGAGCTAACATCCATGCCATTCCTCCTCTTTTTGCTGAGGAAGATTGGCCGTGGGCTAACATTTGTGCCCATCTTCCTCTGCTTTATATGGGACGCCACCACAGCATGGCTTGACAAATGGCGCGTCCGTGAGCGCCTGGGATCCCAAGGTGGTCCGCCAGCAGTGCAGCGCGCACACTTAACTCCTATGCCATGGGGCCGGCCCCTTAACTTGGTTTTTAAAGCCAATTTTTAGTTCATATGGATTTTTAAAAGACATAAATGTGCTCATTTTCATGTAGGGTTACAAAAGGTCTCCTCAGTCAAGTGAAGGCCTTTATTAAGATGGGGAAGCTTGAGTGTGTCAAGAAGATGGATAGGCGTCAACAGGGGATGAGGTTGAAGATGTGGGAGTGAGAAAGGATGCCTTTAGAAGCAAGATCTCTCAGGAGACATGACTTGATGGAATCCAGAACACATGTGAAGTGGTGAGGTTTTTTTTCGTATCAGTATCGTCTTGCTGTGAGATGCTGAGGAAGAAGATGTGTGGGGACGGGAAAGGTAATAGCTGTGTCCAGTAGACTCACTCTTTTCGCTGGAGTATGGTTAAAGAAATACAACTTTTTATTATGGACATTTCCAAAGAAGCACAAAAATAGAGAAAACAGAATGTAATGTACCTATTAACTGTGTTCAGTATCACCACACAGCTTATCTTGTTTCTGGCATTTACCCCCTCTCATTAGTTTAAAGCAAATCTCACTGAAGTCTGATCTCAGGTAGCTTGCTCTAAGTGAGCACTGAAGAAAGAAAGAGGAATGTAAATGACCATTTGAGCAATTAGTACCAGGGGTGTTCCAGGAAGATGGAAAGAAATGAGCAATAGACTAATCTCTTACTGGAAGTCATTTCCTTCATCCCGAAATTGGAGATGGTTGACGTTATCCAGTTGTTTTTATTCCAGATTTTCTAGTTATTGTTTTAAATTATTGGACCTTGCACTTAAAAACAAAACTAAACTAAAAAACCATGCTGGTCACATGTAGTATAAACTGTTTCACAATAGTTGGCATGGATAATTATTTTGGTCAAAGTAGACCTGCTGTCAAAAGGTGAACAAAGTCTTTAAGGCATGTATTTACCCTTTTAAAGATTCCTAATCTTAGGCTACACCCTTTTCCTCCCCTTTCACATATATTTATATGTAAACTTCATTCTAGATTAGATAACATCAAATAATTGAACTTTGGCACACGGCAACCCATCATTTGTGGATGATGGGACGTGAAAAAGTGCTAACCATAATTACATCTATGTGGAAAGGCATTTGTACTGGATATTGAGCAATTTTGCTTTGATAAGACCAGTTCCTAAAAGCAAAAAAAAAAAAAAAAGGAATAACATAATTGTACTTCCTGAAGGTATTTTTCCACACACAATACCCGCTGCCATTTATTTTAGTACTTAGCTAAAATGTAATAGGTACCTTTGGGGAGAAAAAAATCAACTCATCTGAAAACAACTTACCCTACAATGCACAAGGCAGCCCCACAAAGAATTATTCATCTGAAAATGTCAACAGTGCCAAGGTTGAGAAACCTTGGTCTACATGTATCAGGATTAACTCTAATTATTACATGGGTGCCTTTCCTTAAATATTTGCAAGGATTTCTAAGGTCATCAAAATGATTGGTTGAGAAGAACTGAATGTATACAATGGTTAGTGTCACTTTATTTGCAGTTAGCATGAACATGAATACATACAGCCATCTAATATAGTGCTGGTCTTTAGTGCGCTGATGGAACCCATGATAGGAGGGATTAGGAGCCCTTCTTTATCCCATTTCTCTTTTCCTCATGGCCACCTACTGATCCAGCCCTGGTCTGCGCTCCACGGTGTCTTATTTCCTGTCCATGCGAGACTAGTTATATACTTATACCAATATTAATATTAACCTGCAGAGGTCTTAGTCCCTCATCTACATTTCTTAAAAATTCAGTTTTAAAGAATGAAAACTCATTAGATCTTTTAGAAGCTGTGTTACTACTGGACAGGGAGTGTGACATACTGGAAAAAAGCCTTAGCTTGAGTTTTAGAAGTGAGTTGGAATCCCAACCCTGCCCCCTTCTAGGTCTGTAACCTTGGGCAAGCTTCAGTTTCATCATCTGTATAAGAGGGGAAAGTGATACTTTGCTGAGTGGTTGTAAAGACTGAAAGTAACATGGAAAGCATCTGGCAGGCACTGGGGGCTCATTAAATGGTACTTCTTTGCATCAATCAAGGCAAGGAATTTCAGGAGGCGCAACACTGCTACGCTCAAGTAGCAGTAAGCTCAGAAAACATCTTCCAGCTGCGGATGCTTCTGCGGTTGCAATGGTAAGAAGTTTTAGACTTTCTTGGAAAGATACTCCCGTTACTCAAAAGTCCAGCACCTATAAAAGCCAGGGTTAAAAAGCTCTCTCCTGGCCCCTAAAAGCTGCCTCTCTGGCACTTTAACTTTTGAGGTTTTGTGACTACTGCCAGTATTCTGCAAGTGTCGTTCAGGCAAACCTTCACTGGCTCTTCTACCTTCCTCCTCGCCAGGTTAAAACCTGGACAAAGTAAAGAGCTTGCTAGTCAGCAGCTGCCTCCGTGGTTTCGGGTAAGGCTGTTGTAGAACTCTCCTTCAAGAGGGGCGGGCCACAGCTCATATGGCGGGGGGTGGGGGTGGGGCTGGGCAGGGAGTCCACCCGAGGGAGAGCTGCCGTGAAGCAATCACTTGGTGTGGGCAGCTCTGCTCTGGTCCACTTCCACCCATCGCCCTTCAGAGGAGCGTTCAGCCAGGGAGATGGACACCCACTAAGCAGGTTGCTCTATTGGTCCTTGATCTAGGAAAGGAAGGGGACTAAGGAATCGTTCAACATCTATAATGATCAGGAAGGTTCACATTTATTCCTCCCCGCAAACCTAGATAAGGCAGAACTTCCCAAAAAGTGTGCCCCAGAATAGTAATGTGCCCTGAATAGTAATGAAGTGCCAAAATGCCCATTGCCCTCAGTCCTCGTGAAGGCAAAGCAGGACCTGATTTGGGCGATCAGAGCCCCCAGGTCTGCTCACATCTCACTGTGGGCAGCAACATCCTTTGAAGTAAAAAATTCTCATTTTTAAGATGTGCAATGTTGTGAAAAAGGTTGGGAAAGACTACTGTGAGGCATTACCCCATCTTACAGAGGAGGAAGCTGAGGGTCACAGATTAGGAAGCACACTCAGAGGCCACACTTGTAAACCACAAGTAAACAAACATTCGACTTGTTTGCCTTCAGAAATCCAAATTCATTCCACTTGCCTCACATTGCTAAAAAAAAATCAAACCACATAAACAGTAATACCTAAATTTTGAAAAGGCCTTTATGGCTTACAGAGTGCTTTGATAGAAGAAAGGGGGATTTCAGGGGTGAAGAATGAACATTTCTCCTATACCTACACCACATCTTGTGCTCTACCTCAACAGTCTGATTTAATCTGAACAGTTTTAGTTTCTTATGCATAAACTTATAGAAGATAGCCTTGGTACGTTTTAGAAATTTAACTTGCTCTCTCATAATTTTCTCTCTAGACCTCACTACTTCTAAGAACTGGACTCAAAGAATGAGCACACTAATAACTTATTTTGGTGTACAACAGTGTCGCTTTCACATATTTGATAAAATAATATCATTTGCTTCTCATAACACAGGTGAAGTAGGGCAATTTTACAGAGGAGGAAACTGAGGCTGAGAGCTTACTTGTCTTGCCCAAAGCCGCACCACTAGCCCAAGGCCGAGCTGGATTAGGACACAGTGTTATTGCTCCAACCCGGCCAACAATTGGTGGTGGACATTGAACAGTGAGTATTTCGTCACAAACCCAGTTCTTCAAGAGTTGATGTTTAGCAGATAGTTTTCCCCCCTGCCTTTCTTTTAAAAAATATCCTCAGTCAACTGTCTTTTAAGAACCATTACAAACAGAAGGAAATGGCTTTCTTCTCTGGTAGAAGAGCTGCTGGCTGGGGGCAGGCGGTGAGGTCAGTGTCCCACCTCTTCAGGGTGATGGCTTGACTCTGCCCGGGGTCACCCCATCTCCTCCTCACGAAGCTTTCCTGCCAGTACCCTCATCTGACCTCCTGCCTGCAGGAGGTCTTAATATGTAGGCTGTCTTAAAATATATAATGTAATGTAATATAATGTATAATAGGCTACCTTAATATAGATGCCCCATTTTCACAACTGGATTATATAATCTTGTAGAATTTTAATACAACTTCATTTTAGAGATGAGAAAACTGAGCCGGAGAAAGATTGAGTGCTAGAATCGGCACTTAAACCCAGGTATTTTAACTGCAAGTTCACAACCCTCCTTGCCCCAAGAGCAGTGGTGTAACCTCATTCAGTCGAGACTTTCAGAATAAGATAGTCATCTTTACTGGGTCAAGGCTTTACAAAAGAAACTCTTAAACTTGATGGTATTTTTAGTTTTTTATACATTTCTATTTCTTTCTATACCCTTTGATTTGTCTATGATTTTTGGGTTTTAGAATAATACCTATGTCATGTGCTGGTGGAGGAAGATATAATAGAGAAAGACCAAAAGGCAGAGGAGAGGTTGAATCACCAATCACTGGAAGAATAGGCTTGAGAGGTGAGAGGACTGTGGGAGCTACGATAGCTAGACGACCCTCAAGAGATGATTTCTTTTTAAAGGAAAATCCTAAGTGTGATCCTTAAAGTAAATCCGTGGACGTGAAACAGGCCACTCCTTTTTAGTATCATTTAGTGATGTCATTCACTAAAATTCACGGTATTGAAAATGAAAAGTCTCGAGATGTCTCTTAAGCACACAGCAAAGACCTTTGTCCTGTCCAGGAAAACCAAATGTAAGTTTGTGAGAGACTGTGCATCATTTCCACATACAGGGAACTAATCACCGTTCACCCTGCCCTCGGTAAGGTCAGGGGTACAGTCCTGTGGTTTCGGGCATGTATAATGGGGAAATTCTGGAGGTTGTCAAGTCATAATTAGATTGCAGTGGTGATGGCAATAGCTAAAACCTTGAATGTGAGAATTTGTCCTTGAAGGTAAGGTTATTGTTGAAGTTACATTGAGGCACTATCTTCTCGTGTTTTTGCTATGCAAAACAAATAACCGTGAAATCTTTTACAGATGTCTTTTAATATTTAATAACATAGATTAAATATGTCTATAAACTAGCTGTGAAATTAGTACCAATGTTGATTTGGGCTACAGAGAACTTTTGGAAGTTTGGACCATATATAAACTTCCATGATTATATAACAAAGGCAATTCTCTGCTGGTTGGATTAAATTTGTGCTTGTTAAAATTATTTAACAAATATTTACTAGGTACCCACACTGTGCATGTCCTATTCTTGGTGCTGGGATATTGGGAGGATGGGAAGGGCAATATTTCTGTTCTTATGGAGCTTTCCTTCTAGTGGGAGAAGACAGACAATAAACAAGAAAATAAACTCCATCATTTTAGATGCCATTTTGAAGAAAATGATAGAGAGCACCTATTGTCATCGCGATGATTTACGTGTGTCACTCTGTCTTCTGGTTAGTTTTGCTAATGATTGAGCTACCAGCTGTGATCTTGCAGGCCAAAAAAAGCTGCCAGCTCTAGGGGTCAGCCCAGTGGCATAGTGGTTAAGTTCACACGCTCCACTTCAGTGGCCTCGGGTTTGCAGGTTTGGATCCTGGGTGCAGAGCTACACACCACTTATCAAGCCATGCCGTTGCAGGCGTCCCACATAAAATGGAGGAAGATGGGCACAGATGTTAGCTCAGAGCTAATCTTCCTCAGCAAAAAGAGGAGGATTGGCAATGGATGTTAGCTCAGAGCCAGTCTTCCTCACCAAAGAAAAAAAAAGCTGCCAGGTCTAGAGAATTTTCCTTTGTTCCAGCTGGGGATAAAAATCTGTCCGTTGAAGTGGAGAGAGAGAATTTTCTCCCTCCTTTTCCTCCAGGTGGGGCATATAGCTTCCTTCTTAAATTCCGTCAAGATGAGATAATCAATGTGAAATGCTGTTGAAAGACACATGCTTTAGTTATCCTTCACAGTCCCTTTTGTTTCTGTTGTGAATCTATAGTTCCTTAGAAACATCATATTTAAACAATTTTTAAAGCCTGAAAGATTTCTGAAAGATTTCTGATAGGGTTTATCAGTAAATCAAAAGAGTGTCAAAATATCAAAGAATATTTGATTTGATGTTTTGAGTCTGTTGATTAAATTGACTCGACATGTTGTGACATGGTTAAGGTTTTTATTTCTTTCAAAATTTACTTGGGATGAAAACGATAATTAATGGCACGCCTTTGCTAATATTACTCTATAATGTTCTGCAGGCAGACCATATTGATATCAAGTTCCTAGCACAGGGTGGTGGAAGGCGTCCAGAATGTAAAGCAAGAGGAACAAAGTACACACAGTCCTGTTTTTCAGAAATTTGGTACATTTGATGATGTCAAATTTGTAAGAAATAAATACTTTAATCCATGTTAATTATATTACACCCAAGGTTGTTCATAAGTCCTGTGGGTTTTTCTCCCTCATAAAAAAACAACATAAATTCTGCCTAAAGATGGAATCCTCAACAAGGGTTTTCTCTGTTGTATCCTTTTTTGTATTTTCTAGATGTAAAAAGGAGACTCAGGGTCATTACATTTTAACTAAAGTAATATGTCTTGAAGTTTCCAAGTTTTAGTTTTCAAGTTATGGCTAGTTTATGCAGTTTTAGGGCTGTTTTATATGCAGATAATTATATGGTAGTTTATTTAAAAGGCAAAAAGAAATGCCAACGTAAGCCTGCAAATATTTACTTCAACATTTAAAGCCTGTTAACAGCCCAATTTAGCTAACGTGTTGTTGCATGATTAATGGAAGCTGGGGTTCTTTTAACTGCGCTTAGAAAGAACACTGTCGAAATAATAAACAACAATGACTATTATGTTTTGTTTCCTCTGAGGCTTGTAGTTTAGTAATCGAATTAGTGTTGCATTCCAGAGTCCCAGAGGAAGGACGTAAAACTGGTGGAGATCATGAGAAGTTTCCAGAAAAAAAGGAGAGAGGAAGAAAGAATAGAGGGAAAAATGAAAGAAAGAAGAAAGAGAAGGGAAGGAAAGAGAATAATATAGGGACAACATGGATTAGCGTCTTAGATTCTCACTTCCTAGGTCACTAATTAGCTCATTCATATGTTCCTTCAATAGTAGTGTGCTAGTGATAAGACTTTGGGCAAATAAATTATCCTCTTAGCCCAGGGACCGGGGGAAAAAAGATTAAAAAAATAGGAAGAAAAGAAACTGGAGATGATAATGCTCCTAGCCCTGTCTCACAGTTATTGTGGGACTTAATACTACATATATGAAAGTGCTTTGAAAAAGTTCTCTACAGAAGACCGTTCTCTACAGATACTATTAATAAAAGGCACAGGCCCATTTGCTATCTTATTTTTAAAGTCATATTCTACGTATTTCAAGTGGCCTCCTAACAGGGCGCAGGCCCCAAAGCGCAGAGATGAACAACATCCTGTATCTCGTGAGAAAGCTCGCAGAGTGTCTCAGTACTCAAGTTGAATGTCTGAGGTACAGAAGGGGCAAAACAATATCTCTTTGATTAGAGCCTATGGTAAAATAAACTATAGTTTTGCATATTTAAGATATGATGTCTCATGGCTTGGGAAGAAACTGGGTAGATGATTCATTCTACAAGACGGGAAACGATCAAGGAGGCTGATTCCTCTCATTCAAGGCCGGGATCAAACAGTTATGGAGGCTGCGTTCCACCAATTGAGGCCGTAGTGTGGTCCGTCACTTCGTTCAAACTCTTCAGCATCCTCTCATTTCATTCTCAAAACAACTGTATGAAGTGGGCAATAATAGCTCTATTTTGCAGTTGAAAAACGCAATCTTTTAAGGATTTAAGCGTATTTTTAAAAGTTACATATCTAGTAAATGGCGGGATCCAAATTCAAATCCAGGTGTTCACCACCTTGCTTCTCCAGTTCCAGCGCACCAGGCATCCCTCTGCCACCTGTTCTTCCCCATCGCCATGGGGGAGTGAAGGCGCGGGGCCCCTTCCCTATTTCCTGTAGCATTTCCGGAGAGTGTGGGTGTCCCTCCTCCTCTTGTGGTGGTGGCATCGTCCTGGAGGACGGCTCTCCGTCTGGTTCAGTTGGTTCATCTCCTGCTTCCCGGTGGTGTTCTCCTAGCTCCAGGAGTCAGGGAATACTTGGCAGGGGTTAAAGGAGGAGCTGGGAAGTGTAGGAGTTCGATAAAGGGACGGAGGCGGGAGAAGGAGTACAGTAACGGTGCTGGGGAAATATGAATAGATCTAATGAATATTTATTAGGTGCCTACTGGATGTCAGGTACTGTGCTGGTGCCAGCACAAAAAAATGAACAAAAGAGGTGGCAGTTCTCTCACAGTTTACAGCCAGGTTGGGTGAGAAGAGACCGGGGTTAAATAAAGAGCCATCTGAATTCATGCACAATCTAAAGTTATGGTGTTTTATGACACTAAAAGACTGCTATGACAAAGAATAAGAGGATGAGGATATAATTTAGATGGAAGAGTGGGGCAGTTGTGTCAGAAAAGGCCTCTCTGAGAAAGTGATGTTCAAAAGAACACGTTTATAAGCTGTTTAAATACTGAAGTACTTGTATATTGATGATTCTAGAATATTACAACTATTAGCCTTTGATGGAACTTATAGGTAATAGTAGGAAATGCATTTATTTTTTATTACATACGCATGCTTTCCCTACAGTTTTTAAAAGCAAATTGCAGCTGTAAATGAATATTTCTACCTATGCTGTAATTATAAATTTTAAGGAACTATTATTTCATTATCTTCGTTTTACCTAGATTAAGCCATAATAATCACCTACTTTTTACAGATGAAATAACTGTTGTTTTGTGAAGGGATTTCTCTTTTCCTCATATCCCCCAATTAACCCAGGTTTAACTCTTTCTGTACATATAATAGAAATTATCTTCTCATCACTTAATATGTGTTTTAATATTCATATTCTCTAGTATATGAGCTACATTTCATTTTTAAAGTCTTATTTATTTAACCACATAGTGTTTTGTGTTCAATGAAATGTTACTTAAATACTTGGTTTAGGAGACACGTGTTCATAAAGAATAAATTGATGAAACTTTAGTAACTTTTAATGGTGACCAAGTGAAATGCTTAGAAAGCTTTTTTAAAAAAATAAAATAAAATAGAATAAAATATGTACTTTTCCCCCTACATTTTGGGTATGAGTTATCACCTTGTTTTCTCTTGAAAGTTACTCCTTAAATAGTTTACATTAAAAATAAAGTTATCTTAATTTATGGGAAAGAATATTGATCAAAATCTTTTACATTCCATCCTTTCCTCTGTGCAAAAACTTTATGTAAAACTGTATTTGTATATTTCAAAATGTAAGAGTAATGTTTGTAAAGAATTCCACAATTATTAAAGCAAAGGACTGTTAATTTTTTATTTGCTGAATAACAGCAAAGTTTGTTAAATGGTATAAATATATTTTCTCAGTTCTGATTTTTCTTTGTTATAGTTTATGATATCTGAATTCAGGATTTGTTTTATGATCATTGTTTATGATTAATATTATAAGTAGGGTAAAAAAAGTTTTTTCCAAAAAACCCCTCTTATTTAAATTAACGGTACGGCTTACAACTAATGGCATCTTAGAACTGGCAAAATACGGCATGATGTACATATTGTTGTCAGGAGCAAGTCTTGATTTCATCCTCCTGGGGTACAAAATGAAATATCATTAAATTTTAATATCCAACTTACCATGGTTCTTCTCCCCAGAATGAAATTGCTTGACCTCAACCCTGCCCCTCATCCCCCACTTTTCCACGTATCACTCTAGGTATTCCCAGGACCCCTGAAAGGGCTGCCTTATACCAGATTTATAAGCTGGCCCTCTAGTATCACCACAACAGACCCACGAGTTCTCTCTCTCCCGCTCTGGTCCCCAGCCATGCCTACTGCACTTTCTGTGGCCCAAAGGAAGGTCACGCAAGACTTCCCGGCTCCGCACAGAGAGTGAGGTCCCCTGATGCTGGCCATCGCCACGGTTTAGTCATCAGAGCCTTGATGGCTTCAGCGTGCAGAGGCGAGAACGGGCCTGTCCCCAGTGCCAAACTGTGCTCGCTCTCCTTGGTCTGGAAGCAGCTCCACTCAAAGCCAGATGGTCTCAAAGTCTCTTAGGGAAGCTTCTGCAGTACCTCCTTACCTTAGTGCGTGTCTGGAGCCCTCAACCCTCCTTTTGGCCAGCCTTCTCCCCAGATCCTAGTCTTCACAGAATGTCCAGGCAGTTCCAACCCATTCCCCTCATAACAAGAAAACTCTGCAACAAACTCCCTTTTCCCCAAAAGGCATCAAGTCATTTAAAAGAAAATTGAGGCAAGGCAGTCAACAATAACAATGGGGATCACAATAGCTGTAACCCCATTTTTAAATAGGAAGCTCAACAGGGAAAATCAGAGGTTGAATGACTTGCCCAAGGTCACAGACCTAGGAAAGCCATGCACAGGATTTGAACACAGGACCGCCTCTCCAAAGCCACCTATGCCACCTCCTATCAAAAGACGCTGAGTCTTCTGTCTCCATGGCTGTTTCTGCCTTTTGTTGGGGTGATCAGCTGGAGTAAGTAGAGGAAGGGGTGGGAAGCATGCCTCTCCTCCTAGTGCAGTGGATTGAAACATCCCTTCCACATTACAGAACTGCTGCTGTTCCAGTGGGCATAAAGTGGGGACAGTGTCCTAATAAAAAGCCTTCTGAATGTATTTTTCAGCTTTTACTTTTTATTTTTCTTCCTTTTAGACCATTTGATGTATGTGCTTAAATGCTTAAAGAAAAAAGGAAGCTTCAGACAGCTGAGAAATTAAAGGTATAAAGCTGATGACATCTTTTGTTGTTAAATCATTTTTATGATTTTAAATGAGTTTGGGTGTTTTGTTGATCAGTTTTCTCCCTTGAAAGAACCAATGAATTGAAATCCAATTCATTCATTCATTCCAAGCTTTCCTCTCTCCCTCCCTCCCCTTCTCCCTCCCTTTCTTGCCCCATTGATCATTTAGGACACACTCACAGTATTTGAGACACGATGCTAAGCATCGTGGGATACAGAGAGGAATTCAACTAGTACGTTTCCTACACTGCAAAGAACTGGATCTTTAGAACAGAAGGTAAATGCAAACAACTCTAGTACAAATTAGAAAAGGATAAATATTTAAGCAACATTCTGATAAAATGATGGTTTTTTTGTTTTGTACATAGATGACTCTCCACTGGAAGATAAGAGAGCAGGACCCTAGGGAAGGCATCCCGTGGAGATGATATATGGACCAGACTTTGAAGGATGGGTGAAAAGTTGTTATGTAGAGGTGGGCCATGGACAGTAGGACCAGCAGGAACTACATTGTCGAGGCAGAGAATAGGCTGTTTATAGTCAACAGGGAGTATTTCATTTTGATGGGATGTTAGATTTTGAAGGTAAATGATAAAAAACGTTTACAAAGGTAGGTCAAGTTCAAATCTAGAAAGCCTTAAATGCCAGTCTAAAGACTTGGGACTTTTTGTTTTTTTCTCTCATGTGCTGAACGATGAGCCAGTTGTTCTCCTTAATTTATAGGAAGTTTGGTCATTGGTCTGTGGTAGATTCTTCTGTTTCCTTCATTCATTCATTTTTATTTCCACTTCTGATTTCCATCCCCACTCTCACCGATGGCAATCATTCTAATGCACTTGATAGTTATACTTTTTGCATTTTTATTATAAATACTATTGTGTGCATGCTTTTAAAAATACCCTATGTTATGGAAAATTTCAAACATAAAAATGTAGAATATTATAATGAACTCCTGTGTATCATCCATTTGTGGTAATGATCAATTCATGTCTAATCTTGTTTTATCTATAGCCCAACCTACTTTAGCAGTCCCTCACCTCAGGTTATTTCGAAGCACGTCACAGACATTGTATAATTTCATCTGTAAATATTTCAATATGAATCTTGAAAAGATAAGGACTTCTTTGGGGGAAACATAACTTCAATGCTATCATCTTGCTTTAAAAATTAGTGAAAATTCCTTAATTATTTCTTAAATAAGTGGTGTTCATCTCCCCAATATTTCTTCAGAATATTAGAGGATATTGAAATTATTAAAAATCTATAAATTTGGAGGGGGAGCCGTGTACAGCTGGATTGAGGCCTCTGAGGAGGGAGGATTGTTCTCTGAAGGGCATGTTGAGGCTGGCTGTGGGAATGTTGGAAACACTGCAAACTGGAGTCAGCTATTGCTACTGGAACAAACTGCCACCACTAGGACAAGAAGGGTTGGTGTGGCGGCATTGTTTCCCTTTTTGATTTTTCAGTTCTTTAAAACCTGGCTCACAATTCCTTAATTATGTTAATGTCTCTCTCTTAAGAATAGCTTTGTGTTTCTGCCTCCTGACTGGACTCCAACTGAGACATATCATCTCATGCCCCTGTGACGTCTCCTCTTCACCACTGTGTGGATATGATCGAGAATTTTAGTTCTAGATTATTATAAATATATTTTTTTATTTTCTCTTCTTTATTTTCATTTTCTTTGTTCATTTTTTTAGATAAAAAATTGGGGTGTAAATTGTATATATCTTTTTCAGACAAGAATTTCCTTTCTCTGGTAACTTTTTTTCATTTTTAACAGCTTTATTGAGGTATAATTGACATACAATAAACTGCACATATTTAAGGTGTGCACGTTGATAAGTTTTAGCATATGTATACACTCATGAAACATCACTGTAATCAGGATAATGAACATATTCATCACCTCCAAAAGTTTTTCCTGCTGTTTTGTAATCCTGCCCTTCTTCCCCATTCCCAGGCAACAATTGATCTGCTTTTTATCACTATTGATTAGCTGCATTTTCTAGAATTTATATAAATGGATCAAACAGTATGTACTCTTTTTTGTTTGTCTTGTTTAGCATAATTATTTTGAAGTTCATTCATGTTGTTGTGTGTATCAATAGTTCATTTTTTATTGCTGAATAGAATTCCATTATATGAATGTACTGCAGTTTGTTTATCCATTTACCTGTTAATGGACATTTGGGTTATTTCCAGTTTTGGCTATTACCAGCACATTTGCTGTGAACATTCATGTACAAGTCTTTGTATGGACATATACTTTCTCTTTCCTTGGATGATACATTGGAGTGGAATGGCTGGGTCATATGGTAGGTGTATGTTTAACTTTTTAAGAAACTGCCAAACTATTTTTTGAAGTTGTTGAACCACTTCACATTCCAGCCAACAATAATGAGAGTTCTAGTGTCTCTACATCTTTCGCAACACTTGGTGTGGTTGGTGTGTGGAGGGATTTCATTATGGTTTAATTTGCATTTCCCTAATGACTAATTGTGTTGAGCATCTTTTCATGTGCTTATTTGCCATCTATATATCTTCTTTGGTGAATTGTCTACTCAAGATAGACCATATTTTGGGCCATAAGAGAAGTCTCAATAAACTTAAAAGGATTCGTGTCATACAAAGTGTGTTTTCAGACCACAATGGAGTTAACTCAGAAATCAATAATACAATGATATCTGGAAAACCCCCAGATACTTGGATCCAGCATTGCTGTTAAGAAATCTGATGCCAATCTGATCCTTGTACCTTTGTAGGAGATATGCTGTTTTTCTCTGGAAGCTCTTGGAATTTTCTCTTTCTCTTTGGTGTGCTTAAATTTCCCAATACTATATCTGAGTTCTTAATCTCTCTTATGTGGCACTCAGTTCTTTTCATCTGAGTTCTTTCATCTTTCTTTAATTCAGGCATATTTATTTTTATTATTTCCTTAAATATTTTTCCCTCCTTTTATTTTTCTCTCCTTCTGGATTCCTATTTTCAGTATGTCAACCTGGCTACTTTTATCCTCCATACTGCTTAACTTTTTATTTCTATATTCATCCCTTTATTCTTCTTTGTTCTGCCTTCTGGGAGATTTCCTCAGTCTGCTCTTTCAGTTTTGCGACTTATTCTTTGGCTATATTCACCTTGCTATTTATCCCATCTACTATTCTTTCTTTCAAGTGTTATTTTTTTATACTTAATCTTTCCATTTGGCTCTCTTTTTGACTTTTTTTCCTGCTTCATATTACCAATATCTTTTGACAACGTTTGTCGTGCTTATTTTAAATTCTTAATCTGTTTGTTCCAATATTTCTTGGGAATATTCCATATATGCCATATATGGAATATATTATATATGGATATTCCATATCCACTTGATATGATATGTGTTGTTCTGTTTGTGGTTTTCCTTCCACAGTGGTTCTAACCTTAGGTGTTTTAGGATGTGAGCTGATCTTCCCCTAGAGTTATCAGGTACTAGGATGAGATACCAAGGCTCTGGGCCCGGTTTATGACTTCCTCGTGATTTTAAGAAGTTAGAAGATGAGCCCTAGGGCAGAGAGCCCGAAATGCAAGAACTGCAGTCAACCACTCATCTGTTGCCCCTCCACTAGGCATTCCACTGGTGGGGGTTCTCCTCTAGAGTTTTAAAAGGGGGAAGACGATTATCTCATACGTGATCCACCATCCCTTATATGGGCTTGGTGAGGAAGACTGGAGGAGCGAGTGCTCAGGGCAGCTGGTCAGCCTCCTGTTTTTATCTGGGCTGTTGTAGCTGCCTCTGACTCACAGTGGTTATGGACCAGGCAGCGATCCAAGGAAATTGGAGAGAGAGGCAGAGCAGAAGCTAGCAGCATTCTCTTTACCTATTATTCCACCTCTGCGTGCTCCTCCACCCCGAGTTTGTGATGGCCTTTGGTCTCTCCAGGGAGTTCTCCCAGATTCATGCATTCCTCTCCTGAGGTTTCCCCAGAGCTGACTTCCCGGGTCTGAGCCTTGTCAACATCTTGTCTGTACTTCATGGGGTAGCAGTGGGGGATTGGTTCTCAAAAGCTTTTGAGTTTTGCTGTGAGAAAATTAATCTTGCAGCAGAGTGTGATAACAGGAGGAAGGAAACACAGTCACTAGTCTGGGTAAGCAGGAATGAAGAGCAGGAATGAAGATCTGAATTAATAGTTTGTATGTTGAAGTGAGAAGATACTTTTTTTGCATAGATGATTTATTAGTTGAGCCTAAGCTTGAAGAAGCTGCTGTTTTATTTTGCTTTTTTTCCCCTAAATATGTTTATTCTTAGCTTTTTAAAAAAATTTTTTTTGAGTGAATTGCAAACTAAGCACTGGGAGAAAATCAAGCTGTGATAGTGCCAAAGGAAGCTAAATGAGGCCAGATTGGAGAGCAAATTGTTATTATTTAAAACTTATGGACCACCCTGAATATGCCAAGTTCTATTTAAGAAAATACAGAAACATGATCCCTTCCGTGGAACAGCGAACATTTTCAGGAAATATCTGCCACGTTTCTGCCTGTATTTTACTCCACATACTGCCAATACTTAAACTTGTTTAGTTTGAGGAATTTCCTCTTAGTTTTTTTTCCTTTAATTTTTTTGAGAGTGGCTCCCTTTCTTTTTTTATACAAATAGACACTATGAACAAATGTCATTGTATATGTTCATATCTTTGGGATGAAAGTTGGTAACTATAACACTGTCTTTGTCCCGTGATTCTTCATAAAGCAGATGGGATGGAGCGTTTGTTCCCCCCTGGCAGCTGTTCAGTGTGTTTGCGCCTCCACTCGGTGGTAGCTGGCTGGTCTCTATTTTTATTTTAGACTAAAATCAAAGAGATCAGTTTGAACTGTAGCATGCAAGATTTATGTTAACTATAAACATATGAAAAATGTTCAGTCTTAAGTAAGACAAACAATTTTTTTGTTGTTGTGTTTTGGGTTTTGTTTGCCTATTGAACTGCCAAAAATTACATCTAAAAAGATTTTGGCAGTAAGAATTCTCGTAAAATGCTGATGGGAACATAACTTCTGCTGCCCATGAAGGATACTTAGAGACACAGCTTATGGCTGCCCCTATGTAGCAGGTGAGCCCCACCCTACCCCACCACATCCCATATACCAGTGGTCCTCAAACTTTAGCATGCCTCAGAATCACCCAGGGAGCTTTTTAAAACAAGGGTTGCTGGGCCCCACCCCTAGATTTCTGATTCAGTACGTCTTGGGTGATGCCTGAGAATTTGCATTTCTAATAAGTTCCCAGGTTACAGTGACACTGATAGTCCAGGACCAACTTTAAGAACCACTGCCATAGGTCAGTGGTTCTCAATCCTGGTTGTACCTGGGAATCTTAAATACTGTTGCCAAAATCTACCAGTATTCAGGTCCACTCCCAGTGATTCTAATTTAGTTGTTGGGAGTGGGGCCTGGATATCTGTATTTTATGGAAGCTCTTCAGGAGATTCTAAGGCGCACTCAGGGTTGAGAACCACTGCCATGTAACTCATCCTCTACCCTTTATCCAGAGGAACGCGTATAGTTGCTGCTCCACTTCCATTCCAACCTTCAGCATTAAGGTAGTATCAAGATATTTTTAAGTTGGTATGCCCATTGGTCTTGGTCACGACCAAAATGTGAGTCAATAAATTTATCTTTTCCCTTACTCTTAATAGTTCCCTGTCATTTCTCTTCTCTGATCCAATCTCTCCACCCTCTTCTCCCCTCTCCCTCATCCCTCTCTCATCTTCATGTTGCTTTCTCTAGAATTCTTCACCAAGTGGTTTATTAACAATCTCTTCTATACTTGCAGCCTTTCTGCCATTTTTTCCCCTCATCTTCTTGCCTTCTCTGGAGCTTGGCTTTTTCTGAAGGCAGTGCTTCCCTTGCAGCCCTTTCAAATGCAGGCTGCTAACTTTCCCACATTCCCTGGTTGTTGGACTCTGGAAGCTGTTTGCAGTCCTCTTTCCATCTCACTGCAGCTTCCAGACGTGTACTCCTCAACCCTTGTGTAAATTTCCTGAGCCTTTGAGGTTCATGTTCTCCGGCTATGCCGCCTCTTTCCCCTTATATTATTGTAGTGCACCTGCCTCCCTCTCTATTCATTCACTGACATTTGGGCACTGGCTCCCAGTCTTTCCTTCAACGCTATCCCCTGCCATCACCATAGGAGCGTCTGCATCCATATGCATGACCATTTGCCAGTCTGGCATCTTCAGTCTTTGATCTCCTCATCCTCAGTGGGCTTCTCCTTCACTCCACCTCCCCATCCAATGTCATAGTTAGGCTCTGGACCTTTGCCATCATGGGGAGCTCACCATCTGTGAACTACTACCTTCCATTGTTCCAGCCCATACTCAATTACCTAACATCACAATCACAAGAAGCCCATCCAGAATAGGATTTCATTCTCTTTTTTAGAGGTAGGCACTGCACATGAGTAAAGAACTGGGGACATGCTGCTGATCAAGAGGCAGATAAAATCTCACATCATTTAAAATCTTATATGCAAAGAAATCAATGAACTTTATGTTACACTTGTGTACCTAGTATGTGAAATAGTGAAATTTCAAAATCTTATTTCAATGACTCAAATCCTCTTTTTTGAGGGGAAAATAGTCTATTATAAGAGAAGACTCTCTTTGGGGCTTTCTACACTGAGGCCTGAAGTGGATAAGATGTGCTCCCAGGCCTCCTAAATTGCGTCTCCTAGATATCTCAAGTTTCTCTTTAACATTTTAATACGTAAGCTGGGGATGGGTAACAGTTTTATGATGTTTTCTCAGACAGTCACGTTTTACTGTGAACAAGTTTCAGATGCCTTCAGAATAGGTTATGTGCCTTACTTGAGAAATCAGCTTCCTATCAGAGCATAATTGAGAATGTGATTCTGCAACACGTAGCAAGAATCTTAAAGGTGGTTATACCCTTTGATGTTTTGATGGGTGGAGGGAACACGGGATGGGAGGCAGGGACCCATGCCAATCCCTTCCATCAATTTCACTCCTTCATTAAGAGATGTGTGGAAAGCGAAATGTTTTCCTCTCTTTTCATTAGTCACAGTGATCCTGAAATTCAGTTCTCTCCAGAGTTGTAGTTCCCATTGGGAGCAAGTCTAGGGACGGTGAGAGGAACATATTTATCTATGAACACACTTTGGGCTATTTTTTTTAATATCTCTGTGTCACTGGCTCATACTGTTTTGTTTTCATATTTTTTATGCGTGCATAAGGTCTGGGTACAGTTGGGCTGGCATTTATGGGAAATGAGAGTAGCGTGAAGGGTATGTGTAAGCCACAGCTGTTCATTATTCTTTGATAGAGACAGGCATCTTCTGGCCACTGTACAGAAACTGGATGCACAGAAAGAGAGGAGATACAGTGTGATAGTGGGAAGAGCAAAAGATTAGAAGTTAGAAAACTCAGAGCAAGAAGTTTTTGACTTACTATCCTTGTGATTTGGGGCATTTACTTAGTTTATCTGAGCCTCAGTTTCCTTACCTGTAAAATGGAGATCGGAGTGTCTGTTTTACTTTCCTCACAGGGTCAACATGAGGATGGAATCATTTTGTATGTGCGAAAGTGCTTCAGCAAGAGTAAAGTGCCAAAGAACAAAGGTAAGTAGGATGGGGTGTGGTGGTCTCCTGAGCTTCAAGAGAATATTAAGCTAAATTGACTTAGGAAATCTGTGGCACGTTAGTAATGATACGTTGTAAATTTAAAAATGGTTGGGATAAATTATAGTTTTGGGAATTATAAAATGATTGAGTAAAGATGAATAAAAACATCAGAAGGGGCCAGTCGGGTGGTGTAGTGGTTAAATTCGGCACACTCTGCTTCAGCAGCCTGGGTTCGCGGGTTTGGATCCGGACCTACACCATGCATCAAGCCACGCTGTGGTGGCATCTCACATATAAAATGAGGAAGATTGGCACAGATGTTAGCTCAGGGCCAATCTTCCTCAGGCAAAAAGAGCAAGATTGGCAACAGATGTTAGCTCAGGGCTGATCTTCCTCACAGAAAAAAAAGCGAAGAAAAAAATCAGAAATTTATTGGATTAAAAAGTACCTCAGATTTTGAAAACATGCTACATAGTTAAACAATATCAAATATTTCACTATCCAAATAAAAACACTTAGCACTTTCAGAAGCCCTTTTTCTTTTATAATAATCATTCCCTGCTTTTTTAGATATTACCTAGATCCTAATTAGATGTAGGAATGGTTTAGATATTCTACTTTGCCTACCAAGAATAATTTTTTGTATTTTATTTAAAAAAAAAAAAAAGAATAACGAGTCTCAACATGGCGCATGTGACAACGTTAGTTGTCTGGAGTATCTCCATTTCTGGAAATCTCATTGGTCGAAAGTTCTCACAAACTATCATGTTTATGGTCCCTTTAGCCCTTCAAACCAAACATCCTCAATCATAATCTCACTTTTTGGCAAGGGATGTGAATGTTCCTCCTAAAGAAAAAATCTCCTGCGCTTTGACTGCTCTTTAAGCTGAATCTGCCCTTTGCCTGCATGTCCCCAGACTAAACACAGTGTTTTGTTCATTTTAGGTTTTCAGTACATGTTTGTTGAATCCAACTGAATAATTTTCTTTCTCAAACTTGCAGCATAAAACTGGGCACTATATGAGCAAACATAAATGTATATACCCCTGTTTATATAAAACATGAATTTAGAGTTTTCAGTCTGAATCCTGGAAAGCAAACCACCTTGGTGAGACTGAGGGGCGATAATGTGGGATGGGGAAAAGCGTAACTTCCTTCCCCCCAGGAGGCAGGAGAACTCTCTGGAGCCCTCCTTTTGGTAATTGGGAAGATTGTCCAGGGTCCCGGGAGAGAAGTTGGAGTTTGGAGTGTTTAGAGCTGACGGTTGCAGCCATGGAAGGGGATGAATTTGACCAAAGGAAGATCTATGATTGAGAGGGAAAGGAGTCATTTCAAAAGGGAAGGTAGCAGTTAGCAAGGTTGGAGAAAGAAGAATGGGAGAAGTGAAATGTCAAAATATCAAATAGATTTTGTAAGAATGTAAACTTCGTGAAGGCAGGGGTATTTATGTCTGTATTGTTTATTGCTGTATCTATTCCGACAACTTGGACACCTGACGTGTAACAGACACTCAATAAATATTTGCTAAAAGAACATATAAATGAAGAATAGATGATCAGAGTGTGAAAAGCCCAGAAAAAGCTCAGGGCTAAAATGAAGTCACACAAATGTAATAGCAAATGCTAGATTATGGGCGACTGAGGAAGTGGAAACGGTGAGTCTGTCTTTTGCAAAGCTTGTTGGTTCCTCCCAGCAAGACGTTGTTGGTTCCCCATCGCCCAAATTCCCATCAAAATGATCAAATGAACATATGTATAGGGAGAAGCCAAGTTACTACTGTCTATGTGCCAGAAATATCAAGCAATTTTTACTGGATCCTGTTTGGATGGATGGTTCTGTATTGAAGGCCCATGAGCCCTCTTGTTCTGAAAGCATCACATATCTGGGATGCAAATGGAAAAAGGCCCAGCAGACCCCCTCTGAGTGAGAAAGGCATGCAGTAGGCAGTGAGGCCATCAGCGGCACATTATTTGGCCTCCTCTTTTTCATGCCTCTTGAAAGCCCAAAGTCTTCACCAATGTTCAGTTTCCACCCAGAGACCACATTCTCACTGCCTAATGTAGGTCACCCCTCCCTGTCCTATTGGGAATCTGTAATTGCCGTTTCTTCTTCTGCTATTTTCACTTCAGTCCACGAAGAGAGGAGGAGGGGAGGGCAGGGGCTGAGATCGGCAGTTAAGTACAGTCTGGGAGTTGTAGGTATGAGCTGGAATTCTGTCCCTGGGGTTCAGATGCCAGCCTGTGCTTCTCAGGAGAACTGCTGATGGCTGCCCCTGACTGGGCTGGGAGAAGCTGAGCAGGATTTGAGGGAATGAACTGATGTGACCCAAGTGGTTACCGGAAGGAGATAAAGGAAGCTAGAAGGTTAAGGAGGGGGCTCACTTTCTATTAGCAGCAAAGGGAAATCTGGGGATGCAGGAACCTGGAAGGTTGTGTGATATAGAAAGGATGGACGGACAACGCTGATCACAGTAGAACAAGCTGCCAATATGGTCTGCATCAAGTCCTTTAGAAGCTCACTGAGACGTCGCCTTCTCTTCCCTCCCAAGTTTCCTTCAATCCTGTAGAGAACCAACTCAAGAGGGAAGGAAGGCGAGTCAGAGCAGAGTCCCTCCCGAAAAGCCACCGTCTGTGGGCTTGAGTATCTTTGGTCCACTGATTTCTCCTAAGACCGATGATGATTTTGCTGAGAGAATATCGATTTTATTGGCTCATTGATGAGTACATTAACATACTTCCTCCTACGGCGTTTTGGGGAATGCATATTCTTTCTCTTTGGAGGGAGTCCATTTTCAATGTTTTTTCTTAGGGACTGTTTCTTGTCATAAAACCCAATAGCCAAAGATCACCAGAAGCAAATCAATATTTCAACAAAGTTAGATTTACTTTATTCTCTGCCTTGTCTCCTCCCTCCTGGGTGATTGTGTTAAACCAACTGTTACGAAAGAGGCATACGCGATGGACGAGGATCATTTCCGAGCATACTGTTACGTGCCCCACAGGGGATACAGAGGAAGACCATCGTGAAAGAAGATTCTGACCGGGGCCAGAATCTAAATAACCCTACATGGAATGCATTCTGCACAGGTCAGGTTTCTACCTTCCCCAAGTTCCATTTCCTTTAGCCCTTTAAGTGAAGGGCTGACAAGTATCAGCATACAATGAGCGTGCCTTGCACGTAACTATCTTCCTAATATGTGGAACCTTGAAAGAAAATGCACCAGCTTGGTATTTTTCCTTTAATTATTTTTTTCCTATTTTATTTATAAACAACATGGAAGAAAAAGTCTGAAATCTAGAAATCTACAAAACTAAGCTGAACAGCAACTAGAAGGATGTGCAGCTATGACATACAACTATCTACTGGGGCTTTGGGGGGAAAAATAATAATAATAAAAAAAAATTAAGCTGAAAAGTATGGCTCAGTGTATTATTTTATATTCTAATTTTGTGTAATTTTTCCCTTTTTATTCTTGGAAGGTCATGAAATTCAAGATCTGTGAGAATCAGCAGCTCTTATTATGCTTTTTTTTCTTGCTGTTTGGATGTTAGGAGATTTAAATAGCAAACCATTCATTCATTCAAATAAAGTTCCCATACTGTTGGGGATACAGAAAAGAGGCAAGACACAGACCCAACCCTTTGGGAGCTCAAAGCCCCCAGAATACCCTTCCTCCATTGTTCTTTGGTACCACCTCTAAAGAAAAGAAGAAGCAAAATACTTCTTTTTTTGAACATATGGCATACACATGACTTATTATATTTATGATTCTTTTAAACTTAAATTAGGAGGAAGTTCCCAGAGTAAGTATTTTGTAAATTAAGCAAAAAATTATTGTGATAGATTGCAAAAATAGCCACAAATTATTTCATCCCTGTGTGCATGCCCTTTTGCAATGCGAATTTATGGTCTTCCCATCAAGAGTTTAATTCTGTTTCTCCACCCAGTAAATCTGGATTTGGCCATGTGACTTGCTTGGCCTCAGGACCTCAACAAATGTACTGCAAATAGAGACTTGAACAGTACTGTGCATTAGGGCTTGCTGTTTTGCTGCACTTGCAACCCTGAGACAGCCGTGTGAATGGTCTGAGCTACACTGCTGGGTGAAGAGAGACACATGGTCATGTCCATGTCACTCCAGCTAACATATGCCAACCACCAGAGATAACACTGAGGCTACCCTAGACCTTATGACTCCAGCTCAACTGCCAGCTCCCTGTAGATGTATGAGCGAGCCAGCTCACATCAGTTGAGCAGACCCAGACTAGAACTACCCATTGGAAAGTGTGCGTTGGGTTCTTTCCAACACACAGAATTATGGAAAATAATAAATGTTGTTTTAAGTCACTGTATTTTGGGGTGTTATTATGCAGTAAAAGCTAACTGATACAATGGTATTTTTTTAACCTCTTAAAACTTTTAAAAACTTTTTAAATGCTGCAACTACAGGATTAGGATGAGTTCAGAAAGTAAAAATATAGACTTATAATGTAACATTTCTTAAGACTGCCTGTCAATTCTATTGAAATTTTGGATTCTATTTGAAATTTAATTCCTAAGGAATTAAATAAAATAATTAATAGAGATTATTTTTTAAACACTTTATTGAGGTATGATTGACAGACAAAAATACTATAGCTATTTTGTGTATACGACTTGATGTGTTTGGGAAGTGGTAGAAATTTTTATTGTTTTTTATTATCTCTAGTAAAGATCTGAAATTGAAATTGGTTAGGGGTAAGATTTCCAGTTAGTAGATGAATAAAAGAGCAGCTGATTGTCCCAGCTTTTACTCTGGCTCTGCCTGATAGACTGTGAGTCAATGTTTGCTGAATGAGTAGTCAGTATTTATTGCCTTTCAATTCAACAACAGGCTATGTTTTAAATATAAAAGTTATCATGATAAAAGTTCTTCCACCATCCGCTCATCACTCGGCAACTCGTTCTCTCTATGCAACGGCTCCAAGGGATTCGTTCTAGAAAGTGATAGTCCCAGTCCTTGCTGCAAACCCAGTGGATGCACAGCTGTCTCTGTGCTGTCTTTCTCGCCTGCCACTTCTCAACCCACTGTGCTCTGTTTTCTGCTCTACCAGGCCAACGACATGCCTCTCATCAAGGTCGCAAAGAGCTCTGTGTTGCTAAATCCAATGGAGACTTTTCAATTTCTATTTTAACTCTTAGCAGCATATGACACTGTTGACAAATCCCTTCTTGAAGTATGTTCCTTCTATAGCTTCTGTTACGTCACTGTCTTCTGGTTTTCTTCCTGCTACTCTGAACATTCTGCAGTCTCCTCTGAGGGCTTTTTTGTATCTCTCCGTCCTTTAAATATTGGTGTTCCTTCAGGTTACGTCCTAGCTCACCTTCTATTCTTATTCTACACACTCTTCCTGGGCAGTCTCATCCCTTACATGGCTTCTTATCTTTCTACAGTTTAATAATTTCTCCATTTGTTTTTTAGAGCTCCATATCTACTTTATAGCTAATAGAAATCATGTAAATAGCACAGATTGCTTTTTTTCTCTTCGTAATTTTAGCTTTGAATTACCTATGTTGAAACTCAGATGTTTGTTTTCTAGTTTCTTGCATGTTCTTCAAAGATATTTCTCCAGTCTGCTGGAAGTTTTCATCCCCATATTTGCTTGGCATTTTTCACCCCAAAACTGTCTATTGTACACTGCAAAATTATAATTTTGTAAAATAAAGGATCACACTTTCAACTGTTCAGTGACTCCTTATTGCTTACAGTTTTTTTTACTCTGAAAAGTGCGTATTTATTTTTAGTTTCCCTTTCTTTTTGCTCAAAAAGATAATTAAAATCAAGAGGACCAACTTTTGAAAATCTTCATGTGTACCTATCACTAATATTTTGGACTGAGTAAAAAGATGGGTTATGGGACTATCTTCTCCAAAGATTCTTCTTATTTTCATATGTTTTAAAACACTTATTAGGTACTATGTAGCAGTCAGCCCATAGAAGATGGTGGTACAATTTAAGAGTTGTATGAGGGCTAGAATTAAGAGGATGTCTGGACTATATGGATATGTGTTTGTAGTTGGTGGGTATATGGGATACCTCTTGTGCCCCATCTGGCCTCAGCAACCAGATGTGTAGGTGTAACCTGGCAATGCCTTGTCCCAGCTGTGCTGTGTATCTCTTGCTGGCCTGTTACTTCTCTGTTCTTGCTGTGTGGGCTATCTTCAGGCACTCATTGAGACATTGTGACAGATGCACAAACTGAAAGTGCAAGAGAATAACACTCCATGGGACAATCTTTGACCGATGAGGGATGGGAGCTAGGCTATAATATGAATAAGTATACTTTAATTACTTGACTTCTTTCAGCCTGAGTCTCCTGCTCTGTCAAGTGTAAAAAAAATTTCCTACCTAGTAATAAATACCCCTCAGTGTAGTGAGGATTAAAAGAGGTAAAGTCTGTACAGGTCTATCAAATAGTAGATGCTCAATAAATGTTAATTTTCCTCTCCATTCCACAAGTTTATAAAATTGTGATAATCAGTGTTATTATTTTGATTAGTTTTTTTACTACTAGACTTTGAAAATAATTTAAAGAAAATAATCTTTTAAACTTAAAACTCTAGGAAAATTGGAATTACTAACCAATACCCAATAACTATAGCCAAGAAGTATAGTTGAAAGAGCATCCTGTGTGTAATCAGAAAAACCTAGATTCTAGTTCTGGTCCCAGCTATTATTCTCTGCATCACTTTGGACAATTTGTGGCAACTCACACAACGTTGGATGAGAAAATAGGGTTGTCCTAACTCCTAAGCAACTGTTGGCAGGAGGGCGAGAAGCAAGAAGGGGAGAAGAATGTTTCATGGTAACACAGTCAACAGGGAATTTGTTTCCAGCTTTCACTCCATTTAGGAAGTGATTCTTAGCAACTGAAATAGGTTTAAAACCACACACACGCTTAGTCACAGCATGCAAAATGATGATCTGCAGAAAGGACCCCACGATTCCAGATCCCACAGATGGAGCAACAGAGCTCAGCAATTCACAGCTGTGCCAGAATTTTGCAGCCAATAATGGACAAAGCCTTTCATTGTAAACAGTTGATAAAAACTCAGTCTTAAAAGAATTTCTGTGAGCAAGCTAAGAAGCAGAGCTAACTCCTTGAAATCACTCCTAAGGATCCTAAAGCAAGAAGCAGATATCTAGATGATTGAGTGGATGAATGTGTCATGAGTTATAGAGAAATGAGACTGAGCCCTAACTAGTCCCTTCACCCTGCAAAGAATTTTAGGAAAGAGGAGCCAGAGATTATATCGAAACATGCTCTGTGTCCTTTAGAATTTACTGTATGTGTTTATGGAGAGTGAAGGGTGTATAAGTCTCATTATAGGCTGTCATTTCAGTCATTCTCATTGACCATTTTATTTCTTCAAAAATCCTGAGTTAATTATTTCAGGTGTTTTAGTTTTTATGGTCTTTTTTCTATTGTGGTAAAAAACATAACATTAGATGTTCCATCTTATCCATTTTAAAGTGTACAGTTCAGTAGTGTTAAGTATATTCACGTTGTGCAACAGATTTCTAGAATTTTTTGATCTTGCAATACTGAAATTCTGTACTTACTAAACACTAATTCTCCCTCCCTCCTAGCCCGTGGCAACCACTTTTCTGCTTTCTGTTTCTATGATTTTGATTGCTTTAGGTACTTCGTATGAGTGGAAACATATAGTATTTGTCCTTTTATGATTGTCTTATTTCACTTATGTTCACATAATGTTCTGAAGGTTCATCCATGTTTTAGCATGTGACGGGATTACATTCTTTTTTAAGCCTGTGTAATATTCCATTGTATGTATATACCATATTTTCTTTAGCCTTTCATCTGTTGATGGACATTTGGGTTGCTTCCCCCTCTTGGTTATTCAATAATACTGCCATGAATGTGGATGTGCAGATGTCTCTTTTTTTTTTTTTTTTTTTTTTAAAGATTTTATTTATTCAGTTTTTCCCCCCAAAGCCCCAGTAGATAGTTGTATGTCATAGGTTCACATCCTTCTAGTTGCTGTACGTGGGACTCGGCCTCACGTTGGACGGAGAAGTGGTGCCTTGGGGCGCGCCCGGGATCCGAACCCGGGCCGCCAGCATCAGGGCGCACGCACTTAACCGCTAAGCCACGGAGCCGGCCCTGCAGATGTCTCTTGAAGATCTTGCTTTTGAGTTCTTTTGGATATATACTCAGAAGTGGAATTGGTGGGTCATATGGTAGTTCTATTTTTAATTTTTTGAGGAACTTCCATACTGTTTTCCATAATGGATGCACCATTTGACATTCCCACCAACAGTGCACAAGGGTTCCAATTTCTCTGCATCCTCATCAACACATTTTATTGTCTGTTCTTTTAACAGTGGCCATCCTAGTAGGTATGAGGTAATATCTCATTGTGGTTTTGATTTGTGTTTGTCTTATGATTAATGATATTGAGCATCTTTTCATATGCTGTTGGCCATTTCTATATCTTTGGAAAATTGTCTATTCAAGTCCTTTCCCCATATTTTAATCAGGTTATTTGTTTTTTTGTTGTTGAGTTGTAGATGTTCCTTATATTTTTCTGGATATCAACTTATATACATCAGATATATAATTTGAAAATATTTTCTCCCGTCTCATTGGTTGCCTTTTCATTCTTTTGATTATTTGCCATGATGCACAGTTTTTAAGTTTGATGTCGTCCCATTTGTCTATTTTTGCTTTTGTTGCCTGTGCTTTTGGTGTCATGCCCAAGAAATCATTGCCAAATCCAATGTCCTGAAGATTTCCCCTATATTTTTTCTAGGAGTTTTATAGTTTCAGGTCTTACATTTAGGTCTTTAATCCATTTTGAGTTAATTTTTGCATTTGATGTAAGGTAAGGGTTCAACTTCATTCTTTTGCATGTGGATATCCAGTTTTCCTGACATCATTTGTTGAAGGGAGTACCCTTTCCTCATTGTGTAGTCTTGTTGAAAATTATTTGGCCATATATGCAAGGACTTACTTCTGAGCCTTCTATTCTGTTCTGTTGGTC
Source organism: Ceratotherium simum simum (assembly GCF_057802395.1). Classification (NCBI taxonomy): domain Eukaryota; kingdom Metazoa; phylum Chordata; class Mammalia; order Perissodactyla; family Rhinocerotidae; genus Ceratotherium; species Ceratotherium simum. Next base: position 52,854,249 of record NC_141912.1, read on the forward strand.
TATATATCTGTCTTTATGCTGGTACCACACCATCTTAATTACTGTTGCTTTGTAATATGGTTTGAAATCAGAAAGTATGAGACCTTCAGCTTTGTTCTTTCTCAAGATTGTTTTGGCTGTTCAGAGTCCCTTAAGATTCCATATGAATTTTAGGATGTTTTTCTCTTTTTCTGCAAAAAATGTGATTGGGATTTTGATAGGGATTGCACTGAATCTATAGATCACTTTGGGTAGTACGGACATTTTAACAACCTTAAGTCTTCCTGTTCATAAGCACGGGATGTCATTCCATTTGTTTTGTATCTTCTTTAATTTTTTCAAGCAATGTTTTGTAGTTTTCGGTGTACAAATCTTTTACCTCCTTGGTTAAGTTTAGTCCTAAGTATTTTATCCTTTTTGGTGCTATGGTAAATGGGATTATTTTCTTAATTTCCTTTTCAGATTGATCATTGCTAGTGTATAGAAATGCAACTGATTTTTGTGTGTTGATTTTTTATCCTACAACTTTGCTAACAGGTTTTTGTGTGTGTGTGTAATGTTTAGGGTTTTCCACATATAAGATCATGTCATCTGCAAACAGAGATAATTTTACTCCTTCTTTTCCAATTTGGTTGCCTTTTCTTTCTCTTTCTTGTTTGTTTTACATTTTTGAACATTAGAATTAAGATTCTAGCCCGATACAACACCTGATGAGAAAAAACCAGGGCTTTTGCTACCCCATGTGGTGTCTTTGTACAAATGAGAGAAGTGAGCCACTTCCTCCAGGTAGTTGCAGCCTGCGCTAGGGTGCGTGACATGGAGAGCAGAGCACAGGATGAATTTCAGCCCCTCTGGTCCCCTTGACTGAATGTTCTTGGGGAGTGGACATGTTGTGTGTCACTTCAAATCCTGTTGACCCCACCTCTTATTTCAGCCACAGCTGCAGTGACCAGTTCTGTGTAGGTGTCAATCATTTTCATGCAGATGCCACTGAACGCTGCCTCACCCAGGCCTCTCACTTCCTGTTTGGGGGCTTTTGTGGCTTCCTTCATGGGGATGCCCACAGGAACCTTCTTGGCACTCACACTTGTGCAAGTCTGAAGTATGGGGCGGTGGGGAGGAACAGGAGGGAACAGGAGCCGGGAATTAATAATGTTCCATGAGGCAGCCTTGACCAGTGGGAGAGAGGGGTCAATGAATAACTGCTCTGCCCCCTCCACAAACCTCCATAGAAGGTTCTGAGACACATTTCATAAGAGTTGTCAAAGGGTCCCACAGGATTGAGCAACTGATTATCTGACGCTCTGCTTTAAGGGGCCACACCATGTGACAACATGCTTGTACAATTGTATGCAGCAGCCCCAACAATAACCTCTGACCCCATCTGCTTCAGATTCCACCTTAAAGAGGCTCATTTGTCTTGGGTGGTTTACAAGCTACTAACCACTTCACATTTCTGAGTTCTGGCATCTTCGTTTAAAATGGAAGTAAAGACACTTTAAAATGTGTTTAAAGTGTAAAGCACTAAATACATTTAAGTCATTAAATAGAAATCATTATTTCTGTTTACAAACTTCACATCCATTACTGTATAAATGAATACTTGCCCTTGTGAAAAATCATTTATACAAATCTCTAGACTTGTGATAACAGGCAATGAGTGTTTAAAACTGAGCTTCGATTCTAGAGAGATCTCTTTTTAAATTGACCTCTTCATCTTTATCTAGGCAGCAGGATTGTTAAACTTGGTCAGCCTGATCTGGGCTCCATCATGGCCCTGCCTTTCTGGAACTTTACACCCACCCTGACCCCTTGGTCTATGTGGTTTGGCCTGCCTGCCGATGTCCCATTTTAAGCACCACTCATTCTAGATAGGCCTTTGAAGTTTTTTAGAGCCCGATAGTGCCAATCAGGTGAGGGCAGCTTCAATCTGCTCTCCCTACCCAGCCCCTAACACCACTCAAAATTTCACCCTCACTGGAATGTCTTCTCTGTCAATACTCCTATGGATACTACTCTCTGACACCAGAAAGGATCTCTAATTAATTTACTGCTATATTGGTCTTGTATCTTATTTTCGGTCTCAGAAATAGCCTGCTGTTCACAGATGAGAGAAAGCGCTGAATAACAATTTGTTTCTTTCTACATTATGATATAATCAGATTATTGTCATTCATTAAAATATCTGGTCAAGTGCTTCTTCATTTGACATTAAATATTTTCATTACTGGAGCCAAGCTAGTATCAGAGAAAACTGTTTATCTGTTTTTATAACACAAGATTATCACATCTTTGACTTCACTGTCACACTTTTGGTACGGTGAACTGAAGGCTGGGTGTTTAGGGACCTAAGCCCCCCCCCCTTTTTTTTTGGTGAGGAAGATTGGCCCTGAGCTAACAACTGTTGCCAGTCTTCCTCTTTTTGCTTGAGGAAGATTGGCTCTGAACTAACATCTGTGCCCATCTTCCTCTATTTTGTATGTGGATCACTGCCACAGCAAGACTTGATGAGTGGTATAGGTCTGCGCCTGGGATCCAAACCCAAAAACCCAGGCCACCAAAGCAGAGTGCATGAACTTAACCATTACACCACTGGGGTGGCCCCAAAGCCCATTTTTGCCACTGGCTGTGTGACCTTGGATAGCCACTTAATTTCCCTGGGCTCCAGCTTCCACTTTTTAAAATGTGAATGTTGAACTAGATACTCCACCTTCCCTAAAATTGTATTAGCATCCCTCTCTGTGTTTGGGTCAACTGAGCACACACCTGGGTCAAGATGTCGGTATTGGTGTGTCCTTCTTTCTCATATTCTCAGTTGTCCGTTTCATTTTTTTTTTTAAGTATCACCAGTACTTTGCTCTGAATCCTCCTGTGGTATATCGTCCTGAGTTGTCATAGCCTTCTTTAGTCAAGACACTATAAACAAGCCACGTGTCTTTCCCTGAGTATTTCTATTCATGGAATGCCATTAAACGAGAGTCTTCCAGTCCATATTCAAATGTTCTGATTTCCTATATAGGTGGCAATTTTCATGTAATGACCTTCCTTCTTTGGTCTATTTCTACTGTCAAAGAATACATTTCTCTTGATTGAGTGTCCAGTGAGAACAAAGCAGAAGGAGGGGCTTTGCTGAAGGAGGGGCTAAAAGAGGCAGCACCTTATTTCACCCAGGTGAGAAACTTGTGTCAGGGCTTCACGTCTTGTCTATTAGTCATAGGATTGGAATGCAGAAGGAAGATGGTTGGCTTGAGGACGAGTATTAACAATTCAATTTGAATTGATAAATGAAGTCAGATTTTTTCTGACAAAATATCTGATTTGCTGAATTGGTTTGACAACAACCACTGGTTCTTTGTACTAGTTTTCTAGGGCTGCATGACAAAGAGCCATAGATTGGATGGCTTACACAACAGAAGTTTATTTCTCACAGTTCTGGAGGCGAGATGTACAAGATCAAGGTGTCAGGGGGTTTAGTTTCTTGAGGCCTCTCTCCTTGGCTTGCAGATGACTACCTTCTCCCATGCCCTCACATGGTCTTTTGTCATGTGCACACATCCCTGGTGACTCTTTGTGTTCAAATTCCTCTTATAAGGACACCAGTCAGATTGGATTAGGGCCCACCCTCACAGCTTCGTTTTAACTTAATCACCTCTTTAAAGGCCCGATCTCCAAACACAGTCACACTCTGAGGTTACTGAGGGTTAGGGCTTCAACATATGAACTTTGAGGGAACACAATTCAGTCTATAGCCCTCTCCATAAATTGGATGAGCTAAATCAGCAGCTTCAAGAATTTTACAAAAATAAGGTTGTGATAAGAAAATAGCATTTTATAAAAATTTGTATTGGGAAAAGTGTATTGAATTAGTTTTATTATTCCAACCCATTCTGAGTATATCGGGTTACACCAGGTGCCTCAAAGAGAAAGAAGCCCAGGTGCCGTAGTCATCTGATAGCTGTTAGTCAGGCTGATTTTTTTCTACTTATTCTGTCAGTTGCTGAAAGGAATTCAAGTTTCCAGTTATTATTGTGGATTTGTGTGCCTCTCCCTTTAGTTTTGTCAGTTTTCGTTTTATGCATTTTGAAGCTCTAATATTAGAGGCATCCACATTTAGGACTATATCTTCCTGATGAATTGATCCCTTTGGCATTATGAAATATCCTTTTGTCTTGAAGTCTACTTTGACTGATATTAATACGGCCCCACCAACTTTCTTTTTTTTTAAATTTATTTATTTTTCCCCCAAAGCCCCAGTAGATAGTTGTATGTCATAGCTGCACATCCTTCTAGCTGCTGTATGTGGGACGCGGCCTCAGCATGGCCAGAGAAGTGGTGCGTCGGTGCGCGCCCGGGATCCGAACCCGGGCCACCAGTAGCGGAGCGCGCGCACTTAACCGCTAAGCCACGGGGCCGACCCTAAAAATATCTTTATTTTATCGCCCCTTTACAATGCTAATTGTGCTGGATGTAGAAATTTGGGTTGATTGTGGCACTTCCAGCGTTCATTTTCTGACTTCTTGCCACCCTTCTTTTTGCTGAGAAGTCAGTTTGAGTTTGTGTTATAGTTCCCTTACATATAATGCATCTTTTTCTTTGGCTTCTGCTAAGATTTTTCTCTCCATCTTTGATTTTTCTGCATTTTGACTATGAAATGTCTTGGTGTGTTTTTCTTTGTGTTTATCCTGCATGGGCTTCACTGAGCTTCTTGGATCTGTAATTGACTTTTTGTTTTGTTTTGTTTTTTGGTGAGAAACATTAGCCCTGAGCTAACATCTGTTGCCAATCCTCCTCTTTTTGCTGAGGAAGACTGGCCCTGGGCTAACAGCTGTGTCCATCTTCCTCTACTTTATATGTGGGATGCCACCACAGCGTGGCTTGATAAGTGGTGTTGTAGGTCCGTGCCTGGGATCTGAACCTGCAAAACCCTAGGCCTCTGAAACAGAGCGTGCAAACTTAACCACTACGCCACTGGGCCAGCCCCTCTAAATTGACTTTTTATTTTTTTAAATTTTATTTATTTATTTATTTATTTTGTGAGGAAGATTGGCCCTGAGCTAACATCTGCCCATCCTCCTCTTTTTGCTGAGGAAGACTGGCCCTGGGCTAACATCCATGCTCATCTTCCTCCACTTTATATGGGATGCCGCCACAGCATGGCTTGAGTGCGTTGGTGCGCACCCAGGATCCAAACCAGTGGGCCCCAGGCCGCCACAGCAGAGCGCACCCACTTAACTGCTTGCGCCACCGGGCTGGCCCCTAAATTGACTTCTTAAAAACCAATCTTTGGAACATTTCATCCATCTTTCCTTCAAATATTTTTTGCCTGCTCTGTTCTCTCTCTTTTCATTCTGGTACTCCCATTACATATATGTTAGACCATTGGTATTGTCACCAAGGCTCTACTCGTTACTAGTTTTTTTTCTCTTATTCTTCAGATTGGATGATTTCTTTTGATTTGTCTTCAAGCTCACTGACTTTTTCTTATGCAATCTCTAGTCTGCTGTTAAGTCTATCTCATGAATATTTAATTTTAGGTAATATAATTTTCAGTTATAGAATTTCCATTTGGTTATTTTTTTATAACTTCCATTTCTTTGCTGAGATTTCCCAACTGTTTATCTTGGCCTTTCCTTGTCTTTATGTTTATCTTTCCTGTTAAGTCCTTAAACGTATTTATAATGGCCACTTTTATGTCCTTGTCCACCAGTTCTAACACTTAGGTCACCTTTGGGTCTATAAAGAAAGCTTTATGGGAACACAACTATGCTCGCTCATTTACATGTTGTCTGTGGCTGCTTTCGTGCTACAATGACAGAACTGAGAGATTGTGAAAGATCATATGACTTCCAAGCCTAAAATATTTACTATCTGGTCTTGTTAGAAAAATTTTGCCAACCTCCCCTCTTTGTGCCCCACGCTTGAGGGCATAATACTTCCTCCTATTGCATGGCTTTGCTGGGGTCTTAGGATGTCCTCAAAGAGCCTCGCAAGGTCTCCCATTCTGGCTGGGCTGGAACTCCAAAGCTCGCAGCACTGAGCTACCTCTGGTGCCTCCATTCAGCGCTCAACCCTGCAGCAGCCTCTCTCTGCTGGGCCTTGCAGAGTGTTGCTTTGCGTAAGTGCAGCCCTGCCCTCTGCCAAGGATCTGCCGGGAACTCCCACTCAGACTTCTAGAAACTCATCTTTGTAGCTGTCTCCTCTCTGGTACCATGCCCTACACATTCCAGACCCTTAGCAGCCGTGAGCTTCAGTCTCTGCCTCTTCAGCTCAGGGAGACTGAGCTCTGTGCTCTGCTTGGGCTCTACTTCTTGGCCCGGATGGTTTGGAAGGTTTCCCTAGGCAAAACACCAGGGGGAATTTGCTGCTCGCCTCATGGGCTTCCCTTCTCTCAAGGATCTCAGTCCTGTGCTGCCTGGCATCCAATGTCTGAAAATAATTGCCTCATTTGTCATTTATAGTTGTTTATGGCAAAAGGGCAAGTCTAGTAGTGGTTACTCTGAAGGTGGCCAAAGGCAGAAGTTGCTCTTTATTCCTTTTTAATTCTTAAATTTAATTAAATTCCTTTTTAATTCTTAAATTATGACTTAGCTAAGAAACCCTGAATTAACAGTAAGGGAAAGCATAGTCATAGATGAAATGGTGTAAAGACTTTAGTTAAATCTACCTAACACGCTCATTTTTCTTTCTTCCTAATCGGGCTATCCCTCTCTGCTTTTACTTTGTAATTGGAGACATCCCCCATTCACGCCCATTAATTTTGTTTTTGGAAAAAAACAAAGATTTTATGACCATGCTCTTCTACAGTTATAGGAAATGTTCATACCCATTACAACATTATGTATTTATTTTATCTTTTAAAGCTACCACTACTAGAAAATAACTCAATAGCAGAATAGCACTGTTTTCCTATGCTAAAACGATATTTTTAGAATTGGAAAAAAAACTGGCTATAGATATCGTATGTATTTAGTTTTTATTTATTTATTTACCCACCTTGAGCTAACATCTGTTGCCACTTTTCCTCTATTTTGTATGTGGGTCACTGCTACAGCATGGCTGACAAGTGGTGTAGGTCTGCATCCAGAATCTGAACCCGTGAACCTGGGCCGCCAAAGTGGAGCACGCCGAACTTAACCATTAAGCCACAGGGCTGGCCCCCCCTATTTAGTTTTTATTCTGTTGCTGCATCCTCTTGTCAGATTATGCTAGGTGGAGTGTTTCTGCTAATGGTCCCTAAATTTAAACTTCAAGAAATTGGAGGCAGGGTATGCTTTTAGAAGGCAGCGTATTATACTGATTGGGCAAAGTCCCAACTTGAACGGCTAAATTTTTTTGGCACAAAGAAGCTCTAAATTAGCAGATTAATTTGGGCTGTTTTCTCAAATTTTTAGTTGTTTTACATTTTATCCCACTTTTAGAATTTATCTTATTGCACCAGGAAATCTTGGTTTTCAGTTAGTTAATTTTAAATTATTACCTGATTTTAAATTACTAAGCACCTCTTGGATGTCAAATTGTTAAGCACCAATTTGAATTTTTGCAATAAGTGCCCATAGGCACAGTGATAAATTACTGTCTGGAGGAGGTAACTGAAATTCTGAGATGTGTGTGAATCGTGTCATAAGAGGAACTACAGAAGGAATTAAGGTTGGTGATGAAGGTGCTAAGTGTGAATTCTTCAGTGTACTTAAGGCCTGTTTTAAATGAAGAAAAGGTTATTCAGAGAATAAGCTTTAAAAATTAATAATAAATTTATTATAGTTTTTCCTTAAGCTTTGAAGTTCAGCTTACAAATCTTATTTTATGTATAAAACAAGTCAAGTTTTGCAATCACTTGTAAGAGTCTTTGACTAATATTTGGTTCTATTTATGGATTTGTTAATTAACATCTTCAAACATTTTACACTGCATTTATATATTTAATATATATTAGTTCTTTAGCTTTAAAAAATTGTTCAACTAATAAACCTTCCCAAGTGCTTAAATAATTCTTATAAATCCAATACATTGAACATATAAATGTAACAAACTTAGAATTCTTTTAAATGTTGCAATGCTATTTTCCAAATTGAAAAGATTTCAACCCAAAATAACAAGTCTATATTGAGTACTCAATTACACATTTAAATTTTAATTAGAAGGTTGACACTCTGATAGACTTAATTCTCCTAAATATTCCTAATACAGAAAACGTTAAATTTACACACATACCCTAGTCTCAATAGAGCAACATATGGCTTTGATTGTCTTATTTGATTATATTCCGTTCTGAATCTTCCTGGAGTTGAAAGGTACTTTTCCATGATGGAAACAATTTCATCATCCCACACAATTTGGGGTTATTGTTTTAGTTTGCCTGAGGTTGCATAACGACTGGAAGTCTCAGCCAGAAGACTGACTGTATTCTTTTTGGCAACCTTGATGGGACATACTAAACCTGATTCTTGCAGCTTTGTCATTGATTTCCAGAGCCAGGCGGTCACTTCACCCTCAAATTTGTAATTCTCTCCACGGGAAAGTCCGCCACCCCTCTTTCTTTGACTCTCAAGGTTTGTAAAGAAATGTCTTTAACATACAACTCTGTAGAACTTCCAATTTTATGGAAGCTCATAGAGTTATTGTGCGTATTAAAATGATATCAAATTGAATTTTGGCAATCTCTCCTGGCTTTGTAGACAGGTTGATCCCAACTTCCAAAATCACACTTCTGATCAACCTGACAGGGATTCCTGCATTGTGCTGTACTGGGTGACTTGCAAGAACCCTTGTAACCACAGATACAACAATTCCATGATTCTCACAGAATAATGTTAGTTGTTTATTAGAACCAGGTGCCTCATCTTGCCTATGTAACAGGTATTTTTCAAGAAATCTGGCCATTCAATTATGACTCCTGGTAGTTTGCCGTCCTGGGTCATTGTGTTCATAATGTTCTCTCTCCCTTCCCTCCACCAGCATGCATCCTCCTCTGTCTCTCTTCTTTTCTCCGTAACCCAATGGATGGGTGCCTGCTTTAGGCTGGGTATAGTTCTAGAAATAAAAAGGTAAGCAAGAGAGACACAGATAAAGATTAAACAAATAAATACACACTAATAACGCTTTAAAATTTTTAAAAGTTGAACTGTAACTTTCATATAGTAAAATGCACAAATCTTAAGTATACGCTCAATGAATTACCAATAACTTAGGAATTTTCGTAAGTGCTGGGAAGCTTATTGAGAGGTAATTAAAATTTTACCAATGAACACAATATCCCAGATAAACTAAATGGACTTTGGCTTGAATTGTGAGCTTGAAGGCCATTCCTCAGATATTTGTGGGTTGTTGGTTTGGAGCAGATTCAATAAACCACGGCCTGCGGGACAGCATGGACTGTTTCTCAGTGGCCCAGGAGCTAAGAGCGGTTTTTATATTTTTGAAGGATTTAAGACAACATAGAAGAAGAAGAAGGAGGAGAAGGATAGGAAGAAGGGACAGAGACTATATACGGACTGCAAAGTTTAAAATATTTACTATCTGGCCCCTTACAGAAAAAGTTTGCTGACCCTGGAGCTACAGAGGAGAGAAAGTTAAGGAAGCCAAGGATAATGGTCCCTTTGCTTTGCTCTTTAGCCTAGTAAGCCAGATGTGTCAACAGGTTCTCTTTGACTGGCATTCATATGTTGCTCAATCAGAAAGGGGTTTAAATTTTTACTGGCTTATGTCAGCCCCACCTAGTGAAATTGCTGAAACACTGTGCCAGAACTCCCAAGTCAGGACACTCAGAGTTTGTTGACCTCAATCATGATATGAATTGGATTTTCCAGAACTATAAGACTAGTTATGGCTATGTTAACTATTTTCAAGGCTATGGATGTGTTTTGAAGACTTTCCCATGTATACTGTTATCATCTACTGGCTTGGGAATCCCCTGGGACCTTTGCAGCAATGGGGGGAGGGAAGAAAGCAGAGAAGGGATGCATGGGGCTGTGATTTAGCAGTTTTCAACCATATGCCCTATCCCTCCTTCTCTCTCCAAATAATCCACATGACTTTTCCTCACATCTATTCCAGCTCGCTGTGTGCTTCAGCAGCCAATATCCTACTCTCCAGATGGGAATTCTGGCTCAAATCAGGCTGATCAGGCCAGCATTTTGTCTGATTACTGGAGAGGGGGCAGCGTGGGAACTTCTAGGTAGTGTTGATGTCAGAATTGTCACTGTGGTTTGGGTTGGTCTGTGTTATTGGATCGACTATGGTTATTGGCATAGAGAGGAGGCTAGAAATATCTAGGAGAATGTTTGCACCCTAATAAAATGAGTGAGTCTCAGGGCAAAAGTTTGTCCTGGGAAGGGAAATAGAGGGCAAGCCAAGAAATTTGGGCAAAAGCCAAGTTACACCAACTGAACAAAGACAGTTGAGGTTAGAGATAGATTGCTGTTTGTTGGTCTCAAGGCTCAATTGGGGCACATTACATACAAGGATAGGGGCAGGAAAATGAGCTGTAGACCCTGTCCATTTGCAGGGTCTGATAGCCTTGGCTTGGCTGTTGGGACCCAGCTTGTCGGTTGGAGGCTGAACGGCAATAGCTGAGTGTGGTTGGGTTGGTAAGGCCCACGATTGATGCGACTAAGTTATTATTGATATTATTATTAAGAAAAATATTTGATGACACTTGCCTTTTTATTGAGCAATTGCTATGTGACAGACACTTTATAAACAATATCCTTACTCCTTAGAACACTCTGTTAAAGCGGATACTATTAACCCTATTTTACAGAGCAGACAACTCTAGGTCAATGAAATGAATTGATTAACTCAGACTGGAAGTGGCAGACCTGGGCTTCGGATGGCCGTCTCTTTAGTCCAAAGTATAAAAACTGCTTAATGTTATACCCAATGTACCTTCCATAAGAGACATTGAACAAATGCTATAACCAAAAAACAGTTACTCATCATACATCCCAGAATATAAATACCTACCCCTGCATGGATTTGCGCCTATCTGGGGACTTTGGATACAACATAAATCTAACCTCACAGTCCTCTGCAATGCTAATATAATGTACTCACTTAGCCAGTTTTAACTGAGCATCTTGCTTGTGTCAGGCACTGTGCTAGCTGTGTTAGCTGCTGAGTGTATGACAGCAAATGAAATATGCGCAGTCGTAGCCCTCATTGCACTTCCAATAGAATGTGTTAGATAGACATTAAACAAGTAAGTAAGGTAATAGGTATGTAATTATAAATTGTGCACATGTCTATCAAAGAAAGGCCTGGGGTGCTAGAGAATAATGAAGAGATTTACTTGAGATTAAATAACCATTGTAGGCCTCTTAGAGGAGCTGACATTTAAGTTGGGACCTGAAGGATGGGCTGGAACCAGCTAGAGCAATGGTGCTCAACTGGGGGTGATTTTGCCCCTGGGGGACATTTGGCAATATCTAGAGACATTTTGGCTGTCACAACTGGGTGGAGGGGCTGGGAGGTGGGTAGAGGATTGGTGGTGTTGCTGGCATCTAGTGAGTAGAGGCCAGAGATGCTGCTAAACTTCCTACAAGGCAAAGGACAGCCCCTCATGGCAAAGAATTTTCTGGCCCCAAATGGCAATAGTGCTGAGATTGAGGAACGGCATTTGGGAGGATCAGCATTTGGGAAGGCTCCCTGCCCCAGGTGAGCGGGAGTTACTGCAGTCCCGAACTGAGAAGAAGGACAGCATGGCTTGAGGCCAGTTAGTGAGGCGGAGCCGAGAAGGACCGGGTCATGCAGCAAGGGCCGTGGAGTCCATCATAATAAGGATTTAGATTTTATTGCAAATCCTCAATGAATTTGCTCATTCATCCATTTCAGAAGTAGTGATACAACCAATTTTACAACCAACGATACATCCCATTTTCCAGGAATTTCCAGACAGACTAACTCCAAATAAAGGGGAAGTCTTAGATGAGGCATTGTAATAACCCTTTCCTTACCTGTTTTTAGGGTCTATAGCAGAAAAGGGCCTGGTACAGATTTAAGGAGAAATTAACCAGGTCAAATGCTGTCTACTGACCTCCTTGCATTTCTAACTAGACTTTTCTATCAAACCCTGCACTTGACACGTTGATCTCTTTCATATGTGTCTACAGGCTTCTTGCTGGGGCTGGCAACATACCTCGTAGACAGGGTCAGACTCAGTCATTTTTAATGGTTTAATATGTCACCCATCCCAGAATAATGCAGTGCTATGGAAATCCCCATAAGTTTTTCTATATTAACTATGAGTAAAAAGGTTAAAAAACAAAAGTTCTTAACACAGTTGTCAGTGGGTGACATTGAGCAAGCTTCTGAACATAAATTTTCTTATCTATAAAGCTGGCATTTAATTAAAAGAATAGTTTCTTGACTATTTTAGCATTGTTGCAATTCAGAGCCAAGGTTGAAAATCCTCATTGCTTTGTGGAGGGGATTAAAAAAAATAAAATATAGAGGAAAAAAGGATGTGATAAAGCAAGAACGTGGCAGAAATAGTGATGTGTTCACTTTCGTTCACTTTGACCCAGACTTTGCAAACAAGCCAAGGAATCTCAAAGGCTGCATTTTCATGAAATTTTCCCTGACGAATCTTTCCTATTTTGCTGGGAACTGCGTGGGCCAGGGGCTGCGTCTTTCTTTTTCAATAACTTTAGGCTCATTTTCTTGGCACATTAGTAGGCACCCGGAGCTGGGATACATGGGTGAATGAATAAACGGGGGAACTGAATATTTGATGTTGAACTGGCCTATTCTTAGACTTTTATTTGATCTGAAGAACAAAACATAATGACTTTTCTGGTCAGCTGTGCAATCCGTCCGTATTTTAACCAGCAGACACGGTCAGCCAATGACTTCCTGGTGTCCTGTGACATTCTCTCGACCTCCCTCTCTCCACATCGGTTAATTATCTTCAAGGCTGAGTGAGTGTCACTGAGGATTTTTCTCTATTGTGTATTTTCTAGGTTCTTTACACACCTAATTGCCTATGATTTTAAGTTTAGGAAATGGAATGAGTTATTTATTAGTTAAATCATATTCTAAACCCAACACAACACTCACCAGGGTGTGTCAGAATTTTAAATGCTGTTCCATGAATTTAAGTATAATTTTTAGTTCTCAGCTTACATATTAGAATTATTTAAATGCTTTTTGTTTTTGAACTAGTGATTTCATTCTAGAGTCAGATTCTGTTGCTCTCTTTCTAGCCTGCAGCCCTGTCTCTTCCCTGGCCTGTTATACACGGGCCCATTTTCGTCCTCTTCTCTCATTCGGCTCCTTGTCTCTTAACCTTGACCACTGGAACTAGAGCAGATGCTTCCAGACACTGTAAATATGTGAAAGTAAACATAGGGTTGACAGTGTAAGGGCAGTGCCCAGACCTAGTGCTGACCGTATAGTAGACCCTACCTTTTCTTGAACAACTATAACCAAGAGCAAGATAGGTTCATGGCCTCTACTCTGTCCAAAAAAGAGAAAGGAGACTGTCCAGTTATTAAATAACTACTTCACAGGGCAAACAAGTGCACTAACATTTAAAAGTAAAGTGAGAAGAAAATGCTACTTTCACAAGGCAGAGGGATCTGGCACTAGGAGACTGGGGAACGTGTGAGAGGTGGAGGACAGGAAAGAGGGAAAATGAAGCCTCTTCTTTCTCCCTGGAAGCATGGGGCGTGAAGTGACAGTGACGGAGTGGACTGGCACATTGATTGTTCCTTTGTGGGCTTACGAATGTTGGCATTCATCATTCATTCATTTTTCAACAGACCTTCCTTGGGTGGTCACCACTGGCCAGGTACTGTTCTGGGTGCTGGGGATACATCATTAGACAAAACAAACAAGGGTGATTGTCTTTGTAGTGCTTACATTTTAGCAAGGAGAGACACACCAAACACGCAATGACTAAGTAATTGTATAGGAAGTCAGAAGGTGATAAGTGTTATGGAAAAAAAGACAAATTAGAGCAGGGATCAAGAGTGTGAGGTTAGGTGCACAGTCAGGACATGATATGGCCTGGATAGAGTGGCCAGGGTAGTTAGGCCTCCCTGAGAAGGAGGGATTTGAGCAAGGACTTGAAGGAAGTAAATGACTCAGCCAAGTGGCGATTTGAGGGAAGAACACTCCAGGCAGAGGAAACAGCCAGTGCAAAGGCTGTGTGCAGGGAGGGTAGCTGGAGTGGTCAAGGAACAGCAAGGAGGTCACTATGGCGGGAGTGGAGTGAGAGAGGGCAAGTGACAGGAGAGGAGGCAAATCTACGAATTGCATAGGGCTCTGTGTACCCCCTCTTTGTCCCCTTCTTCTGTCCTCCCCACCCCCACCCAACTTCTAAAAGCCTTCTGGAATTCACAATCCATTATTACAAAACATGCTTATAATATCAACCCAGACTCTAAATAGTTCCTTCGTTGTCTTGTTCTAATGTGGACTCAACTTCTTCAGGAGCCCTTCAACAGGGGTTTCAGCCATAGCCCTCCTACCGCTAGGCCTGGGGGTGGCTCGGGTATTCTGATGGGCAAATAGTTTTCCATCCCTTTGAACTCAACTTATCAGATGGCTTGCTGTAGTTGATTTAAAAAAATGATTTTTGGAAACAGAAAATCTGAGTTCAGATTCAGATTGCTGTACCAATTAATTGTGTGACTTTGTCAAGTCATTTAATGTCTTGTATCCTTGGTTTCATTCCTTGTAAAATGGGGATAATACAAACCTATCTTTCAAGTTTGTAGTGAAGGTTAACTGTGGTAATGTCTCTGAATGACTCAAGGGTGAGCCTTGTCACCCTATGTGGCTGGCGTGGTCAATGGCCTACCATTAAATCCCCTGGGCACTCTCATCTATAGGCTCCAGTCTGCTTCCTGGCAACACCAGACGTTCTCTACCTGAGGGCTTTGTTCTGGTCCTGGGAATGTCTCAGCAGCATGGACAGGAAGCCAGAGTGCCAGAGTTAATGCCCCAGGAACAGCCCTGAATCAGCGGTGGACAGGGGTTGGGGTCCTAGCCCTTGGTTGGGACAACTCTGAGGTGTGCTGTGTTCTGTCTCCCAGGGTCGCTCAGCACGACTGTGCTTCATTGTCCCATGTGGTAGCTGACTTGATAGTATCCCCTTCAGGAGCTTCCTTCCCTTCCCTGTTTTCTTTCTTTTCTCCCTTTCTGCTGTTTCCTTACATACCTCCCAAGCAAGCAGCAGAACTAGAACCTGGTCTCAACCTATCTGGCTTCAAAGTTTATGCCTTTACCCACTAAATTATAATGCCTCTGATATAGCTTCAAATATTGTTTCGGATAAGGGTCACGTTATATGTGTAACTGGATTTACCTGCTTCATGAATTTAAGTACAGTTGGTCAAATTCTTTTAGATTTTCACATTGAATTTAAGACAGCTCGAGAACCTCAGGTGCTGGATTAACAGGAATTCTAATGGTCCTCTATTCCAGTTCCTTTCTATGAGTTGTTGGAATAAAACCCCCGAACACTGCGGTACTTCTCAAGTCTGAAAGGGCCTTTGTCTAACTTTCACAAGTGATTTATCGGCTGTTGCCATTCTCCCACCCCCATCCACACCATACACACACTGTTACAGAAAAAACGAATGCTCCCCAATCCACAGATGATGAGGGTCCACTCTGAAATGGTGCCTTTTGGTCAACTCCTGGCACCTCAGTTCATTGAGGGCAGGTGGGAAGTCCCATCCCTCAGTTGGTAAAGTGCATCCATCTCTCCTTTCGCATTCTCGTGCTCAGCTCCTGTTTCTTGGACCACCAGCACCATGTCCTGCTGGCTGGCCAGGAGGCCTTCCAGCATCCGCAGGACCTGTGTTTAATGCAGCCCGTCCCTATTGACTCTGGGGCCCGTTTAGACCTCTGCTGTCCTAGAGTTCATTTAATTTCAAAGTCATCCTGGTCCACCTTGATAGCTCCCTATCTTCACATATCAGGGAACTGGAATGGGTTAAAACTTCAGTTTCTTGCCTCTCAGACGACCCTGGACTCACTCAGATTGATCCACTGTCTCCCCAGTGTTCCGTTGTAAATAACAAGGATCTCAGCTTTGACTGACACACAAAAGTCTGGGTTCCTTCCCAATCCCAGGACAATGTCTGCTTTCTTGCCCTGTATTTGCCTAAAAATGTCACTCATGTGACTACCCCAGGGCAAAAGAAGGCTCACCTGTCTGGTACACATTATTTGGAAACTATCCATTAGTGTACACCCATTCTTTAAATCCTGGACAAAACTTTTTGGCCAGCCTCTATTTTAAGGAGATACTATTTTCCTTGGAAGCTCTGATTTCAAAAGAATGACTGATAAAGATGGAGGGAGGTTTTCCCCCCTTTGTGCCCAGAAGAATACATAACTTGTAGTTTTCTATTCTTGTAGGGGAGCTAAAAGAAGTTTAAAATCTCACTCTCTCTCTCTGTTGAATTGAGACAAGCAAGGTCCTGGAAATAAGTGAGAAAAAAGAAGGGAAGGAGGGGCCGGCCCCGTGGCTTAGCTGTTAAGTGCACGCGCTCCGCTACTGGCGGCCAGGGTTCAGATCCCGGGTGCACACCGACGCACCGCTTCTCCGGCCATGCTGAGGCCGCGTCTCACATACAGCAACTAGAAGGATGTGCAACTATGACATACAACTATCTACTGGGGCTTTGGGGGAAAAAAAGGAGGAGGATTGGTAATAGATGTTAGCTCAGAGCCGGTCTTCCTCAGCAAAAAGAGGAGGATTAGCATGGATGTTAGCTCAGGGCTGATCTTCCTCTCTCACACACAAAAAATAATAAAAGTAAAATAAAATTAAAAAAAAAAAAAAAGAAGGGAAGGAGACAGGCTCCATCAGAAAAGCTCAGAACTCGCTTGTAAGGAGAATTTGCTGATCACCTGCAGCGAGTGGTGGGTCGTCCACTTCTTTGCATCGTAACCTACTGCGGCATGAACCACACAGTCTGGCACAGGATTCACGTTTACCTGGCACAGTTCTCTGTTTGTTTGATGTATATAATTCTTGCTTCCTCAGGTGGCCGAAAGCTTCCCAGTGCCTCGCGCAGTGTGGACACGGCAGGCTTTTGCTTACGGCCGGGGATGACGATGTTCTCATTTTCGGGTAACCATATACTGATGTTCTCAGACTCTCTCAAAGTAGGGGGAAGGGGAGAGGCCCCAGTGTAGATAACAACGAAGTTCAACATTGTTATGAATAAAATGTTGTTTTTTTCAAACATTTCTAAGGACATTTGTACTTATCTTTCCCGAGAGGTCTTTTCTTTGCTCTTGTTTCTTTGGCACACTTGTTTCCTTTCTTACAAATTTTACAATGTTATTTGTAAATAAGCTTTTAAAAAGCCATATCTTAGAAGTTCTTGGACAGCATTTAAAAACCCAAATTTTCAAGTATGTGTAGTGTGTGCCACCCTAGTGTGCAGACACTGTTGGCTGGCTGTCCCAATGGCAGTCTACAACTCCCAGCGGCCAGTCTCCCTTGCTGCTGGGGGTGGCCACATGGCTTAGTTTTAGCCTGTGAGCTGTAAGCAGAAGTCTTCTAGATGAGGCTGGTGAAATAGCTTCAACTTTTCTAGATAAAAAGGGAGAGATCGAGCTGTCAGGGCCCTTCACCTTGCCCTTCCTGTCTTAGCACAGGTGATGTGGCTTTGTGGACATTGTGAGGAGCTGCTGCTCTGCAGGCTGCAGCTTCAGGAAGGGCTAAGCTGTCTGCAGCTGACACTGGGATTTCTCTAGGTTCTGTTGGCTCACTGCTCCGTGTATCTGCCTGCCTGAGGTTCTGTGTTAGGAGTGTGACTGACTGGCGCTCTGGAGAGAAGGAACCTGCTGAGTTTTATTTTTGGATGGATTTTTGTATTATTTTCCTATAAGAGGCATGGGTTTTCCTTATATAATTTTTTAAACAATTTTTTAGCCATTAAAGTAGCGCCTGCTTATAAAAAACTTCAAACTGTACAAAAGGTATTAAGTGATAGTCTTCTCTTCTTCCCCTAGAGGTAGCATTGTTAGCATTTCCTATGTACTCTTCTAAAAACTTTCAGTTATGTGTACATATATTTATTTACACAAAAAAAATCATACTATGTGATGTTCTGCAACTGGCTTTTTAAACATATCTTTTTCAGCACGTGTACCTATACCGTATTCTTAATTGGTATAAAACACTCCATGGATAGACCATAATCATTAGAGAAATGCAAATTAAAGCCTCAATGTGATACCACTCTACACCTATTAAAATAACACAGGTAAGTAAAAAAACATGACAACATCAAGTGCTGACAAGGATAAAGAGCCACTGGAACTCTAGTAAATTGGTGATGGGAATGCAAAATGTTGGAGACAGTTTGGAAAACAGTTTGAAGGCCTCTTATAAAGTTAAATGCATACTTTACATACAACAAAGAAATTTCATGCCTAAATATTTACTCAAGTGAAATGAAAACCTATGTTCCCACAAAAATCTCTGCATGAATGTTTATAGCAGCTTTATTCATAATTGCCCCAAACATGAAATAACCCAAAATTCACCTTCAGTTGCATAAACCAACTGTGGTGCATCCATACAATGGAACAGGCCCAGGACCAGGGTGCAGCAAGGGACATACTCACTTCAGGCACAAAATTTAGGGGCACCAAACATTCAGTAATCAAGATAAATAATATCAATGCAATATTTTAAAAAATCAGTACCAATGCAAAAAATACGTGATGAACAAAATATAAAAATTTAAAACAAAATTTTATCCTGCATTTACATGACACTCAGAGGTATACAAGTTGGAGGTGCAGGTGCAGAAAGGTAAAAAATATCTCATATTTTCTTCTGACAGTCGTGGTCACTGTCCCCACCTGAAGGAAGGTGGCAAGTTCTTCCCATTGTTTATAACTGTAACCCACAGTACTGCAGGGTAAAGGGAAAGTTTTATTTTATTACAGATACATGCTTGTGTGATTTTAAAAATATGAAGAGCACTTAGATAAGCTGTAAAAATTTTATTTATTAATATATTTTACTTTTCAGAAATAAAACGTGATAAAATTCAAACATTTTATGAAAGAATATTTTTTTAACTAGGAAAATAAACTTAGGAAGCTTTTAAACTTTATTCACTTAAAACAGTGATAAATAGTTTACTATTTTTTATATCTTTATATAAGAACATATTTTTTATTACTTTTTCTTTCACCAACTTGTCTGGAAACCTGGTGTATAATTTTCTGCTATTTGTAATTGCTGATATAGGTATATATATAATACATGGTAGTTTTTTAAATTAAAATAAATTTTAAATTGTGTTAAAATATACATAACAAATTTACCATCTTAACCATTTTTCAGTATAAAATTCAGTAATATTAAGTATATTTACATTGTTGTGCAACCAATCTCCAGAACTTTTCCATCTTGCAAAACTGAAACTCTGTACCCATTGAACAATAACTCCTCATTCCCCCTCCCCCCAGCCCCTGGCCACCACCCTTCTGCTTTCTGTCCCTATGAGTTTGACTACTCTACATAGCACATATAAGTGGAATTATACCGTATTTGTCCTTTTGTGACTGCCTTATTTCACTTAGGATAATGTCTTCCAGCTTCATCCATGTTGTAACATGTGTCAGAATTTCTTTCCTTTTTAAGAGTGGATAATATTCTATTGTATGTATAGACCACATTTTGTTTATCTATTCATCCGTCAGTGAACACTTGGGTTGTTTCCACCTTTTGGCTATTGTGAATAATGCTGCTATGAACATGGGTGTGCAAATATCTCTTTGAGACCCTGCTTTCAATTCTTTTGGGTATAGACCCAGAAGTGAAATAACTGGATCATGTGGTAATTCTATTTTTGAGTTTTTGAGGAAGTGTCATACTGTTTTCTATAGCAGCTGCACCATTTTACATTTCCACCAACAGTGCACAAGGGGGTTTTTATATTTTTGATACAAACTTTTATATTCATCTATCGATTATGAATTATGAATTAAGCTAATTCATATAAATAATTCTAATTTACTGTATATTTACTTGAATTAAATCTTAATTGATTAAAAATAAATACATTGTAAATTTACATTAAAAACTTGCTTTTCAGAAATATGGCATCTAAAAAGCCACGTGGTGTAATGTTCAGGAAAAGAAGAAAGAATGCATGTAGAAATGGATCAAAATTCTAGGGGGCAGTTATAAGTTTGGCTAGAAAACACAGTACTTCAACCAATGAAAATAATCAAATCTCTAATATTGACATTATTAGAATAGAACGACCATCAAATTCAGTTCCTGAAGAATATTTTTGACTTGTGAAGAAAAAAACTGAAGAAAAGAAATGTTAGGCATTTCAAAAACTATCAAACAAGAGTGTGAGCAAGAACAGAAGACAATACCGCTTGTAATAAATTGTAATAATGCTCCATTGTGGCCACCAATTTCCAATAAAAGAAAAATGATTTTAATAGACCGAACCCAGGGGTAAGATCTGAGTTATAGAGAATCTATTTCACATAATGGCTGGAGATTCCAAAAGATTCTTTGTTTTCTTAATGTTATAAAGGCAAGTAGATTCATTGTGACGTGCCATTGATTCTAAAGAATTTTTGTCTTTATTTTGTTTTCCGTGCATACTTTTTAGCAGTAATACAACAAAATCAGATAATTTACAAGTTATAAAAAGGTTTCAAAGATTGGAAGAATTTAAACATTTTTTTTTCTGTGAAAAGTACATGTTTCATCATGATGCTCTTCCAAAATGGAAGTATTTTTTAAAAGTTATTCAAACTGACTGTTTAATAGATGATGCTTTACAGAGGGAAATAAAATTAGAGAAACAAAAATGGTGGAATACTTTGCAAGTGTTTTTGACGTTATGTTTGGTGTGAAAACAATTTACTTCTTAGAGAATGACAAGAAATTATTGGAAGTCTAGATGTTGGAATGTTTCTAAACTTAGTTGAACTTACAGGTTATTAAAGTCCATAGAGGTAATCATATCACTAATCATAAAAAGGGATGACTAATAAAATTCAGAACAAATTAGTAATACTACGAGGAAATCAGAGTAAATGTGAAATACTGTTGAGAATAAAAGAAGCAAATATTTCAATTTTGATTGTACACCAGACATAGCCCATTGGGAACAAGTGTGCCAGATTATTAGGTATGTTCACATTAAGAATAATGTCATCAATAAAAGAAAGTTATATTGACTTTATTGAAATGAGAGAAAGACTGGCTGTGGTCTAACTTGTGAAATTATTAATAAATTAGAAAAAGATGATATTAAAGTAAAAATGATCATGGCCAGGGATGTGATAATGGAGCAAATGTGGCTGGTGTACGTACATAAGGATGTACAAGCCATTATTTCCTCCCAAAATTATGTCAAATTCGTGCAGTACTGAGCTCTTAATCTTAATTTACTATGCAAAAGTGTTGCTGCTGTGAATAGAAATATGAACTGTTTTTAGTATTGTCCAAAGCATGTATACTTTTTTTGTGAATTCAGTGAACAGATGGAATATTATTATGTCTGGTCTAAGAATTATATTATGAACACCTAATGGGCATCAAGATCAGCTGTAATCAAGGTGCTTTATATACAGATTCAAAACATTTATCGAATATTAAAAGATAAAATATCAAATGACAGAATGTATTACACTGTAATTGAAAGCATCTTGGTGCAATAAATTACACATTTTTATGACTGACTTGTATGCGATGATGTTTTAAACTAAGGAAACATTTAATAAAGCTCTGTATTCAAATAGGTCTATCCTTTTGCTTATAACAAATGAAAAAATATTACTTTGAAAACATATTTGATGAATGTAAAACTTTAACAAGAGCTATGAATATACTTCCAAAATTTGAAAATAAATGAAAAGAAAAATTAAGAAATTGGAAATTTACAAATCACTGCATGAGAGTATCAATTATTACGGAAAAAGTGTATATGAAACAAAAATTATGGAGATTATAGATATTCTAATTTCACATTTGAGGTGGAGATATGGAAAATTAAATAAAGCATCTTCAGAGTTTGAGTTTTTAATTAGAAAAATGTTATTTTCTATGATTACATCTGATTTACAAAAACCAGGCATTGCCTTGGCTCTTAAATACTCAAAGTCCTACAGAAATTTCTTCTGAAATAGTTTTAAGCAAATACAGTTATCAATAACTTGTAGTATAAAATCAATATTGTGTTTGGATTTTCTAAAACTGGTTCACGAATTTTGCTTATTGCAATCTCATCCAGATTTGGATGTGGCCTTGAGAATTTTATTTAACAATACTAATCACAGTGGTGTCCTGCAAAAGAAAATGAGATAAAGAAATAGAGTTTGAAAATATTATTGATGAGTTTGCTTCCATTAAAGCCAGGAAAGTAAAAGTATAATAAATTCTGCTTTGGTACAAATAAAATATCTATACTGAATGTTGGCAGTTTTAATATACCTATTTTTCAATTTTTCAATATTTTTCAGCTACTTTATTGTTCCTGAGGGAAAAAAACCATAAAATGCATAAAAACATGTATGTAGAAGTGCACAATTTTCCTTTTGCCTCAGGCTCCAATACAGCTCAGCATGGCACTGCAATGGAATACTGTTCAGCAACAGAAAGGGACAAACTCCTGATAGAAATCAGAGCATGGCTGAGTCTCAAAAGCATTGTGCAAAGCAGAGGAAGCCGACCCAAAAAGGCTCCATCCCGTGGAATTCCATTCAGGACATTCGAAAATAGGAAAAACTAGTATAGGGACAGAAAATAGATCACTGGTGCCGGGGCTGGGAGTGCGGAGAGGATTGGCCGTGTAGGGCAGGGGAGGATTCGGGGGATGGCAGAAGTGTTCAATATCTTGCTTGTGGCTGTGGTTCCACCACTGTATGCTTTTGTAAAAACCTATAGAATTGCACACTAAAAAGAGTGAGCATTTCTTTTTCTCTGTGAGCCTTAGACCTCACAGCAGAGCAGCATGTAAAAAGCTCCCTTTGGAGAGGACTGCCTGGGCTTTGGTAAGAAACATAAGTTGGTATAAAAGATCCTAGAGACAAGGAGACCAGTTTAAATCTAGTATGATAGCCCTGTACACACTGAATTCCTTTTTGTCCTTCTGGATTATTGTGGAGTTCTCCACTTTGCTCTGTTTCTTTTATGGCCTATTATCCAGCTAGCATCTTGTTTGTTTATGGGGTCTAAATGTTCCTTGCAAGTAATAGCCCTACGATGTTAACTAAGGTCCTCCAGAATTGCCTAACTCCACTGGAGGCTGAGAGTTTAAGAGACTCTTGAGAACACATGTTTTCTCCAGGTTGGGCTGAATTACCTTTTAGTAAAATCCTGGCGTGGGGACAGCCACATTCAGGGTGCATGTCAGAGCAAAGGCTTCTAGTCTATGGAAGTTTTCACCCACATCTCAATTATGTTTTTCATTATCCTCTTGGCACGCTGGCTGGATTTCTACATCACGTGGAGTTCCCTTAAGACTTCGTATAGTCGGAGACGTATGTTTTCCTCCCAAGCGACTGAGTAGTCAAGTATTATTACTGTGTGTTTTCGTGGTCCCATTCATAGGTGGATTATATGAATCCTATTATAGAGGATTAGGATAACTCACGGTTGAAAGAAGATTTAGGGCCTTGCTATTCAAAATGTGGTCCACCAAACAGCATCTGTATCTCCCGGATGTTTGGGAGAAATGCAGAAGCTCGGGCCCAACTCCAGGCCTACTAACTCAGAGTGCACACTGTAACATCCTCCCTCCACTCTCCATTTGTGTGCACAGTAAAATTGGAGAAGCACTGCTGTCGTTGTCACCTGGCCTAATCGCTTACCTGGTGCTCAGCTCTGCCACAGCAGCCCTGCAGAGCTCAGGGAAGCTCACAGTGCTAGTTATATAGTACTTGTATAATATTGTGCTGTTATAATATAACACGGATCTTGAACAAGAGAATACATTGAATGTTTTGGCCATCATTTGTCACATAAATAAATGTGTTTTAGAAGAAGTTTGGTAAGCCACAAAGTACTAATAGGGAGCTATTAGATATCATTTGTATTGCAATGCTGAGAGTACCTGCCTGAATATTTTCCGGTGGAGGAGCGTCTCAGAGTAACAAACGAGAGCCAAGACCTCTCGGGCACTTGCTTTGCCCTTTACCTGTGTGACGCCTGGAGGTGATATAGGGGGGCACATATTAACATTAAGTCCCACTGGTCAGTGATATTTCTGAGACTAGTCCTGGGATTAGTTCAGCATTCAAATGTACGTAATATTTACCATTTAGAAACAATTCTTGATGCCTTCATTGTAACTGACTAATTTATATAAATGGTTTAAATTACTTGATATTCATCTGATCTTATTCCAAGCTCTCAAAATTTCAGGATTTTTTTTTTCATTTCTGCCTGCCTTCATTTAAAGTTATTTATCTGATTACCCTATGCTTTCTGCCAAGCTGTGTGTTTACGTTGAGGCCATCTTTGTAAGGAGGGTGCCACAATCCCCTATTCAAACTGTTGGATGTGGAGGTGTTTAGGAATTCAGAAATCTTCAAATTTAGATGATACTATTTATTATGTAATACTCCAGGGAGGGTCTGGGGCAGCACCTCTTAATCAAACATTAATATTTCTGCAACATATAAAATAAACATTCACACTGAATCGTATAAAGAGACTCTAAATAGCCTCTCCTCTGGTTAGATCAAGTTTTTGCCACAAAATTGGTTACAAAAATTTTTCTGTTTTCATAGTTTTTGTGTCTTGTTTTTACATTTTGCAGTTGTGGTTAAAGAAACGTGGACTTGTTTACAATAACAAAACATGAAGAAATATTTAGAGTGCTTTAGTTCACCTTTTATGTACAAGTGGGAAGGACAGCGAGAATTAATGTGAACAGATGTTTATCCAAAACTAAGATTTCTCAATATAGTTAGTACATAACTTTCTCAATGTTTAATAATCAATATAGTCACAATATCGTGTGAGGCCAGGCCTGACCGTATATCTGCCGATGCCAATTCTCATGCCCTCCTGCTTTCTAAAAGAGCCAAATTTTATCCAATGTGCCAAACAAACTGTTTGCTTCACCAGACTGTCTTGTAGCTAGAGGGACCATGTGACCCTGTAGTGTTCCATGAGATATAAGGGGAAGGTTTCTGTGAAAGCTTTTGTTGTCCTGACGCAGGCCCAGGCTCCTCCCCCCTCCCCTTTCCTTCTTCTCTATGCCTGAAATACAAATGTAATATCCGGAGGTGCAGCAGCCATCTTGCAACAAAGAGGTGATGAGCATGAAGACAAAAGCCTCAGTCTAAGGATGGTGGGAGTGAAAAACGGAAGAAGGCTGTTGAGCCTCCATAGCCATCTTGGACTGCCCCAGACTTCATGTGGCACAGGGCAAACTTATTATTTTACCTACTGTGGTTGAGTTTCTGTTAGTTGTAGCTAAAAACATTCGTAAACACTACAATACATGACTACCTTTTTGCTCTTTTTTACTTTTATATATAATAAATTGACTCTGCCCACGTACACTCCCAGGCATGATAATTATAGCCCTGTAACATGTCCATACCCATTATTACTTACCTTACCAATTAGAAACACCTTTAATCTGTGTTGGTTTTCAAGGTTACCTTTAATCTACAAAGAAGGTTTACTGCACAGTGCTGCTTCTCTCCTTGGTGGCTTTTGTGCCATTCTGAACTTACATATGTGTTTACTCAGGTAAAATGATGCCCCTGTTCTCCCCATATAAAGCACTATCAAACAAATAACTGTAGACATTGAGAGACAAAGTTTAGAACGATTTTTTAAAAATAATTTTTCTAAATAACTTTAATTAAACATTTTTTTAATTGGCAAATTCATATTTATTTCCTTCACTTTTTTTCCTATTCTTAGGCAATATTTACAACAAAGCTTAGTTAATAATTAGTCAGTTTGGTGTTTAATTTAGGTCAAATCAATACATTATAATTCAATCTGCTGCATTTGACTCCCTTTCAAATCTGCTTGTTTTTTCTCAAAAAGTTCTGTTCTTGCCTTATTAGATTGTCTTCCTTCCTCTATCTTTTTGGCATTTGAAACCCTTATTTTAAGTTCCTTTCAGATTGTTCTAGAGTGTATAGTTGGTTGAGTGTGATTCCTCATATCTGTGGGTCTGCTGACCCTCTCCTCAGCCCTTCATTTCCTGTGAGCATATCTTCAGAGGAAATCGTGACCTCTGTTTGGGTCCTATTTGATCTCAGGGCTGTAGAAGAATCTTCATGGGTTTGTTTCTTGTTGCCTTAGCTGAAAACCTGACTGAATGTTTGTGTCTCACAAAATTCCTATGTTGAAATGCTAATCCTCAAAATGATAGTATTTGGAGGTGGAACCTTTGGGAGGTGATTAGATCATGAGGGTGGAGTCCTCGTGAATGGGATTAGTGCCCTTATAAAAGACCCCATGGTCTGAGTTATAGTGAGAAGACAGCCGTCTATGAACCAGGAAGGGGCCCTCACCAGACACTGAATCTGCCAGACCTTGATCTCGGACTTCCCAGACTCCAGAACTGTGAGAAATAAATTTCTGTTGTTTATAAGTCATCCAGTCTATGATATTCTGTTGTAGTAGCCTGAAAAGACTAAGGCAGGTTCCATGGTGTTTGCTGTTTCTATATAAATTTTTCCCTTTGTCTCTTGGTTTGAGGCTTTCCCACTGTGGAGAGAGAGATTGGGAGAATTTGGGTGCCCACCTATGTAGTGATTTAGGCTGGGAACTCCAGATTCTTGAGACTCTTCCCACTTGCGGGCTGGGGCAGGCTGCTGCTTCCACGTCATACTCAGGGGCTGGTGGGCAGAGAGAATTTCTGATAAGTCAAACCTTTCTAGCTCCTTGCTACCAGAAGCCTCAAATCTCATCTCCGTGGGGTTAAAGTCCCAGGCCAGTTGCCAGCGTGGCATATGCAGGTTCAACTCACTCACTTGCTGTGGAAGACCTTTACTTTCCTGGCACCTAGAGATTTTGCTGTCTTGTCTTAGAGCCTGGAGATACATATTAAAATCATTTGTTAATTTTTGTTTATCAGTTACATGTGTTTGCAGTGGGGGGGAGCTTCTCATATCAGCACAGTTTGATATTTTTTTCTGGATGTCAATCCAATCCATTTCATTTTATTTAAGGTCACCATAATGAATATTTGTTAATATTATAGTAGTTAATATTAATAATAATAGCTTATAGTTAATTGAATGCTTGTGATATGGCAGGCACTGTGATAAGTACTTTATATGCATTATCTCATTTCATCCTCATGAAATCATATATAACTCAGCAGTTCCACTCCTAGGAATACACTCAAGAGAACTGAAAACATAGGTCCACATAAAAATTTGGACACGAATGTTCATAGCAGTCTTATTTATAATAGTTAAAAAGTGGAAACAACCCAAATGTTCATCGGCTAGTAAATGGATGTCCATACAATGTACATATCCATGTGTGTGGATCCATAAAATGTAGTATATCCATATATGGATTATTTGGATGTAAAAAGGAATGAAGTACTGATAGAGGCTGCCACGTGGGTGAACCTTGAAAACATTGTGCTAAGTGAAAGAAGCCAGACACAAAGGCCACATAGTGTCTGATTCCATTTATACGAAATAGGCAAATCCACAGATAAGAAAGTAGGTTAGTGGTTTACAGGGGCCGTGAAGAGGAGATAAGGAGGGTGACTGCTAATGGGTGCAGAGTTCCTTTTTGGGGTGATGAAAATGTTCTGAAATCAGTGGTGATAGTTGCACAGCCTTGCGAATGTATTAAAAAAAAACATTGAATTTTATGGTATGTAAAATGGTATGTAAACTGTGTCCCAATAAAAGTATACATCACCCCCCCCCAAAAAAAACCCCTATATGGTAAGTACTTTATTATCCTTATTTTATAGATGAGACAACTGAAACTTGGAAAGCTTCAGTACCTTGCTTAACATACACTCAGAAAGGGCTCTGGCCACTAGTACAAAGCTAGCTGCTATGAGGACATAAATATTGCCTCCAGCTCTAAGACACAATGCGTCTTAAAAATATAATACCTGAGCTTTGTCCATGACTCCTTAAATCAGCATTTGCAAGCTAGCAGTGCACAGGTTGCACTCAATCTTTAGAAAAAATTAAATTTGTTGTCAATATTTCAACCTCAGACTACTTCGCTTGCAACATGGACTACTAATAGCTTTTGAAAATCAAAAGGCCTTGAACACCGGGCCCGTAGTCGTACATGACAACCATTTACTGGAGAGGAGGAGCAGCTCTCATTAGACCTGGACGCTCTTTCCACTTTGCAACAGTCTCTCCACTCTCTTTTTGACTCCCAAGGCCAAAGCCTTCATTTTTCATTTGTCATCACGTTTGTGGTTGTGTTTTTCTTATAGTAGACTTGAGAAGAAAGTGAACTATTTCTTGCAACTCAGTGTCTTTATCAATGGTGACAAACCAAAGTTACATGAAGACAACAGCATGTTTAACAAGAAATAAGAGAGAATAATGACTAGTGGAAATAAAGAATATCTTATGCACTTCATATTCAGACAAAATGAATCTCTTTTGAAAGAATACTCCTGGGCCAGTTAACTCACTTTGATGATCAGTCTGGCTCCTGCAGACCCTTGAGTTTTCTGCTGCGGGCAAGATGGGCTCTACAGTGAGAACGACTATGGGGCCTTGGGCAAGTTAGAACCCTGAGCCCCAATTTCATCATCTGGGAAACCGGAACAATACAACTGCCCAGTGTCAAAATGCAAATTGACTGAGATTGGGGAGGAAAGCACTTTGTTACATTTATACAAAGTGTTAATAAAAGGTTAGTATCATTTTATGTATAGTGTTATCACTTTTCCTTCTGTAGTTTTTTTTTGTTTCATATCACAGCACTTGGGAATGAATATTTGTCTTGAGTTTCATACAAAAAATTCTCTTTGCCTGAAAGTTATCTGAGGGCATGAACCAAATAAATAAAATCTTATGGACAGCCTCCTTTGAAAACATTCATATTGTCATTCTCCCTAAGTATGGAAGATAGTCTTCAAAAATGGAAGTGTGGTCCCTTCCATTTGGATCCCTGTAACTTAGTTTGATATATAGAAAATGGCAGAAGTGATACTGTGTGGCTTCTGAGGCTAGATCATGAGAATTCCTGAAGCCTTTGCCTGTGCCTCTTGGAATGCTTTGTCTGGGGGAAGCCTTAGAGCCATGTAGGAAGTCTGACTACCTTGGTCCTGTCGTGCTGTGAGGAAGCCCGAGCCAGTCAGGTGGAGAGGCGGTGTGGAGAGAGAGGTGCGTGGCCAGCCCCCAGCTGTCCCAACTCAGGCACCAGACATATGAGGGAAGAAGTCTTCATCTGACTGCAAGCCCCTGAGAGGCCCCAAGTCAGAATTTTCCTGAGGGGCCTAGTTAACCAATAAAATTATGAGAAACAATAATAAATTTGTAAGCCACTAATTTGGGGAGTAGTTCATTAGATAACAAAAGGTAACATGAACACTCCATTAATCTACAGATTTAATGAGATCCAAATAAAGATACCAACAAGATATTTGGAACTAGACAAGCTGATTTCAAAGTTCATATGGAAAAATCAACTAGCGAGAATAACTAGGAAAATCCTGAAAAAGACAAAAAGGACAACAGCAGGGCTGGGGCAGAGTGGAGGTGGCTAGACTTATCAGATATGAAAACATATTTTAAAATGTAATAATTAAAACACTTTGGTACTTGAAACTACTGGAAGAGAGAAACTCTAGATCAATGATAAGAGACAGAAACTCTAGAAATAGACCCCAACACAAATAGAATTTAGGTTATGACAAAGATGACATTTCTAATCAAGAGGAAAACAGCAGTTATTTAATAAATGGTGTTTGCAAACCAGAATGGTCATCTGGAAAAAGATAAAGTTATATCCACACCTTATATCTTACACCCAAGTACATTCCAGATGAATTAGACATTTAAACATCAAGAAAAAAACTATTAGAACACCAAAAGAATCCATGGGAAAATCCTCTTTCATAATCTTTGAGGGGAAAGGTCAGAAGCCATACAATAAAATTCACCTACATAAAAAATCTGGATGGCAAATGCCACCATAAGGAAAAACAAAAGATAAACAATAAACTAGGGAAGAATGTTTGCAAGACATTTCACAATTAAAGGCTAAATTTACTAAAACACAAGAAGCATCTTCAAAGTAATAAATCAACAATCAAACAGGAATATGAACAGAAGGTATAAAAAGACAATGCACAGAAAAGGAAATACAAATGGCTCTTAGACTTGTGAAAATATACTGAACCTCACTCAATAAGAGAAATGCAAATTAGATTGACATAGAGAAATCATTTTTCCTTATCAGATTGGCACAGATCCAAAAGTTTAATAACACCCCGTGTTGGCAAAGGTGTAAAAAAACAGGCCCTTGGAGTTTAAATTGGAATTTAAATGGGAACAACTTCTATGTCATTGGAGTAATTTTGTAAACCTATAAAAATGCAAATATATATGTCCTTTGACCCAGCAATTCCAGTTTTAAGAATTTTTTTCCCATGGATTTATTTCCTTGTGTTTGCAATAACATATTTAAAAGGCTTATTATAGCAAACAATTGGAAATAATCTAAATGTTTATCAGTAAGGACTGGTTTAATAGTGGAAACTTTGCAGCAGAGTAAAAACAGGGAAAATCTTGAATAGGAAGCAATATTCATATCTTTTGTGTGTGTGTGTGTAAAATGCAAGGTATAGAACTCTGTGTATATAGCCTTCTGTAGAACTTGTGTGAGGGGGAAACTGTGTATACACATATGCATTTGCATAGAAATGAATAAGTTTTTCTGTAGACATGCACAAGAAGCTGACATCATTGGTTGCCTTTGGGTAGAGGAACTGAGTGGCTGGAGGTCAGAGCTGGGAGAGAAACATCAATTTTATACCTTTTGAATGTATTGCATTTTTAAAAATTAAATAAAATTGCAAGTGTGTATCTTACAGATTCAAATTATATAAATTTCAAGAACAGACAAAACAAATTGTGGTGATAGAGGTGAGAATATGGGGAGATATTTACTGGGAAGGGGCAAGAGACAGCCTTCCTGGAGGAGCACAGCAGAGATATCCTCTGTCTTGAGTTGGATGGTGGTTTTGTAGGTAAATGCATATGGAAAATTCATCGACTCTACATTTAATATCTGTGCACTTTACAGTATGTATATTATGCCTCAATACTACATTTTAGAAAGTATGTAATTTGAATAATGAGAAAGGAAACTGATATACACAACTAAATAGTAATATTCTATGGACGCCTTGTTCACTATAGTCTTAAAGTTACAACTGTTTCCTCTCATTTGGTTTTAAGTTTTTTTAAAGGAGTTCTCATGTGAGAATGTGTATGTATTACATGAATATCAATGCGGAGGGAAGTTGTGGCCAATCTGTAGTAGTCTTTCTTATTTCTCATTAAAAATAATCCTTCAATGACCCCACCTCAGTGTCCAGTTATCATCCATTTTTCTACCCCATGCTGCATGGGGGTGGGTGTGTACCTAGACTTGTGACTAAGTGTGTACACAGGTATGAATAGACTGAGTCACAAGCTTTTAAGATTTTGATACTGGACTTTGCTTCCACGTGGAATGAATTTTTCAACATTAGCTCATGCAGTTTTGAGTGGTGCATAATGAGTCAGCAAGAGCTTAAACGTGACAGTGTGAACCAGCGACAAATGCCTTTTGAGAGGGAGCTTCCATCTTTACCAGATAGATCACTGCCTGCTTCCGCCATGCTCTCTCTAGCTTTGGTTTTGGAGTAACAAATACATCTTCCTGCACTGAATATGTTTTCCCAGCAACAGTGGTGAGGCGTGACAAGGCAACATGTCTGGACCAACGTTTGGGTCATAATGTAAGAGTGTCAGGTGCCAGAGACAAACAGGGTGACGGTGCTGAGTCACTGTGATTCGATGCTGAGTCACTGTGATTTGGTGATTCTTTAATGAAGAGGAAGTGGAGATATTTCACTTTCTTTCTTTTGCTGAAGGAAGCCTGGAGTTACTGTCACATGATCAGCTTTCATTCACTAAAGCTCACATTTCAGGTGCTTCTCCATCTTACATAAGAGAGCAGCAAACAAAGCACCTAGCCAGCCATGTCCCTGGATGGAACCGTCTGCCTGGCCGCCTGGAAGACGCTAGACTGGATTTGCCTGGGAACCTTAGGAGGGCTGATGTGGAGGGGCTGGGATTGATCTCAGGCATCAGAACACTGAGATTTAGATTAGTGAGCAAAGGAGTGTGTGTGTGCATGTGTCTGTGTTGTTGTGTGTGAACCTCACTACTGGGTGGTTAAGAAATTCAGAGTTCAACTCGTGGTTCAACTCAGAGTTGAACACAGTAGAAGTATTTCAAGTTGCTTTGGAGAGGAAATTATAAAATAATCTCTAGGAACCAGACAACCTTTTGGAACACTGTTAAGAGAGCTCCAGCATAGGTGAGGTGAAGACCCTCAGTAGTAACAGCAAGGGCCACCCGACAAGATTGGTTATTTGTGGTAGAAGTGGTGATGAAATGGGGATGGAGGAGTCAATTGAGACCGTCCTCCTGGGGCAGGGATGGTGTTAGAGTCATCCTGCAGTGGGATGAGGCTGAAAATGCCAAAGAGCATTGTGAGTGACCCAGGATCCTCTCAGGATAAAAGAGGGGCTAGAAGGCTGGGGGTTCCTGGGGGTCTTCTCCATGGAATCCCATGCCTCAGTAAAATGACTTTTCATCACCCTTATGTTTGTTACCCTTGTCCTTGGCAGCTGCTGTCACCCTGGACTGTAGTTACCTGCCTGTTCCATTGAACTGGGAGCTCCTTGACTGAAGGAGCCATATTGAATTCATCTCTGTACCCTCGGTGTTCAGTAAATGTTTTTGTTGAACTGAATAAATCCACCTATCCTCTACTTTTTATCAAAATTCTGAGATGTGATGAAAAACTTAGTGTCTCTGCTTTGGATCTCTCAGTAGGGCCCTTGCTCACACGTCTACACTCACACGCTCATACACAGAGTAAGCCCCCCAAAGTGTGTTAATGACGCCGGCCACAATTACTACTATTCCGAAGTTTGCTTTGAATCTTCATATATTAAAATTTAACTGAGTTGTATTTATATAATAAATATTATTATATTGTATATTAAAATATACTGTATATTAAAATGTACATGCTGACAGATCATATTCCCCTAGTTCCTCCCTTTTAATTGTAAGCATATCCAGTGTGGCCTTTGCACAACAGTTTGAAGTTTTATTTCTATGATCCTCTCTATTTGCTGTGCAAATGGTCGTGTTTCTCATATTTCCTGTTTCTTCTGAACGTTTTCTTAATGACAGAAGTCATGAAAGCAGTCCTCGGCAGCTGATTTTGTATCTACACCTCTGGTTACACACAATCTCAGACAGGGAATTTGTAAGCCATCTGCAGTGTTCTTTCCTTGCTTAAAAAATATCCCTCTCTAGACCTCACTCCAGCGTCCAACCACCATTTTCCACAATTATCTGTGACAAAATGTATAGTGTGGGGAAATCTACCCTTCCACCCTCGTTTCCTCCCCACCCACTTTCACTTAACTGGCTTCTGCCTGACTTTCGCCTCACCACTTATCAGAACACATCTCTTTCTCTAAAGCCCCGGTGTTTTTTGTCTGACCGTCATCCCATGAGCTGTTTTCATATTCTTCTTTTATGCTTACTTAGTTGGTTTAACATTGTTAAAAAATAAAATTCCCCAAACCAAAAGTCTTCCCTCTTTTGACGTAGTCTCTTCTTCCTGGTATCTGTGACCCTGAGCTCGTTTGCATTTTTTAACTCATCTGGTGAACGGGTTAATGCTGATGTTTCATTGCCACAGTCGCTGTTAGCATCCTTCAGCTTTCTGAGGTGAGCCCATGACTCTCCTCCCTCTTTAGATCCCCGTGCGTGTGGTCCCCTCGCAGCTCTGCATCTCTACCCTGCTCAGGACGCTCTTCACTCCACACAGCTCCTTGGTTTTTAAAACCCATTTTAAAACTTACACCTTCAAAGAAAAACTTATTTTCTTAAACTTTCCCTGCTCTAATAGCTCCCTAGGGTTTGTGTGAACAGTGTTTTCTTTGTATACTACTAATTTATCAACACATGCACACTTCTTTGTAAATATTCTTAAGCTTTTTTTTTCATGAATGCATATTCTTCCCTGAGACCCTTTCTTCTATTTGGGTTTTTCCCAAAATGCATAATGTGGTCTCCCATACACAGTGGATACTAGCTAAATGTTGGTTAAAGTAGATAACAATTAAAAATGGAATATTTACACCTGCCAGCTGAGTAAATATTTAACTTACTTAATACGACTCTGTGACAATTTGCCCAGATACTGCCACTTCCTGCTTTCAGGGAACTGTTGTCTGTTGCTAACTTGTTGCTTCTTGCGGTCTTCT
Source organism: Ceratotherium simum simum (assembly GCF_057802395.1). Taxonomy (NCBI): domain Eukaryota; kingdom Metazoa; phylum Chordata; class Mammalia; order Perissodactyla; family Rhinocerotidae; genus Ceratotherium; species Ceratotherium simum. Next base: position 52,888,718 of record NC_141912.1, read on the forward strand.
TTTCCTACCGAGCTCAGATGTCGAGTATGGGGCTTATGAAGTAGACCAGGACATTGTTCTTATGGATTTTGTTACTTATATCACATGCCAACCTATCATAAGGACCAGGTACTCACTCGCCAGGCTGAATGTTTGCAAAAGAGGTGATGAGGTTTGTTTGGGAGGGAAGGAACCCATAGAAGCTTCTAGTGCCAGATTGCTGGGGTTGAAGTTCAGGTTTTGCCATATTCTAGCTGTGTGATTTTGGCCAAGTCACTTAACTTCTCTGTGCCTCAGTTTCCTCTGCTGTAAAATGGGGGTGATGATAATTGTATTGATCTCCTAGGGTCATTGTGTGGATTAAACGAATAAAGATATGTAACAGAGTAAGCACTACCTGAGTACTAGCTACCATGGCCACAACTACTACTGTTTTTAAGTTCATCTTGAATCTTCGCATGTGTATGTGGATTCAGATGCTACACATAAAGATTCATGACAATGGGTTGTTAGGTTTATTCACCCTAAGGTTAGACTAGCACACACCATGATTTATCTGCTAAGGCAAAGCCAATTCCAGAAGGGGTTGAGAAGAGTGAAAACTAGTTCCTGTTCTAACAAGTGCTCTGCACCCTTCACAACTATTTCTGTCAAGACAAATAAGAGCTGAGGAACTCTTTCAGATTAAGGGAGGCTAAAGAGGCAGTCAATTCGTGATCCTGTGTTTGTTCCTGGATTGTTATAAAGGACATTATGGGGAACATTGGAAGAATGTGAATACAGACTGAATGATAGATAATGATTATTGTCTCAATGTTAAATTTACAGTTTTGGTAACTATAACCATTATGTAAGAGGATGTTCTTGTTCTTGTAATGTGTGTATGTGTATGTATGTGTACACATGGAAAGAGAGAGAAAAGTGAGATAAAGAGAAACTGGGAAAGTAAATGTGGCAAAATGTTGATATTTGATGAATCTGGGTTATACAGGTTCTTTCTCCTATTTTTGCAACTTTTCTAGAATATAGCCTTAAATAAATAAAGAAAAAAGATCCTGGAAAATCAAGGAGAAAAATGACAGAAACCTGATTGTTGTAAGAGGCATTAACATATCTTTCTCAAGATTCGGTAGAAACTGAAAATAAACTAAGCTTGAATCAGTAGGTGGGTATTGACCTTTGTATCTTACAAGCAGATGCTACACCTTTTTCATGCATCCACGGATGATTTGCAGCAGCTGGTCGTATACTAGGGCACAAAGGGAGTTTTACTATATAATAAAAGTGAGAAAATGTAGAAGCCACATCTTTATGATCATAGCTAACATATGCTAAGAAAAGTTTAAACGAACAAAACTCTTCAATTCATGAATTATCTAACAATTTCCAAAATGAGGTCTAAAATATTTATGTTTTTGAATCTTTAAAGTTCATTTATAATCTATAGGAGGATATTCGTTGCAACTCTGCTTGTAACAATAAAATGCTGGAAATAACCCAAATGTTTGTCATTAGGGGACTCGGACACCCATCAGTGGGGAACTGCCCAGCTTTAATGAGGACTGTCTCTATCTGCTGCTTCTTCTATATGCTCCGCAGGAGGCATTGTTACCTGAAAAGCACGAGATGGAGGAAAGAGTATAATATGCTACCATTTATCCACAAAATGTGGCAGGGATATGAATATATATTTGCTTATATTTAAAATTACAACAACAAAGCAAGAACATAATAAAAAAGAAACTGAAAAAATTTAAAAATTGGTTGTCTATATTGGGAACAGCATGGAGGAAACAGGGACAGAAACTACACTTTCTGACTACACAGACAGGAATTATTTCAAGTGACTTTAAAAAACAGTAATTTAACATATAAACCTAGTGGAATATTCCCTAAGAATAAAAAGAATTGCAAATATGCCTTAACCTACTTTCAATTATCATGCTGCTTGTAATAATATTAGCACTGCTGTTCTGAAACCATAGTATATAATATAGGATATGGAAAATAAGTAATTATGCTTATATTATTAAGAACCAAGATGTTAGTAGGAGGAAAAGATGTAAAATCAAAGAAATACGAATCCCTTAACCCTAAACTTGAATTGAAACCATCAGTATGAACTCATGATGTATTTCTCATGAGAACAAAACAAAACAAAACAAAACAACTTGTTTCCTAGCTCTGCTCACCAACAAGGGCTAGAAACAGTGGCCAGCCTAGTAGCAATGATTCTCGTAGCACCCAGACTGTGGTCTCCCTCTTTTTTATTTATTTTTTAAGTGACGAAGAGTCCGTGAGCTAACATCTGGGCCAATCTTCCTGTATTTTGTATATGGGATGCCTCCACAGCATGGCTTGATGAGCGGTCTGCACCCGGGATCTGCACCCAGAATCAGAACCTGTGAACCCTGGGCCGCCCAAGCAGAGCATGCAAACTTAACAATTATGCCACAGGGTCGCCCCTGACTGTGGTCTCTTATACTATGTCCTGCTGAAAGGAACTCGGATTCTTGAAGACACAGCTAATTTCAAGACTGGAACAGGGAAAATTCAAGAAGGTCCTGGAATATATTGCCATACAATAAAACAAGAACTTTTCAGTGACCATCAAAATAGTGACAAAAAGGACTCAGAAGCCAATATGAATAGCTTTTCATTGGCCAAAAATGGGAAAATTTGAGCAATGAATTGAAACACAGCAGATATGTTTACATCCACAAGTTCATAAAAAATAAAGAATCCACCTATAGAGGATTCTGAGAATTGGTAAATAAAAGGAAAGGACAAGCATTTACCCTACCTTTCTGGTACTAAGTGTGAAAGGAAGTTTCCCTATTATAGAAGTATTCCTACTAATAAATGAATAAGGAATGAGAATTAGAATATTTGCACATTCTAATGCAGTAATGAACTAGGCAAAAGTTTCTGACATCACATAAAGAGAGACAACGGGGCATTATATATCTGCTAATGAAAAGTCCTGTCACTATCATCAATGACATCTTCTTGCTAAAATATCCAATCTATAAGTGATCAGGTCTACATCGAACTGCCCATTAGAGAGTGTACAGGAAAGCAGGGGACAACAAACATATTAAAAGACACCATGTGGATGCAATCAGCAAGCTCCAGAATGTTGGAAATTCTACAGGACAAGGTGACCCAGTTTCTTCACCATATGAACGGCAAGGAGGGAAAAGAGAGAGGGTGTGTAGCCGATGCCGTCGGAGCCCACTTGTATCTTTTGTGTCTTTCACTGTGCTCAGCCTGACTTCCAATTGTCAGTAGCTGCCTCTGTGCCAAAGACCTTTTTTCCCTGAACTACGGAAGGCTGCTCTGCCCACTTCTGGAAAGCTGGAAGTGCTCCCAGAAGCAGCCCTTAATCAGTGACTAAGTAAAGTGGATGAAAAAACACCCCAACTCCTTAACTCTCAGGGGGATAATTCTGAGGTTTATACCTCTGTGTGTTTATACCTTTTCCATAAATTTCCCCGCAGGATTAAGCTTCAGCCCCCCACTGGTAAATGGCTTAATGGTGCACCCTTGGTTGGTTGCTTTCTCTTTCCCATATCACTTTCTTTCTCCCTATGGTGTTCCTTGCACTTCCCAAATAAATATATGTATTGAATCCTTGCATTGGCGTCTATTTCTGGAGGCACTCAAACTAAGGTGGAAGGAGAACTACAGATTGAAAGAGACTTAAGAGGCATGTCAACCAATTGCAGAGTGTGCACCTTGTCTGGATCCTGAATCAAGTAAATTGTTTAAAAAACTTATGAGATAATCAGGGAAATTTGAACACTGACTGAATATTTGATGATATTTAAGAATTGTTATTTTTTAGGTAGCATAACGTTGTTATGCTTGTGTTTAAAATCAAGAGAAAATAATGACTATTTACAGATAAAATGTTATGATATCTGGGATTTGATTTCAAATAATGTGGGGTGCTGTCGTGGTTGGGGATATGATACAAGATTGTCAATGAGTTGATAATTATTAAAACCGGGTGATGGGTAGGTGAGGGCTCATTGTACTATTCTGTCTACTTTTGCATATGTTGGAAATTTTCCGTAATTAAATACCAAAAAAAAAATCTGAAAGCTCCCTGTGAGTTATTTATAACTGTGTCTTAGTGCCTGATACTGCCTTGTACAGGGTACACCAAGAGGCACTCAAAACATTATTTGTTGAATAATTGTGTTGTGTCTTAGGTTAGGGACACCAAGGCAAATATTGTTGATGTTAATACTTTTAGCTGATATACCAGAAATCTTACCAAGAATTTTATTCGTATCAGGGGCAAAAAAAATGTTTTATCAATTAGCACAATGTCAGGTTTAAAAAACTTCTTACCAGCTCTACCATTAATTGAAATATTTCTTCAGCTTGTAATTATTCATCATCTGTGGCTTGAAATTATTTCTGAGTTATGTACGTTTTTATTGTAATGCTTATACACACACACAGACACACACACACACACACATGTATTTTTTTTGGCCCAAGCGCTGGAATTTCTGGGATATTTTGATGGTTCAGTGGGACAGAATATGGGACAGAAAACTTGAAAGTAGGACTCAGAAAATCTAAATTTGTGAGTGCTGAATCTGCCCAAGGGCTATGTGTTTCTGAAATTTGCAAGATGACTGCTTTTGTTGGGACCAAAACCTAGTAAAACCAAAACTTTACTGGGAAAATCTTTGAAATAGAAGAATAGTTTTAAGTGGAGGGGTAGGGTATATGTGAAGTCTTTGAAGCTTGTAAACAAAAACTTGCAAGCAATTCCTACATAAATTTTCCATCTTAAAAAAATGGAGATATCCCTGTATCTCTCTATCCGTCCCTAAAACAAAATCCCATCACTTCCCAGGAGTTCACACTGTGGCTGCAATTGCTTCTTCAGGATTTTCTAGTGATAGGATAGTCCTTGTTTTCAAGCTATCAGGTAGAAAAATAGTAATTTAATTTGACAATAAGAGATGATTTTGATTCTAAGAAGACTCAGCAGAAGATTCTGAGATATGCACTGGAATATTTTTGGAATGCCCTTCATACAGGTCAAGTTTAAATTGGAGAGAGTAAAAAGTTAAACATTTTATATTTATAAAAAGTCAAACTATTTTTTCCTTACCTGGTTAAAAAGTTGGTACCAAAGTAATTAAATAGCTTCATATAGTAAATAGTTAATTTTTTGTTGGATTCATTCCTAGTCCTATTTCATCTACTTATCTTTGTTTTCCACTTTTTTTCTACCTATATGTAACTTATGTTATCAAGCTATATTTTATTAAACCTTCTAAGTGGCCTTTTATTCTTTATGGAAAATGATGTGGGAATAACTAATTAACGAACTAGTTAAATTTAAAAACTACAACCAACAAAATAAAGATTGACGTAATAATGTATTGCTAACCTTACATCAATAATCATAGATTTTATTTTCTAAGATATTTCAGAGAAAGAAATTCCCAGCTACATCATCAACTAAGTTCCCTCAAATTCACTATCTGGATTGGGCTGTTTAGCCTGTATGGTTAAAGCTTAATAAGTATGCTATTTCTTGGAATCAAAGTTATTTAATGAACAAAATTAATTTCAATGAATGATGGATTTAAAGTTTTTGCTAACAAAGTGTCAAAGAGATTTACTACAGGCTCTAAATAAGTAATTTAATTTTCCTAACATGTTAAGGGACATTTTGGTTCCCCAAAAGGACTATGAATAATTGACTGAACATTTAATAATAAGAATGATTTTAAACTTTCTTTCAACTCAGTACATTACAAATCAGCTAAGACAGCAGTTAATTCTAACTTCATCAAATTGTAATTCCCATTAATTCACCCATCTTTCTTTCACAATAAAATCTTTTTTATTGTGAAATTTTTGTTGTACACTATTGTTTGTCAGTCACCATATAAATGCACCCCTCCACCCCTTGTGCTCACCCCCACCCCCCTTCACAATAAAATTTTATCTTCAGAATTTCAATTTTGACCCTTGTGCAGAATTGTGCTGAGTTTTACTGCACACTTTCCTTCAGACTTTCTGCTGTATGGCTTCCTGAACCTTCTCCGAGGTTTCATCTGAGTCCAGATGTATGAAAGCACATTCTGTCCACATAGTAGGATGCGAGAGCACAGAAGTTTCCCCTGAGTGCAAGTCCTCCATCCTCTGCCCACTGCCTAGTGAACCTGGAGAGAAAGCCAGGATCCTTGTAGCATGTGTGTAGAGACTTCTGTGCGCCTGCCCCTTGTCTGGAGTTTTGCATTTGTTATCTCATTTGATCCTGTCAACAACCCTACAAGGGAAGAAATATCCATTTTATACATTAGGAAATTGAGGCCCACAGAAGGCCCTGGGCTCCTTAGCTGTGTGCTGTCGGCCTGTCTAATCCAAACCCTTCTGTCTACACTACTACTTCCTGTATGAACTAGTAACACCCACGGTCACATGGCAGAAAGCAGAGCCTTGAGGAAATGGACCACTGACCACTATGTGTTGACCAGACCATGAGCGTGAGGGAAATACAGCAGATATGGGCACCTGGGGGTGGAACTTAAGGAAATTACCAAAATAAAGTGGGAGGTGGGGCACTGAAAGAAGCTAAAGAAATAAAATTTTTCAAACTTCTCATTTCCCCCTGTGGCCAGACCAAGTTGGAGCTTGTTTTATAGCAGAAATTAGGCTGCCAGACCAGTCTATAAGGCAGAGATGTTTTTTTTGAAAAGCCTAGTAAATAATACTCTCATGGAACAGAGTCATTTTCTAAATCTAAGGTCTTGTCTTGTATGTGCTCTGTAGAATGGAGTGTGCACGTATGGGTGGAAATATATTGGTTACAATTTTCCATGATTTGTTTTATTCTTTCTCTTCATGTTTTTTAATGTCTCTTTTTCCTTTGCTCTATGCAAAGATACCAGTCAAAGAAGACAAGCAAAATGCCCCCTCTTATCCAGAGTTAAAATGTAGTATGGGTAGACGGCTCTGTTAGGTAGGAGAGTGTAAGATCTGCTTATAGTAAAACCAGGCCACACATCAGTGATCCCAGACATTGAGGTATCCTCTCTCACTCTTCTGCTCCCCACAAGGTGTCATGCTCTGAAAGTCAGAAGAGAGAAGGCAGGTGATGGGCTGACCAAGGCTTTCTACTGGTCTCCGTTTGTCTGAGCACCAATTCAGCATGATCTACACAAGGATCATTTGTTTGCAAGAACTGAAAACAAACTGAAACTAGCTCAGGTAAAAGGGGTTTATTGGAAGGATGTGAGGAGGTGTCCTGAAGTCCTTTTGCAGGAAGTGTGTCTGGACCTCCAGGGAACTTTCCCTCTCACATTGTCTCACGGATTGAGGTTACAACGGCTCTCTGCTATTTCCTGGGACTGTTGTAGTCATGCTCACCTGGTGACTACAGTGCTATAATAGCTACACAATTGCTCAAGTTTATTTAAAAAATGGTGTTTCTTTTAGCCAAGGTGTTGCAATTTGTTTCAAGGAATGCTGTAAAATGCTTGCAATAAAAGTCATGTTAATTCACATTCATTTAAAAAAATGAAATGAATCTATGCTGTATAACTCTTTTCATGCAAGTGCAGGAGAGGAGGCTGTCATATCAAGACTTGAGACTCAAGTAGATAATGATAGAGTGCCAGAATTCCAGAGGTTGGGAGTTGTTCTTGGGGATAGTCAAAGAATTCATTCCCCCACAAGGCATGTGGCTTCGAGCCAGCATACCTCACAATTCATTCCCTTCTATTTCCTTCTCTATTTCCCACCCCCTTCTTATAATGTCTCAGTTTAACCAGAGCATAGTGGGGTGTAAGGTATTTCTGCTTACCCTCTTAACATTCAAATAGTTACTTCTGAGATACAAGGCAACTTGTAAGGGTTGGGTGTGCTGTTCTGGTTCTCATGCTTTGAAAGTTTTAAAGTCTCCTCTTCATCTTGTATGAAATATTTGACCAGAGGTCAGAGTCCGGAACATCAGACTCAGATGGTAAACTGGTGGCTTGTAAATAGCTACATGAAGGGCATTGAATCTAAACAGATCTAGAGTGAGGGACTAAGATTAAGGAACTGAAAGGCAAATTTGGGATCATTTAAAAGGAAGAAAAACACATCGTATTCAGGAGGATAGAAAATGGGAAGAATTTGCGGTGGTCTTGATTGTCTGGTAAATGACAGGTTGGTCACCTCTATTGCTATGACTCTGGCCCTACTGTTCTCATACTGTGCATAGTCACCGTGTATATTCATACTACGGCTGTAACTTACAGAAGGTAAGTGATGAGTCATGCACACTTCCAGGGTGTTTGGTCAGGATGATGCTGGGAAGTACTAGGATGATCAGTGATGTTGACAACAAAGGCCAAGAGATGCCTTTGGTCACATTAGATAAAGAACATTCAAGGACACAGAGATATGGAAGCAATTATTTTCTTTCCTAGAAGAGGATGATGTGATAGATTACAAGGGTGGATCCCTCCATCTAGGCTTGGAGGGAGTTCATGACACCTGGCAGGTGGGTGGGAGAAGTGTCATTAGTCCTAAGTGTTCTTCCAGGGCCCCACGTCCAGAGCCTTTTAGATTGATGGCCAGGGTAGGACCAACATTCCTGTTCCATTTGTGAGTGAGCCCAGAGAATGGGATAGGGGAGAGGAAGAAACCACCTTTAACCCACTGAAAGAGTCCCTAAAACCCCATTAGTGTCTCAACTCTTTGGTCTAATTGAGGGGTGTAAAGTACAGTGCTCTTTTTAACCTAAAATTGATTGATTGATGGGCATTGGGGATTTAAACATGACAATTATATGATCTTAACTCTTAAGGAGCTCAGAGTTTAGTGGGGAATATGGGTAAATATTATGATATTGTGTGATAAGGGCAACAATAAGGCAATACAAAATATAAGGAATCCTCTGGGCTTTGTGTTACACAAAATGTCTGCGGAAGGCCCTTTACCTGAAGGTGAGTATGGGCCCAGCTCCAGCTCAGCTATCCTAAATGAAACCTGAGTCCAAAGATCACAGATTATCTCATCCCTGGAGCCATGCCTACTTTCTGAAATTTACCAGTCCCACCAAGTTATAGGTCTGGTCCCTACAGGCCCATTAATTATTACCCATCTCACATTGCTACTTCTGGAGCAGACACCGGACAGGTAGAGTCAGAACAGTACAACATGTGTTTGCCCCAAATGATCTTTGAAACAGGCCTGATCCCAGGCTGGCTGTTGCTGGGGAACCGGCACCTTTGCTTCCTGATTTCTATCATACTCCTTCCTGCAGCCCGCTCTTCTGGGGCCAACTGGTTGAAGAGCTCAAAGGGCAAGAAACCAGTAATGGAGACATCTGAAGCTCAAGAAATAAGCAATAAACACTCAGCACATCATAATCATGGATAATTTGAAAATAACATGACAACAGATGATCCTTGTTACGAAGGACTGCAGTTACGCCTGATAAATACCCTGTCTCTCACTCTTAGCAGTTCTTTCTGTGCTAGTATTTGGGAAAAAAATAATTCTTGCTGCATGCAAAATTGTAATAGACATTCTGTTAAGAAGATAAAAAAAATGCTTTAGACAAAGCTTGTGAAGGTTCAAGGATCATCTATCTATTGGCCAAACTGAGTTTCAGTGCCTTAAAAATAAAATAAGAAAAATAAATACAGGTTTACTTGCCTTCTCATTCTACGTAAAGACACATTTCCCAAGCCTGTTCTTAGAAGTAGATGCTTATTTCCACAAACTCTCTAAATATAGTCATGTATCATTTAACGACAGGGACGTGTTCTGAGAAATGTGTCATTAGGCGATTTTGTCATTGTGCGAGCATGATAGAGTGTACTTACACATACCTAGATAGTACAGCCTACTACACACCTAGGCTATACGGTCATAGATGCAGCCCATCGTTGACTGAAATGTCGTTGTGTGGTATACCATGTAGCACTGAAGAAACTACAATTGCTGGTTTAGACCTTGATAAAATAAGAGATAACATTTATTAGATGCTTATTATAGTCAGACACACTTTTAAGTGCTGTATATATACTAATTTATGTATTCTCTTAAGACAAATGATTAGCAGACCCTTCAGGTTCTGGTGTGTTCTAAGATGAGTTAATCCAGAAACTGTCACAGAACGACAGATTCAGCACAAAGGGAACAGCAAACGTATTACGTAGACGTCCCTGTGGCTTAGTGGTAGAGATTGGACATTGTGCCCTTAAAGGAAAAATGATTAGGTCAGAGCAGAATGGGATAGATCAGGTCTGGCACTTTTGCCACAGAGCCTGGATTCAAAGGATCTGATGGGAAGCCAGGCAGACAATTCCACCGAGGCATTCATCCATAGGGGCTGGCCAGCAAGGCACAGTTTGGGTTGAGAACATAGGCATACCAGATCAAAGCAAGAGGCCTGGGAAAGGAGTGCAGGGGCCTGGAGAGAAGCCCCAACCCCTGGGGCAAAGTGGCAGGTGCTTTGTATAGAGCACTGGTGTCTGGGGTACTATGGGAGGACGCTGTGAAGAGGTATATTTGGGTATACCCTCCCATAGTCTGGTGACCCAGGCAAAGGAGCGGACAAAGTACAAGAATGACAGTAGCAGGGAGAAGTGCTGGATTTCATCCCAACACCAAAAAGTGGTTTCAAACAAGCACCAGAAGAGGATATCATGCCCTACTTCAAGCCTTAAAAGGCTCTACTAGACTGTGATTCGGCCTTCTTGTCTATCAGTTCTGGGATTCTGATTCTTAATAGTACTGACTTTTAGCATCCTTATTCTTATGACTACTAGGGGTTTTTGGTTGTTTAAACCCTACTGGGCTTGGACCAATAGGCACTAATGCCAAGTTTTACCAATAAGCTCATAGGCTTGTCAAAGAAAAGGCAATGAGATTCATTGCAAGTTACTACTCACAACCCATGTGTAGGGTGTTGGTGTCTTGTGGTGTTCTTTAGTTCCTCATTCCCTAAATCTAAACCAAGGGTTGGGAAACTTTTTCTGTTAAGGGCCAGATGGTGAATGTTTTAGGCTTTGCTGGCAACATCCAATTCTGCCATTGTAGTAGGAAGCGGTAAGAGACAACGAAACAAATAGGTGTGACTGTGTTCCAATAAAACTTGATTCACAAAAGAGGCAGCAATCAGATTTGGTACGTGGGTCACCATTGCTGACCCATGATGTAAATAAATAAAAAGGCAAACAAAGAGATAAATAAATTTCATACTCTCCATGAGCAATTTTTTTTGTGTGTGTGAGGAAGATTAGCCCTGAGTTAACATCCGTTGCTAATCCTCCTCTCTTTTTTTTTTTGCTGAGGAAGATTGGCCTTGGGCTAACATCCATGCCCATCTTCCTCCACTTTATATGGGACATTGCCACAGCATGGCTTGACAAGCAGTGCATCCGTCCGCCCCCGGGATCCGAACCTGCCAACCCGAGGCCGTCAAAGTGGAGTGCCCGAACTGAACTGCTGCGCCACCAGGCCAGCCCCTCCATGAGCAATTTTTTATTTTTAATTGTCTTTTCCTAAAGGATGGAGGAAAGAAGAACCATTTTGCCTGCATGGAACTATCAGTCACTGTCTTTCTCTTCTATTTTACACTCGTAACTTTGGAAGCTAATAGCCTTAAACCAGACTTCCTGCCTGCTTTCAAGACACAGAGGGGCTGGAATTTGTTGTTCCAGGTTTTCTTTAAAGACAAGGACCTCATTTGCTATTTTTCCCTCCCGTCCAGTGAAGTTGTTTGCACATAGCCTCTGGTAAGAGCTAGTGACTTCCCTTCAATGGCCTCTATTCTTTCTTTCTCCCACTTCATTGGCAACAATGACCCACTAAACAGCCCTTGTAATTTTACCTTCTTGGGTGTAGCTTATCCACATAAAGAGTTAATAGATTAATAGATTTAAAGACAAGGCAAATACTATTTCTTCTAAAACCCAGATAAACACCAAGGCAGAACTTGAGTGGAAAACCTACTAGAAGAGAGTTATTCCAGCCAAAATCAAGTCCAAAGATTAAACATGTTTGCCCTCCTTATCTAAGGAATGAAGATGCTCAGACCAATGGGCAGAACTTGATTAACTCTAAATTATCATCAGCAATTAGCAAATTCACTGCCTGTTATTGGTTGAATTGTGTCCTCCCAAAAGATATGTCAAAATCCTAACCCCTGGTAATTGTGAATATCACGTCATTTGGAAATAGGGTCTTTGCAGACGTAATCAAGTGAAGTCAAAATCATTAGGGTAGGCCCTAATCCAACATGACTGGTGTTTTTATAAGAAGAGGGAAATTTGGACACAGACACACACAGAGGAGAATGCCATGTGAAGACACAGAGACACACAGGGAGAAGAGGGCCATGTGACAATGGAAGCAGAGATTGGAGTAATGTAGCTCCAAGCCAAGAAACACCAAGGATGGCTGGTAACTCCCAGAAGCTAGGGGAAAAGAATGGAGCAGACTCTTTCTCAGAGGCCTCCAGAAGGAACCAACCTTGCTGGCACCTCGATTTTGGACTTCCAGCCTCCAGAACTATGAAAGAATAAATCTGTATTGTTTTAAGACACCCAGTTTGTGGTAATTTGTTCTGGTAGCCCTAGAAAACTAATATGTCACCCACGGGCTGACGTAAAATAACTTAAATTTTGTAGAGTGTTTCCTTCTGTTCATGTTTGTTAAATGTCCTCCTCCTTACTGTTTAAATACATTAGTCATGGGATAAACTTAATAATCGTGTCATCAGATGCACAGACTACCACCTGGTTTTGTTTTGATTTATCTTTCAGATTATCTGGGAATTTTAAAGTCAAATGAAAGCGATCATTTTAATACTTTTCCTCTTTTTGGTATGTGAATTCAGGGCCAATGCCAAGGGCAGGTTGGCAAACTGTCAGCCACTGATGGTATGATTGAAAATCCTGCTATGTCAGCTCTTGTCCTACTGTATTAGCTTCTCCGGGTACTCTGAACTCGTGAAATATAACAAAGCACTGTATTGTCTAAACCCTAGTGAATAAATGCTAGTGTTACGTAACTCCTTTTGTCTTAGTCTGTGCCTGTCAAAGGGGAATTCTCTGGTGTCTTTGTGTTCCTTTAGAGCTTTCCCCTCTCATTTGATATGTATTTGATGACAGGGATATAAAGACCACCGTGTACCTGGTATAGCAGAATTGCACGTCAGCACTGCTTAAGTCATTCTTCAATGTTCCACTGCTCCCATGGGCCCGCTGTAGAGTCAAAGGAAGGAAATTTCCAGGAAGAGGAATTACAATAGCTAACCTTTACTGAGTGGTTCCTGTGTGCCCAATACTCCTCTAAGTGCTTCACAGCAGACAACTCTTCATTCTCACAACAACCCTACGAGGCAGGTGTTAGTGCCATCCTCACTTTACGGCTAAGGGACCTGAATTACAGCCATGATAAGTCAAACTTGCCAAGGTTGCCAGGCTGGTGAGGGTCAGAGCTAAGATTATGAACCTAGGTGGTCTGGCTGCAAAGTGTTATCTTTCACTATTACTCTGTTGGCTTTCTAACTGGGAAATACTTCCATCTTGGATCTGAATGTTGTAATGTTTTCCTCACCGAAAATCAGCGTTTTTATGTCCTTTTCAGCTAATGCAAAATTTGGATCTATGTACTTGCCCAAGGTTGCAGAATCATCTTTGCAGGAAGGGGACTGAATTAGACGGCCCCTAGAGTCCAGCTCTGGGAAATTCATCATCAGATGATGTTATAGAAGTCTCTTGACCTTTGAGTGATCAAGGCTATGTGGGCACCATTTTTAAGCAGCTACATTTTATCCAACTAGGCCCACTCCCTGGAAATATCACAACTTTCTCAAAACTAAATGTTTTATTTTTTTTACCATGTTATTATATAATAAAATTAGCGATAGTGACTGTTTGCAGGTCTACTTACTTCCTTACAGAGACACATTTAGGGAGTGTCAGAGACCCAGGAAAGAGAGGGCTAGAGTCCATGGCCTCCTCTGGGGCAGATTCTGCAGGCCAGCAGCTCCCACTGTTGAGGTGGGCAAGAGGGAATAGGATTAAGGGAAAGAACAGGTAAGAATAGCTTCTAGGACAGAGGTTCAATCCTGTTGTCCCCAAAACCTCCTATTTGTAAAAAATTTTTAAAAACTCCTTTAACTATCCTAAAATGACTTTCATAGATAATATAACCTACTTATACACATAATTAAAAATCAATATAATAGCCCAACTGAAACATAAAAAAATAAAAGGAAAGTAAATGGAAATTAAATAGTATGATATGTTTTGCTCAGGGCCGACTCTAGTAAAGTCATGACAATGCTGTCAAATGCTTGCACGCATAGGTGGAATCTCTGCAAATGCGACAGCTACAGGCATGCACTGATACAAGTGCGTGTGTCTGACTCATGTACCACAAGTGGCCTTAGCACCGGAGATGAGAATTTCCCAACGGTGAGTAATCTAAGTCAAGTTATTAGCAAACCAATGTATAATCTTCCCCTGATTAAAGAAAAGTTGTCAACAATGCAACATACCATTTCCCTCTGTTTTAGTGGCATTACTAAAACCAGCCTATATGGAAATTCAGCCTATATCAAAACCAAGCAAAAAGTACTTTGTGTTAATATGGAAAATAGAGTTGACTCCTGGATTTGTCACCTAGGTGAATTAATTCAACAGTTAAGCAGGGTATGGGACTATTCTTTGAGTTGTGGGACTGGCCCATGCTTTCCACAATATCCAACATATCCAACCTTCAATTGCTGGGACAAACAACTACCCCCTTAAACTTTCATGACACGGTTACAGGTTGTAGTATTCCAACTGACAAGCAGCAGGTGAGGGCTTCCTTATCCACACATCTCTCTGTCCCCTCGCCCTCTCTCTGCCTCTGTCTCCCTCTCTCTTTTCTCTTTCTCCTCCTCTTCTCTTTCCCTCTGCCACCACTCTTCTTCGTCCTACTTGCTCCCTCACTTTCTCTCTGTTTGCTCTCCTTTCTCCCCTCTCCTCCTCCTCCTTCCCCCTTCATCAGGGAGGAGGTGATGGTCGTCTTCTACTAGTCGAGCTGAGGGCTTCTTGTCTCTTGTGGAGAATATATTTCATAAGACTGCCTGCTGTCTCCCTGGCCCTGAGCCTCCTGACACCATGCTTGCTCGCTCTCTCTTTGTTTTTTTTCAGTCTCCAAATTCTGATCTGTAATTTTAACTGTATAGGTCAGAAATTACTGTCTGAGGGCCAGCCCCAGTGGCCTAGTTGTTAAGTTCAGTGTGCTCCGTTTTGGCGGCCTGGGTTTGGTTCCCAGGCATGGACCTACACCACTCATCTGTCAGTGGCCATGCAGTGGTGGTGGCTCACACACAAAATGAGGAGGATTGGCAGCAGATGTTAGCTCAGGGCAAATCTTCCTCAGCAAAAAAAAAAAAAAAAAAAAGGAAAGAACATACTGTCTGAGGAACACTGTGGTATCAGAGCTTCAACCCTTTAACACAGTTTTAATATAGACTCTTAAGTGTCAACTAATGGCTGAAATATATTGCTTACACTGTATGACCAGCACTGTGCCACGTGCTTTGACATACATTAGTGCCTTTAATTTTCATCTTATCCCATCTTACAGATGAAAGTCTGAGACTTCAAGAAACTAAATGATAGGCCAAGCTTGCAGAGCTCGTAAACGGCAGAGCAGGGATGTACTCTTACGCATGAGGCAAGGGGCGCTATGGAACCAGTTCCTATCCTCAGAGAACTGGCTACCGGGTAGAGGATGAAAAACCTGCACAGGAACAGAGGAGGATTTGACAGCTAGTATTTATTGGGTATTGCCATGTGTCATCAAGTGTGCTTTATATGTGTTATCTTATTAATCTTTTAAGAACCCTGTGAAGACCATGCTATTATTAGTATTGTCACCACAGCCTCCCACTTACAGACGAGGCACCAGAGGCAGAGAGGTTGCTGTAAGTAGCAGGGCTGAGCTTCAGACACAGGCAGACTGCCTCTGGGGCCTGGGTTCTCACGCACCGAGGAGAGAGGGAGCTGTTTTAGGCAGCTGGGATTAGGGAGGAGTGGCATTTGAGCTGAGCTTAGGGATGGCAGGAATTTCCGCAGGTGGAGACAGGGAAGGGTTCTTCGTCTGGAATGGCTGGAGCAGAACAGCAGCAGGAAAGCCCCATGGGTGTGCCGACCTTTGGGAGGAAGTTGGGAGCCGGGGCACCAGGAGGAGAGGTCATCAGTCAGGTAGTGCTTTCTCCTTTCAAATTTTAGAGGCATGATTTTTTTCCCAGGTTGAATATTGAAGGGAATGAGCTTTACTGTTGAACATTTGTAATTAGAATAAATGTATCTTTCTCTGTTCTGGGCGGCTATTAAAACAATTTGTTAGACAGCACCCCCCGTCATTCCTGCTTCGTGCTGTGTGCACTACGTGTGTACACGAACGGTCTGAAGGCAACAGCGAGCTCAAGTCCTGATTCCGCCCGGTGGATCTTGGGCCTGTCACTTCATCCTCCTCACTCTTCTGCAAGTATGGGGCAGTAACACATGCCCCAGCTCATCCTAGAAGAAATTAGGAGGCCAAAGGGGAAACAGATGTGCAAAGCTGCAGAAGAAAGGTGCTATGGAACTCTAAGGAATCAGATATTTTATTACTCTGATTAATCTGCTCTTTTAATGCATAGTAGTAATTAATATTGGCTGCAGGCAACTCAGTATAGAAATGTCACGGCCTAGATTCATTTGCAGAGCGCCCTGGTGTTTTCACACACACGATCTAATTTAATCTTTGCAATCGTCCTACAAAGTAAGCAGGAGGGTTATGGTGAATTGCCTTTTTTACAGAAACTGAGGCCCAAACCGTTTGTTTAGCAATTGCTGGATCTAGGTATAGAATTCCAGGCTTCCAACTCTCAGTGTAGACTACTTTCGAAAGACCGTAGAAAAGGCAATTAGGCAACAACTTTGCTAAATTTCTTGGCAAAATTACAGAGAAGCAAGAGTATCCACTTCATAATGCTCTTTGAACACAGTGCATAATCCACAGTCACACTGAATTTCTAAATCTTTTTTAAAATGCAGCTCTGTTTGTCTCTTTTGCTTGGAACTCTCCAGACAGAATTTGCCACTCCTGCAGCAATCCTGTGAGGCTCTGCACATACCCTTGTGATTTCCTGTGTTGCATCATACGGCAATAATTTGTTCACACGTCTGTGTCCCCAGCCTCTCCTCCCCCACCCCCCACCCCGGGGGACAGTGAGACAAGGTCTAGTCATCTTGGGTCTCCAGCACCTAGCAGGGCACTAGACATAACAAAAGCTCAAGAAGTATCTTTATTTTGTTCATAAAAGGAAAACTTATTTTGACTGCATAAAATTTAGAAACATGTAAATGGTAAAGAATATCCTAAACAAAATAAAGATCAAAGAGAAATTGAAAAGTAAGAAACAAATGGTTGCAAAATGTCAAGTCCTCTAATCTATGAATTAGTAATAATAAAAATATTACTAAGTTTAGCTGGAGGTGGTGTTGTCATTTGGGTTTGCGTGTGTGCATGTGTGTGCACACGTTTGTGTTTTAAAAACCAATCAAAAAATTTTAGGGTAAATATTAACCTACCTTTACAGATTCCTAATAACAGTTCATAGGATATAGTAATGGTCTTGACTCTTTTGAATGTCTCCACCTGGTCATGTCCAAGTTCAATAGTGGTTTAAGTAATAATGGACCTTTCATTTCAAGCAAAATATAACATTTATATGATCTATACAGGGTCCACTGAAGTGGAAATAATGTATGCATAAGAATTATATAACAACCATCTACATTTAAAAAACACTACCTTAGGAATTATAATTCTATCAGACCTCAATAAGAGCAAATATAGCATCAATTAAATAATAGTAGTTAAACTGTCAAGAGAGAAATCAAAATGACTTTTAAAGAGAGAGAATGCAGGCAAATCTCTGGTGGCCATGGATGTGTAGGGGTCGGGTGCTTTGAAAGCTGAATCAAACCTGCATGTGGCCCTGGACTCCAGAACCCTGGCAGCCTAGCCCTCCTCCTCCCCTGGGGACTGGATGATTTTTGGGCGACGCCCAGGTCTTCTTGTTGAATAGGGGGACGTTAGTTTTCTAGTGCTGTTGGACAAATCACCCCAACTTATTGCCTTAAAACAATACCCCTTTATTATCTTAGGGCTCTGTAGGTTAGAAGTCTTGGTTAGCTCGCTGGTTTCTCTGCTCCAGGCTTCACAAGACTCTCATCAAAGTGTTGACAGGATGGGAGCTCATGGAGAGGCTCATTCCATGCTCATTCAGGTGGTTGTTGGCAAAATCAAGTTCCTTGCAGCTGTCGTACTGAGGTCCTCATTTTCTTGCTGACTGTCAGCTGCAGGCTGGCTGTAGCTTCTAGGCGCCTTTCTTCAATCTTTGCACATGGACATCTACATCTCAGAGCCAGCAATAGTGCAGTGAATCCTTCACGTGATTGGAAGCTCGTTGACTTCCTCTTCTGCTGCGTCTTCTCTGACTCCAGTTGGAGAAATTTCTCTGCTTTTAAGGGCTCAAGTGATTAGACTGCATTCCCCTGTTTAATCCAGGATAGTCTCCTCACCTCAAGATCCATAACCCTAATTACATCTGTGAAGTCCCTTTTGCCATGTAACATGACATATGCACAGGATACAGACATTAGGCTGTGGACATGAATCAGCCCTTGTAGGGCCACTTGGGAAAACTGGAATTTAAACTCTGCCTGAGCCAATTTTTGCCTGTTGTGGTCATTTTCTTCTCTAAGCTTTTTGAGCTTGCTCTCAAAAAGTTGACAAAGCTGCTAACCAATTTCTTGAGCTTTTTTTGCCATGGGAGATAATCAAGCCAGCTTTCAAAGAAGGAAGTTGTTCCTTGCAATTCTTTCTCCAGGCCTTCAGCCATCCTCCTGTGGGAGTTGTGCTTCCAGCTTATACTGCTGATGTTTTCCGACACGTTAGGCAGTTTTTTCTCTGTTTCTAAGAGATAAATTACCTCCTTGATTGGTTTTCTGCAAAGTTCCATTACGTGTTCTTGATACAGTTCACCAGGATGCGAAGTTTCAGTTGAAGCTCTTGAGTCTTACCTTCAGGCTGTGAATTTTTAGAAGTTAAAGATGCTTGCTCAGTTTGGAAACTTTTCATTTGCCCTGTAAGTTCTTTATTGGTTTGATTTTATTCAAATAATTTTAAAAAATTCCTTGTTTTTCTCTTTCGAACCAATTTAAGAAAACATGTAAGTGAGCAGCCTCAATGAGTTCCTTCAAATTGGCCTCTGACTGACCGCTTAAGCAGCCACATCTGATTCACTCTTTTTGTCTAATTCTGAATTGTCCTCATCCATGTAATCTCTAAATACAGCAGGAAAGTTTATCATCTCAGCCTAGTTTCAGCAGAGATTTTTAACCAGTCACCTTTATCATTTACAACATGTTTCCTTCAAATGGTTTGAGTTTTCAAGTATTTTTTTTTTTCTGTTCTTCAATTCCCACCCTTTCTTCCACCTCATAACTTCTTGGGTAAGCAGTTTTAGGCTTTCCTGAAGATGAGCATTTTCATCCAAATCATCCATTATTTCCCTCTGAAGTTGTTTTTGATTCTCTGAGATGCCTTTAAGATACTTTTGGTGTGAGTTACTAGGGATGGGAGGGGTTTTGGTTCATCTTCAAGTGACCGCGTCTGTCCTTGAAGGCGAGCCAACAGTCCTCCATGAAATGAAAGTTTAGGAGTCCCGCTTTTCCATTATTTGTCTGGAAGGTCTACTGGACCTCAAGGGAAGAGATGGACATGTTCAGCTTTTTGTCAAGTGCTCCCAAACACTGTGCTTGTACCTTCAGAGGACTGAGCTCCCCTGGAGGGGACTCGAGGCCTCCTTAGTCTTGGAAACAGTCCGATCTTCTCACCGACTTTACCATAGTCTTAATCCCGGGCAGAAAATCTTTTGGCTAGCTCTTTTTCTCTCCTTAAATGAGCTCTTTATTACAAAAAGAAGATACCAGAATCATTGGGAAACTCAAAAAGAATTGGGCATTGTCTCCAGCATTCTGACAACACCAGCAGAGCACTGCACAGCTCTTCCAGGACTGCTGGAAAGACATTTTTGTGACAGTCAGCAGGCCCTCCATGGCTCCAAAGGGTACCGTGGCTCTGCCCCTGGTTGCCAGTATCCTGCGAGCCACAAGTGATGCCATGGAACCCTGCAGAGTGTTCCATCTCTGACCCAAACAAGTGCCTGACATCCAGGACAGACCAGCAGTGGGGTTGTGAGATGGGGAGGCCAGGTTCTGTAAAATGGGGCTCTAGAACTTTGCTCTGCTTGAGCGGAGGAAGAGCCCAAATAGAAAGGGAAATTATTTGTGTGGTGCATTGGGGAAGAATGGAAAAGGTTCACTGTGAGCGCAGGCCTCTGCACACTCCCTACAGCAAGCCCAGGAGGCATCAGAGCAGTGCTGTGCCATAAGCCCATCCCCTGCCCATGAGCGCGTCAGGGCACAATGGTGGCACACGCTGCAGCAGAGGACTCAATGCCTGGATCCCTGGGTGAGGCTCACTCTCCTCCTGATTTAAAGTTTCCTTCTGCAGCCTGGAACCCCGGTCTGCCTACGGATGTCACAGGGACCTCCCGCTCCTGAAGACTCCCTCTGTCTTCTGTGTTTGGTCAGTGCAGGCAGGGACAGGAGTCTGAAGGGCTTCTCCAAAGGCACTAACTCATTGAGCTGGATTTCAACTGCAAGAATTCAGGAGAAATCAAGGGGAACTGACAGTGTCTTAACATTTAATGGATTTTCGGTGGAGCCAGTCCTGATACAATCCAAGCATTCCTGGATGGGGAGACTCTCCTCCAACGGCCCTGCCATCTTCAGTGTGTGGCTCCCAACGTTGCCTGGGGTCAGTCTCCAGCCCACCGCATCACCTTCAGAAGTATGCCTCTGTGGAGTGCTCTGAAGAGAGGGCAGGTCCTTCTTTCAGCTGAATTTGCCACCTTTGATTTTTTTTATACAACATCCCACTCTCCTACTGTTAGACTCAGGCCCAGAGCCTCACTGTCCATCACCCAGAACTCTGCCATGAGCGACTTGTCCTCAGTATGTTTATCCATGAGGGAAACAAAGGAACCATCATCAATGGAGGCTGGTCTGGGTGTTCTGAAGGGCGCCAGGGTTTGGGCTGCAGGTTACCTGCTCCCAGGAGTCCTTCTGTCTATCTCTCATTCCTGAATCAGAAAAAGCCCTCTGGGTGTCAATAGGTAGGCTCTAACCCTCTCAGGTTTCTCCATGTGGCCAGGAACATGGCTGCCCTCAAGAAGTATTTAAAGAAGTGAACATTACCTATTAACTCCTTTAGCTCTCACGTAAGGTAAGGTGATGGAATCAGAATGGCCATTAATCTCAGAACGCCAATGTGTACCAACATGACGAGACACAGACATGTCAATGTCTACGCCTCAGTCTCTCTTTATCTCTCTATCTCCATTTCTATCATTTCTATCTCTTACTCTGCTCAAGCTGCGGCTGCTGTAACAAAATACCATAAACTCAGTAGTTTAAACAACAAACATTTATGTCTATCAGTTCTGGAGACTGAGAAGTCCAAGATCAGTGTGTCAGCATGGTCAGATTCTGGGTGAACACTCTTCCTGGTTTACAGATGGCCATCTTCTCATTTGTATCCTCACATTGTCGGGAGAGAGAAGGCTAACTCTTCCTCTTCTTATGAGGACACTAATCCCATCATGGGGCTCCACTCTCATGACCTAATTACCTCTCAAAGGCCCCACTTCCACATACTGTCACATTAGGGCTTCAACATATGAACTTTGAGGAGGCACATTCAGTCCATGACAATATAGCTATATATAGGACCAGTGTCAGCCATTTAGCTGGTAAGTGTTTATTTAGTGCTTAATATATACACATAAGTCATTTGACAGCATATATATTTATATTTATATATACACATCATTTGATAGAATACATATAAATCTATCAAATGATATAATAATTATAATTATTACTTATATATAGTTATAATTATATAATATAATGTATATATTATATAATATATAAATATATAATATATATATTAAGTGCTAAATAATTAAATGAATAATATTGGAATAGGAATCTAGCAAGCAGTAAGTCATGGTGGTTTTATTATTTCATTCATTCATTCACTCATTTATTTACTCAACAAAAAATATTGAGCCCTGCTGTACACCAGGCATTGTTCTAGACACTGGAGGTACAGCAGTGAACAAGGCAGACAAGGTCCTCACTCTTAAAGAACATAGTCTAAAAGGGTTGGGAGAACATAAGCAACACAGCAGGAAAGTACCCAGAAGTGGTAAGCTCTGATGTGGTGATGTGAGCCCAGTGAGAATGGGAGCCAGGGAGGAGGCACCCGCCAACACGAGCTTCTAGCAGAGTTGCAGCCATGGTCAGAAGCACAGTGCTGAAGCCCCGAAAAGACAGGACAGAAACACCCCAACCACTCTCTTCTGCCCTCTGATCTCCTTCTGATGCTTCCCATCGGATAAATACAACCTATCGGCCAAAGAGTCTGAGTCTGGATGATGCAGTCCTTGGGGATCTGCTCGGATCCCTGAGCACGGGGCAGGGCAGAGAAAGACAGAGCCTGATCAGGGTTATGAAAGTAGGAAATAAAAGGAGAATAATCTCCAAATGGAGTCATTATAAAACTTTTACCACTTTTAAGCTCTTTGAGGGCAAGCTCTAAGTTGAGTTTACCTTTCTCTTCCCCACAGGACCCAGGTGGCACAAAACTTGGCAAGAAGTACGTGCTTGTTAATTTAATTGCACTTTGTGGGGCTGGCTCTGCCTGATCTAAATGAGTGTGCTTGGGGCATCCGCATCTCCCAGGGGGATTCTGGCTCTTCACTGGCCCCGGGGAAACACAGCATCTTGTTCACAATGGTATTCCAGCAGCCTGCTTGGTGCATTGCTATGTCCAATGAACATTTGCTAAACAAGGAAAGGACTCTTTTTGCATACAGAATTTCCTTTGTTGCCCACATGCAGAATTGTGATAGAATGAAACTTTTCTCAACTTGGAACTCTGCTGTAAATGGAAAGGTTTCATTAAGGTTAGGGAAAACGACTTGGGGGCCAGATTACAACCATTTCAATTTCCTTCTCTCTCTCCCCCTGAGGAATCCTCTTTTCTTGTGGTGATTAAGAATAGATGCATATCCTTCCTCTTTTAGACTCTACCTAATGCGTTCTTTTCTCCCCAAACCATCATGTATGGGGAACCTCCTCATATGGCTAGAGTGAGAAGAATTTAGTCACAAATGTATAATTTACAGTCAATAGTGTTTTAGAAGAGGTAAAATCAAGAAGCTTGAAGAGTATTCTAGAAGTAGAGGGACAGAGAAAGCCAGAGAGGCAGAGGTGAGGGGGGAAATTCTGATATTAGATGGGTTTCCTCGAGTTTGTGGGAATCAGATTTATGTGAACACTCAAATCTTATAGAGTACATTCAATGTATGCTGTAGACCTGTAAGGGCCCTGAATTGAGAAAAGGCTGCAAGAGTTGTCTGGGCTTGTCCTTCAGAAGGAAAAAGGCAAGATATAATAGAGGAGCTGAGTGCAAGTCTTATGACCCAGGAAACAGGGAGCGGGGGAGCACTGTGTTGGTGTGACCAGATACAGAAGGTGTGATGGAGGGGAGGTCGTATGCCTTGGAAGCTCCTTGCTCCGTGGACAACCAGGGAGGAAGATGAGAGCTGTAGTTTCCAAAATTTAATCATCCATTGTGCCGAGATGATGCTGTATGAAAACTTCTCTTTTTCCTCCGGCGCTCACATGAAGACTTTCCCCCCAGCTCCCTTCCACCTAGGTAGGGCCATATGCCTAGTTCTGGCCAAAGTCATGTGGATGGAATTGACGTAGACCACTTCTGTACTTGGCCCACCAAAAATAGATCCTGCTCAATTTCCCCCTCTAACTGAGGATAGAGATATCTTCAAGATGGAAAGAGACAGAATTTCTGAATGTAGAGCCTATGGTGATAACCTAGATGTGAGCACAAAGCGAAAACAGCCACACAAAGGCCTAAGTCCTCCATTCCTACCACTGGACGCTTCCCTCTTTTGGGCACATGTGGCAATGATGGAGAGAAACGTTTGTTACTGTAACCAAGCTCTTGCTTCTTCCACTTCTTCTGGGCTAAATAATAGTAATTTTAAAAGGCCTTCTTTTTCGAAGATTGCAATTGCTTCTATAGCTATGATTGAATATCAAGGCCAAGTCCGAACAGTAGTTTCTCCAGGATGAATCAGCCTGCCTTTAAAAGGCATTTTCCTGAAAGGGATAAGTAAAGAAGCCGTATAGGATTTTCAGGCTAATCAGAGGCTACCGCACCCTCCAAAGTTTCGGGAAAAGGGCCTTCCTTGTTCACCACTCTCTAAGGAGCATGTCTGGTCTGAAACTGGGTGGAAGGTGGGTAATGGCATAAGGACTTAACGCAGCTTACACCTCAGTTCATAAACCACCTTGTGAATGTGGCTAGAAAGAAAAACAAAGGGGCCGATAGGGTGTTTCTGTGGGCCCTGGGTTGGAGTTCCTCTCTCCTTCAAGGCCTGTTCATCCCAAAATGGACCTTTTAATGCACTTCCATACCTGATGAGAGGAAAGCCTAGAGGTGGGTTTAAATATCTTTTAGTGTCTAGTCTTTCTACCATTCTTGCCAAATACAGTATGTGCAAAATGGTTATTCCTTTGATACATACTAGAGTGCCTCAGTTATATTTAGTGTCGTGAAGTAATTGCACACGTGTCACGAATTGGATAGATGGACTGATGTGTGAATGTGGGAGGGAGTGCAAACCTGTAGGGAAGCTTGGAGTTATGTGGGAGTTTAAAGGAAACTCTGGGGCACCTCGCTGGGATGCTCAAAACTGGGAACATGGACCAGCTGGTTTCTGTTTGCAGCCAATCTAGTCTCTTTACACAGTTACAAGGCTTGGAGACGTTTAAGAAAAAGTATGGCTGCCAGTTAGAATTTTCTAGAAATGACTAAAATGGCCTCAGCTGAGTGTTATTATTTACCTACTAAATCAGATCAAAGACTGGGCATCTTTGCATGTTACATTTCATTCACTCATTTGGAAGGTGAGGCGGAAGAGAAGGGCCGTGAAGGTTTGTCTGTACAGCAATACAATTTCATTTCCTAAAAAGTAGTTTCATTGCAAATGATGAATCCGAGTCTTTGCCAGGTTGGCTGCGGTCAGGGTGGAAAGGAGAGTAGAAACCACGCTTAATCTATGACTTCTAAGTGATGAGGGCTGAGACAGACCACACTTAGGCTTTTGTCTGAGTTACAAAGCAAGTTATTAGGGATGTTTTGTACCTTTTTCTTTCTGTAGTCTTCAAGCCATTGGAACAGCTTTTCAATTATGTGTCATTTCTTTTTTTGTTGTTGTGTTTTGTTGAGGTGAATCATCATGAAAACTAAATAGAGAAAAAAACAAACACCCCAATCATCACAGAAAGAACACTTCAGAACTACCCACGTTTGATCATTGACAGGCTCTTTTTGAATGCAGCTTTATTGAGAGTAATGAGGTTACAAACACTACAGACATTTTACTTTGTTGTTCCTTTTATAGTACCAGAATGTTTTAAGCAAACAAATTTTCTGCCAAAATTTGCTGAATAAATACAAAGTTTTTTAGGAGTGTTCAAGACAAGTATTTTATTTCAAATTCCCTGAAAGAGAAATTTAAATGGTCTTTACCCTCTGAATGTGCTGGAGGGTAAATCTCTACTATTTTAGAATCTTTAGTTCTCATAATTACCATGGAGGAGTGTTTAGGAAACTATCCTATTGTTTTTCTTGGTATAAAAAGAAATACTGAAAAATAATTCCTTTTAATGCTGCCTTGTGCTCAAGAACATATTCATCAGTGGCTGGGATGGAGATCTAGCTCATTCAGAGACAATTAAGTCAGAGAAGAATTCAGAATAATCATTCAGAGATTACATAAATTCATTTCTTTGTAACTCAGGGAAAAAATTAACTAAATGAAGTGATTTTAGTTTCTTTTATCTAGTAACTTGGATGATTTCTGAAGATATTTGGCCAGGATAACCAGCAAAAAATTGACATTTTAACACTTACATATTTCCAGGTAAACCTCTATTTACACACGTTTGTAAAATACAATTACTGTAGTTGCTGCTTTGCTTAACTCATAGAACCATTCAGTACAGCCTCACTTCCTTATTACCTCAATTATACCTCCTCACATACAACATTCCACTACCATCTAATCATTGTTTAGAATTATATTAATCTGTACCATCACTGACCTTCTATTCATAATCATTCTTACAACAAAGGAAGTAAAAATAAAACTCATTCAATGCCAATGAAAGCAACTAGTGCATTAGGGATGACAACTGGGCTCCAAGAGCCTAACGAGAACTGGACAGACTACATGAAACTCTGGCTTCCTGGAGACTTTCACATGAGGACTCTGGCCCATTCAGAAAAAGAGAGCTTGAGTTTTGTTATTTCAGTTGCTAGGTAACATGCTATTTCTCTGATACATTGAACCGTTGCTTTTATTTAATCACAGAGCTCTGGCATTACAAAAATAACAAGCCCTTTTCTTTCGGAAAAATAAAGGGAGGTACAGGGTTGGAGCCAGCCCTGGTGGTGTAGTGGTTAAGATTCGGCGCTCTCATTCCGTGGCCCAGGTTTGTTTCCCAGTCAGGGAACCACACCACCTGTCTGCTGGTTGTCAGACTGTGACAGCTGCATGTTGCTGTGATGCTGAAAGCTATGCCATCAGGATTTCAAATACCAGCAGGGTCACCTGCGGTGGGCAGGTTTCCGTGGAGCTTCCAGACGAAGACAGATTAGGAAGAAGGACCTGACCACCCACTTCCGAGAAAATTGGCCAGGAAAACCCTAGGAAGCAGAGCATTGTCTGACACAGCGAAGGGAAGGGGATGGCGCAAAAAGACCAGGCAGGGTTCCGCTCTGCTGTGCACAGCAGCGCTGGGAGTCAGAGTCGATGCAACAGCACTAACAACAAACAGGGTTGGACCCTAAGGCTTGGGAGTATAACTGAATGTAAGCTTAAAACATAATAAAAATGCAGTAATTTTCCAGTTGGGAAACATGGAGAGACCATCAAGTTTTCTAGGAGCTACTGCTTCAATAGTTGGGTTACAGAGTATGTTTCACTTATGCATGAAAGGTGACACACGTTATTTTGATTCTGTATACTTCATAACGGTCTTTCTTTATTGACCTAGCTGTTGAAGCAGAAGATAGAACAGCAATACACCCAGGAAGCTGGCGAGCCCAGATATGTGTATTTTCCGAGTCTTCAGATAAACAAAGTAGAAAATACATTAAATGGTAATTTCAAGTGATTTACCCAGCTCTAACATGTCTCCAGTTTCATCTCTAGAAAGCCACTGCCAAGTTTTTGCACAACCTATCTTATCAAGCTTGGACAGATGAAAAATCCTCTAGTTTCAGCATCTCTCCTCATTCTTCCATGATAAAATGTTACTATTGATTAATTCTTTTTTTTTATTGAGGTCTTATTGGCTTATAACAATTGATTGATTCTTATTGCATTCCAAGCCTTAAGTCCCCTACTTCACAATACTTCTAGGATCTCAATAGGAGACAAATCTATTAGTGTGCATCGAGGAATTATGTCTATTTGCCCACTTATGACCTGTAATCCATAACAAATCACCTTTTTTTCTTTCAAAATTAATAATATACTATAGGTTTCTCCATTGTATGAGAATATATATTTATACCAAACTGAAAGAAGTTGCAGTCATGAAAAGTTTATTTTACCAATGATGCTGCAAAGACAAAAGGTTACCCATAGGTCGTACCTTGGTAACTGAAGAACTCAATGATTTAACTTGCTCCATAAACTAGTGGCTCACACAGCTTTATTTTCTAGCCTGGGCAGATAAGTCAAGGGAGCAGGTGCCTTTAGATCTGCTCCTACTTGGAGAAGCTCCTCATGCTGTGTGTGGGGTAGGAAACAGCCCAGGGTCTTTATATTAATCATGTCTCGTTCTTAACTTAGTCTTTATGGCCCTTACCTGAGTGTTACCATTAAACCCACAGAGACTGAACTTTTCATAAGGGGCAACGATATAAAATTGTTCC
The DNA here is from genome assembly GCF_057802395.1 of Ceratotherium simum simum. Taxonomy (NCBI): domain Eukaryota; kingdom Metazoa; phylum Chordata; class Mammalia; order Perissodactyla; family Rhinocerotidae; genus Ceratotherium; species Ceratotherium simum. Next base: position 52,916,900 of record NC_141912.1, read on the forward strand.
ACAAAGTGTACTCTATGAACCACTTTTCACAGTTCGAATAAAATATTTTAAATATAAATATTGTAACTCTAGCAATAACCTATCTACACAAGGTGGGAGAGGATGGGATTAATGAAAATCCAGTTGTATTTCCACATATCTCATGTTTAGCCACTTATATAGTTTGTCTTATTTTTCAAAATCCAATTGCACATAACCCATAATCAACAGGCCATTTCCTCTCCAAAACAAACAATCAAAGAATAAAGTGATAAATTATAAGAAAGGAAAATATATATCATTTACTACAATCATTCCCTTGCTCCAAAACTTGGAAAACATGTAAGAAAACTGATATCGAGGGGAACACTTTAATTTGCAAAGCTAATTTGGAGCAGATGAAATTTAAAAAGATATAACAGAATGGGCATATATTATTTTAATATTTCTATGTGAAATGAATGTGTTAGAATTTTAATTAAGAAATCATAAGGATTGCTATGAAATGGGACACAATGGCATTTACCAACAGGAGAACCCATTCATCCTGTTATTGCCAAATCCAAGAATTCCGGATGTTTCCTTCATTCTCATCCATACAAAAGAGTGGGAGAAATCAAATTACTGTTATTGGTTGTATAACCTTCAGACTATATAAGCTTTAAGTTAACGACCCTTATGGACATGGTTTTATTTAGTGTTCATCCCAGGAATACATTAGGGTCAAGATTGCCTTTAACCATCTTGGTGTAGTTTTTCAGGGGAGGGAGGGGCTCCCATGAGACTTGCAATGCCTTTAACAAGGGACAGGGTTAAAGTGCAAATATTTTTAGGAGAAACAACAGAATGATTTAAAATTACACTATAAATTAAATGACTAACATCAGTTCCTTCTCTGAGAGCAGGATTTTTTGACATGAAAAACACCGAGGCCTGAGGAATGGAGGAAGAGGGAATCACCCCAAAACCAAAAGTGTGAACCGGACAGTCCCTGGATGGAATCCTTGTTAATACTTTGTAGTCCGACTTTGTTTTTAAGCTTTGTGACTTTGTCATGGGATGCCTTTCAAAATCCTTTACTCAATCATGCATAGGAAAAGAAACTGCATTGACATATAGAATTAAATCTTGTCTTTATGGATAGAGACGGATTTCCATTTTAAAATAAAATATTTTATAAAGGAATATTTTCAATCTCCCAAAGAAAAAAACAGAGAGAAGAAAATAAACTTTTGTCCGTGAAATCGCTTACTCACATAAGCTGCACGGGACTAACGTGTAGAAGAAACATCTCAAATTGGGGTGCAACCGTTCTACGTGTAGGTCACGGGCCGCGACGGAAGAGTGCCGACAACGGCTTCTGCCTGCCACCCAGCGGCCGCTGAAATCAATTCTGTTTCTTTCCTTTGTTGGCTATGGCTCTGTATTTTGCTTTAAAAAAAATTGATAGAGGTAGATTACGCCATACCAGGAATTTAAAACCATCAAGACATATGCCTCGATATATTTTAAAATACCATCATTGTAGTAAATGTTATATATTTTCCTTTTCGCTAAGTCGAAGGTTAACCACGAATAAATATTGGTTCTTCCTGCGTCCCCGCATCCACCCGGGTTCAGATACTGACTGGCACCGAGGACACCGAGCTGGCTCGTGATTCCCGGGTCACCCTGTTGGGCATGGAGAGGGTACAGCAGGACACGCCCACGGTGGCCTCGGGCAGCTCGTCGTCCTCCGTCCACTCGTTGAGCTCGGGGCTGAAGCACTGGATGCACTTCTTGTACTTCTTCTCGCCCTCGTTCCAGCCGCCCACCAGGTAGGCGCGCCCGTGCAGCGCCGAGGCGCCCGCGGTGCTCACGCCCACCTGCAGTGGCGCCGCGTAGCTCCACTGGCCGCTGGCCGCGCTGTAGCTCTCCACCGGCAGCACGTCCACGCGCTCCCCGCGCGGCCCCAGCTGGCTGCCCCCCATCACATACACCCTGTCGCCCAGCGCGACGGCGCAGTGCCAGCCGCGGGGCGTGCTCAGCCCCGGCAGCTCCTGCCACGCGTCGCTGGCCGGGTCGTAGGCGCACACGGAGCGCGAGTACGCGGCGCCGATGTAGCCGCCGGTCACCAGCACGCGGCCGTCGGTGACCGCGCTGGCGTGGCAGCAGCGCGCCACCTCCAGGGGCGTCTTCGGCTGCCACTGATTGGTGGAGGGCACGTAGCACTCCAGCGAGGCCAGGCTGCCTTCCGTGTTGCGGCCGCCCACGGCGTAAAGGAGCCCGTTGAACACGCTCAGGCTGAAGTGCGTGCGCTTCTGGTTCATGCTGGCCAGGTGTATCCAGGTGTTGAAGCGGGGATCGTATCTGGAAATGGCAGAGGAAGTGTGACAGGCACGTTGACTGCAGCCAGGGAACTCACGTTACTCCGCAAGCCATAACGTGGGAGTTTTGACACTATTCCTGCAAGGAGGCTAGGGACCTGGCGCTGTTTTTTCTCTCTCAGCCAGTGAAAAAGTGTGACACTTGGAAAAGGCAAGGCAGACCTTGGTGACTCTTCCCTCCTCCCCGTTTATAAAACCACTTCCTTTATCAGGCCACCTGGAGAAGCCCCCACAGAGACCGACCTTCCGGTCCCCTTTCCTCCAGATTCAAATATCCATCAGCCAGTAGGATTTATGAGATGTGGAGGAGGGGAGGGAAGCTGGGTATCTGTGGCAATCAGAAAAGGGAACACTGCCGCATTCAAGTCAGTTCCCTTCATCTTCAGACACCACCATCCCCAGCTCTTTCTCACTGCTTAAATAAGCTAGGAGTCGACCAACTGGCTATCTCCATTTCTCACAAACTCCTTCTTATTTATACGCTTATCCTGGCCTTTGAAACAGTAAAGCTAAATCGCTCAACCAAGCCTTCTCTCATCTGTTTAGAATGAGATCGAGGGAACTCATGTCCAAAAATATCAACAAAGCCTTAACTTTCCATACTTCTCTATTTTCTAGCACTTATTAGTAGGTAAGATTTTTTAGTTTAGGGATATATTTTTTCAGTGTTCATTACAGTTAATATCCCATAAGCACTGCAATCAGTACTGCAATCAATACTGCAAATCAATACTGTGACTTGAGTACTAACAGTTGAATATTAGCAGGAGGATAACAAGCAGAGTAAATGATGCTTTCCTGTTTACGTAGTTCCGAAGTCTTGTAAACACAGAACTCACTCCCTCAGTTTGACGTTCACTCATCTTTGTCCCATTTAACCTCCAAATCAAAACTTAACTATAGTTATTAAAGGCTAAAAATCAACTAATTGTTTGGATTCATTTAAATGACACATACATATAATGAAGTAAAGAATATTTTTCATGATATACTGTATAAATTTTCAGATTTTGCTCATGAGTTAGGTTTGACCTTGTACTACTACCATGATATAAGCATGACTTTCTGAACGTTTCATATATATGGAAGTTCAATCATATAGTTTTATCATAAATATACAAAAATAGCATGGCATTTGAATTCCATTTTCTGAAGGATTTATTATACTTTTACTCTTTCTACATGCATCAAAAATATTGACATTTTCTATGGTATTCAGTCTTCGAAAAATATTTAAAATTAATTAGGAGCCACATTTTTAATGATCTCATTCTATTTGGTGATATCAATCTGACAGTCATCAGTAAGAGTCACTTAAAAGAAATTTTGTATTATTTTAATTTTTCTTACCACTTAGAGTTAAAAACTAAATTTGTACCCAGTGTGCTTCAGAAACGCAGTGTATTGTGGAGAGCGCCTGACTAGAAATGAGAAAATGTGAATTGCCACCTCCTAGCGGTATAACTTCTCTGGGTATCAGATTTCTCACATGTAAAATCAGAATAATCATATCTTCCCTGCTCACTCCACAGGCTTACTCAGAAATCTAGAGTTCATAATATATGTGATTGCACTTTATATAATGTGAAGTGTTGTATATATATAATGTGGCATTATTGATTTACTGAGCCAATGAACTAAGATAATAAGCATGATTAATTTACTTCTATATCAGGGCAAATTCCTCACACTATTGAACCATTTCAGTTCCTAATAAAGGAGCAAGTACCTGCAGAAATTGCTGACTGCATGCTTGGCTTGATTTCTTGCATCATTCTGGTCTTCACCACCGGCCACATAAAGAAATCCGTCCATCACAGCCACACACTGATTAAAACTCTTGGCTGGCATTTCTGTAAGCTTGCACCATCCATTTTCAGGGTCTCTGTACAAGATGTCTCTACTAAGGGACTTCTCAGTAAGGCCTGGACGTCCCCCAACAGTGACGAGGACCCGACAGCCCCCTCGGATTCTCGTGCGCCTAGACTGCAATGTGTTTTGATGATACGGAAGTAAGTGGTAGTTCATAGCATCTACAAGAAGTTTGTGACAATCAGCATCTTGCATCATTCTGGGTACAGACTGAACATAATTGACCAGGTCTTGGGCAGAGATGGTACCAAAGCGAATATTGCTCAAAAGGTCTGCAGCAAATTTCACTCTCTTTTGGTCAAATTCTAACCATTTCATTGCAATCTGGAATGCTACTATTTCAGAAGGCAACTGTAAGTCATCATCTATAAGAAGTTCGTTAATTTGCTCAAATGTAAGTTTCATAAACTGATCTGATTCTGCAAATTCCAGGAAGTTATCCCGGATAAATTTTTGGGCTGCTGCCTTTGCATTTTTCAGGGAGTATGTTTCAGCAATGTTAGCAACGTACATGCAATTCTCAACACTCATCTCTTGTACCAGAAAATCACTGCACATCTTTACAAGAGTATGGATCTGAAGATAAACAGCAGCAGAAATAATGCTTCCTATTGTATACAAGGAGAGAGTCAGTTTTCCGGTGTAGGCATACGCGATGACAGTGGCCAGGCCTAGCGGTGAGATATCGTTGAGATCCACCCTTTGAGTAGATGGGTCTTTTTTGAGGATGTTGTAAAAGTACTCACTGCATGAAGCCATCACTGACTTGTGAACGTCAAAGGATTTGGTTTTGGTGCCAATGACTAAGTCACAAAGGAAGCTCTCCTGCCGCATTTTACTTAAACCTTCCAAGAGGTTGGGGCCATAAGAAGCATCTGTTAATTCAGAAGAAATGCAGCTAAGGCCATTGCCTCCCTCTAGAAGCCCATTCAGAGCATTTAGTTTGTTTAGGGGGCTGTCTTCTACAATTATGGTCATCTCATTGATATCCCCTTTGTTCTTTCGGACAGTCTTCTTTTTGGGGGCCATGTTGGCAAACACAGTGTCACAGGCAAGAGCTTGCTAAAAAAAGAAAAAAGGCATGATTTTATTTTAATTGTGCTTTAGACTTTGAAATGCTACATTGAGAAATTTTTTAATGAGATAGTTTTATAATGGCATAATGTAGATGAACCCTCAAAAATAGATTTAAAGACTTACATTAAACTAGATGCACATTTTATTGACAATTTGTTTCAGCATCAAGCATTGAAGGCAATTCTAGAAAGATTTATATTGTCAAACGAGACCTCTCAATAGCTATATTGCCAGGTAATTTTATACAGCAAAATGACCAAATATTCTCTCATACAGCTGTACAGTAACTATGGAATAGTAGTTAAAACATCATTTGAAGGGCTTGGTTTACAAAAAAGTGAATTATAGCTACTCTGAAGTTTTCCTCATTAAAATACTAAAATTCAGGAATCCATGTAAAATGTAGAACATATATATACTAGAATAAATGTGGCACTTAAAAATCAATGGGTAGGACTTGTAATGATACATTAGTTTAATTCATTTCTACTCAACATATTCAGTAAAATACCTTCTGGAATTAAATATCTAAATGACACACACATACAGTAACTTACGCAAGAACTAGAACAAAGTAGTTGTTGGTTTTTTTTAATCTTAGAATAGGAAAGTTCCTCTTAAGCACAACAAAAAAATCCAGAAGCCATAAAGGAAAAGACCAAAATATCTGATAGAGAAAAAAATGAAAATTTCTATAAAACAACACCAACTATTTAAAAGACAAGCAGGGCCGGCCCCGTGGCTTAGCAGTTAAGTGCGCGCTCCACTACTGGCGGCCCGGGTTCGGATCCTGGGCGCGCACTGACGCACCGCTTCTCTGGCCATGCTGAGGCCGCGTCTCACATACAGCAACTAGAAGGATGTGCAACTATGACATACAGCTATCTACTGGGGCTTTGGGGGAAAAAAAAGGAGGAGGATTGGCAATAGATGTGAGCTCAGAGCCGGTCTTCCTCAGCAAAAAGAGGAGGATTAGCATGGATGTTAGCTCAGGGCTGATCTTCCTCACAAAAAAAATAAATAAATAAAGACAAGCAACAGACTATGAGAACAAATATTTGTAACATTTTTGACAGATAAAAGGTTAATTGACACAATATTTAAAGAGCTCTTACAATTAATAATAAAAAGGTAATCCAATTAAAATATGTACAAAGACTAGGTAACTAGGTTGTTCATAGAAATAAAATACAAATAGTTAATATATTTTTTAAAGCTAAACTAATAATAATCAGAGAACTGTCAACTGAAATCCAGAGATCTTTTTAATTTTTTGTGGCCAAATTTTGCTTATCAGATGGTTTAAATATTTTTAAATATTCATAATATCAGATATTGGTGTGGTACTCTCCATACATTGGTGATGGGAGTATAATTGATACAGTCTTTTGATATAATTTGGCAGTCTATCAAAAATTCCTATTTTTATGCTTTGACACTAAAATTCTAAATCTAGGAATGTGCCTCATAAAGATATATCCACATAGAGGTATGTTTATATGGATGCTCACATATTAAGGATAGTATCTATTTTCCCATTATCAATGTTATAAATATTTGAACCAGTTTTTAAACTTGTATGAATTGTGGACTTAGCTCTATGATATAGCTCTGAACAGCTCTAGTATTAAACACAGAATTGAAATATATTAAGTTTACCAAATACATACATAGCCCTTAAAATATCGTAGGTTAAATTGTTTTAGCCTTTCTTGAAATTTTGAGCATGGTCATCAGAAAATGCTATACTTAAACTTTTTTTTTTTTTTTGATGAGGAAGATTAGCCCTCAGCTAACATCTATTGCCAATCCTCCTCTTTTTGGTGAGTAAGATTGGCCCTCGGCTAACATCTGTGCCCATTTGCCCATCTTCCTCTATTTTATATGTGGGATGCCTGCCACAGCATGGCTTGATAAGTGGTGTGTAGGTCTGCACCTGGGATCTGAACCTGTGAACTCTGGGCCACTGGAGCAGAGCGTGTAAACTTAACCGCTTACGCCACTGGCCTGGCCCCGACTTAAACTTTTAAGTGGGTTTTATTTACAGGATGGTAGCATTCACTTTTTTTGTGAGATTACCACTGTTGCATTTTTTTTTTTCCATTTTTAAAATTACAAAATCAGTATGTGTAATTCAACAATTCACAGTTTGTTAATATATCATTCCAGATAATTGTATATGCTTATACAAACTTACATCTGCCTTTTTTTGAGCAGTCGTGTGCAGGGGGAAAAAAAAGCCCTTATTTGTAAGGTGCTGATTTCTTTGGTGCAAATATGCTCATCGTGGCTGATTTTAAGCTATCTATTGTTCAACAACCAGCTTGCCAAATTCCTGAAAATGTAACGATTGGCTCTCCTGAGCCAGTACAAGTCAGCTCCAGCACACCACTATGGGAGAACTTATATCAAAACAAGTTTGTGTTAAATTACTCAGTCGTTTGCTTTTTTCACTTAGCACTAACTCGTCTACATCTTTCCATATCAGTACATATATAAATTTACCACATTCTCTCTAATAGCTGCACAGTATCCTATAATAAGGATATATAAAACTTGTTCAGTTAGTCTCCTGTCGATGGTTGTTTAGGTATTTTATAATTTTTTGAGGTGTGTGTGTTTTAAGTCTCACTGCTGAGTTCATCCTGGGGGGTAAAACTTGGCTTTGACCCCCCTTGAAAGGTCTTCAGTTTAATTACTGGAATATATGTGTAAAACATTCCATAATTCTTCTGTTGTGTTTGTCCCTGTCCCTTTCCCTGTGGAGGGACAGTAGCAAGTAGGTAGGAAAGAGAGACTGTCCATCTCTTTGCCAGGGCTTTTGTCTTCCTCATTAAGCTCAAATTGTCATATTCACATTTATATTTGTATACAACGCTGTAGCACATTCTTTCTTGCAAGCCACGCCAAACGCATCCTTACCTTGTGAAATAGATTTTCAACCCACCATCATTTTAGTCTTCAAATGCGTTTGACTTATGTGGTGAGGCCCCCTCTGTTGGATTTTTCTGGGGAAAATTTTTGTTCAGCAAGCAGTTATCAGACACCTACTGCTGTGTGGGCAGCTCTGGGAATGACGGAGCAATCAACATGTCATTTATGTTAGAGAGACAAGACATGACAAGCACAAAATGACAACAAGAAACTAGGTAAGCACAGCAGAGCAATTGTTTTTTTAAAAGCAGTGTCTTCCATCTAGAACAGCAACACAAATGTGTCTTTGGTGGAAGCCCTGGCCATTTTCCTGGAAGAACCTCTTTGGCCAATTTTTAGTTCATGTAGATGCAGAGCTTATAACCACTCATTATTTTAGGGGAACTTCTGAACCTGAGGAGTAATCTGAATGCTTCAGACTAAAATACTAAATATTCTGTTTGTCTACCACTAAAAGGTTTTTTCACTGGTAGCACATAGGGGTGATATTTCAACAACTGATAAAACAGGTAAGTCTTCAGTTGCTGGATGAGAGTGAGGCCCAGGGGGTCCTGGGAGGGGGCAAAAGGGTGGGAGGGATGCAGGGACAGGGAGCGGGTCAGGGCAGCAGCTCTTTGGCTATTTACGAATTCAGTACAGAGGGATCTCAGTATTTTAACAACTGGTATACTATACTGAAACATTCTCGTCCTCGGGACAGGGTGTAATTCTTTGGAGATTATTTTGATTTTAAGAGTTTTTTGTTTCTTCTGATGAATATGGAGGTTTCTGGAGAAAAGAGAGAATCCAGCCTCAACAACATAGTGATATGCTGGGGCTAAGGAGACAAGGTCCAGCAGGGAATTCCAAATGAAGGAGTGACTGGTGGACTCTAGGAGCAATAATATCTGATGCCCAGTTTTAAATCTTCCTTTTCTACATTGTTATTCTCTTATATCATCCTTAATTGAGGTATTCTTAAGTACACTTAATAAAGTTTGATAACTAGTTCACTCTTCGCCTTTAGGAATGTCATTTAGTGTAGTTGTGAAGACCTCAGCCTCTGAAGAAGAACTGCCTAGGACACTGCTGGTGGTAAAGCCAAGTAAAGCTCCTACTTGACAGATTGTCCCAAAGATAGAAGCTATAAGCTGGGAGGATGGGGGATAGCAGAGAGAGAAGTAGGGAAAACTGCACAGGGCAGCTACCACTCCAATAGAAAGTATTGCTGCACTGAGGAACCAGAGGATAGAGTTTGTGGCAACCACATTCACTGGAAAGTGAGGTGGGAATTCTGGAAAAGAGAGATCCAAAAAGGAGAAACACGATAGAAACTTAAATCTCCAGGAAGGAATGAAGATGGTAAATATAAAGGACTATTTTTTCTCTAAAGTTCTTTGAAGTACATTTGACTCTTCAAAGCAAACATGATTACATTGTCTTGTGGGGTCTATAACATATGTAGGTGTCGTACCTACAACAATTACAGCATAAAGGATGGAGTGATGGTGGTAAATGAATCTATATAGTAGTAAAGTTTCTATATTTTATGTGTGGTGGTACAATATTAACTTATGTACCCTGTGAAAATTTAACTTTGCATATTGTAATCTCTAAAGTAGCGCTGTCCTATGGAAATGTAACGTGGGCCACATATGCAATTTAAAAATTTCCAGTAGCCATATTAAAAAGGTAAAAAAAAAACCAGGTGAAATTAATTTTAATAATATATTTTATTCAACCTAATATATATAAAACATTATCATTTTAACATGTAATTGCTATAAAATTATTGCGATATTTTACATTCTTTTTTTCATACTGTCTTCAAAATCCAGAGTGTATTATATACTTACAGCACATCTCATTTTGGACTAGTGACATTTCAAGTGTTTGACAGCCACATGTGACTATTGACTATTGTATTGGACAGCAGAGCCCTAGAGCAAACACCTAAAGAATGCAAAGTAGAGCTGAAAAACCGAGATAAATTTAAATGGAATTCGAAAGAGGGCAGGAAAGTTGGAATGGAGGAACAAAAGTTAGAGGGGACACACAAAAAACCAAATAATTTAATAGTAAACCTAAATTCAACTATATGAATAATTATATTAAATGTTAATGGATGAAACATTCTAATTAAAAGGCACAGACTAGCAGAATGGATAAGAAAAGCAAGACCCAAATATATGCTGTCTACAAGAGTCTCACTATAAATACAAAGACACAGATAAGGAGATAATAATGGAGAGAAAAAGATTTACCTTGGAAATAGTAGACATGAGAAGGCTGGAGTGGTTATATTAATATCAGGTAAAAGAGACCTCAAGAAAAAACAATTGCCAGCGATAAAGAGGGAATTTCATAATGATAAACAGGTCAACTCATCATGAAGATATAATAATCCCAAATGTATGTGCCAATAACAGAGCTTCAAAATATGCGAAACAAGTGACAGAATTAAAGGGACAAATAGGCAATTCCTCAATTATACTTGAAAATGTTAGTAACTATCTCTCAGCAATTGATAGAACAAATAGACAAAAAAATCAGTAAAGGTATAGATTATCTGAGCAATGTCATTAATCACCTTGACTTAACTGATATTTCTAGAACATTACACCCAACAACTACAGAATACAAATTCTTCTCAAATGTACATGGTACACTCACCAAGATTGATCCTATTCTGGGCCACAAAACATGTCTCAATAAATTTAAAAGCATTGAAGTCAAAAAGAGTATATTCTCTGATCATAATGGAATTAAATTAGAAATTAAAATTAAATTAGAAATTAAATAAAGGATCTAGGAAAACCACCAAAATTTGGAACTTAAACAATACGTTTCTAAATAATCCATGAGTCAAAGAAGAAATCACAAGGGAAATTAGATAATATTTCAAACTGAATGATAATGAAAATACAACATAAATACCAGCTCCACTACCTATCCGAAGTGTGACTTGCGATAGATTATCTAACCTCTTAGAGTCTCCACTGACTTATCTCTAAAGTGAAGATAATAATAGTGCCTGTCTATAGGGTTGTCAATGACAGCTTAGTGAGGAAATGCCTGTACAGCATTTGGCTGAGTATGTGGCAAACAGTGAGTGTTCAAAAATTTGAATCATTTTCATTAAAATCAACAACATTTGTTAGCTGTGTCTTTGGGAATAAAGGAAGTAACCTGTTTAAGCTTTGGGTGAATCAGATAGCGCAAGCTAGCACATCATGGAGAAGCAATCATGAGAGACAGGAGGCGATATGGAACAAGCATACACAGTCACCTAGAATGAGAGCTGACAAAGAGCAACCAGAGGAGATTTCTGGAACATGTAAGATTTCTCAGGGATTTTTGCAAATACCAGGGGCAGAAATGGAATGTGTGCAATTAGGCTGAGGAATAGATTATTTTTATTTTGGTATGAATGATAAGGGTAACCCGGAAAGTTTGGAAAACTCGGGGTACTTGGTTATAGGTTATGTAGGCACAACCACAAAGTACATGGAACAGATTGAATCTGTGAGCCAGGACGTAAGGATTCTAAGGGACTATTTTGCTGGGGTGGTGTTAGGACGGGAAGCCTTGCAGATAACAGGAATCTTCCCAGTCCTGGCACCGCAGTGTTTTTAAGAGGGGTAGGTATAGGAGGGAGAAGGTCATTAGAAGGAGAGGAAATGCGTCACGCTAAAGCAGGTAAGCATGACTCAGCAGCCTATGTGCAGACTAAGATGGCTGCCATCATGAGGAAGATGGTTGGGCAGGTAATATTAGGCCAATACATAAAGCCTGTTGGATGCCAGGAAGGGTTTAAACTTGATAAGGTAGTATGCAATTGAGAAGGATTAAGCAGTCTTCAGGAAGGGGGAGGGCACCCTGAGGCCCTAGTGAAGTCAGTAAAAGTTCTTTCACAGCCTTCCTTCTCTTATTTCCTGTTGGCACCTTCTCTTTCCTCCACTGTCTGGCCCTCAAGGTTCCCTGGGTGTTCCCATGGAAACCCTCATGACCTTCTCTTTATCTGAATTCTCTTGCCCTTGTCCCATTTCTCCAGAGCCCTACTGGGTGATACATTAGCTAGTCTGATAAATGATCCAAGATAATCCATTAATGGGAAAAACCTACTCTTCCTCCCAGATATGCATGATTTTTGGTGTTTTTGTTTTTTTGTTTTTTCCCTAATCATTGTGCTATTACTCACCTACAGATTTCTAACAGAGTAGCTACTGTGGAATATATATATAAATTTTAATTCTTTAAATAATATTTTAAATAATATTACTTAATGAAATTATTTAATTTTAATGATATTATTAATATTTTTAATATATATATTAAATAATAGAAGGTTTTTAGAGCCCTCAAAATCACTTTGTGGAGGCAGCTGGTTTCTTTAGTCTCTCTAGGGGAAGTAGAGGGAGAGAAATAGGTAGGAGACCATTTAAGAAACTATTGAAATCAGAGACTGCAGACAATTTCTTGGTGGCCATATTTTCCCACATATGTTCATAAATTTAGTCTTTCTTTACTAGAGCTGCCACTACATCCTATTCCTAGGTCTGCACCTCAGAGGTGAGGCTGTCCATCCACCTGCCCAGGTGTTCTCAGTCTGTGCCATGTTCCTCCAATAAGGACCCCGCAGACCCCTCAGAGGAGTCTGAGGGTCAGGGTCACTCCTCTGAAGCTGGGCAAAGCTCTGATGTTGTCCTGTAGGCTGCAGAGGTGTTCATTGGCTCCTCTGTCCTGCTGAATTCTCTTCCACTGGCCCTGCTCCTCCGTCTCTGATCAACCCACTTGGGGCTCCAGTGACTGCTTTTCTCAATTTAAGGAGGACTGCAGGCCAGTAAGAAGGCTAGGGGCAGCTCCATCATGCGCTCCGGGCCCCACTGCAGAGAAGACTATCTTTCTCCTTGTGGGAAGACAAAACCCAAGAGGCTCTGTTCTCACCAGGCAGGTGGGGAAGCCTTTGACAAGCTCTTCAGGTCCCTCACACTGGGGCCTTTCTGGGGAGTACAGACATAAGGCATGCCACACTGGGTACACACACACACTCACCACGCCACTTGACCGACCAGCGTTTTTCCACAATCACATTTAAATGAAGAGCAAGGGCAGATTTAAAGGAAAGAAGTTATAAAAGGACAGCCTAAGGAGAAGATGTGTGAAAGGAACGTGGAACAGTTTAATTCACTTCTGTTTACTCATTTGGTCATGGTGCTGGGCTCCGAGGCTGACTGTATGGGCTAATAGAGGGTGATTAGAAAAGAACTGAATATTTACAAAAATGTCCTACTCATTCGCTAGGTCATATGTGAACATGTAGTCAAAAGCAATTTGCACAGGAACTCGCACTGTTTTTTCTGAAATTATACACATGTTCACTATGCACCCCTAGGTCATATTGTAAGTGATCACCAAGCATGATCACAATGACAGTCAAAATGTGGCTGCTAAGAAGAGGAAGAGGATGGGGCCGGCCCGGTGGTGCAAGCGGTTAAGTGCACGCGCTCTACTGCGGCAGCCCGGGGTTCGCTGGTTCGGATCCCGGGTGCACAGCGATGCACCGCTTGGCAAGCCATGCTGTCATGGCATCCCATATAAAGTGGAGGAAGATGGGCACAGATGTTAGCCCAGGGCCAGTCTTCCTCAGCAAACAAAGAGGAGGATTGGCAGATGTTAGCACAGGGCTGATCTTCCTCACACACACACAAAAAAAAAAACGAAGAGAAAGAGGTTACAAAAATGCATTGGATGTATATGTTCATATATAATCTAGAGGATAACCTAGATGTTGTGTAATAAATTTTGAAAGCATTCCATTCTTATTGATTCAATTATATATTAACTCAGTGTTGGATGATGGTTTTACTTATCGTTGTTGTTTTTTAAAGCTTTTTTTCTTTTTCTTTTTTCTTTAACGGAGTGAGTGTCCTGTGGCCAGCTGCTCAGGGACTCCCTAAACTTGGTAGCTGGGGCAGTCACCATGGTTACCATCCCTGCGGGAGGGCTTTGACTGGGATTCTGGTCTGCACGGTCAGGAGCACAGCCTTGCTGAGCTGCCCTCGGCTGGGAGAGTTACAAGACTGTTTCTTCATTTTTCTTAAAGTACAACAGGTATGATTCTCCCTCCTTACTCTGGGGGGCCTCTAGTGAGTTGTCCCCTTGGAATCAAAGAGACGAAGGGCTTTACAGGCCCTGGGGGACTGTTAGTGGCTTGCGCTATTCACATGGCCCCTACCATCCTAGGACACACAGGGAAGCGCAGGTCCAGCCACAGCAGCTGAGGTTGTGTAATGGGACAAGCAGCTATTTGGAGGCACTGCCAGTCCCTGCCTGTCCCTTCCCTTTTTGGGTGAAAGAAGAGACTTTGCACAGGGTGCAGAGGGTTGTAGAAGGTTCCCTATGCTAACGGAGCTACCCCTTCATTCTGTGGAGGGAACCCGGAGAATTCTCCTTCTCTGGTCATGGACACCACAACCTCCTTCCCTCTCTGCTCCAGTGCTATCACCCAGCCTCTTGGGTCTTCTGGAAGAGCTGTCCATAGAAACTGGGCAGAAGGGTACCAGAGACGCAATTCCACGCTCTCCTCCCGCTGCCCACTGCAAATCTTGGCTCTCGTGCCGTTTCTATGATGATAGTGTCATGTATTCAACACCTGATAAACAGCTGGGCAGTTATGTGAGCCATCACATTTTTCATCATCTTTTGTATTTGCCAAATTTAAGTACATTAATACTTAATTCCTAAATATAAATCACCAAGCATGAGTCTATATTATGTATTAAATGTAAATCGTTACCTCCATTTCTACCTAAAATAATAATTATATAGCTAGCATTTATTAATTGAGGACTTATTGTGTGCTGAGCCCCAGGGTAAGTACTTTACATGATTTTATTTTTTTAAATTTAAGCATCACTGAAATCCTAAAAGGTAGGTTATGTTATGTTCATTTTACAAATGAAGAACTTAAGGTTCAGAGAGAGTTTAAAAAACTTATCCAAGGTCACACAGTATGCAATGTGTAAGGGAGCAAAGGTTCAAACCCAGATGGAGTCCTGACCCCCAGACTACCTCCCTTCCATCCAGGGGAGGTTAAAATCTATAGCGGGTTAAAAAGTTAGCTCTTTCTAGTATGAGAAGATAGAGACTGAGGGAGGTAGAGCTGAGGTTTAAAAAATCAAAATTTGGATATGGAGAACATGAAATGGTTCTTTATAGCTCCAAACACTGAAATAAGAGAGTTACCCTTTTGAATGTAAAATAAATTTGGGGACAAAGAGAGCCTGGGAATGTTTTTATTCCATTAGGAGTAGTAAGGCTATAAAACTCCAATAGGCTGGATAAACAAAAAAATAGAAATAGATTCAAGGAGGTCTTGCATGAATTTGTTGATCAGAGAATCAAGCACTTCCTTTGACTCATTAGATTGAATATGAAATTATCGATTTTTGTTTAAAAACAAATATCAATTTCCTATGGTTCAACTTAGCCAGAGGCCTGTGCCTGGGTTTTATCTCTAAAGTATACAGAAACTGTACATAAAGTTAACTATAATTCTGTTCTCCAAGACTAGAAACAGGACGCAAGGACCTAGTGCTAAAATTGTTGGTTTTGGTTCTGTTGAAAATTTTAGAAAAATATCTCTTTCTCTTTCCTAGTCTTTTGTGTGTGTCTGTGTTAGAGGTGGGGTATGGCAGGAGAGGGGTTGGAAATCTAGTTTCAGACTAATAGCCACTTCATTGTCATAGAACTGAAAATTAGTTTTGGTGTTCCTTTTGCTCTTAACTATCTGATAGACCTGTGTCAAAACATCCAGCCTTTTAGGATTTCAGTTTAATCACCTGTCAAATGAGGAGATGTGTACCTTTCAGTTCTAAAATTTTACAGAGAGTTAAGAATAAATAGCTGGCTTTTGCTGTCAGAATTGTTAAAGTCTGGTCCTCTGCTCAATATGGCCTTTTAGAACCCTAGAATCAACTCATTATCAGATACAGGTAAACCAACTGAGACAGGGCATGCTTCACCTGGGAGTCATGGTCTGGGTGTCAGGTTTAGCAAATAAAAGTACAAGATGTCCAGTTAAGTTTGAATTTCAGAAAAATCATAAATCATATTTTAGTGTAAGTATATCCCAGGCAATATTTGGGACATACTTATAGTAAAAACTGGTTTATGGTTTGTCTGAAATTCAGATGTAGCTCGGTATGCTGTATTTTATCTGGCAACTCTGCTCTGGGTTGGGTTTCAAGTGAGTCCATGAATTCCATGAAATTTTCTAGAATGTTACGAAATATGTTGTGCATGTGTATTGATGTGTATTTTTCTATAGAGTGGGCCTAGAGCTTTCAGGATGTTCTCAAAAAGATCCATAACCCAAAATAGACCCAGAACCATTGGACTGAGAATGATGCTGCCAAGAAATGGTAACATCATTCTACCCTCTTCTATGAGTGGGCCCGTCCGTGTGACAGCATCACACTTAAATCAAGTTCCTCCTGGCCTGAAACAGGTCTCAGGTGAAAAGCTCCTAGAACCGATTCTAGAAAACAATTGTCACTTCATATTTAAGAACATTCTCTTTCCTGCTGCCCTCCACCCTTGCTTCCTGGGAGAGATCCCACACAGGGCAAGCTGAAAAGCCACATGTGCTAAAGTGTCACTGTCACTCTCATGCCAGAATGAGCTGGGATCCCAGAAGGTCTTCTTGCCAAAGGGGCGAGTCAGCTGCGCCTTCCCCCTGCCCTGCCACATTCCAGTCACTGCATCTGTCCCCGCTCATCAGCCCCGGCTCCCAGAATAGAAACACTCCAGCTCCTGCTGCTTGCCATTTTAAGTTAGGTCCAACCAAGGGGGGTTTTCCACTTTACTGTCTCATTTCCAACATGATTTCTGATATAAAACGTATGTCCTCGTAGCCATATGTGCCCATTTAGAACAAAAACTTGTTCTATAGTTAAATTAAAAATTTGTTCTTTTTGCAGGGGGAATTTCTATTTATATTTCTGGCAATTCAAAGAGTTGTCTGATTTTGGTGCTACTAATTTAGTTAAAACTGATTATACTGTATCTGAACTGCTCAGGTACCAAATGTTTACATGGTTCCTGATAAAAATGAAGATGGAATTCTAAACTTTGTGAGCAAAACCCAAGAATTTTATTTTTCCCTCCCTTCGCTATAAAATAGAGGAGGCCTTTGAGACTTAAAACTATTATAGAAATTACAAGTAATTTTACTTTTTGAAGGCATCCCTCTGCTGCATTTCTATTATTATGACATTCTCCTATTCTATCACATTCCTTAGATTTCAAGAAAATGGTTTCTGGCTCCCAATTTTGGATCAGGGACACGAGCAATGTGACCCAGCTGTAGACTGCCGTCAGTGAAACAGCTCCACAACCACTCACACTCAGACACCCTCACCCTCTCCCACCCACACACCCCTACACACCCCAGAATCTAGCAGACAGGAATCAGAGAGTGGCCTCAGCTCCTTACCCTCCTGCGTGAAGTGGTGTCCCCGACTTGTGATGATGAAGTTTCAGCAGCAGACTCCTCTTGGGAAGCGATCTGTGGGGAGAGAAAGGGAGAAGGAAAATCCGGTGGGGAGCCACCAGCAGCCACCTGACAAGTCCCAGCGGCAGCAATTTTTAGAGCGACCCTTTGCCGTCACACTGGATGAGGTGGCCAAGCCTGCGCTCTCTCGCCTGCCCAGAGCAGCAGTGTGAGCCCTCCTCTCCCTCTTTGGCCTTCAACTCCAGGCCACCCCAGGGCAGAGGGCGGGGCCCTGGTTGGTGAAGAGGGGTTGGGTTACTTGACCTGCCCAGTTGTTTAAAAAGAGTCAAGAGCTCAATCAACCTGGGTGTGAGGAAAGAAAATTAATTAGGTGGGTATTTAATTGTTGGAAGCAAGGATTCAACTGTATGTACTTGGTAAGAAGAAGGGAAGGTTGTGGAGAAAAATTAGCTTCTAGAAAGGTACACAGCCTGGTCACCTCAGGTCTTTTGAAAAGATTGAGTTTATAAATAGACTGTTCTTTAGAAGAGGAACACGTGTTTAGGAGGACAAGGTGCTTTCTATGGTACCTCACATGTGGCACCAGCATCATTAGAGTCATCATCACAGAGTTCAATAGAGTGAGGTTCACTGCCAGTCCTTGATTACCCAGTGGTCCATAGGAGGTCTGAGAATAGCACACACTCTAGTGCACATTCAGGTTGGGAAATATCTACTTTGGTAACACTTCATGTGAAAAAAAAATTCAGAGGATTATAACTACCATAAACATTTAATAGACACCAAGAGTGTGAAATGGCTGCTAAAAAAGTTAACATGATATTAGGCTGCAATAATAGAAAAATGGATCATGGAAAATAAATGTTCTAATTATTCGTCATTAGTCAGATGATGTGTTCAGCATTGCGTTGTCACCTTGCCACACTGAGAAATTGCTCTGCATCCTGAAGGAGGCAGCTGGAGTCAAGGGAACTTCAGAAGCTGTGCACATTGGGACCACCTGAAGAAAGGTGGACTTAGGAGAGACGAGGTTCCTGAGTGCAAGTGTTTTGAAGGCTGTTGTGCAGCAAAGGGATCCAGTTAATATTTTTGTGGCCTAAGATGTCAAAAATTAGGCTACAAAAAAATTCTACTCATTGGGTAGAAATTCCAGGGAAATAAATTAAAACTAAGGAAGGAAAACTCTGATAACAATTGGGTTCTAATGATGAAAACAGGTTCTAATGGTGACAAGGATCCAGTTCCCTCTGATTAGAAGGATGGAAGTAAAAGAAGCTACAGGACTGATGTGACATTGAAGGGACCCACGCTCTGGCTGGGTGCTGCCCTGGATCATCTCTGATATCTTTCCACCTCTAAGACTCGGTGATTCTATATGTATTGGCCTCTAGTTCTCCTGACACCTCTCAACTCATTGGATAGCATCTTAGTTACTATTCTACTTGAGTTATAGTCAGCTTTTTGCAAGGGAAACTATTTTGATTTTTTAAAAAAATTGTTTGTTTTCACCCATAGAGCTCCAGCTCAGAATGTGTCAGAAATAAATCAAAGTTCTTTATTCTGTGGTTTACATAAAGCTAACAGAGGAGCACTCGCAAATGACTCATCTTGTTTCCACCTCCCTGAATAGAGCATTCAACTCTATTCTTACCATGATAAAAGTCAGTCTTATTTCATATTTATGGTAATGATTGTATGATTATGAAAAGGTCCTTCAAGAAGTAGCTGTTGGATCCAATACTGTGGTCTTCATGGATTCAAGACTATTAATTTCAGTTCTACGGAACAACACTGAGATACTCTTCAACAGAACGTCATTTGAGGTAGCAGTATGAACACAAGTGGGAAATTAAATGGCAAAAATGGAGATCTAAGGGACACTTCACTTAAAAAAACATTTACAGAGTAGCTACCATACGCAAACATTCAACGACTACTATGGTTGAAATGCTGGAAATATAGGGAGCATGGAACACGGTGGAAAAGGAGCCTGGACAGTAGGCTGTAGTGTATATTAAGACATTTGAGAGCCAGCCCTGATGGCCTAGTGGTTAAAGTTCAACGTGCTCTGCTTCAGCGACCCAGGTTCAGTTCCCAGGCACGAACCACACTACTCGTCTGTCAGTAGCCATGCTGTGGCAGCAGCTCACATAGAAGAACCAGAAGAACTTACAACTAGAATATACAACTATGTACTGGGGCTTTGGGGAGATTAAAAAAAAAAAAGAGAGAGAGAGGAAGATTGGCCACAGATGTTAGCTCAGGGCGAATCTTGAAAAAAACACAAATTTGTAGCTTCATCCTTAAAGCAGTGGGGGCCTACTCATTGAAGTTTCTTTTTGAAAAAGGAGTACCATGATGGGATTGGCATTTTAGAAAGAACGCTCTGGCATTTGGGGAGTATAGCCTTAGCAGAATTTAGAGTTTTAGAAGGTGATTGAAAATAATTAGGTAAGTTATCAGCAAAGACTGGCATAGAGTAGGTGGTATTGGTGGTTTGAGAAAGGAGAAGGTATCAGATTGTCTAGAGGAGTGCAGGAGAATGTGGGCTAGGATTGCCAGGCAGGGTAGAATGGAGGATGCCACTAGAGATCAACGGCCACAGATGGTCTGAGACCTGTCAGCATGCTTGTATATTTTTCTTAAGCCAAGTTCAGCTGCAGAGAAGCCAGAGAGTTGGATTTAACTGGAGAAAGGATTTTACAAGGTGGGTAATTTATTTGTTTCCACTGTTAGTGCCCATCTCCCCTTCACCAACCTGCCCCTACCCTCTGCCACAGACCCATCTCAAATGTAAGCTCCGTGAGGACAGGGATCTTTACCTGTTTTGATCACTGATGAATCCCAAATGCCTACAACAGTGCCTGCCACATAGTAGATGATGAATAATTACTTATTAGCTGAATAAGTAAATGAATGAATGAATGAATGAATATTGAATAAGATGAATAAGATGAATTTAGGACAAGAGAGTTGAGGGTTGTGCCAAAAAGTTTTATAATGGCAAACCATAAAACCGAGCTGAGTAAGGAAGGAAACAAGGTCCTGAAGGCAGGGACTTTTTCTTGTTTATTACAGTAATCCCAGAACCAAGACAATGTCTAGCATATAGTAGGTACTCAATAAATATTTGTTGAATGAAAAAAAATAATACAATACAGTAAAATACAAAGATGGAAAGTATTGTGATATTTTGCTCTTATTTTAATTGTCTATGGCAATTCACAGGGATTCTCTAGAAAAAACAAGTGTGTTTTTAAAAAGCTTTTATAGCTGAAAGAATAGTTGGACAATAACTCAAGGGTCCCAAGGTATAGCTATCTGCTGTAGATGATAGCTCTGATGATTCAGCTGGTTCTCAATTCCTACTACCAAGAAGAAGTCATTTAGAATGCTGCTCCTCACACTTCAGTGTATGCAGGAATTACCTGGGGACCTTGTTAAATATTGATTCTGATAAGGTAGGTGTGTGGTGGGGCCCAAGCTTCTGCCTTTCTCACAGGTAATGCTGATGTTGCTGGTCCAAGGGCCACACTTTGAGTAGCAAGGACTCAGAATGCTTGGCTACTCAACATCTGAAGGGAAAAGTTTGTGAAAAAGGCAATAGAAGCCATTCCATCAGAATGCACTCAATGTTCCAACACCAAATCTACCTGGAAGATGTCTCCAAACTTTCCTTCTTTGCCTTATTAAAATGGAACAGCCCTCCTTCTAAACCCAGCCCCTCCACTAGTGCTTTGGATTACAGGCACTACCACCTGTTCAGGAACCCTGCTCTATCAGTTCTCCCTACTCTCCTGTACCCAACTTCTCCACATCTGCTGGCCAATTTCCCCCACCATTTAAGGGTACACAAACTCTCCTATTTAAAAAACAAATACAACAAACAAAACTTTCAATTTAGTCCATATTCCCCTCCAGTTAATGCCATATTTCCCCCTAGTTCTTCACAGACAAAGTTCTTGGATGTATTGTATATCTCTACACCTGCTGCCTCTATCTTGTTGCTTCCCATTTTCTGCTCAACTCCGTCCAACCAGGCTTCCCTGTTTGCCCTTCTACTGAAGTGCTTTTGCCAATGTCATAAGTAACCCTGAGTCACTAGTTTTTTTTTGGACATTTGCCAGTGCTTGACCTTTCAGAAGTATTCCACACAGTTGACCAATCACTCCTACTAAAAATGCCCTTTTCCCATTGGTTTTGGGTTTTCTCCAATTGCTCTCGTTGTTTCTTCTTATTCTCCTTTCCTAGTGGAAGATCTTCTACCCAACTCTTGAAGATTAAAGTGCTTCAGAGCTGTCCTAGACTCTTCTATCCTCAAAATTGTATCTGTCAGATGAGCTCATACATTCTTGGATCTCTCACAGGCCCCTTAAACTCATTATTTCCAAGACCAAAGTCATCCATTCCCCCCAAAATATGTTTCTCTTACAATATTCCCTTTGGTAGTAAACAAGCAATCCCTCATCCAGTTCCTCAAAGGGTAAAACTGGGATCATCATTTTCCTCTTCCTCACCACCCTGCACTCCCATCTCCACATCTGATTGATCACTATGCCCTGTTATAACATATCTGTAATTTATCTCCCACTGCTACCATTCTGGTCCAAGCCATCAACACCTCTCACCTAGACCATTGCAAAATCCTCCTAAATGGTCTTCCTATGTCCACTCTTGCTTCCTTCCAACCCATCCCCCACACAGTGTAGCCAAAGTGATCTTTCCAGATCTGATCATGAAACTCCCCTGAAGAAAATTCAACAGCTTTCCATTTCCTCAGGATAAAGTCCCATATCCTTCTCTAGCTTACAGTTCATTTCAGCCACCCGGTCCCTGTCTACCTCTGCAATCTCTTAATGCAAAACCAGTCCTCTCTAAGTGCTTCAAATATACTACATTCCCTTTCCTGCCTTAAGGTCTTCGTACTTGCTATTCCAACTGCCTGAGTGGTCTTTTCCCTCATTTTTGCCTAATGAATTCCTAACTCATCCTTTGCATATTAGCTTAAATATCACCTACTCAAGGAAACTCAAGTTTCCTTGCTTGAAACTTCAGCCTAGGTTCTGTGCTCTCATAGTGTCTTCTATTTCCCTTTCCTTGTTACAGTTCAACAACTCCTTGTTGGTCTATAAATGCCATAAATAACAAAAATTAGCATGTATTAGTACTTATTCTGTACCAGGTGCCTGTGGTAGGTAGCTTCTAGGATGACCCCAAATGATCTCTGCCTCCTGGAACTCATAGCCTTATATAATCTCCTAAATTTGACTAACTTGCTTTTAAACAATAGAATTCCTCAAAGTTGAGGAGATGTGATTTCTATGATTAGATTACAAAAGATTCTGACTTCTGTCTTAATAGCAGACTTTCTCCTTTGTTGGCTTTGATGAAGCCCAGTGCCATGTTTGAGATGCCCAGGCAAGGAACAGCCAGCTAGGAAATAAAATCCTTAGTCCAACATGCCAAAAAGATGTGAATCCTGCCAACCATCACTGAGTGAACTTGGAATTGGATCCTTCCCCAATTGAGCCTTCAGATGAGACCCCAGCCCTGGCTAACATCTCAATTGCAGCCTTGTGAAAGAGCCTAAAGCAGAGGACCTAGTTGAGCTCTGCCTGGATCCCTGACCCTCAAAAACTGTGAGATGATAAATACATGTTGTTTTAAGCTGCTAAGTTATGCAGCAGTAGATAACTAACACAATACCCTTCTGTGTGCTTTACATATGTAAACTAATTTAACCCTCACAACATCTTTATCAGATAGGATTTCTGTTTTACATATAAGAAAATTGAAGCAGTTTTAACTCATCCCAGAGCACATGGCTGGTAAAGGAATGGAGCCATAATTTGGGCCCATGTCATCAGGCTCCAGAGTCCAAGCTCCTAACCACTTCACTTTGCACGAAGGCAGTGGCTGTGTCTGATTTGTTCATAGTTCTAGTCCCAGTCAACAATACGTGTTTGGCACAGAGTAGTGCTCAGTAATTGGTTAATTAATTGATTACTTCACTCAGAAAATTGCTAAATTAATAGATTTTTGTTCATGCAAGGGAATTTTATGAGTATTCTTAGGAAGTGTAACTATGTACCTGTTTGGTCTCACAGGCTTCTTCTCATTCTGTGGTATGGATTCTCTAGGTGTGGAATGGGCTATATGCTAATCAAATGAAAATTATAGGTGCATTTCAGTGTGCAGAGCAGCATAATACAAACATTATGTGAGTCACATACCTAACTTTAGATCTTCTAGAAGTTACATTAAAAAAAATAAAAAGGAACAGGTGAAATTAATTTTAATAATGTATTTTATTGAACTCAATATATCCATAATATTGGTAATCAATATAAAATTATTAATGAGATATTTTACATTCTAAGTACGTACTAAGTCTTCAAAATCTCATCTGTCTTTTATACTTTCAGGTCATTTTAAGTGCTGAAATTTGGATTTGCCTTGTTGCAAGTGCCCAATAGCTAGTATTAGACACTGCAGGTGTATGGACAGTGCAGGTGTATACACATGCAGGTGTATGGACAGCGCAGGTGTGTGGACATGCAGCTGTATGGATAGCACAGGTGTATGGACATGCAGGTGTATGGACAGTGCAGGTATATGGACATGCAGGTGTATGGACAGCACAGGTGTATGGACATGCAGGTGTATGGATAGCACAGGTGTGTGGCCATGCAAGTGTATGGACATGCAGGTGTATGGACAGCACAGGTGTATGGACATGCAGGTGTATGGACAGCACAGGTGTATGCACATGCAGGTGTATGGACAGCACAGGTGTGTGGACATGCAGGTGTATGGATAGCACAGGTGTATGGACATGCAGTTGTATGGACAGCGCAGGTGTATGGACATGCAGGTGTATGGACAGCACAGGTGTATGGATATGCAGGTGTATGGATAGCACAGGTGTATGGCCATGCAAGTGTATGGACATGCAGGTGTATAGATAGCACAGGTGTATGGACATGCAAGTGTATGGATAGCACAGGTGTATTGCCATGCAAGTGTATGGACATGCAGGTGTGTGGACAGCACAGGTGTATGGACAGCGCATGTGTATGGGCATGCAGGTGTATAGACAGCACAGGTATGGGCAGCGCAGGTGTATAGACATGCAGGTGTATAGACAGCACAGGTGTATGGACAGCGCAGGTGTATGGACATGCAGATGTATGGACAGCGCAGGTGTATGGACATGCAGATGTATGGACAGCGCAGGTGTATGGACATGCAGATGTATGGACAGCAAAGGTGTATGGACATGCAAGTGTGTGGATGGTGCAGGTGTGTGGACGGTGCAGGTGTATGGATGGCGCAGGTATATGGACATGCAGGTGTATGGACGGCACAGGTGTATGGACGGCGCAGGTGTATGGACGATGCAGGTGTGTGGACATGCAGGTGTATGGACATGCAGGTGTATGGACAGCGCAGGTGTGTGGACGGCACAGGTGTGTGGACATGCCGGTGTATGGACGGCGCAGGTGTATGGATGGTGCAGGTGTGTGGATGGTGCAGGTGTATGGACGGCACAGGTGTATAGACAGCGCAGGTGTACAGACAGCACAGGTATATGGACATGAGGGTGTATGAACAGTGCAGGTGTATGGACATGCGGGTGTATGAAGAGTGCAGGTATACAGGTGGTGCAGGTGTATGGACATGCAGGTGTATGGACAGCAGAGGTGTATGGACGGTGCAGGTGTAAAGAAAACTTGAAAGGAAGATTCAGCCTCTGGGAGTCTACAGAGTGTCTGTTACCCTTATAACTACTTTTTCTGTTATGATCTCAGGATACACCAGAAACTGTTCAAAATAAAAACTAAACTTTAGGGACAGAAGTTGTCCTAAAGTTGTTCTTTAAATGGAAACTGGAAAATAAATCATGACTTGTCACCTTGAACAGCAGCCTGAGAAATGGGTTTGAGCATGTGCCTTTGTGTTTCTAAAATTTGGGTTTCCTGAACTATGCAGTTTCATTTCAGGCAGAAGACAGGAAAGGCTAGGAGAACAAAACTGTCAGTTTTTGTGCTGTTAGGAGGTGAGACAGGAGAAGATAGCCCTCGTTTAGCAAAGGCTATAGCAAGTCTTTGGTCGTGCAAGGTCATAAGGAGCCAGAAAGGCCAGGAGACAACCAAGCAGTGGAAAGGTGAAACGGACAGTTTTTACTTGCAGCTGCAGGACATCTGAGCCCCTTTCCAATGGTTGTGCACTTTCCCACTCTACGAGGTTGGGTGTGAAGCAGAGTCTGTCTCCCACCATAGAAGCCAAAAAGCCAGATGCTTGACTTGTCACGCTTCTTTGCAGCTATGGCATGGATGGGCACAAGACATGGACTTGGCTGATCTAGAAACTGGGAACTAACGATGCAGAGAAGCAGGGCAGAGAGGCAGCTGTTCTGGCATGCGGGTGGCACTGGCTCAGCAGCGTCAGCCACATCTGGTTTGCAGGAGCAGCACTGGCAGTGGGGCCAGTGGTGGCCTCCATGCCCAGAGCTGGACATCAAGCTGTGGCTTCCACTGTTCCACGGGGCAGCTGTGGTGTCTGGAGCTCTGGGCTCTGGCTCTGGCCTCAGGGCCTTCATTGCTCCCCTCCTTTTCCTGGCCTGTTTCTCTGGCCGTCCAGCAGTGCTCCTGTGAGCTGCCCATACCCCTTCAGTCGATTCCTTTCCTCTTTAGTTACTTGGTTGACTAGCTCAGGAGCTCAGCTCCTCTGTATAGTAAAATGAGGGGAACTGAGGGGGAGAAGCTGAGAGCAGGCAGCCTGGAAAACGGGGAAGCGTGCAAATGGTGGGATTCTTGAGGGAGACAGAGGGCTGAGCTACATGACAAGAAGCTGTCGTCTGCGGAAAAAAAGGAGCCAGTGAGGAATTTCTGATGGCCCGGCGGCTGAAGGACCTGTAACAACAGAGGTGCCGAATGATCCATTTTCGACGGTTTGCGTTTCTGTGCTGTAAACACTCCATGGCACAAAAGTCTCAGTGAAGTCTGCTATACATAAATGCCCTGGATGGGTGTTTTGAGTGGAAATCAATGAAAAGTCACCTAGCTTGGAACAGAGCAGAGATGACAGGAGAGCTATGATGCTGAGCTGTGAGAGAGAGTTCAACAGAGTTGTAACCTGGAGTCAGAGGTGACAGATTGGAGCCTAAGGCCCCAGGTAATTTCTGGAATCCTGGTGAGGGCACGGAACTTCCCAATGGCTGTGACTTGGAAAGGTCAAGGCAATTTTATTTAAAGATCAAAAAGGCTTGGAGACATCAGGGCCACACCAGTATTAATCTATTTGTCTTCTCCAAGAAGGACTGGCTCAGGGATGGGTCACAGGGGACAGTAAATGCTGTTGCTCATCTTTATTGTGGGAGTAGTCATCTTTGCCTCCAAGAGGAGCTGTTAGTGACGCCGCAAAACAAATGTGACGGGCAGAGCTAGGATAGTCCGTATGCCAAGAATTTTCAGATAATAGACATGAAGCATTGCCTTTCCAAGGTGAAACAAAGGGATATGTTTCATCATTTCAAACGCCTGGGTTTTAAGCAGGAAGCACTGGTTAAGATAAGTCCAGCCCGATGGTACTTATGTGTCGAAGGTCCCATCAAACTCTTTTGGAAAACAAACATGGGGTCAATCAATGCAGTAAAATCTTTCATGGAAACTGCAGCTAACTCATTGAATTCACGCAGCCTATCCCAATAGCATCTAGAAATGCCAGTTGTGCTTGGGCTGTGCTCAATATAGCTAAGAGGTTCTTGACGTAAGTGGACACTTGCAAGCCACATGCTCTGTTGTGACATTTTAAAGGTGGCAGTACTGTTTTGGTATAAAGACACCCTTGTCAAGGAGAAAACATATTCATTGCAAGCACTTCTAAAAGTACGACTCATTCAAAACACAGAGCACGGTTCTCCAATGATTGTAAGCACATAGTCACTGAGGGCTGCTTTTAGATATCAAATAATAAAAATAGTCTGCTTAGGAAAGCAGAGGACTGACTCTCATTTGGTGTAGCACCATTGAAGAGTTAACGCTTCTGAAATGTAGAAGACTCTTAGAGAACTTGCTTTTCTGAACACACTGTTTCTGCTGCCAAATTGAGTTAAACTGATATCACTTTCTTTATTAACAAGTTTTGAATGGTGTATCTTCTCCATCTATTAGCCTCTTCTCACAGACTCTGCCCCTGACCTGCCTGCCTCTCCATCTCCTGCCCACCTCCCAGACACCCCCTGTGTTAGGTGTCTTCTCCCATGTTTCTAAAATGCTATGGTCTCAGCGGCTCTTACCATATTATAATATTGTGCTTTTCTCCTCCCTGGCCTGTGAGACCGTGGAGAACAAGGTCCTTGTAGTGTCCATTTTTTTTTATCTCTATACCCAGCATGGTGCCTGGTACATGATCAGTACTCAAGAAAGTTCGTCACTCTAGAGATGGCTCATTGGCTTGCATTTATGACCCACTAACTCTGGAATTAAACAAGATTAAACAAGACCTTCAAGACTAGTTTCTCATCTTTCTCATTAGTTGCATTGTTAAACTACCTTAAAAGGGTAAGTAAAAGACTAAAAAGTCCCTTTCACTCATTGCCCTAGGTAAGTGATGGTCCTGTTCTATGCCGGTCTGCCAGTCTCCCTTTTCACCCACTCAACTGTTTGTCTGAGCTTTGACTCCATTAAAATATTTCTCCTTTGCCTCCTCATGATCAAGAGCTATATCATTACAGAAAATGTACAGAAGCTGAAAGAAGAGATGTGATGCTTTTTTGTAAAGTTTTAGCAATCATTTTTTATTCCTACTCCCTTTTTAAGAAAAAAAAGCCTGCAATCATACAATCTTGAAACAGTGGTGGTTTTTGTTTAGGCAAGTTGGGATCAATGACATATTGTCTTAAAATAGCTTTAAATTGCAAAAGTTCTTTCTAAACAGAAGAATTTATTAAAATTGTGTTCTGAAAGCATGATGGCTGTCTCTGAGTTCTCTCAGGCGACATAGTGACTCCTTGCTATGTGGAAAACAGCTGGAAAGAATATGATGAGCAAAAATAGATATAGGTTCCTTACTGTGAACTCCATGCTCTTTCTACATAGGTGATCCCTTCATGTCCTCACTGGATGGATGCATTTTCACACACTCCAATGAAGCTGGTTCCCAAACAGTCAAGAAGACAGGCCCAGCAAGAGGGGACCAATTAATCAGGATGGAGGCAACTGATGAAAATGCGGCACAGGAAATGCAAAGCCCTCCCGGTCTTAACCCACGCTGGAGAAGGCTACTCATTCCTGAACACCAGAGGACTCAAAACTATTGTCTGGCCTGAATTTGGCCTGCCTACACGGGGTTTTTTGGTCTTTCTGGTGTTTTTATTTTATTGAGCTAATATTTTAAAATAAGGGGGTTTCCGTAGACATATATGTTTTTGGCTTTTCCTGAGCAACCACACAGTCTGGCAATGCTGGGCTTGTGTTGCTACACGGGAACAGCAGCTGGAGCTGAGTGGTAACTGTCCCCTTTAGACAGGGCCCGTGTCCCTACTTTTCAGTTCCCACCGCTCACGTCTGGTTTGCCCCGCACCTACTCCCAGATGGTTTTGCTCATTTCTGCCCAGTCGCTTCAGGCAACTGAGTTTGCCACGAAGAGCTTCACATCAGGATCCATTTTCTAATTGTTGTACCATTTTAAAAAGCAACTTTGTAAAAGTGACTTCTTTGGGTAGGAGATTAGACTAAAACACCCTCAGCAATCACTTCTGTTTTTGCAGTGACAGGTGACTCTCTGCTGCACCAAGAAGATCTTCCAGCTTTTTTTCCCCTAGAATTAGCAACTTTTATTTATGTAAAACCAATATCTCCCAAAGTATGTTCTGCAGAACTTTTGTTTCAAGGGATGTTACATAAAAGAAAAATTTCAGTAATCAGTTATATGTATGTTTATTAGCAAAGACAAATTAACTTTTTTTTTTTTAAGTGAAGGACTTCTCAGAGCCTTTAAAACACTATTGTGCACTGTTGATCTCTAAGAGGAGGATAAATATGTAGTTTTTTTCGTATATATTTGACCACAAAACCTATTTTCATGGGACTATCCTGTGGCACAAGTGTTCTACAGAATTACCTTGGAAAATGCATACATTAATTCTTAGGGATTTCTAACTTTCATTATTTTGTTTCATACTATTCCTGCAAAGTCAGTTATAAAGAAAATAACAACTTCATAAACAAAGTAACTTGCCCAAGAACACAGAAATTGTGGCTGTGATGAAACTGGGTTGGAATCCGGAATTCCGTATTCTAGTAGTAGCAGGATGCATGTGGAGTGTTTCATAGAGTATCATGCACTGATCACTAATTTTGGGAAATATCAAGGATAAAGAGACTTAGTTAAGTCCAAAATAATGGAGGAGAAATTATGGTCACCTTAAAAAAGGAACACCAATGTTGACGTAGAACCCATGAAAACAAAATACATAATAATCATAAAAATAAGAAGTGGTAAAGAGATTAAGGAGGTAACTAATGGGGTTTAGACTTATTTTCATAAAAAACGAAAGTACTACTTCCTTTAGTGTTCACATTTTATATAAGAGGATAATATATGTTGTAAGCATACCTGTTATACAAACAAGCCACACAATTGTTATGGTCTAATTTCTATCAGTTGTCAAAATTAAGTCCTAACTAATTAGAAATTGAACAGAATGAAACAAAATTCCCCAATGCCATCATTAAATTAGTATATTAAAGACTAGCAGTCTAGTTAATAAGTCTCCTTTGGTAGTCAGAATTTAATGTTAGCTAAAATATGTATATTGATGTTTTGGGGCCATCTCAAGAATAAAAGCATTAGTTGTCACCACTATTAGGTTAGCAATGCAGTACAACAATCATAGAGAAAGTTTATAAGCTAAAAAGTATATATTCCAAAATCCCACCCTCGTATCACAGGTATTATCAATATTTGTATTTATTTCCTGCTAATATTGGTTCATCTCCATTGTGTTTTTTATCATTATATTATACTTATATTTTTTTATTATAATTTTTTATTGTGGAATTTTTTATTGTGGTAAAATATACGTAACACAAAATTTATCATTTTAACCATTTTTAAGTGTACAGTTCAGTGGCATTAAGTATCTTCACATTGTTGTGCAACCATCACCACCACCCATCTCCAGAACTTTTTCATCTTCCCATACTGAAACTCTGACCCATTAAAAATTAACTCCCCATTCATTCCCCCTCCCCCAAGCCCCTGGCAATCACCATTCTCTTCTTGCTTTCTTTTTTTGTGTGTGTGTGAGGAAGATTTGCCCTGAGTTAACATCGGTGCCAATCTTCCTCTATTTTGTATGTGGGACGCTGCCACAGCACGGCTGATGAGCGGTGCATAGGTCTGCACCTGGGATCTGAACCTGTGAACCCTGGGCTGCCAAAGCAGAGTGTGCAAACTTAACCACTGTGCCACTGGGCTGGCCATCTCTTCTTGCTTTTTAATAAGTGAATTCTTCTAGAGATGTTTTTTGGGATAAAATCTTTTACCTATTGGAGGTAATTCTGTTCTCAGGAGCTATACCAAAGGCAAATAACCATTTATGATATTTTTGGTGACTCAATTATGCTCATGTATTTAAAATGATTAAAGTTTTACTCATTCATTGGTTCATTCACTCATTCATTCAACAAAAACTTGTGGCATCATGTCTTAGCCTGGATTTCCCTGAAAGCAGAGTCTAGGGCATGTAGTTTATTTGGGAAGTGGTCCCAGGGAGCGGGAGTGCAAGGCCAGGGGACTGAAAAAGGAAAGAGGGAAGACAGTACATGGATGCATTAAGGAGTTGGCCAGCACCATGGGCTACTGTGCCCCAATCCCCTGGACCTCCTGAGCAGCTGTCTGAAGTGGATCTTATAACAGTCCACATTGGCCGAGGGTGGCTCTGCAGGCATTAACACCCCACACTCTGGCTTATGCATGCTTGTGAGTCCAGTGGGTTCTCTCAGGACCCACACACTGGGCCAGAGGAGCACCAGGCAGGCAGGGAGAGGTCTACAGCTTGGACCCTGGCAAGGCATTCACCAATTACACCTGCACAAAATGGGGGGAAGTTTGCACAGAATGATGCTGAGGTAGTGGCTGGAGTAGGAGGTGGGCTGAGAGGGTGTGAAGTGGGGCACAGGTGGTGCCCCATACACACAGGCACTGAACAAGGCACTGGACTGGACCCACCATGGTAGGCAAAGGAGGCCTGGGCCCCTCCTCATGGAACTTAGAGACGCGGACAGGTGACAGTGAATAGGAGCACAGGGCCAGCTGCAGAGCTGTCATGCTGGATACGCGTGACCCCGGACAGTTATGCTGGAGTGTTTCAAGCACATGAGAGTAGTTGTGGGCACTGTACTAGGCAGAGGGGTGAACACACAGCAGAACAGTATTAAGTATAATAGAGATGCAGGGAATTGGCCTGAGGCAGCTGGTGATGTTTCGGGACAGGAGATAACGTTTGGCATGGTCCCGGAGGATTTGGAGGATCTGGCCAGGCGAACCAGGTGAGGACTCCATTCCGGCGTGTTTCTCCAACAGGAGTGGGGGAGGAGATTGCAGTGCATTCTTGGGAGTGCACGGTGAGAATTTTAAGTTCGGCTTTACTTTTCAGATCATCTTTTGAAGTTAGTTAAGCACACCTGGATTATCCGTGTGACCCTCCTTATCACTGGACACTGCTAAACAATTTCAGGGCCTACATTTTCAAATGCATTTATTATCACAGGGTCCTAAGAAACACTGTTTTAATTATCTGTTGCCATGCAGGAATTCAGGCCCAGTATGTGGAGTTTCTAATTTCAAGACAAGTAGAAAATTCAGCTTTTCATGTGAAATATTTAAATGTTGGACACTAATTTTTTTTTCAACATTGTCCATGGCAACAAAACAAAAACACAACCCCGTGTTTGCCGCTCCTACTCCGGCATGTCTTTGGACAGTGGGGTCAATAATAAGGCCTCGTTACCCACCTAATGGCCACATGGTTTCACCGCAGTTCGAAGGGCTTGAAGGAAATTTGCTTCTTGCAATGCTGACTTTGAAAACCTAACAGATAAAGCTGATCAAACAGGATAGCAAGGGCCCAGAGAGGAAGGAGGGAAGGGGAGGTCTGGCTGCTGGCCTGTGCTCACACAGGGGAGGCTGGCTTGGGAGCAGCATGGGAAGGGGGGTGACGTCCGTCAGGACCCCGCCATGCTAAAGTGGTGCTCTGCCTGGGAAACATGGCTGAGCCTGTGAGTGTGGACCTGGAGAGCAATGTGCTCATGGCTGGAGCCAGTGCCTCCTTGAGCAGTGGATCTGCAGGATGCACTCAACTATGACATATGGCCGTGGCCAAAGCAATGATAGTAACGGAGACTTTGGTATTTTTAGTTTTCTCTGCCAGCTTGTAGGAGTGACGCTTTTTTGAGTGAGAAAACCCTTTTGATTTGGAAAATTTGGGAGTCTGGACGAGGAGAAGGCTAAAGAGGGAGAGAAGGGATTGTGGCTGAGGTTGCCCCTTACCTCCATTAGCATCTGTTTTCCCTCTGTCCCTCAGCATCAACACGCTCCAGTCCTCAGCTGGGCACACTGCCACCTAGAATAAAGCCTCCATGTCCCAGCTTTTCTTGCAGCTAGGTGTGGCTCTGTGACTCAGTGTCATTCAAAGGGCAGAGAAAAACTGATTTTTAAAAAATTCAATGGTGCCAATAACTTTATCTATTTATATTTAAAATCAACAATCAGCACAAAACCTCTAAGGAAATTAACAAGGTAATCCCAAAACTAGAGCAGCAGAGCAACAGAGCCAAAATCTCCTCCAGTATGGGATTTGCACAAATAATAGTTGAGCAAGTAATACGTCATCCTCCTTTTAATTCTCTGAACAAAGAAGGTTACTATTGGTTTTATATCTAATCAAAAGCATTTTCTAAATTATGGCACAGACTCTCCTGAAGAGGTAGGCTTGAGAGTTAGAGAGACAAGATTTCAGTTAGCAAAGAGACAACTTGAACGAGAAAACAGAATTCATAAGATGGAAGAATGGCTCTTGCCACATCCTAGGTGGTTCAGGGCCATGACCTTTTGACAGAGTTCAAAGCTATTGCATGACACAAATCAGTAAATATTTGGCTTGACACCTCTTAAACAATCGTTCTAAATATAGGGCAGTAAGGGTAGCTACGACTATTCCATTCTTGTGTCTTAGATGTTTGCCAGACCAACGTTTAACAGACATGACAACGTACTTTGAGTGAATACAGACATTTAAAGCCAATCTCTATACCAATAGGACCCCCCACCCTGGCTCCCTTACCCATCCATCAGACTTGTTCTGACAGATGCTTCAAGGATAATCTAAACTGTGTTCATGGAAAATAGCATTTCAGTGAAAGATCTCTGCATGCCTGATTTCCTTCTGTTGGCTCATCCTCCTATGTACAGTGTTTCCATGCACAGTATCAACTAGGTCCACAGTTGCTCAATTAATTTGAAAAGTCACTTAAAGGTGTAACAAGAGCAGTTTCTGCCCCTTTGGAGGGAGGTATAAGAACAAAAAATAACCTTATATTCCAAAGTGTCCTATGTAAATCTGGTGGCCAAAAAGCTGTTTTTGTGACCCTTAGAAGTAATTTAAGATGGAGTTAGGAGGTTGAGAAGAAAGCTAAAGAGATCAAAGAGAGAGGATTCTTATGGAGAAAGTTCTGGGAGAGCTGCGTCATTTCCCACCCCTTTTTTTAGTTGGGGGAAAGGTGTGCTTGCTCCCTTCTCAATCCAAGTGAGAAAGGCTTTGAGGGGGTCATTTGAGGGGCTTGATCTGTGTCCTCTGGAATTCAGTGGACTAGTGTCTTAACTCCAAGATGGCCGCTCAGGTTGTACACTGCATAACTCTAGAGGGTGCTATTCACATAGACAACAATGTTTCCAATCTGTACAACTGTACTTGGAGACCCTGGGTGTCTGACTCTCCAAGAGGCAAACTATTGTGGCCAGAGCTGCAGTTATGTAATAGCACTGGGAGCAAGCTGTACTTACACCAACAATGGGACATGCAGGTGAGAGTTTTTCTCGTTGGTTGTATGGGTTCATGCGAGGGAGCTGGCGTGGAGCTTTCTTAAGAAGGACTGCCCAAAAAAGGCTTTTAGAGGGTTCCTCAAACTAGAAGCTGGAGGGTTGAGCATTGGTGGTGAAAGTGGGCAGGCAGAGGAGGTATCGCCCTCGTCATAGAGTTTTCAGTGGGGATTCTTGATGGGGAAAAGTACCTCATGAGAGAATCAACCATGAACACCAAGTCCAATGAGCAGCAACACCAGGTCACAGCAGCACCATTCATGGAAGCCCGTGTCCTTTGTCCTAACTCCCTTCCCTGGGCCCAACTCTGGAGGTGTTGGAAAGGCAGCCAGTGAGGAAGGCCTTAGAAGGGGAAAGATACCGAGCTGCCCTAATGGCCCTGTGCCCCTGACTCCCAAGACCCCCACGCCAGGCGTCTTGGCCTAAATCAGGCCTCAGTTCAGGGAGGGGAAATAATTTGGAATTTGATGATTACACTAAATTGAACATTTTAATTACTAAAACAAGACTGCCTTAAGACCAAAGGTGGCCTCAGGACATTTAATACCTAAGAGTGACTGGGAGAGCTTCACATAAGGACAGGGAAAGAACCAGCCCACTCAGTGGGTACAAGGAGGAGAGGCTGGGGTGGGGACAGTAAAGTTTCTCTTTGTACCCTATTGACTGCCAAGCCTTCGGTGACCAGACCACAAAGGAAATCTTTCAAAGATGCCTATCCATACCTGAAACATTTTATTTTAACATGAAACATATAAATGTACACTCATCTCCAACCTTTTGATGTAGAGCCAAGCCTTCTGTGTGAGCACAGGTGAATGGACCTTTCTTAAAATCACCCACAAAACATCAACTGTGGGTTCCGATTTTGGTTCCCCTACATTGGACTGAACATTTCATGAAACTTGCAAAGCAACCTGAACATAGTTATAAATGTATGTGATTTCTTTTCTCTTATCTTTTACAGTTGTCTCACCCACACCCATTTAAAAGACAAGAGTCTTTTAAAGCATTCCATTTAGCGTTTCACAGAGACAAGAACTTGTTTTTTGTACTCATATTCCATTGGTTTACCTAATACTTAATTCAATGATGTAATTCAATAACAAGTACTGCTAGCATAAACAGGTTTGGGAACATACCCAGCTGCCTCTTGGCAAACAGACAGTTGAACTGTAGGAGCAGAAGCAGGTGGGTGTACTGGAGCGCAGCCACTACAGCAAGCCTTCAAGTCTCCTGAGCATCGCTCTGTGTATCTCTCAGAGAGAACCGACAGCACGAGTTCTCTGGTGCGTTGGTAAGCAGAGGTCAAGTGAGTGAGCCTCCACTTTTGAGTTTGAAGTAGGCAGCGTAAAAAAACCACCATTTACCGAGTCCCTACCATGTGCCAGGCAGGACACACTTCACTCACATAAGCTCATTTAGCTTTCACAGATATTATTTTCCCCCACTTTACAGTTGAGAAAAATGGAGTTTATAGAGATTCAACAATTTACTCAGAATAGTCAGTGCTTCTCAATACCTAATGTACAAACGAATCACCTGGGGTATGATGTAAAATGAATATTTTGATGGAGTAGTTCTGGGGTGGGGCCTGAGATTCTGCATTTCTAACAAGCTCTCAGAGGCCGTTGATGCTGCTGGTCTGCAGACCATGCTTTGAGAGGCCTCAGCTCCACCCCTGAGATTTTGACTTCTTCTGAGATGGAGCGCAGGCATCACTACTCGCTAAAAGCTCTCCCGGGATCTTTTGTAACAGAATGGAGATGATGGGCAGCTTGGACCCCAGTGAGGGTGGGAAAGTTGGAGAAGCGGACTGATACAGAGATATTTAGTTTTGAATACTTCAGCTAAAATAAGCGTTGTAAAAAGACAAGAGTAATAAAGTTTGAAACAAGATAACAGTTTATAAAATAGAAGGTAAAAATCCTTCATTCTTCACATAATATGAAAAAGTCTTAAAATATCAAATCAAGCTATCCCTGCACAGATATGCAACAATTTCCTAACTCGGTGACGTGTCACGAACTTCTTTCTTTGTCAGTATCTGCAGCCCTACTTCGTCCTTATTGACACTGCGTTGTATTCCACAGCACGGTTAAACCATAATTCATCTCACCAGTCGCTTACAGGTGGACCTCAGTTGACTCTAATTTTTCAGTTTTAGAGATAATGCTTTATGCGCATATCCATGGGTATGTGTACAAGTTATTCTGTAGAATAGACTTCTAGATGTGGAATTGCTGGGTTATTTAAATAGCTACTCTCAAATTGCCCTCCAAATGCTCACTAAGTTAGTTACCTTCCCACCACCGTATATAAAAATGACTCCTTTCCCCACCACCTTGAAACTATTAAGCATTATCAATCTTTTCAATATTAACCAATTCGATATGTGAAAAATGGTTCTCATGGATGTTTTAATTTGCGTGTGATGATGAATGCATAAGTTTGAATGTCTTCTAATATATCTATTAGATGTAAGTATTTCTTCTTTCATGGGTTGCATGTCTATATCCTTTGCCCTTTTATCTACTTTGTTGGTTATCTTTTTATATTAATCTTTTGTCTATTATATATGCTACAAATATTCTCCTTCCAGCCTATTGTTCATTTTTCAATTTGTTTTAGAATGTTTTACAGAAGTGTTCCATTTTTGTATAGTCAAGTCTGTCATTTCCTTTTATGACTTCTGAGTTTTACTTCTTATTTATTTAAGAAAGACTTCCTCATCTCAAGATTATCAAATACATCCCTGGTTTTTCCATCTAAAAATCTCCTGCATAGATTTGTCATTCATTAATCCATCTGATCATGAGTCCCTATGGACATATACATGTTACTTATGACTTGAAGTACAGCTCTCACTTTGTTTCCTTTATTTCCAATACCATTCTCTGCATGATTCATCCAACAGGCCATCGTTACTCTGGGCTTTGAAATGCCTCCTTTATCATCAAATCCATCCTGCACGTACAGTCTGGTCTCTTCCTTTCATCTTTTTTCTTCTTTCTTTCATTTTTTTCAAAGCTGTTATAATTTCTGCAGTTTTATAGAACTTCTGGAAAGACAAGTCTTTCCTCATTATTCTTCAGTTTTCCTTTTTTTAAAAAAACAAATTGCTTCTCTACTTTCCAGATGGATTTAAAATTCTCATGTCAGGTTATAAAGCAAAGGCTCATTGGAATTTTTACTGAAATTGTATTTTAATGGTCCACTAATATGGGGAGAATTGACTTTTTATAGTATTTAGTGTTCCATGTAGAAACAAGGTATGTCTCTCCATTTATTCATATATATATATTTTACATTTCCTTCACAAACATAGACCTTGCACATTTCTTGTTTATTCCTGGGTGAGATCTATGTCTATATCTATATCTATATCTATATCTATATCTAAATCTATATCTATATCTATATCTGTTTGGGTTTGGATGAGTTGATTTGCTTTTTCTTCTGTATATTTTATTATATTATGTATTATATATATATAAATAATATATAAAAATAATATACATATTTTGACATATGTATTATTTACGTATAAATAATATATATATTTTGACATCTCTTTCCAAGTCATTCTAGTTGATTGATGATAATGACAGCTACTGTCATATATTTAATATATGATTAAATATATGATTTAAATATATTTATCTCCTAGTTAACTAGCTTACCAGACTCATAAGGGCTAATAATTTAATTGATTGTCTTTGGAGCTATGGAGCTTTGATTTTTACAAAATCCATTTATTAAAGTTTCTCTTTTTGACTATGAAACTAATAAGTACGCAATAGAGAAAATTAGAAATGTAGGAAAAATTACCCCAACGACCAAGGACAATTATTATTGTCGTTTTACATGTATCAATTTTCATTCTTTGTATATTTGCATAGCTTCTTCTATGTAAATGTAGTCAGACAGTGTAATTAACTGGGTGTACCTTTTGAAAGAATAAACTCATTCAGTGTGCCAAAACCATTTTGCTGGAGGTTTATTTGTTTTATAAGGAACCACGTGCTTCTCACTAACGGGCAGAAATGCTAATGTAACTCGTGCTATGAGATTACTGAGTTCAGCGCAGTCCCTTCCTTGGCTGCCAGCCTGGCGTGCTGGCATTTATACCACCCAATCACAGTGAGCGGCCCAAAGCCCTGCCCCCTCGTGCCACACAGAGCTGCAGACCTCACCGCACACCCAGCCGTTCCATCTCGGGCCTCGGCCGGAGCGAGAATCGCTCTCACAGCACTGGTGACGTGGAGGTTTAGGGGTTATCATTCCGTTTAAAAGGCTGACTAGATCACGACAGAATAGAGATTTCCAAAGAACATTTTCAAAACCCGTTTCTCACGTGGCTCTCATTTAGATAAACGCATGTATGGTTTGGGTTCGGATGGGTTGACTTGCTTTTTCTTCTGTATTATTTTAAATGATTCCTCACTTGTTCATTCTGTTACCTCTACGGACTGCTCTTTCATTCCTTCAGCTCTCAGTCGCCTTAACAAAGGGATTTCCTTGGCCTACTTATGTAAAATACAAATCCCACCCTTATCCCCCTGCCCAGATATGTCCCTAACATATGCAGGGCTGGGGCGAGAGTGTGAAGGGAGGCCCACACATCGTATGTCTAAGTATTTTAAAGGCTCAGCAGGGCTTCATGCACACACGTGTGAACACCCAGTCAGTCTGTCCTAGTTCCCTCTAGGGAGCTCCTCCCACACATGGGTGGCATGCTCCATTTTTGGAAGGTTGAGGCCCACGTGGGCCCTGCCTTCCTGCAGGGAATTCCAAGATCCTGGGCATCCTGGAGCATCATGGTAGGGAGAGTGTTGTGGGCTCCAGGTGGGCATGACCCCTCAGTCCTCAGACTCCCAAACCCTTCAGAAAGGGCATGGCTGGAGGAAGGCAGGGGGCCAGGCAGGGGGCCCTTTAAAGTGGGGGCACAGGGCCTCTCTTGCCTGAGCCTCTGGGGGGTACTGGCCCTTTGCACTCCCTATTTCCCCTATTCTGTGGAATATTTTTCCATTGTACTTATCCCTCCCTGACATGTTATATTTTTATTTTTTTATCTCTCTTATTAAACTCAGCTCCGTGGGGAAGGAACTTAATTTTGCTCACCACTTCATTCCCAGCACCTGGAAGTGCCTTGAAGAAGGTCGGTGCTTAGTTAATATTTGTGGAATGAATGAATAAAGGTGGAACAATTTTGAATAATGTACATGGCATTAGTGGAGGGGATCACATTGAAATCATATGATTTCTGAAGATTTACTCCTTTATGAGAGGTAACAGCAAACAATGCGATTGAACACAGCAGCAGACAGAACTCTGCACTGTATCCCTATCTCTCCGCTTCTGTCAGTCCTCAGTTCAATGCTTCATTTCTGTGTAACACGTAACTGGTGAAGTTGTTGTGAGAATTAAATAAAACAACATATAGGTCTAGCCGGATTATTTTCCAGTTGTTCCAATTCATTTGCTGAAAAGTCCAAGCTTTCCCCACGTATTAGAAATGCTTCCTTATTAACAAATATTAAATGAACATAAATTGATGTTCACAAGTACAGTGTTCTATTGATCTAGTTATCTATTCCCAAACCAAAGCCACACTGTTTTAATTGTAAGGGCTTTAGAGTCTGTTTTGACATCTGGGATGGCAATTACTTCCTCACTGTTTTGTCAGAGTTTCTTTGTCTATTCTTGTGAATTTGATCTTCCATATGAACTTTTCAATAATTTTGAAAAATTCCAAAGATAATCCTCCATAAGTTTGATTGGCATTGTATTTACTGTATTGATTACTATGGGAAGTACTGACATCTTTGAATGCTGAGTCACCCAGTGCCTTCCTTCATTTAGGTCTCCTTTTTGTCCTTCAATAAAGTTTCTTGATTTTTTTTTTTATTCAATGATATACATTTGCTGGTGTGTTTTGTGGCTTTTTAAAAAACTATAGTATCTTTTTTCCATTACTGTATCTAGTTGACTGTTGCTGTTTGTAGTAGATATTTCTAGCCACCTCCCAATATCTCTTCATCTTTCCTTCTTTCCGCCTTCCTTTTTCCTTTCCTGAAAGCTTACCTTTTCCAAATCCCCCTTGGTCATGTGACTAAGTTCTGGCCAATGAGCTGGCAGTGGAAGTTTGATGTGAGACTTCTGGAAGTCCCCGTCCCAGAAGGGAAAGAGGGAGAGAACACATCTTTCATTTTTAGGAGGATGTCCTTACTGGAGGTAAATGATCAGCTATCTCTTTGTTTTCTCTGCTGAATACTACTTTTCTCTAGTCAGGTATTCTAAGTCTTTTTGAACTAGTCTTAATTTATGTTTTTCTAGAAAACTGTCTTAAAAATTATACTGAGATTTAAGTTTATTGATAGTAGTATGCTCTTATAATTGTTTTATTCCCTCCTGTATTTGTCACTATAGACTCTTTTTTATCCCTAATGTTCCTTGTACATTATCTCTCTTTTTTGTTTTGTTTGGCAGATTAGATTTGCCTATTTTATTTCTCTTTTCAACATTTGATTTTTAAGTGCTCTTCATTTTTTCTTTAGATTTCCCATTTGGTTGGTTTCTGCCTTTATCATCATTTTTTCCTTCCTTCATTATCTTCTTTCTTTGATTTTATTTGTTATTTTTTAGTTTCCTGAATTTTGTGCTGGATTCATTTATTTTGTTTTCCTTATTTTCCAGCTGTGATATATACAGTTAAAGCTATACATTTCTCTTCAAGTAGGATTTTGGCAACATGAGACGGCAAACATAAAGCACTTAGAAAAGTCCTGGCACAAAGTAGATGTCCCCTTTTTAAGTGTGCTTTCACATATCATATAACACGTTTTTAAAATTAAAAGCACTTCCTAAATTAATATTATCTTTTCTTGACTAAACATTTTCCCAGTGATAGTTCCATGTTTGTTTAATTTTCTTATCACCAAATTAATGAAGAAATTATTTTCTTTTTTTCCTCTAATTTTTATTTATTTATTTATTTTATATGCATTTTTATTACTAAAGACTTTAATTTTTAGAGCAGTTTTAGCTTCACAGCACAATTAAGAGGAAGGTACAGAGATCTGCTATATACTCCCTGCCCCCATACACGCATGGTCTCCCCCATTATCAACATCCCCCATCAGAGTGGTACATTTATTACAATTGACGAACCTACATTGACACATCATAATCACCCAAAGTCCACAGTTTACATTAGAGTTCACTCTTGGTGTTGTACATTCTATGGGGTTTTTTTATTGTTTCTTTTTTATTCCTTCTCAACCTAGGCTGCTCTTTAGAATTACCTAGGAATTACCTGGGATACCTGATGTGAAGGTTTCCTCCCAAACCAACTATATCACAATCCTTATATCAGAATCTC
This sequence comes from Ceratotherium simum simum, assembly GCF_057802395.1. Lineage (NCBI taxonomy): Eukaryota > Metazoa > Chordata > Mammalia > Perissodactyla > Rhinocerotidae > Ceratotherium > Ceratotherium simum. The sequence continues at coordinate 52,959,111 of NC_141912.1, forward strand.
TGGGCATGAGACCCAGACATCATGTATTTTAAAGTTACCCAGGTGATTCCAAGGTTGAGATATACATTGATCTTAACTCCCTGTCCCGTGTCTCCTAATCATAAACTGCAGCTGCTCAGAACTGCTAAAAGTATAATAAAAACGAATGGAGGTAAATGTAATGCAGAATTTTTAATACTTTTATGTAACACTCTGGCAATATTTACTCATTGACCTTGGAAATCCATAATATGTAATTGAATATTATTCTAAATGTATATTTATGAGTCAGTTTCCTCAGGAATTTGGCGGATTTATCATAGGGAAAAGACATTTAAAGGGTGGATAGCTTTTCAGGCTGGTTCAGGACAGCCTGTATAACCCACACTGTGGCTGAAATATTCATTTAAGCAGATATTTATTAGGCACAAGTGGATGAAAGACATGGTTTCTTTTCTTGAAGGCTGGTCGTCAAGCACAAGCATTTTTAATTAGAAAACAAAGAGGCAAAGAGAGAGCCGGATTTTCCAAGGTACATTGCTGTATAATTGTTTTCCTAGTCTTTGCAAGGGGCCTCTTGGTGGGGTGGAAGCAGAATGGTCATCCCGAGCTGGAAAGTCCAGGATTTTAAGTCCAGCTTGATTAAGCCGTTTAGATGAGCTTGGGCAGACGTCTAAACTCTCCGAGCCTTGGTATCTTTAAATATAAAATGGGGACAATCTACCTTGAAGTTTTCTTTAGAGGTTAAATGGCACCTAATAGGTGCTTGGTAGAGTTTCCATAAGAGATTGATAGCACTGCTTCTTATTTATCATTCTTCAAACTTAGGACACCACCTTTTTCCTTGCCAAGTGATAGCTCCAGGACCATTCACCAGCCATGATGAATTGTGTAACCAAGACGGAAGAGGAGTGCTGGGGTGGTAGCTGTTGACCCCAGATTATCTAGGGTTCAGCTGAGCCTTGGGGAGGCATTGTGCAACCAGACTTTCATATGTGCAGGCTTTTAAAGGCGAAAAGTCAAGTCACACACCTTTGTGATATCTGTTTTCTTTGTAAAAGATCGTATATATTGTATAAGGCATTTAGACAGGCTTTCCTCTTTTTGATTACTTTTCTAGCCAGTGTGAATTCATAGCTAAAATATGCCGAGAGTAGCTTTTTTCCTCTGCCGCAACAAATGGGAGTCATCCTGTGAAGAGTAGAAAACTATTATATATCAGGCACTCCCTCCTAAGACTGTGAGGCTGGACAGATTTGAGGAAGGTTGGTGCCACCCCAGATCCATCATAGATTTTCCTCTAAATTAAAAGCAGAATGAGGTACAAAGGAACTGCTTAATTTGCATTTGTACATAAGACTTGTAGGAGAGACAGAAAGAGTTAGAGACCTTCTTATAACTGAATTATAGTAATTCTAGTATTGAGCTGCAGTTTAATTTTGGAATGAAATACTCGTGTACAACCCTGGTCCACATTCACATAAGTAATGAGCTTTACTGGCATGAGGGAGTAGTTGCGACAGAGTCTGAACAGGCTGCTAAAGCCTAAAATATTTACTCTCTGGTCCTTCACAGACATAGTTTGCTGACCTCTGGTCTAGAAAACCATGCAGCAGCTCCAAAAAAAACAAGGCGACGATTATTGAGAGCCTATAATGTCCCAGCATTACCATAGACTCTTGCTCATTTATCATTTCATTTAGTCCCAACAAGAGTGCGAGATAAGAGGTATTTTTCCCATTTTTACAGGGTGAAAAACTAGTTCTCAAGACTAGGTCAAGCTTGCACGGCTTGCGAACAATGTGGCTTGAATTCCAGTCCAAGTCAGTCTGATGCCAAAGTCCTTTATTTCTTTCAACAATATTTCTTCCTTCTGAGTGTGCAATGCCAAAAAAACAGTCCAATTTATGGATTTATGTACAGTGAGATGTGGCCGGAGGTCAAGAATACTAATAGCAAGCATTCAAGCAAAGGAGCCAGGAAGAATTGAAGGCAGGGTCCTGGGGGCCGCCCGGGTGGCACAAGCGGTTAAGTGCGCGTGCTCCGCTGCGGCGGTGCAGGGTTCACCGGTTAGGATCTCGGGCGCACACTGACACTCTGCTTGGCAAGCCATGCTGTGGTGGCGTCCCATATAAAGTGGAGGAAGATGGGCACGGACGTTAGCCCAGGGCCAGTCTTCCTCAGCAAAAAAAGAGGAGGATTGGCAGATGTTAGCACAGGGCTGATCTTCCTCACACACACACACAAAAAGGCAGGGTCCTGGACTCATGTTAGAAATAATGACACTGGAATCTTGGTGAAGCAGGAGGCAATCAATAGGATGTGAGTTCAGAGGCCCGAGAGTGAAAGTAGGCTAGGGCTGGGAGGCAGAGGAGGATACATTTGGAGTTCTCCTGGGACGCTCCAGCTTCTAACCAGACTGGTCATCAATATGACCTTTGCATACCTAGTCAGTCAAAGGATCCTCCCGTTAAAGACTAGTAAGGGTGAATTGACATGTAAGGAATTCAAATTCTAATCACTGCATAAAACATTTTTGGACCATAACTACATATTTTCCAATCATCTTTCTTGATTTCACTATCAGATAACAAGAACCGGGTAGACAATATGGAATGTCTTATCAATGTCACTGACCCTGCCACTGAGATAGGGCGACTTCTCTGTCTTGGCCTCAGTGGGGACCTGAACCTCAGGGAAGTCACGATGAGACAAGGTCTGAGACTGAACGTTGGAGTCTGAGGAATGATATTTTCATCAGTGTTCCTAGTGGTCATCAGGATTTAATGAGCAGATTCACATTAATTAAAGTCAAGTGACTGACGAATCCTGTTGCAAGTTTACAGCAGCATGGAACAGAATGCTCATGGCTATTGATCATGACCCATATCCCCTGATCCTCTGGATGTTATTCCTATTTTGCATTCTTCTAGACTGCAGGTAGACCCCGACCCTTCTATAGCACGTTCACACTGGATGTTACTCTAAAACGCTCCATGAGAGCTCTGGTGTGAGATTCGGGGTTTACTCTCTGGTTTCCTTACTTTCAAGCCCTATGACCTGGACAAGTTACTACCTAATCTCTTTAAGCCTCATCTGTAAAATGGGAATAATAATAGTAATTACTGCTCATGATTATTGTGAGGCTTAGATGAGAGGATACCTGAAAACACTGCTTAACACAAAGTCCAGCCCGTAGTAAGCACTTTAAGATGTTAGCTTTATTTATTTGCATATGTATTATCTTTTAAAGGCGTCAAGAGGACCCCTATCCACCTACCTTAGTATCACCAGCTGCATTAGAAGTTATCTCCCAGGATACGATCTCTGATGGTGACTATTTTTTCTGATGGTGACTATTTTCTACAATATTCATTCCTATAAACCTCCGAAATTGGAGCTAAATTTTTTTAAACATGTCTCAAAATGATAGAATATTTCCCCTGTGTCTGAAGGAAATATACACTTGTCTTCCATGGAGATAACTAACAGCACCTAGGGGCAGTCATTTTCTATACATTTTCTCTAATCTCCACAACACTTCTACAGAACAGCTGTTCTACTCTCCATTTCTTGTGTATGGAAACTAAGGTCAGAGGTTAAAGGCTATATAGTAAAAATGTTAACAACTTTTGGGAGTTAGGATTTCTTTTTTTACTGTTTTTTGTATTTTTCTATATTATCTGAATATCTCATAAATATATTGGTTTTGTGATCAGAAAAATAAAAAAGCTATTCCCAACTTAAAAATAAGAATTTTCCCAGGTCACAATCAGTAAGTGGGGTACATAGGTTTTGAACTTGTCTCTGGTAATAAAGCCCATGTTCATCCTTTCTCTCATGAATTCAGCAACTATTCATTGGTTTCTCCAGTGCCGCATGCCAGGCACTGTCCTAGGAGCAGGGGAAACAATGAACGAAGCAGGCAAAAGTGCCTGCCATCCTGGAGAGCATGCAGGGCGAGAAAGACAATAAGTAACAAATACAGACCATGTCTCTGACGGTGGTCAGTGCTATGTAGGAAAAGAAAACAGAGCAAAGGGGATAAGGAAGCATGGGGTGAGGCGGGATTTAACCAGGCCTATGAGCCAGAGTGATTGCACTATGGAATCTAATTTGTTAACATGGACTGTCAGACAAATTAGTAGTTTGCATTGTCCAAAAACGCTTGCACGGCTGCCAATAAACTAACAAACAAAAAATGCATGATATTCAGCATTTTCTCCATTTGTCTGCAACGAACTTAAGAATGCTTTTGAAGAATCTGGTAGATCCTAAGTATATTTTGAATAAATTAGTCATATGTGTACTATCTAAATCTTTTGGCCTCCCTTGCATTACAAATGAAATCTAAAAGCCAACATCAAAATAATAGTCCACCCAACAGATTGACTGTCAAAGTCAAAACAAAACCTAAACTCTGAATTATTGTGTATTAAGAAGGGCCAAACCAAGAAACCAGTCATTGAAAAACCTAGGTAGGCTTGCTCGATAGTCTAACTCTAAGCATTTCTTCTAAGCGTCTCATGCAACTGATTAAATCCTCTTTATACAAGTGCCGATGATTACTTTTTAGTTTACACAAAAGAATTTTTTGGGGGGGAAAAAGGTTAATAAATTAAAAAAAAATACTAACATGTGCCTTACTTGCAGAGCAGGCATTAAATAAGGTAAACATACTAGCCCATACCACAAAGACATTTGAAAGCTTCACATTTGAACATGTTGGTATGTGTTATTTTCAAATCTATATTTGCACATACACACAGAATCTGTTTCTATAAACACAAAATATATAAAACTCTTCCAGACACACACACACACTCACGTGAGTTTTACACATTGAACATGGCTTGCCTTCCTGCCTCCAACTCAAAACAATTTAAGTGATGTATCCAAACTGTTTTAAATTGTCCACAGAAACTATGCAAGGAACATTACTAGCACTTGAGGAATGCGGTAACAATGGGACAATAGTGAGAGGACGTGAGAAAATACTGAAGTGTACATGGAGTTGTGTGTATATGGTTGAGAGATGATAGCAATTTAAGGAAAACATCTTTTCCAGTGGGACTTATCTGATCTTTTAATTGACGCCAAACATTAAAATTACAGTAGGAAAAGGCCATTGTCACCTGGAAGGTTGAGCCTGAAAAGCTTACCTTCAAAGTGCAAATTTTAACCCCAGAGTGTTCTTAAAGAGCCAGATGAAACATACCAGGTGTTTCTCTTGTGTAAACAAAATAACAAGCTTTAAGAAGTATTTTCTCCTGGCAAACATGACATCAGTTTCTTGGTAAGAAGAAAAATTCTTTAGCAGCAAATATCACTTGCCCTTTCTCATGCACAAAACCACTGGTGGTGGGAATGGAGATGTCCTTATGTATGAATTATCTAATAATCCTCTCCACTTTCTTCAGAATTTAAACTAGTTGAACCACCTAATTGAAATGTCAATAAGCACTTCCTTTATACTAGTCACTCTCTACCCTCCTACTTCCCAAACATCCTGGAGGAAGCCCGATAGTCTAATACTTATGTTTTCTAGGCCTCAAAACAGGCTATTGAAGACTCCCTCTATGGTAATAAAATGAACACCTAAGGTGCACTTTCCGATGCTCCACTTTTTCCATCCAGTTGAATGAATACTCTTGCTCTGGAGCATCAGATCCAGAGGGCAAAGGGCTCTCTGAGGAGACGACATTTGAACTGAGCAATGAATGACAAGAAGGAGCCGTGCTGACAGGAGTGTTCCAGGCCGAGGGAGCAGCAATCTCTCATCCAGCAGGTGGCTCTCTCTTGGGAAGGCTACCAGAAAGACGGTCAGTCCTCGTGACCTCCCATGGTCCCCTCCCTCCACGGGATGTTTAGGCCATGGTGGGTGTATGGTGCTCCTCTACTGCCCCCTCTCAGCCCTGCCCTCTCTCTCAATTCTCCTTTCCCTTGTTCAGCCTGATGCAGATCCATTTAAACAGAGGAAAAGAGCGGCAAGACTCGCTTCCTGTCCAGAGTTTGGGGAGAAGGGACCACGTTCCCTTCTCTCGCTTGGTCATCTTCTTATAATAACTGGGGGTAGGATGGGTAGATTGGGGAGCAGAATTGCTGGTTCTTGAACTGGAGATTCTCCATCAAGCCTGCGGGGAGGTGGCTGGCTCCAGATGCTGGATGTGGCAGTGCCTTTTTCCTCTTCTTTGCACCTTAGCAAAATTCCCCACAATAGGAAAAAGCACTTGCCTGATACCCTATATGGTATATAGGTATATGGTACTCTGGTACCATAGCTTTCATCTTGGGAGTATTGAGATCTTGGGAGGCTGAGATCTGGGGTGTGAGGGAGAGTATATATTTATTATTTCGTGAGCCACTCAAGCCATGAAAAGTAGCTGACTTTCCAGCGTGGCTGCCATCACACAAGTGAGCCATGCTAGGGGTGAACTTGGGCCACGAGCTTGGGCTTCCACCCTTGCTCATGTGGAATGAGCAGAAATGTCTACAAATAGCAGCTGAAAATGTTCAAAGTCTAAATGAGCCTTTTGCTATTTGGAAGTGAGCCACCTGTTTAGCCGAAGAATCTTAAAATGATAATCCCAAGGGAGCAGAAATATTTATACATCTGAATGTCAGCGTTCATGGGTGGAATAAAACAACCAAATTTGCGAGTGTTAGAGCCAATATTGGTCAGGAGTCGGTGGAGATTTCGTTTTAGTTTTCCTTCAAGCCAGTGAAACAGGCTTTACTTCTCTTTCGCCTCAGTTATAAAGGGTCTCTTGTTAATTCATTAGCATAACTCCATATGACTGGAGGTTTTCTAAGTGGTGTTCTCAGCTGTAGGTCTGAATATTTAAAAACACCGTGTGGAGCATACTCAGACCTGTTCCCACAAAAACAGCAATGAGGGCAATTGGCTCTAAGGAGCTGATCAGACTGAGGACATCCCCTACTAATAGACACAGTGACAGATGCCAGAAGAGTCCTTTGAACGTGTGCCCTTCCTCGCTAGTGAAGGTGTGTGTGCCCTTCCTCGCTAGCAAGTGAAATTTTCAATTGAGAGAGCTGAGCTGTGCAGCTGGACAGAGCTTGACAAGGGCAAGACATTCCGAGCCTTATCCTGGCTGTCTTCTATGAATTTCTAGAATATTACAAATTGAGAACCAAAACCATTTGCTCACAGCTGGCCTGAAGCTGAGGCATCTTCATTTGTTGCAAATAGCCTCCGCCAATGCTAAAAAAAGAATGTGTTTCATCACTAGCTTAGATTTCTGATTAAGTAGGCTCCAACTTAAGCTGTTTAAAACCACCACACTAAAATTAACAAAATAGCCATGTTCCTTTAAAAGCAACATGGAGTAGGCAATCAATACATATATGCTGAATGAAAGACCAAAGCTGTCTTAACTGATGCGTATAAGGTGAGCAGCGAGATGTCAGACGATTGGAAGGCCTGTTGGATTTAATGCTTGTTTGATTTGAGGGTCTGCTAACACCAGCTCTTGTGACACAGCATCCATTCAGTTCCTCAATCCAAAACCTAAGAGTGATTCTGGATTACTGCTCCCCACCCACCCCCTCCTTACAGTCTACCAGCAAGTCCTGCCAGGTCCCCTTCCCAAATATAACCAAATCTGCCTGCTTACTCCATCTCCACTGCCCCAGACTACTCCAGTAACGGGCCTCCTACTCACTGCTTCCACCCACACCCCTCTTAGCAGCCCCCTCAACAGCCCCTGTCACTTCTCTGCCTGCAGCCCTTCAGTGGATTCCCCTCATCAGAGCCCACAAGGTCCTGCGTGATCTGACCTCCGTCTCCTTCTCTCCCCTCTTCTCGAACCTTCTGCCCCCTTGCTCAGTGCATGTCAGACACATCGGCCTGCTTTGTGTTCCTCAAACATGCCTTGTGGCCTTTGCACTTGCTGTTCCCTCTGCCTTGAATGTTCCTCGCATGTCTCACTGCTTCTTCTCACTCAGGTCACAGCTCAAATGTCATCTCCTTAGAGATGCCCTCCTGGACTCATTAGTCACTACTCAGTCACTCTTCATCAAGCTGCCATGCTTTATTCCCTTTATAGCATTGATCTCAATCTGACAGTCTTTGTTTATTTGCTTACTCTCTTCCTCTAATAGAGGCGGTGACGTCATCTGTCTTATTCACCGCCGTACCCCAGCGCCTACTCATTTCTCAACTAATAATTGTTGACTAAATGAAATGGATGTTATTTTCCCCTGCCATTTTCTTCTATTTGGATTGTGACCCCAAAAAATCACAAAAGTGTAGGGTTGATGGGAGATCATCTACTCCATTCCTTCACTATGGCCTGGGGAAGTGGAGGCTGGAGTTCCAAGGTCACTTGCCCAACATCACACAGCTTACCTGGGGCAGAGTCCAGAATAAAGCCAGGTCTCATGATTCAAGCTGGCGCCCTCTCTACAAAAACTATGGACGGGGCCAGCCTCCAAAACGATTGGATTTTGTGGCTGAGTGAACAGTAGGAAGGAATGTGTGATGAAAGGTAGAAGGAGAGCCTGGGAAGAAAATATTATAAGCCCTCTTAAAATAACAGGGACAGGTAACAGGATCCCAATAACAAATAAAGGAAAATATGTATGTGGGGAAGAGTAGGCATTATTATCAGCAGGGGAAATAATGAGTACAATCTGCTGAGTTCTATACCAGGGACTCCACGACAGGGAATGTGTGTGTGGAAAGGGTGTGGTGGCTGCTCTGTAAGACAACGGAGATGGGGGGCACCATGGCAGGCTAGAGAGGGCATACCTGCCTGTAGACAGTCACATTCACTTCTTGAATGCTGTTCTGGACAAATATAAACTTTTTATGGGGTTGGATTCAGCCCAGGGGCAGTCAGCTTGAGTCCCCTGATATAAACCCTCAGAATCTGGTTGGTTCTTGGGTTATACCAAATAAACAATGAACTTGAATTGTGGTCCAGTGCTGAGCAGAAAATCTACTCTGATGGGAAAAATGATAGAAAATCCATTGGGTTGCTTCTAAATCTAAGTCATCTTCTCTTTCTCCCAAAGCTGTGTCCCGGGTTTGACAAATAAGTGACTGTTCAGCCTGATAATGATTCAGGCAATGGCCAGGAGAAGATAACTGGCTTGTTGGCTAGGGCTATAAACTCTGCACTCTCTAAACACACACCTGTGCACACACACACCATTCTTTTTTCTTTATATGGCTCCAGGCTATGACAGATTGTGTCTGGGCCATGAAGATTGTCACATACTCTGGAAAGGGTTATCCCTGGTCCCTGGGGTGGGATCCCAGAATTTGTCATTGAGTTAGGAAGGAAATCAGGACTGGGTTGGAGAGCAAGGGCAAAGAAAAAAAGCAGGGGAAGGGGTCTAGGCATTAATATCAAGGATGGATGTAGTGAGAGGATTCAGAAGGCTAGCAAGTAATTAAAGGGAGAAATCCTTAAATTGAAGGATCTTTGGAAGATGAGAAGACTATTCTGGGTTTCATCAATTAGTCAACTTGAGTGAGGTTTAACTTATTCTCCCCATATAACAGGCTGTGTGTGTGGAGGGGGGGATTCTGGATAAAAATAAGTCAAAACCAATCAACAAAAAACCTTTTCAAGGAACCCACTGCAGTAGTACCTGCTTTCTTTGCAGGTCAACCTGACCTCAGAGGAACTTTCTGAAAAATGGCAATATAAGATCCTAAGACTTGGCTTATTTTTGGTGGAAAAATATTTGGAGTACAATAGAACTTCCTCTAACTCATTGCACTGGTTAACAATGATCACTGCTGTTAAATTTCAATTCAGTTGATAGGAGATGAATGTCTTCAATAAACTGGGAAGGAGGAAAGTCAGAGTAATGATTGCTTTATGGCAGGAGGAGCTGTGTATGCAAACCCTTCCTCTCCTGCCCCACTCCCTTAAACAATACATGTGCTAGCCTGGTGGTCTTTGTTCTTTACTTTTACTGCCCATTTGACCATGTAGATAAGACCGCAGGCTCCCAAGCCTAGTGAAGGGGTTGTCCACGTGGAGGGGTAGCCTGTTTGGGGTTCATAGTCCAGTCAGAGTAAGGAGGTCTGTCCATCCTGGAGCAGCATGAGCTGGGGAGTCAGAGCCCAAGTGAAGGGAAGAGGGCATCACCTTGGCTCAGGGTACCGGCACTCAAGCAGGGGTTGGAGGGTGGCCATGCCGGGGGTGGCTCAGGGCAGGCTGGTGCAGCACAGGCAGAGTGAGGAGAGCTTCCACTCACCAGGGGGAGCTGGCATGGGAATGGAAACAAGGGTGGGGTGAAGGGAGCATGGGTGAGGCAGAAGGGGTGGCAGCAGCAATAAGAACATGGGTACGGAGAGGGGGTTGATTAGATCAGTAAACATATCAAGGCTAATGGGCCCCAGCTTTCTCACTGTCGGTGAGGGGAGCTATAAATAGGGAAAAGGAGAAAAATAGAATGAACCCTGTAGGGTTTGACTGGAATTAGCACTATTGGTGTAAATTCACCATGTCTGTGTCCAGATAACTAGATAGACAGTGAGCTCTGTTTCCTGAGAACCTAGAAGCAATGAGACTCCATTAGCAATATGGAGGACTCTGACTTCTAAATACCATTTTCTACTAAAAGGAACCGGGGTTCATCGGAGAAATGGCTGATTCCAGGGCTAGGGCAAGGAAACTGCAGTCAGAAATCATCATGTTTTTGTATTCACTTTTTTTGGAGGCCTTCCACTACTAGAATATTCTTGTTCTAGAATAGCCTACGTTTTATTTGTTCTTCTCTGCACCTCCAGCCTAGCACACAATAGGTTCTCAATATAAATATTTATTGAATGAATGGATAAATGGCACGTTCACTTTCATCTTTTGGATGCCTATTTTAAAAATACAGAAAGCTTCAGGAAACTTTTACCTTAATTGTTGTGAATTCACACTACCATGTTTATTTATTTATTTTTTTTGGTGAGGAAGATTGGCCCTGAGCTAACTTCTATTGCCAATCTTCCTCTTTTTGCTTGAAGAAGATTGTCTCTGAGCTAACATCTGTGCCAATCTCCCTCTGTTTTGTATGTGCGATGCCTCTACAGCATGGCTTAATGATCGGTGTGTAGGTCCACGCCCAGGATCCGAACCTGTGAACCCCGGGCCGCTGAAGTGGAATGCGCGTACTTAACCACTATGCCACCGGGCCAACTCCTTCCATGTTTAATATTTTCACAGGAACTTTATTTTCAGCTAATTCATTACTTAGACTATGACCCAGACATTAGATCAGAATGCATACCTACTGAATACTTTGGGGGAAGAGGGAAATTATGGAAGTCAAGATTTTTTTCTTTATTTATTAAAAGCATAGGAAAATTCTCCAAAATCTTAATTTTAGCAGTAAGTTAAAGATTAGTTAAGTTAATTTTTCTTCTTTCACTCAATTATCAGTCTGGGCCAAGGGATTTTCATGGAATTTTTCACATGCTCAAATCTTGCATATTATTCAGGAAACTTTCCTTTTTCTTTCAAAGTCAACTGCCCATTGATAACAAGTCTACTACTTGGAGAACAGGCAAGCGGACTATGAAGACTGAAGGAGTCAAAAGGAGAAGCACAGCTGTCCCTCCCTGCATCTCTCTGGGTTGGTGGCACCACCATCTGTCACCCGAGACAGGAAACTATTGGTTGTCACAGGTTCCTCCCTCTCCTTTATGCCTCCCACAAAACACTCACATCCACACAATGAAACCTGTCCTTATCACTCTCCCCTCTTACATGTCTCTCCTCTCCGCCGGGGCCAGCTTCGGGAGCAGGCAGCCTGTGCAGCTGCACAGGACCCAGCTCTAGGCAGGGCCCAGACTTGGAGTGTAATGCTCTGCAGTTGCTGTCTCGCAAGTCTTAATAATTTTATCCCTGAATTTCTGTTTTGTAAATGAAGTCTGATGGGTCAATGGAGCATGCTCCAGGGGCCTTGGAGCCTCGGTTCAGGAGTGGTCCTGCCTCTGTCCCCTAAGGCCCCCTGTGCTCAGCCTGCTCCGCCTTTCTCACCCTGCCCAGGGTCCTGGGCGCAGGCCCAGGGAGGGTCAAGGTCAGGCACGTGTGAACTGTGGCATCTGGTGGGGGTGGGGTGGGTATGGTGGCTACTATCCCTGACGTAGGCTGGAGGCCTGTGTTGCGTCTGCTGGGTGGCCAGGTGGTCTCTTGGCGGGAGCAAGCTTCCTGCCCACCCCCATGCAGTACCAAGTGCCTCCTGTCACAGAGGTTTAAGATCCTGGAGAGTTACCTATGGGGGGGTGGGGGATTGGGAGGCCGGTGGGAAGCCAAGATGCCAGGGGAAGAGTAGCTCATGCCTCCAAGAGCCTATTTCCTCCTTCCAACCTTCCTGAGGCTGGCTTCTATTTGTCTCCTCCGGCAGCTCGAGGCACCCTCTGGAATGAGCCACAAAATTCAAATTGTTTAACTTCGGTGATTCTGCATATGAGGTAAATGCTCCAATATTTGTATTTAAAACTGGCATTACACAACATAAAGATAAGGGCTAAAATTCACTCTAATAATGTAGAATTTAATGTGTCTTTACTGAGAAAAACATTTGGTAACAAATAAAAAACACCATGACAAGTTGAGAGGTGTGGGGATAGAGAGACTGTAGAAAAAAGGAAAAAGCTTTATATGCACCTTCCATGGCACTTTCCCCTTGAAGCGGGGGCCCTGCCTTTCCATTTTGCACTGGGTCCTGCAAATTCTGTAGCCCGTCCTGTCTCTGTCTCTTCTCCAGCCCCACAGCTACTTCCTTGGTTCCGGCCCATATCTAACCCCTGACAGTTTGAACAGCCTCTTCACCATCTCTCTGCCTCCTGTCTGATGCCCTTCCTACCCGATGCTTTCTCCAGTTTGCAAAAGCAATCTTTAAAAATGCAGATACTGGGGCCGGCCTAGTGGCGCAAGCGGTTAGGTGGGCGTGCTCCGCTGCGGCGGCCCGGGGTTCACTGGTTCGGATCCCGGGCGCGCACCGAGGCACTGCTTGTCGAGCCACGCTGTGGCAGCATCCCATATAAAGTAGAGGAAGATGGGCACGATGTTAGCTCAGGGCCAGTCTTCCTCAGGAAAAAAAAAAATGCAGATTCTACTGGTGTCTTCTCTGCCCTATGTAAACTCCGTGATAAAGTCTGAGCGACCTCTCCAGCCCTATCAGTCACCAGTATCCCCCTGTGCTTCCCTCTTAGAACATTTCTCAGTGCCTGTGCATTCCATTGCTCTCCCAACACTGTGTCCCAGCACTGCGTCTTCCTCGTCTCAGTGCTCACCCCACACGGCCCTGACTCTCCAATAGGAGCTCACCTTCACGGCTCAGCCAGGCAATACCCGTAATGCCCATAATGCCTTCTTGGATTGTTCCAGGTAAAGTTAGGCACTTGTCCCTTCTCTTTTCTGAACTGAACCTTGTATATTTCTAGAGCATATTTATTATGTTGTATTATCAACATTTTGTTTGCACTTCTTTCTGAATCAATAGCAACTTGAAGGGAAGTTCTATTTATTTCTTAATATCCATCAGTTATTTATTCAAATATTATTTGTTGGGTGTCTAGCATGTCCTAGGCACTTTTAGGCTAAGAATACGATGGTAATGACGAAAAAATACATGGGTTCATGGAGCTACAAGTTAATAATGGAGACAGAACCTTAATAAGTGAATCCCATAGCAGATTAAATTTCAACTGAGAGAGAAGCTTCGAAGGGAGCCTCATGGGGGTCTGATCTAGTTGGGGAAACAGAGATGGCATTCCTAAGAAAGAGATGATGAAGCAGGGAGCTGAAGGATGAGTAGGGATCCACTAGGCAGAGCCTGGGGAGAGAGATTCCAGCACGTGCAAAGATTGTGTGGTGGGAGGAGATGTGGAAGGAAATGCAAGGAGACCTGTGTAGCTGGAGCTGAGAGCGAGATGAGATCGAGTGTGAAATGAGAACAGAGAGGCAGATGGGGCTAGATTTTGTGCAACACAGACCCAAGGAGTAAAGAAAGATAGACTAAGCAGAATTCGAACATACTTTCCAGCAATAAAATTAAAAAACATCTGGATAATACCAGCATGGATGAGCGTATGGGAAACCAGTGTTCTTCTAGAATGCTGGGGGATGCCTTTCTGGAGGACAATTTGGTAACGTGTATTATAAGCCTTCTCATAAAATCCTTTGACACACCAGTTCTATGTCTAGGAACTTATACTAAAAAAATAACCAGCTAGAGGCACAAAGATAGTGCTATTTAGACTTGCCATGAAAGAGAATTTCACAAATGGGAGGTTGTTACTTCTTTTCTGTTCCTGAAGGAATTCCTCTTAATTTTTCTTTCTGATCATGCAAATCAATTTATTTATCTGAATAGATATTTTTTTCTGCCTATGTCCATAACAAACTAAAAATAAAAATAAAACACTGTTAGTTTAGTCAATATCTTAGTTGACTCCAAATATGATAAGGCCATTTGTAAAGAATGTGGAGATTTAAAAAAAAAAGAATCCAGCACACATGTCTTGGTGGATCTTGCTATTTAAGATGCTGTTTGGGACTCACAAATCACTGCCAGTCTGTGGCAACTGTTTTAAATGATGTGGTTTGGCAGCTTGGACGCTGGGCTGCTTATGCCTGCAAGTGATATGGGTCAGTTTTCCTGCCTCATATAATATGGTGCCCCTGGCCAATGGATTATAAGCCTTCAGGTCCATAAATATGACTTTTTAAAGTGATTTAAATGCGGCTGCGTGCCTTTGGGAATGTTGTCAAGAACAAGGGCTACCACCTATCACCCTGGAGTAGATATGACCATGTCAATATTCAGCACCAAGGGTCTCTACAGGGCTCTAGTAAACTGTAAATGAGCCCTAACTCAACTCTAGGATTCAAGAACACGATTCTGCCTGCTTCCAACACTTACCTAACCAGGAAACAAGAGATAAATTAACTTCTCTGAACCTGTTTCCTTGACTGCAAATTGGAGATAATAACAATATCATCCCATCAGGTTATTTATGGGATTAAATGAGCTAATAAAGATAAAGAACTAAAAGCCATGCCTGGCTCACCATAAGCCCCAAATTATGTCAGCTATCCCTATCCACAATAGAGAGATGCCATGAGAGATGAAATTTTCCAAATTAAAAGAAGTTCTGAATCCACTGGGAGAAAAATGCTGTTATTGAAGAAAAGGGAGATGTGTCTAAGTGTACCCTTGAGATTCCTGCTTCAAGCAACCCAATCTTTCTGTTGCTAGCCAAAAAATGACAGAAGCAGAACTGCTGGTTTCCAGGCACGAGAGGAAGGAAGTGACATGGTAGACACAGGGGTACGAGAAGTGGCCTGGACTAACAATATGGTCCTGGTGGGGAGGCCGAGGGGGAAAGTTTGTGGAGGCAAATTTAAAGGAAGGAAACTTTGACTCGACAGAAGGAATCAATGGTTACCTTGAAAGAAGTCATCTCTAGATAGGCAGGGGCTACATGATCTTCCAATAAGCACAAACCTCCAAAATCCTAAGGGGTCTTCCTTCGTGTTAGAGGGTCTGTGTCTTTTCCCTGTGGTTACTTGACATCTTTCAAAGAGACAGCTTGTGGAGATTCAGTGCACAGACCCTGAAGTCAGAAATGCCTGGATTTCTATTCTGCCTCTGCCTCTCTCTTAGCTGTGCTAAAGAGAAAAGCCAGAGCCAGCCCTGATGGTCTAGTGGTTAAAGTTCAGTGCTCTCACTGCTTCAGCCACCCAGGTGCGTTTCCTGGTCATGGGACCACATCACCCGTCTGTTGGTTGCCATGATGTGGTTGGCAGGTCACATAGAAGAACTAGAAGGACTTACAACTAAGATATACAACCATGCTCTGGGGGTTTGGGGCAGGGGGAGGGGGAAGGGGAAGATTGACAACAATGTTAGCTCAGGGTGAATCTTTTCCTGCAAAAAGAAAAAAAAAAAGGGACAAACCACAGACCCAAAATGGTGCCACTTGTGCTAAAGCCTATGATTCCAAAGCTAGATTTAACACCAAATTTAACTGTAGTGTCAACCTTTCCCAGAAATGTAATCTTAATTAGCCAGGCTGGAATTTTCTGGTCAGTACCAATGAGGTAATCTGTCATGTGGGCCCTCTCCATCCCCCAGAGGAAGAAGAGGCAACCTGCATGATAAAACCTTTGCCTTCCCTTCCCACCAAAGAGATGATATCCTGGCCCCAAATAATCCTTTCGTTTCTTTTGCTAATAACTTCCTTGCCCCATAAAAACCTCCTTCCTATAAAAACCTTCCATTTTGAACAATTCTTTAGATTATCTCTCTCCTTGCCAGATGAGGTGCTGCCAGATACATGAATTGCTTAATAAAGCCAATTAGATCTTTAAATTTACTCGATTGAATATTGTTTTTAATAGATGTGTGACCTTAGGCAAGTTGATTAACCTCTCTGTGCCCTACATTCTATTAATTACATCCACTTCAATGAGCTACTGTGAAAACTGAGATAATCTACATAAAGTGTTTCAATATTGACTAGCACTTACCAAAATGCTAACTGTTATTAGGTGTATTCTTTTTTCCTCTTCCACTTCCTGAATCTCTCATTATTTTTATAGATGCTCAGCACCTGTCTTAGTTCTCTTTTTTCCTTACCAAACTTGAGGCCCATTTATTGTCATTTTATAGTAACATCCTCCAACATTCTGGATCCTCTGCCACCATGACCCAAAGGTTGGTTGCTGAAATGGAGTGAGTGCCAGGAGAATTAGATGTTATGTTGTCAAATGGGATGTCAACATTTCTGCAGTGATGTCAAGACTAATGCTATCTGAGAGTACAGCTGGAGTCAGGTGGACCTGAGTTCAAATCCTGGCTCAGGTATTTGACAGTTTATGTGGGCTTCGACAACATAGTCTCTCTACGCCTCAGTTTGCTCATCTGTCAGACTGGGCTCAGTATCTGCTGTGCTGGACTCTTCCCTGTGGTCCTCCACATGTCACTCTACCCTTCTTCACTCTGTTCTGTGCCCTGGAAGGCATCAGTAAGCTCCCTTGTCCTCTGGCTCCATACAGGCGGTACCCAGAGGTCGGGTCACACATCCACCTCCCAGGAAGGCACACATTGATTCAGACTTCAAACACAGCTTTAATGTCACTACTGGGCACAAAAAAACCTTGCCCATGGAGCAAGTCTGAATTTGTAGCCTGTAATTTTACACAGTTCCTGATCTGACGGGAGTCTAACTTTTATCCCTTCTTATTCCTCTTGATGAACCCTCATGCTGATGAAACCACATTCCTCGCTCACTACTTCCTGAAGATGTCCATGCAATTCCCCACCTTCGTGCCTCTGCTTCTGCTGTTCCCTGCCAGGTCCTGACTGTCCATGACTAAGTCCTAACCTTTGCTCAAGGTCTGGCTCAGATGCCTTCCAGGCATTCCCCCCTCGGCTCCCAAACACGGGAACTGGTCTCTCGCCAGAACTCCCACATCACGGTGCGTGTATCTTTCTTGTGGCACTATATCACTTCCTGCTTGTTTTATTTCCCATGTTGTTTGATTATATACTTTTATTATATATATTTATAATTGCATGTTTTATTTCCCATATTTCTTTGTAAGTTCTGTGGGGGACACGTCCGTCATTTTACTCATCCCAAGCACCCCACTGTTACTTGCTCATGGAGGCTGTTGGACAAACACTTTGTGAATGACGTGTGTGGTTTGGTTGGTGTGGTTTTGTTGAAAGAGTGATGCAAGCTGGCGTTATGAATTTACTTATATGTACAACACTTTTCAACAAGCACTTCTTTTGGGTGCTGTGTTCTTCAGCTATCTGCCTAAGCATTCTCTTTCCTTACAGTACTTCTCAGGTGAAGGGAAGAGGGTGAGGCATAAATTCACCTCTAACCTCTCTTCTGGATCATTGCTACTTATAGTTCATGACAAAACACTGTCTAAAAAGGCTTGCTAGGGGTAACCCTGCATGCATGAAGATAGTCCAGAACAGATGGCAGGCTCTGGGGGAAGGAAAGGTGTGAAGGGAGAGCGTAAAGGGAAATTTTCACTCTCTGCCTGCTGACCAGGAAAAATAGAATACATCCTCTACCCCGGTGTCTTTGATTCCCCTCCTAACATTAGGACACATGCTTATGACTTGGCGATAAATTCAGCCAAGATGTACTGAACTTGCACAATGTGTCCTGGCACTGCCACAAGCTTTGAGGGGGACACCAAGGACTGGAGGCAGGATCTCTGTCCCTAATTTATTGCTCAAGCTTACGTGGGAAGCAAGATCTAAACCCTACCATCCACAGCAAGGAGGCTTATGGATGGGTTCATTATTCGACAACTCTCTGCCCTAAAGCCAATCATGAGTTGAAAGTATTTTAATATAATTTGAGGTCACATTATGTGAGCCAAATTCTCCATGCCTGACTTACTGTCTGGGAAGAAATAAGGTTACTTTAAGGCAGCCATGGATAAAAATAGCTTACCATGGTCCTTAAATTGGGGCTAAATACTTTATCTCTTATGAAGCAAGCTTCGGTGGCTACCTGCCTTTCTGACTGCGACTGACCCTGTATTGCTGTCCCTCAGCTCAGCAACTCAAACTGACAGCGCTGGTCGTGGCCAGTTGAGGGAAGTGCCCAGAATGGTTTCAGATCCTGTGGGGAGACTACAGAGGCACAGGCGGCCTTCTGGGGCTGCTGCTGGCAGAGAGGGGAGCTGGTTGGGTTACCGAACACCCAGCAAGTGGAGCAAACGTCCTCCTTTCCCGAGCTTCCATTTAACTAGTATTTAAAATTAGTTTACATCGTCTGTGACTTGGAAATGAAGAAATGAAATCTCACATTTTTCATATCACTTAATCTCCTGGTAACTGCTTGATTCTTGCTGTTCTTGTCTGTTTTCCCACAATCTACTTCATAGGGTGGTTGGGAAGATGAACTAAAATAGGTTAAAGTGCTTAGTATGAGAGCACACAGTCAGCCTGCAAAAATCCTGGTGTTATATATGAAACTCATCACTTTTGTCACTCTGTGTCTCAATCTATTAACTCCTTGAGAGCAGAACATGTACCTGAATCCTCCTTGATTACAACCCAGCACAAGCCATCAATCACTTCTCTACTTCCTAGTCTTTAATACTGACGATGTATCCTAAAGAATTAATTTTTCATAATAACTGCTATAAATTAGTCCTCTTCCTCTTTTATACCCACATATTTATGGTGAATATCCCTCAATCCAGCAGCAGCTGGTCCAGGAGAGGGGACCCTCCACCCCTGCACCAGCCTAGCTCGCCTGCTCAGAGCTGTGTTCCCTCACTCTGGAAAGTCTTTTTGTCACAGATGGACGGACATCAACTCTTGCAGCTGCTCTAATGGCCCCGTCAAAGGAAAGCCATCCTAAAAATAGAATCAAAGGGAACAAATGGCTGGCCTGATAGACTATTTTGAGGTGCAGGAGGTTGGTGGATTAAAAAATGAAAGAGTGTTATCAAGTGGATGAGAAGCATATAGAGTTGGGAGAAGTTTTGGGGTGTGATTTTTACAAAAAAGGCTCAATTGGCCAAGTTCATGTCTATAGAAGATTAGATTAAATGTATAAAATCGCCAATATTAGATACAACTTAATGTTTTAAAGTTTTACATGAGGCTTCCTATATATGGCCAAGTCCTCGGTATCTTAAGGACATAATTTTAACAGTTTTCAGAGTAAACTTCAGGCCTTTAAAATGGTGTCAGGGGCTTGCAAGTGTTCTCTGCAGAGAACATTTAGCTCCCTTAGCTCTGCTGGGTCCCACGGCAGGCCACCCCAAAATATCCCATAGTGGCGTATTGACTATTTTGAAGTAAAGTTAATTGAGAAGCAAAAAGGCCATTCTGAACCCCCTGTCTCTGTTCCCCCTGAAAGCAGGAAATACATCTCCCATGGGAAAGGCGCTCTCCCTGCATCCTTATCACCAGAGCTGGGGAATTCAGGGCCAAGAAGCCTGAATAAACAAACCTTGCTAATTAACTATCTCAAGCCTAAACTCTACTTAAATTCCTCACTAATTACGTACCTCAAGCCTAAGTTTCTTAGTCCTGCCATTCCTCACAAATTTATTGTTTATTTGCGTAAAAGATATATATATGTATGTATACTGCCTGCTCTGTTTACTTTCTGAGCATCATTTCTCTATGATCTCCAATACGTACATATTAAACTGGGTTTTCTCCCGTTAATTGGGTCTTGTGTCAATTTCATTATTAGTCCAGGCATAAAAACACAAGAAGGGGAGAAGGGGAGTATTTTCCCCTCTGTGACAGCTCCCAGGGACTCTTGGTATTACCATGATACAAACTGAGCTCTAGCCAATGCGTAATGCCACCCTGCACTTTATCCATGAGCTCCCGCCTAAAGCCTTGCCTAGGAGTTCCTCTCATTTCTGTGGGCTTCCATTTCCTCTTCTCTCGCTCGCTAAATTGGAGGTGATCTAAACAAGAGGTAGGCAAATCAAATAGCAGAACTGAGTCCATTTAAGTGGACTGATGTTATATGTAGAAGCCCCTAGTCCCATGTCTAGAACTATTGTTGACTTTCTTAGTGTATGTTCTTACACAGGGTTTTTAATATTATAGATGTAATTATACTGTATATACAGTTATACATTTGCTTATTCACTCATTTCACAAGTATTTTCACCCCTATTACATTCATTACATCTTTTAAATTACTTTGTCACAAAATATGCTCATGTTTAAAAATGTAAATAACATAGAAGCGTGTAAAATAAAAAGTTAAAGATCCCTCCCTTTGTATCCTACACCCAAGAGGTGCTAGCTCTGTGAATGTTTTTCTAGAGCTCTTTATCTATGAGTGTGTGTATGTGGGTGCGTGTGTGTGTGTATCTACATAAGCATGTTTATGTAAAGAATAGTTTTTCTTTACATTTATGGGATCAATCTAAACATAAGGCTTGGCAACTTGCTTTTTTCACTTAACAATGTACTTTGGGCTGTCAGATTTAGCAAATAAAAATACAAGATGCCTGGTTAAATGTGAGTTTCAGATAACAAATTTTTTTGCTGTAAATATGTCTCAAATATTGCATGAGATATACTTTTACTAAAAAGTGATTTGTTGTTGATCCGACCTTCAAATGTAACTGGGCACCCTGTCTTATGTACTACAAACATGTTTCTATACCCACACAGTTAGACCTACCTCTGTTTGTTTAAGCTGCCTCTTTTTCTTTGTTCCACATGCCAAAATGTGGCCAGGCAATATCTCTCAGTAGTAGAATTAAGGGTCATTTTTATCTTCCTATTTTTCCTCATTTGTCACTATCAGAAGTCTGTCACTGTAAGTGCCTTATAAGGAGAGTAGATCCTGCTAATTTGAAGGTCTCTTTGTCTGTGGACACCTTGACTGGTGGCCACGGAAGACTTGGAGTAAGAATGTGGAACATTCCATTACTCTGCTTTGTGAGGGAGAAGACCCCCTGGGGCAAATCCAGAAGGAAGTAGGTGAGGACAAGACCAGTCCAGCACCTCAGAGGGTCCCATGCTCTGGTGACTTCCTCAAGGTCATCTAAGTCATCCTCCTGTGCCTGGGACTGATGGGGTTGGCAGAATCTTCCAGGTGGGGTGCTCTGAGCTCGGACCAGGACTTATGTAGAGCCTCAGCTTCTCTGGGGCCCTGGCCCCTCTTTCTCCCTTTTGGGGCACTCTCCAACGCTCACATTCTCCACATGTGGGGTTGATTAGAGGCCCTGAGGAGCTCGGGGACTTCGTGCTTATGGGGTCTTCTGTGGGCCCTGGGGCTGGGCCCCAGTTCCAGAAAGGAGGCTTGGCAAGTGGATCATCACCACTGTCCAGCACTGTATTTCTTTCATGAATTGCATGAGACTGGAGAGCAGCATGGGGCTGACACACTGATTCTGAGTGACTCAAACTGTTATACAGACAAGGTCTGGGCAAAAAATATTTGTCCTCCCCCACCACCCACCCATCATAGGGGGGGTCCTGGAGAAAACGAGTGAGAGAAAGGAGAAAGAAATGGGAAAGAAGAGGGTGCCAAGTTGACAAAGGGCCTGAGAGAAACCAAGAAACCCAGCTGAGATGGATTCTGGAGACTGTGTAGTAATAATAATATACAATAAATGATACCTAATACTTACACAGTATCATTATCATGGCCAGGTGTTTAATACTCACAACAACCCTAGGAGGTAGAAGCTATGACCACCCCAATTTACAAAAGATGGGGGTGGGGGGGAAGGAAGGGAGGGAGGGAGGAAGGAAGGAAGGAAGGAAGGAAGGAAGGAAGGAAGGAATTGAGGCCCAGAGAAATTCGGTAACTTACCCAAGATCACACAGCAGCTAGGAAGTGGTACAGCTGGGGTTTGGTTCATAGGGTGGACTCCAGAGTCTACGGTCTGAAACACTTGGCTATACGTGTCTAGTATGGATTTTTAAGTTGTCGACTGTATGGCATGTGATATGACCATTCCCATTGTCCCTAACTTTCCAGTGAATTCTACTATATTCGTGAATGACTTGTTATTTTTTAAATTTCGCTTTGTTTAGAAACCAGTAAAGAGGCTGTTTCTTGTTTAGATCTATAAAGTGAAGAAGCAGAAATGCCCAGGCAGCAGTGAACATGTGACCTTAAGACTAGCTGGAGTCCAAAGAAATCTTTGGGAAGGCCTATATAACAGGGAAAGACGACACCCCCAGAGGGTTTAACTGAGAAGTTTTAATGAGGAAAAAGGGTGAGGGAGGCAGAGCTAAGTGAACCAGGAAGGGCAGGTGAAGCCCCCAGGCACTAGCAATAGCGAGAAGCCTCTACACCCCTGGTCCTCGGGGCAGAGGGCAATGACTGTTCTTCGAGTCCACGGAGAGCTGGGACCTTGGCAGATGCACTGCCTGCCCAGAGCTATGACTGTAGAAGGCAGAGCCCTGGGAACACAGGAAAGAAGCAGAGGGAATAAATATGTCTTCCTCTTTCTCTTTCCACTCTGATTTCCTGCAGGTGTTTCCGTTGGCCGAAGCCAACCAAGAAGCCAGAGGGTGAGAGCCCTGCTGATGTGACCTGTAAAGGTCAGCCTCCGGGGACACGGAGCAGGCAGAGGAAGACGGAGAAGGAGGAGCAAACAAAAATAACCAGCACTGGAATTGGGACTTCCACAAGCTCTGGAATTGGGAGGTTCTCGAAAAGTTCCCCATGTTCTCAAGGAGGGAGACCCCAGCTGATACTTGGGTATATTTGTCTTCTGCTATTTCTACAGTGAACAAGTGTGTGTGTGTGTGTGTGTGTGTGTGTGTGTGTGTGTGTAGAAAGATAGTAGTTTGGGTTGGGGTCAGGCTCTGTCTAGGCTGGGTATCAGATGTTCTTAGATTTCACTGAAAGTCCACATATATCCTAGGGAGAATGGACTCTGTGAAGGGATGTGCTTGGGCTCCCGGGAGCCTGTGTACATCCTGAGGTCTCTCTGTGGCTGAGAACACCTCTTGTGGCTGTCCAAGTCAGTGTGCCAACCCCAGGGCTTGGCCAAAACCATCTGGCTTCCTGAGGCCAATGGCCAGGCATCACTCACCTCTCTGGTGTCTCGCCACCTCTGGACCAGACACTGTCAGAACAGTTCACAGCACTCAGATGCTGGTGATACTGATGAGTATGGCATCTGCTGACTACTTCTGAGTGCCAGCCAAAGTGTTCTCCAGAACACTGCACAGCTTATATAAGGGAGACTACTTTATGATTCATTATTTTTAAAAAATTATATAATGTTGTTTGTAATCTTAACATGCCATGTAAGTGACACATAATTCTCATTTGACTGGTTATTTTAGGTGAAATCTTCATTGGAAATAGTGGTTCCTTTTACATTTCACTAACCATTTTTTTTAAACTGAGGAAACACTGGTTTATAACATTATATAAATTTCAGGTGTACATCATTATATTTTGACTTCTGTATAGACTGCATTGTGTTCACCACCAAAAGTCTAGTTGCCATCTGTCACCACACACGTGCCCCTTGACCCCTTTCACCCTCCCCCTCCTCCCTTCCCCTCTAGTAACCACCAAGTGCCCATTGACGGATGAATGGATAAAAAAGATGTGGTATATATACACAATGGAATACTACTCAGCCATAAAAAAGATTAAATCTTATCATTTGTGACAACACGGATAGACCTTGAGGGTATTATGCTAAGTGAAATAAGTCAAACAGAGGAAGCCAAATACTGTACGATTTCACTCATGTGAGAAAGACAAAACAAAAACAACAACAAACAAACACATAGATACGTACATAAATTTCACTAATCTGAAGACAGAGAACTTTTGGCGGGGGGGGATTTTCTTTCAGAATAAATGTTTCCTGCATAGGCTTTCACTTACTATCCTGAAAATCCAACAAGATCTAATTGTTTAGACTTTACGTAACATCATTTGAAATCAGAATTGCTACCTCTTGAAAGACGGTCAAAATTATATTGATCACAATAAAATGTGGCTGCTGGCTTCTGGTTTTCTCTCTACCCTGTAAACCTGAAATTTAGAATGGGGAATATAGTTAACAGTTTTTAGGAAGTAAACTGTTGTTAAAGCCAAAAAACTCATTTGCAAGAACTTATTTTACCAGAAAATGTCAAGGGGGTGTTGGCCATCCTTTCATTAGAGTCAGAGATGATGATTCGTTCCTTGAGGATGGAGACATGAAGGAGTTAGATGGAGGAGGGTGACGTGTTGATGTGCATTTGTGGGGTAGGCTTAGTCCAGACTCCGGTGACAGAACTGGAGTCTTGTGGCTTTGTTGAAGCCTTCTAGCACTTTCTGCTGCTATTTCAACCAAACCTTGTAAGTGAGTGTTTCATTTGATTCTCCTCTTAGCTCCTGCTTGATATGGTGAAAAATCCATGATAACGTGGCTAAGGTGATGTTCCACGATTTTGTGGTGTAATGTGATGCTGCACTGCGACTTATGAGATTATCTTCAGAATGCCTGAAGCGTATTTCATTCTTACTTTTTCCAGAGAAGGAGCATTGGCTCTGGATGCTAGGGATTTCTTGCCTTTTTTATCCATTTGTTTTTCAGTGCTACTTAGCATCTTGGCTTTGGCTCTATGGTTATTTTAAGGTTACTGTTGTCCACATGCTTCTCAGTGAACTCACCCAACCTCTTCTTCGTGTCATCTCCCAGCCCCAGAGACTTGCCAGGGGACAGGGGAGTGCAGAGCAGGCTAGAGAAGCTAGAAGAGAGAGGATGAGAGGACCAGGTGTTCTGCGATGCCGTCCCACTAAAACCATCCACGTGGAGGATGCATTCCAGCAAATGTGCCTTTCAGTGCATTGCTAAACTTCCAAGATATTAAGGCAACCCCTACAGGAAAAAATCTTAGAAATAAAAAACGGACCAGAAACTAGCATGGAAGCCAGGGCCATCCTGAGAGCCAACGTTGAGCTGGCCTGTTGTGCCATTGTGCGTGCTTCCTACATCCGAGTTGTCTCACACAATGTCTGCAAATAGAAAAAAGTCAGTGAAACATAGAAGTCTCTCTGGCTCCTACATGATTGTGCTCCCACAATGTGAATGCTTTGTGCCACAAGTAACAGGAGCGTCCACCGACACTGTGGTGGAGGAATTCCATAGCGTCTGTGAAGTGCATTCACCACGCATTCTCACTCTTAGCTTAGTTTGGTCATTTGTCCTGTCTTAGATGTTCTAACTGCGTGAGTCTCCTCGATCTTTGTGCAAAACAAAACATACTAGACAGCGACCCAGACTGTCTGCCCCTGGCACCACTGCATTTCACACAGATCCTGCAGCCGCTTTTCCACCAGCAACTTCTGAGAAGGCGGGCCCTCCCTCCTGCTCTGTAGACTCAGCCAGCCACAACCCTTCCTTACTCTCTTCCGTCAAACCACTTGCACCTTTGCTATATGTAAAACCCTATATTTACTGTCATATTTCTTATTTGCTTGGCATTTAACATGTGGTTCTGTTAATATTTTTATAAGAATTTCCAATTTGTTTGTTCCCAGGTTATAGAGTCTCATCGATTGAGCTGCGTGTCTCTTTTTGTCCCCCATAAGCCATGTTGTTTTTAATGTATGATATTACAGAATGTGAGGTGTTTATTTTAGGAATATATATATACATACCAAGTTTTGGTGAAAACACTGGAGCGTTGGGAATGAAGGACCATGGGCAGGTGGTGGTGGGGGCATACCTAGGTCTACACAAGGTGGGGAAGCTAAACCCGAGAACCCCCACTCCAAAAACAGCCATGATACCTGCAGAGGCCACATTCTTGGTGGAAGGGAAAATCTGCCTCAGCACAAAAGGGCACCAACAAGGAAAACTGTTGGTGGAAAAAAAAATGATGACAACAATAATTTCCTCTCTAAGGTCTGTAGTCAAAAGGCTGCTCTTTCAAGGATCTAGGGTTTCATTTCACATTACCCACTCAGTCGGAGACACCCTAAACCTAGAAATGAAGTGACCCCAGGGTAGTGGCACCCTGGTCCACATGCACATCCTCTCTGGAGAGAAACATCCTCAACCAAGGGCCCACAAGTTATCAAAATACAACTCATAAGAAAAAGATTGCCGAATGCTTTAGGAAACAAGACACCATGAGTGAGACTCAGCAGAACCATAAAAAACAGTTCTAGACCCCGTAAGATTTCAGATATTGGAATTATAGGATTTAGAATGTAGAAAAATTATTCACGAAATACATACCTACACAGAGTTTATGTATTTTTTGTATCACATTTTAAAATAACTATTTTCCAATTAAAAAGATAAAACCAAAATACTAGACAATAACAGTAGGTCAATTGGAGTGATTGGACTTAAAGCATTTTAAGATCCCTGTATTGTTTGGAAGCAGAATCAGTACACTTTATTTTACGTAGAGCTTTGTTAAATTATGTATAAAATTTTAAAAGTAACCACTAAAAGTATAAAAGTAGAGTGTGTAATGTATAAACAGTAGAGTGAAAAAAACATAATCCAAAAAACATTAGGGAGTTAAAAAAATGAAGTGAATAACAAAGAGAACACATAATAAGATGGCAGAAATAAATATAAATTTATAAAGAATCACAATAAATGTACAACATACCATTTTGTGTGTGTGTGTGTGTGAGGAAGATTAGCCCTGAGCTAACATCCGTTGCCAATCCTCCTCTTTTTGCTGAGGAAGACTGGCCCTGGGCTAACATCCGTGCCCATCTTCCTCTACTTTATATGGGATGCAGCCTCAGCGTGGCTTGACAAGTGGCGTGTCAGTCTGGGCCTGGGATCCGAACCTGCGAATCCTGCACCGCTGAAGCACAGTGCGCAAACTTAACCGCTACGCCACCGGGCCAGCCCCCTACAATATACCATTTTTTTAAAACCTCAAAAAAGAATGTTTCTAATTGTGAAAGTGCCCCTCCCACCCCCCATGTGTGGCCTCGGAGCAGGCCCCACAGATGGTGGTGCAGGAGCAGTGGTAGCTAACCTGGCCTGTCACCCTGGCAGTGGCTTAAGGACCAACCATCACCTCCAGGTGTCTGGCCTGAGGCGGCCATCAGCCAGTGTCTGTGGTATTCATCCTGGCGGGAGATGGCAACGGCAAGTATTTCTCTATTACAGCTTCTCCTGGAATGCTCGTTTCTTGGCTGAATCTGTATTCAACGTGAAAAAGGAAATGTGCCTCTGAGGAAAGCAAGGAAGCATGGAACTTTTGTTTCCAAGAAGGAGATTATCCAGAGGGATGCAGAGCAACCGCCAGAATACCCAAAGAATGTGAAGGAGCCTTCAAAATCTGAGAGCAAATCTCACTCTAGAGCAGATGATAGAAATGGAGGGACAGTAAATCTTGAAAAAGTAGAAGGATTTAAATGTTGGCTATCCAGAAAGTCCGGACAAAGGAGACATTTATTTTAGTTCTAAGTCTACTAAAGCAAAAAGAAGAGAGAATTAATATGCTGGTGGAGCACTAAGGCTCTGAGCACTTAGAAAAATATTCCCAGAGCTTTTACATGGATTGTAAGACAAAGAAAGCAATGCTTTGCAGATGCTTTTTCTTTTAACTCTTACTTAACTTAAGAAAATGCTTCTAATAAAACGAAAAGGACAGCTTATCCGAGTGTAAAGCAGAAATGAGAAGTACAGTCTATCCCACTTGAATGAATTCACCTCGGTTCCCGGGGGTTTCAGCCATCGCCTTGCAGATCCCAGAAACAGCCTGAAATGCCTGATAAAGAGCTGGGCTGCCACCAACTGGTGGACCCTGTTTGTTCCTGCTCCACTGAGTTTTGTTATTTCTAGTGCTTGACCTTTGGAAATTTCCTCTCTTTTGACATGAAAGCTCAAATCTAATATCATACTTTAAACATCCCCAACTGGCTTTTCCTGTTGCTATTTTCCACCAATAAATAGGTGTTGGCGCTCGCTGGGACCCGGCTGTCGACTTCCTGAGAGTCTTTCCTCTGCAACGTAAGAAATTCAACTCAAACTGGCTTACGTCCAAAATTTGAGTTTATTTGCTCCTGCAGCTAGGAAGTCCAGCTGTGGAGCGGGTCCCAAGACTCCCAGCGCTGCAGTGATGCGTGGTACAACAAACTCTGAGTCGTAAAGGAAGGTTCGCTCTGCTGCTCCCTCCAACTCCGCTCAGTGCCCCACAGATTCAGAGGTAGCTCTTCCCCAAGGAAGGATGGAGACTGTTCCAGAAGGAGAGCCAAGAGAAAGAAATAGTCAGCATTTATCTTGTCAATATTTTAAAATTTTAAACGTTTTAAAATTTCATAACAGAGATTTTGAAAGACAGAGCTTTTGATCTGCAAAAGCAGAGATTTTTGAGAGAAAAAAAGGCTTTTGAGAATCAAAAGCACTAAACCCTGAAGGAATCAGGGGATAGGGTCTGTGCCTTAAACAATATATAGGAGAGGAAATAGTTGACCCTGACCCTTCAGACTAAATTCAGATTGTCCAGATGTAGAGGTGGGAGGAGGGATGGATGGAGTATGATCTGGAGGGGGCTGGTGATCCTGTGAAGGGAGCAGTGCACCTGGAGGGACTTTCCCAAGGGGAAGTGGGGTCAGCACTGGGACACGGCCCAGGCTTCAGCTCCAGCGGGATTTGAGACTCAGTATCTGGATTGAATCTCCCACTGAAAAGAAAAGATGCATACTTTAAACAATCTTCTCAAAAGCATTGAAGACCTGGAAAAGGTAAAAAATATTCAGGACAAAAGCTACAATAGAAACATGGAGCAATAAAAACACAGAAGCTGCTCTCACAAAACTAGTAAATGTGAGCTTTGAGTTTTAAGGGACTTGTCAGTTACAGGGCACAAGAGAAAAAGTGTTATAAAATAGGCGAAATCACCCTGTAAAGCTGGGAACCCCAAAGAGCCGTACCCCTTCCAGAACCAGCTTTGTGATTTGTGGGGCCCAGGGAAAAATGAAAATGTTGGGCTCCTTGTTCAAAATTATTAAGAATTTCCAGATTACGACAGCAGAGCATTAAACCAAAGGATGGGGCTCTTTGAGCTCATTGCCCTGTGCGACCCCTTGTGAAAAGGGAACTAGACGCAAGCCTGACGCCACCAACTCCAGCAGACCATCTTTCTAAACATCCATAACCCAGCCTGCATGTGGGTTTGCAACCTAAATTCATACTATCAGGATCATCCAAAAATATCTCCAGGCAAGAATTTCATGTAAATGAGAACCGGGTTGGTAGTGCCACAAGGAACTGGGCAGAAGCAAAGGCAAGTCCTCTCTGGTGGACTCCAGCTTCATTCCAAGGACAAAATCAACCCCCTACTTAAAGTTCCAAGTAAAAACAGTTCACAGTCACAATCATGAAATACACAAGGAAACAAGGCACTATGAGCAAGGACCAACAGAAATAAGGAGACAGTAAAAAAGACATGCAAAGACTTTTCTATTGTTGGCCTTATTAGACACAGAATATTAAAAGGTAGTATAATGGATTTTTTAAAAAATTAAGGTCTTGCTGTGACACTATAGTTTGCAAGATGTTACCATTGGAAGAAACTGGGTAAAAGATACATGGGATCTTTCTGTGTTATTCCTTACAACTACACATGAATCTACAATTATCACAAAATAAAAAGTTTAATACAAAGTTTAAGGAAAAACTAGAAAATATGAGCAATGAGTAGGATTATAAAATGGACAAGCAAGTGAATTTGAAAAAGAAGTAAATATAGAACTGCTAGAATGAAAAAAATAAAAAGAAAGGAAAAACTTGCAGGCTGAAGAAAGAATTAGTGAACTAGAAGAATGTTTCAAAGAAAATTTCCAGAATGCAGCACAGAGAGAAAGTGATGGAAAACCTGACAGAGAGGTTAAGAGAAGATGGAGACAGAGTAAATGGATCTAACACATCTAATCAGAGTTCTTGATGAAGAGGAGAAAGTTAGAATGGGCAAGAGGAAATTCCTAAAGAGATGATAGCTGAGAATTTTCCGCCACTGGTAAAGGTAATCCACCACGCTAATCCACACCAAACATGTCCAATAAAAATATGCAACAACAAAGCAGCCACGGTGAAGAGAGGGTTACTTCCAAAGGAACAAAATTAGGCTGCTGACTTTTTGACAATACATTTGGAACCTTCCCACACACACTGAAAACCTTTCCATGGTTTCCTGTCAGTTTTTGGACAGAGACCAAAATGATTTGCATGGTCCACAACGCCATGCCCAATCATCTTCTTATGGAGCATCTGTTCCCTTCAGCAATCTGTGCTCTCTGGTTTTCTTTCAGTATCTTGCATAACTGCTCCATTCCTTCCTAGCTGGGGACTTCAGACAGAACGTTCTCTCTGCCTGAATCGCTGTCACTTTCCCCTCCTTCACCTAGTTAACTGCTTCTCATCCTGCAGGGCTCAGATAACATGTCCCTTAGTTGGGGAGTGTAGTGTCTAGTCTAACGTTTGTTAGATTTTGTGTTTGTTTTCTGTTTGTTTTACAGCCCAACATCTGACCTCTGCTTCCGACTCAAGGGGGTTCTTGTAAATTATATCCTTTGACTGGTAAGGCTTCAAAGTTAATATTCAGAATAGCTATTAGAAAGTATTCAACATATGCTGCGATAGGACTACATACCAGTGAAACTTATTTTCTGGTGTGGCTTAAATGAAATATCTCATTGCTGAATCGTGAGGGTTTTGTAATTTTTTCTAAATCAAGAAAACATATTTTTCTTATGTGAAGTACAGTCGGCCCTCCGTATCTGCAGGTTCCCCACCCACTGATCCAATCAACCTCGGATGGGAAGGCCTATGATGGTTGTGTCTGTATTGAACACGTACAGACTTTTTTGCTTATCATTATTCCTTAAACAATACAGTATAACAACTATTTACATAGCATTTACATTGTATTAGGTATTATGAGTAATCCAGAGATGATTTAAAGTATACAGGAGGACGTGCATAGGTTATATGCAAATACTATGCCATTTTATGTAAGACAGTTGAGCATCCCCAGATTTTTATATCCTAGGGGTGGGGGGGGGTGGAGTCCTGGAACCAATCCCCCGAGGATACTGAGGGACAACTGTACTTTATCTTCAAATATTCTAAACTCCAACGTAAATTCAGTTGGAGTTAAGTATTCATGTGAAACACCTTGATATGGCTGCAAGGCCACTTTTAAGAAAATAGGATCAAGAAATCTTTCTTCCTTCTATATGTATAAAGGGTGGAAAGGTATCATATCCACGAAGCATGCCAGGGTCTTGTTTCTCAGTGCTGAAGTACATAATCAATCGTTCCTCTGAATTTTCAAAGCAAGATGACTTAGTCTTCAAATACATATAGTTTTGGCTCAAGGATAAAGATCTTTGTTTGGGATACTCTGGGAGCATTCAGTAAGTTTTCAGTTGGAGGGTGAAATGCAGAATTATTAATTTAAATGACACTTTTTTTCAGAAGCCTAAGGTAGGGAAACATAATCATGAAATCCTTTTCACTCTCTTTACCTTTTCTAAGATGTCTACAGAAAAGGCTATTTGTAGAAAAATCCTTCAAGAGCAACTTCTAGAAGATAGTTTTAAAATAATGAATATTAATTTGATTTTTCAATCCAAAGATGTATAAAAACAAAGCAAAACGTGGACCATGATCTCCCCATCCACTTAACCCACTTACAAATTTAATCTGTACAGAACTGCACAAAATGAAAAGTGAAAGGATTCTCCCCAACCTCACTCCCTTCTTATCTCCAATATTCCATGATAAAAAAGCATATACCCTAAAATAGCTGTCTATTTATAGACATATCCATATTTTTGTGCAAAAACCATTATGCTGTTCTGCACCTTGCCTTCTTCATTTAATGGTATCCAAGAAAGAATTTAATACTGAGCAGTTCTAACTCTATGAATCTTGGGTTTACAATAAAAGAGAATAAAAACTTTAGGACCGTTAAAATAGAATGATATTTTGGCCCAGCCTGAAAAACTCAGAGGGAAATAGCATTTTCACACAACTTTTTGGACTGCCTTTGTGGCAAAAAAAAAAAAAGGTAGTGGTCTCTGTCATGGTTCAGAGTACAGGTTTT
This sequence comes from Ceratotherium simum simum, assembly GCF_057802395.1. NCBI lineage: Eukaryota > Metazoa > Chordata > Mammalia > Perissodactyla > Rhinocerotidae > Ceratotherium > Ceratotherium simum. The sequence goes on from NC_141912.1 coordinate 52,991,649, forward strand.
GGAGGTAAATCTTTCCACATTCAAATTCAAGCTATAGAATTTTCCAGTTATGTGCCTTTGGGCAAATAACCTCTCTTAGCCAAAACGTTCTTACTTAAAAAATAGAACAAACAGCACCTAGATTACAAGGTTGTTTGAGCATTAATGAGATCATGTATACAAAGTACTTAGTGCTGCATTCACGTAGTAATCCTTCAGAAATTGTAATTAAAAAAAAAAAATGTACCTGTGTAGAAAGCCTCCGGTTTCCACAGGAGCCTTAATTCCATCTTCTAGGACAACCATGTGGATCTTCAGCAGTAAGTCCTTTCAGACTTGGCATCATGATTTAGCGTCCAAGATGATGTCTTGGTCCACCATAGAGCAGTTTCCCGTGCACTTCAGTCATGACTAAGTCTTCTTCATTTGCATCTGAATCTTATTTTTAACATTTTTTTGCAAGAAGCAATTCCTCTTGCTTGGCAGAACACTGATTATACCCATTAGGACGCCTTCACTGAATGGCAAGTCACAGAGAAGCCCAACTCCGATGGGTGTCTGCCTGGGCATGGCTGTAGTTCACGCTTACCAGTAATACATGGGGAAGAGCAGGTTTAGAGCAGAGAACATGGAAGCAAAGTGGAGAGACGGTGAGTTTCATTTTAGTGTGTTGAGTTCAGTGTATCTGTGGGAAGATATCCAATAACTGGGTAGATTGTTGGTTGTGAGCCTAGGAGAAAGACCTAGTTTGGGATATAAATTTAGGAGTTAAATGCACTGGAGAATAAACTCAGAAAAAGATACCTGGAGAACTATTCTAGATTCAAAAGATAGGGCAGAGCCTGCAAAGGAGCCTGGGAAGATATGGTCAGAGAGAGGAGGAAGATCAGAAGTTTAGTTCCCAGAAACCAATAGGGAGGGCTTTAGGAATGAAGAGTGGTCAACAGTGTCAAAAGCTGGAAAGAGACCGGGTAAGTGAAGAACTAAAAGATGTGGGATTTTCATCACCCCGCCAAGGTCCCTCATGCTGGATCTTGATAATGGTGTATATGTTCTGACACCAATTCTCTGACACCACCTTGGTTTCCAACAGTTCAATTCGATTCTGACACTACACACCCAGAGTTAGCACAGACCACACAAGTTAACACAAGCTCTCCTTCAGATGCCAGCTGCAATTCTCAGGTAGTGTCCCCAAGCTACCTGCACATCTGCCTACAGCTGGCTACAAATTCAAGAGTTCCCATGATTCCCCTCAGGTTTGATAATTTGTTAAAACAATTCACAGATCTTGCTGAAAATGCTATACTTACAATTACAGTTTTATTATAAAGGATAAAACTCAAAAACAGCCAAATGTAACAGACGAATAGGGAAAGGTGGAGGGGTAGGGGACGGATGCAGAGTTTCCATGCCCTCTTTGGGTGTGCCACTCTCCCAGCACACCCACCCAATGCACTCCATCAACCAGGAAGCTCACTGAGTATCGTTTTCCAGGTTTTCTTTTTTTTTTTTAATTTATTTATTTTTTAAATTTTTTGTTTATTGCAGTAACATTGGTTTATAACATTGTAAAAATTTCAGGTGTACATCATTGTACTTCTATTTCTGCATGGACTACATCATGTTCACCACCAAAATACTAATTACAACCCATCACCACACACATGTACCGAATTATCCCTTTCACCCTCCTCCCTCCCCCCTTCCCCTCTGGTAAGCACCAATCCAATCTCTGTCCCTATGTGTTTGTTTATTGTTGTTATTATCTACTACTTAACTATCAGGGAAATGCAAATCAAAACTACAATGAGATATCACCTCATGCCCGTCAGAATGGCTATAATTAACAAGACAGGAAACAATATGTGTTGGAGAAGATGTGGAGAGAAGAGAACTCTCATACACTGCTGGTGGGAGTGCAAACTGGTGCAGCCACTATGGAAAACAGTATGGAGATTCCTCAAAAAATCAAGGATAGAACTACCATATGATCCAGCTATTCCACTGTTGGGTATTTACCCAAAGAACTTGAAAACACCAATTTGCAAAGGTACATGCACCCCTGTGTTCATTGCAGCGTTATTCACAATAGCCAAGACTTGGAAGCAACCTAAGTGCCCATCAAGGGACGAATGGATAAAGAAGCTGTGGTATATATACACAATGGAATACTACTCAGCCATAAGAAACGATGAAATCCAGCCATTTGTGAAAACATGGATGGACATTGAGGGTATAATGCAAAGTGAAATAAGTCAGAGGGAGAAGGTCAAATACCGTATGATTTCCAGGGTTTTTATATGGGGCTTCATTGCATAGGCACGACTGATTGACCCACTGGCCACATGACTGAACCCGATCTTTAGTCCTTCTCCCCTCCTCCTGAAATCAGCGGGGCGGGGCTGAAAGTTCCAACCCTTTAATCATGTGGTTGGCTTTTCTAGAAACCAGTCCCCATCCTGAAGCTATCCAGAGATCCTGCCCTGAGTCATCTTATTAGCATAAACTCAGGTACCGTCAAAAGGGGCTGGTTATGAGTAACAAAAGACATTCCCACCACTCAGGAAATTCCCAATTCCCCAGCTTTGTGGCAAGAACAGGGGGACAAAGATCAAATGTATTTTTTTAATACCACTGAGTGGTTTATGAACATCTATGTGCAGGGTCAGTCATTGCAGTATTGTTCAATAGTGAAAGATTGGGGAAAATATTATCCATTCGAACAGGAGACTGGTTAGAAATTATGGTATTCTATAGAAGGGAATAATATGCAGCTTTAAAAAATAGCCTGAGGAAGCTTTCAATGTGCTGATATGAAAAGATCTAAAAGATATATTGTAGCAAAGTACAAAAATTTTTTTATGTTATAGTATGCTTTGTATGTTACCTTTTTGTACAGAATTGGGGAAAATGGTAATCTGTGTTTGTATTCACTTGTGTCTGCACAGAGAGCATATAAAAACAGTGGCTACTTAGTGTCTGTGTGTGTGGAGGACTGGGCGGGGGGTGGGGAGAAGTATAGGGAAGAATTCCCACTAGATATATGACTACTTATATTTTTTACTCTGGTTTTATAATCATATGAATATATTATTTAATCAAAAATTAAATTTAAAAATTAAAATAAAAAATACATCTTTATTGAAGAAAAATGGTGTAGGCAGAGGATGTGGTAAGAATGGTGGTTTTGACCTCTGCTGGGTATTAGAATCATATGTGGAGCTTCTGAAAATAATTTATGTTCTATCTGAGCTAGTTAAGGGACCACCTGTTTTAGACATCACAGAACTGTATGCTGGGCTGTCGGTAGGCAAACTGGCACTACCTCTCCTTGGGCTGGGGCCTGTTTCCCAGGATCCTCTTTTCTCTGTGGTTCCGGGCTACAGCTGCCAAGAGAGGAGCTTGAAGGAAGACAGATGTGGGCAAGAGGCTATTACTCTTGGAGGGTTGTGGTGCTGAGACACTGACCCACAGACACAGAGGGGACACCTGTGTCCTGGCTGTCCTCTCCTCCTCGTCCAGCTTGTCTTCCCAACTGCCAGTCTAACCAACCGGCAGCAGCTGGCCCTTGCCTGAGCCCACAGCAGCGGGAGTTTCCACGGTGGAGGAAGTTTCCGTGAGCTCTTCCTTGGTGGGCCCACCTCGGTGGCCAACACAGGGCTTCTCTCATGCTCCTCCAGGCTGCGAGCCACACGCCCAGCTGGTGCTGCCGCCTGCATCTGTTGGAGACTGTTCTTCTGATCCACCAACTCTCCATCCAGACCTTTTCACCTCTCCTGCTCCTCTCGCATTCTGCAAGCCCCGATTTCAGTATTAAACCCCACATCGCTGTAAGACTTGCAGTGGCTCTGTTTTCCTGTCTGAACTCTGACTGATACACGTCATTTTAAGTTTGACTTTGGTAAGGGAAAGAAAAAAAGAGCTTGGTTGAGTGCTTAGGGACAAAGAGATCTGCTACACTCACTAGACAGTCTCCAGACCTTTACAGCAGTCGTAAAGCTGTGTTTACTGGGAATAAAAGCATGAACTTGCCCATGAGACAAACTGGCTTCATCAGTTAACAACTGTGTCATCCCGGGCAGCTTATTTAATCTCTCCGAGCCTCATCTTCCCCCTCCATGAAGTGTGGAATTGATCATCCCTTCCTCATAGGATTGTTCTAAGGATTAAATGAGATAATTCATTTAGTGTTTAGTACCTGGCACAAAGCTAAAAAAAAAAGCTACTATCACAGATCCAAGAGTTTCTGGGAATAGTGCAGAAAAATATTCTAAAAATAGCTCTGTTTAACCTAACTACACATGCTCGATTAAGAATTTTTAAAAGACCTTTACAAATGGGCAGTTAAAACTGACAAGGGAATGAAGAAAATCATCGGGGTGACGCACAAACATATATACACAGCACAGACGCAGAGAGGAAACTGGGCACCAAGCCACTGGCTGCTCTAAGGACATCTCTCCACCTACTGGGACCTGGAAATTTGATTTTAATAGCATCTTGAGATGCAGGGCTACATGGAAGACAGGGACAAGGAGCAGGGACCTTGTAAGGTGAATATTTGGATGAGAGAGCCCCGTTTAAGCCAGGATCCCAAAGGGCTGTCCCACAAAGATGAAAAGTAAGGAACATTGCTGGTCTTCACCTTTCTCTAAGTAACATGGGGGAAAAAAACTCTCTTAAGAATATATAACAGAAGCCAGCTCTCATGCAGGTCTGGAGCTCAAACTCACACTGCGTGCATGGCCCCCCAAAATCCCAAGCCAAGGATGTGAAGTTGCACCAGGCTGGTAGCACTGCCATGCTCTTTGTTCCTGGGCAAAGCAAACACAAATCCTCTTCGGAGAAACCAACAAAACCCAGGCATCAAACATTCCCACAGATAACGTTCCAAGAACTATGAACTCACAGTTATAATAATTATTTTAAAAAAATAAAAAGGAAACACAGCCCTATATGCAAGAGTTAGCTGAGATAACCTGCTGAGCGACCAGGTCTACAAAGATTTCAGACACTGGAATTAGTGTTTATAAAATATAAATGTTTTAGATGTTTGAAGAAAGAAATTTGGAAATCAAAATTATGAGTAAAAGAAGAGACTATCAACTGACGAGGTAGATTTAAACACGCATATTGTAGACCCGCCCACCCACACACCCAAAACAATTGAAAATAAATTCAGTGGATGGATTGAACAGTGGAGCGGGTGCAGGCAAAGAGAGAACTGGCGTGCTGGATCTGAAGAAATTACACAGACTGCACTCCAGAGAGATAAAATAAGTGGAAAACATCGCAGACAGGTTAATAAAACAAAATAAGAAGATGCAACATTGAAGTTCCAGAAGGAGAAAAAAGGGAATGGGGGAGAGGATATTAGCTAAGATTTTTCCAAAAGTGCATGATACATGATATGATGTGATATTCCATAGATCCAGGAAGCCCAAAGGTCTTCAAGTAAAATAAATAAAAAGAAATCCTCAGCAAAGCACATAATAAAATTTTATACTATCAAAGATAAAGAGAAGCTCCTAAAATCAGCCAGATAAAAGACACATTACCTACAAACAACTACACGTAGATGGCAAGCAGCTTCTCAATGCCATGATTCTGTGAAGAAGCCATCCCTACGTACCAGCCAGCAGCCCTCGTCATTCTTTGGGGACTGCCCGCACAGGCCTGCAGGTTCCCCAGGGGGACGTCTGCACACACAATAGGCATAATATTCAAATGGCTTATTTCGGACAAGCATGATTATATCCAGTTTGATGTCTTCCCCGGAAGTCCGACTGGAAAGGATTCTATCAGCTGATTCCCTTGCTCTCTGGTTTCATATTGGGATCAGCCAATGGGGACCCCAAAATGAGCCTAGAGGGCTGGAGGAGAGTAGGGTCAGCAGTGTTATTCCCCTGGGTCCCTGTGCAGTCACCTGGGGCTGGCTGCAACCTAAGGTATCTGTTCCTCACAAGACAGCCTTCTCTCCTTCAATGTTCCCGTTACTACTCCCCTCCTTCGCCCTGGATTCCGGGGCAGTAACTGCTCTGCTGCTAAAGCTCTGTGTCACTTACTGCACTGTCTCTTGTGGGGCCCCTGCATCTTTCACACACATTAGCAAATAAACCCTGCTGAATTTATCCTAACCTGGGCGTGCCACGTGTGTCCTGGTGGGACCCTGCCTAAAACAATTTCCAGCTTCTCCAGGACTCTGTGGACACTCTTTCAGAGTCAGAACCTACTTTTTCCTGCTTTTGATTCTCTTATAAAGCTCTGTGCTCAGGGGAGAAATGTTCAATAAAGGCTGATAGAATTACCAGCCTTACAAAATATGAATACACCATATGTGCTCGCTACCTTGAACATACTCTATTTCCATCTGAAATGAAGTGATGAAGGTTGAATACTGCTCTATCCCTTCTGGAGCCACTGTCTGTGGACAGTTGTCTGTGGACAACTCCGCGATCCACATGGAGTTGGTTTCTTGGGCTAGTTCTTATGTGAAACAAACCCATCTCTGGTTCCCTTTGAGCTTGTGGCATGAAATCAGGGCAAGTGTGGGGAATTATTGCAAGTGTTTCATGGGACCTAGGAAAGCCAGGATAGCCCTGGAGTAGCTAACTTTATATCCCTGAAGCAGAGGTGTGTCATGTCTCTGTTGAGGGAAACCACTTTTTCGAATAACCTGAAAATTCTCTTCTCTCTTCATCTCTAAAGGAGCCTACAGTCATGTTCACTGCAGGAAAGTCTCATTACTCAAAGTTGTTCAAAGCAAATGTTACCTTTTACCTTTGTTTTCTACTCTTCTCCTGCTGGTGAAATTCCAGAGGAACTTCTTTTCTGGATACTTTGTTCTGTGCCTGTTCTGTTAGGAGCCACCCAGCGTCGTGACAGCTGCTGAAATACTGAGTTGCCAGCATCCTGCGCTGGTGCTGCACTCTGCCCCGCCCACTAGTGGCGTAAAGGTGTCAGAGCAGCGGCTCCTCCTTCAGACGCCGGAGGCTGCCAATGATGAATCCTTCAGCCCTCCCTATTTCTCAACCTCTTCCTTCCTCTCCACAGAGTTCTTGCTTGATGCAGCTTTCTTGCCAGAAGAGGATCAACTTTAATGGACAACAGCTGTCTTGGACCCTAGTTTGAGTCAAAGCGCCCAAGAAATGTAGGACATCCTGCTGCATAGAATAAGCCGCTTTGGAGTAACCATTATGAGATCCAGCCCTTTTGACGTGAGCCTCCAGTTCAACACACTGCAGGAAGGATTGCACACTGTCAGAGAGATGAGGCAGGGCCAGATGCCCCCTCTTCACCATCACCTGTGTCTTTCTCTATCCTCCTCTCACATTCTCTCCTGATGGGGGGTATACTGTACACCCCCCATGGTGCAGCTCAGTATTTCAGTCAGTCATGGTTCTCCAAAAAAGAAACAATATATATAAAATGAGATGTACCATAAGGAATTGGCTCATGCAATTATGGAAGCTGAGAAGTCCCATGATCCATCATCTGCAAGCTGGAGCCCCAGGAAAGCCAGTGGTGTAATCCCAGTCCAAGTTCCAAGTCCTGAGAACCAGGACCACCAATGGTGGAAGTCCCAGTCCAAGGGCAGGGGAAGACCAGTGCCCCAGCGCATCCATCATGCAGAGAGAGAACTCAAGCTTCCTCCGAATTTTTGTTCTATCAGGCCGCCAACAGACTGGATGATGCCCACCCACATGGGGGAGGGTCACCTGCTTTACCCAGTCCACCAACTCACATGCTTCTCTCTTCCGGAAACACCCTCACAGACACACCCAGAAATAATGTTTAACCAGATATTGGGCATCTCACGCCCAGTCAGGTTGACACATAAAATTGAACATCACAGGGAAGAATTATTTGGAAAGAAAAAGCACCAAGCCAAAATAAAGTTCACATAATAATGAGAGGAGGTAAATGGTCGCAAGAGAAAGGTTTGTCGGGTTTGTAGATGCTCTAAGATGAAGAATTCAAAATTGCTAACTGTCCCCTCACATAGTTCACAAGAAAGCACAGTAGAGGCTGCCATCTAATGTCCAGGATGAAGCCCAGAGGGAGCTTCAGAGGCTGGGCAGCACGTGCTGTTGTTCAGAGATGAGGCTGGGACTCCCAGGGAAGGGCAGAGCATCCTGAAGGGAGGACGAAAGGGAGACAGGTTGGGGGGGTACTGGGGGGATGGGGAGCGGCCTCGTGGTGCATCGGTTAAGTGTGCGTGCTCCGCTTCTGCATCCAGGGTTCACAGGTTCGGATCCCGGGCTCGCACTGACGCACCGCTTGTCAGGCCATGCTGTGGCAGCGTCCCCTATAAAGTGGAGGAAGATGGGCCCGGATGTTAGCTCAGGGCCAATCTTCCTCAGCAAAAAGAGGAGGATTGGTGACAGGTGTTAGCTCAGGGCTGATCTTCCTCACACACAAAAACAGAGAGCCCAGAGGAAGCAACTGTCAGCTGCTCATCTGAGGGGGACTCTTGAGAAGTTAAAAGGCGACTGGTGAGAAAAGTAAAAATGAATATTTTGCAACAGTTTCTACCCTCTGTGTACTCGTTTTATTTTAATATTATTTTCTTTGTGATCTTTTCTTTACTTTCTTTACCCACAAACCATTCCAGGTGCTGAAGGTGCAAGTAAAAGTTATGTAGAAGGAGAAGGTCCAACTCACCCCTGGTGCTCAAGAGAAGAGAGTGAGGATGCCCATCTCCCCGACTGGAATTTTGCATTTTCCCCATGAAATGTCGTCAGCATAAATGTCAGTAGGCCTCCACCCTGACTTCACATTAGAATAATCTAGAGAATTTTCAAAAATTAAATCAGAACAGGGGAGGGGCAGTGGGGCTGGACATTTGTGTTTTACAAGATCCCTGAGTGATCTGAAGGTATAGGCAGGATTGAGAGCGCTCAAATGTGCACTGCTGGCACATTTGGTGGATGAGGCAGACATCTTGGAGAAGTGGGACATGTTCTGACATGATTCCTTGGAGAACACCATCCCCACATACCAGCCAGCAGCCCTTGTCATTCCCTGCGGACTGGCCAGCGGGCTCCCAGGTGAGCCCCTGCACGCACAATAGGAGTGATATTCAAATGGCTTATTTCAGGGCAGCGTGGTTATGTTGTTTTCTTCCTAAATTATTTTTAATCCCAAACCTTCTGAAATCTAGATAAGTTTATGGTTAAAAAACAATGGTTTTCAGTATGGAGATTCCTAAAAAAATTAAAAATGGAAATACCTTACAATCCAGCTACCCCACTACTGGGTATCTATCCAAAGAACCTGAAATCAACAATCCAAAGAGGCTTATGCACCCCTATGTTCATTGCAGCATTATTCAGTATAGCCAAGACGTGGAAGCAGCCTAAGTGTCCCCCGACTGATGATTGGATAAAGAAGATGTGGTATATATATACCATGGAATACTACTCAGCCATAAAAAAAGACAAAATTGTTCCATTTGCAACAACATGGATGGACCTGGAGGGTACTATGTTAAGTGAAATAAGCCAGACAGAGAAAGACAAACGCCACATGATTTCACTCATTTGTGGAAGATAAACTAACACACGGACAGAGAGAACAGTTTGGTGGTTACCAGGGGGAAGGAGGGTGGGGGGTTAGCACAAGGGGTGAAGGGACGCATTTCTATTGTGATTGACAAACAATAATGTACAACAAAGAGTGCACAATGTTGTAAACTGTGACATCAATTTTAAAAAGTGACAAAATAAATAAATAATAAATAAATAAAATTTGTCATTGAAAGATTAAAAAAAACACAATGGTTTTCTTTGGTGCCAGCTATTGGCTTTTTGCTCTTATTTTGCTTCTGGATATTTTTTTCTGTCATATATTCTGTTATACTGAAAGCACTTTGTCAAAAACACATCCCTCTTTCTGCACTGTCTTTCTCCATCACTCAGTGATTTCTGATTTGCTCTTTGATCCTCCACACTCAGTAGTTGGGTCTGTGGGAAATACCGCCTGCTCACCGCACCTCAAATCATTGCATTTAGGACATTGTAGTCTGTGGATTAATTCACTTGTCTGTCTCCTGCCTAGACTGTGTAAGTCTGTAGAGGGAACTGACAAAGAGCTACTTGTGTTTATTGCCTCAGTGCCCAGCACGGTCTCTGGCACATGGAAAGGGCTGAGATATTTTAATAAATGAAAGTTATCAAAGGCAAGAATCTTTTCTTGTATTAGTATTGTAATACTAAATTTCAATGCCATTCATGTAGTGCTTGTCTGTCCACTCCTCCTCCCCTAACCTTTAGAAGTGATTCACACAGTGGGATGAAGTTAAGGGGTGGAGAGACGTTAACCGTAAAAGTCTGCTCAGCATTTAGCCTGTAGTTCCATGTCACTTGCTTTCAACTTCCCCTCTGGAGAAAGCGCTTGAAAGCTGAATTGGTCTGCTCCGCCCTCTAGTGGTGGTCATGTTGCAGAACACCTTCAAAGAATATCTTGGGGAATTAATACTATGTAAAAGGAATTAACACTATGTAAAAGGAATTAATACTATGTAAAAGCTCTCCAGAATGGAATTGTAATGCCAGCCTGTGTAACAAGCTGTGTATTACATGGCCAGTTGTTATCTCAGCCTTCTTTTGCTGTTTTTTAAATAAGAGATTTGGGGTTCTTTGGTCAAGGGTCTGTTGTCATACTCAGCAGGAGGATGTCCCTGGAAAGGAGTTTGTGCAGAGTTCTCACCTCTCTAAATGTTGGGGGTCCCAGCAGCATCCCATAGGCCACTTCAAGTGTTTTCTTTCTTCCATACCCCGGATATTTTCCCACATGGTACAGGGGCACCTGTACAGATCACGCTTGGTAAGGCTCCAGGATTATAGTCCCTTAGAGTAAATATTCAAATAAAATTGTACAATAATAATCCAATGTAGCCCAATATAACTGACCCATAATGCACCCTGAGGTATTTCATCAAGTCTCATTGAGTTAAAGAAAGTTATTTTTGTTTCTGAGTTTTGTTGTTGATAGTGGTGGCGAGTGGTAATTTTTTGTTTGTTGTTTTTTTTTTTTCTTTTGGTGAGGAAGATAGGCCCTGAGCTAACATCTGTGCCAATCTTCCTCTATCTTTTTGTGTGTGGGATGCTGCCATAGCATGCCTTGATGAGTGGTGTGTAGGTCCACGCCCAGGAACGAACCCGGGAACCTCAGGCCGCAAAACGGGGCACATGAACTTAACCACTACGCCACTGGGCCGGCCCCTGTTCGTTGGACTTTTTAATTCAATCATGACAATAGAAAGCTGTTGCTGGGACTCTGGGGAAGAAATCTAGAATATCACTGAAGCCAGCAGCTTTATGGAACCTACCACATAAAATCTGTTGATAAGGGGAAAGAACATTCCGATTCTGATCTGACATTTTTATAGCTAGGAGCTATGTAGAAAATGAGGGACAGAAGGACAGGACAGAGAATCCGCAGAGAGGGAACAGTACTGTTGCCTACGGACTGCATTTTATTGGCAAGTTGCAAACACTTTCTCCAAATTGCAGGCACATTTTTGAGTCCTGACAATGTGGTTCATGAAGCAATTTGTAGTCATGGTTTCTTTCACAAAATGATGATGTTTAAGAACATCTTGTAATTAGGTCCAAGGAAAACAGTGTTTATACTATGAGCTGAGTATAGGCCGAGGGTCTGAGTTCTCATTAGCCCAGTGGTTGATTCACTGATGCCAAGTGTCTGTTGTCAAGGAAGACAGTAGAGCAGTTCCCCAGGTGACATTCCACAAGGGGCTTCTTTATAACAGCAGTTCACTCGGGCAAATGCGAATGGCAATCCACACCCTAATCCGGTCTGATGAAATGTGTACCTGTTAACTATATTCTTCTCACCTCAAATCCACTTGGGAGAAAATAGAGATTTTGCCAGCAAATGTGAGGCCCCTGGAAATATGCAAGTACTCACAGATAAGAGTATCAGACCATGCATTTTGAGCAAGTGCCAAGAGCGAGGCTAAAGAGACAAAGCTCTATTTTCAATGCTGGATCACAACCGACTTCTCAGAGCCGGGAGCTAGACTCAGAACAGGCTGCAGCGGGCCCCCTGGTCCCAGTTTGTGCTCTTTGTGTGGAGTTAAGGCTTTGACTGAAATGCTAATTGTGAAAAAAATCTCCTTGGGAACCCATAGGGTTCCACTTTGTTCCCGGCCCAGGGAGGTTAAAATGTGATGACAGTTACGAAGCCCTTTTCTGGTAAAACTCCACAACCCTGTGAAATGTGTCAGAGGAAACTAATGAATGAAGAAAGAGAACTTCACCTTGTACCTCAAAGTTGAAGGGTGGAGTAGAAAATTAACCTAACTGCTGCATATTCCTGCTGCCCAAATCCCTCAGTCCATTCTTGATAATACATCACACACACACACACACACACACACACACACACTAACCTCTTTTCGTCTTTCCAGCAGAGTATGTTTCGTTTCCGGTGTTGCTTTCTTTCTTTTTTTTTGTGAGGAAGACTGGCTCTGAGCTAACATCCATTGCCAATTCTCCTCTTTTTGCTGAGGAAGATTAGTCTTGAGCTAACACTGTGCCCATCTTCCTCCATTTTGTATGTGGGACACTGCCACAGCATGGCTTGATGAGTGGTGTGTAGGTCCATGCCCAGGATCTGAACCCACAAACCCCGGGACGCCAAAGCAGAGTGCATGAATTTAACTACCATGCCACCAGGCCAGCCCCTTTCTGGTGTTTCTTTATAGGGGAGGCAGGTAAGAAGGGAAAGGATTGTCTAAGTGAAGGGAATAGGCTGTATTTGAGAACTTCAATCCCTTTGCCAAAGGCATATACCCGGATATAGGATGACTCTGAGCTCACAGTGAATCAGTAAGTTCAGACGGAACCCAAACCAAAGCTCTCGTCCTCAGCGCCCCCCTTCCCCTCTTGTCCAGTTGCCCATCCTCATCCCTTACTTCCCTTTACCACCATCCGTTAGTGTCCTCCTGAGGGAAAGCTGACTTTGGAATCATTTTCCTTCTCTATCAGCTTCTCTTGGCTCTTGACTGATGAGCAAGGGCTGGAGAAAATACCACATGGATAACATAGCTTTGATATTGGAAGATTCACTCTAATGCAGTTTTCTGCAACCGGTCAAAGAATCTCGAAAGGTCCCCTATTTCCTGCCCACTCTTTAATCTCGTGAGAAAGGAGAAGGTCAAATGTGCTATTTCCCATTTTAAAGTGTGGGTTCCTGAGGCTGAACAGCTGAACAGTTGGCTGTAAGCGAAATGGTGAAAAAGGCATTTGGTATATTCCCTTACCTTTTAGCGTCTCCTCCTCCTTCCTCCCCGCTCCCTTCAATTCCTTTTCCTTCCTGACTTATTCAGTGCGGAACCTTCCAAGAGCAAATTCTCAGCTAGCTCTCAGCCCTCCCACCTTCCACCTGTTTAGTTGATCACCAGTAGGGTCCTGAGGTACAGTGCATTTTAACAAGGGGTCTTAATTCCTAGCAGTGACAAGCTGGTGGGTAGGTAGGGACCCTCTCTGTCCTCTGGGATCATGCCCATGTAGAGCCTGCCTTGGGAGGAATATGGTCAAGTTCTCCCTGGAAAAGTCAGTCGCTCTGAAATCCTGTCCTAAGACTCTGCTCCCTCACCAGCATAACCTGCAAAGTGTGGATTTTCTTTCGAGAGAAGATTGACAATAGTTACCCACGTGAATTTCTCTTTGTCTTCATTTTCTTTTTGATCTCAGAGGGATTTCTTACTGCTTTAATCAAGCAGCTACTGTTTCACAGAACACAACATTTTTTTCAGATACAATTTTTTCAAATTGTTTTAAATTAAGGAACAAGCCTGGGCGCGCAAAGATCTGGGTTCTCATTCTTATCTGCCACTTGGTAGCTGTGTGACCTTGAGCAAGTCTATTCATTCTACAAACATGAGTGCCTGCCATGTGCCAGGCACTGGGACAGAATGGTGAGGAAGGCACGGGAAATCAACCCGAGAAACACGCCTCTACAATTCGCTCTAAAGGAGGTTTGTCCATGACACTCAAGAACAGAGAGGAAAGAAGTTCTAAGTCTGTTTGGAGAAAGGAAGACCTTTCACAAAACAGGTAGAACTTCAGCTCTAGTCCTTTGTCAGCTGCACTAGACCACGAGCTTTTTGAGAGCACCTACTGATTTGAAAACTACACATTTCACATCTATTGGTGGTGACAGTGACAAGTTGATCACCCATATGTGACTTTCAAAGTTCAAGGTTAACAAATGTCTCTATCTCCCAACTAATAGAAAGACTTTTTATTTATTTATTTTTTTGTGAGGAAGATCAGCCCTGAGCAAACATCCATGCCAATCCTCCTCTTTTTGCTGAGGAAGACTGTCCCTGGGCTAACATCTGTGCCCATCTTCCTCCATTTTATAGGGGACGCCGCCACAGCATGGCCTGACAAGCGGTGCATCGGTGTGCGCCTGGGATCCGAACCTGGGCCGCCAGCAGCGGAGCGCGTGCTTAACTGCTACGCCACGAGGCCGGCTCCTAGAAAGACTTTAGAACACTCTGAGCCAGTAATCTCCTCCATCTGGTTTTAATTCTACCCTATTTTTATAACCACAAATCAATCACCACACCATAGAATTTTAGATTGATGACTATCTGCTCTCAGCAACTTGAAGATATTAGCACAGTCTTCTGACTTACAGTATTATTATGTTGCTTTATACAAGCAAAGCCTGTTTAGAATTATCTAAATATTTAGTAATTTCTTTGCTTACTATATCTTTTTGCTTTCACTGCTTCCGAGTTCAATTTTGTTCTTCCTGAAGTAGAAGAGTCTGTTAAGAGTGCACTCTCAATTATTATTTTAATGATAATTTAGTACACCATAGAATTTTAGATTGATGACTATCTGCTCTCAGCAACTTGAAGATATTAGCACACTGTCTTCTGACTTACAGTATTGCTGTTGAGAATTCTTAGATTAATCTAATTATTGTTCATTTTGGGTAATCTGACTTTTCTCTCTTTTGCTTGGTACGATCTTTTTCTTTGAAATTCTGCTGTTTCATACAGTGTATTTAGGAACAGATTTATTTTTATTTATCCTGATCAGGACTTCTTGAACTTTCTGAATTTCAGGACTTCTTGAACTTTCTGAATCTTACATGTTTCATAAATTTTGGAAAATTCTTGGTCATTGTACCTTCCAATGTTGTCTCTTCCCTATTTTTTATATATTTTCTTTCTGGAACTCCTAATAGATACCTTTTCATCTTATCCTCCATGTCTCTTCATCTCTTCATATTTTTCATCTCTTAATCTCTCTGTGATTCTTTTTTTTTTTTTTTTTTTTTTTAAAGATTTTATTTATTTTTTGCCCCCAAAGCCCCAGTAGATAGTTGTATGTCACAGCTGCACATCCTTCTAGTTGCTGTATGTGGGACTCGGCCTCAGGCTGGACAGAGAAGTGGTGCCTCGATGCGCACCCGGGATCCGAACCCGGGCCACCAGCATCGCAGCGCGCGCACTTAACCACCAAGCCACAGGGCCGGCCCTCTCTGTGATTCTATCTTCCAGTTTGCTAAGGCTCACTTAGCTCTTTCTAATCTGTCTATTGAGTTTTTCATTTTAGTGAATACATATTTCATTTCTTATGTTGTGTTTATTTTGTCATCTTTGCAGTCTTATTTTTCTCCTGTTTTTTATTGTATTATGTCTCTCATTCTTAGGCATCCAGAGTGCTGTCTGTGGGATCTGCTGATTCCCACTCACCGTAGCTCATGTGTTTTATAATTTTGGATCGTGAATTTATATCCAGTGAGCCTTTATCTGTGAGGATGGTGTGAGGCCTGGATGAGAGCTGTGGTCCTTCAGCAAGGCTGTACGTTTGCCTCTGTCAAATGCCTCAGGGCTTAAAAAACCGAGATCAGTTTTTACATGAATCACTCAGATTGGGGGTTCCCAAGCCACAAGTGCAAGCCCCAAACCCATGTGAAGGCGGGTCTTGGTGATGAATTCTCAGAGGAGACTTTCTTTTTCGACACTCAACTTCCTTGTCACCTCCCAGTCAGCGGGTGGGTTCATTTCAGGACCTCTCAATCTCTGACAATAAGAGTTCTTTGAGTCTCATTCCAACTCCCAACCTTCTGTGCAGCCAGCGCCCTCCTGTGTCCACATGTATTTTACCCACCAAGCTTTGCACTACTGGGATGCAGACTCTCTTCTCCCTCCCGCTTCCTCCAAGGACAACCGCACACCCCCCTCCTCCGCGCTGCTCTCGGTTTCAGTTCTCTTTTCAGCTTTACCCCTGAACATTTCCCACACTTTCTTGTAAACTCAGCTATGCACTGAAAAGTATGTTTGGTATAATTCATCCAGCATTTCTAAGTATTTTATAATCAGAGGCTCCACAATTTCCTATATCGTTAGAAATGTGCATCCCGATATACTCTACAAACTAGATCACAGAGGAATTTTTAAGTAGGTTAAATCATTTTGTTATGTGAAAAGGTGGCCATATTAGCTGGTGTGTGTGCTCAAGAGAATTAGTCATGGTTAACATACTACTACCTCAAAAATTGAGAACAGGGGACTCGAGTGGATAGAGAACAAAACTAACGCCTTTTGAGGAAGAGATTAGCAGAGAATTGTACAGCTGCAGGGCCTTGGAGACGAATGTACTCACCCCTTCATCAGTTATCTGGTGCGTGTTTACTATGACCCAGAAACTGCTAGGGATGCAGTTCCTCCTCTTATAAAGCTCACCTTCTGGCCCGCAGCAAGGGACACAGCCAACGGCAAGCAAACGATTCAGTAACATAGTTGCAGATGGTGATAAAGGCTGCAGAGAAACAGAGAGACCGGGAGGTATCCCCTTCCATGGAGAAGTAACAATGAGAAGGAGCCAGCCAGAAGGGGGCTGGGAAGAGCTTCCCGCAGGAAGACAGCCTGCAATTCAGTGGCAGAGAGCATTGGGAACCCTGAAACCAGAGCAGGCGGAGGGTCCTGGGAATACAGAAACCAGCCTTGCCAGAACCGGCCCAGTGGGGCTCTGATCATCCCTTTTCTAGTCTCTCGTCCCCAGACTTTCACATGCCACTAAGCCCCTCGCCAGCTGTCCTGCTCAGCCTTGTCTTTTTTAAGCAAGCTGCCGTCTACCACATCACACAATTCTGAGTCCACACGTGCCATCAGGATACCTAGACACCTGCTTCTGGGGTATTTTGAACCTCTTGCTCCAAATCCTCAGAGCCCCTGCAATTAATGACTCTATTACGAGTTCTTGCACCTGCTGTTTTTATATAATACTGTTTGTGTTCACGCAAATAACCACTAACTATATTCTGGTATAAAAAATATAAAATTTGCTATTACGGTTTTAGAGAACAAAGAAAGTGCCTGATATGTTGATAGAAAAATCTCTAGCTTTAATTGTAAAATTCCCATACACTTTTGTTATGCATAGATCTATACAGCTCTGTTTCAAGTTAACAAGAACAAATATATACACATATATGCACACATAAATGTATTTATATGCTAGTATTAAAAGAAAGAACTGGAAATTTATTGAGTCTTCCTTCTCTTATAATATTATTGGTTAATAACTATATACTCAATAATTTTAAAATTATTGTTTCCTTGATTTCACTTTATTTTCATAATAATTATGTGAGGTAAGCAGTAGTATTTCCCTTCTTTTAATCGTAAAAGAAACTCATTTGAAAATTGACTCCAAAAAGGGGACTGATTTGTCTACGATGTCACGACAGAAAATATTCCTGAGAATGGAGTAAGGATAGAGTGTGCAGCCCATCTCAGTACTAAGTGAACAGCATCAACATTTACACCTTAATTTGCATTAATGCAATATTTTAAGTAGCTATGTAATTTCCTACCATTAGTAGGAAGGCTGCTGTGCATGAGTTTTCTTTTAAAATAAACATTCATTGACCAAGATTCATTATTGAATAAAATATCAAAATAAGAATTTCAAGTTTTTTTTTTTTTTTTTGGTGACGAAGACTGGCCCTGAGCTCACATCCCTTGCCAATCTTCCTCTTTTTGCTGAGGAAGATTAGCCCTGAGCTAACATCTGTGCCCATCTTCCTCTGTTTTGTATATAGGTCACTGCCACAGCATGGCTTCATGAGCAGTGCATAGGTCTGTGCCTGGGATTGAACCTTTGAACCTGGACCACTGAAGCGGAGCACACGAACTTAACCCCTACACCCCCCGGGCCAGCCCCCACAATTTCGATTTATACTTAATTATATATGATTTTATTTTCTTTACCTTATTATTATTTATTTACTTATTTTTTGGTGAGGGAGAGTGGCCCTGAGCTAACATCTGTTGCCAGTCTTCCTCTTTTTGCTTGAGGAAGATTAGCTCTGGGCTAACATCCACACCCATCTTCCTCTATTTTGTATGTGGGTTGCCACCACAACATGGCTTGACAAGCAGTGTAGGTCCGTGCCCAGGATCTGAACCTGCGAACCCGGGCTGCCAAAGCAGAGCACACCGAACTTAACCACTATGCTACCAGGCCAGCCCCTTCTTTACCTTATTTTTTGAAGGCCTTTCTATAAGATAGTCAGGGTCAGCTGTGAATTCAAGGATGGGATATATTTCTGGGACATTAATCACATTAGATGGAATTATTTTCATTAATCCTTTGTATAGCAACGGAAAATAGACCTATAAATGAGTGTTGAAAACATTAAGCTTAGACATGAGCAACAGTGGGAGTTCACGAAACAGTGGGAGACATGAAAATCAGTTCGGCAGGAGGAGCATCCGAGCACAGCAATGTTTTCCCAGGGCATAGTCTTCGTTTAATCTCAGTATCAGGGCTGCAAATGGAACGGCTCTTTGCAATGTTGGCATTTGTCAAGTGACTTTTCTCAGTAACAGTGTTGCCTCAGTGCCGTCACCGTCCTGCCCACCCTGTCAAACTCTTCAATACACACTGCAGGACAAGTTAGAACCCACACCAGGAACTGAAAGGCTTTCTGATAGATCTATGTCGCCTTTCGGTTTGCTCTGGTGAAGTCTGTTTACTTCCAGTCCTGGATGACAATGTGCTCAGTTCCGTACTAGTTGCCCATAAAACACATCAGTCAGGAAATGAATTGTTATGGAATCACACATATCTGGTTTCTAACCATCCCTTGAGTAGCTAAGCTTTGGGAGGGGAAAAAAACTTAAAGAAAAAATAGCCGTTGGGAGTAAAGTAACGATCAGAATATAAGGTCCCCCAATCACCCTTTCCTCATCCATTTTTTAGGTGTCATGGAGATAGACTAATCCCAGCGGCCATTGCCATGTTGTCACTTGATTGGACAAAATTTTGGAAACGGAGACAGTATCTGTCACAAAGAATTGGGGAAAGTGGCAGGAGGGGGTGTAACTACTAGGCTGGGTTGGCTGGTAAAGTTTTCCTCCTACACCCCTACCTATCTGTTCCTCCCTTAGGGCAGAATTTGAATCTTGAATGAAGGAAAAATATTATAGAAATTAGGAATTTTCTAGATTAGTAATAGTTAGTGTTTACTATGTAACAAGTGTACACCAAGTGTTTTAGCCGTAATCGTTCATCTGATCCTCACAATCGCCCAGTGAGCCTCTTTTTACCTCTGTTAGCCCCTTTTACAGAAGAGGAGATGCAGGTGCAGAGAAGCGCCCTACTTGCCTTGGGTCACGCAGTCCGGAAGGACCGGGGCAGGACTGGAACGCAGGCCGTCTCCCCCCAGGGCCTGAGCACTTAGTCACCAGAAAATGGAATGCCACTTGCCCATTATGTGCAGGGCATCTTTCTGGGTATGCCCTCGGGAATCGTATATTCTAGTAAAGAAGGAAGTCAAGAGTCTGGGAGGAGGAGGCATGATGTAAAGTCCAAAATCCTTTGCCTAGTCCTCACAACTCTTTATTTTGTGATTCAACTTATTTTTCCAACCTAATCACCTACCACCTGCCATTTTCTCACCTGAACCCTGGACTCACTGTGATGTGTCTAGAGAAGCTCTCACCATCACAGCTTTTGTTCACTTGACTATAGCACGCTCTTCTCTGCCCCTACGCAGATCAGATTTTCTCTATGTGAATCCTATCAACTCTTCACAGATCTCTCCTTACCCCTAAACCCACAGTGCTCCCTCCCTCCTCGTACAATAACGACTGGGAACCAGGCATTAGTCTGTATGCATTACACCTATCTCTGCTGCAAACCTTGAGGATACCTGGAAGACGAGTGTTCCTGGGGGAGGGAATGGAAAATTCACAGGCCCCGAGGCAGAAGCGTGTTTAGCAGGTACCAGACCACACAGAGGCCAGCAGCATCTAGGAGCAGAAATGAGCTGTGTGAGACTCAAGCCCAGCAATCTTTCCATCTCTCAGGCTCCCCTGATAACTCAACACGCAGGCTTGCCCAGTGGAGTGGTTCTCCCGAATCTTACCACTATGGTTTTCAATGTCACATGTAACCCAAACTGGCCATGGTTGCCGCTGAGAGTAGAGGCAGATTGCTCCCTCTCAGGCTGGAAGGGGAACACAGACTTGGACTCAAAGGGAGAATCTAACTGAAAAGGAGAAAAAGGAAAGGGGACAGTTTTATATATAAGTGTATAGAATAAATAGGAACTAACCAGCAGAATCCTAATGTAGATCTATTCAAAATAAAGAGTGAAAGAGGAGACTCTACCAGGAAGATGTAAAAATTCGAATTTTGTGTGGACCTAATAACATAGCTTCAAAATATATAAATATCATTTTATGAACTAAAAGGAGAAATAGACAAATCCATAATCATAATGGAAGATTTTTAACACACCTCTTTCACTAAAGGATACAAACCTACCCAAAGATATCTAGAAAAACCTACAAGAAACATCATACTTATTAAATATTGAAAGTATTTCACCTAAATTCAGGAAGAAGACAAGTATCACTAGTTCTATTTGACGTTTTATTGGAGGTTCTAGCCAGTGCAACAAGATAAGAAAAGAAGAAATAAACCTTGTTAGATTGGAAAGGGAGAAATAAATCTCTCATTAGTCATGTATAATTTCATATGTAGAAAAATCCAAAATATCTACAAACCATTAGAATTAATAGGAGAATTGAACTAGGTCACTGGATACGTGGTCAATAAACAAAATCATGTATTTCATTTCCATACATAACTAAATTTCCATAAACGAGCAACAAACAATTAGAAAATACAATGTTAAATGTAATACCATTTATCAACAGTATACAAAAATCTTATATCTAAGAACCAATCTTAAAAAATGCACGAGACCTCTACACAGAAAACTAGAAAACATTATTGGGAGAAATTGAAGGAGATCTAACTAAAGGAGAGATAGAGCATGTTCATGAAGTAGATTAATAGTTTAAAAACGTTGTTTTGCTACCACTTCAAAAAGTAATGGCTTAAATCAGCAACAATTGTATCATTGCTCAGGATTCTACAGATTGGCTGGGGCTCAGCTGGACAGTTCTGTGGGACTCAATTGGGGTCTCTCAGGCAGCCGTAGTTAGATGGCAGCTGGGACTGGAGTATCTGAGATGGCTTCACTCACTGACTGACACCATCGTGGTGACAGCTGGGAGGGTGGGCTCAGCTGGGATGAGTGGGCTTCTCTCTTTCTTTCATGTAATCCAGGGCTTTTCTCTCTCCACATGGCCTTTCCATATGATCTCTCCAGCAGGGCATCTGAACTTCTTATATGGCAGCTCAGGGATCCCCAGAGTGCCAAAGTGGAAGGTGCCTGGCTTGTGCCCAGAACTGGCATGATGTTACTTCTGCCATATTCTAATAGTTAAATCAAATCACAAAGTTACCCCAGATTTAACGTGGGAGAGGACTGACTACACAAGGGCATTAATACTGGGAGGTGTGGTTCACTGGGAGCCATGTTTAGAGAAAGAGTACTTTCTGGTCTTCAAAGATTCACATCCCTCACATGTAAAATATACTCACAACTACCTCTTTCTGGACTCCCAAAACCACATCCCCTTATGGCGTCTTGTCACCTAAATCACTTTCAAATTCAGATGGGGCTTTTCAGACGTTTTCTCTCAGGTACAACTCCTTGGGTGTAGTTCCTTGGGTGCAGATACTGAATTGTGCAGATTGTGAATTAAAAAGACAACTTATCTCCACCCGTACTCTCCCCCCCAACACACACTCAACATACACTCATAAGCGAGGGATAGGATAACCAAAACAGATGTTTGCATTTAAAAGGATGGAGTGAATCGGAGGCATGGAGCAGTCATTGATCTGTAAGGATTCCCAAATCCACCAGGCACATGTTGCCAGCAGCTCTGCTTCTTGGAGTAGTTCTCCATGGCTCTTTGCTCCATCCTCTGGAGAGCCCTCTGACACACCCTACCTTTTTCATTAGAAATGACCTAAGTTTGTGGTTGAGAAACCTTCTTAATCTGCTTCCTCCCCACAGAAGTTTGAGGACCCGGAGGCCTCTTTCATTTTGAAACATCTCTGTCTGAGTTAACACAGTTCTTTAAAAAATTTTGTGGGTTTCTGATGTATCAAATGATAAATTGACTCCCTGAGATAAAAGTCTCTCTCTTTTTTCCTGCTTCACTTATCTATTGCTCTTTAACACACTCCCAAAACTAAGTGGCTTAAAATAACAACAATTTGTTATTTCTTATGATTCTGTGTGTTGTCTGGAAAATACTGTTAAATTTGACTACCTTGAAGTTATAAAGAAGTCCTAAAAATCAATAAGAGTGAGAGAACCTTAGAAAAAAGAGAAGTATAAATAGGTATTTCAGAAAACAGGATATCTAAATGGTCAATAAATATATGAAAAAATGCTCAATGTTATTAGTCATCAGAGAAATTAAAATTAAAACCACAATGATACCTAAAAGGACAGCTAAAATAAAAAATATGATTACAAGCAAAATTGCTGGTGGGAGTACAAATTTGTTCAACAACTTTGGGAAACTGTTTGTCAGTATCTATTAAAGTTAAACATATAACATACCTTATGACCCAGCAATTCCACTTTTAGATATGTGTCCACCAGAAATTCATACACACATGTGCACCAAAAAACATGTGCATGAATGTTCACAGAAGCATTACCTTAATGCTTCAAAGTAGAAACTCTAATATCCATCAGCAATTTAAAAAAACAAATCAACACATGTAACGTAGTCATAAATGAGATACTGTACAGCAAGGAAAATGAATGAACTGCTATATACAACATGGATAAATCTCACAAACATAACAATAAGCAAAGAAACCAGATACAAAAAGTACATATTGTGTGATTTTATTTACATAAAGTACTAGTTAGTGGAGAGAGAGACTTCTTATATTCTTTTTCCTGGCTGGGTTATGGTTACACCAGTTGTTCTTTTTGTAATAGTTCACTGAGCTATGCACCTTGAACAAAAGCTTATTTTAAAAAGGAGGAAATGTTTTAAAATTTTAATTTAGTAGAACATACAAAGGGGAATAATCAGTTCTCCCTGGGAGAGGATCCATAGCTGAGTTATGAATGGAGGAGGAAATGTGCACCAGGCCAGCCACGGGGAAGAAAGGATTCTGGGAGCAGGGATTCCTTGAGCCAAGGAATGAATGTATGGAACAGTTTGCCCTCAACTGGGGCTCTGCAAGAAATTTCATATGATGGGCTAGGAGGAAGGGAAGATGAGATGAGATGGAAGAGAAAGGAAAGGTCCATGCCAAGTAGTTCAGATTTTATCATGCTGTAGGAAGACAGAGATTTTGAGTGGGGAAGCCTAGGTTCTGATTTGCATTTTTAAGAAGCAGGCTGACTGCAGGATGGACTAGCAGGGAATGCCTGGTTAAGTGTGTTCACCTGCATGCAACTTTTTCCTAGTTCTCCTTCACCCAGCTCCAGAGGCTGCGTGAATGAGAGGCCAGATCGTGGCTCCAGAACATAACGAAGCTCACAGAGGCATTCAGTCTCACCCTGTGTCCCTGAGCTCATTAGCACCAGAAAATCACAGGGTGACCAGGACTGGGTGACAGGTACAAAATTCTCGGTGAAAATTGCTCCCCTGAAGTGTTTAATGGTGATGACTGAATGATTGTCCAAAACCCAAAATACCAGAAAAGACACGTATACGCTAACATACCTGCCTATGCATTCATTTGCTACAACTAGCTTTTCCTGTCCTTCAAGTCAAAACTAGCTATTCCCAGGCTTTTCTTCCTCAAAACCAGTTATACCTGTTAGAATACTTTACCTTCTATAGCTAGATTGTTAACGACATATTTTCCCTATAATTGCAAACTGAGAAAATCTACCTTGTTAAAGTCACACAAATGAGAACCTAACAAAAACAAAGGTGTTCAATCTCACTATTAATCAGAGAAATGCTAATGAAGATGAAGTAGTATTTCACAGGAATCACACTGGTAAAGATTTTAAAGTCTGATAACGCAACCATGGGAAAAAGGAAACTCTCATACTCTGCAGATGAGATTGGAAATTGATTTGATGGTTCTCGGGTGCAATTTTGCTAACACCTTATAGAGCTAAGGACGCACCTACTCATCAAGCCAGAAACGCCAGTTCTAGGTAGAAACTGCAGAAATTCTCAAGGTCTCTACAATGAAAAACCAAGTGTTTTTAAAAAAAATTTCCAACCTGTTGAGAATCTGTATTCTTGTAAAATACAACAAAAATTAATTCACAAAAGAAATAAAATTTAAAAACAGACATACAAAATACAAGCCTGAATAATTTTTTATTATTAGATTCAATAGACATAAAAGTACTCAGCTGAATCACTTTAAAAGTTTCTATATGCTGGGGCTGGCCTGGTGGCCAGTGGTTAATTTCACGTGCTCTGCTTTGGCAGCCCAGGGTTCGAGGGTTGAGAACCCAGGCACAGACCTACACACTGCTCATCAAGCCATGCTGTGGTGGTGTCCCATACACAAAGTAGAGGAGGACTGTCATACATGTTAGCTCAGGGACCATCTTCCTCAAGCAAAAAGAGGAAGATTGGCAACGGATGTTAGCTCAGGGGGAATCTTCCTTACAGAAAAAAAAAAAAAAACCAGTTTCTAAATGCTTATTCTCAATTTCTGTTCTTTCTGGTCATGAACCAGTAAGTCTGCAGTCCACAATTTGAGGGGCACTGCCATCAATAATTCTAGCCCACAGGAACAAGGAGATGCATTTAAAGAAGAATGTTCATTGCAGCACTGTTTTAAATATAAAAATAAATATAAAAAAATTTAAACTCACTATCATAGAGGAGAATAACCATATAGTCATACAATGAAAAACAACACAGCAAATAAAATGGATAGACTGGATCTACACATATTAACATGGATAAATCTTGAAGCCAAAACATTGAGTGAAAAAAATTGTCAACAGAATCTTTTTTCTTTGACACCATTTATATAAGTTTCAAAAATACTCACATATAATAACATTATATAAAGGTCTTTATTAAAATTAAGGAATGGGAGATTACACGTCAACTTGAAGACAGTAAATTTCCTTTGGGAAACGTGAGAAGGAATATGAGATTAGGGAACTTGATTGTATCTGTAATGTTTTATTTCTATAAACAATTGAAAGAGGTACTGTATAACGTAAATATCTGTTAAATCTGGGCATTAGGTACGTGGGTGTCATATCATTTCCCTTTTTAAAAAAGTGCTTGAATTATTTCATAATTTTTAATTTAAAAAGGCAACTGAAAACAGTTCAAGGAAATTCACTACATCTTTGAAAAATCGAAGCAGTTTAGTGTCATAGTTTATTTGGCCAGAGTACATTAAATGTTAATCAGTTTTAGGTTTACAACAAAATTGCGGGGGAAGGTATAGAGATTTCCCATATACCCTCTGCCCCTACACACGCAGCCCTCCCCCATTATCAACATCTCCCACCTGAGTGATACATTTGTTACAGTTGATGAACTTACACTGACATATCATAATCACCCAGAGTCCATAATTCCCTCCTGGTATTGTACATTCTGTGGGTTTGGACAAATGTATTAATTGTGTACTTTTCATTTGGAAGTTCTGTCTTAAAACTGGAATACTCCACAGACTTGGTAGAGATAATGGAAAAATGTACCCACTTCTGAACACAAAATCTGTGTCCCAGTCCCAGCTCTTCCTGTACTAACCTGTGTGAATATCAACAAGTCTCAAATCACAGAGTTAAATTCAGAGGTCACCTACTCCAACTTCCTTATTATAAAAGAAACTAGCTCAGAAAGGAAGTGAATTGACCAAGCACATACACTGATTCTTGGTGAAATGAAGGCTAGGATTGGACATTTTCTCCATTAGAGAAGTCACTAGTCATTTAGAAACAAATAAAAAACACGGTATTATAACTGCTCCTTGTTTCTACGAGTCTTGATTTCAGACATTTAAACCCAGGTGGCCCACACTGCTGCTGCTTCAAAACTCAGCTGAGGGATCTCTGGCCCATAGGAAGCAGGGAGAGAAGACTGGCTTTGAAGTCCCCCAGATCTCAGTGTGAATTCCATCCTTGTTCTGTGCTTCCTGCTGTGTGACCTTGAGCTCACATTTACTCATCTCTAAGTATGGGGAAGAATAAGTTACAAATCCCATGTAGAGTCCCTGGCACATGACGGACACAATGAGGGTCTAATGAATGTTATTTTCTTTCACCATCCTTAACTGCTAAGGGGGAGAACATAAAATGACTCCATGCCTGCCTTGAGGTGGTGAGACAGACATGTAACAAATAACTGCAATAGAGTGAGACAAGGATCAACCTAGATACATTCGGAGTAATCTGAGATAATTGAAAAAGCAGAAGTAACTATTATGCTATACTATGTTGCCATTTGATGCAATGAAATGCATCATTTCAACTGATTCACTTACAAATTGGTCCTCTGTTTACTATTCTGCTGATTTAAAAAGTGAGAGCATAGGGCCGCCTGTGGCTTAGCGGTTAAGTGCGCGCGCTCCACTGCTGGCGGCCCTGCTGAGGCTGCGTCCCACATACAGCAACTAGAAGGATGTGCAGCTATGACATACAACTATCTACTGGGGCTTTGGGGGAAAAAAATAAAATAAATAAAATTATAAAAAAGTGAGAGCATAAAAAATGAAAGTCTTGGTATGTCATAAAGCATAAAACCAATATGAGGCATTGCTCATCCCACCCTCCCCCAGAAACCACGTGGTAGGCAGAAAGGCCTCTCAAAGATGTCCACATCCCTGTGTTACATGGCAACGAGGAATTCAAGTTGCAGGTGGAATTAAGGTTGCTAACCAGCTGTTCTTAAAATGAGGAGATCATCCTGGATTATCTGGGTGGGCCCAATATAATCGTAAGTGTTCTTTAAAGGTGGAAGAGGGAGGCAGAAGTTCTGAGTCAGAGAAAGTTTTGAAGGTGCTACGCTGCTGGCTTCGGAGATGGAGGAAGGAACCACAACCAAAGGAATGCAGGTGGCCTCTAGAAGCTGGCGAAGTCAAGGAAACAGATTCCCTCCCGAGTTTCCAGAAGGAATGCAGCCCTGCCAACAGCTTGACTTTAGCCTATTAGACCCATTTCAAACTTTTAACCTCCAGAACTGTATAATAATAAATTTGTATTGTTGTTAAGCTAGTAAATTTTGATATTTTGTTTACAGTGGCAATAGGAAACTAATACAATAACCTCAATACTTTGAAGACAGCAACATGAAGAATGGGCTAGTGCAGACCGCAGCATAGAGTGAGAGTCCTACTTCTCTTCTTTTAAATTTCACTGTCATCAAACTGGAGACACTGGATTAAAACAGCCCTTTCATGGTCAATCTGGGCCTACAATCAGCGGGCTGAGACCTTTCATTACATCTTTTCTAGATCTATAGAGCTCTGGCATGCATAAGGCTGTGCTCATCTCTGTACACTAATGGCTCCAGTATGTTCCACGACAGACACTGAGCATGGATCCCCCAGAATAGCCCCAACTCCCATACCTCAGAACATTTCCTTTACTCCAAATACTGTGAAGGAAAGTTCCTTTATTTCTCCTGATCCTTGTTTCAGATGTTTAGATCCACCTGATATACTTGTAATCATCTCTCAGGATGTAGATCAAAGGTCCTCTACCATGGTAAATTGAATTTAGGGTCCCAGTTCTTCACTTCCCTGCAGTAGCATCCACACCACATCACAGAAAGGTGGAGTGTACTTCCATGTCCCTTGACTTTGGACTTGGCCATAAGACTTCCTTTGGCCAATGGAAGTTTAGTGACTGCAGCAAGAGCAGAGACTTGAACTATTTTTGCACAGTTGGGGTCTCTTGCTCTTTAGTGATCCACTAGTGATCCACTAAGAGAACGTCTAGTGCAAGGGGGATGAGAGCCATGTGGAGCAGATCTGAACACAATCTGCAGCTTAGAACCTGAAGCGCAAAGCCTGGAGTCAAGCAAAGTCCAGGGAACTGGCCCTCATTTTGCAGACCATGAGCCTGAGGATTATTTTAAGTCACTATGTCTTTGAGCAATTTGTTGCACAGCATTATTGTGGCAATGGCCGACTGATACACCTCCCACATAAAAGCTTTTCTAATGACTCTCCCTGAGTAGAATTGACCATATCGTTTTTAGTGCCCATTGTACTGTTACAGGTTTATATGTCTGTCTCCCCAACTGGACTTAAGTTCCTTGTGGGTAAGTACCAGGTGTTATTTGACTTTGTACCTATGATCTCTAGCATGGTGTCCAAAATATAGTAGGCCCATCTGTTTGTTTTTTTTAATGAAGAGATACAATTAAACAAGGGACAAATGAATGAATACAAGGAACACACATTCCAAGTCTGTGACCTTGAAGGAGGGGCAGTGAGAAAGAGGAGAAAGTCTGTGACCTTGAAGGAGGGCCAGTGAGAAGGAGGAAAAAACCACAGAATTCTGGGCTGCTGCAAATGTCATTGAATACATAAGGGGCCAAGCTTTGCTGGTCGACTGAATAAATCATGTTTTTTAAACACAGATGTCCTGTTTTTCACGTATTTATAAATGCTATTGTAATTAACGAAACAAATTTATTTCAAAGTAATAACAAATGTGTCGTTGCTTGTTATCATGTATTTCCTCAAACGATGTATTAAAAAAAAAAATTCATCTCATATGAGGCATGAAAAGTTTCGACATTAAAAAGAGGCCCTCATGTTCCGAAATGGTGGGAACTACTGTTCCAGATGATTCCTTTTAAAGAAGTGGTGGAGAATTCAGCACCATGCCGAGCCTTTCTTGCTTGTGAACTGGTAGTCCAGGTAGCAATGACTCGGCATGTCTGCCTGCCTTATTCTCTCCTGAATCTCCGGGTGACGGCGCATTTACATCGTAAGCGCAGGGCTGCTGTCAGGCTTCAAGACACCTCAGAGAAAATTATAAGCTTTCATTCTTTCTCCATCCTTCCTATCACAAAAGCTGTCACATCACTGCATTTCCAACTCAGCCTTGGGTTGTAATTACAGTCGTTGCCATAAGAATTCTTCCCAAAAAGGGGCTTATTTACTAGGGAGAAACTCACATACACAAAAGACAAGACTGCCAGCACAGGCACGATGATTGAACACTGATAGTTTAAAGCAGGAAAACTACACACTGAATGTGGCAGGGAGTTGACTTAAATCATCTGCCTTCCTGTCCTAAATATTTACAGCAGCAAAGAGGTTTCTGTGCAACTGGTGAAGCCCTTTCTTTCTCTTTAAATGTGTTTATTTCCTTTCATTCTAATTAATTTAAAGGCAGACATCTCTAATCTACGGTTAGAATACAGGATAGAAATATTTAGGGGGTTAAAGTGTGTTATGGGGACTGAGAACGGAGGTTGGGGAGGGGGAAGCAATAGACCAGTGCTGACTTTACTCAGAATCTTTACTCACAAGTGATTTTCATGGTCTTGAGCATCTTAAGCAGACATAGCTCTCTGGGGCTGATAGAACAAATAACAAACTCTGGAAAGGATATTAGATAAATATTTGTTGATTAGCATGTGAATGAGTAAGTAGATGAAGGAATGATTAAATGAATGATGAATGCTTCAGCCTAACTTTCTTCTCTCATGCTCCCTTAAGCATCCTTCCTTGAGCATCCTATACAGTACTCCTGCAGCAATCAACTGCTTGCCATTCCCCAAACATCATGCTTCTACCTGCTGTAAATTCTGGCTCCCTTATCTCCCCAGGCAGCCCACCAAAGCCTGGCAAGTTCCTCCTCAACCTTCAGGTCACAACTCAAGCTACGTACTCTGGCAATATTTTATACACATATAATGGCACAAAGCCCATCATGTTGCAATTTGCCCAACTCAAGTACAGGAACCATGCATTTCAATCACTGCAGATAAGCAACTGGTTTGGTGCCTGCCACATAACAAGTATTCAATTAGTGATCAGTGAATAACCTTTATGCTATTTGACTCTTCTAGTGCCTTCCAAATCAGACTATAATTTGCTTCACTGCAGAATGATCTCTTCTACAATTCTTTATTTCTCTGTCTTCCTTCCCCAGCACACATCAGTCCCTCACCCTGCCCCAGAATTGATCAAGCAGCAAGAGAAGACACAGTCTTGGGTGCTGGGATTAAGAGAAGGGAGGGAAAACCGTTGGAGGAATTTTAGATGGGATGACATCATCTGATTTACGTGCGGGAAAGAAACTTCACAGTTTAGCGAGAACCACATTTCAAAGTAGACAAGAAGGTCATTGTGATATTCCAGAAAAAAAACTACCAGAGATTATTACAGATTTTAATTAGGATTAGGCAGTGGCAATAAAGAGTTGGAATATATATTATGTATTTCAGAGATAGAACTTACAGGATTTGGTGGCTGACTGAAAATGGTGCAAAGGAGGGAAGGAGCCTAGGATGACTCCACAGTGGTTAGCTTAGGCTAATGGTGTGTCCTTTAATACAGCAGGGGGAATATGGAAGGTACAGGTCCACCAGCAGAAGGGAAGAGGGCCTTGAGTTCACTATTGCTTTTATTGCAAATAAGGAACCTGTGGATCATCCAGAAGGTAAGTATCCACCATAGATACTTGTTTTGGAGCTCAGCAGAGCAATCTGGACTGAAGATACAGATTTCAGAGTCATTAGCAAGCAAGTGGAAGTTAGGTGATGATTTACCTTGCCCAAGGATATTGTATGGAGCAGAGGTTCTGGGTGGGCTGTGGTGGGAAGGGGTTAGATGGGAATTCCCTACCTGAAAATGTCAGAGTTGACTTAAACTCTATGTTTTCCATTGCAATATATGTGTAGTAGCAGTTTTAAAGATGTGAGAATTATTGAGACTGTAGCACCCTCCCGCTATGGGTGGCTGTGTATAATTTGAAAACTTCCCTACATGTGTCTGATGTAATCTCGCATCTTGAGAACCACTGTGGAATATACTTCTATAATCACACTGGACACATCTATTTACATGGTTGACTTTCCTACTAGATTCTGCACTATGTGAGGGCGAGAATGTTATCTTGCTCAAATCTATATCCCCAGTACTTAGCACAGTGCCTGGCACACAGGTATTCACATGTTTTATGAGTCCAATGATCTCATTTATTGTTGATTTCATGAGGTCTGGTTTGTCACTGACATTGCAAATGTGAAAAAAGGAGGCCCCACAAGATTAATTAACTTGGTCATGTCATACAGCCAATAAGTGATTCACCAAATACCCTGCCCCAGTGTCAATCCAGTGGTCCTCCACCACAGCACATTTGCCTCTGCTCACTCCTAAATCTGCCACCACTGTCAAAGGGCAGGACGGGAGGGTAATTTAGCAACTGGCTGCAGCATTTCTGGAAAGACTTTGCTGAATTAAACTCCAAGTGCCCTCTAAGATTTGTGCAGCCTGCCTTCTCTCTGCTAACAGACCTCTTAAAATACCAGGTGAAAAGAATATGAAGACAGGGGCTATTTCATATTGGACTCATTGTACAGAAACACTCAGGCTAGCTGAGAAAACAGAAGAAATGACGAACTGAAGAAGAATGTGTCATAATTCTTAATAAGCCTCACCCCTTTTATCTGATTACATAGGAGTTTGTTTTCACATGTTTCTTGTATGAATAATATGATTTTTCAAACAGGAAATTAAAACCTTTGCAGCTCTTTAGGACTCTTCTTCACCAAAAAATTGATACATGGATGCTGTATTTTATATATACACTAAGAAAAAAGAAGAAAATGCTGAGAAAGGAGTGGGGGCTGGAGAGGACAATTTATGAATGAAAAGTGTAGAGAGGAGCAGCATGGAAACTGAGCTCTGTGTTTTCTGAGCAAACAGACCCTGGCTTGGAAACACCTCATACCTACAAGATAACTTCAACTCTCAGCTGGCCAGAACCCCTCCAGGAAAGCTGCTGTGGAAGACCTGGCAGCATCCAGAGAGTCTATGGGTCTAAGAGTGGTGAAAAGAAGACCCTGAAAAGCCAGAAAAGCAGAAGGGAGCTATCATCAGGTATATTCTCATGGAGGGTGATGCTGATTAGAGCTCTTTCTGAAATAAGTTTCAATTAGGAAGAGGTACAAACCATCGGGAGGGTAAAGGGCCAGCCGTCACTCAAGCTTGATTGGAATTAGTATCATCAGTTTGCTTTCTAACAAATAGTAGTGCCTCCAAAGGCAAGGGGGTGGGGTTGGGGGCATGTGGTCCACCCCGCCTGCTCCTCCAAGTCAGGGAATGTGGGTGGGCTTAACGCCACCTGAGGATCTAAAGGACAGAGGTAACATGAGGCAGGAGAGAGGTACACACAGAAAGAAGGGTGCCACAGGCCAAAGCTGCCAGTCTAAAAAGTTTGCTAAGGGCTGATGGTGCACCAGGAAAGGGGAAGGGATGCTCTCTCTCTCTTACCACAGATCTGGAAGCCTTCCCGAGCTTCTTCAGCTCCAACTCCCCCTCCCCTTCTCTGTGCTTCAGCGTTCCTTGTTCATCCTTTGCCTATGATGGCGGTTTTTGTAGTTATCTGAATTGACCCCTTGATTTAAGCCCAAGAAGGGAAATAACACCACAAGAATCAAACATGCTGGCTACTTTAAAATTATTTCATTTCCATCTTACAACAATCCTGTAGGGCAAGAACTATGTTCCTCCTCAGGAAACCAAGGCATAGAAAGTTAAATACTTTGTTCAAATTCAGAAAGCATCAAGGAGCAGAGCAGAAATTCAAATCCAGGTCTGTCTAAATCCACGATCTTTCCTCCGGAGACTGAGGCCCAGAATCAAGTCTTGCACATCACTTTCCCCTCAGAGCATCCAGCACGGTAACATGTATATGGTAAGTCCCCGACATATATTTATTGAATTGATTTTGAGTTTGTCGATCTTCCTTTGGGGTTGTCAATTTTTATTGAACTGAGCTCAGGGTCAACAGGAATATATGTTAGTAGGGATGTACCAGACACTAATCTTGTCTACCTTCTCAGGGTCTCTCAACTGCCTCACCCACATACCTACACTCCACTCCAGATGTGGATGGAAGTCCACATTTCAGGACATTGTAGCTGGCCACCTGGGGCCTCTGAAGGACCAGATGACACAATACTGGAATGTGGGGGAACCAGGTCCCCTGGGATGAAACTCAGTCAAGGGTAAGTGGGAGAGAGGAGGGAGCGGGCAGATAAACTCTGTCCTTCTTTTCTTGCCACCCTTGTGGAGACAGTCCCTGATGCTGGGGAGCAGAGCCACAGTCAGTCAGAAAAGTGCTGTGCTTTCTGAGCTAGTGGGGAAGAAGTGGCCGGCAGGATGACGCATTGCCTCCCCTGGCCTTGCATTTTTCCTCATCTCCCTTCCTTTTTCCTCACCTGCACTGCCCTGGGCTTGCACCTCCTAAGTAAAACACCAGCACTAAGATAAGAAATAAAGAGAGACATTATATGTCGTAATGAGAATAATCCAAAAAACTCTTAACAAACATGTACTTATATGGACCTAGCAACAGAGACACAAAATCTATTCATAAAGAAAAAAATCGATGCCACGTGGAGAGATTGGCAAACTCTAAATCAAAGTGGGAGATTTTAATACACGTCTCTCAGAGGCTGATAGAAAGATTTCAATACTCCTCCCACTGAAACTGAGTGATCAAGCAAAAGAAAAAAAACGTAAGTCTATACCAGATTTAAATGAGAAAAAGGATGCAAAATATCTTTGAAACTCAAAGGAGCCTGGAATCCTGTTAACACAGTTTCTATGGAAATATAGGTTTGGGAGTTCAAAAAAAAAAAATACATTCTAGGACGTGACCGCTTTAGAAAGGGAGAGCCAGTCCTCAAAGTCAGGGAGCAGAACTACGGCACCTCCAATTCCCACATGCAGCTACTCACCGGCCCCAGGCTCTTGGTTCTCTCTACAAGGAAAAGCTCCCAAGAAACTAAACACTGCTGGTCAACCCACACATGCTGTCAGAACAGAAGGTGGGCCTCTGCAGATCTGTGGTCTTTGCCCCCAGCCTCCCACTTCTTTACCACTCTCCTTGTGATGAATCTCTACTTTCTAAGCAAAGTTAACCCCAAGTACTTCATGAGAACTGTGAGAAAGTTGTTTTGATGCTAATGATTTTACTGAGTTGTGCATTTGAGATTCTTGGTGGTCCTTTACAAGTGAATAGGAGTAAAATTTTACTATCATCGTTTTTCTCTTCTACTGTATATTCAGTTGCTATTAATTTGAATTTTCTCCCTGAGGTTGTTATTAGGAGTTTTCCAACAACACATTAATTTAAAAAACACTTGTAATTTTTTCTGCATTATAAAGCAATACTTGTTCATTGCAGAAAACTTCATAAATACAGAACAGCAGAAAGAAGAAAAATAATTCATTCATTATCCTACCACCCAGTGGTGGCCACTTTTACATTTTATTTTAACCCTATGACAATGTTCCGAAGCTTACTGACTAAGTTCGTAGGCCTGGCCTTTTCCTCCCACCTCCATCCTTTCTTTCTGCCCTTCTTCTTGCCTCTCCCCCTTCCCCATTTCCTCTACATCTGCCATTCATCACTAAATGACAAACAGCTTGCCAAAATTAAAATTGTAAATCTCATGATGACTATTGCATTAACTCAGAAAATTTAGGTTTAATATGTCCACAGTGAAGACATGAATTTGTCTGTCAGGTTTGATACTAAAGGTAACCACTAGCACATGTTATCTAAGGTGTGAATTGGGTGAGAATCAGGAAAGAATCAGTTTCTGAGGTTACCCAAAAAGCTCACCTTTCCCCAGCTCTACACAGTGACAGTCTGGACCTCCCAAGAGCAAAGGCTCTCTTGTTTTCTTTGTTTTAATAATAATGGCACAAAGCACATAGCACTTACTATGGGCCACACCCTGTTGGAAGTACTTTATATATGTTAATTCATTTAGTTTTCACGATAATCATGTGACAGAAGTACTGGTGCCATCATTCCCATTTTGTGGATGAGGATACTGAGACACAGCAAGATTAACTGACTTGCTCAGTGTCTCGAGGCTGATAAGAAACAGAGCCGGGATTTGAACCCTGGCAGTCTGTTTCCAGAATATGTATCTTCAAACCACTATGTTACACTGCATCTAAAGTGCTTTCATAACCTTTAAGTTGTGATGTCCACAGCATGGGATGTGAGAGACAATTTTAGGTGGTTCATGGAGAAATTTTTAAGAATACCATGTATTCACTTTAATGCATGTTAGAAAAAAAATTCTTGCACAAGGGTGATGTCACAAATGTTTTCACTTACGATGAATAAAGTTTAAAAGTCAATTTCAGGAAAAATATTAATAACAGTACCAATGATATGCAAAAGTTGCAAAAATAATAAAAGTGACATGCTAACGAAATCTGGGAAACATTGTTAATTTAAAAACAAAAACCAAGATCCCTCCTCCAACTCAACGCAGCACATAGGGGAGATTTCCCACCACAGAGTGGATCAAAGATGGCGGGTCTTAGTTCTTGGTCATTATGTATCCTGTTAGCATTATGAGTGAGGCCTCTCTGGTTGAACTTTTTTAAAAAAAGTAACATCATTTATTCTCCCATAAATTATATTCCTATTGGTTTATTAGACATTTTCTGCCTTGAAAAATTGCCAGTCCATGTTTCTTAGACTGAGGTTCTACCTAAGGAGTAGACAGAGAGCTGACAGTTATTTCATTACTAATCTTTACTATATTTTTATTGACTTTCAGAGGAATATGTTAGAAATAATACAAAGTTGTGTGTGGTTTTGTAAGCAGTGCCTCTGCTATGGGCTGGGTGGCATGAGAGCCATATAGATCTGCCCTCCCTGGGGACCAGAACCTGCCCCAGAGGAATCAGGGTCAGGACGATAGTGTCTTGGCAGCTGAGATAACCATTTGCAGTGGATAAAATACACTTGTTTTGTCTGCTCTTCTTTAAATTTATGCTTTGATGACTTGATGCCACAATCCTATGAAGCTCTTAGCTACACAGAAGTTGAAGATGTTTTTTCAATTTTTTACAAAGTCCTCTTTATGGCAATGCAGGAGGCATTTTTTTCCTCTAGTCTCAGTTACAGGAATAGACTTGTATTTTAGGAAATTGTGAATACACCCATTGTTGTGATACAACAAAACTTAGAACCCAACTACTGGCCTTCTGTTTAAGCAATTAGCAGCTTTTATCTCTCAGATATACAGAACCTACAGCGTGCAGTTTTTGACTTCTGCTTCATCTCATCATTTTTCCACTTATTTTTCGTTTGGCTTAGTTTCTTTATTCTTTTATTCAAAATTCTATTTTCTTCTATGGCACATATATCTGTATAATCCATTTTACATCTTGTATGGAATAAAACAGAGTGCAAATAAATAAGATTATTCCTCAAATACTAAGTGTTAAATAGATTGTGACTTAAATCAGTAAAGGCAGAGAAACTGTAGACGATGTTTTTTTACTGCCAAATTCAATTAATTTGGCTTCGTGGGCCAAACCTAATTTACAAGTCTTTCCCAATCCCACTCTCAGATGTATATATTCCCAGCGCATTTGACAGCATGTTTTTCCCTTCTCCGCTTTATGTCTTAATAACAGAACTAATTGCCTGGGTGTGGAGGCCATGCCAGCAAATTTTCCACTTCTTTGTTCTATACAGGCTGCCGATCTATTTCAGACTGGGTCTGGGTATTTGTAGTAATATGCACGATTCTCATGTTCTATTAAATTTCATGGTCATTCTAGATCATAGATCTATTTAAATTTAAAAAAAAAAGTTGCTAAAGAAATTCACAGCACAAAGAAAGAGGTAGAAAAGCCAGAGTGCTAATCCCAACCCTTTCCTCAGACTTGTGTGTAAAGGCCTAAATAAACATCTTTGCCACGTCCTTGCAAAACTGTTTTTGGTTTAGCCTTTTAATTAAAGTGTCATCAGTACTTTTTAAAAATCCTACTCCACCCTCTGTCCATTCTGAAATGAAGGGAAGTCGCATATACAACTCAAGACTTCAGTGACTACTTTAGACTCAAGTTTTATCAGCCACAGACATGGGCAGTTCACAATATGAACCGCCTACTATTGCATTCAGAAATTTTAAAAATAGAAAAATAGGCCTTAGCTTTCATTAGATTCTCAGAGGGGACTGTGATCTAAATATGGACTTGCTACTCTATAAGCAATTTAAGGAACGGTTATGCTCCTTCCAGGAACAATGCCTTTAGCATCCCATCCTTTGACATGGAACCAGCAGTACTCTCACTCTCACTGGAATCAGCCAACAGTTCTTCAACTCCTTTAATCTGCAAGGCTCTAGTAGGCCCATTGGGGAAACAGGAATAGTTCTGGTCTAGTCCAGGCTATCCAGGAGGTACAGTCTGATCAAACCTTAATGTGCATGAGAAGCAACTAGGCATCTTATTCAATTGCGGATTCTGATCTAGTAGTTGTGGAGTGAGGCCCCAAAATTCTCCATTTTCTTATACACAGAGAGAAAGAAAAATTGTTATTAGTATCAAATACTTTACATGTGTGTCTGACTTTAAGCAAATAAACTCAATGTTGGCAAATCTGGATTTATTAAACAGGTAAACCAGGAGCCTATCATTTGCTGTATTAAGGAATGCACCATTTAGTACATCGATTCTCCTACTTTGCTTGCACATTGGAACACCTGGGAATCTTTAAAATCTGCTGATGCCTAGTCCTCTACTGCCAGACATCTGATTTAATTGGGCAGGGCATGGGGATTTTGATTAGCTCCCCAGGTAATTCTAATGTGCAACAAAGCTTAGGAACCACTGATCTAGTAGCTACCATCATTGTCTTTGCGTCTCATAACATCTGAAAGGGATTAGCAAGGTTATGATACAAAACTTGATCTGCCTGAGCCTTCTACTGGAAGGGACCTTCTGAGTTTTCAACTCAGACACTTTATACCTATTTTCGGGTAGTTTCTCTGAAACCTTTTCTAGAACTTAACTGTTACTTTTTTCTACTATGATTAAGGCCAATCTTGATAGTTAAGCAAAGTCAGATGAAATTGGTTTTTGGGTAACAAAATCTATATCATAAGTATAATCCTAAATGGCACAAAGAACAAAGAATAGTTCAAAGTACAATTAACAACTGCTTTGTAAAGAAACAGATAATGAAAATTCCCTATTAATATATGTAGGATCCTAAAAATGGGTTCTAGACCCAATTTTCAACTTGTGGCAGATGGTTTTTCCCCACACCAACAAGCAATTCTCCGGACATCAGCTGGGTCCTACAATTCAACTCAATTCTAACACTATCTACCTGGAGATAGCATCAGATCCCACAGGTTAAGGGCTCAGTCCCACAAGACTGACACCGCCACCCCCAACTTCAGATGCCGATGGAAAGCCCAAAGTCTTCTAATGGACCGGCTGTAGATCGGAGGTTCCAAGGACCCCAGCCGTGGGTTCAATTAATTTGCTGGAGCGGCTCACAGAACTCAGAGAAACATTTTACTTACTAGATTACCGGTTTATTATAAAAGGATATGACTGAAGAACAGCTAGATGGAAGAGATGCACAGGGCAAGGTGTGGGGAAAGGTGTGGAGCTTCTATGCCCTCTCTGAGCATACCACTCTCCCAGCACCTCCACGTATTCACCAACCTGGAAGTTCTCTGAACCTAGTCCTTTTGGGTTTTCTGGGAGGCTTCCTTAGCTAGACGTGACTGATTGAATCATTGGCCATTGGCGATTGATTCAGCCTCTAGCCTTTCTCCCCTCCCCAGAGGTGTGACGGGGTGGGGGAGTGGAGCTGAAAATTCCAACACTCTAATTAAATGATTGATTCCCCTGGCCACCAGCCCCCAACCTCAGGTGCTTTCCAAAAGTCACCTCATTAACCTAACAAAAGACACCTTTATCATTCTTGTCACTTAAGGAAATCCCAAGGGTTTTAGGAGCTCTGTGCTAGGAACTGTGAAGACCAAATATATATTTCTTATTATAAATCACAAGATCACAGATCCATATGAAAAAAGTAATAAAACTTTGAGATATACAATAGAATTATTTAATGAACAAATATAGTGTGTTTCTGGATAAGAGGACTAGAAATATGACGTCATAGGTAACTAGATGGACTAAGGAGTCAGACTCCTGTTTGGATCCCAGGTCTTCCATTTATTAACCTCTTAAACTTGGACCACGATTCATGGGAATACAGGAAGACGCACACCATCGGGCCTCACAGAGGCAGGATGACGGCTTTTCAGGATCCAACACAGCTGTGGCCTCCAAGTTATCTAGAGCAGGGCCTCCCAAACGTCAGTGCATGTGCGACTCACCTGGGGATCTTGTCGGAATGCAGACTCTGATTGATTAAGTCTGGGACTTGGCCTGAGATTCTGCACTTCCAACAAGCTCGAGAGTTACTTGATGCTCTATTCTGGTGCTCTGCCGACATCACGGCTCTTTCTCTGTGTCTCTCCATGTATCTGTAGCTTCTGTCCCACTTCCAATTGCTTATGTCTTAATCACAAATTCCACAAGAGAAAAGATCGAATTGATTTATCTCAGGGTGGTGGAAATACGGGTACCTTTTTAAATACTCTTTGGTACCTTCTAAATATTCTTTAATGAGCTAGCATTACTTATATAGTCAAGAAAAAGATTTTATTCTCTGCTATTTGTAAGTGATAACATCACTTTGGCTGCCTACGTGCAATGTGGGCCAAAGTAAAGCCCTTCAGAAACCTACCCAGTTGGAGAGAAAAATACAGATTTGAGAAGTAGGGCAAAGAACCCGGGGCATGGAAGAACACATCCTGAAGACAAGCCAGCATCTCCAGAAGGAACTGGAGGACTCCAGAGGGGCGAGCAAACTGCATCCAAGCATGAAGAGCCCTGCTCCTCTGGACTGAGGAGATTTCCAACGTTCTTGTATGCCCGTGGGGTCAACCCTGCACTGCAGCGTTGGGGGCTCACTTTGGAAGGGAGTGGGAGAGCTCTGTCACTGCCACTGCTTCTACCTTTAGACAAGCTCGCAGTGACTCTGCTGCCTGCCAACCATGGTCCCTCATCGTGTGAGCACAGTTAAAAGGAGCAAGAGAGGCTTATCTGAGAGTGTACACTCTAGCTGAGAAGCTAGAATCAGCCTGTGGACAACTAAAACGCCTAATAAAATATTTCTGCAGCTTTGTACTCATTACTGGCTCAGGGCTTAACCTGCACAAGACGGTATGCTTTACCAGCCTTAATTTTGCACTAAGTAACTTCATCCGAGAAACAAGTACCTAACATAATACAGTCCAGTGTAAATCAACTTACAGCCCTGCCATTCTGTGGAAAGCTCCAGGATTTGACTGAAAACTGCTTCATAAAATGATCCAAAGACGCCCAGGGCTCTCGGTAGCTCAGAGCTGAAGGGCGGTTCCACTTTTGCTAGGCTTCTGATCTTGTTTCAGGAAAAAAAGGGGCTCTCCTCAGCCTGGAGCCTTCCTCTCCCAGAAGGTCATTAGCCTTTAAAAGTGAAGCCATGTAGCTGAGGGGTACTGTAGATATTAAACCAATTTGCTCTTTTCCAGTTTAACTTGAGGGGTGACTCAGGGGTCTCGAGGATTTGTGAGCTTGCTTTGCAGAAGAAAGAGAATGCCTTTGGGAGGTTGCGATCACTGAATGGCTGGCCCTCAGCAGCCATTGAAGCCCAGAAGTCAGATTCCCCGGGGGTTTATTGGGAGTGACCCCTTTGTTTCTCTGAGGCTCCTGCTGCGAAGCCCTTTAGCTCTGTAAAACCCCCCTGCTTTCTGTTCTTGCGGAGATGGATTTGAGCGAACCCAGGCTCCCACCTGTTCGTTTTGGCCAATTTGAATAAATCTCCATCTCCAGGCACCGATGTCTCAGTGTTTGGCTTGCTGGGCATTGGGCACACGAATTTGAGATGAAGAGGTTTGGTATCAGTAGCAGCTGCAAAAGAAGCAGTAGGTAAGAGAGGACTGTGTTCTGGATTCATCGGACTGGGAAATCAGCTGATCCTGCCTCATATGGACCCCCACTGCCCACCCCCCAGTTGACCTCCGGTACAAATTGCTCTTGCCTGAAGATTGGCCGTAAAGTCCTCCACTCATATTTCAGTCAGAAGGACAACCCTTTAAATGCTGCCTTTTAAAAGGTTCTACTAGCTCAACCCGTTTCCCTGCTGGGGGCGCTCAGGGCACACATATGCTACTAGTAGCACTTTAAGAGCTGCTGAAGGTTTCAGGCAGGTAGGGTAGTGCTGAGGACTGAACAATATTTATCAATTCAGCACAGGAATCATTTATATCCCATGGTGTAGACATTATCCCATTGGGATTTGTGCCAATTGCTATGTATAGATATTTATAATTGATGCATATAAATAGTTTTCTGTGTTGGTTGGTTTTGTTGACATTCCCACTTTATCTCTGAAAACCTTCAAACACCAGCTGTGCCTCTTTGATGTAATA
Organism: Ceratotherium simum simum; assembly: GCF_057802395.1. Lineage (NCBI taxonomy): Eukaryota > Metazoa > Chordata > Mammalia > Perissodactyla > Rhinocerotidae > Ceratotherium > Ceratotherium simum. The sequence continues at coordinate 53,033,527 of NC_141912.1, forward strand.
AAGACTTTCTGCGGTGGCTTGAGACTATTTCCTTCTTTTTTCTATGCGTTGTCACAGTGGTTCAGAGAAATCAAAATAAAAAAAGGAGGAAAGTCAGTATGCCTCTAGGAGGAAGGACAGAAGAAAAAATGCCCACACAGTGGCAAAGCTCAAGACTGTCTTCAGGAAAATAGAAACTGTCTACTGGGTAATTTTTTAAATTTTCACTGAAGGTGTGAGATGCAAACTCCCTTGGCTGTTTCCCCCCTAAATCCTCAGTAAAGTATATGGTACTAACTAAGGATTTTGTGTGAATGGAATATTTAAGAGTATGTGAAGATTTGCTGCATTCCATGTTCTGGTGGATGTGAAGAAAGCACTCCCGGGCACAGGGGCTGGAAGATGGGGGCCCCCGGGTACGTTGCTCAGGTGGTGCACTGCTTGGTCCTCACATTGTAATACAGGTGAATGTCGCCCTCTAAGAACAACCTGCACAACCGTCTGTGGTGGCCCTAAATTAAGGGTCAGTTGATAAGTTGATCTGCTTTTTTATATCGACACATTTATAGAGCATCTCCTGTGGATGTGACTAAAATTTTCTTCTTGCCCTGGAGTTTCCTAAATGCTTAGGGAAGGTGAAATTAAATGCAAAGATAAAAATATAAGTTAGCATATGCTAAGTGTCACATGAGTGGTGCAGAAAACTCTTTTGAGTAACACCAGTCCTATGGGATGCTCTGTGAAAAGTGTCCTGCAGTCAATTAAATTGGGAAGCACTCATACCATGCCCCTTGCTTGGAGATTCTCCACCCATATTAGCATATTAAAGACTCTGGGGGAGGTCCTGCCACAGTAAAATCTGCATAGCTTTTGTTAACCCAGAGTTCCCCATTTATATGAACATGGAACCCATTTTTGTATAACACCAATTAAACATTCCAAGAAAATGAGGAGATGCTGTTGTAGAAGATCAATGCTGAGGATATAAGGAGGGAAGACATCACTCTGGGCTAGAATTGCTGCACTAGGGTGGCATTTCAGGGAGACAAAGCAGGGGCAGCAGAGCCTCAGGAGATAGGTAACATTCAGATGAGTGGAGCCAGGGAAGAGAATGTCCGGGAACCATGAGAGCAAGGCAGGAATGTAGGAAACACACACACACACACACACACACACACACACACACACACACACACGGTGAGTATAGAGACCCTTGACCCATGACTTCGGGAAGGGGCTAGAGAAAACAAGTTGAAGAGGTAAGTAGGAACCAGATTTTGAGAGTCTTAAATGTCAGGCTACAGCTTTAACTTCATTCTGTCCATTGTGATAAATATTGAAAGTTTTTGCAGGGAAAACTGCCATGTACCAAGCAATGTTTAAGGATGTTGGAGGAGAAAGACTGTATGTAGAAAGGAGACCAGTTAGGAGCCCAAGAACAAGGTGAGAAGAGCTGAACTAGGGCAGTGACTGCAATGAATAGATGAATGGAAAGTGAAGTGAGTGGATGTGAACGAGACTCAGAGAGAGAGGACTGACAGGTCACAATGGCAGGGAGAGGACAGGAGGGGATGGAATGACTCCAGTGGTGGCACCAGCAGCAGAAACAGGGAAATGGGAAGTCAAGTTGAGCTGAGAGGGGACAGGGCAAGTTTAAAGCTGGCTTTGTTTCAAGGTTAGTGAGTTAATATGCCGTCTGGGTACTATTGCCGTCTCCTATTCCTTCCTGCTCCCCATAGATGTGAGATTTGCCTGCCACTATTCTTTCTTTTGTGATACAGAGAATTACATGTGGTTTATTTACCAGGCGTTAGTAGCTTCTTCCACACATTTAATTGGCTCAAATTGAAGTTATGTATAATCAAGTCCAAGCTGACTTTGACCAAGACCAAAGACATTCAGAATCCCCTCCTCTGATAAAACGCCCTTACCTTTCCCAGCAATAATAATATCCACCAGTTTTTGAGTACCCACTATGTGTTAGGCACGGGCCAGATGTCCTACATACCTTCTCTTTTCATTTTCACAACAACTATACAAGGAAGACTTTATTAACTCCATTTTTCTAAAGGAAACTCAATAAGCTTTAACTCAGAGTACCCAAATTTATTTGTACTGGAAATCTAAGGCTCAGAGAGGTAAAGTATATCACCCATGGTCACACAGCTGGGATTTGAAGCCATATTTGACAGACTCCAAGTCCTGTGCTATTTCCAGTACATTTCCTGACTCTTACTGAACATACTCATTGTCTCATCCTGATGTTCCCCTTCCTTTTAGACCATAATCTGCATTCTGGCGTCACTTATTTCAAGTATTTTATTTTCTAAATAGCATCTCAGAAATTAACCATCTCATACACATTTTTCGGTTCTCAGTCTGCCCGTCCTCAATCCCGCTTAATTCTTATCATCCAGTTGTGTGCTTCTGGTCCAATAATGTCAGGTACTATTAAATAAAAGCTTATAACATTGGGGAGCAAATCCTTTGGAAGCTGGAGGATTTATCCAGCACCTAAAAAGTTAACTCAGGTGCCCAGGTAGGTGGTTTTGATGGCTGCCAGGCAAAAGCAGCTGAGGATGCTCAAAGAAGAACCCCAGTCAGATGCAAATGCATCCAGACCTGTTAAGAATCAGGCCAGGACTTGGGCACCAGTTTCAGCTGTGGACCAAAAGTGAGGCCAACTGAGTCCCCAGGGAACATTCCAGGGATCACATGAATACCTGAGAGTTAGCACCAGGGGATGAGCAGGGCTCAGTCTAGAAGAGCCTGGCGTGGCCATGGGTCATGCCATAGCATCCAAATAGAAACAGTGTAGGCTGCAAGAGGCAGCGGAAATAGGGTATTCGGCTTATTTTCTAAAGAGTGGCCTGTGGCTGCCCACCATGGCAAAACTCAATCGTGCAGCCTAAAACAAAGCATCAAAGGTTTATCTTCAGTGGCCTGGGCTGAGCCCTCACTGAAGTCGGCAATCTGTGCATCAGCTCTTGTTGACTCCCTGTTACATCTCCCACAGCAGTACCCTACATGCTTCAAGCCCAGCCTCTCACCCTTTCTCCACAACTCCAATATAATATAAACTTACTATGAATTTGGAGGCCGTTCTGTGTGAGAACCAATTTCCTCCCTCTCCACCTTAGCAAATTCCTCAGCATTTTCATTGACGTCCTTCCACCCTCTTCCCTCACTTCTTGGAACTAACTCTTGTGACTCTGCTCCCGCTTCCTTCAGTGGTCCCTTCTCTTACCTGCCTTTTCACTGTCCTCCTCCCTCCGCTTCTTTCTATCCCCCGGGGCCCCCTTATCTTAAAGGGTCTACCTTCAAGCTTCTCTCCTGTTTAAGCTGTCACTCTTTTCCCTCATGCCTTCTCCGGTTTCTACTCCCTCACCTCCATTCGTCATTAAACCCTTTGCCATTTGACTTCTGCTGAAATGTCTCTCTTCCAGTGAATCAGGGACCTGCTAGGGAGCCCTGGACCCCTCCACCACTTCCTCCCACCTGGGACCCTCTTCCTTGATGCTCAGTCTCCTGGTTCCTCTCCTGTTGCTTCTTTGCTCTTTCTTTGGCTCCTCTTCCCACAGTCTGTATGTGCACAAGTTGTAGGATTCTGGCCTGTCCTTCTTTCCTTAACTTTTGCTTTCTCTCTGAATGATGGTAGAAGCTTCCACTGTTAAGCCATATACTCTGCACAGTACCAGTCCAGTTCCACATCTCCAGCATGAACCTGCTGGGTTCCAGCTCTGCTCTTTCAGCTGGGGAAATAACCCCACTATCCTGATTGGGCCTCAAGGTGCCCATCATTCTCTGAATGTCCTCCCTCCCAACCTCAGATAATAATAATTATTAAGTCACTAATTAATAGGCACCTGCTATGTGCTATAGATGACCTACTTAATGCCGATGATATCTCAATGCAGCAAGTGTTTTTATTCCTCTTTTATAAATGAGGAAACTGAAGTCAGTGACATAGCTTGCCCGCATTCACGCAGCAGAGCTGGGACTCAGAGCCAGCTCTAACTGAATCAGCCTATTAACTTTGATGCTTTGAGAATACTTTAAGATAGGAGTTAAATGCATGGCAGCTGATGCTGGATTAATTGGGTTCCCACCCTGGCTCTGCCACTTGCTCGCTAGTGATTTCAAACCTGATCCTTAACCTTCTCTGTGCCTCAGTTTCCCAATTTCTGAAATGGGGATAATAATAATGCCCACCTCTCTGTGGTGTTCTGAAGGTGTTATGAAGTCTTAATGAATGCAAAGCACTTAGAACTGTGTCTGGCACACAGTGAGTGTGATGTAAGTGTTAGCTGTTATTCAGCATTGTCACTTCTTGTCACCCCTGTTTCTTTTTAATGAAGCGACCAGTCTTGCACTGATTTTTGATTGCACCCACAACATCCTTTTAACAAATACTGTACATATTTTGGTGAAAACCAATATTTGGCTTTTCTACCTCACCATTGCTTATTACTTCTTGATTGGAAAAAATGTAGAAGAGTGTCCTAACTGATCTACCTTCATATAATCTAATATTTCTCAAAATGTGTGCAAAGACCACGTGCATCAGAATCAATTGGAGGACTTGTTCCCAGTGTGAATATTTGGATCCCTACTTAGAGATATTGTTTCTGTGAGTCTGAGTGAGGCCCAGTAATCCCAATTTTAACAGACTCCTCAAGTGATTTTGACGTATACAATTTTGAGGACTACAGCTGTTCAGCCTTCCTCCCTCTGCCCTCCACTGCTGTGTAGCTTATCTCAGTGGTTGATAAACCTGGCTGGATGTCAGAATAATCTGAGACCTTTCTAATTTAATTTTAATGTTCATCAAAACAAAATATACTCATAAGTTAAAAAGTCAAATACTACTACATGGCATGTAATTAAAAACCACAACCCTTGATCCATCCCTACTCTGTCTGGATTTCTACTTCCCATAGGCAACCATTTTCGGCTCTATTAGCAGTGTCTTTCTAGATTCTTAAAATGTGCATATACTGCTATTTCTTTTTTTTTTTTATAATTTTATTTATTTATTTATTTTTTCCCCAAAGCCCCAGTAGATAGTTGTATGTCATAGCTGCACATCCTTCTAGTTGCTGGGTGTGGGACACGGCCTCAGCATGGCCCAAGAAGCGGTGCGTCGGTGCGTCGGTGCGCGCCCGGGATCAAACCCGGGCCGCCAGCAGCGGAGCGCGTGCACTTAACCGCTAAGCCACGGGGCCGGCCCTATACTGCTATTTCTTAATTTCCCCATTTTGGACATTATCTATATGCGTTCTGTTATAGCAGGTGAGGATGTAGCTCCCCTACCTCTAGGTCTCTCTCCCACCCTCAGTATCCACACAGCCGCTCGCCCCTCCAGCCCTAACACTCTCCCATCTCTACCTCTTCTCCCTGGGGCGATGCCACGATCCTTGGTCCAAGCTTTATTTGAGTGGCCGCATCATGACGACCTTTTTTGTTTTCTCATGAGCCCTGGGGCCAGATGCTTGATTTGGGCCCCTGGTTGCCTTACTTCTAAACTTGCATCGGGCCAGTTACCTAATCTCTCTGTGCCTCACAAATCTCAGCTTTAAAATGGAGATGATAACAGCAGTACTTATCAAATAGGACTGTTGTGAGGAATAAATGATTTAATATGTGAAAAGCACTTAAAACAATAACTGGCACATAGTAAGTGATTAATAAATTTTAGGTATTTTTATTATGTTTATGACCTATAAATAATTAAGGCCTAAACTTTCCACTGGAAGCTTAAGGCTTTGTAATTTAGTCATTCATATCAGGGAAAAATACCAGTTTTATTTCTATATCAGAGAGATCCCTTTTGGGGCCCCTCTCCTTCCACCCTAGTCTGGGTGACTGCTCCCAGGGACGGCCACATGGCTGATATCCTGGGACTCCCCTTCATTATTGTCCCTAGAATTCTCTTCACCTCTCCCCTAATCTCCTGCTAGGGATGGGGTACAAGATCAACCACCACAGACTCACAGCAGCCTGTGAGTTTAGAAGAATATCAGGAGGGAGTAAAGATAAACGAAGGTGTTCAATCTGCCATATTTAAATGAAGCTGAGAAGCTCTTAAAGAATGAGGTTTCCGATGCCCCAGCAAAGACATTCCGGATCTACGAATTCACAGGTGGGGCTCGATAACTTGTATTTTTAAAGTTTCTCTGAGGTAATTTTGATGTAAAACAGAAAAGACCAGATTCCTAATAATGCAGCTCCCATCAGAGGCTCTAGAGTCGAGACTAAAATCCTGAAATCACTTTTCTTGTCTTAGTTATTTGGAAGACTTCTTAAAAGAAAAGAGACAGGAGCAATAGAAGAGTTTGATGTTAGTGCCGTGAGTGGACTCTGACTCCTAGCGCCCCTGTGCACAGCAGAGTGGAACCCTGCATGGTCTTTTTGCGCCCTCCTCTCACCCTCTGGCGCTCTATCAGACGATGCTCCACTGCTGTTCATAGGGTTTTCATGGCCAATTTTTTTGGAAGTGGGTGGCCAGCTTCCTCTTCCTTGTCTGTCTAATCTGGAAGCTCCACTGAAACCTGTCCACCATGGGTGAACCTGCTGGTATTGGAATACCAGTGGCAGAGCTTTCAACATCACAGCAACACGCAGCTGCCACGGTATAACAACCAACAGATGGGTGGTGTGGTTCCCTGACCAAGAAACAAACCTGGGGCTGTGGTCGTGACAGCGCCAAATCTTAACCAGTAGACCACCAACAGAAGAGTAAATCATTAGAAAAAGGTTAAATAGTCATAACCTTATAAGGAAGGGGAGAGCTGCAATTACCCTAAAAATTCTAGGGTGAGGGAAGCTATTGAATTTAACCACAATGCTTAGCTGTGAGCTTCCTTGCAAGCAAAGAGAAGAAAGGATTACATGAATGGATTAAGTGACTAGAAATGAAAAGAAGCATGCTAGTTCATCTGGAAAGAGGTCACTTCAACCATATGCCTGCTCACAAATTTTAGCACGTCTCATTTCTACCAAGACGTTTGAATGCAAGACTTCCTTAAGTTGTGTCTGACTGCAGGCTCTCCTTCCAAACTTCTCTCCCACTAGTCCCCTGCCAAATGAAGTTGATTCTCTGAACATATGCAGATCTTTACTGTCTTTGTGCTTCTTCTTCCTCCTCCCCAGTGCCTACTAACGAAATAGTATCCACTTTTTCCTAACAGTTTCAAATGACCTCTCTCCCAAACTAGCAAAAATAATGGTAATAACATTAGATACTATTTACAAAGCTCCTATGTGCCAGGCACTGTGTGGTTCAGGTGTTAACTCATTTAACGTTTACCCTATAAGGCCAGTACCGATATCACCCATTGCACAGATAAGGAGATTGAGGCCTGGGGAGGTCACATAACTGGCCTGGGATCACAGTGGTAGGAAATGGTACAGCTGAGACTTCCTGGGTCTGATTCAAAACCTGTGCTTTCTTGCCTCTTTTATTTGAATTCTCTTAGGATTTTGTTTGTAATTCTATTTTGTCACTTATCTTCTGCTTTATGCTCTTGGCTATTTATACATTTATTCTCTATTAGTTGGAAAGCACCTTCAGTGCAGGCATAGTTTCTGATTTATCTTTGTATATTTCTTAGATGTTAGCATAATGGGTTTAAAAAAAATATATATATATATATAATAGGGTCCCAATAAATGTTTGTTGTAAAAATAAATGAATTTTGCTCCTTACACTGCTCATGAAGGAATGGAGAAGAGAAATGAGTAGGCAGCCATTTCTTCACTGATTTGTATTGTAATTGTGCACTAGATTTGATTCTAAACTGATTCAGCATCCTACCACTTAGACCAGCAGCATCAACATCCCCTGGGAGCTTATCAAAGATGAGAATCTCAGGCTCCACTCCAGACCTCCTGAATCAGAATCTGGATTTTAGCAAGATCCCCAGGTGATTCTTATGCACATTAAAGTTTGAGAAGCCGTGCTACAGACCTTTAATTTCCACTGGGGTCTTAGATTAGTGCTGGATCATCTTTAAAACGAAAAAATTAAGGAGTAGCTCCAGAATCCCCAAGGGTTCTGGGTTAAAAAATTTTCTGGACCTATGCATAGCTCCAAAACTGGCTCAATCAGGGAGACCCTTGGAAGTTTCCTTTGAATCCTCAAAGTCTTTGACAAAATAAGAGAAGCTTCTGGCAACTGAACCTGTATTGATTGTTAGGGTGAGAAAATCAGAACTACCATCTGTGGATTCTCCTTTGGCATCTGGGAGATCTTCCTCCTCCTCCTCCATCCTTCAGCATCTGCACTGATAGCCCATTAGTTATCTATCAAACATCTATTGAACACTGACAGGGCCCCAGTCACTGTGCTAGACACACAATGACATCAATAGGGGACTCTCAGATACAAACAAAACTGCTTTATGAGAATGGGATATATTGAGCCCGAGTGAAATTACAGTCATGAAGACAGGCTCTGTGGCATTTCCTTCTCCTTTCATTATCCCTCTTGGCAGGAACCCCACCTCTCTTCCAAAAGCTTAGGTCTTTGTGGCTGCTCCCTAGATTTCCGAAGCAGCTAGCATGTTAGGTGGACTCACTGCATCAGGGCTCCGAAGACCCTTCCTGATACTGCCACTGTCTGTCCTCAGTCAAATGGCTTTACCACAAGGGGTTTCAGCGCTCCCAGCTGTAAGTGAGGAGTTTTGCTGAGGTTGTCTGGAAGATCCTATCAACCGCTATCAGTGTATAAGGATCTTAAACCCTGGAATAATTATTTTAGACAGAACTTTTGAAATAAAGTAGTCTTAATGGTAGTAGAATTGCCATTAAACTTAGGTTTCCAAAATATCTTACTCTTAAAAGCAAATCAACAGGTGAATAATGTGGCATTAATGGCACAAGTTCTTATTTTTCATAAATTTCTTTCTACTATTTTTAAGGTTACCCACTGTGAATAAATTGGCATTGCTCAGTCTGTTATACAGAATAAAAGCATCCTCCTCTCTATTTTCCTGTTAATTAAACTCATTAGGAATCACTTTGGATAACTCCTTAAAAAAATAAGTAAGATTGAGAACTTCACTTCTATTATACATTTAGGCAAGGCAGAGCTTTTGTGAGGCTTTTAAAGGACAGAATGAAACAATGAAATGTATGCTACCAAGCTGAACACAATCCATATCAATACTTTATCATTTAGAGCAATGTTTCTCAACTGGAGACAATTTTGCCTCCCACCCCCCACCCCGGGAGACATTTGGTGATGTCTGGAGACATTTTTGTTTGTCACAGCTTGGGAGAGGGGTGCTATAGGCATCTAGTGGGTAGGGGCAGGGATGCCCCACAACAGAGTTATCCAATCCAAAATGTTAATAGTGCCAACGTAGAAGAACTCTGATTTTGAGACACAGACAGGGTGGTTCAAACTTGTCTTCTAGTTTCTATACTGAAGTGCTTCGTGGGTGTATGGACTGAGTTCTTGTTAAAAGCAAATAAAAATAAAAGTCACCACATGGAGCTTCTCTACATTTCATAGGGATAGAGTTGGTGGCATTCAGCTGATGGTAATGTAATCACCACTTCTGACTTTATTTTGGAGCTCAGAGCTTAATTATATACGACAGCACCTATGGTGAAAAAAAAAATTGCCTGATGGTACAAGAAGAAATAATCACCCCCAAAAGTCCTGGAAAAGTTCTAACAACAAAAGTGGTAGCCAGTGGAAATCGAAGCAGGTAACTGTCACCCTGTTCCTAAAACAGCTGAACTCTCCTGGAGGCTACTGCCATCAGCATGCTTCGTCAAAAGGACCTTGTCAAGTAAAGGCTGTAATTGCCAACAGGTTCCCTGGGCAAGAGGGGGAGAGAAAGAGCTGAAAAATTTCCATCCCTCTGTGAATTGCTCTAACACAGAGCACAAAGGGGAGGAGGATGTGACAGCTTTGAAGCAGATGGTTGCTCTAGGTGAGCCAGGAATAGAGCGACCCTGCAGATGTTTAATGAGCCCAGAAGAGGACACCGCTCTGCTCCACTAGACGTAGACTGTTTTCACTAAGAATCCTTGACTTGGTATGCAAATGTTTTTGCAAGAGTAAGACATCTTGCAATTTCTTTTGGTTGCCTATAAATACATTGCAAAATGTACAGCTTTGTAGAATTACAGTCTGTTAGAAATATAAGGAGATAAAGAAATTAATGGTGAATCCTGTTTATTCCTGCATAGGACAGAAGAGAGATCTTGAAACATGGTGAGTGTGTGAAACATCAGGGGCCTCTGAGTCAGTGAACGACAGGTATCTTCCCTTTCTTCCTCCACGATGGAAAATTCCCCAAATTATTTAGTGTTCCCTCAATGCTCCTCCAGTAGAGGATAAAGGATGGTAGGTAAGAAGCTAAGAATGAAGGAAATGTGTCTGGTGGGACAGAGTTTTGGGGAGAGGCATACACCAGGGGAAAAGACCAGACCCTGGAATGGCTTCCAGATGCTGATTTCCAAGGGTCCAAGGTGAGAGTGGCCAGGGATGGGGGTACATAAGTCTCAGCCACCAGCCCCAATGCAACTCTGTCTAAATTAGAAAAGAGGCCCCTTCATCAATATGCTTTTCTGCTGTCTTCTGGAAAATTATCATAATAATTATACATCTGCAATTACTACTATGTCAAGGGCCCTCCTCAGAGCTGTGCAAAGCACAATCTGCAAAACCATGAAGAAGGTGCTCTAGTGAAGATATCCATGGTCATCAAAGGCTGAAATTTTAAAATCAGTGGCCCTAGTTCATTTCTAGTCAACGAGAGAAAGCTCTTTCTTCATTGAAGAATGCCAACTAACAAATTTAGGAGGAAGGCTAGAACTAGAAAAAGCAGCATTTTTTCAGTTCCCATTGAAATAATTTATGCCAGCAAGAATCATCAATGAATGCTAAAACTACTAGGTGAAAAGTCGTTGGAGAACAATATTTCTGAGTTCCACCCTACAAATTTATTCTCAAGAAACAAATCTTTTTTTTCATTTAACTCTCACAATATATTTTTACTTATTCATACACTGCAATCATATACCACTGTACTAATGTATTCCTAAAACATACACACAAAAGTTAAATCTAAAAGAGAGAAAAATAATTAGAAAAAGTAATTATAGATTTTCTTCTCACATCCCAAATTATTGTCTTTCATGCACAATTTGGAAAGCATTAATTTAGTCTATCTATTATTTTGTGCCTGGAGAAGGTGCAAAAGACCAAGCATTTATCTGAGTGTTGAACTTATTGGCCAAAGCAGAGGAAATAAAAGGTAGGGTAGAACAACTTGAAAAGAGTCCAAGTCTTCCAAAAGCATCTCCTTCAAACCACCATGGAATGGTGAAGATTGATCTTTCTGCCTTAAAGACAACCCAATGTGTTACCATTTTTAGAGATGTCAGATTTGGTTATGATTTTTATGCTTTTCCCTCCATACCACATTTTCCCATATGTTGCTCATTTATACCATTTGCTTTGGGTTTTATGCCATTCTGTAGCATTTCCCCTGTATGCCCTTTCCTGGGCTTTTACTTCTACTTCAAGCTGCCAGTTCACTTCAGAGCAATTTGTTACATTATCAAGACAGAGAAAGTGGGCCACTTTTCAAAGAATGGGATGGACAGAGGGGACCAGAGAAGGCATCTACAGGCTGTGATGTACTTAAGGAGTGAGAGATGAGTGTTTTGTTTTGTTTTGTTTTTTCAAACATGTCTCTATAATGGAGGAATCTGGTGGTCACCACCTTAAGTAACCACAGTTAGCATCACTAATCTCCTGAAGTGCTGTAAAATGAAGTACACAGCTTCACCTACGAAACACACCAAAAATGTTTAACTTGAATCTAATCTAGTCTTTATACCTAATATCCTTTTCATAGGAAATACAAGAGATAAAGAAATAAATTAAGACCCAGAGGAAAGAGTCAGATAGATCCAGAGTATAGGTCCAGTCTCTGACAAAGTTGTTGTCAAAAGTAAAAATAATAACAAGTTAACCACTTTGTGCCCCAAATTAAAGAACGTACTATTAGTATGTTTCTGCAGTTGTGATGGGTGAAGAAGGCAGCACCTATCTTGAAAAAATCTCCTGGCCAAAATTCTATATATCTTTAGATACTTGATCATCATTTTTCAGATTATTTTTTCTTTCCTCTACATTAATGAAAGGTCAAAATATATTTACTTTGTTAAAAATGTATATCAAATAATATACAAGCTCATAATGAAAGACAGCCATTCCTTGTACTCATCACAACCCATCTCCCAGAAACAGCCACTTTTAACTCTTTTTGGCTTTTTGTTGTTGTTGTTGAGAAAGATTTGCCCTGAGCTAACATCTGTTGCCAATCTTCCTCTTCTCTCTTTTTTTTTTTTCCGCTTGAGGACGATTAGCCCTGAGCTAACATCTGCACCAATCTTCCTCTATTTTGCACGTGCGTCGCCACCACAGCATGGCCCACGTGTGGTGTATGTCTGCGCCCGGGATCCGAACCTGTGAACCTGGGCCACCGAAGCAGCGCATGCCGAATTTAACCACTAGGCCATGGGGCTGGCCCCTTGGCTATTTTTTTTTAAGTACATATTGTCATATCTCTGCCTTACTACAATTTCTCAGTTTGAGAACTTCTGTCATGACAAATGAAGATCTGGTTCTCTTACACTCCCATCTCATATCTCTATCCTCCAATATACTTACATCACCATTTTTAGTTAAATTAATAAAAACAATTGCATGAAAGTGTCACTGCAGAACCAAGTAGTGTCCTATGATTACACTTCTCTTTGAATGCCTTTTGGTTGCTCCTTGTCTTTCTAAGCATCTGTCTTTTTTGTTGTGTTTTCCTTATAATAATCCTCCCTTTTTGTTGGTGATTTTTTGTTTATTCCTCGTTGTTTCTCAGAAGCACCACCATATTTATCTGGTGCCATTATTTTTTTCAGTGAGACCCTCACAGAGCCCTGTGCTGCTCCATCTTCTCCTGTAGATCTCTAGGCTTGCTTTATGGGCCCTCTGTCCTTTGAGGATCTCCTAAATTCCTGTCTTTCACTTTTGTAGTGTACTATCTTGTTTTGTACAGCATATTTTCTGGAAACTTCCTAGGATAGGAAAGAAACAAATTTTGAGGCTTTGCATGTCAGAAAAGGTCTTTATGTTACATTTGAATAGTAGTCTTGCTGAATGCAGACTAGGAGATGAGAAACTGTATCCCTTGAAGTTTGGAAGGCGTTGCTGTATTGTTAGGCCTTGTTTAATTTTCAGATTGTTTGTTGCACGAGTTTAGAAATACAATTGATTTTTGTATATTGGTTTTGTATCCTGAAACGTTGCTGAACTTGTTTATTAGTTCTAATAGTTTTTTAGTGGATTCCTTACAATTATCTGTATATAAGATCATGTCATCTGCGATTAGAGATAGTTTTACTTCTTTTTTTCCAATATGGATGCCTTATATTTCTTTTTCTTGCCTAATTGCTCTGGCTAGAACCTCTAGTACAATGGTGAAGAGAAGTGGTGAGAGTGGATGCCCTTGTCTTGTTCCTGATCTTAGAGGGAAAGCATCCAGTTTTTCACCATTAGGTATTTAATTACGAAAGGCTGTTGCATTTTGCGAATGCTTTTCTTCTGTCTATTGAGATAATCTTGTGGTTTCGTTTTTTATTGATATGGTGTATTACACTAATTGATTTTTCAATGTTAATTCCTGGGATAAATCCCACTTGGGCATGGTGTGTAGTTCTTTTTATATGTATAACTCATTTTAATTATTTTTTTATATCTAAAATTTTTTATATGTTCGTATGTTTCTTTTTTGTGGGTGAGGAAGATTCACCCTGAGCTAACATCCATTGCCAATCTTCCTCTTTTTGCTTGAGGAAGATTTGCCCTGAGCTAACATCTGTGCCCATCTTCCTCTACTTTGTATGTGAGTCACCACCACATCATGGCAGCCAAGGAGTGGTGTAGGTTTGTGCCCAGGAACCAAACCTAGGCTGCCAAAGCAGAGTGTGCTGACCTTAACCACTGGGCCATGGGGCCAGCCCAATATGTTTCTTTTTTATAGGCTTGATAGTATTTTGTTGAGGATTTTTACATCAGTATTCATAAGAGATATTTGTTTGTAATTTTCTCCTATTGTTTTTGTCTGGTTTTGGTATCAGTGTAATACCAGCCTCAGAAATGAGCTGGAAAGTGATGTCCTGCCCCTCTTGGGAATGTAGCCCTCTGACCCGAACTAGGGGGAGAGGAAGCCCTGTGTTCTTGGCTGCACCTGTCTGAAATGGAGTTTCTATCTTTCTGAGCTGGGAGAGGAGAGGAAGTGGGTCTTGGTTCAAATACTGAAGATTCTTGTTGTTCTTATAAAGTTGTGGCGTTTTTTGTTTGTTTTTTGTTTGTTTCAATAAATGTGTCTTCAATTGCTCCATGCCCTTAGGATAACCTCCAGAGATTTTAAATGGTTGTTTTTTGAAAATAATTTTCACAAGTTTTGCTGAGCAGCAGGTCCGTGGAGCCCTTTACATTGTCACATCAGAAGCCAGAAGTGGAACTCCAATTGTCTTCCCTTCTTATTGCCTCTAAGCGTCTTTTTTGTTGTTGTTGTTATCTGGATTTCTCTATTTAATATTGGAGGACTTCCTTAAATGTCTTGTGATCTCTGATTGTCCATTCATAGTTAAAATTGAGGCACTAAAAAGCTGATTGCTTTGCAGAAGGGCAAGGGCAGAACTGGGGAGACCAATGTGAGTCAATTACAGAATTTATCTCTAAGTTACTGGGCAAACTATGGATTCAGGATAGAATATAAAACAAAGCAAGAAATCAGAAGTCTGGAGGATGGGTAAGTGTGCTAATTGCCTCATCTTTCCTAGTTGGAGCAAATCAATACTGTCTAAATTGGAAAAACACAGCTCTTTTCCCCACCCCCAGCATTCTCCCTAACACTCTCCAAACTTGAATAATTTCAATAACTATTTTGTTTTTAAAGTTTAGAAAGATCTTTTAGGAATCACTGTCTTATAAAGAAACATTAACCTGAGGTTCAGTAATTCCTTTAATTTCCTTCTGGTTAAGTTAAAACAAAATCAGATTAAACTTTTTTTTCTTAAAAAATATCATGCACAGTATTATCTATCTTTATAAAATAATTTCTATTGATATCTGTTTCTCTCTCTGACTATCTACATTGCTTATATATCTACCAAATTTCTCTATATATAGAAAGAAGTCTGTCACAATGTTTACCAATTACTAATGCTGCTTATTTCTCAGTGGTAGGAATTGATGTGCTTCATTACTTTCCTCTTTTTAATTTTTTTGTATTGATTGATGTTTTAAATAATAAGCATGCATCATTAAAAAAAAGGTCAGTCCTGGCCCCGTGGCCTGGCGGTTAAGTGCGCGCACTCCACCGCTGGCGGCCCGGGTTCGGATCCCGGGCGCGCACAGACGCACTGCTTCTCTGGCCATGCTGAGGCCGCGTCCCACATACAGCAACTAGAAGGATGTGCAACTATGACACACAACTATCTACTGGGGCTTTGGGGAGAGAAAAAAAAGGAGGAGGATTGGCAATAGATGTTAGCTCAGAGCCGGTCTTCCTCAGCAAAAAGAGGAGGATTAGCACGGATGTTAGCTCGGGGCTGATCTTCCTCACACACATAAAAAAGCAAATAAAATAAAAAATAAATAAAAAAAAGGTCAATACAATGGAAAAGCAAAACGCAACCCACTCACAGAGCCAATCAAGCAGACAATCAGGGCTGGGCCTCAGGTGGGGCAAGTGAGGAGCCTCCGGTGCAGAACTGAGGCAGGCCCTCCCTCACAGGGTCATGTAAGCGCCCCCTCAGCTCCTCACTTGCCTCCCCGCAGGCCTGGACACTTCTGCCAACAACACCAGAAGCACTGGCAGATCAATGTAGGTGAAGACTGGTGTGTTTGGAATTCTGGGTAGATGAGTAAACCATACTCGCCCTTTCTTATAAATGATCTTTTAGTATTTTCTAATAGTCTGCAAAAGAAATCATAGGCTTTTACACTTTAAAAGTTAACTGATCAGACACTCTGAAACTAACCAACACCTAGTCTTCCCATTTCTTTCCTCTCCCTCAATTCAACATGAGTGAGTCTGTTGCAGGCTCTGGCCACAGACGGGCACAGAAGGGGCGTGCTGCTGTCAGTCCCAACATCTTCCTTTCCTGATCACCCTAGCACAATACCTTCCTTTGTCTTTTCAGCCCATCTTCCTGCTTTACTGTCTTCCTAGCCATTATCACACTCCGAACGTATTCAGACTTTATGTATGTGGTTTTATTTTGTATATTATGGGTTGAGTGTCTGTCTTGCCTCATTAGAATATATCTCTGAAATGCTACCCTGGTGGAAGCGTGATGGTGCACAATAGGTTTCCCTAGTATTTGCTGAATGGAGAGTGAATGAGTTCATTGTACATTCATTGAATGACTGTGGACCTGATGCTGTTAGGACAATATGAAGATGAATAAAATGCCCAATCTTTGCTCCCTACAGAGAGAGTCCACATACCAGCCTCCCTCGCTGCCTCCGCTCCCAGCAGTGCTCATTTGCCTCACACAATCATTATCTCACAAACACATACCTTTTGTTTTTATCCCCCTTTTTCTTCTCTCATATTCTCTGTTTCTTTTTGTTTTTTTCTGCCTTCAACTCTTGCCCAATTATTGCAGGGAAATATTTTTTCCTCCCTTAAAAAAATAGTCTGACTAATGAGCACAAAACATAGTATTAGTAATTACACATTTATTAAGAGAAAGTCAAATTTGAAGAGAAAACAGGGTAACAATAGTATTATTCATTGGGAACATCTATGAAGTGTTTGCTCTATACCTGACTCTCTGCCAAGCAACTGATGCATGGCCTCATTTAATCAGTGCAGATAAGGAAACAACAACGGCAGCAAGAAGTAACTTGTCAGGTCCCAGAGCCAATAACTGGTCTGAATCCATGTCACTCTTATTCCAGAGCCTGAACCCTCCCAAGGGGAACAGAGAGGCTGTGCTCTTCATTCTAATGGAACCCCTTTGTGGGGTTTGCCCTCCATCCCCTTCCCACACTACAGGCAGCTCTCTTCATGTTCCCACAGTGCTCTGCTCATTCCCTCCTTCAGCTCTTATCACATAAAATGTTAGGTATGTGTCTGAAAGGTTCAGCTGGTACGTTATCACTCATTACCAATGTTATGAAGTATGTGCTCTCCTTATTCATCGCAATTAGATTTGTAATAGAAGCAGGAGCTTCATATATATACTAGAGTTCAAAACCTGGCATCTGTTGCTTACTAGCAGTATAAAGTTGGACAAATTATTTAATCCTTCAGAACCTTAGATTACTGATGTGTCATGTGGGGATGATGATGCCAGTGTTACAGGGTCTGAGAACAACCTAACGTGGATCTGTGAGGTGCCAGCATAGCGCCTCACATGACACAGCTGCTCAACAAGCTCTCTTCTCTTCATCTCTCTCCTGTTCAGTCCCCTGCTTACCCTGATTCTGACTCTTCTGCTACACCTTATATATCATTTTAGCTACGTTGTGTGTTAACTGTTATGGTTTGAATTAGTTATCTATTACTGCACAACAAATTCCCCCAAACTTAGCAGCTTAAAACAATAAATATTTATTATCTCCAAGTTTCTGTGGGTCACGGATCTGGGATCAGCTTAGCCGGCTGGTTCTGGTTCAGTCTCTCATGAGGCTGCAGTCAAGACATCAGCTGGACCTGCAGTCATCTCAAGCCTCAACTGGGGTAGAATCTACTTCCAAGCTCACTCAGGTGGCTGGTGACATGCTTCAGGAGATCTGCGTCTAAGCTTACTCATTGGGCCTCTCCACAGGGCTGTCTCAGGCCATGGCAGCTGGCTTCCCCCAGGACAAGCAATCCAAGAGAGAGTGAGAGAGTGCACCCAAGATGGAAGCTATAGTCTTTTTATAATCGAATCTTGGAGGTGACATCCTATCACTTTTGCTGTATTTTTATTCAATAGAAGCAATTCAATAAGTCCAGCCAACACTTGAGAGGAAGGAATGATACAAGGGCATGAATATCAAGATGTGGAGATCATTGGGGCCATATGAGAGTCTGCCTACCACATGGTTTAAATAGTCTTACAGAGCTAGCCTGGGGATTGTGATATGTTCAATTGTATTTCATGACTTTTATAAAATAGTTAGTCCTGTCTTTAGATAAGCGACTTACACACTTTGGGAACAAAAACATTGCTAAGCAGGGTAACTGGCTGTACCAGCAGAGCTTCAACATACTCCACAAAATAATAATAACAATAATGACTTCTTTTGCCTAGTCTTATAAGTTATCACACCATCTGTAACTTTCGATTCCCACTCTATGCATAATTACACTTTTCCTCTGAGTCGGTTTGTTTCTTAAGAACCATTTCCCCTTTGGCTGTATCCTTGGTACATTTTCCACTTCCTCCTCTTTGATCTATACACACACACACTCACGCACACTCCAGCTTCCTTCCTCAGGGAGTGCCAAGATCAGGTAGGTAGTCACGGTGAAATATAAATCCCTCTCCCAGCCCACATTTGGAGGGCAACTTGTTTATTATTCCCAACTAAGTCACAGTATGCTCCAGCCACTTCCCCAGGTGGAGTGTCTTGCCTCTGGATGATCTTGGCTCCTTTTTCCCCTTTCTCCCGACTAAGGCAGTGCCTTAGTCATGGCACTGCCTGCTTGCATTAGCCTCCCAAGAGGGGATGACATAGGTCAAATTTGATATATGTATCCTTTCAGGTTTAAAGGAAAGATTATAGAAATACAAAAACATGTATGATGTAACTAGTAAAACATATCATAAATATTAAAGTATTATAAATATTAAAATTTTATTGTCTAAATATTAAAACATGTATTTTATAGAAATATTATCTGCTTGGAGATTAAAAAGGCAGATCCAACAATGGAGGTTTGACATTTTGTGTTCTTCCATTTCTATGAATTACTGAGAGTCTATTTTATTAGAGATGGTATTTAATTATTGGGTTATCTGATTGCCAATCACTCTACTAAACTTAACAATTTCTGCTTTTGAAGCATACTTTCTCAGTAAAGTAGAGAGAAATGAGGAGCAGGATGAATAGATCAAGAAAGGGATATGAGAGGCTCTGGACAGCTGAACATTCTAAGGCAAATAGATTTGATGATGATGGTTACATGGGGAAGGGGGAGAGAAAAAGTGATATTGGAAAAATTGAGGTGTGCTGGCTGTGAATTGTGAAAGAGAAAACGTATACAAAAATGAAAACTGATAGGATCATTTACTTATGATGGACTTGGTGTCATTTACTCTTGCTAAAAGGTATAGTGAGAGAACATTTTGAGGAAGAAGAATCATAGACCTTTTAGAGTTGTCAGAGACCTTATATACTGTCATCACATCTGCCCTGGTTAGAGATGAGAAACTGAGGCACAGAAGAGGTGAATCTTCTGAGGTCCAATGCTATTTTGTTGAAGAGCCAGGAATGTAGATTTACAAAATAATACAATTATTATTTTATTAATAATTGTACTTTATGGTCTAGAAGAGAATTGGTTTAAGTTTTTACTTATAAACGAGAAATTTCTTATTTTTTATATGGCTTAAAACATTAAAAAATCTGAAATAAGCCTGTCAAGTGAAATTTCCTTATATTCTATGTGTATATGGATTTTAGCAAGTTGTGCTTTTAATGTGAATTTTCCCCAATTCTTGTTACACAGCATGTCTAAGAGAGATTAAAACTGGTGAGGATTCATGTTCTGATTGGCTCAGGACTTTCAAAGAGTTGTGTCTTCACAGCTGTTTGTCTGCTCAACTGTTCTCAAACAATATAATATATTCAAGACTAATACAGTTATACTTAGCTTTGTATATTAGATATGTACCTATAAAATTGTATGCAACTTAATTTTTGGGTAAATAAAATTCAATTTCAATGCATTAAAATAATGATCCATTTAAACCCTGCAGTAAATCCTTTTGTCAAAGCAACAAATCCTGAGACAGCAGGAATCATCTCCCCATTGAAATTTGCTACAATACTAGGTATCCTCATGCTTGATTTTCTTAAAACAGGACATACCTGTGGTATTGTCTTCCTATAAATTGACTCAGCTTATCCTAATGACAGATTTATAATAATATCAGATACTGATATTTAATTTTTACCTCATTCCAGGTACTAATAGAATTAATGAAAAGAAATGTATTTGTTTACAAGTTACTCACATATTAAGAAAATAAAATTTTTACAAATTGATGCTCTTAGAAAACGTTTCTCCCTTGTGCTTTGTGGCGAAGAAACGGGAAATAAAGAAGATTTTTTAGTTGACCCAGTAATGGAAAATAGTAAGAATAAGTTGGAATTGAGGAGACTTCTTAGTGGTTCCTGAAGTAAAGAAATATAATTGAATAAAATCTAAGATTGACTTAAAAATATATATATAGGTATTACCTTCATTATTGTTTTCTAAAAATATAATTGGGAAATGAAGAATAAGCTATCTGGTACTCTAAAACAGTTAAAAAATTTTTTTGTAAGTGTCAATCTGGAAGTTCACAGTTTTCTTTTTTTCCTTTAAGAAAGCTTTATTGGAATTCCAGCCTAAGATGGCAACATAGGAGGCTCTTGAACTCACCTCCTCCCCAAGAAATCTACAGCTACACACCAAGTAATTTCCTCTTTAAAAAATCCAGAAACTAGCTGAGTGACTCCTACATATTGGGCAAACAAGAAAATACCACATTGAAATGGGTCTTGGCACACCCTCAATTTCTGGGAGCCATGAAGAATAAAGAAGGTGGCTTGGACAATCACAAAAATCTGAGAGACAACCAAGAGCTCAGGCCAGCCTGAATGATAAGGTTAAACTCTTACATGAGACCATTCTGTCAAGACTAAGAAAAGTGGCTGTTTTACCTAATGCACAGAAATCAGCACAGAGAGTCAAGGAAAATGAAGAAACAGAGGAATATATTCCAAACAAAAGACAAAACTCCAGAAACAGAACTTAATGAAATGAAGATAAGTGATTTGCCTGATAAATAATTCAAAATAATGGTCAGAAATATGCTTATTGAGGTCAAGAAAGCAATGCATGAACAAAGAGAGAATTTCAACAAACAGATAGAAAATATAAGAAAGTATCAAAAATATATCACAGAACTGAAGAATACAATACCTGAACTGAGAAATTCAATAGAGGGGTTCAACAGAAGACTAGATGAAGCTGAAGAAAGGATCAAAAAACTAGAGGACAGGGCAGTGGAATTAATCCAATCAGAGGAGTTAGAAAAAGAAAAAAGAATGAAGATAGCTTATGGGACTTACGAGAAAACATCAAGTGGACCAACATTCACATTATAGGAATCCCAGAAGGAGAAGAGAGAAAGAGGCAGAAAACCTATTTGAAGAAATAATGGCTGAAAATTTCCCTAGCCTGGGGAAGGAAACAGACATCAAGATCCAGGAAGCCCAGAGAGTTCCAAAAAAATAAATCCCAAAAGACCCATACCAAGACACATTATAATTAAATTGTTAAAAGTTAAAGACAAGGAAAGAATCTTGAAAGCAGCAAGAGAAAAATACCCACTTGTTACATACAAGGGAACCCCATAAGACTAACATCAGAATTTTCAGGAGAAACTTTGCAAGCCAGAGGGAGTGGCCTGATATATTCAAAGTGCTGAAAGAAAAAAACTGTAATCAAGAATACTCTACCTGGTAAAGTTGTCCTTCAGAAATGAAGGAGAGATAAAGAGATTTTCAGACAAGCAAAAGATGAAGGAGTACATCACCATTAGACCAGCCTTACAAGAAATGTTAAAGGGACTTCTTTAAGTTGAAACAAAATAGTGCTAATTAGTAACAGGAAAACATATGAAAGTATAAATATCACTGGTAAAGGTTAATATATAGTTAAAATCAGAATAATCTAATGTTGTAATGGTGGTAGTTAATCACTTATAAATCTAGTGTGAAAGTTAAAAGACAAAAGTATTAAAAATAACTATAATAATTTGTTAAGGGATATACAAGATAAAAAGACAATATTGTAACATCGAAAACAAAAAATGTAGGGGATGGAGAGTAAAAATGTGGCACTTTAGAATGTATTCGAAGTTAAGTTGTTATCAGTTTAAAATACACTGTTATAAATATAAGATGTTTTATGTAAGCCTCATAGTAGCCACAAAGCAAAAAGCTATAGTAGTTACACAAAAGATAAAAAGGAGTCTAAGTGTACCACTACAGAAAAATCATCAAATCACAAAGGAAGAGAGCAAGAGAAGAAGAAAAGAACAAAGGAATTACAAAACAGCCAGAAAACAATGAACAAAATGGCAATAGTAGTCCATACCTATCAAAAATTACTTTAAGTGTAAATGGACTAAATTCTCTAATCAAAAGACATAAAGTGGCTATGTGGATAAAAAACAAGACCCAACTATAAGCTGCTTACAGGAGACTCACTTCACCTTTAAGGATACACACAGACTGAAAGTGAAAGGATGGAAAAAGACATTCCATGCAAATGGAAACCAAAAAAAGCAGAGGTAGCTATACTTATATCAAACAAAATAGACTTTAAGACAAAGACTGTAATAAGAAAACAAGGTCATTATATAATGATAAAGGAGTCAATCCAACAAGAGGATATGACATTTGTAAATATTTATGCACCCAACATAAGAGCACCTATGTTTTAAATATAAAAAGCAAATATTAACAGACCTGATGGGAGACATACACAGCAATACAATAATTATAGGGGACTTCAATACATTTAACAGTGGGTAGATCATCTAGACAATCAATAAGGAAACATTAGACTTAAACTACATGTTAGATTAGATGCACTTAGGCATCTACAGAACATCCTATCCAAAAGCAGCAGAACACACATTCTTCTCAAGTGAACATGGAATATTCTCCAGTTTTGATCATACATTAGGTCACAAAACAAGTCTTAATAAATTTAAGAAGATTGAAATTATAGCAGCATCTTTTCTTCCCACAGTGGTATGACAGTAGAAATCAATTACAAAAAAACCCCAAGAAAATTCACAAATATGTGGAGATTAAACAACATGCTACCGAACATATAATGGGTCAAAGAAGAAATCAAAAGAAAATTAAAAAATCACTTGAGACAAATGAAAATGGAAATACAACACACCAGAACATAAGGGATGCAGCAAACGCAGTTCTATGAAGGATGTTCATAGTAATAAATGCCTACACTAAGGAAAAAGAAAGATCTTAAACCTAACTTTACACCTCAAGGAATTAGAAAAAGAAGAACAGACAAAGCCCAAAGTTAGTAGAAGGAAGGAAATAATAAAGATCAGAGCAGAAATAAATGAAACAGAGACTAAAAACACAGTAGAAAAGATCAATGAAACTAAGAGCTGGCTTTTTTAAATGATAAACAAAATAGACAAACCTTTAGCTAGATTCACCAAGAAAAAAAGAGAGAGGACTCAAATAAATAAAATTATAAATGAAAAAGGAGGCACTACAATTGATACCACAGAAATAAAAAGGATCCTAAGAGACTACTGTGAATAATTATACATCAAAAAATTGGACAACCTAGACAAAATGGGTAAATTCCTAGAAACATACAACCTACCAAGACTGAATCATGAAGAAATAGAAAATGTTGACAGACAAACTACTAGTAAGGAGATTGAGTTAGTAATCAAAAACTTCTCAACAAAGAAAAGTCCAGGACTACATGGCTTCATTGGTGAATTCTACCAAACGTTTAAAGAAGAATTAATACCAATCTTTCTGAAACTTTTCCAAAAAATTGAAGAGTAAAACTCATTTTACAAAACCAGCAGTACCCTGATACCAAAACCAGACAAGGACGCTACAAGAAATGAAAACTATCGGCCAATATCCCTGATGAACATAGATGCAAAAAACCTCAACTAAATATTAGCAAACCAAATTCAACAATGCATTAAAAGGATCATACACCATAATTAAGTGGGATTTACTCCATGGATGCAAGGACACTTCAACATCTGCAAGTCAATCAATGTGATACACCACATTAACAAAATGAAGGATACAAAAATCATATGATTATCTCAATAGATGTAGAAAAAGCATTTGACAAAATTCAACATTGATTCATGATAAAAGCTCTCAATGAACTGGGTATAGAGGGCACATAACTCAACACAATAAAGTCCATATATGACAAGCCCACAGCTAACATCATACTCTATGGTGAAAAACTGAAAGCTTTTCCACTAGATCAGGAACAAAACCAAGATGCCCACTCTTGCCACTAGTCCTAGGGAGATCAAATAGGGGGAAAAAAATAAAAGGCATCCAAATTGGAAAGGAAGATGTAAAAATGTCTCTATTTGCAAATGACATGATATTATATATAGAAAACCCTAAGGCCTCCCCCACAAAACTGTTAGAACTAACAACAAATTCAGTAAAGTTGTAGGATATAAAATGAATAGATTAAAATCAGTTTTGTTTTTATACACTAATAACGAACTATCAGAAAGAGAAATTAAGAAAATAATCTCATTTACAATTGCATCAAAAAGAATAAAATACCATGGAATAAATTTAACCCAGGTGGTGAAACATCTGTACACTGAAACTTTAAGACATTGATGAAAGAAATTGAAGAAGACTCAAATAAATGGAAAGATATTCCAGGCTCATAGATTAGAAAAATGAATATTGTTAAAATGTCTATAATGCCCAAAAGAATCTACAGCTTCAATGCAATCTCTATCAAAATAACAACTGCATTTTTCACAGAAATAGAGCAAATAATCCTAAAATTTGTATGGAACCACAAAAGACCCCGAATAGCCAAAGCAATCTAGGAAAGAAGAACAAGGCTGGAGGCATCACACTTCCTGATTTCAAACTATATTACAAAGCTATAGTAGTCAAAACAATATGATATTGGCATAAAAACAGACACATAGATCAATGGAACAGAATAGAGAGACCAGCAATAAACCCATGCATATATGTTCAATTAATTTATGACAAAGGAGCCTAGAATATACAGTGGGGAAAGGATAGTCTCTTCAATAAATAGTGTTGGGAAAACAGGACAGTCATATGCAAAAGAATGAAACTAGACCCCTATCTTATACCATACACAAAAATCAACTCAAAATGGATTAAAGATTTACATTTAAGACCAGAAACCATAAAACTCCTGGAAGAAAACATAGGTGGTAAGCTCCTTGACATTGGTCCTGGCAATGATTTTTTGGATTTGACACCAAAAGCAAAGGCAACAAAAGCAAAAATAAACAAGTGGGACTACATCAAACTAAAAGGCTTCTGCATGGCGCAGGAACCCGACAACAAAATGAAAAGGCAACCTACTGAATGAAAGAATGTATCTGCAAGTCATATATCCGATGAGAGGTTAATATCCAAAATATATAAAGAACTCATACATCTCAACAGCAAAAAAACAAACAATCTGATTAAAAAATAGGCAGAGGAACTGAACAGACATTTTTCTAAAGAAAACACCCAAGTGGCCAACAGGTATGCAAAAAGGTGTTCAACGTCATTAATCATCAGGGAAATACAAATCAAAATCACAATGAGATATCACCTCACACCTGTTAGAATGGTTATCATAAAAAAGACAAGAGATATAAATGGTGAGGACGTGGAGAAAAGGGAACCCTTCTACACTGTTGGTGGGAAGGTAAATTGGTGCAGCCTCTATGGAAAACAGTATGGAGGTTCCTTAAGAAATTAAAAACGGAACTACCAGATGATCCATCAATCTCACTTCTGGGTATATATCCAAAGGAAATGAAAACAGGATCTTGACAAGATATCTGCACTCCCTTGTTCATTGCAGCATTATTCAAAATAGCCAAAATATAGAAACAACCTAAGTGGCTGTCAGTGGATGAATGGATAAAGAAGATATGGTATATATATGCAATGGAATATTATTCGACCATGAGAAAGAAGGAAATCTCACCATTTGCTACAACATGGATGGACCTTGAGGTCATTATGCTAAGTGAAATAAATCAGACAGAGAAAGATAAATACTGCATGGTATCACTTATAGGTGAAATCTAGCAAACAAAAAAAAAAAAAAGGGAAACTCATAGAAACAGAGGCTAGAAAAGTGGTTGCCAGGGGCCAAAGGCTGGGGGGAAACAGGGAAAGATTGGTAAAAGAGTACAAACTTTCCGCTATAAGATGAATAAGTTCTGAGAATCTAATGTAAAACATGGTGACGATAGTTGATAACACTGTATTGTACAATCGAAATTTGCTGAGAGAGTAGAACTGAAATGTTCTCACCAAAAAAAGAAAACGATAAATATGTGAGGTCCTGGATGTGTTAATTAACTAGACGATGGAATCCTTTCACAATGTCTATCAAATCACTACGATGTACACTTTAAATACCTTATAATTTTAGGGGCCGCCCCATGGCGGAGCGGTTGAGTGTGCGCGCTCCACTGGTGGCGGCCCTGGGTTTGGATCCCGGTGCACACTGATGCACTGCTTGTCAAGCCATGCCGCGGCAGCATCCCATGTAAAGTGGAGGAAGATGGGCACGGATGTTGGCCCAGGGCCGGTCTTCCTCAGCAACAAGAGGAAGGATTGGCATGGATGTTAGCTGAGGGCTGATCTTCCTCACACACACACAAAAAAACCTTATAATTGTATATGTCCATTATACCTCAGTAAAGCTGATGTTTAAAAAAAAGCTTTATCAATAACTTCACAACATATTATTTTGACAGGGCTTAAAAGGTGTTACTTCTCCAATAGAGTTTGCACCAATTTTATGGATGGTGCAAACTTAACTGGGGAAACATGACCTCTTTTAGGTTTAGTTTAGTTAACTGATGAACATACTTTCATTAGTGGTGGTAACTGAATTGTCTGAATGTCATTAGACATTGTCTGAAGGGCTCATTAGAAGGAGCACAGTTCTGCTGATTGATATCTTTTTCTCTTATTTTTATGAAGTAGGTCTTGGCCTTCAGTGAGATGTAGTGTCCATATTGATTTAATTTATATTGTAGGAACAATAACTGTAAAATAAAAGTGATATAAGAAAAGGCTGATCTAGATGATCTTCTTAAATCCTTTGTAGATCAAGGTGGAAAATAAATAAAACATCTGTGTTTATTTCAATGACTAAAAAATACATTTTGATCAAGTGAGATGATGTATGTTATGGCTCTTTTAAACTAAAAAGCATTATACAAATGTAAAGCATTGCACAACCCGAGGAAAGGCTGCTTGTGAGCCTCGTCTAGGCTTCACCCCACGTGTTTCTGTTTTATTGGAAAATGAGGCAGTGAAGCAGAGGCAGAGGCCTGGAAAGAGATGAAGAATTCCATGGCAGGTGCTCGTTTTGATTGGGCTCCTCTGGTGTAATGTCTTTCACGTTGAAATACTTTACAGTGTCATTTCTACCAATCCAATAATTTATATATTTACCCAAACAGAGTACCCACATAGTAGGCTTTCTTGTGGCTGATAACTGAGAAAAGAGTATTGACAATGACTAATGCCTGATGTAGAGCTTGCTGCAGTACAGAAAGCTCTTTCCATTCCATTAATCCACAATTTTCTCAACAGCTTTTTGAGGCAGGCATTTTTCATCTCTTTTGTAGATATAAAATGAATATTGGAGTTAATATGACTCACCCAAGATCTCATCCCTAGTAGTGGCAAATGCAAAAATTCAACACCAAATTATGAGTTCTTTCCACCACTCTACATGACAGATAGCACTTGGCCCATTTCCACGAAGACAAAATGTTGTTCAATATTTCACTCATCATTAGCACATTTATTAGGAGACTGAGAAAAATAGAAAAGAAGAGGAAACTCAAAGCGCTCATTTGTAACTTCTCTGAATGGAGGAGTAGATTAAAATCTTGGTAATGTGAAATTCTATTGTTCACATACTATTACAATCTGTGAAGATGAATAAATAAATAAATGATTATAATTAATAAAAAGCAGGGATATGAAAAGGGAATCTACAGAATGGGAGAAAATATTTGCAAAAAAATTATTGGATAAGGGGTTAATGTCCAAAATATATAAATAACTCATACAACTTAACAAAAAAACAAACAATCCAATTAAAAAATGGGCAGAAGATCTGGATAAACATTTTTTCAAAGAAGACATACAGATGGCCAACAGGCACATGAAAAGATTCTCAAAATCACTAATCATGAGAGAAACGCAAATCAAAACCACAATGAGCTACCATCTCACATCCGTTAGAATGGCTATTATCAAAAAGACAAAACATAAGTGTTACCGAGGATGTGAATAAAAGGGAACTCTTGTACACTGTTGGTGGGAATGTAAATTGGTGCAGCCACTATGGAAAACAGTATGGAGGTTCCTCAAGAAATTAAAAAGAACTACCATATGATCCAGCAATTCCACTCTGGGTATTTATCTGAAGAAAACAAAACCACTAATTCAGAGAAACATATTCACCCCTATGTTCATTGCAGCATTATTTACAATAGCCAAGATACAGAAGCAACCTAAGTGTCCATTGATAGATAAATGGATAAAAAAGATGTGGTATATACATACAATGGAATATTACTCAGCCATAAAAAAAGAATGAAATCTTGCCATTTGTGACAACACGGATGGACCTAGAGGATATTATGCTAAGTGAAATAAATCAGATAGAGAAAGACAAAAACTATATGATTTCACTTATACGTGGAATCTAAAAAACAAAACAAATGAACAAACAAAACTAAACAGAAACAGACTCAGAGATACACAGAACAAACTGGTGGTTGCCAGAGAGGAGGGGGGTGAGGGGATAGGCAAAATAGTGAAGGGAATTAAGGGGTACAAACTTCCAGTTATAAAATAAATAAGTCATGGGGATGTAATGTACAGCACAGGAAAGACAGTTAATAATATTCTAATAACTTTGTATGGTGACAGATGGTAACTAGACTTATGGTGATCATTTTGTAAAGTATATAAATATGGAATCACTATGATATACACCTGAAACTAACAGGATATTGTATGTCAATTATTCTTCAATTAAAAAAACAAAATAGGGGCCAGCCTGGTTGCTCAGTGGTTAAGTTCTTGTGCTCTGCTTCAGCGACCCAGGGTTTGTGGGTTTGGATCCTGGGTGCAGACCTACACACCACTCATCAAGCCATGCTGTGGCAGTGTCTCACATACAAAATAGAGGAAGATGGGCACAGACGTTAGCTCAGAGCTAATCTTTCTTAGGAAAAAGAGGGGGATTGGCAATGGATGTTAGCTCAGAGACAGTCATCCTCACACACACAAAAAAAACCCCAGAAAAACAAAAATAAAGTTGTATTTCATATTGGCTTAATGGTAACTTGAGATAATAGAAAAAAGAACCAGTAAACTTGAAGCTAGATCAATATGTTATCCAATATGAACAACAGAGAGAAAAAAACAATGGGAGGAAGAGGGAAACAGAACCTCAAGTACATGTGGGGCAATACCAAAAAGTCTAACATTTTTAAAATTAGAGTATCAAAAGGAAAAAGTAGAAAATGGGGCAAAAAATATTTGAGGAATCAATGGCTAAAAATATCCTAAAGTTGATGAAAGTTATAAATTTATAGAGTCAAGAGGCTCAGTAAAGCACAAATTTTATTGTGGGGTTTATAACATATGTAAATGTAATACATGTACAAACTCTAATATAGATAAAGGACCAGAGAGGTGGCAAATGAACCTAGAGAATTGCAAGGTCTTATGTTTTACATGAATTGGTATATTTACTCCAAGTAGACTGTGAAAGTTTAAGAATGCATATTATAATCCCTAGAGCAACAACTTCAGCTAGAAAGTCTATAGACAAAATGAGATTATAAAATATATTTATTTGCTAAAAAGATGGTGGGGAAGGAAGAATAGAGGATCAAAAGTCAGATGGTACAAACATTTAAGAAATAATAAAATAGAAAACATAATCCAACCATATCAATTATTATATTAAATGTAAATGTGCTAAACATTGCAAATAATAAACCAGGAATGGGGGCCAGAATTTTTTTTCTTTTTTTTTTGGTGAGGAAGATTTGCCCTGAGCTAACATCTGTTGCCAATCTTCCCCCTGCTTTTTTTTTTTGCTTGAGGAAGATTCGCCCTGAAATAACATCTGTGCCAATCTTCCTCTATTTTGTATGTGGGTCACTGCCATTAGCATTGAGTAGTGTATGTCCATGCTTGGGATCTGAACCCATAAACCCTGGGCTGCCTGAAGCAGAGCACGTCGAACTTAACCACTATGCCATGAGGCCAGCCCCTAGAATTTTAATTAAATAGTAATGGGAAATCAAAGAGATTTTAGGGTGGTGACTTGGGTTCTGATTACAAAGGTTGTTGAATTCTAAACTAATTACTCATGAGACTGTGTCGGCTCTCAGAGTTGGGTGAACTTCCCTTACAGCAGGGATATATAATCTTTAGAAAACATCCTTAAATTCAAGTTTGGAGAAGCAAAGCTTGGGATCTGAGTTCTTCCTCTCCACAGGGCTCTGGGATTTTGTGCAAATTTCTTCCTAGTGTCCAGCATTGCATAGAATAAGATTTAATTTGCCTATTTGAGTTGCATATAAATATTTCAGAGGGTCACTCAAGTGACCCTTTATTTTTCAAAAAAGATCAGCCTTTCTAGATGAAGAAGAAAATAGTACTGTGACTGTTAAAATTTCCTTGATAACTGCCTTTCTTCCAGTAAGACTGAAAGCTCTGTTTTCTTCCTCTGTCTCCCCAGCAAGTTAACCCAGTTCTTGGCACATAGCGGGCACTCAATAAGTAAACAGCAGAACATGACTCCTAGCCCTATAAGTAATTTACAGCTGCCTGTTGGACACGTTTACGTGTATACTATTTGTTAAGTTTTAAAATTAATTTTATTGATATATAAATTTTATATAGTAAAAGTTTCCCATTTCAAGTATAGAGTTTGATGAGTTTGATAAATGTATATACCCATGTAACCACCACTACAATCAAGATATAGAATATTTCCATTATCTCAAAAAGTTCCCTCATGCCTTCTGCCATCAGTCTTTCCCCCAACATTTCCTTCTAACCCCTAGCTGCAGGTACCCATGGATCTAGGTTGTGTCACTTTATATTCACTTGCATTTTCTAGAATTTATATATATATATATAAATGGAACCACACAGTATGTACTCTTCTGTGTCTGGCTTCTTTTGCTCAGTATAATGTTTTTGAGATTCATCCACATTGTTACATGTATTAGTAGTTTGTTTCTTTTTATTGTTGTTATTCCATTGTTTCCATATAGAACACTTGGTTTATTCATTCATCTGTTGATAACTATTTGGATTGTTTCCAGTTTTTGGCTATTATTAACAAACTTGCTAACAACATTTGTAAATAAGCCTTTGTATGAACATATGTTTTCATTTTTGTGTGTGTGTAAATACTTAGGGGTAGAATGGCTGGATCATTACGGTAGGGATATGCTTATAAGAAACTTCCAAATTGTTTTCCAAAGTGGTTTTACCATTTGACACTCCCACCAGCAATGCATTAGTTCCAGTTGCTCCACATCTTCACTAACATTTGAGACTGTCAGTCTTTTTATCTTTAGTCATTGGAGAGGTGGTGGTGTGTCACTTTAAAATTCACACGCTCAGACCTCTGAATCCCCATTCTGTCCCTATCTTACCAGTGATCACTTTGGACTTTCACTTTAAAAAATATTAATGACATCATGCTCAATAAATTCATGATAGAACAACAACAATAACATTAATTGAGCATTTATCCTTCTCCCAACCATAAAGTGTGAGCTTGATGAGGGCAAGACTTATCTATCTGGTTCTTTGTATCTTGCACAATGCCTGGTGCATAGTACGTACATTTATTAGTTATCTGTTGCTGTGCAATAAATTATTCCAAATATTAGCAGCCTAACAAGAAACATCTATTGTTTCACACAGTTTCTGAAGGTTAGGACTCCAGGAGCAGCACTTAGTTGAGTGGTCCTGGTCAGGGTCTATCATGAGGTTGCAGTCAAACTATTGTCTGGTGCTGCAGTCATTTGAAGGTTTGACTGGGGCTGGAGGATTGGCTTCCAAGATTACTCACTCACGTTGTACTGGGAAGAGGTTTCATATTCTAGCTGGCTGTTGTCAGCAGTCCTCAATTCCTTGCCATGTGAACCTCTCCATTAGTAGCTGGTTTCCCCAAAGTAATCCAAGTGACTGGACTCTCTTGGAGTGATCAAAGAGAGACAAAGATAGAAGTTGATTACACAGACCAAACAGGAGACGGGAGTGGTTGGGGCCATTCTGAAGGCTGGCTGATACAGTGCATAGTAAATATTTATTGATTGAACTGATGTGTGCCTGACACTCTGCTAAGGAATTCACTTACGTCATCTCATTTAATCCTGATAACCCATGGACCAGTGTCCTCATTTGAGAGATGATAAAACTGAGGCTTATAAAAGTGAAGTAACCTGTCCAATTCTACAAAGCTATTAGGTGGCAGAGCCAGAGTTCAAAGCCAGACCTCTCTAGCCCCAAAGACTGTGGAAAATGGTTCACAGTGAAAACGAATGAATTGCACTATTCCAAAAAGAAACTGATTTAGATGGTCTTTTAAATTTTGTTTATATTGAGTCAAACTCACTCGTATGTGGGGAAAGGAACTGGAAATTATATCAACAGGGAAACCCTAAAACGCTTCAGGAGGATAAAGAATTGGTTCCCTATTCTTCAACCAATAAGGTGGTGTTTTCATTTTTTCTCTCTTACCAGATTAATGTTCTTGGTGTATCCTTGGAGAATTCTGCCACTGACTTTCTATGGAGTCAATACAAGTTTGATGATCATTTAACATGCATATGGCACTGTGGCAGTTACAGGAATCTACAGAGCAAGGGAGACTGTACCTGTTTTCCAAGAGGTCACAATCTCCTTAGGATTAAGATGACACAAAGATAATCATAACACAGGGAAGTGTACGGGCCATGGAGAGGCACACAAGGAATGGTCATTGAGCCTTGAATTTTTAAAAAGACCAGTCACATCTTGAAAACACATTTAGTGTTTATTAAAATAACCTAGTGTGATAATCTCTGGAAGTCAAAAGAAGATTAAGATGAGGGAGGCAGGCCTTCTTTATTTTCATTTTTTTTTTTAAAAAGCAGTTGGAAAATTTGCAAAGATAGTGACTTGCTTACCATTCTAGACTCAATCTCTCAGTCACGAATCACAGTTTTCCACTAAAGGTGGCACAAAATGGGTTTCTGGAATGCAGGAATGAAGGAAGGGTGGCTAAGGTTCAAAGTCCAGGCAGTCTTCCGTGAGAATGTAGAAATCAAACCAAGCAAATAAAAGAGAGGGTGGAGTGGGCAGGGCGACGCAGTTTAGGGATTGAGCGGAATTAGAGAGTTAAGATGATAGTGCTGGGGTAGAAACCAAAGGTACAGGGCAGAGTGGTACTGGCCCCACCCTCACCGGGAAGAAAGGAGCCCTCACAGCAGAGTGGGAACGATGAAGCGTCCCCCTCCTCCCTCACCCGGGGAAACTGTCTTGTGCCCAGTTGGAACTCAGAGGAAAGTCTGTGGAGCCACATACGCTTTGCACCAACTAGTTACAGACCAAAATTTGCCTTGGTCATTGAGCATGCTCAGCTTTCAGTCTTCTGCAGAAACGTGGATTCCGTGGCTCCAGATTTTAGCTTTGGCAGCTCGGGGGCGGGAGTGCGAGAGCCCGAATGGTGTCTTGGCTGCGACTACAGGTGGAATCTGGTGTTTGAGTACGCTGGAAGGAAAAGCTGCGAGGACTAGGGGGCGGCCGGGCGGGCCGTCAGAGTAGACCTCGAAAAAACAATCCATCAGTGTGACTGGCTTTGACTTGGTCGGCAACCCTTCGTGAAGGAGCCAGTTTGGTTATTCCGAGATAGGGAGTGTGATACAAACAGTTACAGGAGAAGAGGGGCCAGTTCCGGGTTCTGGCCCGAGGCTGTGGGTATGAATCGGGGTCGAAGGAATGGTCGTTATCACCCAATAGTAAGCCTCCTGGCTCCTCCCCAGCTGTTCCTTCTTAGGCTACCATCAACCCTCTGCAAGAGACTGGGTGTTGGTGCAGAAACGCGAGCCAGATGGAGGATGCTCACCTGGCAGTCCCCGCGCGACCTGCCCCACCTCTCGCTCTCCTCCCTCCTCACCAGCCCAGACTAGTCGCCAGGGGCCAACATCTGGCCAGGCTGAAACAGGCTCACAAACTCACCTTTGCCAGCTCGTGTCTGCATTTGGGCTCCCGAGGGGGTGCATCCACATCTACGAGAATCTCGCAGACGCTCTGACTCCTATACTTTTGGTGGCATGGGGAGAGGGATTTCCTATTACTACGTATACAAACAACGATTACTGAAGACGTGCTCCCAGGTCCCACCGCCTGCAGGCGGTGCCCGCGGACCAGAGCGCACGGCCCGGCCGGGGCGCCGCGCGGGGCTGGGGCTGCCGTGAGCAGCGAGCACGCAAGTGGCCGAGGAAGCAGCGGCCGGGGCGGCGCCGACGCCTCAAAAGCCCTAGCTCGAGGCGCCCACGGCGCGCAAGGTACACTTCGGGGCGGTCCCGGCTGACCCCGGAAGAGAAAGGCGTTTTGGGGAAGGGGAGCGAGGAGAGGAGGGCGAGTTAAGTCCAACTAAAGTGCAAAGTTGTCCTGCTCCGCTCAGGCCGCCTCTCCCGCGCCTCATCTGTGCCCCAGGCTCCTTCCGAGTCTGGCTTCCTGGAGGGCCCGACGCTGCCCCTGTCGCAGCCTGAGTGGGGGGACAGCGAGCGCCCGGCCCGCAGGTTCCCGGACCCCCTCCGGATCCAGGTCTCCGGGAAAACCCGGAGCGGAGCATCCCCGGGCCGGGAAACGCCCTCGGCGCGCGCCCACTGGCGCGCATGCTCAGTCGCGCGGCGGCCGCGAGTAGGAAGCTCCGCGCGGCAGTAGCGGCGGCGGCGGCGCGGCTGGAGGGCGAGCGGGGCTGGCCGGCTGGCGGGCGGGGGCGCTGGGCCGCGGCGGGGCTCCCGCCCGAGGATCCGCGGAGCGTCTCGGACCGCGAAGGCCGGCGCGAGGAGCGAGCGAGCGCGGGCGCCCACGAGCGCGGAGCGGGCAGCGGGCGGAGCGGGCTGGGAGCCCGGGTCTCCGCGGCTCGGGACCGGGTGGCGGGGGCGGCGATGTTCCACTGCATCCCCCTGTGGCGGTGCAACCGTCATGTGGAGACCATCGACAAGCGCCACTGCTCGCTGGTCTACGTGCCCGAGGAGATCTACCGCTACGCCCGCAGCCTGGAGGAGCTGCTGCTGGACGCCAACCAGCTCCGCGAGCTGCCCGAGGTGAGTGTCCGGCCTCACCTGCGCGCCGCCCGGGGGGAGCTCGGCGGGGCCGCCGGCCCTCGCCCCCTCCGTGCGTCTCCCCTCGCCTCCCCGCTTCTCCCTCCAGACCTTGGCCAGCAGGTCCCGCGGGAACCACCTCTACCTGCATTCACCTGCCTCTTTCTCCCCTTACCTCCCTTAATACCCACCCCCCCGGAGTAAAAGTTCCTTTTCATTTTGTACAAAGCGACTTGGTGTTTTCTAAGTGGTCACTAGAGCTGCGGTTGGGGAAACGTTGTGGGCTGATAAGTAGTTTAGATTCACGTCTAAGTACTGAGGCTCGGCACTGGTGCCGGGGCAGGTGAGCAGCCGGGTGGCTGGGCTGTTCCCAGCTGGTAAGGGCCGAGCCCTCGCCCCGCCTTCCCCGACCACTGGCCGGGGCGCTCCCCTGTGGCCGGAGCAGGTCCGGGAGGAGGTGGGCAGCGCGCAGGTGAGCCTCCCTGTCTGGGCATCTTCTGAGGAATGTGCTCCGGGCCTTATCGCGGATGGGCCTTGCTCGGAAGCGCTGGAGCTTGGCCGGCCTGCCCTGGCTCCAGGACCGACCGCGAGGTGCGGGGGCAGGAGGGGAGCCGTGGGCAGGTGCCCAGGTGTCCGCCGCCTGCGCCCCGCCTGCGTGGACCTGTTGCGTGGAGGGAGCCGCGGCGAAGGTCAGCAGGGGCTCTGCCGGGCGGGCCAGCCTTGCAGCCGCCTCTGCCGGGGCGGCAGCGTTCAGCTTGCTGACCTCTGCCCCTGCAGTGATGCGGTACCTCTTGAGAGTTGTTTACGTAAATTCATCTCTGTGCTGCGGCTGGCCGAGCTTGTCAAGCGCCACATGCTGATTGTGCTTTGCTGGAGGGTCAGACTGCGACCTCTTAACCTTCGAGCTGGCCTGGGGAACTTGGCCTGAGTGACCCTTAAGGAGGAAGGGATCCCCAGTCCAGGGGCGTGGAGGAAGTCAGCCTGCGGTAATCTGGAGGTGTGCAGGAATTAGGGAGACAGCTGGGGGTGGGAGAGGACCTGAGCATCCGAGCTCAAATAGCTTGCTTGTCCTTTTAGTTAATACAAAGCCAAGACCTTGTCACAGAAACACTCGCTAGTCAAATGTTCTGGCTTGTTGGAATGACCTGAGACGTTCTCCAGCGCTGACAGAGTGTTTTCAAAAGCAGAACTGTGTTTTTCTCAACACTTCAAGTGTTGTTATTCTTCGTGGATTAACTTTCCTTGCTTCGTGTGGAATTGATTGGATGGTTTGCTCTGTGTAATCACGGAGATTATCCTCACCAGGATCTTTGCAAAGCCCCCCAGGCTTTATTTAGCTTAGAAGCAGAAAAGCCATCCAGTTCCCGCAAGCGTGTGTTATTTTGCAGGCATTTTCAAACATGGTTTTGTCTGGCCTTTAGCTTCCTTAAATTTGACTTAAAAGTCATAAGCTCACTTACGATCTTAAGTTGGAATAAGGCTTAGGTGTTGCTATCGCCAGAAATATAAAATATGCAATTTCATGCTTTTCAGAGGCTTCAGAATGAAGTTATTAAAGATTGAGTGAAAAGCTATTCAACTAGAAATGTTTTAGTGCTCTTTGTGGTGTTTTTGTTTGTTTTCTTTTGTACAACTGGAAGATTTCCTTTGTGCTGGCTTTTCACTCCGTTCTGCAGAGTTTGTGGGTTTTCCTGTCATATTGAGGAATTCAGCTTGGTATGGGAAATTATGGGTTTTAGATGTGTCGGGTATTTCTACTGATCCTAAATGGAAACTTCTCAGAAGCTCAAAATAGTCTGATAGTAGTAAATATGGTAAACAAACTCTGTAAATACGGTAAATAAACAAGCTTTTCAAAGGCTAGAGGTGGTCTTGCTTATGGGTAATTATTGCTCTTACAGGTCTTAGTTTTATAGTTTTTAAGTTGTGTAGAATCTATTTCTTCCTGATTTATGGTGCCTGGGTGTGTATAAGTCAGACATGAACAACCGCCTTGAAAGCACAGGTATTTCATTCACAGTTGAAGTCTGTCCTTGGGCTCTCCATGGTTTCACCTCTGAGATCTGTGTAACTTATTAGCATGCTCATTGCTGTCCCTGCCCTCTCTCCAACCCCTGTCTCCTTACCTACCACATCACCGTTGGGTCTCTTTCGCTGACAAACCTCCAAAGGCCTTGTGAGGGTGGCCATACTGGCTGTATGTTCTCCTTTCTGTCATTTGGAAACACAGCCAAAGGGGCAGCCTGCACCCCTACCCCAACAGCAGAGATGAACACACACACCAGGCTTCAGGTTAGTGAAAGGCATCTCCTCTCCACTGAAAGGTCTACAACCCCTGATTTGCTCCAACCTGCTCATTTTACAAATTGAGACTCAGAACTGAAGTGACTTTTTCAGGGCTATCCAGATGGTTAGATGCAGAGGCGCTGGTCACCCCCCTGTTCATGTGTCCA
This sequence comes from Ceratotherium simum simum, assembly GCF_057802395.1. Lineage (NCBI taxonomy): Eukaryota > Metazoa > Chordata > Mammalia > Perissodactyla > Rhinocerotidae > Ceratotherium > Ceratotherium simum. Next base: position 53,071,401 of record NC_141912.1, read on the forward strand.
CCAACTTCAGCTGCTTTGGACACCTAGCAGGAACCTGGCCTGTTGGGCTTCTCACACCCATCAAAACCTCAGTTATTTAGCCTCTCCTGTTTTACTTATGCCATTAAAACTTGGCTTCAGTCAAGCCTTGATTGCCCCTTCATTATTTGCCAGGTGTTGGGAATATAGGTGTTAAAGAAGGTCTGATTCCTAGAAGCTGTTGGCAGCTTTGTGGGGAGACATGACTTGAACACAGATGTGGTGAGTGTGGGGGTGGAGCGGGCACCACAGCTATCAGACTTGTTGGTTTCTTACCTAATCTTCTAACCTTGAGCTGAACCTGCACCACCATTCTCCGCGGTGGCTCCGCCTTGTGATAGCCTCTCCACGCTGCTGTTCTGCAGAGAAGGCTCAGGACACTCATCCATAGCCTGGCCCCCGTTGGGTGATAGTCTCACCGTCCCTTTCCCATCCACCTACTCCACACCCCTCCCCCCAGCTCTATCTGTTTCGGATGTGTGTTAACAGAACAGAGACAGTCTGACTTGAAACCTCTTTGAGGTGCTGGTGTGTTTGTTCTCGCCCTTGTGAGCACAGAACCTGGCACCTAGTAGGTCCTGCTCAACAAACAGCTATTTATCTGTTGAATGATTGTTGCCAAGTCTGATACAGGTCTTTCTCCTCTGTTTTCTCTTACCGTAAGCATATCACTGCTCCAGCATCTATCCTGTTCTAAGTAGTCAGAGAATATTTAAGTTGGAAGTGATTTTTCAGGGCTGTCTAGCTGGTTAGATGCAGAGTCGCTGGTGGTTTCAAGTTGGAAGCAACTTCAGAAGTGAAGATTATCTACGTGGGGAAGTTGTTTTGTCTTTCCCAAGATCCTTGGCTCCCCTCTGTACTTCCTTCACGTTTCTGACACCATCACTTTTTCCCCATCCCATCACTGATTCTTGAATACCTTCAGATGTGTGTTTCCCTGTGCTCTCTCTAGCACCAGTACCGTGCGTAGTCTAATAGACAGCAGATATTTTGAATGAATACTGTCAAGCCTTTATAGCTTAAAAATTTGAGTTTCGTCTTGTCACCTCCTCTTGATTAGAGTTCAGTTGATCTTTCCATGATCACCAGATGACATCATCTCAAATATCTGCACCCTCCCATCATTCTTTCTCATATCCTGCTTTATTTTTTTCCTAGCCCTTAGAGCACTTATTACGACCTATCTCCAGACTACATACTTGCTTACTTTTCTTTGTCTCCTAGCTAGAACATAAGCTCCCTGAGGAGGGAGCTCAGGGATGTTTTTATTCATGGCTGAACCTAGGACAGCATCTGGTCCACAGTGGACTCAGATGCTTGTTGATGAATGAGTCCTCATGTGGGTTGTCATGGGTTGGCTGCCCCTGTTTCTGAGCCATCATAATTCCCCTTCCTACAGTCTGGCTTTTACTGTACACCAATCTATTGAAACTGGTCATGACACAAAGTCATTCAGAATTCAGTGGTCTTGAATTCTGACTGGTCTTGCCAGTCTTTGTTCTCCATCTCTTCTGTGCTGGGCAACTTTGACCATCGTATCTTTTGAAATAATTTTTATGCCTTGTAAACATAATTGCTATGACTGTGATTTCGACACGACCAGCTGTGATCTGTTGAGAGGATATCAATCCCCACTTCGAGTAAGTCTCTTTTGTCTTAAACCCGCCATGTTTCAGTTTAGATTTTGTCTTCTGAACTGGCTTCTCTTCTCAGCAGTTCTGTTTCTGAGGGGTGTTTCTGTTTCTTCCTGTCTCAGGTTCATGGACTTACCTTCTCCTCTCCATCCATCTTGTCACTAAGTCCTGTCATTTCTTCCATCAAAATGCTATCTTTCCTCTCTCAACTTTCTTGCTGCCACCTGGCTGGTTTCCCCTGACTTACTGCTGAAATCATGGGTTTGGGTCAGCTGATGGCTGAAAGTTGCATGAACAAAGGTTCCATGTCAGTTTGTTAGTGAAAAGTGATGGGCACCTGAAGGGGTCACAGAGCCCACGGTGGGGTGGGCACACAGGATTGCAGGCAGGCAGAATTTTGAGGAACCTGCTCCAAGGTAGTGTTGTACCATTGTGAGCAGCCATGTGGCGTCTGTAAATTGCATCGTCATCTGTCATGTTAAGTTAATGTTGAGTTCCCATTTATTGGTTTTTATCAGATTTTTGAATTGCTCCACCTTATAGTTTTATAAGAGCTAAAGCATAGGGAGGACGTACCTAGTTATATGTTTGGACGTACTTAAATTATTTTTATTATAATGTTATTTAAGTCAAAGCTTAGGAGGAGGGGAGTCCAAGAGAATACTTGCCCTTTATTGTGGGGATCCACACGTTTCTCAAGTTAGGGAAACAGTTCTTATTTCTCAGATATCCTGTTGTTATTACACAGTTTAGCACTTAATTGTTTGTGATTGTTTTATGTGTTGGTCCAACCCCCCTTCCTCTTCTCCCAGCATCCCTCCCCCCACCCTACAGGTGAAGAAGTGAGACCTAGAGAAGTTGTAATTTGCCCAGATTAGTGGAGATTAGAGCCTCTTTGATTAAGAAACATTTCGTGAGTATCTGCGATGTATTAATAATAATTTTGATGGCCACTGCTTACTGAGATTTTGCTGAGCTCCAAGCATTGTATTAAGTGCTCTACATAAATTATTTCTCTTAAACTGAATAACGACACATTTTAGTATTATAATTTCAGTTTTGCACATGCAGAAACTGAGACTTCTTTAAGAAACTTAATAAGTTTGTTTAAGAAGCTTGGTCAAGGTCAGTTCTGGAGCCAGCGCTTGACTCCAGCTCCTTGTGTGCATCTACCGCCTGGGAGCCAGGAGACCTGGCAGTGTGACTGCTTAGGAGGGAGCCTCTGCAGAAGGCTGTGGCAGCTTTGAGGAGTCTCACACTTTCTCAGGTGCTGAGGGAAGACTTTAGAGATGGTGACATTCACATCAAACTGGAAAGAAGGAAAAAGCATGTTGTTGCTGAAACCAATCCTTCCCAGGTGGCTAGAATGAGGGGTAGTGAGTGACTGGAGAGGGGCGTGGGGCCAGATCACAAAAGGGCCTTGTCAGTTTTGCTAAGGGGATGAACTCTGTCCTGTAGGCAGAGGAGGCGCATGGACGGTGTGTAAGCAGGGATTCAATACAGTTAGATCTTTGTTTTAGAAAGATAATGCTGGGGCAGAGTAGAGAATGGAGTCAGGGGGACCGGGTAGGAGCCCATTGCAGTGTTGTGTGCCAGAGGAAATGCTGCAGCACCTGTGGGGATGAACAGGGGGAGATGGCTCCGTCAAAGATGTTAAACCTGGGTGTTTCCTGTCCTTGGGTCCAGTGCCCTGTCTACTGTGCCACCTTCCACGTGCTGACCGTCCGAGGTATTTCATCAACACTTGTGGGACACCAAATTCAAAGCGTTTACCTTCTTTTTGTGGATGTATTCTCCTCGATTGTGGGGTGTCTCCAATCAGCCTGTAAATTGCTCGCTGAGACGTGGCAAGCTTTGTATGTAGGCATTGGCTTGGGGTAAGATGAACAGCTGGATATCTGTGGATGGGAAGAGTTTATTTTTGGATTTCATATAAATGGGGTCATCAAGTTTATAAAAATGTATCGACAGTAACACTGGTCACCCTGGGGGTTTTCTTTTTCTGAGTATGTGAATGCTTACTGTGTGTGTACAGTACCACGGATTTTAGTTTATCGTACTGAACTGATGACACTCAGCCTTGAGTTTCAGCATCTTGCTGATGCTTAAAAAGACTAATATTTGGAGAATTTTTATTATTCTAGAGTAATTTGGAAGTAAACATGTTGCTGGCATGCTCTTTTAAAAACTAGCTCAAGTCTTTGAGAAAAAGTAAAACTGTTCATTTAATAAAACTTTTCTAGAGTTGACGAAGTCAAGTCATGCTTTCGGTCTGGTAAAACAGCGCAATGAGTTTGCTTGCCTGTCTGCTCCCCTCCTCCCGGGGCTTCCAGTGAGAAGGCGGTGCCTGGAACCCTCCTCACAGCCTTCCAGTGCATTATTCTTTGCCAGAATTTGCAGCTTCTGTACTGTGATAAGTAGGTACTTGGGATTTCCTTAAAAAGGACTCGACCACAGGCTTGAAATTTTCAGGGTAAAGCATAGCTGATATTTACACAAGAGGGTCAGAAATAGCAGTGTAAACATTTCTTAGCAATGATGACACAAATCCCAACCATGATCTTGCCGTGCCATGGAACAGAGGCATAGAGTTCTTCTAGGTGAGGAGCCAGTGAGCACTGCAGGCTCTGTGCTCACAGAAGCCCAGGGAAAGTTTGCCTATTTTAGGACTCTACCTAGAACATAGGGTTAGAAATGTTTGTCCTCTGCTTCATATGATGGTTGTGAGGGATGATGAGATCATGGGCCAGATCTTAGTAAATGCATAGAAGAAACTTCTGGATGTCCATTTACTTTCTCTTGGGTATTATTTAGTGAACAGGAATGGTAATTTACTATTGCATGTGGTATTTTAGAAGATCTAATGTTGTATGTTTGTGTGTGTGTATCTAGTGTAAAATACTTTGAACTCCTAGAAGTAAGATGGAATATTTAAAAATAATTTTTTTTGCTCATCATTATTTTAAAGAGTTTCCTTATCTAGGCTGTAACTTCTAGATTCCAGAGAATTTGACTCAGTTGGAAGAAATTTGGTATTTCAGTTTCCAAGTACCGCAAGGAATGGGTTTGTCACATGATGGATGGAAGGAGGTGTTGCACCTACTTACGGCGTATTCCGGACTGGTTCCTGGATAGTGTGGCTGGATGGCGAGGACTCTGTCTACCCTGATCACTCTAGTCGCCTTTCTTTCCGCAGTCCACGCCCACTTCTTGGGAGAAGATAATCAGGAGGGGCTGTCAGCTGACTTGTGGTGGAAACTAGGAGCTCAAGTCAGATGAGCAGTTGTGAAGGCTAGAAGGTGGCTTCCAAACTCCTGAGGATGTGATGTGGGCTCTGACTCCTTAACTTGATTTAGAAGATGCTTGACTTGATTTAGAAGATGCTGGGACCTCTGAGGCTCATGCTATTAGTGCAGCTGGCCTGACTTTGGACCATGATGTGGCCTTGTTTTTATCTCATTACAGGAGTAATATGTGTTGGATGCTTAAAAGAATTTAAAGAATAAAAAAAGTGACATTTTCCTTGATTCCCTCAAAGTGATACCAGCCATTAACAATTTTGGAATATATTCTTATAGATTTTTTTTTCTCTTCACACACACCATGTATTTACTATTGTTAAAATGAAAAGGGGACTCTTACTATATAAATTGCTTTACTGCTTGCTTTTTTTTTACTTAACATGGTGTCTTGGACGTCTTCCATATCAGTGTGTATAGATGTATTTTAGCATTGATTCTGGTGCTGCAGTATTCTGTTGTATTGGCTAGACCACGATTGATTTATTTAACTGTTCCATTAGTGGATATTTAAATTGTTTCTAATTTTTTGCAATGACGAAACATGCTGGATTAAATGTTCTTATAAATAGTCATGCATCGCTTAACAATGGGGACATCTTCTGAGAAATGCATTGTTAGGTGATTTTGTCGTTGTGTAAAAGTCATAGAGTGTACTTACACAAACTTAGATAGTATAGCCTATTGGACACCTATGCTACAGGGTACTAATCTTAGGGGACCACCTCATATGTGCAGTCTGTCGTTGACTAAAATATTATGTGGTGCATGACTATTATTCTGTACACCTGTGCAAGTGTTTCTTTAAGAAAAATTTCAAGAAGCATAATTGTTGGATGAAAGGGTATACAATTTACAAATTTTAATATATGTTAGATTATTGAAGATTTTTTCTTTTTAAATCAGAGTTAGATGGAGGCCTAGAGATTGTAGAAATCTACTCGCTTTAAGCTAAGGAAATGAAAGCCTAGAGAGCTAAAGTGATTTGTGTCAAAGCAAAATGAAAATATGGGCTAACTCCAGGGGAGCGCAGGTCCTGCCTCCAAGACCTGTGGTCTGTCTGGGCCTGGAAAAAGAGGCCTAGAGACTGGTTCTGTCACCTCTGCTCCCTTTATCCGTGACGCAGACTCTCGACCATAGGCCTGGAGAAGCCCTCAGGTTGGCTTTGGTCAGTTAATCAGATATTTATTCCAGGTCTTTGGAAGACCTTCAGCTGGGCTACACTCTTTAGTCAGGGAGAGAAGTTGAGCATCGTGGAATTCCTAATGTGGCTCAGTGTCACGTGGGTCTGCAAACCAAGAGTTGCTGTGGGCCCCTGAAGGAGGCTCGGGGGGCGTCAGGAAAGCAGGACTCTGGTTTTCACAGAAAGTAGATTCAGATGGGCTGGGTGGGGACCAGGCCTTGCGGACAGGGAGCTTTGGTGAGGCGACACAATGTTGTGTTATGGAGCAGAGACCCTTGCTCTAGGTTGACTTCGTCTGTTTCTGGAGCAGAAGGGCAGGATGTGGGGGGACATGAAGCTTGGGCGTTAACTTGGTGTGATGACTGTGTGGGTCAGCCCCTCCCAGAGGCCCAGACTCCTTCATTCTTGCCTCCTTCAAATGTTTTCTCAATACTTGGCAGAGTGGTCTTTCTTACAAATGTGATGAGTGACTTCCCGCTACAGTGGCTTCTCACACCTACAGGATACAACCTGGCAACATTTTTGTCTTCTGCCCACCCCTTCCACCTTATCTTCCATCTCTTTCCAGCTTGAACCTTGTGTTTCAGCAACAGGTAGCTGCCCTTAATTACTGACATATCGTTTCATGCCTCTGAGTCATCATTTTTATTACTCTGTCTACCACGAATTACTCTTTCTCTACTTCTTTGCCTGGCTCATTGCTCATCATCCCATGGGATACAGCTCAGGAGATAACATTCCTCTAGGAAGCCTTCCTTTCCTCCTCTCTGGTCTCTGGGGACACCTGGGTCATTCCTCTTACCTCTTTGTAATTATCTCTGTCCCCCATCAAAGTGAGTTCCTTAAAGCTACACACATTTTCTTCGTTGCCTTCCTGCTGCCTAACTGGGTGGTTGGCACAGAGCAGACATTTAGTACATTCTTGGGCAAGTTTTCAGCCCTGTTGGGGAGTGGATTTAGAAATGGGTTTGGGCCAGGCCTGTAAGCAAGAGCTTGAAGATTGTTCCAAGAAGTCCACAGTCCTTGCATGTAAGGGTGGTGTCACGATGGAGTGAAATCAGCACTGGCCTGGTAGTCAGCCCTGGGTTCTTGTCCTTGCTCTGTCCAACACTGGCATTGTGACCTTGGGCAAATCACATAATCGAGGGGGAGCCTCAGTTTCCTTATCTGAGTGATGAAGGGATGGTGTCAGTGAAGTTCAAGGTCCCTTTGAGTTCTGACCTCCCTGGATGCTAATTTTATGAGATTTTATGACTTGATGCTACATTGCTGACCTTAGGAGTGTGTCCCACAGTTGTGCGCATGCTCTGTGAGGTTGCTCAGTGAGGTTTAGTAGAACCACAGCCTGGGCTTAATCATTATAATCAAGGATTCGATAATGAGGAGAAGCTGTTCCAAATACTTACCCTGCTGTGGTCAGTTGTTGATTCCCAGAACCAATTAAGGGGAAAAGATCAGCAGATTTTCTTTGGTTAACACACACACACACACAAACACACACACACACACACACACACACACACACACCACACACACACACACACACACCACACACACACACACACCAACAGCCTTTGAACACTGAGTTTTTCCCCCTTTGTCAGTTGCATTTTTCCAGCTTTTACAAGCAAGGTAAAACGGGCAACTTGGCTGGGACGTTTTGTCTCCTTGTTAAATGAACTCAAGCAAATCAGAGGTGGTCCTTTGAAGCTTTACTTTGAGTTGATTCGAGTACCTGAGAGACTGTATTTTGGGAAACTTAGTTTGGGGACTGATGATTAAGAATATCTGTGGGTTAATATCAGACTGAGGAGGCTTTTCAAGGAGTGTGTTGGGATCAAAGGCTATAGCTTCCTCTTCTCCTGCTGAATAGTCGGCTTCCTGACTCGATGTTGGTGTTGGGCTGCCCAGGCAGCAGGATTCAGGAGTGGGGCCTGGAGACAGACCTCTGCTGGCTCCTGACGGACCCTCCCTCCTCCCTCCCCTGCTCACTCACATAGGTCCTGATTGTTGCCTGGGCTTCCAGCATTGTTCTGTCTGGCAAGGCAGATATCTTGCCTTGTCCTTATGGAGCATCCATTCTAGGTAAGGGAGACAGCCAGTAAGTGGATAAGCAAAGAAGACTTTCAGATAGTGATACAAGCTATAAGGAAAACAAACAGGGAACTGTGGTAGAGAGTGATCCGAGGAGGTGGCCTCTCCCAGGAGGCGACGTTTGCTCGGGTGCGGAGAGGCAGCCGTGTGAATATGGCAGAGGTCCTGGCAAAGGCTTGGGAATGAGTTTGGCGAGTTTGTGGGCAGAAAGAAGGCTGGTGAGGCTGGAACGTTCAGTATGACAGGGAGGGGAGTAGGAAATCAAGGTGAAGATGTTGGGGGGCTCATGGATGTTGGGGCTCAGAGACCCTGTGAGGAGTCTGGATTTTTTTTGTCGATTGAAGTGTGGCGGATCATAAGCCCAGAAGGTAGCTTATGCTTTTAGAAAGTTCACTTGGCCTGCTGGTTAGAGATTAGTCTGTTGGGAGGAAGAGCTCAAGAAAGCGAGGAGACCTGGAGAGGAGGCTTTTTTTTTTTTGGGAGGAAGATCGGCCCTGAGCTAACATCTGCCAATCCTTCTCTTTTTTTTTTTTTTTTCTGGCTGAGGAATACTGGCCGTGGGCTAACATCTGTGCCCATTCTCCTCCACTTTATATGGGACGCCGCCACAGCATGGCTTGACGAGCGGTGTGTCGGTGTGCGCCCGGGATCCGAACTGGAGAACCCCGGGCCGCCGCAGTGGAGTGCGTGCACTTAACCTCTACACCACCCAGCTGGCCCCTGTCAGAAATTTTTATGAGACCTAGACCTTGGGAGAAGAAGCCTGGGTAAGGATGATTATAATAAAGACAGGAGGGGTTTTTTGAGCATTATGCCTTGAACTGTTCTGAACACTTCCCATGATTAGCTCATTTAATCCTCACAACAACCATAACTTCATTTTACATAAATAGCTTTATTTTACTGTTGAAGACATTGGGACACAGAGATGAATTAACTTGCTAAGATCACACAGCTAGTAAGTAGCAGAGCTGGGGGTCAAACTGATGTTGTCTGGTTCGAGAGCTATTATTCCTAACCACTGGGCCTTCCTTCCTCAAGGTCAAACATGGGGAGACCATGTTGACTGCACCAAAAGCCAACTGATGGGCCCAGGGTTGTGTCCGTTCTATGAAAGGGAACAGAGAGACACCAGTGATCCCTGGGTTATTTTTGCCTCGTTAAGAAAAAGAGCACTGAGCTGAAATATCATTTTAAGAATTAGGTCACCAAATATTAATGTGCTCATTCAAGCATAATCTTTAACAGAAGATTAGTGGCACACATTCTTCGGTGCTGGATTTCTTACCTTCAGGAATTAACATAGCTGTATCCTTACACGCCCTTAAACTAAAAGCACATCCATTTGGGAAAACGATGGGAGTCTTACTGAACATAATGAGCCCTGGTTTTATCATAGCAGTGCCCCCGTTATAATTCTGCTCATAATTATTCAGCTATCGTACTATTTGTCTCTGTTCTCAAAGCATGATATCAAGTGATTATCTGATGGGGCAGTTATTAGTCTTGACTGAAGATCAGTATTATAAAGGTTCTAATGTACTTTCTGGAATGATGCATATTCCAATACTGCTACAAATGGGTGCTAATAAGATCAGGTAAATAGAAAATAAGCATTTTACCATAGACTCACCTTACCTAATAGCACGTTTTAGTTATTCACATACCTTGATTCTTGATAACTTCGTTCTAAAATTGCAAGAGGAGGGAGGGGAAGTGCTGTGTGTGCCCTGCATCTCTGCTGACTTAGTGATTTGCTGAAGTTCCATAGAGGCCTGGAGAGAAGAAGAGCTCATCCCACCCTGCTCCCCAACCTTACCCATCCCCACCCCTCTTTAGTGACTTACTGCTTAAAAAGAAAATCTGTCTAAAGATTTTTGTAAGGTAAATATAGCAGAGGGCTATTGCTTGTGAGGTGTAGTTTACATAGTGTTTTTAAAATTCGTGTATTCTAAAATGTTTTATTTCAGTTTTCAGGTTTAGGTCCCAAGTAAATCTGGCCCCAGAGAAGCGTCAGGAAACTCCTGTGGTTTCGGTTCACTGGTCCTTTCCCCTTGTAGAGGGTTGAACCCTGGGGAAACGGGGGTGTATCTGGAATACTCTTGATTGCAAATCACAGACATTTCAACCTAAAGTGCCAAGAATGAAGGAGGCGCTTAGTGATCTCACACGTCAGGAGGCCTGCAGGAAGGGGGTCTGAAGGTTGCTTTTGCAGGTTGGCAGTGCTGGCCTGGTGTGACTTCTGTGGGCCGTGCTGGCCCCTCCTGCGGCAGCCCCTCCCCAGGGTGGCATCCCCGGCAAAGGCACAGACAGTCGAGGGGCCGGCCTCTGCCGTGGGAAGCAGGGAGGTGAGGAAGGCGAGGGATGGGAATGACGGGGGAGGGCATGGCTGTGGGGTGCTGTGTCTGCTGTGAGAAGGAAGGCAGACAGACAGTATGAGTCCCCTGGTTCTTGCAGGGCCCTTCTTCCCGTCAGCCGTGGTAGGTAGTTGTTAGTCTCTCTCTAGTTTAACCCTGTGTCTCCTGCCAAAAACGCGGGGACCGTCTGCTCAGGAAAAGTCTCTAGCAGGAATGGTTTCTAAGTAGTCTTTAAAGAAAAGTTTGTACATGCCGACATTTTCCCTAGATTTTATTCTCACTGTGTATGAGAGAAATTTTGTGAGAAGAAAAACATAAGTAAATAGGGTATTATAAAGATTAACTTACCAAATATACTTATTTTCTAAATTGTTAAATTCTAATGGGCTTTCTAAGTACTTTCTAATATACTTTTTAGTTGTTACATTTCTGACTCAGTGATCTCGCATTCTCCAGACCTCTGTGCCTTTGTTGGTGCTGTGCCCTCTGCTCGGAATGCTCTTCTCCAGTGTGGATGCCGCCGCCTCTCTGAAGCCCTCCCAGCTCTGTAGTCACATCCAAGCCTCCGTGCTCCCCCAGCCCCTCGCAGCTCACTTCTCTCAGGGTCGGAATTAGCTGTGCATCTGTGTGTTTCCCTCAGTATGTCATCAGGGACTTATTTTTTGTGTCTTTGTCCCAGGCATTGGGGAATTCAGTGCCTTATTCACAGGACATGCTAAAAACCTGTCTGTTGCGTTGAAAAAATGTTTTGTTTTTTTTCTGGAGTAGTTTAGCTACCTAAATCCTCAGCTATTTCTCATCATGTAACCACTCCCTTTCAGTGCCTCGGTGTAGTGACGCCAGCAGTCCAGCCCCAGTCTGGTGACTGTCTGAGCCCGGCGTCTCGAGGAGGAGCTGGCGGCCCCGTGGGGCGGGGGCTCTTGCGTGCTGTCCACCTGAGAGGGAGGTGGCCGGCTGAGTCAGCAGTGATGCCTCGGCAGAGGGTCAACAGTAGCACAGAAAGATAACACATCATTAGTCATGTTGACAGAAGGACGGTGCCCTCCCTCCGCCTCCTGGTGGAGGTGTTAATGAGGAGTAAAATGGCCAAAAAGGCAGGAAGTCTTGCTGAAGCCGGGCCTGCTGCCCGAACGCTGGATGACCCGCCCTCGCCTTGGAAGAGTGAATCGAAACCTCAGTTACCATTTTGGGAAGACCTGTAGCGTCTCTCTGCTGCTTGCCTGTGTGTTCCAGATGCACGGCCAGGCACTTACACAGAGTGTTTGGTCCCCACGTCAGCCTTATGTGGGAGGGTTGTTAAAAGTCCTATTTTCCAGGTGAGAAAACTGAGGCCGAGTCCTTGCCTCAGGTCGCTCAGGTGGGAAGGACCGGGCTGGGGTTAAGTCCAGGTCTGCCAGGCTCCAAAGGCCGATGCTTTCTCATGCAATATGCTGATTTGGCACAGATGATCACGCAGCCAACATGCATTGAAGGCCCACTGGTTATTAGGTGCTGGGGATGCAGAAGTGAGTGAGAGTCCCTGCCTGGAGGTGTCACAGTCGAGTGGTGGCATCAGACCCCCAGCAGAAGGTGATGAGGCCTGGATTGTGGAGCTGGCAGCAGAGGCTTCCTGGAGGTGGAGGGCAGGGGGCCCAACACAGCCAAGTGTTGTTGGAGGCCTGCGCTTTAAGGAGGGGGTGTCGGGACAGGCAGGAACCCCATCGTGGGTGGCCGTGAATGCCAGGTTAAGGAGCTTGGCCTTTATTTTGTGGCTGGAGGTGTGTCATCAGCGGAGTTTAAGCCTAGGAGTGTCTTGTCACAGTTGAATTTAGAGAGCTCAGCCAGGTGGCAGCTTGTGGCTGGATTTGAGGGGAACAAGGCTGGAGACGGGGAGAATGTTTCAGAGACAAACAGGATTCGGTGACTGACTGCATTGGTGGCAGCAGGGGTCAAGGGTAACAGCTGAGTTTTGAGTTTGAGTGACTGGCTGCCACCCTCAGGATTTGAGGGACGAGGGAAAGGATGCGTGTGGATAAACAGAAGATCAAGTGGTAGCTTTAGTTTTCTTAGTGAAGGATGAGATGGGGCAGTCTGCCGCGCGAGGGAGGTGAAGGTTGAGCAGGGGTGTCTCTGGGCGGTGAAGGTGGAGGGAAGGGATGGAAGAGGAGCTGATGGGCATTGCTGGGGTGGCGTCAATTTTTGGTTCATGGGTTTTTTTTTCTCTAGAGTGCTCAACTGTACAGGCTTCGAATAGAGAAAGGTGGATTATAGGAGCCTGTTCCACCTGTAGAAGAGAGGGTGGCAGGATGAGAGTATGAGGCAATTGAGGTTTCTGATGAGAAAGTGTTTGGAATGCTGTTTAGACAGAAAGAAGGGAGTTCTAGCAAGGGGCGGATGGTCAGAGAGAAAAGGGAACAGCAGGGATAGTGGGAATGAGGCCGTGGGAGAGGTCGTGGCCAGATCCGGAGTACTGGAGTTGAAGATGTGTGAAGGGAAGCAGCTCTGGGCGAGGTCAGTATTCCAGGGTGTGACCCAGGAGTGGATGGTGACGCACGGTGGGTGTGGAGGTCATCAGCCTTACAGAAGCCTGGGAGCTGCTCGGCTTGCTTGTTGGATGGATCAGCTACGTCAGAAGCCACAGCGTCAGACACCTGTGGCAGGGGCACATGGGCAGCGTGAGATGCGAGGTCCAGCTGTAGACACACCTGTGTCAAGCCGAGGAGCACGTGTGCTATCTGAAGAGGACAGTGTCGCCTACTACAGCCCAGCACTGTCTGGAGGGATGGGGGCCCGCTCTTACGGCCTCAATCAATGTCCCCCCCCCCCCCCCCCGGAAATTAAGATGTTTATGTGAAGTCTCCCGATTTTTAAGTGTTGACATCTTATTCAACACTTTAAAAACCTCACTGTATATCAAGCGTATAGATAGGGTTTAGCCGTGTGGACTGCCTGTTTGCTCCCTCCGCTCTGTGAACACCTTGACATTCCTAGGACGATGGCAGGAGGTGGTGGGAGGTGATTGTGGACTGGATCTCACTGTCTTGGCTACCTTCCTGGTCCTGGCATTCAGTTAGGAGGATGGAGGTTTTAAAGATAAAGAGCTAACTAACTAATTAGTTTTTCAGTGGGAGCTAATAGGAGATGATGGTAATCTGAAGCCTGTGGCTCAAGGGAGCTGTAGATTGTGAAAAAAATTTGCTAGCTCCTTCTGAAACTCCTACATCCTTGCAATCCTTTTCTCTCCAGAGAGTGTTTCTCTTTGGGGCTCTTAGTTTGTTTCTTGATCCGTACTTCCTTGTTTGCTCATTCACAGCATTCTCTTTCCTTACGCTTTTTTCTCATCTTTCTGGATTTACTTCTCTATCTCCAATTCATTTTCTTACAGGGTTCAGCTCGAGTTAGTTGGTTAAAGGAATGTGTAGATCAAAATTGTTTTGTATTGATACAGTAAAATTTTATATTCTATTGTCTTAGTTTTTAGACTCAGTGAATTAACTATGTGAGTTTTGATTATAGGGAGTGAAACTTAGCACCTGCACTTCCAAATGCCTGTTTTGCCCTTCAAATTAATCACTTTGTGGGTTTTACTCAAATTTACCCTGTTTATCCTCAGGCCATCTGCACATAGCTTTGACCATCAGCAGTGTTTGCAAATCTTTGTCCCTTTGAAGGGACATTTGATGTTTGAGACAGGCTTAGAACCAAGTCTAAAGAAGCAGGTTATGGTCTGTCTGGGAAATACCATCGTTTTGTGTGCAAAGGAGATGTGGCCGTGAAACACTGACGGTGTGTGCTGTGGTGCTCAGCAGTGAGTCCCCAGAGTAGTGGCTCCACATGGTGGGGGGGCGGGGGCACAGATATTTGAACAACGGGACCTGCATGGAGTCTGTGCCACTGTCCGCACATTTTCAGCATGGCTTTAAAGACTGTGTCCAGGCACACTATGTTTGTTAAGTGGCTAACAGTTAAATTTTCTCATTTCCAAAGACATTTTACTTAGACCTTCAGTTAGTCTTTTGGAGGTAAATGTACAAATTCTGTTGGCCTCTGAAACACTGAAATGAGACTTTGAGACCTGCATTACTGTCTTCCTGGGCCTGGCCAGCTCTGGAAACTCTAGATTAGAAACTCTTGGGGTCTGGTTCCCTAAGTGATGGTTTTAAGGAACGATGTGCGTGTAGTTGAATGCCAGTATGACTGTTGCACAACACACACACACAAGTCAAGCTCATTGCCAAACCTGTATATGTGTATCTGCTGTGTATCTGTTACAGAACCAGGCTGCTTGTCCCTGGAGGGGGCACCACAGTGGTTTGGACTTGGGTCTTTATCAGATGCCGCTGGGTAGTCCTTCTAAAACATGGATTCTGAAGCTCCACCTCCAGAGATTATGATTCATTACATGGGGCTCGGGTGGTGGGTGGAACCAGGAATCTGTAGCTTGACCAAGTGCCCCAGGTAAGTGATGCTGGTGGTCTCCCGGCGGCACTATAAGAAACCCTGGTGCAGTGGGCTTTGGGGTTGAACGGACTTAGGTTCATGTCCTGCCTCCACCCCCTGCTGGTTAAGTGATCTGGCAAAGTTCCTTAACATCTCTGAGCCTCAGTTTTCTCACCCTTGAAATGAGAATGGTGGTACTATCAAGGGAGGGCGGTTAAATACATAAAGTGCCCAGCTCTGTTGGCACATACTGTTGTGTTAATGACCTGTTATGTTAATTACCCATCCCTCCTCTGAATTTCTGGCATGTTTGTCAGAGGGAGTATATAACTAATCCCTGAGAACAAGGATCGCATTTTATACTTTTCCCTGTGTTCTAGAGACCAGTACTATGTGGGGCACGTGGGTGATGGGGGCTCCTTGGTTCTGTGTATCGCTGGTGTTTGTGGTGCGGAATGTAGTTCCAAGTCATGAGAGCTACCACCGCTCCGTAATGGGCCACGAGATGTGCCTTCCTCTTGTTCTCTGTTCTCCTCTACCTCAGGGCTTCTTCCTCCCATGTACTTCTGTACACACACACACGCACACGCGCACACACACACACACACACACACAGAGGCGAGCTTGTTCTGAGGAGCTGTATCTGAGGCCTAGCTCAGGTCCAGTCCTCTCCTCTCAGGTCATTGAAATGTGGTGACAGTTGTCTAGGACCTGGCCTGCCAGGGCCCAGGACCTCTCCAGACTGTGAGTTGGCCTCTGCTTGTTGCACCTACAGGGAAATTAGGGTGTCAGTTTTCAGTGGGCGAACTGAGGCCAGGTTCTCCTTGCCCTGTGTCCGAAGACACATGGAGACCTGGTGCACTGTGCGGTCGTCCCTGTGCAACTTTTTGTCTCGGCCACGTGATCTTGATCTTCCTGGAAGACAGGCAGTCCGTTTTTTACAGAATCTTTTATTCTTATTTGTTTTTAATTCTAGCCCTGAAAAATAATACCTTGGTTTTGGCCCGTGCTGCTGTCAAAACAAAACGCTTCCTGTATCCAGGATGTGAGCAGGTTTAACGAGTACCCGAGCATGCTGCTGCCTTGAGTTCTTGTCTCCCTTTGGTAACTTTTGAAGTGGAATAACTCTGCATTCTTTTCTTGCTAATCATTTAAAATTTTAATTGAAAGTTTTGCTTTTATAACGTGAGTGAGCTCTTTTGGCAAATGCGTGAAGGTGTGTCTAATGTAATTCTAGTTTCAGAAGCAGTTTTTAAGTAAAAGAGGCTTTAATCTTCAATGCCTTTGACGCTGGGCTATTTGTTAAATATTTTTAGCGTATAAATTATAGTGAGCATGGTACCAAAGGGCACTTTTTTTTTTACTTGTTTGGTGTGTTTCCTCATTCTTGGCTTGGTAATTATATTTGGAATAATTTAGGCTTGGACTACAAAATAGATGTTGAATCTATGTTCTCTCCTTATTATATAGTGATAATTCTATGTTCATTACCTGACAGAATATGTAGATAAATTTTAGAAATCGATCCACTTGATAGCTCTCCCAGCAAGCTCTTGAATCTTACACAAAAGAAATACGTGGGAAAAGAGAAATCACTGAGTTGGAAATTATAAGTGCCTGGTGACTACAGAAATCATCAAAAAGCCTTTTTGTGTTCATTTTGAGTTACCAAAATCAAAATAGAGCTAAATTTGTAGTCATTGCTTTTGAATATAGCTTTATTACAGTAGAATATATAAATACTATATTAAAGTTCCTTATTCAAGATTTTAAATATTTTCTAGGGTACTTTGTAGACTAAATATTTCTTTGAAAGTAACCTCGTGAAAACTAGAGGGAAGGATCATGGACGTGGATAACACCCCTTCTTTCCTGTTCTTTCTGATCCCTCCACGGCTTCTTGTGAATGCTTTCATATATGCCCAGCAATCTGCAACGGTATGAATGCTCTCTAAAAATCCAGCTCTCTTCCCCTTTAAAAATATTTCAATACATTGGTTTCGTGTTAATAGATTAAGACAGAGAACGTAGCCAGAATTTTAGTTAGTGTTTCAACTTTAAGCTAAAAAAAACTCATTTGAGTTGGTGTGTTTGATACTGGCAATTGAGTTTTTGGGGGAATACTTTTTTATTTGCCCCTGGTTACAGAAATGACATTGATGCTCATTTTGGAAACCTTGACAAATACAGAAATGTTTGAAGAGGCAGATGAAAAAAGTCTCCTATGATTCCGGCCTCTAATTGCAGTGAGAGGTAGCGATTGTCGGGGCCTCCCCTGCATACCAGCTCCTGGCTCCCAAGGGAGCCCAGAGGGCATCCTTCACCTCCAGCGTCTTTGTGAATGAGGCCACGCAGCTCTTTTTCTCTACTGGACTCTGAGCTCCTTGACGGAAGGGCTGCCTTAATTCTTGTAGCCCTAGAATCTAGAGTAATGTAGGTACTCAAAATGAGTAAGGTTAACTAAATTCCATGCAGTTTAAGTTCACATTATTTAATTCTGTAAAGCCAGTGCTCTATGGTCAGGACTTATTTTTTTGAAATGCCTACAGATATTTTAAAGAGCATTTTATATTTTGAATATGTAATAAATAGATGTGGTCAAACATTAATACAGCACAAAAAGTGTGTGCAGTGAAAAATGGGTGTCCTCTGCGTCTGCTTCCTAGGCCTGCACTTCCCTTCGGAGGAGAAAGCCATTCTTTTATTGCTTTGTATTTTTCCAGAGAGTCTGTGCATATACAAACGTTAATACAAATTATCTTTTAAAAAACCTGCCTTTGGGGTTAGGGCAGTGGTGGACATGAGAGTGACATGGCCCTTTTGGAAGCTATTCCAGCAGGAACTATTGAATTGAAAATCTAGCCCAGCAATTCTAGTTCTGGCATTCTGTTTTAAAAATAGAAATACCAGTGGGTCAAGATATGTATGGGAGGATTTTTATTAATGCATTTTTGTGGTGGCAAAAAAAAAAAAAAACAGTACAGAAAAAAAAGGAAAAGGAAGTCAAGTGAATGCCTGTCAGGGAAATGATTGGATAAACTGAAGTGTACGTGCCATGGCTGTGGTACAGTCTGTGCAAAGATGAGGTTTACTAATTGGTTGTCGTGGAGGAACTTTCTTGACATATTTTTATGTAAGAAAAGAAAGATGCAGGTAAGATTGTACAGTGTCTCCTTTTTACAAAACAACGATAAACTTTGTGTGTCTGTGTGTTTATGTGTGATGTGATGGGCAGGAGAAAGAATAGGAGGGAGGAGTTAAATCAAAAATGCTTTCTGAATTAAGTTTCTTCTTCTTTTTTTTAATATGCCATTGAATCTTTCCCGGAATAGGCATCCTGGTCATTGAAGTGATTTGCCAAATCTACTTCCTTTCACTTCTAGGAAATGGCAGTGGGTACTTAAATCCTCACTTAATCTCTTTTCATAAGTGCATTTATCTTTTGGGGTGTGAGTCATCCAAGGCAGAGTGTAGGAACTCACGCAGAGCAGCTAAATGCTTTGGTCCCACACATGTGTCTTGGGTTTGAAGTTGTCAGGGAGGGCGGTGACCCTGCCAGTAGCTTTAAGCGCAGGACCCGGGAGGACTCGACAGTTAACTGCATGCAGGCTGAGAGGCTGGAGGAGTGGCAGCAGTGACCCATGTGGGGGGGATCAGAGCCTGGATTAAAGCCTGTAGGATCAGAAAAAGGAATTGCTGAGAGCTGTGGGAGAGAGAGACAAGGGAGGGTCGGATGGAAGCCAGGATGTCTTGCCAGAAAGGTGAGTGAAGGGCAGAGTGTTAGGTGATGAAGGTTAGCACTGGGAAGGCAGTTTGGAGAAAGGGTGCTCAGTTACCTGTTCCGGGTTTACGTCTTGACACAGCCCTTTATTGCCCTTCACATTTATTTTCTTCCCTTTCTCTGGATTTATGCTTCTGTCAGGTAGAACTAGGAAGCAGTGGGAGGCAGATGTCATTCAAGGGGGCCTTGAAAAGTACTTCAAGAAGACAAATGTCCCTACCCTCTCTTCATAGAAGTGCCTAAATATTTACTGAGTAGTATCTAGTAAGCCCTGGGAGAGAAGTCTAAATTGCTATTAGAAGAACCCTAAATTATTTTGTCTTGGATTAAGAAGGTACTTTATCTGCTCAGACATCTGTAAAGGAGTCCAAAACCTCTACTCTGGACCAAAGAAGTGTCAAGTCAATTGGAAGGAATGAGGGCAGCGAGGACTCTGCATGTGTTTGAAGGAATGTGTGCCACCATCCTCTCTGCCGTTGAATCTATCCTACCCTCCCTTCTATATAGTCTCGTCTTCAATTAAAAATTTCTAGTTTACTTGTTTTGCTTAGTTATGCTCCCATAGAGATGTTAACGTTTCACCAAAGTCCTTTTTAGAATGTAGTACCCAAATGAGATTTACCAGCCAGGGCAGAGAACCATCACCTCCTTCATTCTGGGCATAATACTTTTATGATTGGAGTCTTAGAGCATATAAATGCATACATAACTTTTGGATTCAGATTGAGCTTATCGTTTAGTTAAGATGTATAGTTTTGGGTATATAACTTTTGGACTCACATTGAGCTTTATAGTTAAATCCATCCCCAAGTCTTGTTCATGCTTGTCACCTTTGGGCCAAGTCTCCGTTGTTCTGTGCAGAATTTTAATTTTTTTGGATCCAAATGCAAGACTTCACATTTCTTGGGGCTAAATTTAATCTCATTAGATTAGCACATTAGCTCTACTGTAGCTGCCTTTAAAGAGATCTTTTTCCACTTGATTTTCATACAACTTACCGGCTAGTTTCAGGAACACTGAAGATGAAATAAATGTGTCATTAAATGGAAAGAAGATAGGAGCTGGAGACTGAATTTAGACTTCCGTTCTGCTATTTGCTAGTTGTATGACCTTCAGCAGATTACTCAGCCTCTCTGAACTTCCATCTCCATACTCTTTCCTTGGTACATAATGGACAGATCTCTCTCACAAGCTTGTTATAAGGGTAAGGTGAATCCATGCAGCTAAAGCATCTAGTATGGAGCTTTGCACATAGTAGGCATGCTGCTGATGAATATCAGTGTCTTAAATTCATTAGTTAAAATATTGAACAGTGTGCATGATACCCCATAGTCCTTCCAGCAGATGGATAATGAGCTTACTGGTTGTCATTCTTTGAGCTGACTTTGATTGCTCAGCCAGTTTTGAATCCCCTCATTTTATTCTTTAGCCCAGGACCTCCTTTTTGTCCAGGATGCCATAAGAGGTGTTATCGCATAACTTGGTGAATTCCAGATGCTCTGTTTAAGGCCATAGGAAATTATTCATGATGTAATATCATATGAAAAAGGCAAGACATTGAAATGTACATGTAGTAAAATCACAATTTGGTAAAAAAAATTTTTTAAAGTGAAGTTGGTATGACCAGGGGGAAAAGAACAAGGCAACCCACTAGAATGTCAGCACCGTTATTACAGACACTATCGGCTACCACTCTTGTCTACCACAGTGACAGCCACATAGAAGGATCTTCTTAAGGATCTGTTGACTTGTTCGTTCTTTCTCCAGGTACCAGACAGAGCTTGTTTGCTATCATTCCCAGAACACTTAAGAACCTGTCACCTATACCAAGCTTTCTTTGAACAACTAAAAGCAAAAATGATAATTTTTTCTTTACTTCGTGCCTATTGTAATATGTAGAGATCACTGTTAAGCTTTCACTGCAGAAAATCCATTGTGTTAATGGCTGTGCCTCATTTGCATGCCCTGTGGGTTCCCACGTGTCTGTCTTGGATCTGGAGCAGCTTGCTTGCTAGCATCTGCTTTTTCTCTACGGACAGAGCCGAGTATGACTCTCCTGGGTCCTAGCATAGGCACTTGGCCTCCATGAACCCCTTCCTCCGTAAAAATATTACTGGTTATATTTTATGACTGTGATAGACAAATATAATCCAGGCTAGATTCATTATTATTACATTCATGATTTTCTTTTGATCTTAAATTAAAACATTTTTGAGGGCCCCTCAAAGCATCCTGGACCCTCGGCACTGTGCCTCCTATGCCTAAAGGCTAAGTGGCCGGGCTCAGGGACTCTGTTGTGCCCGTTACTGAGGGCCCCCACTGCACGTTGAGGGGCACTGGATGGATGATGGCAGTGCCTCTCTATTTTGTATCCTTATTGACCCTGAAAATATTGGATGGTCCTGATTACTATCTGAGAAGTAATCACTTGCTTTTTTCTTCTTAATACATTCTCTCTACTCATTCCTGGGTTATGGTGCCTTGGTAGCCTCCCCCAGATTCTGTGCCGATTCCTGCACTATTAAAGATGGCTGGAAAGGGGGCATTTTTTCAGTAACTACTCTGGCTCGTGTTACCAATGCTGTATCAAGAGACTGACTTTAGAAAATCTTAGAAAGACATCAAGGTTAATGGTTTGCTTTCTAATGCGAGGCTTAAAAAAATTTTTTTTTCAATGTTGTGAGATTGTTCTGTTCTTTTCCTTTTTGAATGGGACTGGTCTAAAGTATTTAGGCTTTGTCAATGATTGTTTTGAAGTAAAACTTGTTAAAGAAAATATAATTACTGCACTGATTGTGAACTGAGAGGCAGTTTCTCTTTGTTCTTACCCCAGCTGTATATTTCTAGGTCCTGTAAGAACGGCTCATCCGCTGTTCAAGTGTCAGGCGGGTAGTGAGGAGCACGGATCCTTGACATGAAGAACACAGCAATCAAAGGAGGAAAATTGCTGAGGAGCTGGGGCAGATCCAGCAATAGCCAGGGCTCAGATGCCAGAGGGAGACTATGGCACGCGGTTTAAACTTGCCTCTTGAGTGTGTAAACAGATGGGCCACACTAAAATAAAGGCCTACAAAAAGCCAGAGAAAGTACGCTTGAATGAAGTGCACTGTTGGAATGGAAGAGGTCAGGGAGCAATGAGATGAGATTTATTCCATCAGTCCTGCTGTAGCCTGACCCAGGAAGGCAGCTTAGGCATTTTGAGAGCCAGAAGTGCTGTTGGCATATCCATTATCCTCGTAAGCGAGTGCATTTGAGCAGCGAAAGCATGTCTTTCTAAACGTTGCCAGGGAGGGCAAGTTTCCAGGGCTCATCTGTGTGGTTGCTGGGCAGTAGTCAGGTCCGACCAGATACATGGACAGTGGAGTAGTTGGTTCATGTTTTGATTGTGGTTCTCTCAGGATTACGACAAATGGCCACCTCATCTATCGTTGGCAAAGTATCCAAATCTCGTTGACTGTAACTGAATTCTCTCTCCGTTTTTTCCATTCTCCGTCCTGGTAGCATATGCTTCTTCATAATGCGAGGGTTGAGTGGCTGCACAAAGAATTCATTCTCTGTGACTTCGTCTTCTTGCAGACATTTAATCCACATGTGTATTCCTGGGAGATGCGAGCTTGTTCCCATCAGTAGGGAAGGCTGGGCCTGTTAGGGTGTGAGCTCCTGGGTGCTAGAAGGGGTGTTAGAGCAAGTGCTGTTGTGTATGCATTGTCTGGCTCTCCTAGCTCAGCCGTCACGAATATACACAAATAGATTTGATGCTAGGATGTGTCTCCCCTGTTCAAACTTGGAGGGTTTGCGAATTCTCCGTTTCCCGGGTCCTCACTGTGATGCCACCCGAGTTAAAGCTGGGGTGGTCTGTTCTCGGTCTGAGACATCGAAGCTTCTCTCACACGTCATTCCCACTGGTACTGCGGTTCTCACCTCCCAGGCTTGTTTTCTAAATTTAAAAATAGAACAAGAAGCTTCTGTTAGCATGGAAAATACTGATACGGATCAATTAAAATTCCATTTTTAAAAGTTCTGTGTAACTTGTGAGGGAGGACATGAATCCTTTCCTAAAGAACTCAATATGTTGCAGCACGTGTCCTTGGGGAAAAGCCAAGGTGAGGATGTTGTCTTGCCCAAGTCTTTTCCTCCTTCCTTCCAACATCCATGAGTAGTGGTGCTATGTTTTTGCTACCTGACTTGGTTAGTGCTTCCTTCATTTCTTCTAATTCGCCAGCGGATGTGACTTCGTGTTTTAACTGCAATTTTGGAATGCTATCTTCGGACCCCAGATAACCCGTAGATTGCTTTGCTGCTTCTTGCAAATACTGTACTTGGTGCTAGGTACTTATAGGCCAAAGTGCATATTGCAAGCTGTTATCTAAGAATCTTGGTAAATTTTGAGTGGGAGGAAGAGAATGTGCAGGGAGATTAAACTTGCAGAATATTAGGGTCAAGAAGGCACTTTCTAGATTAACCAATTTATCAGTTTCCCTTCATAAAATCATACTCAGTGGTCTTCTGGCCTGTGCTTGAACAGAGAATTCACTGTATCCCCAGAGGACTCTGTCACATTTTAGTTCAATAGATAGAGGGACATTTTTCTGTCTTTAGTTTCCCAGGATTGGGCCATACTGAGCATGTCTAGTTCTTTCACCATGTGACAGGCCCTCACATATTCATAGGCCATTTGACGTTCGCTGCAAATCTTCTCTCCTAACTCCCTTTCAGTTCTTCATGGGATCTGACCAGATCTCATCACTAGCCTAGCTGTTCTGGTATTCTGTACTGAGTGTGTTCCAGTGTCCTGTGCAGTACTCATTTTTGCCTGGCAACCGTACATGGGGAAAGAGCGTGAAATTTTCCTTAGACATTTGATTTGCGTGGTTCTTAGGTACACTTCATAAGGGCAGTAGGTTCCAAATCTTGATTGTGCAGTAAGGGAGGAATGCTCTTTGGATGTGGAGTTTTGTGGTTCTGTGTAGAGGCAGAAATTTTTGAAAAGTGACCATGTTCTAAAATTTGGCTGCCCTGTCTGAAACATGTAATTATATAGCAGCCTGCTAATTTGGGCAGCGGGTCAGTCCTCTTAGGCTGAGGAGCCTGGCGCCGCGTTAGCCTCTCCCTCTGCTGTTCAGGGAGCTCTCTCTACTGACACTGTTTTGAAAATTAGCAGTGGGAGTTGGCAGACAAGTCATTGGTGTGGAAAATAGGGAGTCTTATAAACCTTATAGATGAGGTTTCTGTTTCCAGAGGTGTAGAAACAGGGTAGGGAACACTCTCCAAAGTTGATAGTGGTCTCAGAAAAAAGAGTCTTTTAGCCCGTATCGCTGGAAATTGTACTGTTTCAGCATTTAGAAACAGAGAGAGTGGCAGTCAGTGAGGAGCAGGAAGACCTTCGTATGGGGAGGAAGGGAGCTGGGTTCTGGTGTCAATGCTGTCCTTTAACCAGCTGGTTTCCGTAACTCTAAAACTGGGTCTAGAACTGTGTCTCCCAGACGAGGCTGCTCTTCAGAGTCACCTAGGGAACTTGGTAAACCAGCATACATGGGCCCCACTGCAGGCCTGCTGGATCAGACTCTCTGAGGATGGAGTCCAGGAATCTGATGCCTATGCAGCAGACTAAGAACTGGTTTGCAGGGGCAGGTGGGGGACAGGAGATGGGCCAGCTTTTAGGAGCATAGACTAAATAATCTTTAAACTATTCTCCAGCTCTAAAATTATGAATTTTATGTTTTTTTGATTCTAATTTCTGTCCTGTCATGGTGTGTACTCTTTTATTGGCTGCTGCTTCTATTGCTGGGTTCTTGGCAGTTTCCTTCTCTGGTTATTGCTGGCATCTACCCCTTTGAGTAACTGGTTGAGTGTCCTGAAGGATTTTTCAAGCAGAGGAAGGGCATGACCGCAGTTCCCTTTCCTCTCCTTCATCACCTGTGACGACCATTCTTACCCATCAGTGCCGTCAGGGCCCCCTTTCTCAGGGACTCTAGGGCTGCCACCCCTTCCTGCCAACTCTGCCTACATATGTGCTTGCTCAGGTATGCTCTTGGTTTCTCCTCTGGGGTACTCATCCGTCTCTCTTTTGGGACTCCTGATCACCACAGCTGGCCAGTCCATGTGCCGTGGGAGGGGCCCACTTGTGAAATGCATCTGGATTTTTTAATATTAATCCTAAAGAGCCACACCTTCTTCCAACCTAGAGCCTCATTTTGATTTATGTTTAGGATATAAGAACCTCCCTGTCCTTCCAACCAGCTTGAAATAAGAAAGGATGTCCCTCTACACCCTGGCTCAAGACCGCAGGAGGAGA
Source organism: Ceratotherium simum simum (assembly GCF_057802395.1). Taxonomy (NCBI): domain Eukaryota; kingdom Metazoa; phylum Chordata; class Mammalia; order Perissodactyla; family Rhinocerotidae; genus Ceratotherium; species Ceratotherium simum. Next base: position 53,096,481 of record NC_141912.1, read on the forward strand.
ATAAAGACACCCAGCAGTCGCCGTGGGTAACAATTAAAAGCTTGTGTTTGATGAGGTACATTGTTCTGAAGGCGCCCACGTCTGGTCATGCTCCAACATTCAGGCCCGTGTCGTGTTTGACCTGCTGCTCAGTTAGCAAACCTGTAGTCAGTTCAGAGCAGCTGTAGGGCAAGTGTGTGGGGGAGAGGGAATCTTTGTGCAAATGTCCAGTTATTCCCTTTGTCACTTTAACCCAGTGTTCCTCAACCTTGTTTTCATTATCATCCCCTTCTGCGCCCTCCCCTCCCCAGCCTCTTTAGGCATATTTGTCCTAATTGCCTTCCGTCATGAAATTTTAATACCACATATGTACTGTGGGTCACAAGCCATTGTAATAGACAAGACTTTTTAAACACCTCTTCATCAGTTTTCACCCTCTTGGAGACTGTATCCCCAAGGTTATGAATGCATGCTTTAACCCTGGCTCTATGCCAGGTAAGGCATACCTGGCTTCCCCCTGGTGATTCTAATGTGCAGCCAGGATTGAGACCCAGTGATCAAACTCAGTGTTTCCAAAACTTGCTTGATCAAAAGAATTAGCTGGGAGCACTTGTTAAGCCATCAGACTCCCAAGCCCTTCTACCTGGAGATTATGCATTAACAGGTCTGCGGTGGGGCCTAGGAATCCATATGCTTAACCATTACCTCAGTAATTGTTAAAATTTGGTGGGTTTGGTTCTCTCCGTTCTGACATAAAAGCTGCCCCCTCCCCTCAGCTTCCTGACGAGAGGTTGTGGGAGTAGGGATGGGGTCGCTTACAAAGCATAGATGTGCTCTAAATGTCCTGAGTTGCAACTTAGAATTCATTTTCTAATAAGAAACAGTCAAAATGGGGTCATGTCACTTCACTGGACGAGCACACGTGGAGTATCTATTGGGGAGCAGAGCTGTGATAGCTGTTTGCAGGGGCGCCATGGCCCCTCAGATGGCGCATAGTGTGGTTTATTGCCACAGGAGGCTTAGTAATCGAGTGAAAGAGCAGAGAGAAAATGCTTTGGAGAAGCAATTTTAGTTTTGCCCAGTTGATTGGGTAAAAAGGCTTCCAAGAGGTTGTGGCATTTGAGAATGAATAAGATGTTGATAGCGGAGAAAGGTACTAGGCACAGTGAAGGCATAATGCAGAGCGAGTGACTCACCGGGGCTCAAACATGGGTGCACGGGCCTGTGGGCGTGGCAACTGAGGTTAGAAAGGCCACTGGGGCAGATGTGGGGCAGGGGTCAGACAGGATATTGGACTTGCAGCCAGAGAGGCCGAGTATGAAGGTGTGGCTCTGATGCTTTCCGTGGTGTTTCGCCTTTCTAAAGTTCAGTTTGCAGTATCTGATGGGTCACTGGGCGGTTGTGTTGGTGGCATGACAGATGAGAAAGCACTTTATAAGCTTTCAAAACCTACAAAAATGTGGGTGATGTTATTAGACTGTGCCCAGGAGAGCCCTGTACGTGAAGCTAAGGAGTTTGCACTCTGTTGCATAGCAGTGGTCAGTCACTGGAAGGCTTTGAGGAGACACGTTTACACTGGAGCCTTCTGTAGGCTTCCTTGAAGACTTAATCACAACATGGAATGTTGTTCCTGTGCACGCAGGGATGCATTCTGAGTTTCTATCTCTGACCTCCAAATGAATCTTTGCAGCATAACCCATTTGAGAGTTGGAGGTGCTCAGGTCAAAGGCCAAGAAAAAGAAACATGGGTAATTTGTCTCACCTGCTTTCCTTCCTTTTTCATAGTTAGAATCACAGGCGGTTGGCACATGAAGGGATCCCAGAGGTCTGCTTGAGTCCATTTGCCATCCTGAGCACTCATGGCTTTGCTACTAGTTATTCTCAGGCCCAGGACTAGAGGAGTCCAGCCACTGGCAGCACCCTAGGGTTCTGAGCCAGGCAGCCGTCACCTGCAGGGCCAGCTACCCAAATGGTCTCCGTCTTCTAACTCGTGTTCCTTCCCACCGCATGTTCCTGTTGTGTGCGGCTCAGGCCCACCCATAAGTCCTGATTTATTTTTTTCTATCTAGATTACTGAGCTTCCCTGAAATCCTTCCAGCCTTTTCATGTATGGTTTAGTTCACTTTTTTGCTTTATTTTTGATGATTTGATGAGTATGAAATACTTTTTTAAAACATTTACTTGCTATGTTATGATAATAGCTTGAGTACTTGATAGACCGTGGGTTACTGGACTTGCTAACTGGTATTTAAGGTCTCTTGTCGAGGCTGTAAGCGTTTGGTCCCAGCAGTCTGTTGATTTATGCGTATGATGTCTTTTTGTTTGTGGTCCTTCTCTGCTTTTGAAAATGAAAGACTTAAAATGTATCTGCATGGTTCTTGTTTAGCACTTAGCTTCATCCTAACAGTATACTCCAAGGGCAGCATGATGCTATAACTGGATCCAAATTTCTTCCGCTTGAAAAGTGTTAGTAGCTTGGATGTAGAGGACTGTGTGTTATGTGGTAGTGTAGTAGTAATAATTAGAGCTAACATTAAGCGTTTCTCATATGCCAGGCACTGTTCTAAATACTTTACCTCTGTTCACTCGTATAATTGTCACCACAATTCTGTGAGGTAGGTACTATCATTATTACCCGCTTTTACAAATGAAGAAACTGAGGCGTAGAGAGGTTAAACAACTTGTATGAGGTCACACAGACAGCCAGTAAATTGTGGGGCTGGGATTACAGACTTCAGACCCCACGATTCTTTGCCCTGCTGTTTATAGTAGATAGGTAGGAACTTTGGACATGAGTCTGAATCCTTGCACTGACACACCTGTGTAAACTGGTCCCAGGTGTGTGACCTCTGTGTGCTTCAATTTCATTATTTGTGAAATCAGTAGCTGCCTGGCTCAGGGCTGTTTTTTTTTTTTTTTTTAATTGATGTTTTAATAGTTTATAACATTGTGAAATTTTTGGTTGTACATTTTTGTTTGTCCATCACCCCTTGTGCCCTTCACCCCTTGTGCCCACCCACTACCCCCATTATTAGGGCTGTTTTTAAGGTTAAATGGGATGATATATGCAGAGCCCCTAGCCTGGTGCCTGGCACATTAGAGGCATTTCTCATTATTTTAGAGCTGCTTTTGTAAAAAAGTAAAGTGTTGGAAACTTTTTGAAATTAGACTGTCAAAGTTTACTCTAGTAGTGTAGCATTTTAATTTCTAAATTGCTTTAACCTGTGCATACGAGATATTCTTTCTTAAAAGAAGTCTTTGGTGAGTCGTCAGCTGGGACTACCAGGCGGTGGAATGTGCTTTCCAGAGAGAAAAGGAGGCGGTGGTACCAGGTCCGGGTCAGCCGCCATTGGTGCTGATGTTGTGAACCATGACCTAAATGAAGGAATAATCTCGTTTCTTTTTCTTATATGCATCTGGGTAAAAAGCTGGACTCTCATCTGGGAGTAGGAGCCCGAGTAAGTGGTAGCACAGAGGCTACTAGGACCACAGCTACCTCAGCAAGTTTCCCTGAGGACTTAGGGGGTAGTTCATGCCATCTTGTTTGGACACTTGGGAGCTGCTGCTTGTTCTCTGCAAGTCCGGGAGCTGAGGGAATGCTGTCGTCTCTCATACTTTACTTTGGGATTCACGTTTGGGAGTATCCTGTAGGGTTCCTACATTCCCTATTTCTTGAATGTTCTTTTTGATCACATGTCACAAAGGAGATTTCCGACTCTGAGAACTCTCGAATTGACGTACTGAATAAGCACTTAGTGTATAGTGTTTATCCCAAGGAAGCAGCTGGTCAGCAGCACAAGCATACTGCCAGAACGTCTCTGAAGAGCTTAGTCACAATGAAAGAAGCGTGTCCTTAGAAAGATGCTGTGGTTAGGGAGTGGGGTGGCTCGTGTGTGGCCTACAAGCCACCGTCCGGCATCGCTGTACATTCTCATATTAAACAAATGCTAAGAATGTCAGTTCGGCCTCTTACCTAGGTTGCTGGTAAACAGTAAAAATAAAATTTGAAGAATGTCGAAGAGCGGTTTAGGGAAATGGCTCTGAGAGAGCTTGGCCTTTCCTCTTCACAGAGAGGGCAGACTCGTTAGACTTGAGTGTTTAGTCAGACGTGACTGCAGACCAGGGGAGCTGAGCCTTTTCTGTTGGGCACTAATGGTTTCTCTTGTTCCTTAAACAGTAGGGCAATTCAGAAAGTTTTCAAAATTAGGCCTTGGCTTGTGGTTCTTCATCTGGATTAATATTAGATTTTCATATTTAGTTCAGTTTGTGGGGCTACAATGTGGCGATCAGCATGAGCTCTGTTTGTTTTTGCACAACGGTTTGTGAGTTGCTAAGGAATCTGCTCTCAGTTTTTTCCATCTTCTCACTTGACTGTTTGGTCAGCCAGTGGGAAACTGTGAATTTAGTATGTGTGAGAAATCTAAATATGAGAGAGGATTTATTTGGAAGATGTAAGTCCGCTCTTACAGGAGTGATAAACCCTTTGGAACGCAAGCCGATCTAGGTGGAGAGACATGCTTATACTAAAGTTACTAAATTATATAATTTTAATCTTAAAGTGAACACATGGAGATGCTGGGAGAGTGGTGCTCCTGGAGAAGGCATGGAAGTTCCATGCCTCTTCCCTCATACTTTGCCCTACACATCTCTTCCATCTGGATGTTCATCTGTATCCTTTAATAAACTGGTAAACAAGTGTTTCCTTGAGTTCTGTGAGCCCTTCTAGCAAATTAATTGAACCTGAGGAGGGGGTCGTGGGAACCTCTGATTTCTAGCCAGTCCGTCAGAAGCACAGGTCACAACCTGGACTTGCGACTGGCATCTAAAGTAGAGGGCATTCTTGTGGGGCTGAGCCCTTTTCCTGTGGAATCTGAGTCCGTCTCAGGGTAGATGGTGTCAGAATTGAGCTGAATTCTCGGACACCCTGCTGGTGTCTGAGAACTGCTTGTTGGTGCAGGGGGACCTCCACACACACACGTTGGAAGTGGTCCAGGCCACTTTGCAATCTGAAGCTTGGATTATTCGTTCTTTTGGAGTTTGCTATATCCTCCTGCTTGCCGTGCACTCCGTCCTCTTTTGGAAAAGTACTTTGGCAGTTCCTTGAAACGAACTCTCCAAAATAAATAGAGTAACATCATAACTACCACTGCAGGGCTGCACCCATGCGGCAGTTTGTTAGGGATAGACTTTTGGATGCAATATGTCGTATTAACTGGTTAGTCAGGTCCCTTCCCCACCCTCCACCATCTCTTCATGATGGCTTGAAATGGTTTGGTCCTCTTGAGCGTTATTGAGAATAAGAGACAAAGTCCTTTTCTTTCCCCTTTACTTGTAATTAGTATGTACTAATAGTGCCATTAAATGTCACCTTAGAAGATTGTAGGCCATTCTTGAATGATCGTAATCTGGTAACTCAGATTAATTTTTTAAGTGCTGTGTCAGTGACTGAGTTCCTTCATTTCTGGCTTGCTATCCAGAAGGACCAAACCTTGATTAGGGGTGATGTCTGTTTATTACTTCAGGAGATGAAGAGCATTGACTAACGGGCAGTCCAGGGTATTCCGTTCATCCAAGGTAAGGACTCATCACTGTTGCCGAATGCACCAGATCCAGTGTTGATCCAGCACATTCCTAGCATGTGGATCAGCACTCCGAGTTCTAAGTGACAGGCTCAGCTAAGAAAAAAGATACGGGCAACACTGATGAGTCCTTACCTTGGGTGAACAGAATACCCCAGATTGCCTGTTAGTCAATGTTCTTCATCTCCTGAAGTAATAAATCGGTACCACTGCTAATTGAGGTTTGGTCCTTCTGGATAGCAAGCCAGAAATGAAGGAACTCAGTCACTGACACAGCACTTAAACAATGCTAGGTGTATTTCCTGTGGAAATTCAGAAACAGTCTTCCTAACACAGTTTCCCTGAATAATCCATTCTTAATGTGATGTCTCATAGGAACCTTTGATCTTACTGCTGTAGCCTGACTGACCATAAAACAGCCTAATTGACTTTTTTTTTTTAACCTGAAGGAGCATAACAGACGTACTTTATGACAAGAGACATGTATTATCCTTTCATAGCATTTTGTGCCTCATTTATTATGATTTCCACTTTTTCCCTGTATTTTAACTACTGACCCACCTGTCTTGTGTCAGCTCCTGGATGTCCCTTGAGAGTGAGGGCTGCATAACCCTGTACGTAGTAGGCACGTTATATATGTAGTGCTTGTTACTGCTGTTAGCTTGGATAAACTGTATTGAATCCAAGACAGAATGCCCACTAAACAAAATTTTATTCCATTTGAGTCGTGTAATGCTTTCCTGAATACAACGTGTGGAAAATTCAACCTTACTGAAAATCTTGTGTCAAAATAGAAGACCACTTTAATAAACTTAATTGGATATCTGTTTGATTTCTTGTTGGAAGAACTTTTTTTTGGTATGTAAACTGGTTGTACCTCCATCCTTTCAAGTTTTGCTTGAAGATACAGTTGTTTCAAGTTTGAAGGAGAAACATCTCTTGCATCAGAGAAATAGAGTCTTTGGTTTTCTGTGGTACAAACCATCAGTACCTAGCAGTTGCATGATCCTCAATCATTGGGCTTAAGTTCTTTTTTCTCAGCAGATTTACCTTTTTAAAGCAGTTTTCCCCTAAAATTCTTTTTATATTTTTAAAACAAAATAGTGTATATATACTGCATATACAATTTTATGTTCTTTTTCATAATCCTAGAACACGTGTTTATCATATTATTAAATATTCTCCAGAAACATGATTTTTAATGGCCATATAATAGTTCATTGCTTAAATTTACCATGCTGTGTTTAATCCTTCCCCTGTTGTTAGTGTTTCAGGTTGATATCTTTTTCCACCTTGTCATATTTGACCCTTCCCTATGCTGTGCCAGTCCTGCTCAATCCAAGTCTTGTCACTTCTGCATCTGTGCTGTCAGCCTGTCCTCCACGTCCACAGTGTGTCCCCTCATTCAGGTTCTCAGTAAAGTAATGCTGTCCTAATCCATCTTATTTTTATTAAAAGTTTCTCTTCTCCAAACCGTTGCAAATACCACTACCAGCCTTATCCACTCTTCTGATCATAGCGCAATAAATGAAGCGTTGCTGGTTTCATGATTTTCAGTGATTCACCCCTGAGCTATTTTAATTATTGGGGGGTGAGGGGTATCCTTGGGGCATTAATATCTTTGTTAGGGTTCATTAATGGTGACAGCTTGATAATGTATGAAAGCACCTTGAAAACGTTAAAATATATTGGCAAATGAGAGGGTAAAATTATTAGTGGAGACCAAAAGACAGAAAAATTAGAAAGAGAAATGTTTTGAGCCAAGTAAATGTAAATGTCTCTCTTATAAATGCTCAGGCATACGTGCTCACACTCGGTAGGAGACTCATTTGCTTCTCTGAAATTTGACTTACCTGTGACTTGTTAGGGCCATGTAAGGGAAAGAGTCGTCCCTCTTTCCTTTGTTGCATAAAGAAAAGGTACCTGTGCCACTGAATTATGAACTGATTAAAAAATTATATTTTAAAACAGGAGACTTTTTTCCTGTGATCTATTTCATTTGTTTGTCTTGTGGGCAAATAAGTGGGCAAGGAAATATATTTCTCCCTGCTTCACATATAGAGGAAGTGCTTCGTTTTACTGAGGGGTTAAACCTTTTTCTCTCATCTCATATTTGTTATCTGTTACCTGGCGCATGCAGTAGTGAGGGGATATAAGCTTTCTATTTTGTGAATCGGTATTCCAGATTCTTAAGTATGTGTGACTCTCTTTTGAAATCCATTCTATGTCTGTCTGAAACTTGTTCAAAAAATTTGAATTGCCGGTTGAATAGACAGTGTAGTCTTTTTTGAATTTCACCAGGACTGCCGTGCTGCTGGATGACACCCCCACCTTTGTCTCCAAAACTAGACCAAGCCTTTTTTCTTTATATGCCTTTTTGCTAGATCATATTATAGATCTTATAGCGGTAGATCTGCTACCGCTTTCCCAGTCAGCTTCAGCCTTCCCCTGGCCTAGGGCTTTATCTGGAGTTACAGCTCTGTGCCCATGATCCTCTGGAAATTGATTCATTTTCTTATCTGTCTAGATTTCTTTCCTTTCATGTCTGCTCTCTGCCTAGATTGAATTGGCAGCAACACCGCTTATGTGCTCTCACATGCATGCTCCCTTCTTTCCCTCTCAACTCATTCATCAAGATGGAATACAACATTGGCACAATTTTACTAGTTACCCCTTGTCTAGCCTAAATCTCCCCTTCCCCATGACTTTGTCTCACTTAGCTAATTAGAATATAGTTTCACAAATGTTTTTTGTTTCCCAGGTAGTTACCTGAAAATTTATAACTCTGAGATCCTCCAACATGGTTGTGCTTTGGAATTTTCCTTAAAGAATGTTATTAACTGGCCACAGTGTCAGGGAAGCCACTAAATGTTGATGAACCTCAGTTTCCTCATCTATTAACTGGGGGAAAAACACTTTACCTCACTGGTGCACATAGGGATTCAATTAAGTAGAAGTATCCGTGTATCCTTAGCTTAGTCTTTTATCACCCAAAGGGATTCCTTCTTCATTGATGTCTACCAATTCTCTGCGTGACTGGACATCTTTATTGAGATGTAATTAACATACCATACAATTCAACCATTTAAAGTGCACGATTCAGTGGTTTTTAGTATATTCACAGAGTTGTGCAGCCATTACCGCAATCAATTTTAGAATGTGTTCATGACCCCAAAAGAAACCCCATACCTATTAGCACTCGCTCACCATTTCCTAGGTAACCACTAATCTACTTTATATAATTTTATGCATTTTTAACCCCATGCTTATTATATTGTACGATAATAGATTTTCATTTTTCTTATGATACATTGAAGGTATTTTGAAATGCAATCCTATAATTTTTAGAACTAAAAAGAGCCCTTTCGATCATTTAATGCTTGTTTTTTACACAAGGAAACAGGACCAGAGAAGTCAAGTGATTACCTGAGGACATTTCCCTTCCACACCTCTTTACTAAAACACACTAAAAAGCATGTGCCTTATTAACACTTATTTCATCAGTAGTTCTTATTTTTGAGTGTTTGCTAAAACCCTTTTAAATTCAAATTCGGGATGTGAAATATGATTATTTGAACCAATCCTTTCACTATTCTGTGAATATTTCTTGGGATTTTCCCTTTCTCTATAACTTTCTCATCTATCAAGTTGTATTTTATCAAAGGTTATTCAGTATTTTCTTATATTTTCTGTTTAAATTTCCTTTAGAAATGTCATTACTCTGTGATCAACCATAGAATTTTCTAGGATAATCTGTCTGGCTTTAATATGTGTTCTTCTGTGGCATACCTGAGGTTCCTACCTCATTTTGTGGTAGACTATTTAATCTACCAGATTTCTCCCATCCCATGCCTCTTTTCAGTTTGATTTTTGCTGCTTCTTCCATCTGCCAGCAGAGACTGTTTCTCCACCCCCTGAATGTGGCAGAAGTGACATCATACAAATTTCCAGGGTTAGGCCCCCGGTGTCCTTGCAGCCTCTTCATTTACCCCTTCTGAATGCTGCTCGGAGAGCTTCATGTAAGGAAGCCACTCTGTCAGAAGGGAGAGGACAAGGGGCCTTGTGGAGAACAGAGGCGCTCTAGCTGACAGCTGGCACTAATTGCCAGACCATATGAGTGAGGCCAGGGTGAATCTTGCAGCCCTTCTGACCCTCCAGCTGAATGTAGTTGCATGGGTGAGCTCAAGTGAAAGCAGCAGAGGAATTTCCCAGCCACCTCACAGAAATGTGAGGGGAAAAAAAGCATGTTTTCTTTTTGAGTCACTAAGTTTGAGATTGTTTGTTATGCAGCAAAGGCTAACTGATACATGTAGGTATCAGCACTGTGGCAATGTTGAGATGATTAAAGAATGTGATCCATGTAAAGTCCTTAGCTCATTGCCAAGCATAGAGAATCCCTCAGTAAAGGTCGACGACTATATCATAACGGCTGTAGTGTTATTTTTACTGATATTGTTGTTTTAGTCACTACTGGCACTTTGTTTCTCTTCCTCCTCCAGATATAATGCTGTTGTTTTCATTATCATTAACTCTTGAGTTAAAGAATTTGATGTCCTTGGTGCTAATTGTCTGGTATTTTCCTTCCTGATTAGTAAGCAGCTTAAAACTTTAAAAAATTTTTTCTTATGTGAAACACATATATAGAAAGTGCATAAGGCATAAATGTACAGCTTATAACAAATTATAACATGAACACCTGTAACTACCACTCAGGTTTTGCCGGGACTCCAAAAGCCCATTGCATGCCCTTCCTGATCATAATCCTCTCTCACACATCTGGAATTTCTAGTAGTTCACTAACCTGATTTTATAGGAATCACTAACCTGATTTTATAGGAATCACTTCTTTGCTTTTCTTTATACTTTTGCCACCTCTGTATGCATCTCTAAGAAAAATAGTTTAGTTTTGGTGATTTTTTTTTTTTCAACATTTTATAAATGGTATAATATTGTATGTATTCTTTTGCGTCTGGCTTCATTTGCTGAGTGCTATTTCTAAGATTCTCCCACATTGTGACAAACAGCTTTCATTTTGATTGCTGTTTAGAATGTCATTGTGAGAATATTCATCTTTCAGATCTACTGTTAATGGGAGTTTGGGTTATTTAGTTTAAGGCTGTTATGAATAATTCTGTCAAGCACATTTTTGTATATATTCTGGAATAATGTATGTGAGAGAGTTTTTTTTTTAAGGTGTATACCTAGGAGTAGAATTTCTGGGTAATAAAGTCATAGTCACTTTTTATAAGTCTTATAGAAAAGAACGTTGCCAGATGATGCAAATAATGTATACTGTAATAAGTATTAATCTTACCTTGAGATTAGAACCATTGATTTACCATATCTTTGCCAAGGAGGCTGAGCAAAAAGGCAGTCCAAGTCACTGGGGACAGGAGTAGGAATGTGATGAGAGTTATATAGGATGGAAGGGGGTCAACATGTAGTTGAAAGGTTAGAATGCCTCCAGAAGGGAAATCTGAGTAAATTTGGTGTCATCATAGCTTGGAGTCAAACAATTTTCAGGAGTTTAATAACATTCTTTACACTGTTGTCCTCCAGGTGAATCTGTGACAGTGGTTTATGTTTTCTCTACATCACGGAGGAGACGTTTGGGCAATGGGGGACACTTGACTGATCCTTGACCATATGGTAATAAAAAAGGACACAGCTCCTTTAGGACTGAGATTTCCTGTGTCCCTTTCTAAGAAGAAGGGAGGTACCAATACTCTACCAAAAGAGAAGGAAAAAGAATCTTTTCAAAAATGGAGAATGGGAAAAAGAAACATTTTGTTCAGCCAAATTAAAGACTCTGTATCTACTAAAAACATTGGTGGCTATAAGAAGACTGTGGTGTAGCATAAGAAGCCAAGGCAATTTGGGTTTCTTTGCATATAATTGTACAAAATGTGCTCTAAGTGGGCCAGTGTGCTGTAATCAGACATGGTGTAGTGGAAGAATGGTGTCTCTGTGCACCAGCGCATGATCGCTCCGTGCTGAGGCGCCCTGCCAAGACAGCTACATGAATTGTTCTGCATGTGCCCTGGCTAATCTCAAAGAGAAGGCCGAAGGGTTTATAGCTTGTGAAGTTTTTCCCCCTGACTATTTAAGGAAGTTGAAAACTTGAGCATTTAATAAAGTATTAGTGGCATTGTGTCTATCTTATAAGAAAGTAGTTAATTTAAAGCATTTGTATGCCAAATTAAGATCCCATCAGGATGAGGGCAGGATTGAGGAATGGCTGTTTTCATTTTGAGATCCTGTCAGATAGGGTTGTTTTTACATCTGTGTGTGCTTCCCAAGTTGAATAAAGTAGTATTTGTGACAGGCTGTATTTGAGGATGCTTTTAACATGCAGGACAAAACCTAAATTGCTTGCTGTTATGATTTCTACTGGATGTGAGAATTTGTGGGCTGTTGTTTCCACAGACATAAGACTAACTTATTCACTGTAGACCTAAGTACCTTATTGACTTGATTTCTTGTGTTATTTCTGAATGGTCCCTGAATGTATGGAATTGGGGATGGTTTTTGTGCTGTTGCTATTATGCTTTTCCTGGAAAACAAAGTGAACTTTTCATGCTTGAGTAAACACATTGATGCATTATGAAACTGTCAGACTCTTTGAACAATTGGCATAAGCTCAATTATTCAAATATGTGACTCTCTTGAATGGCTTTTGTGTAAGCTAATGCTGTAGTACAATCAGCATCAAGAAATTTCAATACCTTTCCTTAAGAAATTAAATCTCAGCTGTATGAAAGAAATCCAAAAGGATTAGTCCTTTCATTGAGCACTTTCATTATATATAGCTAATTGGTAGCATTCATTTGCTGAGATTCGTAGTTATTTTATTTTAAAATATCTTTCTTTTTTTCTTAAAAAAAAAAAAGTAAAGTTGTTCATGCATTTTCCTTATCATCTAGCAAAACTTCTTTTCCTGTGTTTCCTTTCTGTGTCAACATGCAGACATGCATAGTGTTCCTGCAATTTTGTCCCCTTTTTTGAATTATATTTGCATTGTAAATCTTTTTCTAGTTCTGGTCTTTATAGTAATCGTTTTTGTTGCTTGCTTGATATTGACTTCATACTAATCGTTTTCCTTGACATGTATATTTTCCAGTTTTTCATTTTTACTGATAATAATGCGAAGACATAGTGTGCATTATAGCTCGTTTTTCTTATTTTCAATATTACAAGGACAGATGCTCAAAAGTATCATTATTATGTCAGTGAACTTGAAAACTTATGTTTTATGTATTGCCCAATTGCTTTCCAAAAGATGGTGCCTTCTTTTTGATTATATAAGTCCCTTTTACCAAAAAAAAATTTAAAAAAAGATGATGTTTATTAAATATTAGCATCCTTCAAAATTATCATTCGGAGCATGCTGTAATCTTAGCAGAGACTTTTTCCTGTGTAAATTCTGTGTCTATTTTTAGCAAAGTAATATATGCAAATAGTTTTTTAAAAGTCTAATAAGCTGTGTAGTGTGACAGTGAAGAACAGCAGCCTCTCACCTGCCCCTCTTCCCCACTCCAGTTTCTGGCTTTTGAGAACCCTTAGCTCTTGGCCATTTCCACTGATATTTTCCTCCACATTCTAAATGGCTTGCTTTTGCAGTTTGATTTTTTTTTTTTTTTTCAGTTTCTGGTTATCTATTGATTTCCTTCTGTGGAAGAGGGGACTTAACACTTAACAGTTTCTTTCCCATCCTGTCAGTATCCATATAACATAATTTTGGTTTTATCCATATGTAGATATTAAAATATTGTGACTGTAAGTATTGTTCAAACCAAATCTTATATTTATATTATGATTCTTATACTTTGTTTTTCCTGAAATTAGTAACTCCCTCCTTTTTTGCTTGCTTCATTTTCTCTGTTCCTGTTTCTGATTTATCACCAAACAAATCTTCTCGATACTTCCAAATACATCAGATCATCCCTCAGATGTGTTTTTCTTTCTTTTGTTCAGAACTTTCCTCTGGGAGCCTTCGTCTTTTCTCCAGTGTAGACTCGTTGCTCTTTGGGTCTGCTGCTCAGCTGGCATCTTGGCGTTCCCTTCACTGTTTGGTCCTTTGTGCTTTGGTCCTTTGCAGTTTCCTTTGTCTCTCTCTTTGTTTTGTGATTGTCTGATTTCTGGGTCTCAGATCCTCCTCCTTTTGGATTTACTTCCACGTTTTGATTGATTCCTGTGAAAGGTGTAGGGAAGATAAATTTTTTGAGACCTTGAGTATCTGAAAATATCTTTATTCTGTCATCGTCCTTGATTGATAGTTTGGCTGGGTATGTAATTTTAGTTTGGGAATAATGTTTTCTTGGAATTTTGAAGGCATTGCTCCATTGCCTTCTTACTTTCAAGGTTGCTGTGAGTCCAGTGCCATTCTGATTCCCAGTTTTTTTTTGTTATGACCACCCCTTCTCCCCCCTCCCTGTGCCCCCCAGTCTCTGGAAGCTTTTAGAATCTTATTTCTGGAGTTCTGAAATTTTATAATATTCCTTGGTACATGTGTTTTGTCATTCATTTTATTGGCCACATGATGGGCCCTTTCAAACCTGAAATGCATGTTCTGCAGTCCCTGTGTTTTCTTTCTTTGGTATACCTATTAGTTGGATGTAACACCTTGTAGACTGATCCTCTAATTTTCCTGTCTTTTGTCTCTAATTCCTCCATCTCATTGTCTTTTATTCTCCTTTCTGAGGGATTTTGTTAACTTGGATTCTTTTGTTGATGCTACAATATTTTTTAGTTTCCAAGAGCTTATTTCTTCTTTGAAGCTTGCATTTTGTGGCATCATGTTGCTTCATCTTCTTTCTTTGACGGTATTATATTTTTTGGTTGATGAAGTTTTTTCTGCCCCCGGCATCATATTTGTTTCTTCTGAGGTATGTGCATGTGCATACTCTGTTGCACGTTAGGAGTTTTCCTCAAGTGTCTGAGGAACTGTGGCTCTGTTTAAATGAGAGATCCAGGCACTTGAAGAAAAAAAAAGATGATTGGAAGCTCTGTGTACATGGGTGGGGCTTGTAACCTGGGGCTACTCTATAGTGTAATCTGAGTCTGCAGGTCTGTTCTCATGCCTGGAAGCCTGGCTGCGGGGAGAAGGGGTGGGATCTCACTGAGCAGGCTTTGACTCAGTCCCCCTGTTTTTAGCAGGGTGCCAGACCCCTGCCCTCAGCTATGTTTAGAGTCAACTCTTCTTGAGGGGAAATTTCTAGTCTCCTGCCTGACTATGCAGGGTAGAGAAGAGGATATGGAGACCTATCTATTCTTTACGTGTATTTTTTTGACCAGTTCTCCTTCCTTCAGAGGTACCTGGTCCTAATTTCTTACTGTCTGCTCACTCCTCAGGCTTAAATTTCGGCTTTGTTTTGATTCTCGTGTTAGTTACTATTTGCTTATCAGTTTTCTAGCTTCAAGGATTTTGTTGCATATCTAGTTCGCTTTCTTGTCCCCTCTCATTTTTAATTGTCTTCATGCATTTATTCCACATTTTTATACCTATATCCATCTCTATGTAAATTTCCTTAGTGTCATTTTAGGACATTATTAAAGGGTGGGGAAAAAGGCAGGTGCTCAGTCTGCCATGGTTAATGGAAATACCCAGTGCAGGCTCTTTTTTAGATTGGTTAAAATACTTTTTTCCCCTCCACACATTTGGGGGATATTTATATATTTTCTGATGCCCAGTAATTCCTTTAAAAATGTCTTTAAAAATATTTTATTCTAATTTTCACATGTTTATTTCACATTGCAGATTTAGCATCAATTTCCATAAGTAGAAAATGTGACCACCTACTGGATAGCTTAAAGGAGTACTTATTATACTCATTGAGTTACTTATTCACTTTTAAACTTTTCATTTTGAGATAATTATAGATTGATACAGAGTTGCAAAAATAGTACAGAGACATCCTTTGTACCCAGTTTATCCCAGTGGTAACATCTTCACATGACTATAGTACAGTATCAAAATCAGGAAATTGACACGGTGCAATTCTCATTAATTTTTAAAAGACATATTTTTAAAAAATTTTATATTGGACAAAAAGTTTATGTTGCAAATATATGTGAGACCCATGTGAAATTGTTTTGTCTTGCAGCAATTCTTCCAGCTAGTCAAATTACGAAAGCTTGGACTTAGTGATAATGAAATTCAGCGGCTCCCTCCAGAAATAGCAAACTTCATGCAGCTGGTGGAACTTGATGTGTCCCGAAATGGTAAGAAAAAGATTCCACTTGAATTGTCCATTTGTCTCTTCTGATGCGAGTGGCAATTTTTTGTACATATAGGTGGATTAAAGTTGCTGGCGGTGCTTTTCCTGATGGTTGTGGGAAAGCTATGTATAAATTTTGGCATGAAGTTAATGCCATTATTGAATAGTTTAGTCAACTATTTAACAAAAAATTTTCGTAACATAGTTTTTAGAAGATAACTTTCTCAAAGTAGGTTCAGTCTGACTTAGAGTGTTCTCTGGGAAATCATGTAATGGAGCACCCTCATGTTACTGCACGTGGCATTGAGGGCTGGTGGCGTGGTCATCTGTCCAGTGCCTGGGGGTGGCCAAGGCAGGGGGAACTGCCCTGGGGAAGGGTTGCCCTCTCCTGCTGTGGCTCAGTCGCTTGCTGTGCTCCTGTGAGAATCTGTCTCCCTGCAGTGAACAGACCTGCCTGCCTTTCGGGCATCTCCTGTCAGTTTAATTTGTTTCTAATTAGGCCACTGGTAGGTCTGCCCACTTGAGTTTGTGTGGTATACTTGTGAGTTTATTTTGATTTCCAGATTTCCCTATCATGTTGCTTCCTTTTTACTGAGCATTCTAATAGGGTATTTATATCCTGTTTAACCTCGCACGTTTAGGTGGGTTCTCTGGTTTGATCTTGTGTTTTATAGCCCTGGAGCACTCCTGGTGGGCTGGTGCCCTGCTGGTTATAGTGTATTTGATTAGTTACTTTAAGTTAAAGTGGCAGCTCTCGGTGGTCCTGTCTCTAGTGATGGAATTCAGCTCTTGCAAGGACTCTGGTATAATTTCCTCAAGATAGGCCCCAGTATCCTCTGAATTATTTATAAACATGGTAATCTTTTTCCCTCTCTCATATTACATACTTGTTTTGTTTTGTGTTTTGTTTTTGCCTTCCCACAAAAGTCTGTAAGTATCTTCTCAGGAAATCTCAGGTTCGGATCTTTTAGTCTCCTCACCTCCACAGAAACTCCAAGGCCCAGATACAGTATTTATCTGTGGGTTATTATTATAAGGCAGCAGTGATAATCAGTACATGATTAAAAACACGATGAAGAAAAAGTGAGTCTACTCCCCACTTTTAACAGCTTTTATATTGCTGTCATCAGATCCCATAAATTGGAAACTGTCTTTAGGCCAAGCCATGTTCTTGACATAGAATCTACTTTTATTTTTCATGAGAATTATTTCTTACCTTGAATGTACTGGAAAAAGTGAAAAAAAGTATCTCGAGGGGCTTATTTTACAGTGGCTTCTTTGGTTGCAGGGGACCCAGACCTGCTTAGGTAAAGAGGATTTCATTGTAAGGATGGGACATTCCAACTGACATTCCAAAAGCATTGGCACGGAGCTTGAATCTGACACCATCTGAGGGGTTTCACGGCCTCTGTTTTAGAGTCTTAGTGTCTGTTTAGTGTCTGCTTCTGTTTGTGGGGGCTCTGTTCTTCCCTCCCCACTGACCTCCTCTCTTGGAACCACCTCTCCAGACCCAATTTGTTGTGGTCTCTCTCCATGCTCTTTTTGGCTTCTGTCTCTGCTGTGGCATCATTTTGCCAATGACAGATTTCTAAGTGCAGAATGGTTGGCCCAGCTCATCTTTTTAAGCCAACCGTAAGCCATAAGCTGCAGGTCACTGGACACCCTAAAGATCAGCTGCGCCAGTTCAGGGGTGGCAAATAGTGCAAAGCCTGGGCCAGCCCCTCAGCACAGGCATTGTTGATGGACAGCATCCCTTACCATGGAGTGTGGGGTGGGGCAGGTGCCTGAGGCCGGAATTGCCTCTAAGGCTACCCTGTATCACACTTATCTAAGGTATAAGTAATTGAAACTGCTGTCTCTTGTCTTAGCAATTATCTCAGTTCTAAAAACTGGCTGGCTGTTGACTCTGCAAGGAAGCAGTGACTTGGTACAATGGTCACTGAAATCATACAATCTGAAGAAATAAAATAGCAATTTTGAAATTGGCATTAGAAAGGAAAATAGGCAGGGGTCCAGAAATACTTGAGAAAGAGGAGAAGTATTGGCTTTCATTATTAGGGACAGAAGACACAGCCTGAAAGTTCCTGTCCCGTTATTAACTCTGATGGGACGGGATGCTCTGCAGGAAGTTGGCCTGGTCAGCTGCCACTTTGAGCAGTTCCCACGTCAACTGTTTCTTTTCAGACATTCATAGCTAGGAAGAGGGGCTGTGTGCCCCCTCCCAGGTGCGCATTTATGCCTCCCAGCGTGCCGACAAAAGAAGCTAAGCTTTCACCACCTCGGATCAGGACACCAGGTTTCCTGTCCTCGGGGTACCGCCCTCCTCTCTTGTTCCTTCCCCCATTTTCAGCTTTTCCTTCTGCAGATGTTGGAGTTCTCTGAAGGATCCTGCAGATCTTTCGCCTTCCTATCAGCCTCTTTTAAAAATGCTGAGGGGAAGTTAACCGCCCCCTTCCCCTATTGGCAGAGCCTGGCTCTGGCTCAGTAGTGTGAAGGGGTGTGTGTGTGTGTGTGTGTGTGTGTGTGTGTGTGTGTGTCGTGGTGGTGGTGGTGGAGGGGGCGGTGGACAGCACGGAGGAGGATGGCAGGTTCAGGGCTTTCTCTGAGGCTGTGAAAAAACCACACAGATGACAGAACAGAACAAGGTCACCGTTGATTGTAACCAGTAGGAACATGGGTCTTGGGCTATTTCCAGGTCAGGCATATCTCACTGTGCTTCCTCTCTCATCTTTTTGCAGATAGAATCACATTAATGTGAATTTCCTAGGCAACTGGGTAGGTAAATAAAAGTCACATAGTCTGCAGTGTGAGGGGCAGTGTGAGAACCCTTACTTTGTATGGCTGCAGGCATTGGTAGGGGTTTGGGGCTCGTGTCTGGAGGCCTGTACGAGCCTCTAGTCTCCTGTTGCCCCAGCTGAGACTGCCCCCTCCAGGAGCAGAGGCTGTTCCTTTGAGTCCTCGCCCAGTCCCTGGATTGTAGCAGGGCCATAGCTAGGGCTGACCACTGTCGTGGCAGGCCCTTTACTGGCTTCCTCAGTTCCTGATTTTCCAGAGAGCATTGCTTGACCATGGAGGGGAAAGGCAGTGTGTTGGTATCAGACCATTCAAGTCCATTGGATCTGTGCTTGTCTAACTTGAACATGCAATCAATTACCTTAGGATTTTGTGAACAGGCAGATTCTGGTGTGGTAGGTCTGGAGTGGGGCTGATGTTCTGCATTGCTGAGAAGCTCTCAGAGGATGCCAATCCTGCTGGCCCACCAAACATGCCAAGTAGCAAGATCTTAGATGTCACCACCCACAAGCCCGCTACTAATATTCCTTCAGCAGCTTCGTGTGGTTATGAGCACAAATTTGCTCAGCCTCTGGCACCCCCGCACCTCCCATGTGGAGGGTGGGAGACCTTCAGGGTATTCCTGTTAAAGGGAAAGATGCTAGAGCTGACTTACGCTCAAGTTGACTTTGATTCCAGGAGCAAAATTAGACCTTTCCTGATGTCCCCTTGCTCAAGTGAGGGAGAAAAGACAAGTTTTGTGTTTCTCTCCCAAAAAAAATCTGTAAATGAGGAGGAGAGAAGTTTTTACAGGCTCATTTCCTAGGCCAAGAAGAATTGCCAAGACTTCCAACCCTGACTTTTGCAGCTTTGTTTTCTGATGTTTCAGGCACAACGTCAAGGGAATCATATGTTGTGTTAGAAGAGAGAAGAGTGAGCTTAGGGAGGCAGAGGGCAGAGCTGACGGGTTATATGTAGGCTGTGGGGGCTTCCTGAGGTAAACGTGGAGAGGCTTGGGGTGAGCACAGTGTGTATGGTTTTGTCCCCAGAATGGCTAGGTGTGCTGCACAGAGAGGACTCTGGGTGGGAGCCGGGCTCTGCCATCAGCACCCAGCTGACCTTGGCCAGGCCCCTCCCCACGGAGTGCGGCCTGGTTCTGTGAAGGAATGGGACAAGGCCCTGCTTCATGCAAACCCAGTGAGAGGGGAGGAAGGTGACAGATTTCTCATGTCCTAACTTGATGGGTTGTTTTTTTCAGTCAGGCAAATAGCTAAAATATATATGGGATAAAAGAAACTAGGCGTTTCCACTGAACATGGATTAAAGGATGATTGGAGTATATGAAATTGGCATCAGAATATACCATTAGAATGTTGTCTAAAAAAAGCATATGGGCTCCGAACTAAGGTGTGAAGCAGTTTTCTGTGGTGAAAAGCATACGCGTTAATGCCTGGACTTTGTCTGTTTTCTCTGCTCACTGATTCTTAGCTGTTCGAGGAAAATGATCTTTGGATATGTGAGAAGTTGTATTACCCTGAAGTACTATCTTGCTATCCAAGAACCTAGGGCAGACTTTCTTAACATCACGAATCCTGCCCGAAGGGTTAGTCATTTGAAATTTATAGTCTATGCTGTAATTTAACTTCTATCACAGTACTATATCATTATTCATTTAGTTGAGATTTTCACAAAGTGTAAGCATACACCACTGATACTTCTAGAGATGATTTTAAGTGGTACTGCAAAATAGCAGTTTTTAATATTGAATTATGATGAGAAAGTTATCCTTTTTTAAAAAAATTTTATTCATTTTGGATTGCTTCTGTAAAACTTAGTAACACTATACCATATTTATTGTATACATTTATCTTCTATATCTGGGGGTGAGAGCTTTATTCATGTTAGTGATTTAAAGAAATTTGCTTTACAAATAAGTCCTACTCAAATTTAAAAAGATAATTTAAAAGAATGAGGGAAATAATAGAGTACAGGTGCTATACCAGTATGGCGAAAATTGTGGGCTGTGAAGCGGGGATGGCTCAAGTTAAGGAACCACTGATTAGTGTTAGCAACCATGTCAAAGGCGTCCTGAGTTTATTTCACTGCTGAGGCAATTGCACACAGAAAAAGCATGACTTGAGACTGCACACCCTGCTAATTGCTTTGCAAACTTGAGTTAACAAGAAACCAAAAGGTAGTTTTAGTACAAATCATCACTAGTGCCAAGACCACACTTCAGACTAAGCAGATGAGCAGCCTGTCTACCAGCAGTGTCCTCGTCCCACAAAGTCTGGAGGCTAGACTTCGGTTAAATGCTTGGATTAGTTGTCCTCTGTCCAACCGCGAGATGCTCATCAGTGTCTGTGGTCTGTAGCTGTGAGTTTGTTTAGTGACATCTAAAGCCAATTTTGAAGCCCGCTGAAATGACCTTGTATAACATCAAGTCCTAGTGCTCCTGAAAAAAAGCTCATTCTGGCAAGCAATGAATCCAGTGTGCCTAGAAGTCTTCCTCCTTAGTTATGAACAGTTAGCATTTTTTTTGCAAAAACGACACACACCCACACCACGAGTGTGGTAGCAGCCGGTTTCTACCATGCAGACTTCAGACCTGCCACAGGCGACCATTGTTCTCTCTGCTCTCACTGCCGAATTTGGGCCCACGTTTAGTGCTCTGTTTCGCCTGCTGCTCCAGTGGCTGGACTTAATATTACAGTGGGTGAGTTTTCTTGTCACCGTCGCTGTTCAAATATTACAGGAGACGTCCGGGGGAGGGAAGCCCCCCATGTCCCCCTCTACTTTATGGCTGGAGAGCCAGACTCTTCCAGCCAGAGCCTGCTTTCTTCCTTTTCCCATTGTCTTTTCATGAGCCTGGTCTCTGTCTGAACTTTCACCTTCTCTTTTATTAGGAAGAAGGGTTAATATAGAAAAAATGTAACTGCCTTTTACTCACGTTTTAATTCCAGATAATAATAATTATTTTTAAAGTGGAGGTGGAAAGAAATTGGGCTTCTGGGATGTTTTCTAATCACCTTTCCATGCTACAAACGGTTTTTTTCAGGAAGCATTGTTTAAATATGAAGATGGGTAGAAACCATTTTAAACACTGAAAAAGTTGGAATAAACTTTACGAATGGATCCTTCTCCTCTTTTTTGGACTATAGAGAAACATCAGTGATAAATAAGCAAATAAATCTGAAAATCCATTACAGTTTAGTGTTACAGATTGTTAAATCAGAAGGGCAATTCTTACAATAATGCCTTTGCTCAGAATGTTTTTGGAACTCTTTCGGGATTTGCAGTGTATTATTTTGCATATCCTCAGACCAATAGTTTCACTTTTTAGAATGGATTGGTTTTTAAAAACAGCCAAACATTATTTAATGCCAACTTAGGTAAATAAACCAAGACGCTGACGATCTTATGTTACTCCAAATCTGCTTCAGACAGCAGTTTCAGAAGGGTTCCATAAAAATTTTAATCAATGGAAACAACTCTGAAAAACATGTATTAACTACCATGTTGGCTACTCCAAAGGGCAGGCACACCTTTAAATGTATTTTCCAGTACATCTGTTCTAAAGATACAAGGACAGGGCTTAGAACTTCATGCCCACATCTTCTATCTAAGAGTCCATTGTAGCTGCAGACAAAGTTTTAGAGTTTCTCTTTCAGTATTAGCTGCCTTAAAAAAAAAAATCGAAACTTGCTTCTAAATTATACATAAACCAATATGGAGATAGGCTGCGCATGATTCCACTGGGTGGAATCAAGTCTGACTATCATATTTTTATATTCAGATAATCTACAGAAATTAAACCTTTGATGTTACAGATCCCTTTTGTTGAGCATATTTAACACTTTTTGCTTGTTTTTTTTTTTTTTTTTTTACCATTCCCCCAAATATCTGAGTCCTTTTAGCTGTCACCTGGAGTGGTCTCTCTAGGTTGCCTGCCTTGTACTTGTTTTGCCAGAATGTATAGAAGAATAAACTATTGTTATTTATTATATTTAATTTCCTGTTACCAGAAAAGTTGTGACTGGATTGAGTAAGTTGTAGGTTTATATAGCTTTCTTTCTCTCTTGCTTTTTTTTTGTTGTTGTTGTTTTTTAGTTAGCAGGTTTGTAATAGAGACAGTAACCTCTGAGTTTGAGAACACCACCTCTGAATATATTTTTTAGGTCACCAAGCCCTTCAGTTAGTCCTAGGTTCTCTAAATGCTTTGTCTATTTTAAGTAGCTCCTTATCTTCCTCCTCTGCCCTCCCCACTTCATTCATTCACTCAGTGTTTACATGCTATGCTCTACGAAAGTTAGATGTTGAATTTGTCAGAACAAGGGTGTTTTTACACAGAACCCATTAAGTTAGAGAAGCAAAAATAATTGCGGGTTTCTCCTGAAAGAAAACAAAACCCCAGCCTGTGGGATGACAGTTTCTGCTCACTTTTTAATTAGGCAATTTATGTAGGTATCGGTCTGACAGTTTCCAGCTCTAAAAGTGACTGATAATGAGCGGCCATTTTGCTTCGTTTTGTTTTTGAGGGCACCTGTCTTGTCGTGTGAATCTGGCTTGAGCCAAGTGATGCTGAGCCTCCAGGCAGCAGAAGGCTGGATGGCATCTCTTTGTCAGGGTCGTGCCTGCAACTTGCTGCGGTGACTGCAAACAGTGCTCTGAGCTTGGAAAGGGCTGAGGGAGCCGAGAAAGGAAGAGTGAATGAGGAGCAGTAGCAAGTAGCAATGCAACTTGAGGATTATACATAGAAATGAGTCGATTTTTAAACGAGCTTTATAAGTGCCGAATAAATCCTCAATCTAACATATCTTCTCAGAGCTAATACTGAGTTATGATTGGGAATTCTTTTTCAGTTTGAAAAAGCCTTGCACCCTGGCGTTTTTTTCCCTAATGCTTACGGTTATCAACTCGAGCCCATAATTATTATTTTTTTACTTCAAGGAAAATTTATTGAGCACCTACTATATTTGCGGATGGCTCTTTGCTGATTTCTTCTATCCCTTAAGGAGGTAAATCTACAGGCACAACAGACATACGTAAGGAACTGCACGCTGACGACTGTTACACTATTATATAAAGACGGTGCTCACGGCACACAGAGAGGTGTCAGTAACTGAAAGTGAAGCTTGAAGGAGGAATGGGGCACTTTTGGTTTGAAGTTGAAACCAGACAGTCTTTAAAAATTCTCATACTTCATGGGGCCGTCCCGGTGGCGTAGTGGTTAGGTTTGTGCGCTCCGCTGCGGCAGCCTGGGCTTTCCAGGTTCGGATCCCAGGCGTGCACCCATGCACTGCTCGTCAAGCCGTGCTGTGGTGGCATCCCGTATAAAGTAGGGGAAGGTGGGCACGGATGTTAGCCCAGGGCTGGTCTTCCTCAGCAAAAGGAGGAGGATTGGCAATAGATGTTAGCTCAGCACTAATCTTCCCCACAAAAAAAAGAAAGAAAGAAAGAAAAAAATTCTCATACTTTAGTTGCGAATTTGGAGAGAGTTAATGAGTGGATTCCTCAGCTGAGTGTCATTGTTGTTTGTTGGGAATGTTTTCAAACGTTTGTTATAGATTTACAGACTCAGCAGTATCATTGAAAATGCAAATGTCTCAGTGCTTGTCTGTTAGATAGTCACTGAAAATTTTAAGATTCATCAAACATCAAAGCAGCAGCACCCAGTACATCAGGATAAGACCTAAAAGTGTGTGAGTGGTCATGGGATTCTTTCTCTCTTTGTTGTGTAGCTGATTACTGTGTTGTAAAGGATTTGTTCTGCCGGGTGAAATGCTAAGCTCTGTGCATTAGTCAAGATAGACAAACTATTGATCAAAAAATGCCAAAATCTCAAGAGCTTAACACAATGAGGAAGTTGATTACTGCTCAACTTATAGTCCAGTATGCGTGTGTTTGTTGGGGGTGGCGGGGAGGTGGGTGGTGAGAGGCTCTGCTCTGTACAGTCAGGGATCCAGGCTTCTTCCTTCTTCTGATGCTGCATCTTCATGCAACTAGTGGCCTCCAAGGTTCTCAGGGGAGGAGGAGAAAAGGGGGGATTGTGCCTGGGCAGTTTTTATGGGCCATGCCCAGAAGTGGTGTACATCATTTCCATCCATGTTCTGTTGGCAATTTTATGTTCCCAAGTTAACTGAAAGGAACTGGGAAATGCAGTTAGCCATTTGCCCAAGAAGAGAAACGTCGCTATTGGTAAGCACTAGTATCATCTGCCATGACTGGCATTTAATTGAATTCTGGAATTATATGATTTTATGCCACTAATCACATGCAGGCCTAGTGTACACACACACGATTCTGTTGCACTGTCGCAACCTTCCAGTGACTGACACATTTATAGGAAATTCAGATGCATGCCCAAAGAGGACAGGGTAGCCTTCCTTCTCACATCTACATAAAAATGTATCAACCCGGGCATAGATGAACAAGATTGATGGTCACTGATGCTAATAGTTAGCATAAAACCTATGCAAGTATGCACAATGTTTTCCAATTTGAATTTTTTGGAAAATATTTTAAAATATATTTTGAAAATTAGAGTTTTATGTTTGAGGAATGTTTGAAGCACTTGCTGTAGGCAATATGGGGTCATTAAAGGTTTTCAAGCCAGGGATCACCATCTTGGACAAGTTACTTAACCTCTCTGTGCCTCAGTTGCTTCACTTGTAAAATGGAGATTATAAGAGCACCTACATCATGGAGGTATTGTGACTCTTAAGAGGCTGTGTATGTAAGGTGCTTAGAACAGTGCCTTGTACATAATGAACACTCGGCACTAGTGGATGTAATTAATCCTGTCATTGACTTGCATTTTGGGTCTTGAAGATCTGAACTAGGATTGTGAGGGTAAGAACACTGGGCAGGAGTTAGGACACAGCAGGTTTGAAGGATAGAGTGATACAGGTGAGGGCGGTTTCTCCCTGAGGTGATGTGTGGACGCTGTGTACCATGTGCCAGGCACTGTGCTGTTTCATCACACCGGTATTTCATCTAATCCACACACTAATCCTGTGAGAGGGGTAGAAGCATCTCAGGATGACTGATGAGGAAACTGAGGCTTGAAGAAGTTGTGATGTGCCCCCAAATTATACGTCTAGTTAATGGTGGAACTGAAATAAGAAACCCAGAAGAGTGGCATTTTTAATTATTTTTGGAGCATGTGGAAGGTGATACAGGTAGTAGGGCTGATAGTTTTAGATTTTGAAAGAAAGGATGTAGACAATTTTATGCCTAGGTACTCTGAATTTTGAGATAACAACGGGCAAAAGTCATCCTAAGACATTTAAACGTGTAAAAATCTAAATAGTGACTGAATTCAACTACTTGCAGAAGTGGCACACCCTAAGAGATGGTTTGTAGATTTTTTATGGGCAGAAATGGAACGTCATCTAATGAAAGATAGTAGAGCTTTCCCAGTAAGCTCTGATGTAACGCTTCCAAGGTATATGTGCTGTCTTCGCAAAAGATTGATCTGTTGCCAGAAGTGTAGAACAAGGAAAGCCAAAAACTAAGACTGTATGGGGTTTTCCCTTTGAAAGAAAAGTAAAGAGATTAGACAACATGCATGTCTCAGGTCCTTTGGAAGCAGCTGTAGGCCCCTCCTATGGAGATGACTTTGTCATCTCTAATTGTTAATAGTTAAGATCATCTCATGTTCTTTTCTCAGAGTGTGAATATTCACCACGCACTGTGATGGGGCGTTTAATTCTCCATATGAACACTGAGGAGAGGTGATACGCTGACATGTTGACATTAGTACCTAGTGCCATTGGCATTCCGATTGATCACTTGGTCCCATATGAATTTTCTTAGTGTGGCATACATTTTCATAGCTCTGTCTTCTCTGAGCAAACTGTCACTGACCTGGCAACTCATGACGCTCACCTAATTAACCCACCGAGGTCCATCTCACCCATGGTATATGGCATGAAGCTCTGCCCGGAGCAGCCAGCGAGATTCCCTCTTTGAAATTCTTCTTTGCAACATAGAGTAGCGCCAGTTTAGCAGGTTTCCTTTTTTTCTTGCTATAGATAAAGTGAATTATATTTGACCTGTCTCTGAGAAGACCAGGAGGAACACCTTTCTCTGAGAAGGGTAGAGAAACGAATTATTAAGATTATTTAATTTCCAGCTTTTTTTTTTTAATTTTTTTATTGATGTTTTAATAGTTTATAACATTGTGAAATTTTGGGTTGTACGTTTTTGTTTGTCCATCACCATATATATGTCTCCCTTCACCCCTTGTACCCACCCCCTACCCTCATTGCCCCTGGTAACCACAATACAGTTTTCTCTGTCCATGTGTTGGTTTATATTCCACATATGAGTGAGATCATACAGTGTTTGTCTTTCTCTTTCTGGCTTATTTCTCTTAACATAATACCCTCCAGGCCCATCCATATTGTTGCAAATGGGACTATTTTGTCTTTTTTTATAGCTGAGTAGTATTCCATTGTATATATATACCACATCTTCTTGATCCAGTCATCAGTCAAGGGACATTTAGGTTGCTTCCACTTCTTGGCTATAGTGAATAATGCTGCAATGAACATAGGGGTGCATAAGCCTCTTTGGATTGTTGATTTCAGGTTCGTTGGATAGATTCCCAGTAGTGGGATGGCTGGATCATAGGGCATCTCTATTTTTAATTCTTTGAGGAATCTCCATACTGTTTTCCATAGAGGCTGCACCAATTTGCATTCCCACCAGCTGTGTATGAGGGTTCCGGTTTCTCCACATCCTCTCCAACATTTGTTGTTTTTTGTCTTGGTGATTATAGCCATTCTAACAGGCGTGAGGTGATATCTTAGTGTTGTTTTGATTTGCATTTCCCTGATGATTAGTGATGTTGAACATCTTTTCATGTGCCTATTGGCCATCTGTATATCTTCTTTGGAGAAGTGTCTCTTCGTTTCCTCTGCCCATTTTTCGATCGGGTTGTTTGTTTTTTTGTTGTTCAGTTGTGTGAGTTCTTTATATATTATGGAGATTAACCCCTTGTCAGATATATGTTTTGTAAATATTTTCTCCCAGCTGGAGGGTTGTCTGTTCATCTTGATTCTGGTTTCGTTTGTCTTGTAGAAGCTCTTTAATCTGATAAAGTCCCACTTGCTTATTTTTTCTTTAGTTTCCCTAGTCTGGGTAGGCATGTCATCCGAAAAGATTCCTTTAAAACCAATGTCAAATAGTGTGTTGCCTATATTTTCTTCTATGAGTTTTATAGTTTCAGGTCTCACCTTCAGGTCTTTGATCCATTTTGAGTTAATTTTTGTGAATGGCGATAGCAGATGGTCCACTTTCATTCTTTTGCATGTGGCTGTCCAGTTTTCCCAACACCATTTATTGAAGAGACTTTCCTTTCTCCATTGTATGTTCTTAGCTCCTTTGTTGAAAATTAGCTGTCCGTATGTGTGTGGTTTTATTTCTGGGCTTTCAATTCTGTTCCATTGATCTGTGTCTCTATTTTTGTACCAGTACCGTGCTGTTTTGATTGCTTTGTAGTATGTTTTGAAGTCAGGGATTGTGATGCCTCCAGCTTTGTTCTTTTTTCTTAGGATTGCTTTAGCTACTCGGGGTCTTTTGTTGCCCCATGTGAATTTTAGTATTCTTTCTTCTATTTTCGTGAAGAATGTCATTGGGATTCTGATTGGGATTGCATTGAATCTGTAGATTGCTTTAGGTAATATAGACATTTTAACTATGTTTATTCTTCCAACCCATGTGCATAGGATGTCTTTCCATTTCTTTATGTCATCATCGATTTCTTTCAATAATGTCTTGTAGTTTTCATTGCATAGGTCTTTCACCTCCTTGATAAGATTTATTCCTAGATATTTTATTCTTTTTGATGCAATTGTAAATGGTATTATCTTTTTGAGGTCTCTTTCTGTTAGTTCGTTTTTAGCTTACAGAAATGAAACTGATTTTTGTAGGTTGATTTTGTACCCTGTGACTTTGCTGTAGTTGCTGATTATTTCTGATAGTTTTCCAACGGATTCTTTAGGGTTTTCTATATATAAAATCATGTCATCTGCAAATAGTGAGAGTTTCACTTCTTCATCGCCTGTTTGGATTCCTTTTATTCCTTTCTCTTGCCTAACTGCTCTGGCCACAACCTCCAGTACTATGTTGAATAGGAGTGGTAAGAGTGGGCAGCCCTGCCTCGTTGCTGTTCTCAGAGGAATGGCTTTCAGTCTTTCCCCGTTGAGTATGATGTTGGCTGTGGGTTTGTCATAAATAACCTTTATTATGTTGAGGTACTTTCCTTCTATACCCATTTTGTTGAGAGTTTTTATCATAAATGGATGTTATATCTTGTCAAATGCCTTCTCTGCATTTATTGAGATGTGGTTTTTATTCTTTGTTTTGTTGATGTGATGTATCACGTTGATTGATTTGCGGATGTTGAACCATCCCTGCATCCCTGGTATAAATCCCACTTGATCATGGTGTATGATCTTTTTAATGTATTGCTGTATTTGGTTTGCCAATATTTTGTTGAGGATTTTTGCATCTATGTTCATCAGCGATATTGGCCTGTAATTTTCCTTCTTTGTATTGTCTTTGGCTTTGGTATCGAGGTGATGTTGGCCTCATAGAATGATTTAGGAAATGTTCCATCTTCCTCTATTTTTTGGAATAGCTTGAGAAGGATGGGTATTAAATCTTCTTTGAATGTTTAGTAAAATTCACTGGAGAAGCCATCTGGTCCTGGACTTTTATTTTTTGGGAGGTTTTTGATTACTATTTCAATCTCTTTCCTTGTGATTGGTCTATTCAGATTCTCCATTTCTTCTTGGTTCAGTTTTGGGAGGTTGTATGAGTCTAAGAATTTATCCATTTCTTCTAGATTGTCCAATTTGTTGGCATATAATTTCTCATAGTATTCTCTTATAATCCTCTGTATTTCCGTGGTATCCATTGTAATTTCTCCTCTTTCATTTCTAATTTTATTTACTTGAGCCTTTTCTCTTTTTTTCTTAGTAAGTCTGGCTAAGGGTTTGTCAATTTTGTTTATCTTCTCAAAGAACCAACTCTTTGTGTCATTAATCCTTTCTACTGTTTTTTTGGTCTCAGTTTCATTTATTTCTGCTCTGATTTTTATTATTTCTCTCCTTCTGCTGACTTTGGGCTTTGTTCTTCTTTTTCTAGTTCTGTTAGGTGTAATTTAAGGTTGCTTATTTGGGCTTTTTCTTGTTTGTTAAGGTGGGCTTGTATCACTATGAGTTTCTCTCTCAGGACCACTTTTGCTGCATCCCATATGGTTTGGTATGGCATATTTTCATTTTCATTTTTTTACAGATAGTTTTTGATTTCTCCTTTAATTTCATCAATGATCTATTGGTTGTTCAGTAGCCTGTTGTTTAATCTCCACATTTTTGTCACTTTCCCAGTTTTTTTTTCGTGGTTGATTTCCAGTTTCATAGCGTTATGGTCTGAAAAGATGCTTGTTATGATTTCAATCTTCTTAAATTTATTGATGCTTGCTTTGTTTCCCAACATATGGTCTATCCTTGAGAATGTTCCATGCGCACTTGAGAAGAATGTGTAGTCAGATGTTTTGGGATGCAATGCTCTGTATATGTCTACTAGGTCCGTCTCGTCCAGTTTTTCATTTAATTCTACTATTTCTTTATTGACTTTTTGTCTGGATGATCTGTCCATTGATGTAAGTGGGGTATTAAGATCCCCTCCTATTATTGTGTTGTTGTTAATGTCTCCTTTTAGGTTTGTTAATAGTTGCTTTATGTACAGTGGTGCTCCTATGTTGGGTGCATATATATTTATCAGTGATATGTCTCCTTGGTGGAGTGTCCCTTTTATCATTATAGATTTCCCTTCTTTGTCTCTCTTAACCTGTTTTATCTTGAAGTCTACTTTGTCTGATATGAGTATGGCAACACCTGCTTTCTTTTGTTTGCCATTAGCTTGGAGTATTGTCTTCCATCCTTTCACTCTGAGCCTGTGCTTGTCTTTAGAGCTGAGATGTGTTTCCTGGAGGCAGCATATTGTTGGGTCTTGCTTTTTAATCCATCCTGCCACTCTGTATCTTTTGATTGGAGAGTTCAATCCATTTACATTTAGGGTAATTATTGATATATGAGGGCTTAATGTTGCTGTTTTGTCACTCATTTTCCGGTTCTTTTGCATTTCCTTTGTTTCTTGTCTCGTTTGTTTTGGACTGCCAATTCAGTTTGGTTGTTCTGTCTTATCACTCTTTTAGTTTTCTCTTTGTTTGTCATATGTGATTTTGTTTTGATTATTTGTTTAGTGGTTACCTTGAGGTTTGTATAAAAAATCTTGTGTATGAGATAGTCCATTATCTGATGGCCTCTTATTTCCTTATACTAAGTCAATTCAATCACTTTCCTCTTCCCCTTCTAAGTTGTTCTTGTTATACCTTATTCTATCTTGTGTTGTGGGTGTGTGTTTACAGTGATGAGGTTATATTTATTTTTGGTGAATTCCTTCCTTTGATCTTTGATTTTGGTATTTAAGTTGTTGCTAACCTATTCCGGTAAAGATCTACTATTTTTCTGATTTTGTTTACCTGTTTTTCTCCTTGCTCCAAGCTTTGTATTCCCTTTCTTTTCTTTTTTTCAGGCCTGAGGGCCTTCTTGAGTATTTCTTCTAGTGGGGGTCTCGTGGCCATGAACTCCCTTAGCTTTTGTTTATCTGGGGAAGTTACTATTTCTCCATCATATTTGAAAGATATTTTTGCTGGATAGAGTGTTCTTGGCTGAAAGTTTTTGTCTTTCAGTATTTTGAATATATCATTCCAGTCTCTCCTAGCCAGTAAAGTTTCTGTTGAGACATCCGCTGAGAGCCTGATGGGAGTTCCTTCCAGCTTATTTTTTAAAGCACATGTTCATTGTGGAGAACTAAATTATTGAAAGACCAAGAGAACGGTATGACTCTTTATCATAAGAATATGTATTGGGTGCTTGTTGTGTACCAGCTATGAAGCTAAGTGAACACTTGATGTGTATTATCTCATTTAATCCTCAAGCTTGCTCCGAGAAGTAAGCTTGCACCCTCTTTTTAAAGATGAGACAACTGAGTCTCAGGTTAAAAACTGTCCTTGGTCGCAGGGGCCAGTGAGTAGTAGAGCTGGTATTTGACCCCAAGTTTGTTAGACTCCAAAACCACAATTCTGTCTCCCCAGTATAAAAATTTTACATTCTACTACCCGGAAATAGTCATCATTAATGTTTTTATGTATTTTATTTATCTGTTTTTCCTTTTCATTACTTGTTTCACAAAATTGGGATTTTACAGCACATAGATATTTCTGTCTTGCTTTTATTCACTTAACGTAGGTTGTGGACATTTTCCATACTATTAAACACTTAAAGTGTTTTAACAAGACAGATTAATCAATAACTCTTTCCTTTTCATCTTTCCGGAGAAAATATGATCTGATCTGTGACTTTAATACCAACAGGAAGCTATAGGTATCAAAGTTGTGTTGGTGGAGGATAAAAACCGACAAGACAGGGGAATTTCCAGAAGGATGTGATAGGTTAAAAGCCATCCAGACAGAGTGAAGAAAGAGGTGAGTAAGCAGTTTAGAAGTCTCTACCTGATTTAGGATTCTTGTGTTGATATAAGTCAGGGAGGTGCAACTACCCCTTAGGGCCATGTGGATACAGAGGTACATATGGAAAGAATGTGGGCAGAAGCAGACCAAGCATAAATCCTCACCTGATTTTAAGGTACACTGAAGCAATCAGTTCTCCGTTTACCTAACATATATTTTGTTTGTGAATGTGCTCAGTGAAAGTACCATTACACATTAATAGTTGATGTCTTGAAGTATTTAACTTTGTTGTTCAACCTTTGTTTGATGGTGTTGCAAGTTGAATAGGCCTTCTTCTGTGCAGCAGGCCTGATGAATGTTGGGTCAAGATGAACAAGTGGCTTTGAGCAAATTAGACAAAAGTGGGAGGAACAAGTGCTGGTAAGTTGATACGCATCCAAAACAAAAGGGAGCCCAGAGCTGGGGGGAACTGGAGTAACACCAGAGTGGGGAGGGGACTGGGCTCTGTCGGCAAACCTAAGTTGAGGAGACAGGAAGCACCTAAGGGAACTGAGTGGGTCACTGGCGTTCCTCACTTCCTCATCTAACGCCGACTGTGCTGTCTGATGGGACACAGCATGGCAAGGGCCTGGACCAATTTGAAGTTAGCCGTAGTTGAGTCAAATGCACAGAAAGGTGCTTTATCGCAATCACAGGGAACACCTCTGTTTCACCCCTACTCACCCCATGCCTCCCTACTTTTTAGATCTTCACTCTGTTCAGGGGCTTTGCACATTGGTGATTAGAGAGAAAAGGTAACTACTGCTGTTCCTCTACGTCAAGGCCCCTGACTTTGGCTTTTGTCATGGACTGGTCAGCCTTCAGATTTGACCAGTTGGAGCATGGCAAAGAGATCTGCTCCCTGTGGCTCACTGGCATTTTCTGAGCAGAGGTTTTGGTCTTCTGGAGCCCTTTCCTCCTGCCAGTTGAATTTATTTCTATCTCTAAAATCCCTCTTCGCTGTGCTAGCAGCTGTTCTGAACCTCCTTGGGATCCAAATAGGAAGAGAGAAACTCAAAGAAATGTTCTAAATAAAAGCAGCATATTTCATTATGAAAAGCACAACAAAGCACTAGTGAACATATGTTTCACTGAGATAAGAGTCACAGAAGCAGGAACAGAGTTTTAGAATGAGTTTTATTCATTTCTTGAATATTTAACCAGCACCAGGCATTTGAGTTCTCTGCTAGGAGCTAGAGAGAGCAAGTTAGTTTAGTAATGGCTCTCAAGGGATTTAGGGGGCAAGGGTGGAAGGACCATGTCCATCTGTGACGACAGGACAGTACAGAAAGTTCTGTCTCGGGTATGCCTGAAGGAGCCCAGGGAGCGGGGTCTGCATCACTCCTGGGGAAGGGAGGAGTATTAAGAAAGCTTCCTGGGAAAGATGACATGTACCCAAGCTCTGAGGAACAGGTAGCAGGTAGAGACAAAGAAGGACATTTCTCGGTACATGAAATAGCATGAGAGTGAGTTGGAAGGGTTGAAATAGCATAATGAATTTGGGAAATGGAAGATATTACTGGAGTGTGTGGCAAGAGATGAAGCTAGAGAGAGATTGATGGCAGCGAGGTCATGAAGGGACTGTGTGCTTGGCTAATGAATGTTTTCTTGAAAGCCATGGGGAGCTACGAAAGTGTTTCAGCAGGGAAGTGGCTCATGTTCCACCGTGGCACTAGCAGGGAGCATGGAGTTGATTGAGGGGAGCATGGATGCAAGAGGCCAGGCATCCATGTTGGGGGTGGAAAGACGGGAGAGGGGATCAGGAGAAAAGGAGATGCCGGACCAGGCATGAGGGTGACTAGTGGGAAGCTTGCTGGATGTGGGGGGGTGGGGAGGAGGGCGAGGGAGAGGTCTGGGTCTGGCTTAAACTCCCACTTCCCACCACAGGAAAGATGGAGACACTGAAGAAAGGATCAGATCTGAGGCTAAAAGATGAGTTTATTTGTGGGATGTG
This sequence comes from Ceratotherium simum simum, assembly GCF_057802395.1. Taxonomy (NCBI): domain Eukaryota; kingdom Metazoa; phylum Chordata; class Mammalia; order Perissodactyla; family Rhinocerotidae; genus Ceratotherium; species Ceratotherium simum. The sequence goes on from NC_141912.1 coordinate 53,130,567, forward strand.
GAGGGTGAGATGCCTTGGGGATATCTAAATGGAGATATTCAGTAGGCAGCTGAATATAAGGGTCTGAGGCTCAGGGGGGATATTTTAGCAGGAGATAAAAGTTTGAAAGTCATCCATGTGTAGGTGATGGTTGAAGCCACAGGTATGAATGAGGTCACGCAAGGAGGGTGAGAAGATATGGAGTTGGAAGGGCACATGAGCATGCAGAATATCGCCGTTTAAGGGAAAGCAGAGGAAGAGGGGCTCTTATAAGATACTGAGAAGGAACAGCAGGAGGATTTGTCAGCAGCATTGACTGGTATTGTAGAAGAGGCCAGGCAAGAGAAAGCAGGGGAGTATCACATCACATTAAACATCATAGAAGTGATTGATCCTGTAGGCTGGAGCTATAGCTTGCAGATTAACGGATGAAGTCATTGTCATGGATGAAACTGTCCAGGCACAGGCTGTAGAAATGCAGGACCTTTGGGGGCACCATCATTAAAAAACTGATGAAAAGAAACTTGAGAAAGAGACTGGGAAGGAGCAGGCAGAGAAACAGCAGACTCACAAGAGCTTAACCGTGTAACCAAAAGCAGGAAGCACATCCGGGAAGGCTGTAGGTGAAGTGGAGCGGAATGGTCAATCAACGTGCACTGAGAAGTTTCCATTAGATTTGGCATCTGGGAGGTCATCTGTGATGGCAAAAGCAATGTCAAAAGTGGTTTACAGCACACATTGCTTGTTGTTTTATGCTTTTGTCTTGACTCGCTTTGAGACATCAGAGGAAGGCTTGAGAAACACCAGCAATCACCATTTCCTGGAGGAAACAGCAGCGATCACTGTTTCCTGCTGGATCTGCCAGTTCTAAGGGTGTGAGCGATCGTGATGGTAGTGTATGTCTTGGACAGCTAACCATGATACAATTAATGGAGGAATTTCATAACTCTCTGGTTGTAACGTGTATGTGTTTGGTCAGTGTCTGGCGTGGGAATGAGCCATCCAGGCATTGCTGCTGCCACAGAGAGGCAGACCCAGAAGGCAAAAGGTGGAGGTAACCAGTCACCAATATTCTTTTTCGGGAGTCTGGTCATTAGCTATGGTTGGGACCAGTGTGGACTCTGGACATTTTAAGCCTGGTTCTTCCATTTTAAGTGCTGAGGACCACAGACAGGTAATGTTTCCTTCTTCTAAGACGCTTTAATAATTGCATTTACCCACTGTGTTTCCAAGTTTATTTCACTTTGTAATTTTTTTAAAAATTATAAAAGCAGTGTATGGTCATTATAAAAACTCAATGGAGGCAAGTGAAGAAAAAGTCAACAACCTGCCCTTCCCACTTCTAGACCCTCCCACCATGTCACACTATATTGGGCTTATTTTTATGGTAGCTGTCTCCCTCACGGGATCATGAGATCATAGTGGGCAAAGATTGTGCCTCTCTTAGTCACCTGTGTCTCCTCACCTTCTGCCACATAGGCGGTGCTTAGATAATTGGATAAATGAACGAATGAATAGGGTGATCTCTTAGGCTTTGCCTTTGAGACCGTTGCTTCCATCCCTTCCATTGTCATTTCAGAGAGAAACTGGGTATGAGAGGAAAGCACTTGTTTTTGTCACTTTTTGATTTGTGGGAGTGCTTATTATATGGATGGTGCAGTGTAACAAGGTACAGGGTCTGCAGCCTCTTTATCCAGCCTAGAGGTGCAGATTTGTTGAATTATGTGAATAATCTATTCATAAGCTGGTAGATGACTGGGAGAGAATAAATCAGAGATGACAGGCTTAGTTAGGTGTGATATTTATAATGCATCTTAAGTTCTTAAAAAGAAACACATTGGAACTTCTACATTAAGTTCCAACAGTCTAGAGACTGTGCATTCTCTGCCTGTCAGGCACTGGGGTGTTATCACAAGTACAGCAGATGGGAGAATTCTGCCCAAGCAATGACAAGCTACAGTCTACTGGGTTCTGGGACCGCCTACATTAGAATCCTTGTTAAAATTGCATATTTCCACCTTGTCCAAGGACTATGCAATCAGTATTTCCAGAGCAGGATCCCTGGAGTCTGCATTTTAATCTACAGGAAGACTCATGTCAGTTTAAAGTGGAGCTAGGAGCTACTTATAGAGGAATGTAACAGAACTGAAACAGTTCCTGACGGGGTCAAGATCCCAAACAGCATTTCGGCCAAAAGGATGTCTTTACAATCTCACCTTTCTTGCCTTCAGCTAAACCCGTAGAATAATGGCTTAAGTGCACAAGATGATTTTTGCCCAGTCCAAAATTCGAGTGTCTATTATAATAACCCAAATTACCCCTCAGCAAAAGCAAACATTTCACCTTCTCTCTCCCCTTTTTGCCCTAAACTTGGCTGGGGGGAGCCTGTGAGGATTGCTTTAGGACATGGATATAGAACCAAACTTGGCTGTAATATATCATCTTCAGAGTGAGATTCCGTTGAGATGCAGAGTATATTTTATACTGGTTCCCAGTCTTGAACTTTCTATAATTCATAGAGACACGATTGGTTCTGCTAGATTTTCTCAAAGCGTTGAGATACGAGAAATACTCATTGTAATTCTAAGAACTCCAAAACGTTCATCCAGTGGCGGCGCGAGAATATATGTGTGTGCCTCCTATGATGAACACTTTAAGGGGATAATACCAATTTTAATGTATAAGTTTTGATGTGTTTCTTTTTAAGAAGTTAAATGCATTATAAATATCATACCTTTTCATCTGTCAGTTGACAACTTAGAATTTTTAAGCCGTTGAGCTCTTTTTCTACAGTATTTCTTTGAACTCTATAGACATGGTCTTGAGCTCTTTTTAGAATACCTTTTACACTCTGTTTTCCGGTTTAACCTTTTTTTTTTTTTTTTTTTTAAGGTTACTTTTGATAAAAAGTGTACTTGTATTACAGATAGAGAATTTCTTAAAAATTGGTTTTATTTACAAATGGGAAGGAGGCGGTTAAAGCAGTCCCCATTTCCATCCTCGTCCCACCTCTTCCCCGTCTTCAGCTAAACAGCAGATGCATTGCTATTTGACCTCTCCTTTGAGGCCAGCAAAGCCTGCAGCGCAGTAGCCTTTCAAGGTCGGCTCTGCTGCAGTCGAAGAGCGGAGCTGTTGTGGAGTAACTGGCAGATAACACCCTAATGGTCAGGGCCTCGTGGACACTGGTGCCTAATCTGGCTGCATTTAGATTCACCTGGGCTAGTTTTTTTTTTTTTTTTAATACTGCCCAAATCCCACCCAGGCTGATTTATTGGAATTTCAGGCAATGGTGGCCCCAGGAGACTGATAGGCAGTCAGGGTTGAGAGCCAATTAAGTTAAATGCCTCGGTATTTCTCAGGGCCTTAAGACCCTCTTGATCGGAATCTCCAGGGGTGCGAGGTTAAAATGCAGATTTCTTCTCCAGGCCCTAGACCTGGTGAATCAGTTGCTGCAGTGGGGCCAGCCCCTTCATCAGGTAAGTGCTCCACGTGATCCTTCTGTAGTCTGCAGTTTGAGCATCCCCGGCTTCTGGGATACTCAGTGGTTTTATTAGACCTGGGTTAGGGATGTGCATTGGAAAAAGCTGGTGAGAGCTGTTGAGAATCAGTGTTCTGGCTGGTTTATCTGGACCCAGTGGCTTCTCTCTGCACTTCTGGAGAACTGTGTCGTTCACTCCTGGCCCTGCACCCTCTTGTCTGTTCTGTGTGTTACCCAGAGAGTGTTTTTAGGAGTCCGAATGACTCGCTGTAGCCTGTGGTCGAGTCTATCAGTCAACAAACACTGTGCATGGTGTAGGGGTGTGAGAGGCGAACACTGAGTTCAGTAGAGTGTTTATCACAGCTGACGAGAATCACAGATTCTAATTGGAAAGATAAAATATACTTAAAAAGATAACAGGAGAGGCAGAGAATCGGACCCATAGAGTTCATGCAAATGAGTGGGCCTGACCACAGCGAGTATTTGTAGCTCAGAGGAGGGAGAGAGTCTTGTGGTCTAGGGAAGCTGGAGAAGACTTGGGGAGAATTGAAGACTTGATTTCTGGACCAAAGCATTCATCCACTGGAAAACTTCATTTCCCTAGAGAATTTTGATGCATAAATACCAGTAGTTGTAATTTTGTCCATATTAAATGGGAATAATTAAAACGAATTGTAATTTTGAGTTCAAATTGAATATTGAAGTAGCTGATGAATACAAATATTGCTTTACTAGTTGCTGTTATCCTGAGGTTTAAGTAGACATTATTCAGAATCATATATTTTGTTTTGGGAGGAAGGTGAGTAAAAAGAGTGCCAAACTTTCCACATTTCCCTCCCCACATTACTCTATACGAAACCTAACATTTACTATTCTGTAATTCTTTTTTACTTTTTGGTTATTTTTTTAAATTTTTTTTATTGTGAATCAGGATCTTGTATCTCAAGACATGTTTGTGTGTATTTAGCCAACGCTGCTGGGGAGGAAAAGCTGAGGCGTAAAGGTTATTTTGATAATTGTGGCTGGAATTAGGTGAAAACCTTCTGGGCTGGGAAAGTGTTTTGCCAGCACAAGTACCAAGACTCTAAAATAAAACTTTGACAAAGGGTCCCTGTGTTCCGCCCTCCCTCCTGCCCCATGCAGAAACTATGTCAGCCTTCCTGCTCTGCATTGTGTCTGTGCCCGTCTTCCCTTCACAAACACTGGAAATGCTGCTTGGGCAGGAATTATGCCCTGGCCTACAAGACTGGCTGCCTCCTGGTGAGTCTGTGGTGGTTGGGATAATATGATAAATGGGATGATGCCTTTGAAAAAAATCTCCACTTAGCATTTATTTTTTTTTTCCTGCACACCCAGAGGAACAGCTGTGGCAGCAAATGCAGACTTGGATCATGCACTCATATTTAGTCTTGTTTGACAATCCCAGATATTTTTAAGCAGGATTGAGTCAGGCAAACAGCAGCACAGCATTCAGACTGTCTTAATCAGCCAGCCTGTTTGGCACACAAGGACCTTGTTTTACCCGAGTAGTAAATAATTCTAAATGAAGCAATATGATGTACGGAGTGTGCCCATAGTCATAACAGGCAGTATTTTACTACAGGCTGTCAGCATCTCTTTGTACATGCTCGCTCTGTTCACTGTTAGTTGTTTATTCCTTGTAGTTTGGATTCTGTCTTTGGCCAGGTCTCCAGTCATGGTTTTTATACATAATAGGATCCTACATCCCATGCCCATGTGAGCCTCCTGTTTTCCTTCCCTCCATGCAGCATTGCCTAGTAGATGCAGTGTTCATCTTTTGCTGAGAATGTTTCATATCGTGGCAAGTCATTTTCTTCTTAAGACCATGGGATTTTGTCATTTGCCTCTGCTGTGGACAGGTGGATCTTGTCCCATGAGCCTGCTCTCAGTTTATGGGCCTTTTGACGCCGTCTGTAGCCTGCTACTCCCAGGCTCCTCTCCTGTCCCTTCCACATAACCCAGGGCTCTGAAGTCTTCCTCTCCAGTTCTCCCCTCAAACCTTACACTGCCCTCCTTGTTGCCTTCTGAACAAAGATGGGAATGAGCTTCCACAGCTTTCTTCCATTCCACTTCTAACAGAATCTCTGCTTACTCCGCAGATTTTCCAAACAAACAAATCAAACTGAAACACATTAAAATGAACTTTTCCCTTGACCTTGATATTCTCCTCAAGCTATAAACCCCTATTCTTTCCCCCAATTGCTAGGCCTTTTGAAGACATACTGTACCCCAGGTTCTCAGGCTTTTAGATTTAATGGAGCAGTATAATTTTTTTTAAATGGGATTGTGACACAGGATTGCCAACTCTTTATTTTCATAGGAAAAACTGTCAGTGTCATTTAGTAAAAAACAAAGAGATTGCAACCCGCCAGTCAGGATGTAATCTCTGATTAAACAGAGGACAGAGAACAGAGGACAACAGTCCTTTTAAATAAATAAATTTAGCTTCATGATCAGAAAACCATGTCACCTTCTCCCCATTTTCCTTGTCGTGCCAACCGTGAATATCGTGTCTCAAACTAGACTTGACAGCCACTGTTTGACCCTCCCTTCCTCTTTATCCACAGAGGCCAGTGGATAATGCTGGCTTCTCAACCTTTGTGGTTTGGCTTCCCCTCAAACTGCTCTGTTCGTGTCCTCTGGAAGATGACAGCAAATTCCTAATAGCCAAGTCCACATCTTCCTTACCCATTCGCTGCCATGTTGACCAACCCTTTTTGGGACACTCTTTGCTTCCTTGACTTCTTGGCTCTGCTCCCACAGTTCTGTTCCCTCTGCCTGTTTGGGACCCCCTGCCCCCGTACTGTGAGGTTCGCTTGTTGCCTCTCTCCTCAGACTGCTCACCCACCCCCGTCTCTATGTGAAATGACTGCCAAGTGGCATCTTGGAACCTCATGCTTGTGTTTCACCTCCTCTGTCTCTCCATATGCATCTCTTAGTCCAGCTCACTTGGAGCTGATCGCCTCTGACACTCCAGATCCTCAACAGCTGTTCACAGTCTTCCTCGGCCGTGAGCCGATGGACTGGAATTTTAAAGCTCTCTGTTCTTCCACATGTCAGGAGAGTGACCTTGGACAATTTAGTTAATGTTTCTGAGCCTGCTTCTGCATCTGCTGATGGAACTACCACTGTCTATCTCAGTGTTTGTTGCAGGGATTAGAGATGATGCGTGTAAAATGCCAGTTGCAGTACCTGGTACGTAAGAGGCCCTCAGAAATGGCAGCTCTTCTTATTTGGAGCCGCACAGTCAAGTGGTGTAGCAGGCCTTGGAGGGGAGTAGTTGCTCTTTTCAGAGCCGTACCTTCCACTTTTCCTGTTCTTGAGGCTGTCCCCTGCTGTTCTCTCAGAGCCTAAGACTTTTCCACTTGTGTCTTAGGAGCAGTGACAACAACTGTCAGGTGACTAATTTCAAAAGAGGCTTCTTTGAGCATCAGGCAGTTGGGTAGAAATTTCAAATCTTCATGTAAAGTAGAAGTATTGTGGGGCTGGCCCGGTGGCGCAAGCAGTTAAGTGCGCGCGCTCCGCTGCGGCGGCCTGGGGTGCGCCGGTTTGGATCCCAGGCGCACACCGACGCACCACTTGTCAAGCCATGCTGTGGCGGCGTCCCATATAAAGTGGAGGAAGATGGGCACGGATGTTAGCACAGGGCCAAAAAGAGGAAGATTGGCAGATGTTAGCACAGGGCTGATCCTCCTCACAAAAAAAAACATAAATAAAGTAGAAGTATTGTACTGAAAAATATAAAGCGTCTATCTGGTTGAAAGGAGGGGTGTGTGTGTATGTATGTGTATGTGTGCACATGTGCATGCACTCTTGATACCATGGCGGCTCACAGCATAAGGGTGAGCTCAGCATTGGCCAGGTGAGCCGTGGCGCATGTTTTATCACCAGGAGTTGCTCTAGCATTTGGAGAATTCAGTGTGTGAGCAAGAATATTAATCCACTACGTTAATTCCTCTCTCATAGGAGGGGACAGTGTTGGATGGGATGAAGATCAAGTTCTTTATAATCTTGTATTTTGCTCTTGCCTCATCCTCAATATTTTAACATGGTTAAATATAGAAGGTGCTCAATATAAATGTTGATAGTTTCTGTGAGAAAGAAGACCCAAGTGGGTTTACCTGTAGGTCACATCTTCCACATTTTCTCTTTATAGACCAATTAAACTCTAATTGGGAAATTGTTCATCTTGAATGAGTCTTGAGGTGGCTTGTGGAATGTTGATGAAGGGTTGAGGGAAGGTTAGCAGTCTCTGATATCTGTGTGCACGCTCGTGAATTACTGGGTTTCTGTTAGGGTCGCCTCTGCCCCTGGGTCTCTTTGCAGGGCAGTTCATGGGATGGCTTGCTTTGTGATAGTACCATTTGTTTAAGCTATATCATTTGTTGCTTGTCCCTCATTTGGTTTAACACAGAGATGTGGCATGGAGGTGCTGTCCTCAGTTCTTGACTACTGATGCAGTTATACATGTCTTTGTCTAAGATTGGATATTAAGAACAAGAGACTTATTTGAAGACTCAGTTCTGTCTGTATTGACAGAGTTCTTGATGATGTTTTTTCCCTTGGGCTGAGTGTATGTCGCGGGTGAGAGGAGGTGAAGAAAACATGCCGTAGACCCCACAGGTTGATATAAAAAGTGACCCACACTCAACAGAACCAATCTGAGCCACTCGGGGGAGTTGCCTTCCTCTCCCCTCTTCGAGTCCTTTACCTTCATGTGCTTTGTCAAGTTATCCTGCACATTATCGCATTTTACCTCTCAAAGCCCTGTTGGTGGGTGAGGCAGAGCGTGTGAAAACCCCTTTTATGAGGAAACGGAGGCTCAGAGCAGTTGAAGTTGACTTCTGTTAAGTGAGGATGCTGGCCCTGGAATCTGTCTTCTGATTCCAGGCCCAGTGCGCTTAGTAAGCAAGTATCTTTGAGCGCCTGCTGAGGGCCTGCACCTCAGGTGGTGGTAGTGCCGGGGAGACACACTGAGGGACAACAGAGATCTGATCCCTGAGCTAGAGGAGGATACATCCAGTGGGGAGGCGAAGTACAGTCGTCCCTCGTTATCTGGGGCGGGGGGGGGTGTTGGTTCCAGGACCCCCATGGATACCAAAATCCGCGGATGCTCAAGTCCCTTAGTCGGCCCTCCATATCCATGGGTTCCGCATCCGCAGATACTGAAAAGTGACTGTCTTCAGTAAATTTTTATAGATAATCACCTATGAGCTAAGTGCTCCATCAGAGGTCAGATGGGATGGTGCACTTCCCCTTGGCGCCCTTCCATCGAGCTGCTGAAGCTTCAGAGACAGCGTCATCCTTGGCTCTCACGAGTAGTGCGTGAAGGTGGCTTGTAGCAGTTGGGCACTTGCGGTGAGTTTGCATTTCTCTTGACCTCACTCATTCTTGTTAGAGACAAGATCACTTTATGGTGAAGAGCACAGGCTCTGGGGTGAGAAGGCCTGGGTTCAAATCCTGGCCCTCCTGCTTACCAGCTGTGTAGACCTGGCTAGGCCCTTACCTTTGCAGTGCCTCGGTTCCCCATTTGGAGAATGAACACGATAACGGTAACTCTGAGTTGTTGTGAAGATTTAAAAGAGTTAATTTCCACAAAGTGCTTAGAATCGTGCCTGACACTTAATAAGTGCTCAGTGAGTCTCAGCTGCTGCAGCGGTTTTTCGATCACAAGTTTCTAGATAAAAGTGCAGCCAGGCTGGAACCAGGGGAAAGACACTGGTCTACCCTTGGACCAAAGCCAGGACCCGCACCTTGTGCTAGTGAAGCCAGCACAGCCACCCTGCTGTGGGGACCGTAGTGCTGATGCAGTGAGTGTAGATGATGGCTTACATAGCTCTTGCCCCATTTTCAATGATAATATTTCAACTTACTGACTTTCCATATAATATGTCCTGAAGTTTAAAATATTATTCTTTGCAGTTTTACAAAAATACAAATTAACAGATGGAGGTAATAATTTCCTTTCTTAAAGCATTTCTAGTCTCCTGTAACTCTCTATTTCCAAATGCTATCAAAATGAATTAAATAGTCTTAGAGATGAGCCACAAAAATATGTAAGACTTGTTTTGCTCAGTATTTCATAGTACTCTCGGTGGAGAGAACCTAGTATTATAACTTACTAACATCAGGTAGGTCTTGAATCCAGGAGGAGAAGAGATGCTGTTCATATAGAACAAGAAGAAATGACAGCGAGTAATTAATTTATGCAGAAGGAACTTATTGTGCTGTTTGTGGGGGCTCTGATCATAGATAAAACAGGCTGTCTGCGTACAGTCCTCTGTGGACGGAAGTGCCCCGGAAGTTTCTAAACCCACACATGCTTAGAAGGAGCCTGAGAGGGCCGGCCCCGTGACTTAGCGGTTAAGTGCTCGTGCTCTGCTGCTGGCGGCCCGGGTTCGGATCCTGGGCACGCACCGACACGCCACTTCTCCGGCTATGCTGAGGCCGCGTCCCACATACAGCAACTAGAAGGATGTGCAGCTGTGACATACAACTATCTACTGGGGCTTTGGGGGGAAAAAATAAATAAATAAAATCTTTAAAAAAAAAAAAAAAAAAAGAAGGAGCCTGAGAGGTCACTTAGTCCCATCTGTCTCCATCACAAGAGGGGCCCTAAAATGGCCCTTTCCTCTTTTCAGGAAAGGGCTGGTCCACCTTGAGGATCCTGGGCATGTGGGGAGAGAGCCCTGCTGCCTTACAGAAGAGTGTAGACTAAGTCTATGTGTTACTTATGTGGAGTGGGGTGGGGGAAGGTGGAATCTCAGCTTGACATGTTAAAAATGGATGTCGAGAAAAGAATGTGAGTGCTAGGAAGGGCAGGGCAAGTCCTTTTAAATCACTTTTTAAATGATAGTATCTGTAGTGAAAGCTGTGTTCTGTCTGAGAAGCCCTTGGGCTAGTGGTGCCGGGGTTGCTTTCTGCCTGGTGGTGTTGAAGAAGGTTTTCGCACCGATAGTTTAGGGCTCACTATGAATTTCCTGTATACAGGCTGTAGTAATGGTTATATTGGTAAACTACAGATTTGGTATTTTTATTTTTTAAGTACTATGTCTCATTAATTCGAAGCAATTCTGATTCAAAAATAATGACAGCTTAGAGTGAGTCCGAATTAAAGGTTATCTTAAGAAAGCTGTAGGGAAAAGATTGCTTAATTTTATAGTCATTCCCAGACATTTTGTGAACATCAAATTTTTTTTCCTTGAACGTATATGAGACAAGTCCAGTTTGAATTTATAAAAATTATGATTAATTTTTTTGTTTCACCTTATACAGAAGCTTGAACTAAGCTGAATGTTGGCCAGTAGAAGTTTTGGTACATTCCTTAATGAGTAGATGAAAATCTCATTAATTATATTTAATATTTTTACGTAAATAGTTTGTTTATTCAGGGTTTAATAATTATTGCTTCTTAAATAGTTACAATAGCAAAAGCATCTAAATCCTCTCATCTCTATTAATAATGCTTCTTTTCTTCAAATTATTTGGCCTTGAATGGAAAACAGTGGTCCTCTCTGCTGATCCCCCCTGCCCAGTATTAACAAGAGGTCAAATAGAGTGTGCCGTGTGCTTTTACGTACATTACTCCCCTTATAACGACCCTGAGCTGAAGGTCTGATTATCCCCTTTTTATAGAAGAGGAGGCTCCTCATCTAGCAAATGGATTGTAAGCAGCTCTCCCTGGCATTGGGTCATCTGCTGTCAAGGGGTCTTTCCCGCCTTCTCTCCAGTTACTCTTCCCGTGTCGACATCCTGAAGTTTAGGCACACTGTACTGTCGTTACCCAGGGCTTACCCTCTCTTCACTTTATATCCAATGTCACATGCATGTCTGTGCTTCTCCTCAGCTCTTATTTATTTGGTTCAAAGCATAAGTGTCCTTCTTTGTCTAGTTTGCTCCCTTCTCTGAACTTCTGTAGCACTTAAGGTGTGATTATTTTAAATATCATTTAAAAGGCTGGCATTATTTTAAAATATCTATCGATGATCCATTTTACACACAAGAAAATGAAGGCACAGGTAGGTTAAGTAGTTTGCCTGTGGGCACAAACATAGTGAACATGGAAAAGTGGTGCAGATTGCTCTTGTGGCTGTTGGGCTTTGATGGAGGTCAAAGTGGATATAGGGAGAGACCATTGAAGAGGGTATTGTAGTCATCTAGGTGATTGGGGCCTGAGCTAAGTTAATAATAATGGAGTGGACAAAACAGATGGCTAGGAAAAATAGGCAATATGAGAAGGATTTGGAAATTGGGTGTGAGTGGTAAGAGAGGGTACGGGGAAAGGATTCGTATTATATATTTTTAATGAGGGAGTTGGTCAGCCTAGGCCTTGTTGAGAAGGTGATTTTATAATATACATATTTTTATGTATTTTATATGTATATATATTTTTGTTTGTCATACGTTTAGTCTTAAACCTCACATTTGTCCAGAGCAAAACGTTTGGGAAGCAGTTGAAGGGGATTTCAGCTGCAAATAACCTGCAAGCTTGATACTATCTCTTATAAGAGATCTGGGACTAAGCAGTTTTCTTACTGGAAAGATGAGATAATACCTACCCTATGGGATGTTTCATGACTCAAATGAGAGAGCAGCTGGTCCTTGCCGAGGCTTGGTGATGTGTTTCTCATTCATTCATTCAGTACCTACGACTCCTTATGCTTAATAGTGTCAGCTTTGGGGAAACAGCGACACACAAGACCAACATGGTCCTTCTTCCCAATGAGCTTAGAGTTTAGCGAGGGAGGGTGACTGTCCACAAGCAATTGTTTAATGAAAATCTCTAACATCTCACAAAGGTGAAGCCCCGGGAACCTGAGAGCAGGGGAGTCCAACCTAATCTTGGGGCCCAAGGAAGTTGTCCCCGAGGATGTGACATTTTAGCTGAGTATTTAAGGATGAGTAGATATTCCCCTTAGTTAATTTTCTATTCTGATATATTTTAGTAACTTGCCTAAAGCCAAACCAGTAATCAGGACTCTTCAAACCACGCTGTTGCCTTCCTTGTGTAAAGCTCTTATTTTTTCAGGCAAATACATTCTTTCTGGTCAAGTTAAGAACGTGCATATGGTGGAAAGAAATGGCCTTTGGAGTCAGGAGACCTGTGTTCTGTTCGCTGACCTGCTCCTCCTGTGCATACAGGGAGGTTAGCCTCGGGGGGCATGCCCCCCTAGAACCAAGCCTCCGGTCACTCTGTGTGCACTGAGGCAGCTGTGTTCTCTGGCGGTCGGTTTGTTACCCTCAGATCCGGTGAATTCCCGACCAGCCCCTCTTCCCGTGCTCCCTTGGTTGGCCCGTCTTCCCAGCTGCAGTGATGTCTCTGATGCTCTGGGAGGTATTCAAGACTTCTACCTAAATGAAGTACCTTTCTTCTTTCTCTGTTTACATGATGTTTTTCTTAGATAGAGCAGCAAGCTGCTGTAAAATTTGTATTTTAGTGTCAGCTCGATCTTCCTCCTTAGCCTTGTGAGGGGACTGGTGTGTCACTCTTTTCTCAGTCTTATAGAAACTGCTGACCGGGACCTGAAGTGGTGGCAGAAGAGGGACTGTCATGGAGTGCACTGGCCAACGACCAGCACCTTTCAGACCCAGGCGAGCCCGTGGCGTGTTGTCGCCTCACTCGCCTGGGTGGCAGTGCTGATGCTGCGATGGGTTTATGCGTGTCCGTTCGTTCTGCTGCACGGCGGTGCCCCGGCCTCGGCGTGGGGGGGCCGGCAGCAGGGAAATAGGCCTAGGCGACCGGCAAGTCACGGCCTCTCACTGAGCCTTAGTGTCCATTTTGTGGAATGAAAGTTAAAATAATTTGTGTTGAGATTAAATAAGAGAATGTGTATAAAAGGGCCTAGCACTGTATTTGTACCTCAGGGCCCACAAATATGTGTGTGTTGTAAAATTCCATTCCAGACTCAACTGTGGACAAGCTATGTATATATTGCTATTATATTTATGAAACTAGGATCATAATGTCTGTTCTTCACTCCCTTATATGACCATGCACGGCAGAGAATAGTGTGAGGAGAATGTTACCACAAATTTAAAGGTTTTCTGCTTTTACATTTGAACTAAAAGCTTTATGTAGCTTCTGCTTACTTTGCAGTTGGACCAGGGCATCCGTTTTTCCTCTTATTTATCTCTCCTCCCTGCCACCCCCAATTTAGAAATATTAGGTATGTTTTGGCTCAGCTTGCAGTTTTCAAACTGGTAGAAGAAACAGCATGGGGCCAGGAGAACCTTTTCTATTTTAGCCCTTCTTAATGTTAATATGTCCAAAATAAACATATTCTTGAAATTAAATGCTGTGAACTAGCCTTTTAAAGCCCTAAAAGCTATAACCTCAGGTTTTGTACCAAGAGAAAGAGGAATTTAAAGTAACAGTTTTGGTCATTTCAAAATCACAGTATTTAGTGGCCAGTAAACATGGGGAAAAATATTCAGCCTCATTAGTAATAAAAGGAATATAAAGCAAAATGTTGCCAGATTATTTTACCAATAACATTGACAGTTTTTAAATGTAAGAGGAAGAAAGGAGAGGGAGAGGTGTTGAATTGGGCCCCTTGTACAGGCTGATGGAAGTATAAATAGGTATAACTTGCCCCCTCTAAAGCAATTTAACAATATATATTAAGTGCTGTAGAGATCTTAATGCCTTTGACATAGAAATTATACTTCTGGGAGCTTAGCCTAAGGAAATAATCAGAAATGGACATAAATATAATTGTAACATCAGGAACTTGGAAACAACCTAAATGTCCAACAACAGGGGATTGATTAGATGAATTGTGAAAATATATGCAGTGGGCTTTCTGCCATTAAAAATGGCAAACTACTTGGAAAAAGGATGACAGGGAAGAAGGTTTGTAAATTAATGTCAAGTGAAAAAAACCAAATCAGCATGAACCTAGTATTTTGAAATATAATCTATCTATATACACTGTGTATATGTGTGTGTGTGTGTGTATGAGTGACAACTAAAAAAACATATCAGAATGAAACATTGTCTTTAGGTGATGGGAGTGTGGGTGGCTTTTATTTTCTTCTTTGGACTCTTCCGTATTTTCCAAATTATGTTTATAATCAGAAGAAAATCTAAAATTTAAAAATGCATATGTTAGCATACTTTGTAGAATACTTGGTATACAACCAAATGAATACATAAGGAAAAAAGCCTAATGGCAATTATAACAAAATGCTGTCAGTGCTTTTGATAGGGTGATGGGACTTAGTGGTGGTGGTTGTTTTTAATATTTTTCTTTAATGTGCTTCTGTTAAGAATATGTCTTGTATTAGGAAAGCAAATATAATCTAAATGTAGAACAATACTTGAGAAACCCACGCCACATGTGAAGGGAGGTAGTAATGTCCAGATATTCTTTTGTGACTGTGGTCCATCTTGAGGATGATGAAAACTGTTAGCAATGGTGGTAAATGATAGACATTTTCTTTACTCCTACAGATATTCCTGAAATTCCAGAAAGCATCTCATTCTGTAAAGCACTACAGATAGCTGACTTCAGCGGAAACCCACTGACTAGGTAAACTTTTTGCTTGCTTTTCTGCCTATAGTACTAAGGATATCTTTTCTGAGACCCAAGCAAAGAAGACAATCAAGTTACCCATCTTGGAGGTACCTAGATGGATCACTGTCTTGATCAAGGATGGCCGACCTTCACAGATGTTTATAAGTAGCACTGCACAGTGAAAGGCACACTGCGCTATTGATGGAGCACTGAAAGGATGTTGTCAGGGGCTGAGGGGAAGCACAGTGGAGTGTAAAAGCAGGAGTGAGGAGTGCATTTCTGAAGCAATCTGAGGAATTGGATTATTTATAAATTCCTGTTGAACCCTCTTGTCTTGTGGGATGAGACTGAGTTCTAAACTCCCAGAGAGCTTACCCCATAGTTATCCAAGGAGAAGTCCTATTGGAGATATTTTTTCCACTCTAGTAATGAGACATATTTACTGTCTCATCTTTTCTCCAACTCTCCTTTTTAAAAAAAAAAAAAAAAACTCTACTGACACCATTATTCCTTACTTTAGCAATAGCTGTGAGGATTTGTTTCGTTTATCCTTCCAAATAAAGCCACCTATCACTGCTTTACTGCTGATTCCAGCTTTGTCCTTCCTGGTATGACACAGCACACTGCCTGGGCATAGCTGAGTGCTCTGTCAGAGCCCTTCTTGTGGCTCCTGGCTTGGTCATGAACCCACTGACCACTGGCTTATAGGTACCTGTGTTGCCAGGATAATTGAATTGATGCCCATGTGGCAATGTAGGACAGCCCTTGGGTGTCTGTTCCAGAGGTGTCTCTGGGCCAGGTGGTCCATTTCTAAGATTTCTCAAGGCGTTGTAAGTAGCCTCAGAAGAAAGGTACTTTTCCCTTCCCTTTCTGTTTAAAAAATTTTATTTATGTATTTTTTTAAGGATCTAGGAAAATTGAGATTGAATTTGGATTCATCTCACCCATTTCAAAATTGCTTGGGACCTGTTGAGTGTGGAGTGCTGGGGAATGCCCTATTTAGGTTTGTTTTTCCCATATCTGCTTATTTTCAAGAAGTTAATATGTTTTTTAAAATATTTCTGGTTTTCTTCTTTTGAATATCAGTGATTGTTACTAATAACATTTATTTTTATGAAAAATAGTAATCCAGTAAGTTCTAGCCCAATGGCTTTCCAACTCCTCACGGTCCTCCAGTCTTGTCCTCTTTCTTAGCCGTCCTCCATGCAGTGGTCCCTCTTCTTCAAACCTTCGTGTAGCTCCCTTTTCCCATAAGATAAAGTCCGAGCTCCTTGATGTGCTGTGCAAGCCTCCCCCACCCCCATCTGACCTTGGCCTGTCTTTCCACCTTCATTGCCCTCGTTACCTGTGTCGGACATCTCATTCTGCTGTAATAGATGCTCGTAGGTACGCATTTATTTCACTCCCCGGCTCTCTTTCACTATGCCCGTCCTTGTGCCCTCCTTTAAGGTACAGTGCGAGCATTCCATTTCCTGATTATTCCCCACGGTCCCCTCCTGGGCTTCCATAATGCTCTGTGCATACTTTTTCCACACTTTGAAATTTACATTGAAGTTATGGCTTTGACCAAGACTCCCCAACTAGACTGAGAAAGTTACCTTGTATTCTTCTATTATTTACTCTTGTATCTCCAGACCTCCTATACTTGCTGGAAATGTTTCTTGACCTGAACCAAGCTCTTCTTCCTTAAGGCAGCTTGTAGGGTTAGGCAGCTGGGAAATGCTCATTATGCTGCCCTGGAGTTTTTTTTAACCATTCAGTTGCTTAATCTCTTTTTCTTCTTCTTCAGTTTTCCTTTTCTAATGTCTCCTGACATAGGATTTCACCGTTATCTCAAGACTCTCGACTAGAACACACTCACATTGTATGAGGATTTAGTCGGTTTTTACCCTGGCCTCGTATTTGGCAGGTTTCTTAATGTGCTTTTAGTTTGGGAAGTGTGCTATTTTAAGGACTAAGACATTAACTGTGATTTAAGGGGGGACCTTAAGAGTTATTTAGTTTGGCCTACTTATTTTGTGGTTGTAGAAACTGAGGCTCAGAGAAGTTAAATGACCTTTCAAGATCATGCAGCCTCTGAGTGGTGGCTCAGACTAGAATTCCTTTCTCCTAGCCTTAGGTCTGTGCTTCCTGTCACATCATACTAGTTTGGCTCTCAGTGTTAACAGGCAGTAAAAAAGCAAGTCAGCCATTTAGAAATACATTTTCCTTATATTTAAGATCATTTTAGGTAGTTTTAAAATTATAAATTGATATATACTTGCTGGTAAAAGCTCAGGCAGAAAAGATAAGTTGCATCTTTTTAATAAAAAAATCTTACCTCTCTTATACTGTGGAAGAGGTTTCAGCTTCGTAAAAAGCATTCCTAAGAATGTATTTCAATGATTATGAAAATTCCAGTTAATACTCTCGTCTTGCAGGGCCTGGATTTGAAGTTTGGAATTACCTGTATTAAATGTCAAACAGTTAATGTAGGATTTGTTTTTTAAAGAGGAACCTGGAAAGAGGAAAGAAATGAAAGACTAATCTAGGGACTGTCGCTAATACAAGAAGTCCCTCCCCACCTCCTAAAAAATGAGTTGTGTGTTCTGTTATCAGTAAGCAGATTTATGTATGAGGACCTTCAGCATTTTAGATGCGAGGAGATCTTTTTGCCTTCAGTTGTGGTTTTTTTTTTTTTCTCCCTAAATACTGGTAACCGTAGAAATATTGAAAGTAAACTTTCTTTGTAAGTTTTTAAATAATAATTTTATTTTGAAACCTCGCTTTTCAGTAGAATTTAAGGGAAGTATAAAAAAATTTCCTTTTGTGTAGAACATAGTGAAACATACAATTATCTCAAGCGATTGGCATCTTAAATCGAATTAAAAGAAGAGTTCAAGTAGAAATTGGCTGGCAGCTGATCAATTCTAAGTAATCCATAGCTTTGCTCTGGTATAAGCTGCAGGAGAAAAGTTATTGCAGCTGTCTTGTGTTTTATTATAATCTTGTGGGCTAACATTTCTCTTTATTTTCTGCTAATCAATAAAGTGTTTTCACTCTTAGGTGCTTTGGTTGCAGCAACTATTTATCATTTTCTTTCACAGTGTACTCAGTGGTCTCCAACAATTTGTCCCCTTTATTCTTAGAGATTGCATAACTTTCCTCTTTAATTATTTCTGGATCCCCATATCAACAAGTATTTATCAGCCCCCGTACTTTTAGGTAGACCAAGTCCTTATTTTTTTTCCTTATAAATGTCTTACATATAGGAAGACAAGGCAAACATGCCATATCTAATGTAATTTTAGGGAGTTATTTCAATTAGCATGTAGAAGAAATCATTATAATTAAGTTTAGTATACACTATTTGTGCACTTTTCTTTTTCAGTTAAACATTTTGTTTTGTTTCGTTTTAGATTACCTGAAACCTTTCCTGAATTACAGAACTTGACATGTCTTTCTGTAAATGACATCTCATTGCAGTCCCTGCCTGAAAATATTGGCAAGTAAGTTTCTATGGGAAGTTTGTGTATAACAGGGTGAAAGGGCGTTTATCATCAACTCTACTCCCCTTCCCTTTTACAGCTCCGATTTTTCTACTCAGAAAGCCATCCGTCCAGTCTTGAGTATCACCCTCAAGAAAGAGCATAGCCAGTCCACTGTGTTTTTGCATATAATTGCCCCTAAATTTTAATGGTTAAAAAGAACGCTGCTACTTGTTACTAGTGAGAAACCTAATTTGTTTGGAAGCTCTCTTTAAACTGATGGATTCCAGAGTAGTTAATTTAAGCAAAGTAGCATGTGGCGTATAGGTGTTAGAAACTGCCAGTCAGTAATTTTAATCCACGTTAGAGAAGAGAGCCAATGAACGACTCCATTGAAAACTTAGTGTGTGTGCCCCTAAATAGCAGCTGTGTCTGCCAGTGTGTGTGGGCCTGGACCTGAGAATAGGGAGTGAGAATGGTGAGCTTGGAGAGCAGGCATGGAGCTGGGAGACAAGTCGAATGAGATGGGCGGACCTCCACATTGCTGGCTTAGAGGTTGGAGAGGACAGCATGGCAAGAAATAAAATTCTTCAAAGAAAGTGTATGCTGGTGAATAAATGTTTTATTATAGATTCCCACAGGTGAATTAATTGAATTATCCCAGCATATCTTTTCCACGCCTCCAGGACATAGTGGGTTAAGTCAGGCTGATGGCTCATGCTTAGCCACTTAAAATAAAAGCCCAGCGTGGCCGCCCTAACCTGGTGGACCAGTGTTCCCTAGTGTCGTAAAGGATCTCCCTTGTGCTTACCTGTTCTGCCCGAGTTCTGAGACAACAGAAACTTGCTTTCTGAGAACCGCATTGTATCTGACAGAGGTCTGTTCTACATAGGTTCTCTTTCCTGAGGTCTGCAGGAGTTTTTAGAAGAGAGCTTTGCCCCTCCTTTCCCTCCTGAGCAGGCAGAAGACAGGCGGCTGACCCCTATTTCAGCAGCAAGTCCATGTCTTTCTGAGGTGCACACTGATGTGGTAACATTATGCCAGTGGACCTGCTGATAGGAATCGTGCCCCGCAGCTCTCATCTCAGAATGGGAAGGAGGCAGGAAGCCCCCAGTCCACCTTGAGTTTATGGTACCAGCTGCAGAGGAAGCAACAGTATTTTACTGTGGATTTCATGCACTTACGCTTCACTTTTGCTGTGTCAAGTTTCATATATTTCTAATTAACATAATAGTCCTTTAGATACCCAGGCTGCTGCTGTCCTCCTCTTCCTCTCTGGAATAGAATTCCCTTGGTTCCCTCCCTCCCGTTCTTTCTCAGCTACCCCTGCCCTTCCATCCCCCAGTCATGTCTTTTTAAAAAGTTGTAATGCTTTGAGAGAAAATATGTTCTCATTAAGCCAGAGTGCCACCTGACTCCCCACTGCATTGTTTCGTTGGAAAATGTTGTTTAATAATCATTCTAGAATGAGTTACAATATTTTTTATCCTGTCTTTTCTGTAATTATCTGTACCTGTTTTTGTCAATGTTCAGGATTTCTTGTATATCTGAATTTTCTGTCAATAATAAGAGTAGTGGTTTTTTTGGTTTTGTTTTAATTTTAGACCTTATCAGCTTGTCTTACTATTATAGCTTTATGTATACTGATTGCTTCCAAAATAAAATGCCGCTTTGAACTTGATCCCTGTGGTGAATAATCATCCAGGAAGTAAGACCATGGAGGGGAGTGGAGGCGGGGGGAGGGGAATCACGTAAGTGAATCAACTGATTCTTATTAGTCAATTTGTGAAATTAAGTGGGAAATAGAGGGTTTCCTATTCCTGGTTGGTAATAATTTTTGTTACCATAGCAAGAGACATCATATTTCTCCCTGGTGGATTTAAGATTTACGCAGGCTAAAGTAACAGCCTGTTTGCACTTAGTAGTAAGAAACAGTCAAAGAACAAACTCCTCTTTGGATAAGATTGGGTGCCTCTGGTGTCCTAGACCATGCCGACAAGATACTGGAAACAATTGAAATGGTGAATTGTGGAGGAAATCTCCTATAGGCATAAGTATACTACACTTTAAACAAATCAGTATTTAAAACTTATGAATTTTCCTCATGGAAAGGATTCTTCAGTTTCCCAAAGGATTACCGAATGGTTTTTTTTTTTTTTAGAGCATTTAACCAAATATTTAGTAACCAAACAACTTCTCAGAAATAGTGGTTTCGTAAACAAGGCACAAATATTTACCATTCCAGAACATTTGAAAAAGACATGAAATGGCCATTTGAGTGATCGATACTTACTGTCACCTTGTGGATTCTGAAGTGGAGGTTTTTGCGTAGATTAACCCTACTTATTTGATCAAATGAGTCAGCCACCTCAGCATGGGCCTTTTGAGCATCAGTGAAACCAGGACCTCTGTTTCTCCTTTTGGCACCTGGCACAGTCTGTGATGTTCACCAGGAATGCTGTGGATTTCTCAAGGAATCGGGCCTCCTCAGGATGGACAGGAGTGTCCAGCCTGCAGGGGAGAGCCAAGCCTTTATCCAGGACAAGCAGACTTGCAGCAGCTTCAGGCTGGGGACACCTGCAAGCATCTGTCCATCGTGGGTTGGATTTGCCCACAGTCACAATTTAAAGAGTGTTTGGGAGCTGATGGCAGCATTAGAACTGGAGTGCGGCTCTCCTTGTCCTGGTCCCGTGTTTTTCCACGACTCCACCTGCCATCACCATAGGATAGTCAGTTCCTGGACTCAGTAACGTTTTCTTATTGCCCCTAGTGATACCCAATATTCCATTTATTAAGTAGTTAGATCCAAACAACTTGATGAGTATTTTTGTCCTAACAACCTAGTAGCTGTTTTAAGAAGTAATACGTACACATTGAAAGAATATATATTTTTATTTCACGCTTAAATATCCCCAATTATTTACTATGGGATGTGGGTACCTGTTGGGCACTGCTCAGCTTCTCAGTCTGCACCTCATTTCCTTTTCCATATGGATTTTTCACCTAGTACTTGCCTTTTATCACAGCAGTGGCTAAAAACCCAACTTGCAAAGAAATGTCCTTGAAAGGAATGTAGTGCTGTCCACTGTTGAGTTCACATGGTGTCTCAGACATTGCGTATTGCTGTGTCTCTCTCAAATGTAAGATGTCCTGTGGCGCTCCTGTTTGCTGCTGCTTCCCTGGGTTCCGTAAGCTGTTGCTATCTTGAATACTTGAGAGCACTATTGTGAATACTTGAGAGTGCACAGCCTCAGCCATTGGTGTATGGGAAGAAACCGGCGTCATGCCTAGACTACAAAGCATTGCAGCTCACGTCCTGTACTACATGGCTGCACGCCAGGTGACCATCAGGATGGCTGCTGTGATAAAGCAAGTCTCTCATAGTAGAATCTCTATAATGCTTTGTAATGAGGTGAGGAATGAGCATGAGAGTCTTTTGAACCACACACAGTGGTATACTGGCTACCTCATGTAAAATCACACATTTTTCTTTTACTAAAATAAAATTGTCCCAGATTTGCTGACCCTTCACTGTGATGCCACATTACTCAGTCCTCCAAAGTAAAGGTGGCATTTAACATTGAGTGAGAAACTAACCCACCTTCGGTGGGTTTTTTTAAACTCTTGTTAAAAATACAAAAATGCAACACCTTTTCATTAGCCTTCATGAACAAGTGATTGACATCAGGGAAGATGGTAATTTATTAGCCAAATTTCAACAAAGACCTTTCCATAATCAGAAGAAATTTTTAAAAATTAGTGTGATGACTTAATGCAGCTGATGATGCACTTCTTTTGGTTCGGTGTAACTTTGTAAAGTATCTTTTTCATCAATTACAGCTGTCAAACCAAATATTAAAACAATTTAGAATCAATTGTTGTGTCCCCAAATGTAAAATAAAAGGTTTAATACATAATATAGAATTTTCAATCCTTTTGCTCTCACTAATGAAAGCCAAAAGATGTTTGTGTCCGTAATATTTTTAAATATTTTTTCTTTTGTTTTATCTTCTACTTAAAAATTTTTGTTTCTACATATATTTGATAATATATACATATTGGTACATCTATTTTAAAAATAATTATAAGGCTTATGAAGTTATACTCTGAAATGTGTGGGGACCACCATTCTACAGTAGAATGTTTGGGAATCAGTGAAGCTCCAGATCAGTGGTTCTCAAACTCTGCTTGGTTGGGCCCCTGGGGTTCCACTGAAGTACCTCCAGGGCACTGTGGAGGGTGAGAACCAGTGCTCCGGTGGGTGGTCTCTGCTGATCCCTGTTTGCACCAGCACAGCCCTGTTATTAGCTTTTTAGTTTTTTTGTATTAGTGTTGCATATAATATTTGCTTTAGAAAAGTCTGCCGCAAATATTTTTCAAGCTCGGTTTGGAGACCACCCTTTCAGGCGCTCGGTAGCACGTACCTGTTTGTTGCAGCAGCCTGCGTGGTGGGGTTTTTATTGTGATGTGGCTCCCACTGAGCTCTGCTCAGACCGGGCAGAAAGCTTCAAACCTTGCATGAAAGGGAACTGTAGATGTTTTTACCTGCCTCCTCTCTTTCCAAGAGGCTGAGGTTTTTCCTCATTTAATGACTGAAATTCTAGCTCTTTCTTCAGGCTTTCTCCAGTGATTGGAGGAGGTGAAATAGATCCCAAATTCTCAGGTTCCCCGACCTTACCCTTTACTGCCCACACGATAAGCACTGTAGTCCTTTGTCTGTACACAGAAGTCTAGTTGTTCGGTGTTTAATTGTGTGTGTTTAATTAGTGTATGCACCTGGGTCACCTTGTCCCTGACACAGTGGGAGTCTCACTTGTTAAACCCTCTGTGTCTGTACCGACCCTGGCATTGCTCTGACGTGCTGAACAAACAGCTGTGACAGGGCGACAGGGTTACCTCCTTCACTCTGCTGGCTTCCAACCTGACGTCGTAGGTAATCCAGGAAGGTTCTGGAAGCTTTGCGTTAGTACCGCATGAGCCTGTTCCTGCACAGTCTCTTTTTTGTCTTAATACTGCACACTGTTTCTATAAAAAGTTGATATAAAGAAAACTGAAAAAAACTGCTTCCGTTGCTCTAAAACCTTCTAATGAAGAGTGTCTATTGCCCATTAATAGTGCTTAATTTCCCCGATATAAGGAGCCATTAGGGAGAGATTTAAAATATATGTGTTTTTAGGGAAAAAAATACCTCACCAGAAGAACTGGTAAGCTTCTTCCTTTTAATAACAATTCTGACATTTATCACATTTCCTTTTCTGCTCTTGTTGCCAGAAAGCATAACGCTCAGTGAGAGGGACTGTGTTAATTTCCACGTGACGAAGGGAACTGAGGAACTTGGGGAGAGGTGTGGCGGACACCCCTTTACAGTGGGTGGGCGCTCTGTTAGGCACACACGCTGTCTCCTGACAACACTGTAGTCATAAGGTTAGCGTTAACCATACTGAGCCCCTTTCGCTTTGTCTGTAAAATGGGGATAAGTCACCTGCCCAGGTTTGTGCCCCAGGTGGGTGGTGGAGCTGGGATTTGAACTTAGTTTCTTCCTTGAAGAGGCTGCATTTCCTTTACCGCTTGGTGCCTCACAATGAGCACGTTAGTTTCTTCCTCCGTTCTGTGGCCCTGATTTTCCATTTCATGGAACTTTTTGTATATTTGCATTTTTTTTAAGACCTCTTTAAATCTCTTTTAGAAAAAGTTGGGATAAAATTGAGTAAATGACTTGATGTATCGCTGAAGATGCCGGTTAGCATGAAGGGCAGCCGTGGAGGAGGTGGGAAGCATTCAATAGAGCCTTAGAGAGTAGAGTTCCAAGTCTTGGATAGTCTTTAAGAAAACTGTGAATAGGGGCCGGCCCCGTGGCTTGGCGGTTGAGTGCGCCGGCTCCGCTGCTGGCGGCCCGGGTTCGGATCCCGGGCGCGCACCTACGCACCGCTTCTCCAGCCATGCTGAGGCCGAGTCCCACATACAGCAACTAGAAGGATGTGCAACTATGACATACAACTATCTACTGGGGTTTTGGGGGGAAAAATAAATAAATAAAGTTTTAAAAAAATAAAAAAAAAAAACTGAATAAAATTAATTTTTCAGATATGCCCTTGAAAATGAGTGCCTAGTGAACAATGACTTTTTACTTTACTATTGCTAAAAACACTTGGAAGATTCCACTGGTAAAGCTAGGAAGGATAATTTTACTTTAAGGACTTTTCAAACATTGGTACAAAGTGTGAATGAATTTGCCTTTCAAAAGAGCATGTTAATAGTGAAAATATTTTCCATGAGATCAGTTGTATCAATTTCTACTCAAGTAAGTCACACATTGCACTTTTTACTTTTCAAAGATGAGCTAGCCTGCAGATGGATGTAATCTTGTATATGGAGAATCCTAAGGAGTCCACACAAAACTATTACACCTAATAAATGAATTCAGCAAGATTATAGGATACAAAATTAATATACAAAAATCAGTGGTATTTCTCTATACTAGCATTGAACAATCCAGAAATAACATTAAGAAAACAGTTCCATTTACAAAGCACCTAAAAAGAATAAAATACTTAAGCATAAATTTAACAGAAGAAATGTAATACACACACACTGCAAACTGCAAAGCATTGTTGAAAGAAGTTAAAGATGACCTAAATAAATGGAAAGACATCCTGTGTTTCTAGATTGGAAGACTTAATATTAATATAGTGATACTCCCCAAATTGATCTTCAGATTCAACTCAGTCCCCATCAAAATCCTAGCTGACTTTTTGCAGGAGTTGACGAGTTGCTCCTCAAATTCGTATGGAAATATAAGAGACCCAGAATACCCAAAGAAATCTTAAAGAAGAAAGGGCAAAGTTGGAGGACTTACATTTCCAGATTTCAAAACTTAACTACAAAGCTACAATAATCAAGACTAGGTGATACTAGCATAAGGATAGACATATAGATCAATGGAATAGAATTGAAAATTCAGAAATAAACCCTTGCACTTACGGTTAAATGATTTTGACATGAATGCTAAAATAATTCAATGAGGAAAAATAGTCTTTTCAACAAATGCTGTTGAGACAACTGAATATCTATCCACATGCAAAAGAATGAAGTTACACTCTGCCTGACACCCCATACAAAAAATAAGTCTGAATGGAGCAGAGACCTCAATGTAAGAGCTAAAACTTTTATAAGAAAACATAGAGATAAATCTTGGTGACATTGGATTAGGCATTGGTTTCTTAGAGGTGACACCAAAAGCTCACACAACAAAAGAAAAAATAAATTGAACTTCATCAAAATTAAAGACTTGTGCATCAAAGGATACTAGCAAGAAAGTGAAAAGATACCCTACTGGGAGAAGATATTTGCAAATCACGTATCTGATAAGAGTCTTGTATCCAGAATAGATAAACTCAAAAAGAGAAATAACCCAATTAAAAATGAGCAAAGGATTTGAATAGACATTTGTTCAAGTAAGATATACAAATGGCCAATAAGCACATGAAAAGATGCCCAACATCATTAGTCATCAGGTTAATGCAAATCAAGCTATGATGGTATACCACTTCACACTCACTGGATAACTATAATCAAAAAGACAAACAATAACAAATGTTGGTGAAGTGGAGAAATTGAAACTGAAACCCTTATATTGTTGGTGGGAATGTAAAATGTTGTGGTCCTTTATTTGACGGGAGCAGATCCTTCCTCAAAATGTTGAGCATAGTTACCGTATGACCCAGCAATTACACTTCTAGTTACATTTACCCAAGAGAAATGAAAACGTATGTCTACACAAAACTTGTACATGAATATTCATAGCAGCATTATTGATAGTAGCCAAAAGGTGGAAATAGCTCATTTTCATTGGTGGATGAACTGATAAACAAAATGTGGTATATCCATATAATGGAATATTATTCAGCCATAAAAAGTAGTGAGATACTGAAACATACTACAGCTTGGATGAACATTGAAAACGTGTTAAGAAGCCAGAGAGAAAAGGCCACATGTTGTATGATTCCATTTATATGAAATGTCTAGTATAGGCAAATCCATAGAGACAGAAATTAGACTAGTGGTTGCCAGTGGCTGGAGTGGGAGTGTGGATGGTGGTGAGGAGAGCAGTGCAGGGGTAAGGAATGACTTCTGATGGTTATGAAGTTTCTTTTTGGGTGATGAAAATTTTCTGAAATTAGATAGTGGTGTTGTTTGTATAACCTTGTGAGTATACTAAAAACCACTGAATTGTCCACATAAAAGAGGTGAGTTTTATGGTATGTGAAAAATATCTCAGTGAAAAAAAAAAAAAGAATGGACCTTAGGCAGACTTGAAGCCTGATACTGCTGAAGGATGATACTACACCTGGGAAACTGACCTAGTTTATTCTTCCAGGAAAACTCTCTAATGTAGCCTTGGGTAACGTGCTGAGGTCATTTTGTCTCAGTTACTTACACCTGGTGATCAGGCAGGTACACGTAAGCCAGAGCCTCCAGAATGTTCAGGTGCTATGGAGTGGGAGTGAAGGTTGGAGGGATACAGAAACCCCAGTGGGAACTCATGGAGAATTTGGGGGTTCCGGGAAGGGGAGCCTGCTGCTTTGTCTTTACTTTGTGAGGCTGTCTCCATGAGATTGCATATCTTTTACCATTAAAGAAACTAATATGCTCAAAAAAATAATAAGTTCACCTAAATATATCTAAACATCTCTATTCTAATTTTCTCCTCAAAATATAGCGTTCTTAAAGGAGAAGGAATATATGTAATGGACTGGTACAGCGCCCAAAACATGGTTGTCTGTCACTAAATGGTCATCATCAATAAAATCTAATTATGACAGAGTGTGAGGGTCTGGTTCTGTGTCTGTGACCCTTGGGAATGTAACCTTAATTGGAGCGGGCTTGAACTCAGTGAGCTACTGTCTTTGCTAATAAGGCCTGGTCCTGGGCTGCTTACCTGTGTTATATTAGGAGTGCATGCTGCCTGAGAGGAATAAATCTTCTTTTTGAAAACTGTTACCATATTTAATGGTCTTTTTTGAGGCCTAGAAATTTCCATAAAATATTTATTGTTTCAAAAACAAAAGAAAAGATTTTTAGAAAAATTTCTGGGACAAAGCCACCATAAGGAAATTTGTAACCAGAGATTGCTTAAATACTAATTTGGTATTGAAGAAGCAAAAATACTATGAATGTGTAAGCAACTCCCTCATCCCCATCAATATTGTTGCCCTAGTCAAATATTGTTGTCATAAATGTTTACAGAGTTTATGTTTTACTGCCATTTGTTTGCTTGGGCTATCTTAATTTATTTTATTTTATTCTTTATTTTCTTAATGATTTTGGCCATCAAAATGGAAAAAAAATCCAAGTGGATTAAAAAGGGTTTTTTTTAAATATAGCAGAGAACAGATGTAAATTCTTTAAAGTAACCACTCATCTAGTCCCTGAAATAGAATCCTAAAAATACAGCTGGCCTATTCTGACTTACAAGAGTGTAACTTTTGTCCCTGCTGTTGTGAACTGTGTAAAACATCAGGCATTAGTGTGCTGAGGAGAAATGCTTCAAAACACTCTCTTCCTGCAGGAGCTTGTTGGAATTTTTTTTTAACTCCATTTGTTGGTAGAAGTGGTGGGAGGGGCAGGGAGGATAGAAAGTCATGTTTTTGGAGGAGGAGGAGGAGAAGGTCATTCCAATAGTATTACATAGAAATTTAATTTGCCAGAAATTAAAACTGAAGGGTAAGATGTCTGTTAAGTAGGGGGGTGGTTAAAAAAATTAAAGTGTATATAGACAGTGAGATACTGTGCAATTGTTTTAAAAAAAAAAAAAAGTGCTGGTATGTGCAGGTAAGAAATGAGACAAAAGTCTGTGAAGTGAGGAGAACAGAGTGCCAGATATGTATGGGATGCTACCTTTCGTGTGAAAAAGGAGAGGACGAGAGTCTGTCTTCATACCTGCTTGTCTTTACATAAAAGAAGACTAGATGAGTACATAAGTAACTAACAAAAAAGATGACTTCCCATGAGAAGGGTCTTGGTGGTGGGAAACGGGATAGATGATGGACAAAGGCGGGAGGAAAACTTATTAGTTAATACTTTGTTTTAAATAGATATTAATGTATTACCTAGTCACAGAGTTGACTTGACTCAAAAGTGAGAGGCAGCAGAAGACAGTGATTAAAAATGCAGATTCCCTAGTGAATCCTGGCTTTGCCACCCGCCAGTTGTGTGAGACGCTGTTCACGTCCCCTCTCGGTGCCTTAGTATTGTCATCCATAAAGTCAATTCTTATAAAGTACTTACAGCAATGCATATCATATAGTGAGCTGCTGCAATCGTTATTAGTAGTAGGAATATTAAAGACCAGTAATTCCCATTGTATAAAGTGTCTAATTTTTCGTCACATTTGTAAAAGTATTAGAAATACCTGATGCTTTTTTTTGTCTCTGTAATATCATCTTTTAACTGAAGTGTTGGATAAATGCATGTGGGGTTTTGGTCTCCTTGTTTCCCTTGCCCTGGTGATTAAGAGCCTGGCCTCGGAAGTGGACAGAATTGGGTTCAAATCCCCCACTCCCAACACTTCTCCCCAGTGTGTTCTTTATTAGGTGCTATAAGAGATGCGGAGATGTTTGCACTGAATTGAATAGGTTGCCTTGAGGGGGGAGGCACTGTCCTGAAATCTCCATTGAAGATGCTATATTCTGAAAGACGAGGAAGGGAGATCATTCATTCATTCATTCATTTTAGCATTAATGTCTCTGGTCTAGATCTGCACTCAGGCAGATCCTGGTTTACACCAGTTGTTACTAGAACAGTCTAGAGAACCATGTTCTGGAGTAGGATTCTGCAGGGATCTGGGACTATCCAAGGCAGGCTACTGGTGAGAACCAAACCCATGGTTTCATTCTGGAATCCGTTTCTGATTCTCTGAACTGAGAATGACTAATCCACATTATACCCTGAGGTTTAGGCTCATATGGGAAGTGGGAGTCTGCAGTCAAAGCTGTCTCTTTGCTTCCTGTTCCTTGTCCCGTTGTTCACCAATTAGAGACAGTATCTGGTTAGATAGAAGTTGGCCAGTGCCAGCAGCTCACCGTCTGTAGAGCCTGTCCTTTGAGGAGTTTTCTGTGGTGAGGATGACTCCTGTGATTAATTGCATCTTATAGCAATCTTCCAGAATACCTGACTCAGGGTACACGCACTTGTAAGGTACTTGACTGCTGAGGCACAGGGGCTGTCTCAAGGAAATCAGGCACAAAACTGGCTCTGTTAGCTTGAAGGGAAAATGTATGATGCCCTAGTGGCCACAGTAGAGATGATTATATTCATTTTAGGGGAAATTGAGGTATGGCTGTGAAGCACCTCAGCCGCGCAAAGCCAGCTGCTTGGTGAGGGCTAGGGGGTGTTTGAGCCCACGCCTGGGCCTCGCACCTCAGGCTCAGCAGGCCTTTTCCGAGTGGCATCAGCGGTCCATGGAGTCTGATATAATGTCCGAGTGTCTTCATTTTAACTAGTTTAAAATGATGGGGAAGCAGTACCTCAGAAAGGCTACTGTTTTATATACGTTGTTTTACATTAATTTTTGAATTTTGAAAGGTTACAAAAATGTGATATTTGTTGCTGCTGTAACACCTGTACATTCACATTTTCCGTGCTATCTAAAAACAATGGAAACTAAGAGGTTTTGTAGTCAGAACCTTTTTACTTACCAGGATATTATATTTAGGTGTTAGTATGATAGGGTGGGAACTCTGCATTTAACCTAACTTGATGTTATTATCAAGTTCTATGTGGCCACAAGTCTGTTAGCATTTTTGCTCAAGCATTATTTGCTTTTAGTAACTGAGGCCTGTGCCTTTTATCCTCAAGACAACATTTACAGATAATTTTTAAATGTGTATCATAGTTTTAAAATGACATAAACTGACAAAAGTCCCAGTGTCCTTGGTGTGGTTAAGAAGGTAAGGCTTATTATATATTTGCCCAAAATAGTAGGTATTTTTGAAAGTTAAATTATAAAGAGAGCATTCCAGAGCACGGAGGGCCCCCGAGATGCCTCAGGCAGTGTAGTGTGAGGGCGGAGTTCTGGCTTTGGACCGGGTTTGAATGGTGGGTTTGCTGCTTTCTAGTGGGCCTCACACAGAGCCTCCCTTTCCATCGTAGCGTCATCTCGGGCTGGGCTGTCACTAATCTGGAGATGGCATGTGTGAGGAACCCTGCTCGGGGCCTCGCGCCACAGGGAGCGCCAGATGTCTCCCCTGCTCTGCTCTCTGTTCCAGGCAGGAGGCCTTGGACCAGGGCTGCAGACTCAGCATCAAGGCCTGTGCAAAACTGCTTTTTAAGATGCTTTTGATGGTGCCCAGCAAGTAAAGTTTTTGAAGCAAAGAAGGACTTTTCTCTCCTTTTATTAGTGGGTGTCTTGAGTGTGTCAAAATAGGTTTTGAAAGTAAAGAGCATTGAATACATAAAATGATAATTCTATCAGTGATTTTTAAAATATAAATATGAATATAGCCAAATGAGTACCACTGCCCCAATCAAACTGGCTTGGGGTTACGTGAAAATTTAAAACTGAAAACAAAGCCCTTTGTTTTTAAAGTTTTACAGTTACTTTTAAAATGTTATCACCGTTACCTGGAGATGCTTTTGGGAGTAGATGCCAGGTGGTGTCCTCACCTTCCCATTGTCGTTTCTTCTCTGTAACACTTTGCCCAGAGGAAGGAGAACGCGGGAGCTGCACCCGCCCAACTGGTTATGTTTTTTTGAAGAATGTTGGTATTAAATTCATAATTAGGTATTAGGTATTTTGATTTTTTTAAAAAATATATTCTAAAGAGTTTTGTTTGCTCTTGCTTTAATTGTGAAAACTATGCAGTTTTCAAAAATTAGAGATACAGAATTTGTGCATTTCATAGTATAATTAAAATACATTTTCAAGCAAATGGGCTTTAAGTATGTATATGTACTGTTGATACAAATCAAATTTACATTGTCCCGTGTTATGAAAGCAGCTTTGTTAGTTCCCGTGAATCTGGCTTTTATGTTGGAAGGAGAATACAGGATTACAGCGGATTACAGTGTTGGGATAACATCTGACTCCTTGCGTTCTGTGCACTCCACATAAAAGTCCTCCAAATCTGGATGTTACTATGGTGATATTAGCACAAGCTTGAGTTTTCGATTGGTATAGAGCTTAGTACAGTGCCTGTTGGAGTAACAGATGAATTGGTTATCTTCTGAATCAGTGTGTCGTGCCTGTGCTGATTTCACTAGGATATGTGAGGGTTCTGCCTGTGCAGATCCGACCCAGATAATCAGTGTCTGGGGAAAACATCTGTCTCCTTTCTCTGTGCCCCCCATAAATGTGGATTACACCCAAGAGGCAGGAGAATCTGCTGAAAAGAGCACCATTCTGGGGTTTAATAAGAATAAAAGCAACATTATTGCTACCATTTGTTGAGTCAGTCTTTTGTTCCAGGGACCATGTGAGGTGCTTTACTACATTATCGCTGATGCATTTAATTGCAGTTACTTCTGTAACGCTGCTGCCGCTTGCTGTGTGTGAGCGTATGATCTTAAGTAGAGGACTTGGACTCTCTGGACTGAGATGCCCACTCCTTTCAAACAGGGATGGTCTCTGATGTTTGGAAGAAGAGCTCTGAGCTCTGTGAGATTAAAGTTGTTACTGTTTTTTTTTTTTGTGAGAAGATCAGCCCTGAGCTAACATCTGCCAATCCTCCTCTTTATTTTGCTGAGGAAGACTGGCCCTGGGCTAACATCTGTGCCCATCTTCCTCCACTTTATATGGGTTGCCTCCACAGCATGGCTTGCCAAGCGGTGCGTCGGTGCACACCCGGGATCCAAACGGGTGAACCCCGGGCCACCGCAGCGGAGCTCGAGCACTTAACTGCTTGCACCACCGGGCCGGCCCCAAAGTTGTGACTGTTTTTATGGTAACAGCACATTTTTGACATTCTCAAGTCTAGAAGCACATATTCGGCTTTTGTCTTGGTCCCAGGAGTGGTGGTCTTTCAATGACTAGAGAGTTATTTTCACATGTCAAATGTACAAGGTATTTGAATGAGGGTGCCTTATAATGATAACACTACTCTTTTTATTTTACTAGTAAAATTTGGGAGGTAGAGATTATGTTGTTTTTGGTGGGGGTGGTGATCATAGATGTTTTCCCTCTGAGAGGTGATATGCAAGATTTTGTTGGGTTGCTACTTGTGGAGTGTGTGTATGACGGGGGAAGAGGAAGAATCTCAGGAATTTTCCTTATACTTTTTTCTTCTGTTCATTTCTAGTCTTTATAACCTGGCTTCACTGGAACTAAGAGAGAATCTTCTTACATATCTTCCTGAGTGAGTCTCTGGGGAAAATAAGAGGGGATTTTGCACTGAGTGAATTTCTTTAAACATTAAAGAAAAAAAAAAAGACTACAGTATTTTGTTAAAAAGAGATTCTGTATCTTTTGGAAAGTTTGGGAGATGCCAGTCTTCTCTTAATAGTCCTTCCTATGCAATGTTTACTGCTATAAAATCCAAATGAATCTTATTTTTGGAAACTAGTCCAAGTGAGGAATATCACATTGCTCAGCATTTCTAAGTACTAAGAGCTCCTTGTTGTTGTTTTTTTTTTTTTATAGCTCTCTTACCCAGCTACGGAGACTAGAAGAACTTGATTTAGGAAACAATGAAATATATAATTTGGTAAGTTTGTATTGAAGAGAGATTTGAATTTAACTTAGTTATGATCACAAAATATTTTTGGGGGGATCTGTAGGGATGCTTATAAACCAGCATTTCCACAGATACAGTTGGCGACGTTAACGAATGTGCTTCAGTTCACACAGGTTAGGAATCATGATTCAGGACTGGGGAGGGTCAGGACTAGAGACGATGGACGTGAGTGGAAATGACTGACATTCTTGGAGAGTGTTGGGGGTGCTTTTAGGAAGGGGGAGAAGTCCTAAGAAACATCATCTGTTGTACCCAATTATTAACTGTTGAATTAGGAATCTTTCTTTCTTAATGGAAGACTGAAAATTGGATCTTCGTTACCGTAACATTATTTTTTTGTTTCAGCCAGAATCAATTGGAGCTCTCTTCCACCTAAAGGATCTCTGGTTGGACGGAAATCAGCTGTCAGAATTACCTCAGGTAAGTGGTAATTTCACATCATCACCCCCAAAACATAAAACAACAGCCACCACCACTGTCATATACTCCCTACTTCCACATGAGATGTTATGTAAAAGGGATCTTGAAAACCAAAAACATAAGTTGAAAAAGCACATTTGGAAAAATATATTGCTACATTCATCATGCTACATTGCCATAGAAAAATTAAAAGCTTCACCCCAGCATTTCTAAAGATAGTAAATAGATCCTTCAGTTTGTGAAGTCTGGTTTTTATTTCACCCTTGCTTCCCCCAGGGCTTACTTCAAGCCCAGCAAGTTCGTAAATTACCGGGGCCCCTGACTCTGATGGTGTACATTTCTGCCATCCTTTGTGATGTGCCAAGTGCTTTGAGATAATTTTGACCACATTTTGCCCTGCAATAGTTGATGTAAAAGTAACGTTAAAAGCTTTTATTTCATATTGTTTCCAAGTATTGCTTATGGTTTAGCTAGAATGTTATGGTGTTCTGGTTTTTCCTCATGTGAGAACCATGTTCCAAATGAAATGGAACCTTGTATAGACTGCTGAATGGGTAGTTATCTCATGGGGTCCCAGGAAGCAGGCCCGCCTTCTGGTTGGTTGAGAGAGAAACCTAAAATAACAAATGAACAACAACAACAAACAGGCATTTCCCCTTATTTTCTTTTGCTCTAGCAAAAGAATACTGAATTTTATTTTTTGATGTATCTCACAGCCAGTCTGTGAAGTCAGAATACGTTTCATGATGGTCTGGGTGCTGATATTTTAAAGTAATTCGGATGCTGTCTCTGCTCAGCTGTGTGCACCAGTTGTGGTGGGGCTGTGCGCTTGAGGTGGGGAATGCCATAGCAACACAGGGAAGTCTGACACCAGAAAAAAGTACTTAAGTACGATTTTAATTGTTGTAGTTATAGCACTGACATTACCATGACATCACTTACGACTAATGGAACTAAGGAACTAGTTTGAGTTGATTTCTGAAGTCTTGGCTGCATTTGGGGAAAAGGGACGACAGGTCAGCAACTGACATGGGTGAAGGTTTGATTAATACTTAGATTTCCCCAGGAAATTATGAGAAATCCATATTGAGAGAATTCTAGTTACTTTAGCAGTCAAAGGATGGGGGAAAAATGCCAGAAAGTTATCAGGAAAGTAATAAAATATCAGCTATTGGACATGATGGGGAAAGAGTATATATACAGATGTGTATACATGAGTGTGTGCAAAATGCCACATCCTAACGACAAAAAAATTAAAACTCCAGTGGTCATGTTATAAATGCTTATTTAAACATCTCATTTGCCCCTCTTGATAACTTTCTATTAAACCAGGACTAAATACATCAGGCAGTCTCAAATAATAAGATTTATTTTCCTATCTTCATTGATGATAGAAGGAAAAGGATACAAAGACATCATTAAAAGAAATTAATGAAAAAGTAGAACAACTTCAGGGGTCTGGCATGAAATTAGTAGAAATGTAGTCTGGTTTCCTATAGATAGGAAATACAGGAGTGGGATCATAGGATGCATATTAGGTAGGAGGGAAGCTGGAAAGAATAGATGAGACCAAATTAAATACAGATTGAGGAATCGGTACTTATGTAGACACCAGGGTGCCACTAGACATGTTTTGAGTAGAAGGGTGGTCTGATTACGTGACTAGAGCCAGCTATGTTTCCAGGATGGAAATATGGAAGCACAGTTTGTAGAACAGACTGGAGTAGGGAGAGTCAAGACCAGAGCCAACCGTCTAGGTGAAAAGATAACGAGAGTAGGAATTTAATATAGTGGTGGTGAAAATGGAAATGTGGAGGCAGTTATAAGAGAGAAAATATGCATTTTGTGAATGGAAGGTAAGATAACTGTTGAACAGAATGTTAGACTCATTGAAGTACTTTGCCCAACCTGGATAGGCTGTTTTCATGAAAAGTGGTGTGATTCTCTCTTCTGTGGATGTTAAAGGTGCCAGTGGGTCTTCTGCTCCAGTTTTGCTGGGGAACAGTTGCATCGATATTTGTTGTAACAAGAACTACCTGTCGTGGGAGATATAAAGTAGGTGGTTTCTCAACAGAGAGAATCGCAGGGTCACCCTGAAGTGTAAGCTGCTTGCTAAGTGATTGATTCCAAACTAGGAGAACTGGCTTCTAGATTCCTTTTTTTTTTCCCCTAATCGTGTTACTTTAAAGTCATTTGTTCTCTCTCAGTGCCAGTCTCTTCATCTGTAAGTGAGAATGATTCCAGGCCTGCCTGAAGTTGGAGGGCTTGGCATCCCTCCCAGCTCTGCGTCTGTGATTCACACAGCTTCCCGTTTTTATTGGAAGGGGGTCTGGAAATTTACTCCAGCCTTCACATTTAAATACACACTAAAGAAACATCCTTAGGACTACTTTGGGATTTGATTGCGAAAAGACCACTGTAATGAAGTCCTCTGTACTATGACAGGTTTAAGCATGAGTTTCTTTTTCTATGTCATTGATGTAGGAGATAGGAAATCTGAAGAACCTGCTGTGCTTAGATGTCTCTGAAAACAGGTTGGAAAGACTTCCTGAAGAAATCAGTGGCCTGACTTCATTAACGGATTTAGTCATTTCCCAGAACTTACTAGAAGCGATTCCGGATGGCATCGGTAAGTATTGACAATAACTGACTACTGAAGGTGCTGGCTGTGCTCGGTCACATGGGGCATGCTCTGATCCTTTGGTTACTGCTGTCAGGTGCTGGGGATGTGGCTCCCTCAGTCGCCTCAGTGTTTGTTTTAAAAGAAGGAATGCAAAGGGTATTGAATACAATTTAAGTTTCTCTATATGCAAGTATCTCTGTCGTCTGGTTTGGTAGCAATTATAGGTATTATTACTTATGAGTTGTTCACTCATATCTCTTTCATCTGCATCTTGTCCCAATGATTTCAGTAGAGATTAGCCCAAATAATAGAATGTGTTTCAAGCCTATGAGCAATCACTAAGAAATTTCTCATTGAGCATCCTAAATAGTTTATGAGAAAGTAACTTTGACCTTATTGCATGACTAGGGAAGGGCTGTTATGGGCAGGATGGTGTGCTTGGGTTGAGCCTTTTCTAGCACATTGTGAATAATCTTTTTCCTTTAATCATCCTATGCTATTTCCTTTAACGAAAAAATTAGTCCAGACATTTCCTTTATCATGAAGGAGTTCAGTCCAGTGTGAGAAAATAAACTCAAACCGAGAAGGTATAAACAGACGTGGACTGGCAGCTCCATGTCTGCAAAGCCGCTTAGAAATTGTCAGAAACTATATTTAACCGTATAGGTGTCGTAGGATTGTTGTCTTTGACCTTCATTTAACTTTTATTCAAAACTTCAAAGGAAGTTTTTGCAAGATTTTCAGTAGTTGTGGATGCTGTATGACAGAGGACCACTTCCTTTCTGGTGTTTGGTCAAGATGCAGGTAGCAACTGGTCGTAGGGCTCGGCAGGAGTGCACACTCTGCCTTTTGTTCAGGTTAGTTGGAATATCGATGGGGAGTCTGACTCGTGGTAGAAATGTTCACTGCCAGTCATAGATGGCATCTGAGAGCAGCTGTGGGAACTGGGGGTGTTTTGTTGCTTGGAATAGGAAGAAGTAGGAGGCCTGAGAGGGCTGACTTGAAGTATTTGAAAGGCTGTCAGGTAGAAGGAGGATGCGATTTATTACACCTTCTAGTTCATTTGGGTGAGATGAAAGGACTGTAAGTCTCAATTTGATTTAAGAAAGAGCTTTAAAAAGATATTTGTTACAAATGAGTTTGGGCTGCTTAGTAAAGAAATGAGTACCCTGTCTCCAGAAGTATTCAAGGAGAGACTGCAGGAACACTTGCCAGTAATATTGTTAAGGAGACTCCTCTGTTGGGGTGAGACGTGTTGGTGTATGACTCAGCGTGCCCAGTGGAGAATGCTCACGCGGCTCCTGTCCCTGAGGACAGGTGGAAACCCTCTGGGGCAGCGTTAGTGGGTTATTGATTGTGCTAAGTAAAGAGCTTAAGAGCCAGTTAGTTCTGCCTTGCCCTGTGACTGCACACCAGGCAAGTTAATCCTTTCAGCGTTTCCCTTTCTCCAGCTTTATGTCTCTTTTAAGATGGAGCCTGTTTTCTGATTTTACTGGACAGAGTGTCATCATGCCAGCCGCTCTCAGGAGGTAACAGAGGACATCTGCTCTGTAGACTCTGTCCCCTGAGCTGTGGTTGAAAATGAGAATCTGAATGGTTTAGGATTTCTTTCGCTCAGTGGGGACTCTGAAGAGGCTGCAGTAAACCATACTTCTTTTCCGGGGCTTGAGGGCATCACCAGTCCATCCAGTCTTCTTGCCCTGAGTGAAATAGACTCAGTCCTTACTATGGCTTTTCGTAGATTACCATCTCATTCTGCACATATAGAAATACTTCATTATAGGGATCTTCACTGAGTCATTTCCATTCATAGGTGGTAGAATAAACTACACTTACTGTTTTTGTTTTTAGTAAGGATGATTCTTGGAGTAAGACAAAAGTCTCTCCTCTGTTCATGAAACATCTCCCATCCTTAAAGATCCTTCAAGAGCCAGGTGTTTGTTTTTCTTTAAATTTTCTGGCTTTGATATATTTTTAGGTAGTGACTTTTTAAATGATTTGCTTCTAATTGCTGACTGTTTTTGATGTTCTGAACAAATTATTTTGACTCTCAACTTTTAGTGATCTAAATGAGAATGATATAATTTCATAATGTGGAAAGCTGGGTGAGGGAGAAAAATGAGTAACTATTAAAAACAAAAAGAACAGCAGATGGGAAATACCAAGTGATGGTTAGGAAAACAATTGTAGCTAATGAATTTAAATAATCCTTTTACAGGAAAACTGAAGAAACTGTCGATCTTGAAGGTGGATCAGAACAGACTCGCACAGCTGCCTGAGGCCGTCGGGGACTGTGAAAGCCTCACGGAACTAGTTCTCACCGAGAACCAGCTCCTGGTGCGTGTGGTCTGTGCGTGCAGACGGGTGTTGATAGTGTGGCTTCTAGATCATAAGGCTTATTAAGGTCGATTCTACTCATTTGTAGTTTGGGTGGACTAAATGGAAATTTCCTTATGTTATATCTACAAAAGGGACTTGGGAGGCAAATGCATGATGTCAAGATGAGCTCCCCTGTCAGAGTGTGGCTCCTACTTGTGTGCTTCCAGGACAGGGACTGAACCGTCTCTTCACGGAGGTCCCAGTGAGTGTAGGGGTACACTGCCGTGGGTGGAGTGCTGCTGCCTCTGCCGTGGTGTCCAGCCCACCGGAGGAAACGTCGTTTTCTCTGGGTTCTCGAGCAAATGGGAAGAGTGAGAGAAGAGGTGGAATGCTGGCTGGCCAGGGAGAGCCTTGGTGGCACTGGGGAGGAATGCTCCTTGGTGGGGAGCTGGGGAGTGGTATCCGGTGGGCTTTGAGCTTTGATCTCACCTCATCCCGGAAACTGGCTGGAGGTGGCTGCGCCTTCGGATGCAGCCTCCCCGTCCTACCAAGGGCCAGGCCTGGGCCTGCACCACCTCCCAGGGTAAGTTAGCAGGTGATGGCGAGTCTCACTTGCCTGCTCACTTCCAGCTGCTTCCTCAGTCCTTCGTTTATCACTTCATCTTCTCCTTTTCTCCTCTCTGTCTGGTAGCTGCTATTCCTTTTCAGTTTACTTTCCCACCTTTCTCTCTTCTCTGTCTTCATTTTGTCACTTTATTTTCCCTCCTACTTTCCTTCTCCTTTTTCCTCTTTCTTTCCTTTTCTTCTTTCTGTATAAAAAGATTAAGTAATGCTTTTTGGATGAAAAGAGCAGAAAAAGACAGCGAGAGTGGACCGAGGACGCAGAGCTGATGGGGAGGCTGGCAGCGTCCCTCCTCAGGTGGCCCCAGCAGCCTCCTCTGGCAGGTGCGATGGGAGAGACCAAGTCCTCTCGGCCTGGTCTGTGGTTTTAGGCTTACAAGTCGTAATCATAACAATTTTAAAAATAACCGTCACCCTTGGATTCCGTGAGAGTGTTGAAGACCCCCCGTGGGCCCCGGCCTGGCTCCTGCAGGGCCCTGCTCCCCACGCCAGCCCTGTCTCTTCCCCCGGCCTCACAGCACCCTGCCCAGGTTCTGATTCCCGCCCCAGCTCTGGCTTCCACAGTCATCTGACGACCACCTCAGCGTGGCTCTCGAAGGTGCAGGCAGGGAAGGGATGTATCTCGAGGGTGCAGAGTCTCACTCCTTGAGTTAAAGAGCCTTCGTTACCTCTTTAACAGGTGTATCTTTGTTCCTGGGTTGTACATTTGGCTTCATTTCATTGAAGCATACTCTCATTTCAACAAAGATGCAAAATATTTAATTCCACATCCCCCAAGTGAGCTTTAAAAAATCTGATATTCAGGAAGAACTATTACTTTTCTTTCAGGATGAGATTATATTCTTTAAGTCCTTGAAAAGATCTGTTTTACTGTGAGCCATGTTAAAAAAATATGTTAAATTAATAATAAAAATGTTATTTTAACAGACCTTACCTAAGAGCATTGGAAAACTTAAGAAGTTGAGCAACTTGAATGCAGACAGAAATAAATTAGTGTCTTTACCAAAAGAGGTATGTGCTTAAAAAAAATCTAATAATAATTATAAAGAAATAATAACAAGGGATCAAAAATGTCAAATACTTGAAAAGACTTATGTGGTACTTTTTACAAGTATGAACCCTCATCTATGAGTATAGAGATGGTTGGAGGAATTATACCAAAGAATGGTCATCAGTAACATTAAAGACAGTCGGTGGTCCCTATGACTGGGAGCAGTGCCGGGAAAAGTGCACTGATAGGTTTTTAAATGGGAGAAAGGGAGAGATTGACGTTTTGGGCTTGACGTACAGCGAATGGTGACATCATTGACAGAAACGGGGAGTTTGGCAGAGGAAGTGGATGACTTTGAGTTTAATGTGACATTAAACTGTCCCAGAAGCCATTGGAATTATAAAAATGAGATGCTCTTGATGCAGCCCTGTTCCTGGGTGGAGACTGACACCAGGCAGTGTTCGTGTCTGGGAGAGGGAAGGAACTCTTCACAAGGCATTCACGTAGAGGAAGGCAAATGGGAAGCTGTAGTCAGATTCGTAGGATTTTTTTTGCCAATGCTCCAAGCAGGAGAGAAGACGACTGTCACCATCCACTGTGGAGAGTAGCTGTGTGGACTTAGAGGTGTGTAAGTTCTGTCCGGGGAAGTGAAGATGCCGAGGATGAGGAGGAAGCCCACAGTGGATCAAACAAGGAGGCAGCTAGTGCATTGTTTAAAGAGAAGGCATACTTTCTGTTTGGAACTAGGAGAAGTTGATTAGAGCTGGGTAGTACTAAGCTGGGTTTTTGTATTAGCAGTAAAGCCTAAAACTAAGTTTAAACCATCTCTCTCTCCCCGCCCCCCTACCCCCGCCATCAAATGAGCTGTCAGTGAGCCCCTCCCCTCTGCGGGGCCTCACCTGAAAAAGGTGTGGTGTTGTATGATATGATCGCTGGCCAGGTGCAGTTTCCTTTGTATTGCCCTGTTTTGACCCTTTCCAACATCTGTCTTGGAATAATTTCAAAGCTGCCATCCAACCAATCAGAACTGGAGGGCTTCTTACTTCTAGGGCACTACTCGGGGTGTCTGAACTTGGCCTGGTTTCTTCTTTCCTTTGGTCATCTTGGTGCTGTATCCTCCGTATCCCAGTCTTCTCCCTGGGGAAGACGGCCAGCGTTCCTGAGTGGAAACATGAGGATATTTATTATAAATGCGATTATATTCTGACACACGTTTAATCTGGATGCTGGTGTCTAAATAAAACTGTTACCTGCAGAACGACTTTAGTGTACATCTCAGCAAAGTTGGGACACAACTAAGAGGCTCTGCTAATCCGAATGTTTTGGTTCCAGTCTCTAAGTGATAAACCAAAACACAGAGCTGAATGTTATTCTGAACATTAATCTTCCTCTTGTTGAATAGCACGTGTAGCTGGGTAATGGATTGGACACACACAGAAGTAGAAAACATTTATGACTTTCGCTCTCAAAGCCATGTCCTGTACTAGGTGCTTTCATGTATGTTAACTCATTGAGTCCTCACAGCTTTTGAGGTCCTGAGGATTTCCTCATTGTATAGAGGAGGAAACTGAGGCCAGTGAGCAGCTTTCCTTACTAGGCCTCACACGGCTAGGAGTCGGTAGAAGTGGGTTCCAAAGATGTGTCTCCCGACGGCCAGCCCACTGCTCTTTCACTAGCCAGTGAAAGCTTGGCACCTCTGCTAATATGGCTTCAGCGTGACCTTTTCATCTGTGTGACCCTGAGGGACGGCAGGACCTTGGTTTGGTAAAGAAAGGTCAAATTATCTTTAGTGTGGGCATTTTAGAAACTTAATACATTTTAGGAATATTTTCAAGGTAAATGCCCTAGAGAGCACTTTTAAGTGTAGTGTTAATCCCCAGTAAGTTTCACCACCCACCCCCCGACTTCCCTCTTCCTCTCTTGATGCTCTCTTTCAAAGGAATACGTTCTCAACAAGAACTTGAGAATTCTGTTTTTGTAAATCCATCACCATGATTTTAACACCAGTCCTCTTTTACTTGAAGAGAGTGAAGCTTGTGCTCAGTGTTGCTGTTTAGAGGGTTATGAAGTGCGTGCTGTGTGTCCATATAAATTTACTAGAACAGCTTTTCATGATGTGAAAAGGGAAGGTATTGTGAAAATATTTCTAGCTTCAAGGCATTTTAGTTAGCTATCAGGTTTTATCCATTTCTGAGAAATTATGATTGGTTTTCTGGCATCTTGAGTTTTATAAAGGAATAAAGCCTGTGCCTTTTCCTTCAGCTGCCTGATAAAGCAGAGAATGTGTGGGCTTTTAGGAATCAGGTCTTTTCTATCTAGCACACCTTCACTCCTCCTCACACACACTCAGCTCCTGGAGTGGGAAATGCACTGAGCACACGTCTCCAGTTCTGCTGAGGGTCATGGCTTGGTGACCCCCGCAGAAATGGCTGAGTGCTTGCCTCTGACCATCGGGGCTGAGCAGCCAAACACCGAGGGCCTCCTGACCCCAAATGGTGTCATGTCCGTCTGGGCAGCACCGTGGTGCCGTGACTCTGCAGTGAGTGTGGTAGGCCCTGTGACCGAGTGTGTGTGTGTGTGTGTGTGTGTGTGTAGAGGGGATACCCGGTGACCGTGTATGTGCGCACGCTCGGCCTCCAAGCTTGATACCATTTGACCAAATCCTGCACTTTCCTGATTGGATTCTTTTCTTTCAAAACTTTTCTTCTTTCTCTTGGACAATTAAGTTGCATGCATGACGTAGCTAAACCGAAATGCTGACCAATTCAATTTATATGCCAAAAATTCATAGTTGTATTAATTGCCATTGGTCTGGTGTGCTGTGTAGTTCTTCCTATTTTTTGTCTTTTTTTTAATGTGGTAGTATTGTAGATTGTCAGTTTTATAGCACAGCTCCTTGGGCAATAGCATTTGTTTGCCTTTTTTTTTCCCAAATGGTTGAGGGGAAAATGTGTGTACTGTGTGGGTCACAATAATAGATGCTGTTTGTGTTTTGTGGTGTTATTCGTAGTGAACATTCACAAATCAATGAATGTCTCTTGTTTTCTTAATTGTTAGCTGCTTGGAAATTTAGAAAAGTCAGGTAAACTTGTTATCTTGTAAGTATTGTTCAGACCACAGTTGCATCTCTAACTTCCATTTTGCTTCGTAAATGCATGAAGATTCAAATTGGCTGACTGCTGTGTGTGTACTTCATTGTAAAATATTGGACATTTTCCTCTTAACTCGGCTTTTTTAAAATGACTGCATGGCCTGGAACCTTATTTTGTTATGTTTGTCAGATTTTTCTCTCTCATAAGAATGCTTTTCTGTGAGTTATGTTTTAAGTTATTCAGAAATTCTGAAAGACATAACTTGGCAGCTCACCTGTCTTCACTAAATTCTAGTGAATTTAATTTAGTGAATGCTAAGTTTGTCAGCATGATCCTCTCTCGAATGGAAAGGCTGGATCCACTTTATTTGCTACACGTGGCATGCTTCTGATTTTTCAAACCACTTATTTGTGTCTTTTATTTCCATCCTGTTGCTTAAGTATGTGTGCTTCTGGGAAAGGAGGTCCTCTAAAAGATTCCTATCTCGGTGGAGGGAAGAAGGAAGGAGCAGAGGCTGTGTTGCAGTGTGATTGGTGGAAGAGGGGTATGGTGTGCGTGTGATCGTGGGTATGATGGAAGAGAGCCAGTGACTTCATACTTTTCCCCAGCAAGATCTTCCCTTTAAACAACTTCCATCAGAAAGAGTTTCCAGCTGGAAGAAATTGAGCATATATCCAATTTTAGAGTCCAGGCTTTTGTCTCTATTAAGTCGAAATGAAAGTGACCCTAACTACATCCCACCCACCCAATCAAATGAGACATGATAGGATTTGGAGATCGTTCATCAAAGCTTTTATCAGGCAATCTGTGAACATTAATTACCCATAAATACTAATTGTGATATTCAGAAGTGTCTGTGGTGAGAGAGTATTCATTTTGTGGGTAGCTTTCTGCCTTCTTATTATTTTAAAATTCTTTTTTAAAGATGTGAGTTCCCATCGTATTCTAAAATGAATTATTGATAAATAAAAGTGATAATATAAAATAAAACCTAAAAATATTAGAACAAAATAGTTGACCATTGGATTTCAGGATGGAGAAGGCATTCCTCAACTTGAAAGAAGAAATAAGTCATAAAAGACGCAGTTAATGGGTTTGTCTACTTGAAAGTTAGATTTCTGATCTTCGAGAGGGTAAGGACAGCCTGCGGGCAGGGCACATCACAGACGAAGGAGGTCTCTCCTTCTCTATTAGAAATTCTTTCACATCATTGAGAAAAAAGGTGTACCCACTGTAGAAAAATGGACAAAAATAAAAGCTAAGAACCCCCCACAAAAACCAATAAGTGGTTCGTAGGAGAAAAAATAGAAATGGCTATTAATGTGAAAAAATTGTAGCCCTGTCATTATTCACAAAAATGTTAAAGCATTTTCACCTATCAAATTTTCAAAATTTAAAAAAAAATACTATACCAAATATTGGTGAGAGTACAGGAAAGTACATATTGTCATGGAAGTATAAATTATTTTGGCTTCTGTGGAAGGGAATATGGTACTAGTATTAAAAACTTTAAAAATGTGCATGCCCTTTGATTCTGCAGTTCCACTTCTGGGAATTTATCCTAAGAAAACAATTATGGATATACACTAAGAATGATGCGTAAGAATATTTTTCTCAGTACCTATAG
This sequence comes from Ceratotherium simum simum, assembly GCF_057802395.1. Classification (NCBI taxonomy): domain Eukaryota; kingdom Metazoa; phylum Chordata; class Mammalia; order Perissodactyla; family Rhinocerotidae; genus Ceratotherium; species Ceratotherium simum. The sequence continues at coordinate 53,175,450 of NC_141912.1, forward strand.
GAACAGCTAACTTGTTGTAGGCGCCATGCCAGATATGTACAGGGGCTGCTAACATGTGCCAGGGGCTGCTAACATGTGCCAGGCACTGCACCAAGTGCTTTAGTGCTTACTGGTGTCTAATTGTCACACGGTTCTATGAGGTGTAGCTAAATCATTATCAACATCCAACAGATTGTGAAACTAAGACTCAGAGAACTTAAGTAACTTACCCAAGATCACACTGCAAAGAAATGACAGAACCTATTAGCAGCATCTAATATGGACGATTTATTGAGTAGTCTGTGACACATCTGTAGAATGAAATAATTATGTGGTCAATAAGAATCCTTTTAGAAACATAATGACATGGGAAAACGTTTTTGATGTCGTGTAAACAAAAATGCTAAAGATTATAGTGTTGGTCCTAATTTTGTTCAAGTGTATGTGTATAATCACAAATGCCTGGCAATAATACTGAAAGAATTTACCTCAAAATGTTAATACCGGTTATCCCTCTGTGGTAGGATTTGGTTTAAGTTATGTTTTCATTGTACTTTGTGTGTGTGTGTGGTTTTTATTTTTCAGTCAACCTGAGTTACTTTTTTATGATTAGAAAAGAAGAATGCCATAGCTATCAGTGGATATTTTGATGTCAGTGGCCCAACAGTTCAACGAGTCGCAAAGCCACATGACTTCCAAAATATTCATGAAGTAGGGAACATTTGAATAATATGCCACAGATGATGATGGGAAAGGCAAAAATAGTCTTTGGTTTCTAAAATTACACATCGTATTATTTCTCTTCAAGCTGTATTTTGACCAGATTTTCTTATTGTATATTTTCCTTTTTGCGGATGAAATGTGGGTTCAGTTCTGTTACAAATAATATTGGAAGGAAGATACTGAAGGAAAATGAAAGTTCCTTTGCACTTTAGGGCAGGCATTCCTGAAGTGGAATGTAGATAGACAAAAGTGACTAATACAGGCTTTTTCTTTTAATCTGTCTGATTATCTCCTCTGGGGTGCTGTCACCTGCAGGCAATTAATACTTGTGAAGGTTGACCTGACTACAGGTTTGCCCTGTGACCTGCAGGTCCCTTCTCCTTGAGATGGATTAGATCAGTGCCAAACAGTTAAGGATGCTGTCATCTGGAATTAAGAGACACAGAACAGCCAAGCAAGCATTCCCAGCCACTTTCTGTAATTCTGAGAATCCGAGTCCAACCCCTTGTATTCTGGGAAGGTGCTATTATGTGGTTGAAGAAAGTTTAAAAATATCAGCCTCCTACGTAACTGGTAATAAGTTATTTAAACAGTAACCGTGCTTCCCAGAATTTCTAAGTGATATAGACCTTTTATCCTGATGACCACTAAGGAACCTGTAAACTCTACCTCCTGAACCCAAAAGAAAGCAAAAACACCTAGGATGTATAATACAATACTGAACTCAGGTCAGTTCTTCACTATTATTAACACGAAATGTCATGGTGATACCTTGTCAGGGAGACAGTTTTTTAAAAGCAGTTCAGGTGCGTTCAGGGAAGAGCTGGCCAGCGTCGGCAGACTTCCAGCAACATAGCAGGCCCTCAAGTGTTGACTGAACTCATCCTTTCCAGCTGGGATTTTCACTTCTTGGAAAAACAATAGTTACCACATTTATTTGGCAGCAGCAATAGGCCAGGTTCTATGATAGTCACTAAATTATATATGTGGTTTCATTTAATTTAATCCTTATTGTTACTTTTGGTTAAAGTAACATATCCGAACCCACAAAACATGTGACCAAGAGTCTAACTCAGGTCTGTGTCATCTCAAGGCCTCCACTCCCTCCCTTGTACCGCATTCTCCTCTGACGTCTATAAAGAACCGTATCTTTTGAGTTACGGTTTGGACTGCGTAGTAATAATCTTTTCTAAAAGCCAAAAGTCCCAGCCGTCTCTTCCCGGCTGATCTGGACAGAGGGCTCTGTTTGTGTGAGGTTTGCCTGGGACAGCACGTGCCTGTGACGGGTGATCAGGGCGTCCCTAGCAGCTCTGCAGCAACACGCTCCCTTGGTTGGTGTTGTTTTCCAAAAGCCGCAGACAATAGAGATCAGAGGTCACTCTGCCTGTGTTGACAACCCAGAGAGCCTGGGAGGCTTTAATACAATTGCTTTCCACCCCTTGGCGTCTCAAATGGGTGTAAGATTAGAGTGGAAAAGGACAAAGAAAAAAATAAATGAGGCCATAAACACAGTTGACAGCTCACACACTCCACTGGGAGTTCACATTATTTCCCCTAAAATACTTAAGGGATGTTAACTCCTCCAGAACTTTTATTGTTCTGACAACTTTGAGAGCCCTCTCTGACCCACTTTAATTAGTTAATGAATTCATTTTTTTTGAATGGATACTATATGCACGTGATACAAATTGGAAATATTCTCATGGTATAGTAGTAGGGCCCAAAAACAGATATTCTACAGGTGGCTGGGGCAGTGGACAGCTTCATGACAAAGTGCCCAGAATACACTCACCCTGTAGGAGCTTATTGTCCCACCACAAGGGCCATGTGTGTGAATAACTGATGTTGTCTGCTTTGCCTCCCTGGGAACAGATAAATCCTTCTCTTCAAAGCCAGGCTGGGATGGCAGAGTTGAAGCGTGTCCAGCCTCAGCCACGTGCTGACCTGGAAGGCCTCCCTCATGGCTCGCAGGCCCATCACTGAACCCTGACCCCAGTGCAGGTACCCTCCATGTGGAGAGGGGTCGTGGGAGGAGGGAGTCCACTCCATGAGGACCTTGGGTATTCCTTCCCATGAGTAGATCTTTATTGGGATCATCTACATTTATCAGCAAGGATCTAATCATGTCAATCCTCAAAAGATTCAGGGTTTTGATTCCTTTCCTTCCTTGATATTCCTGAGCACCTGAGTAAAAGTGATGATTCCCTTCTTCAAGGGAAGGAAGAATGCCAACCCCCCAAAAGATTCTGTCACACGTCTCTTTAGGACGCGATATTGGGGCCCTATATTTATAAAACATGAGAGGCCACTCTATTGATTCGTAGCAGAAACAAGAAGAGTTTTGTGGTCTCCACTGATACACATAGAAGCAGATAGATAATAACTTTAGTAGCAGCCTTTCGTAGTAAGTAAATAAATAAATAGAAGTGTATAGACATAGCTAAATGAGCAGTGTTGGTAGGTAGATAGGCTTCACTGTGGGTAGACAGGATGGGTCCCGTTCTTGCCAAGCACCCTGAGTACATGTAAACTTGCAAATTAAACGGTAGGTCAGCCAAATGACCTGTCAGAGGGTTTGTGTAGACTATAATTATGAAGGAAACACAGAGAGCAATGTGTCAATATGGACCACTGGGTTCTGGGGAGACTTTATGGAGTGGAGGATGTTTAGCTAATTTTGGATGATTGGTGAGATTTAGAAAGACAGAAAGAAGAGAGCATTTCTGTGAGAAATGGTGGACCGAGAATGCAATATGCATTTTAGAGGGCAGTGAATAAACCAGTTTTGCTGGAATAGGAAACATGAATACTGAGAAATAAGGGGACACTACATATCCAGGTGTTTTCCAGGTGACCAGAGATGAATGTTAGTTCATGTTGTCTTATATGTTTTTCTTTTACAGGCATTATGGTTAAATGTTGTGGTTAAATATATTATTTCCAAATCTTTATATTAACTCCTAAGGGAAGACATAATAAGATTGTGCATGAAGGTAATTATGTAGCTATTTCATAAATATAGATTCTGCTTATAAAGATATATACGTGTATTAAACACGTATATAAATAGCAAAGGGCAGAAGATACATTCAGATATCACTGAAGATTCAGGCCTCTTGCCCCTCCTCAACTGGGGGCTCTGGAGTATTTTTCCATGTGTCAGAGAGACGTCAATAGGTTCCTTCATGAGCCATTTCCAGCAATTGCTCTTAGGATAGGAGCGCAAGAAGACTGTGGTCCTGTACGGAGTCCTGCAGAGTGTTGTGTCTGCGATCAAGTTATGTTTCCACCCCCTTGGTTCAGCTTTCCTAACTGTAGAAACCACAGCCAATTTGTTCAAGAGAATCGTTGAATTCTTTTGTGTTTACTTTCTTTTTTGAGGACCAGACTCATGCAAACCTCAGTTACCTTTGCTTGCTTAAAAAAAACAAAAAGAAATGGTAATCGAATTTGGTGTTGGTGCAGGGATTGACATGCTTTTACCAGCAGGTCGTGGCCAAGGAGGTTAATGTATGTATTCACTGAATTCACTTTTTGCTAAAATATTATTGATTTTGTGTTTTTCAAATGAAAATGAATTTCCAATTAAGTTGTGAATAACCAAAAGCTATTAAAAGATGTATGATGGAAATTAATGTGCTATATCATCTATCAGATGGTCCTTTTTTTTTTTTTTTTTTTTTTAATAAATTGGAAAGCTGACAACACTGAAGTTAATATAATGGGCAGATCTTCACAGGTGTGTGTGTGTGTGTTTGTGTGATCATGATCGTGATTGTGATCTTTGGCCTAACTTTTGAAACCTAGACTTCTTAAACTCCCATATTACCAAGTAATATTTGTCCAGACCTGTGTAACTTTATTAACATATTTAAAAAATGCAATTGCATTGGATAGTAGTGGAAAATGACTTTCTTTTCAGAATGAAAATTTTGAACTGTATTGTTTATTTCCTTGATTTAATTTAGAACGTGTGTTTAATATTGCAGAGATTTTTATGAACTTACTGGACTACTCAGTGTTTTGTATGATTTAAGTTAATCATAGTTGGTCATCAGTGAGACTTAAAATCATGTGGTATAATTTTATGCGTCCTTTTCATGCCATTTGATAAGCAAGATACTCCAGTCCCACCTTCATCTCCCAAAAAACCTGGAAAAAAGATGTCGTTTCTTTCTCATTGTAGATTGGCGGGTGCTGCGGCCTCACCGTGTTCTGTGTGCGTGACAACAGACTAAGCCGGATACCTGCAGAGGTGTCGCAGGCCACAGAGCTTCACGTCCTGGATGTGGCAGGGAACAGGTAAGCATGTTCTGGTTTGCTTTGCTTGAGAGAAAGAGACAAATATTCATCCTCCCTCACCGTTGCCGTGCATCTCTGCTGTCTTGCCTTTGCCGCATCTTATAGGATAAGCGCCGACTAGTTGAGCGACCCAGCCCCAGCAAATTCTTGGTCTAGGAGCTAGAGTGATTGAGCCTGTACAGGGAGACGGTCAGGGACGGCCTGAGGGTCAGGCGCTTTCAAGTTCAAGTGGACGCGTCTGTAGAAAGGCTTCCCAGAGCAGCAGTAGAGTGAGGCAGTGGTGTGAGCGAAGGAGCACAGCTTGAGGACAGAGACTTAGGTCTCACCTGAGCTTTTATCACTAGTTTCCCTGTGTCATCGTGGGCCTCGGGGTTTCCTCATCAAAAAATGAGCTGAGTGAGTCTGAGCTAGCTTTTAACCAGGGTCCTGATAATGCTCTCCTCATGGTGCTGAACCCCTGAAATTGTAAACAAAATTGTATTCAGGGACACTTCTCTTGAGAGGATCTACAGCTAATGTCAGAATCGCCAAGTGATTCGTAATCCAAAAAAGAAAAAAATGAGCCAGCCTGGCATCTCCAAGGTCACAGCAGTACCATTTCTCAAGTCCTAGAGTCAGAAGTCATGCTGGATGCTCCCCAGTCTGGAGTATGCTTTCTCTTCACTTTGCAGAATATAGATTTGTTTCAGCCATTCTGAGCTAATTTCATCAGCTCAGATGTCGTCTGTACTTTCTTGCCCCTGAGCCTACACAAGCTGTTCTTTCTACCTGGGACCCTCTTCTCTGTCACCCTACTTTTGTTCTTCATAACTCTTGCTTTTATTTTCTCCAGGAAGCTGCTTCTCTCTGAGTCTGCATTTTTTAATTACCCCTAATGTAGCACCCACAGCACCACAGGATAACTGCCTGTTTACATGTGTGTAACCCCCTAAACCTGAAGTCATCTAAAGTTAGATATTATGGTTTATGTGTCACTACGTCATTTGTCCCTTCACAGTGCCTGGCATGTGATAGATGCCTGGTAAATATTTGTCGACCGAATGAAAAGGTTAAAAATGTTAGTTTTGCAGAATGAACAGCATGCTACTGCAAAGCGCCTTGTATCACAGGCTGCATCGCTAAAAGGAATTAAAAAAATGCTCTGAGTGTTATATAGTTAGATAGGAGAGAAAGTGCTCAACGCGGGGAGGGTGAGCGATGATTGTGAATGGTAAATATTACTACCAACAGTCTGAAGAGCATTTGGGGGATTGCGTCCCCCTGCCGATTAGCTGGTCACTTAGGTCGGGCATAGGCCGCCATTTTTCACTCTAGCTAATGGATTGTGGACAGCAGCGCCAAATAAACAGCAGCACTCAGCCGGCATCTGGTGTTGAGTTATGGCCTCAGGGAGTGCTCACCTTTTTAAGGTTAATGCTTTCAGGACATCTTGATAGATTCTTCAGGCCACTAACTGCTTACTGGGAACTCGGGATGAATTGGAGTTGGATGTTGAGTTTCTGCTGGACTAAGCCTAACTGGAGACTTAGAGCTTGAGAAGCGCAGTTCTTCCCTGACCTCTCACCTCCAGCACCAGAAACTCAGTGACCCAGACCGCCCCTGGTTCCTGCCACACTGCTGAGTGTGGATTCGCATCCTGAATTCTGGAGTGGAAAGATGGCTCAGATGTCTCAAGACTGTTTTTCACATGAATGAAAGCCCCATTCTCCAGTTCTTGGAAGAAGAGAAAGTTAATTTTTCATTATGCTTGGGCCAGGGTGGAGAAAACCCAATTAAAAAGTTGAGTTACATAGCTGTCATCTGAGTCAGTTAAGTGTGTCATTTAGTTCATGTATATGTAGATTCATAACTAAACTTTAAGCCTATTAAAATATTTAATTACTACTTATTTAAAGTATCAGTATAGAAACTAATAAAAGAAAGGCTCCCATATCAGCTTTTTAGCTTGCAGAAATGTCGCTCCTTGGGAGATACCAAACAACAGAAGTTTCTGCCTCTTCTCTCAAGCATATAGAAATAGCAAATGACAGGGGCTGGCCCAGTGGCGCAAGCGGTTAAGTGCGTGTGCTCCGCTGTGGCGGCCTGGGGTTCGCTGGTTCGGATCCTGGGCACGCACCAACGCACTGCTTGGCAAGCCATGCTGTGGCGGTGTCCCATGTGGAGTGGAGGAAGATGGGCACAGATGTTAGCCCAGGGCCAGTTTTCCTCAGCAAAAAAAGAGAAGGATTGGCAGATGTTAGCACAGGGCTAATCTCCTCACCAAAAAAAAAAAACAAAAGAAATAGCAAATGGCATGGGGAGACTACATGTTAGGTTCCAAAAACTTTCTTTGACGTGTTGGATAGGATAAATTATAGCAAGGATAACAATAAAATGCCACTTGGAAACTAAGTATCAAACCTGCTGTTACAGTAATGGATTTGGTGTCTTGTGTCATCAGCTCCCCACGATCACAGAATACGCGTTTCCTCAATTCTTAGTCTCTGTCCCATAGGAATATCCACCAAGTACACAAAATCGGGTGTTTGAGGATCTTCCTTTCAGTATTAGTAGTACCAGATACAAGAAAAAATGGCTGTCAATGTGGAAAGAGTTTATACCTTTGAATTTTATAATCCAAAAAATTAAAAAAATATTAAAAGATATGACCTCACCCCCGTTAGGATGGCTATTATCAAGAAGACGGGAGATAACAAGTGTTGGCTAGGATGTGGAGAAGAGGGAACCCACGTGCACTGCTGGTGGGAATGTAAAATGGTGCAGCCACTATGGAAAACAGTATGAAAGTTCCTCAAAAAATTAAAAACAGAACCACCAGATGATTTGGCAATCCCACTTCTGGGTATATTTCCAAAGGAATAGAAATCAGGATCTTGAAGAGATATCTGCACTCCCATGTTCATTGCAGTATTACTCACGATAGCCAAGATAAGGAAGCCACCTAAGCATCCATCAACAGATGATAATGGATAAAGAAGATGTGGTATATATATAATGGAATATTATTTAGCCGTGAGAAAGAAGGAGATCCTGCCATTTACGACAACGTGATGGACTTTGAGGGTGTTATGCGTGAAATAAATGAGACAGGGAAAGACAAGTGTTGTATGATCTCGCTTATATGTGGAATCAAAAAAAGGAGAATTCATAGGAACAGAGTCTAGAATGGTGGTTGCCAGGGGTTAGGGGGTGGGGGAAATGGGGAGATGTCAGTCAAAGGGTACAAACTTCCAGTTATAAGATGAGTAAGTTCTGGGGATCTAATGTACAGCATAGTGACTATAGTTAACAATACTGTATTATATCCTTAAAAGTTGCTAAGAGAGTAGATCTTAAATGTTCTTACATACAAAACGGTAATTATGTGAGGTGATAGAGGTGTTAACTAAGCCGACTGTGGTAATCATTTCACAATATATACGTGTATCAAATCATCGTGTTGTATGCCTTAAACTTACACAGTGTTCTGTTAATTATATCTCAGTAAAGCTGGAAAAAAATAAAAAAATATTAAAAGACAAAACACAGCACAGCAGTGTGCCATACTGTGGAATACCAAGCAGTTAAAGAATGAGAAATTTCTCTGTGTAGTGACGCGGAAGGAGGCCCATGATACTGAGTGAAAAGAGCAAGTGTTGAACATAACGTAGCGCTCTTATTGTTTTATTTTTAAAAAAACTTATCCATGTGGTACACAGAATATTCATAGTAGTTCCCTTAGAGGCAGGCCAGAGACTTGAGGTTACAGGGGCTTTCTCTTCAGATATTTTGGTATTGTGTAAATTTTTTCACGGATTATGTTCTCTATATATATCTTTAAACATTTTTGAAAACTTGGCTTAAAACTAAAAATTCTAGGAGGAAGTAACAGACAGATGGAACACTGAGTTGTAGGAAGTCTTCACCCGTAGATGAGGTTAGTATCACGCTGATCAGTGGGCGTTCATAGTTGTTAAATGAACCTGACGGTGCTGTTGCTGTGGCGGGTCAGAGGTGGGGAGGCCACTTCAGGTCGGGTTGGTCGTGGATGTAAGTGGAAACGAGAGGCTCACGGTTTGGTTATTCATTTGCTTGAGTCCTTGTACCGTTGATGTAAATAGTAACCACAGGCTTTTTATTTCTGGGGGGAGGTAGTCCTAAATAGAACACGGAGATGTGTACAAATGGGGCTGTGGTTTCTTGTGTTGATTCTGTAGTGTACGGAAGGTACCAGAATAAACCAAAAGTGTATTATTAACTCCTCTGGAAAGCAGGAATAGATATATTTTTAATCTATTTTCCGACTTGTATGGGTGATGGTTCACCCAAGAGAGACAGAGGAGTGTGTGTCTTTTTCCCCAGGCCCCAGGAAGGTCAGCCCAGCCTGCGGAATCTCTGTGCAGACTGGGCAGAGACAGGGCCTTTTTTCTCTTTGACAGCACTGGGAACACCTCTGTCCACAAGACGCCCGTGAACTAGCTCACTGTGGGGTGTACTCAGTCAGCAGCAGCCATATTTAGCTGGCACTTGGATTCTTTGCAGGAAAACTGGTGTTTTAGACAACTCATTAATCTCACGTAGCTTGGTTGAGTGTGATTATAAAATTTGTTGTTATAGAGTCTAGTAATTTATTTGAGCTTTTCCCATATGATTTGTCGTCCTTAGAAGCTGTTATTTATTATTGATGCTCTGGTTAGCCTTTTATTTATACCTTTGCTTTAGCATTTAGCCGGGAAGCCAGTTATTAGTCTGAGAAGGTGTGATAACCATGTTGGAGTATCTGTGTTTTGTGCCAGCTGTCAAATCTTGATTTTTTTTTTTCCTTTATGCGCTCATGATTAAGAAAGTTAGAGATGCTGACTGTAGATTTCTTGGCCAAGACCTTGAAACCTTACACATTCTGGAGGATGTTAGCTTAACTCCTTTTTAAAAAGAAATAGGAACAAACTTTCAAAGGAAATTATCCTTTTATTCAGTAAAATGAAACAGAGTTTGTACTTTAAGCTTTCATGGTGTGTTACAATATTCTTTTAATAAATCCCTGTTACAGTGCCTGGCAAATACATGTCTCATGTCTTGAACTTCCTTGCATTTGAGTGTGTGTGTGTGACAGCCTTTGGGAAGAGGGAGAAATAATTTGTTGTTTAAGCATGAGAGATTTTACTTTCTATCCCACTCAATACCTCAGAATAAGGAGCAGTGGAGTCGTGAATTAACTGTTCCCTCAGATCTCCTCGGGCGTCCTTCTCATGCTATGAGCGTATTACTGCACTGGGTGGATTCTCAGATTTAAAGTACGTATTTCGGGGCCGACCCTGTGGCATAGTAGTTAATTGTGCGCGCTCCGCTGCTGTTGGCCCGGGTTCGGATCCCAGGCGCGCACCAACACACTTCTTGTCAGGCTATGCTGTGGCAGCGTCCCACATAAAATGGAGGAAGATGGGCACGGATGTTAGCTCAGGGCCAGGCTTCCTCAGCAAAAAGAGGATTGGCAGATGTTAGCTCAGGGCTGATCTTCCTCACAAAAAAAAAAAAAAAACCACCATTTCTCAGCCAATTTGGCTCTCGTTAGTGAAATACTGTAGTGTGTAATCATAGAGTCTTTTCAGGAGTGCTTTAACGTATACGGTTCTCATGGAAGATTTAATGTCAGAACCTGACTCCCACATAAGGTGCCATTCCACTGCACTTCCCCAGTATGCGTGTGTGGGTGGATCAGCCTTTTCTGAACTCATTGTTAGGAAAAGAAGGTATTTTCTATCTCCATACCGAGTACATTGGAAATCTTTTGCAAAACATATTAGTTGTTCTTATGAAAAGTTTGTTAATGCATTTGTTAATATTTATGCACTCTTTGGTAATTTTTTACTTCATTTGTTAAAGTAACTTAACCAGTTTGTGCTTGCACTTCACTTAGACTAGTTTTACAATATTGGAGTACAGCTTCTCTTCACATCTCTACATAGAATTCCAGTTTGTTTCTCATAAGTCTGTCAATTCAAAATGGTATATATGTGTCTGATCATGCAATATGAATCTGTTGGTGAGCTGTGTAGGTAGATCTCCCACATATGTTAACTGGATATAGATGTACAATTTCATAAAAGAAAGAACCCCAGGAATATATGCTGTCATATAATTTCTTACAGAATTAATGGGCCAGAGATTTCTTTTAAGAAAATATGCCTCATATGGTAGTTAACAAAATGTGATTAGCTTATGAAGCTACTTCTAAGATTGATCCATAATTTAATATGTGAAGCCATCCTTAGAATAAAAATACTTGACCAAATGTAACCTTAGGTTCTTTAAACCTTAAATTCCTGGTATCTACAGAGATTCACTTGTTTTCAAAGTGAATTAGTAGACTTGCGTAAAGCATTGGTTTTTACTAAAGCAGCGTTTTTACCCTCCGCACTGGTAGCATTTTGGGCCAGGCAGTTCTCTGTTGTGGGGCTGTCCTATGCGTTGTAGGATGTTTAGCAACATCCCTGGCCTCTACCCACTAGATGCCACCCTAGAAATGTCTACAGACATTGCCAGATGTCCCCTAGGGGCAAAATCGCCCCTGGTTGAGAACCACTGCACTAAGTCATCTTTGGCAAGTACCAAGTACGTATGATTTCTGGAGGTGGTCTTTACTGAATAGATTTAACTGGTTGCAGCCAATCTGTTGAATATTTGTGCAAACAAAAATAAAAGTAATCTTTAGGTGTCACATTACAGATTTTAAAGTGCTTTAACATATACCATCTCCTTTGAAACTGAAACAATCTGATCTGGATATTAATTATCACGTAGGAGTCTGAGAAGTGGGAGCTTCTAGAAACTGAAAGATAAAAGTTTAAAATGGAATACCTAAAATAATCTCCCTAGAGAAAGCAAATGGAGTGCATGAAAAAAAAATTTTGATCTTTATTTTAACTGCAAATTAGACTCTTCGGCACCCCGAGCATCTCCTCCTCCTCGTCTTGAAAACAGGCGATCCCACGGCTTCGTACTAGCCCTGTCCGTGAGGCCGTTGCCATTAACTTAGTAAGGCCTCCGGCTTCTGGGTCCTTCCACAATTACACTGGCTTTTTTTTTTTCCTCTTTAAATTGAAACCTTCTAGTACAAGACTGACTAGTGTGTTCTGTAATTCCCTCCTTTTTTTGCCCTGAGGCCTGGAGGTGCTAATGAGAGAGGCGGGAGCAGAAAAGGGAAGCTCGGAACCTGCTGAAGAGTCTGCTTGCAAAGAGCAAATCAAGTGTCTTAAAAACATAGTGTTTTTTTTCATATTGACCCCAATCCCAACAGGTTGTTTTTAATTTTTTTTCTGTTTTTATTGACAGGAATTGATTTAATTGCAAAATTTGAGGCTCTGATGTCTCCTTTTGTTTGACATTAGGTTGTTGCACCTGCCTTTATCCCTAACCACCTTGAAGTTGAAGGCTCTGTGGTTATCTGACAACCAGTCCCAGCCTCTGCTCACGTTCCAGACAGACACAGACCACGCCACAGGAGAGAAGGTTTTAACCTGCGTCTTACTTCCTCAGCTGCCTTCTGAACCTACCTGCCCAGGTGAATTTAAGGACAGTGTTCACATGGCCACGAGAATTAGTAGGAGCTAATATCTGTCCTTAAGACCGCTTACTCCCACAGGTGACTGTGTTTTGTCTAATCTGCCCCGAGAGCCAGCCCAGGTGAGGTCATAGTGGGTCTCCTCTGGGAAAGTTCACCTTTGCATCTTTGCAGAACAGGTGCCGCTCAGACTTGTTTATCGTGTCTGAAATTCCTTAAATAGCATTCTGGTTTTGAACTGTAGCTGAGGCTAAAAATACAAATACTCCTAATAAAGGTAATAGCGTCATTTAAAATCCAAACTGATCATTTGGAGGATTAGTGTGGAATACCAGTGGCAAACTGTTTTTAAGCCAGAGAGTTGTTTTGAGTCATTGTACCTTTGTTTTGTAAATTATGTGTGGTTTTTACTGAATTTTTTTTTTTTTTTACTGAATTTTTTTTTTTTTTTTGTGAGGAAGATCAGCCCTGAGCTAACATCCATGCCAATCCTCCTCTTTTTGCTGAGGAAGACTGGCCCTGAGCTAACATCTGTTGCCAATCCTCATCCTTTTTTCCCCCAAAACTCCAGTAGATAGTTGCATGTCATAGTTGCACATCCTTCTGGTTGCTGTATGTGGGGCGCGGCCTCAGCATAGCCAGAGAAGCTGTCGTCAGTGTGTGCTCGGGATCCGAACCCGGGCCATCAGTAGTGGAACTTAGCGGTTAAGCTTAAGCCACGGGGCCGGTCCCTATGTTTGGTTTTTAAAAATATGCACACCAACATCAAATTGCTATTATAAGTCCTTTGTGGAGAGCTGGTTTTGATAAAAGAGAACTAGAGTGCTCTGGGAGAATGGGAGAAAGCCACCTTGCCAATCCCAGCCTTGTTAGATGAGCTTTTAAGACACCAAAAGAAAAATGTGGTAGAGTGTGTTACTAAGAAAAGTGCTAGTGGGACCGGCCTGGTGGCATAGTGGTTAAGTTCGTGTGGTCTGCTTCAGCAGCCTGGGGTTCACAGGTTTGGATTCCAGGCATGGACGCGTGCTCTGCTTGTCATGCCATGCTGTGGCAGGCATCCTACATATAAAGTAGAGGAAGATGGGCACAGATGTTAGCCCAGGGCCAATCTTCCTCAGCAAAAAGAGGAGGATTGGCAACAGGTGTTAGCTCAGGGCTACTCTTCCTCACCAAAAAAATAAATAAAATAAAAAAAGAAAAGTACTAGTATCCAACACGTGTAGCCTCATCACTGTCATTAGAAAGTTTTTGAAGTTAGTGTATAGAAAAGAATCATGGAAAAGGACTCTATAAATTATTATGACATTCTGTAATGAAATATTAAACATATTATTTTGGCGGGTTTTTTTGTATGATTTCAAATAGAATTATGCATCATTGGAAAGAAAAGGCAACCCTGTCTCAGGCCTTTTTCTTTTGGTTTTTAATTTTTTGAATTACTACCTAGCAGTTGCCAATCACATGAACCTACTGCCCTGCTGATGTGGTCTTTGTCACAACAGAGAACCTGCCTCGCTGTGGAGCTCTGGAGAGCTTGGTGAATGATGTCTCTGATGAGGCCTGGAATGAGCGTGCAGTGAACAGAGTCAGTGCAATCCGATTTCTGGAAGATGAAAAAGATGAGGAAGACAACGAAACGGTAAGGAAATGGAGATTATTGGCCTCCGTGGAAGTTCAAAATTTAAAAGCCTTCCAAGATTGAGAATGGCACCTAATAAGGATTTCTTTTATTTTCAAATAGTCTGTTCTCTGTTTCGCCTTCAGCATTTAAGAATTGTTTTGTAGAACACACAACTAGGTACTTCTAGGTGCTGATTCACCAATCCATATGGCAAATGGCACTTTTGGTTTTTTTGTTTGAACAGTTTGTAGTGGTGCTTTTTCCTTAATTGTGATAGTTTCCCCTCCTGCCTGCACTGTTTTCTTAAAATTGATTGGGAATTTCTTCTTTTCTATTGTTCCTGGTGAAATAAGTCTCTTCCCGCCCTCTACCCTGTTTCTAGCTGTACCGTGTTGACTTTTTTCACATTTCATGACGTGACTTAGCTTGCCTTCTCTTATACCAAACCTCTCTCTCTTTCTCATGTAACCATTCTTCTTGTCACCCCCATGCAGGGTGCTTGTGATCTTAGTTGGATTACTTTACAAGTTTTCATTCAGAAATCAGAAACAGATTTGTAAGAACCGCTCAGTCTTCCTTTCATCCACACTCGAAAGTGTCCCAGCCCTCCGACATCTCCAGGAGTCAGTGACAGCTCTTGAACCTTCCTACAAGTTGACTTTGGCTCCTTCAACTCCTTGCACAAATTGAGATTTTCATAAGCAGAGCTTAGAAGGAGTGCTCGAAGCCCTCAAAACAAAAGGAGGTTTTTAAATTACCATCCGTAATCTTTGTTATTCCAGCTGTCACCAAAGGGATTTTATCCATTTACAGTAGGAGAGTGGAAAATAGAAATTAGGTATGTCAAAATGACTTCAACATAACGACTCTTTAATGCTTACCTCGCAGCTTCTCAGGGTGGGATTATTTCCCCAGTTACCTCACTGTTTCAACAGTGCTCTTATTTTATTAACCTCCTTTAGCTCCTCCTGAAATTCCTGGACAGACCATTTAAAAGATGTAAATGCTGTTTTACTAGCTAAAGAGCATGTAACACATTAAATAACGTAATTTAAAAAATATTGCCCATATTCTATTACTTCGCTTACAGTACTGTGGTCTTTATGAGAATAACGTGGACTTTCTTCCGTAGGTCACATAAATAGCACACACAGCCGCAAAATAAGAAAAGAGTCCTTCTCTCTCTCCTCCCTTTATCTTCACCTCCCATGCCTCATGGATTAAAGGAAGACAGAACCACTTCATGTAATAGTAGAACATTATAGTGATTTTAATTTAGAATTTTTTACCCTTTATCTTTTTCTTCCTCTACACTCCATAATTATATGTGGTAAATTGTTTAGTTTTTTCTTACTGTTCATGCAGCTTTATTTTTATCTTATACTAATCTCATATTTTAAAAATTATTCTTTTATTCTGAAAGTAATCCTTCTCTCGTGACTAAATACATGTGTGCGACACTTTGATCTTCTGTTAACTAGTAAGCAGTTGATAAATGCCCATAGCTCCAGAGAAGGCTTTTCCGCCCACCCTAACTCATAATCTCCGAGAAGGTAAGACAGTATTGGAATGAACCGCCACGAAGCTGTGAGTTGGAAATCGTAATGGACTAAAATCAAAACACTCAGTCCATTGTTTGTTTTTAGAGAACGCTTCTGAGGCGAGCCACTCCACACCCGGGGGAGTTAAAGAATATGAAGAAGACGGTGGAGAGTTTACGGAACGACATGAATGCTGCTAAAGGACTGGATTCAAACAAAAACCAGGTCAATCATGCCGTTGACCGAGTGACCACTTCTGTGTAGAACGTCACCTCCGGGCTTTACCTCCCGTGTCTTCCCCTGCTGTTGAGATGTTCCCGTCGACTTCTGAGGAGCCTCCTGCAGTCCTTGGTCTTCAGTGGAACCTGCACACCGTGTCCCCAAGTGACGCATGGGGACGCTGCCCTCTCCGAGGAAGTGCCTTACTCAGATCTGTCAACCAGACTTTGCACCCGTGATCTCCTGGCGCGATTTTTTTCTCCCTAAATTTCCGCTGTTTGTAATAAGTAGAATACACTACTGTAAACATCTGACCTTTGTTTTTGTCTTATGTTGAGGTACGGGAGAGCAGGAAGGGGAATTTTTATCCTCCTCCCTCCCATCAAATGCTGGGACATTTTGAACCCAAGTTCTCTTGGACCTACTGATGAGAGAGAGTTTTATGTATGGGGAAAAATTGATACTTTTTTTTAAACCTTTCTTTGGCAGCTCAGATGGTGTAAATTTAAAAATTTTGTATAGGTATTTCATAACAAAAAATATGTATTTCTTTTTTGTTTTATCTTGAAAACGGTACATATTTTAGTATTTGTGCAGAAAAAAAAAACAGTCCTAAAGTATGTGTTTCTATTTGTACCATCCACTTGTGCCTTACTGTATCCTGTGTCATGTCAAACTGGCTGTACACAGTGGCATCCTTGAGCAGTGAGATGAGACCAGGAATGTGGTACTTTTAAAGCAGTGTTGGATTTTAATCAGTAATCTACCTGGTGGATTTGTTTTTAACCAAAAACAAGAGTTATCACCGATTTGTAAATTATATCATTTGATTTTTTTTTTAAAAGATGAACCAAAGGGTTAGACTGCTAACGTTTCATTTCTTACACTTTAACTTTTCATGAATGAGTTTCTTAATAATGAGTACAGTGTCTGATTATACCTACTCAGAAGGTATGTGCCATTTGTAAAATAAAATAGAGCAGAAAAGCACAAAAAGAGAAAACTGATTCAGAAATTTGGTGGGTAAAATACATTATGTACTGCAAAAGAAAGAATGATTTTTATTGAAGAAAGTTTTAAAAGTTTTATATCGAGATATAAAACCACAATAAAGCAAAATAACCTGCAACCATATTAGAAATGTTGCTATCTTTACAAGTGCAATTTAATTTGTAAATAGAGTTTGAATCAAAGTGTAACAAAATATTGCTTCAAGTTTTAATTTTAAATCTGCTAATTTAAGGGATGTGGGATATGTTCTGGTGTGTTTCTATTGATTTCCTTTTTTTTGTATGATGTGATAAAAGAAATGAACGGTGCCAGTCACTGTGGTGTCGAGGAAAACCACGTGGTTGGTTTCTTGTTTTCTCTCCATGAAATAAAGTCACCCTGGACATTAGCCATACAGCTCTTTAAAATTAATTATCACCTGTGTGTTCTTATGACAGTAGGCAACTGAGTTCTTTGACAATGTGCTTCCTTCCATTAAATATCAAACCACTGGTCAGTGTTGAGTGACCTGCCTGTGGGACTTGCCTTCTCTCGTCCTTGCCCCACAGGACAGAACCCGGAACTGCCTTCAGCTCTGGCTCACGACTTCGGATTGTGGCTGTCTGGCCAGTTGAACTCCTTAGAAACCTGGTTTCCACCAACCAAATACGATGCCTTCTTTTACTACCATTCACTTGCTTGTTGAGTTCACTTGGCCTTTTAGGTGGTTTGTATATCTCTATTTTAAAACTGTTTATTGATAAAGTACATGGCACAGCAGTGGTGTTTGGCCAGTCAGTTTATGTCTTCTACCCTAATTTGTGGGAACCTATTTTCTTTTCTCCATTTTAAGATTGTCGCATACTCTGTTTTGTTTTATCAAGATGATGCCACTAACTCTTGGGCTGATGGGTAAGCAAATTGGTTTTATTTAAAGAGAGTCATCTTGGGCCGGCCCTGTGGCTTAGCGGTTAAGTGCGTGCTCTCCGATGCAGGCTGCCCGGGTTCGGATCCCAGGCGCGCACAGACGCACTGCTTCTCCGGCCATGCTGAGGCCGCATCCCACATACAGCAACTAGAAGAATGTGCAACTATGACATACAACTATCGCCTGGGGCTTTAGGGGATAAATAAATAAATAAATAATTTAAAAAAAAAAAAAAAAGTCATCTTAACTCTGAAGAACGAATGAACTTCCAGTGTGTTTTTTGTTTGTTTTCCTATAAAGCCCACCCTTTACCACTTTTTCGTGCCTTTAGTGGAATAGAGGTGGACACAAAAGTGTGTGTGTTTAAATTTTCCTAGGAAATTTTATGTTCCTGATGATTTGTTTCCTTGGGCCTATCTCCTTTCCTTCACATTCACCTGGGTTTTTTTGTGTTTTTTGTTTTCAGTTCTGGGAATTTAGTTTGTTTCCCCTTCCTTGAGAGGGAAAAGTTACTTTCATCTCATTCGTTTATTATGGGTGACACCGCCATGCTCTTTGCCTTCAGGATGCTGGGACCAGACGTAGGCTTCATGATGGAAACAGCACCAGCCCACTGGACCGGCTGGAGAGCATGCCAGCCTCTCCAAGAGGCCTCTCGTTAGTCATCAGGAAAACTACGCAAGAGGATGCCATTCCCCTGTGAGGCCGCTGCCAAAAGTAGCTGACCTTTTCCTAGGGGAGCGTGTAATACAGCATTGTCCTCCCCCTGGCCCCCAGGCGGGCCCCTCCTTTATGAAAGCGGGGAGTACAGTGCCCGGTCCGTTTGTCTTTGGGAGTGACGGGAAAAGCAGGAAAGATTAGTGTGGCGTTTCACTCACTTTTTTCTGAGCCCCTTATTTCCTCTTTTTAGCAAGGAAATTATGCCTAAGTAGGTAACATAGCCCCCAAAAAAGAGGGTGAAATAATGAGTCATTAATGATGAAAAAGGTAAGAAAACTAGAACTGTTTGCCTGGATGTTCTGTTTTTTCTGGAAAGTTTGGAGGAATGGTCCTGACCAAGCCAGTCTGTCTATCTAAAAACTTCCCATCAGCTATCACAAGGTGAGGGAACACAGATGGAATTGCTCACACCGGCCTTTCTCAGCGGTCCTTCTGCCGTCGCTTGTGCAATCTACCATACCCGAGAAGACACGCTTCATGGCTGGGGTGGAGGCTGGGAAAGGGCTTTCCTTGTCAGAAAGTTACTCTGAACAGCCAGTTGTACCTTTGTAAGAATGGCTGACACCCCTGCTCGGGGCATGCTGTCTGACGAGGCACAGCAGTGGAGCTGCTGATTAATAGCAGGTGGTCCTGCAGCTTGTTGACATCCTGGGAGAGCTAAAACCTCGCTTCAGCACTTAGTGTTGGCTTGCCTCACCTTACTTTCCAAAGAGCCAATTTAAAAACTAAACCTAAAACTTTTCATTATGGGTAATCAAAAACATAGAAAAGTAGAATTATATAATGGATCTCTGCATACCTATCACCTGGCTTCAACAATTATCAACACAAGACCAATATTAAGCCCTTTTAGAGGAACCAAATTATGTTTTAAATACATCCATCAGAAGAAGACTGCGCAAGGAAATAGGCAAGGCAGAGAGCACGTGTGCTCTTGACAGTAGCGCTGTGGGGTTTTAAGAGTCGGCGTAGCACAGCCGCTGGGATCGTGTGGACGCAGGTTTGAACACCAGCGCTATGTGGCTTTGGATGAGCTTAACGTCACCAGCCTCAGGTCCTTCGTCTCCGAGACGGGGCAGTAGTACCTCTTCCAGGCTGCAGTGAGGATGGAGTGGCACACACAGAGCAAGCTCTCAGGGGGTGGGTGGCTGCTGTTATTACAGGTCTTGCTGCTGCTGTTATTATAGTGTTATTATATATACATAGTGCAGCTCCTACCAGGGAGCCAGCAGTGTGTGATCACAGGTTGGTGTCATCGGGAATGAGGGCACATGCTGGTTCTCCGCAGAGAAAACTGCATCTGACAACTTCCTCACCTGTGGTGTGGTAGAGAGACCCTTGAGTTAGGTAAAGCGTGGGGGAAATTTTAATTAGGTCCCCTGCTTAGTGGAAAGGTGAGCGGGGGTCTCGCGCTAACCCCCTCATTGTAACTGGACTTACTGGCTGGCTATCCTCAAGGGAAACCTAGTTCCTACCAAGAAACCGGTAAACACCTGATTGAGAAAAGAGTCTTGCTGATTTCCAACACAAAGTCGCCCTCCTTGCCATGTCCTCTGTCTTCTAGGTTTTGGTCTACTGTGCTCATTTACTGGCTTATGTCTGTTGCACCTTTGATTTTCGTAACTTCCTCCTTTTTCACCTCTTGCTGTGTTCTATCTCCTCTCGAAGGGAGACTTGTGAGGCTTCTACGTATCATGAGGGGCAAGTAGATTTCACAGAGGGATCATCCATGGAGAAAAACCTACTGGATAAAATAAGTAACTGCAGCCTAACTTGGGGAGTGTCGAGGACACTCCCCTCTTGCTGGAGGGTTTTCTTTTTTACAAGCTGACAGCTGGCGGGAAAGGGAAACGGACCAGAAGAACCTGATCTGGTTACTTTTGTTCAGCGGGCTGTGTGGAAGGTTGGAGACGAGCTTTTGCGCCTCCCAGCTGGCCAGAAGGATGGTGTAATTTTAAACTGTGAGAGTGGGCAG
This sequence comes from Ceratotherium simum simum, assembly GCF_057802395.1. Taxonomy (NCBI): domain Eukaryota; kingdom Metazoa; phylum Chordata; class Mammalia; order Perissodactyla; family Rhinocerotidae; genus Ceratotherium; species Ceratotherium simum. Next base: position 53,195,988 of record NC_141912.1, read on the forward strand.
TCACCGTGACAGGCCAAGACTCTCTGATTTCTGACCGGACAAGAATGCTGATTGGGTTGATTCCCCAAGGTCCTTTTGAGGCATCAGCACTTAATTTCTAAAGGATTAACGAGCTGCCCCTCAGGATAGTGCAATAGAGGTTACAGTGGCTCCTGTTTACTGAGCACTTAGACGTGCCACACACCGAGCTAACCGAACAGTCTCAATTTTCCAGAATAGCCCCATGAGGTAGGCAGGTGGTGGCATTTCCCTGTTTTAAGGAGAGAATGAAGATTCAAATAGTTTCAATAACTTTTCCAGGAACAAACAGTAAATGAAAAAGTTGGAACTCAAATTCACATCTCCGTTGACTAGCGTCTATGATCCCAATCACCCCTTTATTTTGCTTTGCCCCCTCCCTCAGCCAAAATACTGTGAACCTGTGATTACATTTACTGTTGTATTTATCGTAGTGGTGATGTTTCTGTTTTAATTATTGAGATTATTTAGGCCCAGGTTATAGGCAAAGACTGGCATGGAATTGAGGGAAATTTAGCCACCACCTGTGCAGACTTGGCCTTCATTTGCGTGTGGTTATGGTAGCAAGTGCTGTGACTCCGTCCCTCTAGCCCTCCCCCCCACCCCTCCCCGCCCACTCCGTGTCACGCTGTCCTATAGTAAGTGCTGTGGAAATGTTCTACCATCTCAAACTGCAAATCTCAAGAATCTTGGGAGAGAAATTACTTGTTTAGTGAGTGACCAGAAAAAAATTGAGATGTTTTTTAACATTGACTGAAGTGACAGTTTGGTAACAGTCTCTCTGGGAGAGGTTTAACATGTTCCAGAAATTGGCAGTTAGCCCTAGGGTGAGCTAATTAGTTCGGAATGGCTTTTATCCTCGCTCCCTGTGATAGCCTACCCTTGGAGAAGAGACACATAATGAGGCCTTGGAAATCAATGGTGCTGCAACTTGGGCGCAGTTTGGGGGAAATAAGAAAGGTGACTCATGATTCATTATTTAAGACCCTCCTTTTAAAAAGTGCTGCTGTGAAAGATTTGACAAGTAATGATTGCTCTCATTTGGGAACTATCGTTTAATCAAAGAAGCAGAAAACAGGAAGAATCCGAAAACTCGTGTGACTAAGCAGTGTTGCATTTCGTTTGAAACTGGCCCTACCGCCCTGGCTGTAGAAAGAGAAGGCCGTGTGCAGTCTTCACATGGCAAGAAACCCGGCTTGTACCGGGGCATAGTAAGGGACGCCCCATACCTGAGGCCACGACGTAAAAAAAAAAATCTACAGATGCTTCTCTTTAGGTATTTTGTCAAGGTAAGTCATAAATGAGGTCTTACTGCTTGCAGAACATTTCCCAAGATCCCTATGGGACAGCACTTACTGGGCACCTAAGGGAGATGGGCTCTTCTGGGATACGATTTGTTCCTGCGTGGACCCCAAGAGTCCTGTGTTCATGGTCAGACACCCGGCTGCTGCTTCCCGCCCTTCCTCGGTTGTAGGTCTGAGTCTTGTTTGTTTAAACCTCCATCAGTACTGCTTGGAAAAACAAAACAACACTCTTACTTGTCTGGGCATTGAATGTTCTTCCTGGGTTTTTGTCCTGCCCATTGGCCTGGGGGCATAATGGGTGGGGCAAGTTTCGGCGTTGGTTTGGGAAGTTTCGAGAAAGGGCTGTGGGCTGGGTCTGTTAGGTTGGGGTTGCTCTTGGTTTTCATCATTTTGGAATGTCTGAGGGTCAGGGAGCATTGCCATAGATGACTATGGGAGTTATGTTCTGGCTCTGCCACATTCTCACATGAGGGCTGACGCAGCTGGGGAGGCATTTTATAGGGCCCTGGCGGATGTTAGGTAACCCTCATCCATGGTGTGTTCTCACCTGGACGCCTGAAAGGTGTGCAGTGTAAAAACATCGCCAGGTGGTTGAGATACCTGATTGTGTTGACTCCCTCCACATCAGTGGCTGCCATTCTTCATGTCTCCCCGTGTGATGTCCGCCGTCGGATCAAGGGACTGTGCCCCCAGCACCCAGGCAGGAACAGCTGTGGTAGCTTGACCCTGGGCCAGTTACCTAACCTCCTATTCCGCATCTCAGTATAGCAATTCCATGTCATGCATAGGTTGTTAGAAGAAACAATGTCAACAAAATATGATGAAGCTCTCATGTGATCCTTTGCCTCTCTTCACAGCTACTTGCGATGGGATTGCCTTGCTCTAAACAGCTGGACATTGGGCGGCCAGAAAAATCAGTGCCCCAGCTGCCCTGTCTCCCCCCTTAGCTCCTTAGGTTTGTTCAGGGCTGCTCGTTGGGGTAAAGTCTATTCTTGCTCCCTGTCCCGTACCCTGGCACCTACTACAGGATCCTCTTTTTCTTGGAGGCGGTATCTCACAGTGGTTTTCAAACTTCAGCATGCGTCAGAATCCCCTAGTGGCCATGTTAAAGCAGATTGCTGGGGCCCAGTCCCCGAGTCTCTCCTTCAGAAGGTCTGGGTTGGGGTGAGAGAATTTGCATGTCTAACAAGTGCCCAGGTGCTGCTGTGGCTGGTCCAGGAACTATACATAGAGAACCACTGTTCTAGTGTATTGGAATGAGCAGAAGCTTTAGAGTTAAGGAGAGCTGGATTTAAATCCAGCTATGGCGCTTACTTAATTTGGTGACCTTGAGAGTTTTTACTTAATTTCCCCAAGTCTCAGTTAACTCATCTCTAAAATGGGAATATTATCTACTCCATTTTTAGAGAATTAGATGACAAAGATGGCACATAGTAGGCTTTCAATAATGACTAATTCTTTTTGCTATCCTGAATGTGCTCACAGTTGTTCCACATGCAGGCATAAGAGCAGTTTCATCTCTAGCTGAGCGCTGGGCTTTAGGCTCCTCTTGTCAACATCTACAAGCTAACGGGAGTAGAGGAAGTGCTGACAGAGGTCGGAACCACGCTTACCTGTGGGTGAGAGCCCCCAGGGAGCCTGGAAACGCTGATGGCCAGACGTGGTGAGAACGCATTAACACTTCTTGACTTGCCCCATGGCAGGAACCTCGTCTTACTCATTTGTGTGTCTGTGCCTGACACTGAAGCCAAAAATCTCCAAACTCACCATCTGCGTTACACCTGGGCTGTTGGAGGAAATCTCTCAACCGTGATGCTTCTAAAAATTCCAGGATCCCAAACCTCACCTGTGTTCTTCATGCAGCACAACAATCATTTCAGTGCCCTTAGGACACGAAGTCAAGGTGCTTTATTTCAGCTGCTCCAAGTTTTCCTGACTCTTCCCCAAATCATTATCCCCTCCGTGTCACCTCAAGATGATTCTCAAATGGGTAACTGGTACGGAAATGATCAATACATTTAATTTCAAATGATATCCCTTTGTATCGTCTAAAGCAAAAATATATGTACCGTAAAACTACTTTCCTAGAGAGCTGAATAGAAGTGCTAATCATCTGTCATATAATTTCCGAATAAGCTGAGGGTGTTTAAGACTTGTTTAGTGTAGTGATCACTATCTAAATGATGCCCTTCTCTGAGCCACGATTTGATTTGGGAACAATATCAAACATTTTTTGATAATATTCTTATTAAAATAGTTGCAGGGGCCCTTAAAGTATGGCTCACTGCATACGTGTTTGTAAATAAAATTTTATTGGCACACGGCCATGCTTATTTGTTTGTGTACAGAGACCGAATGGCCCTCAAAGCCTAAAATACTTACTATTTGACCCTTTACAGAAAAAGTTTACAGGGATTTCTGCTTCTAGTCAATAGGTCCCACTGGTACTTTTTGCCACTAGAGGGCGCTGGACATATTGCCTGCTTATCACAGGCAGACACCCACCTGGACACCCTGGCTTCCCCCCGTGGGCTGAACTCAGAGACCCTACACCTTGGTCCCTGCTGCCTGCAGCAAAACCAGTCCCACCACTTGCTCTGTCAACATCGGGTCCTCTGCTACACATGCCTGCCCCCCCCCCCCGCCCCGCCCCGTCTCAGACAGCCCAGGGGCCAGAGCACACCCTCGGCACCGCTCCTGGGTCCCGTTACAATTCTAGGCTTGGCTGAGCACTATCATCATTACCTGACTTGTAGTGTCCATAGTTGAAATTATTTAGCATCTTGTAGGAAGTACTACAATATGTTAAAAATTGTTAAGGCAGCACATTTAGATCCTGTCTGAATTGCCTGCCGTATTTTGCGGGGCAAATGCAGGCTTTCACATGTGACCCGCCAGTTTCCACGTGGCGTCTATCCTGGACTCTCTCCTTTCCCCAGACTTCACTTCTTGGTCACAACGAGCTCTTCCAGCCATTCTCCTGATCCTGTCTCTCTTAGAGCTTGCTCCATCGACGATCCACTTTGCCCTGTATCTTCAGTCTTCTATAAATCTGTTCAAATCCCATCCTGAATAAGCAATCAACCTTGATCTTAAGTCTCCTCCATGGCTACCTGTTTCCATTCTTCTCTGCCAAGGTTCTTGAAAAAGAGGTCTATTCTTGTTCTCTCCCCTTCTAAATTCACACACACCTCTCCGCCCAGTACAGTGGGCACTCTTCCTCCAATACACTGTGGAAACTACTCTGGTCAGATCACCAGACCTCCATGTTGCCGTATCCAAGAGACTTTTTTTTCCAGCTTTATTGAGATATAATTGACATATAACATTGTGTAAATTTAAGGTGTACTACGTGTTGATTTGATACGTGTGATAGCTCACACCATGATGGACATTTGGATTCAGTTCTTGTCTTTCTGGACCTGTCTGTGGTATTTGGCCCTGTGGACAGCTCCCTTTTCCTTGGAACTCCAATCTCGGTGCTTTTCCAACTTTTTTGACTGCAACTCAACTTAAGAAGGAAACTTTTACATAGCAACCCAGTAAACAAGTCTATATACACAGCTAAAACTAAAGTTTCCCGACATAGTACTCATCCGTAACTATATGCAAGGAACTCTGATATTTCCAGATTCATTCTTTTCCAGTGCTGGTCACAACCAAGTTAATTGATTTCCTGACGCTAATGGGTCAGGTTCCACAGCTAGAACCCTTACGCCTATGGTTTCCCTGGCACTTTTCTCTGCTGCCTCTTGTGTGTCTCTTACTATCCTCCTTGGTCCCTGTAATTTCGATAATCCCCAATGTTCTGCCTTCAGCTTTCTGCTCCTTGTGGGTGTGTTTTCCCTAGGTGGTCCCATCCTTCCTCTTCATGCTGCAGACTCCAAAATCTGTCTCCATTCCGGAACCTCCATGCTGTGCTCTTGTAGCAAGTGAGGTTGGCCCCAGGTTCGATTCCCAGAGACCTGCACTGAGTCCAAGTCAGGGGAGCCTGGTCATCTGGTTGAAACTCATGGACCTGATCTAGAACAAAGCCAAGAGCAAAACCAAAATAAAAAGCCAACTGGTTTTTTCTGCAAGGATCTCTGACAGAACCAGCTTCCTCCATTGTGAAGGTCTGATGTTTCTCTTTCCGACATTTCTCTTTCAATACTCAATTGTTAGAATGAGTCACTGAGCCCAGCCCACACTCAAGGGGAATCGTCTGGCTTTATCATCAATATGAGAAGAAGAGATAATAGCTCCCCTTTACCGAGTGAGTGCTGTTATGTGTCAGGCACTGTCCAGTCTTCAGTACATACACTAGTTCAATTCAGTTTTAATTCTCACAACACTAAGAGCTTAGTGGTGTTATCCACATGTGAATGATTAGGAAATTAAGTCATATATAGAATAATTGACTTGCCCAGAGTGGCAGCCATTGTGCTTGAACTGGCCTGTTCAACGTTTCTGATGGCCACTTCCAAAGGGGTCTCAGCCCCCGTGTTTGCAAAACTCTTCAGATCAAATGCCAGATTGAGGGTGGTGCTGGTAGAGAGACAGAGAAGTACAAGCTACTCCAGTCCAGCCTCTTGGTTCTGTAGCAGGGAGTAGGCAAATTGAATAAAAATGGCAGAGGGTTGATGAAGCCCCTAGGAAGCTTCCTACCAGTTGATTGGAATCTATGGTGTAGTCCAACTGGTAATAAGTTGTGTTGGAGGAAACTCATTTAGCTTGGGTGAGGGTAGGAGGAAAGAAGGGAAAAGTGAGATGGTGTGAGTGTTTGTGAATGTTGATGGGGTGGGGAAGGGTGATGAGAGGAGAATGGGTTTGGAAATAGGGCATGTAGGGAGGTAAAGAGGATGGTTACAAAAGAAGAGAAAAGACATTTGCCTACTTGACAGGTCTATGGTGAAATAAAGTTTTGAAGTGGAAATAGAGCTTCATGGTACCTACTGCACTTTTGGAAGAAAGATATTATTATGGAATAAGAATCACATGTGGGTTTTCTATGCCCTATTAAAGGTTCAAGGAAGAAGCCTCACCAAAACCTCTCCATTCTCAGTGGAGATCTCCATTTTCTTGCCACTTGATAGGGACTAGGTTTCTCCATCACATTTATGCATCACATTTATATAATCACTGGAGACCTATGCCTGCTTCTTAAATTGACAGCATTTCAAGCAGAACAGAGTCAGCCTAAGAAACGGGATTTTCCAGAGCTATGGTTGAGGTAAACTTACCTGTTAATTTTCTAGACTCTCACACTGCCCCTTTTCTGAGGGTTGAACAATGTTATAGGCATCATTTCTCTTCTTGTGGCTGCTCGTTACTCTGTCTTTTACTGTCTGAAATCTTTTCTTTGCAATCTTTGAATGACAAATGGGAAAATTGTAGTTTCCGGATTATTATGTGAAGACTTACAATAAAAACTACTTTAGTTTTGGTTTTTGCTTTCTTGCTGTAAGAAGAGGCCCCAGAAATTGACTCTGAGATGGAGATTTGCATGCATGAGGTTTACTGGGGAGTGTTCTCAGTAGCAACGCTCATAGGGAAGTGAGGAAAGCAGGACTGGGTGGTGGGAGAAGCTGAACGCAATACAATTGGAACAGAGGCTTCAGCCCATCCAACTGGATGCTTGGGAGGCCGAATGAGTCAAGAAGGCGGCCCTTTATATCCCACAACCAGTAATGAGATGCGCTGCCCCTGGAAAGGAGGCATAAACGTGGCCAAGGCAGCTCCCTTCAGTGGAGCTTGGTTCCTGGGGGGGAGTCAGGGGGAAGCAGTCCGCAGCCAACCCACTCGACAGCTGGGCAATGAGCGTGTAGTTCTGCAAGGGGCATCTGGGCTGCACATGGCAGCAGCCACTACAGATGTGGGGTCTACTCCAGTGATCTCAAACATTCTGGTTATTGCTGAGTATTTATTTCCTTTTAAATAATTTTTCTTCTGGGACTTGATTTTTTTTCCATCCCCAGGACTTATTCATCTTAGAATTGAAAGTTTGTATCTTTAGGGATTCAGTTTTTCTTAAGCTCACTTTTTACTCACATTTATTGTATGTTACCACAGGAGGTTAGGAATCATTGATTTATTAAATTAAACTGTATCCAGGCTTCAAATGACCTAAATTGTTTTCTGAGCCTAAAGTATATAGATAGTTTATGTTTTTTCTCCTCTTTCTGGTTGTTACATAGTCTAATTTCTAATCCAGTGAAAGCCTCTTTATCTTCCACCTCTTAAATCAGGACTAAACCACTGATGACACATTTTGTTATTAATGGTTTTAGCTAATCAAAGGGCTGGAGAGGTCAGATTATTTTGCTTTTTCTTAGAGAATATTTAAAAAGTAGTTTTATAAGTGGCAAATAGTTGCACAATCTCATATTTCCTTGATTTCCTGCAGTCTCTGTTTCTCTATCATCAACTTAAAAAATACAAAGTCAGTGCATGTATTCAGCATTCAGCTAGAGGTATGCCAGGAGAAATAAAGAAATGATCCTTTTTACTCTGCTAAAAAGTAAAACTTTTAAACGGCATGGCCCCTTTGATTTTTATTAAATACGTATGGTTGCATTTTATGTGCATTTCAAACAATAACATATTAAATTGTCTCTTTTTATGCGCACAAAAAATTGAACGATTCTGATCACCTCCCAGCCCCATCCAAAAAAACTTGCCATCAGAGGAAATTGTAGACTAGATTTGTGCTATTTTCATTTCATGGCAAAAGTTATCTCGTAAACAGAAATAGCTGCTCTCCTCATCACAATCATGTGAACTACACTGGTGTTCATGAGTATCAGTACTTCTGCAAGGAACTTCCCTGGAAGAAAAATTTAGATCTTTTTTGGACATCCTGTAACAACGTCATGCAAGCATTTACTGTTGCTGGTGCTGCTGCTAGAAAACGTGCCTCCAAATCAAAATGCGGAACAGAGTTGTGATAAGACGTTGTGAAGACCACCAACTGCTCTCGTAATTGAGGAGAAAATTCTCTGCAAAATATTAGTGCTGATGCTTAGAAAATACAAGGCATGGTAAAACAGGCACACTGTTAAATGAGCAAACAGCTTGTGTAACACCAGAAAAAGGATAATGGAAAAATGTTGGAGACACGGTTGCATTATCAATCCCATCCGAATGAGGCCCTGAGCTTACAATGCTCATATTTTTACACTCTCTGAGAACGCATCTCCCTAATTTAAATTTATTGCTATGGAAAAACTGAACTTGAATTCCGTGAATTTGGAAGTATATGAATCTTTGGGAAATACATCTCTCGAAATAAAGCAACAGTCGTTATTTTAAAGGCTTTGGCTTTTTTCTTTTCTTTTCTTTTGATGATTCAGTTTTTCTGATTGTGCTAATCTTTTGACTTGTGATTGATTTTAGGCCATTTGTCAGAGGAGAAGATGCAGCTCAAGAAGAAAGGGCTATAGCAGCAAGGGAAGAGGAAGGGAAGAAAGGCAGAGACGTGAGGGCAAGGACAGAGAACCTGCGAGCGTCTGAGTGGTGGAGACGTGCTGGAGGCCGAGGAGAGACACGGTGCCAGCGAAGCAGCAGCCGTGTCCAGGTGCGGGGGTCCGGGGGCAGGAAGAAGTCTGACCCGGGTCAGATCAGGGCTTAGCTCCTCACTCCCCAGCTGAAGTTTGTCCATCAGTCAGCTCATATTTGCTGAGTCCCTGTTATGTACTGAGCCCTGTGAGACCCTGGAGATAACTGTGAACCAGATAGGACTCCTGCCCTTGTGGACCCTACGAGTCATGTTGTTAGACAGGATTTGGTGTTCAGAATTGCAGAGAAGCTGCAAGGGAGAAACGGAGGGTGTTGTGGGACAATCAGAGGAGGCTTTGTCGACTGAGGGACAATTCATGTGAGACCTGAAGAGTGTCCTTGAGCCTCCTTTCTGCATCTGCATCGTGAACATGACAGTGCTTATGACACAGGGTTCTCCTAAGGATTAGGAAGCACGGATGTGTGGTTTGGTCACATTTTACTTACAAAACAGGCACTAGATTTGGCCCCCAGGCTGTAGTCTGCTGCCCCCCGCCCAAGACCATCCACACACGTTGGTTATACTGTGTGACAGACAGAAACGTCTGTGTTATTTGAGCCACCATCTAGCCCCTGATGCAGCTGCCCCTGCCTACCTCTTCAGCGTCTGCTACAGGCACTGTTGACCTTCTGAGAGGTTTTCGTTGGTACAGCTCCCTCTGGCTGGAATCACCTCCCCAACACCATCTACCTGGTGCACCCCAGTCGTATCTGTCACGGCTTAGACCCATGGTCTCCTTTGCTAGCAAGCCCTGCTAGGCTCCGCATGCTACGAAATGAACTGCCTGTGAGCAGGGACCATGTGTTGTTGGTTTCTGTTCCTCCAGGATCTCGCACAGGAGAGCCTCTGTATGTGCCTGACTGAGTAACTCTCTCCTCTTCTGTCACTACTAGTGATTAAATTGATCTCTTTACCTAGGAAACATATAATCTTTATGAAATCAGAGTGGCGTAGACCGCTTCATTTAGATATGATAAAAGGAGGACCACATGCTAAGTATATTGCCCAAGGTTTATTTATATTTAATTTATTCGTCTTCACATCCCACCTGTTGTGAAATCCTACCCCTGTGAAGCGACCTGCTTCTTCTACCTGTATCTGCAGTCACAATCCTTTCCTATGTCTTGACTCAGGTTTCTACCCACACCTGCAATGCTCTGCCTTAACACACTGCTGCCAGACCACCTCCTGCTCAGAGTCTCTTACTCTCTCATTTCTTTTCTGATGGTATTTGCCCAGTTACCTGCACACATGTCTAGTTTCCTTGCTCTTTACCTGGTGAAATGGGCTGTTAAGTGAAACTTTTGCCTGAAAGCCTAAGCCGATCAACGTGGAAGTGAGTAGTGAGAGCATCCTCTTTTGTAGGACTTGGGAAACGTTCGTGGCTCAGAGCTGGACTGATGATTTCTAAACCTTGTTCCCGCACGGAGAGTGTGAGATGTTGGGAGATCAGAGAGTGGGGAAGGATATGCAGAGACTTGCCAGTGTGCTGTGAATCTCCCACCAGCACCCACCAAGAGCAGTGGGGAGGGGCGTCTGCCCCTCTCTTCAAGACCTGCAAAAGGGGCTTCAGCAGTACCACCCTGGAGAGCTGGATATGTGCCTCTTAGAGTTATAGGGTCAGAGTGGACTGAAGATGGACACCCACTGAGAAAGCTAACGGTCCAGACACCAGCTGGGCAGCTAAGTGAAGGGAGACAAAACCTCCCTGAGTTTGTCATGAGTGTTCTCTGGGATGAGATCTGGGTGCAAGTGAGAGATGGAGCGTGGCGTCACCTCAAGTCTTGTCCAAGGGGGCCACCTGGAGGGGCTCATACAGCTCAGTGGGGAGAAGCTTAAGATAGGACTAGGTTTCGAGAAGCTTTAAACAGCCAGTCAGGATGGAGATGGATATGCCTGGGCGAAGACAACCTCAGGAGGAGGGTCCACACTGATGAAGGGGTTTGCCAACACACCCACAAAAGCACCATGAGAGAAACAGATAGCATTACCCGATCACCAGGCCCAGATGTGCAAAGCCAGCTTACAATAGTGCCAGTTGGAGGAACTTTCCTTCCCCTTCCCTCTTCCCCTTCCTCTCATAGATCTGTCTTCAACACCTCAGGGGTCGCTCCAACAGAGGTGAGAAAGCTGGCAGAGGAGGAGGAGACAGGCCGGGGGTGCAGGAGGAGAGCCTGTGACCTGCCCCTTGTTCTGCAGGGCTGGCCGCCTGAGCCGGGGCCAGCCCTCACTGGAAGAAGGGGAGAAGACACAACTTCACATCTTGTGCCCATTTGGACTCTGAGAGGGGCTGGAGTTTCAAATTTCTCTAGTGAGAATGTTTGCATTAGCTATGAGTGACTAGAAAAATCGTAGGGACGGCCTGAATTTTCAAGGGCCTGGGAGAAGTGGGGACAGGAACTGTTTATGCTGGTATGTCCTCACATCAGGTTTGTTTTATAAATCAGTTAAAATGTTGCCGCCTATATTTTTAACTTGTAGAGACTGTGAATTATTTATTATTCCTAGTGATTTTTGCCAAAATCAAAGGAAAGAAAATTGAGAGGCAAAATGATATGCTTTTGCAACTGGGGAATGAGGCTGTATTTGCTAAAAGTGAAAAAATATAACACAAGGAGATTAAGACCCGAGCCTGCTTCCTCGTTAACTACATCCTCACACGCTTTAATAGTATCTCATAAAAGCGTCGTTCACACTTCAGCTGTCTCTGGGATCAGGAATCTGTTATTTTCCACTCCTGCTCTGCAGCCTTTGGAGAGGAAAGCGAACAGAATCACTGGGAATCTTCAGTTATGAGAATCCTGTGGAAATACAGAAGACTCTCTGGTTAAGATCAAAATTTCCCAGGGGTTGGCTTTAAATTCCATGTTCTCCCTAGGGAAGCTTCTTGATTCGAAATCCTTTTTAAGCCAAAATGCCGCAGAGGATAATGTATCTTCAGAGTTAGCTTTAGCTGGGCTGCTCAGGGGAGCCGAGTGGAAGATCACAGGCAATCTGGAATAGTCCAGCTGAGGTTTGCAGGCTCCACTGGCGTGGGAGTGACGGTGACGTCGGTGGCTGTTCTATCACCTTCATTTTGCCACAAATCGTTTGCAGAATGACTTGCTTTCACAACAAGGTCTGTGTGGAATAAATACTCCTGTTGCTACGGAATTAGAAATGGGGAAGCCTTGGTTTCAGGGCCTGAGGTCTTGACTTTAGAGGGGAGGCTCTGCAGGAGTGAGGCAGGAGGATCGGCTGTGTGAACTGGCTACTCGGACCACGAGTGGGGCCACCCCCACGCCCCCCGCCCCTAAGAGTGCAGTGGGGGTCTCTCCTCTCTCCAGGATCCTACTGCTGGGACTGGCCAATATCCATCCTTTATAAGGCAAACCCCTTATATCTAAAATTATTTTTATATTAATAAATATATAATACACACAAAGAATATATGTATATATTTAAAAGAATAATAATAGAAATAAAATGAGCATCCACATATAACATCCAGCTCAAGAAACAGAACATTGCCGATATTTTGGAATTCCTCTGTGTGCCCTAACTGATCACGTCCTTTCCCTGCCCACACTGCAGAGGGAACCCCTCTCAAGAACTTGTGTTTATCAATCCCTTGCTTCTCTTTTAAATTTTACTGCACATGCATACATCACTAATCAACACATTATTTAGTTTCAAGCTTTATATAAATGGAACTATGGTCTGGTTTCTTTTGTATCTTGTTGTTTCACACAATGGTATTTTTGAGATTCATCCATGTTGATATGTGTAGCTCTCCTTCCTTTTCACCGCTGTGTAATATTCCGGGATATGAATATATCAATGTTTATGTATTAGTTCTATTCTTGATTGACATCAAGACATTGACACTTTTTTGATTAGGATTGCTGCTACTGTGATCGTTCTTGAACATGGCTTCTGCAGTGCATCTACAATAGTTTCTCTTTGGTTACAATCCCTGGAATAGGATTGCTAAATGGTAAAGTATATGCAGGTCCAATTTTAGTAGCGACACCAAGATATTTTCCAAAGTAGCTGTTTTAATTTGTAATCACTCTGGCAGTATATAAGAGTTCCCACTGTTGCACATCTTTGATTACCATTGGTACTATCAGCCCTTACACTTTATGAGATACCATTAAAGTGTGTGACTACTGCTCCAGTATCACCCTGTGCTGCTTCCTACCACAGAGTCCTAAGTAATGTAGTGTAATAATAAGCCTTGATATCTGGAAGGTCAGGTCTGCCTATTTCTGCAGCTAAGTCTTGTCTATTTGTGATGGCTGTTTTGATCTGTCAGCTTAGCCGGGCTATAGTCCCAGCCTGGTGGGTGTGAAATGATACTCGATATTTAATTTGCATATCTCCCGCTAATGCTATTCCTGATCTAATAAAGCTAATAAAGTTGGGAGTCTTTTCAAGAATTATAGGCATTCTTTTTTTCTCTTCTATGAAATTCCTATTCCTATCTTTTGTCTGATTTATAGGGTTTATTCTTCTTATTGTGTCACAGGTGGTCTTTATTTGCAATATTTTGTTAAGTGGATTGCAAATATTGCCTCCCAATTTGTGCCTTGTCTTTTCACTGTCTCATGTTTTTGATGAGTAGGATGGATAGAAGTTTTAAAAATTTAATATAGTCAAATATACCAGTGTTTTCCTTCATAGTTTGCATTAAGAAATCCTTCCTGGGCTGGCCCGGTGGCTTAGCGGTTAAGTGCGCGTGCTCCGCTGCTGGCGGCTTGGGTTCTGATCCTGGGCGCGCGCCGGCGCACTGCTTCCCCGGCCATGCTGAGGCCGCGTCCCACATACAGCAACTAGAAGGATGTGCAACTATGACACACAACTATCTACTGGGGCTTTGGGGGAAAAAATAAACAAATAAAATTAAAAAAAAAAAAAAGAAATCCTTCCTTACTCTGAGGTCATAGATAGTGTTTAAAAAATTTGCCTTTAACATTTCAATTTCTTAATTCATGTGTCATGTGTGTGTGTGTCTGTGTGTGTATATGTGTGTACATTATGCTTGACCAGTTAGACACTTCATACCTGAATAGGTAAGCTGGCACCAGGATTCAGGACAGGAAGCCTAGTGTATCCATGCATCTCTTCAGTGGGAGTCTGCCCAGCACTCCAGTGGCCGTTCTTTAGCCCCACAGTGACCGTGCAGATATGGGGAAGGACATCACACTGGCTTAGAAGCCCCAAGTTCCATAGGAATCGATATCTATTGTAATTCTGGACATAGCTTTCAGGTCCTGGCAAGAGAAGTGCCTAGTTTTAAGTAATGTGGCATCAGGGAAGCTTCCCATGAGATATTTATGGTTCATTTATAGTCTTCCAGGACAAATACGGTTTATCAGCCAGGAGTCATATTTGTCGTATGCATCACTGCCTCGCAACACAGCTGACATTCTACCTTTATCAGGTTTCGTGGGAAACAGAACGGAGAAACAGTAACCCAAGTCCAATTTCCCGTGTTGAAGGAGAAAGGGTTGTGTTAACCCTTACCCTTCCCTCACTGTGTGTGTGTGTGTGTGTGTATGTGTGTGTGTACAGGATGAATAGAGACCTATTTTCATTATTTTCTATGTGGATAACACATTCTCCCAGCACCATTGACTAAATAACCATCTTTTCCTCACTGATGTGCAATGCCGGCTAGATCATTTTTCAGGTTTCACCATATGTGTGAGTCTGTTTATTAGCTTTCTATTCTGTTCCAGTACCACACTCTGCTACTTCCTACCACACCGTCCTAATTAATGTAGCCTTATAATAAGCCTTGATATCTGGAAGGTCAAGTCTGCCTATTTCTGCAGATAAGTTCTGTCTATTTGTGATGGCTATTTTGATCTGTCAGTTTAGCTGTGCTACAGTCCCAGTTATGAAATCCAACACTAATCTAGGTGTTGCTGTGAGGTAATGGTGCAGAAGTAATGAAAGCCCCTAATCAGTTGACTTTAAGGAAGATTATCCTGGATTATCTGGGTGGGTCTGACTGAATCTGTTGGAAGGCTTTAAATGCAAGACTGAGATTTCTCCAGGAGAGATGAAATTCCGCCTGTGGATGACAGCTTTGGCCAGTCCCTGTGGAGTTCCACCGTGCTGATGACGGCCTTGTCTCTGAATTTTGAACTTGCTTAGCCAGCCCCTACAGTCACGTAAGCCAATTCCTTATAATGAATCTCTCTGTCTCTCTCTCTCTGTCTCTCTCTCTGTATATATAAATATTGTGGTTCTGCTTTTCTGTTTGAACCTTGACTTGTATACAATTCTTTTCTTCTTTATTTCATATACATTACAAAACCAACTGGTCAAGTTTCACAAAAATACACGTTTGGATTTTAATTTGTATTACAGTGAAATCTATATGCTAATTTGGGTAGAACTGATATCTTCATAAAATTGAGTCTTCCTATCCATGTTTTTCCACTTATTTAGGTCTTTTAAATGTCTTTCCATAAAGATTTATAATTTTCTTCAAAAAAATCTTATTTTTGTAACTATTACAAATACTATCTTTTAAACCTCTCTCATTAAATAAAACACCTATATAAAAATTACACAGCTTAATGAATTATTATAAAGTAAACACCCATGTAATACTACTCAGATCAAGAAATAGAACATTCTCTAAGCTGGCTGAGTGCCCCTCCCTGTTCACAACCCTGCTTCCTCCACCGGAGACATAATCATCATTCTGACCTTTATGGAAATCTCCCTCCCTCCCTTCCAGAGTTTTGCCACTTCTGTAAGGATTTCTAAATAATCTAGTTTAGAACCTAATGTAAGTGGAATCATGCAGTAGGTATACTATCGTGGATACTTGATTTATTACCCAGTGTGAGGCCATGTTGTTATTCAACCTGCATTCTTCCTGGTGAAATAAACATTTTATCATTGTGAAATGTCCCTCTTTATCTCTTAACGTCTTGTTTGCCTTAAAGTCTACTTTGCCTGATATTAATACGCCACACTAGCTTCTCCCATCCTTTTATTGTCAACCTTTTTGAATTCCTTTGCCTGGTGACCTGTCTGGTTTGCCATCTCTTCTTGCATCTTTGCCCAGAATCCTTTACTATTTTATGCCCTCCAAGCTATAAAACATTATATGTTTTGTATAGATTTTCAGTTATCCTAAGTAGAAGGTTAGTGCAAGTTAACCTCATTTGCCATTATCAGAAGTTGAGTCTTTTCTTCATGGCTGGCTTGTAAAATTAAATAGCTTCTGTGTATTGGTCTTACATCCTGTGGGGTTACTAAACTCTCTTGTTAAGTCTAGCATTTTATGCATAAATTCTTTTGGATTTCTACATAGATAATCATATCACCTGAAAATAATGAGAGATCTCCTTTTTTCTAATCCTTACAACTTGAATTTCTTTTTTCTTGTCTTGCATTGACAAGTGCCTCCCATATAATGAATAGAAAATAGTAATATTGGACATCTTTGCTGGTTCCTGATTTTAATGGGAATCCATTTAATGTTTTACTATTAAGCAAGATATTTGCCAGAGGTTTTCTTTTTTTTTTTTGGTGAGGAGGATTGGTCCTGAGCTAACATCTGTTGCCAATCTTCCTCTTTTTGCTGAGGAAGATCGTCCCTCAGCTAACATCTGTTCTCATCTTCCTCTTTTTTGTATGTGGGATGCTGCCACAGCATGACTTGATGAGCGGTGTGTAGGTCTGCCACTGGGATCCAAACCCTTGAACCCCAGGCTGCCGAAGTGGAGTGTGCCAACTTCACTACACCACCGGGTGGGCCCCAGCCACAAGTTTTTTATAGATAAACTTTATTAGATTAAGCAGGTTCCCTTTTATTCCTAGTTTGCTAAGAATTTTTTATTTTTTAAATCATTAGTGGTTATTACATTTTTTTGAAGGTTATTCTGCATCTATTAAAATGATCATATGGTTTCTGTCTTTGAATCTGTTACTGTGGTGAATTACATTACTAGATTTTTCTAATGTGAACCAGTTTTGCAACCTTGAATAAATCCAACTTGATAATGATGGATTATCATTTTTATACGTTTCTTGATTGGGTTTGCTAATGTTTTGTTTAGGAGTTTTACATCTATGCTAAGTGAACTGGAATTTAGCTTTCTTATAATGTTCATGTCTGGTTTTGGTATCAAGTTTATACAAGTCTCATAAAATGAGCTGGGATGTTCTCTGTTGACCTTTCTTTGAAAGAACTAGGATAAGCTTAGAATTATCTGTTCCTTGAATTCTCAGGTGAGCTCACTTCTCAGCTATCTGGGTCTTGTGTGCTCTTTGTGGGAAGATTGTAACTACTGATTCAATTTATAGGCTGGATCTACAATCATTAAATACTCCTACCAGGGGAGACCCTGCTGTGCCAGCAGATCCTGAGCTGTCTGACCACTAGCAGGTCCTGGCTGTCCTCTCTGTCCCTCTCCAGCTTGCTCAGAGGTAAAATCCACATGGGCTGCAGCTCCCCCCAGTGGCCACAGATGGGTGACTCTGAAAGAAAGCTTGTTAATGGAGAGCAGCCACAGCTTGGGGGAACCAGCTGGGAGCTGGACAGCTAGGCACTTGTGTCCCAGCACTGTTGCAAAGATGCCCTCTTCCCCAAAGGACTGTAGGCTTACCCTGGTCAGGGGAAAATGAGAGGACAGGGAGTGACAGGTGGGAGCCAAGGAGGGCTGGCTGGTGGTGAGAGGGCTGATGGTTTCCCTGGGAAGGGTGGGGGCACGGGGAGAGCCTGTGGTGGTGTATTGGTCCTAGAGGCTCACATTGACATTTAGTTGCTAGATCAGGAGATATTCCAGGAAAGGGGCAGTGGTGGCAGGGCCAGGGGGAGGGGTACCTGGGCGGGGGATGGAGCTCAGTGAAGCAGCTCTTGACCAACAAGCAAGGAAGTGTTTCAAAATTTTAATATCTGTTACAGCTGTTCTGCTGTGCACCAGCTCTGATCACTGGATATATGTTTCTGGATTTTCTTTCAGCTTGTTGAAGATATTATATCATGAGCTTCTGGTTTCATCATTCTACGAGAAAGTAGCTATTAGTCAAACTGTAAATTCTTTGTAGACAGTTTGTCTTTTTTCTCTAACAATGTTTAAGATCTTTTTCCTCTTCTGGTGTTTTGCAGTTTCATGACAATGTATCGAAGTGTTATTTCTTTTTATTTATTCTGCTTGGGTTTCCTGATCTGAGAATTAGAATCTTTCATCAGTGTTGGAAACTTGTCAGCAATTATCTCTTGAATATTCCCCTCCCCATTCTCTCAGTTACCTCCTTCTGCCTTGTATATTGTGCCTTCTCACTTTTGCCCCATTTTTTAAAATCACTTCATTTCTCTGTGATGTCTTCTGGGTAATTTCTTTGGGTCTAAATTTCACCTCATTGATTCTCTCATCAACCATGTCTAATATGATATTTAACCTATATCTTGAGTTTCATTTCTATTTGATCCTTTTTCAGAACTGTCTGGTCAACCTTCATAGACTCTTGTTTCTTCACCATATATTCAATAATCTTTTATTTTTTTGAAATCTTAAACCTGCTTATTTTAAATTTTATATGCTAATTCCCATCTTTGAAGTGTTTTTGTGTCTGCTTCTGTGTTTATTTTGCTGTTTCTCACTCAAGGTGGCTTATTGCCTCTGTGTTTGCTGATTTTTGACTGTAAGGTCTGATTCTTTACAACTATGTCTGTGGGAAATCTGAGATTCTGAGTTTGAAGTGCTTGGACTAAGGACCTGACCTCTTTAAGGAAAATATTCATGTTGGGGATTTAGAGTTATCACACAAGTAGTATCACACAAACCCATTTATTGTGAGCTTGTAGTTAATAATTCTGAGGAAAAGATTGCCCCCACTCCTACCAATCTACCCAGAGGCAAGGCAAAAATAGCCAAGTGGAATATTACTACCTACTTTCTCTGTTGGGGAGGGAGGATGAAGAGGCTGTGTTTACTCACCATGGATGCCACTCTTTGAGAATCTCAGCATTGGGAGCCATGGTTTTCCTATCCAACCTCCCAGACTTCCCACCTGACGTGGACCCAACATTCTCCAAGCACTTGTTCTTGGTCAGATTAACCAGACTTTTCCATGTGCCGTACCAGGTAAGGTTTTACCTCATGTCTAGCAGTCATATTACTGGGAATGGGTGAATACTTTATTTTAAAAAATAACCTTTCTTTATTCTCCCCTTTCTTTGCCCTCCCTGTGCCCCCACCTCTCCCTTTATCTGGCAGGTTATAGGGCTCTCAGCTGGGGAGCTGCCTGTCTTCCTACCCCACCAACACTTACCTTAAGAAGAGTTCAAGTAGCTAAAATTGAAGGGACAACTAATCACATATAATTATTTAAATTTCCAACAGACTCCAGAGATCCTGCTCAGTGCAACTTATTATAAAATACACACATACACACAGCATCTGCTATATATTAGACATTCTTCTAAATGCTTTACAAATATTAACTCCTTCCATACTTGTAATAACCCTATGAGTTAGGTACCATTATTTTACCTATTTTGCAATAAGGAAACTTAGGCCCAGAGAGATTAAGCAACTTGCTCAGGACTAGTTAAGTGGGGAGGCTAGGATTGAGATCTAGGCAGCCTGACTCTAGTGACCAGCTGTTGGAGGAGGTCATCAGGAGGATATGACCACCAGTTGACCCGTGAGCTGGACCTGGGCAATCGCAAGCTCCTCTGTCCTTGGAATATATGTTCTGACCATAGTTCCCACAGTGGGAGCCATTTTCAAGGACATAGTCTTGAGAGAGCAATGTGTTGTTGAGACCATCTGGAAGGTATCTGTGACTGAACCCCGTTAAGGCCACTATATAAACTTTTAAGATTCTGGCGGGTGGGTGCCGAGATTTACTCATCTTGTAGACACCCAAAACAAGTCTCGTGTATAAGTTCCCTTGCTTATTAAACCTGCCACCTACCAACCTGGAGTGGTCTGCCTCTTTTTTTGGTCTCTCATTGCCCTCCGTGTACCGGGGGCCATGTTATGAACCAACACCAACTGTGTAAACCAAACACAATGCAGCCCTGTGGTAATTCTTCATTTATTCTTCTTGATCTGCCTCCAGCCATGTTCTGTTGGGTTTCCTAAACATTCTTCCTGGGTATTACACGTTTTTGGAGATAATCCCCGAAAACTCATTATTTTGGAAATACTCTTGATGTATTAACCAGGATTAAGTCACCTCATAGGAAATGGGAAAGGAGTGAAGCTGAGAAGAAGAGAAATGGAGTTCTGGTGATGATTCAACTGAAAAGGACAGGACTGTGAGAAGGTGACCAGGAAGCCTCCTTGCCGAGTGTCTTGAGAAGTTTTCTGAATGAATGCTAGTTAATGGAGGAATCTCAGCAGAAGCAGAGGGACAGTCCCTGATGCTTTATAAAGGTCTGCTCTCTCTTTAATAGGTCTTGGAGCTTAGATCCAGATAAATCTCAATAGTCTAGTCCCTCTCATGGTCCTTTTTTGTTTTTGAGGAAGATTAGTCCTGGGCTAACATCTGTTGCCAATCCCCCTTTTTTTTACTGAGGAAGATTGGCCCTGGGCTAATATCCGTGCCCATCTTCCTCTACTTTATATGGGATGCCTGCCACAGCATGGGTTGATAAACGGTGTGTAGGTCCACGCCCGGGATTCGAACATGTGAACCCCAGGCTGCCAAAGCAGAGTGCGTGAACTTAACCATTACGCCACTGAGCCAGCCTCTCTCCTGCTCCTTTTTAAAAACGTGTAGTTTCTGCAATTGCCTGACTGTAATGTTATGATAGTATGGAAAATTTTTGAATTTGGATTTAGAAGACCAGTGGTCTAATTTCTACTTTTCACTAGCTATATAGGTTGGTAATTTAACCCTTTTGAACCTCAGTATCCTCACCTATAAATGGGAAATGATAATAGCTGTCTTGCTTCCCTGCAAGGTCTGTGCTTGAGCTCTACAATTATTGTTAATAACAGTAATCGTACTTTATGGTCACGTACTTATAACCAATGATGAGTGGAGTAAAGGAAAGAAGTAAAATTCAAGTCAGTATGTTTTGCTGTTTGTTAAAAGGTTGAGTGAATCTTGGATTCAGTGGTTTTATTTTCTTTTTTATGTTTTCTGCTATTGAGTCAACTTCCAGTATATCACTGAACTTGCCTTTAGGTTGTAGGTTTTTAATTTTTATAACAATTTACTCATTTAGAGCTTCCCCAGATAAATGTGCATTGGTTGGTCCCTTATGGATTTTGCATGTAGTTTTAGGGGTGTCACAGACTTCCTGTACATCATCCCTCTCCTAAAGGTCATGGACTTCTGATTATGACCCATGTTTAAGGTTCAAATGGGTCCATTCTAACATTGTTGCATTTGGAATGGACCAATGTGAATAAGAATCTTCACTGAATTTGCCAGTGAATGAATTAGAGACACGTAGGTAGCTTTTGGGCATCTAGCAGCCTGGAGCTTCACAAATTTTAAGGGAACAGCTTTTTGATCATTTAGATAAAAAATATCTTAAACTATATGATCTTTTCTTTATTTGCCATGAATCTTTCCATTAGCTTCCTAATATTCTCCAAAGAATTTCTCTCTGGACTGGAGAAGCATGTTTGTGAGGTGATGATGGTTAAGAGTTTAGAATTTCAGGATTTGACATAAACCTGCAAGTATTCCATTCTTTGAAACTGCAAGAAATACACGTAATCATATTGGCCAACCTGTAATATGACACAGAGCAACCTAATTTCTGTTTTGAGGAACTTCTTGTCCTCCCAAGAAGCTGAGAGGCAAGTTATATGATTAGTAACTTGTTCATTTATTGTACAATGTAAGTGTGAAAACAGTTTTTAAAAAGTAGCAAGAGTTTCACATGGGTGTGTTTGTTAAAACCAATCAAATGGTAAGGTTAGAATTTGTTCATTTCGCTATATGTGAATTTTACAAAAAAAAACCTGTAAACAAATATTGAGTTCAAGTGGATGGTATATGTGTGGAAGCATTTAAGGTGAAGTGTACTGATGTTTATAACCTATTTTGAAGTATATCAAAAAAACACATGGATTGATGAAAGGATAGACAGATAGATCTGTGATAAGGCAAACAAAGAAAAATGCTAACAAATGGAGAATCTGGGGGGTGAGTATTTGGTGTCCATTGTATAATTCTTTCAACTTTTTAATATGTTTCAACATTTTCATAATTAAGTATAGCCAGGATGGGGAGGGAAGGAGCCAAGGGTAGATCCTTGCATCATTGTAAATTCTTTTTGAGTGTCTTACTTATCCTTTTGTCAGCAAATATCCTGAATATAGAACTCTGAACACCCAGCTAGGCTATGAAACACAGAAAACTAACATACAGGAAGGAAACAGGAGCTCCCTGCATCACCGGAAATGCTGGAATATGCTCATAAAAGGTGCAGCTATTCATTTGGTGCTCGCGTGTGTCAAGCTTTGCCCTAAATGCTTTTGAATGTCATTTATTCTAATCCTCACAGCAATCCTCCAGGTGGGGGAAGGGAGGAGGCATTATTTTCACATTACAGGTGAAGAAACTGAAGCTAGGAGAGGGTAGTTCTCTTCTGGAATTTAGGAGGCCAGAATGACGAGAGAAAACCAGAAATTAGGTAACAGCAATAGCCCCAGTTTCATCAGCATTTAAAAGCACTTTGACATCTAGCCTGTGATTATCTTTCAAGGAAATCAGACAAGAAAGAGAGAAAGGTCACAACTTTTAGAAGCCTGGATCTTGGAGCTTTCTAGGATGATCAAAGGATTGCAGTTATTAATTAATTCATTCAGGAAACATTTAATGAGCACCCGCTATGTTCCAAGTACTTTTCTAGTTGCAGGGAATGCAACGGTAAACAAAGCAGATAAAGTTCACTGCCTTGTGGACTTACATCCTAGGGGGCATCTGAATCCTAGGGGGCATCTGAAAAGCCAGGATGGACAGCTTCAAATGCTGGAGAGAACTCTTTGTGAGGTCGTGTAGGAAAAGAACTTTCTCGTCCCACAGGTTATCTTTGCATCCCCAGGACCTAGCACTGAGCCCACATATAGTGGCTTATGAAATGGGATAAGGGGCTTTAAAGGCTCTACACATCTAAAAGTTTATGGTGCTTCCCATCCCTTTCTGCCATATGTAATTTAAAATAAAACAGTACAGAACTGAAAAATATGGGTGAAAAGTCTATCCAAGTTTAGACTTTTCCCATGATGATTGTATGTCTATGAAATACTAGATCCTTCTGCACTGCAGCCTGACCAATGTATTTTCTGTATTGTCCTTGCTTTGTTGGTTCTCTAAGCATGGGCTTACTATGCCAGTCGGGTAGTCCACCACTGGTAGGCACACATACCTCCTTGTTAATTACAGAAAAAGTAGTTTTAGAAGAGACTGAAGCTCCTTCAGCCCTGGAAATGGTATCCACCCAATTTCTTCTCAAGCTAAAATATCTTTTATCACTTCCTAGACAAATTTAGCATCTCATCTTATGAAAACTCATCTTCGACTAAGATACTGGCTACCTTCTGTGTTTTCAATAACTTTAATATTTTGTATTTATATTGTTTTGTTCTGTTTACCTTAGGCACTGAAATTACTCTTGCAAAACCTCAAGTGGCTTGTTGGTTTCCCAGGGGAAGAAGTAAGTCTTTCCATAGCACAGAAAGAGGGAAGCACCTCTCTTATTTCTTTCTCTGTCTTGTATCTGGTTTTGCTGCCACCTCAAATTGTCAGCCATGTTCGAAAACGCTATATTTTTAGTTTGGTTATTTTACTTTTTTAATTAGTTTTTAGTATTCCTGTTTTATCTGAGTGCCGTTTCAATATTTGATTAATATTGCCTCAGAGTGGTTTTGATATGTATGAGGTCCAGTGTAGCGGGTGGGCCTTCTCCTGCCCATCCCTCTCCTTTCCTGGGAACTGCCTCCCATCCTCTCAATCAAGCCATTTTACAATAGGAGGAGCCATGTTCTTTCACAGGGTTCTAGTCACCTGGTTATAACCAAGCATGGCCAATCAGAGAAGCAACAAAAAGATCAGGGATCCTTGGACCTGTTTTTCCAATGACCGAGATACAAACTCAGGGTGTTGGCCATGTCTGTTTTGCCTCAGGGAGCTGGGATCAGAGACCTGACTGCTCATCTCCATTGGAAACTTTTCTGTTGGAAGCTTGTGTGGACCCCTTCAGCGAATCATATTTCAAAATCGCAGCAAGATCGTAGGTTGGCCCATAATTGCTTTAATTTGGGAGGTACCAGGGATGAAACTGCCTGAAGAACCATAGTTATCAACTTTATCCCTAGTCAGTTTTCATCAATGTTGTCTCTGATAGGGAAATCATATCGTTTCCCCAGAAACTAGAATATGCTATCTTCCTTATGCAGCATGTGAGGTGTAGGATAAGAAATAGCTAGGAAAAGATTTTTTAAACTTGAGTGGTGCATGCAACTCTTTAAAAAAAAATTTCATTCACCCATGTTTATGAAAGAATATTTTGATTTAAATGTAATTAATGTATAAAAAATAAAACTCATTATATACTCCTTATGTTTATAAATGTTATATGACTATAAAACCAAACCAGATTTATAAGTTAAATAAACAATACTGTGTGAAATGGATAATAATCACACTTGTAAAGCTTTTCCTGTGTGTGACGTCCAGTCTAAGTGCTTTATATCTATTAGCTCATTTAATTGTCACAGAAGCAGATTTTGCTCTGCTCGCATCTGATTTACAGATGAGAAACTGAGGCACACAGGCCACTCAGCTATTAAGTGTTGGAGCTTTATTTGAACCCATGCAGTGTGGCTTCAGAGAATGTACATGTAACAGTTACACTACGTTGCCTCTCCAGAAGTCAGTGAACAGCATTAAAATGGCAGATGGCTTTGATCAGTTAACATTAATCTGCAGGCAGCTGGTGTAACTGGGGAGAGATGTGTGTATGTGCCAATTTGATTCTTTTGATTTAGGGCCTGATGGACCATCCACTGTATCATCATCACGACTCCTGCCTTTATTTTCTCTTTTTAACAACAAATGTTTTAACCACACATCTGTTATTTAGATGAGCCAATTTAATAGTGCACTACGAAACACAATTCTGTAAAACTAAAAAAAAAAAGAAAAATTACTTCGTTGCTTATTTACTTATTAAACTGATTATTAATGAACTTTTGCAAAGTGGTATGAAAAATATGTGACCTGAGAAATACATTCTGGACAAATGCTGTGGGTTCCTTTGACTTCAGAGGCTTAGACTAACCTGTTATATAACAGCTGAATTCTCCTACCATGTTCTTCCCTCATTGAACTCAAGACAAACCTTCATTTGTGCTGTTGTATCAACCCTGGGCATCAACATGATCATAAACATCACTGCAAGAGTGGGACAGCCTGGGGCATACCGGATTATTAGGTTGCCATGCAGATTCTCCAGAATTCACTTATGTTAAAAAAATGTCGGGCCAGCCCTGGTGGCCTAGTGGTTAAGTTTGGCGTGCTCCTCTTTGGTGGCCCGGGTTTGGTTCCTGCGTGCAGACCTATACCACTCGTCTGTCAGTGGCCATGCTGTGCTGGCGGCTCCTATACTAAAAGAGAAAGATTGGCAGCAGATGTTAGCTCAGGGTGAATCTTCCTCAGCAACACACACACAAAATTAAAAAAAAAATGCTAATTACCTTTGAGATAAAAGCTCAACTTTAAATTTCTTAAAAAGTGATCTCTCAAAAACATAGTCACTGGGGTCTATGGTCTTCTGTTTAAAACCATTGGGGGTGTGTCTTACAGACAGGAATTTAATTTGATGCTGAAAGGGATATGGGCAAGCAGAGTGGGCTGCTTGGTGGAGACCAGAAGCATTGCGTTCTAATGGCAAGACCACTCCAGAACTGACTCGGATGTGGAACACTTGAGCATGAACTGCCAAGTGCTTCTAGTTCCATCGACAATCTCGTATAGCAATGATGCCTCTGCACCTGTTGTTTGGGGTGGCTCTTGTTTTGCTAGAGTGTTGTTTGCCAGAGTGTTGTTGCTGAAGGCCAGGCTTCATTTGTATTAGTTTAATTTCATGAATCTGTGGGTGGGACTCTGCCTGAGTGTTTACCACTGCAGACCCAACTTCAATGTTTCATATACAAAGAGGGGTGTCTGCTGATTAGAATGCCCCAATGTGGGATTGTTGGAGGATAGTGACCCACACAAATTTCCCCAATTTGCCTTGTCACTACTGTGTCACCAGTTCTTGACAGGGCTTTGCACACAATTATTGCTCAATGAGTCCATGTTGGGTGAAGAAATGCCGTTAACTCTTATAAGGTCAGGGAAGACATTTTTAATTCCTCTATGGCACAATATAATTTCAGGTATTTTATAAGTATGATCAAGGGATTTGATAGCTGTGAAGGAAATTTTCTAAAAGATGGCTTCTGAAAAATGGCAGAATGAACTTTTGTGTGTGTGATCAATGAATTCTTTTCCTTTTTTCTCCTTCTCAGAGTAAGGGACATTGGACATCTGCTCTTCTATTTAATAGGCACTTCTTTGTAATCCTTCTAAATTCTTCCTGGCCCCGGCCTCAGCTGGGGCTGGTGTCAGTACCCTCCATGTAGGCCCATATTAGTGAGCAGGTCAGTCACCCAGTCCTGTCTTTCCTTTCAGGACATGAGTAAAAGGCTTCTGAGATCTAAGAGCTAACTTGCCAGGTCCCCACTGGGGCTCATCACAGGAAAAGGAAGGTTTTCATGGTGTTTTGGACAAGCTGAGCTCAGCTGATGAGAGATGGAAGGAAAAGTCAGCCTAGCGCAAGAAGTCGAGGAGCTGGAGCTCCTACATGAGAACACAAGAGAGTGTGTCCCTTAAAACAGAACACACTAGGTTTAAAAAATATTAGTTTTAGACCTTTATCTTTGCAGCTACAAAATTAAATACTAACTAAAGAAACGTGCTCCTAGTTCTGGTCCAAAAAAGTGAGCTATGAAGATGACAACATTGCCTGGCTATCACTTTGAGTTATTTCCCCCCTGGTTGGCGGGTTGCACTGATTCTCTCCATCCTCTCAGGACTGGTTCCCTTTGTGTTTGATGGCATGTTGCCATGGTATCATCAAGAAGCACTTTCCTGCCCATGGACTTTTTTTTTTGTGAGGAAGATCAGCCCTGAGCTAACATCCATGCCAATCCTCCTCTTTTTGCTGAGGAAGACTGGCCCTGAGCTGAAATCCGTGCCTGCCTTTCTCTGCTTTATATGGGACACCGTCTCAGCATGGCCTGATAAGCAGTGCATTGGTGCGCGCCCGGGATCTGAACCCTGGCCGCCAGCAGCAAAGCTTGTACACTTAACCGCTACACCACGGGGCCAGCCCCGCTCATGGACGTATTAATGGAGTTTTCTATTCTCAGTATCAGGGAGTGGAGAGGGGAAAGAATATCATTTAACTACTCGAGTTAATAAGTCCCGTGAATTTCAGTGAAATAATGGTGAAAATATTTGTATGCAAAGGAGTTAAAAATAATCCCTTGATAAAATACTATCCATGCACTGTATGCTCCTCTTTGTACATTTAAAACATTTTGTATTTATTTTTCTAAGTTTGGTTTGAACTTTCCAATGCTTGATCTAATACTGGAATTTACCTTAGAGGATTTGGCAGAAGATTCTCTTCTTCTTCTTAGATCTTCTACAGTCAGTTGACATAGTACTGTTTCTTACAGGACATCACTTTTGCTAATAAAGATGCTTTCTTTATAGTGATTTAAAAATTTTTCTGTGTATCCGAAAGAAGTTTTTTGCTATAATTATTCATTATTCTCACCGTTGCCTAGGTTTTAAAACTGTTTACTGGTTGCTTTCGTAGATTGTCTCTTATTTTGGTAACTCTAGGTTTAAAAATTTTACAGATAGAGTAATTAAAATCCTCCCAAATCACTGTCTGTATGAAAGGTTTAATGGAATAATAAGTTCTATTTCTAAGCAGTTTACCATTTTCTTTTTCACTTCTGTATTCTAGACTTTTTAAAAAATCCAGGTAAACCTTTAAACTTGAAAGTTTAAAGAAATAGCTTTGCCCAGGCCTCTCTCTTCAAGCCAGGGTGAAGTTATGGGAAGGAGAACCATTTGTGAGTGTTACAGTGCTGGCAACTTCAGAATGTCTGAAGAAAGGGCAGGAACGAAATATGGCAAAGAGTGAAAATAATCTATTAAAGATATTCTCTATGGCTTAGAATACTGTTCGGCAGCACGGTGGGCAATATATTTTAGATGAATGTTATCACTCTGTTTTATCATTGTTTTAGAAGCTGTTTGTCACTTATTTTCTTCTTAAAATCCAAAGCAGGAGCTGGGACCTTGGTGATCTCTTGGCTCTTGGAGTCAACAGCAGCGACCAAAGAAATCCCTGGAAAGTTTTTCATGCGAAATCGAAGAAGCTACAGGCTAAGGGAGGATTTTGGTTGTGACCAACAGAAAGAGGACGATTTCTCTGATTTCGACTTTCGGCAACTTTGCCTTAGGTTCTAGCCACAGCTCTGGAGACAACTCAAGGTCAGTCACCTTCCAAGAGAGACAAACAAATATAGCAATCCTTAAAGGTAAAGCAGTCCATTCAGAAATATGTTGCCATCTTGCCACTTAGAAGCATCCTTGTCTGTGGCAAATGGCCTCAGTGGGTGTTGATGTCTGCATGCGCTGTGGTGTGTGCATTTAATTACACAATTTATCAATTACAATTGATTTCTCTGGACCCACATATTTAGGAACTACTAGTTATTTTCAGTCTTCAAAAATGAAATTTTCTTAGTCTGATAATGTAATATAGAGAAGTTTATCTTGTATTCTAACATCTGAAGTGAGGTTATTGGAATTTTGTCTCCACTTACAGACAGAAACACATCTTTCTTTGTCTATCACTTTGCATGCCTGTGTCTAACATGGACATGGCAAGGGCAGAACTGGCTCAGGAGATGGTGCTTGCGTCTTTGTCTGAGATCTGGTACTGACTGGTTATGTGTCCCGAGGGAGGTGGCTTAACTGCTCTGGACTGCAGTCTCTAAATCTTTAAGAGATTAGATCCATATGGTGTCTAAGTTCTCCCTAAGAGAGAACTAAGTCATCCCTAAGTTTCATAGATCATCACAGAATCTTCAGGAAGCAAAGATCTTTCTCTCAAGTTATTCAAGCCCTAGAACTGCCAATCATTTAAAGGAGCAACATATAAATATAGAGAACATCATTATATTAATGAGTCTTATAAAAACCTTTCAGAAATCCATACATGGGCTGACTTACATGGTTGCTTCTTTTCTATCACGTTTGTTTTCTCCTGTCTTAGGAATAGGTTCTGGACATACAGAAATCTGCAAAAGGTTTAGGTCTCTTAGAAAAATGCTGACTTACATCAACTACAAGGGAGAGAAGAAAAGCGAGAATAATCTTTTGTTGCTTCTTTATTAAATTCTTAGTGACTAGAGATGAGAGAAAGAGAGAGAGGGAGAAAGAGAGAAGAGGCGGAGCATTTTTGTTGCTGAAATGAAACTAGACGAAATTTTTTTGTTTGTGTTATAATTTTTTTTTAATTTTTGTTCAAATTTGCTTTTGAATGAAATATTTACAGTTACTTTAAGGGTTTGAATTGAAGCATCATTACTTACTGTGGAAAAGGTTCATTTATACTGAATGAAAACCAAAGAAATCAAGAAAGAGAGGGATGCATGGGGAGGAGATTCAAGGAAAGGTGGGAGCTATTTGCTCGGTTTTAGAGATGATAAAGTTTTAATATCAATCAAACCTTCTTCTTGTAAATTATAATGAAACTGGCTAGAATTTTTGGAGACAGTCAATGTCATACTTTGTTGATCAACTAAGATGACATAAGCTTTTTGGAAAGCAATTTGGCAACTCACATCAATAACTTAAAAAATTCATACCATTTGACCTCATAATTGTACTTTTAGCAATCTATCCTAAGGAAAAACCATAAGAAAGTTTTATGTTCAAAAGATGTTTATTGTTGGGCTATTTGGAATACCAATCAGTCCCCTGATATGTTGACTTTGTGCCTTTCTAGGCCAGATTCCATAATCTAGTATTATAATCATTCTCTTGCAAATACTGTCATTCTTCTCGTCTGCCCTTCTTTTATCTCGCTCATCTGGCCATCCCTGACACTGAAGGAACCCAACCATCTCTGTACTCTCTGTCTGCACCTGACCTTGCTGGAGGGAATAACAATCAGGCAGAATAGTAGCATTATAAATTGGTGATTACCAACCCCCAACAATATTAATGTACTCAATACATATGCCAAATATGGTGACAATTTCTACTCTTCCTCTTGGTGAATTTAAGAACCAACATTCCTTTTATCATGAAATACCCTGAACCTTCCTTTAGCTTCCGGGGCATCATGATTTCTTTGTCTCCTCCTGGCTCTCTGGTGTTGGCATCTTCTCTTTTACCTGACAGCTAAGTTTTCCATTTCTTCAGACCTCAGTCTTTGGGTTTTTCTCTCCTCATTGTCTTCTCTCCTCATTGTCTGTGATAGAAGACTTTAAGAGGTTTTAAACCAACCTCTATGATGCTGACATCCAAATGTACATTTCCAGCCCCACCCTCTTTCCAGAGCCTTAGATCCCAATATTCTAATACCTGCTTGACAGAGCCACTTGGCCATTCACCAGTATTGCAGACTCTTGACATCCCCTTCTCATCTGCTCTTCTTTTAGAAAATGCCATTCCGCACAAAGAAAACAAAAACTTCCTTAATATTTCGGTGAATTTCCTTCTGGGTAAATTACAGCTATTTGTGAAAAAAAATACAGGTGTTAAAAAATAAAACAAAACAACTTAGAACCAAAAAACCTTGAGCACTTTCTTACTCAAATTCATGACTTGGTTGTTTGCAAAGTTTATTAAACTTCTAGTTTAATAAATGCAAATGTTAGAAAATACAATACATGGAACATTATTTGTTAAGAGCAAATGTGTACCTAACGGTAATTTGAATATATTTTTTTTTTTTTTAAAGATTTTATTTATTTATTTTTTCCCCCCCAAAGCCCCAGTGGATAGTTGTGTGTCGTAGCTGCACATCCTTCCAGTTGCTGCATGTGGGACTCGGCCTCAGGATGAATGGAGAAGCAGCGCGTTGGTGGGAGCCCGGGATCCGAACCCGGGTCGCCAGCAGTGGAGCGCGCTCACTCAACCACCAAGCCACAGGGCCGGCCCCATTTTTGAATATATTTTTTAAAAAACAAAAACCCTTGCCAATTTCCTAGGTTTTACGTGGCTAATTTCTCAGAGGAGTAGATTCACAGACATTTCCATTTGCAGAAATTCATCCGGAATCGGTAGCATTAGCACAAACATCCCACTTATGTAGATATATTTTAAAAACACCCCCAGGCTTACGGGAAAAATAACTGCCTCTATTTTATGTGGTTGTCCTTAGGGAGAAGCAGAGCTGATATGTGAACATTAACAACATAGATTCACTTTTCCGAAGTAGATCAGCTTGAAACCGTGAGTCAGAAACAATTTTCTAGCTCAGTGGTTCTCAGCTTTGGCAATTATGAGAACACCTTTTTAACATCTAAAAAGAGTTACAGACATCTCCTTCCTGCAAAACAAAGCAAAATTAAACAAAAACCCTGCACAAAATCATGGTAGCGGTTATGTTTACATGTCTTTCAACCGAGGAAATAAAGTGACAAAAAAGTTGCCATGGATTTGGTAATTCTTTAAGAAACTAGTATTCCTTTTTCTCCTTTCACTTGATTTTTTTCTATATTTATATTTATTTTTTGGTTATATATATATATTTTGATAAGTCATCTTAAATTCTTTGTGGGAAGAGTAAAGGCATTAACAAAGAAAATTAATTTAGTAATTTTTTACTAGGTAAGTTATTTTTTAAAATTATGAACCATTTATATTTAAACTATTTAAAGCTGTGCATGCACATTGTTTAAGAAGTCAGACAGTTCTACAGGGCTTGCAATAAAAAACAGCATCCACTGGGCGCCTCTATCCACCCTCCCAATTTTCCACTCCTCAGCAACGACCCCTTCCAACCAACTCGGCTGTTTCTTTTTTTGTGTGTGTGTGAGGAAGATTGGCCGTGAGCTAACATCTGTTGCCAATCCTCCTCTTTTTTTGCTGAGGAAGATCGGCCCTGGGCTGACATCTGTGCCCATCTTCCTCTACTTTATATGGGACGCCGCTCATGGCTTGACAAGCAGTGCATCGGTCTGCACTGGCGATCTGAACCTGTGAACCCCAGGCCGCTGAAGCGGAGCGCGCGAACCCAAGTGCTACACCACAAGGCCGGCCCCTGGGCTGTTTCTTTTGATATTTATTTCTGTATCCCTATATGGTAGATTTATGTTGCTACTTCTTTTGCTACAACTTTATTAATACTAAACATTTGCAATTTGAGTTATAATGTATTGACTGATACCCTGGCTTGATACTTTCTCTTTTGACCTGCCATACATGTTTACTTCCTGCCTCATCCCCTCCCTCCTAATATAGCTATAGTGGAATGTTGCTTAGATCAATATTCTATGTTATTATTTTGACTATAAAAATACTGTTTTATAGATAAGACAAGTGGCATTCCATGGTTACTTTTTCTCTCTTGTAAAATGCTTTATTTTCCTTGGAGTTAATAATTGTTTGCTTTTTTATTTTGTATGCTTGTGACCAATTCAATTCCAAACTGTCAGCCATCCAAATTTAATCAGTCACATTAAGTTCTATCTAGTCATCTTCCTGAAGAAATCTGTCTTGGTGCTTTCCAACTTGTTCTAATGTTCCAACTTGTTCTAACTAGTTGCTCTCAAGACCTGCTTCAGAGTCGTCTTCTTGGGAGCTCCCTGACCATCTTCCTAGTGATTTTTTTCACTCTTATGTTGGATTACCTGCTGTTTGGATTCCCTTGTCTTCCTGTTTCTTGGTTTACTTCCTTGTTTTGGTGGAACATATCCTTTGGTAGTTTTCTGAGAAAAGTATATTTCAGAAAAGGTTTTTTTCAGACTTACATTACCAGAAAATATTTTTTATTTCACTCTTTTAGTCAATAGTTTGGATATATAATTCTAGGTTGGAAATCTTTTTCCCTCATAATTTTGACTTCTAGGTACCAGAGTTTCTATTGGGTGGTATGATGTCATTCAGATTTTTGATCTTTTATATGAAAAAAAAATTATTGAAGGTTTTAGGATCTTCTCTACTTTCCTGTTGTTCTGAAATTTCACAATGATATGGCTTCATGTAGGTCTATATTCATTTATTATATTAGGACTTTGTGGACCTTTCAATGTGAAAACTACCTTCAATTATGGGGCATTTTTAAAAATTATTATCTTGATTATTTACTCTCTTATTTCTCTGTTCTTTCTTGATTTTCTATTATTTGGATCTTTGACCTACTGGATTTTTCTGATTTTCTATTTTTTTTCATTTCTATTTTCCATCTTTTTGTCTTTTTGTTTTACTTTCTGGGAGATTTCTTCTTCCTTCTACTAAGTTTTTCATTTCTGGCATAATATTTTTGATTTCTCAGAGTTCCTTTCTGTTCTCTGCATATACTTTTTTTAAAATAGTGTCTTGTTCTTACTTCATGGATGCAATATGTTCTTTTATCTTTTTGAGGATGTTAATAATAGTTTGAGAAGATATTTTTTCTTCCTGCATTGTATCTGTCTGCTGTAAGTTACTTTGTTCTTATTATTAACTTTGGTCTCTGTCTTTCCTATGAGATCCTTTCCTCAAATGTCTGATGATCCTTATCTGTCTGTTCATTTATTAGTGGGGCATTGAAAAGCTAGTTGGAAGCCTACGAATGAGGCTGGTTGCCATGGTCTGTCTTGTAAGGCAATCTGGTCATGTCAGTATCTTTAGAACTTTTCTCTTGGGCTGGTGTGAATTTCCAGAGTAGTTACTTCTAATTTTCTTTCTGGAACGTCTGTACCCAGTTTCCAGTAGCCTGGAGGGGGCGGGTCTCAAATTCCATATGTAAACTTTTACTTAATTCTACCTATACAGTTGCCTAGGATGATTTTTTGTAGATTCTCTAAATGTAAAAAGAGAAGGAAAAAACCTCCAAACACTGGGGGAATTGTTGTGGTCACTCTGCAAAAGCAGGAGGGACCCCCACTCAAATTTTGGTTTGGATGTTGAGACTGATGACACCATACACACCCTGCAGGGGCATGAAAAGGTTTATTACTCTCATAATGGGGATTTCTGGGGGAGACCATGGCAGGCCTCTCAAACAGGTCAAAAATGGTTTGAGAGAGCAGGGAAAGGAGACTGGTGGGGTTTTTATTGTGGTTAGAGGGTGGGCTGGGGTGAGGGTTCATGTGCAAAGAGGACTGTGTGGTTTGACTCTCTCTCCTTTCTTTCTTTCTTATCATTTTGCTCAGATACAGGCACAAGGGGAAGAGGAGGGTGAGGTTTGAGAGCTGCCAACAGTCAAATATCAAAAGATGGAGTCAGGGGGCCAGCCTCGTGGCCTAGTGGTTAAGTTCGGCATGCTCTGCTTCAGTGGCCTGGGTTCGGTTCCTGGGCACGGACCCACACCGCTCATCAGTGGTGATACTGTGGCAGCAACTCATACAAAATAGAGGAAGGTTGTCACAGATGGTAGCTCAGGGCGAATCTTCCTCAGCAAGAAAAAAAAAAGAATAAGATGGAGTCAGAATCCTTATTACAGGAATGCTCTGCACAGAGGGCAAAATGGTGTTTTAAGGACGGCTTCCATTTTCAGAAAATGTTACTAGGGAAGATTATCTTACCCAGGTCCAAGATAGAGAAAAACTTTAATTTAAAAGTTCGGTTCTCCCTTCGTGTGGCTAATGATGAGGCCAGGAGTTCATAGGTGATTCTATTATTAGGAAAACTTGTTTGAAAGCCTTTAAAGCAGTGACTTCCAGAGTGGGGCAGATCACCAGCAGCAGCATCTCCTGGGAACTAGTTACAAATGCACGTTCTCAGGCCTCACCTCAGACCTACTGAGTCTGAAACTGTGGGGGTGGGGCCCTGCCATCTCTGTTTCGACAAGCCCCGCAGGTGATGCTAACCCACGCTCAAATATGAGAACCACAGATGGAGTGTAGACAGGTTAAGACAAGCCTGGGAAGGGGCTGGAGACTAAATGGCACAGTGTAATGCAGAAATAGGGCTTTTTAACTTTCCACTGGCAGGTGGAAAACAGTTCACTCTTCCTGAGAAGGCCAGACAGAAGGGAAGTTTTGCAGAGAGGAAAGGAGCCCAGTCATGTGGCAGAAGGCTAAAGGCTGTGGGGAAGAATTGGTGGAAATTTCCAAGAGATAGGGATGACCAAAGAACTCTTAAGAATGATGATGTGATATTCTGTTGTGAGTTTTCTGTGTTATAATACCCCTCCTTCAGTCGCAAGTCTTCAATAGAAGTCAGTTATACATAATCAGCTTGTGTAGTGCAGAGGAGAATGAAGGAGAAGATGCTAAAGGAAAAAAAATCCACCATTACTCTGTGTAAAGAGTCATATTTTTTATTTTTCCTTATCGGTGTATTCCCCAATGTACTCGGTATTCACTGACTGACTGACTAAATAAATGAAATGTATGAGTATTTTTAGAACTTGTGGAAAGGACTTAGGCATACATATTTTTTCAAACAGAAGCAATTTGTTGCTTTAGGCATCTTATGTGTTAAAAATAGAAATGAAAAGGGGCTGGCCCGGTGGCATAGTGGTTAAATTTGTGCAATCCGCTTAACGGGCCCCGGACACGTGGGTTCGGATCTCGGGGGCGGACCTACGCACTACTCATCAACCCATGCTGTGGTGGCATCCCACATACAAAATAGAGGAAGATTGGACAGATTTTAGCTCAGGGACAATCTTCCTCAAGCAAAAAGAGGAAGATTGTCAGCAGATGTTAGCTCAGGGTCAATCTTCCTCACCAAAAAAAAAAAAAAGAAATGAAAAATAATTGATATGCATTTGATTTTTCTCCTTAAAATATGTAAATTCCTCATAAACATAATATTTCTATTTATGTATATATCTATAAATATCTATGTAAATTATCTATAGTATCTACATTTTCCTTGAAAATTGTTAAAATAAAGGCTTTCCCTGTAGACAGATATGGTAGAAGTTTTTAGAATACTTTTCCCTATGCTTTAAAAAAGGTAAACTTTTGTTTAGGAATGCTGAAAAATAAAAATAATGCAAAAAGAATGACTAAACTTTTCCACAATATCACACCTAGAGATGAGCAGAATCATGCAGAATTTTAGGGCTAGAGGAGACCCTCTGTTGTTAATCACGTGCTGCTGTTTTACAGAACTCCCTACCCTCCTGACTGTCAGCTCAGGGTCTTTCCCTGCACACATCTGTCTGTTGATTTAGAGCAAAGCTTCAGTGTCAGTTGTCATCCTTTATCATTTTGAGTACCCCTCCATCGTGGCCATTGTGGTAAGAAAAAAAGGTCAAAACTCTTTCCTTGAAGAAGCTGTGCTCTTTCTTCTGTGTCTTTTTTCTTGGTACCCATTAATTTTTAGTATCCGTTAATCCTGCTCTGAGATCCATCCGTTCTTCTGGCTTTCACGATCTGAGAATCCCCAACCTGTTTTTCAAGCTCAGATGCCTTTTCCATGACAATTTCATCTCCCCATCTGCGCTTATGAGATTTTTTTTGGATGTTATTCTGTTACCTTAAAGTCTTTAGGTCCAGAAGGGAATTCTGGTTTCCTCCTCCCTGCTCCAAAGAAAAGGTCAGCTCTCCTGATTTACCTATTTGTGTCCCTAGCACCGTCGTCCTTTTTGTCACTTGTGCTGTCAACCAACTCCTTTTCCCATCTCTGACCTGTAACCAAGGCCAGTTGACAGTTCTTTCATGAAAGCTTCTGTGTTGACTCTTAACCTTTTTTATCGCTCTTCCCCTGGCACCTAGATCATTGTAACAGTGCCATGAATGGCTTCCCTGCCTTGAGTCCCTCCTCCCCTCCAAGCCTCACTTCCAAGAGCTGCAGAATTAACCTTGGTAAAGACACTACTGTTCTGTCATTCTCTGGTTCAGGAACCCTCGGGGGCTTGCTATTATCCAAAGGGTAAAATCCATGATCCTTGGTCTGGTGCAAGTCCTTCCACAGTGGGCTGTCCATCCTTCAACCTCATCTCCCCCTATTGCCAATGAAAAAAACATCATTTTAGCTAGGTTGTCTCATGTCTGGTTCTCTAAATTCTCCTTTTCCTGTGGCTCTCATCTTCTTCTTCAAGTCTTACTTCAGATGCTAATGTTTCCTCTGTACAACCTTTTCTGATCAACCAACCCACAGTGATTTCTCCCTTGTTCGAACTCTGCAAGCACTTGCTGTCCTATATATTTGGCTCCTAATTATATAATAATGTC
This sequence comes from Ceratotherium simum simum, assembly GCF_057802395.1. Taxonomy (NCBI): domain Eukaryota; kingdom Metazoa; phylum Chordata; class Mammalia; order Perissodactyla; family Rhinocerotidae; genus Ceratotherium; species Ceratotherium simum. The sequence goes on from NC_141912.1 coordinate 53,233,244, forward strand.
TACTGTCTACTGAGCTGAGCATATACTCTTTGCTCAGCACTGTGCTAAGCTGTTCTTAATTCATTTATTCATCACACAATCCGATGAAGTGAGTACAGTTACCACCTCCATTTTACAGAGAAAACAGAGACATAGATGGGTTAAGTAACTTACCCAAGGTCATAGGATGGTCGAGTCAGATTTGAGTCCAAATTGTGTGGCTCAGAATCTGCCCTCTTATCCACCCATTATTGCCTTTCAGTGTGTACTGCCTTCGACTGCACTGTCTGTGTTTGTGTGTGCACATTTCTATGTGAGTTGCCTTCCTAATTAAATTGTGTGCCCCTTGAAGGCAGGGACCATATCTTATAAGCGTGCTCCAAAAGACTTAGCAGAAAGCTGTGTGCTTAAATAAACACTGAACATTTGAGTTGAATGAATTACGGAGCCTTTTTTTCTTCTGAGATGATATAGCTAATTTTCATTAATTGAAAAGATACTCTCAAAATCGGATTTCTCTAAGTCGTGACCAAATTAAAAGTCAAAATCAGGAAGTAAGCCAGCGTCCTGGCCTGACTGCTCGGGCCCAGTAGAGTCTGATCACCTCACAAATTATGCCATGTCAAAGTCTGAAAAGTACTGAGCGCTTAATGAGCCAGCACACCTTGCCCTGTTCTCTGTAGTGGGTGGAAAGCGAACCTGGGTAAGGCCCGCATGTCAGCAAATAAGAATTGACCAGCCTTGACTCTAGAAGTCGCAGCTGAATGACCAGCATTGAAAAAGCAATTACTCTTTTCCACTTTTTTTTTTCTTTTGAAGCCAAGTGTGAGTTGTGGGAGGAAAGGCTTGATAAAATTTTTCTGTGTTCTCAGGCTGTTCAAGGAAAATTCAACAAAAATGCCTGGTGTACCAGGGAGAGGCAAAGAAGCAGAGGTGTGACGGAGAAGATGTGTCTTTAACCTACTGAATCGTATTACACGCTCACTTAAAGCTGAGTCATAAGCTGTAGCTTTTGATTTTTTTCTCTTCCTTGAATAAATGTCTTCAGAAGCTTTTCGAGATTGCTTCAAATTATTTTTGAGGCTAGGCAAAGTGAGGAAAGCTGTTTTTCTTAAGAGCCATTCACTTTTAAAAAGTGGATATGGGGGCCGGCCCTGTGGCGTAGCGGTTAAGAGTGCGCGCTCTGCTGCTGGGGCCCGGGTCTGAATCCCGGGCGCGCGCCTATGCACCGCTTGTCAGGCCATGCTGTGGCGGCGTCCCATGTAAAGTAGAGGAAGATGGGCACGGATGTTAGCCCAGGGCCAGTCTTCCTCAGCAAAAAGAGGAGGATTGGCATGGATGTTAGCTCAGGGCTGATCTTCCTCACACACAAAAAAAAAAGTGGATATGGGTCTCCGATGATATGCCAACCGAGTGTTTAATAGCATTTTCTGGTATTTTTCAAGCAATTTATAAGTGAAAAGAACAACTTGTACTTATTTTGTGATTATTATGATCCCGTGTAAAATTTGCTTCTTGCAAAGCCCTTGGAGACATACACACACTTTTAAGGAAATAAATTAGTTTATTTTTGGTAATGAACTAGACCTATTAAGGCACAATGTGGGGAGTAAAAAGAACCTGGGCCTGGTTCCTGCCCTGGAGGCATTTACTCTCTAGTTGTGAAGGCCAGGTTGGGGCCGAGGCCCACCTCCTCCGGCCACCCATTCTTCTTTGAGACTTCTCAGCACCCTTGATAATATTCAACCTTTGTTTACACTCTAACAGACCTAGATTTGATTTCCAGGGTTGTTTTCCCTGTCTCGACCTGGGAGGTAATCACCTGCAAGGCTGTCAGTTGTGGTTTGCAAGTTGTACACCAAACAGACACTTTGCAAGGTTGCACAGTGGCCAGCCTGCACATCAGCACATGACAGCCTTGATCACTGTGTCTAGATGATTTTTGCAGATTGCCAATCTTATTTATTCTGTATTGGCATCACTGGTTTAATGCTCAGAGCTGGAGGAGGTTGCCTTACTTTTGTCCCCAGGTACCAATCATATAAGATACAAATTAAAGAAAAATGAAAGGCTGAAGTTAATTTTAAATACAAGACAATAATAAACTAAAGATTAGATGACTTGGAAAATGCTTTCTTGAACTTCAGAGGTGGAGCCATAGTAATGGCAACATGTTCTAAGAGTTAGAACATTTGGCTTCTACTACTGGTCCAGTTACTTATTAGTATTTCGACCCTCAGTGGGTTATTTAACTTTTCGGAGCCTAAAGGAAGCGGAAGCAACACCCAGCCAATCTGCTTCCCCGGGTTGTTAGGAAGCTCACAAGCGTGTGCAAGAGAGTGTGGTAGGCAGCAATGCTATATGCATGCACAAGACCCAGTCTTCGTCATGAACGCAGGGTGTTGGTGTGGTCTGGGAAGGACAGTCCTGAGCTGGGATTAAATTTTGAATTTTGCTGTGCATTAGACTGAAGGCAGGAGCCATATTTTCTAACCCTTCCTGCTTCAAACACTTAGCACATAGTTTTATGAACTCCATGTTTTTAAATGAATGAAAAAAATAGACAAAACTCACAAATCCCGAGAAAAATGGAACATAAGGTTGATCCAAGCTTTCAAATTTTCCATGTCAACAAGTGTGTCCTTAGAAGCTTACTCTGTGCCAGCCGTGAAGAGAGGCCCTGAGTATATGGCAATGACCAAGACAGAGTAGGCTTTGCTTTTAGAGAGTAGACTGTGCTGACAGGGCAGGAAGATATTTAAGAAGTGATTAAAAATGTGTTGAATATTATAAAGAGATATCTGGGTGCACAATTAGGAATCTGACAATTGCTAATTTTAAGACTATTATTTAAATAGGTTGAAATACATGTGCATGACACTTACCTCTAAAAGGAGTTTTTAGAACAAAAATTGACAATTGATATGATTTACCAGACGCTTCTCATTTTTTCCTATAGGAGAGACTTGTTTGTAGATTCTTTGTGGTGTTTATTTACAGAGGCCTAACGCGTGACATACAAAGGACAGATTTTCCTAGAGAACATCTAGTGGCATCGTCAGCTTAAGGTTATTTATTTTCAAAGCGTTTATTGCACACTTACCAAGTGAAGGGGATACCAGATTTGCCTTTAGAAATGCGGTGTTCAATACGGTCCACTGGACTCATGTAGCTATAGTGTATTTAAAATGTGGCTAGTCCAAATTGAGATATGCTATAAATGTAAAATGCACCCTGGACTTTGAAGACTTAATATGAAAACAAAAGAATGGAAAATATCTCATTAGTAATTTTTTATATTGATTACATGTTGAAATGATAATATGTTGGACATATTCCATTAAATTTAATATATTGTTAAGATAAATTTTACCTGTTTCTTTTTAATTTTTTAAACGAGGTTACTAGAAAATTTAAACTGATGTGTGTGACTCATATTTGTGGCTTGTATCATCTTTCTACTGGACAGTGCTTCTTGAGAAGTTAATAGCCTAGGCAGACGGAGATAGAGGCAAATCATTAGAAGTCAGCGGGACTAGTGCTTTAAGGGAGGAGGGTACGAAGTGCAGAGGAGGGTGCAGCCATTTCGCTGGTGTGCTCAGGAGAAGATTCAAAGGGGAGGAGAAGGCAGGCCAGGAGGAGAGACAAGTACCCACAAGGCGGGGAAGAGAGACTTGTGGCTTTAGGAAAGCATCTACCTTTAAGAGGAATAGAGGAAGAGTTTAGAAGCAGCCGCAGGAAACTATAGAAATACTCTTTTCATAGTTTCTTATGATATAGTTAAAATTGTGTGTAATTTATTTAAAACGTAATTATTTATTTGTCTTATGACCTGAACGACAAGAATGTTTTTCTTAAGTATTACTCCAATATCATGAATGCAGTATCTCAGGCACCACTAGGTGGCACTGTGCTCTAGGATTGAAAGGCAGGCTGGCAAGGAAACGTGGCATTTTCTTGGCTATCTTCGCAGCCTAAATTTTTCAAAAGAGCACTCCTATGATTTTTGAGCGTGCAAATCCAATATATGTGTGTCTACTTATTTATAGATTATATACATTATACTGCACTAATACGTTACGTCAATTATAAGACAAACGTTATGTCAGTTATGAGAAAAATTGAAATATAAAAGGCTATGATGAAAATTAAACTGAAATTCTAATTAATGTCTTTCCTGCACTTTCATGGATTTTTTTTTGTGTGTGTGCATATCCTTGGGGTGTGTACACCCCACTTTGAAGAACACTGGTCTATTTCATGATTTTTATCTTTATAAAGATGAAAGGAACACCAAAAAATTTAAAACAAAACATTTTACTACACAAGGTTAATAAAATATGCACTGCAGTTTCTTGTCAATCCATTTAAAGCACTGAAATTAAGGATTAAAATGAAAAAAAGGTTAAGACTTGTCTGCTTGGAGCTCTTTATATTTTTTCATTTTAAACCAGATTTGGTCTAATATATCAGAATCATAAATGAGTTAAAAGAGCAGACCAAGTACTATGGAATTTTTTCTCTATTATGTATTTTGTTGTTTAAAAATCAAAGAGGTTAAAAATTTTAGAAAGTAAAAACAAAACAAAACCAACAAAAGAATGGACGTAAATGATATAAATAGATTAGTGGCGGTCCCCCATGCCAAATAAATACGTAGAATCGAGTTTAAAAAAAAACAAAACAAAAAAAGAGGAACAATTCCTGACCTTATTAGATGAATACAATTGCATTTTTGCCCTGATTTCATAGAACTTTCTCTGTAGAAGAAGGTTTGGGTTTTTTTGTTTGTCTTTTTAATATGATGGACTTTTGGATTTTGGAGAACAGGTGCTCCCCACTGGTCAGGTGTTCTTCACTGTCAGGTGATCCCCGCTGGTCAGTTGAACCTCACTGGTCAAGTGATCCGCACTGTCAGGTGATCTTCACTGGTTAAATGATCCCCACTGGTCCTGGAGTCTTCACTGGTCAGGTGATCAGCTGTGGTGGAGGTAAAGGCTGGATCGCAGAGAGATCCAGAGATAAACAGGAAACCCACTTCTGTCATTCATGGGTGGGATCAGATTTCAGGGAATAAGGATTGTGAGGTAGGCAGAGACCCCAATAGCGATCATCTAGAGAAGGATAATTCCTGAGAATTACACTTGAACACTATTTTCAGTCTTGTTTGTAAGACATGGACAGTGTGGTGTCGATAGGAAGGCTGGGTTTAGAAGTTAATAACCTCTGTGACCACAATGACACTCTTCTAGCCAGTTTATTCATCAGTCTTGCTGCCACTCAGACATGAAACATGGTTCTTTTTCACTCAGCACTGACTCCAACCACTCTCCCTCAAACCTCATGTGCTGCCTTCTAATGATTCTCTGGACAGGTGGACTAACTTTGTAGACAATTTAGGGCATTTAAAAGCTTCAGGGCCGGCTCCGTGGCTTAGCGGTTAAGTGCGCGCGCTCTGATGCTGGCGGCCTGGGTTCGGATCCCGGGAGCGCCCTGAGGCACCACTTCTCCGTCCAACGTGAGGCCGAGTCCCACGTACAGCAACTAGAAGGATGTGAACCTATGACATACAACTGTCTGCTGGGGCTTTGGGGGGAAAAAAACTGAATAAATAAAATCTTTAAAAAAAAAAAAATAAAAAAAATAAAAGCTTCAGTACGATTTAAATTCTAATTTCATATCCAATCTAAAGTTCCTCCTTCCTCTGCCCACTGGCCAGGCTGGTGTCCGGGGTCTTGGAGCTGGGCATGTGTGTGTGTGTGTGTGTATGTGCGTATGTGAGTGTGTGTGACTGCCTCCCGATGCCTCCTCCTTCCTCCCAGTCCTCTGATCGTGAGGCTTCGAGGAGTGAGGTGGACAGGGGCACATGCCTTTCTTGTGCTCCTCCGAGTGGTTGTTGCTGTTTCTTTCAGTGTGACAGTGAAGCAGACAAGCTCTCTCTTCAGGTGCCACTGGAAGCATCTCTGAGGGCCTAGGGCCTCCTCACTGCCCAATTCCCCATCAGAGATCTGGCTCTACCTCTGGCTCTACTAACACCCTTTGGCTCACATCCGCAGAGGCTCACCTCCTAGTCCCCCTGCCCTGTTGGCGGCTGTCTTGGGTAGAGAACCATCTAGAATGCTCAAGCTCAGCCACCTTCCATGGTGCGCTCTTGGCCCACAGGAAACCCAGCATCCATGTTTAGCCAAACCACATGCATGCCACTCATCCCTTTCCCATCCGCCATTTCTGTCCCATTTACGTCTTCCTGTCTGGGAAGTTGCAGGGTAGCTAAGCACACATCCAGCTGTGAGAGGTGCCGGCTCCTCGTCCTGCAGGCACCCGCAGCTTCTACCAAGCATCCCCTTGAAGCCTTCCTCACTTGACTTCATTCAGGAGGGGAAGAAGCCACTCTCCAGATGGAGGGGAGGAAAAACATGCTCCTCACGTGCTCCTCATCCCGTAGCCCCGTATCCTGGACAATTCCATCCCTTTCCGCCTCTCCAGCCGCCCAGTCATTATTGTTGAGTACTGAGCAAGCCTTCCACTTAATAACTCTCTTAATCCTCACACCAATACAATAAGATACTTTTTAATAATGAGGAAACTGACCCACCAAGAGGTTAACAAGCTTGTGAAGGCCGCATAGCTAGCAAGAGGGAAAGCTAGGATTTGGAACTAGAAAGTCTGGATTTGGGGCCTGTGCTCTTGGACATGACTTTCTTGAGGTGTAGGGGGTGGGTAAGGGCAGCCGAGGGGTCTGTATGGTTCTGAACTTGGGTTGGAGGTAAGGAAGCCAAGTAGCTGTCTCTTAATAAGCCCCAGGGAGTGTCTGGCCTCCAAGTAGTTGTCACTGTCTTGAAAATGTGAAGTCTGCTCAGCTTTGAGTATTTTCTGCTTCTAGGACCAGAGGAAAGTAATGCCTGCAGGATCCATAAAGGCACCTGTTACTTTAAGAGTCTTTTTTTAAAAAAATTATTCTGCATGTGGCAATATTTTAAAGCAGCCATGACTACATGACATGAGGTGCCCTTAATTTAAAAGAGTGCGCCAGCATATTTGACACCTGGCCTCCTTCAATGTCTATATTGGGATTAGATTTTTGATGGACAGATTGATTGATGATTACTTTTATGGTGAGGGTATTTTGAGTAGACATGGTTTATCAAGTTAAGCAGCAGAATTTAGGGAAGAAAGTAAGCTGAGGACTTAAGGCTAATAAAGCCTCTATTTTGCTCTTAACCACAAACTTGGGTAAATAATAATGTTAGGCAATTAATTAAGTTGATAGTAGCAATAATTTCTTGTTTAAAAGTCCTTGCATTAATTACTTGTCTATTAATTAAGCACAATTTTGAACACCTTTTGCAATTCACCTTTGGAACACATTTTCTGTCTGCTTTGGTCCTTGGAAGTAGCTCAGGAGTTGAATTTCTGACAGTCCTCACCAGCACTTTACCGAGTGAGTAATGCCCAGGGGTGGGTCATTCCAATTGTATTCACTGAATCCGGAGAATGTTGTCTCCACGGCTTTGGGGGTTGGATTCTGCCATAATGAGGAGAGTCTTGTGGATAATTTTTATTTATTTAAAATTCAAAACAGGAAGTAATAAAAGAGACTCGATGAGTTAATTTATGCCCCACAGGAAGGCACCGTCTCGGAACCTGGCTCACCTGATGACTGATGACTGAACTCCAAAGGGCGCCTCGTTCCAAAGGGTGACTCATGTCATCACAGTAAGTTACATGTATAACAGGGAGCGATGGCTCCTTGGTGCTGTGCTGAAGCCAATATTTCACCACCTTTTCTGTTTATAATTCCTCAGATATGTCAGACTAGGTCTACATGAAGAGCTGCACTCTTCTGATGGGGATGTGGTAACGTGTTAGCTTCTCTTACCCTTGATTGTGCCATTTTGAAGATCAAGCTCTTGAGTTTCCCAGACTTTATATTAAAGAAATACTCGATTTTGGGTTAGCCTTATGCGGCTGCAATGTCATGACACAACTTCTATTGAGAAGTATAAATGTAGCACCACATGTGTGACATCACTATTTCATGGCTTCGTTTGTAGGTTACATGTGTGTTAAATGCTGATGTCTGTAATGCCACTAGACCAAGCTCCATTAGTTCTGCTTTTAGTCTTGATTGATTGATCCTAATGCATTTTCACTATCTTACTGGTCTCAGGGTAAAAGTTCTAGAATTTTAGTGTTAGTTTATGACACGTGGAAGCTAGGACAAAACTGAACTTTTAGAATCAACCAACCTACTAGGCAACATGTGATTTTCTATATGACAGAATTAAACAGAGTACAGTTGGCCCCCCGTATCCACGGTTCTGCATCTGTGGATTTAACCAACCAAGGATTGAAAGGCCTACGATGGTTGCATCGGTACTGAACATGTACAGACCTTTTTTTCTTGTCCTTATTCCCTAAACAACACAGTATAACAACTATTTACATAGCGTTTATGTTGTGTTAGGTATTATAAGTAATCTAAAGAAGATTTAAAGTATACAGGAGGATGCGTGTAGGTTATATGCAAATACTATCCCTTTTTATATAAAGAACTTGAGTGTTCGAGGGGGATCCTGGAATCAATTCCACGAGGATACTGAGGGATGACTGCATACTCTCTAAATCTTCCTTATTGTATTTCTGAGTTCTGCAAACTTTTTTGAGATAAGGCATTGATATTAATGAACAATTTTATTTGTATATCATGTACATCTATAAATTATTTAAATGCATTGTAGGGCCGGCCTGGTGGCACAAGCGGTTAAGTGCACGCGCTCCACTGTGGTCGCCCAGAGTTCGCCGGTTGGGAACCTGGGTGTGCACCGACGCACCGCTTGGCAAACCATGCTGTGGCAGCGTCCCATATAAAGTGGAGGAAGATGGGCACGGATGTTAGCCCAGGGCCAGTCTTCCTCAGCAAGAAAAGAGCAGGATTGGCAGATGTTAGCACAGGGCTGATCTTCCTCACACACACACAAAAATAAATGCATTGTAGTATTATCTATTATGCACACCATAAAACACATAAAAATTATAATTTTTAAAAGGATGAGGTAAACAATAAATATAAATTGAAGCTCCGATCTTCTCTTCTTGCTTAACCTGGAGTATGTGCTCTCTACTTGAACTCTTCAGCAGAGGTTCACAAACTCACGATTAGATCCACTTTTCACTTAGCTGTACAAATAAAAACAAAACCAGTATCATCATTCTGGAAGGAACTTTTCAGAGTCTGCTTGTCCAACTTCTTGTTTTTTAGGCACAATTTTGAGGTTATTTCTAAGGTGAAAATTAATTCTGTGTAGTTCTAAACTTTAAAAGAACTTGCTCAATCATGTGTGGGAGTAGTATTACAAATAACTGGAAAAACATATAAGTGGATGATGTCACTCTGTGATTCATGCCCCTCTGCGTGTCCTTCTGTCTCTCTGGAATCTAATGTTCACTTGAGAGCCAGTGGTGCCAAGGATCTGGGAAAAATGTAGCTCTGTCCAGGATCCCCATTCTGTGACTTGAGTCCCATGCACATAAAACCACGGGATAGTTAGGGACACACAAAGACCAAGGTGGGAACCTACTCATAGGAGCAGCTTCATTTGGTTGATCTCTGGCAGCAACTATAAAGCCACTTCTAATTCACGGTTAGACTGAACGGAAGGGTACATCCAATGTTTCTTCCATGGCAATTTGAAACCAACCTGAGTACAGCTTGTTCAAATGAAGAATGGATAGAGCATTTATTTAAATGAACATTGAGAGCCAAAGAGGAAATTTGTGTGTGTCTAATATTTCCATCTGCTAATGATGTGTCTGGGCCTGGTTACCACGGCTTCTGAGAGCTTTCACCCAATGCTCGGCAGGACTGGGCTCCTTCCAGAATGCGTTCTCTGCTTGCAGACAGCCCTCGTTCAGCATCTTTCTCTTCACCAAGGCTGTTCACTCCTCACGTGTTCAGAAAGAATTTTTTTATTCCACACTTTTTTTTTAGTATAGCTCGGAAAATTTTACAGTGTTTTCATAGACATTATTTCGTTTGATCTTCGTAATCCTCCCAGGTAGATAGAGTAGGTTGTTGGAGTCCCCATTTTATGGATAAAGAAACAGCGCCTCAGAGAGGTTAAATGACTTCTAATAAGTGGCAGAGCTAAGAGGAGAACACTGGTCTTCTGACTTCTACCCCAAACAGAGGACAAGAAAAATTATAGCACAGGAAGTATATTTTGTTATAGTAATAAGCATATTCAGATTAATTCTAGTTTATTTTTTATTTCAGCTGAATACGTTGCAATTCATCTCTTGCTGCCCTGGAATTCGTTTGGGTGGAACTAGTCCCAATGTAAATGCTTTGGTTGTGTTTGTATCCCCTCTCCCAGCAGAACTAATTACCTTAGTGTAGGAAATCGATTACGTGAAAATAAAAGTGTTCAGTGACATCTTAAGAAGCCCCCTTTTAAATGAAACTCTTGACTTAGTGTTGCCTCGGAAATGTGTTCCTCACTACAGAGAACATGAGCTGTCTTGTAGAGGAACTGTAGGACTGTACACAGTCCCTTTCATCACAGAGTGTCACAAAGATAAAATTGGCAGCTTAAGAGACCAGCCAGCTAAGTGAGATAGGTCAGCCAACAAACAGCTTAACCGCTCTTGTATCATTTTGCTCTCCTCGGGCAGTTTTTGTTGGGGAAAGTGAGTGATCTTCCCTCTTGCTTCCTAACTCAAGATTTCTCTGACTCTGTCTGCTTTGGAATTTGTCTCTCCGTGCCAGGATGTGCCTCTTTTTTTATATCTACTCCCAGCGACCTGTCTTCATCTCTTTCTCCCTATATGCATTTTTTGTTTCTCTTATTTTCTTTTATGTTGTCTATTTTGATTTTTTATAAACATAATTATCACTAACAGATTAAAGAGTCTTATGAAGAGGGAAATTTACAACAGTTTCCTTTAAGAATTTTTGGATCGTTCTGCCTGTGTGTGTGTTGGACTGAAATTTATTTATTCACACGTTACTTCCTTAATCCTAATCCCCAAATGTATAACTGAAATATACTTGTGTCTTGCTCACAGTACCTCTCCTGCATAAATGCCCTGATGCATTCCTTTCCAAATAACTCTGCAATTCTAGGTCAGACACATTTGCGTAGAGAGTATTAGAATCTTGCAAAAATATGCTCCTTCTTTCCAAGTGTGGCTGCACAGGAGGAGGCCAGCAGGTGTCAGGCTCTCCCAGTAGAAGAGCTGAGAGTGGTTTCACTGTGGTTTTTCTTTAAGACAGTTTGCTTTTTTTGAATGAACTTTTGAAGAACCAAAGTTAGGTTCTTGTTTGTTTTAAGCAAACTCTGGGTTGGTTTAAAGGGAAAGTAAATAATCTCAACCCTGTACCACCACACACCCAAAGCAATATACTGATTGTGCTCTTGTTAAAAACACAGGTATTGAATTGAGATATAATCTCGTTATTGTCCAGGCGTCTAAGCATCATTTAACAGGGGATTTAAATTTTATTTTCACTTGCAGTGTGATTAATTCATGGTAGAGCACAGAGCTCCAAGAGAATGTCCCTTTGGGTATGTGCAGCAGTGTCCCCGCACCTGGAATTTTGGAGTTAGTCCTCATCTGTACCAACCACACACCCTCTCACCCCATTTTCAGAGGAGAAAACAGAGATCTAGAAAAGATTTGTGCAAAGACGCACAGCTGTGGGGACAACGATCCGAGTTAGGCCTAAAATCAAGAGCCACAGTAACTGGGTCTTCAACATATCTGAGTGACAAGCTGGCATTTGAGTCTAGAGTGAGTGGCAAGGCTGTTGACCTTGGGGATTCTCTGGAGCCCATGCTCTGTTCTCCCCAGCGTCGCCACGTTCAGATTGAAGGGGCAGAAGCAACATCAGACTGGACAGGGCTGTCAATGCCTACGCTTGTTCACAGGTGATTATCTTCAGTGCAATCCCCATAGCAACGTAGCAAAGTGCCTGCCCATAGCTGGATGATGAAGATGATTATTCTGGAGAAGGAAAGAACATTCTAGGGCAGCTTGATTGAGGAGGGGTTGTTATGCACATCAGCTGGTGGCATTGCTTCTCCTTGGGTGGCCACAGCAGTGCTGTCTGAGAGGGACCTGTGAAGCTTCTTGTTTATATCAGCAACTGGAAAGCACTTACCCTTGTTGGTCTGAGGTTGGGAACTGACTAGCAAGCCAGGAATCACTCTGGTTCACTTTTTGTCAGTCCTGAGGGTGTGTGAAGATGAAGAACACTCCGCCAGCCAATCCTTGCCGTTTACTATGGGGTTCACCGAATCGGAGCAAGCTGCAGAGCTGTAGGCCAAGGAACAGATGCTAACAGTATTTTTTCCAAAGGAGAATGCTTGCTAACCCTGGCCCATGAAAGCAGGCTTAACAAACTCGGAGACAAGCTCAAGGCGGGCCTCCCTAAGAATTACTTTCCCTGTGTTTTCAAAAGTGGTTTATGAATGTTAAATATTTTTTGTTTAAATGTTTTTTGTTAAATGGCATGTCTGTACAAACAGAGGATGCATGTGCCTTTGATAGAGGCAACTAGATAGTATCCTAATCTAACCAGTTCATACTAGCTTGGTAGACAGGGAAGTGCATTACCTGAATCTTTCTTCAAGGAAGAGCTTGCTGGCTAGCTGTGGGGAGTGCGATGAGCAGACAGCCCATAGTTGTCGTATTCTTCTGTGTCTGCCGAGCTGCAGAGAGCCGCTTTGCCCTATGTCCCCTCTGCCCCAGCAGCCCACCTCCAGTGACTGAGGGGGGGAGGGGAATAAAAGTCCAGCCAGCCATTTCCACCCTATGCATGCCACCTCTGATGGGCTGTACTCACCAGGGGTCCCAGCTGGGTTGGCCAAGGCTTGTTGGGCTTTCTTTGAAGTTCATCTTTTTCTCTTGCCCAGTCCAGCTTTGTCCCCTGTCCTTCACAGGTATTGATCCCAAATCCATCCCAGCACCTGTTTTTGGGAAACCCAGCCTGCAACAACCAACCTATCTCTTCAGCTTGGAAAACTTTATGGCCCCATAAAGTAAATGCCTAAAAGCCTTTTGTAATAATTTAACTTTTCAATAACATTTACATAAGAAAGGGAAGGATTACCTTTATAAAGTCTCAGAAAGGAAAAAAGAATAGTTATGTAGTACTAATACTATAAAAAGTTATAATAAACTGACTTTCAACATAGCCCACTTAACCACTTTTTACAGTGAGAGGAGAATGTTCTTGAATTCTTGACTTACAAGACACCAAAAATCACACTCTGAAGGTTTTCACATCCAGTTCTTTTTTTTTCATTGAGGTCACGTTGGTTTATAAAATTATGTAAATTTCAGGTGTACATTATTCTGTTTCGGCTTTTGTATAGACTGCGTCATGTTCACCAGCAAAAGTCTAGTTTCCATCCATCATCATACATATGTGCCCTTTACTCCTTTTGCCCACCTCCCATCCCTTCTCCTCTGGTAGCTACCAATCTATTCTCCTTATCTATGTGTGTGCTTGTGTTTATCCTCCACATATGAAAAAAGTCATATGGTGATTGTCTTTCTTCCTTTGACTTATTTCGCTTAGCATAATACCCTCAAGGTCCATCCATGTTGTTGCAAATGACACAAATTTGTCTTTTTTATGGCTGAGTAGTATTCCATTGTACGTGTGTGTGTGTGTGTGTGTGTGTGTGTGCACACACACACACATCACATCTTCTTTAACCATTCATCCATTGATGGGCACTTAGGTTGCTTCCCAGTCTTAGCTATTGTGAATATTGCTGCAGTGAACATGGGGGTGCATAAATCTTTTTGAATTAGTATTTTCTTATTCTTTGGATAAATACCCAGAATTGGAATAGCTGGACCATATGGAATGGAAAACAGTATGGAGATTTCTCAAAAAATCTCACTTAATTCTTTATTAATGAATTGCCCTAAATGTTTTCACATGTTTCTAGTTGTGCTTTGTGGCTCCATCAGCCTTCCTAGCTAGTCTCAAAATACAAAAGCATTGCCTTGTTCTTGTTGGAGTAGGATCAGGGTTCCCTCCTTGTGATTTCCTGTGGTGGGGGCGGGGGAGGGGTGGGGTGGTGAGCAGAGAGGGATGAATTGGGTGGGGAGGGTATCTCTAGGCACCAGGTTCATCTCTGCTGCCCAAGCAACTTTGTTTCCAGGGATTCCTGGATCTGTACTTGACTCTTTAATTACCTAATCAGGTAGTTTGGAATCTAATGGATTGGGTCAGGAAAAGAAAAAATCTGAAGGAATAAGTGACTTACCTTGAAGGTGCTGTCCAGGTGATGAACAGAGGTAATGAGCAACTGATTCGTGGTACTGCTAAATTTATTTTTCGGTTGATCACATGCTAGATGTAATTTAGAAAGTAATATACATATGCAACAAATTGGGTTACAGAAATTTGAAAAATTTAAATTTGAAAGGTACAGAGATACAAAGCAACAATTCAGCCCAAGTCAGTTTTAGAACTGTTTTTAATACAATACCGAGGGGTGATAGTTTGGATCACACGGAGGCTGGATTTTGTGTGTGTGTTAGGGCTAAGATAGCATCTTGTTCTTATCCATATCTCAGGAAGCATTCTTATTAGAACCATCTCCTAGAAGAAAGCAAGTTATATTAAAAAAGACCGAAACATGAGTCAGTTTTCAGTATTGCAGATGATGAAAAACCAAATACATGAATCCTAGAAAATTTAGTGAGAGTGGACACTTGAAAAAAAAAAAAAAAAAAAAGGAAAAGAAGACAGATGACCAGGAAGAGTTGGTTTCCGTTTCTGGGATTAAGCAATTTTCATAATAATATGTGGATATAGTTCTGTCGGGAGAAGGTGATTTCGGTTTTACTTAGTAAGTTGTTAAAGCTATTTTGCTTGCTCTGGTGTAGTTCTCTTAAATTTCAGCTGATAAGTAAAAAGAAAAAAAGAGTTACAAACTTCTTACAAAATGCAAATGTCCTTTTTCTCAGTGATGATTTAAAACATTCAAAAATATTTTCTCACAATGCCACGATGGAATAGTCTCAGAACCAAACATTTTAACTTCTGATACATTTTCAGCACGTTAAACCCCCAAATGGGAGTTGCATGTTTAAACTAAGTGGCGTTGCTTTAGATACAGTCAAATTGGCAATGCAAACTTTTCCTTTGTTGGACGTGAGATTCTCACAGCATCTCCTAAACAAAATGTACTGGCTTTAAAATTAGTGGCTCCCACCATGCATTGGCTGGACTTCTTTGCTAGGTCCATACTATTAAATCAGAGAACGCTGAGTCCCAGCTGGCCTGTCTAGAACAAATATTTTTTTTTCCTGTCTCATTTCACTCTCTGACCTTTTAAAGGAGTTCAGCTATGCGCCCTCATGGTTTCTTCCTTTCCTCTGCCGTTAGTGTTCCTCTCTGCTGGTCTTTCCTTGCTTTCATCCATTATTTCTGGGTTGTGGTTGCCTGTTTGTGTGAATGTTCCTTTTGTTTTTTTATCTACTGGAAAGACTTCTTATCACGCTCACTTTAAGTGCTAGTGGCACATCTTGATTGGACTTAATCCACATTTCAACTGCCAGTATTTTAGTTAAAATAAATGTTATTGTTAGCTTTGTCCTCTCTAAAAGATAGTGGGGCAGAGAGGAAAAGGGCAACAATTTTAGCAATTACCGAATCACAGGAAAATGTTCTGAGTGGATCACCTGGGGATATCCAGGGCCGTTTGGGGAAGTTTTTCTTCTCATTATTTTTCATTTGTTTCTGCTTTGAGTATCAATGCTCAGAAGTTTTAAATTTCCCTCAAAGATGTTCTCATTTTGTCATAAAACTTCAGTTAAGCTCTCAATTTTTTTCTTAGGTCTAGCACCCTAACGTCCAGAGAAGTTGTAAGGAACCGTAAACAGGCCTCAGTCCTCTGTATGTGCGATCTCCTTTAGAAGGTGTTTATCAGATATTTGTGACTCTCTTCACAGCAGTAAAATATTGACATAAAGAATAGCACCTGAGGGCCCAAAGGAACAGCATTATCCTGGGGCTTATTTGTCAACCATTTGAAATGTAAGAACAAAACCGAGCTAACGAATGTGTACTTTGGGAAGATGACTACTTCCTGGAGAACTGCGTCCTCTGGAGATTGGACGAAGGGTTCCGAATGCTTCAGAGACACAGGCACTTTCTCATTCCCTCCCTCCAGGTCAGTGGGATGGCTCGTTTCATTAACTTTGATTTTGTTACCTCTGATAGCCTGACCTTTATCTTCTAATCTAAGTGAACATTCAGATCTCTTTCCCTTCTGTTCATTTTATCCACCTCTAGGCGAGCCTACTGAGAGATCAATGTTTGTATATGTAAATGTTTATTTTACCATCCACTGATTTTCTCCTTTATCCTTCACATATCATGACATTCACTAGTAAGGCATCCAACATTTCTTGAAGGCCTATATATATTTATTTTTTTACTTGTTTGGAAAGAATTTCAAACTTACAGAAAAGTTACTTGAATAAGAATAGTACAAAGAATGACAGTTAACCCTTTCCCCAGCTTCATCTACTGTTAACATTTTATGCAATTTTCTTGATCATTTGTGTATTCTCTCCTCTCTTTCTCTCTCCATATATGCATATATACGCATATCTATAATAATGTGTATATATGTATGTATATACACATATATATATAATAATGTATATATGCACACATAATATTTTGTTTTACCAAACCATTTGAGAATAAGTTCTCCTTTATCCCTAAATAGTTAGTGTTCTTTGTGGATAGGAATATTCTCTTACATAATTACAGGGCAGTTGTCAACTTTGGTAATACAGCATTAATACTTCTATCTAATTTGTATTTTAGTTTTCCCATTGCCCCAGTAATGTTCCTGATAGCTTCTTTTTCCTCCAATACAGAATTCAGCCTAGGGACAGATAGTGCATTTAGTTGTTATGTCTCTGTATCTCTGAAACATTTCCACAGCCTTTCTCTGTCTTTTTACGACATTGACATTTTTGAAGATCGAGTCCCTGATTTTTAAAAACAGGAGTCTCCCCGTTTTGAGTGTGTCTGGTGTTTCCTCATGATTAGACTTAGGTTTTATGTTCCCGACCGGACCACCACATACATGACACTGTGTGCTTCTCTGACAGTCACATCTGGAGACACTTGATGTCCGCCTGCCCCTCATGGGTGGTGTCAGTTTTCATCACACAGCGAAGTGTTGTCCCATTTTTCCACTCTGTAGTTACTGTTTTCTCCCTTGCGCCTAATAAGCAGTTTGTGGAGAGACAGTCTAAGACCACGCAAATAGCCTGCTCCTCATTAAAATTTCCCCTTAGATTTAGCATCCATCGAGGATTTTGCCTGAACCAGCCTTTATTCTGATGGTTACATATGATGAGGATCCACGTCAGCACTCCCTCCATGTTCACCAGTCAGCATGTGACCTTCTACTGTGACCAAGAACCCTCCCTCCTTCCCCCTGTGTGGATGTACGTATGTATTATCTGTATGGATGCATGGCTTCCTGGTTCCCCACCCCACCCCACCCAAATGGTCTATAAGTATTATCCTTATCTAGTTTGGAGCTCAGATTATCCCAGATTTGGCCAGTTGGGGTCCCTTCAAGCTGGCTACATGTGCCCGTGTCACTCCTCCATTAATCTTTGAGCACATTCTTATCTTCTGGTATAACAAAATGTTCCAGGTTCATCTTGTAGTTCCCCTTCCCTAGTCCTGCTTTCAGCCAATTCTCCAAGGGCCCCTGGTTCCTTTTAGTGGGGATGGTATTAGAGATCAAGATCTGAGCACTAGCTGTGCTCATTGCTCCTAGAATGTCTGTGCTTCCAGGCCTTTTTAGTGGACAGAGCCAGGAAATATATGCATGCACACAATACACACATATAAGTACACATGCACATACACACGTGATAGACTCATAAATGTGCACATACACAGGCATATACACTTTTTAGATACCATGAGTCTACACCAATATCTCCAATTTCAATTTATCTTTCTTGCCTTCCTCTGTTCCATATTTTCACGTGTCTTCTTTCACACCTGGCTTCCAAAACATCAACACATTACTCATTTGCTCAATCCCATAATACATCTAAAACAGTTTCAGAAAACCTTCACCCATATCTGTTACAAAAAACGAACCTAATAAAAAGGGTTCAGGCTCTTCAGTTTCCCCTTCTCCCATCTCCCTACCCTGCCCAAGACTAAGGGCATGCAGGGCATGTCGTCAACACAGTGTTTATAAGTTATTGAAATTAGTTTTGGGGTTTTTTTTTCTGTCCTGCACTGTGGTTATGGCCTTCATCTGAAATACAGTTGGGTTTGTTTGCTTCAGTTTCTTTACTTTTTGGTTTTCCCCTTTTTCCACCCTTGTTGGCTTACTTTTTTTGAATGTCAAACATGAACATGCTTCCGAAAGTAAAAACTTTCGAAAAGGTTTACTCAGAGAAATGTCCCTGTCTCCCATGTCCCTTGCACCCTCTCCTCCTTCACCCCCCGCGGGGAACCCACTTACTTGTTTCTGTTTTCTCCTTCCTGTGATTTTATTTTTGGTAAAGATAAGCAGATATATGTATGCTGTCTTATTTCCTCTTCTTTCTTAAACAGGGGTAGTGGCACTGGATATAATCTTTTGTGATTTGATTTTTCAGTTTACAAGAGCTCTTGGACCTCACTGCACGTCAGTTCATAGAGAACGTCCTCATCCTTTTGTACAACGAGATGGTATTCATTGTGTGTTTGTACCGGAGTTTATTTGGCCAACTCCCATGCTTGGATGTTTAGACGGTAATCACAAATAACGCTGCAATGAATAAACTCGTGCATATATATTTTCATATCGTTGGATGGATATCTTCAGGATAAATTCCTAGATGTGGGTTCAAAGGTAAATGCATACGTGATTTTGTTAGGTATTGCCAAATTCCCTTCCATGCTGTTTGTGCCGTTTTGCATTCCCAACAACAATGTATGAAAGGGCCTGCTTCGTCAGCAACAATTGTGTTGTGAAGCTTTTCAATTTTTCCGTCTGATGGGTGAGAAGTAGGATCTCATTGTCATTTCAGTGTGTGGCTTCTATTAGTATAAATGAAGTTGAACATATTTCATATCCTTAAGAATAATTTTTATCTCTTTTTGTAAGTTGCTTGCTCATATTTTTTCCCTATTTACCTACAGGATTTTTGGTATTTTTTCCCCTCAATTTTAAGTTATTTTTAATTTTAGGGATACTAGCCGTTTATCTGTGATATATGTTGCAAATATTTTCTCCTAGGCAGTACTTTGTTATTTGACTTTATTTATTATTTTTGGCCTCATAAAATTTTAAATTTTTATTTGGCTAAATTTATCACTCTTTTCTTTAATTGCATCTGAACTTTTAGTCACAGTTGGAATGCCTTTTCCTACACCCAGGTTATGGAGGAACCTACCCATCTTTTTCCCTCTGGTACTTGTATAGTTTTATTTTTTATGCTTAGATCTCTGATTGTGAAATAATAAGAAATATATATATATATATATATATATATATATATATTTGGTTCCTACTAATATTTGGTCCTGGTTCCTGCTAATATTTGGTCTTTGACCCTGGTTCCTGAAGCTGAGCTCCTAAATCCCTTGGGATTTCCTGGGTGATGGGAACGTCTTTTGTTCTAATGAGGTGACTCTTGGTGGGCTCCTGGGTGGGGGCTGGTCACCAGAAAGACTAAGCTGTGAGTAGAAGTTTGGAACTTTCTGCCTCATCCCCCATCCTCAAGAGGGGAGAGAGGGGCTGGAGACTGAGTTAATAAATGATCATCCCTACACGATGAAGCCTCCATAATCCCTAAAGTATGGGCTTTGGAGAGCTTCAGGGCTGGTGAACACATCCACATGCTGGGAGGGTGATGTATCCCAACTCCACAGGGGTGGAGCTCCTGTGCCTGGGACCCTTCTGGACCTCGCCCTATGTATCTCTTCATCTGGCTGTTCATCTGTATCCTTTAAAATATCCTTTATAATAAATCACTAATAGTAAGTAAAATATTTTCCTGGGTTCTGTGACCTGCTCTAGCAAACTATCAAACCTCAGGAGGGAGTTGTAGGGACCTCTGATTTGTAGCCAAATCAGAGAAAAATTGAGGGTAACTTGAGAACTTACTACTTGTGTTCGGCATCTGAAGTAGGGTGTAGTCTTGTGGGACTGAGCCTTCACCTGTGGGGTCTGCACTAACTCCGGACAGTGAGTGTCAGAATTGCTTGGTATGGAAAAACCCACACATCTGGTGTCAGAAGTGTGAGTGTGACAGCAGTGTTTGAGTAGAGAGGAGAAAAAGAGTTTCCCTATTCACTGGTTCATTTAGAATTTATTCTTGTGTGTGGTGTGATCAATGGTTCTAATTTTCTCTTTTTTTGAATGGTTAATTAGTTGTCCAGCATTATTTATAAAAAGACCATCTTGGCCCCAGCAATTTGTGATATCACTTATACTGTACACTGGATTCTGTATGTAGTTAAGCTCTATCCTTTTTTAAGCACCATATGTATGGCAAAAAAATTTTGGGTTAAGTAAGCCCTCTGAATTAAGTCACTGAACCCTCTGTACGGGAGGAGTTTTCAAATTAAAATGTCATTTAAAGATTTTGATAGTAACCTTAGTACAGTGTCTGAATTAGGTGTCACAATTAAAGCAGTAGAGGGTCATATGTCCCAAAGCTGTCCAATTCTCCAACTTTGTTGAAATGCAGATTCCTGAGCTCTATCATTAAAAATTCTTATGTAGAATTTGAGGCTGGGGCCTTAATGTTTTATCTGGTTAATCACTAGCGAGGGTGGATGGGGTAGGGGGTTATGGGATCAACTTTTGAAAAGCGCGTACTTAGAGGAAAGGACAGCCTACACGGGATAAGTATCCAATGTAGCAACATGTGAAAAGTGATAGTTAAATTATTTTGATGATGACGAAAGGAAATTCAGGCTTTCCACTACTTACAAAACACGAGAGTTACTCAAAGAGCTAGAAGTTTACCACTGAGGCGATTGGAAGTAAATCCACACCCGGTAATCTTTCCATCCTTCAGAATTTATTCTCAATTGTCTGGACATGAGATTTAGGTCTGTGATTCTCAGACCTTTTAGTTTTACATATTGCTCAGGAAGATTAGGATTCTGAATGACTTGTTTTGGTGATAAAGCATCCTTTGGGCCACAGTGATAGGAAGGATGCTCTGATTTTGTGAGGTTAGAAGTGAGGTTAAATAAGTACACTTGTTATAGTTGAATATTATGCATTTTATGATGGAAACGTTAACATTGCTTCATACACTGCCTCCTACCATCTGGAAAATTAGTAATTCTGGTATGTTCTTTCAAAACCACGGACCTAAATAGTTGAGCAGGGATGCAATCATCGATAGAGCTCTCTACCAAGCTTTGACTCTGCATATTTGGCCATCTTGTTATGTTAGAAAATATGAGAAACACTTGCTTCCATTTTCTGGGGCTGATTCACTGAACCTTCGCATCCAGATTTGTTTTCACCTGTCCATGCCTTTGTCTCACAGAATAGAGTCCATGGGGTTCTAATCTCTGTTATGCACGTTCTTTATGAATAAAAATCCAGGCACACGAGCGCACATGTGCACATTTTACTACGAGACAGTAAAATCTCAGTGTGCAGTGACCTCATTCCCAGTGTGACCTTATGGTTCCCACTCTTTACAGTTTTAAAATTTTATGTTATCCTGGCATTATGGGTGGTGATTTTTCTTTTTTACTGTGAGTCACAGCAGTATATCACAGCCATAGAATAGCATAGCTAAACTTGGAGAGGCTTGTTGGCAAAAATTTGAATATCTGCCCTCTGGCTTCTTCTGATTCTCATCTGTATTTCATAATACAAAACTAACAAGGATTTTGCTTTTGGTGAAATCTGCTTACTAAATGATGCTTGCAAATAACACATTCATCAATTAGCATTTGGGATTTTGATTAAACCATTTTGCAAGTAATTTCACTTTCGTGGCTGTTAGAGCATATCTTTTGAAAGGAAAAATATGTTTTGGCACTGAGTGCTTTGAAGTCCCTCTTCAGTTTATCAAAATCTATGCGAATTGTAACACAGCCTCTGAATGTACAGGCGCATCCTTTGGATCCAGCACTTACTATCCTGTGATTCACAAAATGATGCACCTGTCAAATATTGCCAATAAAATCTCAGAGTCAGACTGACACTCTTGAAGTGCTTGACACTTTCATTGGCTTTCTAGTCCTAATTAGAGACGTCGTCTCCTTTCTCCCATTTTACTGCTTAAAACACTTGTCCCCTTGTTTTATTCATGCTTCAGTCACATCTCTGTCGGTGGCCACATTTATTTGATTACTCATCTTCCATGGTGATTCCTGGCACGTGGCTCATCTTTTTTTGCTCAGCCTCCCTTCTTTTGAAATCCCTACATCCCATTTGTCAACAACCTCTGATTATCTCAAAGGTACCTTGGATTATCCTGACTCATCCTTTGAATTCAGTTGAGGACCCTGACTGGTATCTCAAGATCCAGGTGACTTCAGGATGGAAGGTGGAGCCAGCGGTGATGTCCTTCCCTATTCAGACTGTTTGAATAATGCTTTTTACTCATCTTACTCTCTCCTAGAAAAACTATTTAATGTTTCATAGAAAAACAATCACTTATGTTTTTCTAAAGGTACTTGAGTCACACTGCCTTAGTCATAGGGTAACAGTGTTAGGAATTGTTTTAAACGGAACAGAGAAAATCCAACTCTATTTAGGTTATCTTTCAGTTGCAAATATTATTTGAAATTTGAGTTAAAAATCGTATAACTTGGAATGACACAGTCAATAAAATGAAGTTGTTGGCATATTAAAAATTTCCTACCTTTCAAGGCTATATGAAGTGTATTTTATAAAAACTCCATATTCAATGTCTCTAAAGTAACCACAGAGGTGTTTTTATTCATTATATTCCACTGCAAAAAAAGTGGTTAGAGTCATTGTACAGATTTTTACCTTATTCTTTTGTGTCCTATATAACGAATTCTTCACTTATGTACAAATGTTCTGATTTCTAAAGGCTGTTCTTTTTTTTGCTGGAATAAAGTACCTTTTTAATTTAGTGACTAACTTTGAATAAACATGCATTTGTTTTGGGGGAGAGCAAGTAATCATAATTTAATTCATGATGTGTAGTTTTTTCCTCTAAGGTGCTTTACTAATTCATACATGGTATCATATCTGTTATTCATCTTTACCAGAACAGATCTCTCCTCCTGGAATAATACTCTTTCTTTGAGTAAACGCTGCCATTCTTTAAAGTGTTTTAGCTTGGAATAAAAAAAAAAAAAAAGCTGCATTTTTGTCAGATAAGAAGTCCAGGCATTATTGGATAGCAGAGTTGGTGCAATAACTCAATGATGTTAGCTCTGACATCTCTTAGCCTTTTCCTTACAGTCACAAAATGGCTGCCATCAATCCAGCCATCACATCTACCTTCAAGGCAGGAAGAAAGGGAAAGGACTTGCCTTTGGCTTATAATTTAAGAAATAGAAACTATTCTCAGAAGGATCTGTAACTCGAAAATAGAAGTGTTGTAACTTTTCTATTTGAAATAACATTTTACCTTTCAAATTTGTTATCTGAAAGGCTATAAAATATATCTTTATTACATTATTATTTAGCATATATTCATTTAAGAAGTACTGTGCACCAACCATGTGCCAGACAGTGTTTTAAAAGTTGGGATTGGGGCTGGCCCAGTGGTGTAGTGGTTAAGTTTGCACACTCTGCTTCAGTGGCCCAGGGTTCATGGGTTTGGATCCCGGGTGCAGACCTACACACCACTCATCAAGCCATGCTGTTGCAGTATCTCACATAGAAAATAGAAGAAGATTGGCACAGGTGTTAGCTCATGGCCAATCTTCCTCACACACACACAAAAAAGTTGAGATTACAAACTCTAATAAAACAGAAATTTTTGCCTTCAAGTAGCTTTGACTCATCAGGAAGAAATGCAAGAAAACACACAAATACAGTGCTGTGTGACTGACAAGCCATAGAGATTAGCAAGGCAGAGTTCAGGACAAAGTGTGGAGTTGCTAACTGGTACCTGGCACAGGTGAGATGTGGTCTGAGATCTGAAGCATGAAGAAGAGATAATCGATAAAACTGAGGGGAGGATATGGAGGGTATCCAGGCACTAGGACCAGCATGTGCAAAGGCCTGGAAGTGACAGAGTGCATGGTTTACTCAAGAACTACAAGTAATGCTCTATGGCTGGATCCCAGGCATGAGGGATGGAAATTTGTGCAAACACTTCACTCAGGACTTTGGTCTTCATCCTATCCTTGGTAATTATGCCATAGTCTTACTTTCACCTGATTCTGATTCCTTAGAACTTATTTTTGGTTCTGCTATCCTGGAACCCGTGGTCTAACAAGTCAAATATTTTCTTGTATTAACATTGGTGTTCAGTTGAAGCTGTATATTGGTGATCTACTGGCCTAAGCTGACCTACAGACCTGGTTAGTGGTGTGTTTGTATGTTTTTTTCTTTTCCTGTACAGCAGGAAAAAATTGAATTAGTTTCCAACATGTAAAAATCAGGAGAGTTCACAGAAAAATCCAGTTTCTCTGGAAAAATGAGAAGATCTGAAAATACCGGGCCTGCATCCGCATGCAGCAACAATAGGCTGGAGCTAGTAAGGACAGGCAGTATCTAGTCCGCCACAGTCCCCATTTCCTGTTGTTTTACAACAGCCCCACTTGACTAAGGTTGGTTGGTTCCTGAAGGCATTTATATTTGCTCCCTCTAGTGGGGGACATAGACTATATATATCTATATCTATATCTATATCTATATCTATATCTATATCTATATCTATCATCTTGAGGAAGCATTACTTGGTTAACTTGCACACCAGCAATTCTTATCAAGGTACAGTGACGTAATTCTGTTTCCGCTGGCGTAAACCGACCACATGGTCAATGAGTTTACATTGGCCACCAGCCTGCTTGAGTGAACCACAATGAAACACCTCTGTATTAGGAATCTTATTGCTAATTATCCTATACAATTTTTGTGCCTCACAAAATGATTGCTCTCAGACAGACATTATAATCTAAAAAATCCCTCAGCCGGTTATGACAAAAGGAACATAATAAGACTGTGAGTCTTGAGGAATGATATCTAGTTGGCTTTCGCTAATCCATTTAATCTCCTTGGTCCACAATATCTTCTTTCAAAAATCTCTTTGAATGTCACCAGCTCTATTTCCCTGGCAAGGTTATCACTGATATTCAGGTGAAACAGTGTGTGTCACAAGCGCTGTGGATAATAACTGAGGACCTACAGATGAAAGGGGCTCCTGCTTATTATTGTTAGGAGTCTTGGGATCCGGATAAATTGTCTTACCAGAAAGCGCTACTGGTCTAAGAAAACTGTCTAACTTTAAACCTTTGTGACTGCTCATAAGAAAAAATGATGCCAAAGTGTGAGACTCCATATGTATGGAGACTTTGGGGGCTGTGGCCCATAGACAGACTGGCAGTAGACAAAGATTTGAAGACTTGCTGAATTATGTTTGCTTAGAGGGTGGATGGAATTTATTGAGCATATTACTCTGGGCAGTATTAGACTTCTATAACAACAACAGCAAAAAGATAGAGATTATCTGGTCTAGGTCACTCATTTTAATGATGAGCAAGTAGGTTCTCAAAGGGATAAAGTGACTAATTAGTAGCAGAGACAAGACGAGAAGCATTGGATGCCTAGACTCCCAATCCAGTGACCCTTCCGTTATGTCTGTGGTGTCACTCATGAGACAGTATTTGATGCTCATATGGGTTTACTTGAAAAGCTATTGGTTTTACTGTTTTTAAAGGAAGCTAGAGAAGATCCTTTTCTTCTGCCTTCTTTAAGGCTTATTTACCTTATGGGTGAAATAGGGGAACCTCAATCAGTTGTTGTCATCTT
The DNA here is from genome assembly GCF_057802395.1 of Ceratotherium simum simum. Lineage (NCBI taxonomy): Eukaryota > Metazoa > Chordata > Mammalia > Perissodactyla > Rhinocerotidae > Ceratotherium > Ceratotherium simum. Next base: position 53,259,220 of record NC_141912.1, read on the forward strand.
GGGTGGGTTAGGGGGTCAATAGGAATTCTGATGAGATTTGGTTTTCCAGTGGTTGGAAGAAACAGGGGCAGGATTATCAATGGCCTAAATATTCTGGAAAGCAAAAATCCCAAGCGTGTCTTACTCATATAGCTCTTGAAGTCATAGGTCTCCAAACCTCCAAATACAAGAAGAATCTTCACAACTGAAAATCTGGCACTAATTATTCACACTGACAAGTAAAACTGTGTATCACCTCTAAGAAATGTTCTCCTTCTGAAAAGTTTTGGTAGCACTTCCTATGAAAAATATTTTCATAGTTGACATTTAAAAAATTATAGTTCAAAATGATATTGTCAGTTTTAAAAATAATAAACTTTGCTGTAAGAGGCAAAGGTCTCCCCCAATATGTAGGCTTAAAATCTTTTGGTAATGTTAGAATTGGAGTATTATACTTTTATAAATTATTTTTTAAACTATAACATTTATAAATAATTATATTTCTAATAGCAGCTAATGTTAACTTTAAAGATGAATTCTTTATATTTGTTCAGTGAATTACCAAGTGCTCTTAGTTTTTTGTCTTCCCAATCATTTTTTTTCCTCTCCACTAGTCACACCTTTCACGCACTGCTATAATACAGCTTCCTAACCGATTTTCCTGCCTTCGTTTTTTGTTGAATTGTGCCTGTTGACAACCTGATTAAGCTCGGAACTACATTTCCTGAATCTCTTTCCTGTCAAGTTTCCATTAGAGATGGCCAGGAGAGGAACTGCAGGGGGTGGAAATACAGAAGTGGAACGTCCACCAGATCCAGAGATGGATACATGCAGAAGTGCCTGGTGGGTCCCAGCTTGTGCTCACTGCCCTTCACTTGGTGGCTCTGTAATCCTCCTGACCAGCTGTGACCCCAGGCCCACCATCAGATGTCTGACTCCAGAGCCGTGAAAGCAGTGACTTCCAGAGGCCACAGCTCTTTTAAGACCCCAGTGAGTTCCTTTCACAGTCTTATGTCAGAGGCTAGCTGTGCTTGGCTTCGCAGGTCTCCCTGCAAGCTTTGTCTTGTCTACTGGGGTCAGTGCTTCCTGAGAGCTGGTTAATGACTCTCCTGTCTTCACATTCTCTCTTCTCCTGCTCCTCTCATGATTGTGAAAGCTCTACTTCCTACAGTAAATCCCGTATTCCCGTAACACTCATTATGGCTCTGATTCCGCAACTAAAGCCGGACAAATACACTCTTGAGCTTATCCGTTGCCTTTCATGTATTTACCCAATCTTCCCTATCCCCATTAATCCTTGATCCTTGTCATCTCTCTTTCAAGACTCCCACTTCGCAGAATTCAGAACCCCATCTCCCTGGGTCCTGCCCGCTCTAGGTCACACACCTGCATACTTCGGAGTGTGGGGCCTCTGCTCTGACCTGCTCTACCACAGCAGGCTAGGGTTGGGGTGGAGCAGATCTTGATTCAAATTGTCGTTCTGCCTCATTCTAGCTGGAAACTTGGGCAAGTTATTCATTTATTAGACACAGCTCCCTCACCTGTAGAAGGAGATGACAGTCATAGCTTCCTTGTGGAATAGATGTGAGATGTCAGTGCAAAGCTGTTCACGGATACTGATGTAATTCTCTTTATTCTGCCGCCAGTCCTCCACTGCCTTCCAAGAAGAAAGACGTGGCCTCACGGTCCAGATGTTTCACTGCCTCTAGCACCACAGCCCCTGGTCGAAAAAGCCAGTGTGCAAACCATGGACTGACGCACCAAGCATGGAGGTAGGGGCATCCTGGTTCAGAGGCAAGGGAACGCTGTCTTTTAATGTGAGTAATATAGTGAAGCCACACTAAAAAAATTGCTAACATTGATGCTGATTACAGAGATAGAGATTGGACAAAATCAGAAGAGAGAAATTTAAAAAATGGACTTGACTGTAAAAGCAATGCTAATTACAGACACTTATCTCCACGGCTTATTATTTATGCCTAGTATTTAGCATGCAGCACAATGGCAATGATGGAAGTCATTAAATCTATCACCCCACTGACTTGTTTCGTTCAATTGTAACAGTAAGTTCTCTCCAAGGACACTTGGCGGCTAAAGTTTGTTGTCCAGCTGGCGTGGTCATCTGCTGGCAACCTAGATCGATTAGAGGAAAAGCAGTTCCCACAAAGGTACTACTAACATGGAGTGATCCTTTTTTACATTTGATCCCTCAAACAGTATTACAGGAGAGTTGTGATTCTTATTCCCATTTTTCTGATAAGAGACTAAGGCTCAGGGAATGGGAAGCCGTTTCACTGAATGAAAGTCAATTTGTCATGTTTGAAGAAAAGGAAAATGGGGTAAACAGACTTGCACAATGTTTTGAAATCTTGAGAAAGCTGGATTGCATCATCCTCTTCGGGGGTGTTTGAGTCATCCTTTTTCTTCCTGGTCTCGAGGTTATTTCATGCCCCCTAAAAACAGTGTATCAATCATCCAATGAACAGTGTACCAATTAATCTATGGACATGAATAACAACATGCATTCTGCTAATGCTGTCTATGATTTTCCTAAAATACATAGACTAATTTTGAGTTTTATCAACCTCAGTGGTTGAAATTAAAATGGAAATAGCAACATTTGTTTTGTGCTCTCCTTACAATGCAACTAATGATTTTCCTCTGGGTAATGATAATTAGCAAAGTTCCTCTCGTGTTCCTGATCAGTGCACAGCTGCTGCTCAGATCATCACAAAGACTCAGTTTTATGTGGTGACGTTAAACCCCTGGCTCACTTGAGAGGTGCATTATATGTGCTATTACCTCAGCTTATTAACTCTAAATTATGCCTCAATGATCTTCTCAAATTGGGAGCAACACATATTAATAAATTGCAGTCTGTGTGGGAGAGTTACCATGAGAGTCTACCACTGAGTGTAGATTTTGTCTGCTTCAGATGTTATAGTTGGGCTTACAACGTTGATATGTCTGAGTAAGGTCCAAAGGGACATCTCATCCTCTCTTAAAATATATTTTTAGGCACTCTTCTTTTGGTGAAGCAGGAGTAGCCATGTGCCTGGTAGGCCTGGGCTTTGGGGCTGGAAGGCATTGAGAGCACTACTCATTTCCATTCCTTGGGCTTTTCTGGAGTGCACATTTGCACCAGAGCTGGCCAGAGGACCTGCTGGGTGTGTATCACTGAGGGAGTTCCAGAGCTACGCAGGGCAGGCCTGAGTGGAATGCAGTGTACTGCTTCTCTTGTGTCTACTCTCATGAAAACCTATCTTTCTCATCCTTCACACAACAATCCCTTTAGGGATGGGGCCGTGTATCAATATCTTTTTATCTCCAAGTTTTGCACAGTGCTGGGAAGCTAATAGGCATTCAGTCAATGTTTGTGGGATGAATGAAGGGTGGTACAAAGGAAGAATGGCATGTTTGATCCTGACCACCAAAGGAGGCCTGATACTAATTGGCCAACGCGTGGTGACTGAGTCTCAATCATATAGAAGAAACCATATTTGCGCTCATTTTGCCTTAAGTACACTAGTCAATGTTATTTCTATCTTAAGTTTCCACTATGGCAAATTTTAATATATGGTAATACTTTATACTGGTGAGAGTATGTGAAAGGCACACTTATGTAACCCTTTAGGAAAGAAGTTTAGCAATATCTATCAAGAACTTGGATAATGTTTGTTTTCTTTAATCTGGCAAAATTCAGCATCTGGAAGTCAATTTTAATGAAATAATTTAAAATAGAGAAATAGCTTTCTGCATACCAAGATGCTCAGCTCAGATTTATTTGAAATCATGGAAAACTAGAAATAAACTAAGTTTCCAACAACATAGGGATGATCAGTGAAATGTGGCATGTTCACTATTTGAAGCTTTATTTGCTGATATAAAATGTTTTTCAAGATTTCATAGTAAGGTACAAAATTCTTAGATTAAGTTCTAAAATGTATACATCTTACCACAACCAAAATATACCATATATAGAAAAAACTTGGAAGGGAATATTATTAAATGTAAGAATAGAAAAGACTGGAAGAAAATCCAACAAACTATTAACATTGGTTGTATTTTTTTCTTTGTTTTTGTTTTCCCAATTTTAAGTAGACCTCTTTAATTGTGTCTTCTTGGCTCTCTCGTGTTGAGAATGTGTGGCTCTGCTCAGTCTCCTTCCTTGTCCATGTTCTACTGCCCATAGCAGACTGGATCACGATGGACATCTGACTCAAGTTGGGCAAATTGGATTCTCTCTCCTGGGAATTTAGAACTGGGAATTCAGAGAGAGCAAGTCAGTTCGTATGCTTGTCTTGGGTTGAGGGACATGCAAATTTTGGACTGGAGTTGCAAGCGTCTTACCCCGCTTGCACAAAGAAAGCAAATTTTCAGAAAAATAAAAAGAAAGCAGATGTGCAAAGAAAGAGAAAGTAAAAAAAAGATCACGGGACCCCAGAGAAAAACTGGTTGCTGGTGACGTTCTAGTTTCTGGGTCTGGCCTTCATGAGGCCTGGCTGAGTGCCATGAAATATTCTTGTATTTTTATGATATATTATTATTATTTTCTCCAGTCAGTTTCTGTTACCTGCACTCAAGTATAAGTACATAAGATGCCTCTACTTTTGGGTATTTTAAAACTATCCAAAATGAGCATGCATTACTACTAAAATGTTATTATAGTGAACATAAAAATTGATATATTTTTAAAAAACAATAGCTATTTTATTAAGTGCTCTTGTTGATACACCATTTGTAATAAGTAAGAAGCATAGGTCACTCATGGCCATAGAATTACAATGTTTCTTCTGATCTTGTTTTTCTGATTTTGGGGAAGTTTGATAATTTCATTTGCCTCTAACATACAGTTATTTGTTATTTTAAGCAAACTTAATATGACCAAGTTCAATTTTAAAATGATAAAGGGGAGAACCATCCATGAAGGTGGGTTACATCCAGCCAGTTCTCACCTGTGCCATTGTCTGACCTCTGTCCCTGACTCTTGCCAGGCCAGACAAAAATTATGTTTGCCATCACCCGATCACTAGAAATGTTCATGGATAAAAGCGTTAATGAAAGGAGACATTGTTCATAATGTATTATTCAATGAAAAATACAGGTTACAAAACAGTGTGCACAGTATAATTCTAAATTAAAAATTATAAATCTGTGAAAAAACCCTGGTAAATATATACCTTAATGTTAACTGTAGTATGTATGAGTTGTGGCTTTACAGAGAATTTAAATTTTCCTTTTTGTACTTTTTTATATCTCCCAAATTTTCTATGGTATATATGAATTTAGTTGGTAATAAGATTTTTAAAAATTTGAATTTTTAATGAAAAAATAGTTACCTTAGTCACCAAAATAATCTTGTCAGTCTTCTCTCCTGATTCTGTCAAGTGCAACAGTTTAAGACAGAAGGAAAGAAAGAGGGGGAGAGCTTGGGCTGCCTTGATGCTCTCCCTGTGGGGTTTGGGCCTCTGGTTGCTCTCTAGAGGAGCATTTATCAGGAAGAAGTGGACTGGGATTTGTTCCTGGTCCAGAGAATCCCGGTCTTACAGCAGGTAGTGCTGAGCGCTCTGGCTTAGGAGTAAGCCTGGCTCTGCTCTTTTCATCTGTGTGGACTTGGGAAGTTGCTTAAGCTCTGTCAGTCTCAGCATCCTCATCTGTAAGACGCTGCAGCTCCCTCATGGGGGTGTTGAGAGCATGAAATGAGATAGTGTTGTATCAATCACTTAGCAGAGTCACTGGTTCATAGTAAGGAGTTGTGGTGTTTTTTATTATTACTCTTAGGTAACAGACATAAATCCTCCATTTCTACCTGCCATTCCACAAGCACATTGTCCATATTCTGGCCTCCATTATTTTAGTTTACACCTGACATGTCTTTCTTCCTATATCTCTATTAATTCTAAAAGTTGTTAAGTCAGTGCTTCTCAAACTGTAATGCCCATAGGAATCACCTGTGGGTCTTGTTAAAAATGTGGATTCTGACTCTATAGATCTGGGCTGGCATCCAAGAGTTTGAATTTCTAACAAGTTCCACCTGAGATCAATGTTGCTGCCCAAAGACCACTTTTAGTAGCAAGGACTAGTTTGCCCAGCTCAAATCCAGTATCTGCTTGAAATCACCTCCAGCGTCCCTAGCCAGAAAGGTCCTCTCCTTCTTTGGCTCACAAAGGACATCATTTATACTCCTAATTTAGCACTTTTCACCTTCAGCCTGCGGTGTACTGCTGTACGTGATTCTGTTCACTCCTAACTGAGCCCCTGACAGCAGACTTCGTGTTCTTCAACCCCCGAAAGCTGTCAGCGCAGCACAGTAATGTGGATGTAACGTTCAACCAATAATTGTCAAATTATTGAACTGGATGAAAAGAATGAAATGATACCTTAAAATAAAGTTGTTTTACATAAGTATTCACTTCAAAATTGTCAACATAAATCAATTTAATTAGTGGAAATAGTGGAAGAGAGTAATGATGTGAATAATTTCAAGTGTGAATGTTTGATTGTGATATTTCCTTTCTTTTTAAAATACATTATAGAATGCAGGATGGGATGATATACTGGATGGGATGACAAAGCCAGTCTGGGATGATGCATTTCCCGTGGATAATCAAATAAATGGGTAATAATTTGTTTTTCAAACTCTGAGTCTCTTGGGCCACGGTTTAAAAGCAGCCTCCAAGTGGGCCAGAGGCCAAAGTTGGATAACCCTGCATACAGGCTGGACATATAATTAGTGGTCTTTGGGGTAACATGGACTCACTTCTGTTGAGAGTAAATAGGGAAAAAAATTTGTGAGAAATGAGGAAGGTGCAGTGGAGGTCTGTGTTGGAGAAGGTCGTCGAGACAACGTGATGGCTGGTTGACCTGCGAACTGGACTCCAGCGATCAGAGGCTCCCCGCCCCCTCCCCGTCCTTGGAATAAACATGAATGTACGTTCTGCCCACTGCTCTGGCAGTGGGAGCCATTTTTAAGGACACGAACTTGACAGAGCGATGAGTTGCTGAGACCACCTGGAGGGTACATTTGACTGAATCCCGCTAAGGCCTCTATATAAACTTTGAAGATTCCGATGGGCCGTGCAGAGATCTACTCATGCTGCAGCCACCCAAGACAAGCCTTGGATGTATGCTCCCTTGCTTATGAAGCCTGCCGCCTACCGGCCTGGAGTGGTCTGCCTCTTTCTTCTGTCTCTCCTTACCCTCCATGTACGGGGCCAGTTTGTGAACCAGCAGTCTGACCTCTCTGGATATTGCCTGGTGACTGGTTGGCAGGGCCCTTGCCCTGCCCGACTGTGGAGTCCGTTCCCCCTGCCATGGGCCGCCTACTGCCAATTCTCACTGTCCTTCTCTGGAACAATTGGCACTTCATTTCAGGAGGACTTTCAATTTTATTTTAAAAACCCAGTCAATATAAATAGAAGAGAAGCTCCGTTTTCAGTAATCTTTTACTCATCTATCACTTATGTCCTTAGGGAAGCTTAAAGAATTTTCATCAATACACCAAAAAGTAGATAGTTGTATATATTGCAAAACTTTTTCAACACTTTTCTCCAAATCCCCACTACTGCTAAGACTTTCTTATAAAGAAATCATTTGGGGAAACTTAGCAACCAATGTTACCGTGAAGTGGTCCCAGTGGGGATGAGGTTTATGCCTAACTCTTATTTAGTTTAGTTTCTGTATCTTGTGCCTGGTATCCAGCATTAGTTACAGAGTAAACAGCGTTTTGGAAAGACTGACAGGGTCAGCTGCTCTGGGAACGTGGCCGGTGACCTCCCTGATGGATTACCGTCCTGCGGGCGGCTTCCAAGTCAATTGAAAGGTAAGCATTCTTTCTGTATAAGTGCAGACTGCTTTGGAACATGTTTCAATTTCAGCTGATAAAACTGAGAGTATATCCCAGGCATGCTGTCTCACAGGGCACAGAGCTGTTACTTCGGGGGCAAAGCGATTTGTCATGTCAACACAACCACAACAGCTAAGCTGCTGGGTTTAGGGGAGGGGTGAGCTACAGGGGTTATTTTGATTAAGCTGTAACAGGAAAACTGAAATCCAGAACTTTCTGAAGTTAGAAACACACATTGTGATTCTAATATTCAAAAAGTGAAGCCCTTCATTTCTGAGTCCTTTTTCCTGAAATCTTGTTGGTTTAACTTGGCTGTTGTCTTCACTCATGAAACAGCAATGGTGTGAGTGTGTGTGACAGCGTGTGAGAGAGAGAGACAGAGAGAGAGAGACTGGCAACTAGGAAGTGTATCTACTATTCAAAGAGCCTGGAAATTATCAAGTGTTACCAAATGCACGAGTCAAAACCTGTTCAGAGCAGCACCTCTATGATGTCACCATGAACAGGAGAAAATATATCATCATAAGTCTCTTGAAAATTGTGGATGCTGAGTACAGAATAGTGAGAAAATGGAACATGTTGGATCCCCGATTGATTTTAATCAGCTTGTGTGTTATAGACTCTGGAGGTCTGGATTTAGTTTCATATCAGAATCATTGTTATTTTCAAATTATCGTCAATGGTGATAGCAGTTTTTTTAAAACTTCAAATTTTATTTTTCACTAAGTTTTGATAAGAGAATTGCATTTTTCAGAGGCACACATTCAAAAAGATAACATCGTCAAAGTTTTCACAGCTCTCACTTGATTGAAATATTTTCTAATGCTCCAAACAAATGCTCGACCATTAAGAAGTGATTTTATAAAGAAAATGCTCCTTCTCTTACATTGACTAAAATGTCTTTTCTGTAGTCATTTTAAAAATATGGCTCAGAACCAAAATAAGAGGACAAATAGTATCAGAAAAAGTAAAAATATCATATTCCAGTAAAAAGGTTTATGTTTCTTTGAAGAGTGGTAATTACAAAGGTACAAATTTGTTAAGCTGTCATTATCGTAATTATCATAGACTGATATTTTAGGGTTTGCGTTTGTGTCCACTTGGCAGCTTCAACTTACAAAAAATGTTTATTACATAGTGACAAATTCAACTTTAAGAAATTGCTCTGTAGACATCTTTTTACAAGCTGTGGGTGTGTACACCACTCTTAGTACCCTGTACATCTGGCCTGCAGAAGCCATACGGGATACTAAAAAATGGTGCTGGTGGGAGGTTAAAAGTCTTCCAGTGGTTGCCTATCTGCCAGATGCACAGACAGAGGAGAAGGTACGAGTTAGTGGGATTTTTCAGAGAAGAGTCGACAGCCGCTGCTTGAGAGTTCAGTGTTGCCAAAGCTGATAAATAGACTCAGGAAGGGATGCTGGGACAACCGGAAAATTCTGGGAGTCATTCTCTGCATTTTGTTCTTCACTGCCACCCCCTCCCCCAACAACGTTTGAATTTCAAATGAACAGAACCTTCTAGAGACATAGGCTTACATTTTGAACTAAGAGCAACACCAACAGGTCAAATGTAAGCTGTTCAAGTGGGATCAGTTCTCAGTGCTAGGTCTGAGCTAGATTTGCATTTGGCTCTTGGGTAGCACAGGAAACGCAGTTCCACTGGTTCTTGGGACAGGCTATTGCACCTGGAGGCACTCACTGAGTGTAGTATCCTGGTCCACTGCTAAATGGGTGTGGGGTTACGTAGGCTTCTGACTTGACTTTGAGAGCATAAAGGACTCATATCCAGGAGGTACTATGTGGAATGATAAGAAACCGACACAAAAGGCATTCAAGGTTTCAAAAGAGGATCCCTGTCTTAATAAAAAGATATTTATTCTTGGAGTATACAGTGAGGAAGATCCTCAATTGTCTACACCATGCTTTGCAGACTGCCATTTTTTCAAAAGAAAACAGCATTTGTTTTGATGCCTTATGGGTGTCTGTCTACCTTGTGAAGTTTCAGCAATAGAGCATTTATCTGTGCTTTTGTTGTGGAGATGAAAGTTCTGTAAATGGCAAGTGTGGGGAAATCACCACTATTAAAAAAACAAAAAACAAAACTACATTTAGCCCTCTGACCCAGTAGAGAAACAAGCCATTCTAATAGCTGCAAACTCCATTTTCTTCCAGTTCTTGAATGTAGATACAAAATATGAGCAGCTAAGGTTTCACTAGCCACGTATCACTTACAAGACACGTGGTGATGAGGCAAAGGACACAGGCCAAGAATGATGCAAAGGATAAGGTGGCAATATCTTGAGCAAATATCATTTGCAGAGGGTCATTTTTCAATGATGAATGGAATCCTTGCTTGCCTACTGTAGCATAGATTTTAATTTCCTGTTTGGAGTGACCTGTTATGCATATTATATTCTTGAAAAAAAAATCATAGATTTACAGCTTAGAAAGTAATTATAGATGTTCCTCTGTTATTTTTTTTTAAATATTAGCTTTATTGAGATATAATTCACATGCCATAAAATTCACTCTTTTAAAGTAAACATACAATTCAGTGGTTTTTGGAATATTCGGAGTTATATAGTCATTATCACCGTCTAATTTCATAATATTTTCATCATCCCAAAAAGAAACCCCAAACCTACTAGCAGTTACTCCCCATTCTGCACTTCCCCTAATACCTGGCAACCACAAATTATCTTTTATATAAATGAATCATATAATATGTGGCTTTTTATGACCAGCTTCTTTCATTTACCATATTTTCAAGGTTGTTCCATGTTGTTGCACGTATCCATATTTCATTCCTTTTTATTGCTGAATAGTATTCCACTGTATGGATATATCATGTTTGTTTCACCATGCACATGTTGATAACCATTTGTGTTGTTTCCCTTTTTTGACTATTATGAAGAATGCTATCATGAACATTTGTGTACAAGTTTTTGTGTGGACGTACATTTTCATTTCTCTTGTATACATACCTAGAAGTGGAATTGCTGGATCATGTAGTAATTCGATGTATAATATTTTGAGGAAGTGCCACACCGTTTCCTAAAGTGGCTGCCCCACTTTACAGCCCCACTAGCAATGTACGAGGGTTTCAATTTCTCCATATCCTTGCCAATGCTTGTTATTGTTTGTTTTTTTGATTTTAGCCCTTCTAGTGGTTGTGAAGTGTTATCTCATTGTGGTTTTGATGTTTGCTCCATAATCACAGTTTTGTTGAACATATTTTCATGTGCTTGTTGGCCATTTGTTTGTCTTCTTTGAATGTCTATTCAAACCCTGTTCCTATTTTTAAATTGGGTTGTCTTTTTAATTGTTGAGTTGTAAGAGTTCTTTATATAATCTGGATTCAAGTTCCTTATCGGATTAATGATTTGCCAATGTTTTATCCCATTCTCTGTTAATTTTTGTGCCTCATTTGTTAGGACTTTGATACTATCTTTGAAGTAACCTTTCCTAGATAAACTTCATGTAACCCAGGGAATTAACGGCACACACTTTTACTGAGAACCCGCTTGACGCCAGACACTGTGTTAAGTTCTTTGCACACATTACAACATTTAATTTTTGTAGTAACGTTATAAGGTTAGTATCATCTCTCTATTTAAGCAAAAGGGAGCTGAAACTCTGAAAATTAAGTAATTTGCTCAAAGTGATCCAATAGAAAGTGGCAGAATCTCTGAATGAATCCAATTCTTCCCACTTCTTAAGTCCATTAATTTCTCCTTTATTCTAATGGTTAGTTATCTGAGCAAGATACATGTCTTGAAAAATCAATATTGTGTTCCTCTGTACTATGATTTGTGTTGGAAAAATATGCATTTTATTCCTGTTTCCTACCAAAAATCTTATAAATAATAATGTACTAAATGTCTTAAGTCACGTCCATTTGATACATTTCTCTCCCTCCTTCCTTTTATCTCTCTTTCCTTCTTTGCTTTTTTCTTTCCTTCCTCTCCCTCCTGCCCTTTTTCCTTTGCAAGAATTTCTTTAATCCTTACTATGTTTTAAGCGCCTGGATAAGATGATGAATAAAGCACCCTCTGGTAGGAAAGACAAACTACAAATAAATAGATATGGATAAACTTAAAATATCATGTGAAATTATGTAATGCCAGAGGCGATAAGAGCTATGAAGAAGAAAGCAGCAAATGAGTGGACAGAGAGTGATGGGTTTGCTATTATAGGTGAGGTCACTGGGAAGACCTGTATGAAATGAGAAGGGAGCCACGTGACTATCTGGGGAGAGAGCTCTCCAGTCAGAGGAAGGCGCATTTTTGCTGTGATTGACAGAAAGGAGACCAGTGTGGCTCGTCTTGTTTCTGTTTGACCAGCAAGTGGATGAGGGATAGCTTTTGCATGGGCATAATTTTATTTAAGAAAAGCTCTTCTTCCAAAATCGGATCTAAAATATATTTAACCATATCTCTGAAATGGATGGAGTAGATAGTGTTCGCCATGCGGTGCTGGTGCTATTTCCCCATTCTCCTTGTTATGCCTGTGATGAAATGATTTGTTCAGAGGCGCTAAAGTGCACAGTGGTTAGGAGCTTAGGCTGGGGGACTCAAGTACCACTTATTAGTTGTGTAACTGTGTCTTATTTTTTCAACTCTAAAATGAGTGTATTGGTTTTCTAGGGCTGCCATAACAAATATCACACACCGGGTGACTTAAACAACAGAAATATGTTTCCTCCCAGTTCTGGAGGCTAGAAGTCCACGATCAAGCTGTCAGCATGGTTGGTTTCTTCTGAGGCTCTCTCTCTTAGGCTTATAGATGACCTCCATCTCCCTATGTTTTTTATATGTTCTTCTTTCTGTGTGTGTCTTTGTCCTAATCTCCTCTTCTTGTAAGGACACCAGAAATATTGGATTAGGGCCCACCTTAATGACCTCATTTTGGCTTAATTGTCCCTTTAAAGACCCTATCTCCAAATACAGTCATATTCTAAGGTACTGGGGTTAAGACTTCAACATATGAATTTCGGGGACACAATTCAGCCCATATCATTGGGGAAAATAACAGCATTTACCTTCTAGAATGGTTTTGAGAATTCATTGAGATAATATGTAGAAAGCCTTAAAGTGGTTCCTGTCACGTGGTGAGTGCTATTGAAGTGTGCTGTGTGAGAGTGTTACCATCCTATGTATATCCAGTCACGCCTACATTGTGAGTTTGTTGAGGGCAGAAATATAGAGGTTATATCTTTTAATTTTATTATTATTTTTAGTTATTATTTTAAAAATTCCACCTGCACCTAGAACAATCTTCGCCCATTATAGGTACTCAGCACACATTTGTTGAAGGAAAACTTTTCATCCCTTTTGCTATCACTGCTACATCCCTCCTGTTGTCACTATCCTCCTCTCCTTTCCCAATCAACTCTGCATCCCGCCATTCCTTCTACCCCCTCCCAAGCAGATCCTGAATTTAACTTTCAGGCATTAAACTGGCAATAATTAAATTTCCTTTTGCAGCCATGGCATGCTTTTTTTCCTCTAGAGAGTTTGGAAGTTCCATTCACATAAAATTCAGCTGTTGCCTTATTTTTGACACATACAGATCTTGCATGCTAATAAACCTATAAGACTTCAATTTTCAAACTTGTTAGGACAACAACTAGCATGGATGATTCCCTTTCTGGAATGCAGAGCCAAAGGCGGAAGCCCCTTTTGCCCGTGAGTCTAATATCGTGTTTCTGCATTCATCATCCTAAAGAAGGGCTGGTTTTTCTCTTACTAAATGTTTCCCTTCTGTAGTCCTCAGCCCTTCCATCAGATTGTGGAATAAGCTTGAGAACAGCTCTGCCAGGCAGCAGAGAACCAGCTATAATCACGGTGAAGGATAAAGCTTCAAACACTTCTCTTAAAATGTTTTCCTAAGAAATGAAGGAAAAACTGATAGAAAATTAGTTAAGGTTGGAAACAGGTGTTAAAGGATGTTTTAAACAGGCTGAGGGATTAGGCCACCATAGAGATCAGTCTTAGCTTACTCTGAAAGCCATTTTTATTTTTTATTACCATCCACCTATCTGGTTTGCTGCAAAAAGTGGGGAGAGTTAATCACCATTGAACTACATAATTAATTTTCTTTAAGGCGTGTAACAATTTCTAAAGAATTCTGAAAACATTTGTTTCACTGGAAAAATGAATTTCGTCTCCTGTGTCATAGTTTTGTTCCCAGTGCAAAAGCCAGGATAATTAGGAACAAAATCAGTTTTTGTTAAGGGAAAACACCACTTTTATTTCCTTGTCTTTCTAAACATCATTTGCCAACTATTCATGGAATAAAATTGGCAACACTCCTTGAATATATGTTGTGTGTCTTAAAAGTTTTAATTAGTTATTCTTTGCTCTTTCCTTTTAAATTATTTTTTAAAATTTTGAGCTACAAAGTAATGCATAAATGTCTGGACCACCAGGGTACAAATTGGAATTTGGAAGAACTAGACTGGCTTGTTTGTATTTGCTATATGACTATCACATTTGTCATTTTTAAACTGATTTATTAAGTCTATATTCTAGAGTATATTTTATTCTGTGCCAACGGCTATTAATGAATACTTTGTTAGTGGCTTTTTGTCATATACAATCTTTCTTGGTTAAGGGAACCTAACTTGTTGGAATATTCTCCTGTTGAAGAGTTTGCTTTTCTATCTAGTGACATTTATCATTATCTGAGGCCAGCTGCCTGACTTCTCTTCAGTGCTCTGTTTATGGGGTTTGAACGTCTATAAATGGAAACACTAGCTAACCAGAAATTATCGCCAGGGCTTTCTGATAGTGTCCTGGGCTCTCACAAGTTGGAATGTCCTGCAATATCTAACATGTAAGCACATCAAATCATTTTCTAGACACAATCTGAATCTCTGTTGTTCTGTTTCTCTCTCTCTCATTCTCTTTCAACATGGAATTTGAAAAGCATGAAAAAGGAAGCCTATTAAACGAGAATGTAGAGGAGAAGCTGACGGTAAGACTTGTGAGATTTAGCATACACAGATTTATAATGTAATTGACAGGGTTGAAAGAGCAGCTGTCAGGGATTGGGAAAGTTGTACTAGGCAGCCTGTATTTCCATGTTTTTCTGGTTAACATCGTTGAAATTAATGAGATCCGTGGGATTTACTGAAAACAATGTAACAAAGTTATTAATAAAATTTCAATACTAGGATGTGGGCAAATTTGATTTAGCTAAATGATGTAGTTTACCTCCATTTTAAAAACCAGAATCTATTTATTCTGAGCACTTATTGTGATTGCCTCTATACTGGAAGATTATTTTATTTATTAATATGAAGCTTAGTAAATGTTCAAAGTCCAATTTCTCTTGGAGATAACAGGAATATGTGTCATGGAAAATATGTAAGTATTATAGAATAAGTTAGTGAACTTATGGTATAAGGCTAAAGTTTACTCTTCAGAAAGTTTTTCTTTTTTTTGCTATAAAGTTATAAAAGTAACTTTGCCTTGATACTAAGAAATTAAATGTCAATGAACAACAGTGGTCACTTATATTTGTTCAAACATAAAATATACTATAACTTTGAGTAGAATGTTCTGTCCATGGTTCACCTGATGGGTATAGGAGGCTAATTATGTTTATAAATTTACTGTGGCTCCAGAGTTAACATCAGAACAGGGCATGGCTAATTTTAATAGCAGTACAAGTAGCAAAATAAAACCATATCAGTTATAATAAGACTTGGGCTTTTTAGACTCGTGAGAATGAATTGTTCTGGGTGTCTGAAGTTGAGATTTATGCACTATTAATGATATTAAAACTTGAAAGATGGATAAAAGAACCATACTGGGTTGAAAAACTAAAGTGTATTAGAATTTCAAGGTCTTGAAGAAATATATTGAATAAAATATAACCTTTTCTTAAAGGATTCAAGTCATCATTTTGAATATCAATTGTGGACTTTTACTCTAGGTGGTTTGAAAAACCATGTATATTATAGAACTAACCAGGGAATTTGAGTCAGAAGGGTCTGGATGGGAATTCTCACTCCATGACTTCTCAATGTAGGACAATAGAATTATTTTTTCAGCTTTCTGAGTCTCGGTTAACTCACTTGTAAGATAGGGAACAGTAATAGTTAATTTGAAGGCAATCATGAAGATTAAAATCTACTATTAAGTCCCTAGCCTGAGTCTGTTATTTTCAAACTGTTTTTGGCCTAACTTACTTAGAAAGTACATGCCCAAAGTTTATTAATACAGAAAGGGAAAGCTGAAATGCATTTTAAAGTAGAAGGAGAACTCAGATATGCTAACCATAAAGGCTTAGTGGTTATAAAAACTTTGTGGAACCAGATAGGGAGTAAATAAAGACGCGAATAAAGAGTTGCTATGAATTAGTGTGAAATTTGACCCAGAGCTTCCTGGCAAATCTTTTACAGGAAGTTTTGCAAATAAACATAGTGGACATAGGGGAAGTGAACAAAAGTGAAAATGGTCTCTTACTATTTGAAGTGATTTGATGGATAAACGTTTCACTTTCTGGAAGGTCAGACATTTTGCATGCCCGGCTCTACCTTGAACACAGCCATAAATCTAGAAGTGAGCAAACACCTCTCCCTAGAGGAAGTAGCTGTCACAAAATTCATGAATGTTACTCTGTAGGGGAGGCCTAGGGCTAGCCTCTGATTAACTTCCAAGAGATTGGAGGAAAATGTGGGGCAGATCACAAGGTGTGGGAACATCCAATCTGTACTGAGAAGAGATGGTTCTAAGGGAGGGAACAAGTGAAAGTTCAGTATTTGGGACAATTGTCTATACAGGTAATTAGAGCTACATGCATAATAAAACACCTTTGAGATATAGGAATTCTGATGATGATGCGTTATCAAGAAAAGGTTAACCTATGTTCAATATTCCCTATTTAAGAGAGCTGGAAAATGTTTAATATATCTTTGAAAGTTTTTAATAGAAATTATTTTAGTTAAACACTTTGGCTCTTTATGTGGATAAATATCCAAAACTTCAACTCAAGAAGCATTGTGTTCTTTGCTAATACCAATGTAACATAGTGTGACTGGCTAGGATGCTGAATATAGTTTAAAATGTATTCTTGTGGAGTTCACTAAGTTCTGAAAAATTTTAAATTTATTTATTATAATTAGTAAAGTTTGTAAAAATATGGTTTTTAAAAGGAGAGAATATTTTGCCATTAAAATATTTAAATATGTACATACTACAATATTTTTGAGTTATAATATGCATCTTGTTTAAAATTAAAGGTATACTCATAAAAATCTTTATCATGAACAATGTTATAGTATACATCACACAATTAAGAAATATACATGATTGGCTTTACTTGAAAAAATTTCTAACATAAGATCTACAGCAAATAAGTAAGAAAATTAATAGTCTGCAGGTTTTTAAAAATTCATCAGTTCATTCTACCCAATAGGATTCTTTACTACATATCCATTATGAATCTTATCTTACATGGGTGAGTGAATTGCTATCTTTAGATATTGACATTTTTGCCCTGAATTTGTTGCTCTTTGGTGATTAAAAGTAAAGATTCCTTTTACAGTTGAAGATGCCTCTTTTACATCCATTCATCCATAGATAATCAGAAAAAAAGTGTGATATTCAAATCTTCAAAATGTCCTAAATTTACTAATACAAATCTAAATTTCTCATAAATTGGTTGATATTATCTCAATTTTTTAAACATGAGAAAGAAAAATCAATTAGCATAGACTTAAAAGGACATTCCTCCCCTTGAAAAACCAGCATATTAAGCCCTCTTGAATATTTTAGTCAGCCCTGATTCTGCAAAATCAGATTACACTAAAGGTAATTTTTGCAGGGAGTGGAGGGAGGGAGGGAATTATTTTGTAACAATACAGTTCAGTTTGGTTGGTTCCATGATAATTGGTGTTGGGGCTGAATGAATGTTTTGTTTTTCCTATCAGGCTTGAATAACCATTGTATCACGTGTTTCCCAAAATATGTGCCTTGGAACTCAGATTTTTCAAACTGCTCCACGAAAAGAGGTTCTGGTCTATGTTCAAGAACATTCACGAACCACTATGCAGGGAATGCACTATACAGCATATTTCCCCTAGGCAACTCATATTGTATTTTAACATACTGAAGGCTATGAGACACCCTGGAGGTTAATCTAGTGTTTCTTAAACTCCCTACCAATGTAACGCATTTTAATGTGTGTATTGCAATCAGTGAGTATTCTAACTAGTGTTCTCTGGAACACACTTTGGGAAGTGGTGTGTCAGCATAGTAACTGATTTTATTTATGAGATGCATTTTCAGAATAATGATACACAGAACAATAAATTCAAGCTGGGTGTCATTTATAACTATAACATGAAGTTATTTCTGGAATAGTTTAAAAAATAAGTACACTTCTATTAAGCATGTTTTATAAATGAGTAAAATGAAGGCAAGGAATCCTGACTATGCTCCAAACTTTTTCTTTTAGATTATTAAAAGCAATATCAATGAATTTCACTTACTTTTATCTTCAACTGAAACTACTTAATGAAAAGGAACAATTCATGTATTAACATAGTAAAAATGGTCATGTACCTCAGGGAATTCTGACATAATAATGGTTTCTTTCAAGAGATGATAAGAACAAACAGATCTCATGCATAAATGTAATAATTCCTTTCACTTTAGTGTAATATGTCTGAAGAGACAATTCTATTTCCCAAGTAATAAATGTTCAATATATATCACAAAAATAATGATAATGAGAAGGGTATGTCATCCAACTCATTTCATATTGAAGGGTGGTAGAAGCAAATCAACACGGTAGTCAATTTCTGAATGTCATAAATACTGCTTTTTTGATTAAAAGTAACTCTTTGAGATTGAGAAAGAAATTATGTCATCTGATAGTTTTTTAACAAGATGTATCTAATATAAAGAGCTGAAACTTACATTTTAAATAATTGAAATTTTTCTTTTTATATTTAAAATTTTTGACTTATTTTGACTTATTTAAATATCATTACCCAGTGATATTTGAATTCTGATCTCACAAAATCATTCTTTTCAATTTCATAAAAAAGGGATCATGCCACTTTTTTTAAAATACAATGAAAGAAGAAATTGAAGAAAAAACTGGGTAAAATGTAAAATTACAGAAAACTATGCATTTTTAACTTCTGTGATAATTCAGTGAAAGGTAGCTCTTTAAATAAGGTTAAATTAGTTATTAATTCATAGCTTCAATAATGCAAATAAAATTATTTTCTGTATATATGATTTCTATATGTATAACAAATTTGTTAGCCAACAAAAAACATGTGACTAGCACTTGGGTTATAATTCCCAATGTTATTCTGTGATGACAAGTTTGAGTTTTGTTGGGGAGCATCTTCAGAGATTAGGTAGAAATATCCTTAGAAATAACAAAAAGAGTCTTTCAAATCAATACACTAAACATCTATTTTGAACAAGACAGGGTACTAAGGGCTGCAGTGGAAACACATGTAATAAAGAAATTCTTGTCCATCAAGGAGATTATTATGTTTTGATTATTTTGTGGTAGATTGTGAAATAATAATGACAAGTTTTAGTAGCTTGAGAATATTCTAAGTACAAAACACAAACATCTCAAATTCTTTTTTCTCGCATGAACTTGTGACAGCAGGTCTATAATTATTCATCAGAATGTCTTAACAATGGGAACAATTGTTAAGAACAGTAACATATTTCATTCCGTCATAATATCTACTGTTGGAGGAGGTCATTGAGAGGATGTGACCACTGGTTGACAGGTGAGCTGGACTAGGGCAATGGGAGGCTTCTCACACCCTCCCCTGTCCTTGAAATGTACACTCTGCCCACCGTTCCCACAGTGGGAGCTGTTCCAAGGATGCAGCCTTGAAAGAATAAGATGTTGAGACCATCTGGACCGTATACGTGACTGAACCCAGTCAAGACCTCTATGTAAACTTTTCAGATTTTGGTGGGTGGGTGCAGAGATCTGCTCTTCTGTGACCACCCAAGACAAGTCTCATATGTAAGTTCCCTTGCTCATTAAACTTGCCACCTACCAATCTGGGGTGGTCTGCCTCTTTCTTTGGTCTCTCTTTGCTCTCCAGGTACAGGGACCAATTTCAATTTTCACCTAGGAAGCTCCCAAGGTTTCAAACGAACATCTACATATCTATTTATTTTTCTGTGTCTAACTAGAGTCATTGGTAACAGGTACTCAGCAGGCACTGACATATTTGAAAAAACAAAGTTTATACTGCTGATGTTTCTGATGTGTTATCTAGAGATTATTTTCAGTATGGTTCCAATGTTGTTTCTGATCTGTACATAATTCCTGACAAGACAACATCATATAATAAAATAAGTGGTAAATTTAGGGTTGTGAATTTCTGGAGGTAAGATACTGGGTCTATGTATATATATATTTTTTAAGAATGTGCTACTACTTCCAGATCTTGCCCCCCCCCGCCCCTTTTTTAAAGGAAGATTGGCCCTGAGCTAACATCTGTTGCCAATCTTCCTCTTTTTCTTTTTTCTCCCCAAAGCCCCAGTACATAGCTGGGTATCATAGTTGTAGAGTTGTAGCTCTTCTATATGGAATGCCACCTCAGCATGGCTTGATGAGCAGGTCCATGCCCAGGATCCCAACTGGCAAACCCCAGGCCGCTGAAGCAGAACCTGCTAAGTTAACCCCTAGGCCACAGGGCCGACCCCAGATCTATTTATCTTTAAATCATAATTGATTGCCTTGGATCCTTAATAAACTAATTTTGGTGATGACCAAAATGAAGGAAAGATGAAAACAAACAAATGAACAATGACATTTCCTTTTCTTTGACATTTCATTATTTATTTTGGAAACTTGCTTACATTTCTCTGCCACTTGTAAGAGTGGACCAATGACCCTTGCTGCGTTCTGGATTTTACTGATTATGTTGCCTTGAATGTCCATTTTGTTTGAGTGATCATTTTGATGGTAGAGAATGTGAGTTAATTTTTCCCCAAAGCTTAACTCCCTTATGCTGCTGGCTCATGTTTGTTTTTATGGGTGACAGCATCACAGAGAATGATAGACATTCGGGCATCTTTAGGAATGCTGCTGGTCTATCTAAAATATTTGTGGTGCCTACTGTGCATTCTACACCTCTCTTTGGCACATCTCCCAGGATAGCCCATTCATCATCAGTATATTTTGAATTTCCTATTCCGTTTTATCTAGAAAGGGCCAGAGCTCCGTAATATGTTGACATCCAAAATGCTCTGTGGAAATAATTATTTTTAAAAAACAGATGGGCAGTAATGAACAAAATTGTATGGTAAGTGCCTCAATAAGTAGCTCTCAACTGGAAGACAAATGGAGAAATTCAGAACTAGGATTCTCTGGATTTCTGAACTCAGTGTTGCTTCTGAATTTTTAGTAAGATCAGTTAATTTATTCCCTTTTCTTGGGGAGATAAGGACTCTCTGAGAAGTCAATAATGGGGTTAGAGGATTGATCAGTCTGCACCAGGTATTAGAGAGTTCATTAATTAGGATAATGTTTCCCAAAGATCTGAGACATCCTTCAAGCATTATGAGTAGTAAGAAGATTCTGGTTTTACCCCAGGTGAAGATGTGTAGTTGCAAACAGTAACCATGAATCCTGATCATTTGGCAGATCAAAGTGAAAAACTAAATAATTGCTCTTAAATCTCTTTTGCATAAGAAATAATCCCATCCTAACCTCCCTCTGGCCTACTCTCTATAGAGCTAGTAACAAATAAATTTTTAAAACGCCTGAAGAATCTGTAGCATGAAATAAAAAAGAAGGCGGGAGGAGATGAGATGCCGTGATGGTGGTGGATCATGGGGATCAATGGGAAATTACTGAGCAGTGGGAATGGAAGTCTTAATGGGCGTAACTGCAGAAGGAGGTGAGATTGGAAAAATGGATGAGTTAGGGTGGGCGAGTGCACACAGGTGTTCTGAGTGCCATCCCAACATATCTATGAAAACTGAAACCAAGAATCTGTGCCTTTGGAGTGGTGTGTGTGTGTGTGTGTGTGTGTGGTGATGAGGACTTCTTATTCCAAAGAAGAGGCCTTCTCTCTCTTCCTAAGTGCTGTCCATCTAGTGTGGTGAAAAGCACGTTGTATGTGAGTCTAGGAGACCAGCACTGGTGTTAGAGTTGTGTTTGTGTCGCCTTTGACAAATCACCTAAACTTTAGTTTCCTTAGCTACAAAGTCAGCGGTTGGGTGGATTTGCAAAGATTGCTATGCTCTCTAGCATTTTAAAAGCTTGTGGAAAGTGTCCTTTGGCTGTATATTTATGATGTCCTTTCCATACCAAACAACGCCTGTTTATACAAACATTAAAAACCTTGAAATAGTTTATATTTTTGTGTCATCATTGACTAAATGTAAAATAGAAGTCCTTGTTATCAGATTAAACCTTCTTTGTAGTACAGAAAACTCACAGTTCAGTACTTATGAGTTGAATTGCATGCATTTTCTGTTTTCACCGAGAAACAACAAAGATTTGAGAGTTGCATCATGGGTGAAAATTATGGAACAGATGAGGAAAGTAGCATGTAAGTGCCTCGATATTGATATTGAAATATTATCAAAACAAAGCATTCTGTTTTCTCATAATAGTACATAAAATATAGTGCATGCTGTGTTTCTATCAGGAATAAAAATTTAGAAAACATAAGATCTGTTTTCTAAGTGTTATTTCTAAAATGGTTTCTTCAGCTCTTGTTCATCCCTTTACCATCATTCCTCTTACCGCGCCCTGCAATGTCCCTGACACAGATATCTTGAATCCGTTGCAAGTCTAATTTTAGTCCCTTGGCATCGCTGAAGGTTGAAAAGAAGGTGGACTGCACACGAGTGGCAAAATCCTAGCCACCATTTCCATTTTCCTTTTTCCTTTAAGAAAAATGAGGGCTGTGTCTCTTAGAATCCAGAGAGGGGAAGTGAGAGTAAAGTGAAAGTGATAAGGATCCAGATTTCTACTTTATGGTTCAAATGAAGTTCTTGAAGCCGTCCAGTCCTTTGAAAAGCACTGCTAATTAAAGCAGTGTCTGCCGATAATGTAAGTCTGAGACGCTTTGTTCGAATGGATCTTTTGATACAGCTCTGTGTGATGGTGAATAACAGGAGGGAGATGGATTGCAGGCTTTAACCGAGCTGTGCTTTCACAGTGACATTTATAACACCGTGCGTGTGGCGAAATATTTTCTAGGTTCTCATTGTGGGAATTACAATTACTTACCCATCTAGGTGTTCTGTCCCAAGCACGGCTTCCCTCAGGGAATGACAAATAGACCGTTGCATTCATGATGCAATTACATTGGAGAGTCATGGGCTTTATTTTGCTACATGCTCTTCATAAAAATAAGGAGATAATTTTTAAAAATGGTGAGAGAATTGTCTGTGGTTTAATTGCTTGTCTTTCTCTTTTACTTATAACCTAAAAATTTCCTGAGGGTCCTTTTATCAATTTTCGTCTCAGTTAATGGGGGTTTCCTTGCATGTGAAGATTCTGGGGAAGACACCACTCCCAGTTGGTTCTTCAGAATAGGCCTCGTGCCCTTGTGGATGTCAGAGTGTAGCCATTAAGAGACGACCTCATGCTTTTAAATACTAACTTGATGACAAGGATCTCAGGAGCCGAAGAGAGAGCCCATAGGACTGCTTTCCTGAACCTGTTATTTCTCTGGGCTATCATGTCGTAACGGCAGACTGAAGGAGGAAAATGCCAGCAGGAATTAATAAGCTTATTACAGAGCATGGGGAGTTCCTTTAGAATTCAAAGGAAATATGGGAAATAACATTTTTTTCATTCCTATTTTGTTTTTCCAGTTGAACGCTGCTTTTAATCTGGGAATTTCTGCATGTTTTGTTGTTCCAACTGCTTCTGCTCATTCATTCATTCATTCACCCATCCATCCTGAGAGTCCTCTGCTTGAAGCTCGTTGACCTCCTGGCTGCCAGTGCTCCTTTACGTGAGGTGTGGAAGGAAAAGGGGGAGTTGGCCTTAAAGATTTGCAGGGAATTCTCTTCTTTGCAACCCACTACAGTCGCGGCCCCTGTAGAATTTGCCTTTTGACGCTGGCGTGCCCTCCAGGGTTTGGAAAGACATTTATTCGAGTCCCTTCCTGGTTGCAGCTCTGCTTCGTCTAGCAATACTCCTTCATCTCCTTTTCATCATCATCCAGAAATTTACAGTGTGCTTTTCCATGCTGATTTCCCTCCCCTGCCAGATCTCTTATTGTTGTGGATTTATTCTTTTAAATTCCTTTACTCTCATTTCAATGAATTCGAGAGAAGGATATAAGAGAAACTTGTGTGTTCCATCAGCCGTCTTGAACCAGAAGCCCCTCGACTGATTTTTAAAGCTCTTCCTCAGTGCTTTGTGTTTTCAGTAGATGGTGAGTGCTGTGAAACATCTTTATTCTTCATTGAGAGATAAATGGCATTATGGTTTTAAAACCAGAAACTACTCATTCTCTTCAGGATATCATAATTTATGTTTCTTGCCTTCATCTGGCATTTTTCTTCCCTGTACATAAAATATTTTCCTGGGAAGGTAATACTTCTAATCATTCATTTATTTAAGAATTTTTCTATAAAATCTATAGTTTCATATACTATAAGTAGGACTGTAAATTGGTACAACTTTGCTGGAGCATAATACTTACTGAGGCCTTAAATACTTACATATCTACTAGTCAAGTTATTTTACTGTAGGAATTTTTTGAAGTGAAGAAATATGCAACTATTTAGTTATGATGATGTTTATTACAATATTGTTTATAAAAGTAAAAATGATGGGCACAGTAGGGGAATTAGTTACTAATCTATGATAACGTCATACAAAGAAAGTTAAGGGCTGTGTTATAGAGGGCATTATACTCATTTTTTTTTTTCTACAAAAATACAGATGTTGTGCAAAATGGAACAATTCTTTTATGGACCCTCCATGTTGGCAGAACATTAACATGCAAATCAGTGAATATATTTGTGCAGCACGTCTCTTTTAACTAAACCATAGAATCTTAATAGTCCAAATAAAGGCAACAATACCATGGATTGAATTGTATTTTTCAGTTTTACTGAAATTTCAAATAGCTCAGAGTGCATTTTTTCATAGTAACCTCGCATTTTTATGATCCAACTGAGTTGATGAGATTGTGTCAGAGAAGAATGCAAGGTAAACTGATGTTTGGTGCTTTATTTTTGCTTGAGAGCAGGTTTATAGAAACCTGGAGTGCTTCCATCCTTTTGCCTGCAGAGCCTGGCCGCCTGCAGACTGCAGACTCCTCGAGCTTGGGAGCTTTATTTTCCTGGCCCCTGGGGCTGTGTCTGATACCTAGCAGGTGGTACTCAATAAACCTTGGTTAAACTGCATAGGCCTGACTTGTACACGTCCCTGTATGTGTGCAATGCACCTTATCTGATTCGATAAGTGCCGGGGATCCCAACCTAAGCTGAAACTGAATTCACCTTAAGAATCAGCCACATCTGGAGAGCTGGTAGTTTGGCACTTTCAAAGGACTGTTTTCAAGAGACATCTTTGAAGAGCCTCCCAGGCAGAGACTCATCCTCAGGTCCTGAGGGAAAAGACAGATGAGATACTTAAGATTTTTGTTCATAGAAAATGAGGGACCCTAGGTACGGCAGGCTGCCTCTCATTCTGCTTGATTTCCAACTCAACCTCATCAGTTTTGCTTGTGAGTAAAAATGGAAAGAGTTGTCTTCCATGAAATCCTTGAGCAACGTGAAGGGCACTAAAAGCCAGCATGCTTGGTGCTGGCAGCTTTGACAGAGGCTTCAGCATCCTCAACACAGAGCCCTGGACACCTTGGTGTGGCCATTGGCAGGCAGTGATGGTGGCAGAATTGCAGATTTTGGCATTGGCAATAGCATTGCTAGAGTGTGACAGTAAGCCAGAATGTGACAGGAGAAAAATGGCAGACTCCATATGTTAACCACACCACTAGCTCAATGAAAGAATTATAGAGGTTGTGGAGCTTTCTCAGAGTGGGTAGAAGTACAGCCATAGAGATACTATTTTTTTTTTTTTTTTTTTTTTTTGCTGAGGAAGATTCGCCCTGAGCTGACATCTATGCCAATCTTCTTCTATTTTGCATGTGGGTTGCCGCCACACCATGGCTGTCGACGAGTGGTGTAGGTCCATGCCCAGGAACTGAACCTGGGCCGCTGAAGCAGAGTGTGCTGAACTTAACCACTAGGCCACGGGGCCGGCCCTGAGATACTATTGTTAATACCATTTTTAATGATTAAATTGACCTCATTTTTACCCCAAAGAGAGGTTATATTTACAATTATCTTGTAAAAAGTAAGTACTACAAAAAAATGGTTTTTAGTGTTAGATATTTTCAGATGCCTGAACACTCTACCACTGGTAGTTATGATTAATGAGTTCCTTAGGAAATTAATAAAATCTGCATTATCCTTTGAGGATTATCATGTTTATTTTTGAGTAGTTGATACTTTACTTAGATTCTTTTTCTTATCCTACCAAATTCCAGTGCTGAGAGGTAGATTCTCCTGTATTATACTTTGCAGTAACAACTGTAGACTATGGATGAGGTGGAGCAGAGTACTTCTAGATATCTGGAATTTCTGTGCATTTATTTTTGGTTTATTTTTATAATACTTGATATGTAAAAGGGATTATTTTTTGGTTCCCCCCGTATAATTTTAGGTTGATACTTATCAACAATTTTAGGAAGGAATGAGCTTGTTGTCATTCTAAAGGCACCAAGCATGCTGACATTTTTTATTGTTGTTGTTCGTTGATGTTTTATGATTAAGAATGAGATAGCTATTAGCGTTTTAATCCCATAGTTAAAATATTTTAAAACGTTATTCTGACAAAGCATTTTTAATTGAATTTTAGTGTAACAGCAGGCTTGAAAACCAAATCTCTGTTGACCAATAGTTTAAGATAAACTGAATAGTTTTGCCAGATGATCATGAATATGATGATATTGTTAATAGCTAGAGCATGTTCTACATTCCGAGAAGCAGGTGAGGCACTTAGAATCTTCATCACCACTCTAGGAGGTAGAAGATATTATTCCCATTTTGCAGTTGAAATAACTAAGTCTTGAGTCAGTTGCCCAGGACACATAGCAAGGAAATGGAAGGGTTCACCCTCAGAACAATCTTAAGTTAAGAACCTGCCCTTCTAACCACTCGGGTACCCCTCTCATGACAAACCCAGAACCTCGGCTTCCCCTTTTCCTCAGAGCAAACACATGCTTTTTGTTTACTCCAGCGTATAACAATCAAATAATCGAAGTTGACATTTCCCTCAAAGGAACTTTATTATTCTCTGTTCTTGAAAGGTTAGACTAATGTTTAGCCGTTGTGGAATGGAGTAAAAGGTTACTACTATAGACTCTAAGTATGTAATAGTACTTTAACATTTTCCTTCTAAATTCACTTAACATCAGTTAAAGCAATTTCCCTTTAAATAAGGAGGTACATTTTGATAATATGTTGAATTTTCACAAGAAATTTAGTTAGGTGATAACTTTTTCATTATTTCAGGATCTATCTGTCAAAATCTTGATTACTATTTGGGGACCTAATTTATCAGTTGACTATTATTGTCTGGTCTTAGAAGCAACTCAAAAACAAAAGAAAAAGGATATCTAACATAACTTCTCTTCTACTAATGTAAAATTATTCCCTCAGATATCTATTAGTGTGTAAGCTCAGAGAATCATTTTGAAGGTTCTTTAAAACAGGAAATAGCTGGCAGTCACTAATCTGTTCCTTATCTCTATAATATGTCAGTTCATCACTGTTAAAATAACGGAATTTTGCATATGTAACCTTTTGGGGTTGGCTTTTTTCATTCAGCATAACTTCCTGGAGATCCATCCAAGTTGTGCAGATCGATAATTTGATCCTTTTTATTGCTGAATAGTATTCCATAGTGTGGATATACCACAGTTTAACCATTTACCCACTGAGGGACATTTAGGTGGTTTCCAGTTTTTAGCTATTATAAATAAAGCTGTTATGAACATTTGTGTAAACATTTCTGTGTGAAAATAGGTTTTCATTTCTCTGGGATAAATCTTTTAGAGTGCAATTGAGGGGTGACATGGTAAGTCAATTTTTAGTTTTAAGAGGAACTACCAATTTTCCAGAGTGGCTGTAGCATTTTACATTCCTACAAGGAACATATGAGAGTTCTAGTTTCTCCATATCCTTGCCAACATTTGACAATATCATCACTTTTTATTTTAGTTATTCTAATGGGTGTTTAGTGGTATCTCATTGTGGTTTTAATTTGCATTTCCTTGGTAGCTAATGATGTTGAGCATCTTTTAATATGCTGATTTGCTGTCTATATATCTTTTTTGGTGAAATGTGTGTTCAGATCTTTTACCCATGTTTTAATCGGGTTTGTTTGTTTTCTTATTGTTGAGTTTTGAGAGTTTTTAATGTATTCTAAATACATGTCCCTTGTTGAGCATGTGGTTTGCAAATATTACCTGCCAGTTCATAGCTTGTCTTTTCATCCTATTTACAGGGTATTTTGCAGAGCAAAAGTTTTTAATTTTGCTGAGGTCCAACTTATCACTTTTTCCTTTTATGGGACCTGCATTTGGTGGTCATGTATAAGAGCTCTTTACCTAGTCCTGGATCTTGAAGATATTCCCCTACTTTTAAAGTTTTGTTGTTTGTCATTGTACATTTACGTTCATGATCCATTTTGAGTAATTTTTTATATAAGGTATAAGTCAAAGTTTTCTTCTCCTCCTTCTGCTTCTCCTTCTTCTTTTTCTTCTTCTTTCTTCTCTTCCTCTTCCTCCTCCTCTTCTTCTCTTTCTTTTGCTTCTTCTCTGGCTCCTCTCCCTCTCTTCCCCCTCCTTCTCCTCCTCCTTTTTCATCTTCTTTGTCTAAGGATGTCCAAATGTTCTAGCACCGTTTATTGGAAAGGCATATACCCTACATTTATCAACAATAGAGAGAATCCCATGTATTCTAGGTTTGCTTTAACATCAGGGAAGTGTTTCATCATCTCAACAACAGCCACCAGTACTACTAATATTTACGTGCTTTTCGCTATGTCCCAGGCACTGTTCATATATATATCTATGTCTCCACACAATAACCCCCAAAGTTGATGTTATTTCCATTGTAGTTTTATGTATGGGGAAACCAAGGTAAAAGAGATTAAATAACTTATCCAAAGTTACACAATTTGTAAAAGGTAGAGCTGGTTTCAAATCCAGGCTGACTGTCTCCAGAGTCCATGCACTAAACCACCATATCATGTTGCCTCTAAACTCAATTTTCCTTATGGTTAAATTTGCACAAGAATATATTTTGAGATAAATTTTATGTGACAACTTATCTGCCTTCTCCTTAGTATTTGGGTCCAAATAACAAATAATGCTCCTAAAGGAACACTGAGTATGTTGGACTGAAATGATTAAAGATTTAGATGGACAAGATTAGGGCCGGCCCTGTGGCTTGGTGGTTAAGTGCACGCGCTACGATGCTGGTGACCCGGGTTCGGATCCCGGGTGTGCATCGAGGCACCATTTCTCCGTCCATCCTGGGGCCGAGTCCCACATACAGCAACTAGAAGGATGTGCAGCTATGACATACAACTATCTACTGGGGCTTTGGGGGGAAAAAAATAAAATAAATAAAATCTTAGATGGACAAGATTACTGTTTTAGAAAGATTGTAACAAATATTTTCTGAATGAGACATTTGTGATATTTCGTAAGTCTGAACTTTATAAGAACTTATTTTGAGATATCTTTCTACCTGGAATTTCATAAATTTAAAGAATTAAAAAATAGTATTGAATAGTTTCAGGGGAACTTGTCCTGTTTTTGTGACCAACCATTTTAATTTCCTCTATGATACTGTTGGTAATTATTTTTAAATATTGGAGTTCTTTATGGGATGGACAGATTTTTTATTCTTATTTAACCAGGTGACCATATTCAAACAGGGACCTTTTTGAGAGTAAAAGGGGGCCCTATTAATAATTACTTCATGACAACAGGCATTAGCCAGGACTGCCCCAGACAAGCCAGGGCACATGGGCACCCGACATTTAACTTACCCATGAATGGAGACCAGGGAATCAGTGATTCCAGGGATCATAGATGGCTTCTAGACTCTCTAAAAGTTGAAAAAATTCTCTAACAGTTAAATATATTTGCTTCTGTTCTTAGCAAAAGGGACGGAGGATACCAAAAGGACAGCTTGAATCCACTTACTAACCTTCTTTATAAGAGCTTAAGCTTAGTTTTCCTTTTTGTTTATCATGTTATATTTTACGATGGAGAGAGGGATGGTCTTTCATGTCATTGCTTCAGAGCTACAGAGTCAGTGGTGTAGCCAATGCCTTTGACCATAAAAAGAGAGGAGAAACTTACAACAGTTTTCCTAAATGTTGGTTCATTTCACTTGTGGAACGAGAGGAATCTAGTAAGAGAAAGAGAAAGGCCACAGACAAACAGCTGCAGTTCTACAAACTTCCCAGTGGATAGAATATTACATTACTTTATTCAAAGTTGTGGAAATATTTCGTTCAAGGGTGTAAATAGTACTATTTTCTTTTTCTAGCATCATAATCTTGTCATGAGGTTACTAGGGAACATTAAACGTTGCTCTTATCCTTGGCCTCTCGTTGTTGTCCTGCGCTGGATGAAGCAGTGGTATTGTGGAAAGAATGAGGAAAGCTCGGCCCTTGGTTTAAGCATGGCTGGGACAAGTCATTTAACCTCCCTGGGTTTCAGTTTCCTTGTTGATAAAAAGAAAATATTGAGCCAGGTAATCTGAGGTTTCTCCCTGTTTTAATTTATGTAATTCTATAACCTCCTGGGAGGGTGGGACTTAGATTCTTGAAAGTTTTGACTTGGGAGACATCATGCCTAGATTTCACACTTCATCTACAGAAAGAGGCAAATCCAGAGCACTTCTGGAGTTTTTACCAGGAGGAATAACTCTTATATCAGTATTTTTAATTATAGAAGTTGTACTTTTAAAGGCATAGATCTGTATATACCAAGAGAGCCATATTATGGAGGCCCCAAAATTGAAGTTCATAAGAATGGACAATATAGAATAAGTATTGAGCAAAGATTAAAAATTAAAAAATAGGAACAGTTTGTTAATCTTAAAAATGCCAGTTCCTTTCTCAAAATATTGGAGTTGGTTTAGTCCAGGGTACTTGCCAGATAGAGTATTCTTCTTATTTTATTTTTTTCTTATTATTTTTGTGAGGAAGATCAGCCCTGAGCTAACATCCATGACAATCCTCCTCGTTTTGCTGAGGAAGACCGGCCCTGAGCTAACATCTATTGCCAATCCTCCTCCTTTTTTTCCCTTTTTTTCTCCCCAAAACCCCAATAAATAGTTGTATGTCATAGTTGTACATCCTTCTAGTTGCTGTATGTGGGACGCCGCCTCAGCATGGCTGGACAAGCAGTGTGTTGGTGCGGACTCAGGATCTGAACCTGGGCTGCCAGTAGTGGAGCATGTGCACTTAACCGCTAAGCCACAGGGCCAGCCCCCAGATAGAGTATTCTTGGTTGTAGGTTTTTTCCTTTCAGCACTTGGAGTATATCGCGCCACTCCCTTCTAGCCTGTAAGGTTTCTGCTGAGAAGTCAGCTGATAGCCTCATGGGATTTCCTTTGTATGCAACTTGTTGCTTTTCTCTTGCAGCTTTTAGGATTTTCTCTTTATCTTTAATTCTTGACATTTTAATTGTAATTTGTCTTGGTGTGGGCCTCTTTGGGTTCATCTTGTTTCGTGCTCTCTGTGCTTTCTGTACCTGGATGTCAGTTTCCTTTCCCAGGTTAGGGATGTTTTCGGCTATTATTTCTTCAAATAAGTTCTCTGCCCTTTGTCTCTCTCCTCTCCTTCTGGGACACCTAAAATGTGAATATTAGTATGCTTGATGTTGCCCCAGAGGTCCCTGAGACTGCACTCATTGTTTTTAATTTTTTTTCTTTCTTCTTTTTGGATGATTTCCTCTACTCTTTCATCCAGATCACTGATCTGTTCTTCTGTGTCATCTACTCTGCTTCTGATTCCCGCTAGTGATTTTTTCATTTCCATTATTGTATTCTTCAGCTCTGATTGGTTCTTTCTTATACTTTCTAAATCTTTATTGAAGTTCTCACTGTGCTCATCTATTCTTCTCCTCAGATCAGTGAGCAGCCTTATGACTATATGTTTGTACTCTTCATCAGGTAGATTGTTTATCTCTGTTTCATTTAGTTCTTTTTCTCAGGAATTGTCCTGTTCCCTTATTTAGAACATATTCGTTTGTCTCCTCATTTTTCCTACTTCTCTGTGCTTATTTCTATGTAGATCAGTTCCCTATCTTGGAAATGTGACCTTATGCAAGAGATGTCTTATGGGGGCCAGCAGTGTGCTCTTCTCTTGTCACTTGTGCCAAACACTCCAGGGATGTCCCACATGTGGGCTGTGTGTGCCCTTCTGTTGTGGTGGGGTTGCTGTTGCTATAGGTGCACGGGTAGGCTAGGCTGGCCCCCCAGCCAGCTGGTTGTAAGACTTAGCTGCGTGTGGCTGTTACAGGCACTTTATGGGGTGGGACAAGCCCCCAGCATGCCTATCTGAGGTCTCATAGCACATAACTACTGCGGTTTTGCTGGTAAGGAGTCAGGCCCCCAATGTGGCTGGTTGCTAGGCTTGGGGGCTTGCAATGCCTGCAGACCCTCTTTGCGGATCCCCGCGGTGCCTCTGCCTTGGTGTATGTGGCAGGCTTCAGGTAAGGCTAGCTGCACTGCCTGGCGTGAGGCTATTCTCAGCTTGCTTTTGGGTGGGGCAGGTCTCTGGCATGAACTGGCTATGCTGCCCTGCAGTACACAGCTGCCTCAGGAGCACAGATGCGCAGCGCAGGCCTCAAGTGTGGCAGCGCATAATTGTTTCAGGCAGAGGTCAGCAAGGCAGATCCCTTGTGTTACTGTTTGTGATGGCCAGCAGCAATAGTTGGCTGTGGGCTCACAAGCCCTCCACTGGCTCACAAGCCCACCATGGGCCCACAAGCCTGCTGTGGGCTTGCTGGTGGATGGGGCTAGTCCCTAGGGTGGGCTGCCTGCTGCCTGGCTGTGCTGGATTGCCTCAAGTGCTCTAGTGAGTGTGGCAGGCCGCTGCACTAACAGGCTAGAGGAAGGATTCCAAGGGTGCCCGCTAGCATCTGTGTGGGCATGAATGAACTAGGTCACAATAATGGCTGCCGCCTGTGTCTCAGTCCCTGGGGGGTGGCCCAGCTGCCTCTTGCCTCTCCAGGATGTTCTCCGAGCTTAGTAAGTGAGTCTCTTTTACCAGTGGATTATGCATTTTTCTATCCAGTGTTTTCGAGCTGGTTGCTGGATCGAGTGAATCTGTGCATGAACCCTTTAAGAGCAAGTTTTTCTTTCCCTGAAGTTCTGTAGTTTTCCTGGGCATATTCCCTTTGGTATTCAAAGCCAGAAAAGCCAGGTATTATGGAGTCTTATCTCTCTTGTGCTGGGTCTAAGAGCTGGGGTGCCTAGTATGGAGCTCAAATCCCCCACTCCTTCAGGAAGAGCTCCGTACCTTTGAGATCACTCCCAGCTGTGAAGTGCTGGGGTAGGGTGTAAGGTGTGTTTTTTTTCCTCAGTGGGGCTGTATCTCTGTCTCTTCCACTCCTGTCTGTGTTGTCCTTTGTTGCGGAGGTTCTTCTTACCCCATTTCCAGATCTCTCACGAGGAAATTGTTCCACAGGTAGTTGTAGGTTTGTTGTGTCTGTGGGAGGAGGCAAGTTCAGGATCTTCCTACACTGCTGTCTTCCAGAATCTCTCCTGTATCCTGTGATATTTATTGATCTTGTCCTTGGCTGACATTATGAGTAATCAAAGAATTTGGGAAGGCAGAAAGGAGTCTTTAATAGGTTGCTTTTATCTTATTTGATTGAAAATTTGATGTGTGCTCTTCAAAGGATTGGTGACAATGTTTCTATGATCTTGAGAGCTGAAGATATGTCACACATCTGTAGCTCCACATGTATTAATTTCACATGTTTGGTGTGTGGAATCTTGCCAGTCTTTTGTGGCTTTCCTGGATTAACTCTGTAATTCAGCACAATTAAGTGGGTGCATATGGAGGATTTCTTCTCAAAGGACATTTATAAGCCACTAAAACTGAGTAGATGTGTGAGTATGTTTGTCTGTGTCTGTGAGAGAGAGAGACAAAGAGAGAGAGAAATGAAAAAGAGACAGAGACTGAGATTGATTTAAAGTAAAATGAAAGAGGTCTTGACAGATGCCTCTAAACAATATTGTTCTCCATCATGATTTTGGAAAAGGGGATGTTGTTGTGAAGCGGAGATGTTCATTAAGAGGGGAAGGGCAGTCTATTAGTCTATGGGAGGCTTTGCAGACATTTATCAGATTTGTTGAGAAAGCAAAAGTCATCAGCAGCCTGTAGGTACATTTTGAAAGGGGAAAGATCATTCTGAAGAAGAGATTGATGGATAGCACAGAGGAGGATTGTGCGTAATGGTCAAAACAAAGTTGCCAGTGCTTGGTGCATAGAATGTCATGTTGGAATCAGAGATGGAATTGCAGTTTTGATGCCTTCCAGCTGTGGAGTTGTCTTTGGCAATTTTTCTTCAATGAACCTCAGTTTTCTCTTTTTAAGTATTGTTACAAGTATCTACTGATAATATTTTTATGATTTAATGTGAGATTAAATAATGACACCACCTAGATCAATGCATATGGTGTTCAGAAAATGCTTGTTCACACATTGCCTCGCTCCCTTATTCCCTTAGAGTTATACCAAGGGTCAGCTCTGGTCCTAACATGTGGTTTGAGTACCTATAAAATGAGCCAGAGTAAAAGGACATACCAGACTATTGAATCTGCCCTCTGATAACTCATCAGTAGATGTTTGTTCTGTGATATGATTCCAGTCTAAGTTACAGTTATTGGTTTCATAGTGCATTTTTCTCTTATGTACGGTTGGAAAAATTGAAGCTCCTTAAAAAGAGGAGGTCTTTTAAGGCAGGGAGTGCAGATCTCAGAAGCACCTCATTCATTCATGGTATTCTCTGGAAGACTGAATGCCAAAAATGGTTTGTGGGTTACTGTTGTCTGGGACATTGAACTTACTCTAGAGCAAGTGAGAAAAATAAGAACGATGTAATCTCCTTCATAAAATAATTTGTTTTTTCAATTTATTTAATGGACTGTCATTTTCTTTGGCAATTACATCCTTCTTCACTTTTTTTTTTTTTGCTGAAGATGATTCGCCCTGAGCTAATATCTGTGCCAGTCTTACCCTATTTTGTATGTAGATGACCGCCACAGCATGGCCACTGACAAGTAGTTTAGGTCCGTGCCTGAGAGCTGAACCTAGGCTGCCAAAGAGGAGTGCGCTGAACTTAATCACTAGGCCATGGAACTGGCCCTCTCATTTTTTTTTGGTTTTAAAATTTTCTTTAGGGCCGGCCCTGTGGCTTGGTGGTTAAGTGCGCGCGCTGCGATGCTGGCGGCCCGGGTTCGGATCCCGGGTGCGCATCGAGGCACCACTTCTCCGTTCATCCTGAGGCCGAGTCCCACATACAGCAACTAGAAGGATGTGCAGCTACGACACACAACTATCCACTGGGGCTTTGGGGGGAAAAAATAAAATAAATAAAATCTTAAAAAAAAAAAAAATAAAAAAAAAATAAAATTTTCTTTATATTTATGAAGTGATGACGAATCCTTAAAAGTCAGTACTGATCCGTGAAGTTCCGAAGTTTGGACAACTACTCTTTCTGACATTTTGGTCTCTGCTTTTAGATGTCCTTAGAAAGGTCTACTGGATTGTTTGTTGTTACCAAACTGTAACTTCTTGGCATGTATTATATCCCATTTTCTTTTGCTTCTTTTAGAATCCTGATTTTCTTATCCAGCATACAAATCTGTCTTTATTATATACAAACACTAAAATTAAAATTTTTTTTCTATGATCATTCTTGTCATATGTGTAAGTAGGCATATTTACTTTTCACATTAGGAAATTAGACTCAAAACTAACAAAGGTTTTGAGCACATACTGTGATATAGACACAGTCCTTGGGATTTTGCTATGCATTGTCTCGTTTTTATCTCATCACAGCCTTGCTTCATGTTCCCTAAAAATCTGAAATTTCTTTTTCTCTCCTGGGACTGGGTGGGATGTGGGTGGAGACTGAGAAATTGTAATATATTAGGTGTTCAGAAAGTTCTTTTGGAGGAATTTTTATTAATGCAACCACTGGATAATGTTAAGATGGGTATTTTATCAGAACTCAGCTCAGAGATAATTTCAAGAAGATCACAGTCCTGTCATGTAAGTTAATAGAAGTAGAGTTACTATTGGAAAATTTATCTCTGGTTAGGGTGGAAGATGGATGTATAATAACCAAAAAAATCTATAAAACCAATGTAAATAACTTTTTAACACTGACATGCTTTGGATCTTTGAACAATAAGAGTTTCACTAATAAAGGGTATGAACAAAATTGTATGAGATCCTTTGAAATTGCTTTGTCTCTAGTAATTTTAGATCATGTTATGTAAAAAGTTTACATGGTTTCAATTTGACTTTCATCTTAGTTTCCTGGGTAATTTGTTAGAGAAAGTCATACTGTGTGATGACATTTTATGAACTTTAAAGCATTCTCCTCTGAAAATCATGCTGGGAGCTGCCATTTAAAAACAAACAAACACAAATAAAATAACTCAAGAGGAATAAATATGTTGGATTTACAATGGGTGAATGTTATTGAAGTGTGTTAATAGCCAAGACTGATCTTAAAGCCAGAGCTCACTTGTCTTTCAAAATGAAAAGTCCTTTGGCATGGTACATGTGTAGGCAATTGTGTCTCTCAGGTTTAAGAAGGAAACAAATGAATATCAGTGACAAAAACACAAATTAGAAAATTTTCTTTGGTGTGGTGCTAAACTATGAGTTTGTTTTCAAATAAGTGAACAAATGAGTGTTAGCCTCATGTATGAAACTACATGATGTTGGTTTACTCAGTGACCTAAACAAGCAAACTATGAAAATTAAGAGCACTGTATTTCTTTATTTTATTTTATTTATTTATTTTTTCCCCCAAAGCCCCAGTAGATAGTTGTACATCATAGTTGCACATCCTTCTAGTTGCTGTATGTGGGACGCGGCCTCAGCATGGCTGGAGAAGCGGTGCGTCGGTGCGCGCCCGGGATCCAAACCCCGGGCCGCCAGCAGCGGAGCGTGCGCACTTAACTGCTAAGCCACGGGGCCGGCCCAAGAGCACTGTATTTCAATTCTGCCCTTAAATCTCCCAATCTCTTTTGATTTTTTTTTTCGGTAGTCACCATGTTGTACATTACATCTCCAGAACTTACTAATCTTTTAATTAGATGTTTGGATCTTTTGACCACCTTCACCCATTCCCCTCCCCCCATAAAATAAAGTATAAAATGAAGTTGAAAAGAATAGAGATAATGTAATACATATACAGCATGTGTTCTGTGTTATAGTGAGTTGTATGCTGAACTGTTCAGCCATGCTAAGATGTTAACCATCTTCAGACCGAGACCAAATCATAACTACGACAGAATTCTTCACTTTCAGGTAGCTAGGGCATTTAAAACTAAGATATGCCTGCTCAGCAGACAGTGACTAGACAGTGCAAGAAAAATACAGTTGACCTGAAAGAGGATTCGACAGCAAAGGCACTTGTTATCAAGTTATGTTTTTGTATTGAGTATAGTGTGTTAAAAGATAAACAGAAGCTTATTAAAAATGTTAAGGGTTTATTTGAGCAAAAATCAATAGAACAGCATCAAACCAGATGTGGTTAGGAGCGCTCCACCGACAGGAGCGGGAGAGACTTTTATAGAGAAGAGGCAGAAGCAAAGCAAGGGAAGTATTTGATTGGCTACAGCTTAAGCAGTGGCCTCATTGGGGAAGTTTAGTTGGCTGTTTGTGGTTGGTTGTCCTTAGGTTTCAATTTCTTAATCTGGAGGCGCTACAGGCTTAGGTTTTGATCTGCTTACCTAGGCTGCTAAGGCCTTAAAGCCACCTCAGTCTAACAGCCTCCTTGTTTAATTAATTTACCACGTAGAATTATAGAGGCTTAGATATCACTTCTCATTATCATTTTTGAGCACTTACTATGTATAAGGCTACTTACTTTCATTCATAACTAATTCATTTATCTATTTACAAATATCTTTTGAGCATCTACTGTGTGTCAGGCATTGCTCTAGGTCCTGAGGATATAGGAGTGGACATGTCCAACTAGATTGCAGCCTTCGTGGCACCAGCATTATAGTGGAGGGTGGTGAGAAAGCTGACAGTAATCGGTTAAACAAGTGAATAAGCAAGGTAATTTCAAGTAACAATAAATGGTAAAAGAAAAGAAAACAAGATGAAAGAATAGAGATTGATAGAGGTGAGTAAATGGTGGCTACTCAAGAATCTTCAGGAAAGCCTCTCTTAGGAGCTGACAGTTGAGGAGGAGGAGACGGGGAAGAGCATCTTCACAGAAAAACAGGTGTGAACAGTTCTCAGCATCTTATTTTTATATATTCCTCATTTTGAAAATGAGGAAACAAGTTGTGCAGGGCTGACTTGTCCAAAGGATCACAGTGAGGAGCTGGCACATTCTTTTCTTGAAGGCAAATTTGACTCAGAGCTTATATTTTTAGCTATTACTTTATACCGCTTAGTGGGGATGACCACTGATTGGAGCCCTACTTGATCTGGACAACACGACAAACACACAAACAAACCAGTCTTAGGTCTGGTGACTAGAGGCCTGATCTGGGTTCCCACGGTGGGGAGCCATATGTCTTCACTCGAATTCCGGACCTGAATTGTTCACACCCAGAGCCTCCAGAAGGAAGGCGAGGCCAAGTTTAAAGATATTCATTTCTTTCTGTTTCAGATATCCAAATCCTATCAATCAAGAGCAATTGCAAATCAAGGAGTAAAAACGAGTAAAATTAAAAAAAATCTCACTAAAGACATAAACAAAGAACATGAGCCAGATGAAGAGAGAGAAAAATGCCAACGAGGATGCAAAAAGATGTTTATTCTCATTAATTATCAAAGAAGTGCAAATTAAAAGATGACATCATTTTAACCTTTTTTATTAGCAAATGTGAAGAGACCAGTAATATCCCGAGTTGGTGAAATATCTATCACAATTTGAGTGTAAATACCTTACAGTCTAGCCAGACCACTTTTAACAAAATCTGACAGACTCCTGTTCATATGTTATAAGGTGTAGTGAGTCGAATGATGCCTCGTGCTCCCGGAAGATATGACCAGCCAAACCTGTGAATGTGACCTTATTTGAAAAAAGAGTCTTTGTGGGTGTAAATAATTTAAGTTAAGGATCTCAAGATGAGGTCATCTTGGATAGAGTGGACTCTTAATCCAAAGACAAGTGTCCTAAGAGAAGAGAAGACAGACACAGGAGAAAACCCTCTGAAGATGGGGGTGGGCATTGGGGTGTTGCTGTCACAAACCAAAAAACGCTGGCAGCCACCAGAAGCTGGAAGAGGCAAGGATTTCCCCCCGGAAGCTTCAGAGGGAGTGTGGCCCTGCCAACAGCTTGGTTTTGCACTTCTGGCCTCCAGAATTGTGACAGAATATACCGTTGCTTTAAGCCACCAAGTTTACGGTTTTGTGATGGCAGTGCTAGGAGACTAACACACAGGTATAAAACCTTTCCTGTAACAATATTTTGTAATGGCAACGACTGGAAATAATCTAAATGCTTGTCAGTGTGTGACTGGATAACGAAATTGTAAGTCATTAAAAAATAAGATAGATCTAATCACATTGACAAGTCGTCAATGACATATTGTTAAGTAAGGAAAAAAAGACATAAAAATAGCAGATCTGGTGTATGTCCCATTTTTGTTAAAAAATAAAACTAAAAAATACATTTCTCTATATATTTGACATAAAGTTACCCTGAATGTGATGTGATTCTCCATTTTTATGATAGAGACACCACTAAAGTTTGTTTTGTTTTGCTAAATTAAATATGTAAATCTTTAGGGATATAGATGAAATAATCAAAAGTCTACTAAGAAATTAATTTAGCTAAAATTCATATTTTACACCACATATATAAGAGAATAATAACCTAGACAGATTTGTTTTTTCTAGTCTTCCATTTTTTGTAATTTTAGTCAAATTCTTGACATGTTAGGTATTACTTGAGATCATTTCAGGCTAATGCTTTTTTCTCCAAAAAACTGCTGCTCTAAATAAACTTAGCGAGTTAGTTTTAGTGGCTGAAAGGCATCCCAAACCTATGGAATCTTCTCAAGCTATTTTCAAGGGGTGATATAGAGAAATCTGAGAGAGTACGGTTACAGACATTAGAGAAGAATAAAACCAATTTATGTCTATACTTTACTGAGTTCAGTCTGGTCAATAAATTGTATATATTCAGCATTTGTGTATGCATAGAAAAATGTTTGGGTATAAAATGTATGGAAGTAAACCAAGCTACCTCCAAGTTCACAGTGGTTACTCTGGGAAGTGGGATTAGTGGTGACTGGGGGGTGTGTATCTGTGTGTGTGTGTGTGGCTTTCACCATTCAGTTTTACACTTCTGTATTGTTGGACTGTGTTACAGGGGCAAATATTACTTCTGTAGTACTAATATTGCTAATTATAAAAATTAAAAAATTTAAAAATTCTACCAATCCTTCAAGATCCAGGCTACATTTTACCTGTACTCATTCTTATCCAAAAATGATTTCTCTCCACTCAAATCTCCCAGCGGACTTCTCTGTCTCTCTTTTATGCGTTCTTACTTTCTAATGTAGGCATCTATCCTTTGTTAAAGAGCTTTAATCTGTTTCTGAGAACCCTTCTGCAAAGTGAAAAGCTATTGAATAAATATATCTGGTAATTATTTTTCTTATTTTTAATTTTATTTTTAAATTAGCATACAGTAAAATTGGCTTTTTTTGTGTACAGTTCTATAAATTTTAGCACATGTATAGATTTGTATACACTGCCATCAGGTTACAGAACAGTTCAATCATCTCAAAAAACTCCCTTGTGGGGACACAATATGAAATTTCAAAATTGCCTTTTTGTAGTTACATATTCCCCATCCTCCTAACCCCTGGCAACCACTGATCTATTTTTCAAAGCTAGAGTTATGTCTCTTTGAGGATGTCATATCAATAGAAACATATAGTACGTAACCTTTTGAGACTCGCTTCTTTCACTCAGCATAATGCCTGTGAGATCCATCCAGGTTGTCTCATGCCTCAATAGATCAATACTTTGTTCCTTTATTGTTGAGTAAGAGCCCATTGTATAGATGTTCTGCAGTTTGTTTAATCATTCACCCACTGAAGGATGTTTGGGTAGTTTCCAGTGTGGGGCTATTATGAATAGAGCTATTATAAACATTAGTGTTCAGGGTTTCGTGTGAATATAAGCCTTCATTTCTCTAAGGTAAATAACTAAGAGAGGACTTTCTGGGTCACATCAGTGTATGTCTATCTTTATAAGAAACTGCCAAACTGTTTTCTCATAGTGGCAAAACCATTTTGCATTCCCACCAGCAATGTGTGAGTTCCAATTGCTCTGTATCCTTACCTGCCCTTGATATTTTTAGTATTTTTTAGTATGCCATTCTAATAGGTGTGTGCTGGTGTCTCATCATGGTTCTAACTTGTATCCCTAATAGCTGATGATGTTGAGCATCTTTTCACATGCAGATTTGCCATTTGTGGATCATTGGTTAAGCGTCTATTCAAGTATTTTTGCCATTGCCAAAATATTTGGCCATTGATTAATTGAGACTAGTGTTTTTCAACAGGCCCGCTGTTGGCATTTTGGGTGGTATAATTCCTGGTTTTATAGGCTGTTCTGTTTGTTGAAGCTCATTTAGAGTCTCTGGATTTTGCACACAAAATGCTCAAATCACCTGCCATTGTGATGACCAAAAAATGCTCTCAGACATTTCCAAAACTCCATTTCCATCCTTCTCCTTCCCCTTCTCCTTCTTTTTTGTGCTTTCAATAATTATATTTACAGATTTATGGCTGAATTTTCAGCTTGTTTCCCTAGCAACGGATTTTAGGATCCCGAACAAATTATTTTTTTTTGAAGTCATGACTCTCTATGACAACAGTAGGCAGAAAACTGAACAATATAATAACTGAGATTATCATCAGAAAGTCTCAGTCTACTTGGGGACAAAATGTGAAATTACATAAGAACACTTACAAAGCATCTGTAAACTAGTATTCTGTGATATAAATTAAACATGCTGAGGAAACAAAGAACAGAGGAGTTGTAGACAAAGTCTTAGAGTAGAAAGGCAGCAGACCTAGAGTCACAAGACTCTGTTCTGACGAAAGACAACTTATCTAACCTCTCTTTCCCTCAGTTTCCTCATTTATAAGTTAGGAATGAAGTTTCTCCTCTATGAACTTGAAGCGGTAACTGATAAGATACCATGGTAATATATATAATATGGATAATGTATATATATAGGTAATATTTAAAGGCATATATATATAGCTATGTGTATGCATATATATGTGTATATATATATGTATAACCTGTATATAAAAAGGTAATGTATATCACAATGCCTTGAAGTCTGGAAAGGTAGGAATCTATCCATCATCATACCATCATCATCATCATAATTATATTAGTCAGGGCTCTCCAGAGAAACAGAACCAACAGGATATCTGCCTATCTATCTATCATCTATCTATCTATATGGATACAGATACGTAAGAGGAGATTTATTATGGGAATTGGCTTACATGATTATGGAGGCTGAGATATGCTGTCTGCAAGCTGGAGAACCAGGAAAGCCAGGGGTATAATTCAGTCCAAACCTGAAGACCCAAAAACTAGGGGTCTGATGTCTGATGGCAGGAGAAGATGGAATTCCCAGCTCAAGAAAAGAGAGAGAGAATTTCCCTTTCCTCCACCTTTTTGTCCTGATTGGACCCTCAAAGGATGCCACTTACGTTGGTGAGGGCGGATCTTCTTTCCTCAGTCTACTGATTCAAATACTAATCTCTTCCAGAAGCACCCTCATGGACACACCCAGAAATAATGTTTTACCAGCTCTCTGGGCATCCCTTAGCCCAGTTAAGCTGACCCATAAAATTGACCATCATAATCCTCATCCTCTTTATCCCTAGTTATGCATTTTTAGGTGGCCTGGGGGATAGGGAAGGGACAATGAATAGGAAAGGAGTCATGAAATATAATGTGGGACAAGGTGTCATCTGGAAAGATTTAGAGCTGGTTATATGTGTTTTCGGTATAAACTGTAGGCAAAGTCTCAAGACACTCAGAGATTTTCTGCCAGTGTGCTCTGAGATTTCTGCCAGTGTAGCACCTCACCACACCCCTTTTCCTACAACACTCCTCAACCTTTAGACCCAGTGCTGCTTCCATCGAGGTAACCACAAGTCAGAAGAGTGGGAACAAGTACCCCACATACTTTGTATAGCTTAATGCTGTCTCCTCCAAGTTGGACATGTTTGGAAAATGTCTTGATTTTATCTTAAAAATGAATGTGAATTTTGCATTTTATTCCATGATATCTTGGTGTTTCTTTTAAAAATGATGTTTTAAATTAATAAGAAGACTTTTTATCTATCTCCCTTGTAGCTAGTTAAAATATAATGAATTGAAAAGAGCAATTTTGAAATACTGAGCTGAATTGGAGAAGCTCAGCACAGCATGCCAGGTTCAGCATCTGTGTAATTTCTGTTCTTGGTGTTTGGGTTTATTCCAGATGTTTTTTTCTTGCCCACCCTCAACACTCTCTAAGGAAAGCTGCTCTACCCACAGCCCTATGACTTTAATGTTTTGTGCCAAGTATATTCTCCACCCACCTCTATGTAAAGCTATCTGCCCCAGGGGACCCAGCGAACTCAGAGCCAGCACAGAGAATGATATCTGGCACAGAGATGGGCTGGGCTCTCTCTTAGAATTAGGGACTAGGATGCCAGTTAGTGATAAGTTATTATGTAGAAAGAAGTGGGGAGTTACATGGGAGAGCAAAATCAAGTAAGTAGCAGAAGTCTACAGTCTTAACTAAT
Source organism: Ceratotherium simum simum (assembly GCF_057802395.1). Taxonomy (NCBI): domain Eukaryota; kingdom Metazoa; phylum Chordata; class Mammalia; order Perissodactyla; family Rhinocerotidae; genus Ceratotherium; species Ceratotherium simum. The sequence continues at coordinate 53,303,166 of NC_141912.1, forward strand.
TTAAGGGGAAGTCAAGTGACCAAAATGCTAAAGATAGCATTATGGAAAACTTAGTACGGCAGCCGTGTGTGGAATGGATGAGAATTAAGAGAAACTGGAAGCAAGCAGCAAGATAGAGCCTCACTTAGCCCCTAATTGTGAGGTGAAGGTGGTCTAGAATGGGGTATTGGCTGTGGAACCAAGCATATTCAGATCTATGGGAAGTTGTGTTTTTGCTACTTTATGTTAAAGAGTTACCAAAGAGATGATGACTTTCGCACTTTTTTCTTCCTTTGCAAGTAGAGTAAAAGCCATATTTCTTGGACTTTTAAAAAAGAACACCTACATTATCATTCTGTAGCTAGCGCAGATTCAATGATTCACAGCAAACACAATAAACAGTCTGGTCATTTTAAGTATTTACTCCTTAAATTTGACGAATGTGCCAATTACTTTGGTCTATGGTTCCTGGTTCAAGAATTCAAAGCCACAATCAATTTCAAAAGCTGCCACAATTCTTTAGGAGTGAACGAAAACAGAATGCCAAGCAGCCATCCTCCACTGCCTTGCCTTGAGTTATCGTCTGTAAACACGAAGCACGCTATTGGTGTGATGTGGACCTGCGTCTTTTTCCCACATCAGTCTGATCACTCTGGTCCAAACAGGACACTATGTGTCCCAGGACCTCTCAACACTGTTTAAAATATACATCTCAGGTTTTTTTTTTCCTGAAAAATTGCAATGTTTAGGAGGTACTTCAATCAAATGGGCCTTGCTCATTATTGTTCTAATATGTAGGTGAAACATGTGGTTGTTTCTGCCAAATTTTAGGTGTTTGAAAGTATTCTTTTCCTTTGGTGGCAGGCTTCTTTTTTTTTTTTTTTTTTTGTGAGGAGGACTAGCCCTGAGCTAACATCCGATGCCAATCCTCCGCTTTTTTCTTGAGGAAGAGTGGCCCTGAGCTAACATCCATGCCCATCTTCCTCTACTTTATATGAGACGCCGCCACAGCATGGCATACCAAGCAGTGCGTCAATGCGCGCCCAGGATCCGAATCTGCAAACCCCAGGCCCCCCAAACGGAGTGCGCACACTTAACTGCTTGCGACACCTGGCCAGCCCCGAGGCTTATTTTCAATATGACGTTATTTCAGAAGACCACCTTAAGTTTTATTCTAAAAACATGAATTAATTTGTACTTCCATTATGGGGGTATTGCATCAGTGAAATTAATGCCACACGTATTAGAAAGAGATAGCAAGAACTGACCAATGGAAAGGACTTAGGGAACCACAAATTCCTATTTGAAAAGTTCCTTTAAAAGTTCTTCTCTAGCACTGCTTATGTGCATCAGCTTTCTTCCAATCTGCAATGGGGAAGAGTAGAATAAAATTTCATATTGAGCTTGTATAACAGGAAATAGTTCGTGGGATCGTACACAATATTTGACATGTGGGGAATTCTAGAGTTTTATTTAAAAATGTTATATTTATTTTAAACGTAGTTATTTCAAACTTGGCATCCAATTGTTGGATTATACTTCCCTCATTAGAAATTCGTGAGGCTTGGTGTCACAGTGTGCATGACCAAATTTTGAGAGCTTTAAACTTCTCAAGGAATAAGCTAAGTGGCAAAAAAACAAATTTGATTTCCTTGTGAATCATCATGACCTGTTTGATTACTCAAGTAGAGTTGCCATGGATATTGAGAGAATAACAGCATATTTGAGAGAGACTTCTAATTTTGCATTTCTTTGAGGTCAGCTGTATTAGGTGGCAGGCTCTCTCTAGGTAGGATTATTAAGTGGGGAAGTTGATATTTTTATCCTTCCCTTTCTTTGACCAGCCCAGTCTTTGGTGGTTATATTTCTCTTCCTTCCAGTGTCTTCAGAGACTCGTATCTCCTCTTTCCTAAGAGTCCATCAATATATGCTTTCCACAAATGTTGAATCACCTAATTTATATTAACTTTAAATGTTGACCAATAAAAGGCTACACTTAAGGCATAGGCATTACTTTTTTTTTGGACTCAATTCTAGTGATAAGAAACCTCCTTTTTTTCCTTTCTATAATTTAATACATTTTCACTGTAGAATGTATAGAAAATACAGTCAAATAAAAATAAAAAAATTTCCCATGATCCCATCTCTCCAAGGCTACCTTTGTTCATTCTGATATATATTCTTCATAAAACAAAATGGAATCATCCTGTGTGCAAGCTTTAAACAGTACCTTTTCTTTCAATTTATGGTGATATTTTCTATATCTTTAAACAGGCTGATAAGCCATATTAATAATTCCATGGTTTTGTGTTACATGACTGTACCCTAAGTTATTTAAACAATCCAGTATTATTTGGCATTAAGATTGTGTCCATTATTTTGTTTTTATAAGTTGTCAAAATTAACATTCTTTTGCCTATTTCTTCAAGTATAATCAAGATCAGAGGGGGAAAAACCTTGGATGTGATACCTCATTGTTAGTGAGCCAGGGATAGAGAAAATTCTTGCCCCTTGAAATCATATCTAGTTATTCAGTCATTTTCTCTACTTGCTGCTGAGGATAGCCTTGTTTGTCAGCAGTCGAAAATTAACTAAAATTACGTTAATTTGGCACTCCCTGAGGAAGAAAAGTAACAACAAATAGTTGAAAGTTTGGAAGTGCTTTATGTTAGACTGAAAACAAAATAGCAAATTATCTGACCTACATTCAACCCAAATATCTATCATCTTTGGAAATACTGCAATAAAACCGAATTTACAGCATTCAGAATTAGATGCAGAGCCCTTCATATGAAAGTTACTCATGGGCGAAATATTCATGATTCTAGAACGGTTCCTCTGAAACTGTAATTCTTGGTCAGTGTCAAAGTTACAAGGCAGGTGGATCAGAAACTGTTTGAGACAGGTGCTGGGGAACTGAAAAAGAGAAACGATCAGTGATTGAAAAGGAGATGGGTGTTACAGAAGCAAAGTCTGTGGGATTTGACATGTCCTTGTCTACTAGGAGAGAGGGAGATAGAGGATGGATGTTATGAGCCTGGAGGCAGGAGGATGGTTCTGCCATTTGTTGAGAAGGAGCAAGTTGTGTGGATATGGGACAAATTCCACTGCAGGCACTCAGCCTGAGCTTCTGCTAATTTACCCATGTGAAGATATCGCAGCAGGGAGTTGGAAGTGCAAAACTGGAACTAGAACAATAAGTGCATGCAATTAATAGTTTTAACTAATAGAGGGAATCAGTGCCCTATAGAGAAAGAAAGCCTACATTTGAAGGTTGAAGTGACAAATATGATGGCAGAGAGTTGGCTGGGAGGGAAGTAGGACAGTGCAAGTTCAAGAGGAGCCCAAGAAGGACGGAGCTTTGGAGACAGATGAGGGTTGAAACCTGCTGACCTATGATGTAGGGTCACTGTTGAACTTCAGCTAAGGTGTTACAAATCAATGTGGGTGTAGAAGCCAGAGAGTAATGAAAAAATAATACAACAAGAGGAAAATGTAGCATGTGTTAAGAGTCTACTGTCTGACAGCTTCTGTGCTAAGCACATCAATTGCATTAGATCATTCGATCCTCTCAGCAATAGCTGTGACATAGAAGTTTTCGTTGTCCCCCTTTTATAGAGGGAAACCAAAGTCTATCGAGATGAAATATTTTTCTCAAGATCACAAGTAGGACACAAACTCAGGACTGTGCTCTTAATTTCTCTACTGACTGTTTCAATGAGCTACACAGCCTCCAAGGGAGTATATAGTAAAACGCTTGGTGAGACAGTGGGGGCAGCAGATTGTACTCTTTTTTAAGAAGCTTAGCTCATAATGGGAGAAAACGCTGAGGGAGTCTTGTAGGAAGAAGAGAGGTGGTAACGCGGAAGAGAGGTGCATCCAGAGTCAGGCATTGAAAAAGGAGCCATTCCCAGGGAGAATCCAAGGTATGGTGATGTCTATCAGTCGGTGGCTGAAGTGCAGTGGAAGTAAAAGCCATTTTTGCTAGAAAGGTCAGGTTCTACCTTGAGATCAGAGTTCTGGAAATGTTATCAGTGTCTATGTCCCTCTTAGGGGACATGGAAGAGACTGGGTTGAAGAGTAAGATGCTAAAATATTAAGGATGTTGGGCAGTGGTCCTGCAGCCAGAACACAGCAGATCCGTATCATCTTTCATGGGCTGGGAAGAGATGGTGCTTGTGATGAATGTGGATTTTGAGAGAACAGAGATTATTAAGAAATGGCAGAGAACAATGATTGGAAATCAGGAATTGAGTGGTGCCTTGACATGCTTCCAGTTTCCAGTTGGTGTGTGCTCATGAAGAAGGGTGATGGCAAAGTGTGAGAGCCACTGTCTTCCATCACTCTATTAGAAAGATGTTTAAGGGAAAGGAGCCATGAGGGAAAGGGTAGGCTCCAGTTATTGAGGAGAGGGTAAAAGGAAAGATCAAGGTGCAAGCTAAATATGTTTCCCATCAAGAGAAGAGCGTTTCCACAGGGCACAGATGAAGGTGCCAGGCTGAGTCTCCGGTGGCATTAGTAAGCGACAAGTGTTTGTGGTAGGAGATTGGGAGTAGACTGAAAATGCCTATTAGTGATGGGGCAAGAGCTGGCTGGGGAGGAGTCCTGAAATGGCTGTTTTAGACCATGTCCCTCTCTCTGAAATTTCTAAGCAGAGTTGAATTTTTGGTGTTTGTGAGCTGCTTTGCAACAGCCAGGACTCAGTACCGAGAGCTGCTCCCACAGGGCAGGGACTGTAAGGAAAGGTGAGGTGTCACACCTGAAGAGGGCGTGCTTATGTTGCCCTTTTGTGGGTAGTTCAGAACTTTTCCGGAAGGTCTATGGACCGAAATTACAAAATTTGTTAAAAGGGCATTAGACATTAATGTCTTAAATGTGGATAGACATAACCCTAACATTGAATCAGGGGTCTCAGCCTTGGCTATGAGTTAGAATCCTCTGGGGACTTGCAGGAACTACCTGGGCCCACCACAGACCAATGGAAAGCTGCTGTTTGTGGATAGGGCTCTGGTATTGGTATTTTAACGTTCCTCCTCAGGTGCTTCTGACGTGCTGTGAAGGCTGAAATCTGCCTCCTATAAAGAGCAGAAAACCAGGAGCATAGCGAAACAAACCTTTCGTAAATGTGAACCCACTCGTGTGCTCACACTTCTGTGGGGTCAGTGGTCTGGTGTCGTTAATAAGTCCTGGCATCATTTGTTGCTGGTTCATTACTAAGCTGTGGAAATGTTGACACCCCTGCTGAAGCAGTGCTGATGGTATTTGTCTTACAGTCAATATTACTCTAGCCTTTCTCTCCTACAAAGATAAATGTTAGGTGAAGGGGAGCAAATTGGGAAACACCCTATTTACTCGTGATGAGAGGGTAAGGCGTGAGTGAGATACAGGCTTAGTATGTAGAGAAGCTTTCTTACCCCGTAAGACAGGTTCTGTAGCGCTCAGCCAAACACCACCACCCACCCTCAAGTGGACTCCAGGTCTTGTCTTTAATGCATTATTTACATTTATGTAAATTGAGCTCTTATGCTATTTACACCTGCATACAACTACAAACCCCATGTAAGTTAGTTGTGGTTTCAATGAAGTAATCGTTAAATAGTTTTGAACTGTCCTTGTGAGGTAATGTCCAAAGGAAATCAGAGTTTCATTCCTTTATTCCAGTTATTTAAAATATATATGAAATTTTATTATGCTAAAGTTTAACATTGTATGTATTGTGACTGAAATGTTGATGATAGCTTAAGAATTGTCTCAGAATTAAACAAATGAGTTTAAGTTTGACTATTGGTTTGTGAAGGGTTTAACTAATTGTATATACTCTCAGAAAAATAGAGTATTCATTCGTTAAATTATTCATTTTCCTTCTGAGTAAACGTCTGAATCTCAGCATCTACCTTAAATTCACTTTCTCCCAGGTAAAGAATTAAGCTGTGTACACATATAAGTACATACATATACATATTTTTTTAGTTTACAAGAGTAACATGTATTCTCTGTAGTAAAAGTTTAAAGCACAAATAAGCAAAGAGAAGAAAACAAAAACACTTGAAATATATATATTTTTTTACCTTTCCATCTGGCAATAGCTACTGCTAATGCCTTGGAATATAATCTTCTTGCTTTACACACACACACACACAGAGACACACACACACATTAATTCTGTATATAGTGTTGTTTAGTAACTTTTTTTCACTTAACAACATATTTGAACGTTATTGTTTTCATTAAATATTCTTGTACAATGTGAATTTGTCTGGATAGTATTCCATGCTTTGGATATTATAATTTATCTGACAAATAATCTACTGCTTGACATTTAGATAGTTTATAATTTTGTTGGTTTTTGATTTTTGCTAATATAAACAGTGCTGAGTTGAATATCTTTACAGTTGAATTCAAAGTTTTTAATGCTGAAATATAAAATGGTGGAAGGGGAAATTGTGTTTTGCTTCCATTGGTTACCATAGGCAACAGAATGCATTTTTAGTACTCCGATGAGTTGCATGGGCATCACTGTATTAGTCTCCTAAACTCCTTGAGATTTTGAAAATTCTGAAAGCCTATTGAAGACAGTCAGTTGTGCTGGTATTCTTCACCTAACACTAGCTATTTTTATACACTTATCTTTCACATGAACTCTTACGGATCTGTGACCCCTGTGTTTACACACACACTCTGAACTTTTGAGTTTCTGCACTCATGCTGTTGACTACCTTGGAAGCTTTTGTTCCACCGTATTTTCAGCTCAGCCTTTTGAAATCCAACCCTTTAGCAAAGCCAGCTCAAAGGTCACTTTTTCAAGAAAGTGTCCCCAGGTCTTTCAGCAGGAATTTATCTCCATCTCCTTTGTTCTCCTTGCTCTGCTCCTCTTCCCCCCACAGCCACATCCAGGCGCCTCCTTGGACCTAGCCCAATCTGGTATTACTACATCGTGTTAACATTTGAAGTTATACCTACTTGACACTGGAAGTTATTTAATAGTTGATACATAGTATTAACATCTGAAGGGCTATATCCTTCAGTAAGTGTGTTTTAATCATCTTTGTTTGGTTTGCGGTACATTTTATGGTGCTTTTCGGGTGCTTGAGATCAATGTACGTTCTTTGTATTAAATTGCTGAATATTTTAAATTTAAATAAGCCACTTCAAATATTAAGATTTTTCTTATCTTTTTCATTGCAACACAAAAGCAGGGAATGGGTAGTAATAACAGAAACAGAAAATCCTAATATGCTGATTACCTTAATCTTGTCTGAAAAAAGTACAAAACCCGCAGCACACAAAACACCCCCAAACTCAATTTGAAAGCAAGCTTTTCAATTTTTTCCCCTCACTGTCTGTTCCTAAGAACTTTTAATGTCCCTCTTAGGCCTTAGTTATTCTTGGTAGTATCACCTATATTGTAGATAATTTGGGGGGAGTATAATACGTAGGAGAAAGAAAATCTGGATTCTGATCCCAGATATGCAAATGAAGAGCAATTCGATTGTGAAAAACACTTTAACTGCCCCGAGTTTCACTTTCTTTAGAAAACAGGGGAACAAGACTAGGTCTTTAGGGTCTCATCTAACTATAAAAGTCTACAGTTTTTTAAACATGGTTGTTGATATCTATATCTATATAGATATTGATATATATAGCTAAAATTTAATGAGCACTTACTATGGACTAGGCATTTTACATATGTTTTTGGTTGCTAGTAACAGAAATCCAACTCAGCTTGCTTTAATAAAAAGGAATTTATTGGTTGGTATAACTGGGGAGACCATGGGTATATGGACTTCAGGCACAGCTGAATTCAGGAGTTCAAATGATCTGTTTAGTGTTCTGACCCTCTCCATCTCATTGTTGTTCTGCCTTTCTCTCTTTTCTTCTGGCTTCTCTGTGTTGGCTTCAATCTTAGGAAGACTAATGGGATACCATGGAAAAGATGGAGGGTGACAGTCTCAAGCTAGAAAATTATGAGAGGACTCTAATTTGCCAAGTTTAGATCATAGGCATAACCCTTTTCCCAAACACTGGGTCCTGAGGAAGAAATATATGATCATCCCAGGCTGTGATGAATGTAAAACTTGATGGTTGTGGGACAACTGTGGTATATAGCCATACTGGGACCAATGAAGTGGGATAAGAGGTGAAGGAACAGTGGAGTCAGGAAAGTATATTAAGCTCCCATCAAAATCATGACATTCCTGGGACAAAAGAAAACTTAAAATTCATCCATCTATTGTTCAACCACACATTGAGAACGTCTATATTCTTTCTGCAACTCTGGCAAAAAAAGATGTAGACTATGTTTAATAACACTAGTTTTAGAGAGTTAATTAGCATTTTTGTTTTTAAAAGACACAGATATCTATTTTTCTTTTATGCAAAATAACTGAAACAGTAAATAATTCTCTACATAAAAATGGATAAACATTGTCAGTGATGTTTATATAATGTGCTGAAAATCCCTTGAGTTGTAATCACTAGTCTTACCACACATCCAAGAAAGCTCTGTTCTTGCTGTTTTTTTAGAGAGAAATTATAAGGACAAAAATTATACTTCTTGAAAAGGGGAGAGTGATGGTCCAAGATAGAAATATGAGAAAACATTGTAACAAATCTTAAGGATATTATTCTAGAATGAGAGAATAAATTAGAATGTAGAGTTGAATCTTTATTGGGTTCTAAAGTGAATCTGACATTTATTTCACAGAAAAAAGGATAGAGTTGCAAGTGAGCACTCATATTAACACGCTGGGCTACTTGGACTCAAGAGGTATTGTAAGAGGAAGGTATGTGGATTGAGGGCTTGTTGGCTTGGTTTGAAAGGAAATGAATAACATGTACAGTGGTCACTTTAGAGCATCATTGACTCCTGACTATGCGATAGGTACTCTGGTAAGTGCTTTG